>NW_027362762.1:898069646-900569646 GCF_046119375.1 Phyllobates terribilis
ACAAGCAGAAACGGCTCCAGTGGGCCAAACATTACATGAAGACTGATTTCAAAACTGTTTTGTTCACGGATGAGTGCCGTGCAGCGCTCGATGGTCCAGATGGATGGAGTGGAGGATGGCTGGTTGATGGACACCCCACGCAAACACGGCTACAGCGCCAACAAGGAGGAGGTGGAGTAATGTTTTGGGCTGGAATCATGGGGAGAGAGATTGTCGGCCCCTTTAGGATCCCTGAAGGCGCTAAAGATGAACTCCATAATGTATGTGGATTTTCTCAAACAGCACTTCCTGCCATGGTTCAAGAAGAAGAACCGTGTATTTCACAGCAAGATCATTTTTCTGCATGATAATGCACCATCTCATGCTGCACATAAAACATCTGCATCTCTGGCTGATATGGGCATAAAAGGGGACAAACTTATGGTGTGACCCCCATGCTCCCCTGACCTCTACCCCATTCAGAACCTTTGGAGCATCATTAAAAGGAGTGTCTATGATGGCGGGAGGCAGTTCACATCTAAGCAACAGCTCTGGGAGGGTATTCTGTCCTCATGCAAAACAATTGAAGCAGAAACCATCCAAAACCTGACAAATTCAATGGACGAGAGAGTTCAGAAGCTCCTTTCGAACAAGGGGTCCTATGTGAAAATGTAACATCACCTAGAATAAAGTTTTGAGTTGAAAACTGTTTGATTTCAGTTTCTAACAAACTGCTAATGCTTATAATTTCAAAAATGACCATTTTTTTGGTCTTTATTAAAATGAAAAGGTTGATCAAAAAGTTTGGGGGATCTAAGAGTGTGGCAACCCAGTAGTCATGATTACTTCGAATTCTGACAATATGAGGGTCATGCTGCAGGTAGTGCAGCAAGAAGGCACTTATGTGCCTTGCGCATCTCGGAGCCCCAAAATTATTTTCCGGGCTAGATGCAGCTAAAAATTATTTTTAATTTTAAATCTGGTGAAGCTTTAGTATAGATGGCCTAATAGGATCAGTGCTGCACACTGCTACAAAGCCCAAATTATTTTCCAGTCAAGATACAGATAAACATGATTAGTAATTTGAAAGCTTAAAATGGTTGGTAGGGTGATTTTAACCAATCATCAAGCTTTTACTCTCCCCAGGATGACACAGGGGTAGAAAAGTCGTTTCGGATCCATGATTTGTTCATCTTTATGAACGTGAGTCTGTCTACATTATCAGTGGAGAGCCGCGTGTGCTTATCTGTCAGCACACCACCAGCAGCGCTGAACACACGTTCAGACAGAACGCTGTCTGCGGGGCATGACAAGATCTCCAAGGCGTAAGTGGCTAGCTCCGGCCATTTATCCAGATTGGAAGCCCAAAAAGAGCAAGGGTCCAGTGACACAGTCGTGGCTTCAATGTTTACTTGGAGATACTCCTGTACCATCGTCTCTAGGCGTTGACTATGTGTCAGACTTCTTGTCTCCTGTGGCCTTGCAAAGGATGGGCTAAAAAAGTGGTGAAATGATTCCGCAAAATTGATGTTACCAGCAGATACTGTGGTTCTGTTACGGTTTGAGTGCTGAACACTTGACGGTCCCACGGTTGGCAAGTTGGAACTGTGAGATTCACTACGTGCACCACTGGTATTTTGTGGAAAAGCACATGTAAGATTCTGCAACAGTCTCTGCTGATACTACTGCATGCGTGCATCCTTTTCTATGGCAGGAATAATTTCTGCAAATTTACTTTTGTACCGGGGATCTAACAGTGTGGCAACCCAGTAGTCAGGATTATTTCTAATTCTCACAATTCGAGGGTCATGTTGCAGGTAGTGCAGCAAGAAGGCACTCATGTGTGTTGCGCATCCAGGAGCACCAAGTCCCTGTTGTGTTGGTGGCGAGGTAACAATCATGCTTCCTTCCTCTGTCCTCTCCCCCCAACCTCGCACAACAGAAATGTGATCAAGGTCTCCCTCATCTGATGAGTCTTCCATCAGTTCATCCTCCACTTCTTCCTGGGCTCCTGCACCTTCCTCACTAGTTTGGCTGCTACCATGCGCCCTGGTAAAACCATCTCCCCCACCTTCACATGCCTGCCGCCTTGGTGCTGCCGACCGTCTGGACCTTGCAGATGTTAGCCCTTCCGCATACAACTCCTCCTCCTCTACTTCCTCCACCTCCTCTTGTGCCACCACCTGACTCCGAATTCTGTTTAACATGTGCTCCAGCATGTAAATCACCGGAATAGTCATGATGATAATGGCATCGTCAGCACTAAACATCTTCGTCGCCATTTCAAAACTGTGCAGAAGGGTGCATAGGTCCCTGATCTGAGACCACTCCTCCAGTGTGATTTGCCCCACCTCTGAATCTCGTTGGCCCAGGCTATACGTCAGAACGTATTGCACCAGGGCTTGTCGGTGCTGCCACAGTCACTGCAACATGTGCAGAGTTGAATTCCACCGGGTAGGCACATCGCATTTTAGCCGGTGAAGTGGCAGGCCCAACGACTTCTGTAGAGATGTAAGTCGCTGAGCTGCGGGATGCGAACGGCGGAAGTGAGCACACAGCGACCGTGCCCTCTGCAGAAGGCCATCTAGTCTGGGATAGTGGGCTAAAAATTGCTGGACAACCAGGTTCAACACGTGAGCCATACAAGGCACGTGTGTGACATTGCCTCGGCGAAGGGCCGCACCCAGGTTTGCAGCATTGTCGCACACGGCCTTCCCTGGTTTCAGGTCCAGTGGAGACAACCATTCATGCAATTGGTTCTCCAGAGCTGACCACAACTCCTCAGCTGTGTGACTCACATTTCCCAGACATTTCAATGTAAAAACCGCCTGATGACGTTGAGCCCTACTGCCAGCATAGTAAGGAGGTGTGCAGGATCCCTTCTGCGCAGTTAGAAAGCTTGTGGCATGACCAGACAGGCTTTGGGTGCAGGTGGAAGACCGAGAGGAGGTTGAGGAGGCAGAAGCAGTGGAGGAACTTTGCATAAAGAGGATTGACGCACAACTCGTGGGGACGGCAAGACTTGGACAGCAGCCCCTTGTCCTGCTGTCACCATAGTTACCCAGTGCCCAGTCAGCGACATGTAACGCCCCTGTCCATGCCTACTCGTCCAAGTGTCTGTGGTGAAATGCACCCTGTCACACACAGAGTTTCTCAAAGAAGCGGTGATGTTATGTGCGACATGCTGGTGGAGCGCAGGCACACCTTTCTTTGAGAAGTAGTGCCGACTGGGCATCTGGTACTGGGGCACTGCGACGGACATAAGGTCTCGAAAATCCTCTGTGTCCACCAGGCGGAAAGGCAGCATTTCTGTAGCCAAGAGCTTGCAGATGGTGAAATTCAACCTCTTAGCTTTCTCATGGCTAGGAGGAAATGGTCTTTTACTTGTCCACATCTGAGGGACCGAGGGCTGGCTATTGTGCTTAGACGGGGTTGATAAGGGTGTCCCCGGCAAACTGCCGGTCTGTGAGGAAGATGCAGGCGGACATGTTAGGTTGCCTTGATCCAAAGGTGGTGCTATCGATGTCGGACAGCGCTCAACACCAGCTGGTGTTACCACCTCCAAAGAAAATGATGACCTGCCAATCACGCTGGCTGTTGCGGGTAAAGAGGTGGCAGGTCTGCGCCCCAAAACAGTTGTGACTGCTGTCCCCCCAGTCACAGAGGATGAAGAGGCCGCGGATGCACAAGATATGGCAGACGGTGGTTGGCCCGGCCGGCTAGGCCGCATTGTAGCACACTGAGCTTCCCACTGCAACTTATGCTTCATGTCCATGTGCCGGTTCATGCATGAAGTACTCAAACTATGTATTTTTTGGCCTCTACTTAGCTTTTGCTGACAAATGTTACAGATAACACGAGTTGGGTCATCTTTATCGATCTGAAAAAATGCCCAGGCTATGCAAGGCTTAGCACCCATGCGACCTGAAGAGCCACCACGACTTGTGGTGAGAGGCAGAGTTGTGTTTGAGGATGCAGTTGTTGACGTGCTTCCAGTACTACGTCTCTGTCCAGGAAGGCGCAACCTGACCTCGTCGTCACTAGCATCTTTCTCCACCTCCTCTGCTGACCTCATCTCTTGGCTGACTGTGGGTTGACAGTAAGTGGGATCTCCGACCTCATCATCATCACCCTGTGCGTTATCACACCCGTCGTCCTCAGAGCCAACCTGTTCCTGCCCTGACGAAAAACTAAAGTTGTCGCTCCAATCAGGTATTTGAGTCTTATCATCGTCTTCCTAATTGTCTCCACCAACAGGAGCTACAGTTTGGGAATGAGGGTCTACATTATGGTCAGAACCTTCTGCGTCTGGTCCAGGATCCGACTCATAAAGATTCTGGGCATCAGTGCAGATCATTTCCTCGTCTGGATTCACAGAAGCGCTGGAGTCGACCTCTGATTCCCAGGCTATAGAATGAGTAAACAGCTCTGCAGACTCAACCATCTGTTCTACCTCATACTCAGACGGGCAGCTGGAGATTTGGGAGCTGTGAGGAAGCAAGTGCGATTTGGGTGACACCTTTGAGGACTGGAGTATTTGTGATGTTGAAGTTGATGTGGAGGAGAGCCCACTTAAAGGAGCACTTGATATCCGTTGAAGCACCTGCTGTTTTTGTGCCTCATCTGGAATTTGTAGCGATTGGCGTGGCTGTAAGAAAGGGATC
This sequence comes from Phyllobates terribilis, assembly GCF_046119375.1. Classification (NCBI taxonomy): domain Eukaryota; kingdom Metazoa; phylum Chordata; class Amphibia; order Anura; family Dendrobatidae; genus Phyllobates; species Phyllobates terribilis. The sequence goes on from NW_027362762.1 coordinate 898,074,290, forward strand.
TTATCACATTGTCCGCTAAAAGAAGTAGACATTTTAGTTTGGCTGGAAGATGGTCTTTCTTCTGCAGATGTTACTGTTGCTTTAACACCTACCCCACGGACACAACCTTTTTTCCCCTTCCCAACACACCTATTCCCCTTTCCACCAGCAGCAGGCCTTTTTCCACTCATTTTGGTGGTTAACTAATTCACAACTCTGGAGTTGTTTGCACAAAAAAACAATGGATGGTAACCGAGCAGAGCTGAGTGGCCAAACTGTGGTATTAGGCCAAAACTATTGGCTGGGTTAGATGCAGAAAAAAATTATTTTGAATTTGCAACCTGATGGAGGTCAGTATAGATGGATTAATAGAACAAGACCCACACACAGCTAGAAGCCCAATATTTTTTCAGAGGTAGATGCAGGAAAAAAATATATTCAGTTTGCAACCTGATGGAGGTCAGTATAGATGGACTAATACAACAAGTCCCACACACAGCTAGAAGCCCAAATATTTTTTCAGAGGTACTGTAGATGCAGATAAAAATTAGTTTTAATTTGCAACCTGATGGAGGTCAGTATAGATGGACTAATAGAGAAAGTCCGACACACTACTAGAAGGCCAAATATTTTTTCAGAGGTAGATGCAGAAAAAAATATATTCAGTTTGCAACCTGATGGAGGTCAGTATAGATGGACTAATAGAGAAAGTCCGACACAATACTAGAAGGCCAAATATTTTTTCAGAGCTAGATGCAGAAAAAAATTTTTATTCAGTTTGCAACCTGATGGAGGTCAGTATAGATGGATTAATAGAACAAGACCCACACACAGCTAGAAGCCCAATATTTTTTCAAAGGTAGATGCAGAAAAAAATATATTCAGTTTGCAACCTGATGGAGGTCAGTATAGATGGACTAATACAACAAGTCCCACACACAGCTAGAAGCCCAATATTTTTTCAGAGGTAGATGCAGAAAAAAATATATTCAGTTTGCAACCTGATGGAGGTCAGTATAGATGGACTAATACAACAAGTCCCACACACAGCTAGAAGCCCAAATATTTTTTCAGAGGTACTGTAGATGCAGATATAAATTAGTTTTAATTTGCAACCTGATGGAGGTCAGTATAGATGGACTAATAGAGAAAGTCCGACACACTACTAGAAGGCCAAATATTTTTTCAGAGCTAGATGCAGAAAAAAATTATATTCAGTTTGCAACCTGATGGAGGTCAGTATAGATGGATTAATAGAACAAGACCCACACACAGCTAGAAGCCCAATATTTTTTCAGAGGTAGATGCAGAAAAAAATATATTCAGTTTGCAACCTGATGGAGGTCAGTATAGATGGACTAATACAACAAGTCCCACACACAGCTAGAAGCCCAATATTTTTTCAGAGGTAGATGCAGAAAAAAATATATTCAGTTTGCAACCTGATGGAGGTCAGTATAGATGGACTAATACAACAAGTCCCACACACAGCTAGAAGCCCAAATATTTTTTCAGAGGTACTGTAGAAGCAGATAAAAATTAGTTTTAATTTGCAACCTGATGGAGGTCAGTATAGATGGACTAATAGAGAAAGTCCGACACACTACTAGAAGGCCAAATATGTTTTCAGAGCTAGATGCAGAAAAAAATTATATTCAGTTTGCAACCTGATGGAGGTCAGTATAGATGGATTAATAGAACAAGACCCACACACAGCTAGAAGCCCAATATTTTTTCAGAGGTAGATGCAGAAAAAAATATATTCAGTTTTCAACCTGATGGAGGTCAGTATAGATGGACTAATACAACAAGTCCCACACACAGCTAGAAGCCCAATATTTTTTCAGAGGTAGATGCAGAAAAAAATATATTCAGTTTGCAACCTGATGGAGGTCAGTATAGATGGACTAATACAACAAGTCCCACACACAGCTAGAAGCCCAAATATTTTTTCAGAGGTACTGTAGATGCAGATAAAAATTAGTTTTAATTTGCAACCTGATGGAGGTCAGTATAGATGGAATAATAGAGAAAGTCCGACACACTACTAGAAGGCCAAATATTTTTTCAGAGCTAGATGCAGAAAAAAATTATATTCAGTTTGCAACCTGATGGAGGTCAGTATAGATGGATTAATAGAACAAGACCCACACACAGCTAGAAGCCCAATATTTTTTCAGAGGTAGATGCAGAAAAAAATATATTCAGTTTGCAACCTGATGGAGGTCAGTATAGATGGACTAATACAACAAGTCCCACACACAGCTAGAAGCCCAATATTTTTTCAGAGGTAGATGCAGAAAAAAATATATTCAGTTTGCAACCTGATGGAGGTCAGTATAGATGGACTAATAGATAAAGTCCGACACACTACTAGAAGGCCAAATATTTTTTCAGAGCTAGATGCAGAAAAAAATTATATTCAGTTTGCAACCTGATGGATGTCAGTATAGATGGATTAATAGAACAAGACCCACACTCTGCTAGAAGCCCAATATTTTTTCAGAGGTAGATGCAGAAAAAAATATATTCAGTTTGCAACCTGATGGAGGTCAGTATAGATGGACTAATACAACAAGTCCCACACACAGCTAGAAGCCCAATATTTTTTCAGAGGTAGATGCAGAAAAAAATATATTCAGTTTGCAACCTGATGGAGGTCAGTATAGATGGACTAATACAACAAGTCCCACACACAGCTAGAAGCCCAAATATTTTTTCAGAGGTACTGTAGAAGCAGATAAAAATTAGTTTTAATTTGCAACCTGATGGAGGTCAGTATAGATGGACTAATAGAGAAAGTCCGACACACTACTAGAAGGCCAAATATGTTTTCAGAGCTAGATGCAGAAAAAAATTATATTCAGTTTGCAACCTGATGGAGGTCAGTATAGATGGACAAATACAACAAGTCCCACACACAGCTAGAAGCCCAATATTTTTTAAGAGGTAGATGCAGAAAAAAATATATTCAGTTTGCAACCTGATGGAGGTCAGTATAGATGGACTAATACAACAAGTCCCACACACAGCTAGAAGCCCAAATATTTTTTCAGAGGTACTGTAGATGCAGATAAAAATTAGTTTTAATTTGCAACCTGATGGAGGTCAGTATAGATGGACTAATAGAGAAAGTCCGACACACTACTAGAAGGCCAAATATTTTTTCAGAGCTAGATGCAGAAAAAAATTATATTCAGTTTGCAACCTGATGGAGGTCAGTATAGATGGATTAATAGAACAAGACCCACACACAGCTAGAAGCCCAATATTTTTTCAGAGGTAGATGCAGAAAAAAATATATTCAGTTTGCAACCTGATGGAGGTCAGTATAGATGGACTAATACAACAAGTCCCACACACAGCTAGAAGCCCAATATTTTTTCAGAGGTAGATGCAGAAAAAAATATATTCAGTTTGCAACCTGATGGAGGTCAGTATAGATGGACTAATACAACAAGTCCCACACACAGCTAGAAGCCCAAATATTTTTTCAGAGGTACTGTAGATGCAGATAAAAATTAGTTTTAATTTGCAACCTGATGGAGGTCAGTATAGATGGACTAATAGAGAAAGTCCGACACACTACTAGAAGGCCAAATATTTTTTCAGAGCTAGATGCAGAAAAAAATTATATTCAGTTTGCAACCTGATGGAGGTCAGTGTAGATGGACTAATAGAGAAAGTCCGACACACTACTAGAAGGCCAAATATTTTTTCAGAGCTAGATGCAGAAAAAAATTATATTCAGTTTGCAACCTGATGGAGGTCAGTATAGATGGATTAATAGAACAAGACCCACACACAGCTAGAAGCCCAATATTTTTTCAGAGGTAGATGCAGGAAAAAAATATATTCAGTTTGCAACCTGATGGAGGTCAGTATAGATGGACTAATACAACAAGTCCCACACACAGGTAGAAGCCCAAATATTTTTTCAAAGGTACTGTAGATGCAGATAAAAATTAGTTTTAATTTGCAACCTGATGGAGGTCAGTATAGATGGACTAATAGAATGATGCTATGCCCAAAAGATTTTACTTCACTAGGTGCAGTAAAAAAATTGGTATTCTATACACAGGTGGTATATCTTGCAACACAGATAGGCTACTCCACTGACTAACACACTCTGCAATAGGCCAAAAAGGATTAGCTTTGCTAGATTCAGCCAAGTGCTGTGAAAAAAACTTGCACAGCACTGGCACAGACCTGCCTGGCAAAAACTGATAGGAACTGATGTAACCTAGTCCTGAAAAGGACTCCAATTACAATTAGTCTTTACTCCCACAACCTATCTATTTAAGAGCACAGACCTCCCTGATAAAAGTCGTAGGAAATGCTGTAACCTAGTCCTTAAAAGGACTGCAATCACAACTATTCCCTACTCCCAAGCTATCTGTATATTTGTGCGAAAATTGGCTTGAAATTAACAAGGTATAGCGCACACAGCAACAGCGGTGCCGTCTAACACGCAGCTGCAGCAGTGAGAAAATGGTGGCGACGGGGAAAATGGCTTGGTCTTATAGGGCAAGGACATGTGACATACACTGCCAATGACACATGCCCTTGCTTGTGTGAAAAAAAGCACTTCGCTCCGTGTGTGCGCTGCTGATAGGCTGACAGATTGCACCTCCCCACTGCAAATGCGGGAAAGAGAAAAAAAAATGGAGATCTTCATTGTTCCTGCAGAGATCCATCCCCTGCCCCTCCCCCCACCCCGCTGTACACTCAAACTGCGTATTAACATTGATTTTCATCATTCCTGAGAAAAAATCCAGTTATGATTTTGGTGCACGAACAGTTATCGAACATAACCTCGAACAGCCGAATTTTTCTCAAATTGTTCGTGTTCGCCGAACGGCTCGAACACCGCCCAAAACAGCTCGAATTTGAGATTGGCGAACAGTTCGAGTAGAACAACGCTCATCTCTAGTTATCAGCAGAATCTTTAAAAAAATTCCAGACTCTGGAAGACCTACCGCTTGTACTGGCAACGTCCCTCGTGTTGGTGTTACGGGGAACGGTTGCCCGCCTTCTGTCTGCGGCCACCACACTGCTTCTTCCTGCCCGTTGAGGTACTCTGCCTCCCTCCCCCTGTGTGCTGCTGGCCTCACTCTGCATGTCCTCCTGCCACGTTGGGTTAGTTACTAGATCATCCACCACCTCCTCCTTTTTCACTTGCTCACCACGATCCTCCTCCTCACTTCCTGGCAATTATGTCTCGTCATCGTCCACCTCTTGTGACAAATTGCCAGCGTTGACTTCCTCTGGCTGTGGCTGTTCAAATATTTGGGCATCGCTACATGGGATCTCCTCTTCCACCTCTTCAAGCAGAGCAGGCGAGGGACACAAATCAGGAAATGGACCATTGAACAGCTCTTCAGAGAGTCCAAGTGTGGGATCAGTTGCAGTCTGGCGACACTCGGCATGGTGGGAGGAAGGAGCATCAGGGTGAGGAGGAGTATGCGGTCGAGACTTACGGCTACAAAGAGTTGACCATGTGGAAACAGACCGGAGGTGGTGGTGCGCAGATAACTGGAAGTATTATCTGCTATCCAATTAATAACCTGTTTACACTGATCAGTTCGCAATACGTTCTGTGCTTCCCTAGTAATTCGGTAAAGAAGTGGAAGCGAGAAGATGTGGCTGTTGGTTGTTGCACATTTTCACCTTGGCCACAGCCCCGTCCTCTGCACGCACCATCACCAGAACGTCCAGTTCCATGTCCCTTGCCACATACCTTGCCCATTGTAAAGGAAGCAAAATAGCTTACACTCGCACTATCAATGGAAAAAGGGTAATATAAAGTAGATTAGAACCGTGGAAGAGGAAAACCACAGTTCTATTTCTCTGGCCTACACCCGACTCATTTAAACAATCAGAAGAATCAGGGAGAAACTATTACTGTTTCTCTATACGGAAAAGGCACAAAAACCTGAAAAATAGAGATTTTTTACAGTGCAATGGCAAAACCACAGTTATTGTTTACTGGGGTATACCATAAAATTTAAATATATATATTTGCGGCTGAACAGTGAGCGACACACTCAAACTGTTTTTTTTTAGATACAAAAGGCCCAAAACTGGATACTACAGAGATTTGACCCGTGGAACAGCAAAACCACACTTGGATTTGTCGGGCCTACAACAGACTATTTTCAACAGACATATTTTTGTGTCAGAACAGTCAGGAGACACTACTGGGTTTTTTTAAGGCAAAAAAAGCGAAAAACAGGATAATAGAGATTTTTTACCGTGGAACAGCAAAACCACAGTTTTAATTTACTGGTGTATACCAGACTTTTTTAAATATATAGATTTGCGGCTGAACTGTGAGTGACACACTCAAAATGTTTTTTTTTAGATACAAAAGGCACAAAACTGAATAATACAGAGATTTGACCCATGGAACTGCAAAACCACACTTGGATTTGTCGGGCCTACAACAGACTATTTTCAAAAGATATATTTTTGTGTCTGGACAATCAGGGAGACACGATTAAATTGTTTTTTTTACTGCAAAAAATGCGAAAAACAGGATAATAGAGATTTTTTACCGTGGAACAGCAAACCCACAGTTATAATTTACTGGTGTATACCAGACTTTTTTACATATATATATTTGCGGCTGAACAGTGAGCGACACACTCAAACTGTTTTTTTTTAGATACAAAAGGCCCAAAACTGGATAATACAGAGATTTGACCCGTGGAACGGCAAAACCACACTTCTGTTTCTGTGGCCTATACCAGACTCTTTTCAACAGATATATTTGCGTCTGAAAAATCAGAGACACACTTTTTTTTTTTGGGGGGGGGGGGATTTTTATTGGCCCACGAGACCTGGAGCTAAGTCCAGCAATTTCAGAAACAGGAGCACACAGGACTGTAATGCAGCGTTTGCTGGTATAACCACTGCGTCTCCTATACAGCCTGCCTGCCTGATATCTGGGAGGATATTAGTCCTGAGAAGGACTGTTTGTTTGTTCTGGCAGCCTTTACAGACACTACACTAACTATTTCACAGGATAAATCTCTCCCTAGCTCAGCAGCGCTATCCCTACACTGTCTAATCCGGAGTGACTGTGTCCAAGATGGCGGCGCCCGGTTTTAAATACTCGAGGTGACGCTGTGCGGCCAGCCAATCACTGTAATGCCCACAAACAACAAGGCTGCAGCATTACAGTGACTAGCTGGCAATCCCTGCATGTTCATTGACTCTGTAAAGAGCGCCAAACATGCAGGGCGGAGACCCGAGCTCCCACCCGAGTAACCCGGAAATGCTCGGTGCTCGCCGAAAATCCTGAGTAGCGTGATGCTCGGGCGAGTACCGAGCAGTGTCGAGCATGCTCGCTCAGCACTGCCGTATACCCTTTTTTGGATCGGAAGGGGTGCATTAGAATACACCAGAAAAAAGGAACATTTGAATTGGCTGTATGTTTTACTGCTATCATATGGTCTGGTTAAGAAGTCTAGGTCAATTCAGGCCTTGTTCATTTTGAAAAGAGTCAGCTTGTCAGCATTTTCAGTTGACAGGTGGATGCACCTATCAGTTATTATGCCCCCGACTGCACTAAAAACCTGCTTTGGCTAAACTCTAGCAGCAGGGCAGGCCAACACCTCCAAGACATAGAGGGACATCTCATGCCACGTGTCCAGTTTTGATACCCAATAGTTGTACATCACAGAGGAATCACAGAGGATGCTGATATAGTCAGAAAGGTACTACTTCACTATCTTCCAAAAATTTTCACTACTTGTCAGACTACCCCATGCCTCAGGGCCTGGACACTGGGAGGGTCTAATGAAACTGTCCCAGACCTTTGATAGTGTTCCCCTGGCTCTTTTGGACCTGTTATGTGTTTTTGTCATCTTTCCTCCTTGTTTGACAAAGGATCTGTGACTTCTGCCTCCAGCAATGTCAGATGGTAATTTTTGTACTAATTGTTTGACTAGGGCCTTCTGGTATCGCATCATTTTACTAGCTCTCTCCGCTGCAGGATGGAGAGATGGAAAGTTCCATTAATCAGTTTTGTTCAAAATGCGTATAATGCTAGGGTCACGGGAAAGGCAGCAGGACAAAAAGTCAACCATGTGTGCCAAACTAAACACAGGCAAGAATTCCCTGTCCCCACAAGGAGGATCACATCTCCTCTTCCCTCTCCTCCTTCTCTTTAATAGTGTTGAGCCACCCCCGTAGTGTTCGAGTTCGATTCGGTTCGTCTAACACCCGTGTGTTCGCCGAACTGTTCGTCGAACTGTTCGTCGAACACCTTCGAACACCGTTAAAACCAATGGCAGCAAACAAAAACACATAGAAACACAAAGAAAACACCTTCAAAGGTGTCCAAAAGCTGACAAACTGCTCAGAAGACACAACTAACACATGGAAAAGTGACAAGTACATATAGTCATGCGAAAAGAAAAGAGGTGGAGGAGTAAAAGGAGGGGGAGACACAGATATAGGCATGTCATGCCCTTCTAAAATCCAAAAAGTAAGAAGCCGACACGTTCAGTTCGCTCCTGCCCGTGCCACCTCCGTGTCGCCGGGTTTGTGCCAGAGCCGCGGTGAACCCTGACGGCCAGCCCCCCTCTCCCAATACTGGTGCCTGTCCGCTGGTGGGTCGAGCGAGCCCCCCTGTGGTGGAGGCAGCTCTAAGCTTTTTAATTTAAATTGTCTCTCTAATTTGAATGAATTCACTTTAAATCCATTTACAAGGATCTATTGGAGGGCAAGTCTCATGCCAGCAGCCGCGTTATTCCAGCTCCAGTAGCGTCCACTAAAGCTGCTGCAGTTAAAAAGCTTTTATAAGGATCGAGCTCGGCTGTCCACCGCAAGGCATCCTACTGCCAGTCCCAGCCCCTATGCCTTGGGGTGCCTCCTGATTCTCTTCACTGAGTGTCCCGTGGTCCCGAAGCATTTCCTTTGAAAAAATTAAGTGTCCAAACTACAGGTGGTGTAGCTTGCTTAACAGCCGGGATAATCCGCTGACTAGCAGACACTGCTACTAGGCACAAAGTATTTCCTGGGCTAGATGCAGTTAAAAATTTGTAATTAGATACTCTCGTTGGATGCTGAGAAAGCATTCCATAGAGTCTCCTGGCACGCCATATATGATTCTCTTAAAAAGCTTGGGGTAGGGGTCTAGGGGACCCTTTTATAGCCAAAATCACGGCCCTGTATCACAATACGTCACCTAGGCTGAAGATAAATGGAACTGTAGCACCCTGAGGGCTCGGTTGCTACAGAGGTATTGCACCTCACCAAGAGGTGTGATATCTCACTCTCAGGTAAGGATGGAGTGTGGATCAGGACCTGCATGCATTACACCACATTGCCGTGGGGCAGGGCGACCAATATGCCTCTGAGATGGGCACGACAGTCCCTGTCCCTGGCTGGAGTGGGGGGAGGGAACACTGAGGAAGGGGAACCCTGTAGTGCAGGAGCAGGGAGGAAGCAGTTCCTGGGTGCATTGAGAAGGGAGTATAAAAGGTGGGCACCATCTTAGTTCAGTGCAGAGAAGTCTGAGCAGAAGTGGCAGGGAGCAGGGGCTCTGCATGAGCTCTGCTCCGGAGGCGGGCCTAGTAACAGAGGCCCAGGCCTGGAAGAGGGAGAAGGAAGGAAGAGGAGCGGAGAAGGCTCCAGGAACGAGGAATGAAGGGATCCCAGGGGTGCGGACGGGCGAGTCGCCACCGCACGCCCGAATCCACCTGCGTGGAGGGGTCAGGCCAAAGGGGGAGACCGGTCCCCGAAACTAGTGGAGGCAGGAAACGACCCTCAGCTAGAAACCGGAGACTGTGACATTTTATGTGGCGCAGCCCTTCGCTACACCCGTTAGGAAGGCACCACATAGGGTCAGGGAAACTGGCGCCAAGTTTACCAAGAGGAGGCCCGAGGCAGCCGGACAGAAGGGTTGGTAAGAAAGGCCAGACAAAGGACACACAAATGGGGTCCTGTGAAGCGCTCCAAAGTTATCTGGGAGTTGTCTGAGCCCCTCACCTGGTGAGCACAGTACGACGTGGGCAGCCGTTACCTGCAGACGTGGTCTGGATAATAAGAACTGTGAGTAAAGGCCCTGGACTGCATCACTGACTCCGTGTCGTTACTGCTGCTGCCCTGCACCATCACCCCCATCCTCCGCATACACTGCCCTGAGGCTATACTCCTCCCGTGGGGAGTTATGCTACGCTCTGCTGCACCCACAACACCAGCCTTAGCGGTCTGCCCTGCAGCGGCGGTTCACTCTGACCGCAAACCACGGGTGGCGTAGTCGGACATTTAAACATCAAAACCACATAAATAGTTCCGCCACTGGTTTGACCACCCTGAGCCACGGAACGGGGTCGCCGCCACGAAGACTACAACCACCAGCATCCACCAAAAAGGGTCCGGCTCCGGGTGTCCCAAGGCCCAGGGGGTGCATCAGAACATTTTCATCACCTTTCACAATCACCAATGGGACAAGGCAGGGATGTCCTCTGTCCCCTCTCTTAAACATCCTAGTGACGGAGCACCTGCTCTCTATTTGCTGATGATGTCCTAGTATATATCACTCAATCACATATATCCATCCATGCTGTTATGGCTGAAATAGATCACTTTGTTACATGGTCAAATTTTAAAATCAATGCAGCGAAGTCTGAGGCCCTCGGTGTCTCCCTCCCCAAATCCATATAGGATTCCATCCAGTCCAACTTTCCCTTTGCCTGGCCCTCACAGGGTATCAAATACTTAGGAATTCCTATTCATAGAGACCTCTCCCATCTATGTTATCTTAATTTTGGGCACTTTATTGAACAACTCCATACAGACCACGGTTGGCAAGTTAGAACTGTAAGATTCACTACGTGAACCACTGGTGTTTTGTGGAAAAGCACATGTACACTGTGTTCCAAATTATTATGCAAAAAGTGTTTAGGAGTGATAAGGGAAGAATTTGTTTGTTTGTCAGTTAAACTCATTGATGGTGATGTGTGTCAGGGCTCTTTATATCACTGTAAGCAATTGCAGACACCTGTGCTAATTAGTTTGGCAGGTGTGTCCAATGAAAGGCAAGACTACTTAAGAAGGCTGTCTCACATTATTAAGCAGCCTACATTTTCTGCCAAAATGGGAAAGAAAAAGGATGTGTCGGCTGCTGAGAAGCAACAAATTGTGGAGTGTTTAGGTCAAGGCATGACTACAATCAACATTGTGCGATGATCAGGATGAAGTGTCTTGGCAATCAAGAAGTATGTAGCTGATTCACAGTACACACGTGTGCGTGCTGATAAGGGCAAATTCAGGACTCTTTCCTACAGGCAATTACGTCAGATTAAAAAAGCAGCGGCAAAAAAGCCTTGTCATAGCAGCAGACAAGTTTTTGAAGCTGCTGGTGCCTCCAACGTCCCCCGAACAACAAGATGCAGGGTCCTTCAGAGGTTTGCAGCTGTGCATACGCCATCCTGTCGACCTCCTCTATCCACTTCACACAAGCAGAAACGGCTCCAGTGGGCCAAACATTACATGAAGACTGATTTCAAAACTGTTTTGTTCACGGATGAGTGCCGTGCAGCGCTCGATGGTCCAGATGGATGGAGTGGAGGATGGCTGGTTGATGGACACCCCACGCAAACACGGCTACAGCGCCAACAAGGAGGAGGTGGAGTAATGTTTTGGGCTGGAATCATGGGGAGAGAGATTGTCGGCCCCTTTAGTATCCCTGAAGGCGCTAAAGATGAACTCCATAATGTATGTGGATTTTCTCAAACAGCACTTCCTGCCATGGTTCAAGAAGAAGAACCGTGCATTTCACAGCAAGATCATTTTTTTGCATGATAATGCACCATCTCATGCTGCACATAAAACATCTGCATCTCTGGCTGATATGGGCATAAAAGGTGACAAACTTATGGTGTGACCCCCATGCTCCCCTGACCTCTACCCCATTCAGAACCTCTGGAGCATCATCAAAAGGAGTGTCTATGATGGCGGGAGGCAGTTCACATCTAAGCAACAGCTTCAACAATTGAAGCAGAAACCATCCAAAACCTGACAAATTCAATGGACGAGAGAGTTCAGAAGCTCCTTTCGAACAAGGGGTCCTATGTGAAAATGTAACATCACCTAGAATAAAGTTTTGAGTTGAAAACTGTTTGATTTCAGTTTCTAATAACCAGCTAAAGCTTATAATTGCAAACATGACCATTTTTTTGGTCTTTATTAAAATGAAAAATTTGATCGAAAAGTTTGGGGGATCTAAGAGTGTGGCAACCCAGTAGTCATGATTACTTCGAATTCTGACAATATGAGGGTCATGTTGCAGGTAGTGTAGCAAGAAGGCACTTATGTGTCTTGCACATCTCGGAGCCCCAAAATAATTTTCCGGGCTAGATGCAGCTAAAAATTATTATTAATTTTAAATCTGGTGGAGCTTAGTATAGATGGCCTAATAGGATCAGTGCTGCACACTGCTACAAAGCCCAAATTATTTTCCAGTCAAGATACAGATAAACATGATTAGTAATTTTAAATCTGGTGGAGCTTATTATAGATGGCCTAATAGAATCAGTGCTGCACACTGCTACAAAGCCCAAATTATTTTCCAGCCAATATACAGATAAACATGATTAGTAATTTGAAAGCTTAAAACGGTTGGTAGGGTGATTTTAACAAATCATCAAGCTATTACTCTCCCCAGGATGACACATGGGTAGAAAAGTCGTTTCGGATCCATGATTTGTTCATCTTTATGAACGTGAGTCTGTCTACATTATCAGTGGAGAGCCGCGTGTGCTTATCTGTCAGCACACCACCAGCAGCGCTGAACACACGTTCAGACAGAACGCTGGCTGCGGGGCATGACAAGATCTCCAAGGCGTAAGTGGCTAGCTCCGGCCATTTATCCAGATTGGAAGCCCAAAAAGAGCAAGGGTCCAGTGACACAGTCATGGCTTCAGTGTTTACTTGGAGATACTCCTGTACCATCGTCTCTAGGCGTTGACTATGTGTCAGACTTCTTGTCTCCTGTGGCCTTGCAAAGGATGGGCTAAAAAAGTGGTGAAATGATTCCGCAAAATTGATGTTACCAGCAGATACTGTGGTTCTGTTACGGTTTGAGTGCTGAACACTTGACGGTCCCACGGTTGGCAAGTTGGAACTGTGAGATTCACTACGTGCACCACTGGTGTTTTGTGGAAAAGCACATGTAAGATTCTGCAACAGTCTCTGCTGATACTCCTGCATGTGTGCATCCCTTTCTATGGCAGGAATAATTTATGCAAATTTACTTTTTTACCGGGGATCTAAGACTGTGGCAACCCAGTAGTCAGGATTATTTCTAATTCTCACAATTCGAGGGTCATGTTGCAGGTAGTGCAGCAAGAAGGCACTCATGTGTGCTGCGCATCCAGGAGCACCAAGTCCCTGTTGTGTTGGTGGCGAGGTAACAATCATGCTTCCTTCCTCTGTCCTCTCCCCCCAACCTCGCACAACAGAAATGTGATCAAGGTCTCCCTCATCTGATGAGTCTTCCATCAGTTCGTTCTCTACTTCTTCCTGGGCTCCTGCACCTTCCTCACTAGTTTGGCTGCTACCATGCGCCCTGGTAAAACCATCTCCCCCACCCTCACATGCCTGCCGCCTTGGTGCTGCCGACCGTCTGGACCTTGCAAATGTTAGCCCTTCCGCATACAACTCCTCCTCCTCTACTTCCTCCACCTCCTCTTGTGCCACCACCTGACTCCGAATTCTGTTTAACATGTGCTCCAGCATGTAAATCACCGGAATAGTCATGCTGATAATGGCATCGTCAGCACTAAACATCTTCGTCACCATTTCAAAACTGTGCAGAAGGGTGCATAGGTCCCTGATCTGAGACCACTCCTCCAGCGTGATTTGCCCCACCTTTGGATCTCGTTGGACCAGGCTATACGTCAGAACGTATTGCACCAGGGCTTGTCGGTGCTGCCACAGTCGCTGCAACATGTGCAGAGTTGAATTCCACCGGGTAGGCACATCGCATTTTAGCCGGTGAAGTGGCAGGCCCAACGACTTCTGTAGAGATGTAAGTCGCTGAGCTGCGGGATGCGAACGGCGGAAGTGAGCACACAGCGACCGTGCCCTCTGCAGAAGGCCATCTAGTCTGGGATAGTGGGCTAAAAATTGCTGGACAACCAGGTTCAACACGTGAGCCATACAAGGCACGTGTGTGACATTGCCCCGGCGAAGGGCCGCACCCAGGTTTGCATCATTGTCGCACACGGCCTTCCCTGGTTTCAGGTCCAGTGGAGACAACCATTCATGAAATTGGGTCTCCAGAGCTGACCACAACTCCTCAGCTGTGTGACTCACATTTCCCAGACATTTCAAAGTAAAAACCGCCTGATGACGTTGAGCCCTACTGCCAGCATAGTAAGGAGGTGTGCAGGATCCCTTCTGCGCAGTTAGAAAGCTTGTGGCATGACCAGACAGGCTTTGGGTGCAGGTGGAAGACCGAGAGGAGGTTGAGGAGGCAGAAGCAGTGGAGGAACTTTGACATAAAGAGGATTGACGCACAACTCGTGGGGACGGCAAGACTTGGACAGCAGCCCCTTGTCCTGCTGTCACCATAGTTACCCAGTGCCCAGTCAGCGACATGTAACGCCCCTGTCCATGCCTACTCGTCCAACTGTCTGTGGAGAAATGCACCCTGTCACACACAGAGTTTCTCAAAGAAGCGGTGATGTTGTGTGCGACATGCTGGTGGAGCGCAGGCACACCTTTCTTTGAGAAGTAGTGCCGACTGGGCATCTGGTACTGGGGCACTGCGACGGACATAAGGTCTCGAAAATCCTCTGTGTCCACCAGGCGGAAAGGCAGCATTTCTGTAGCCAAGAGCTTGCAGATGGTGAAATTCAACCTCTTAGCTTTCTCATGGCTAGGAGCAAATGGTCTTTTACTTGTCCACATCTGAGGGACCGAGGGCTGGCTATTGTGCTTAGACGGGGTTGATAAGGGTGTCCCCGGCAAACTGCTGGTCTGTGAGGAAGATGCAGGCGGACATGTTAGGTTGCCTTGATCCAAAGGTGGTGCTATCGATGTCGGACAGCGCTCAACACCAGCTGGTGTAACCACCTCCAAAGAAAATGATGACCTGCCAATCACGCTGGCTGTTGCGGGTAAAGAGGTGGCAGGTCTGCGCCCCAAAACAGGTGTGACTGCTGTCCCCCCAGTCACAGAGGATGAAGAGGCCACGGATGCACAAGATATGGCAGACGGTGGTTGGCCCGGCCGGCTAGGCCGCATTGTAGCACACTGAGCTTCCCACTGCAACTTATGCTTCATGTCCATGTGCCGGTTCATGCATGAAGTACTCAAACTATGTATTTTTTGGCCTCTACTTAGCTTTTGCTGACAAATGTTACAGATAACACGAGTTGGGTCATCTTTATCGATCTGAAAAAATGCCCAGGCTATGCAAGGCTTAGCACCCATGCGACCTGAAGAGCCACGACGACTTGTGGTGAGAGGCAGAGTTGTGTTTGAGGATGCAGTTGTTGACGTGCTTCCAGTACTACGTCTCTGTCCAGTAAGGCGCAACCTGACCTCGTCGTCACTAGCATCTTCCTCCACCTCCTCTGTTGACCTCATCTCTTGGCTGACTGTGGGTTGACAGTAAGTGGGATCTCCAACCTCATCATCATCACCCTGTGCGTTATCACACCCGTCGTCCTCAGAGCCAACCTGTTCCTGCCCTGACAAAAAACTAAAGTTGTCGCACCAATCAGGTATTTGAGTCTCATCATCGTCTTCCTCATTGTCTCCACCAACAGGAGTTACAGTTTGGGAATGAGGGTCTACATTATGGTCAGAACCTTCTGCGTCTGGTCCTGGATCCGACTCATAAAGATTCTGGGCATCAGTGCAGATCATTTCCTCGTCTGGATTCACAGAAGCGCTGGAGTCGACCTCTGATTCCCAGGCTATAGTATGAGTAAACAGCTCTGCAGACTCAACCATCTGTTCTACCTCATACTCAGATGGGCAGCTGGAGATTTGGGAGCTGTGAGGAAGCAAGTGCGATTGGGGTGACACCTTTGAGGACTGGAGTATTTGTGATGTTGAAGTTAATGTGGAGGAGAGCCCACTTAAAGGAGCACTTGATATCCGTTGAAGCACCTGCTGTTTTTGTGCCTCATCTGGAATTTGTAGCGATTGGCGTGGCCGTATGAAAGGGATCTTATCACATTGTCCGCTAAAAGAAGTAGGCATTTTAGTTTGGCTGGAAGATGGTCTTTCTTCTGCAGATGTTACTGTTGCTTTAACACCTACCCCACAGACACAACCTTTTTTCCCCTTCCCAACACGCCTATTCCCCTTTCCACCAGCAGCAGGCCCTTTTCCACTTATTTTGGTGGTTAACTAATTCACAACTCTGGAGTTGTTTGCACAAAAAAACAATGGATGGGAACCGAGCAGAGCTGAGTGGCCAAACTGTGGTATTAGGCCAAAACTATTGGCTGGGTTAGATGCAGAAAAAAATTATATTCAATTTGCAACCTGATGGAGGTCAGTATAGATGGACTAATAGAACAAGTCCCACAAACAGCTAGAAGCCCAAGTATTTTTTCAGAGACAGATGCAGAAAAAAAATATATTCAGTTTGCAACCTGATGGAGGTCAGTATAGATGGACTAATAGAGAAAGTCCCACACACTGCTAGAAGGCCAAATATTTTTTCAGAGCTAGATCCAGACAAAAAATTATTTTGAATTTGCAACCTGATGGAGGTCATTATAGGTGGATTAATAGAACAAGTCCCACACACTGCTAGAAGGCCAAATATTTTTTCAGAGCTAGATGCAGAAAAAAATTATATTCAGTTTGCAACCTGATGGAGGTCAGTATAGATGGACTAATAGAACAAGTCCCACACACAGCTAGAAGCCCAAATATTTTTTCAGAGGTAGATGCAGAAAAAAATTATATTCAGTTTGCAACCTGATGGAGGTCTGTATAGATGGATTAATAGAACAAGTCCCACACACAGCTACAAGCCCACTATTTTTTCAGAGGTAGATGCAGAAAAAAAATATATTCAGTTTGCAACCTGATGGAGGTCAGTATAGATGGACTAATAGAGAAAGTCCCACACACTGCTAGAAGGCCAAATATTTTTTCAGAGCTAGATGCAGACAAAAAATTATTTTGAATTTGCAACCTGATGGAGGTTAGTATAGGTGGACTAATAGAACAAGTCCCACACACTGCTAGAAGGCCAAATATTTTTTCAGAGCTAGATGCAGAAAAAAATTATATTCAGTTTGCAACCTGATGGAGGTCAGTATAGATGGACTAATAGAACAAGTCCCACACACAGCTAGAAGCCCAAATATTTTTTCGGAGGTAGATGCAGATAAAAATTATTTTAATTTGCAACCTGATGGAGGTCAGTATAGATGGACTAATAGAGAAAGTCCCACACACTGCTAGAAGGCCAAATATTTTTTCACAGCTAGATGCAGATAAAAATTATTTTTAATTTGCAACCTGATGGAGGTCAGTATAGATGGACTAATAGAGAAAGTCCCACACACTGCTAGAAGGCCAAATATTTTTTCACAGCTAGATGCAGATAAAAATTATTTTTAATTTGCAACCTGATGGAGGTCAGTATAGATGGACTAATAGAGAAAGTCCCACACACTGCTAGAAGGCCAAATATTTACTCAGAGCTAGATGCAGATAAAAATTATTTTTAATTTGCAACCTGATGGAGGTCAGTATAGATGGACTAATAGAGAAAGTCCCACACACTGCTAGAAGGCCAAATATTTTTTCAGAGCTAGATGCAGATAAAAATTATTTTTAATTTGCAACCTGATGGAGGTCAGTATGGATGGACTAATAGAGAAAGTCCCACACACTGCTAGAAGGCCAAATATTTTTTCAGAGCTAGATGCAGAAAAAATTATATTCAGTTTGCAACCTGATGGAGGTCAGTATAGATGGACTAATAGAACAAGTCCCACACACAGCTAGAAGCCCAAATATTTTTTCAGAGATAGATGCAGACAAAAAATTATTTTTAATTTGCAACCTGATGGAGGTCAGTATAGATGGACTAATAGAGAAAGTCCCACACACTGCTAGAAGGCCAAATATTTTTTCAGAGCTAGATGCAGATAAAAATTATTTTTAATTTGCAACCTGATGGAGGTCAGTATAGATGGACTAATAGAGAAAGTCCCACAAACTGCTAGAAGGCCAAATATTTTTTCAGAGCTAGATGCCGAAAAAAATTATATTCAGTTTGCAACCTGATGGAGGTCAGTATAGATGGACTTATAGAACAAGTCCCACACACAGTTAGAAGCCCAAATATTTTTTCAGAGGTAGATGCAGATAAAAATTATTTTTAATTTGCAACCTGATGGAGGTCAGTATAGATGGACCAATAGAGAAAGTCACACACACTGCTAGAAGGCTAAATATTTTTTCAGAGCTAGATGCAGATAAAAATTATTTTTAATTTGCAACCTGATGGAGGTCAGTATAGATGGACTAATAGAGAAAGTCCCACAAACTGCTAGAAGGCCAAATATTTTTTCAGAGCTAGATGCAGAAAAAAATTATATTCAGTTTGCAACCTGATGGAGGTCAGTATAGATGGACTAATAGAACAAGTCCCACACACTGCTAGAAGCCCAAATATTTTTTCAGAGGTAGATGCAGATAAAAATTATTTTTAATTTGCAACCTGATGGAGGTCAGTATAGATGGACTAATAGAGAAAGTCCCACACACTGCTAGAAGGCCAAATATTTTTTCAGAGCTAGATGCAGAAAAAAATTATATTCAGTTTGCAACCTGATGGAGGTCAGTATAGATGGACTAATAGAACAAGTCCCACACTCAGCTAGAAGCCCAAATATTTTTTCAGAGCTAGATGCAGACAAAAAATTATTTTTAATTTGCAACCTGATGGAGGTCAGTATAGATGGACTAATAGACAAAGTCCCACACACTGCTAGAAGGCCAAATATTTTTTCAGAGCTAGATGCAGATAAAAATTATTTTTAATTTGCAACCTGATGGAGGTCAGTATAGATGGACTAATAGAGAAAGTCCCACACACTGCTAGAAGGCCAAATATTTTTTCAGAGCTAGATGCAGAAAAAAATTATATTCAGTTTGCATCCTGATGGAGGTCAGTATAGATGGACTTATAGAACAAGTCCCACACACAGCTAGAAGCCCAAATATTTTTTCAGAGGTAGATGCAGATAAAAATTATTTTAATTTGCAACCTGATGGAGGTCAGTATAGATGGACTAATAGAGAAAGTCCCACACACTGCTAGAAGGCCAAATATTTTTTCACAGCTAGATGCAGATAAAAATTATTTTTAATTTGCAACCTGATGGAGGTCAGTATAGATGGACTAATAGAGAAAGTCCCACACACTGCTAGAAGGCCAAATATTTTTTCACAGCTAGATGCAGATAAAAATTATTTTTAATTTGCAACCTGATGGAGGTCAGTATAGATGGACTAATAGAGAAAGTCCCACACACTGCTAGAAGGCCAAATATTTTTTCAGAGCTAGATGCAAAAAAAAATTATATTCAGTTTGCAACCTGATGGAGGTCAGTATAGATGGACTAATAGAACAAGTCCCACACACAGCTAGAAGCCCAAATATTTTTTCAGAGGTAGATGCAGATAAAAATTATTTTTAATTTGCAACCTGATGGAGGTCAGTATAGATGGACTAATAGAGAAAGTCCCACACACTGCTAGAAGGCCAAATATTTTTTCAGAGCTAGATGCAGATAAAAATTATTTTTAATTTGCAACCTGATGGACGTTAGTATGGATGGACTAATAGAGAAAGTCCCACACACTGCTAGAAGGCCAAATATTTTTTCAGAGCTAGATGCAGAAAAAAATTATATTCAGTTTGCATCCTGATGGAGGTCAGTATAGATGGACTAATAGAACAAGTCCCACACACAGGTAGAAGCCCAAATATTTTTTCAGAGCTAGATGCAGACAAAAAATTATTTTTAATTTGCAACCTGATGGAGGTTGGTATAGATGGACTAATAGAGAAAGTCCCACACACTGCTAGAAGGCCAAATATTTTTTCAGAGCTAGATGCAGATAAAAATTATTTTTAATTTGCAACCTGATGGAGGTCAGTATAGATGGACTAATAGAGAAAGTCCCACACACTGCTAGAAGGCCAAATATTTACTCAGAGCTAGATGCAGATAAAAATTATTTTTAATTTGCAACCTGATGGAGGTCAGTATAGATGGACTAATAGAGAAAGTCCCACACACTGCTAGAAAGCCAAATATTTTTTCAGAGCTAGATGCAGAAAAAAATTATATTCAGTTTGCAACCTGATGGAGGTCAGTATAGATGGACTAATAGAACAAGTCCCACACACAGCTAGAAGCCCAAATATTTTTTCAGAGGTAGATGCAGATAAAAATTATTTTTAATTTGCAACCTGATGGAGGTCAGTATAGATGGACTAATAGAAAAAGTCCCACACACTGCTAGAAGGCCAAATATTTTTTCAGAGCTATATGCAGTTAAAAAATTATTTTTAATTTGCAACCTGATGGAGGTCAGTATGGACGGACTAATAGAGAAAGTCCCACACACTGCTAGAAGGCCAAATATTTTTTCAGAGCTAGATGCAGAAAAAAATTATATTCAGTTTGCAACCTGATGGAGGTCAGTATAGATGGACTAATAGAACAAGTCCCACACACAGCTAGAACCCCAAATATTTTTTCAGAGCTAGATGCAGACAAAAAATTATTTTTAATTTGCAACCTGATGGAGGTCAGTATAGATGGACTAATAGAGAAAGTCCCACACACTGCTAGAAGGCCAAATATTTTTTCAGAGCTAGATGCAGATAAAAATTATTTTTAATTTGCAACCTGATGGAGGTCAGTATAGATGGACTAATAGAGAAAGTCCCACACACTGCTAGAAGGCCAAATATTTTTTCAGAGCTAGATGCAGAAAAAAATTATATTCAGTTTGCAACCTGATGAAGGTCAGTATAGATGGACTAATAGAACAAGTCCCACACACAGCTAGAAGCCCAAATATTTTTTCAGAGGTAGATGCAGATAAAAATTATTTTTAATTTGCAACCTGATGGAGGTCAGTATAGATGGACTAATAGAGAAAGTCCCACACACTGCTAGAAGGCCAAATATTTTATCAGAGCTAGATGCAGATAAAAATTATTTTTAATTTGCAACCTGATGGAGGTCAGTATGGATGGACTAATAGAGAAAGTCCCACACACTGCTAGAAGGCCAAATATTTTTTCAGAGCTAGATGCAGAAAAAAATTATATTTAGTTTGCAACCTGATGGAGGTCAGTATATATGGACTAATAGAACAAGTCCCACACACAGCTAGAAGCACAAACATTTTTTCAGAGCTAGATGAAGACAAAAAATTATTTTTAATTTGCAACCTGATGGAGGTCAGTATAGATGGACTAATAGAGAAAGTCCCACACACTGCTAGAAGGCCAAATATTTTTTCAGAGCTAGATGCAGCTAAAAATTATTTTTAATTTGCAACCTGATGGAGGTCAGTATAGATGGACTAATAGAGAAAGTCCCACACACTGCTAGAAGGCCAAATATTTTTTCAGAGCTAGATGCAGATAAAAATTATTTTTAATTTGCAACCTGATGGAGGTCAGTATAGATGGACTAATAGAGAAAGTCCCACACACTGCTTGAAGGCCAAATATTTTTTCAGAGCTAGATGCAGAAAAAAATTATATTCAGTTTGCAACCTGATGGAGGTCAGTATAGATGGACTAATAGAACAAGTCCCACACACAGCTAGAAGCCCAAATATTTTTTCAGAGGTAGATGCAGATAAAAATTATTTTTAATTTGCAACCTGATGGAGGTCAGTATAGATGGACTAATAGAGAAAGTCCCACACACTGCTAGAAGGCCAAATATTTTTTCAGAGCTAGATGCAGATAAAAATTATTTTTAATTTGCAACCTGATGGAGGTCAGTATGGATGGACTAATAGAGAAAGTCCCACACACTGCTAGAAGGCCAAATATTTTTTCAGAGCTAGATGCAGAAAAAATTATATTCAGTTTGCAACCTGATGGAGGTCAGTATAGATGGACTAATAGAACAAGTCCCACACACAGCTAGAAGCCCAAATATTTTTTCAGAGATAGATGCAGACAAAAAATTATTTTTAATTTGCAACCTGATGGAGGTCAGTATAGATGGACTAATAGAGAAAGTCCCACACACTGCTAGAAGGCCAAATATTTTTTCAGAGCTAGATGCAGATAAAAATTATTTTTAATTTGCAACCTGATGGAGGTCAGTATAGATGGACTAATAGAGAAAGTCCCACACACTGCTAGAAGGCCAAATATTTTTTCAGAGCTAGATGCCGAAAAAAATTATATTCAGTTTGCAACCTGATGGAGGTCAGTATAGATGGACTTATAGAACAAGTCCCACACACAGCTAGAAGCCCAAATATTTTTTCAGAGGTAGATGCAGATAAAAATTATTTTTAATTTGCAACCTGATGGAGGTCAGTATAGATGGACTAATAGAGAAAGTCACACACACTGCTAGAAGGCTAAATATTTTTTCAGAGCTAGATGCAGATAAAAATTATTTTTAATTTGCAACCTGATGGAGGTCAGTATAGATGGACTAATAGAGAAAGTCCCACAAACTGCTAGAAGGCCAAATATTTTTTCAGAGCTAGATGCAGAAAAAAATTATATTCAGTTTGCAACCTGATGGAGGTCAGTATAGATGGACTAATAGAACAAGTCCCACACACAGCTAGAAGCCCAAATATTTTTTCAGAGGTAGATGCAGATAAAAATTATTTTTAATTTGCAACCTGATGGAGGTCAGTATAGATGGACTAATAGAGAAAGTCCCACACACTGCTAGAAGGCCAAATATTTTATCAGAGCTAGATGCAGATAAAAATTATTTTTAATTTGCAACCTGATGGAGGTCAGTATGGATGGACTAATAGAGAAAGTCCCACACACTGCTAGAAGGCCAAATATTTTTTCAGAGCTAGATGCAGAAAAAAATTATATTTAGTTTGCAACCTGATGGAGGTCAGTATAGATGGACTAATAGAACAAGTCCCACACACAGCTAGAAGCACAAACATTTTTTCAGAGCTAGATGAAGACAAAAAATTATTTTTAATTTGCAACCTGATGGAGGTCAGTATAGATGGACTAATAGAGAAAGTCCCACACACTGCTAGAAGGCCAAATATTTTTTCAGAGCTAGATGCAGCTAAAAATTATTTTTAATTTGCAACCTGATGGAGGTCAGTATAGATGGACTAATAGAGAAAGTCCCACACACTGCTAGAAGGCCAAATATTTTTTCAGAGCTAGATGCAGATAAAAATTATTTTTAATTTGCAACCTGATGGAGGTCAGTATAGATGGACTAATAGAGAAAGTCCCACACACTGCTTGAAGGCCAAATATTTTTTCAGAGCTAGATGCAGAAAAAAATTATATTCAGTTTGCAACCTGATGGAGGTCAGTATAGATGGACTAATAGAACAAGTCCCACACACAGCTAGAAGCCCAAATATTTTTTCAGAGGTAGATGCAGATAAAAATTATTTTTAATTTGCAACCTGATGGAGGTCAGTATAGATGGACTAATAGAGAAAGTCCCACACACTGCTAGAAGGCCAAATATTTTTTCAGAGCTAGATGCAGATAAAAATTATTTTTAATTTGCAACCTGATGGAGGTCAGTATGGATGGACTAATAGAGAAAGTCCCACACACTGCTAGAAGGCCAAATATTTTTTCAGAGCTAGATGCAGAAAAAATTATATTCAGTTTGCAACCTGATGGAGGTCAGTATAGATGGACTAATAGAACAAGTCCCACACACAGCTAGAAGCCCAAATATTTTTTCAGAGATAGATGCAGACAAAAAATTATTTTTAATTTGCAACCTGATGGAGGTCAGTATAGATGGACTAATAGAGAAAGTCCCACACACTGCTAGAAGGCCAAATATTTTTTCAGAGCTAGATGCAGATAAAAATTATTTTTAATTTGCAACCTGATGGAGGTCAGTATAGATGGACTAATAGAGAAAGTCCCACACACTGCTAGAAGGCCAAATATTTTTTCAGAGCTAGATGCCGAAAAAAATTATATTCAGTTTGCAACCTGATGGAGGTCAGTATAGATGGACTTATAGAACAAGTCCCACACACAGCTAGAAGCCCAAATATTTTTTCAGAGGTAGATGCAGATAAAAATTATTTTTAATTTGCAACCTGATGGAGGTCAGTATAGATGGACTAATAGAGAAAGTCACACACACTGCTAGAAGGCTAAATATTTTTTCAGAGCTAGATGCAGATAAAAATTATTTTTAATTTGCAACCTGATGGAGGTCAGTATAGATGGACTAATAGAGAAAGTCCCACAAACTGCTAGAAGGCCAAATATTTTTTCAGAGCTAGATGCAGAAAAAAATTATATTCAGTTTGCAACCTGATGGAGGTCAGTATAGATGGACTAATAGAACAAGTCCCACACACTGCTAGAAGCCCAAATATTTTTTCAGAGGTAGATGCAGATAAAAATTATTTTTAATTTGCAACCTGATGGAGGTCAGTATAGATGGACTAATAGAGAAAGTCCCACACACTGCTAGAAGGCCAAATATTTTTTCAGAGCTAGATGCAGAAAAAAATTATATTCAGTTTGCAACCTGATGGAGGTCAGTATAGATGGACTAATAGAACAAGTCCCACACTCAGCTAGAAGCCCAAATATTTTTTCAGAGCTAGATGCAGACAAAAAATTATTTTTAATTTGCAACCTGATGGAGGTCAGTATAGATGGACTAATAGACAAAGTCCCACACACTGCTAGAAGGCCAAATATTTTTTCAGAGCTAGATGCAGATAAAAATTATTTTTAATTTGCAACCTGATGGAGGTCAGTATAGATGGACTAATAGAGAAAGTCCCACACACTGCTAGAAGGCCAAATATTTTTTCAGAGCTAGATGCAGAAAAAAATTATATTCAGTTTGCATCCTGATGGAGGTCAGTATAGATGGACTTATAGAACAAGTCCCACACACAGCTAGAAGCCCAAATATTTTTTCAGAGGTAGATGCAGATAAAAATTATTTTTAATTTGCAACCTGATGGAGGTCAGTATAGATGGACTAATAGAGAAAGTCCCACACACTGCTAGAAGGCCAAATATTTTTTCAGAGCTAGATGCAGACAAAAAATTCTGGAGTTGTTTGCACAAAAAAACAATGGATGGGAACCGAGCATAGCTGAGTGGCCAAACTGTGGTATTAGGCCAAAAGTATTGGCTGGGTTAGATGCAGATAAAAATGATATTGAATTTGCAACCTGGTGGAGGTTAGCATAGATAGACTAGTAGAACAAGTCCCACACACTGCTAGAAGCCAAAATATTTTTTCAGCGCTAGATGCAGAAAAAAATTATATTCAGTTTGCAACCTGATGGAGGTCAGTATAGATGGACTAATAGAACAAGTCCCACACACTGCTAGAAGCCCAAATATTTTTTCAGAGCTAGATGCAGAAAAAAATTATATTGAATTTGCAACCTGATGGAGGTCAGTATAGATGGACTAATAGAATGATGCTATGCCCAAAAGATTTTACTTCACTAGGTGCAGTAAAAAAATTGGTATTCTATACACAGGTGGTATATCTTGCAACACAGATAGGCTACTTCACTGACTTACACACTCTGCAATAGGCCAAAAAGGATTAGCTTTGCTAGATTCAGCCAAATGCTGTGAAAAAAACTTGCACAGCACTGGCACAGACCTGCCTGGCAAAAACTGATAGGAACTGATTTAACCTAGTCCTGAAAAGGACTGCAATTACAATTAGTCTTTACTCCCACAATCTATCTATTTAAGAGCACAGATCTGCCTGATAAAAGTCGTAGGAAATGCTGTAACCTAGTCCTTAAAAGGACTGCAATCACAACTATTCCCTACTCCCAAGCTATCTGTAGATTTGTGGGAAAATTGGCTTGAAATTAACAAGGTATAGCCCACACAGCAACAGCGGTGCCGTCTAACACGCAGCTGCAGCAGTGAGAAAATGGTGGCGACGGGGAAAATGGCTTGGTCTTATAGGGCAAGGACATGTGACATACACTGCCAATGACACATGCCCTTGCTTGTGTGAAAAAAAGCACTTCGCTCCGTGTGTGCGCTGCTGATAGGCTGACAGATTGCACCTCCCCACTGTAAATGCGGGAAAGAGAAAAAAAAATTGAGATCTTCATTATTCCTGCAGAGATCCATCCCCTGCCCCTCCCCCCACCTCGCTGTACACTCAAACTGCGTATTAACATTAATTTTCATCATTACTGAGAAAATATCCAGTTATGATTTTGGTGCACGAACAGTTATCGAACATAACCTCGAACAGCCGAATTTTTCTCAAATCGTTCGAGTTCGCCGAACGGCTCGAACACCGCCCAAAACAGCTCGAATTTGAGATTGGCGAACAGTTCGAGTCGAACAACGCTCATCTCTACTCTTTAACCCATCCACACTGAAGAGACAAAATGAAGCTGGTGTGGGTAGTACCCTCTGCAGTGCAATCAACTATCTCCTGTTCCTTCTCCTTATCACCCAATGCGTGCTGAGAGGCTGGGCTTGGGTAGTATCACCCTGTATATTTTCTTCCTCCATCTCCACCTGGTCCACATGCAAAGCTTCCTCTTTAATTGTGAGAAACAATCGTTTGAGTAGACACAGAAATGGGATGGTTACGCTGATTATGGAGTCATCACCGCTCACTATCTTGGTTGATTCCTCAAAGGTTTTTGAACCTCACAGATTTCAGACATCCATGCACACTAGTCGGTTGTTATGCGCGAAGGCTGCCCGGAATACCGATGGGCATTTTGTAGCTGGTATTCAACGACTTCCCTCTGCTGCTCACAAAGCCTTGCTAACATATGTAATGTGGAGTTCCAGCGCATTGTCACATCGCACACTAGTCGGTGAGCTGGCACTTGCAAGTGCTGCTGCAGCACTGCCAGAATGGTGGCATCTGTAGCTGACATGTGGAAATGGGCACACATGCGGCGTACCTTCACAAGTAACTCAAGCAAATCTGGGTAGCTTTTCAGAAATTGCTGAATCACTAAGTTGAGCACGTGGGCCAGATATGTTACATGTGCGAGTTTGCCAAGCTTCAAAGCCACCGGCAGGTTACGGTCACTATCACACACCACCAAACCAGGTTGTAAGTTTAGCGGCTAGAGCCACAGAAATGTCTAATCTGTTGTAGTTTTCCACAACTTTGCTGTGGTGTGCTGTTTGTCACCTAAACAAATTAGTTTCAGAAGTGCCTGTTGCCACTTCACTGAGGAAGTGCTGCAGTGCTTCCAGCTTGTGACCCATATGGACGACTGTCACGCTCCTCCAAGGAGCCAGACGACGCACGGCGAAACAGATGTGAAGGGAAGCACTGCCAATTGGGAAAGATTAGAGGGGCAACCCCTGAAACTTGCCCTGCACAACCCTGAGTTCCCTGATGTCCCTAGATGGGTTCTTTCACTGCATGATGCAATCGTGTTCCTAGCCCTGTCTTGTCAGTATACTAGGGGCTACAGAACAGGAAAAGGACTTGGGTATTCTGGTTACAAGTAAGCTGAGAAGCAGTAGTCAATGTCAAGCAGCAGCCACAAAAGCAAACAAGATTTTAGGGAGTATAAAAAGAAAGATAAATTCCCTCAATCACAATTTATTGTTATCCCTTTATAAATCAGTTGTGAGACCACATCTAGAATTTGGGATCCAGTTTTGT
This sequence comes from Phyllobates terribilis, assembly GCF_046119375.1. Lineage (NCBI taxonomy): Eukaryota > Metazoa > Chordata > Amphibia > Anura > Dendrobatidae > Phyllobates > Phyllobates terribilis. The sequence continues at coordinate 898,102,153 of NW_027362762.1, forward strand.
GCTCCACATTTTAAAAAGGATATTCAGAAGTTAGAGTCAGATCAAAGGCAGACAACTAGATTATTACAAGGGATGAAAGGCCTCTCATACGATGAGAAGTTGGAAAAGTTGGGCTTGTTTAGCTTAGAAAAAAGACGCCTCAGAGGAGATCTCATTTACATGTATAAATATATGTGGGGTCATACAAAGGACTGGCACATGACTTATTCCTTCCAAAGACCATATTAAGGACCAGGGGGACTCATTACGTGCAAAAGAAAGGCAATTTCAGCAGCAAAATAGGAAAGGATTCTTTACAATTAGAGCAGTCAGAATGTTAAATGCCCTACCACAAGAGGTAGTAATGGTAGACATAATAACAGCTTTTAAAAAAGGGCTTGATGATTTCCTCAATATACATAACATTGTGGGTTATAGTTAATTTAGAGACAAAATTTACAATTGGTGGAGAAAGGTTGAACTTGATGAACCTATGTCTTTTTTCAAACTATGTAACTATGTATCTGGAGAGCATCTAACCCTTGGCCTGAGAAATTGCTGTGTGTGGGTGCTCTGGGGAACAGTTGCTCACATTCTCCCTCTGGCCACCCCACTGTCTCTCTCAGACTGTTGTAGTACTGTGGATCCCTCCCCCTCTGTGCTGCTGTTCTCGCTCTGCATGGCATCTTCCCAGGTTGAGTCAGTGACTTCATCATTCATATCTCGTCTTCCCCTTCCACACTTTGGTCTTCCTGGCTTGTTGACTTAACAACATCATTTGTTGGCAACAGTGTCTCATCATCATCTACCTCTTGAGACACTAATTGCCATTTCCCACTGTCATCTTCTTCTGACCGTGGCTGCTCAAATATTTGGACATCACAACATACGATCTCCTCATGTCCATCTTGAAACATGCAGGGTGAGAGGCCAGAATCAATAAATGGAAATGTAAAGAGCTCCTCAGAGTGTCCAAGTGTGGGATCACTTGTCTCCTGGGACTCGTCATATTGGGAAAAAGGAGGATCAGGGAGGATTATAGGGTCCAGACTCTAAGCTCTTGAGACTGGACGGTGTGGAAGACACGGTGGTGCTGGGAAAAATGTTGGAAGTATTATCTGCCATCCAACCGATCACCTGTTCTCACTGTTCTGGCTTCAAGAACGGTATCCGGCACCCACATGCAAAGTAAGACAGGAAGCTAGGTCTCGTGAATGAGCATGCTTGTTGTCCTCCCACAGCAGGCATAGTTTCATCTGGCCCATGGCCTCGGCTTCTGTGTGCACCATCAGCAGCACATCCACTTCCCTGTCCCTTACAGCATGCCTTGCACATTTTAAATTAGGTATATACTATAAAATTTCCAGTATTAATAGGGAAAATAAAATATGTCGCCCTGAAAAGGACTTTTCTCTTAATGGTGCAGCAGCGGTATACAAGTACTGCAATAGCAATTTTAAACCCTGCCTTTATGACACTAATCCAAACCTATCCCTCCTCCACCAGCTATCCCTACACTGGATGCAGTTTTACTAGAGAAAGGACAGTATGTAGCCCTGAAAAGGACTTTTCTTTTAATGGTGCAGCTGCGGTATACAAGTACTGCAATAGCAGTATTAAACCATGCCTATATGCCTGCTATAAAATAAGCTCTCCCTCCTATAACAACTCTCAATGAACTGCTTCCAGAGGAGAATGTGCCGAGCATTACGTCACCGGGTCTTATATTAGACCCAATGGCGCGATGTGGCCGGCCAATCACAGTAATGTCAGTAGCCAACATGGCTACGGCATTACCGTGTAAAGCGGGCAATGCCAGCATGTTCATTGGCTGTCTAAGATGCGCAAAACATGAGAGGTGGGGTTCGAGCATGGTACTTTAGCACTCGTGATGCTCGATCGAGTATCGAGCAGTGGTGAGTACATTCGCTCATCACTAATACCTACATACTGAGAGAGGTCAAAAGATAATATTTATGGATTTGCAAAATTATTGATTTAATTTAACCCCCTTTCTGACGTGGAGCGATATAGTACCCCAAACGTCATAATGCCCTGTTTGGTGCGGGCTCCGGTGCTGAGTCTGCACCTTTCCAGGCACATGTCTATACAGCTGACATGTGCCCGTAACAGCCCCTGGAGGAACCGCGATCCACTAACTAGTTCAGTGCTGCTGTGAATCTCTGACAGCGGCATTTAACTCGCGCTTCTGGGAAGCACATCATAGGCCCCACCCATCAATGACCCTGTCACATGATCGCGGGTCGCCGATGGATCGGCATGACAATCCGGGGTCAGCATGACAACCCGGGATCTGCAAGAGACCCCTGTGGTTCTCACTGCCAGATTGCTATGAGCGCCACCCAGCGATCGGTGCTCATAGCAAGTGAACAAATCTGCTACACACAGGCGATCTGATCATCGCCTGTGTATAACAGAGGCATTCATATAATTGCAGCTTCAAGTTTCCCATGGAAACTATTCAAGCATACAAAAGGTGTAAAACAAAGCTTTTAATAATATAAAAAAATATGTAAATATATATATATGTTTAAACCATGCCCCTTTTGCCCCATTCAAAATAAAACAGAAAAAACAACCCACACATACACATATTTGCTATTAATATTGCTATTAATCCGATAGGTAAATGGCGTAACGAGAAAAAAATACTAAACTCCAGAATTACGTTTTTTGGTCGCCGCAACATTGCAATAACATGCAATAAAGGGCGATCAAAAAATCATATTTACCCCAAAATGTTATCAGTAACAATGTCAGCTCGGCGCACAAAAAATAAGCTCTCACTCGGCCCCAGAACACAAAAAATGGAGACGCTGCATGTCTCGGAAAATGGCGCATCGTTTTGTTTTGGTATCTACGAACTTGCAATGACCTGGAGAATAATAATGGCAGGCCAGTTTTAGCATTCAATGAGCTTGGTAAAAAAAAATCAAAAAAACAACTGTGTAATTGCCCTTTTTTTGCAATTTCACCGCACTTGTAATTTTTCCCCATTTTCCAGTACACGATATGGTAAAACCAGTGATGTCGTTCAAAAGTACAACTTGTCCCACAAAAAATAAGCCCTCAAATGGCCATGTTGACCAAAAAATAAAAAATTTATGGCTCTGGCAAGAAGGAGAGCAAAAAACGAAAACGCACAAGCGGAAAATGCTCCGGTCATTAAGGGGTTAAAAATGCAGCACTGCATGCTAGCCATTGAATTGATCAACCAACAATGTCCTACTTAGATATTTGAAGTTTACCAGAGCAGCTGTTAGCGGCTTTCTGCCTTAGCTATAGGTGGGGATACTGTATAGGCAAATTGCCCTTATGATGTTCGTACTGTATATTCCAATAGCTCATATGAAAAAGGGTTTTCATATTGAAGCACCCCTTCTAACCAAAATGATCATATACCATCTAGAATATTCTACAGAGCATCTGTATTTTCTACAGCCTTACTAGTAATGATATTATATGTCAATGGTTTACAACTTAACAAAAAGCAGCTGTCCCTCACCATTAATTTTCTCCAACCATCACAATATGGATTTTCGTCAGGGCCTCATGAACACAATAGATACACTACCGTTCAAAAGTTTGGGGTCACCCAGACAATTTTGTGTTTTCCATGAAAACTCATACTTTTATTTATCAAATGAGTTGCAAAATGAATAGAAAATATAGTCCAGACATTGACAAGGTTAGTAATAATGATTTTTATTTGAAAGAATAATTTTCTCCTTCAATTTTGCTTTCGTCAAAGAATGCTCCCTTTGCAGCAATTACAGCATTGCAGACCTTTGGCATTCTAGCTGTTAATTTGCTGAGGCAATCTTGAGAAATTTCACCCCATGCTTCCTGAAGCCCCTCCCACAAGTTGGATTGGCTTGATGGGCACTTTTTGTGCACCATACGGTCAAGCTGCTCCCACAACAGCTCAATGGGGTTGAGATCTGGTGACTGCGGTGGCCACTCCATTACAGATAGAATAGCAGCTACCTGTTTCTTCCCTAAATAGTTCATGCATAATTTGGAGGTGTGCTTTGGGTCATTGTCCTGTTGTAGGTTGAAATTGGCTCCAATCAAGCGCTGTCCACAGGGTATGGCATGGCATTGCAAAATGGAGTGATAACCTTCCTTGTTCAAAATCCCATTTACCTTGTACAAATCTCCAACTTTACCAGCACCAAAGCAACCCCAGACAGTCACATTACCTCCACCATGCTTGACAGATGGCGTCAGGCACTCTTCCAGCATCTTTTCAGTTGTTCTGCGTCTCACAAATGTTCTTCTGTGTGATCCAAACACCTCAAGCTTTGATTCGTCTGTCCATAAAACTTTTTTCCAATCTTCCTCTATCCAATGTCTGTGTTCTTTTTCCCATATTAATCTTTTCCTTTTATTAGCCAGTCTCAGATATGGCTTTTTCTTTGCCACTTTGACCTGAAGGCCAGCATCCCGGAGTCGCCTTTTCACTGTAGACGTTGACACTGGCGTCTTGCGTGTACTATTTAATGAAGCTGCCAGTTGAGGAGTTGCGAGTCATCAATTTCTCAAACTAGAGACTCTAATGTACTTGTCTTGTTGCTCAGTTGTGCAGCGAGGCCTCCCACTTTTCTTTCTACTCTGGTTAGAGCCTTTTTGTACTCTCCTCTGAAGGGAGTAGTACACACCGTTGTAGGAAATCTTCAGTTTCTTGTCAAATTCTCGCATGGAATAGCCTTCATTTCTAAGAACAAGAATAGACTGTCGAGTTTCACATGAAAGTTCTCTTTTTCTGGCCATTTTGAGAGTTTCATAGAACAAACAAATGTAATGCTCCAAATTTTCAACTAGCTCAAAGGAAGGTCAATTTTATAGGTTCTCAAATCAGCCAAACTGTTTTCAGCTGGGCTAACATACTTGTGCAAGGGTTTTCTAGGGTTTTCTAAATATTCATTAGCATTCTTACACAGTTAGCAAACAGAATGTACCATTAAAACACTGGAGTGGTGATTGTTGGAAATGGGCCTCTATATGCCTATGTAGATATTGCAATAAAAACAGGATGTTTGCAGCTAGAATAGTGATGTACCACATTAACAATGAATAGAGTGTATTTCTGATTCATTTAATGTTAGCTTCATTGAAAAAAATTGTGCTTTTCTTTCAAAAATAATGAAATTTCTAAATGACCCCAAACTTTTGAATGGTAGTGTATATGTGCACAAAGACCTACCAATACACCAATATCTATGTACCACTGTATGATATTTCCATATGGTGCCAAATTTCAGAAATATTGGCAGAATCAATGATTCCGGAGGACAATATAATTAGGTGGCACAGCATCCAATTTAATTTAGCAGAACCATTATTTTCCTCTGTAAGAAATAATGGACACTCAGAGGTACAGCAGGGTCTTACAGACTGATATGGATGAAGAACTTCAGCTCCAAACATCACAGACGTTATATGGAGTTGCGGTAGTTTTTTTTTGATGATTTGTAAATCCTTTTGGTCTTCTTTATAACCAAATATTTTCTCATAAAAAGAAACAAAAATAACACATCGAAAGAAACCAAGTGGCTTAAAAAGTAAAAAATGATATATGCTCATACTTCTGAAGTCTCATTCCAGGGAGATGCATGTTATAAATATTCTATTGTCAGTAGTCCAAAACATTCAATTTTATATCTCCGGCACTTTAAACTCAGGGATAATGGGAAGAAGCACTTTATTTGATTAAACGCTATGAACCACAATTTCCACAAGATCCATTTTAGAACTGTTTTTCAAGATGCAAGGTGACCATGATAAAATATGCTGAGCATTGGGTTACTAAAGGTCGTCTAGTTGAGGTCGTCTCATTGTTCTTTTGCACACTGTAAATGTAAATTTCATGAGATACAACAGAATGATGGTGACTTCCACAGTCTTTCTAGTTTTCTAAACTATTAGATCAAGTTCTTTATTCTAAATGGCCAAACAGATCTTTCTTTCACAACTGTCTTTGAAGATGTACAATTGTGCAGAAATTTTTAAGGAATTTTTGAGCAGTGCCCCATTTTAGCTCTTCACTAGACATGAGTGGGTCTGACAAGATTCTAATTGCCAAATCGACAGAAATTTGATTCACAGCAAATATATTTAACATGAATTGAATGTCTCATTATTATACTCTGAGGTATCTCTAGATTACATAAATGTAAGATATAAAAAGCATGAAAGAAACCTTAAACTATGTTGTTGACTACTCGCCGTCTGAACCTCAGAGTCGTCTCTTTTTTTTCTCATTGTGCACCGCATCTCATGGCCTATTCCCACTGGAAGAAAAAAAAATTGATAGCTGACTGCTGTCTGCTCCGGTCCTCTTCTTTCTGTTGTAGCATCATCAATCTGTTCACTCTATGCAGGGACTTCTGGCCGCGTCCAAGAGTCAGAGGTCACTGGATATGTACCATTCAGCAAAGTGAATTTACTAAATTTTTCATTCTCAAAATTGCTGATTTTTTGTATCTCCAAGTAGAATTAAATTCCACTTATTCAATTAGCTCATCGCTACTCCTCACCCAATCATTTAATACATTAACTGTGGTTGAATACTTTAGCCTTGCCCTCGATTAAAGTTTTCTTTATTGTTTTACTTTATTTTCTTTTTTAGGTAAGATTCTAAAATTCTTATTTTCTCACTCTATTCTTACTGATTGCTTTTTCACAACAGCCAGCATCACCGTACAGAGATATGATATGCAAATGAAAGCATTCAGAGAGTGTGTTCAATTGCCTCAGAAAAAGTATTCCAAAAGTAATTTAGAGAATAGAGAATCTCCTAGATGTAGCTGTGCACGGGCACAGCATGACACAACTCATTTCCTACAGAGTTTGAATCAAGATGGCTCTTTTTTTGGACTATTTTTTATAAAATTTTCAGTTTTGTCATCTTGATTTTACCTTGGTTGTTTTGAGGTCTGAAAGAAACATGATATGAGAATGTTAAGTAAAACGGTATATGATTATATGGTTAAAAAAAATGGTATACTTGTTTTGTCTGCTCATATGACAAACATTTGCAAACATTTTAGTTAAGTGTTACATTTTAATGAAAATATCTCTTCATATTGGTGGAGAACAGATTAGTGTTAATTTAGACATCTTGCCAGCAGATAGAAGCTTAATATAATTATGTTAATGGGTGTGACTGTAGGTTAAGACCAAACTCATTACCCCCTCATTTGTGTTTAGTATTTTTCAACATTTTTGGTTCTCAAGTCTCAGACAGTTCTCTTCTCTACTTTCTGTTCTCCATGCTTAGTGTAGCACACACAGACACACAATGCAAAGATTGAGTCATCTTCTCCCCTGTTTATCTGGTTTCAGGTGTGATTTTTAGTGATGAGTGAGCATGCGCGTCACTATTCATTACTCGCACGAGCATCACTGTGCTTGAGATGCTCATTATTCGGTGAGTGTTTTTTTAAAGTTCGGGCGGTAGCTTGAGTCCCTACCCCGCATATTTGGTGCTTTTTAAACAGCCAATAAACATGTAGGGATTGCCTACCAGTCACTGTAATGCTGTAGCCATATTGGTAGTGGCATTACTGTGATTGGCTGGCCGTATAGCGTCATCAGGTCTATATAAGACCCGGGACCCTATGCTTGTCACATTCTACCCCAGAAATAGGCAGAGTAGGGAGAGCTGCTGCTGAGTGAGGGAGAGAATTTTACCTACGCTTAGGATGGGATTCAACTCCACTTTTATTTCTTTTATCTGAAACAACAGCCCTTATTAGGGTTCATTCTAATGAAAATTAATACTGCTGTTAGCAGTAGTTAGGGAGAGATTGTGGAGGGCTAGTGTAGGACAGGATAGGGTTCATTGCACTTCCTTTCTACTGCTTGAACTCATATCTAACATCCCTTCTGAGGGCTACTAATAATCTTTTTGCTCTTAATACTGCAAATTGTTGAGAAAAGACATATTATATGCCATTTACACTGCTCAAGTTGTGAGTTAAAAACATACAGTCAGATTTGGTTGATTTGAATAGCATCGCTATATAGTGCAAGTAGTGAAAAAGTCCATCTGAGGTGTGCTAAACTTACTGCGATACAAATACAGCAAAGTGTTCTCAGCATCAAAATATTATACGCCATTTATACAGCACCATTTGTTCATTAAAATCATACAGGCCCATTTGGTTGGTTGCAATAGGATCACTACATAGTACACGCAGTGACAAAATACCATCTGAGGTGTGCTAAATTTGCTGTGATTCAAATACTGCACATTTTTCTCAGCAGCAAAAAATTCTACGCTATTTAAACCGTGGCAGTTGTGTGTTGAAAACATACATCCAGACTTGGCTGGTAACCAGTAGCATCGCTATATTTCTAATGCAGTGTAACAAATCCATCTGAGGTGGACAAATTTCACTGTGATAAAAATACTGCAAAGTTTTCTCAGCATCAAAAAATTGTACGCTATTTAAACTGTGGCAGTTGTGTGCTGAAAACATACCTCCAGACTTGGCCAGTAGCCAATAGCATTGCTATATTGCTATTGCAGTGTAACAAATCCATCTGAGGTGGACAAATTTCACTGTGATAAAAATTCCTGCAAAGTTTTCTCAGCATCAAAAAATTGTACGTTATTTAAACTGTGGCAGTTGTGTGCAGAAAACATACCTCCAGAATTGGCCAGTAGCCAATAGCATCGCTATATTGCTATTGCCGTGTAAAAAGTCCATCTGAAGTGCTCAAATTTTACTGCGATAAGAATCCTGCAAAGTTTTTTCAGCAGGTGAAATATCATACCTACATTAAATTGGGCAAAGCACATGGTAAGGGACAGGGAAGTGGATGTGATGCTGATGGTGAACACAGAGGCCAAGGCCGTGGGCAAGGTGAAACTGTGCCTGTGGCAGGAGCACAACAAACACACACATCATGTCAAATTAGCATCCTGTCCCACTTTGTAGAGAGGCGCGGAACACCACTCTTGAAGTCAGACCAGTGTGAAAAGGTTGTTGGCTAGATAGTAGATAATGCTTCCAGTGAGTTTGCTAGCACCACCTTGTCTTCCACACCGTCCAGTTTTAGCAGCTGTGAGTCTGGACCACATAATCCTCAACCTGATCCTCCTTCCTCCCACCATGCCAAATGCCCAGAGACAAGTGATCCGACACATGGACACTCCGAAGAGCTGTTCACACTTCCATTTATAGATTCTGGCCTCTAGCCCTGCCAATTTCAAGTGGGACATGAGATCGCATGTAGTGATGTCCAAATATATGAGCAGTCACGGTCACAAGAAGGCATCGGTGGGAAAGTGCAATTACTGTTGCAAGAGGTGGATGATGATGAGACACAGTTGCCAGAAAGTCAGGAGGAGGACCAGGGTGTGGAAGTAGAAGATAAGGTGTTGGACGATTTAGTCACTGACACAATCTGGGAAGGTGACATGCAGAGTGAGGACAGCAGCGCAGGGGGGGAGGGATCTGCAACACTACAACTGGACGAAAGAGGCAGTGGGTGGCCACAGAGAAAGGGTGGGCAACTGTTCCCCAGAACACCAATGCGAGGGAAGTTGCAAGTCCAAGATTTAGGTCTTCCCAAGTCTGGCACTTTTTTAAAGACTTTCCAGTTAACTGAAAAAAGCCATTTGAAACATCTGCTGTGCCAGCATCATCAGGGGCAGCAAAACTACCAGAATGATAAGGCACGATAGCAAAGCACCCGACTAGTTGGGCCAAACTCCAGGGACCAGAAACAGTGTCTGCAGGAGACACCAATGCCTCTTCCTCTGTTCTACGTACACGTCAATCCCCTATCCATGATGCAGGCGAAGATGCCTCCCACCCTGCACCTGTTGTTGCACACTTGCAATTACTGTCAGCAACCACGTCCACGCCCTTGTTCCAGTGCAGCATTCAGTTGTCCCTACCACAGTGTTTGGAACGCAAATGTAAATAGGCAGCCACCAACCCACAGGCCACAATACTAAATGGCCACATTTCCAGACTGCTTGCCCTAGAAATGTTGTCATTTTGTCTTGTGGAGATGGAAGCTTTCCGAAATATCATGGTAGGGGCCGTCCCTCGGTACTTGGTCCCCAGCCCCCACTATTTCTCCCAGTGTGCCATCCCCACCTTACACAAGCACATGTCCCATAACATCAGCCATGCCCTGACAAACGCTGTTACTGGGAATGTTCACTTAATTGCGGACACGTGGACAAGTGCTTGTGCACAGGGACTGTATATTTCACTGACAGCACACTGTGGGGATATTGTGGTAGCCGGGACCCTGTTGGACTCTGAGACGGAACACGTGCTACTGATGCTGAGAATTGCGGGCCCTTGTTCAATAAGGGTTGCCCGCACCTTCTAGAGAAGTTGCTGCACCTCCTCCTCCTCAGCCTCCATCTCCAAAAGTCAACATCAGTCGCAAGCTGGAAGCACTGCTGTACTGCCTCAGCCATGCGACATCAGACTCTGCTGAAACTAATCTGCTTAGGAGACAAACCGCAAACCGCAGCAGAATTGTTGAAAAGTCTAACAGACCAGACTGATCAGTGGCTCTCTCCCCTGAACCTACAGACAGGCATGGTCATGTGTGACAATGGCCAGAACCAGGTGGTGGCTCTGAAGCTTGGCAACCTCGCCCACGTACCATGCCTGGCCCACATGCTCAACTTAGTGGTTCATTGGTTTCTCAAAACCTACCCTTCTTATCTGCCTGAGCTGCTTGTGAAAGTAAGCAGCATGTGTGCCGATTTCCACAAGTCAACTACTACAGCTTCCGCCACCCTGGCAGTGCTTCAGCGGCATTTGCAACTTTCTGCTCACCAACTAGTGTGCGATGTCATGTGTGTGATGAGCAAGCACTAAAATGCTTGGGTGCTCGATGCTTGGGTGGAGCACATTGGAATACTCGGGTGCTCGACCCGAGCAACGAGCTCAATGCAAGTCTATGGGAAACTCGAGCATTTTTCGGACGGCTCCCCCCGGCGGTCTGCAGAGGGCATAAAAATTTCCCAAATTGATGGGAACAGTGCTCAAATGACATGGGGACAGCATGGGGAAGACCCCTGGAAGCATTTCTGACTCCCAGGTCACTTCTGTCAACAACGTTGTCAGAGGTATTATGCCACTTTTACTGACTCACAATAAAACATACCAAAACAAAACCAAAATGGATTTTCCTGGGAAATATGTTCAGGAACATCCTTTCCAGGGTAATGACTTGCATATAAAGCAAAATAAATAACCAAAAACAAAAATGCTCCTCCACACCTTTGGCTATGTTCACACGTAGCCTTTTTGATGCGTTTTTTCACTTTTGCATTGCTTTCAACCATGACAAATGCATTCACCAGGAAATGTCATTTTAACATTTTACAACCTTATCTGGCCATGTGGTGTGTGAGATATCATCAGACACATTGTGTTTCATTTATGAAGGAGGGACTCTGAAAGTCACAAAGCCTATTTTTATAGGGCCATCAGGCGACCTTTACTTTTCTTAAAGGACCAGCAGTCGGCCCTCACTATTCTTAGAGAGCCTTCATCGGCTATATTTTATTGTTCCCATTACTAAAGAGTGGGTCTCCTATACTGATATTGTGTATGCAGTGAGTGGCAGGGCTGCCCAAAATTTGGATGCACGCCAATACCCCTTTGAAGAGACTTACAGGAGGGGCTCCTGAAAACAATGTTCCCATTATTAGGAAGTAGGTCTCACATTGTGTTTGCCTATGCAGTGAATGGAAGGGTTGCCAAAAATTTGGAGGCACTTCAATGCCCCTTGGTAGAGACGTGGAGATCAGAGGGCCTCCTCAAAGCAATGTTCCCATTATTAGGAAGTGGGTCTCAGATAGTGTTGAACTATGCAGTGAATGCAAAGATTGCCAAAAATTTGGAGGCACTCCAATGCCCCTTGGAAGAGACGTGGAGGAGGGCCTAATAAAAAAATGCTCCCATTAGAAAGGAGCGGGCCTCCTATACTTGTAATGCCCATGCACTAAGTGTATGGGCTGACAAACATTTACCCATGGGGGGTTTACATGAGCATACTGTATAAAAAACTTTTTATGGGCATCATAAACACCCTTTAAAAAAATTATACGGATGTTGCATCACGGACCACAGTCACCCTGGTGATATGGTGGTGGAGGATGAGGAGAAGGAGGAGGACAAGAGCAAATAGCCAAAATCAGGAAGCATATACCCATGTCTGGGTGTGAAAAGGTGCATGGGAATACACCTCCCAAGAAAAGACACTGGATTTGAGTTTATGTTACGCTGCTATCATTCGGTGGTGTTGAGAAGTCTGGCCCAATCCAGCCCTTATTCATTTTTATAAGAGTCAGCCTATCGGCATTTTCAGTTGACAGGCGGATGCGCTTATCAGTTATAATTCCACCAGCGGCACTAAAAACCCGCTGTGATAAAACGCTGGCGGCAGGGCAGGCCAGGACCTCCAAGGCATAGAGAGCCAGTTCATTCCATGTTTCTAGCTTGGATAACCAATAATTATAAGGCACAGAGGAATCACGGAGGATGTTGGTACGGTCGGCAAGGTACTCCCTCAGCATCTTTCCAAAGTTTGTACTCCTTGTGACAGTACCCCGCGCCTCAGGGCTTGTGCGATGGGAGGGGCAGAGAAAACTCTCCCAGAATTTTGACATTGTTCCTCTGCCTCAGCTGGATTGAAGTTGTGTTTCTCTCGCCTGTACTCCTTGTTTGTCCAAAAAAGTGTGCCCTCTGCCACCAGCGTTTTCCGATAAGAAATATTTTAATAGTTCCGCAACAAGGGCCTTCTGGTACAGCCCCATTTTTATAGACTTGTCCACCTCAGGAATGAGAGATATAAAGTTCTCCTTGAAACATGTGTCTATATTTGTCACCAACCAGTAATGACTGTCACCCAAAATTTTGAGAATGCGGGGGTCATGGGAAAGGCAGCGTAACAAAAACTCAGCCCTGCTTGCCTGACTACTAACAGGCAAGATTTCCCTGTCCTCACCAAGAGGATGACTGACCATGCACCCCTCCTTCTCCTCCTCCTCTCTGTCCTCTGGCCATCCATGCTGAAAAAACGATATGACAGCTGTGCAGGTAGTACCGTCTATAGCGCAAGAAACTAGCTCCTGTCCTTCCTCCTCCTCCTCTTCCTCATTGTCACCCAATCCACGTTGGGATGAGATGAGGCTAGGCTGTGTGTAACCACCCTGTATGGTTCCTTGCTCCATCTCATCGTTCTCTGCCTGTAATGCATCCTCTTTAATTGTGAACAGAGAGCATTTCAGAAGACAGAGAAGTGGGATGGTGATGCTAATTATGGTGTCATCGCCGCTCACCATCTTGGTGGAGTCCTCAAAGTTTTGGAGGATGGTACATATGTCTGACATCCAGGTCCACTCCTGAAGTCTTATGTGTGGAGTATGACCTGAATACCGACGGCCTTGTTGATGCTGGTACTCAACAACTGCACTCTTCTGTTCACAAATCCTTCCCAACATCTGCAGTTTCGAGTTCCAATGTGTGGGGACCTCACACACCAGTCTGTGAGCTGGAAGCTGCAAATGCTGCTGAAACACGGCAAGGGCAGCGGAAGCTGTTGGTGACTTTCCAAAGTGGGCACACAGGCGGCGTACTTTAACATGCAGATCCGGCAGCTCCTGGTAGGATTTCAGAAACTGCTGAATCACGAGGTTAAGCACTTGGGCCAGGCATGGTACATGTGTGAGCTCGCCTATCCTCAGAGCCGCCACTAGGTTCCGGCCATTGTCACACACAACCATGCCTGGCTGTAGGTTCAGTGGTGAGAGCTACAGATCTGCCTGCTATTTCAAAGCTGTCCACAACTCTTCAGCATTGTGCGGTTTGTCACCTAAGCAAATTAGCTTCAGCACAGCCTGTTGCCTCTTGGCCGAGGCAGTGCTGCAGTGCTTCCAGCTTGAGACTGATATGGTCAGTTCGGAGATGGAGGCTGAAGAGGAGGAGGAGGCTGAGGAGGATGAAGTGCAGGAGCTGTAGACCGTGGGGGCAACCCTGATTGACCAAGGGCCCGCAATCCTTGGCGTCGGGAGGACGTGTTCCATCCCAAGGTCCGAGTGGGTTCCCGGCTTCCACTATGTTAACCCAGTGTGCCATCAGCGACATGTACCATCCCTGCCTACAAGCACTTGCCCACATGACCGTGGTTAGGTGGACTTTCCCGGTAACTGCGTTGTTGAGGGCACGTGCTTGTGTAATACAGGGATGGCACATTGGGAGAAATAGTGGCGGCTGGGGACCGAGTACCGAGGGACGGCCACCACCATCGGGTTGCGGAATGCTTCCGTCTCTACGAGCCTAATAGGCAACATTTTGAGCTCAAGCAGTCGTGAAATGTGAGAATTTAGTAGTGCGGCCTGTGGGGCGTTGGCTGCATATTTGGCTTGCGTTCCAAGGACTGGGGTATGGACAACTGAACGCTGCGCTGGGACAAGGACATGGACGTGCTTCCTGATGCTGCTACTTGAGAATGTGCAACGACAGGTGCAGGGAAGAGGCATCTTCGCATGCAGCATGGACAGGAGATTGGCTTGCATGCACAAGAGCAGAAGAAGCAATGGTGCCACCCGCAGACACTGTTCCTGGACCCTGGGGTTCGGCCCACAAAGTCGGATGCTTTGCTGCTCTTTGCCTGATCCTGCTGGTGGTGCTCAGGCTGGTCATTTGGCCACCCCTGCTGATGCTGGCCTGGCCGGTGGTGCAAATGGCCTTTTTGGGGTTATCGGCAGAGTCTTTAAAAAAACAACCAGTCTCTTGTACTGGCAACTTCCTTTGTGTTGGTGTTACAGGGAACGGTTGCCTGCCTTCTGTCTGAGGCTACCACACTGCTTCTTCCTGCCTGTTTGGGTGCTCTTTCTCCCCCCCTCTGTGTGCTACTGTCCTCAGTCTGCATGTCCTCCTGCCAGGTTGGGTCAGTTACTATATCATCCACCACCTCGTCTTCCACTTCTGCACCCTGGTCCTCCTCCTGAATTTCTGGAAATTGTGCCTCATCAACGTCCACCTCTTGAGACACTTTCCCACCGTCGCCTTCGTGTGACGGTGGTTGCTCAAATATTTGGTCATCGCTACATGCGATCTTCTCTTTCCCCGCTTCAAGTGGACTGGCGAGAGGCCCGAATCTATAAATGGAAAAGTGAACAGCTCTTCAGAGTGTCCAAGTGTGGGATCAATTGTCTCCGGGCACCTGGCATGGTGGGAGGAAGGAGGATGAGGGTGAGGAATATGCGGTCCAGACTCACGGATACTGAGACTTGACCGTATGGAAGACAGGGTGGTGGTGGTGGCTAAGTGACTGGAAGCATTATCCGCTATCCAACCAACAACCTTTTGACACTGCTCTGGGTTCAATAGTGGTGTGCTGCGGTCCCCTAGGAATTGGGACAGGAAGGTTGGGTGAGAAGATGTGGGTGTTTGTTGTAGCTCAATTTCAGCTTGCCCACGGCCTTGTCCTCGGCCTCTGCATGCACCATCACCATCACGTCCAGTTCCCCCTCTCTTGCTACGTGCCTTGCCCATTTTAAATTGAGGACAGTATCTTCCTCGCTCACTACAAATGACTGAGTTTGGAGCAAACTTATATGTGATCCGTGTGACGGAGAAAACAGAGTTTTAAATACCTGGCCTGTAGGTAACTAGTTTGAACAGCAAACTGGTGTGAATTGCTTCACTGACACACTGAAGGAAATTTTTAATGGAGGCCAGAAATGGCAGTATTTTCTGACAACGTATATGTGATTTGTGTGATGGAGAAAACAGAGTTTTAAATACCTGGCCTGTAGGTAACTAGTTTGAACAGCAAACTGGTGTGAATTGCTTCACTGACACACTGAAAGAAATTTTGAATGGAGGCCAGAAATGGCAGTATTTTCTGACAACGTATATGTGATTTGTGTGATGGAGAAAACAGAGTTTTAAATACCTGGCCTGTAGGTAACTAGTTTGAACAGCAAACTGGTGTGAATTGCTTCACTGACACACTGAAAGAAATTTTGAATGGAGGCCAGAAATGGCAGTATTTTCTGACAACGTATATGTGATCCGATTGACGGAGAAAACACAGTTTTAAATAGCTGGATTTCTAGCGCTGTAATATGGAAAGAACCTGGCTGTATTCTGCAGTGCCAACAAGCAAATGGCACAGAAAACCGGTGTTCTCTGGATTGCTTTTTAAACAAATAATGATGATTAAGATCCAAAAAATTTATTCCTGGCCCCTGAGACCTGGGCCTTTGTATAAAAATATCTAACAGCAGCAGAAGGCAGAATTGGAATAAAGCCTCTTGTGCTATATACCCTGCCTGCCTATATACCCTGCCTGCCTGATATCTCTGCAGATGGATTAGTTAGTCCTCAAAAGGACTGTTTGTTAAGATGGATATGTGTAATGTATGGTTTTTCTCCCTACACTACCTAACACAGAAGCAAATCTCTCCCTGACGCAGCAGCACCTCTCCGTACTCTGCCTGATTCCGGAGTGACTGTGACGAGCACATCGGCGCCAGGTCTGATATAGACCTGATTACGCTGTGTGGCCATTCAATCACTGTAATGCCACAACCACCATGGCGGCGGCATTACAATGTGTGGCAGGCAATCCCTGCATGTTGATTGGCGCTCTAAAGAGCTCCAAACATGCAGAGAGGGGACCCGAGCATCCGCCTGAGCATCTCGCAAGAACTCGGCGAGCTCCGAGCATCTCGAATACTGAGATGCTCGGGCGAGTACCGAGTACTTGCGAGTATGCTCACTCATCACTAGTCATCACACGTTTGAACTCAACGTTACACAAGTTGGCAAGGCTTTGTGAGCAGCAGAGAACAGCAGTTGAATACAAGTCTCAATGTGCCCGGTATTTCTGTCAGCCTCTGCACATAAGAGCTAATGATTGTATATGGATGTCTAACATCTGTGCCGTTCTCCAAAACTTTGAAGATTTGACCAAGATGGTGAGCGGAGATGACGCCATAATCAGCATAACCATCCCATTTCTATGTCTACTGAAACGCTCACTGCTCACAATTAAAGAGGAGGCTTTAACCAAACCAAACTGCTACCGGACAAAAAAAATTCTATTCCCCATTAACACCTCTGTTAGCTGCATTAAGTATAGGGAAAGGTGCTAGGTATCATCTGCTGGAAATGAGTGTTCATTGTGGTCACATACATCTCTTCCGCTGTCTATAACTTGATTGCTTTTTTCTTAAAACTCATTGCCAGATTTGTGATTTGTTGTCCATGATCTGCACTCATAAATTCATTAAAGCAGGCAGGGTTGCTTGGGATCCTCCACAGTTTAGTGCTGCCACGTTGTTAAAAAAAAAACTCTTTTCATGGCTGATTAAAATCTATTTTATATTCTACAATATTACCTCTCTTATGTGCAATTTGTGTACGCTGAGCTATCGCACTAGGAATAGCGTATTGCAAGCATCTAGTCAGGGATTCGGTTTCTTCTGCAGCCAAAAAAAAAAGAACATCTTTTCTATTCCCTATTAATACCACTGTTTGAAACAAAGTTGTTTACCCACATTTTTGAAAAGGTGCCAACAATTTTGTCAAGCCCACATTTGGGGATTTTGTGCGAAATTATGTCTAATTTGTCTTTGGTTCAGTTTTTTTGTGTTGTTCCAATGCACATAAAGAAAAGACTTATTGATGGTCACTTCAGAACTCTCCAGCACTTTGTTTCCATCCATTTTTATGTGCTTCTTGAAGTATGCTGTCAATGTCCTGCTGGAAGCTTTCTGTCACTGGGCACTAATATTGTGACCGCAAATCCTTTGGTAATCTTCAGATTTTATGATGCCTTGCTTATAGTCAAGGCACCCAGTACCATAGGCAGCAAAACAACCCCAAAACATCTTTGAACCTCCAACATATTTTACTGTAGGTACAGTATTCTTTTCTTTGTGGGCCTCTTCCATTTTTGGTAAACAGTAGAATGATGTGCTTTACCAAAAAGCTCTATCTTGTCCACAAGACACTTTCCCAGAAGGTTTTTGTCTTACTCACATCCATTTTGGCAAATTGCAGTCTAGCTTTTTTATGTCTCTGTGTCAGCAGTTGGGTCCTTCTGGGACTCTTGCCATAACGTTTCATTTCATTCAAATGTCTACTGATAGTTTGTGCTGACACTGAGGTACCTTGAGCCTACAGGACAGATTAAATTTCTTTGGAACTTTATTGGGCCGTATCCTTCATCCAGACTATTATGCATTGCAACCTTTCATCAATTTTTCTCTGCCATCCATGCCAGGGAGATTAGCTACAGTGCAATGGGTTGTAAACTTCTTGATTTTTTAGAGCAACATGAACAAATGAACATCAAGATATCTGGAGATGGGCTTGTAACCTTGAGATTGATAATATTGTTCAACAATTTTGGTTCTCAAGTGCTCAGACAGTTCTCTTCTCCTCTTCTGTTTATTTATTTATTTATTTATTCATGCTTAATCTGGCACACACAGACATACAATCGCACTGACCTGAAGAATAAAGTCGTCTTATCACTTATACTACACCGAACCGTGCAAAAATAAAGATAAGAACTATTCTCATACTACTGTCTATTTGTTCATTCTTCCTCCCAAAAATCAGAACAGGGCTCAGCTCACATTTATCCTGTACTCTCTGCTGAGTGCTTACATAGGGATTTCCATGTAAATGCCAAAAAAGGTTATTTTGGGCACTAAACTGGCATATTTGCTATTCTCCATTAAATAAGCCTGGCGTGGATGTTACAAAATAGTGCAGCCATAAATGAATTCATTGAGATGTGCAATTTCTACAATGGGGTCACTTTTGGGCTTTTTCTGCTGCTCCAGAACCAACCTGTTGCTCGTCTCTGCTCTCTAGGTCCACATAATGTGCATGTCTCCTTAATAAAGATGTCGTTTTAAAGTTACCAGTGGTTAGTGCAGCTATTTTTCCAACCCTATCTCTTGTCCATATTTGCAAACTTTTTTATCAGAGCACCACCTGAAACTGGTTTTTGCTTATCATTGTACAGATTCTAGTGATATTAACACTTAGGCCACAGCCTAACTATCAGTATTTGGTCAGTATTCGGTCAGTGTTTTTTCTCAGGAGTGGGAGCCGAAACCAGGAGTGGGTGAGAAATGCAGAATTGGTGAACTTAATTTGTACTCTACCTTTTCTCTGATTGTTCCTCACCTGGTTTTGTCTCCTATTCCTGAGAAAAGATACGGACCCAATACTGACCAAATACTGATAGTGGGGCCGGGCCTTAAAGTGATACTTCCTTATTGAGAGTGATATAGACATGTGAGCAGTGCCAGTTTTTTATACTTCCATATGCAAGATTATTATTATGTGTTTGTTCCTTAGCAGGTGCAGTGCTTGGTTTGAACAGTCATTACTAGCTAATAGACTTCCTTTAAGATGAGTATTTTATGAGTGAGGTAAGACCTATAGGTCCCCCACCTTCAACCATTTTCTTAGGTTGAAGAAGTGGACAAAAAATTTTTGGTTGACCACTCCATTCTCTTTAGAAGTGAATGAGACTGACATGAACTATACTTTTAGTTATTACAGGCATTTTTCTCCCCTATTGCAGAAAATTTTCTGTGGTATGTGCACTTTAAAGTCATATTAAAAAAACTGCGTACGAGGCAAAGCAACTATTTTCATTAACAAAGAATTGTCTAAAACAATCTGCATCAAGTAGATTTCTCCTTCCAAACTTCTTGGTGTAATGTTCATATATTTTTTTTATTCTATTAATCCATCTTGTCCCTGGTTGTCCTCTTTTTTCTTTAGTCAACATTAGACAAAGCTATTTTTTTAAATTTAACCTGGATCTCCTTACATATTGTCCAAAGCAAGTTTCAACTACACATCTTAAGATTTATTGGAGGATTCACCGTACTTTTCTTGGTAAATCTGCAAGTTAATCTGTAAAATCTTCACAACCAGAACCTTACTATATTCAAAGTCAAAGCAATCATCAAACTTTTTGAAGATGGTTTCAAGAAAATCTCATAGTTTGAAAAATATAAGGTATATATAAGTCTTGCAATATGACTTAGGATAAAAGCCAAATCAGAATCTCAATTTGCAGACGCGGTGTTTCGGGCTGTTGGCCCTCATCAGTGCAAAGTATGAGAGCAGATTTCGCTAGGTGAGAGGCTCTGGACAGAGGTCTAAGGGGTAACGTTTCTCCTTATGGAGAGTGACACACCAGCTGCACGACTCGTTAAAGGGTTGATTGTGACTTGTAGGATTGCTGCTTCCAATAGGTGGCGCTGTAGAGTACAAGTCCTCTTTTTCTCTTAAGAGGCGATTTGCATATTAAATTTCCCAGAGGAGCATTGCATGGCGAATAAGCCTCCTTACCTTGACGTGCCAGAGCTGGTGTGTCACTCTCCATAAGGAGAAACGTTACCTCTTAAACCTCAGTCCAGAGCCTCTCACCTAGCCAAATCAGCTCTCATACTTTGCACTGACGAGGGCCAATAGCCCGAAACACCGTGTCTGCAAATTGAGATTCTGATTTGTCTTTTATCCTATGTCATACTGCATGACTCGTTAAAGGGTTGATTGTGACTTGGAGGATTGCTGCTTAAAATAGGTGGCGCTGTAGAGTACAAGTCCTCTTTTTCTCTGAAGAGGCGATTTGCATATTAGTTGAATTAAATTCTACCTGAATTTTACAAAAGTCCATATTTTCCAGAATATGGATTGTTTGTAATTTACTATGGCAAATGCAGCAAAATGGCAGCCAACTGGATTACCATTTTGCTGAAATGTAGAGGGTTAAAAACAGTTAAAAAGAAACACACAAAAAAAAATGATCACCTTACCACTCATCTTTCTGGCCATCTCCACTGCCTAATGTGCGATCCTCCACACCTCTTCATTCCGCCATCACACTCTGGCCTTCTGGATGCATTCAGCCTCAGATCTCTGTACATTGTAAGGTTACGACATACACTTTAACGTTGTGATTTAACATTTTGTGCCTTGTTGGGATGATGCGTAAAGCCTGATCACGCCGAGGCCTGATCACGCACCTAAATCTGGGCCTAGAGTGAAGAGGCCAGAGCCGTGGCATGCAATAACAGAAAGAAGAGCCACAGAGGACCAAACGGTAAACAGTGGGCAGAGGGTAGTGAGGGTAGCTGAAAAAGTGAGAAATAAATATCAGGTTTTTTTATATCTTACATTTATTTTGCCCTGGGGTCTGAAGATAACTATAAGGAGTATTAACCTCTTCACCCTGGGCCATTTTCCATTTTTGCACTTTTGGTTTTTGCTCCCTTTCTTCCCAGAGCTATAACTTTTTTTATTTTTCAGTCATTATGGCCATGTTAATGCTTATTTTTTGTGGGACAAGTTGTACTTTTGAATGATACCATTGGGTTTGCCATATCGTGTACTGGAATACAAGAAATAAATTACATGTGCTGTGAGATTGCAAAAAATTGCAATTCCACAATTGTTTTTTTTTACCATATTCACTAAATGCTAAAACTGGTCTGCTATTATGATTCTACAGGTCATTATGAGTCTGGAGATACCAAACATGTATATATTCTTTTTTATTTAAGTGGTGAAAAAAAGTCCAAAGTTTGTTTAAAAAAAATGGCACCATTTTCCAAGACCCGTAACATCTCCATTTTTCGGGATCTGAGGCCGGGTGAGGGCTTATTT
The DNA here is from genome assembly GCF_046119375.1 of Phyllobates terribilis. NCBI lineage: Eukaryota > Metazoa > Chordata > Amphibia > Anura > Dendrobatidae > Phyllobates > Phyllobates terribilis. The sequence goes on from NW_027362762.1 coordinate 898,123,857, forward strand.
TTTATGCGCCGAGCTGTCGTTTTTATTGATATTATTTTGTGCTAGATACAATGTTTTAATCACTCGTTATTGCATTTTATTTCAATGTTGCGGCAACCAAAAAAAAGTAATTCTGGCATTTTGATTCAATTCCTCGTTACGCCGTTTACCGATCGGATTAACTCTTTTTTATATTCGGGCGATTCTGAATGCGGCAATACCAATATGTGTATATTTGATATTTTGATTTATTGTTTTATTTTGAATGGGGTGATTAAAACTTTTATATTTTTTTAATATTTTTAAAAACATTTTCTTTTCTTTTTACATGCTTCAATAGTTCTCTTGGGAGACTAGAAGCTTCTATGTTCTGATCACTTGTGCTACACACAGGCGATAATCAGATCTGTGTGTAGCAGAAATGCTCAATTGCTATGAGCACTGATAGCATCCTGGCAAGACAACTGCAGGGGTGTCTTGCAGACCTCGGGTTGTCATGCCAACTCATTGGCGACCCATGGTCATGTGACCCGGGTGCCGATGGGCGGGGCTAGTGGTCTCCTTCTGCTGTGGCCATGTGAAATGTGCTTCAGAGATTGACAGTGGCATTTAACATGTTAACAGCCACGGGTGGATCGCGATTCCACCAGCGGCTGTTAGGGGCACATGACAGCTGATCAGATCACTCACATTTTCCATTACAAATCCTTATTAATGAATTAACATGGATTTCTAAATGTGAAGTATCCCATTCAATGTAAATCAGTCACGTTTTCGTTTATGCTAAGTAATATTTTTCCTTTCGCCATATAAATCTACTTTTGCTTGTTTTACTTAGCTCAGCTTATTATACGCTACTGCTGCAAACAATTCCTCCCATAACTGCATAACTGATCCATTAATAGTGTACTATAGAATCATATTCCCTTTATAACTCTTTGTTTGTAAAATGGCCTCAAGCGTTGTTTCTTAGGTAGAGGCAGTATCGTTCTGAGAATAGTGATTATTAATCTTGCTTTTAGCAATGTTTGCAGCCTACAGCGTTTATGCCTTCTACCTGTCTGAGCCTTTTTATATATATTTTTTTTAATTCTAAATCATCCGGGATTTCTATACCCCACAGCGTAACAAACGGCTTTAGTTCTTCGTGTATAAAATCTGTGTTTTCTGATAAATATTTTACATTAAATGGATTATAAATTGCATACCGCTCTTCCATATAAATACCTCTGGAATTAAAGAGGACATGTATTTAATATAAATGAGTTCAGGAATTAGTTATGTAACCAATTTGATGGCAAAGGAACCAAAATAAGACTGGCACAGTAGAGGTTTAGATTTGGCTGGCAAGGTACCAGTTTACTGTTGTAAATCTTTTAACAGTGAGAACATTAACTGTACACCACAGGTTTTAATAGAATGTCTTGAAAAAGTGTTTTTTTTTTTCCATTAGCTTATTTTTGAGGGCTTGTTTTTTGTGAAATGCTTTGTAGATTTGAATGGCAACAATAATTTGAGTGTATATAGATACACTGGATGTCATCCCTTGAAGGAGTTTTCTGGTAATCATAAATTGATACACTTGCAAACCTATTTTAAAAACAAGGAACTTTGCGATTTACTTCTCATTAAAAATTTTCTCTGTACTCAATAATGGAGGGATTTTTTAAATTTTATAGTTTTCTTCTTTTTGTCAAGGTTGCGAGCCACCTCTACAGTCTAGGGCCAGTTTTCTAGTGAAGGAGCGGGGCTTTTCAATCTCTTTTCTTTAGATCTTGTAAGTACTGTTCTGAAGCTGAAGATATTGATCACTGGATCAATATCGTATTTTCAGTACCATCAGTCCCCTTTTGTACTGCAGAGACAAAGCTGCCATTGCTTGTAAGACTGCACCAAACTATCAATCTTCAGGAGAACACCACCTCTGCAGGGTGGTGCGCTCCTTAAGATTGAAGATGAGAATAACCCTTTAATGCATGCTGACCCTGAAATACATGTAGCATTTCTGCTCACTGACAGTTTTTATGCTTTATATGTTAACTGTTCTGCAGTTACAGCCAATAACAAGGCAGGTAGGAATGTAACACATCACTGACACTTTTTGCAAGACTCTCAAGCCTAATGTCGCCTGATAAGACCCCTTTCATTTTTTTGAACAGAACCATGTCATGTGAGTATGGTGCATATGTTTATGGGGAAATGTTAGAGACTTTTCAATAGGGCAAATTTCTAGGCTTGGGTAGAGGGTAGCTAATACTAGAACCATAGGGTATAATAGCACCCCACCTGGGCATATCAGGAAAAGGGGCCTATCCCTGGACTATGTGGCATACTGGACGGGAAAGCTTGGCTACCTTAAGTCGACAAAAGTGGTAAGACTGACCTGTTTTTTTTTTTATTAAATATGACCACTTTATCTTGTTATATTATCTGATATTATGACTTCACCACATGGTTTACCTGATAGCACTCTGTGATGTTCACCCATTGACTGGATTATCTAATGGGTGCCATTGGTGCTAATTTTTGATTACTGTTGTATATACATAATGTGGGAGTAAAGCACTATGTACCCATACATGTGGAAGTATTTTATGTATTCATGTTTACTACTGGCTATTTCTGTGTTTTAAATAAAATTTACTTTTAAATGTCAAGTCACATTTGAGTTTAGTTTGAGCACAGCAGGCTGACTGTTCCCATAATGGTGACTCCAATAATCGCTACAATTTTTTACATTTTTGGAAATCACTGTTTAATTTACAATGGAATGCACATACTGGAACTTAACTTTAAGGTATCATTATCCTTATCAATTTAATGTAATTGTTTTTCAAGACTTATGATTAGTTTGTTGTGTATGTGTACTGCAATTGAGATTTGCTACCTTTGTACCTTTGTCTAATTTTAGTTTACCAAAAAATATACTGAAATTAAAAAAAAAATATTCCTCAATCATGGTTCTGGGTCTAGTTTATTGCATTCCTGGAGTGCTGAAAATATATTCAATTTTTCTAATTGCCAATGCAGCTATATCAAGTTTCTATTTATTACTTTTAAAAATAAACAAAAGACACAAAAAACATATTTTTATCAATGTAGCTATGAAGAGAAAAGCAAGCAACTGACCATAGAAGCCCAGAATAAACACAAATTGTAAAAATGTATATACTTTATTTGAAAAATCAAAGAAGCAACAAGTGAATATACAATAATGCAGGGGGCACACACCCAAGATATATAAAAAGCAATGTATCAAAGAGGATGTTGGGTATAGTGGCAACACATATGTAAAATCATATATAATATAGAGTGTACATGGTTACGGCATATGACAAGTGATGGGCGAACCCGAAGAGTAAAGTTCGGCGCCGGTACTGAACACCTACTGTTCGGTCACGGACCCGAACACGGACATCCTGTGGAAGTCCATGTTACAGTTTGGGTTCGGGTGTTTCCCGCACTGTCACTTGCGTGACAGCACAGGAAATACAGGCTCTGATCGGCGGTAATTGCATTACCCGGTCAGAGCACTGTGGCATCATGCTGACAGGTGTCAGCATGATGCCACAGCTGTGACAGTGACCCGCGGTAAATAGCTTACCACGGGTCATAGGCGCCGGCTGATGGTACTACTACCACCATCAGCTGTCACCTTCTGCCATAGGAAACAGCGAGCGCACAATGAGGTCAGGCATGCGCAATGGGTATTTTCCTACGCTTGCAATGAGTTGAAGTCAGTTCCCAGTTGAACTCAGATCCCATTGTAAAACGTGACCACTCTGTTCAATTGTCGGCAATACACTAATTCAATGTATTGCCAGCAGATGAGGTCAGCGCCTGCACAGTGAGTATTTTCCCACTCAAGCAATGAGTTGAACTGAGTTCAACTCATTGGTAAGCGTTGGAAAATACGCACTGCGCATGCGCTGACCTCATTTGCCGGCACTACAGTGAGTCAGTGTATTGCCAGTTGTTGCTTAACAGAGCTGTCACATTTTACAATGTGGTCGCTCTGTTCATGGAATCTTCGTGGAACCCTCATTATTTGGACTGCGTCAGAAAGGTAAGGATGAGGTTAGTTTATTATTTTACTTTTATTACAGGTGATCATGGGCTTTGGGGATTAGCTGTAAGGCGAGTATATGGTGTTTTTTATTTTTTGCAGGGGCGGCAAACATCGGGGACAAGGTGTAGGTGAGTATAATGTGTTTTATTTTTATTTTAATTTTTTTTTTATTATTTTAACATTTTTTTTTGGACATTCAGCAGAGCACAGGCGCCGCCGGATGGGAGACTACTGTTCCCATCCAGCGGTGCCTGGGCTCGCTGTTTCCTATGGCAGGAGGTGCCGGCTGATAGTGGTAGTAGTACCATCAGCCAGCGCTTATGACCCGCGGTAAGATTTTTACCACCGGGTCACTGTCACAGCTGTGGCATTATGCTGACACCTGTCAGCAAGATGCCACAGTGCTCTGACCGCGATAATGAAACGCCAATCAGAGCCTATGTTTCCTGCGCTGTCACGCAAATGACAGCGTGAGAACCCAGCTACATTTGGATCCTCCATTCAAATGAATGGGGTCCGTGTTCGTTTTCAGGGTTTGGATACTGCTCTGATACCAAACCTGAACATTTAAAAAAAACTGTTCGGTGTTCGGCTTTATTAGCCGAACCCGAGCAGTCACAGGTTCGCCCATCACTACATATGACCAATGTAAAGAATGCAGAAGTGCCCTATGTACAACATTGATGTGGATGGACAATTACTGCAATAGAAGGATCAAAAGACTCCCAGCTCAGTGGTGCCCATCCCAACCCGCATTTTGGCTATAAGGGATGATGAAGTCTATTGTCGAAATTACTTTCTGTTTTTTAGGCATCACTATCACTATCACTGCATAGTCTGTACTGTGACATGATTTCATATATATAATACTTATTCATTGTATTACCATACCCCCATGTGTATTTCACACTCCTATGTTATTCCCATTGTTTTCTCATTAATGGAGCTATTCAAACACTTATATGCTAAGTCATCTGTAGTTTTTATTCGTACTATTTTGGAGTACAAATGATGTTTGAGACTTTTTTTAGGACACTAGGTGACCAAAAAACAGCAATTCTGGCATTTTATTTATATACTTATTTATGTTTACAGAATTTAAAGGGCTTGTCCCATGAATAAAGTATATTCTAATCAATAGATCTTGGAATAAAAATAAGTTACACAGTTGGATGTGTAAGATTCTGTGCTGAGATAATCTTATAAATATGCCCCTGTTATGTGCTGTGTAATAATCGTGCCTGTGCCTGACCGTCGAGGGACGTGGTCTCATCATACCACATCTCCCGGGCAGTGGAGGAAGCAAAAAAAGAGTATTCAGACATTGTGCATGGGATCGCAGATGCTGATTTCTATGCTTAAAACATTTGTATGCCTGTTTAAAAACATAAATTGCCAAAAAGAATTAGCAGTAATCCCTTGCAGTCTTATCTGTATACTTTTTTGTTTCCTCCCTGTCTCGGAACTGTGTTAGGTTAAGACCATGAACAGGAGCAGCTATGCATGGTCAGACACAGCCATTACACAGCATATAGCAGGGGAATATTTATAAGTTTATCTCAGCACAGGAACATTTTTTTAACACATCCAATTGTGGAACTTATTATTGTTCCAATCTTTTAAATAAAATGTATTTTGTTCATAGGACAACCCCTTTAATGTGCTGGACAAATAATGTTAAATTATATTACTTTATATTTTGAGGACTAATCAATTACATTTGTTTTATTTTGTGTTTTGTTAAAGGGAATCTGTCAGTAGAGTTCTGCTTTGTAATCTGATGACAGCATGAGGTAAAGGTTATAACACAGAATTTAGTGATGTGTCACTTATCAAGTTGTGTGCTGTTGTTTACTGTTGTTTACTTATAGTGAAAGTTTAATCACATGACATTATCAATGCTGTAACAATGCAGTCATCCTGCCATGCCACCTCCTTTGATAAGAATCTCCCTGTCTATAGACAATGCACTTAGAAAGCTGTGGTGTGGGCAGAGTTAGCTTTCTCAGCTTTCTCAGCTCTTCTTCATTCTGCATCTAAAAACTCTAATTGTATCACAACTGTTGCACCCAGTAAACTAATTGACATATCACTGGATTCAGGGTCTTTTTTCCTACATCATGCTGCTCTCAGATGAAGTCGCAAAAACCTGGTCAAAGATTCCCTTTAACAAGTAGTAAAAGGCGGTTTTCAATTTGTTATGTTTTGGGTGTTTTTATATATTTTTAAAATGTTTAAAATGTATTAGTAATGATTTTATTCAGACGCATTAGGGGACTAGAATCTATTAATTCAATTCTTCTATATTGGAGAGAATGGTCCTGTCAGTGCTTTCCTTTGAGAGCACGCAAGTACACTGGCAGGGCTTCACAGGAAGATCAAACAACACACAACCCTTTGTCTCCCCATGATCACACTTGGGGGGGGTCATACGGTGACAGAGTGTTTCCCCATTTGTCTGTTTGCGGCAGCACCTAAGGTGTTAAACTTCTTCAGTCTAACTTAGAAATTCTTCTTTTATAGGTTTTTGAATATTCTCAGTACATAGCTTGGGGTCACCATGGTTGCTTTACTGCAGTCGGAGGTAAAAAATTGAATGCTACTTTTTTTCCCAAAATTTTATACTTGCATAATAAGCGATAGATAGATAGATAGATAGATAGATTGCATTGTCTAATGTATGCTCATTTTATCAGCACAATCCTTTAAAACTCTTCTTGGAGCTGGACAGTATCTCAGTAAATGTCATCACCAGTGAAATCTGCTTGCAGGCATAGCTCTCGCTGCTCTATGTTTGGCACCTCTGACTTCCACACAGCTTGAAAAAGACAGATTAGACTGATACTGGCAGCGCTAGATTACCTCCTGCAGCACTGCTTATGCCATTAGAGACTCATTCGGTCTTTGCTCATTTTTCAGCAAAGCTTCCTCATTTTCTTTCCTAACAATGATGAGTATAAAGAACTTCTAAATCGAAATAACAAATCCAATACAATGACAGTTTATATAAAGAGCTGGTAATGTCTTTTGCGTTTGGGTATGTCAGTGTCTTGAAAGGTCTCAGAACTGCAGATTGCTGACATTAAGTAAGAGTAATCATGAGGGCAGTTTTAGGCTTCCCGTATTGAAGATCATTACAGTCAGCCTTCCTCCATTATGTTACTGCTGTTTAGAAGAAATAACAGATTGCAGTCAACTATAGTATCTATGAATGGATATACTACATTTATAGTTTCTGGTGACTGTCATTTGTGTGTTCCTGAGGAATAGCATTTAATAGACATTAATTTGCTGGTATACTGTATTTTTAACCAGTTTTCCACTCTGCAGACTCTATCTCTGATTTAAAGGGTTTAAAGTTGTCTTTTGGTTAGTGAGTGGAGATTAGCTGTTATTACACACGTGGTCAAAATTGTTGGTACACCTCGTTTAACGAAAGAAAAACCCACAATTTTCACAGAAATAACTTGAATCTGACAAAAGTAATAATATATTAAAAATCTATGAAAAAGAACAAATGAAAGTCAGACATTGCTTTTCAACCCGGCTTCCACAGAATTTAAAAAAAATGATGGTTCTCTTAACTTAATATTTTGTTGAACAACCTTTTGAGGCAATCACTGCAATCAAACAATTCCTGTAATTGTCAATGAGACTTCTGTACCTCTTGACAGGTATTTTGGCCCACTCCTCATGAGCAAACTGCTCCAGTTGTCTCGTGTTTGAAGGTTGCCTTTCCCAGACTTCATGTTTCAGCTCTTTCCAAAGATACTCAATAGGATTTAGGTCAGGGCTCATAGAAGGCCACTTCAGAATAGTCCATTGTTTTCCTCTTAGCCATACTTGGGTGTTTTTAGCTGTGTGTTTTGGGTCATTGTCCTGTTGCAAGACCCATGACCTGCGACTGAGACCTAGCTTTCTGCCACTGGGCAGCACATTTCTCTCTAGAATCCCTTGATAGTCTTGAGATTTTATTGTACCCTGCACAGATTCAAGACACCCTGTGTCAGATGCAGCAAAGCAGCCACAGAACATAACAGAGCCTCCTCCATGTTTCACAGTAGGGACAGTGTTCTTGTCTTGATATGCTTCATTTTTCTGTTTGTGAACATAGAGCTGATGTGCCTTGCTAAAAACTTCCATTTTTGTCTCATATGTCCATAGGATATTCTCCCAGAAGCTTTGTGGCTTGTCAACATGTAGTTTGGCAAATTCCAGTCTTGCTTTTTTATGATTTTTTTTCAACAGTGGTGTTCTCCTTGGTCGTCTCCCATGTAGTCAACTTTGGATCAAACAACGATGGATGGTGCGATCTGACACTGATGTTCCTTGACTTGAAGTTCACCTTTTACTCTCTGTAGAAATTATCCTGGGCTCTTTTGTTACCCTTCGCATTATCAGTCTCTTTGATTTGTCATCAATTTTCCTCCTGCGACCACATCCAGGGAGGTTGTCTACAGTCCCATGGATCTCAAATTTCTGAATAATATGTGCAACTGTAGTCACAGAAACATCAAGCTGCTTGGAGATGGTCTTATAACCTTTACCTTTAACATGCTTGTCTATAATTTTCTTTCTAATCTCCTGAGACAACTCTCTCCTTTGCTTCCTCTAGTCCATGTTGAATGTGGTACACACCATGTCACCAAACAGCACAGTGAGTATCTGTAGCCCTATATACAGGCCCACTGACTGATTACAAGATTGTAGACACCTGTGATGCAAATTAGTGGACACAACTTGATTTAACATGTCCCTTTTTGTCACATTACTTTCAGGGGTACCATCATTCCTGTCCAGGCCCATTTCATGAGTTTAATTTTTTTTTAAATTCTGTGGAAGCAGGGTTGAAAATCAATGACTGACTTTCATTTGTTCATTTTCATAGATTTTTAATTTATTATTACTTTTGTCAGATTCAAGTTATTTCTGTGACCATTGTGGGTTTTTTTTTCATTAAACGAGGGGTACCAACAATTTTGACCACGTGTGTAGGTCTCCCCTATAGAGCACACACAGACATGAGGGATTCCTACTTTCCTGTATCTACAGTGGGGGAAATAAGTATTTGATCCCTTGCTGTTTTTGTAAGTTTGTCCACTGACAAAGACATGAACAGTCTCTAATTTTAAGTGTATGTTAATTTTAACATTGAGAGATAGAATATAAAAAAATGAAGAAAATCACATTGTATAAATTAGACAATTTTTTTTTGCATTTTGCAGTGAGAAATAAGTATTTGATCCCCTACAAACCATTATGAGTTCTGGCTCCTAAAGACCAGTTAGACGCTCCGAATCAACTTTTTACCTGCATAAAACACAGCTGTCTTACATAGTCACCTGTATAAAAGACTCCAGTCCACAGACTCAATTAATCAGTCAGATTCCACCACCTCCAAAAAAATGGTCAAGACCAAATAGCTTTCTAAGGATGTCAGGGACATGATCATAGACCTGCACAAAGCTGGAATGGGCTACAAAACCATAAGTAAGACGCTAGGTGAGAAGGAGACAACTATTGGTGCAATAGTAAGAAAATGGAAGAAATACAAAATGACTGTCAATCGACATCGATCTTGGGCACCATGCAAAATCTCACCTCATGGGGTATCCTTGAAAACTACATGGAGGGATCTTGTTAATGATGTCAAGGCAGCTGGGACCACAATCACCAAGAAAACCATTTGCAACACATTACGCCTTAAAGGTTTAAAATCCTGCACTGCCCGCAAGGTCCCCCTGCTCAAGAATGCACATGTGCAGGCCCGTCTGAAGTTTGCCAATGAACACCTGGATGATTCTGTGAGTTATTGGGAGAAGGTGCTGTGGTCAGATGAGACAAAAATTGAGCTCTTTGGCATTAACTCAACTCGCCGTGTTTGGTGGAAGAAGAAGGATGAGTACAACCCTAAGAACATCGTCCCAACTGTGAAGCATGGTTGGGGAAACATTAAACTTTGGGGCTGCTTTTCTGCAAAGGGGACATGACGACTGCACCGCACTGAAGGGAAGATTGATGGGGTCATGTATTGTGAGAGTATTAAGTGTTGTTTGCCAGAGGGATCAAATACTTATTTCTCACTGCCAAATGCAAAAAGATTTATCTAATTTATACAATGTGATTTTCTTCATTTTGTTTGGATATTCTATCTCTCAATGTTAAAATTAACCAAGTCTTAAAATTATAGACTGTTCATGTCTTTGTCAGTTGACAAACTTACAAAAACAGCAAGTGATCAAATACTTATTTCCCCCACTGTATGTAGTACACAGTAGCATGGAAGACATTAAAGAGTGATGAGCAGTACAGCTGTGAATCCAGCTCTCATGTGAGATAAAACACTAACTAGAATACAGTTGAACCATCTATTTTTATTTTTCTTACTCTGCTTCTCCTTTTCCTTCCACTTTCCAAAGACTTTAGTTGGCAGCTGTAATCTTATCCCACAGTGAGCACAGTTGGATATTAGATGTATTTCGGAGTAAATGTAAAATTTAGGAAGTGGCTCACAAGTATGAAAGTAGCATATTTAAGCAGGCAGTATGCCTTCTTTTGAGCAAAAACATTTTTAGATGTATTTTTGAGCAAATATATCATCAAGGAAGCAAGGGGAAGAATAAGAACTGACTGATATGTACAGAAATAAGCATACTTCTCTTAAATGGTATATTAAAATGTTTCTTATATTCACTTGTATTATTGAATTATGCATAGTTTACTGAAATGATAGTCTCCTTCATTTTTTCTAGTAACTTGTGATAATTCGGCATGAGTGAAGTGGGATGATCAGATTTTTTTAAAAAATGTGTTATTTTGACAAATGTTGTCTATGTTATTTGTGCCTAAGTGAGAATGTACAGTGCCTTGTGAAAGTATTTGGCCCCCTTGAACTTTTCTACCTTTTGCCACATTTCTGGCTTCAAACATAAAGATATAAAATTTTAATTTTTTTGGGAAGAATCAACAACAAGTGGGACACAATTGTGAAATGGAACAAAATTTATTGGATATTTTAAACTTTTTAAAAAAATTTAAAACTGAAAAGTGGGGCGTGCAATATTATTCGGCCCCTTTACTTTCAGTGCAGCAAAGTCACTCCAGAAGTTCAGTGAGGATCTCTGAATGATCCAATGTTGTTTTAAATGACTGGTAATGATAAATAGAATCCACCTGTGTGTAATCAAGTCTCTGTATAAATGCACCTGCTCTGTGATAGTCTCAGGGTTCTGTTTCAAGTACAGAGAGCATCAAGAAGACCAAGGAACACACCAGGCAGGTCTAAGATACCGTTGTGGCAAAGTTTAAAGCCGGATTTGGATACAAAAAGATTTCCCAAGTTTTAAACATCTCAAGGAGCACTGTGCAAGCGATGATATTGAAATGGAAGGAGTATCAGACCACTGCAAATCTACCAAGACCCGACTGTCCCTTTAAACTTTCATCTCGAACAAGGAGAAGACTGATCAGAGATGCAGCTAAAAGGCCCATGATCACTCTGGATGAACTGCAGAGATCTACAGCTGAAGTGGGAGAGTCTGTCCATATGACAACAATCAGTCTTACACTGCAGAAATCTGGCCTTTATGGAAGAGTGGCAAGAAGAAAGCCATTTCTCAAAGATATCCATTAAAAGAATTGTTTGAAGTTTGCCACAAGCCACCTGGGAGACACACCAAACATGTGGAATAAGGTGCTCTGGTCAGATGAAACCAAAATCAAACTTTTTGGCCACAATGCAAAACGATATGATTGGTATAAAAGCAACACAGCTCATCACCCTCAAAACACCATCCCCACTGTCAAACATGGTGGTGGCAGCATCATGGTTTGGGTCTGCTTTCCTTCAGCAGGGACAGGGAAGATGGTTAAAATTGATGGGAAGATGGACGGAGCCAAATACAGGACCATTCTGGAAGAAAACCTGTTGCAGTCTGCAAAAGACCTGAGACTGGGACGGAGATTTATCTTCCAACAAGACAATGATCCCAAACATAAAACAAAATCTACAATGGAATGGTTCAAAAATAAATGTATCCAGGGGTTAGAATGGCAAAGTCAAAGTCCAGACCTGAATCCAAACGAGAATCTGTGGAAAGAGCTGAAAATTACTGCTCACAAACACTCTCCATCCAACCTCACTGAGCTCGAGCTGTTTTACAAGGAAGAATTGGCAAGAATTTCAGCCTCTCGATGTGCAAAACTGATAGAGACATACCCTAAGTGAATTGCAGCTGTAACCGCAGCAAAAGGTGGCACTACAAAGTATTAACTTAAGGGGGCCGAATAATATTGCACGCCCCACTTTTCAGCTTTTAATTTTTTTAAAAAAGTTTAAAACATCCAAGAAATTTTGTTCCACTTCACGATTGTGTCCCACTTGTTGTTGATTCTTCCCAAAAAAATTAGAATTTTATATCTTTATGTTTAAAGCCAGAAATGTGGCAAAAGGTAGAAAAGGTCAAGGGGGCTAAATACTTTCACAAGGCACTGTATAACATTTTTTAAATAAGATATTGGATTTTGTGAAAAGATATATTCATTTGTCGAAAAGGTAAAAGTGGACATGAATACATCATTTGGCATATTTTCCCATGCTATTATTATTATTTATTATTATTTAACAGCCTTCAACTCGATCTAGTCATGGAGACTTGATGGATGAATGCTCTGCAGGATGATCAATCTTGTGCAAGCCTAAGATAGGTAAATCAGGGTCTTCTCCACCATTATTTTGATACTATCAAGTGTAATGCAGCGACTTGCTGGCATTACGGTAATGGTCCAGGATGTGTTTTACCTGACCATGTACCTTCCCCCTCAGGTGACTGGTCACATGACTGTGACATAGCACAGGTCCTGCGCGCACAGAATGTCTGTCTGATCACATGACTGTGACATCAGCAAGGTCCTGTCTGTGTGTGTGTGTGCACGGGATGGATATATAAACCCTGCTTGATGGGAGACAGGTGTGTTCGGTGTGTTGGGCGTGAGGCCTGTTCCCCGTGTGTGTGGAACACCGTGATACAGTGAAGCCTGGCAGCCTGGATGGTCGAGGCTGGATCTTGTGTAGATGCCAGTGGCCTTGGAAGGCAGCGGCTTGGTGAAGAGTCCGGAAAGGCGCAGACTGGATGTGTGTGAGTGAAACATTCCAGTAGCCTTAGACAGGACGACGGCTAGAGACCCCCACCTGGGAAAGCCTTAAAGCCACAGTGGTGGCGGATTAAATGGACTGCAGCAACTAAACCCGGCAAAGGTAATACACTTTGTTATATGGACACTTATATAGACATTGCTATAGTATTACCTTGCTGAAGGCTGTAACTTGGGCCAATTGGGCCTGTCTGCTATTTGAGAGACTCCCGGATGTTAAGTGTGTAAACATGCCGGTGATAAACTAAGAAGGACTGTGTGATATGCGGTTTATGATAATATAATAAACTGCTGTATTGAGAAAATACCGGAAGGACATTGCACGTGTGCTTAATTAACCCGGTGCAGCGAGTATCCCCCTGGATGATGACTAGCGCTGCCTTACATATGGTTCGAGAATGCGGGCAACTGCAGCCCGGTTGCTAGCGGCAACGACAACCCGGTTGCTAGGGACAACTGCAGTCCGATTGCTAGGGGCAACTGCAGTTTGGTTGCTTGATGCAACTGCTGCCAGGTTGCTAGGGGCAACGGCACAGGATGCCGAGTGTGGATTAAAGCATCTGGCTGCAACTCGGTGGGTTTACGAAGATTGTCGTCGCACTCAAACCTGGTTTGCTGTGGCTCGGCGGGGCTCACGAAGTTTAATGCATCAGGCTGCAACTCGGCAGGGTTGCGAAGGTTGTCGTCGCACTCAAATCCAGTTTTGCTGTGGCTCGGCGGGGCCATGAAAATTTTTCCGGGGAGAGCGGTGTGTGAATAGTGTCCTGAGGAAATGCAGGAGCAGATAAAAATGGCTGTGAAGGGAGCAGCAACTGAGTCTGAAGCTATTGAGCGATTAGAGCGAATAAAATGCCTGTTAAAACCACAGCCGGAATTTGAGAAACGTCTACTGGACATGGTGCTGTAACCACTGGAGCCGTGGGCACCGTATAGAATGGCGGCAGTGGACCATTCTGTGAACTCTCCGGGGGCGCCATTGTTGTCCCAGAGTGCTCGGGGAGGTGGTAAGAGCTGTTGTGAACTGAGTCCTAAGACTATTGTTGATTTTTCTTGTAAAAATACCCCTGCCGGTGTGGTTGTTAAGAAGGGGCGGAGTCTAAAAAAGGGGTGGTTGTTCAAAACAGCGTGGAGGATATAAAATTTAAAAAAATTACTGGTGGTGGGTTGGTACCTCATAAAAATGACAATGTGACCGTTGATAACGGGGTTGCTCCAGTAGAAGGGGGTGACGTCAAAGTGGGAGGTGACCTGTTAGTCCACAACACCATGGGGAGTGACACAGACCCTGTAGCTGACGGTGACACTATGAAAGTAGAAGGAGAGTTCAGTCAGGAGGGGCTAGACGAGGTGAGAAAGTCCGCATCTCGTAGACGGCGCAAGGGTCACAAAAAGGTTTCTCCTGTAGACTTGGCTGAAAGTGAAAATAAGGAAAATGTAGTACGGTGTGCCTTTGCTTCAAGGGTGGATCCTCCTTCCGAGGCAGAAGAGGAGGTGACGTTGCCAGTAGCAACCTCCGGTACGGTACAGAGTCAGAAGGATCTGACAGCCCTGAAAGAGGAGGCGGCCAGTCGTGACCAAGAGATGGAGCCTATCAGCCAGCAGGGTCAGAGTGACGTGCAGCATCTATGGGAAAACCTGGAGAACATGTCCTCAGACCAGCGGAGCCTGGAGTCTGAACGGCAGAAATTATACCAGGTTGTGAGGAACTTGCAGTGAGAACTGGAGGAAAACAGCAAGGAAGTCAACAATTGGAAGGAAAAGTTCCAGAGAAATAAAGAGGAGGTTTTTCAGTTGGAGCTTGACAAAGCGGAGTTTGAAGATGAGCTGTGCGAGTTGAAAGATAGGTTCTCCCTGGTACACGTAGAGCTGATACAAGTGAAGCAAAAGCTGGATGAGGGACTACACCAGAGGGATAGAGAGCTGTCTGCCTTAAAAGAGGCGCTGCAGGTTGAAGTTTCCGGACGTGACCAAAACCTAAAATGACTGCACAAACAGTTCAACCGGGAGCTATGTGACTCCAAGAAGGAATATGGTGAAATCATGAGGGAACTGCAACAAATCAAGAGAGACTATGAGGATCTCCTCAGGGTTAAATGAAAACTAGAGGATGATAAGGTGGATGCAGAGCACATGCGTCAAGTGGTTGAGACCACTCTGCAGGACACCCGTAATGAAAATGGTGATCTCCGCAGAAGGACTTTAGGTCTGGAAGCTCAGGTGAAGGAGTTGCAGATGTTCTGTGATAATCTCCAGAGGGCAGAGACGTTCCTTAAGGAAAGGCTTAGCATGATGGAAGCTGAGGGGAAAAAGATGGAGGAGTCCATCGGAGAAGCCACAGACCAGGGCCAGGAGTTGGTCGCTGGTGATGGGAGGTATGAAGCAGATACCTCTTCGAGTGATGTGAGCTCGGATGATACCGTGGATGTAGGAGCCAAGATCAAGGAGCTCAAGGAGTCGCTACAAACCCATTGGAAGCAAGAGGAGCTTCAGAGACGGGCCGCTGAGAGGCGAGTGGCGGAGCTAGAGGAAGAAGTTTCCGGGCTCAAAAGTCGCCTGACAAAGTATCACTCAGTGAACGAGGCCCTCTTGGAAAAGGAAAAGGGCGAACACGTTGCACTCACTCTCTTATACCATGAGAAGGTGGACCTGAGGAGAGCTAAGAGAGTGTTAACCACAGATAAACATGAGGTGGAAGTGGTCAAGATGAAAATTCGTGAATTTGTAGCTGTGAGTCAGCTCAGGGAAAGCATACAGGGTGAAGAAGCTGGAGGTCAGTTGTCCCTGAAACCTGAGCTGGTTGATCGTCTGGAAACCACTGGTGAGACCGAAATGTCTCGGTACAAGTGCCTCGTAGATATACCCGAGGATTTGAGGGAAGAATGCACCAGTGAGTCCGTGCATGAGGAGTTTAAGAAGGCCGTGGGAGCCTGTAAGGTGTACTTGACCTCAGAAGCTAAACAGCTGGTGGTCCTGTCCACAACCGAAGTCACAGTGAAGAGGGTGGCTATTCTAAGTGACATGCACTGGCGATGTATTCGCACGAAGCAGTTTCTCCGGTTGAAGACGGAACAAGCCGTTAGACAACTGGAGTTGATGAGGAAAGCTCACAGTATGCGTGAAGAGGTCATCCGGGTGCCTCATGTTCTGGTGAGGAAGCTCGTTGGGAGAAATGGTCGAGCCTTGCAGATGATGGTCAAGAAGTCTGGTGTGGTAAAAGTAAGCAGTCCACGTGATCGTCAGGACTGGATACCAGACGAAGACGGCATGGTATCATTCTCTGCTGTAGGAACAGAAGAAAGCCTGGAATATATGCGCATGCTGTTGGAGTACTGAGTGACCTACCTGCGAGAGGTAGAACAGTTGAATCTCGCTAGACTGCGAGTGGATAGACAGCATCATCTGAGTAGCAGAAGATGGCAGCCGTCTAGAAATTATGAGACCAGACAGAGAAAGGGCCCCCTAAATAACAGAACAGCTATAGCTGGAGTTAGGGACCTTTCAAGAAGTCCTTAGAGTAGTGGGCGTGGGTTTAGAGGTAGTGAGACCTCCAGTATCTCAGGTTTGAGCAGCCCATACAAACGACCCAATAGAGGACGGGACAGTACGGAGACGAATCGGACCTTATATACCAGGGCATGTGAGTCACACCGCTGTATGACTGGCCGCTAGGAGCGGGGGAGACCTGACAAGGTTACGACTGACCGCTGGGTGCGGGGGAGACCTGACAAGGTTACAACTGACCGCTGGGAGCGGGGGAGCTCTGACAAGGTTACGACCCGGAAAGGTGACCTGACTAAGTCAGTGACAGTGACAAATGGTAGGTCCCTAAGGAATGGGCTAATGTCGTTGACTAATGTTCCAGGGTCTGAGAAGCACAATTGTAAAGTACATGGTCTCTATGTGAACTGGGGGTTATAATGTCATTGTGTATATTATGTGTTCAACCCCACAAGTTTGAACAGAGCTGGGGGTTATAGTGATTGTGTATATTATGTGTTCAACCCCACAAGTTTGAACAGAGAGGGGGGATATGTAATGCAGCGACTTGCTGGCATTACGGTAATGGTCCAGGATGTGTTTTACCTGACCATGTACCTTCCCCCTGAGGTCACTGGTCACAGGTCCTGCGCGCACAGAATGTCTGTCTGATCACATGACTGTGACATCAGGAAGGTCCTGTCTGTGTGTGTGTGTGTGTGCACGGATGGATATATAAACCCTGCTTGATGGGAGACAGGTGTGTTCGGTGTGTTGGGCGTGAGGCCTGTTCCCCGTGTGTGTGGGACACCGTGATACAGTGAAGCCTGGCAGCCTGAATAGTCGAGGCTGGATCTTGTGTAGATGCCAGTGGCCCTGGAAGGCAGCGGCTTGGTGAAGAGTCCGGAAAGGCGCAGACTGGATGTGTGTGAGTGAAACATTACAGTAGCCTTAGACGGAACGACGGCTAGAGACCCCCACCTGGGAAAGTCTTAAAGCCACAGTGGTGGCGGATTAAATGGACTGCAGCAACTAAACCCGGCAAAGGTAATACACTTTGTTATATGGACACTTATATAGACATTGCTATAGTATTACCTTGCTGAAGGCTGTAACTTGGGCCAATTGGACCTGTCTGCTACTTGAGGCACTTCCGGATGTTAAGTGTGTAAACATGCCGGTGATAAACTAAGAAGGACTGTGTGATATGCGGTTTATGATAATATAATAAACTGCTGTATTAAGAAAATACTGGAAGGACATTGCACGTGTGCTTAATTTACCCAGTGCAGCGAGTATCCCCCAGGATGATGACTAGCGCTGCCTTACACAAGCCATTGGTTTGCTGGTCTTCTTCTTTGCATAGTTTCTTCTATTCTTCCGACCACGATGTCCTTCTCCAGTGATTGCTCTCTTCATATGATGTGTCCAAAGTAGGCAAATCGTAGCTTGATTCATCCTCTGTCTTGTTTCTTCATTGTCTAGCTTTCACATCTGTACTTTACCACAGAAAAGACCAAACTATGTATGAGCCATGTCTTTATCGTTAGTGAAATGTTCTTTGATTTGAAGACCTTGTCCATTGACTTCATATTTGATTTGCCATTGCATTTCTCTTATTGACTTCAAGTGTCCTTGCTGCATCTTGAGTGAACATTGATCCCAGTAGGTTGAAGTCCTTTACAACTTTCAGTTCATCGCCGTCCATCTTAAATGTGTCCCGATTGTATCTGGCAGTAGTCAATTTCTTTGTTTTCTTTGTATTGAGTAGCAGTCCCATGTTTGAGCTTTCCATCTGGACAGTGATGAATACTCTATGAATCCAGAAGTTTTCAGAAGTGTTTAGTTGCACTTTTCTGCATCAGGATAACTTGCTGCATTGTGGTGTGTCAAGGTAGGAAATAATACATCTCTACCTGATATATGGATCAACTAGAGATAATAGAACCAATTAAAACTCATATACTGTATGTCAGCTTCATTACATTTTCCGTAAAAAAAAAAGATTCATGGCTAATCACAACCATGCAAAGCCTCTTATTGCCATGGAAATAGGTGTATAACAGTCGGTGGTATTGTAGGACTGTATAGAACCCTTTTTGAACTCTTCAATACAAGCACAACCATAATAATGTTCAAGTGACCTCAACTTATCTGAATAGAGAAAAACGGATATTAACCAATGGTAACCAACAGCCTATTTAACAACACAATGCAGTGTCAGACTTTTTGGCAACTTAAATTGTAAGCATGATTCAAAAATGATCCCATTCTGGGGGCAGAGGCCTACCTTTCTGATTTTTTAAACACAGGAGGTACAAATAGAAGAAGCAATGACTTTTGATATGAGGTGGTGCAAACATTTTCCCTGTTTGGGAGTTTTAAAAGCACTGTTCTTTGCTAAAAGAATAAGCAAAAGCTTTTACACCAATTTGTCCAAAAATTATCCCTTTATTTAGAGGGCAAAAACATGTGTGCTCAGCACTTTTAAAAGTGAAGAAGTAATGTCTTCTCAACTAGTAGTGAAAAAATTATCCAAGGTTTGAGATCTGCAGCAGGTTTTCTATTCTTAGCATGAGTAAACAATTACAAATGGCTTTTTCATTAAGCCTTTGAGTTAGCTCTTTTCACAGTGAATGCGAAATGGACAGTTGTCAACAAGGTATTCACATTATTTTGTGTACCCTCAAGAGAGTATATTTTGAATAAGCAGTACAGTTTATCACTATAAAACACAGTGTGCAGCCAGGAGATGTATGGCTGTGCAGTGGGAGTGGTAAAGGCAGAAGTCCCACAGTAGAGTGTTAGGATGGGGCATGCAAGGAAATGTATGGTAATGTGGGGCCAGGAAGAGCAGCCCTGGCAGCAGCAACTCTGCAGCATATATGCCATGGTGGATAGAGAGTAGTTGGCAACCTGAGCCATGGCCATCGGCTCTGGGAGCAGCAGAACTGTGTAGAAGACAGACAAAGGACAGGTAGACAGACATATGATATGTCCAATGTAATCATTGTCATCAGACTAAGGTGACTGAAAGCTGGTATTGATTAGTGATGGGCGAACCCGTGGGAGTTCGGGTCTGGTGGGTTCAGATGATAATTTAAAAAAGTCTGGTTCAGGTACCAGAATTCTGGCGCTATGCCCGGCTCTTCCCAATCCCCCTGGTGCAGAGGCAAGTGGAGTAATAGTTGTGGGGTTAATGTCTGCTTTGTAATATCAGCTGACATCAAGCCCACAGGTTAGTATTGGAGAGTCGTCTATCACACACCCCATTACTAACCTCAAAGTCAATTTTTTTAAAAACACAGACACCAAGAAAAGCCCTTTAATTGAAATAAACACACAGACTAAATAAATGAATAAATGGGTAAAAGAGGGTCGATGAGTATTTATTCAAAATAAAGGTGTCTGTGTCTTTCTTTCAATTAAAGGACTTTATTCTGGCTGTGTATTTTTTACAATCTGACTATGGGGTAAGTATGCAGTTTATAGATGCCTCTCCATTACTAACCCTTGGGCTTAATGTCAGTGGCCATAAAATAGCTGACATCAACCCCAAACCTATTACCCCACTTGCCACCACACCATGGCAAGTGGGAAGATCGAGGCTAAACACGAGAATTGGCACATCTAATGGATGCGCCAATTCTGGGGTGGCTAAGAGCTGATGTTTTTAGTCAGGGAGGGGCCAATATCCATGGCTCCTTGGTATTCCGGCACTCCGGCATTCATCAGTCCAGCACTCGAGCCTCTGTGATAGCCAGTGGCTGTGAACTCAGGAAGCCTTTCAGGTTATCATCAGGTTCATCAGCTATGAACTATGGTGACATTTCTCATGTCATTGCTACACATTGCAGGCGCTCCTGTCTCAGTGTGTTCCAACTGCCATGAAGAGTGGTCGCATCACTGATCGTGACTGCTTTCCAAATCTTCCGGATCATCGTTTAATTATTTTTTGTCCTTTACAGTGGGACATGGACATCAAAAATGGGGAAGACCCCACACCTTTTTTTTATTATTTATTTAAATGATTAAAAAATATGGGAACCCCTCTATTTTTGATAACCAGTCAATTTAAAGCTGATTGCTGAGGGCTGCAACCCACAGCTGTCGGTTTTGCCTGCGCTGTTTACCAAAAATAGATGAGACCCCACGTCATTTTTAAAAAAAAATATATATATATTTATTGCACAGGCGCTGGCTGATGAATATTCTCATCAGTTTCGCCTGCTCTTTCTGCTATCAGCGAGAACAGGTGTAGGATGATGAGAGTAGTACATTTTGTGCGCAAACCTGGCAGATATAGGTTTTTAGTACAATAAATAATGGTGACAAGGTATCTTCCGTTGAGGCTGAGCGTAGTGCAATCCAAGTGGTCTTGCTTCAATTGTGGTGAATTTGGACATGTGGGAGTACAATTTCCACAAAATTGGATGATTGAATGCATGTTTCTTGTCTTCACAAAAGGAGAACTGATAATGCAGTGGAGGTAGAGAAGGCAGTATATGGAAAGCTGTAGTTGAGGCTGATGATATGGCTGATGACAATGACAAGGCACTACTTGTAAGTGCAGATTGGTTAACAGAAAGATGATCACAAGAAGAAGGAGGACAGCTTGAACCTTGCTCATTTTGCTGGTCAGGTTGTTCTCCCCAGAGGAGCAGGTAATGTCATTTCACATGCTGATAAAGTGTTGCAATTCTTAGTTGTTGCATGCCAGGGTGTAGCTAGCTTATTTTTCAATCGTATAGCTTGCAGACTGCAAAAGATCGGTCCTCTGGCAATGTGGAAAATAATTCCTACACCCATGATACCTGCACATAGGAATTATTACCACCACGACCACTATATTAGTTTTCAGGCACTGTTGACCTTCCTACACCAATATCAGTCTCAATATTGCCTGCTCCAGAACAGACCACAGAAGAAGCAGATTTTGCCCCAGAGGAAGTTTTAGCCCCACATTGCCTGTGCTGTGTATTGGTGAGGCGAAAACCATTTTCCTCTGATGACATCACCTCCTCGGCATCTCTATTTGTTTACCAGGTCTTGTCCATTGCATAATCATCATCATCCTGGATTCAGCTAACAGATTCCTTTGTGTGGGAAATACTGTAGAACGAGCTCCTTTGCATTCCTCATCTGATTTCCACTATTAGATTTGCCCTGGCTCAGAGTGCTACTACCACAATCTTTCTTATGCAAGTTTTTTCTTTTATAAATCACTTCTTCCCCTTTTCCCCCTGAACTCAATGTTCAGCTACAAATTGTCTTGCTCAAGAAAAGATATACTGTCTGCTCACTTAAGGAATACATTACAGCTGCTTATGTTAGAATCTATGTTGTTTTACTTTTCGGCCATCTTTTTATGGTTTGCTGGCTTCTAGTCTTTTCCTCTGGTGCTGGGTGTCTTGGTCACCTGATCTTCTCACTCTTTATTACACAGCACCTGTCCTTGCTGGACATCAGTGTTGTTACGCTTGTGCTCTGGCTAAGTTGCCTTTTCAGTTATTTGTGCTTAAGACAATCCAGGAAATTCTTGTTCCACCAGTTTTGTTCCCTTTAATCTTCGTTTCCGCAGCTAACTTTTCTGTTATGAGGTCTCCTGTTTTTGCTCCCAGTCCTTAGATCTTTTAGGGATACCCTTTCCCCTTCCTTCAGGAATTCTTTTGAGTTCAGTGCAGGAGTGTCGGTGGGGCTATTCACAAGTAATAGGGCACCCACCCCAGAGTAGGGTTTAAGCTGAGTCTCAGTGCAGGGACATCTTTTCCCTTCTATTCCTTAGTAGAGATGAGCAGTGTTCGACTAGAACTGTTCGCCAATCTCAAATTCGAGCTGTTTTGGGTGGTGTTCGAGTCGTTTGATGAATGCGTACGATTTGCAAAAAATTCGGCTGTTCGAGGTTATGTTCAATGACTGTTCGTGCACCAAAAGCGTGTCCTGCATGTCTGGCGCTATTTAGAGCACCAATCATGCAGGGATTGTCTGCCACTCACTGTAATGCCACAGCCATGGTGGTTGTGGCATTACAGTGGATGCCCAAATCGATTGGAACAGTGCTCACAGTGAAACCTGAAAACCGGCAATTCAGCAGCGGCATACACCGGCACCCGACAATTTAGAACAGAAAGAATAGAGTATCACACATAGATTAGATAGATAGAAACATGTCAGTCACATATATAAGAAGTACAGTGACAGTGTTGGTTACTGTACTTGTCATTTAGAGTGAAAGGATTTATTGAAAAAAAATCCAGCATGCCATCCTTCATAGACACTACAGAGCACAGGCATGCTTGCGCTCTGCAGTGTCTCTGAAGGATGACAAGCTGGATTGCAGCGCTCAGCAGCCATCCAGCCTGTCATCTCAATGCCATCCCAGCGTGGGAGAATTCTCCTGCTCAAGCGCTGAGCGCAGGAGAATTCTCCCACGCTGTCAGTGACGTGCATGAGGTGAGCTGAGTTCATTGGACATGAGCTCACCTCATGCACGTCACTGACAGCGTGGGAAAATTCTCCTGCGCTCAGCGCTTCAGCAGGAGAATTCTCTCACGCTGACTACAAGCGCAGGAGAATTTTCCCACGCTGTCAGTGACATGCATGAGGTGAGCTGAGTTCATTGGACATGACCTCGGCTCATCTTTATGCCGTCACAGCGAGACACTGAGGAGCACAAGCATGCCTGTGCTTCTCAGTGTCTGCGGCATGGCAAGCTGGATGGCAGCTTTCGGCTGCGATTCAGCCTGTCATGTGAATGCAGCACAGCTGAAGCTGTCGTGGGAACCATGGAAAGGTAAGGATAATGTTGCTTTATTATTTTACTTTCATAGCAGAAGACATTGGCTTCAGCTGGAATGGGTGCGATGGTAAGTATGGTTTAATTTAGAACAATAAAGAATTGTGTGTATATTTCAATTAAAGGACTTTATTCTTGGTGTTTATGGTTTTTTAACTTTGACTATGGGGTTAGTAATGGGGGTGTCTTATAGACGCCTCTCCATTACTAATCTGGGCTTGATGTCAGCTGGAATTATAAGCTGACATCAACCCGAGCCCTATTACCCCACTGCCACCACTACAGGGCAGTGGGAAGAGCGAGTGCCATTTCTGGGGCGGCTGACGGCTGGTGTTTCTAGCCTGGGAGGGGGGCAATATTCTTGCCCCCCTTCCTGGGCTATTAATATCAGCCCCCAGCTGTCTGCCTAACCTTTGCTAGCTATTAAAATAGGGGGGACCCCACGTCATTTTTTTGGGGGTCCCCCATTTTAATAGCTAGTAAAGGCTAGGTATTCAGCTGGGGGCTGATATTAGTAGCCTGGGAAGCTCCGTGGGTATTACCCCCTTCCCAGGCTTCAAACATCTGCCCCAGCCATCTGCTTAACCTCTGCTAGAGACTAAAATTATGGGGAACCCCACGCCAATTTTTTTTTTAATAAATCCTTTATTTTAACACTAAATGACAAGTACAGTAATCAACACTATCACTGTATTTCTTATAAGTCTGACTGACATGTTTCTATGTATCTAATCTATGTGTGATGCTCTATTCTTTCTGCTATAAATTGTCGGGTACCGATGCTGAATTGCCGCCGGCTTTTTTAAAGAGACGGTGCATGAAAACATTTTTTTTTTTTTAAATAAATCCTTTAACACTAAATGACAAGTACAGTAAGCAACACTGTCGCTGTACTTCTTATATATGTGACTGACATGTTTCCATCAATCTAATCTATGTGTGATGCTTTATTCTTTCTGTTCTAAATTGTCGGGTACCGGTGTTTGCCGCTGCTGAATTGCCGGCTGGCTTTTTTAAAGAGAGTGCCTTCTGAGCAGTTTGTCAGCTTTTGGACACCTTTGAAGGTGTTTTCTATGTGTTTCAATGTGTTTTTGTTTGCCTGCCATTGGTTTTAACGGTGTTCGACGGTGTTCGACGGTGTTCTAAGGTGTTCGACGAACAGTTACACGAACATCCCGGTGTTCGACGAACCAAACCGAACCCAAACACTATGGGGGTGGCTCAACACTATTCCTTAGTTCTTAGTTGCAGTAAATAACAGTATGCCCAGCCACATTTTTTTTTTTTTTAAAGTTTTTTTATTTTCCTCTTCCTAGGTTCTCTTCAGTATGAGTACCATCCAGAAGCTTGCTCAACGCTTGAAAGGGTTGACTCTTGAGGTTTCCGGTCTTCAGCAGTACGTGAGTAAATACCCTGCAGAACGCTATGAAGAACCTAAGGTAGGATTACCTGAGTGTTTCTCGCGGAAACGACAGGATTTTTTTTCATTTAAAAATGCTTGTTTGTTGTATTTCCGGCTCAGACCTAGATCTTCTGGGAGTGAACTACAGCGTGTAGGGATTATTATATCTCTATTGCGTAAAGAACCTCAAATCGAGGTGTTTTTCTTGTATCCTGATGATCATTGTCTGAGGCCTGTGGAGGCATTTTTTGATTCCATGGATTTGCTGTATGATGATCCTGATCGGGTTACATCACCTGAGGCAGAGTTCAGTTGTCTCAAACAGGGTTCTCTTGATGCTGAGAGTTATTGCACCCTGTTCAGACGATGGTCTGCAGAGGTCAGGTGGAACGACCATGCACTCAAGTTTCAGTTTCTGGCAGGCTTGAGAGAAAGGGTTAAAGATTTTCTCATTGCATTTCCTGCACCTGATACTTTGCAAGCTGCGATGCAGTTAGCTATCCTTATGGATAGAAGGTTGAGGGCCAGACAGAATGAGGAGAAGTTTCCTGTATTGCTGGATTCTGTTTCTCACAATAATCCTGCCGACACTGGGGAACCTATGCAGGTGGGGGCAATGTCATCCCGTTCCAAGAAGAGGGACAGGAGGTTCTCTGAGGGACTTTGCTTGTATTGTGGTAAGGCTGATCATTTTTTAAAGAAATGCGAGGTTCGCTTAAGAAAAGAAAAAAAAAATGGTCAGTAGAAATAACACTCCCGGTCGCATTGCGTTTTTACATTCTGCTGTGTTGTTTTTTCCTGATAATACCACCTGTCAGGGTCATTTGATTGAGTTTCAGGTAATGGTGGATTGTGGTTCTGCACTTAATTTGATTGATCAACAATTTCTTGAAAAGTATAAGTTCGGTTCTGAAACTTTGTCGTCTCCATTTCCTGTGGTGGCGATTGATAATACTCCCCTGAAGCATGGGAGGATTCTTCGAAAGGTCACTGGGTTTCCGCTTACTATGAATATGGAACATCAGGAGCAGATTGACTTATTTGTATTTGCTAAATTGCCTTCCCCGGTCGTCCTGGGGTTGCCTTGGTTAAACGTGCATAATCCTTTGCTGGACTCATCGCCTGGTTCCATAAGATCCTGGGGTCAGGGGTGTTATGGTAAGTGTTGTAATGTTCACATTGCGGCTGTTGTCAAGGGGGAGTTACCTAAACCCATTCAGGATTTTTAGAGGGTTTTTTGGAGGTGGAGTCGAAAGCTTTACCACCTCATAGAGATTACGATTGCGCTATTGAGTTTGTCCCTGATGCTAAGCTCCCAAAGAGTCAGTTGTTTAATCTGACATTTCCCGAAAGGGAGGTTTTGAAAGAATACCTTCAGACTACTTTAGCTGCAGGTCACATAAGACCCTCTAAGTTTCCTTTGGTGGTTGGGTTCTTTTTGTCAAAAGGAAGGATGGGAGTTTTAGGCCAAGTCTGGATTTTCGGGAGATTAATAAGATCACTGTGCTCAATCCTTACCCGTTACCACTTACTCCAGATTTGTTTAACCAATTGACCGAAGCTAAATAATTTTCTAAGATTGACCTTCGTGGGTCATATAATTTGCTGTCGGTGAAGGACGGAGATGAATGGAAGACAGCTTTTAACACCCCGGAAGGTCATTTTGAGGATTTGGTGATGCCTTTTGGGCTTACTTACGCTCCTGAATTTTTTCAAAATTTCATCAATGACATTCTGAGACCCTTTGATCGGTAGGAGTGTTATTGTTTATCTGAATGATATTTTGATTTATTCATCGGAACTTGAGTCTCATTGGCAGAGAGTCCGTGAAGTTCTTCAGATACTGAGAGATAACATACTATTTGCTAAATTGGAGAAGTGTCAGTTGGCTGTCCAGAAAATTAGTTTTTTGGGTTACTTTGTCTCTTGTGATGGTATTGAGATGGACCCGGTGAAAGTTCAGGCTGTGCTGGAGTGGCCGAGGCATGAAGGTTTGAAGTCTGTACAGAGGTTTTTGGGGTTTGCCAATTATTACAGGAAATTCATAAAGAATTTCTCTGTCATCGCTAAATCCATTACTGATCTCACCATGAAGGGTGCTAATACAGTCCAATGGTCCACTGAGGCTATTGAAGCTTTTAAGTATCTCAAGGAGAGGTTCAGCTCTGCTCCTGTTCTTATCCAAATGGATGAGACCAAGCCATTTTTCGTTGAGGTGGATGCCTCATCTATAGGCGTGGGGGCAGTTCTGTCCCAGGAGGGAGAGGTTGGGGTGCATCCCTGTGCTTTCTTTTCAAAAAAGTTTTCTGAGACAGAGCTCAACTATGATGTTGGGAATCATGAGTTGTTGGCTATTAAACTTGCGTTCAAGCATTGGCGACATTTTTTTCCAGGGGGCTTGACATCCTATACAGGTTTTCACTGATCATAAGAATTTGATTTATCTGGACGCAGCTAAGCGTTTGAATGCCCGTCAGGCTAGGTGGGCACTGTTTTTTGCCCGGTTAAATTTTTCCCGGGGACAAAGAATGTTAAGGCTGACGCTTTGTCTCGTAGTTTCTCTCCAGCAGTGAATGCTGAGAGGGAGGAGTGTATTTTGCAGAGAGTGCTGGTTGTGGCCGCATTGGATTCTGAGTTGGAGAATAGCATTCTAGGAGCTCAGAGTGCGCCACCAACTAACACTCCGTGTGGTAAATTGTTTGTGCCTAGATCCTAGAGTTGAGTGTTGTTTGTTGAATGTCATGAGTCTCGGTTGGCAGGTCACCCAGGGATTTCGGAAACTAGGAAGTCTATCGATCGGAGTTTCTAGTGGCCAGGGTGGCAAAGAGAAGTCATCAAGTTAGTACGTCAGTGTTCTGTGTGCGCTTGGTCGAAGGCCTCTCACGTTCCGGCCCCTTGGAAGTTCCTAGTTCGCCATGGACGCACCTTGCCATGGATTTTATCACTGATCTGCCTGTATCGGAGGGTTTTTCTGTCATCTGGGTTGTTGTAGACGGGTTTAGTAAAATGTGTCATCTGGTTCCGTTCAACAAGTTACCTTGCACCAAGATTCTTGCTAAGGCTTTTGTGAAGGAGATTGTCAGGCTCCATGGTGTTCCCACGGACATTGTTTCCTATAGAGGACCACAGTTTGTGGCTCTCTTTTAGCGTGCTTTTTGTGACAGATTGAAAATTCATTTGTCATTCTTGTCGGGGTATCATCCAGAGTCCAATGGACAGACTGAAAGGAAGAACGAGAATGTCGAGCAGTTTTTGAGTTGTTTTGTGGCAGACAATCAGAAAATGTGGTCGGAATTTCTACCACTTGCGGAGTGGTACTACTTCTTCGGCTGGGTGTTCTCTTTTTTTTGCTGTACTGGCAGGTATCCATCTTTTGGTCCATTTTCCAAAGTTGGGGCTGCTGTACCGGAGGAGGACAATTTTTCTGGTGATTTGAAGAGGGTTTGGACCAGTGTACACCAGAACCTTAAAGAGGTTAACAGGAGAGGTATTTTGACAAAGAAAGAAAGGATTCCTTGTTTGCTGTTGAGGACATGGTTTGGTTGTCCTCTAGGAATCTTCATTTGAAAATTCCTTCTATAAAACTAGGGCCTAAATTGCTGGGTCGTTTCAAAGTGGTTCAGATTGTCAACTCGGCAGCGGTGAGGTTGGGCATTCCCTCGTCCTGGAGGATTAATTCTGTTTTCATGTGTCGCTACTTAAGAAGGCGGACACGCCTGATAAGCAGGCGAAGTCTACTGTTCCTCCTGTTGATGAGGATGGTGAATTTGAGATTTCTCGCATTTTGGATTCCAGGTGGCATAGAGGGAGATTACAGTATCTTGTGTCCTGGAGAGGTTTCAGCCCCGAGGATAATTCCTGGGTGAAGGCCCAGGACGTCTCAGCCTCAAGGCTAATTAAGGCTTTTCACAGGAGATTTCCTGGTAAGGCTCGGCCTAGAGGATCCGGAGGATCCTCTTAAAAGGGGAGGTACTGTTAGAATCTATGTTGCTTTACCTTTCGGCCATCTTTTTGTGGTTTGCTGGCTTCTAGTCTTTTCCTCTGGTGCTGGGTGTCTTGGTCACGTGATTTCCTCACTCCTTATTACTCAGCACCTGTCTCCCATTCCTTGATGGATATCAGTGTTGTTACCCTTGTGCTCTGGCTAAGTTGCCTTGTTAGTTCTTTGTGCTTAGGACAATTGATATCCTGCGACTTCTTGTTCCACCAGTTTTGTTCCCTTTAATCTTCATTTCTGCAACTAACTTTTCTGTTAGGAGGCCTCCTGTTTTTTCTCCCAGTCCTTAGATCTTTTAGGGACACCCTTTCCCCTTCCTTCTTTTGAGTTCAGTGCAGGAGTGTCGGTGGGGCTATTCACAAGGAATAGGGCACCCACCCCAAATTAGGGTTTAAGCTGAGTTTCATTGCAGGGACAGCTTTTCCCTCCTATTCTTTAGTTCTTAATTGCAGTACATAACAGCTTAGACAAGACAATATACAGGGAAGACGTAGGCCCAACGTAAAGGTGGTAGGCAGATAAATGGTGCTGCTACTTTCTAGGAGATATTTCATCTCATTAGAGAGCAGGAACACTGGCCAGTATTGCTACATAATTTCCTTCATGATGCTACTGTGTCTGATAATTTGCTACATAGGGAAAAGAGAGCAGTGATTCGTCATATCTGTGTGTGCAGCGTGTAAGAGACATCATATCAGCTGGTCACCACTCACTAGCTCAGAGCAAACTGAAAATTAGAGCTAGAACTTTCAGAGGTGAAAACTAGTAAAAAATAAAGATAAAATTAAAAAGAATGTGCAGAAATATTATTCCACTTGCATACATGACTGCATATTCTGAAAAGCCAAATGAAATTGCAGGTAAATAGGCTTTAAAAGCTAAAACCATAGGAAAACAAATGTACATATTTAATACTCTGGGTACATGTGGCAAACAACTCTAGAGTGATCTCACAAGTAATCAGAAACTGATATACTGAAGTTGTGAGCAATTTCATTAAACTTTGGTAGATGGTAGTTAGACCTGTCTGAACTACATTAAATCTTCACAAAATATCTCACTTTTGAAGGGCTGCTATTTTATGTGATTGTTTCTAATAAAGCGGTTTTCAACCAGTAAATTATTACTCTCACTGCTTCCACAGCTGCATTGGGACAATTTTCAGTTTTCTGCAATGACCTTTCTAGCTATAAATACCTGCTCTCTGGTTACCTGGGCACCAAAATGCACAAATTTCCCAGATGGCAACAGAAAATATTGTCAGCCTAATTAGTATGCAGTTGATTGCTGTTGGAAATTAATCAAACAAGCCCCATATAATTCTAAGAAATCTTTTATGTTACAGAGATAAAATACAATATTCCGTAAGTAGTGGAAGCAGCTGCCTCTTTTACAGTTCTTGTTTATTAGTATGTTTTAAATATGTTTAAGGGAGCCTGTAATGTGAAAAAATGCTATTAACCTAAAGGGATGGGGTTAATCTGCAGGTTAATAGTATTCTGAAAGTGTGCAATTGCCACACTGAAAGCTCCACTGCCGGGAGGAAATTAACTTTTTTCCTTTCAGCAGCCTCGGATTTTCAGTCATGGAGGTGCATGTATTTATATGATCTAGAATGCTACAAGGGCCGATACATCTGTCCAATATGCAGGTGGGGGCACAGGTCCAAAGTTTTCATCAGGGTCCATTGGACTCAAATTACAGCACTGCCCATGGGATAGAAAAATAAATTTGAAATAAAAGAAAACGTCTATGGCTAAATAGAGCTGTAAGAGTCGCAACAGAAGACAAAAAGACAGTGTTGACAGAACTGAAACAACATGGCAGTGACAATACATTAAAAAATAATAGAGGGAAAAAATTGCATGAAAAATATATCAACCAAGCACAGTTTGAGACAGAAAAATGATTGCCAGACAATAAGATTAATCTGAAAATATTCTTTAACTACATAAACAAATACTCAAAAATGATAGTGTTGGCACCCACAAAAATAATCTTGGTGCAATGGTGGTAAAGGCTAAAAGGAAGGCCCATTGATTAAACACCTTTATTTCTATATTATTTACGTAACAAATTACAATGACATCTTTAAGTATATCAAACTCTCCAGTAAAGGTCACCTGCTTAACCCAGCAGGAAATGCAGCTTGACCTCAAAAAAGCTAAAGTAGACAAATTACTGGGTCCAGATGGCATCCACCCCTTATCTCTGCAGGAATGAAGTACTGTTACTATTATTTATAATAATTAATAATATATCTGAAAGGCCTCTTCCATGGGACTGGAGCATAGCAAATGTGGTCCCAATATTCATAAAGGGGTGACAGTATTCAAATATGGTCCAGGAAACTATAGGTCTGAGAATTTAACTTCTATTGTGGGCATAATAATATCTTGGAGTTTTTCTATAGAAATAACATCATAACTCAATATCATCATGGATTTATGAGTTTTAAGGAAGTACTGTAAGTTACACACTAGACAAAGGAAAGTCATGAATGTTTTCTATCTGCACTTTGCAAAGGCTTTTTCTATGGTGCCATAAAAGGTTGGCACAAAATATAAGAACAATGGGTCTAAGGTAGCATTCCCCAACTCGAGTCCACATGTTTTCAGGATTTCCTTAGTATTGCACAGGTGATAATTCCATCTTCCTGTGCTATAATAAGGAAATCCTGAAAACATGATCTGTTGGTGGCTCTTGAAAACTGGAGTTGAGGAAGAGTGGTCTGAGGGAAAAGTTATGTAATTGGGTTAACTAGCTCAGTGATAGGAAACAAAGGGTGATCTTTTTACAATATATATATAAGTGAATATACGGACACCATTCTGATTATCTTTTTACACATATTTCTGAAGCGATGACAAGGAGGCATCTGTCACATATAGAGGAAAGATTTAATCATCATGAAAGATAGCGATTCTTTCTTGTACGATCAGTGAGACTATGAATTCTTTACTGTATGAGAATCGAGACTATGGAAATCTCTGCCACATGTATTAATGATGGACATTAAAGAAGAGGGCCTGAATGCCTTTCTCATCAAATATAATAAAATGAGTACTAAACTCTGCTATAAGACTTTTATCATGGGGATTAGACTAATTGCAATAT
The DNA here is from genome assembly GCF_046119375.1 of Phyllobates terribilis. Taxonomy (NCBI): domain Eukaryota; kingdom Metazoa; phylum Chordata; class Amphibia; order Anura; family Dendrobatidae; genus Phyllobates; species Phyllobates terribilis. The sequence continues at coordinate 898,155,847 of NW_027362762.1, forward strand.
TTGAAATCGGGAAGGATTTTTTTTCCCCTAATATGAGATTAATAGTATCTGCCTCACAGGGCTTTCGCCTTCCCCTGGCTCATCATATTATGTTATAGATTCAACTTGATGGATTTCTTTCAGCCTTAAAACCATAAAACTATAAATACTAATATTCAAACTCAACAATTTAAATGGTCACTGTTGTTTCAACAAACTTTACATAAATATATAGGACAAGAGAATATAAGAAACTTTTCAATATATTTATTCAGAGAAATCTACATCTTTCTCCACTAATGTACCATTTTTTCACCTCCCTGTAGCCTCCAAAAAATATCATTCACTCTGAAAAAACAACATAAATCTGTCTTTATCATGTCAAGACGGACTACCAGTTTGTTGAAGTATCAGGTTATAGAGCCTATCATAATCTATGGATATATAAGGAGGAATGAGGATCATTCAACACAGTGAGAGATAGGGAGTAGTGTTGAGCCACCCCCGTAGAGTTCGAGTTCAGTTCAGTTCGTCGAACACCCGTTTGTTCGCCAAACTGTTCATCGAACTGTTCTTCGAACACCGTCGAACACCGTTAAAACCAATGGCAGGCAAACAAAAACACATAGAAACACATAGAAAACACCTTCAAAGGTGTCCAAAAGCTGACAAACTGCTCAGAAGACATAACTAACACATGGAAAAGTGACAAGAACATATAGTCAAGCGAAAAGAAAAGAGGTGGAGGAGTAAAAGGAGGGGGAGACACAGATATAGGAATGTCATGCCCTTCTAAAACCCAAAAAGTGAGAAGCCGAAACGGCCAGTCCGTTCCTGCCCGTGCGACCTCCGTGTCGCCGGGTTTGTGCCAGAGCCGCTTGTGGGTCGAGCGAGCCCCCCTGTGGTGGAGGCAGGTCTAAGCTTTTTAATTTAAATTGTCTCTCTAATTTGAATGAATACACTTTTAATCCTTTTACAAGGATCTATTGGAGGGCACGTCTCATGCCAGCAGCCGCGTAATTCCAGCTCCAATAGCGTTCACTAAAGCTGCTGCAGTTAAAAAGCTTTTAGAAGGATCGAGCTCGGCGGTCCACCGCAAGGCGTCCTACCGCCAGTCCCAGCCCCTATGCCTTGGGGTGCCTCCTGATGCTCTTCACTGAGTATCCCGGGGTCCCGAAGCATTTCCTTTGAAAAAATTAAGTGTCCAAACTACAGGTGGTGCAGCTTGCTTAACAGCTGGGATAATCCGCTGACTAGCAGACTTCTACTAGGCACAAAGTATTTCCTGGGCTAGATGCAGTTAAAAATTTGAAATTAGATACTCTTGTTGGATGCTGAGAAAGCATTCCATAGAGTCTCCTGGCACGCCATATATTATTCTCCTAAAACGCTTGGGGTAGGGGTCTAGGGGACCTTTTTATAGCCAAAATCACGGCCCTGTATCGCAATATGTCACCTAGGCTGAAGTTAAATGGAACTGTAGCACCCCGAGGGCTCGGTTGCTACAGAGGTTTTGCACCTCACCCAGAGGTGTGATATCTCACTCTCAGGTAAGGATGCAGTGTGGATCAGGACCCCGACACCAGCATGCATTACACCACATTGCCGTGGGGCAGGGCGACCAATATGCCCCTGAAATGGGCACGACAGTCCCTGTCCCTGGCTGGAGTGGGGGGAGGGAACAATGAGGAAGGGGAAACCTGTAGTGCAGGAGCAGGGAGGAAACAGTTCCTGGGTGCATTGAGAAGGGAGTATAAAAGGTGGGCACCATCTTAGTTCAGTGCAGAGAAGTCTGAGCAGAAGTGACAGGGAGCAGGGGCTCTGCATGAGCTCTGCTCCGGAGGCGGGTCTAGTAACAGAGGCCCAGGCCTGGAAGAGGGAGAAGGAAGGAAGAGGAGCGGAGAAGGCTCCAGGAACGAGGAACGAAGGGATCCCAGGGGTGCGGACGGGCTAGTCGCCACCGCACGCCCGAATCCACCTGCGTGGAGGGGTCAGGCCAAAGGGGGAGACCGGTCCCCGAAACTAGTGGAGGCGGGAAATGACCCTCAGCTAGAAACTGGAGGCTGTGACATTTTATGTGGCGCAGCCCCTCGCTACACCCACTAGGAAAGCACCACATAGGGTCAGGGAAACTGGCGCCAAGTGTACCAAGAGGAGGCCCGAGGCAGTCGAACAGAAGCATTGGTAAGAAAGGCCAGACAAAGGACACACAAAGGGGGTCCTGTGAAGCGCTCCAAAGTTATCTGGGAGTTGTCTGAGCCCCTCACCTGGTGAGCACAGTACGACGTGGGCAGCCGTTACCTGCAGAAGTGGTCTGGATAATAAGAACTGTGAGTAAAGGCCCTGGACAGCATCACTGACTCCGTGTCGTTACTGCTGCTGCCCTGCACCATCACCCCCATCCTCCGCATACACTGCCCTGAGGCTAAACTCCTCCCGTGGGGAGTTATACTACGCTCTGCTGCACCCACAACACCAGCCTCAGCGGTCTGCCCTGCAGCGGCTGTTCACTCTGACCGCAATCCACGGGTGGCGTAGTCGGACATTTAAACATCAAAACCACATAAATAGTTCCGCCAATGGTTTGACCGCCCTGAGCCACGGAACCGAGTCGCCGCCACGGAGACTACAACCACCAGCATCCACCAAAAAGGGTCCGACTCCGGGTATCCCAAGGCCCAGGGGGAGCGTCAGAACATTTTCATCACCTTTCATAATCACCAATGGGACAAGGCAGGGTTGTCCTCTGTCCCCTCTCTTATACATCCTAGTGACGGAGCACCTGCACTCATCATTTCTCCATAACCCGAATATTAGGTGGATTGAGGTGGGAGGCATGGAGTACAAGTGCTCTCTATTTGCTGATGATGTCCTAGTATATATCACTCAATCACATATATCCATCCCTGCTGTTATGGCTGAAATAGATCACTTTGTTACATGGTCAATGCAGCAAAGTCTGAGGCCCTCGGTGTCTCCCTCCCCAAATCCATACAGGATTCCATCCAGTCCAACTTTCCCTTTGCCTGGCCCTCACAGGGTATCAAATACTTAGAAATTCCTATTCATAGAGACCTCTCCCGTCTATGTTATCTTAATTTTGGGCCCTTTATTGAACAAATCCATACAGACCAAGGTTGGCAAGTTAGAACTGTAAGATTCATTACGTGAACCACTGGTGTTTTGTGGAAAAGCACATGTACACTGTGTTCCAAATTATTATGCAAAAAGTGTTTAGGAGTGATAAGGTAAGAATTTTTTTGTTTGTCAGTTAAACTCATTGATGGTGATGTGTGTCAGGGCTCTTTATATCACTGTAAGCAATTGCAGAAACCTGTGCTAATTAGTTTGGCAGGTGTGTCCAATGAAAGGCAAGACTACTTAAGAAGGCTGTCCCACATTATTAAGCAGCCTACATTTTCTGCCAAAATGGGAAAGAGAATGGATGTGTCGGCTGCTGAGAAGCAACAAATTGTGGAGTGTTTAGGTCAAGGCATGACTACAATCAACATTGTGCGATGATCAGGATGAAGTGTCTCGGCAATCAAGAATTATGTAGCTGATTCACAGTACACACTTGTGCCTGCTGATAAGGGAAAATTGAGGACTCTTTCCTACAGGCAATTAAATCAGGTTAAAAGAGCAGCAGCAAAAAAAGCCTTGTCATAGCAGCAGACAAGTTTTTGAAGCTGCTGGTGCCTCCAACATCCCCCGAACAACTAGATGCAGAGTCCTTCCGAGGCTTGCAGCAGTGCGTAAGCCATCCTGTCGACCTCCTCAATCCACTGCACACAAGCAGAAACGGCTCCAGTGGGCCAAACAATACATGAAGACTGACTTCAAAACTGTTTTGTTCATGGATGAGTGCCGTGCAACGCTCGATGGTCCAGATGGATGGAGTGGAGGATGGCTGGTTGATGGACACCCCATGCAAACACAGCTACAGCGCCAACAAGGAGGAGGTGGAGTAATGTTTCGGGCTGGAATCATGGGGAGAGAGATTGTCAGCCCCTTTAGGATCCCTGAAGGGGTAAAGAAGAACTCCATAATGTATGTGGAGTTTCTCAAACAGCACTTCCTGCCATGGTTCAAGAAGAAGAACCGTGTATTCCACAGCAAGATCATTTTCATGCATGATAATGCACCGTCTCATGCTGCACATAACACATCTGCATCTCTGACTGATATGGGCATAAAAGGGGACAAACTTATGGTGTGACCCCCATGCTCCCCTGATCTCTACCCCATTCCGAACCTCTGGAGCATCACCAAAAGGAGTGTCTATGATGGCGGGAGGCAGTTCATATCTAAGCAACAGCTCTTGGAGGGTATTCTGTCCTCATGCAAAACAATTGAATCAGAAACCATCCAAAACCTGACAAATTCAATGGACAAGACAGTTCAGAAGCTCCTTTCGAACAAGGGGTCCTATGTACAAATGTAACATCACCTAGAATAAAGTTTTGAGTTGAAAACTGTTTGATTTCAGTTTCAAATAACCTGCTAATGCTTATAATTTCAAAAATGACCATTTTTTTGTTCTTTATTAAAATGAAAAGGTTGATCGAAGAGTGTGGGGGATCTAAGAGTGTGGCAACCCAGTAGTCAGGATTACTTCGAATTCTGAGAATCTGAGGGTCATGTTGCAGGTAGTGCAGCAAGAAGGCACTCATGTGTCTTGCGCATCTAGGAGCCCCAAAATTATTTTCCGGGCTAGATGCAGCTAAAAATTATTAGTAATTTTAAATCTGGTGGAGCTTAGTATAGATGGCCTAATAGAATCAGTACTGCACACTGCTACAAAGCCCAAATTATTTTCCAGCCAAGATACAGATAAACATGATTAGTAATTTAAAATCTGGTGGAGCTTAGTATAGATGGCCTAATAGAATCAGTACTGCACACTGCTACAAAGCCCAAATTATTTTCCAGCCAAGATACAGATAAACATGATTAGTCATTTTAAATCTGGTGGAGCTTAGTATAGATGGCCTAATAGAATCAGTACTGCACACTGCTACAAAGCCCAAATAATTTTCCAGCCAAGATACAGATAAACATGATTAGTAATTTCGAAAGCTTAAAACGGTTGGTGAGGTGATTTTAACAAATCATCAAGCTTTTACTCTCCCCAGGATGACACAGGGGTAGAAAAGTCATTTCGGATCCAGGATTTGTTCATCTTTATGAACGTGAGTCTGTCTACATTATCAGTGGAGAGCCACGTGCGCTTATCTGTCAGCACACCACCAGCAGCGCTGAACACACATTCAGACAGAACGCTGGCTGCAGGGCATGACAAGATCTCCAATGCGCAAGTGGCGAGCTCCGGCCATTTATCCAGATTGGAAGCCCAAAAAGAGCAAGGGTCCAGTGACACAGTCATGGCTTCAATGTTTACTTGGAGATACTCCTGTGCCATCGTCTTTAGGCGTTGACTATGTGTCAGACTTCTTGTCTCCTGTGGCCTTGCAAAGGATGGGCTAAAAAAGTGGTGAAGTGATTCCGCAAAATTGATGTTACCAGCAGATACTGTGTTTCTGTTACAGTTTGAGTGCTGCACACTCGACGGTCCCACGGTTGGCAAGTTGGAACTGTGAGATTCACTACATGCACCACTGTTGTTTTGTGGAAAAGCACATGTAAGATTCTGCAGCAGTCTCTGCTGATACTCCTGCATGCGTGCATCCCTTTCTATGGCAGGAATAATTTCAGCAAATTAACTTTTGTACCGGGGATCTAACAGTGTGGCAACCCAGTAGTCAGGATTATTTCTAATTCTCACAATTCGAGGGTCATGTTGCAGGTAGTGCAGCAAGAAGGCACTCATGTGTCTTGCGCATCCAGGAGCACCAAGTCCCTGTTGTGTTGGTGGCGAGGTAACAATCATGCTTCCTTCCTCTGTCCTCTCCCCCCAACCTCGCACAACAGAAATGTGATCAAGGTCTCCCTCATCTGATGAGACTTCCATCAGTTCGTCCTCCACTTCTTCCTGGGCTCCTGCACCTTCCTCACTAGTTTGGCTGCTACCATGCACCCTGGTAAAACCATCTCCCCCACTCTCACATGCCTGCCGCCTTGGTGCTTCCGACAGTCTGGACCTTGCAGATGTAAGCCCTTCCGCATACAAATCCTCCTCCTCTACTTCCTCCACCTCCTCTTGTGCCACCACCTGACTCCGAATTCTGTTTAACATGTGCTCCTGCATGTAAATCACCGGAATAGTCATGCTGATAATAGCATCGTCAGCACTAAACATCTTCGGCGCCATTTCAAACCTGTGCAGAAGGGTACATAGGTCCCTGATCTGAGACCACTCCTCCAGAAGGCCATCTAGTCCGGGATAGTGGGCTAAAAATTGCTGGACAACCAGGTTCAACACGTGAGCCAGACAGGCTTTGGGTGCAGGTGGAGGACCGAGAGGAGGTTGAGGAGGTAGAAGCAGTGGAGGAACTTTGAGATAAAGAGGATTGATACACAACTTGTGGGGACGGCAAGACTTGTACAGCAGCCATTTGTCCTGCTGTCACCATAGCTACCCAGTGCCCAGTCAGCGACATGTAACGCCCCTGTCCATGCCTACTTGTTCAAGTATCTGTGGTGAAATGCACCCTGTTACACACAGAGTTTATCAAAGAAGTGACATGCTGGTGGAGCGCAGGCACACCTTTCTTTGAGAAGTAGTGCCGACTGGGCATCTGGTACTGGGGCACTGCGACTGACATAAGGTCTCGAAAATCCTCTGTGTTCACCAGGCGGAAAGGAAGCATTTCTGTAGCCAAGAGCTTGCAGATGGTGAAATTCAACCTCTTAGCTTTCTCATGGCTATGAGGAAATGGTCTTTTACTTGTCCTCATCTGAGGGACCGAGTGCTGGCTGTTGTGCTTAGACGGGGTTGAGAAGGGTGTCCCCGGCAAACTGCCAGTCTGTGAGGAAGATGCAGGCGGACATGTTAGGTTGCCTTGATCCAAAGGTGGTGCTATCGATGTCGGACAGCGCTCAACACCAGCTGGTGTTTCCACCTCCAAAGAAAATGATGACCTGCCAATCACGCTGGCTGTTGCCGGTAAAGAGGTGGCAGGTCTGCGTCCCAAAACAGGTGTGACTGCTGTCCCCCCAGACACAGAGGATGAAGAGGCCGCGGATGCACAAGATGGGGCAGATGGCAGTTGGTCCGGCCGGCTAGGCCTCATTGTAGCACAGAGAGCTTCCCACTGCAACTTATGCTGCATGTCCATGTGCCGGTTCATGCATGAAGTACTCAAACTATGTATTTTTTGGCCGCTGCTTAGCTTTTGCTGACAAATGTTACAGATAACACGAGTTGGGTCATCTTTATCGATCTGAAAAAATGCCCATGCTATGCAAGGCTTAGCACCCATGCGACCTGAAGAGCCACCACGACTTGTGGTCAGAGGCAGAGTTGTGTTTGAGGATGCAGTTGTTGACGTGCTTCCAGTACTACGTCTCTGTCCAGGAAGGCGCAACCTGACCTCGTCATCACTAGCATCCTCCTCCACCTCCTCTGCTGACCTCATCTCTTGGCTGACTGTGTGTTGACAGTAAGTGGGATCTCCAACCTCATCATCATCACCCTGTGTGTTATCACACCCGTCATCCTCAGAGCCAACCTGTTCCTGCCCTGACAAAAAACTAAAGTTGTCGCTCCAATCAGGTATTCGAGTCTCATCATCGTCTTCCTCATTGTCTCCACCAACAGGAGTTACAGTTTGGGAATGAGGGTCTACATTATGGTCAGAACCTTCTGCGTCTGGTCCTGGATCCGACTCATAAAGATTCTGGGCATCAGTGCAGATCATTTCCTCGTCTGGATTCACAGAAGCTCTGGAGCCGACCTCTAATTCCCAGGCTATAGTATGAGTATACAGCTCTGCAGACTCAACCATCTGTTCTACCCCATACTCAGACGGGCAGCTGGAGATTTGGGAGCTGTGAGGAGGCAAATGCGATTGGCGTGACACCTCTGAGGACTGGAGTATTTGTGATGTTGAAGTTGAGGTGGAGGAGAGCCCACTTAAAGGAGCACTTGATATCCGTTGAAGCACCTGCTGTTTTTGTGCCTCATATGGAATTTGTAGCGATTGGCGTGGCCGTAAGAAAGGGATCTTATCACATTGTCCGCTAAAAGAAGTAGACATTTTAGTTTGGCTGGAAGATGGTCTTTCTTCTGCAGATGTTACTGTTGCTTTAACACCTACCCCACGGACCCAACCTTTTTTCCCCTTCCCAACAAGCCTATTCCCCTTTCCACCAGCAGCAGGCCTTTTTCCACTCATTTTGGTGGTTAACTAATTCACAACTCTGGAGTTGTTTGCACAAAAAAACAATGGATGGGAACTGAGCATAGCTGAGTGGCCAAACTGTGGTATTAGGCCAAAAGTATTGGCTGGGTTAGATGCAGATAAAAAGGATATTGAATTTGCAACCTGGTGGAGGTTAGCATAGATGTACTAGTAGAACAAGTCCCACACACTGCTAGAAGCCAAAATATTTTTTCAGCGCTAGATGCAGAAAAAAATTATATTGAATTTGCAACCTGATGGAGGTCAGTATAGATGGACTAATAGATCAAGTACCACACACTGCTAGAAGCCCAAATATTTTTTCAGAGCTAGATGCAGATAAAAATTATTTTTAATTTGCAACCTGGTGGAGGTTAGTATAGATGGACTAATAGACCAAGTCCCACACACTGCTAGAAGCCCAAATATTTTTTCAGAGCTAGATGCAGAAAAAAATGATATTGAATTTGCAACCTGATGGAGGTCCGTATAGATGGACTAATAGACCAAGTCCCACACACTGCTAGAAGCCCAAATATTTTTTCAGAGCTAGATGCAGAAAAATATTGTATTGAATTTGCAACCTGATGGAGGTCAGTATAGATGGACTAATAGACCAAGTCCCACACACTGCTAGAAGCCCAAATATTTTTTCAGAGCTCGATGCAGATAAAATTTATTTTTAATTTGCAACCTGGTGGAGGTTAGTATAGATGGACTAATAGACCAAGTCCCACACACTGCTAGAAGCCGAAATATTTTTTCAGAGCTAGATGCAGAAAAATATTATATTGAATTTGTAATCTGGTGGAGGTTAGCATAGATGGACTAATAGAATGATGCTATGCCCAAAAGGTTTTACTTCACTAGGTGCAGTAAAAAAATTGATATTCTATACACAGGTGGTGTATCTTGCAACACAGATAGGCTACTCCACTGACTAACACACTCTGCATTAGGCCAAAAAGGATTTGCTTTGCTAGATTTATCCAAATGCTGTGAAAAAAACTTGCACAGCACTGGCACAGACCTGCCTGGCAAAAACTGATAGGAACTGATGTAACTTAGTCCTGAAAAGGACTGCAATTACAATTAATCTTTACTCCCAACCTATCTATTTAAGAGCACAGACCTGCCTGATAAAAGTCGTAGGAAATGATGTAACCTAGTCCTTAAAAGGACTGCAATCACAACTATTCCCTACTCCCAAGCTATCTGTAGATTTGTGCGAAAATTGGCTTGAAATTAACAAGGTATAGCGAACACAGCAACAGCGGTGCCGTCTAACACGCAGCTGCAGCAGTGAGAAAATGGTGGTGACGGGTAAAATGGCTGGGTCTTATAGGGCAAGGACATGTGACATACACTGCCAATGACACATGCCCTTGCTTGTGTGAAAAAAAGCACATCGCTCCGTGTGTGCGCTGCTGAGAGGCTAACAGATTGCACCTCTCCACTGTAAATGCGGGAAAGAGAAAAAAAAATGGAGATCTTCATTATTCCTGCAGAGATCCATCCCCTGCCCCTCTCCCCCCCCCGCTGTACACTCAAACTGCGTATTAACATTAATTTTCAGCATTACTGAGAAAAAATCCAGTTATGATTTTTGTGCACGAACAGTTATCGAACATAACCTCGAACAGCCGAATTTTTTTCAAATCGTTCGTGTTCGCCGAACGGCTCGAACACCGCTCAAAACAGCTCGAATTTGAGATTGGCGAACAGTTCGAGTCAAACACCGCTCATCTCTAATAAGGAGATAAAGGCAAAACCAGTTGCAGCTTCAAGTAACTGTTTTACCTTACTCCAAATCTGGATTCACAACCACACAGTTGAGTACTGCTATACAATGTCTCTTACTTGCTGTACTACAGATAAAAATCCATCCCTTGTGTGAACTGTATATTGGAAACATTATAGCAACTAGTCTCCACCCACTAAGTCATTGGCAGCAAAAATTTAGAGATGATGGCTGGTGAGTGGAAAACTGGTGAAAAATGCAGGAAATAGTGTTATTCCTTATTTACTTTATACACTTTACTTTATTTCTCTGCCCACCCTGGTTCTAATGTTACCCTTTTCTTTTGCTAAACTGACCCACTTTACCTTCACAATTTTTTTTTTTTTTGCTAAGCTGATGTTCTGATGATTTGATCAACCTTGTGCTGTGTCTACCAAGTGTCAAAGTGTTCAGTGTAATTTTTTTCATTTAATAGAATATTATATATATAGCATTTTATTTGTTTTGAATATTTTAGGTTCTGGAAAGGATTCTTCAAATTCACACTTGCACTGAATGCACATACATGTTTGCAAAATTTTCTCAAGTTTGGCACATGTTTGGAAAATTTCTCACCCGGTATGCCAAGAAAAAACTGGGAGTACATTTTTTACATCAATACCATTGTTTTGTGGAGGATCCAGAATCCCTTATTTGTTAAAGTCAGCAGAAGAGTGTTTCAAACATTATAGATGTCGCATCTGATGCAACGTGTTTTAGATTATCATGATTGTGTTTCTTATTACATATATGCCCACAGAAGTTTAAACAACCTCTTCCTAATAACAAGCATTTTTTTTATATATTCCAGTGGTTTTACTCGTTTTTGTTACCGTCTCACCTTCAAATAAAGGCACCAGTGTAAATTAAGAATGTAGCACAAAGCAAAGTGATGGGCATCCATCCATAAAGAGAATGACCTGCTGTGCACTATAATGTGCTTTTCTATATGATAGACTCAAAAAAAGAAGGCTGACCGGAAAACAAAATAGATTTTCTTACAAAATCAAAGAAAATGACCTGATCAGAGTGCACTGAAGCATGATACCAGTCTGAGAAATGTCACAAATGAAGAAGTACTTGGCAGTGGGTGTCAGGAAATAAAGGTGGTATTAATGAATTAATGAATTTGATCTGGATGGATGTTATGCCCCAGGATGCAGTCTGTCTATTAATGCCATATGATTACATTTGAGGGTCACGGGTTAATACAATAACCAGCAGACATAACATGATGTAGTCCATGCTATCAGCTATAAGATACACATCCTGGATAGACAATAGCGGATTTCATTTCCAATGTTACAAACTTGATTTGCTGCAGTAAAAACTGCATTTTTAGAATTAAAGTATCTTTTTAGTATTTTTCAATTTTATGTTCTTTGTCAATAAAATAAAACAGAGATGTGAAATAACTTAAAGTATTATTTCATTATTTAATATGACCTGATAAGCCTTGACATCTACGCATTGCCTATGGTAAATAGGAAATTGTATAGGTTTACAAGGAATATAAGGTATTTTAACTTAGCTAATTTTTATACAATTTTTATTGCTTTTACTATTTTATTTACAGCAATAATTTATTGCTATTAATAACAGTAACATTTGATAAAAGTAGACTTCAAGCAAAATTTATTTTACATTTTATGCATTATTTTACACAGTAATGCAAAAATGAATTGACTTAATGAGTGTATTTCTTAGCTCATTGATTTTTCTAAGAAATACTTAAGTGTTAATTTAAGTTTGATTTTTTGCAGAAATGTATTTAACACAGTCATTTCACTATATATTTATTTATATTTTTTGAAAGAAAATGTAATTTTAATATTTTGACATTTAAAGTTTGACCAGCACTATTTTTTTTACTATGGGCCTAAGAAGGAACAGGCAAGTAGCTGCTAACAAAGGAAACAACCTGCCTGCTCTACCTGGCATCGGCTCAGAGCGGTCACTGACCGCTCCTGCCAGTGATTCAGCTCCAACAGAGCAGCTATTCTTCTTCCTGGCTGCTCCATCAATGGGGCATGACTGTCGACATCATGCTCATTGACAGCCAGCTCTTTGCAGTTAGTCAGAAGTGAGCCGTCTGTGATCCAACAAGACATCGGCAGTCAAGCCCCGTCAACAGAGTAGAGCGGAAAAGAAGCCAAGAAGCCATTGCTCTGTCAACCTGACATCATTGGAAGCTGCTGAATTTCCGGCAGCATCAGTCTGCAACCACTCTATGCCAGCAGAGATCGGCACCAGGAACAACAGGTAAGTAGGTGGCAACTACCTGCTTGTCAGTTCTTAGGCCCATAGTAAAAAAAAAATAGTCTTGGATAACCCCTTTAAGCATTTTCATATAATCAGTGTTGAATTGTGTGGCTTGTTTTTGAACATTAAAATACATAAAATTAAAACCTAAAACAAATATTCTCTTTATAACTTAATAAAATAATAGCAAATTATAATAATTTAAATAACAGTTATTATGTATTAGCTACTTTAGGACAACCCACGTAAATATACATCCACGTTTGCAATTGTGCAGAACCAATGAATATAGACATCCATCTGGACTAATTCACCCAACCTTATGGTGGCCATATTTTCTTGTCTGCATTATGGTTGCCAGACCAGGCAAAACTCATGACCCAAAGCAAAAAAGCAAAAGTTTCAGATATACATAATATTTGAGTTGACTAAGAAACATAAATAAAATTTTATTCTATTTATCAAAGTCCAAAAAGTTTTTTTTGCTCTTCTGTCTCCCAATAGATTGAGTATGTAGGGTTAACTTGCTCCAAAGTTATAATTTGTGTTTTTTTTGCCATGTTCTTTATGCCATGAAATACATTATTTCTTGATCTATTTTTTTTTTACCAATAGACATAAGGGGACATAAACTAAACTACATTGGCAGGTCAGGTTCTAGAACTAATTAAAAATCCCTCAGATTTCTTATTATATCAGAAATGTCATGCAGTGTTCTTGCTAGAATTTAAATCATTCACAATTTGAGGTAAGATTAGTTGCCTACTGATATGACTGTGAAAGAGCTATGGGGAGTCTGATAAGGACACAAATTGATTATCCATTCTAAACTAAAAGAAATAGATTATCTAAGAATAATATCACCAGGGAAACCAGGAAGCCAGTCGGCTCATGATTTATTTGTCCTTACACTTGATTTTTTTCTAGTTCAAGTAGGCGTCCTCATTGTACTCTAGAAAAATAGAAATTTAACCAATATCAAATCATCTAATTATGATGAATTCTTAAATTTTGCTACATCTAGTGTGACCTATTTGAAAGCTCATATAGGATGAAACCTTTTCACAATTTAAGTAATCTGTAGTGTTGAGCGAGCATGCTCGACACTGCTCAGTACTCGCCCGAGCATCTCGCTACTCAGGATGTTCGGCGAGCACCGAGCATTTCCAGGTTACTCGGGCGGGAGCTTGAGTCTCCGCCCTGCAGGTTTGGCGCTCTTTACAGAGCCAATGAACATGCAGGGATTGACAGCTAGTCACTGTAATGCCGCAGCCATGTTGTTTGTGGGCATTACAGTGATTGGCTGGCCGCACAGCGTCACCTCGAGTATTTAAAACCGGGCGCCGCCATCTTGGACACAGTCGCCCGGGATCAGACAGTGTAGGGAGAGTGCTGCTGAGTTAGGGAGAGATATATAGTGCGAAATAGTTAGTGTAGGGTCTCTAAAGGCTGCCAAATAAAACAAACTGTCCTTCTCATGACTAATATCCATCCTAGATATCAAGCAGGCAGGCAGGCTGTATAGGAGACGCAGTGGTTATACCAACAAACAGTGCATTACAGTCCTGTGTGCTCCTGCTGGTCAAATTGCTAGACTTATCCCCTGGTCTCAGGGGCCAGGAAAAATCCTTTTTTTTTCATCTAAATACTGTATTTTTTTTTTCCTCAGTCAGACTGTACAAATGCGCGTCTTATTAACCTTTTGGTATTCCCCCCCACCCAAAAAAAAATTGAGTGTGTCTGTGACTGTTCAGACACCAATATATCTGTTTAAAATATTCTGGTGTAGGCCACATAGCTATAACTGTGGTTTTGCCGTTCCACGGTTGAAATATCAGTATTATCCAGCTTTTGGCCTTTTTTTCCGTAAAAAAAAACAGTAAAAGTGTCTCGCTGACTGTTCAGACACAAATATATCTGTTTAAAATATTCTGCTATAGGCCAGATAACTAGAAGTTTGGTTTTGAAATTCCACGGTTAAAATCTCTGTATTATCCAGCTTTTGTCCTTTTTTACATAAAAAAGCAGTAATAGTGTCTCCCTGACTGTTCAGACACAAATATATCTGTTTAAAATATTATGGTGTAGGAGTGATAACTAGATGTTTGGTTTTGCAGTTCCACGGTTAAAATCTCTGTATTATCCAGCTTTTGGCCTTTTTTACATAAAAAAAGCAGTAATAGTGTCTCCCTGACTGTTCAGACACAAATATATCTCGACCGCATACTCCTCCTCACCCTGATGCTCCTTCCCCCCACCATGCCGAGTGTTGTCTGACAGCAACTGATCCCACACTTGGACATTCTGAAGAGCTGTTCACTGGTCCATTTCGAAATTTGGGCCCCTCGCCTGTCACAAGAGGTGGCACAATTGCCACGAAGTGAGGAGGAGGTTTGTGGTGCGCAAGAGGAAGAGGAGGAGGTGGTGGATGATCTAGTAACTGACCCAATGTGGCAGGAGGCCAGCAGCACACAGGGGGAGGGAGGCAGAGTACCCCAACAGGCAGGAAGAAGCAGTGTGGTGGCCGCACACAAAAGGCGGGCAACAGTTCCTCGTAACACCAAAACGAGGGACGTTGCCAGTACAACCTGTAGGTCTTCCAGAGTATGGAATTTTTTTAAAGACTCTGCTGATAACCCCAAAAAGGCCATTTGTACCACCTGCCATGCCAGCATCAGCAGGGGTGACAAAACTACCAGCCTGATCACAACCAGCATGATCAGGCACATGTCAGCAAAGCACCTGACTTTGTGGGGGGAACCCCAGGGTCCATGACCAGTGTCAGCGGGAGTCACCACTGCTTTTTCCGCTGTTGTGCATGTAAGAGAACCCCCTGTTGTGCGTGAAAGGTAATCCCCTGTCCATACTGCATGCAAAGATGCCCCCTCCTCTCAGTCTTCACTTGTTATGGCAGTTTCTCAAGAAACATCATCAACGTCCATGTCCCAACACAGCGTTCAATTGTCCATATCCCAGACCTTTGTACGAAAGCGCAAATTCGCAGCCAACGCCACACAGGCCACAGTCCTAAATTTGCACATTTCACGACTGCTTGCGTTGGAAATGTTTCCTTTTAGGCTGGTGGAGACAGAATCCTTTCGCAACCTTATGGCAGTGGCAGTCCCTTGGTACTCGGTCCCCAGCCGACACTATTTTGCCCGGTGTGCCATCCCCGCACTACACAAGCACGTGTCTCAAAACATCTGCCGTGCCCTCAACAACACAGTTACTGGGAGAGTCCACCTGACAACGGACACGTGGACAAGTGCTTGTGGCCAGGGACAGTACATCTCCCTGACGGCACACTGGGTAAACATAGTGGAAGCCGGGACCCAGTCGGACCTTGGGATGGAACACATCCTCCCCACACCGAGGATTGCGGGCCCTATGTCAGTCAGAGTTGCCCCCACAGTGTACAGCTCCTGCGCATCATCCTCCTCCTCCTCCTCATGTTCAGCCTTCATCTCAGATATCACCACATCAGTTATAAGCTGGAAGCACTACAGTACTGCCTCAGCCAAGCGGGAACAGGCTGTGCTGAAACTTATAAGCTTTGGTGATAACCCTCACACTGCTTGTGAGTTGTGGACAGCTGTGAAAGAGCAGGCAGATCTGTGGCTGAGACCGCTGAACCTACATCCAGGCATGGTCGTGTGTGACAATGGCCGTAACCTGGTGGCGGCTATGAGGCGAGGCGAGATCACACACGTACCATGCCTGGCTCATGTGCTTAAACTCGTGGTTTAGTGGTTTTTTAAATCGTACCCCGAGTTGCCAGATCTGCTCGTCAAAGTACGCCACCTGTCTTCTCATTTTCGCAAGTCGGCTACAGCTTCCGCCACCCTTGCTGTGTTGCAGCAGCGTTTGCAGCTTCCGGTACAGCGACTGGTGTGTGATGTCCCCACACGTTGGAACTCTGCCCTCCACATGTTGCAAAGGATTTGTGAGCAGAAGAGAGCAGTCGTGGAGTACCAGCTGCAACAAGGCCATCGATATTCAGGTCAGACTCCATACATAATACCTCAGGAGTGGACCTGGATGTCTGACATATGTACCATCCTGAAAAACTTTGAGGAGTCCACCAAGATGGTGAGTGGCGATGATGCCATCATTAGCGTCAGCATCCCACTTGTCTGTATTTTGCAACGCTCTCTGCAAAGAATTAAAGAGGCGGCATTGCAGCCAGAGTATGATGGGATGGATCAAGAAGACGTAATGGGTGATTACACACAGCCCAGCCTCATCTCATCCCAACGTGCATTGGGGGACAATGAGGGAGAGGAGGAGGAAGAACAGGAGCTGGTATCATGCCCTGTAGATGGTAGTACCTGTACAACTGTCATACCGTTGGTTCAGCGTGGGTGGCCTGAGGACAGGGGGGAGGAGAAGGAGGAGAGCATGGTCAGTCATCATCTTGGTGAGGACACGGTAGTCTTGCCCGTTACCAGTCTGGCACGCATGGCTGACTTTATGTTACGCTGCCTTAACCGTGACCCTCGCGTTGTCAAAATGTTGGGTGACAGTCATTACTGGTTGGTGACACTTTTAGACCCCCGCTACAAGGAGAACTTTCATGCTCTTATTCTTGAGGTGGAGAGGTCTACAAAAATGTGGCAGTACCAGAAGGCCCTTGCTGCAGAACTGTAAAAAAAATTCCCATCTGAACACGCTAGCGGCAAAGGTCACAATTCGTTGACCAACCAAGGCGTACAGGCGAGAGAGAAGCAAATCCAATCCAGCAGAGGCAGGGGAACACTGTCAACATTCTGGGACAATTTTCTGAGACACACCCAGCTTACAGGCCCTGAGGTGCGGGGTACTCTCACAAGGAGTGGAAAGTTTCAAAAGATGGTGAAGGACTACCTTGCTGACGGTACCAGCGTCCTCCGTAATTCCTCTGTGCCTTTTAATTATTGGGTATCCAAGCTGGACACTTGGAATGAACTCGCTCTGTACGCTTTGGAGGTCTTGGCCTGCCCTGCCACTAGCGTGTTATCGGAGCATGTTTTTAGTGCCACTGGGGTAATTATAACTGATAAGCACACTCGCTTGTCAACTGACAATGCTGAAAAGCTGACCCTTATCAAAATGAACAAGGGCTGATTTGGGCCAGACTTCTCATCACCACCAAATGACAGCAGAGTAACATAAAGTCAAATCCACTGTGTTATTTCGGGAGGTGTATTCCCATGCACCGCTTCACACCCACACATGGGTATACACTTCCTCATTTCAGATTTTTTTTGCGCTTCTCCCTATCCTTAGCCTGCACCACCACTTTACCGTGACCGTGGTCTGTGTTACCAGCATTGCAAGTTCCTCAATCCTAATTTTTGGCAGCTTTTGCTTGGAAGGCATAGGCAAAGACTATGGGAGACCCACTTCCCAATAATGGGAATAATGTTTTTATTATGCTTTACTGCTTGGCTCTTGTAATGGGCATTGCAAGTTCGTCCTTCCTAATTTTTGGCAGCTTTTCTTGGAAAGCATAGGCAAAGTCTATGGGAGACCAACTCCCCAATAATGGGAATAATGTTTTTAATATGCTGTACTGCATGGCTCTTGTAAGGGGCATTGCAAGTTCGTCCTTTCTAATTTTTGGCAGCTTTTGCTTCGAAGGCATAGGCAAAGACTATGGGAGACCCACTCCCCAATAATGGGAATAATGTTTTTAATATGCTGCACTGCATGGCTCTAGTAAGGGGCATTGCAAGTTCCTCCTTCCTAATTTTTGGCAGCTTTTCCTTCGAAGGCATAGGCAAAGACCATGGGAGACCCACTCCCCAATAATGGGAATAATGTTTTTAATATGCTGTACTGCATGGCTCTTGTAAGAGGCATTGCAAGTTCCTCCTTTCTAATTTTTGGCAGCTTTTGCTTCGAAGGCATAGGCAAAGACTATGGGAGACCCACTCCCCAATAATGGGAATAATGTTTTTAATATGCTGCACTGCATGGCTCTAGTAAGGGGCATTGCAAGTTCCTCCTTCCTAATTTTTGGCAGCTTTTCCTTCGAAGGCATAGGCAAAGACCATGGGAGACCCACTCCCCAATAATGGGAATAATGTTTTTAATATGCTGTACTGCATGGCTCTTGTAAGGGGCATTGCAAGTTCCTCCTTCCTAATTTTTGACAGCTTTTGCTTAGAAGGCATAGGCAAAGACTATGGAAGACCCACTCTCCAATAATGGGAATAATGTTTTTAATATGCTGTACTGCATGGCTCTTGTAAGGGGCATTAAAATCGTCTTGTTAAGCTACTGCGACCTCCACTACTCTTCCAAGTGGCATTAAAATCGTCTTGTTAAGCCACTCCGACCTCCACCACTTTTCCCAGGGGCATTAAAACCGTCTTTTTAAGCTAATGCGACGTCCACCTCTCTTCCAAGGGGCATTAAAATCTTCTTGTTAAGCTACTGCGACCTCCATCACTCTTCCAAGGGGCATTAAAATCGTCTTGTTAAGCTACTGCGACCTCCACCACTATTCCAAGGGCCATTAAAACCATCTTCTTAAGCTACTGCGACTTCCACCACTCTTCCACGGGGCATCAAAATCATCTCTTTAAGCTACTGCGACCTCCACCACTCTTCCAAGGGGCATTAAAACTGTCTTGTTAAGCCACTGCGACCTCCACCACTCTTCCAAGGGGCATTAAAACCGTCTTCTTAAAACACTCTGAACTCCACATCTTTTCCAAGGGGCATTAAAACTGTCTTGTTAAGCTACTGTGACCTCCACGTCTCTTCCAAGGGGCATTAAAACCATCTTGTTAATCCACTCTGAGCTGCACAGCTCTTCCAAGGGGCATTGAAATGTTATTTTTAATTACCTCTAACCTCCACGACTCTTCCAACAGGCTTTGCATTTCCTCCTAATTCCTCCTAATTTTAGTCAGCTTTAGCTTTTCAATGCATAGGCGAACACTAAGGGAGACCCACTCCCCAATAATGGTTAGTAGGTTTTTAGTACACTGTAATCCATGTCTATTTCAAGGGGCATTGCAGTTCCTCATAATTTTTGGAAAGCCTTCCATTCACTGCTTAGGCCAACAGTGTACAGGAGACCCAGTTGCTATAAGTGGAAAAAATGGTTTAGTTAAGGCCCTCTGACCTCCATGTCACTTCCAAGGGGCATTGGAGTGCCCCGAAATTTTTGGTAGGCATTGCACTCACTGCATGCCCTATAACTGTGTAGCCGAACCGCTCCTTTTGGTACAGAAACATATCCTACAAGGCATGTGTGGTTGACTGACCTGATATTGATGTGAATGGTCCCTGTTCCTCCTGCTCTTTCTCCTTTTGCACCACCTCATCCATAATTCATCACCTGAAGCTTTGTTTTAACAGGAGTCATAGAACTGGGATAGTAGAAGGAAAACATCCAGCAATCTTCGGAGGAGGAAGGATATGCGCCAAAACACTGACCACCTCAGGCATAGTCGCTACTACATACATGCGCTTGCATTCCAAGGAACAGAAAGCTAAGGAGATGGACGGTCTCATGATAATGAAAAATTTACTCGTTGTGTAGGAGGCCGACCACTGCTGCTGTCTACCTTCTGAACTTTGTGTTGAAGCCTGATTGACCCAGGACCCGCAATCCTCTATGTTTGGAAGACGTGTTGCATCCCAGTGTCCAACTGTGTCCCGGCTTCCACAATATTAACCCAGTGTGAAGACGTCAGTGAGATGGACCATCCCTGGCCACATTCACTTGTCCACGTGTTAGTGGTACGGCTGTCCTTCAAATATGGGTGGCTGGGGACCGTTTCTGGACACCCGGCCGCCCACTGGCGGCTGGGGACCAAGTGTGGACACCCGGTCGCCCCTTGGCGGCTGGGGACCAAGCGAGGACACCTGGCCGCCGGGCGGCTGGGGACTGAGTATGAATACCAGGCCGCCGACGCAGCCATGACGTGGTGGCCAGATTCCACCTTCACATGCCTAAAAGGCCCAATTTCAAGTGCAAGCAAGCTAGCAGTATGGAATTGCAGCCTGGGGGTGGGTGGGTGGCTGGCGGCACACTTACGCTTGCATTCCAAGAATACAAAGCAGATGCTAACTTCTATCATCATCATCATGCTCCTCACCTTGGCACTCTCCACTCCCCTGATGGAGAAGCCAGGGCCCACTGGAGGAGTCTGGTTGTCTGGTGGGCTCGGCCAATGCTGACCTAAAGCAGGCCAGGATAAGAAAAGTGTGGGGAAGATTACCGGGACAAATAGGGGCGTCTGGGGACCGTTTATGGACACCTGGCTACGACCTGGTGGCTGGGGACCAAACGTGGAAACCCGGCTGCCGGGCGGCTGGGGACTGAGTATGGATACCAGGCTGCTGACGCAGCCATGACATGGTGGCCAGATTCTGCCTCCACATGCCTAAAATGCCCAATTTCATGTGCAAGCAAGCTAGCAGTATGGTATTGCAGCCTGGGAGTGGGGGGGGAGGCAGGCTGCACACTTATGCTTGCATTCCAAGAAAACAGAGCAGACACTAACTTCTATCATCATCATCATGCTCCTCACCTTGGCACTCTCAACTCATCTGGTGGAGAAGCCAGGGCCCACCGGAGAAGTCTGCTTGTCTGGTGGGCTCGACCAATGCTGCCCTAAAGCAGGCCAGGCTAAGAAAAGTGTGGGGAACATTACTGGGACAAATGGGGGCGGCTGGGGACCGTTTATGGACACGCGGCCACCCCCTGGTGGCTGCTGACCAAGCGTGGACACAAGGCCGCCGGGCGGCTGGTGACTGAGTATGGATACCAGGCCACCGACGCAGCCTTGACGTGGTGGCCAGATTCCGCCTCCACATGCCTAAATGGCCCAATTTCAAGTGCAAGCAAGCTAGCAGTATGGAATTGCAGCCTGGGGGTTCGTCGGTGGCAGGCTGCACACTTACGCTTGGATTCCAAGAAAACAAAGCAGATGCTAACTTCTATCATCATCATCATGCTCCTCACCTTGGCACTCTCAACTCCCCTGATGGAGAAGCCAGGGCCCACCGGAGGAGTCTGGTTGTCTGGTGGGCTTGGCCAATGCTGCAATAAAGCAGGCCAGGCTAAGAAAAGTGTGTGGAAGATTACCGGACAAATAGGGGCGGCTGGGGACCGTTTATGGACAGCGAGTATGGATACCAGGCCGCCGACACTGCTATGACGTGGTGGCTAGGTTCCGCCTACACATGCCTAAACGGCCCAATTTCAAGTGCAAGTAAGCTAGCAGTATGGTTCTGCAGCCTGGGGGTGGGTGAGTGGCAGGCTGCATATTTACGCTTGCATGCCAAGAAAATAAAGCAGATGCTAACTTGTATCATCATCATCATGCTCCTCACCTTGGCACTCTCTACTCCCCTGATGGAGAAGCCAGGGCGCACCGGAGGAGTCTGCTTGTCTGGTGGGCTTGACCAATGCTGCCCTAAAGCAGGCCAGGCTAAGAATAGTGTAGGGAAGATTACCGGGACAAATAGGGGCGGCTGGGGACCGTTTATGGACACCAGGCCGCCCTCTGGTGGCTGGGGACCAAGCGTGGAGACCCGGCAACTGGGCGGCTGGGGACTGAGTATGGATACCAGGCCGCTGACGCAACCATGATGTGGTGGCCAGACTCCGCCTCCACATGCCTGAAAGGCCCAATTTCAAGTGCAAGCAAGCTAGCAGTATGGTATTGCAGCCTGGGGGTTCGTGGGTGGCAGGCTGCACACTTACACTTGCATTCCAAGAAAACAAAGCAGATGCTAACTTCTATCATCATCATCATGCTCCTCACCTTGGCACTCTCAACTCCCCTGATGGAGAAGTCAGGGCCCACCGGAGGAGTCTGGTTGTCAGGTGGGCTCAGCCAATGCTGCAATAAAGCAGGCCAGGCTAAGAAAAATGTGTGGAAGATTACCGGGACAAATAGGGGCAGCTGGGGACCGTTTATGGACACCGAGTATAGATACCAGGCCGCCGACACTGCTATGACGTGGTGGCCAGATTCCGCCTCCAAATGCCTAAACGGCCCAATTTCAAGTGCAAGCAAGCTAGCAGTCTGGTTCTGCAGCCTGGGGTTGGGTGAGTGCCAGGCTGCATACTTGCGCTTGCATTGCAAGGAATGGGGGAGGTACAATTGAACACTGCCCTGGGACAAGGACTTGCAAGTCTGATGCGGCAAGAATCACTTCTGATGGGCACACTATTAGGCAGTGACCTGTGTTAGAACCTCCTGTTGGCTTTTGCTATCTTGTGTTTTGCGGTCACGTGACCAGCTGCCTATATATTCCAGCTCCGCCCTTTTGGCTTTGCTGGACTTCAGTGTTTTTTGCCTGTCTCTCTAGCCAGGTGCTTCGGTGCCTATCTCTGTCTAGTTTGCTTGGTCCTCTGGGACCTCTAGTACTTTTCGTCAGTTTGTCTTTTTGCTCTGCAACAACTTCTGTTAGGAGGTGTCCCATTTTTGTCCCAGTCCTTAGTTCTTTTAGGGACGCCTCCCTTTATTCTATAGGTCTCCGTTCAGACTAGCCGAGGACGAAGGCAGGTCTGTTCACAAGGAACAGGCTGCCCGCTACATTGTAGGGATTCAGCTTAGTCTTGCTGTAGGGACAGCTTTTTCCATTCTTTCCTTAGTTTATGTTGCAGATCATAACAGTAAGTCCAGCCCAAAAAAAAAAATAAAAGGAAAGAAATTCGGGGATCAATATGGTTTCCATCCAGGAGTTGGCTCAACGCATGCAGGGATTGTCTCTGGAAGTGGCCGAGCTTCAGCAACATGTGAGTAGCTGTCCTGGAGCGCATTTTGTGGAACCGAAGGAGGACCTCAGTTTGTGGCTCGCTTTTGGCGTGCTTTTTGTGACAGGTTGGGAGTTCATTTGTCATTTTCCGCTGGTTATCATCCTGAGTCTAATGGACAGACTGAAAGAAAGAACCAGGATGTTGAACAGTTTTTGTGTTGTTTTGTGGCGGACAATCAAGAGGTGTGGTCTGAGTTTCTGCCTCTCGCAGAATTTGCTCTTAACAATCATACATCCTCCTCTGCTGGGTGTTCTCCTTGTTTTTGTTGCTCTGGGAGACATCCGCCTTTTGGTTCGTTCTCCAAATTGGGGTCGGCGGTGCTGGAGGAGGAGAATTTTTCCGGTGATTTGGAGAGAGTTTGGACTAATGTACGTTGTAACCTGCTAGAGGCTAACAAGAAGTATAAGAAGTAATTTGACAGGAAATGTAAAGATGTTTTGTTTACTGTGGGTGACATGGTTTGGTTGTCCTCGAAGAATTTGCGGCTGAGGATTCCCTCTATAAAACTGGGTCCTAAGTTTGTGGGTCCATTTAAAGTGCTTCAGGTTGTTAACCCATCTGCTGTCAGGTTGGATGTCCCTACTTCCTGAAAGATTAATTCTGTGTTTCATGTTTCCTTGTTGAAAAAGGCTGACGTTTCTAAAAGGGATGCCACTGTCACAGTTCCTCCTGTGGTGGAAGACGGTGAATATGAAATTTCTCGTATTTTGAATTCAAGATGGCATAGAGGGATATTACAGTATCTTGTCTCCTGGAAGGGTTTCGTTCCCGAAGACAACTCCTGGGTAAGGACGGGTGATGTCTCTGCTCCTAGGCTTGTTAAAGCTTTCCACAAGAGGTTTCCTGATAGGCCTGGGCCTGGAGGATCCGGAGGATCCTCATAGAAGAGGGGGTACTGTTAGAACCCTCCTGTTGGTTTTTGCTATCTTGTGTTTTGCGGTCATGTGAACAGCTGCCTATATATTCCAGCTCCGCCCTTCTGGCTTTGCTGGACTTCAGTGTTTTTTGCCTGTCTCTCTAGCCAGGTGCTTCGGTCCCTATCTCTGTCTAGTTTGCTTGGTCCCCTGGGACCTCTAGTACTTTTTGTCAGTTTGTCTTTTTGCTCTGCAACAACTTCTGTTAGGAGGTGTCCCATTTTTGTCCCAGTCCTTAGTTTTTTTAGAGACCCCTCCCTTTATTCTATAGGTCTCCGTTCAGACTAGCCAAGGACGAAGGCGGGTCTGTTCACAAGGAACAGGCTGCCCTCTACATCGTAGGGACTCAGCTTAGTCTTACAGTAGGGACAGCTTTTCCCATTCTTTCCTTAGTTTATGTTGCAGATCATAACTAGAGATGAGCGTTGTTCTACTCGAACTGTTCGCCAATCTCAAATTCGAGCTGTTTTGGGCGGTGTTCGAGCCGTTCGGCGAACACGAACGATTTGAGAAAAATTCAGCTGTTCGAGGTTATGTTCGATAACTGTTCGTGCACCAAAATCATAACTGGATTTTTTCTCAGTAATGATGAAAATTAATGTTAAAATGCAGTTTGAGTGTACAGCGGGGTGGGGGGAGGGGCAGGGGATGGATCTCTGCAGGAATTATGAAGATCTCCATTTTTTTTTCTCTTTCCCACATTTACAGTGGGGAGGTGCAATCTGTCAGCCTATCAGCAGCGCAGACACGGAGCGAAGTGCTTTTTTCACACAAGCAAGGGCATGTGTCATTGGCAGTGTATGTCACATGTCCTTGCCCTATAAGACCAAGCCATTTTCCCCGTCGCCACCATTTTCTCACTGCTGCAGCTGCGTGTTAGACGGCACCGCTGTTGCTGTGTGCGCTATACCTTGTTAATTTCAAGCCAATTTTCGCACAAATCTACAGATAGCTTGGGAGTAGGGAATAGTTGTGATTGCAGTCCTTTTAAGGACTAGGTTACAGCATTTCCTACGACTTTTATCAGGCAGGTCTGTGCTCTTAAATAGATAGATTGTGGGAGTAAAGACTAATTGTAATTGCAGTCCTTTTCAGGACTAGGTTACATCAGTTCCTATCAATTTTTGCCAGGCAGGTCTGTGCCAGTGCTGTGCAAGTTTTTTTCACAGCATTTGGCTGAATCTAGCAAAGCTAATCCTTTTTGGCCTATTGCAGAGTGTGTTAATCAGTCGAGTAGCCTATCTGTGTTGCAAGATATATCACCTGTGTATAGAATACGAATTTTTTTACTGCACCTAGTGAAGTAAAATCTTTTGGGCATAGCATCATTCTATTAGTCCATCTATACTGACCTCCATCAGGTTGCAAATTGAATATAATTTTTTTCTGCATCTAGCTCTGAAAAAATATTTGGGCTTCTAGCAGTTTGTGGGACTTGTTCTATTAGTCCATCTATACTGACCTCCATCAGGTTGCAAACTGAATATAATTTTTTTCTGCATCTACCTCTGAAAAAATATTGGGCTTCTAGCTGTGTGTGGGACTTGTTCTATTAATCCATCTATACAGACCTCCATCAGGTTGCAAACTGAATATATTTTTTTCTGCATCTACCTCTGAAAAAATATTTGGGCTTCTAGCTGTGTGTGGGACTTTCTCTATTATTCCATCTATACTGACCTCCATCAGGTTGCAAATTAAAAATAATTTTTTGTCTGCATCTAGCTCTGAAAAAATATTTGGCCTTCTAGCAGTGTGTGGGACTTTCTCTATTAGTCCATCTATACTGACCTCCATCAGGTTGCAAACTGAATATATTTTTTTTCTGCATCTAGCTCTGAAAAAATATTGGGCTTCTAGCTGTGTGTGGGACTTGTTCTATTAATCCATCTATACAGACCTCCATCAGGTTGCAAACTGAATATAATTTTTTTCTGCATCTACCTCTGAAAAAATATTTGGGCTTCTAGCTGTGTGTGGGACTTGTTCTATCAGTCCATCTATACTGACCTCCATCAGGTTGCAAACTGAAAATAATTTTTTGTCTGCATCTAGCTCTGAAAAAATATTTGGCCTTCTAGCAGTGTGTGGGACTTTCTCTATTAGTCCATCTATACTGACCTCCATCAGGTTGCAAATTAAAAATAATTTTTATCTGCATCTACCTCTGAAAAAATATTTGGGCTTCTAGCTGTGTGTGGGACTTGTTCTATTAGTCCATCTATACTGACCTCCATCAGGTTGCAAACTGAATATAATTTTTTTCTGCATCTAGCTCTGAAAAAATATTTGGCCTTCTAGCAGTGTGTGGGAATTTCTCTATTAGTCCATCTATACTGACCTCCATCAGGTTGCAAATTAAAAATAATTTTTATCTCCATCCAGCTCTGAAAAAATATTTGGCCTTCTAGCAGTGTGTGGGACTTTCTCTATTACTCCATCTATACTGACCTCCATCAGGTTGCAAATTAAAAATAATTTTTATCTGCATCTAGCTCTGAAAAAATATTTGGCCTTCTAGCTGTGTGTGCGACTTGGTCTATTAGTCCATCTATACTGACCTCCATCAGGTTGCAAATGAAAAATAATTTTTATCTGCATCTAGCTCTGAAAAAATATTTGGCCTTCTAGCAGTGTGTGGGACTCATTGTATTAGTCCATCTATACCAACTCCACCAGCTTTTAAATTAATAATAATTTTTAGCTGCATCTAGCCCTGAAAATAATTTTTCTTCCCAATAGTGGTAGCAATAGAAATATGGGGCGCGCGCCTGGCTTACAAAAATATACGCTTCATAACAAAAAACACCAGCCTAGCGCACTGCATTAATAAGATGGCATCATCGTCTCCCCCAGTGCTAGGCCTACTACCCAGGCTAGCATTCCTGTGCCTAAAACACAATGTATGGGTCCGCGCTAGCCACTATGCTGAGGGGTCTAAAGCTGCTGCTCACGCTTTATAACAATTCAATTGGCAGATTTTCACAGAGCTCTTCCACAACGCCCACCCATCGGGCAACAGTTGCCCACCTTCCTTATGGGATCTAGTGGCGAATAGTTGATGCCATTAATCAGAGCGTCAGTTGCCCCGTCGACGTGGCAAGCATACGGTAAGGCATGGGAAGAGTGGACACGACTAGTAGCAGGCAGACGGGTTGACCAATGTGAACAAGCCAGATCACAAGTCACCATAGAATTTCTCCACCAGCTAATTATGAGGGGCATATCAGGGGTGTCAGCGCAGCGGTGTCTGACCGGAGTAGCATTTCACTTCCAACTACTGAATTGGGGAGATGTGACAAAGGTTCATCATCAGACAATCCATAAAAGGGTGGAAAAGGGGTCAGCCAAGTCAGGAGTGTAGACGTCCCGTCCCGTGTCACTAAAACTGATTTCTCACATCATATCCCTAACACCATTAACATGACACTCACAATTTGAAGCAACACTACTGTCTACTGCATTTGTGATCGCCTTCTTCGGGGCGCTATGCATAAGCGAATTAGTCCCTCAATCCAAAATTACCACCAGTGGAGGCTTATTACACCAGGACGTAGTCATAGCCAATAATGCAATACGTCTACGCATACACAAATCGAAAACGGTTCCAGTGGGCAGGGGCACTTGGGTACTTCTACAACCCACAAACGGTACACTGAGTTGGGTAACAATAGTAAAAACATATCTAACCATCAGATCACAAAGTAATTTCTTCCTATCACACATTGATGGAATGCCATTATCAAGATACCAGTTCCAAGCTATATTTAATAAATGCATAACATCGGCAGGGAACCACCCCAAATATTACGGGACACACTCATTCCGCATAGGCGCGGCCACGGAAGCAGCAAGAGCAGGACTGTCAGAATCGGAAGTTCAGAGGATAGGGAGATGGCGATCCACGTGTTTGGCAAGATACATAAGACTGGACTTGTTATCCTAACGTGGTTTGTTTCTTTTACAGGTGACGCTAAGCCAACAGTGTGGGTGATAGGCCACTCGTATATGTATTGGGCAGAAAAAAGGGCGAAAGTCTGCCCAGGCGGGAGGAAATTAGAGTTTCATAACACATCTTTCAACTAGAGAGGTATTAGAGTCCTGCTATGGCCACAGGCACTAATGGAGGTAATCAAGGTAGGGAGAGAGGCAAGATGTCCGGTCATATTAGTTATACAGGCCGGGGGAAACAACCTAGGTCATCATAACAGCGCATAACTAATGGCAATAATGAAACTAGACACTGAGCGCTTCAGAGAATTTTTCACAAAACTAGCGATAGTATGGTCAGAGATTGTGCCGATAGCGGTATGGCAAGGTGCGCGAGACATCACGGCCATCGAACGGACAAGGCGGGTAATAAATATTCGGATGGCAAAATTTAGAAGAGACAGAGGCGGTGTAGTGGTACAACACCGACAACTGGAAGGAGATAAAGCAGGCCTCATACGGCCCGACGTTGTTCACTTAATGAATATTGAACTGGACATATTCCTGTCAGGACTCCAGGACGGAGTGGAACAAGCGTTAAGAGTGATGGGTGGGGGTCAGAGTCCTGCATACGAGTACGCAGGATCCTCCGTGGCCTGGAAATAGAAAGGACATGTTGGAGAGTTACACTTGTTGGCCAACTTGCCGGAGTGGAGACCCAGGGCATGCTGCAACAAGCTGAATTATTTTAGAAATAAAATGCCTTTCTAATGGAATGAGTATAAAGAGTTAATAAAGCTGTGACCGATCCTCACCCATCCATTTGTAAGAGTTACATTATTGTATTGTCAAGGAAAGGGGGGCGGTAGGGGGGCTGAGCTTCTGGGTTTGGTTGGGGGTCCCCACAGTCTGCCTAGGCTAGATGCATTTAAAAATTCTTATTAGATACACAGGCGGTACAGCTTGCTTCGCAGCTGGGCTACTACGCCCAAAGTATTGCCTAGGCTAGATGCAGTTAAAAATTCTACGCTGACTAGCAGACACTGAAGATTTGGAGCAGACCTCTGAGCTCTTCAGACTCAACCATCTGTGTTACCCCAAGCCATAGTGTATCTAGTTTCTTACAGTTAAAAAGGGGGGGGGGGGACCCAACCCACCTGGAATTAACGATGCCAACGTCACGTAAGACACAGCAAGGGGACTCCAAAAAGAGTCTCCATTTTTTCCCAAAATTGTGGCACAGACACCACTTAACCCTAGAACGCATACCTGGGGCCTCGCAGGCCCGCCCTGTTAATTGTTTTCTATTTTCTGCAAGATTACTTTAGTTAGAATTTTGAAACTCTAGGTATTATTCATGTATATAGTTGTTTGTCATTTGAGTTTGAGTTATTCCATGTTATTTGCACACGAGCCTAAAAGGCCCCAGGTATATGAAAGTGTAGATTTTTATGGTCATGCGTTCTAGGGTTAAGTGGCATCAATTGCCCCACAGTTGCTTAAAACGGTTGGTGAGTAGTGTTGAGCCACCCCCGTAGTGTTCGAGTTCGGTTCGATTCGTCGAACACCCGTGTGTTCGCCGAACTGTTCGTCGAACTGTTCGTCGAACACCTTCGAACACCGTTAAAACCAATGGCAGGCAAACAAAAACACATAGAAACACATAGAAAACACCTTCAAAGGTGTCCAAAAGCTGACAAACTGCTCAGAAGACACAACTAACACATGGAAAAGTGACAAGTACATATAGTCATGCGAAAAGAAAAGAGGTGGAGGAGTAAAAGGAGGGGGAGACACAGATATAGGCATGTCATGCCCTTCTAAAATCCAAAATGTGAGAAGCCGACACGCTCAGTCCGCTCCTGCCCGTGCCACCTCCGTGTCGCCGGGTTTGTGCCAGAGCCGCGGTGAACCCTGACGGCCAGCCCCCCTCTCCCAATACTGGTGCCTGTCCGCTGGTGGGTCGAGCGAGCCCCCCTGTGGTGGAGGCAGCTCTAAGCTTTTTAATTTAAATTGTCTCTCTAATTTTAATAAATACACTTTAAATCTATTTACAAGGATCTATTGGAGGGCAAGTCTCATGCCAGCAGCCGCGTAATTCCAGCTCCAGTAGCGTCCACTAAAGCTGCTGCAGTTAAAAAGCTTTTATAAGGATCGAGCTCGGCTGTCCACCGCAAGGCATCCTACTGCCAGTCCGAGCCCCTATGCCTTGGGGTGCCTCCTGATGCTCTTAACTGAGTATCCCGTGGTCCCGAAGCATTTCCTTTGAAAAAATAAAGTGTCCAAACTACAGGTGGTGTAGCTTGCTTAACAGCCGGGATAATCCGCTGACTAGCAGACCCTGCTACTAGGCACAAAGTATTTCCTGGGCTAGATGCAGTTAAAAATTTGTAATTAGATACTCTCGTTGGATGCTGAGAAAGCATTCCATAGAGTCTCCTGGCACGCCATATATGATTCTCTTAAAAAGCTTGGGGTAGGGGTCTAGGGGACCCTTTTATAGCCAAAATCACGGCCCTGTATCGTAATACGTCACCTAGGCTGAAGATAAATGGAACTGTAGCACCCTGAGGGCTCAGTTGCTACAGAGGTATTGCACCTCACCCAGAGGTGTGATATCTCACTCTCAGGTAAGGATGTAGTGTGGATCAGGACCCGACACCTGCATGCATTACACCACATTGCCATGGGGCAGGGCGACCAATATGCCCCTGAGATGGGCACGACAGTCCCTGTCCCTGGCTGGAGTGGGGAGAGGGAACACTGAGGAAGGGGAACCCTGTAGTGCAGGAGCAGGGAGGAAGCAGTTCCTGGGTGCATTGAGAAGGGAGTATAAAAGGTGGACACCATCTTAGTTCAGTGCAGAGAAGTCTGAGCAGAAGTGGCAGGGAGCAGGGGCTCTGCATGAGCTCTGCTCCGGAGGCGGGCCTAGTAACAGAGGCCCAGGCCTGGAAGAGGGAGAAGGAAGGAAGAGGAGCGGAGAAGGCTCCAGGAACGAGGAACGAAGGGATCTCAGGGGTGCGGACGGGCGAGTCGCCACCGCACGCCCGAATCCACCTGCGTGGAGGGGTCAGGCCAAAGGGGGAGACCGGTCCCCGAAACTAGTGGAGGCAGGAAACGACCCTCAGCTAGAAACAGGAGGCTGTGACATTTTATGTGGCGCAGCCCCTCGCTACACCCGCTAGGAAGGCACCACATAGGGTCAGGGAAACTGGCGCCAAGTTTACCAAGAGGAGGCCCGAGGCAGCCGGACAGAAGGGTTGGTAAGAAAGGCCAGACAAAGGACACACAAAGGGGGTCCTGTGAAGCACTCCAAAGTTATCTGGGAGTTGTCTGAGACCCTCACAGTACACAGTGCTGGTGGGCAGCCGTTACCTGCAGACGTGGTCTGGATAATAAGAACTGTGAGTAAAGGCCCTGGACTGCATCACTGACTCCGTGTCATTACTGCTGCTGCCCTGCACCATCACCCCCATCCTCCGCATACACTGCCCTGAGGCTATACTCCTCCCGTGGGGAGTTATGCTACGCTCTGCTGCACCCACAACACCAGCCTCAGCGGTCTGCCCTGGAGCGGCGGTTCACTCTGACCGCAATCCACGGGTGGCGTAGTCGGACATTTAAACATCAAAACCACATAAATAGTTCCGCCACTGGTTTGACCGCCCTGAGCCACGGAACCGGGTTGCCGCCACGGAGACTACAACCACCAGCATCCACCAAAAAGGGTCCGGCTCCGGATGTCCCAAGGCCCAGGGGGCGCGTCAGAACATTTTCATCACCTTTCACAATCACCAATGGGACAAGGCAGGGATGTTCTCTGTCCCCTCTCTTATACATCCTAGTGACGGAGCACCTGCTCTCATCAATTCGCCATAACCCCAATATTAGATGGATTGAGGTGGGAGGCACGGAGTACAAGTGCTCTCTATTTGCTGATCATGTCCTAGTATATATCACTCAATCACATATATCCATCCATGCTGTTATGGCTGAAATAGATCACTTTGTTACATGGTCAAATTTTAAAATCAATGCAGCGAAGTCTGAGGCCCTCGATGTCTCCCTCCCCAAATCCATATAGGATTCCATCCAGTCCAACTTTCCCTTTGCCTGGCCCTCACAGGGTATCAAATACTTAGGAATTCCTATTCATAGAGACCTCTCCCATCTATGTTATCTTAATTTTGGGCCCTTTATTGAACAACTCCATACAGACCACGGTTGGCAAGATAGAACTGTAAGATTCACTACGTGAACCACTGGTGTTTTGTGGAAAAGCACATGTACACTGTGTTCCAAATTATTATGCAAAAAGTGTTTAGGAGTGATAAGGGAAGAATTTGTTTGTTTGTCAGTTAAACTCATTGATGGTGATGTGTGTCAGGGCTCTTTATATCACTGTAAGCAATTGCAGACACCTGTGCTAATTAGTTTGGCAGGTGTGTCCAATGAAAGGCAAGACTACTTAAGAAGGCTGTCTCACATTATTAAGCAGCCTACATTTTCTGCCAAAATGGGAAAGAAAAAGGATGTGTCGGCTGCTGAGAAGCAACAAATTGTGGAGTGTTTAGGTCAAGGCATGACTACAATCAACATTGTGCGATGATCAGGATGAAGTGTCTTGGCAATCAAGAAGTATGTAGCTGATTCACAGTACACACGTGTGCGTGCTGATAAGGGCAAATTGAGGACTCTTTCCTACAGGCAATTACGTCAGGTTGAAAGAGCAGCGGCAAAAAAGCCTTGTCATAGCAGCAGACAAGTTTTTGAAGCTGCTTGTGCCTCCAACGTCCCCCGAACAACAAGATGCAGGGTCCTTCAGAGGTTTGCAGCTGTGCATACGCCATCCTGTCGACCTCCTCTATCCACTTCACACAAGCAGAAACGGCTCCAGTGGGCCAAACATTACATGAAGACTGATTTCAAAACTGTTTTGTTCACGGATGAGTGCCGTGCAGCGCTCGATGGTCCAGATGGATGGAGTGGAGGATGGCTGGTTGATGGACACCCCACGCAAACACGGCTACAGCGCCAACAAGGAGGAGGTGGAGTAATGTTTTGGGCTGGAATCATGGGGAGAGAGATTGTCGGCCCCTTTAGAATCCCTGAAGGCGCTAAAGATGAACTCCATAATGTATGTGGATTTTCTCAAACAGCACTTCCTGCCATGGTTCAAGAAGAAGAACCGTGTATTTCACAGCAAGATCATTTTTCTGCATGATAATGCACCATCTCATGCTGCACATAAAACATCTGCATCTCTGGCTGATATGGGCATAAAAGGGGACAAACTTATGGTGTGACCCCCATGCTCCCCTGACCTCTACCCCATTCAGAACCTTTGGAGCATCATTAAAAGGAGTGTCTGTGATGGCGGGAGGCAGTTCACATCTAAGCAACAGCTCTGGGAGGGTATTCTGTCCTCATGCAAAACAATTGAAGCAGAAACCATCCAAAACCTGACAAATTCAATGGACGAGAGAGTTCAGAAGCTCCTTCCGAACAAGGGGTCCTATGTGAAAATGTAACATCACCTAGAATTAAGTTTTGAGTTGAAAACTGTTTGATTTCAGTTTCTAACAACCTGCTAATGCTTATAATTTCAAAAATGACCATTTTTTTGGTCTTTATTAAAATGAAAAGGTTGATCGAAAAGTTTGGGGGATCTAAGAGTGTGGCAACCCAGTAGTCATGATTACTTCGAATTCTGACAATATGAGGGTCATGCTGCAGGTAGTGCAGCAAGAAGGCACTTATGTGTCTTGCGCATCTCGGAGCCCCAAAATTATTTTCCGGGCTAGATGCAGCTAAAAATTATTATTAATTTTAAATCTGGTGAAGCTTTAGTATAGATGGCCTAATAGGATCAGTGCTGCACACTGCTACAAAGCCCAAATTATTTTCCAGTCAAGATACAGATAAACATGATTAGTAATTTTAAATCTGGTGGAGCTTTAATATAGATGGCCTAATAGAATCAGTGCTGCACACTGCTACAAAGCCCAAATTATTTTCCAGCCAAGATACAGATAAACATGATTAGTAATTTGAAAGCTTAAAACGGTTGGTAGGGTGATTTTAACCAATCATCAAGCTTTTACTCTCCCCAGGATGACACAGGGGTAGAAAAGTCGTTTCGGATCCATGATTTGTTCATCTTTATGAACGTGAGTCTGTCTACATTATCAGTGGAGAGCCGCGTGCGCTTATCTGTCAGCACACCACCAGCAGCGCTGAACACACGTTCAGACAGAACGCTGGCTGCGGGGCATGACAAGATCTCCAAGGCGTAAGTGGCTAGCTCCGGCCATTTATCCAGATTGGAAGCCCAAAAAGAGCAAGGGTCCAGTGACACAGTCGTGGCTTCAATGTTTACTTGGAGATACTCCTGTACCATCGTCTCTAGGCGTTGACTATGTGTCAGACATCTTGTCTCCTGTGGCCTTGCAAAGGATGGGCTAAAAACGTGGTGAAATGATTCCGCAAAATTGATGTTACCAGCAGATACTGTGGTTCTGTTACGGTTTGAGTGCTGAACACTTGATGGTCCCACGGTTGGCAAGTTGGAACTGTGAGATTCACTACGTGCACCACTGGTATTTTGTGGAAAAGCACATGTAAGATTCTGCAACAGTCTCTGCTGATACTCCTGCATGCGTGCATCCCTTTCTATGGCAGGAATAATTTCTGCAAATTTACTTTTGTACCGGGGATCTAACAGTGTGGCAACCCAGTAGTCAGGATTATTTCTAATTCTCACAATTCGAGGGTCATGTTGCAGGTAGTGCAGCAAGAAGGCACTCATGTGTGTTGCGCATCCAGGAGCACCAAGTCCCTGTTGTGTTGGTGGCAAGGTAATAATCTTGCTTCCTTCCTCTGTCCTCTCCCCCCAACCTCGCACAACAGAAATGTGATCAAGGTCTCCCTCATCTGATGAGTCTTCCATCAGTTCGTCCTCCACTTCTTCCTGGGCTCCTGCACCTTCCTCACTAGTTTGGCTGCTACCATGCGCCCTGGTAAAACCATCTCCCCCACCCTCACATGCCTGCCGCCTTGGTGCTGCCGACCGTCTGGACCTTGCAGATGTTAGCCCTTCCGCATACAACTCCTCCTCCTCTGCTTCCTTCACCTCCTCTTGTGCCACCACCTGACTCCGAATTCTGTTTAACATGTGCTCCAGCATGTAAATCACCAGAATAGTCATGCTGATAATGGCATCGTCAGCACTAAACATCTTCGTCGCCATTTCAAAACTGTGCAGAAGGGTGCATAGGTCCCTGATCTGAGACCACTCCTCCAGCGTGATTTGCCCCACCTCTGGATCTCGTTGGCCCAGGCTATACGTCAGAACGTATTGCACCAGGGCTTGTCGGTGCTGCCACAGTCGCTGCAACATGTGCAGAGTTGAATTCCACCGGGTAGGCACATCGCATTTTAGCCGGTGAAGTGGCAGGCCCAACGACTTCTGTAGAGATGTAAGTGGCTGAGCTGCGGGATGCGAACGGCGAAAGTGAGCACACAGCGACCGTGCCCTCTGCAGAAGGCCATCTAGTCTGGGATAGTGGGCTAAAAATTGCTGGACAACCAGGTTCAACACGTGAGCCATACAAGGCACGTGTGTGACATTGCCCCGGCGAAGGGCCACACCCAGGTTTGCAGCATTGTCGCACACGGCCTTCCCTGGTTTCAGGTCCAGTGGAGACAACCATTCATGAAATTGGTTCTCCAGAGCTGACCACAACTCCTCAGCTGTGTGACTCACATTTCCCAGACATTTCAATGTAAAAACCGCCTGATGACGTTGAGCCCTACTGCCAGCATAGTAAGGAGGTGTGCAGGATCCCTTCTGCGCAGTTAGAAAGCTTGTGGCAAGACCAGACAGGCTTTGGGTGCAGGTGGAAGACCGAGAGGAGGTTGAGGAGGCAGAAGCAGTGGAGGAACTTTGACATAAAGAGGATTGACGCACAATTCGTGGGGACGGCAAGACTTGGACAGCAGCCCCTTGTCCTGCTGTCACCATAGTTACCCACTGCCCAGTCAGCGACATGTAACGCCCCTGTCCATGCCTACTCGTCCAAGTGTCTGTGGTGAAATGCACCCTGTCACACACAGAGTTTCTCAAAGAAGCGGTGATGTTGTGTGCGACATGCTGGTGGAGCGCAGGCACACCTTTATTTGAGAAGTAGTGCCGACTGGGCATCTGGTACTGGGGCACTGCGACGGACATAAGGTCTCGAAAATCCTCTGTGTCCACCAGGCGGAAAGGCAGCATTTCTGTAGCCAAGAACTTGCAGATGGTGAAATTCAACCTCTTAGCTTTCTCATGGCTAGGAGGAAATGGTCTTTTACTTGTCCACATCTGAGGGACCGAGTACTGGCTATTGTGCTTAGACGGGGTTGATAAGGGTGTCCCCGACAAACTGCCGGTCTGTGAGGAAGATGCAGGCGGACATGTTTGGTTGCCTTGATCCAAAGGTGGTGCTATCGATGTCGGACAGCGCTCAACACCAGCTGGTGTTACCACCTCCAAAGAAAATGATGACCTGCCAATCACGCTGGCTGTTGCGGGTAAAGAGGTGGCAGGTCTGCGCCCCAAAACAGGTGTGACTGCTGTCCCCCCAGTCACAGAGGATGAAGAGGCCGCGGATGCACAAGATATGGCAGACGGTGGTTGGCCCGGCCGGCTAGGCCGCATTGTAGCACACTGAGCTTCCCACTGCAACTTATGCTTCATGTCCATGTGCCGGTTCATGCATGAAGTACTCAAACTATGTATTTTTTGGCCTCTACTTAGCTTTTGCTGACAAATGTTACAGATAACACGAGTTGGGTCATCTTTATCGATCTGAAAAAATGCCCAGGCTATGCAAGGCTTAGCACCCATGCGACCTGAAGAGCCACCACGACTTGTGAGAGGCAGAGTTGTGTTTGAGGATGCAGTTGTTGACGTGCTTCCAGTATTATGTCTCTGTCCAGGAAGGCGCAACCTGACCTCGTCGTCACTAACATCTTCCTCCACCTCCTCTGCTGACCTCATCTCTTGGCTGACTGTGGGTTGACAGTAAGTGGGATCTCCAACCTCATCATCATCACCCTGTGCGTTATCACACCCGTCGTCCTCAGAGCCAACCTGTTCCTGCCCTGACAAAAAACTAAAGTTGTCGCTCCAATCAGGTATTTGAGTCTTATCACCGTCTTCCTCATTGTCTCCACCAACAGGAGTTACAGTTTGGGAATGAGGGTCTACATTATGGTCAGAAGCTTCTGCGTCTGGTCCTGGATCCGACTCATAAAGATTCTGGGCATCAGTGCAGATCATTTCCTCGTCTGGATTCACAGAAGCGCTGGAGTCGACCTCTGATTCCCAGGCTATAGTATGAGTAAACAGCTCTGCAGACTCAACCATCTGTTCTACCTCATACTCAGACGGGCAGCTGGAGATTTGGGAGCTGTGAGGAAGCAAGTGCGATTGGGGTGACACCTTTGAGGACTGGAGTATTTGTGATGTTGAAGTTGATGTGGAGGAGAGCCCACTTAAAGGAGCACTTGATATCCGTTGAAGCACCTGCTGTTTTTGTGCCTCATCTGGAATTTGTAGCGATTGGCGTGGCCGTAAGAAAGGGATCTTATCACATTGTCCGATAAAAGAAGTAGACATTTTAGTTTGGCTGGAAGATGGTCTTTCTTCTGCAGATGTTACTGTTGCTTTAACACCTACCCCACGGACACAACCTTTATTCCCCTTCCCAACATGCCTATTCCCCTTTCCACCAGCAGCAGGCCTTTTTCCACTCATTTTGGTGGTTAACTAATTAACAACTCTGGAGTTGTTTGCACAAAAAAACAATGGATGGGAACCGAGCAGAGCTGAGTGGTCAAACTGTGGTATTAGGCCAAAACTATTGGCTGGGTTAGATGCAGAAAAAAATTATATTCAATTTGCAACCTGATGGAGGTCAGTATAGATGGACTAATAGAGAAAGTCCCACACACTGCTAGAAGGCCAAATATTGTTTCAGAGCTAGATGCAGATAAAAATTATTTTTAATTTGCAACCTGATGGAGGTCAGTATAGATGGACTAATAGAGAAAGTCCCACACACTGCTAGAAGGCCAAATATTTTTTCAGAGGTAGATGCAGAAAAAAATATATTCAGTTTGCAACCTGATGGAGGTCTGTATAGATGGATTAATAGAACAAGTCCCACACACAGCTAGAAGCCCAATATTTTTTCAGAGGTAGATGCAGAAAAAAATATATTCAGTTTGCAACCTGATGGAGGTCAGTATAGATGGACTAATACAACAAGTCCCACACACAGCTGGAAGCCCAATATTTTTTCAGAGGTAGATGCAGAAAAAAATATATTCAGTTTGCAACCTGATGGAGGTCTGTATAGATGGATTAATAGAACAAGTCCCACACACAGCTAGAAGCCCAATATTTTTTCAGAGGTAGATGCAGAAAAAAATATATTCAGTTTGCAACCTGATGGAGGTCAGTATAGATGGACTAATACAACAAGTCCCACACACAGCTAGAAGCCCAATATATTTTCAGAGGTAGATGCAGAAAAAAATATATTCAGTTTGCAACCTGATGGAGGTCTGTATAGATGGATTAATAGAACAAGTCCCACACACAGCTAGAAGCCCAAATATTTTTTCAGAGGTAGATGCAGAAAAAAATATATTCAGTTTGCAACCTGATGGAGGTCAGTATAGATGGACTAATACAACAAGTCCCACACACAGCTAGAAGCCCAATATTTTTTCAGAGGTAGATGCAGAAAAAAATATATTCAGTTTGCAACCTGATGGAGGTCTGTATAGATGGAGTAATAGAACAAGTCCCACACACAGCTAGAAGCCCAATATTTTTTCAGAGGTAGATGCAGAAAAAAATATATTCAGTTTGCAACCTGATGGAGGTCAGTATAGATGGACTAATACAACAAGTCCCACACACAGCTAGAAGCCCAATATTTTTTCAGAGGTAGATGCAGAAAAAAATATATTCAGTTTGCAACCTGATGGAGGTCTGTATAGATGGATTAATATAACAAGTCCCACACACAGCTAGAAGCCCAATATTTTTTCAGAGGTAGATGCAGAAAAAAATATATTCAGTTTGCAACCTGATGGAGGTCAGTATAGATGGACTAATACAACAAATCCCACACACAGCTAGAAGCCCAATATTTTTTCAAAGGTAGATGCAGAAAAAAATATATTCAGTTTGCAACCTGATGGAGGTCTGTATAGATGGACTAATACAACAAGTCCCACACACAGCTAGAAGCCCAATATTTTTTCAGAGGTAGATGCAGAAAAAAATATATTCAGTTTGCAACCTGATGGAGGTCAGTATAGATGGACTAATACAAGACCCACACACAGCTAGAAGCCCAATATTTTTTCAGAGGTAGATGCAGAAAAAAATATATTCAGTTTGCAACCTGATGGAGGTCAGTATAGATGGACTAATACAACAAGTCCCACACACAGCTAGAAGCCAAATATTTTTTCAGAGGTAGATGCAGAAAATAATATATTCAGTTTGCAACCTGATGGAGGTCTGTATAGATGGAT
Source organism: Phyllobates terribilis (assembly GCF_046119375.1). Taxonomy (NCBI): domain Eukaryota; kingdom Metazoa; phylum Chordata; class Amphibia; order Anura; family Dendrobatidae; genus Phyllobates; species Phyllobates terribilis. The sequence continues at coordinate 898,195,378 of NW_027362762.1, forward strand.
TAATAGAACAAGTCCCACACACAGCTAGAAGCCCAATATTTTTCAGAGGTAGATGAAGAAAAAAATATATGCAGTTTGCAACCTGATGGAGGTCAGTATAGATGGACTAATACAACAAGTCCCACACAGCTAGAAGCCCAATATTTTTTCAGAGCTAGATGCAGAAAAAAATTATATTCAATTTGCAACCTGATGGAGGTCAGTATAGATGGACTAATAGAATGATGCTATGCCGAAAAGATTTTACTTCACTAGGTGCAATAAAAAAATTGGTATTCTATACACAGGTGGTATATCGTGCAACACAGATAGGCTACTCCACTGACTAACACACTCTGCAATTCGCCAAAAAGGATTAGCTTTGCTAGATTCAGCCCAATGCTGTGAAAAAAACTTGCACAGCACTGGCACAGACCTGCCTGGCAAAAACTGATAGGAACTTATGTAACCTAGTCCTGAAAAGGACTCCAATTACAATTAGTCTTTACTCCCACAATCTATCTATTTAAGAGCACAGACCTGCCTGATAAAAGTCGTAGGAAATGCTGTAACCTAGTCCTTAAAAGGACTGCAATCACAACTATTCCCTACTCCCAAGCTATCTGTAGATTTGTGCGAAAATTGGCTTGAAATTAACAAGGTATAGCGCACACAGCAACAGCGGTGCCGTCTAACACGCAGCTGCAGCAGTGAGAAAATGGTGGCGACGGGGAAAATGGCTTGGTCTTATAGGGCAAGGACATGTGACATACACTGCCAATGACACATGCCCTTGCTTGTGTGAAAAAAAGCACTTCGCTCCGTGTGTGCGCTGCTGATAGGCTGACAGATTGCACCTCCCCACTGTAAATGCGGGAAAGAGAAAAAAAAAATGGAGATCTTCATTGTTCCTGCAGAGATCCATCCCCTGCCCCTCCCCCCACCCCGCTGTACACTCAAACTGCGTATTAACATTAATTTTCATCATTACTGAGAAAAAATCCAGTTATGATTTTGGTGCAAGAACAGTTATCGAACATAACCTCGAACAGCCGAATATTTCTCAAATTGTTCGTGTTCGCCGAACGGCTCGAACTCCGCCCAAAACAGCTCGAATTTGAGATTGGCGAACAGTTCGAGTAGAACAACGCTCATCTCTATTGGTGAGGTGATTTTACCAAATCCTCAAGGTTTTAGTCTCCCAAGGATAACACAGGGGTAGAAAAGTCCTTGCGAATCCATGATTTGTTCATCTTTATGAACGTGAGTCTGTCTACATTCTCAGTGGACAGACGCGTGCGCTTATCTGTCAGCACACCACCAGCAGCGCTGAACACACGTTCAGAGAGAACACTGGCTGCAGGGCATGACAAGATCTCCAAGGCGTGAGTGGCGAGCTCCGGCCATTTTTCCAGATTGGAATACCAAAATGAGCAAGGGTCCAGTGACACAGTCATGGCTTCGATGTTCACTTGGAGATACTCCTGCACCATCCTCTCTAGGCGTTGACTATGTGTCAGACTTCTTGTCTCCTGTGGCCTTGCAAAGGATGGTCTAAAAAAGTGGTGAAACGATTCCACAAAATTGCTGTTACCAGCAGATACTGTGTTACTGTTACGGTTTGAGTGATGAAGACTCGACAGTCCCACGGTTGGCAAGTTAGAACTGTGAGATTCACGACGTGCACCACTGGTGTTTTGTGGAAAAGCACATGTAAGATTCTGCAACAGCGTCTGCAGATACTCCTGCATGCGTCAATCCCTTTTGATGGCAGGAATTATTTCGGCAAATTTACTTTTGTACCGGGGATCTAAGAGTGTGGCAACCCAGTATTCAGGATTACTTCGAATTCTGACAATCTGAGGGTCATGTTGCAGGTAATGCAGCAAGAAGGCACTCATGAGTCTTGTGCATCCAGGAGGACCAAGTCCTTGTTGTGTTGGTAGCGAGGTAAGAATCATGCTTCCTTCCTCTGCCCTCTCCCCTCAACCTCGCACAACAGAAATGTGATCAAGGTCTCCCTCATCTGATGAGTCTTCCATGCCCATCGCCAGTTCGTCCTCCACTTCTTCCTCGGCTCCTGCACCTTCCTCAACAGTTTGGCTGCTACCATGCGCCCTGGTAAATCCCTCTCCCCCACCCTCCCATGCCTGCCGCCTTGGTGCTGCCAACCATCTGGACCTTGGAGATGTTATCCCTTCCGCATACGACTCCTCCTCTACTTCCTCCACCTCCTCTTGTCCCACCACCTGACTCTGAATTCTGTTTAGTGTGTGCTTCAGCATGTAAATCACCGGAATAGTCATGCTGATAATGGCATCGTCGTCAGCACTAAACATCTTCGTCGCCATTTCAAAACTGTGCAGAAGGGTGTGTGGCGCCCCTGAGGGTTCAGTCGCCACAGAGTTACTGCATCTCACCCAGAGGTGTGGTATCTCACCCTCAGGTAAGGAAGGCATATGGCTCGGGACCCTAACACCAGCATTCAACACATACCCGCAGTGGGGGTAGGGCAAGATTGCTCCTAAGGGAGAGCACAGTCCCAGGTCCCTAGCTGGTGGAAGGGTCCTATGTAGTGGGTGCTTAGGGGAGCAGCTTAGCGGAGCACATGACAGTGAGAGCATAAATAGGAAGCTATCTTAGAAAGAGCAAGCCAGTCAGAGGAGGAAAAGTGACAGGAGCAGAGGCTCGGCATGAGCTCTGCTCCAGAGGCGGGCCTAGCCTGGGAGGCCCAGGACTGAAGGAGAGAAGAGAGGAGTGGGAGCAGGAAGGCTCCAGGAACCGAAGGGACCCTAGGGCTATGGGCCGTGCAGAAGGCCACCCGTACTCCTGCTGCTACCAGGAGGTAGAGGGGTCAAACCAGATAAGGGGAACCGGTCCCTCAACTAGCGGAGAAACAGCAAGGCTCAACTAGAAACCGGAGGCTGCAGCATTTCATGTACTGCAGGTAAAAGTCCACACCAGTCTCACTAAGAAGGTAGCCACATAGGACCCAGGGGACGGAACACAAGTCGCCCGCCAAGGCCCGAGGATACCGGATAGAAGTGTCACTGGGTGTGAGGTGCAGGTAGAAGGCCAGAGAAAGGACACACAGAAGGGGGTCCTGCTAAGTACTCCGGAGCTATCTGGGGGTGGACTGAGCCCCTCACTGAGTACGCACAGCACGACGGGTGAGATTGCTCTGGTACCTGTAATCTGGACTGCAACAACTGTGAGTAAAGATCTTGGGACTGCATCACATGGACTCTGTGTTCATTACTGACTCCCTGCACTACAACCACCATCATCCACCCACACTGCCCTCAAGCTACACTCTTCCTGTGGTGAGTAATAATACCATTGCTGCAAAACCACCAGCTTCAGAGGACTGTTCCGCAGCGGCGGCCCCTTTTGCCCCACTCCAGAGGTGGCGTAGTCGGACATTATAAAACCCATATATACACATTACCCTTGGATTGACCGCCCTGGATCATGGACCGGGTAACCGCCACAGTGACTACAACCCCCAGCGTCTACCGGCCCGGTTCAGGGTACCCCACGGCCCAGGGGGCGCGTCAACTTCATAGGTCCCTGATCTGAGACCACTCCTGCAGCGTGATTTGCCCCACCTCTGGATCTCGTTGGCCCAGGCTATACGTCAGAACGTATTGCACCAGGGCTTGTCGGTGCTGCCACAGTCACTGCAACATGGCCAGAGTTGAATTCCACCGTGTCGGCACATCGCATTTCAGCCGGTGAACTGGCAGGCCCAACGACTTCTGTAGAGATGTAAGTCATTGAGCTGCGGGATGCGAACGGCGGAAGTGAGCACACAGCGACCGTGCCCCCTGCAGAAGGCCATCTAGTCCGGGATAGTGGGCTAACAATTTATGGACAACCAGGTTCAACACGTGAGCCATACAAGGCACGTGTGTGACATTGCCCCGGCGATGCAGCATTGTCGCACACGGCCTTCCCTGGTTGCAGGTCCAGTGGAGACAACCATTCATGAAACTGGGTCTCCAGAGCTGACCACAACTCCTCAGCTGTGTGACTCACATTTCCCAGACATTTCAAAGTAAACACTGATGCCTTGAGCCCTGCTGCCAGCATAGTAAGGAGGTGTGCAGGATTCCTTCTGCGCAGTTAGAATGCAGGTGGCATTACCAGACAGGCTTTGGGTGCAGGTGGAGGACCGAGAGGAGGTTGAGGAGGCAGAAGCAGTGGAGGAACTTCGAGATAAAGAGGATTGACGCACAACTCGTGGGGACGGTAAGACTTGGACAGCAGCCCCTTGTACTGCTGTCACCATAGTTACCCAGTGCCCAGTCAGCGACATGTAACGCCCCTGTCCATGCCTACTCGTCCAAGTGTCTGTGGTGAAATGCACCCTGTCACACACAGAGTTTCTCAAAGAAGCGGTGATGTTGTGTGCGACATGCTGGTGGAGCGCAGGCACACCTTTCTTTGAGAAGTAGTGCCGACTGAGCATCTGGTACTGGGGCACTGAGACGGACATAAGGTCTCGAAAATCCACTGTGTCCTCCAGGCGGAAAGGCAGCATTTCTGTAGCCAAGAGCTTGCAGATGGTGAAATTCAACCTCTTAGCTTTCTCATGGCTAGGAGGAAATGGTCTTTTACTTTTCCACATCTGAGGGACCGAGGGCTGGCTGTTGTGCTTAGACGGGGTTGAGTAGGATGTCCCCGGCAAACTGCCGGTCTGTGAGGAAGATGCAGGCGGACATGTTAGATTGCCTTGATCCAAAGCTGGTGCTCTCGATGTCAGAGAGCGCTCAACACCAGCAGGTGTTTCCACTTCCCAATGAACTGATGACCTGCCATTCACACTGGCTGTTGCAGGTAAAGAGGTGGCAGGTCTGCGTCCAAAAACATGTGTGACTGCTGTCCCCCCAGTCACAGAGGATGAAGAGGCCGCGGATGCACAAGATGGGGCAGACAGTGGTTGGCCCAGCCTGCTAGGCCGCATTGTAGCACAGTGAGCTTCCCACTGCAACTTATGCTTCATATCCATGTGCCGGTTCATGCTTGAAGTACTCAAACTATGGATTTTTTGGCCTCTACTTATGTTTTGGTTACAAATATTACAGATAACACGAGTTGGGTCATCCTTATCATTCTGAATAAATGCCCAGGCTATGCAAGGCTTAGAGCCCATGCGACCTGAAGAGCCACTACGACTTGTGGTCAGAGGCAGAGTTGTGGTTGAGGATGCAGTTGTTGACGTGCTTCCAGTACTCCATCTGTGTCCAGGAAGGCGCAACCTAACCTCGTCGTCAATAGCATCTGTGACGCCCCGCTGTGCTTGGTATCACATATCCTAGAAGAGTGTATTGATGGAATCCTCCACAAGAGGCCCCCATAAACATTCACACATCTCCACCTTCCACCTCAGACCAGCAGAGGGAGCCCTTTAGAGATATAAATAGGGAAGGTGGAGCTAGGCAGTTCAGTTCCTCTGAAGAGTTCCTGCAGTAGAGAAGCCTAAGAGAGGTCAGTCTGCAGTGGAGCTCAGTCTAGTCTAGAGAACTCAGTTAATAGTTCAGCAGTGGAGCACGAGGCTCCTGCTAACTAGATTCAGTAAGGCATAACCGGAATCCCTGGAGAACTACAAGTCCCAGGATGGCTAAGGTGCTGATACGTAACAGAGCCAGGAGACGCTTAGGCCCCGCATAGTGGGAGCGTGAACTCCAAGAGAAGGCCCTACCACAAGGTCAGCCAGCGCAGGACAGAGACAAAGTTAGGCCTAGCTCCAGGCAGGTCAGAAACTTACTACGCAGAGGCAAGAAACAGGAGGCCCTACACCCGCTCATTGGGGAGGATCCTGATATTCACCCTTCACCCTACAGTGCTCCGGGATGTGCCTGAATTTCCTCCAGTAAAAGGTACTGAAGTGACTACCGTGTCCGTTCCCGTTCTTGCTCTGACCCAGCTGGGTCTCGCCTGTCCTGCATTCCCCCTGCATACGCTGCCCTGAGACCTAGCTCCACCTGTGGGGAGCTATACCATCGAGCAGCCTTATCACGGGTCTCAGTGGACTGCTGCAGCGCTGGTGCTTCTCACCAGATACCACAGGTAGCGTCACAAACTCTTATAAAATTAACAATTATCCACTCTTTTAAAGAGTGACCCCAGGGTACGGGCCAGGGAGCCGGCCACCGCGACATCCCCAAGGCCAGGCAAAGGCCCGGGCACCGAGTCATCCCCATCCCCTGGGCTAGTCACATCCTCCTCCACCTCCTCCGTTGACCTCATCGACTGGCTGACTGTGGGTTGACAGTAAGTGGGATCTCCAACCTCGTCATCATCACCCTGTGTGTTATCACACACGTCGTCCTCAAAGCCAACCTCTTCCTGCCCTGACCGAAAAGTCAAGTTGTCGCTCCAATCAGGTATTTGAGTCTCATCATCATCTTCATCATTGTCTCCACCAACAGGAGTGACAGTTTGGGAACGAGGGTCTACATTATGCTCAGAACCTTCTTCATCTGGTCCTGGATCCGACTTATAAAGATTCTGGGCATCAGTGCAGATCATTTCCTTGTCTGGATTAACAGAAGCTCTGGAGCAGACTTACGTTTCCCAGGCTATAGTATGAGTAAACAGCTCTGCAGACTCAACCATCTGTGTTACCCCATACTCAGACGGGCAGCTGGAGACTTGGGAGCTGTGAGGAAGCAAATGCGATTGGGGTGACACCTCTGAGGACTGGAAGATTTGTGATGTTGAAATTGAGGTGGAGGAGAGCCCACTTGAAGGAGCACTTGATATTCGCTGAAGCACCTGCTGTTTTTGTGCCTCATCTGGAATTTGTAGCAATGGGCGTGTCCGTAAGAAAGGGATCGTATCACATTGTCCACGAAAAGAAGTCGACATCTTAGCTTGGCTGGAAGATGGTCTTTCTTCTGCAGATGTTATCCCCCCCCCACTGCGGGGGGGCTCGACCCACCAGCGGACAGGCACCAGTATTGGGAGAGGGGGGCTGGCCGTCAGGGCCCACCGCGGCTCTGGCACAAACCCGGCGACACGGAGGTGGCACGGGCAGGAACGAACTGGCCGTGTCGGCTTCTCACTTTTTGGATTTTAGAAGGGCATGACATGCCTATATCTGTGTCTCCCCCTCCTTTTACTCCTCCACCTCTTTTCTTTTCGCATGACTATATGTACTTCTCACTTTTCCATGTGTTAGTTATGTCTTCTGAGCAGTTTGTCAGCTTTTGGACACCTTTGAAGGTGTTTTCTATGTGTTTCTATGTGTTTTTGTTTGCCTGCCATTGGTTTTAACGGTGTTCGAAGGTGTTCGACGAACAGTTCGACGAACAGTTCGGCGAACACACGGGTGTTCGACGAACCGAACCGAACTCGAACACTACGGGGGTGGCTCAACACCAATCATAACAACCTGAGTGTCAGAGATGCTTCCAAGGGTCTTCCCCATGCTGTTCCCATGTCTTTTCAGCACTGTATGCATGTGTCACACAGCACATGGGCAGATAAGGTTGTAAAATGTTAAAATGATATTTCCCGGTGATTGCTTTAGTCATGGTTGAAAGCAATACAAAAGTGCAAAAACGCATAAAAAATGCTACTTGTGAACATAGCTCAAGGTGTGGAGGAGTATTTTTGTTTTTGGCTATTTATTTTACCTTATACACAACTCTGTACCCTGGAAAGGATGTTCCTTAACATATTTCACAGGAAAGCACTTTCAGTTTCGTTTTTGAACGTTTTATTGTGAGCCCGTAAAAGTGGCTTAATACCTCTGACCACGTTGTTGACAGCAGTGACTTGGGGGTCAGAAATGCTTCCTGGGGCGATCCCCATGCTGTCCCCATGTCATTTGAGCACTGTCACTATGTTTTGGGCACTTTTTAGGCTTTCTATAGACTGCCAGGGGTGCCACCGCAAAAATGCTCTGGTCTCCCATAGACTAACATTGGGCTCCTTGCTCGGGTCGAGCACCCGAGTATCACGGTGAGCTCGGCCCGATCTTCAAGCACCCGAACATTTTAGTGCTCGCTCAACACTAGTAATCTGCTGACACAATAACTTTGCACTGTGATGCCATTCAGCTTTTCTTTAATTTGACACATTATATGTTGCAATATTTTGAATACTACTACTACTAATAATGATAATATTAAGAGAGGAGTGGATCAATCTGCGCAGGATTGTGTTCAAATACATTTTCCTGAAATTCGTGCTTTCAAGTGAATTCAAACATTTTAAGACTGGATTTGCGGTAAGCAAGCTAAAAAAACATACCGGACACGCATTTTATAGATTATCATACCTTGTACAGTACTTGGGCCATCTTAGATAAGCGGTTCACAATTTGTAGGGCAAAGTCTTTTTTCATTTTCTGAGCCTCTGTGTAAGTCTCTTGTCTTCTGTAGTTTGTAAGCTCTTATGGTCAGCGGGGTTATCTCTCTTTCTCCTCTCCCCCCATGCAATTACAAGCTTTCCTGTTTGGAGAATTCATTATGGGTACTTAAACCAATCACTTATAACAAAATCATGTATTCAGGAAGTCCAAAGATTAGATTACCATTAGAAATGTGCGGAATTGAATTCTACTCAAATTTTACTAAAATTCACATTTACCAAAATGCGTACTTTTGTACTTTGGTTTCTATTGGATTTAGCATAATGACAGCCTTTGGCCGCCATTTTTTTTTTATTAAAGTGAGGTCATCAAAAGTTTAAAAAAACAACCTTATACTCACCTAGCCGCTCACCTCTGCTCCTCACATCACCTGTCCAGTTTTCACAGCATCTTTATATAACTGCTGCTCCTGCTGAACCCCCTCTATGGTAACGCCGCACGTCGTGACTTCATGACCTTTTGCATACTTGTGCAGAATCTTGACAGGTCTTGTTAGTGCCAGAGGTTGGAGATTTTAACGCGAACTGTTGTAATAAGAAAATGTGGTGAAGACAATATAATATGGGTAAAGGTAAGGAGCGGAGGATCGATAGTGGTGAGCTATAAGGTGCAAACAAGAATTTTCTAAATTTTTTTACATCTTACATTTATTTTATCTCGACAAATCTCAGAGCAAAATAAGGTACATTGAATTTGCAGAGAATAATTTTTCTGCTAATCAAATTTCCAGGGAAAATTTGCAGTAACAGCAAAATTTTAATTTTGCCTGCTCATCTCATCTCAAGCTACTGTGACTTTAGTTTAGAGGAACTTTACTGATCTAAAATATAGCTAACGCTGTTGAGTTGCTAACTGGTCACTAGGTCATATTATGCAAAGTAATGTTCTTATTAGCATGAGACACAGGGATAAACACCTTCAATAATGTGGTTAAATGGGAAAATAATAGGTACACCCCACACTGTAGCATATGGAAACTACACTCAATTACCATTGTGAAAAATATTGGGGTTATCATTTCATGCCAATCGACTGTATAATATCCGGGCTGAGATTATAGACATCCTTCAAAGTGTGAGGCTTCAACAGGACACTTGGCTCAGCTAGTGGTCCAACTTCAAAAGCTCCAAGTGGAGAAGTTCATACTCCCAGCAACCTAGCTCGTACCATGGCCATTCTTGCAGGATGAACCCCTGCTGGAGCCTGAGCTGCTTAACTTCTTCAAAGATCAACCACAGACGTATGGGAGCCAACATTTCAGAAGGAGCTATGAAGTTATCATATATCCTTGCCATATACTGGTTACATTTTCAAGATCTCAGGAAGAAGCCAAAATCCCGCTGGGATTTCAACCCTTTCTAGCACCCTGTGGTGGGGAGATACATAGAACGGCAAGAAGAAGCTAGGTATCAAAGCCGTGTTTGGTCTCAAAGTGTAATGGGGGCCTGGCCAGATCCAATGGTGCCCAAAATGCTTTCCTATGACCTTCCGTGGAAAAGTTATGAGCCATCATAGGTTTTGGAGTTTCAGCTACAAGACTAGAGAGGAGGGAATCTAGGATCATCCCGAAAGCGAGTGATCAACCAAGTGGTTAATTGCTCCTGCAAGGCTGTGGCCCTTGTTATTTTCTAAAGGAGGTCACGTCATGTATCATGTTGGAAGAAACCAGAAATAACTGGCACACCACAGTGTCTGTGTGGTCTTTCTCGCCAAGTTGACATTAATTATCCCCAGAAATTGTAGAACGTCACATTAATGGAGACAATAGTGCATGACCCCCGACATGCTAGTGACGAGGCTGCGAGGTGCGATTCCTCACAATCATGGAAACCGAATTTAACCCCTTCCCGACATTTGCAGTATATATACGTAATGGTCGGGAAGGACTTCCTGACCAGTGGAGTATATATACGTCATGGCAATCGCCGACACACAGGGTGACAGACATCTATGGACAGGGTGCATTGAAGAATGCCTCCGGGAGTCAGATGATTCTCACAGTTGACACCCGCATGCTGAATGCTGTGTTCACAGCATTCAGCATGCAGGCAGAGGGAAGAAAGCCCCTCTGCCCTTGGATCGGAGAACCCACTAGGTCATAATAAATAAAACTAATTCTTCACCTGCTGTTGATTTGTTCATTCTGCCTCCTAAATATCACAGTAAGGCTTGGCTCACATTTATCCTGCGCTCTACAATGAGCGCTTGCACCAGGGTTCCAGTGTAAATCTCTGAAATACGTGATTCAGACTTACCCCCGGTGGAAGATTTCCTATAATGAGGCAGATGGAGTCACTTTGAACGCTATCTGGCCTGTCATCTGACGGTGTCTGTCTTTTTAGGCATGCATAAAAGCACAGCTCGCCATAGTTTTGTGCACTTCTGAAAAGGCCAATGCTGAACAGAGACCAGTCAGAGTCCTGAGTAACTCTGCTGGCTCATTATAGTGAATGGATCCCTTGGGGGTTTCATCTGAATCACATCACTCAGATATTTAGATGGAAACCCCAATATTAGTGCTCAGCATAGAGTGCCAGATAAATGTGATCCCAAATGTTATTGAAAATGTTCCCAACAAAAGCTTTAACTCAATCCATAAAAAAAGAACATCCCCACTCGGGTCCATCATCTGTCAATGGAAATATAGGTGGCTTCCACGTTACTGGTAGCACAAAGACTCTGGAAAAGCGCTATGGCTCCTCGCTCCCCAAAAGAAATTCAGCATACTCTGCACTCCCAAATCCAAATGTCCCTCTCTCTTCTGAGCTCCAGTGTGTTCCTAAACCACAGTTAGCATTCACATATTTGGCGTTTCTGTAGCGATGAGAGCCTGCCTAATTTACAGGTGCAAGTCTACAGAAGCATGAGCTGGGCACAACTTACTGATCACTACAATGTGCTAGTCACTACAACATACTGGTCACTACAATGTCAGTTTGCAATTTTCACACAACAACATCCGCTGCTGCTCGTTTATGGAAAAGAAGAGACCCATGAAAAAATAACGAGGTGATTATTATGGGGGACTTCAACTACCCCGATATAGACTGGGAAACCGAAAGCTGTAGATCTCAGAAAGGAAACAGGTTTCTGTCAATTATCAAAGACAATTATTTGTCACAACTTGTGCAGGAACCAACTAGGGGGACGGCCCTTTTAGACTTAATATTAACTAACAGGCCGGACAGAATAACTGGAGTGCAGGTGAGGGGCACCTGGGAAATAGTGACCACAACATTATACAATTCCACATGTGCTTCAGTAGGGTGCCCAGCAAGGGAGTCGCAAAAACACTGAACTTCAGGAGGGCAAAGTTTGATCAGCTAAGAGATGCCCTTCACCTTATAGACTGGGATAGTATCTTTAGTAATAGGAGCACAGATAGAAAATGGGAAATTTTCAAAACAGTCCTACATAGTCACTGTAGAAGGTACATACCTTATGGGAATAAAAGGGCTAGGAATAGGAGGAAGCCAATGTGGCTAAATAAGGAAGTCAAGAGGGCAATGGAAAACAAAAAAAGGGCTTTCGGTAAACTTAAACAAGAAGGCAGCGAGGAAGCGCTAATATCTTATAGGGAAAAAAACAAAATCTGTAAGAAACAAATAAGAATAGCAAAAGAGGAGACAGAGAGACTAATTGCCAAAGAAAGTAAAACGAATCCCAAACTGTTCTTTAACTATATAAACAGTAAAAGGATTAAAACTGATGGAGTTGGCCCATTGAAAAATAACCTGGGTAAAATCATAAAGGGCAATGAGGGTAAAGCAAATCTACTCAATAGCTTCTTCTCCACTGTTTTCACAAAAGAAAACAATTTATCGGAGGAAATGCAGAGTGATAAAGTAAACCCTCCACTAAATATCACCCACCTAACCCAGGGGGAAGTTCAGAAACGCCTAAATAATATCAAAATAGACAAGTCACCAGGCCCAGATGGCATACACCCCCGGGTACTAAAAGAATTAAGTAATGTGATAGACAGACCGCTGTATCTTATATTCAAGCACTCTTTATGGACAGGGTCTGTTCCTCTAGACTGGCGCCAAGCAAATGTGGTACCAATATTCAAAAAGGGGTCTAAAAGTGACCCTGGGAACTATAGACCAGTCAGCTTAACGTCTGTTGTGGGTAAATTGTTTGAAGGATTTCTTAGAGATGCTATTGTAGAATATCTTAATGATAATAACTGTCTAACTCCATATCAACATGGATTCATGAGGGATCGCTCCTGCCAAACAAACCTGATCGCCTTCTACGAGGAGGTGAGCTCACAGCTGGACCGGGGAGAGTCAGTGGATGTTGTATACCTTGACTTCTCCAAAGCGTTTGATACCGTGCCACACAAAAGGTTGGTATATAAAATGAGAATGCTTGGTCTGGGGGATAATGTGTGCAAGTGGGTAAATAGCTGGCTGAGTGATAGAAAGCAGAGGGTGGTTATCAATGGAGTAAGCTCAGGGTGTGTCAGGGTTACTAGCGGGGTGCCTCAAGGGTCTGTCTTGGGCCCTATATTATTTAATATATTTATTAATGATCTAGTGGAAGGGTTGCATAGTAAAATAGCAATATTTGCAGATGATACTAAACTTTGTAAAGTAGTTAATACAGATGAGGATAGGGCACAGCTACAGGAGGATTTAGATAAATTGGGGAGTTGGGCCAAAAAATGGCAAATGGGGTTCAATGCCGATAAATGTAAGGTCATGCACATGGGAAAGAAAAACAGCAGTCACCCATACATATTAAATGGGAAACCGTTGGGGAAATCTGACATGGAGAAGGACCTGGGCGTCTTGGTTAATAGCAAATTAAATTGGAGTGCCCAGTGTCAGGCAGCAGCTGCGAAGGCAAATAGAGTCATGGCATGCATCAGAAGAGGAATAGGAGCATGTGATGAGAACATTGTTCTTCCTCTGTATAAAGCGCTGATAAGGCCGCACTTAGAATATTGTGCACAGTTCTGGGCTCCGGGGCTCAGGAAAGACATATTGGAGCTAGAGAGGGTACAAAGGAGGGCGACTAAGGTAATAAAGGGAATGGAGGGACTAGAATACCCAGAGAGGTTGTCAAAATTAGGCCTATTTACGTTGGAAAAGAGAAGGCTTAGGGGAGACCTCATAAACATGTATAAATACATCAGGGGGCAGTACAGAGACCTCTCCCATGACCTGTTTATACCAAGGATGGTGACAAAGACGAGAGGGCACACTATGCGTCTGGAGGAAAGGAGGTTCCTGCACCAGTATAGAAGGGGATTCTTTACGGTCAGAGCCATGAGACTCTGGAACTCTCTGGGAGAGGAAGTGTTGATGTCCAACTCACTTAACGAGTTCAAGAGAGGCCTGGACGCCTTTCTTGAGAACAATAAAATTACATCTTATGCTTAGTTAATTAATCCAGGGATTTAATCTGACTGCCAGATTGGTGTCGGGAAGTGAATTTTTCCTCAATGATGTAAATTGGCCTATACCGCATGTTTTTTTTTTGCCTTCCCCTGGATCAACGCTGCGGAATAGCTGCAGTGCACAAGAAATAGGCTGAACTGGATGGACGATTGTCTTTTTTCGGCCTTATAAACTATGAAACTATGAAGTCAAAATTCTAACTACACCTGAAGATAAATTCCCAAAGGGGTATAATTTCCAAAATGGGGGATTCTGGTCTTCTAGCACTTAGGGGTTCTGTATATGGAGCCTGCATACTATTCTAGAAAAATCTGTGCTCCAAGAGGCAAATAGCGCTTCATCCCTCCCGAGTCTCGCCGTGTGGCTAAGCAGTATTGTACAGCCACATATGGTGTATTTCTACATTCAGCAGCAATTGTGGGAGAAATTTTTGTGCCATTTTTACCTATTTTCCAGTGTAAAAATGTAAAATTTGGGGCTAGAACAAAATTTTGGTGGTAAAAATGTAATTATTTTTTTCTTCACTGCCAAAAGGTACAAAATTCTGTGATCCACCTGTGGTGTCAATATGATCATTGCACCCCTAGATGAATTCATTGAGAAGTGTGATTTGTAAAATAGGGTGTCTGCTGTTCTGGCACCTCAGGGGCTCTGCCAATGTGAGATGGCACCCTCAAATTACTCCTATCAAAATGTGAACTCCAATATGACACTTCTATCCTTCTGAGATTTGAACTGTGCCTCAAAAAGTAGTTTTCGACCACATATGGGGTATTGACGTACACCGGAAAAATTGCACAACAAATTTTGGGGTCCATTTTCTTCTGATATCCTTGTGAAAATAAACAAATTTAAGGCTAAAATAAAATTGTGGGAAAATTATTTTTTTCATCTTTACAGATCCACCTTGTAAAATTCTGTGAAACACCTGTGGGTTTAAGGTGCTCACCACACATCTGAAAAAAATCCTTGAGGGGTATAGTTTTCAAAATGAAGTCACTTGTGGGGGTAACCACTATATATACCCCTCAGGGGCTCTCCAAAGTGATATGACACGCACAGACCATTCCATCAATGTGTGCGTTCCAAAACGTTACTCCTTCCTTTTTGAGCCCTACCGTGCGTCCAAACAAAAATTTTCCCCCACATTTGGGGTATCTGCGTGCTCAGGAAAAGTTGAACAAAAAATTTTGGGGTCTATTTTTACCTGATCTCCTTGTGAAAATAAACACATTTGGGGCTAAAACAAAATTGTGGGAAATTTTTTTTTTTCATTTTTACAGATCCACGTTGTAAAATTCTGTGGTGAAGCAACTGTGGGTTTAAGGTGCTCAACACACATCTAAAAAAAATCCTTGAGGGGTCTAGTTTCCAAAATGAGGTCACTTGTGGGGTTTTTGCACTGTATATTCCCCTCAGGGGCACTCCAAACGTCATATGACACCCGCAGACCATTCCATTAATGTGTGCGTTCCAAAACAATACTCCTTCCTTTCTGAGCCCTGCTGTGTGCCCAAACAATCATTTTTCCACATATGGGGTATCTGTGTGCTCAGAAGAAATTGAACAACACATTTTGGGGTCTATTTTTTCTTGTTACCAATTTGAAAATAAAAAATTTGGGGCTAAAATAACTTTTTTGTGGGAAAAATGGGATTTTTTTATTTTCACTGCTCTACGTTATAAACTTGTGTTAAGCACTTGGGGGTTCAAGGTGCTCACTAAACATCTATATAAGTTCCTTGAGGGGTTTAGTTTCCAAAATGGTGTCACTTGTGGGGGGTATCGACTGTTAAGGCATATCAGGGGCTCTCCAAATGCGACATGGTGTCTGCTAATTATTCCAGCAAATTTTGCATTCAAAAAGTCAAATGGCGCTCCTTCCCTTCCAAGCCCTGCTGGACGCCCAAACAGTAGTTTTCCTTCACATATTGAGTATCGGCATACTCAGGAGAAATTGCAAAAAAAATTGTATGCAATTTTTCGTGTTGCCCTTGTTAAAATGCAATATTTGGGGCTCAAAAACATTTTCATGGGAAAAATGTGAAATTTTTATTTTTACGGCTCAATGTTATAAACTTCTGTGAAGCACCTAGGGGTTCAAAGTGCTCACCACACATATAGAAAAGCTCTCTGAGGGGTCTAGTTTCCAAAATGGTGTCACTTTTGGGGGGTTTCTACTGCTTAGGCACATCAGGGGCTCTCCAAACGCGACATGACGTCTGCTAATTATTCCAGAAAATTTTACATTCAAAAAGTCAAATTGCACTTCTTCCCTTCCAAGCCCTGCCATGCGCCCAAACAGTGTGTCGGTGTGGTCAGGAGAAATTGCACAACAAATTTTGGGGTCCATTTTTTCCTGTTATCCTTTACAAAAATAAAAAAATTGAGGTCCAAAGTAAAAAATTTTGGAAAAAAAGTTAAATGTTCATTGTTTTCTTCCAGATTCCAAAAATTCACGTGAAGCACCTGAAGGGTTACTAAACTTCTTGAATGTGGTTTTGAGCACCTTCAGGCGTGAAGTTTTTAGAATGGTGTCACTTTTGGATATTTTCTGTCATAAAGGCCCCTCAAAGTCACTTCAAATGTGATGTCATCTCTAAAAAAATGGGTTTGTAAATTTTGTTGGAAAAATTAGAAATCACTGGTCAACTTTTAACCTTTATAACTTTCTAACAAAAAAAATGTGTTTCCAAAATTGTGCTGATGTAAAGCAGACATGTGAGGAATGTTATTTATTAACTATTTTGTGTGATGTAACTCTCTGATTTAAGGGCATAAAAATTCAAAGTTCAAAAATTGCAAAAATTTTCTAAATTTTAGTCAAATTTCCGATTTTTTCACAAATAACCGCCAGTCATTTAAAATTTTTTTTACCACTATCATTAAGTACAATCTGTCACAAAAAAATAGTCTTAGAATCGTGGGTTCTGTTGAAGAGTTCCAGAGTTATTATCTCATAAAGTGTCACTGGTCAGAATGGTAAAATTTGGCCCGATCAGGTGAAAGCAAGCTTGGGGATTAAGGGGTTAAATCATGCAATTCTGTTTATTATCCTTAGTTGCTCAATGTTGCAAATGGAAAGTTTCAGAGATGCATATGTGTTTATGTATGATATATGTACAGTACAGACCAAAAGTTTGGACACACCTTCTTATTTAAAGATTTTTCTGTATTTTCAGGACTTTGAAAATTGTACATTCACACTGAAGGCATCAAAACTATGAATTAACACATGTGGAAATATATACTTATCAAAAAAAGTGTGAAACAACTGAAAATATGTCTTATATTCTATGTTCTTCAAAGTAGCCACCTTTTGCTTTGATGACCGCTTTGCACACTCTTGGCATTCTCTTGATGAGCTTCAAGAGGTAGTCACCGGAAATGGTTTTCACTTCACAGGTGTGCCCTGTCAGGTTTAATAAGTGGGATTTCTTGCCTAATAATTAGTGTTGAGCCACCCCTGTAGTGTTCGGGTTCGGTTCAGTTCGTCGAACACCAGTGTGTTCGCCAAACTGTTCGTCGAACTGTTCGTCGAACACCGTTAAAACCAATGGCAGGCAAACAAAAACACATAGAAACACATAGAAAACACCTTCAAAGGTGTCCAAAAGTAGTGTTGAGCCACCCCCGTAGTGTTCGAGTTCGGTTCGTCGAACACCCGTGTGTTCGCCGAACTGTTCGTCGAACTGTTCGTCGAACACATTCGAACACCGTTAAAACCAATGGCAGGCAAACAAAAACACATAGAAACACATAGAAAACACCTTCAAAGGTGTCCAAAATCTGACAAACTGCTCAGAAGACACAGCTAACAGATGGAAAAGTGACAAGTACATATAGTCATGCGAAAAGAAAAGAGGTGGAGGAGTAAAGGGAGGGGGAGACACAGATATAGGCATGTCATGCCCTTCTAAAATCCAAAAAGTGAGAAGCCGACACGTTCAGTCCGCTCCTGCCCGTGCCACCTCCGTGTCGCCGGGTTTGTGCCAGAGCCGCGGTGAACCCTGACGGCCAGCCCCCCTCTCCCAATACTGGTGCCTGTCCGCTGGTGGGTCGAGCGAGCCCCCCTGTGGTGGAGGCAGCTCTAAGCTTTTTAATTTAAATTGTCTCTCTAATTTGAATAAATACACTTTAAATCCATTTACAAGGATCTATTGGAGGGCAAGTCTCATGCCAGCAGCCGCGTAATTCCAGCTCCAGTAGCGTCCACTAAAGCTGCTGCAGTTAAAAAGCTTTTATAAGGATCGAGCTCGGCTGTCCACCGCAAGGCATCCTACTGCCAGTCCGAGCCCCTATGCCTTGGGGTGCCTCCTGATGCTCTTCACTGAGTATCCCGTGGTCCCGAAGCATTTCCTTTGAAAAAAAGAAGTGTCCAAACTACAGGTGGTGTAGCTTGCTTAACAGCCGGGATAATCCGCTGACTAGCAGACCCTGCTACTAGGCACAAAGTATTTCCTGGGCTAGATGCAGTTAAAAATTTGTAATTAGATACTCTCGTTGGATGCTGAGAAAGCATTCCATAGAGTCTCCTGGCACGCCATATATGATTCTCTTAAAAAGCTTGGGGTAGGGGTCTAGGGGACCCTTTTATAGCCAAAATCACGGCCCTGTATCGCAATACGTCACCTAGGCTGAAGATAAATGGAACTGTAGCACCCTGAGGGCTCGGTTGCTACAGAGGTATTGCACCTCACCCAGAGGTGTGATATCTCACTCTCAGGTAAGGATGTAGTGTGGATCAGGACCTGACACCTGCATGCATTACACCACATTGACGTGGGGCAGGGCGACCAATATGCCCCTGAGATGGGCACGACAGTCCCTGTCCCTGGCTGGAGTGGGGGGAGGGAACATTGAGGAAGGGGAACCCTGTAGTGCAGGAGCAGGGAGGAAGCAGTTCCTGGGTGCATTGAGAAGGGAGTATAAAAGGTGGGCACCATCTTAGTTCAGTGCAGAGAAGTCTGAGCAGAAATGGCAGGGAGCAGGGGCTCTGCATGAGCTCTGCTCCGGAGGCGGGCCTAGTAACAGAGGCCCAGGCCTGGAAGAGGGAGAAGGAAGGAAGAGGAGCGGAGAAGGCTCCAGGAACGAGAAACGAAGGGATCTCAGGGGTGCGGACGGGCGAGTCGCCACCGCACGCCCGAATCCACCTGCGTGGAGGGGTCAGGCCAAAGGGGGAGACCGGTCCCCGAAACTAGTGGAGGCAGGAAACGACCCTCAGCTAGAAACAGGAGGCTGTGACATTTTATGTGGCGTAGCCCCTCGCTATACCCGCTAGGAAGGCACCACATAGGGTCAGGGAAACTGGCGCCAAGTTTACCAAGAGGAGGCCCGAGGCAGCCGGACAGAAGGGTTGGTAAGAAAGGCCAGACAAAGGACACACAAAGGGGGTCCTGTGAAGCACTCCAAAGTTATCTGGGAGTTGTCTGAGCCCCTCACCTGGTGAGCACAGTACGACGTGGGCAGCCGTTACCTGCAGACGTGGTCTGGATAATAAGAACTGTGAGTAAAGGCCCTGGACTGCATCACTGACTCCGTGTCATTACTCCTGCTGCCCTGCACCATCACCCCCATCCTCCGCATACACTGCCCTGAGGCTATACTCCTCCCGTGGGGAGTTATGCTACGCTCTGCTGCACCCACAACACCAGCCTCAGCGGTCTGCCCTGGAGCGGCGGTTCACTCTGACCGCAATCCACGGGTGGCGTAGTCGGACATTTAAACATCAAAACCACATAAATAGTTCCGCCACTGGTTTGACTGCCCTGAGCCACGGAACCGGGTCGCCGCCACGGAGACTACAACCACCAGCATCCACCAAAAAGGGTCCGGCTCCGGGTGTCCCAAGGCCCAGGGGCGCGTCAGAACATTTTCATCACCTTTCACAATCACCAATGGGACAAGGCAGGGATGTTCTCTGTCCCCTCTCTTATACATCCTAGTGACGGAGCACCTGCTCTCATCAATTCGCCATAACCCCAATATTAGGTGGATTGAGGTGGGAGGCACCGAGTACAAGTGCTCTCTATTTGCTGATCATGTCCTAGTATATATCACTCAATCACATATATCCATCCATGCTGTTATGGCTGAAATAGATCACTTTGTTACATGGTCAAATTTTAAAATCCATGCAGCGAAGTCTGAGGCCCTCGATGTCTCCCTCCCCAAATCCATATAGGATTCCATCCAGTCCAACTTTCCCTTTGCCTGGCCCTCACAGGGTATCAAATACTTAGGAATTCCTATTCATAGAGACCTCTCCCATCTATGTTATCTTAATTTTGGGCCCTTTATTGAACAACTCCATACAGACCACGGTTGGCAAGTTAGAACTGTAAGATTCACTACGTGAACCACTGGTGTTTTGTGGAAAAGCACATGTACACTGTGTTCCAAATTATTATGCAAAAAGTGTTTAGGAGTGATAAGGGAAGAATTTGGTTGTTTGTCAGTTAAACTCATTGATGGTGATGTGTGTCAGGGCTCTTTATATCACTGTAAGCAATTGCAGACACCTGTGCTAATTAGTTTGGCAGGTGTGTCCAATGAAAGGCAAGACTACTTAAGAAGGCTGTCTCACATTATTAAGCAGCCTACATTTTCTGCCAAAATGGGAAAAAAAAAGGATGTGTCGGCTGCTGAGAAGCAACAAATTGTGGAGTGTTTAGGTCAAGGCATGACTACAATCAACATTGTGCGATGATCAGGATGAAGTGTCTTGGCAATCAAGAAGTATGTAGCTGATTCACAGTACACACGTGTGCGTGCTGATAAGGGCAAATTGAGGACTCTTTCCTACAGGCAATTACGTCAGGTTGAAAGAGCAGCGGCAAAAAAGCCTTGTCATAGCAGCAGACAAGTTTTTGAAGCTGCTTGTGCCTCCAACGTCCCCCGAACAACAAGATGCAGGGTCCTTCAGAGGTTTGCAGCTGTGCATACGCCATCCTGTCGACCTCCTCTATCCACTTCACACAAGCAGAAACGGCTCCAGTGGGCCAAACATTACATGAAGACTGATTTCAAAACTGTTTTGTTCACGGATGAGTGCCGTGCAGCGCTCGATGGTCCAGATGGATGGGGTGGAGGATGGCTGGTTGATGGACACCCCACGCAAACACGGCTACAGCGCCAACAAGGAGGAGGTGGAGTAATGTTTTGGGCTGGAATCATGGGGAGAGAGATTGTCGGCCCCTTTAGGATCCCTGAAGGCGCTAAAGATGAACTCCATAATGTATGTGGATTTTCTCAAACAGCACTTCCTGCCATGGTTCAAGAAGAAGAACCGTGTATTTCACAGCAAGATCATTTTTCTGCATGATAATGCACCATCTCATGCTGCACATAAAACATCTGCATCTCTGGCTGATATGGGCATAAAAGGGGACAAACTTATGGTGTGACCCCCATGCTCCCCTTACCTCTACCCCATTCAGAACCTTTGGAGCATCATTAAAAGGAGTGTCTATGATGGCGGGAGGCAGTTCACATCTAAGCAACAGCTCTGAGAGGGTATTCTGTCCTCATGCAAAACAATTGAAGCAGAAACCATCCAAAACCTGACAAATTCAATGGACGAGAGAGTTCAGAAGCTCCTTTCGAACAAGGGGTCCTATGTGAAAATGTAACATCACCTAGAATAAAGTTTTGAGTTGAAAACTGTTTGATTTCAGTTTCTAACAACCTGCTAATGCTTATAATTTCAAAAATGACCATTTTTTTGGTCTTTATTAAAATGAAAAGGTTGATCGAAAAGTTTGGGGGATCTAAGAGTGTGGCAACCCAGTAGTCATGATTACTTCGAATTCTGACAATATGAGGGTCATGCTGCAGGTAGTGCAGCAAGAAGGCACTTATGTGTCTTGCGCATCTCGGAGCCCCAAAATTATTTTCCGGGCTAGATGCAGCTAAAAATTATTATTAATTTTAAATCTGGTGAAGCTTTAGTATAGATGGCCTAATAGGATCAGTGCTGCACACTGCTACAAAGCCCAAATTATTTTCCAGTCAAGATACAGATAAACATGATTAGTAATTTTAAATCTGGTGGAGCTTATTATAGATGGCCTAATAGAATCAGTGCTGCACACTGCTACAAAGCCCAAATTATTTTCCAGCCAAGATACAGATAAACATGATTAGTAATTTGAAAGCTTAAAACGGTTGGTAGGGTGATTTTAACCAATCATCAAGCTTTTACTCTCCCCAGGATGACACGGGGTAGAAAAGTCGTTTCGGATCCATTATTTGTTCATCTTTATGAACGTGAGTCTGTCTACATTATCAGTGGAGAGCCGCGTGCGCTTATCTGTCAGCACACCACCAGCAGCGCTGAACACAAGTTCAGACAGAACGCTGGCTGCGGGGCATGACAAGATCTCCAAGGCGTAAGTGGCTAGCTCCGGCCATTTATCCAGATTGGAAGCCCAAAAAGAGCAAGGGTCCAGTGACACAGTCGTGGCTTCAATGCTTACTTGGAGATACTCCTGTACCATCGTCTCTAGGCGTTGACTATGTGTCAGACTTCTTGTCTCCTGTGTCCTTGCAAAGGATGGGCTAAAAAAGTGGTGAAATGATTCCGCAAAATTGATGTTACCAGCAGATACTGTGGTTCTGTTTGAGTGCTGAACACTTGACGGTCCCACGGTTGGCAAGTTGGAACTGTGAGATTCACTACGTGCACCACTGGTATTTTGTGGAAAAGCACATGTAAGATTCTGCAACAGTCTCTGCTGATACTCCTGCATGCGTGCATCTCTTTCTATGGCAGGAATAATTTCTGCAAATTTACTTTTGTACCGGGGATCTAACAGTGTGGCAACCCAGTAGTCAGGATTATTTCTAATTCTCACAATTCGAGGGTCATGTTGCAGGTAGTGCAGCAAGAAGGCACTCATGTGTGTTGCGCATCCAGGAGCACCAAGTCCCTGTTGTGTTGGTGGCGAGGTAACAATCATGCTTCCTTCCTCTGTCCTCTCCCCCCAACCTCGCACAACAGAAATGTGATCAAGGTCTCCCTCATCTGATGAGTCTTCCATCAGTTCGTCCTCCACTTCTTCCTGGGCTCCTGCACCTTCCTCACTAGTTTGGCTGCTACCATGCGCCCTGGTAAAACCATCTCCCCCACCCTCACATGCCTGCCGCCTTGGTGCTGCCGACCATCTGGACCTTGCAGATGTTAGCCCTTCCGCATACAACTCCTCCTCCTCTACTTCCTCCACCTCCTCTTGTGCCACCACCTGACTCCGAATTCTGTTTAACATGTGCTCCAGCATGTAAATCACCGGAATAGTCATGCTGATAATGGCATCGTCAGCACTAAACATCTTCGTCGCCATTTCAAAACTGTGCAGAAGGGTGCATAGGTCCCTGATCTGAGACCACTCCTCCAGCGTGATTTGCCCCACCTCTGGATCTCGTTGGCCCAGGCTATACGTCAGAACGTATTGCACCAGGGCTTGTCGGTGCTGCCACAGTCGCTGCAACATGTGCAGAGTTGAATTCCACCGGGTAGGCACATCGCATTTTAGCCGGTGAAGTGGCAGGCCCAACGACTTCTGTAGAGATGTAAGTCGCTGATCTGCGGGATGCGAACGGCGAAAGTGAGCACACAGCGACCGTGCCCTCTGCAGAAGGCCATCTAGTCTGGGATAGTGGGCTAAAAATTGCTGGACAACCAGGTTCAACACGTGAGCCATACAAGGCACGTGTGTGACATTGACCCGGCGAAGGGCCGCACCCAGGTTTGCAGCATTGTCGCACACGGCCTTCCCTGGTTTCAGGTCCAGTGGAGACAACCATTCATTAAATTGGTTCTCCAGAGCTGACCACAACTCCTCAGCTGTGTGACTCACATTTCCCAGACATTTCAATGTAAAAACCGCCTGATGACGTTGAGCCCTACTGCCGGCAAAGTAAGGAGGTGTGCAGGATCCCTTCTGCGCAGTTAGAAAGCTTGTGGCATGACCAGACAGGCTTTGGGTGCAGGTGGAAGACCGAGAGGAGGTTGAGGAGGCAGAAGCAGTGGAGGAACTTTGACATAAAGAGGATTGACGCACAACTCGTGGGGACGGCAAGACTTGGACAGCAGCCCCTTGTCCTGCTGTCACCATAGTTACCCAGTGCCCAGTCAGCGACATGTAACGCCCCTGTCCATGCCTACTCGTCCAAGTGTCTGTGGTGAAATGCACCCTGTCACACACAGAGTTTCTAAAAGAAGCGGTGATGTTGTGTGCGACATGCTGGTGGAGCGCAGGCACACCTTTCTTTGAGAAGTAGTGCCGACTGGGCATCTGGTACTGGGGCACTGCGACGGACATAAGGTCTCGAAAATCCTCTGTGTCCACCAGGCGGAAAGGCAGCATTTCTGTAGTCAAGAACTTGCAGATGGTGAAATTCAACCTCTTAGCTTTCTCATGGCTAGGAGGAAATGGTCTTTTACTTGTCCACATCTGAGGGACCGAGGGCTGGCTATTTTGCTTAGACGGGGTTGGTAAGGGTGTCCCCGGCAAACTGCCGGTCTGTGAGGAAGATGCAGGCGGACATGTTAGGTTGCCTTGATCCAAAGGTGGTGCTATCGATGTCGGACAGCGCTCAACACCAGCTGGTGTTACCACCTCCAAAGAAAATTATGACCTGCCAATCACGCTGGCTGTTGCGGGTAAAGAGGTGGCAGGTCTGCGCCCCAAAACAGGTGTGACTGATGTCCCCCCAGTCACAGAGGATGAAGAGGCCGCGGATGCACAAGATATGGCAGACGGTGGTTGGCCCGGCCGGCTAGGCCGCATTGTAGCACACTGAGCTTCCCACTGCAACTTATGCTTCATGTCCATGTGTCGGTTCATGCATGAAGTACTCAAACTATGTATTTTTTGGTCTCTACTTAGCTTTTGCTGACAAATGTTACAGATAACACGAGTTGGGTCATCTTTATCGATCTGAAAAAATGCCCAGGCTATGCAAGGCTTAGCACCCATGCGACCTGAAGAGCCACCACGACTTGTGGTGAGAGGCAGAGTTGTGTTTGAACATGCAGTTGTTGACGTGCTTCCAGTAGTACGTCTCTGTCCAGGAAGGCGCAACCTGACCTCGTCGTCACTAGCATCTTCCTCCACCTCCTCTGCTGACCTCATCTCTTGGCTGACTGTGGGTTGACAGTAAGTGGGATCTCCAACCTCATCATCATCACCCTGTGCGTTATCACACCCTTCGTCCTCAGAGCCAAACTGTTCCTGCCCTGACAAAAAACTAAAGTTGTCGCTCCAATCAGGTATTTGAGACTTATCATTGTCTTCCTCATTGTCTCCACCAACAGGAGTTACAGTTTGGGAATGAGGGTCTACATTATGGTCAGAACCTTCTGCGTCTGGTCCTGGATCCGACTCATAAAGATTCTGGGCATCAGTGCAGATCATTTCCTCGTCTGGATTCACAGAAGCGCTGGAGTCGACCTCTGATTCCCAGGCTATAGTATGAGTAAACAGCTCTGCAGACTCAACCATCTGTTCTACCTCATACTCAGACGGGCAGCTATAGATTTGGGAGCTGTGAGGAAGCAAGTGCGATTGGGGTGACACCTTTGAGGACTGGAGTATTTGTGATGTTGAAGTTGATGTGGAGGAGAGCCCACTTAAAGGAGCACTTGATATCCGTTGAAGCACCTGCTGTTTTTGTGCCTCATCTGGAATTTGTAGCGATTGGCGTGGCCGTAAGAAAGGGATCTTATCACATTGTCCGCTAAAAGAAGTAGACATTTTAGTTTGGCTGGAAGATGGGCTTTCTTCTGCAGATGTTACTGTTGCTTTAACACCTACCCCACGGACACAACCTTTTTTCCCCTTCCCAACACGCCTATTCCCCTTTCCACCAGCAGCAGGCCTTTTTCCACTCATTTTGGTGGTTAACTAATTACCAACTCTGGAGTTGTTTGCACCTAAAAACAATGGATGGGAACCGAGCAGAGCTGAGTGGCCAAACTGTGGTATTAGGCCAAAACTATTGGCTGGGTTAGATGCAGAAAAAAATTATATTCAATTTGCAACCTGATGGAGGTCAGTATAGATGGACTAATAGAGAAAGTCCCACACACTGCTAGAAGGCCAAATATTTTTTCAGAGCTAGATGCAGAAAAAAATATATTCAGTTTGCAACCTGATGGAGGTCTGTATAGATGGATTAATAGAACAAGTCCCACACACAGCTAGAAGCCCAATATTTTTTCAGAGGTAGATGCAGAAAAAAATATATTCAGTTTGCAACCTGATGGAGGTCAGTATAGATGGACTAATACAACAAGTCCCACACACAGCTAGAAGCCCAATATTTTTTCAGAGGTAGACGCAGAAAAAAATATATTCAGTTTGCAACCTGATGGAGGTCTGTATAGATGGATTATTAGAACAAGTCCCACACACAGCTAGAAGCCCAATATTTTTTCAGAGGTAGATGCAGAAAAAAATGTATTCAGTTTGCAACCTGATGGAGGTCAGTATAGATGGACTAATACAACAAGTCCCACACACAGCTAGAAGCCCAATATTTTTTCAGAGGTAGATGCAGAAAAAAATATATTCAGTTTGCAACCTGATGGAGGTCTGTATAGATGGATTAATAGAACAAGTCCCACACACAGCTAGAAGCCCAATATTTTTTCAGAGGTAGATGCAGAAAAAAATATATTCAGTTTGCAACCTGATGGAGGTCAGTATAGATGGACTAATACAACAAGTCCCACACACAGCTAGAAGCCCAATATTTTTTCAGAGGTAGATGCAGAAAAAAATATATTCAGTTTGCAACCTGATGGAGGTCTGTATAGATGGATTAATAGAACAAGTCCCACACACAGCTAGAAGCCCAAAATTTTTTCAGAGGTAGATGCAGAAAAAAATATATTCAGTTTGCAACCTGATGGAGGTCAGTATAGATGGACTAATACAACAAGTCCCACACACAGCTAGAAGCCCAATATTTTTTCAGAGGTAGATGAAGAAAAAAATATATGCAGTTTGCAACCTGATGGAGGTCAGTATAGATGGACTAATACAACAAGTCCCACACACAGCTAGAAGCCCAATATTTTTTCAGAGCTAGATGCAGAAAAGAATTATATTTAATTTGCAACCTGATGGAGGTCAGTATAGATGGACTAATAGAATGATGCTATGCCCAAAAGATTTTACTTCACTAGGTGCAGTAAAAAAATTGGTATTCTATACACAGGTGGTATATCTTGCAACACAGATAGGCTACTCCACTGACTTACACACTCTGCAATAGGCCAAAAAGGATTAGCTTTGCTAGATTCAGCCAAATGCTGTGAAAAAAACTTGCACAGCACTGGCACAGACCTGCCTGGCAAAAACTGATAGGAACTGATGTAACCTAGTCCTGAAAAGGACTCCAATTACAATTAGTCTTTACTCCCACAATCTATCTATTTAAGAGCACAGACCTGCCTGATAAAAGTCGTAGGAAATGCTGTAACCTAGTCCTTAAAAGGACTGCAATCACAACTATTCCCTACTCCCAAGCTATCTGTAGATTTGTGCGAAAATTGGCTTGAAATTAACAAGGTATAGCGCACACAGCAACAGCGGTGCCGTCTAACATGCAGCTGCAGCAGTGAGAAAATGGTGGCGACGGGGAAAATGGCTTGGTCTTATAGGGCAAAGACATGTGACATACACTGCCAATGACACATGCCCTTGCTTGTGTGAAAAAAAGCACTTCGCTCCGTGTGTGCGCTGCTGATAGGCTGACAGATTGCACCTCCCCACTGTAAATGCGGGAAAGAGAAAAAAAAATGGAGATCTTCATTGTTCCTGCAGAGATCCATCCCCTGCCCCTCCCCCCACCCCGCTGTACACTCAAACTGCGTATTAACATTAATTTTCATCATTACTGAGAAAAAATCCAGTTATGATTTTGGTGCACGAACAGTTATCGAACATAACCTCGAACAGCCAAATTTTTCTCAAATTGTTCGTGTTCGCCGAACGGCTCGAACACCGCCCAAAACAGCTCGAATTTGAGATTGGCAAACAGTTCGAGTAGAACAACGCTCATCTCTATCCAAAAGCTGACAAACTGCTCAGAAGACACAACTAACACATGGAAAAGTGACAAGTACATATAGTCATGCGAAAAGAAAAGAGGTGGAGGAGTAAAAGGAGGGGGAGACACAGATATAGGCATGTCATGCCCTTCCAAAATCAAGAAAGGCTGGAGTAAAAATCTAAAATCAGCCTACCAACACCCAGACGTCGTGACAAGAAAATTAAAAAAAGAAATATCTTTAGGTAGAATGGCGGTTCCATTCAGAACACTTTCCTTACAAGACGTAGTGGTATCCCCGTTGTGAGTTGTGCCAAAAACGGAACCCAATACATTCGAACTAATCCACCATTTGTCATATCCAAGGGGCAGGTCAGTAAACGACAACATCGACGCGGAACCAAGTACAGTAGTATATACTGTACATCCTTTGACAAGGCAATCAGGTGGATCAAGAAGTTGGGAAGGGTCACCCTAATGGCCAAAACAGACATTGATGCGGCGTTCCAGTTACTTACTACCTGTGCCTCCGAATAGTGTCCACCGATTGGGCTGCTTCTGGGAAGGAGCATACTATATAGATCGCTGTTTGCCCATGGGGTGGTCCAGATCCTGCTCACTAATTGAGGCGTTTAGTTGCTTCCTCGAATGGGTTGTAATGGACGTTTCTAAGGGGGCAAATATTATCCATTACCTCGACAACTTCTTATGCCTGGGCCCAAAAGATTCGCCACAGTGTGAATACACGCGGTAGTCCACTTGTGAGAACGAGAGAGTTGGAGGGAGAGCGGACACCACAGAGCCGAGGGGTTAGATGGAGAACGGAAGAAGGAAAGAGGGCGAGGGAGGTAAGGGAGAACAGTGGAAGGCCGACCTGAGCTCCCCCACCTTCCTGCTGGGCGGGGAACAGCCCTGGGAAGAAAAGCCGCTTGCGCATCCCTTTGAGGTTACGGGCGCGAGCGGGCAGAGGGACTACGCTGGAGTGCGAAGCCAAAATGGCCAGTCCGTTCCTGCCCGTGCGACCTCCGCGTCGCCAGGTTTGTGCCAGAGCCGCGGTGGACCCTGACTGCTAGCCCCCCTCTCCCAATACTGGTGCCTGTCCGCTGGAGGGTCGAGCCCCCCCCGCGGTGGGGGGTGGAGTAACATCTGCAGAAGAAAGACCATCTTCCTGACAAACTAAGATGTCTACTTCTTTTCGTGGAAATTTGATACGATCTATTTCTTACGGACACGCCCATCGCTACAAATTCCAGATGAGGCACAAAACAGCAACAGCAGGTGCTTCAACGGATATCAAGTCCTCCTTCAAGTGGGCTCTCCTCTACCTCAACTTCAACATCACAAATACTCCAGTCCTCAGAGGTGTCACCCCAATCGCACTTGCTTCCTCACTGCTCCCAAGTCTCCAGCTGCCCGTCTGAGTATGGGGTAACACAGATGGTTGAGTCTGCACAGCTGTTTACTCATACTATAGCCTAGCAAACGGAGGTCTGCTCCAGAGCTAATGTTAATTCAGACGATGAAATGATCTGCACTGATGCCCAGAATCATTATGAGTCGGATCCAGGACCAGATGAAGAAGGTTCTGAGCATAATGTAGACCCTCATTCCCAAACTGTAACTCCTATTGGTGGAGACAATGATGAAGACGATGATGACAATCAAATACCTGATTGGAGCGACAACTTGACTTTTCGGTCAGGGCAGAAAGAGGTTGGCTCTGAGGACGACGGGTGTGAGAACACACAGGGTGATGATGACAAGGTTGGAGATCCCACTTACTGTCAACCCACAGTCAGCCAAGAGATGAGGTCAGCAGAGGAGGTGGAGGAGGATGCTATTGAAGACAAAGTTATGTTGTGCCTTCCTGGACAGAGACGGAGAACTGGAAGCATGTCAACAACTGCATCCTCAACCACAACTCTGCCTCTGACCACAAGTCGTGGTGGCTCTTCAGGTCGCATGGGCTCTAAGCCTTGCATAGCCTGGGCATTTTTTCAGATCGATAAGGATGACCCAACTCGTGTTATCTGTAATATTTGTCACCAAAAGCTAAGTAGAGGCCAAAAAATCCATAGTTCGAGTACTTCATGCATGATCCGTCACATGGATATGAAGCATAAGTTGCAGTGGGAAGCTCACTGTGCTACAACCACTGTCTGCCCCATCTTGTGCATTTGCGGCCTCTTCATCCTCTGTGACTGAGGGGACAGCAGTCACACATGTTTTTGGACGCAGACCTGCCAACTCTTCACCCGCAACAGCCAGTGTGATTGGCAGGTCATCATTTCATTTGGAAGTGGAAACACCAGCTGGTGTTGAGCGCTCTCCGACATCGAGAGCACCACCATTGGATCAAGGCAACCTAACTTTTTCGCCTGCATCTTCCTCACAGACTGGCAGTTTGCCGTGGACACCCTACTCAACCCCGTCTAAGCACAACAGTCAGCCCTCGGTCCCTCAGATGTGGACAAGTAAAAGACCATTTCCTCCTAGCCATGACAAAGCTAAGAGGTTGAATTTCACCATCTGCAAGCTGTTGGCTACATAAATGCAGCCTTTCTTCCTGGTGGACACAGAGGATTTTCGAGACCTTATGCCCGTCGCAGTGCCCCAGTACCAGAATCCCAGTCGGCACTACTTCTCAAAGAAAGGTGTGCCTGTGCTACACCAGCATGTCGCACACAACATCACTGCTTCTTTGAGAAACTCTGTGTGTGACAGGGTGCATTTCACCACAGACACTTGGACGAGTAGGCATGGACAGGGGCGTTACATGTCGCTGACTGGGCACTGGGTAACTATGGTGACAGCAGGACAAGGGGCTGGTGTCCAAGTCTTGACGTCCCCACGAGTTGTGCGTCAATCCTCTTTATCTAGAAGTTCCTCCACTGCTTCTGCCTCCTCAACCTCCTCTCGGTCCTGCACCTGCACCCAAAGCCTGTCTGGTAATGCCACCCGCTTTCTATCTGTGCAGAAGGAATCCTGCACACCTCCTTACTAGGCTGGCAGCAGGGCTCAACGGCATCAGGCGGTGTTTACTTTGAAATGTCTGGGAAATGTGAGTCACACAGCTGAGGAGTTGTGGTCAGCTCTGGAGAACCAGTTTCATGAATGGTTGTCTTCACTGGACCTGCAACCAGGGAAGGCCATGTGCGACAATGCTGCAAACCTGGGTGCGGCCTTTCGACGGGGCAATGTCACACACGTGCCTTGTATCACTCACGTGTTGCACCTGGTTGTCCAGCAATTTTTCGCCCACTATCCCGGACTAGATAGCTTTCTGCAGAGGGCACTGTCGTTGTGTGCTCACTTCCGCCGTTCGCATCCCCGCAGCTCAACGACTTACATCTCTACAGAAGTCGTTGGGCCTGCCAGTTCAATGGCTGAAATGCAATGTGCCAACACGGTCGAATTCAACTCTGCTCATATTGAAGCGACTGTGGCAGCACCGACAAGCCCTGGTGCAATACGTTCTGACTAGAGATGAGCGTTGTTCGACTCGAACTGTTCGCCAATCTCAAATTCGACCTGTTTTGGGCGGTGTTCGAGCCGTTAGGCGAACACGAACGATTTGAAAAAAATTCGGCTGTTCGAAGTTATGTTCGATAACTGTTCGTGCACCAAAATCATAACTGGATTTTTTCTCAGTAATGATGAAAATTAATGTTAATACACAGTTTGAGTGTACAGTGGGTTGGGGGGAGAGGCAGGGGATGGATCTCTGCAGGAATAATGAAGATCTCCATTTTTTTTTCTCTTTCCCGCATTTACAGTGGTGAGGTGCAATCTGTCAGCCTATCAGCAGCGAACACACGGAGCGAAGTGCTTTTTTTCACACAAGCAAGGGCATGTGTCATTGGCAGTGTATGTCACATGTCCTTGCCCTATAAGACCCAGACATTTTCCCCGTCGCCACCATTTTCTCACTGCTGCAGCTGCGTGTTAGACGGCACCGCTGTGGCTGTGTGCGCTATACCTTGTTAATTTAAAGCCAATTTTTGCACAAATCTACAGATAGCTTGGGAGTAGGGAATAGTTGTGATTGTTAGAACCTTGCTGTTAGGTTTTTTTTCCTTTGCTGGTCACATGACCTTGTTGGCCTATTTAATCCTGCTCCGCCCTTCTGGCTTTGCTGGACTTCATTGTATATCTACTTTCTAGCTAGCCTGTGCTCTGTATCTAACTCTGTTAGTTTGCTTGGTCTACGGACCTCTATGTTCTATCTATTTTGTTTGTTCGTCTGTCTGCTACTTTTTCTGTTAGGAGGTGTCCCATATTCCTCCCAGTCCTTAGTACTTGTAGGGATTCCCTCCCCAAATCTATAGGTCTCCGTACAGACTAGATTAGGACTTTAGCAGGTCTGATCGCAGGATCAGGTTCCCTGTTACATCGTAGGGATTCAGCTGAGTCTTATAGTAGGGACAGATCTCCTCTCTTTCCTTAGCTTTGGTAGCAGAACACAACAGTAAGTCCAGCCTGTAAATTCTCTAAGGAAAGATTTTTTTTGTTCCATCATGGTGTCGGTTCAGGATTTGGCTAAACACCTGCAGGGACTCTCTCTGGAAGTGGCCGAGCTCCGTCAGCACGTGAGTAACTGTCCTGGAGCATATTTCTTGGAGCCTAAGGTATGTTTGCCGGATTTATTTTTTGGTGAACATCGAGAATTTTTTTCATTTAAAAATGCTTGCTTATTGTATTTTCGTTTGAGACCCAAGTCCTCTGGGGATGAATCCCAGCGCGTAGGGTTCATAATGTCACTTTTGCGCAAAGAGCCTCAGGAGTGGGCCTTTTCTTTGCAACCTAGTGATACATGCTTCAGATCAGTGGATAGTTTTTTTTCTGCTTTAGGACTATTATATGATGATCCTGACCGTGTGGCATCAGCTGAGACTGAGTTGAGACGTTTAAAACAAGGATCAGGTAATATGGAAAAATATTGTACACATTTTCGTCGTTGGTCCACTCAAACAGGGTGGAACGATTCTGCTCTGAAAAGTCTATTTCTTGCTGGGCTCAGTGAAAAGGTTAAAGACCTGCTAATTGCTTATCCTACACCTGAGGATTTGCAACAGGCTATGCAATTAGCTATACGGGTGGATAGAAGACTGCGTGCTAGGGTTAATGAGAGCAAATCCTCTGCTATGTCAGTTTCTGGTTATGATAATGTGTGTACTAACAGTGGTGAACCGATGGAGATTGGATCGGTGGCACCTCGCTCTCAAGAAAAACACCGTCGTTTTTCAGAAGGCTTGTGTTTCTATTGCGGGAAATCTGGTCATTTGATTAAAGGCTGTGAGCTTCGTATGAAGAAAGAAAAAAAAATGGTCAGTCACGCCCGTATTGCCTGTTTAAATTCCAAGGGTATATTTTTAGCTGCTTCCACAATTGCTCAGGAAAAATTAATGGAATTTCGGGTGTTTGTTGATTGCGGGTCTACACTGAATGTTATTGATGGGGGATTCGTGGAAAAACTCAATTTAAAACCTGAACCTTTATCATCCCCCATTGCTGTGGTTTCTGTGGATGGCTCCCCTTTGAAGAATATTACTCTCAAGGTCAGTGAATTTCCTCTCACTATTAATGGTGTTCATCATGAGAAATTGGATTTGGTAGTGTTGAATAACTTGCCTTCTCCAGTAATATTGGGTTTGCCCTGGTTAAAATTTCACAATCCTGTACTGGATTGGTCTACCAGTGAAATTAAATCCTGGAGCCATAAATGTTATGACAAGTGTTGTAACGGGCGTATTGCAGCTTTGGATAGGGGAGAATTGCCTGTTCCTATTCAGGATTTTTGGAGAGTTTTTTCTGAGAAAGAATCGCAGGTTTTGCCTCCCCATAGAGACTATGATTGTTCTATTGAATTTGTCCCTGGAGCGACTCTTCCTAAAAGTCGTTTATTTAACCTTACTATTCCTGAGAGGAAGGCTTTGGAGGAATACATACAGACAAGTTTGGCCGCCGGTCACATTAGGCCCTCTAAGTCTCCTGTGGCGGTTGGATTTTTTTTTGTAAAAAAAAAGGACGGCGGTTTACGTCCTTGTCTGGATTTTCGTGAGATTAACAAAATTACGGTACGCAATCCTTACCCACTGCCATTGATTCCTGATCTGTTTAACCAGTTATTGGGGGCCAAGTGGTTCTCTAAAATTGACCTTAAGGGGGCATACAATCTGTTGCGCATGAAGGAGGGTGATGAATGGAAGACTGCTTTTAACACTCCTGTGGGTCATTTTGAGAATCTGGTTATGCCTTTTGGTCTTACTAATGCTCCTGCATTTTTTCAGAATCTGATTAATGACATCCTTAGACCTTTGATCGGTAAAAATGTGGTTGTGTATTTGGATGACATTTTGATTTATTCGCCAGATCTGGAGTCTCATTGGCGGAGCGTGCGTGAGGTATTACAGTTATTAATGGACAATTCGCTTTTTGCTAAGCTGGAGAAATGTGAGTTCGCTGTACAGAGAATTAGTTTTTTGGGCTACATTATCTCCAGCAAAGGTTTTGAGATGGATCCGGTTAAGGTTCAGGCTGTGCAGGAATGGCCTAGGCCTATTGGTTTGAAATCGATACTGAGGTTTTTGGGTTTCGCCAATTACTATAGAAAATTCATAAAAAATTTTTCTAGTATTGTCAAACCTCTGACTGATCTCACCAGGAAAGGTGCTGATGCGGTTCAGTGGTCTTCTGAGGCCATTGAAGCTTTTGTGTATCTCAAGGAGAGGTTCACCTCTGCTCCCATCCTTATGCAGCCTGATGTTACTAGGCCGTTTTTGGTTGAGGTTGATGCTTCCTCTGTGGGGGTTGGCGCAGTATTGTCTCAGGATAACGGGGATGGATTACATCCCTGTGCATTTTTTTCAAAAAAATTTTCGGAGACTGAATTGAATTACGATATTGGTAATCGGGAATTATTGGCTATTAAACTCGCATTTGAACACTGGCGCCACTTCTTGGAAGGTGCGGAATTTCCCGTTCAGGTTCTTACGGATCATAAAAATCTGATATATCTTGACGCTGCCAAGCGCCTGAATGCCCGTCAGGCTAGGTGGGCACTGTTTTTCTCGCGGTTTAATTTCTCCGTTACTTACATCCCTGGTACTAAGAATGTTAAGGCGGATGCCTTGTCTCGCAGTTTTTCTCCCATAGTCGGTGCTGAGAAAGAGGAAAACATTTTACAAGAAGGTGTTGTGATAGCTGCTTTAGACTCCGTTTTGGAAGATGAGATTCTTAAAGCTCAGGAGAATGCCCCATCTAACACTCCTCATGGGAGGTTGTTTGTGCCTGGGACCTTTAGGAGAGATTTGTTTGTTGAGTGTCACGAATCTCGGTTGGCAGGTCATCCCGGAATCTCTGAGACCAAGAGACTGGTGGGTCGCAGTTTTTGGTGGCCTGGATGGCAGAAGGAAGTCATTAAGTGGGTGCGCCAATGTACTATATGTGCTAGATCTAAGTCCTCACATACTCCTGCTGCGGGGTTGCTTTGTCCTTTGGAGGTCCCCAGTGCTCCTTGGACACATTTGGCTATGGACTTTATAACTGACCTTCCCCCCTCTGAGGGTTTTACTGTCATCTGGGTGGTCGTGGACCGTTTTAGCAAGATGTGTCACTTGGTTCCCTTCGTCAAACTGCCCTGCGCTAAAACTCTCGCTAAGGCCTTTGTCAAGGAAATTGTCAGACTTCATGGCGTTCCTACTGACATTGTTTCTGATAGGGGTCCTCAGTTCGTGGCTCGTTTTTGGCGTGCCTTTTGTGACAGGTTGGGAATTCATTTGTCGTTTTCGTCCGGATATCATCCTGAATCTAATGGCCAGACAGAAAGGAAAAACCAGGATGTTGAGCAGTTCTTGCGTTGTTTTGTGGCAGACAATCAAGAGGGGTGGTCTGAGTTTCTGCCACTTGCCGAATTTGCTCTGAACAATCATACATCTTCTTCTGCTGGTTGTTCGCCTTTTTTTTGTTGTTCTGGGAGACATCCGTCGTTTGGGTCGTTCTCCAAGTTGGGATCTGACGTGCCTGAGGAGGAGAATTTTTCCGGTGATTTGGAAAGAGTTTGGACGGATGTGCGTGGTAATCTTCAGGAGGCCAACAGAAAATCTAAAGACTACTTTGATAGGAAACGACAGGAGGTTTTGTTCGCTGTTGGTGACATGGTTTGGTTGTCCTCTAGGAATCTGCGGTTGAGGATTCCTTCTAAGAAATTGGGTCCCAAGTTTGTAGGGCCCTTTAAGGTGCTTCAGGTTGTCAACCAATCTGCTGTTAGGTTGGAGGTTCCTACCTCCTGGAGAATTAATCCGGTCTTTCATGTCTCTCTGTTAAAAAAAGCTGTTGTGTCGGATGGTGACGCCTCTGCCTCTGTTCCTCCGGTGGTGGAGGACGGGGAATATGAAATTTCTCGCATCCTTGACTCTAGACGGTATAGAGGTAGTTTGCAGTATCTTGTGGCCTGGAAAGGTTTCGGACCCGAGGATAACTCTTGGGTGAGGTCAGATGATGTTTCCGCGTCCAGACTTATCAGAGCGTTTCACAGGAGATTTCCTGATAAGCCTGGTCCTAGGGGATCCGGAGGATCCTCTTAGAAGGGGGGGTACTGTTAGAACCTTGCTGTTAGGTTTTTTTTCCTTTGCTGGTCACATGACCTTGTTGGCCTATTTAATCCTGCTCCGCCCTTCTGGCTTTGCTGGACTTCATTGTATATCTACTTTCTAGCTAGCCTGTGCTCTGTATCTAACTCTGTTAGTTTGCTTGGTCTACGGACCTCTATGTTCTATCTATTTTGTTTGTTCGTCTGTCTGCTACTTTTTCTGTTAGGAGGTGTCCCATATTCCTCCCAGTCCTTAGTACTTGTAGGGATTCCCTCCCCAAATCTATAGGTCTCCGTACAGACTAGATTAGGACTTTAGCAGGTCTGATCGCAGGATCAGGTTCCCTGTTACATCGTAGGGATTCAGCTGAGTCTTATAGTAGGGACAGATCTCCTCTCTTTCCTTAGCTTTGGTAGCAGAACACAACAGTGATTGCAGTCCTTTAAAGGACTAGGCTACAGCATTTCCTACGACTTTTATCAGGCAGGTCAGTGCTCTTAAATATATAGGTTGGGAGTAAAGACTAATTGTAATTGCAGTCCTTTTCAGCACTAAGTTACATCAGTTCCTATCAGTTTTTGCCAGGCAGGTCTGAGCCAGTGCTGTGCAAGTTTTATTCACAGCATTTGGCTAAATCTAGCAAAGCTAATACTTTTGGGCCTATTGCAGAGTGTGTTAGTCAGTGGAGTAGCCTATCTGTGTTGCAAGCTATACCACCTGTGTATAGAATACCAATTTTTTTACTGCACCTAGTGAAGTAAAACCTTTTGGGCATAGCATCATTGTATTAGTCCATCTATACTGACCTCCATCAGGTTGAAAATTTAATATAATTTTTTTCTGCATCTAGCTCTGAAAAAATATTTGGGCTTCTAGCAGTGTGTGGGACTTGGTCTATTAGTCCATCTATACTGACCTCCATCAGGTTGCAAACTAAAAATAATTTTTATCTGCATCTAGCTCTGAAAAAATATTTGGGCTTCTAGCTGTGTGTGGGACTTGGTCTATTAGTCCATCTATACTGACCTCCATCAGGTTGAAAATTGAATATAATTTTTTTCTGCATCTAGCTCTGAAAAAATATTTGGGCTTCTAGCAGTGTGTGGGATTTGGTCTATTAGTCCATCTACACTGACATCCATCAGGTTGCAAGATGAATATAATTATTTTCTGCATCTAGCTCTGAAAAAATATCTGGGCTTCTAGCAGTGTGTGGGACTTAGTCTATTAGTCCATCTATACTGACCTCCATCAGGTTGCAAATTAAAAATAATTTTTTCTGCATCTAGCTCTGAAAAAATATTTGGGCTTAAGCAGTGTGTGGGACTTGTTCTATTAGTCCATCTATACAGACCTCCATCAGGTTGCAAATTGAATATAATTTTTTTCTGCATCTAGCTCTGAAAAAATATTTGGGCTTCTAGCAGTGTGTGGGGCTTGTTCTATTAGTCCATCTATACTGACCTCCATCAGGTTGCAAATTAAAAATAATTTTTAACTGCATCTTACTCTGAAAAAATATTTGGGCTTCTAGCAGTGTGTGAGACTTATTCTATTATTCCATCTATACTGACCTCCACCAGATTGCAAATTGAATATAATTTTTTTCTGCATCTAGCTCTGAAAAAATATTTGGGCTTCTAGCAGTGTGTAGGACTTGGTCTATTAGTCCATCTATACTGACCTCCATCAGGTTGCAAATTAAAAATATTTTTTTTCTGCATCTAGCTCTGAAAAAATATTTGGGCTTCTAGCAGTGTGTGGGACTTGGTCTATTAGTCCATCTATACTGACCTTCATCAGGTTGCAAATTGAATATAATTTTTTTCTGCATCTAACCCAGCCAATAGTTTTGGCCTAATACCACAGTTTGGTCACTCAGCTCTGCTTGGTTCCCATCCATTGTTTTTTTTTGCAAACAACTCCAGAGTTGTGAATTAGTTAACCACCAAAATGAGTGGAAAAGGCCTGCTGCTGGTGGAATGGGGAATAGGCATGTTGGGAAGGGGAAAAAAGGTTGTGTCCATGGGGTAGGTGTTAAAGCAACAGTAACATCTGCAGAAGAAAGACCATCTTCCAGCCAAACTAAAATGTCTACTTCTTTTAGCAGACAATGTGATAAGATCCCTTTCTTAGGGCCACGCCAATCGCTACAAATTCCAGATGAGGCACAAAAACAGCAGGTGCTTCAACGGATATCAAGTGCTCCTTTAAGTGGGCTCTCCTCCACATCAACTTCAACATCACAAATACTCCAGTTCTCAGAGGTGTCACCCCAATCGCACTTGCTTCCTCACAGCTCCCAAATCTCCAGCTGCCCGTCTGAGTATGAGGAAGAACAGATGGTTGAGTCTGCAGAGCTGTTTACTCATACTATAGCCTGGGAATCAGAGGTCGGCTCCAGCGCTTCTGTGAATCCAGACGAGGAAATGATCTGCACTGATGCCCAGAATCTTTATGAGTCGGATCCAGGACCAGACGCATAAGGTTCTGACCATAATGTAGACCCTCATTCCCAAACTGTAACTTCTGTTGAGGGAGACAATGAGGAAGATGATGATGAGACTCAAATACCTGATTGGAGCGACAACTTTTGTTTTTTGTCAGGGCAGAAACAGGATGGCTCTGAGGACGACGGGTGTGATAACACACAGGGTGATGATGATGAGGTTGGAGATCCCACTTACTGTCAACCCACAGTCAGCCAAGAGATGAGGTCAGCAGAGGAGGTGGAGGAGAATGCTAGTGATGACGAGGTCAGGTTGCGCCTTCCTGGACAGAGACGTAGTACTGGAAGCACGTCAACAACTGCATCTTCAAACACAACTCTGCCTCTCACCACAAGTCGTGGTGGCTCTTCAGGTTGCATGGGTGCAAAGCCTTGCATAGCCTGGGCATTTTCTCAGATCGATAAAGATGACCCAACTCATGTTATCTGTAACATTTGTCAGCAAAAGCTAAGTAGAGGCCAAAAAATACATAGTTTGAGTACTTCATGCATGAACCGGCACATGGACATGAAGCATAAGTTGCAGTGGGAAGCTCACTTTGCTACAATGCGGCCTAGCCGGCCGGGCCGACCACCGTCTGCCACATCTTGTGCATCCGCGGCCTCTTCATCCTCTGTAACTGGGGGGACAGCTGTCACACCTGTTTTGGGACGCAGACCTGCCACCTCTTTACCCGCAACAGCCAGCGTGATTGGCAGGTCATCATTTTCTTTGGAGGTGGTAACACCAGCTGGTGTTGAGCGCTGTCCGACTTCGATAGTACCACCTTTGGATCAAGGCAACCTAACATGTCCGCCTGCATCTTCCTCACAGACCGGCAGTTTGCCGGGGAGACCCTTATCAACCCCGTCAAAGCACAACAGACAGCCCTCGGTCCCTCAGATGTGGACAAATAAAAGACCATTTCCTCCTAGCCATGAGAAAACTCAGAGGTTGAATTTCACCATCTGCAAGCTCTTGGCCACAGAAATGCTGCCTTTCTGCCTGGTGGACACAGAGGATTTTCGAGACCTTATGTCCGGCGCAGTGCCCCAGTACCAGATGCCCAGTCGGCACTACTTCTCAAAGAATGGTGTGCCTGCGCTCCACCAGCATGTCGCACACAACATCTCCGCTTCTTTGAGAAACTCTGTGTGTGACAGGGTGCATTTCACCACAGACACTTGGACGAGTAGGCATGGACAGGGGCGTTACATGTCGCTGACTGGGCACTGGGTAACTATGGTGACAGCAGGACAAGGGGCTGCTGTCCAAGTCTTGCCGTCCCCACGAGTTGTGAGTTAATCCTCTTTATCTCAAAGTTCCTCCACTGCTTCTGCCTCCTCAACCTCCTCTCAGTCCTCCACCTGCACCCAAAGCCTGTCTGGTCATGCCACAAGCTTTCTAACTGCGCAGAAGGGATCCTGCAGTAGGGCTCAACGTCATAAGGCGGTTTTTACTTTGAAATGTCTGGGAAATGTGAGTCACACAGCTGAGGAGTTGTGGCCAGCTCTGGAGAACCAAAGTCATGAATGGTTGTCTCCCCTGGACCTGAAACCAGGGAAGGCCGTGTGCGACAATGCTGCAAACCTGGGTGCGGCCCTTCGACGGGGCAATGTCACACACGTGCCTTGTATGGCTCACGTGTTGAACCTGGTTGTCAAGCAATTTTTAGCCCACTATCCCGGACTAGATGGCCTTCTGCAGAGGGCACGGTCGCTGTGTGCTCACTTCCGCCGTTCACATCCCGCAGCTCAGCGACTTACATGTCTACAGAAGTCGTTGGGCCTGCCACTTCACCGGCTAATATGCGATGTGCCTACCCGGTGGAATTCAACTCTGCACCTGTTGCAGCGACTGTGGCAGCACCGACAAGCCCTGGTGCAATACGTTCTGACGTGTGGCATGGGCCAAAGAGATCCAGAGGTGGGTCAAATCACGCTGGAGGAGTGGTCTCAGATCAGGGACCTATGCACCCTTCTGCACAGTTTTGAAATGGCGACGAAGATGTTTAGTGCTGACGATGCCATTATCAGCATGACTATTTCGGTGATTTACATGCTGGAGCACATGTTAAACAGAATTCGGAGTCAGGTGGTGGCACAAGAGGAGGTGGAGGAAGTAGAGGTGGAGGAGTTGTATGCAGAAGGGCTAACATCTGCAAGGTCGAGACGGTCGGCAGCACCAAGGCGGCAGGCATGTGAGGGTGGGGGAGATGGTTTTACCAGGGCGCATGGTAGCAGCCAAACTAGTGAGGAAGGTGCAGGAGCCCAGGAAGAAGCGGAGGACGAACTGATGGAAGACTCATCAGATGAGGGAGACCTTGATCACATTTCTGTTGTGCTAGGTTGGGGGGAGAGGACGGAGGAAGGAAGCATGATTGTTACCCCGCCACCAACACAACAGGGACTTGGTGCTCCTGGATGCGCCAGACACATGAGTGCCTTCTTGCTGCACTACCTGCAACATGACCCTCGAATTGTGAGATTTAGATATAATCCTGACTACTGGATTGCCACACTGTTAGATCCCCGGTACAAAGGTAAATTTGCAGAAATTATTCCTGCCATAGAAAGGGATGCACGCATGCAGGAGTATCAGCAGAGACTGTTGCAGAATCTTACATGTGCTTTTCCACAAAGCACCAGTGGTGCACGTAGTGAATCTCACAGTTACAACTTGCCAACCATGGGACCGTCGAGTGTTCAGCACTCAAACCGTAGCAGAAACACAGTATCTGCTGGTAACATCAATTTTGCGGAATCATTTCACCACTTTTTTAGCCCATCCTTTGCAAGGCCACAGGAGACAAGAAGTCTGACACATAGTCAACGCCAAGAGACGATGGTACAGGAGTATCTCCAAGTAAACATTGAAGCCATGACTGTGTCACTGGACCCTTGCTCTTTTTGGGCTTCCAATCTGGATAAATGGCCGGAGCTAGCCACTTACGCCTTGGAGATCTTGTCATGCCCTGCAGCCAGCGTTCTGTCTGAACGTGTGTTCAGCGCTGCTGGTGGTGTGCTGACAAATAAGCGCACGCGGCTCTCCACTGATAATGTAGACAGCCTCACGTTCATAGAGATGAACAAATCCTGGATCCGAAACGACTTTTCTACCCCGTGTCATCCTGGGGAGAGTAAAAGCTTGATGATTGGTTAAAATCACCTCACCAACTGTTTTAAGCTTTCAAATTACTAATCATATTTATCTGTATCTTGGCTGGAAAATAATGTGGGCTTTGTAGCAGTGTGCAGTACTGATTTTATTAGGCCATCTGTACTAAGCTCCACCAGATTTAAAATTACTAATCATGTTTATCTGTATCTTGGCTGGAAAATAATTTGGGCTTTGTAGCAGTGTGCAGCACTGATTCTATTAGGCCATCTATACTAAGCTCCACCAGATTTAAAATTACTAATCATGTTTATCTGTATCTTGGCTGGAAAATAATTTGGGCTTTGTAGCAGTGTGCAGTACTGATTCAATTAGGCCATCTATACTAAGCTCTACCAGATTTAAAATTAATAATAATTTTTAGCTGCATCTAGCCCGGAAAATAATTTTGGGGCTCCGAGATGCGCAAGACACATAAGTGCCTTCTTGCTGCACTACCTGCAACATGACCCTCAGATTGTCAGAATTCAAAGTAATCCTGACTACTGGGTTCCCACACTCTTAGATCCCCCACACTCTTCGATC
The DNA here is from genome assembly GCF_046119375.1 of Phyllobates terribilis. Taxonomy (NCBI): domain Eukaryota; kingdom Metazoa; phylum Chordata; class Amphibia; order Anura; family Dendrobatidae; genus Phyllobates; species Phyllobates terribilis. The sequence goes on from NW_027362762.1 coordinate 898,237,988, forward strand.
AACCATTTCATTTTAATAAAGAACAAAAAAATGGTCATTTTTGAAATTATAAGCATTAGCAGGTTATTACAAACTGAAATCAAACTGTTTTCAACTCAAAACTTTATTCTAGGTGATGTTACATTTGCACATAGGACCCCTTGTTCGAAAGGAGCTTCTGAGCTCTTTCGTCCATTGAATTTGTCAGGTTTTGGATGGTTTCTGTTCAATTGTTTTGCATGAGGACAGAATACCCTCCCAGAGCTGTTGCTTAGATGTGAACTGCCTCCCGCCATCATAGACACTCCTTTTGATGATGCTCCAGAGGTTCTGAATGGGGTAGAGGTCAGGGGAGCATGAGGGTCACACCATAAGTTTGTCCCCTTTTATGCCAATATCAGCCAGAGATGCAGATGTGTTATGTGCAGCATGAGACGGTGCATTATCATGCATAAAAATGATCTTGCTGTGGAATACTCGGTTCTTCTTCTTGAACCATGGCAGGAAGTGCTGTTTGAGAAACTCCACATACATTATGGAGTTCATCTTTACCCCTTCAGGGATCCTAAAGGGGCCGACAATCTCTCTCCCCATGATTCCAGCCAAAAACATTACTCCACCTCCTCCTTGTTGGCGCTGTAGCCGTGTTTGCGTGGGGTGTCCATCAACCAGACATCCTCCACTCCATCCATCTGGACCATCGAGCGTTGCACTGCACTCATCCGTGAACAAAACAGTTTTGAAATCATTCTTCATGTATTGTTTGGCCCAATGGAGCCGTTTCTGCTTGTGTGCAGTGGATAGAGGAGGTCGACAGGATGGCGTACGCACAGCTGCAAACCTCTGAAGGACCCTACATCTTGTTGTTCGGGGGACGCTGGAGGCACCAGCAGCTTCAAAAACTTGTCTGCTGCTATGACAAGGCTTTTTTGCCGCTGCTCTTTTAACCTGACGTAATTGCCTGTAGAAAAGAGTCCTCAATTTGCCCTTATCAGCACGCACACGTGTGTACTGTGAATCAGCTACATACATCTTGATTGCCAAGACACTTCATCCTGATCATCGCACAATGTTGATTATAGTCATGCCTTGACCTAAACACTCCACAATTTGTTGCTTCTCAGCAGCCGACGCATCCTTTTTCTTTCCCATTTTGGCAGAAAATGTAGGCTGCTTAATAATGTGGGACAGCCTTCTTAAGTAGTCTTGCCTTTCATTGGACACACCTGCCAAACTAATTAGCACAGGTGTCTGCAATTTCTTACAGTGATATAAAGAGCCCTGACACACATCACCATCAATGAGTTTAACTGACAAACAAACAAATTCTTCCCTTATCACTCCTAAACATTTTTTGCATAATAATTTGGAACACAGTGTACATGTGCTTTTCCACAAAACACCAGTGGTTCACGTAGTGAATTTTACAGTTCTAACTTGCCAACCGTGGTCTGTATGGAGTTGTTCAATAAAGGGCCCAAAATTAAGATAACATAGACGGGAGAGGTCTCTATGAATAGGAATTCCTAAGTATTTGATACCCTGTGAGGGCCAGGCAAAGGGAAAGTTGGACTGGATGGAATCCTGTATGGACTTGGGGAGGGTGACATCGAGGGCCTCAGACTTCGCTGCATTGATTTTAAAATTTGACCATGTAACAAAGTGATCTATTTCAGCCATAACAGCATGGATGGATATATGTGATTGAGTGATATATACTAGGACATCATCAGCAAATAGAGAGCACTTGTACTCCGTGCCTCCCACCTCAATCCACCTAATATTTGGGTTATGGCGAATTGATGAGAGCAGGTGCTCCGTCACTAGGATGTATAAGAGAGGGGACAGAGGACATCCCTGCCTTGTCCCATTGGTGTTTACGAAAGGTGATGAAAACGTACTGATGCGCCCCCTGGGCCTTGGGACACCCGGAGCCGGACCCTTTTTGGTGGATGCTGGTGGTTGTAGTCTCCGTGGCGGCGACCCGGTTCCGTGGCTCAGGGCGGTCAAACCAGTGGCGGAACTATTTATGTGGTTTTGATGTTTAAACGTCCGACTACGCCACCCGTGGATTGCGGTCAGAGTGAACCGCCGCTGCAGGGCAGACCGCTGAGGCTGGTGTTGTGGGTGCAGCAGAGTGTAGCATAACTCCCCACGGGAGGAGTATAGCCTCAGGGCAGTGTATGCGGAGGATGGGGGTGATGGTGCAGCGCAGCAGCAGTAACGACACGGAGTCAGTGATGCAGTCCAGGGCCTTTACTCACAGTTCTTATTATCCAGACCACTTCTGCAGGTAACGGCTGCCCACGTCGTACTGTGCTCACCAGGTGAGGGGCTCAGACAACTCCCAGATAACTTTGGAGCGCTTCACAGGACCCCCTTTGTGTGTCCTTTGTCTGGCCTTTCTTACCAACCCTTCTGTCCGGCTGCCTCGGGCCTCCTCTTGGTAAACTTGGCGCCAGTTTCCCTGACCCTATGTGGTGCCTTCCTAGCGGGTGTAGCGAGGGGCTGCGCCACATAAAATGTCACAGCCTCCGGTTTCTAGCTGAGGGTCGTTTCCCGCCTCCACTAGTTTCGGGGACCGGTCTCCCCCTTTGGCCTGACCCCTCCACGCAGTGGATTCGGGCGTGCGGCGGCGACTCGCCAGTCCGCACCCCTGGGTTCCCTTCGTTCCTCGTTCCTGGAGCCTTTTCCACTCCTCTTCCTTCCTTCTTCCTCTTCCAGGCCTGGGCCTCTGTTACTAGGCCCGCCTCCGGAGCAGAGCTCATGCAGAGCCCTTGCTCCCTGACACTTCAGCTCAGACTTCTCTAAGAACTAAGATGGTGCCCACCTTTTATACTCCCTTCTCAATGCACCCAGGAACTGCTTCCTCCCTGCTCCTGCACTACAGGGTTCCCCTTCCTCAGTGTTCCCTCCCCCCACTCCAGCCAGGGACAGGGACTGTCGTTCCCATCTCAGGGGCATATTGGTCGCCCTGCCCCACGGCAATGTGGTGTAATGCATGCAGGTGTCGGGTCCTGATCCACACTCCATCCTTTCCTGAGAGTGAGATATCACACCTCTGGGTGATATGCAGTACCTCTGTAGCAACCGAGCCCTCTGGGTGCTACAGTTCAATTTATCTTCAGCCTAGGTGACGTATTGCGATACAGGGCCGTGATTTTGGCTACACCCCTACCCCAAGCTTTTTAAGAGAATAATATATGGCGTGCCAGGAGACTCTATGGAGTGCTTTCTCAGCATCCAGCGAGAGTATCTAATTACAAATTTTTAACTGCATCTAGCCCAGGAAATACTTTGTGCCTAGTAGCAGTGTCTGCTAGTCAGCGGATTATCCCGGCTGTTAAGCAAGCTACACCACCTGTAGTTTGGACACTTAATTTTTTCAAAGGAAATGCTTCGGGACCACGGGATACTCAGTGAAGAGCATAAGGAGGCACCCCAAGGCATAGGGGCTGGGACTGGCGGTAGGATGCCTTGCGGTGGACAGCCGAGCTCGATCCTTATAAAAGCTTTTTAACTGCAGCAGCTTTAGTGGACGCTACTGGAGCTGGAATTACTCGGCTGCTGGCATGAGACTTGCCCTCCAATAGATCCTTGTAAAAGGATTTATAGTGTATTCATTCAAATTAGAGAGACAATTTCAATTAAAAAGCTTAGAGCAGCCTACACCAAAGGGGGGCTCACTCGACCCACCAGCGGACAGGCACCAGTATTGGGAGAGGGGGGCTGGCCGTCAGGGTCCACCGCGGCTCTGGCACAAAACCGGCGACACGGAGGTGGCACGGGCAGGAATGGACTGGCCGTGTCGGCTTCTCACTTTTTGGATTTTAGAAGGGCATGACATGCTTATATCTGTGTTTCCCCCTCCTTTTACTCCTCCACCTCTTTTCTTTTCGCATGACTATATGTACTTGTCACTTTTCCATGTGTTAGTTATGTCTTCTGAGCAGTTTGTCAGCTTTTGGACACCTTTGAAGGTGTTTTCTATGTGTTTCTATTTGTTTTTGTTTGCCTGCCATTGGTTTTAACGGTGTGCGAAGGTGTTCGACGAACAGTTCGACGAACAGTTCGGCGAACACACGGGTGTTCGACGAACCGAACCGGATTCGAGCAATACGGGGGTGGCTCAACACTAGTTCTGACGTATAGCCTGGGCCAATGAGATCCAGAGGTGGGGCAAATCACGCTGCAGGAGTGGTCTCAGATCAGGGACCTATGCACCCTTCTGCACAGTTTTGAAATGGCGACGAAGATGTTTAGTGCTGACGATGCCATTATCAGAATGACTGTTCCGGTGATTTAAATGCTGGAGCACACGTTTAACAGAATTCGGAGACAGGTGGTGGGAGAAGAGGAGGTGGAGGAAGCAGAGGAGGAGTCGTATGTGGAACGGATAACATCTCCAAGGTCCAGACGGTCGGCAGCACCATGGCGGCAGGCATGGGAGGGTGTGGGAGAGGGATTAGCCAGGGCACATGGTAGCAGCCAAACTGTTGAGGAAGGTGCAGGAGCCGAGGAAGAAGTGGAGGACGAACTGGCGATGGGCATGGAAGACTCATCAGATGAGGGAGACCTTGATCACATTTCTGTTGTGCGAGGTTGGGGGGAGAGGGCAGAGGATGGAAGCATGATTCTTACCTCGCTACCAACACATCAAGGACTTGGTCCTTCTGTATGCTCAAGACACATGAGTGCCTTCTTGCTGTACTACCTGCAACATGACCCTCGGATTGTCTGAATTTGAAGTAATCCCGACTACTGTGTTGCCACACTCTTAGATCCCCGGTACAAAAGTAAATTTGCCAAAATAATTCCTGCCATAGAAAGGGATTCACGCATGCAGGAGTATCAGCAGATGCTGTGGCAGAATCTTACATGTGCTTTTCCACAAAACACCCGTGGTGCACGTAGTTAATCTCACAGTTCTAACTTGCCAACCGTGGGACTGCCGAGTCTTCATCACTCAAACCTAACAGTAACACAGTATCTGCTGGTAACATCAATTTTGTGGAATCGTTTCACCACTTTTTTAGACCATCCTTTGCAAGGCCACAGGAGACACGCCTTGGTGATCTTGTCATGCCCTGCAGTCAGCGTTCTCTCTGAACGTGAGTTCAGCACTGCTGGTGGTTTGCTGACTGATAAGCACACGCGGCTGTCCACTGAGAATGTAGACAGACTCACGTTCATAAAGATGAACAAATTATGGATCCGCAAGGACTTTTCTACCCCTGTGTCATCCTGGGGAGACTAAAAGCTTGAGGATTTGGTAAAATCACCTCACCAACCATTTTAAGCAACTCTGGGGCAATTGATGCCACTTAAGTGGTGTCTGTGCCACAATTTTTGGAAAAAATGGAGACTCTTTCTGGAGTCCCCTTGCTGTGTTTTACGTGACGTTGGCATCGTCAATTCCAGGTGGGTTGGGTCGCTCCCCCCCCCTTTTAACCGTAATAAACTACATACACTATGGCTTGGGGTAACACAGATGGTTGAGTCTGAAGAGCTGTTTACTTAGAGGTCTGCTCCAAAGCTTCAGTGTCTGCTAGTCAGGGTAGTAGCCCAGCTCTGAAGCAAGTTACACCTCCTGTGTATATAATAAGAATTTTTAACTGCATCTAGCCTAGGTAGACTGTGGGGACCCCCAACCAAACCCAGACGCTCAGCCCCCCTACCGCCCCCCTTTCCTTGACAATACAATAATGTAACTCTTACAACTGGATGGGTGAGGATCGGTTACAGCTTTATTAACTCTTTATACTAATTCCATTAGAAATGCATTTAATTTATAAAATAATTCAGCTTGTTGCAGCATGCCCTGGGTCTCCACACCGGCAAGTTGGCCAACAAGTGTAACTCTCCAACATGTCCCTTTCTATTTCCAGGCCACGGAGGGTCCTGCGTACTCGTATGCAGGACTCTGACCCCCATCCATCACTCTTAATGCTTGTTCCACTCTGTCCTGGAGTCCTGACAGGAATATGTCCAGTCCAATATCCATTAAATGAACACCGTCGGGCCATATGAGGCCAGCTTTATCTCCTTCCAGTTGTCGGTGTCGTATCACTACACCGCCTCTGTCTCTTCTAAATTTTGCCATCCAAATATTTATTACCCGCCTTGTCCATTCAATGGCCGTGATGTCTCGCGCACCTTGCCATACCGCTATTGGCACAATCTCTGACCATACTATAGTTAGTTTTGTGAAAAATTCTCTGAAGTGCTCAGTGTCTAGTTTCATTATTAGAGATGAACGTTGTTCGACTCGAACTGTTCGCCAATCTCAAATTCGAGCTGTTTTGGGCGGTGTTCGAGCCGTTCGGCGAACACGAACGATTTGAGAAAAATTTGGCTGTTTGAGGTTATGTTCGATAACTGTTCGTGCACCAAAATCATAACTGGATTTTTTCTCAGTAATGATGAAAATTAATGTTAATACGCAGTTTGAGTGTACAGCGGGGTGGGGGGAGGGGCAGGGCATGGATGTCTGCAGGAATTATGAAGATCTCCATTTTTTTTTCTCTTTCCCGCATTTACAGTGGGGAGGTGCAATCTGTCAGCCTATCAGCAGCGCACACACGGAGTGAAGTGCTTTTTTTCACACAAGCAAGGGCATGCGTCATTGGCAGTGTATGTCACATGTCCTTGCCCTATAAGACCAAGCCATTTTCCCCGTCGCCACCATTTTCTCACTGCTGCAGCTGCGTGTTAGACGGCACCGCTGTTGCTGTGTGCGCTATACCTTGTTAATTTCAAGCCAATTTTCGCACAAATCTACAGATAGCTTGGGAGTAGGGAATAGTTGTGATTGCAGTCCTTTTAAGGACTAGGTTACAGCATTTCCTACGACTTTTATCAGGCAGGTCTGTGCTCTTAAATAGATAGATTGTGGGAGTAAAGACTAATTGTAATTGCAGTCCTTTTCAGGACTAGGTTACATCAGTTCCTATCAGTTTTTGCCAGGCAGGTCTGTGCCAGTGCTGTGCAAGTTTTTTACACAACATTTGGCTGAATCTAGCAAAGCTAATCCTTTTTGGCCTATTGCAGAGTGTGTTAGTCAGTGGAGTAGCCTATCTGTGTTGCAAGATATACCACCTGTGTATAGAATACCAATTTTTTTACTGCACCTAGTGAAGTAAAATCTTTTGGGCATAGCATCATTCTATTAGTCCATCTATACTGACCTCCATCAGGTTGCAAATTGAATATAATTTTTTTCTGCATCTAGCTCTGAAAAAATATTTGGGCTTCTAGCAGTGTGTGGGACTTTCTCTATTAGTCCACCTATACTGACCTCCATCAGGTTGCAAATTAAAAATAATTTTTATCTGCATCTACATCTGAAAAAATATTTGGGCTTCTAGTTGTGTGTGGGACTTGTTCTATTAGTCCATCTATACTGACCTCCATCAGCTTGCAAACTGAATATAATTTTTTTCTGCATTTAGCTCTGAAAAAATATTTGGCCTTCTAGCAGTGTGTGGGACTTTCGCTATTAGTCCATCTATACTGACCTCCATCAGGTTGCAAATTAAAAATAATTTTTATCCGCATCTAGCTCTGAAACAATATTTGGCCTTCTAGCAGTGTGTGGGACTTTCTCTATTAGTCCATCTATACTGACCTCCATCAGGTTGCAAATTAAAAATATTTTTTTGTCTGCATCTAGCTCTGAAAAAATATTTGGCCTTCTAGCAGTGTGTGGGACTTTCTCTATTAGTCCATCTATACTGACCTCCATCAGGTTGCAAATTCAAAATAATTTTTTGTCTGCATCTAGCTCTGAAAAAATATTTGGCCTTCTATCAGTGTGTGGGACTTTCTCTATTAGTCCATCTATACTGACCTCCATCAGGTTGCAAACTGAATATATTTTTTTTCTGCATCTACCTCTGAAAAAATATTGGGCTTCTAGCTGTGTGTGGGACTTGTTCTATTAATCCATCTATACAGACCTCCATCAGGTTGCAAACTGAATATAATTTTTTTCTGCATCTACCTCTGAAAAAATATTTTGGCTTCTAGCTCTGAGTGGGACTTGTTCTATTAGTCCATCTATACTGACCTCCATCAGGTTGCAAACTGAATATAATTTTTTTCTGCATCTAGCTCTGAAAAAATATTTGGCCTTCTAGCAGTGTGTGGGACTTTCTCTATTAGTCCATCTATACTGACCTCCATCAGGTTGCAAATTAAAAATAATTTATATCTGCATCTAGCTCTGAACAAATATTTGGCCTTCTAGCAGTGTGTGGGACTTTCTCTATTAGTCCATCTATACTGACCTCCATCAGGTTGCAAATTAAAAATATTTTTTTGTCTGCATCTAGCTCTGAAAAAATATTTGGCCTTCTAGCAGTGTGTGGGACTTTCTCTATTAGTCCATCTATACTGACCTCCATCAGGTTGCAAACTGAATATATTTTTTTTCCCCATCTACCTCTGAAAAAATATTTGCCCTTGTAGCTGTGTGTGGGACTTGTTCTATTAGTCCATCTATACTGACCTCCATCAGGTTGCAAACTGAATATAATTTTTTTCTGCATCTAGCTCTGAAAAAATATTTGGCCTTCTAGCAGTGTGTGGGACTTTCTCTATTAGTCCATCTATACTGACCTCCATCAGGTTGCAAATTAAAAATAATTTTTTGTCTGCATCTAGCTCTGAAAAAATATTTGGCCTTCTAGCAGTGTGTGGGACTTTCTCTATTAGTCCATCTATACAGACCTCCATCAGGTTGCAAACTGAATATATTTTTTTTCTGCTTGTACCTCTGAAAAAATATTTGGGCTTGTAGCTGTGTGTAGGACTTGTTCTATTAGTCCATCTATACTGACCTCCATCAGGTTGCAAACTGAATAAAAAATTTTTCTGCATCTACCTCTGAAAAAATATTTGGGCTTCTAGCTGTGTGTGGGACTTGTTCTATTAGTCCATCTATAATGACCTCCATCAGGTTGCAAATTGAATATAATTTTTTTCTGCATCTAACCCAGCCAATAGTTTTGGCCTAATACCACAGTTTGGCCACTCAGCTCTGCTCTGTTCCCATCCATTGTTTTTTTGTGCAAACAACTCCAGAGTTGTGAATTAGTTAACCACCAAAATGAGTGGAAAAAGGCCTGCTGCTGGTGGAAAGGGGAATAGGCGTGTTGGGAAGGGGAAAAAAGGTTGTGTCCGTGGGGTAGGTGTTAAAGCAACAGTAACATCTGCAGAAGAAAGACCATCTTCCAGCCAAACTAAAATGTCTACTTCTTTTAGCGGACAATGTGATAAGATCCCTTTCTTACGGCCATGCCAATCGCTACAAATTCCAGATGAGGCACAAAAACAGCAGGTGCAACGGATATCAAGTGCTCCTTTAAGTGGGCTCTCCTCCACATCAACTTCAACATCACAAATACTACAGTCCTCAAAGGTGTCACTCCAATCGCACTTGCTTCCTCACAGCTCCCAAATCTCCAGCTGCCCGTCTGAGTATGAGGTAGAACAGATGGTTGAGTCTGCAGAGCTGTTTACTCATACTATAACCTGGGAATCAGAGGTCGACTCCAGCGCTTCTGTGAATCCAGACGAGGAAATGATCTGCACTGATGCCCAGAATCTTTATGTGTCGGATCCAGGACCAGACGCAGAAGGTTCTGACCATAATGTAGACCCTCATTCCCAAACTGTAACTCCTGTTTGTGGAGACAATGAGGAAGATGATGATGAGACTCAAATACCTGATTGGAGCGACAACTTTAGTTTTTTGTCAGGGCAGGAACAGGTTGGCTCTGAGGACGACGGGTGTGATAACGCACAGGGTGATGATGATGTGGTTGGAGATCCCACTTACTGTCAACCCACAGTCAGCCAAGAGATGAGGTCAGCAGAGGAGGTGGAGGAAGATGCTAGTGACGACGAGGTCAGGTTGCGCCTTCCTGGACAGAGAGGTAGTACTGGAAGCACGTCAACAACTGCATCCTCAAACACAACTCTGCCTCTCACCACAAGTCGTGGTGGCTCTTCAGGTCACATGGGTGCTAAGCCTTGCATAGCCTGGGCATTTTTTCAGATCGATAGAGATGACCCAACTCGTGTTATCTGTAACATTTGTCAGCAAAAGCTAAGTAGAGGCCAAAAAATACATAGTTTGAGTACTTCATGCATGTACCGGCACATTGACATGAAGCATAAGTTGCAGTGGGAAGCTCAGTGTGCTACAATGCGGCCTAGCCGACCGGGCCAACCGCCGTCTGCCATATCTTGTGCATCCGCGGCCTCTTCATCCTCTGTGACTGGGGGGACAGCAGTCACACCTGTTTTGGGGTGCAGACCTGCCACCTCTTTACCCGCAACAGCCAGCGTGATTGGCAGGTCATTATTTTCTTTGGAGATGGTAACACCAGCTGGTGTTGAGCGCTGTCCGACATCGATAGCACCACCTTAGGATCAAGGCAACCTAACATGTCCGCCTGCATCTTCCTCACAGACCGGCAGTTTGCCGGGGACACCCTTCTCAACCCCGTCTAAGCACAATAGCCAGCCCTCGGTCCCTCAGATGTGGACAAGTAAAAGACCATTTCCTCCTAGCCATGAGAAAGCTAAGAGGTTGAATTTCACCATCTGCAAGCTCTTGGCTACAGAAATGCTGCCTTTCCGCCTGGTGGACACAGAGGATTTTCGAGACCTTATGTCCGTCACAGTGCCCCAGTACCAGATGCCCAGTCGGCACTACTTCTCAAAGAAAGGTGTGCCTGCGCTCCACCAGCATGTCGCACACAACATCACCGCTTCTTTGAGAAACTCTGTGTGTGACAGGGTGCATTTCACCACAGACACTTGAACGAGTAGGCATGGACAGGGGCGTTACATGTCGCTGACTGGGCACTGGGTAACTATGGTGACAGCAGGACAAGGGGCTCAATGTCATCGGGCGGTTTTTACTTTGAAATGTCTGGGAAATGTGAGTCACACAGCTGAGGAGTTGTGGTCAGCTCTGGAGAACCAATTTCATGAATGGTTGTCTCCACTGGACCTGAAACCAGGGAAGGCCGTGTGCGACAATGCTGCAAACCTGGGTGCGGCCCTTCGCCGGGGCAATGTCACACACGTGCCTTGTATGGCTCACGTGTTGAACCTGGTTGTCCAGCAATTTTTAACCCACTATCCCAGACTAGATGGCCTTCTGCAGAGGGCACGGTCGCTGTGTGCCCACTTCCGCCGTTCGCATCCCGCAGCTCAGCGACTTACATCTCTACAGAAGTCGTTGGGCCTGCCACTTCACCGGCTAAAATGCGATGTGCCTACCCGGTGGAATTCAACTCTGCACATGTTGCAGCGACTGTGGCAGCACCGACAAGCCATGGTGCCATACGTTCTGACGTATAGCCTGGGCCAACGAGATCCAGAGGTGGGGCAAATCACGCTAGAGGAGTGGTCTCAGATCAGGGACCTATGCACCCTTCTGCGCAGTTTTGAAATGGCGACGAAGATGTTTTGTGCTGACGATGCCATTATCAGCATGACTATTCCGGTGATTTACATGCTGGAGCACATGTTAAACAGAATTCGGAGTCAGGTGGTGGCACAAGAGGAGGTGGAGGAAGTAGAGGAGGAGGAGTTGTATGCGGAAGCGCTAACATCTGCAAGCTCCAGATGGTCGGTAGCACCAAGGCGGCAGGCATGTGAGGGTGGGGGAGATGGTTTTACCAGGGCGCATGGTAGCAGCCAAACTAGTGAGGAAGGTGCAGGAGCCCAGGAAGAAGTGGAGGACGAACTGATGGAAGACTCATCAGATGAGGGAGACCTTGATCACATTTCTGTTGTGCGAGGTTGGGGGGAGAGGACAGAGGAAGGAAGCATGATTGTTACCTCGCCACCAACACAACAGGGACTTGGTGCTCCTGGATGCGCAACACACATGAGTGCCTTCTTGCTGCACTACCTGCAACATAACCCTCGAATTGTGAGAATTAGAAATAATCCTGACTACTGGGTTGCCACACTGTTAGATCCCCGGTACAAAAGTAAATTTGCAGAAATTATTCCTGCCATAGAAAGGGATGCACGCATGCAGGAGTATCAGCAGAGACTGTTGCAGAATCTTACATTTGCTTTTCCACAAAACACCAGTGGTGCACGTAGTGAATCTCACAGTTCCAACTTGCCAACCATGGGACCGTCAAGTGTTCAGCACTCAAACCATAACAGAACCACAGTATCTGCTGGTAACATCAATTTTGCGGAATCATTTCACCATTTTTTTAGCCCATCCTTTGCAAGGCCACAGGAGACAAGAAGTCTGACACATAGTCAACGCCTAGAGACGATGGTACAGGAGTATCTCCAAGTAAACATTGAAGCCATGACTGTGTCACTGGACCCTTGCTCTTTTTGGGCTTCCAATCTGGATAAATGGCCGGAGCTAGCCACTTACGCCTTGGAGATCTTGTCATGCCCCGCAGCCAGCGTTCTGTCTGAACGTGTGTTCAGCGCTGCTGGTGGTGTGCTGACAGATAAGCGCTCGCGGCTCTCCACTGATAATGTAGACAGACTCACGTTCATAAAGATGAACAAATCATAGATCCGAAACGACTTTTCTACCCCTGTGTCATCCTGGGTAGAGTAAAAGCTTGATGATTGGTTAAAATCACCCTACCAACCATTTTAAGCTTTCAAATTACTAATCATGTTTATCTGTATCTTGGCTGGAAAATGATTTGGGCTTTGTAGCAGTGTGCAGCACTGATTCTATTAGGCCATCTATAATAAGCTCCACCAGACTTAAAATTACTAATCATGTTTATCTGTATCTTGACTGGAAAATAATTTGGGCTTTGTAGCAGTGTGCAGCACGGATCCTATTAGGCCATCTATACTAAGCTCCACCAGATTTAAAATTAATAATAATTTTTAGCAGCATCTAGCACGGAAAATAATTTTGGGGCTCCGAGATGCGCAAGACACATAAGTGCCTTCTTGCTGCACTACCTGCAACATGACCCTCATAGTGTACATGTGCTTTTCCACAAAACACCAGTGGTTCACGTAGTGAATCTTACAGTTCTAACTTGCCAACCGTGGTCTGTATGGAGTTGTTCAATAAAGGGCCCAAAATTAAGATAACATAGATGGGAGAGGTCTCTATGAATAGGAATTCCTAAGTATTTGATACCCTGTGAGGGCCAGGCAAAGGGAAAGTTGGACTGGATGGAATCCTATATGGATTTGGGGAGGGAGACATCGAGGGCCTCAGACTTCGCTGCATTGATTTTAAAATTTGACCATGTAACAAAGTGATCTATTTCAGCCATAACAGCATGGATGGATATATGTGATTGAGTGATATATACAAGGACATCATCAGCAAATAGAAAGCACTTGTACTCGGTGCCTCCCACCTCAATCCACCTAATATTGGGGTTATGGCGAATTGATGAGAGCAGGTGCTCCGTCACTAGGATGTATAAGAGAGGGGACAGAGGACATCCCTGCCTTGTCCCATTGGTGATTGTGAAAGGTGATGAAAATGTTCTGATGCACCCCCTGGCCCTTGGGACACCCGGAGCCGGACCCTTTTTGGTGGATGCTGGTGGTTGTAGTCTTCGTGGCGGCGACCCGTTTCCGTGGCTCAGGGTGGTCAAACCAGTGGCGGAACTATTTATGTGGTTTTGATGTTTAAATGTCCGACTACGCCACCCGTGGATTGCGGTCAGAGTGAACCGCCGCTCCAGGGCAGACCGCTGAGGCTGGTGTTGTGGGTGCAGCAGAGCGTAGCATAACTCCCCACGGGAGGAGTATAGCCTCAGGGCAGTGTATGCGGAGGATGGGGGTGATGGTGCAGGGCAGCAGCAGTAACGACACGGAGTCAGTGATGCAGTCCAGGGCCTTTACTCACAGTTCTTATTATCCAGACCACGTCTGCAGGTAACGGCTGCCCACGTCATACTGTGCTCACCAGGTGAGGGGTCAGACAACTCCAAGATAACTTTGGAGCGCTTCACAGGACCCCCTTTGTGTGTCCTTTGTCTGGCCTTTCTTACCAACCCTTCTGTCCGGCTGCCTCGGGCCTCCTCTTGTTAAACTTGGCGCCAGTTTTCCTGACCCTATGTGGTGCCTTCCTAGCGGGTGTAGCGAGGGGCTGCGCCACATAAAATGTCACAGCCTCCGGTTTCTAGCTGAGGGTCGTTTCCTGCCTCCACTAGTTTCGGGGACCGGTCTCCCCCTTTGGCCTGACCCCTCCACGCAGGTGGATTCGGGCGTTCCTTGGCGACTCGCCCGTCCGCACCCCTGGGATCCCTTCATTCCTCGTTCCTGGAGCCTTCTCCGCTCCTCTTCCTTCCTTCTCCCTCTTCCAGGCCTGGGCCTCTGTTGCTAGGCCCGCCTCCGGAGCAGAGCTCATGCAGAGCCCCTGCTCCCTGCCACTTCTGCTCAGACTTCTCTGCACTGAACTAAGATGGTGCCCACCTTTTATACTCCCTTCTCAATGCACCCAGGGACTGCTTCCTCCCTGCTCCTGCACTACAGGGTTCCCCTTCCTCAGTGTTCCCTCCCCCCTCTCCAGCCAGGGACAGGGACTGTCGTGCCCATCTCAGAGGCATATTGGTCGCCCTGCCCCACGGCAATGTGGTGTAATGCATGCAGGTGTCGGGTCCTGATCCACACTCCATCCTTACCTGAGAGTGAGATATCACACCTCTGGGTGAGGTGCAATACCTCTGTAGCAACCGAGCCCTCAGGGTGCTACAGTTCCATTTATCTTCAGCCTAGGTGACGTATTGTGATACGGGGCCGTGATTTGGGCTATAAAAGGGTCCCCTAGACCCCTACCCCAAGCTTTTTAAGAGAATCATATATGGCGTGCCAGGAGACTCTATGGAATGCTTTCTCAGCATCCAACGAGAGTATCTAATTACAAATTTTTAACTGCATCTAGCCCAGGAAATACTTTGTGCCTAGTAGCAGTGTCTGCTAGTCAGCGGATTATACCGGCTGTTAAGCAAGCTACACCACCTGTAGTTTGGACACTTAATTTTTTCAAAGGAAATGCTTCGGGACCATGGGATACTCAGTGAAGAGCATCAGGAGGCACCCCAAGGCATAGGGGCTCGGACTGGCAGTAGGATGCCTTGCGGTTGACAGCCGAGCTCGATCCTTATAAAAGTTTTTTAACTGCAGCAGCTTTAGTGGACGCTACTGGAGCTGGAATTACGCGGCTGCTGGCATGAGACTTGCCCTCCAATAGATCCTTGTAAATGGATTTAAAGTGTATTCATTCAAATTAGAGAGACAATTTAAATTAAAAAGCTTAGAGCTGCCTCCACCACAGGGGGGCTCGCTCGACCCACCAGCGGACAGGCACCAGTATTGGGAGAGGGGGGCTGGCCGTCAGGGTTCACCGCGGCTCTGGCACAAACCCGGCGTCACGGAGGTGACACGGGCAGGAGCGGACTGAACGTGTCGGCTTCTCACTTTTTGGATTTTAGAAGGGCATGACATGCCTATATCTGTGTCTCCCCCTCCTTTTACTCCTCCACCTCTTTTCTTTTCGCATGACTTTATGTACTTGTCACTTTTCCATGTGTTAGTTGTGTCTTCTGAGCAGTTTGTCAGCTTTTGTACACCTTTGAAGGTGTTTTCTATGTGTTTCTATGTGTTTTTGTTTGCCTGCCATTGGTTTTAACGGTGTTCGAAGGTGTTCGACGAACAGTTTGACGAACAGTTCGGCGAACACACGGGTGTTCGACGAACCGAACCGAACTCTAACACTACGGGGGTGGCTCAACACTATTCATTATTGCCATTAGTTATGCGCTCTTGTGATGACCTAGGTCGTTTCCCCTGGCCTGTATAACTAAGATGACCGGACCTCTTGCCTCTCTCCCTACCTTGATTACCTCCATTAGTACCTGTGGCCATTGCAGGCCTCTAATACCTCTCCAGTTGAAATATGTGTTATGAATCTCTAATTTCCTCCTGCCTGGGCGAACTTTCCCCCTTTTTTCTGCCCAATATATATACCAGTGGCCTATCACTCACACTGTTGGCTTAAGGTCACCTGTAAAAGAAACAAACCACGTGAGGATAACCAGTCCGGTCTTATGTATCTCGCCAAACACGTGGATCGCCATCTCCCTATCCTCTGAACTTCCGTTTCTGACAGTCCTGGTCTTGCTGCTTCTGTGGCCACGCCTATATAGAATGAGTGTGTCCCATAATCTTTGGGGTGCTTCCCTGCCGATGTTAGGCATTTATTAAATACTAGATGGTGGCCCGAATCTAACGCATCGGGTATTCTAGAATATGTATGCGGCCGACCGGGCGCAATCAGCAGAACGTTGTTTAAATTTGCCGCCAAAATCGCTGATAGGTTGCGGCCGGCAACCGCGACCAAGCAGCAAAACGGTGTTTAAATTTGGCGGCAATATGGGTGATTGGTCGCGGTTGGCGGCCGCGACCAATCAGCGAACTGTGTTAGTGAGGACCGGAGAGCGTGTTTAAATTTGGCGATAGAATCGCTGATTAGTCGTGACCAATCAGCAGAACGGTGTTTAAATTTGGCGCCAATATCGCTGATTGGTCGTGGCCGGCAACCGCGACCAATCAGCAGAGGGGTGTTTAAATTTGGCGCCAATATCGCTGATTGGTCGCTGATTGGTCGCTGCCGGCGATGGTGACCAATCAGCAGAGCGGTGTTTAAATTTGGCGCCAGTAATGCTGATTGGTCACGTCCGGCGACCGCGACCAATCAGCAAAGCGGTGTTTGAATTTGTCGCCAATAATGCTGATTGGTCGCAGCTGGCGGTCGGGAGCAATCAGCAGAGCGGTGTTTAAATTTGGTGCCAATAATGCAGATTGTTCGCGGCCGGCGACCGCAATCAATCAGCAGAGCGGAGTTTAAATTTGGCGCCAATATCGCTGATTGGTCGCGGCCCGCGACCGTGACCAATCAGCAGAGCGGTGTTTAAATTTGGCGCCAATAATGCTGATTGGTCACGGCTGGCAACCGCGACCAATCATCAAAGCGGTGTTTAAATTTGGCGCCAATAATGCTGATTGGTCGCGGCCGGCAACCGCAACCAATCAGCAGAGGGGTGTTTAAATTTGGCGGCAATATTGCTGATTGGTCGCGGCCGGCGGTCGCGACCAATCAGCAGAGTGAGGTTTAAATTTGGCGCCAATAATGCTGATTGGTTGCGGCCGGCAACCGCGACCAATCAGCAAAGCGGTGTTTAAATTTGGCGGCAATAATGCAGATTAGTTGCGGCCGGCGGCCGCGACCAATCAGCAGAGCGGTCTTTAAATTTAGCGCCAATCTCGCTGATTGGTCCAATCAGCAGAGCGGTGTTTAAATTTGGCACCAAAATCGCTGATTGGTTGCGGCCGGCCACCGCGACCAATCAGCAGAGCGTGGTTTAAATTTGGCGCCAATAATGCTGAATGGTCGCGGCCAGAGACCGCGACAAATCAGCAATATGGGCACAAATTTAAACGCCGCTCTGCTGATTGGTCGCTTTGGCTGGCCGCGACCAATCAGCAGAGCGGCGTTTAAATTTTCCGCCAATATCGCTGATTGGTCGCGGGCTTCGACAGCGACCAATCAGCATCGTATTAGTGAGGACCGGGGAGCGTCGCTGCCTGTGCGGCTACTTCCACTGTGAGAAGCCGGGAGATGAGCGGCTACTCGCAGCAGAAGCATCTCGACCGGCGGCGTCGCTCCCCGGTCCTCCGTTCACACTTGCCCTCCGGAGATCAGCGGGCCAAGCCGCTGATCTCCCGACGTTAGCCGCATGGAGGTGAGCGGCGCCGCCTGTCGGGGTGCTTCTGCTGCCTGCAGCAGGGAGATGAGTGCCTCGCGCCGGTCATCTCCCTGCTGCATCGCCGCTGACCTCCGTCCTGCAGATGAGCCGCTAATGGCCGCCATCTTTTTCTTAAATCCCGCGTCGCTGATTGGCCGCGGCCGAACCCATCAGCGACACGGGATTTCCTGGACAGACAGACAGAAAGACAGACAGACAGAAAGACAGACGGAATAAGACGATTATATATATAGATAGCTTGGAACTGGTATCTTGATAATGGCGTTCCATCAATGTGTGATAGGAAGAAATTACTTTGTGATCTGATGGTTATATATGTTTTTACTATTGCTACCCGACTCAGTGTACCGTTTGTGGGTTGTAGAAGTACCCAAGTGCCCCTGCCCGCTGGAACCGTTTTCGATTTGCGCATGCGTAGACGTATTGCATTATTGGCTATGACTACGTCCTGGTGTAATAAGCCTCCACTGGTGGTAATTTTGGATTGAGGGACCAATTCGTTTATGCATAGCGCCCCGAAGTAGGTGATCGCAAATGCAGTAGACAGTAGTGTTGCTTCAAATTGTGGGTGTCATGATAATGGTGTTAGGGATATGATGTGATAAATCAGTTTTAGTGACACGGGAAGGGACGTCTACACTCCTGACTTGGCTGACCCCTTTTCCACCCTTTTATGGATTGTCTGATGATGAATCTCTTTGTCACATCTCCCCAATTCAGTAGTTGGAAGTGAAATGCTACTCCGGTCAGACACCGCTGCGCTGACGCCCCTGATATGCCCCTCATGATTAGCTGGTGGAGAAATTCTATGGTGACTTGTAATCTGGCTTGTTCACATTGGTCAACCCGTCTGCCTGCTACTAGTCGTGTCCACTCTTCCCATGCCTTACCGTATTCTTGCCACGTCGACGGGGCAACTGGTGCTCTGATTAATGGCATCAACTATTCGCCACTAGATCCCATAGGGAGGCTGGGCAACTGTTGCCCGATGGGTGGGCGTTCCGAAGGAGCTCTGTGAAAATCTGCCAATTGAATTGTGATAAAGCATTAGCAGCAGCGTTAGACCACTCAGCATCGTGGCTAGCGCCGACCCATACATTGTGTTTTAGGCACAGGAATGCTAGCCGGTGTAGTAGGTCTAGCACTGGGAGAGACGATGATGCCATCTTATTAATGCAGTGCGCTAGGCTGGTGTTTTTTGTTATGAAGCGTATATTTTTGTTAGCCAGGCGCGCGCCCCATATTTCTATTGCTACCACTATTGGGAAGAGTTCCAGGACTGTCTGTTTTTTTGTTAGCACTTGTTCTGCCCAATACGGAGGCCATAAGCTTGGGCACCATTGGTTATTTAGTATCGCTGCATATCCGTACAGATGGGCTACTCCAATGAGTAACAGACACTGCTACAGGCCTAAAAGGTTTTACTTGGCTAGATGCAGTAAAAAATTGTTATTAAATACAAAGGTGGTGTAACTTGGTACAGAAGGGCTACTACAATGAGTAACAGACACTGCTACAGGCCCAAAAGGTTTTACTTGGCTAGATGCAGTAAAAAATTGTTATTAAATACAAAGGTGGTGTAGCTTAGTACAGATGGGCTACTACAATGTGTAACAGACACTGCTACATGCCCAAAAGAATTTACTGGGCTAGATACAGTAAAAAATTGTTATTAAATACAAAGGTGGTGTAGCTTGGTACAGATGGGCTACTCTACTGACTACCAGACACTGCTACTATGCCCAAAAGGTTTTACTTGGCTAGATGCAGTAAAAAATTGTTATTAAATACAAAGGTGGTGTAGCTTGGTACAGATGGGCTACTACAATGAGTAACAGACACTGCTACAGGCCCAAAATAATTTACTGGGCTAGATGCAGTAAAAAATTGTTATTAAATACAAAGGTGGTGTAGCTTGGTACAGATGGCCTACTCCACTGACTACCAGACACTGCTACTATTCCCAAAAGGTTTTACTTGGCTAGATGCAGCAAAAAATTATTATTAATTTCAAAGGCTGGTGGAGCTTGGTATAGATGGCCTAATGCAATGAGTACCACACACTGCTACTATGCCCAAAATTATTTTCCGGGCTAGATGCAGCTAAAAATTATTATTAATTTCAAAGCTGGTGGAGCTTGGTATAGATGGCCTAATACAATGAGTACCACACACTGCTACTATGCCCAAAATTATTTTCTGGGCTAGATGCAGCTAAAAATTATTATTAATTTCAAAGCTGGTGGAGCTTGGTGTAGATGGCCTAATACAATGAGTACCACATACTGCTACTATGCCCAACATTATTTTCCGGGCTAGATGCAACTAAAAATTATTATTACTTTCTAAGCTGGTGGAGCTTAGTATAGATGGCCTAATAGAATGAGAACCACACACTGCTACAGGCCCAAAATTATTTTCCAGGCTAGATGCAGCTAAAAATTATTATTAATTTCAAAGCTGGTGGAGCTTAGTATAGATGGCCTAATAGATTGAGTACCACACACTGCTACAGGCCCAAAATTTTTTTCCAGGCTAGATGCAGCTAAAAATTATTATTAATTTTAAAGCTGGTGGAGCTTAGTATAGATGGCCTAATAGATTGAGTACCACACACTGCTACAGGCCCAAAATTATTTTCCGGGCTAGATGCAGCTAAAAATTATTATTAATTTTAAAGCTGGTGGAGCTTAGTATAGATGGCCTAATAGAATGAGTGCCACACACTGCTACAGGCCCAAAATTATGTTCCGGGCTAGATGCAGCTAAAAATTATTATTAATTTCAAAGCTGGTGGAGCTTGGTATAGATGGCCTAATACAATGAGTAACACACACTGCTACTATGCCCAAAAGGTTTTACTTGGCTAGGTGCAGTAAAAAATTCATATTACATACACAGGTGGTGTAGCTTGCAACACAGATAGGCTACTCCACTGACTAACACACACTGCAAGAGGCCCAAAAGGATTTGCTTAGCTAGATTTAGACAAATGCTGTGAAAAACACTTGCACAGCTCTAAAACAGACCTGCCTGGCAAAAAGTCCTAGGAAATGCTGTAACCTAGCCCTCAAAAGGGCTGCAATTACATCTAGTCCTACTCCCAACCTATCTGTCTATTTAAGAGCAAATTCGCTTGCAATTGACACAGTCAGAAAGTATAGCGCCCACAGCAGCAGTGGTGCCGTCTAACACTCAGCTACAGCAGTGAGAAAATGGTGGCGATGTGGAAAATGGCTTGGTCTTATAGGGCAAAGACATGTGACATACACAGCCAATGACACATGCCCTTGCTTGTGTGAAAAAAAGCACTTTGCTGTGTGTGTGCGCTGCTCATAGGCTGACAGACTGCACCTCCCCACTGTAAATGCGGGAAAGAAAAAAAAAATAGAGATCTTCATTATTTCTGCAGAGATCCATCCCCTGCACCTCCCTCTGCCCACTGTACACTCTAACTGTGTATTAACATTGATTAACAGCATTACTGAGAAAAAATCCAGTTTCGATTTTGGTGCACGAACAGTTATCGAACATAACCTCGAACAACCGGATTTTTTTCAAATCGTTCGTGTTCGTCGAACGGCTCGAACACCACCCAAAACAGATCAAATTTGAGATTGGCGAACAGTTCGAGTCGAACACCGCTCATCTCTACTTATAATGGGGTTGGGACCATCAGTTGTGTTGTGCAGTAGTCAGGTGGATACACAGCAGATAGTCCTACTGAATAGACTGTTAGAATTTGTATTATGGCAAGAAAAAAGCAGCTAAGTAAAGAAAAATGAGTGGCCATCATTACTTTAAAAAATGAAGGTCAGTCAGTCCGAAAAATTGGGCAAACTTTGAAAGTGTCCCCAAGTGCAGTTGCAAAAACCATCAAGCGCTACAAAGAAATTGGCTCACATGAGGACCGCCCAGGAAAGGAAGACCAAGAGTCACCTCTGCTTCTGAAGATAAGCGTATCCGAGTCAACAGTAGTGTTGAGCCACCACCGTAGTGCTCGAGTTTGGTTCGTCGAACACCGGGATGTTCGTGGAACTGTTCGTCGAACACCTTAGAACACCGTCGAACACCGTCGAACACCGTTAAAACCAATGGAAGGCAAACAAAAACACATAGAAACACATAGAAAACACCTGACAAACTGCTCAGAAGACACTCTTTTAAAAAAGGCCGGCCCGCAATTCAGCAGCGGCATACACCGGTACCCGACAATTTTGATAAGAAGGAATGGAGCATCAAACATAGTTTAGATAGATAGAAACATATCAGTCACATATATAAGAAGTACTGTGACAGTGTTGGTTACTGTACTTGTCATTTAGTGTTAAAGGATTTATTAAAAAAAATATTAGTGTTTTCATGCACCGTCTCTTTAAAAAAGCCGGCCGGCAATTCAGCATCGGTACCCGACAATTCATAACAGAAAGAATAGAGCATCACACATAGATTAGATAGATAGAAACATATCTGTCACATATATAAGAAGTACAGTGATAGTGTTGATTACTGTATTGTCATTTAGTGTTCAAATAAAGGATTTATTAAAAAAAAAATTGGCGTGGGTTCCCCGTAATTTTAGTCTCTAGCGGAGGTTAAGCAGACTGCTGGGGCAGATGTTTGAAGCCTGGGAAGGGGGTAATACTCACGGAGCTTCCCAGGCTACTAATATCCGCCTCCAGCTGAATACCTAGCCTTTACCAGCTATTAAAAGGGGGACCCCCAAAAGAATGACGTGGGGTCCCCCCTATTTTAATAGCTAGCAAAGGCTAGGCAGACAGCTGGGGGCTGATATTAATAGCCCAGGAAGGGTGCCATGGATATTGGCCCCCTCCCAGGCTAGAAACACCAGCCGTCTGCTGCCCCAGAAATGGCGCATCCATAGGATGTGCCAATTCTGGCGCTTAGCCTCGCTCTTCCCACTGCCCTGTAGCGGTGGCAGTGGGGTAATAGGGTTGGGGTTAATGTCAGCTAATAAAAGGTAAGGATGATGTTGCTTTATTATTTTACTTTTATTGCAGGAGATCGTTGGCTTCAGCTGGAATGGGCGTGACGGTAAGTATGGTTTAATTTAGAACAATAAAGAATTGTGTATTTATTTCAATTAAAGGACTTTATTCTGGGTGTTTGTGTTTTTTTTTTAACTTTGACTATGGGGTTAGTAATGGGGGTGTCTTATAGACGCCTCTCCATTACTAACCTGGGCTTGATTTCAGCTGGGATTATAAGCTGACATCAACCCCAGCCCTATTACCCCACTGCCACCGCTACAGGGCAGTGGGAAGAGCGAGGCTAAGTGCCAGAATTGGCGCATCCTATGGATGCGTCATTTCTGGGGCGGCTGACGGCTGGTGTTTCTAGCCTGGGAGGGGGCCAATATTCATGGCACCCTTACTGGGCTATTAATATCAGCCCCCAGCTGTCTGCCTAGCCTTTGCTAGCTATTAAAATAGGGGGGACCCCACGTCATTTTTTTGGGGTCCCCCATTTTAATAGCTAGTAAAGGCAAGGTATTCAGCTGGGGGCTGATATTAGTAGCCTGGGAAGCTCCGTGGGTATTACCCCATTCTCAGGCTACAAACATCTGCCCCAGCCATCTGCTTAACCTCCGCTAGAGACTAAAATTACGGGGAACACCACGCCAATTTTTTTTAATAAATCCTTTATTTTAACACTAAATGACAAGTACAGTAATCAACACTATCACTGTACTTCTTATATATGTGACTGACATGTTTCTATCTATCTAATCTATGTGTGATGCTCTATTCTTTCTGTTATAAACTGTCGGGTACCGATGCTGAATTGCCGGCCGGCTTTTTTAAAGAGACAGTGCATGAAAACACTAATATTTTTTTTAATAAATCCTTTAACACTAAATGACCAGTACAGTAACGAACACTGTCACTGTACTTCTTATATATGTGACTGACATGTTTCTATCTATCTAATCTAAGTGTGATACTCTATTCTTTCGGTTCTAAATTGTCGGGTACCGGTGAATGCCGCTGCTGAATTGCCGGCTTTTCATGTTTCACTGTGAGCACTGTTCCCATCGATTTGGGCAACCACTGTAATGCCACAACCACCATGGCTGTGGCATTACAGTGAGTGGCAGACAATGATTGGTGCTCTAAATAGCGCCAGACATGCAGGACACGCTTTTGGTGCACGAACTGTTATCGAACATAACCTCGAACAGCCGAATTATTTGCAAATCGTTCGCGTTCGTCGAACGAGTCGAACACCGCCCAAAACAGCTCGAATTTGAGATTGGTGAACAGCTCTAGTTGAACACCGCTCATCTCTAATCACCAGCCTCAGAAATCACAGGTTAACAGCAGCTCAGATTACAGACCAGGTCATTGTCACACAGAGTTCTAGCACCAGACACATCTCTACAACAACTGTTAAGATTAGACTTTGTGCAACAGGCCTTCATGGTAAAATAGCTGCTAGGAAACCACTGCTACGGACAGGCAACAAGCAGAAGAGACTTGTTTGGGCTAAAAAACACAAGGAATGAACATTAGACCAGTCGAAATCTGTGCTTTGGTCTGATGAGTCCAAATTTGAGATCTTTGGTTCCAACCACCGTGTCTTTGTGCGACGCAGAAAAGGTGAACAGATGGACTCTACATGCCTGGTTCCCACGGTGAAGTATGGAGGAGGAGGTGTGATGGTGTGGGGGTGCTTTGCTGGTGACACTGTTGGGGATTTATTCAAAATTGAAGGCATACTGAACCAGCATGGCTACCACAGCATCTTTCAGCGGCATACTATTCCATCCGATTTGCGTTTAGTTGGACCATCATTTATTTTTCAACAGGAATATGACCCCAAACACACCTGCAGCTGTGTAAGGGCTATTTGACCAAGAGGGAGAGTGATGGGGTGCTACGCCAAATGACCTGGCCTCCACAGTCACTAGACCTGAACCCAATCGAGATGGTTTGGGGTGAGCTGGACCGCAGAGTGAAGGAAAAAGGGCCAACAAGTGCTAAGCATCTCTGGGAACTCCTTCAAGATAGTTGGAAGACCATACCCTGTAAAATAGTCATTGTACAGCTTGCATGACAGTATAAATTTGATGCTTCCTCTAAATAACTTAATACTTAGTAATCTATATCTTTCTATATATTATATCCATAGAATCATAGAATTTTAGAGTTGGAAGGGACCTCCAGGGTCATCGTGTCCAACCCTCTGCTCAATGCGGGATTCACTTAATCATCTCAGACAGTTGTCTGTCCAGCCTCTGTTTAAAGACTTCCTTTGAAGGAGCACTCACCTCCTCTCGTTGCAGCCTGTTCCACTCATTGTTCACCATCACTGTCAAAATTTTTTTTCTAATATCTAATCTGTATCTTCTCCCATTCAGTTTCATCCCATTGCTTCCTGTGTTTTCATGTGCAAATGAGGAGAATGCTGATCCCTCTACAGTGGGACAGTCCTTGAGATATTTGAAGACAGCTATTAAGTCTCCTCTCATTTTTTTCTTTTGCAAGCTAAACATTCCCAAATCCTCTAACCATTCCTCACAGGACATTGTTTGCAGACTGGTCACCATCCTGGTAGCTCTTCTCTAAACTTGCACCAGTATTTCAATGTCTTTTTTAAAATGTGGTGCCCAGAACTGGACACAGTATTTCATATGAGGTCTGACCAAAGAGGAATAGAGGGGGATAATTACTTCATGTGATCTAGACTGTATGCTTCTGTTAATGCAACCCAGAATTGTTGACTCATTTTCAGTCTGTGATCTATTAGTATACCCATGTTTTTTTCATACGTGCTTTTGCTTAGCCCTCTTCCTCTCATTCTGTAAATGCTTTTTATATTTTTATATTTTTCTTGATTTAGGACTTTGCATTTTTCCCTGTTAAAACCATTCTGTTAGTTACTGCCCACAGTTACAGTTTGTTTATATATTTTTGAATCCCCTCTCTCTTCTTATGTATTAGCTATCCCTCCTATCTTTGTGTCCTCAGCAAATTTAATCAGTTTACCCTCAATTCCTTCATCTAAATCATTGATAAAGTTGTTGAACAACACAGGGCCCAGGACAAAGCCTTGTGGTACCTCACTTGAGACATTCTTCCAACTGGATGTGCAACCATTTATGACCACTCTTTGGGTGCGATCACTAAGCCAGTTATGAATCCACCAGTTGCTTTGTCCATTCCATAGTTGGTCATTTTTTCAAATGCTTTGCTGAAGTCAAGATATACTATATCTACTACATTTCCCCATCTACCCAATCAGTGATTCTGTCATAAAAGAAATTATGTTAGTCTAACATGACTTATTAGTTACAAGCCCATGTTGGCTTTCGTTTATCACTTGATTCTCATAAAGGTACTTACATACATGTTGTTTAATAATTTGTTCAATGATCTTTCCTGGTATAGTTGTAAGGCTCACAGGCATATAGTTCCCTGGGTACTTGCATACGTGTTGTTTAATAATTTGTTCAAAGATCTTTCCTGGTATAGAAGTAAGGCTCACAGGCGTATAGTTCCCTGGGTCCACCTTCTTCCCCTTTTTGAAGATAGGGACAACATTCACTCTTCTCCATTCTTCTTGGATTTCTCCTGTTCTCCAAGAATTTTTAAAGATTATGGAGAGTGTTTCAATAATTTCCAATGCTTTCTCCTTCAGTACCCTGGGATGTAATGCATTTGGACCTGGTGACTTGAATTCATTTATATTAGCTAAGTGTTCTCTCACTATCTCTCTGTTTACAGATAGTGTGGATTATTCTATTCCTTCAATAGTACAGTGAAGATCAGTTGATTTTAAATTTACTTTCTGTGAGAAAACCAATGCAAAATAGGAATTTAAACGTTTGGTTGTCTCAGCATCATTTTTTACCACTTTACCATTTTCATCCTGTAAAAATCCTATGGCATCTTTGTCTTTTCTATTACTTTTGACTAGAGATGAGCGGTGTTCGACTAGAACTGTTCGCCAATCTCAAATTCGAGCTGTTTTGGGCGGTGTTCGAGTTGTTCGACGAACCCGAACGATTTGCAAAAAATTCGGCTGTTCGAGGTTATGTTCGATAACTGTTCGTGCACCAAAAGCGTGTCCTGCATGTCTGGCGCTATTTAGAGCACCAATCATGCAGGGATTGTCTGCCACTCACTGTAATGCCACAGCCATGGTGGTTGTGGCATTACAGTGATTGCCCAAATCGATGGGAACAGTGCCAACAGTGAAACATGAAAAGCCGGCAATTCAGCAGCGGCATACACCTGTACCTGACAATTTAGAACCGAAAGAATAGAGCTTCACACATAGATTAGATAGATAGAAACATGTCAGTCACATATATATGAAGTACAGTGAAAGTGCTGCTTACTGTACTTGTCATTTAGCGTAAAGGATTTATCAAAAAAAATAATAGTGTTTTCATGCACCGTCTCTTTAAAAAAGCCGGCCGGCAATTCTGCATCGGTACCCGACAATTTATAACAGACAGAATAGAGCTTCACACATAGATTAGATAGATAGAAACATGTCAGCCACATATATACGAAGTACAGTGACAGTGCTGCTTACTGTACTTGTCATTTAGTATTAAAATAAAGGATTTATTATTAAAAAAATTGGCGTGGGGTTCCCCTTAATTTTAGGCTCTAGCGGAGGTTAAGCAGACGGCTGGGGCAGATGTTTGAAGCCTGGGAAGGGGGTAATACCCACGGAGCTTCCCAGGCTACTAATATCAGCCCCCAGCTGAATACATGGCCTTTACTAGCAATTAAAATGGGGGACCCCCCCAAAAAAATGACGTTGGGTCCCCCCTAATTTAATAGCTAGCAAAGGCTAGGCAGACAGCTGGGGGCTGATATTAATAGCCCAGGAAGGGAGCCATGAATATTGGCCCCCTCCCAGGCTAGAAACACCAGCCGTCAGCCGCCCCAGAAATGGCACATTCATAGGATGCGCCAATTCTGGCACTTAGCCTCGCTCTTCCACGCTGCCCTGGTGCGGTGGCAGGGGGTAATAGGGTTGGGGTTGATGTCAGCTTATAATGCCAGCTGACATCAAGCCCAGGTTAGTAATGGAGAGGCGTCTATAAGACACCCCCATTACTAACCCCATAGTCAAAGTTAAAAAAAACACAAACACCCAGAATAAAGTCCTTTAATTGAAATAAAGACACAATCCTTTATTGTTCTAAATTAAACCATACTTACCGTCACGCCCATTCCAGCTGAAGCCAACGATCTCCTGCAATAAAAGAAAAATAATAAAGCAACCTCATCCTTACCTTTCCATGGTTCCCACGACAGCTTCAGCTCTGCTACATCGAGATGACAGGCTGGACCGCAGCAGAACGCTGCCATCCAGCCTCTCATCCCGCAGACACTGAGAAGCGCAGGCTTGCTTGCGCTGCTCAGCGTCTCTCTGTGACGACATCCAGATGAGCCGAGTTCATGTCCAATGAACTCGGCTCACCTCATGCACGTCACTGACAGCGTGGGAAAATTCTCACGCTGAAGCGGTGAGTGCAGGAGAATTCTCCCACGCTGTCAGTGACGTGCATAAGGTGAGCTCATGTCCAATGAACTCAGCTCACCTCCTGCACGTCACTGACAGCGTGGGAGAATTCTCCTGCACTCAGCGCTTCAGCGTGAGAATTCTCCCACGCTGAAGCGCTGAGTGCAGGAGAATTTTCCCACGCTGTCAGTGACGTGCATAAGGTGAGCTCATGTCCAATGAACTCAGCTCACCTCCTGCACGTCACTGACAGCGTGGGAGAATTCTCCTGCACTCAGCGCTTCAGTGTGAGAATTCTCCCACGCTGAAGCGCTGAGTGCAGGAGAATTTTCCCACGCTGTCAGTGACGTGCATGAGGTGAGCCGAGTTCATTGGACATTAATTCGGCTCATCTGGATGCCCTCACAGAGAGACACTGTGGAGCGCAAGCAAGCCTGCGCTTCTCAGTGTCTGCGGGATGACAGGCTGGATGGCAGCGTTCTGCTGCGGTCCAGCCTGTCATCTCGATGTAGCAGAGCTGAAGCTGTCATGGGAACCATGGAAAGGTAAGGATGATGTTGCTTTATTATTTTTCTTTTATTTCAGGAGATCGTTGGCTTCAGCTGGAATGGGCGTGATGGTAAGTATGGTTTAATTTAGAACAATAAAGAATTGTGTGTTTATTTCAATTAAAGGACTTTTTTCTGGGTGTTGTGTTTTTTTTAAATACTTTACTAGAAATTCATGGTGGTCATGTCTAATATTGGCGTGACCCCATGAATTTCGGGCTTAGGGCCAGCTGATAATGCCAAGCTGGCCCTAACCCCTTTATTACCCAGTGAGCCACCGCATCAGGGCCCTGGATGAGTTGGGTACAGCGCCAGAAGATGGCGCTTCTATGAACGCGCCATTTTCCGGGGTGGCTGCGGACTGCAATTTGCAGCGGGGGTGGCCCAGAAAGCTTGGGCCTCCCTGCGCTGCGGATTCCAGCCCCCAGCTGCCTAGTTGTACCTGGCTGGACACAAAAACAGGGCGAAGCCCCACGTCAATTTTCTTTAAATTATTTCATGAAATAATTAAGAAAAAAAGGGCTTCCCTATATTGTTGTGTCCGGCCAGGTACAAATAGGCAGCTGGTGGTTGGGGGCAGCCCGTTCCTGCCTGCTGTACCTGGCTGGACACAAATATAGTGCGAAGCCCCACGTCAATTTTTTTTAAATTATTTCATGAATTTCCTGAAATAATTTAAAAAAATTGAAGTGGGGCTTCGCACTATATTTGTGTCCAGCCAGGTACAGCAGGCAGGAACGGGCTGCCCCCATCCACCAGCTGCCTATTTGTACCTGGCCGGACACAACAATATAGGGAAGGCCTTTTTTTCTTAATTATTTCATGAATTTCATGAAATAATTAAAAAAAAAGTACGTGGGGCTTCGCCCTATTTTTGTGTCCAGCCAGGTACAACTAGGCAGCTGGGGGCTGGAATCTGCAGCGCAGGGAGGCCCAAGCTTTCTGGGCCCCCCCCCCGCTACAAATTGCAGTCCGCAGCCACCCCGGAAAATGGCGCGTTCATAGAAGCGCCATCTTCTGGCGCTGTACCCAACTCATCCAGGGCCCTGGTGCGGTGGCTCACTGGGTAATAAAGGGGTTAGGGCCAGCTTGGTATTATCAGCTGGCCCCAAGCCCAAAATTCATGGGGTCACGCCAGTATTAGACATGACCGCCATGAATTTCTAGTAAAGTATTTAAAAAAAACACAACACCCAGAATAAAGTCCTTTAATTGAAATAAAGACACAATTCTTTATTGTTCTAAATTAAACCATACTTACCATCACACCCATTCCAGCTGAAGCCAACGATCTCCTGCAATAAAAGAAAAATAATAAACCAACCTCATCCTTACCTTTCCATGGTTCCCACGACAGCTTCAGCTCTGCTACATCGAGATGACTGGCTGGACCGCAGCAGAACGCTGCCATCCAGTCTGTCATCCCGCAGACACTGAGAAGCGCAGGCATGCTTGCGCTCCTCACTGTCTCGCTGTGACGGCATCCAGATGAGCCGAGGTCATGTCCAATGATCTCGGCTCACCTCATGCACGTCACTGACAGCGTGGGAAAATTCTCACGCTGAAGTGCTGAGTGCAGGAGAATTCTCCCACGCTGTCAGTGATGTGCATGAGGTGAGCTCATGTCCAATGAACTCAGCTCACCTCCTGCACGTCACTGACAGCGTGGGAAAATTCTCCTGCAATCAGCGCTTCAGCGTGAGAATTTTCCCACGCTGTCAGTGACGTGCATGAGGTGAGCCGAGTTCATTGGACATGAACTCGGCTCATCTGGATGTCGTCACAGAGAGACGCTGAGCAGCGCAAGCAAGCATGCGCTTCTCAGTGTCTGCGGGATGACAGGCTGGATGGCAGCGTTCTGCTGCGGTCCAGCCTGTCATCTCGATGTAGCAGAGCTGAAGCTGTCGTGGGAACCATGGAAAGGTAAGGATGAGGTTGCTTTATTATTTTTCTTTTATTGCAGGAGATCGTTGGCTTCAGCTGGAATGGGCGTGATGGTAAGTATGGTTTAATTTAGAACAATAAAGGATTGTGTCTTTATTTCAATTAAAGGACTTTATTCTGGGTGTTTGTGTTTTTTTTAACTTTGACTATGGGGTTAGTAATGGGGGTGTCTTATAGACGCCTCTCCATTACTAACCTGGGCTTGATGTCAGCTGGCATTATAAGCTGACATCAACCCCAACCCTATTACCCCCTGCCACCGCACCAGGGCAGCGTGGAAGAGCGAGGCTAAGTGCCAGAATTGGCGCATCCTATGAATGCGCCATTTCTGGGGCGGCTGACGGCTGGTGTTTCTAGCCTGGGAGGGGGCCAATATTCATGGCTCCCTTCCTGGGCTATTAATATCAGCCCCCAGCTGTCTGCCTAGCCTTTGCTAGCTATTAAATTAGGGGGGACCCCACGTCATTTTTTTTGGGGGGTCCCCCATTTTAATAGCTAGTAAAGGCTATGTATTCAGCTGGGGGCTGATATTAGTAGCCTGGGAAGCTCCGTGGGTATTACCCCCTTCCCAGGCTTCAAACATCTGCCCCAGCCGTCTGCTTAACCTCCGCTAGAGCCTAAAATTAAGGGGAACCCTACGCCAATTTTTTTAATAATAAATCCTTTATTTTAATACTAAATGACAAGTACAGTAACCAACACTATCACTGTACTTCATATATATGTGACTGACATGTTTCTATCTATCTAATCTATGTGTGATGCTCTATCTTTCTGTTCTAAATTGTCGGGTACCGCTGCTGAATTGCCGGCCGGCTTTTTTAAAGAGATAGTGCATGAAAACACTATTATTTTTTTAAATAAATCCTTTACACTAAATGACAAGTACAGTAAGCAACACTATCACTGTACTTATTATATATGTGACTGACATGTTTCTATCTATCTAATCTATGTGTGAAGCTCTATTCTTTCTGTTATAAATTGTCGGGTACAGATGCTGAATTGCCGGCCGGCTTTTTTAAAGAGACGGTGCATGAAAACACTAATATTTTTTTTAATAAATCCTTTACACTAAATGACAAGTGCAGTAACCAACACTGTCACTGTGCTTCTTATATGTGTGACTGACATGTTTCTATCTATCTAATCTATGTATGATGCTCTATTCCTTCTTGTCTAAATTGTCGGGTACCGGTGTATGCCGCTGCTGAATTTGCCGGCCGGCTTTTTTAAAGAGAGTGTCTTCTGAGCAGTTTGTCAGCTTTTGGACACCTTTGCAGGTGTTTTCTATGTGTTTCTATGTGTTTTTGTTTGCCTGCCATTGGTTTTAACGGTGTTCGACGGTGTTCTAAGGTGTTCGACGAACAGTTCGACGAACAGTTCCTCGAACATCCCGGTGTTCGACGAACCGAACCGAACCCGAACACTACGGGGGTGGCTCAACACTACTTTTGACATACCCCCAAATCATTTCTTATTGCTTTTGACATCTCTTGCAAGCCTTAATTCATTATCAGCTTTAGCTAATCTGATGTGTGCTGTGCAGGTTCTGCAGACAGAATTATATTCTTCTTTAGCTATGCCTCCCTCTTTCCATTTGATAAACATTTCTTTCTTGCTTTTTAGCATGTGCTTAAATTCTGTGTTCATCCATCTTGGTGTCCTTAAATGCTTCCTATTCTTCCCTCTTTTAGGGATTGTTAACGATTGTGCTTTCAGAATCTCATTTTTCAAAATTTCCCATCCTTCATGGACATTTCTGTCCTTAAAGACATGCAGCCATTTGATCCCTCCTATACTCTTTCTGAGACTCTTAAAATCTGCCTTTCTGAAATCCAACCATGAAGTCTGACTCTTCACATGTCTTACTCCCCTAGTTATCCAAAATTCTATGATAGCACGATCGCTGCCTCCTAGGGTCCCAGCCACCCTTACCTCCTCAACCATTTCCTCCCTGTTTTTGAGGATTAGATCCAAGGTAGAAGATCCCCTTGTTCTCTCTTCTATCTTTTGGAAGATAAAGTTGCTAGCAAGAGAGGATAAGAATTTGCTGGACTTGTTACTTTTGCCTGAGACAGATTCCCAACAAATGTCTAGATAGTTGAAATCTCCCATGATCACTACGTCATATTTTTTTGATAACTTGGCCATCTGATGCATAAAGAGTTCATTCATATCTTCAGCTTGCCCAGATATAATAGTAAATGCCTACAATGGTGTTCTTTCCGTTGTTCTCTCCTTGCATTCTTACCCAAACAGTTATACATACATAGATATAAGGGTATTTGGGTATTTTAAAGTTTGTTTTATTTAAATACTGAATGATGAAGTGCTATAAAAATAAAAGTTTAGTGTAAAAGTTTAACTCAGTTCACACAGGAAGGGAGCTGCTCTCCTGCCAGTTGTACGAAATATACTGTATACATATATTTGCTCATAAATACTAATAAGATTAGAGATCATGATATTAACATTATTGCTTGATTTATATATTGTTACTTTATGAGCAATCAGAAACGTTGCAGTTTGATACTTGATTATCAAATGCAACCAATGAATTGTTGCACACCGACATCACAAAAACAGTCTCTGTTAATTGCTGATTTTACATAACATCTGTTCATCAATTCCGCATGGATTCAATATCTTTCAACTTTCTGTAAACATTAAGACAAAACTAAATTTTAATTAATTATGAAGAAAGTTTCAAAACTAGGAAAGTACTTTGAAAATGCTGTAAAGGAAATACAAAAAAGAGATGAGACGGCACTGTCGAAAACCGAGGGGCCACAAATCTTACCATTGATACACAAAATTATCATATTTGTGTTATTGTATTTTTTAAGGCACAGGCAGCATACAGGCATGAAATTAACAATTGTATAACGTGGTAACAAATAGTTCCTCTCCCAAATACAAATTTTTGAATATTAAATTGGAATTTCAGAAATATATTTTGACTTTACTTGCTTTTTCTTGTCATTTCATCTGCAGAATAGATGATTTTGAAAGTAGTAAGCTTCTTGCTATTAATGTCATTTAATAATCTGTATTAACAATTTTTTTTTTTAAATTGTTAATGAGTCCTAAATCTTTATTCCTGGACCATGGACAACTCTAGTTGCTGTAATGTACAAAGAGGGCAAAGAGACAGGGGTATTGCATCTTTGTAACCAGTAATGATGATCAAACAAGCTTGAAAATACTTTGATAGTACTTAGATAAATTTTCTGAAACAGTTGATAGGAGAATGGGGGTGATTGTTTGTGATGCTGATGTAGAGTGCAAGAAACCAGGAAAGAGAATTTTAACTGTGGTTCTCCTTAGGAAGTAGTTGGTTCAACTTCAAAATGCATAGAAATAAAACTGCATGGTCAATTCATTGCACTTTCCTGTTTTTTTGCGTTCTACATCAGCAACGCAGACTTACACCCCACTTTCCTATCAGTTGTTCTATACAATGGGCTATCCCAACCTGAGGGTGCTGCAGTAGCTGATTCATCTTCATTCATCCGTTGTGGGGTAATAAAACACTGATAGGCGAGCAGTTCCCTTAATTATCCTATTGCCAATTTCCTCCCTTGGATGAGACCCTATTGTGCTTGGTGTCCTCCTTTCTCCTGTATTTTTTTCTGGACACTTCTGCAGCTAAAATGTTAAATATTTAAAAGGAAATGCTATACACAAATATTTGACATTTTGATCAAAGTGCAATAAGTGAAATTATTTGTTTTTTGCTCCAAAATTCTAATTTGAATTATTTCTTGTTATGTTCACACACAGTTCCAATTAGACAATTATTTTTATAACTACCACATGGGAGGGCCACCGAATATCCAGCGTGAATTCTTCCTTTAAAAATCTTCATCTTTATACAGCAAACTCGCATCAAACAAGGAGTCACAGCTTCATGCCTAAAAGTAAGTTAAAATCATTGGCAAACTCTTTTCGGTTGTCTGACCTTAGTCATTGCAAAAAAAAAATATTAATTAGGCCGCGTATTATATCATATCCTGTGTGGCACCTGAATAGAAAGAACCGATTCCCCATAGATCAGAAATGGACGATATACGGCACTCTTATATAAAGTGAGCCTGGTGCACGAGGAGGGTGTTAAACCGGTACATCATGTAAAATAGAAAACTTGGCACTCAGATATGGAAAAAAGTTTCTTTTTATTGCATTCACTGAAGGATAAACATCTTAACTCGGACCTTCATCAGAACTGATTGCGTATGGCATGGAAATCCGGGAAAAAAAGCGTGCCTGTACGTGCAACCTGCGCCGCTGAGGGAACCTTAAGTGAATTCAATAAAAAGGGACCTTTTTCCATATCTGAGTGGCAAGTTTTCTATTCCGCATAGATTCAGTAATGATGAAAGATGTTCCATAGAAATAACAATTGTGAAAATAATTTCTTAATGAAAACTTCACTCATGGTGATAAATTAGGTTGTGTCGGATATTAATACCTAGCTGTGACCTGGTTTTTATTCACTATATTCACCAGGTTATTCAAATAACCAATTTGTGTTTTAAATCTCCTCCTCTATGAGGCTATTTAACACATTCTATTCCAGTTACCTTGAAAGTGGATATGTTGCCGTTGTGTATCTGAGCATATTGTCTTGATGTTGCAGAGCTTTCATGCAGTATTTTATTAACTGCAGCTGAAAGATGTCACCTGACACAAGCCTTTAATGGGCCACTCGTGCAGTCGACATATTGAAGATTGCATGTGTTATAGGTGACAAGATATATTACATTAATGGAGTTGCAGTTAATATATGAATTCATATTAAAATTACATTTGGTAACTGAAGAAGTGAAGGTTTTTTGCATTCTTAACGTGTTTGCAGCAAATACATACACTGTGACCACATTTATATGACCCTTTAGTACAGGGGCAGACACTGACTGCTTGGGGCCCCTGTTGAAGAAATGTGTCTGGGCCGCTCACCTCTTATGGCGACAAAGCTACAGATTTATATATAGCCACACACACATATATACCTCTTGCATAGCCTTCTTTATTATGTATATTGCCGTCCCTTATTACACAGTGCCCTCTCTTGTTATTTATAGTACCGTCCCTTAAATATTGGATTATCTATAGCACCCTGTTCTTTATTATATAGCATCTTCTCTTGTTAGATATACAATGCAATGATGGCTGATGGAACAAGGGAAAGCTTCTTTTCTGATGGAGGAGCTGATGGACTGGTTTTCTGGTCACCGGCTGCTTCATCAGCAGTCATTTTATATCTAACAAGAGACGACTATGTAATAAAAGATTGCGCTGTGACTGACAAAAATAACAAGAATACGCTATGTAAGGGACAGCACTGTACATAACAGCAGAGGAAGCTATATAATAAGAGGCGGCACCATATATAACTAGAGAAGATGGTACGTAATAAAGGAGGGTGTTATACATAATAAAAGATGAAACTATATAACTAAGGATGGCGTCATACATAATAAGTGAGTACACTATATACTAAGGGACTATGCTACACATAATAAGGCTACATTCCTGTATCTGTGTGCAGTGCCGGTGTGCTGCCCGCTTTTACAGACACATTGAGCATGTCCTATTCTGATCCTCAAAATTGGATCAGAACAGGACATTCTCTGACCCTCACAGATCTCATTCTCAGATCCGTGATTTTCATGGATGTGTGAATGGATTTATAAAACTCTACGAGTCCGTGGACCATCCCATAAAAATCTGGCAGCACAAGGACATTTCACACAAATGTGAGAATACAGTCTAAGGTATTTTACAGATAACATTATCACTCCAAGTCCTATATTTGCAGATACAGAATAATATTTACATCCAGGTACTTACCGCTGACGTCTCATCTGATCAGAGTCGGTTTCTGCTGCTTCTTCTTAATCTGGTCAGATCTTCATGTAGAGATCTCCCAGCCATGACTTGTCTTGTCACATATATTGTATACATACATGTGTCTCTCTCACACTGCTCCCCCGAATACAGATATGTACCCCCCCATTAATATACTATTAGCCACTTAGTAATCAAAATATAAAGTGATAAGCAGCACTGTGCCTCCCATTATTCTCCATCGGCCAATAATATAAATTATTCAGTCTCTGTGACTCTCCCCAATTAACAGTAAAGCTATGTGCACACGGAAAATATACAAGGCTTTACAGTACAAGCAAAGTGAAACCCCCATCATTGTTCTCTCCCAGCACCCTCATCATTTCTCTCTTACAGCATCCTTGTCATTGCTCTCTCCCAGCAAACCCCGCCATTGCTCCCCCATCCTCATCATTGCTTTCCCCATCCCCACCATTCTCATCACTGCTCTCCCCATCCCCACCATCCCCATCATTGCTCTCCCCATCCTCATCATTGCTCTCCCTATCCCCATCATTGCACTCCCCATCCCAATCATTGCTCTCCCAAGCCCCATCATTGCTCTCCCCATCATTGGTCTTCCCAGCCCCATAATTGCTCTCCCCAACCCCATCATTGCTCTTCCCAGCCCCATCATTTCTCTCCCCAACCACATCATTTCTCTCTCCAGCCCCATCGTTGCTCTCCCCATCCCCATCATTGCTCTTCCCAGCCCCACCATTGCTCTCCCTATTGAA
Source organism: Phyllobates terribilis (assembly GCF_046119375.1). Taxonomy (NCBI): domain Eukaryota; kingdom Metazoa; phylum Chordata; class Amphibia; order Anura; family Dendrobatidae; genus Phyllobates; species Phyllobates terribilis. The sequence goes on from NW_027362762.1 coordinate 898,275,401, forward strand.
CCCATTGCTCCCCCATTGCCACCATTGCTCTCCCCATCACCACCATTGCTCACCCCATCACCACCATTGCTCTCCCCAGCCACATCATAGCTTTCCCCAGCCCCATAATTGTCTCCCCATCATTGCTCTCCCCATCCCCATCATTACTCGTCCCAGCCCCACCATTGCTCTCCCCATTGCCACAATTGCTCTCCCATTGCCACCATTGCTCTCCCCATCACCACCATTGCTCCCCCCATCACCACCATTGCTCTCCCCAGCCCCATCATAGCTTTCCCCAGCCCCATAATTGTCTCCCCAGCCCCATCATTGCTCTCCCCAGCACCATCATTCCTCTCCGCATCCCCATAATTGTTCTCCACAGCCCTATCATTGCTCTCCCCAGCCCCATCATTGCTCTTCCCATCATTGCTCTACCCAACCCCATCATTGCTCTCCCCAACCCCATCATTACTCTCCCCAGCCCCATCATTTCTCTCTCCAGCCCCATCATTGCTCTCCCCAGCCCCATCATTGCTCTCCCCATCATTGCTCTCCCCAGCCCCATCATTGCTCTACCCAACCCCATCATTGCTTTCTCCAGCCCCTTAACTGCTCTCCACAGCTGCAACATTGCTCTCCCCAACCCCACCATTGCTCTCCCCAGCCCCATCATTTCTCTCTCCAGCCCCATCATTGCTCTCCCCAGCCCCATCATTGCTCTCCCCAGCCCCATCATTGCTCTTCCCATCATTGCTCTACCCAACCCCATCATTGCTCTCCCCAACCCCATCATTACTCTCCCCAGCCCCATCATTTCTCTCTCCAGCCCCATCATTGCTCTCCCCAGCCCCATCATTGCTCTCCCCATCATTGCTCTCCCCAGCCCCATCATTGCTCTCCCCAACCCCATCATTGCTTTCTCCAGCCCCTTAACTGCTCTCCACAGCTGCAACATTGCTCTCCCCAACCCCACCATTGCTCTCCCCAGCCCCATCATTTCTCTCTCCAGCCCAATCATTGCTCTCCCCAGCCCCATCATTGCTCTCCCCAGCCCCATCATTGCTCTCCCCAACCCCATCATTGCTCTCTCCAGCCCCATCATTGCTCTCCACAGCTGCATCATTGCTCTCCCCAACCCCACCATTGCTCTCCCCAGTCCCATCATTTCTCTCTCCATCCCAATCATTGCTCTCTCCAGTCCCATTATTTCTCTCTCTAGCCACATCATTGCTCTCCCCATCCCCATCATTGCTCTCTCCATTCCCATCATTGCTCTCCCCATCCCCATCATTGCTCTCTCCAGCCTCATCATTACTCTCCCCAGCCTCATCATTGCTCTCCCCATCACCATCATTGCTCTCCCCAACCTCCCCTCATTCTCCTGTTTCTCTCCCCAGCATTTCAGTATAAAAAAAATAAAAAAATAAAAAACACAACTTATCTCTCAGCCCACTCCCCTGCAGCAGCATCCTCCTAGTTGGCGGAAACTTTCGTTCTGACCCAGGTGCGCGTTGCATGATGACATTGTCAAGCAGCATGGGCCTGTGTCAGGGAGGAAGCTCCGGACTGGAAGCAAAGGTGAGGACGGATCCCTCCAGCTCCGCTGCCATTTTACTCCTGTCAGCAGTGGATGAGGGCAATCTGGCCATGGGTCCCCCGGAGCCTGGGGCTCGGAGAAGCAGGCCAGATTGCCCTCAATATTAACCGCCCAGCAAGGGCCCCCCTTCAGTTGCACCGGCTGCATCGGTGGTAGGTCCACCCCTGTTTTAGTAGATAACAATGTTTTATCAGAGGGAAAGATTCCCTCATGAAAAGAGTGAGAGAAAGGACATAATCTACAGTGAGTGATTTTTTTGGCTACAAAATTTACTGTTTTTCTGTCTTGGTTCAGCATTGGGATACGTTTTTTAATTATATTTCTAGATCCATTAAATTGGGGACTAAAAGTGGCTATCAATGTAACATGATTTTTAACTTTCAATCCGGTTTCTATTACCCAAATCTGTTACCATTGTATTGTGTTTTTTCTCTTACAACATGGTCTGCTCTTTTAAGCATCTATCTAGGATAGTAAGGTTGTTTCAATCCCTTTTAAGTTTGGTTGGTCTCTTTATTGTAACATGTATACAAGGTGGAATTTCTCTTAGATCTATAAAGTTCTCCTACATTCTTAATAACATGTTTTGAATGGCATGATTTAGCATGTAAAATAGAATTAGTGGCGGTATTTTTCCTATATGGTGAATATTAACCCCTTCTACAAAATCTAACATTAATGTGACTAGAAATGAGCGAACCTTTCAAGGTTCAGTCCGGTTCGTATCGCTGAACTTCCCAATGTTTGCCGATCAGTTCTTCGAAAATAACTGAACTCCATTAAATTCAATGGGAGGCAAAACGAAATGCATAGACTACAGCTTCATGGGGGTCAAAAAGCTGCCAAAACAGCTCAAACTAAGAGCAGAAACCAGGAAAAGTGGCATCCATTGACCCAGAGTACAAATAGTCTAATTGCGCAGCATGGATGCATGGGACAGGGCCTGGGACAGGGCTTGGACCAGAATTTCTAGCTTAAACATTGATCAATAACAGGTGGATGAGTGACAAGCATAGGCATGGTGCTTTGAGAGCTCTGCCAAATTAAGACAACAAACATGAAGGAGACCAAACTTGGAGGCCAAACATTTCCAAAAATTAGAGGCAGACACTAGGAAAAGTGGCATCAATTGACCCACAACAGAAATTTTATAATGGCACAGCAGTAGTCAGGCATAGGCCATGCATGAGACAGGGTCTGGGTCAGCATTTACATCTTTGAATTTAAGTTCAAATTAAGAGTTGGGTGAGGGACTGGTGTAGGCCTGTTGTGCTGGGAGCCCTAATACCTCAAACTGCTTTTCTGCTCAGCCACTCTAAGGTCGCAAAAATATCAGCTTCATAGACTATTATTGTTTGAAAAATGTAAGGATAGTGACACAAATAGTTGACTGAAAGTAAGTCCAGGCCTGCCAGTCTGGGAGCCCTACTGCTACAGGCAACACACATGAAGGAGACCCAACTTGGAGTTCAAATATTTCCAAAAATTCAGGGCAGACACCAATAAAGTGGCATAAATTTACCCAGAGTAGAAATAGTATAATGGGGCTCTGACACCCCTACCACTATAGGCAATCCACCAGATGCAAAACTAACTTGGAGTCTCCACATTTCATAAAATTATTGCCACACACTACTAAATTGGCATAAATTTCCCCAGAATAGAAATAGTATAATTGGGCTCTGGCACACCTGCCACTAGAGCAACCCACCAGATAGAGACCTAACTTGGAGTCTCCACATTTCAAAAAATTGTTAGTAACATCAGCAGCAGTAGCAACAGCAGGCACAGAAGCCATGACAAAGGTGTCACAGACTGCAATAACAGGAGATCAATGCAGCACACTAAAAACTACACCATCGCCTAGCCTGCACCGTCTGAAACTGAGTTGCAAAAGTCATTGGAGATCCATGACTTGTTCATCTTGATTAATGTTAGGTGGTCTAAACTTTCAGGGGCCATCTGGATGCGCTTATCCTTCAGGACACCACCAATGCACCCTGTCAGATATAGATTTTTTTCAAGAAAAGGGTGATGTTGTCACAGCTTTCTGAGAGAAGTAATGGCGACTGGGTAACTGGTACTGGGGGACTGAGACGGCCATAAGCTGTTATGATCTGCAACAAGAAATAAGGAAAGAAGGGGAAAGCTTTCCCTACAGTAAGACTAAGCTGAAACAAAAGATGGGAAAAAACAAACAGGAGGGTTCTAACATAAGCTTTCGGAAACTGTCTGTATCCAGTAGGCAGAAAAGCAGCATTTCAGTGGCCAACAGATTGGAGAAGGTAAAGTTGAAGCACTTAGCTTTGGCATGTGTAGGAGGAATCAATATTTTTCATGACCATAACTGTGGGACCGAGGGCTGGCTGCTGTGCTGAGAGAGGGTGGAGTAAAGTGAACACGACTAATTGCTGGACTGTGAAAAAGGTGCAGGCAGAGATGTTATAGTGGATTGAGAAAGATCTGGTGTGCTCGGTGTCTGAGATTGGTCAAAAACAGCAGGCATGTCCACTTCCATAACAGCCGACAGGCCCTCACTCATTCCGACTTTAGCGGGCAAACAAGTGGAGGTTCTGCAACCAGAGACGTGTTTGAGAACACTTGCCACAGTGCTGGAGGAGGAATAAGCATCAGATGCGGTTGATAGGGTGGCTGGTGGTTGTCGAGGCCCGCTAGTCCACATTTTAGCGCAGTGAGATTCTCGGACTAATGCATGTTGATCATGCATGTGCCGGTTAATGCATATAGAGGTCAAATTATTTACATTTTTGCCTCTACTGAGTAGTTCTTTACAAAGTTTGCAGACAAAGTGTCACGGGTGTATCAGATGTAACAGACAGTCTCCCTGCAGTTGGTTGCAGAAGATCTCTTCGTTTGGCATTACAGACACCTTCTTAGATCTTTCTCACTCTAGGACCCAGCTGCTACCTTCCTCTTGCTAATTAACACCCTGGCCTGGGTGTATAAATACTTTCACTTTTCAATAGGGAGGCGCCGGTGATATTCACATGACCCCTTGTGAAGGCTTGGAGAAAGTCCAGTTCTTACTTCCTCTCTGGTGCTAAGAGGATGTGTGTGCCATCTCTCTGAAGTCGACTCAAGCTAAGCTACTTTCCCCATGTTTGTCTCCCCTTGCTATCTTTAATTGTCAGTGGGGATCTACAAGTGTTCATCCGCTCCTTCCCTATCTAGGGCTAAGGAAATAGAAAGATAGGTTCCTGTGCAGCGATTGGTGAGAAACCAATATAGGGACGGTAGGGGCAGACAGGATGAATGCAGATTAGCCTGGGAGGTCTCCACTTCCCCATTTACCAAGTGTCTGGGCTCCCTTCCTTCATCTCTTCGTGTCACACTTTGTCTTTCCTATACTGTGTGTGACACAAATTGAGCCTCAAAAAAGGCCCAGGCTAGGAAACCCTTACCATCCCTGCGAACTGCAGATCCGCGAATGGTGCTGGCCACCATCAGAGTTGGGGCTAAGGATGCACTGCTTGTCATGGTTGAAGCACTCGTGTCTTCCTCCTCCTTCATATCCTCTGCTGAGCTACTCAGCTGCATGTCTCTGGGTTCACACCAAGTGGGATCTACAAGCTCATCGTCATCCTCTCTGTTCTCACATTTTTTGCCCTGAGAATCACCCTCTTCCTCTTTCTGCCCTGACAGCACAGCACAGTCCGCGTGTGCCTCAGGTATCTGACTCTCATCAGGATCACCTTCACCCCCATGGGTAAATGTCTGGTAATGAGGGTCTAGATTCTAATTCCTCCTGCCCTGGATCTAACTTGAGTCTGTGAATCTTTGGAGCAGACCTCTGATGTCTATTGAATGGAATGTGTGAACAGCTCTGCAGACTCACCCATCTGTTCTTCCCCACAGTTAATTGGGAAGTTGGAGAGTTGTCACCTCTGAGGACTGTACTGTGTGTGATTTTAAAGTGGAGGAAAAGGAGGAGAGGCCACTTGATGAAGCACTTGCCATCCACTGGAGCACATGCTCTTTCTGGCACTCATCTACAAGACATACCACTGTGCGGCTGCCAAAGAAAGGGTATTAGTGATGAGCGAGCACTAAAATGCTCGGGTAGCTGCTTGCACTTGAAATGTGGCCTTTTAGGCTCATGGAGGCGGAAGCTGTCCACAACCTCATGGCAGCGGCCGGGTGTCCATACTCGGTCCCCAGCTGCCACTCTTTCTCCCAGTGTTGTTTCTGCTTTCCCCAAGCACGGGTCCCACCATATTACCCGTGCCCTCCCCAGTGGACTTAAGTGAGAAGGACCGCCTAACCACAAACACGTGGACTGGTGAATGTGGCAAGGGATAGTACATCTCACTGGAGTCAAGTCCACAGTAAAAAAGCAGCCATAAAGTGTTCGGGAACCTTCTCGCACACATTTCTTAGCCAGGGCTGCTTCTCAGCAGGGTTGGACGGACTCACCAGAGAACTAGAGAATCCTCCAGTGGGCCCTGGCTTCTCCTTCAGGAGAGTTCATAGTCGTGATAATAATAGATGTCGTGATAATGATAGAGGCCACCATCTCCTTAGCCATGGGAATCAGCTTGGCTCCAACCAGCCTGGAATATTTTAAATGAACTATGGCACGACCCCATGGTATTAGCAGTGCCCCCAGTACCAGTAGCGAAGCCATCCACAATTTCCTTTTCTTCCTAATACTAAACGGCCACATTTCTGGACAGCTGCCTTCACTTGAAATGTTGCCTTTTAGGCTCATGGAGGCAGAAGCTTTTCACAACCTCATGGGGGCGGCGGCCGGGTCTCCATACTAGATCCCCAGCCGCCACTATTTCTCTCGGTGTCGTCTTCGCCTTCCACAAGCACGGGTCCCAGGACATTACTGCTCTTAATTTTATGTGGGAATCTGCTTGCCTTCTACCAGCCTGGAAAATTTCCAGTGAACTATGGTACGACGTCATGATATTAGCACTTCCCCCAGTACCAGTAGCAAAGCCATCCCCAATTTCCTTCTCAGGAATTTTATTTGGTAGACTGAGTGGCTGCCAAAATACATTAGTTTCTCGCAAAGGAGCTGAAGATACAGAGTGGCAGTAGGTGCAAGTTTTTCCAGCCTGTTAGATATCAGAGGGTGAACAGCAGCACAGTGGCTCAGTGGTTAGCACTGAAGCCTTGAAGTGCTGGGATCCTGGGTTGAAATCCCAGCAAGGACAACATCTGCAAGGATTCTGTATGTTCCCCCGTGTTTGCGTGGGTTTCCCTCACAGTAAGAAGCAGACATAGAGTGTCTGGGAACCTTCCCACATACTTTTCTTAGCCAGAGCTGCTTCTTGGCAGGGTTGGACGGTCCCACCAGAGAATCCTGGGGTGGGCCCTGGCTTCTCCATCATGAGAGTTCAAGATAGCACAAACTTTGCAGATGCTATGGGGCTCTTGATCAGGGGAGAAAGGTGAGCCCTCAGAGTCAAATACTCTGGTGGGACCAATGTTTTTCAGTCTGACACTGCTTCTCAGTGTGAGTTCTATTTCACCACAGCCATATTCTTTAGCTCGGAGAAAGGAATGCCATAGAGGGAATTCGTATCTACTCCGGCTGTCATTTCTCCACCACCAGGTTCCGCCCATTGTCACACATGACCATGCCTGGCTGTATGTTCAGCGGTGAGAGACACAGATCAGGCTGCTGGGTTACAGATTTCAACAACATCTGAAGCGCTGGGTGGTTTGTCACCTAAGCATTAAGCATGTTATCTTCAGCACAGCCTGTTGCCTCTTGGCCAAGGCAGTGCTGCAGTACTTTCAGCTTGTGACTGATGTGGTCATTTCGGAGATGGAGGCCAAACTGGGTGAGGAGGTGCAGGACCTGAACAACGTGATTAAATTGAGGTTACATTGGTGAGTCTGGATTTTATACTAAAAAAAGATCCTACTGTGCTTTTATTTTTTTATTTTTTTTTGCTTTGCCAAGAGTGTGCAAAGCAGTCATCAAAGCAAAAGGTGGCTACTTTGAAGAACCTAGAATATAAGACATATTTTCAGTTGTTTCACACTTTTTTGTTAAGTATATTATTCCACATGTGTTAATTCATAGTTTTGATGTCTTCAGTGTGAATGTACAATTTTCATAGTCATGAAAATACAGAAAAATCTTGAAATGAGAAGGTGTGTCCAAACTTTTGGTCTGTACTGTATATGCAGCTGGATTAGTCCTCAGAAGGACTGTTAGTTCAGTTGGATATAGATATATATATATATATATATATATATATATATATATATATATATATAGTGTAATACCTATAGTAGCTATAAACAAGCAAATCTCTCCCTTACTCAGCAGCACCTCTTCCTGCTCTGCCTATTTCTGGGGTAGACTGTGGCAAGCATAGTGGTGTCAGGTTTTATTTAGACCTGATGATGCTGTGGGGCCAGCCAATCACTGTAATGCCCACAACCAACATGGCTACGGCATTACAGTGCATGGCAGGCAATCCCTGCTTGTTCATTGGCTATATAAAGAGCGCCAAACATGCAGGGAGGGGACCAGAGTTCCTGTCCGAGCAACCTTTAAATACTCGCTGAGCGCCGAGCTTGTCGAGCACAGTGTCTTTGGATAGGACAAGCTGGTGTTTGTTCATTAGAAATTTCAGTAACTTTACCACCTACTCCATGTACACTTCGAACAGCAAGCCAATTCCCTTTTCCACCATGACCTCACTTTTCCCCCTTCATGTAGGAAGTATCCTTTCCCTCTTTTCAACAGCTGTTTCAAAACCCTAGGCCCGGACCTGTCAGTAACTTGTCACTAAATTAGCACAAAGAATTTAGATGCTGAAATGTGGACTGGTGTCTGGACCACACAATTAGACAAAAGAATTAGATGCTGAAATGTGGACTGCTGGCTGGAGCACACAATTAGCAAAAAGGAATGAGATGCTGAAATGTGGACTGGTGTTTAGACCACACAATTAGCACAAAGGATTTAGATGTTGAAGTGTGAACTGCTGGCGGAAGCACACAATTAGCACAAAGGATTTAGATGCTGAAATGTGGACTGGTGTCTACACCATGCAATTCGCACAAATTATTTAGATGCTGAAATATGGACTAGTGTCTGGGCCACACAATTAGCACAGAGGATTTAGATGCTGAAATGTGGACTGCTGGTTAGACCACACAATTAGCACAAAGGATTTAAATGCAGAAATGAGGAATACTGTCTGGACCATATAATTAGCACAAATAATTTAGATGCTGAAATGTGGACTGGTGTCTGGACCAAACAATTAGCACAAAAGAATTAGATTCTGAGATGTGGACTGGTGTCTGGACTACACAATTAACACAAAAGATTTAGATGCTGAAATGTGGACTGCTGGCTGGAGCACACAATTAGCACAAAGGAATGAGATGCTGAAATGTGAACTGGTGTCTACACCACACAATTAGCACAAAGGATTTAGATGCTGAAGTGTGAACTGTTGGCTGGAGCACACAATTAGCACAAATGATTTACATGCTGAAATATGGACTGGTGTCTAGATTGTGCAATTAACACAAATGATATAGATGCTGAAATATGGACTAGTGTCTGGACCACACAATTAGCACAGAGGATTTAGATACTGAAATGTGGACTGCTGGCTAGACCACACAATTAGCACAGAGGATTTAAATGCTGAAATGAGGAATGCTGTCTGAGCCACATAATTAGCACAAAGAATTTAGATGCTGAAATGTGGACTGGTGTCTGGATCACACAATTAGCACAAAGGATTTAGATGCTGAACTGTGGACTGGTGTATGGACCACACAATTAGCACTAAGGATTTATATGCTGAAATTTAGACTGGTGTCTAGGCTACACAATTAGCACAAAGGATTTACATGCTGAAATGTGGACTGCTGGCTGGAGCACATAATTAGCACAAAGGAATGAGATGCTAAAATTTGGACTGGTGTTTAGACCACACAATTAGCACAAATGATTTAGATGCTGAGGTGTGAACTGCTGGCTGGAGCACACAATTAGCACAAAGGATTTAGATGCTGAAATATGAACTGGTGTCTAGATCATGCAAGAAACACAAATGATATAGATGCTGAAATATGGACTAATGTCTGGACCACACAATTAGCACAGAGGATTTAGATACTGAAATGTGGACTGCTGGCTGGACCACACAATTAGCACAGAGGATTTAAATGCTGAAATGAGGAATGCTGTCTGAGCCACAAAATTAGCACAAAGAATTTAGATGCTGAAATGTGGACTGGTGTCTGGATCACACAATTAGCACAAAGGATTTAGATGCTGAACTGTGGACTGGTGTCTGGACCACACAATTAGCACAAAGGATTTAGATGCAGAAATTTGGACTGGTGTCTAGACTACACAATAAGCATAAAGGATTTATATGGTGAAATGTGGACTGCTGGCTGGAGCACATAATTAGCACAAAGGAATGAGATGCTAAAATGTGGACTGGTGTATAGGCCACACAATTAACACAAAGGATTTAGATGCTGAAGTGTGGACTGCTGGCTGGAGCACACAATTAGCACAAAGGATTTAGATGCTGAAATGTGGACTGGTGTCTTGACCATGCAATTAGCACAAATGATTTAGATGCTGATATAAGAACTAGTGTCTGGACCACACAATTAGCACAGAGGATTTAGATGCTGAAATGTGGACTGCTGGCTGGACCACACAATTAACACAAAAGAATTTAGATGCTGAAGTTTGGACTGGTTTCTAGACTACACAATTAGCACAAAGGATTTCTATGCTGAAATGTGGACTGCTGGCTGGAGCACACAATTAGCACAAAGGAATGAGATGCTGAAATGTGGACTGGTGTCTAGACCACACAATTAGCACAAAGCATTTAGATGCTGAAATGTGGACTGCTGGCTGGAGCACACAATTAGCATAAAGGATTTAGATTTTGAAATGTGGACTGGTGTCTAGACCATGCAATTAGCACAAATTATTTAGATGCTGAAATATGGACTAGTGTCTCGACCACACAATTAGCACAGAGGATTTAGATGCTGAAATGTGGACTGCTGGCTAGACGACACAATTAGCACAAAGGATTTAAATGCTGAAATGGGAAATGCTGTATGGACAACATAATTAGCACAAAGAATTTAGATACTGAAATATGGACTGGCGTCTGGACCACACAATTAGCACAAAAGATTTAAATACTGAAATATGGACTGGTGTCTGGATCACACAATTAACACACAGGATTTAAATGATAAAATGTGGACTGCTGTCTGGACCACTCAATTAGCACAAAGGATTTAGATGCTAAAATGTGGACTGGTGTCTGGACCACACAATTAGCACAAAGGATTGATATGCTGGAAATTCAATTTGACAAAGGATCCTATATATTTGAACAAGCTGACAATAAACCGCCTAGCTAACTATGTGACTGCCTGCAGCAGCAGCCTCACTACGGTGTTACACTGAGAAAATGGCGCCAAAGCAACATTTCCGCTTTTTCTATGGAGAGGGACATGTAACTTCGGCCACCAATGACACAAGCCCTTGTGTCTGGATGCTGTGGAAGGTTTCAGCACCCCTGATTGTTTGCCAGAATCTCCACACATTAGGATGATAAGAAAATAAATAAAGTAAACTCTGCCACTCCTCTGACCTCTCCTTACCCCCTCTCCTCATCAAACACATCCCCCCTGCTCATCATACAGCACCACTATCCTAGCCAACTTACTAACAATCATTAGTGGAATTTCAATCATTTACTGAACTTTGGACGAATTTTGCTGATTCTGAGGGAAAATGATCGGGAATGCGAACACGAATCTGAATGTGCATTGTTCATGCAGACTTTGAGATTGGCGAACGCTTTCCTAACAAGTTCGCTCCTCTCTAAATGTCATAGAAAAAAATATGTTTTTTTCCTCAATGCAATGGGTGAATTTAAAAGTCAATATTATTAATATTGACATTAATATTAAGTCCTTGTCCCAGGGCAGTATTCAATTGTACCTCTCCCATTCCTTGCAATGCAAGCGTAAGTGTGCAACCTGCCATCCACCCACCCCCAGGCTGCAATACCATACTGCTAGCTTGCTTGCACTTGAAATTGGGCCTTTTAGGCATGTGGAAGCAGACACCGGCCACCATGTCATGGCTGCGTCGGCGGCCTGGTATCCATACTCGGTCCCCAGCCGCCCGGTGGCCGGGTGTCCACGCTCGGTCCCAGCCGCCAGGGGGCAGCCGGGTGTCCATACTCGGTCCCCAGCCGCCTCGCGGCCGGGTGTCCACACATGGTCCCCAGCCTCTTGGGGGCAGCCGGGTGTCCGTAAACGGTCCCCAGCCGCTCCTATTTCTCCTTGGAACTTCCCCCACACTTTTCTTAGCCTGGCCTGCTTTAGGGCAGCATTGGACAAGCCAACCAGAGAACCAGACTCCTCCGGTGGGCCCTGGCTTCTCTATCAGGGGAGTTGAGAGTGCCAAGGTGAGAAGCATGATGATGATGATAGAAGTTAGCTTCTGCTTTGTTTTCTTGGAATGCAAGCGTAAGTGTGCAACCTGCCACCAACCCACCCCCAGGCTGCAAATACCTTACTGCTAGCTTGCACTTGAAATGGGGCCTTTTAGTTTGGAGGAGGCCGAAACTGGCCACTACCTCATGGCTGCTTCGGCAGTGAAGTATCCATACTCAGTCCCCAGACGCCCGGCGGCCTGGGTGTCCACGCTCGGTCCCCAGCCACTAGAGGGTGGCCAGGTGTCCACACACGGTCCCCAGCTGCCTGGGGGCGGCCGGGTGTCCATAAACGGTCCCCAGCCGCCCCAATTTCTCCTTGGAACTTCCCCCACACTTTTCTTAGCCTGGCCTGTTTTAGGGCAGCATTGGACGAGCCCACCAGAGAACCAGACTCCTCCGGTGGGCCCTGGCATCTCCATCAGGGGAGTTGAGAGTGCCAAGGTGAGGAGCATGATGATGATGATAGAAGTTAGCGTCTGATTGGTTTTCTTGGAATGCAAGCGTAAGTGTGCAACCTGCCACCCACCCACCCCCAGGCTGTAATACCATACTGCTAGCTTGCACTTGAAATGGGGCCTTTTAGTTTGGAGGAGACCGAAGCTGGCCACTACCTCATGGCTGCTTCAGCAGCGAGGTATCCATACTCAGTCCCCAGCCGCCCGGCGGCCGGGTGTCCACGCTCGGTCCCCAGCCGCCAGGGGGCGGCCAGGTGTCCGTACTCGGTCCCCAGCCGCCCCGCGGCCGGGTGTCCACACACGCTCCCCAGCCGTCTGGGGTGGCCGGGTGTCCATAAACGGTCCCCAGCCACCCCTATTTCTCCTTGGAACATCCCCCACACTTTTCTTAGCCCGGCCTGCTTTAGGGAAGCATTGGATGAGCCAACAAGAGAACCAGACTCCTCCAGTGGGCCCTGGCTTCTCCATCAGGGGAGTTGAGAGTGCCAAGGTGAGGACCATGATGATGATGATAGAAGTTAGCATCTGCTTTGTTTTATTGGAATGCAAGTGCATGTATGTAGTAGCGGCTAGGCCTGAGGTGGTCAGCGTTTGGGCGCATATCCTACCTCCTCCGAGGATTGCTGGAGCCTTTCCTGCTACTATCCCAGTTCTATGACTCCCGTTAAAACAAAGCTTCAGGTGATGAATGATGGATGAGGTTGTGGCAAAGGAGAAAGAGCAGGAGGAACAGGGACCATTCACATCAATATCAGGCCAGTCAACCACACATGTCTTATGGGATATGTTTCTGTACCAAAAGGAGTGGTTCGGCTACACAGTTATAGGGCATTTAGAGAGTGCAATGCCTACCAAAAATTTCGAGGCACTCCAATGCCCTTTGGAAGTGACATGGAGGTCAGAGGGCCTTAACTAAACCGTTTTTTCCATTTATAGCAACTGGGTCTCCTGTGCACTGTTGGCCTAAGCAATGAATGGAAGGCTTTCCAAAAATTATGAGGAACTGCAATGCCCCTTGAAACAGACGTGGATTACAGCATACTAAAAACCTTCTACCCATTATTGGGGAGTGGGTCTCCCTTAGTGTTAGCCTATGCATTGAAATGCAAAAGCTGACTAAAATTAGGAGGAAATGCAATGCCCGTTGAAAGAATGGTGGAGGTCGCAGTGGAATAAAAAGACAATATCAATGCCCCTTGGAAAAGTGGTGGAGGTCGCAGTAGCTTAACAAGTTGGTTTTAATGCCCCTTGGAAGAATGGTGGAAGTCGCAGTGGAATAAAAAGAAAATATCAATGCCCCTTGGAAAAGTGGTGGAGGTCGCAATAGCTTAACAAGATGGTTTTAATGCCCCTTGGAAGAGATGTGGAGGTCGCAGTGGAATAAAAAGACAATATCAATGCCCCTTGGAAAAGTAGTGGAGGGCGCAGTAGCTTAACAAGACCCTTTTAATGCCCCTTGGAAGAGACGTGGAGGTCGCAGTAGATTAACAAGATGGTTTTAATGCCCCTTGGAAGAGACGTGGAGGTCGCAGTAGCTTAACAAGACGGTTTTAATGCCCCTTGGAAGAATGGTGGAGGTCGCAGTGGAATAAAAAGACAATATCAATGCCCCTTTGAAAAGTAATGGAAGTCGCAGTAGCTTAACAAGACTGTTTTCATGCCCCTTGCAAGAGCCATGTAGTACAGCATATTAAAAACATTATTCCCATTCTTGGGGAGTGGGTCTCCCATAGTCTTTGCCTATGCCTTCCAAGCAAAAGCTGCCAAAAATTTGGATGGAGGAACTTGCAATGCTGGCAACATGGACCATGGTCACCCTGGTGGTATAGTGGTGGTGGAGGCTGAGGATAAGGAGAAGAGCAAAATACAGCCGAAATGAGGAAGCGTGTACCCATATGTTGGTGTGAAGCGGTGCATGGGAATACACCTCCCGAAATAACACAGTGGATTTGACTTCATGTTACTCTGCTGTCATTTGGTGGTGATGAGGAGTCTGGCCCAATCCAGCCCTTGTTCATTTTGATAAGGGTCAGCTTGTCAGCATTGTCAGTTGACAGGCGAGTGCACTTATCAGTTATAATTCCCCCAACGGCACTAAAAACATGCTCCGATAGCACTCTAGCGGCAGGGCAGGCCAGGACATCCAAGGCGTACAGAGAGAGTTTATTCCAAGTGTCCAGCTTGGATACCCAATAATTAAAAGGCACAGATGAATGACGGAGGATGCTAGTACGGTCGGCAAGGTACTCCCTCACCATCTTTTGAAACTTTCCACTCCTTGTAAGAGTACCCTGCGTCTCAGGGCCTGTAAGCTGGGCGGTTCTCAGAAAACAATCCCAGAATGTTGACAGTGTTCCCCTGCCTCTGCTGGATTGGAGTTGCGTCTCTCTCACCTGTATGCCTTGGTTGGTCATCAAACTGTGACCTCTGCCGCTAGCGTGTTCAGTTCTGCAGCAAGGGCCTTCTGGAACTGCCCCATTTTTGTAGACCTCTTTACCTCAGGAATAAGAGAGTGAAAGTTCTCCTTGTAGTGGGGGTCTAAAAGTGTCACCAACCAGTAATGACTGTCACCGAACATTTTGACAATGCGAGGGTCACGGTTAAGGCAGCGTAACATAAAGTCAACCATGCGTGCCAGACTGGTAACGGGCAAGACTTCCTCACCAAGATGACGACTGACCATGCTCTCCTCCTCCTCCTCCTCCTCCTCCCCCCTGTCCTCAGGCCACCCACGCTGAACTGACGGTATGAAAGTTGTACAGGTGCTATCGTCTACAGAGCATGATACCAGCTCCTGTTCTTCCTCCTCCTCCTCTCCCTCATTGTCCCCCAATGCACGCTGGGTTGAGATGAGTCTGGGCTGTGTGTAATTGCCCGTTACGGCTTCTTGATCCATCTCATCATACTCTGGCTGCAATGCATCCTCTTTAATTCTCTGCAGAGAGCGTTGCAAAAGACAGAAAAGTGGGATGCTGATGCTAATGATGGCGTCATCGCAACTCACCATCTTGGTGGGCTCCACAAAGTTTGTCAGGATGGTACATATGTCAGACATCCAGGTCCACTCCTGAGGTCTTATGTGTGGAGTCTGACCTGAATATCGACGACCTTGTTGCAGCTTGTACTCCACAACTGCTCTGTTCTGCTCACAAATCCTTTGCAACATGTGGAGGGTAGAGTTCCAACATGTGGGAACATCACACACCAATCGGTGTGCCGGAAACTGCAAACGCTGCTGCAACACAGCAAGGGCGGCGGAAGTTGTAGCCGACTTGCGAAAATGAGCTGACAGGCGGTGTACTTTGATGAGTAGATCTGGCAACTCGGGGTATGATTTAAGAAACCGCTGAACCATGAGGTTAAGCACATGAGCCAGGCATGGTACGTGTGTGATCTCGCCTTGCCTCAGAGCCACCACCAGGTTACGGCCATTGTCACACACGACCATGCCTGGATGTAGGTACAGCGGTTTCAGCCACAGATCTGCCTACTCTTTCACAGCTGTCCACAGCTCACTAGCAGTGTGAGGTTTATCACCTAAGCTTATGAGTTTCAGGACAGCCTGTTGCCGCTTGGCTGAGGCAGTACTGCAGTGCTTCCAGCTTGTAACTGATGTGGTGATATCTGAGATGGAGGCTGAACATGAGGAGGAGGATGATGCGCAAGAGCTGTACACTGTGGGGGCAACTCTGACTGACATAGGGCTCGCAATCCTCGGTATGAGGAGGATGTGTTCCGTCCCAAGGTCCGACTGGATCCCGACTTCCACTATGTTTACCCAGTGTGCCGTCAGGGAGATTTACCGTCCCTGGCCACAAGCACTTGTCCACGTGTCCATTGTCAGGTGGACTCTCCCAGTAACTGTGTTGTTGAGGGCATGGCAGATGTTTTGGGACACATGCTTGTGTAGTGCGGGGATGGCACACCGGGCAAAATAGTGTCGGCTGGGGACTGAGTACCGAGGGACGGCCAACGCCATAAGGTTGCGGAAGGATTCCATCTCCACCAGCCTAAAAGGCAGCATTTCCAACGCAAGCAGTTGTGAAATGTGCGAATTTAGGACTGTGGCCTGTGGGGCTTTGGCTGCAAATTTGCGCTATCGTTCAAAGCTCTGGAATATGGACAATTGAACGCTGCGGTGGGATGTGGACGTGGACGTTGATGCTGTTTCTTGAGAAACTGCCATATCAAGTGAAGACTGAGAGGAGGGGGCATCTTTGCAAGCAGTATGGACAGGGGATTTCCTTGCAATCACAACAGGGGGTTCTATTACATGCACAACAGCCTAAGAAGCAGTGGTGACACCCGCTGACACTGGTCCTGGACCCTGGGGTTCGCCCCACAAAGATGGGTGCTTTGCTGACATGTGCCTAATCATGCTGGTGGTGGTCAGGCTGGTAGTTTTTTCACCCCTGCTGATGCTGGCATGGCAGGTGGTGCAAATGGCCTTTTGGGGGTTATCAGCAGAGTCTTTAAAAAAATTCCAGACTCTGGAAGACCTACCGGTTTTACTGGCAGCGCCCCTCGTCTTGATGTTACGGGAAACTGTTGCCCACCTTCTGTGTGCAGCCACCACACTCCTTCTTCCTGCCTGTTGGAGTACTCTGCCTCCCTCCCCCTGTGTGCTTCTGGCCTCGCTCTGCATGTCCTCCTGCCACGTTGGGTCAGTTACTAGATCATCCACCACCTCCTCTTCTTCCACTTGCGCACCACGATCCTCTTCTTTACTTCGTGGCAATTGAGTCTCGTAATCGTCCACCTCTTGTGAGAAATTGCCAGCATCGACTTCCTGTGGCCGTGGCTGTTCAAATATTTGGGCATCGCTACTTGGGATCTCCTCTTCCACCACTTCAATCGGAGCAGGCGAGGGGCATAAATATAGAAATGGACCAGTAAAGAGCTCTTCAGAGTGTCCAAGTGTGGGATCAGTTGCTGACTGATGACACTCGGCATGGTGGGAGGAAGGAGCATCAGGGTGAGGAGGAGTATGCGGTCGAGACTCATGGCTACTAAAACTTGACCGTGTGGAAGACAGACTGGAGGTGGTGGTGCCCAGGTAACTGGAAGTATTATCTGCTATCCAATTATTAACCTGTTCACACTGATCAGTTCACAATACTGGTGTTGTAGTGTGCTACCCTAGTAATTCGGTCAAGAAGTGGGAGTGAGAAGATGTGGCTGTTGGTTGTGGCACATTTTCACCTTGGCCACGACCCCGTCCTCTACACGCACCATCACCAGAACGTCCAGTTCCACGTCCCTCGCCACGCGCCTTGCCCATTTTAAATGAAGTAAAATAGCTTATACTCGCACTATCAATGGAAAAAGGGTAATATAAAGGCGATTCGAACCGTGGAAAACCACAGTTGTATTTCTCTGGCCTACACCAGACTCTTTTAAACATATATATTGTTGTCTGACCAGTCAGGGAGACACTATTACAGTTTTTTGGATGGCAAAAAATGCCAAAAGCAAGATAATACAGAGATTTGACCCGTGGAACTGCAAAACCACAGTTCTAGTTCTCTGGCCTACACCTGACTCTTTTAAACAGATATATTGGTGTCTGACCAGTCAGGGAGACACTATTACAGTTTTTTTTTACGGCAAAAAAATGCCAAATGCAGGATAATACAGAAATTTGACCCGTGGATCTGCAAAACCACAGTTCTATTTCTCTGGCCTACACCAGACCCTTGTAAACAGATATATTGGTGTCTGACCAGTCAGGGAGACACTATTACAGTTTTTTTGATGGCAAAAAATGCCAAAAACAGGATAATACAGAGATTTGACCCGTGGAACTGCAAAACCACAGTTCTATTTCTCTGGCCTACACCAGACTCTTTTAAACAGATATATTGATGTCTGACCAGTCAGGGAGACACTATTACAGTTTTTTTGACGGCAAAAAATGCCAAAAGCAGGATAATACAGAGATTTGACCCGTGGAACTGCAAAACCACAGTTCTATTTCTCTGGCCTACACCAGACTCTTTTAAACAGATATATTGGTGTCTGAAAAGTCACAGACACACTCAATTTTTTTTTGGTGGGGAGGAAATACCAAAAGGTTAATAAGACTTGTATTTGTACAGTTTGAATGAGGAAAAAAAAAATACAGGATTTAGATGAAAAAAAAATAACAATTTTTCCTGGCCCCTGAGACCGGGGGATAAGTCTAGCAGTTTGACCAACAGGAGCACACAGTACTGTAATGCAGCATTTGCTGGTATAACCACTGCGTCTCCTATACTGCCTGCCTGCCAGCCTGATATCTGGGATGGATATTAGTCCTGAGAAGGACTGTTTGTTTGATTTGGCAGGCTTTAGAGACTCTACACTACCTATTTCGCATTATATATCTTTCCCTAACTCAGCAGCACTCTCCCTACACTGTCTGATCCCGGGCGACTGTGTCCAAGATGGCGGCGCCCCGTTTTAAATACTCGAGGTGACGCTGTGCGGCCAGCCAATCACTGTAATGCCCACAACCAATATGGCTGCGGCATTACAATGACTGGCTGGCAATCCCTGCATGTTCATTGGCTCTATAAAGAGCGCCAAACGTGCAGGGTGGAGACCCTAGCTCCCGCCCGAGTAACCCGGAAATGCTCGGTGCTCGCCGAACATCCCAAGTAGTGAGATTCTCGGGCGAGTAACGAGCAGTGTCGAGCATGCTCGCTCAACACTAGTGGAGAAGTATGCCATTATTTGTGCACCTCATCTTTGAAGAAAAAATTGGCTGTTAAAAAAAAATCATTGTGGCTCAAAAGAAATTCCACTGACATAATTATAAATTCTTGTATTGGTCTGGAATAATTGCTAAATTTAAGAAGATGTCTAGATAATGTTTCAATAGCTCAATTATGTGGTATGGAAGGATACAGTGCAACAATGTCGCATGTCATCCATAATTATATGTTCGTCTACAATGTGCAATCTAAAGATGCAAGTTGGAAATCAGAGATCGCACATGGGAGCTTACTGGATAAAATTATATTATTGAGTTCAATGTATTAAGATGGACAGAAAGCTGCTGTTCTTCCTTTGGTAGTGGCTTCATACATTTTATTTAAAGGGGAGAAAAACAGGGATTCTATCAAAACTGCACAAGGCAATCCAGTAAATTATACATCACTGGAATCAGGGTCTCTACACCTACATCATGATAATCTCAAATTCCAATGAAAAAAAAAGTGTTTACAGATTTCCTTTAATACAATAACTTGCTATTTTCTCATCTGTTTCAGTGCCACAACTTTGATGGTCCCAACAGTCTTTGTGAACTAACTAGATGTGACAAAGTTCGAACCATATACGACCTCCACCATCTGAGGCCAGTAATTGGCGGAGGTTTTCATATGCATTTGGTCCAAGGTTTTACTTCTGGACATTTCACAAAGAAGGCTTCCAGGTAGCAGCACTGTAGTGGTGGAGACATCAGCAGGTGAGTATATGTTATCTTATTATTTAATTTCATTACTTGCCTTGCACTTACTTTTAAAAGTTCTAGGTAACTCCTTCAATGTTTTTCTAATGCTAAAGTTCTAGAGCTTTGCATAAATATGTATCAAAATTCTAAATTACATAAAGAAACACCAATGCTAATCATTCACCACCAAACGATTTTTCCATCACTTTCCTTATATTAGGTTTTGATAAAAAAAACTTGTAAATTATGCACATTATGCATACTGATTAATGATTGGTCCCTCCCTATAGCTTCTATAAGCCCCTGATAACACCTGTAATAGGGTTAAACATGAAGGGAGGTTAAATTAGACATTTCAACTCAGTCTTCTCTGTCCTTAAAGGTAATTAAACTTTCAAGTAACTTTCCAAAATCAGCCATCCTGTGTGTACATGAAGAATAAAACATTATTTTGTCATGATATGACTTATCTGCTGCATTTTCACCATTTTTCACTTTGCAGGCTCTATCTCTAAATTTGCAATCTACTCTGCGCTTTGGAAGGAGAATAGATGCTATGATATCTCTCATACAGTGCATTTCTGCTCTTCATCCACTTTTTAAGAAACAATGAAGGAGCAGTATGTAGGACATTATACCACAATTCTGATCTGTGTGGTTGTGAATCAAGCTCTGAGGTGAGGTAAAAGACTTGATAAAAAGCTCAGCAGTATTGTTCTTCTCTTTCCCTCACCTCTCTCTCCAGAGTACAATGACCTGTGTCCTGTGACACCACAGTGAGTGTGCTGTCCCTCTTGTCTTAGCTAGACACATTTGTTCTGCTTTCTTTTCAGAGCTTCTGTTGAATTTTCTGAAATTTGCAGTTTTAAGTGAATTTGAACATTGCAGTGGAGGATAAAGAAGTAAAGGCCAGAGCTAGAAAGCTTGAGCAGTACTCTGTCACTCTTGAATAATACCAATAATACTGAAATGCTATGGTGTGTTACGCATATGAAGACTGTCTCTTTATGACACTGAAGAAGTGTACCAAAAGTATTGTGCCTGCTATTGCTTGTTAAAGTTCTATTTAAGTATAACAGAAAAAAATCCAATACAATTTACCTTTTAATTCATAAAGCTAAAATAATGCCCAAACGGGCACCCAAATGGTGCTGTACATAGCAAAAATGGAAACAGTGATTAAAGTTACATAGTGCTTAATTAGAATAATATCACAGCCATATACTGGAATCCACATCTAAATAGAGACAAAGGATCAGGTTCTTACATTGATGACATAAATGCTATCTTTTATATGTAAATGGCTGTAGTATATAGTCACATCTCACCACTGGAGTAAGACATAACACATTGGGTCTGGAGTGTATTCATATATATATATATATATATATATATATATATATATATACAAGACTGCACTAATACATTTAACATGCATTCATTAATCTGGCAGGGTAAAGTCACAAATGTTGATGAAGTTAATGATCATATACCCCTTTGTGGCACGTGGTAAAAAAGGCCCCCCTCCTTTCCTCTGAAGAAGGACATCGCCATTTGTGATGTTACCCCTGCCAGATTAATGTCTGCATGTTAAATGTATTAGGGCAGTCTTGTATATCCATATATATGTATGAATATACTCCAGACCCAATGTTTTATGTCTTACTACAGTGTAAGAACCTAATCCTTTGTCTCTATTTAGATGTGGATTCCAGTATATGGCTGTGATATTATTCTAATTAAGCACTATGTCACTTTAACCCCTTAACCCCCGAGGGTGGTTTGCACATTAATGACCAGGCAAATTTTTACAATTCTGACCACTGTCACTATATGAGGTAATTACTCTGGAACGCTTCAACGTATAGCCCTGATTCTGAGATTGTTTTTCCGTGACATATTGTACTTCATGATTTTGGTAAAATTTCTTCGATATCACTTGCATTTATTTGTGAAAAAAATGGAAATTTGGTGAAAATTTTGAACATTTTGCAATTTTCAAAATTTGAATTTTTATGTCCTTAAATCAGAGAGATAAGTCACACAAAGTACTTAATAAATAACATTTACCACATGTGTACTTTACATCAGCACAATTTTGGAACCAAAATTTTTTTTTGTTAGGGAGCTATAAGGGTTAAAAGTTGACCAGTGATTTCTCATTTTTCCAACAAAATTTACAAAACCATTTTTTTAGGGACCACATCACATTTGAAGTCACTTTGAGAGGTCTTTGTGACAGAAAATACCAAAAAATGACACCATTCTAAAAACTGCACCCCTCAAGGTGCTCAAAATCACATTCAAGAACGTTATTAACCCTTCAGCTGCTTCACAGGAATTTTTTGAATGTGGAAGAAAAAAATGAACATTTAACTTTTTTCACAAAAATGTTACTTTAGACCCAATTTTTTTTTATTTTCACAGGGGTAACAAGAAAAAATGGACCCCAAAATTTTTTTGTGCAGTTTCCCCTGGGCACGTTGATACCCCATATGTGGGTAAAAACCACTGTTTAGGTGCACGGCAGGGCTCGGAAGGGAAGGAGCGCCATTTGACTTTTTGATTGTAAAATTTGTTTCAATAATTAGCGGACGCCATGTTGCGTTTGGAGAGCCCCTGATGTACCTAAACATTGGAGCTGCCCCACAAGTGACCCAATTTTGGAAACTAGACCCCCCAAGGCACCTATCTAGATGCATAGTGAGCACTTTGAACCCCCAGGTGCTTCACAAATTGATTCGTAAAAATGACAAAGTGTTTTTTTTTTCACTTTTTCATTTTTACAAATCAATTTGTGAAGCACCTGGGGGTTCCAAGTGCTCACTATGCATCTAGATAGGTGCCTTGGGGGGTCTAGTTTCCAAAATGGGGTCACTTGTGGGGGAGCTCCAATATTTAGGCACACAGGGACTCTCCAAATGCAACATGGTGTCCGCTAACAAATTGAATGGAAAATCGGCTCAAATTGTTAGCGGACAACATGTTGCGTTTGGAGAGCCCCTGTGTGCCTAAACATTTGAGCTCCCCCACAAGTGACCCCATTTTGGAAACTAGACCCCCCAAGGCACCTATCTAGATGCATAGTGAGCACTTGGAACCCCCAGGTGCTTCACAAATTGATTCATAAAAATGAAAAAGTGTTTTTTTTTTCTTCACTTTTTCATTTTTACGAATCAATTTGTGAAGCACCTTGGGGTTCCAAGTGCTCACTATGCATCTAGATAGGTGCCTTGGGTGGTCTAGTTTCCAAAATGGGGTCACTTGTTGGGGAGCTCCAATGTTTAGGCACACAGGGGCTCTCCAAACGCGACAAGGTTCCAATTTGTTAGCGGACACCAAGTCGCGTTTGGAGAGCTTCTGTGTGCCTAAACATTGGAGCTCCCCCATAAGTGACCCCATTTTGGAAACTAAGCCACCCAAGGCACCTATCTAGCAATTTGAGCCGATTTTCCAATCAATTTGTTAGCGAGCACCATGTCGCGTTTGGAGAGCCCCTGATGTGCCTAAACAGTGGAGCTCCCCCAAAAGTGACCCTATTTTGGAAACTATACCCCTCAAGGATTTTATTAAGGGGTATAGTGAACATTTTGAACCCAGAGGTACGACACAGAATTTGATAACATTAGGTCAGCATATTGAATAAGTTGTCATTAGTCTTGAGCGCAAGTGCTCACTACTTGAGTTTGCATCGGGTACTCAGGTATGCACCATGTACTGCGTGTGCTCGAGTGACATGCTCGAGTCCCTGCCCCGCATGTTTCACGGTTATTAGGCACCCAAAAAAAAAAACATGCGCGGATCGCTCGTGCATGGCAGGCAATCCCCGCAAAGTTTTTTTGGACGCAAAGCATATGGGGCGGAGACTCGAGCATTTCGCTCAAATACTCACGATACTCAATGCATGCCAGAGCACCCGATGCAAACTCAAATAGCGAGCACTTGCGCTCTACACTAGCAATGAGCGTTGTTCTACTCGAACTGTTCGCCAATCTCAAATTCGAGCTGTTTTGGGCGGTGTTCGAGCCGTTCGGCGAACACGAACGATTTGAGAAAAATTCGGCTGTTCGAGGTTATGTTCGATAACTGTTCGTGCACCAAAATCATAACTGGATTTTTTCTCAGTAATGATGAAAAATAATGTTAATACGCAGTTTGAGTGTACAGCGGGGTGGGGGGAGGGGCAGGGGATGGATCTCTGCAGGAATAATGAAGATCTCCATTTTTTTTTCTCTTTCCCGCATTTACAGTGGGGAGGTGCAATCTGTCAGCCTATCAGCAGTGCACACACGGAGCGAAGTGCTTTTTTCACACAAGCAAGGGCATGTGTCATTTGCAGTGTATGTCACATGTCCTTGCCCTATAAGACCAAGCCATTTTCCCCGTCGCCACCATTTTCTCACTGCTGCAGCTGCGTGCTAGACGGCACCGCTGTTGCTGTGTGCGCTATACCTTGTTAATTTCAAGCAAATTTTCGCACAAATCTACAGATAGCTTGTAAGTAGGGAATAGTTGTGATTGCAGTCCTTTTAAGGACTAGGTTACAGCATTTCCTACGACTTTTATCAGGCAGGTCTGTGCTCTTAAATAGATAGATTGTGGGAGTAAAGACTAATTGTAATTGCAGTCCTTTTCAGGACTAGGTTACATCAGTTCCTATCAGTTTTTGCCAGGCAGGTCTGTGCCTGTGCTGTGCAAGTTTTTTTCACAGCATTTGGCTGAATCTAGCAAAGCTAATCCTTTTTGGCCTATTGCAGAGTATGTTAGTCAGTGGAGTAGCCTATCTGTGTTGCAAGATATACCACCTGTGTATAGAATACCAATTTTTTTACTGCACCTAGTGAAGTAAGATCTTTTGGGCATAGCATCATTCTATTAGTCCATCTATACTGACCTCCATCAGGTTGCAAATTGAATATAATTTTTTTCTGCATCTACCTCTGAAAAAATATTGGGCTTCTAGCTGTGTGTGGGACTTGTTCTATTAATCCATCTACACAGACATCCATCAGGTCGCAAACTGAATATAATTTTTTTCTGCATCTACCTCTGAAAAAATATTTGGGCTTCTAGCAGTGTGTGGGACTTGTTCTATTAGTCCATCTATAGTGACCTCCATCAGGTTGCAAACTGAATATATTTTTTTTCTGCATCTACCTCTGAAAAAATATTGGGCTTCTAGCTGTGTGTGGGACTTGTTCTATTAATCCATCTATACAGACCTCCATCAGGTTGCAAACTGAATATAATTTTTTTCTGCATCTACCTCTGAAAAAATATTTGGGCTTCTAGCTGTGTGTGGGACTTGTTCTATTAGTCCATCTATACTGACCTCCATCAGGTTGCAAACTGAAAATAATTTTTTGTCTGCATCTAGCTCTGAAAAAATATTTGGCCTTCTAGCAGTGTGTGGGACTTTCTCTATTAGTCCATCTATACTGACCTCCATCAGGTTGCAAATTAAAAATAATTTTTATCTGCATCCAGCTTTGAAAAAATATTTGGCCTTCTAGCAGTGTGTGGGACTTTCTCTATTAGTCCATCTATACTGACCTCCATCGGGTTGCAAATTAAAAATAATTTTTATCTGCATCCAGCTCTGAAAAAATATTTGGCCTTCTAGCAGTGTGTGGGACTTTCTCTATTAGTCCATCTATACTGACCTCTATCAGGTTGCAAATTAAAAAAAAATTTGTGTCTGCATCTAGCTCTGAAAAAATATTTGGCCTTCTAGCAGTGTGTGGGACTTTCTCTATTAGTCCATCTATACTGACCTCCATCAGGTTGCAAACTGAATATATTTTTTTTCTGCATCTACCTCTGAAAAAATATTGGGCTTCTAGCTGTGTGTGGGACTTGTTCTATTAATCCATCTATACAGACCTCCATCAGGTTTCAAACTGAATATAATTTTTTTCTGCATCTACCTCTGAAAAAAATATTTGGGCTTCTAGCTGTGTGTGGGACTTGTTCTATTAGTCCATCTATACTGACCTCCATCAGGTTGCAAACTGAAAATAATTTTTTGTCTGCATCTAGCTCTGAAAAAATATTTGGCCTTCTAGCAGTGTGTGGGACTTTCTCTATTAGTCCATCTATACTGACCTCCATCAGGTTGCAAATTAAAAATAATTTTTATCTGCATCCAGCTCTGAAAATATATTTGGCCTTCTAGCTGTGTGTGGGACTTTCTCTATTAGTCCATCTATACTGACCTCCATCAGGTTGCAAATTAAAAATAATTTTTATCTGCATCCAGCTCTGAAAAAATATTTGGCCTTCTAGCAGTGTGTGGGACTTTCTCTATTAGTCCATCTATACTGACCTCCATCAGGTTGCAAACTGAATATATTTTTTTCTGCATCTACCTCTGAAAAAATATTTGGGCTTCTAGCTGTGTGTGGGACTTTTTCTATTAGTCCATCTATACTGACCTCCATCAGGTTGCAAATTGAATATAATTTTTTCTGCATCTAACCCAGCCAATAGTTTTGGCCTAATACCACAGTTTGGCCACTCAGCTCTGCTCCGTTCCCATCCATTGTTTTTTTGTGCAAACAACTCCAGAGTTGTGAATTAGTTAACCACCAAAATGAGTGGAAAAAGGCCTGCTGCTGGTGGAAAGGGGAATAGGCGTGTTGGGAAGGGGAAAAAAGGTTGTGTCCGTGGGGTAGGTGTTAAAGCAACAGTAACATCTGCAGAAGAAAGACCATCTTCCAGCCAAACTAAAATGTCTACTTCTTTTAGCGGACAATGTGATAAGATCCCTTTGTTACGGCCACGCCAATCACTACAAATTCCAGATGAGGCACAAAAACAGCAGGTGCTTCAACGGATATCAAGTGCTCCTTTAAGTGGGCTCTCCTCCACATCAACTTCAACATCACAAATACTCCAGTCCTCAAAGGTGTCACCGCAATCGCACTTGCTTCCTCACAGCTCCCAAATCTCCAGCTGCCCGTCTGAGTATGAGGTAGAACAGATGGTTGAGTCTGCAGAGCTGTTTACTCATACTATAGCTTGGGAATCAGAGGTCGACTCCAGCTCTTCTGTGAATCCTGACGAGGAAATGATCTGCATTGATGCCCAGAATCTTTATGAATCGGATCCAGGACCAGACGCAGAAGGTTCTGACCATAATGTAGACCCTCATTCCCAAACTGTAACTCCTGTTGGTGGAGACAATGAGGAAGACGATGATGAGACTCAAATACCTGATTGGAGTGACATTTTTAGTTTTTTGTCAGGGCAGGAACAGGTTGGCTCTGAGGACGACGGGTGTGATAACGCACAGGGTGATGATGATGAGGTTGGAGATCCCACTTACTGTCAACCCACAGTCAGCCAAGAGATGAGGTCAGCAGAGGAGGTGGAGGAAGATGCTAGTGACGACAAGGTCAGGTTGCGCCTTCCTGGACAGAGACGTAGTACTGGAAGCACGTCAACAACTGCATCCTCAAACACAACTCTGCCTCTCACCACAAGTCGTGGTGGCTCTTCAGGTCGCATGGGTGCTAAGCCTTGCATAGCCTGGGCATTTTTTCAGATCGATAAAGATGACCCAACTCGTGTTATCTGTAAAATTTGTCAGCAAAAGCTAAGTAGAGGCCAAAAAATACATAGTTTGAGTACTTCATGCATGAACCGGCACATGGACATGAAGCATAAGTTGCAGTGGGAAGCTCAGTGTGCTACAATGCGGCCTAGCCGGCCGGGCCAACCACTGTCTGCCATACCTTGTGCATCCGCGGCCTCTTCATCCTCTGTGACTGGGGGGACAGCAGTCACACCTGTTTTGGGGCGCAGACCTGCCACCTCTTTACCCGCAACAGCCAGCGTGATTGGCAGGTCATCATTTTCTTTGGAGGTGGTAACACCAGCTGGTGTTGAGCGCTGTCCGACATCGATAGCACCACCTTTGGATCAAGGCAACCTAACATGTCTGCCTGCATCTTCCTCACAGACCGGCAGTTTGCCGGGGACACCCTTATCAACCCCGTCTAAGCACAATATCCAGCCCTCGGTCCCTCAGATGTGGACAAGTAAAAGACCATTTCCTCCTAGCCATGAGAAAGCTAAGAGGTTGAATTTCACCATCTGCAAGCTCTTGGCTACAGAAATGCTGCCTTTCCGCCTGGTGGACACAGAGGATTTTCGAGACCTTATGTCCGTCGCAGTGCCCCAGTACCAGATGCCCAGTCGGCACTACTTCTCAAAGAAAGGTGTGCCTGCGCTCCACCAGCATGTCGCACACAACATCACCGCTTCTTTGAGAAACTCTGTGTGTGACAGGGTGCATTTCACCACAGACACTTGGACGAGTAGGCATGGACAGGGGCATTACATGTCGCTGACTGGGCACTGGGTAACTATGGTGACAGCAGGACAAGGGGCTGCTGTTCAAGTCTTGCCGTCCCCACGAGTTGTGCGTCAATCCTCTTTATGTCAAAGTTCCTCCAATGCTTCTGCCTCCTCAACCTCCTCTCGGTCTTCCACCTGCACCCAAAGCCAGTCTGGTCATGCCACAAGCTTTCTAACTGCGCAGAAGGGATCCTGCACACCTCCTTACTATGCTGGCAGTAGGGCTCAACGTCATCAGGCGGTTTTTACTTTGAAATGTCTGGGAAATGTGAGTCACACAGCTGAGGAGTTGTGGTCAGCTCTGGAGAACCAATTTCATGAATGGTTGTCTCCACTGGACCTGAAACCAGGGAAGGCCGTGTGCGACAATGCTGCAAACCTGGGTGCGGCCCTTTGCCGGGGCAATGTCACACACGTGCCTTGTATGGCTCACGTGTTGAACCTAGTTGTCCAGCAATTTTTAGCCCACTATCCCAGACTAGATGGCCTTCTGCAGAGGGCACGGTCGCTGTGTGCTCACTTCCGCCATTCGCATCCCGCAGCTCAGCGACTTACATCTCTACAGAAGTCGTTGGGCCTGCCACTTCACCGGCTAAAATGCGATGTGCCTACCCGGTGGAATTCAACTCTGCACATGTTGCAGCGACTGTGGCAGCACCGACAAGCCCTGGTGCAATACGTTCTGATGTATAGCCTGGGCCAACGAGATCCGGAGGTGGGGCAAATCACGCTGGAGGAGTGGTCTCAGATCAGGGACCTATGCACCCTTCTGCACAGTTTTGAAATGGCGACGAAGATGTTTAGTGCTGACGATGCCATTATCAGCATGACTATTCTGGTGATTTACATGCTGGAGCACATGTTAAACAGAATTCGGAGTCAGGTGGTGGCACAAGAGGAGGTGGAGGAAGTAGAGGAGGAGGAGTTGTATGCGGAAGGGCTAAAATCTGCAAGGTCCAGACGGTCGGCAGCACCAAGGCGGCAGGCATGTGAGGGTGGGGGAGATGGTTTTACCAGGGCGCATGGTAGCAGCCAAACTAGTGAGGAAGGTGCAGGAGCCTAGGAAGGAGTGGAGGACGAACTGATGGAAGACTCATCAGATGAGGGAGACCTTGATCACATTTCTGTTGTGCGAGGTTGGGGGGAGAGGACAGAGGAAGGAAGCATGATTGTTACCTCGCCACCAACACAACAGGGACTTGGTGCTTCTGGATGCGCAACACACATGAGTGCCTTCTTGCTGCACTACCTGCAACATGACCCTCGAATTGTGAGAATTAGAAATAATCCTGACTACTGGGTTGCCACACTGTTAGATCCCCGGTACAAAAGTAAATTTGCAGAAATGATTCCTGCCATAGAAAGGGATGCACGCATGCAGGAGTATCAGCAGAGACTGTTGCAGAATCTTACATGTGCTTTTCCACAAAACACCAGTGGTGCACGTAGTGAATCTCACAGTTCCAACTTGCCAACCGTGGGACCGTCGAGTGTTCAGCTCCCAAACCGTAACAGAACCACAGTATCTGCTGGTAACATCAATTTTGCGGTATCATTTCATCACTTTTTTAGCCAATCCTTTGCAAGGCCACAGGAGACAAGAAGTCTGACACATAGTCAACGCCTAGAGACGATGGTACAGGAGTATCTCCAAGTAAACATTGAAGCCATGACTGTGTCACTGGACCCTTGCTCTTTTTGGGCTTCCAATCTGGATAAATGGCCGGAGCTAGCCACTTATGCCTTGGAGATCTTGTCATGCCCCGCAGCCAGCGTTCTGTCTGAACGTGTGTTCAGCGCTGCTGGTGGTGTGCTGACAGATAAGCGCACGCGGCTCTCCACTGATAATGTAGACAGACTCACGTTCATAAAGATGAACAAATCATGGATCCGAAACAACTTTTCTACCCCTGTGTCATCCTGGGGAGAGTAAAAGCTTGATGATTGGTTAAAATCACCCTACCAACCATTTTAAGCTTTCAAATTACTAATCATGTTTATCTGTATCTTTACTGGAAAATAATTTGGGCTTTGTAGCAGTGTGAGGCACGGATCCTATTAGGCCATCTATACTAAGCTCCACCAGATTTAAAATTAATAATAATTTTTAGCTGCATCTAGCCCGGAAAATAATTTTGGGGCTCCGAGATGCGCAAGTCACATAAGTGCCTTCTTGCTGCACTACCTGCAACATGACCCTCATATTGTCAGAATAAGAAGTAATCATGACTACTGGGTTGACACACTCTTAGATCCCCCAAACTTTTCGATCAACCTTTTCATTTTAATAAAGACCAAAAGAATGGTCATTTTTGAAATTATAAGCATTAGCAGGTTATTAGAAACTGAAATCAAACAGTTTTCAACTCAAAACTTTATTCTAGGTGATGTTACATTTGCACATAGGACCCCTTGTTCGAAAGGAGCTTCTGAACTCTCTCGTCCATTGAATTTGTCAGGTTTTGGATGGTTTCTGCTTCAATTGTTTTGCATAAGGACAGAATACCCTCCCAGAGCTGTTGCTTAGATGTGAACTGCCTCCCGCCATCATAGACACTCCTTTTGATGATGCTCCAGAGGTTCTGAATGGGGTAGAGGTCAGGGGAGCATGGGGGTCACACCATAAGTTTGTCCCCTTTTATGCCCATATCAGCCAGAGTTGCAGATGTTTTATGTGCAGCATGAGATGGTGCATTATCATGCAAAAAAATGGTCTTGCTGTGAAATACATGGTTCTTCTTCTTGAACCATGGCAGGAAGTGCTGTTTGAGAAAATCCACATACATTATGGAGTTCATCTTTAGCGTCTTCAGGGATCCTAAAGGGGCCGACAATCTCTCTCCCCATGATTCCAGCCCAAAACATTACTCCACCTCCTCCTTGTTGGCGCTGTAGCCGTGTTTGCGTGGGGTGTCCATCAACCAGCCATCCTCCACTCCATCCATCTGGACCATCGAGCGCTGCACGGCACTCATCCGTGAACAAAACAGTTTTGAAATCAGTCTTCATGTAATGTTTGGCCCACTGGAGCCATTTCTGCTTGTGTGAAGTGGATAGAGGAGGTCGACAGGATGGCATATGCACAGCTGCAAACCTCTGAAGGACCCTGCATCTTGTTGTTCGGGGGACGTTGGAGGCACCAGCAGCTTCAAAAACTTGTCTGCTGCTATGACAAGGCTTTTTTGCCGCTGCTCTTTTAACCTGACGTAATAATGTGAGACAGCCTTCTTAAGTAGTCTTGCCTTTCATTGGACACGCCTGCCAAACTAATTAGCACAGGTGTCTGCAATTGCTTACAGTGATATAAAGAGCCCTGACACACATCACCATCAATGAGTTTAACTGACAAACAAACAAATTCTTCCCTTATCACTCCTAAACACTTTTTGCATAATAATTTGGAACACAGTGTACATGTGCTTTTCCACAAAACACCAGTGGTTCATGTAGTGAATCTTACAGTTCTAACTTGCCAACCGTGGTCTGTATGGAGTTGTTCAATAAAGGGCCCAAAATTAAGATAACATAGATGGGAGAGGTCTCTATGAATAGGAATTCATAAGTATTTGATACCCTGTGAGGGCCAGGCAAAGGGAAAGTTGGACTGGATGGAATCCTATATGGATTTGGGGAGGGAGACATCGAGGGCCTCAGACTTCGCTGCATTGATTTTAAAATTTGACCATGTAACAAAGTGATCTATTTCAGCCATAACAGCATGGATGGATATATGTGATTGAGTGATATATACTAGTACATCATCAGCAAATAGAGAGCACTTGCACTCGGTGCCTCCCACCTCAATCCACCTAATATTGGGGATATGGCGAATTGATGAGAGCAGGTGCTCCATCACTAGGATGTATAAGAGAGGGGACAGAGGACATCCCTGCCTTGTCCCATTGGTGATTGTGAAAGGTGATGAAAATGTTCTGATGCACCCCCTGGGCCTTGGGACACCCGGAGCCGGACCCTTTTTGGTGGATGCTGGTGGTTTTAGTCTTCGTGGCGGCGACCCGGTTCCGTGGCTCAGGGTGGTCAAACCAGTGGCGGAACTATTTATGTGGTTTTGTTGTTTAAATGTCCGACTACGCAACCCGTGGATTGCGGTCAGAGTGAACCGCCGCTGCAGGGCAGACCGCTGAGGCTGGTGTTGTGGGTGCAGCAGGAGTATAGCCTCAGGGCAGTGTATGCGGAGGATGGGGGTGATGGTGCAGGGCAGCAGCAGTAACGACACGAAGTCAGTGATGCAGTCCAGGGCCTTTACTCACAGTTCTTATTATCCAGACCACGTCTGCAGGTAACGGCTACCCATGTCGTACTGTGCTCACCAGGTGAGGGGCTCAGACAACTCCCAGATAACTTTGGAGCGCTTCACAGGACCCCCTTTGTGTGTCCTTTGTCTGGCCTTTCTTACCAACCCTTCTGTCCGGCTGTCTCGGGCCTCCTCTTGCTAAATTTGGCGCCAGTTTCCCTGACCCTATGTGTTGCCCTCCTAGCGGGTGTAGCGAGGGGCTGCGCCACATAAAATGTCACAGCCTCCGGTTTCTAGCTGAGGGTCGTTTCCTGCCTCCACTAGTTTCGGGGACCGGTCTCCCCCTTTGGCCTGACCCCTCCATGCAGGTGGATTCGGGCGTGCGGTGGCGACTCGCCCGTCCGCACCCCTGGGATCCCTTCGTTCCTCATTCCTGGAGCCTTCTCCGCACCTCTTCCTTCCTTCTCTCTCTTCCAGGCCTGGGCCTCTGTTACTAGGCCCGCCTCCGGAGCAGAGCTCATGCAGAGCCCCTGCTCCCTGCCACTTCTGCTCAGACTTCTCTGCACTGAACTAAGATGGTGCCCACCTTTTATACTCCCTTCTCAATGCACCCAGGAACTGCTTCCTCCCTGCTCCTGCACTACAGGGTTCCCCTTCCTCAGTGTTCCCTCCCCCCACTCCAGCCAGGGACAGGGACTGTCGTGCCCATCTCAGAGGCATATTGGTCGCCCTGCCCCACGGCAATGTGGTGTAATGTATGCAGGTGTCGGGTCCTGATCCACACTCCATCCTTACCTGAGAGTGAGATATCACACCTCTGGGTGAGGTGCAATACCTCTGTAGCAACCGAGCCCTCAGGGTGCTACAGTTTCATTTATCTTCAGCCTAGGTGACGTATTGCGATACAGGGCCGTGATTTTGGCTATAAAAGGGTCCCCTAGACCCCTACCCCAAGCTTTTTAAGAGAATCATATATGGCGTGCCAGGAGACTCTATGGAATGCTTTCTAAGCATCCAACGAGAGTATCTAATTACAAATTTTTAACTGCATCTAGCCCAGGAAATACTTTGTGCCTAGTAGCAGTGTCTGCTAGTCAGCGGATTATCCCGGCTGTTAAGCAAGCTACACCACCTGTAGTTTGGACACTTAATTTTTTCAAAGGAAATGCTTCGGGACCACGGGATACTCAGTGAAGAGCATCAGGAGGCACCCCAAGGCATAGGGGCTGGGACTGGCAGTAGGATGCCTTGCGGTGGACAGCCGAGCTCGATCCTTATAAAAGCTTTTTAACTGCAGCAGCTTTAGTGGACGCTACTGGAGCTGGAATTACGCGGCTGCTGGCATGAGACTTGCCCTCCAATAGATCCTTGTAAATGGATTTAAAGTGTATTCATTCTAATTAGAGAGACAATTTAAATTAAAAAGCTTAGAGCTGCCTCCACCACAGGGGGGCTCGCTCGACCCACCAGCGGACAGGCACCAGTATTGGGAGAGGGGGGCTGGCCGTCAGGGTTCACCGCGGCTCTGGCACAAGCCCGGCGACACGGAGGTGGCACGGGCAGGAGCGGACTGAACGTGTCGGCTTCTCACTTTTTGGATTTTAGAAGGGCATGACATGCCTATATCTGTGTCTCCCCCTCCTTTTACTCCTCCACCTCTTTTCTTTTCTCATGACTATATGTACTTGTCACTTTTCCATGTGTTAGTTGTGTCTTCTGAGCAGTTTGTCAGCTTTTGGACACCTTTGAAGGTGTTTTCTATGTGTTTCTATGTGTTTTTGTTTGCCTGCCATTGGTTTTAACGGTGTTCGAAGGTGTTCGACGAACAGTTCGACGAACAGTTCGGCGAACACACGGGTGTTCGACGAACCGAACCGAACTCGAACACTACGGGGGTGGCTCAACACTACTCTACACTAGTCGGCATATCGTCATATTTTTTTCTTACTTTTGAAAAAAATCCCAACCCCTTCACAACCCTAACCCCAAACCCAGCACTAACCCTAGCCCTAACCCTAGCCCAACCCTAACCCGAGAGTTTATGTTTTATGCCGTTCCTCATGCGGTATAAGTGATTAGACAACCTTATTCTTCAGGTCGGTGAGACTACAGCGATACCAGAATCATATGGAGCTTTTATGACTGACAGCTGTCACACACTAAAAGACGCATTTTTTGTAAAATCTAGTTTCTGCATCGCCATATTTTCAGAGCTATAATTTTTCCAGATTTTGGCAGACAGTCATGTGACGGCTTGTTTTTTGCGGCATGAGTTGACGTTGTTATTGGTGCCATTTTCAGGCACGTGACATTTTTTGATCGCTTTCTATTCCAATATTTGGGAGGCAGAATAAACAAAAACCAACAATTCAGTTATTGTTTTTTTTTTTTTTATTCTGTTCTGCGTGTGGTAAAATTGATAAGGCAGCTTTATTCTTCAGGTCAGTACGTTTACAGCGATACCACATTTATATCGTTTTTCTATGTTTTGCACTTTTACATAATAAAAGCAATTTTATAGAAAAAATTATTTTTTAGCATAGCTTTATTCTGAAAGCTATAACTTTTTTATTTTTCGGCTGATGGAGCTGTATGGCAGCTTGTTTTTTGCAGGACGAGATGACGTTTTCAGCGGTTCCATTTTTATTTATATTCGTCTTTTTGATCGCGTGTTATTCCATTTTTTGTTTGGGGGTATGGTGATAAAGCATTGTTTTTTGCTTCGTCTTTTTTTTTTACCGTGTTCACTGAAGGGGTTAACTAGTGGGACAGTTTTATTGGTCAGGTCATTCCGGATGGGGCAATACCAAATATGTGTACTTTTATTGTTTTTTTTGTTTTTTTTTTATAATAATATTTATTGATGGGTACATTATATTTTTATTTTTGGTGTATTTTTTTTTTTTTTTTTTTTTTTTTACAATTTTTTTTTCCTTTTTTTTCACTTTCTGACAGTTTTTATACTTTTTTACTTTGTCCCACTATGGAACTTTCACTTTTTTTTATTATGATCACCTGCATGGCATAGGAATGGAGCACCATCCCTGTGCCATGCAGGCTGTCAGCGCTGGACAGCGAGAAGATAGTTTGGAGATGCACTGCGCATGTCCAAAAAATCTTCCTGCTGTCTGGTGACCCGGATGTTGTCATGACGACATCAGGTCGTCATGGCAACATCCTGGAAGCCACGGCAGACAGCGCTGGAGGCGAGAAGAGGAGGTGAGTATCTGCGATCACCTCCCCTTGCCACCGCAATGCTGCGATCGACTTAGATCGCAGCATTGCAGGGGTTAATGTACCGGGAGCGGTGCGGGACTGCTCCCTGCACATAGCCCTGGGTGTCAGCTGTGACAATCAGCTGACACCCGACGGCGATCATGCCAGCACAGCCTGTGTGCGCGCGTGATCGTGATGACGTACTAATACGGGTCTGGCTCTTAAGTCCCAGGGCACAGACGCGTATTAGTACGTCTAATGTTGTTAAGGGGTTAATCATTGTTTCCATTTTTTCTATGTACAGCACCATTTGTGTGCATGTTTGGGCATTATTTTAGCTTTATGAATTAAAAGGTAAATTTTATGGGATTGTTTTCTGGTATACTTGTCTACATTCTCTAACCAAAAATTGGTACTTTGTAAACAAAAGTTCTATTTAAGACAGTTTATGACTTTTTCATTACTAACAAACTTTCCTTCCTCGCCATCACTGAAACCTGGCTCATCCCCTCTGACATGGCCTCTCCAGCTGCACTTTTGTATGGCGGTCTCCACCTTTCCCCCACCCCCCGCTCCAGCGGCAAGCATGGTGGAGGAGTAGGTTTTTTTCTGTCAGATACCTGCGCCTTCACTCAAATCCCACTGCCGCCCTCCGTTACACTCCCCTCTTTTGAGGTGCACCGTGTGCGCATCTACTACCCCTCCAAACTCCAACTGGCAATCATTTACCGCCCCCCAGGGCCAGCCACCACATTTTATTCAACCACTTCACCACCTGGCTACTTCACTTCCTTTCTGTCAACATCCCCACTATCATCATGGGCGACTTCAACATCCCCATTGACACTTCCCTCTCCGCTGCCTCTAAGCTTTTATCCCTTACTTCCTCCTTTGGCATTGACCAATGGTCTTCCACCCCCACTCACAAAGATGGCCACACACTGGACCTCATCTTCACCCACCTGTGTTCCTTATCTAACCTCTCTAACTCACCTCTCCCTCTTTCTGACCACAACCTACTCACATTCTCTACCCTCTCCTCTCCAGGTCCACTATCCCTACTTCACAAACTTGCACACCCTCACAGAAATCTCAAACACCATGACTTACACTCACTCTCTGAATATCTTCTCCCTCTCACAGGCATAAATTCATTACACGATGCAGATGCTGCTGCCGCTTTATAGAACACCACAACAGCTGCAGCTCTCAGTTCGGTTGCCCCTCCCACACATACCACAGCTCACACACTCAATAGGCAACCCTGGCACACCAACCTGATGAAAGAACTGCAAAGGGCCTCCAGGGTTGCTGAGCAGAGATGTAAAAGTTCTCATTCCAACTAGCACTTTATTACATTCAAACAGTTCCTCACTTCTTTCATGTCCCCACTTATTGCTGCAAAACAAACCTACTTCTCATCTCTCATATCCTCCCTGTATCACAATCCTAAACTGCTATTCAAAACTTTCAATTCTCTCTTCCATCCCGCAGCACCTCCTCCCTCTTCTCTCATCTCAGCTGAAAGTTTGCCTCATTCTTCAAGCAGAAGATTGGCACCATCAGACAATGATTTTGCCTAAAGTCCCCACAGCCCTTGCTCATATCTACTCAACCCTCCTCCTCCAAAACCAGCTTCTCCACCATTACAGAAGATCATCTTTCCTCTTTACTCTCCAAATCACACCTCATCATCTGTGAACTTGACCCAATGCCATCCCACCTCATTCCTAACCTTACCACAATCTTCATCCCAATCCTAACCCACCTTTTCAACCTGTCACTAAAAACTGGTGTCTTCTCCTCATGCTTCAAATATGCCTCGATCACACGCATCCTGAAAAAGCCATTCCTTGACCCATCCTCTCTGACTAGCTATCACCCCATATCACTTCTCCCCTACTTCTCAAAACTACTGGAACAACATGTCCATTTTGAACTGTCCTACCACCTCTCCTCCTGCTCTCTGTTTGACCACTTACAATCTAGCTTATGACCGCATCACTGCACTGAAACTGCCCTGACTAAAGTCACATACGACCTACTAACTGCCAAATCCAAGCTGCACTACTCTGTCCTCCTCCTCCTAGACCTGTCATCTGCCTTTGACACAGTGGACCACTCCCTCTTACTACAGACTCTCTCATCTCTTGGCATCACAGACCTGGCCCTATCTTGTATCTCCTCATACATAACAGACCAGACATTCAACGTCACCCACTCACACACCGCTTCCTCATATCGCCCCCTATCTGTCGGTGTCCTTCAAGGTTCAGTTCTTAAACCCCTGCTCTTCTCTATCTACACCTTTGGCCTTGGACAACTCATAGAGTCCCAAGGCTTTCAGTATCATCTCTATGCTGACGACGCACAGATCTACCTCTCTGGACCTGATATCACCTCCTTACTAAACAGTATCCCACAATGTATGTCCACTATTTCATCCTTCTTCTCTGAAAGATTTCTGAAACTTAACATGGATAAAACAGAATTCATGATCTTTCCCCAATCTCACTAAACCCCCCCTCAACTGACCAATCCATCATATTCAATGGCTGCCCACTCTCCCTAGTCCAGCATGCTCGCTGCCTCAGGGTAACCCTGGACTCTCATCTCTTCCACATATCCAAGCCCTTTCCACTTCCTCCCAACTCCAACTCAAAAATATCTCCCAGATCCGCACATTCCTCAAACACGAATCTGCAAAAACATTAGTGCATCATCTCCCGCCTCGACTACTGCAACCTCCTACTCTGTGGCCTCCCCTCTAACACTTTCACACCCCTCCAATGTATCCTAAAATCTGCTGCCAGACTAATCTACCTGACCCCCCGTTATTCCCTGCCTCTCCTCTCTGTCAATCCCTTCACTGGCTCCCCATTGCCCAGAGACTTCACTTTAAAACCCTAACCATGGCATATAAAGCCATCTACCACCTGTCTACTCCATACATCTGTGACCCTGTCTCCCGGTACTTACCTGCACGCAACCTCTGATCTTCACAAGATTTCCTTCTCTACTCCTCTCTTATCTCCTCTTCCCACAATCGCATACAAGATTTTTCTTGTGCATCACCCTACTCTGGAACCCTTTACCCCAACACATCAGACTCTCGCCTACCGTGGAAACCTTCAAAAAGAACCTGAAGACCCACTTCTTCTGACAAGCGTACAGCCTGCATTAACCCTCACTGCACCATACCGCTGCACGACCAGCTCTACTCTCACCTACTGTATCCTCACCCATCCCTTGTAGATTGTGAGACCTCACGGGCAGGGTCCTCTCTCCTCCTTTACCAGTGGATGACTTGTATTGTTCATGATTACTGTAATTGTTTTTGATATGTATATCCCTTTCAAATGTAAAGCGCCATGGAATAAATGGAGCTATAATAATAAATAATGAAAATAATGATAATAATAATTATGAATTAACTGATTAGTCTCTTTGCCCCGCGGAGCAAACCTTACCTCAAGGGTCCCTTACACTTTCACTTTTGCATAGATCAGTAGAAAAAGATAATAGAATCATAGAATCATAGAATGGTAGAGTTGGAAGGGACCTCCTGGGTCATCTGGTCCAACCCCCTGCTCAAAGCAGGATTCACTAGATCATCTCAGACAGATGTCTGTCCAGCCTCTGTTTGAAGACGTCCATTGAAGGGGAACTCACCACCTCTCGTGGCAGCCTGTTCCACTCATTAATCACCCTAACTGTCAAAAAGTTTTTTCTAATATCTAATCTGTGTCTCCTCCCATTTAGTTTCATCCCATTGCTTCTAGTCTTTCCTTGTGCAAATGAGAATAAAGATGATCCTTCTACAATGTGACAGCCCTTGACATATTTGTAGACAGCTATTAAGTCTCCTCTCAGTCTTCTTTTTTGCAAGCTAAACATTCCCAAATCCTGCAACCGTTCCTCATAGGACATGGTTTGCAGACCAGTCACCATTCTGGTCGCTCTTCTCTGAACTTGCTCCAGTTTGTCTATGTCTTTTTTAAAATGTGGTGCCCAAAACTGTACACAGTATTCCAGATGAGGTCTGACCAAAGAGG
Source organism: Phyllobates terribilis (assembly GCF_046119375.1). NCBI lineage: Eukaryota > Metazoa > Chordata > Amphibia > Anura > Dendrobatidae > Phyllobates > Phyllobates terribilis. Next base: position 898,315,256 of record NW_027362762.1, read on the forward strand.
AGTAAAGACCGATAATGACTTCACGTGATCTAGACTGTATGCTTCTGTTAATACATCCCAGAATTGTATTTGCCTTTTTTGCTGCTGCATCACACTGTTGACTCATGTTCAGTCTATGATCTATTAGTATACCTAAGTCTTTTTCACATGTACTGTTGCTTAGCTCTATTCCTCCCATTCTGTATATGCTTTTTTCATTTTTATTGCCCAGATGTAGTACTTTGCATTTTTCCCTGTTAAAAACCATTCTGTTGGTTGCTGCCCACTGCTCCAGTTTATTTAGGTCTTTTTGAATCCTCTCTCTCTCTTCTCTAGTATTAGCTATCCCTCCTAGCTTTGTGTCATCAGCAAATTTAATCAGTTTACCCTCAATTCCTTCATCTAAATCATTGATAAAGATGTTGAACAATACAGGTCCCAGGACGGAGCCCTGTGGTACAAACTTTATATAACAAACTTTGTAATTAGTTGAATGGAGTTGAGTGGATGTGTTGAAATTCGAAGCCTAGGGGAAAAGTTATGTTTTAACCAATTCCTGCCACAGCCAATTTTTGCTTTTACACATTCATTTTTTCTTCCCCTTCTTCCAAAAGTCATAACTTTTTTTTTTCAGTGGACATAGCCATATGAAGACTAATTTTTTTTCAAGACGAGTTGTAGTTTTGAATGTCACCATTCATTTTTCCACACTATGTACTTAGCAATTTTTGTCAAAAATATCCAATGTGATGAAATAATGAAAAAAACTTAATTCTACAATTAAATTTTTAGGTTTTGTTTTTTTCTGCTGTTCATTGTGTGGCACAAATGATCTTGCACAATAATTCTTTAGGTCAATATGACTACAAGAACAGTAAAGTTGATTTTTTTTATTTTAACATTTGAAAAAATTTGAAATTTGCAAAAAAAATGAATTTGTATCTTCAATTTTTGAAACCCATATATTTATTTTTTTTGTTAGGGGTCTGTGTAAGGTCTTGTTTTCTGCATGGAAAGTGGACTTTTTATTGATACCATTTATTTATTAAAATGTTCCTGTTTATATTTTGAGGTACATATCATGATTTGATCACTTTTGATTGCCTATTTTGAGGAGGTGTATGAATCGAAAAATGGCAATTTAAGGATATTTAATTTTTTTTTCTTTACATTGTTTACCATGTGAGTTAAACAATTTTTACATTTTGATAGACTATTCTTTTCATCTTTTACAATTAATCTTTCACAATTGTAGAGTTTCTGAATAAGTTTATTTCTTATTTTTAAATTGCCTTTATAATTAACCTCTTCCCAACATTGGATGTTCCCGTATGTCCTGCTTTCCAACTAGTTTCCAAAAATGGACGTATTGGCTGTGGGAAAAAAACAATGTGATTGGGTGAAAATGGCTGCTATCCTTCACGGCAGGCCAACTACCCTCAACACCCACAGTGCTTTGCCACCCCATGCAATGGCAATTGTCATTAAATGTGACTATACACAGTGTTTTAACTAGATAATGCAGTGAAAAACGTCTTTATATTGGTTTTCAGTGCTGATTGGTGCTATATAAGACAGCGCCAATCATAATGTGCCCACATCAGAGATGTAATGGTGGTACCCCCACCACGATCGCTGTGATTGGTTGGTCTGCATGTCTCCCTGCTCTGCATGTCTCCATTTCAGTGTTGTGCGCTGAAGGAGTGTGAGAACCTATTGTGTTGTTTTCTGACTTGGATCTCTACTGCGCTCCTGAGTGTGCTGCTTCTGCTCCAGTAAATCTTGCACTGTTGCTCATATCGTGTCTCCTGTACTGCTGTTGTGTGTGATTCATTTTTTTTGAGGAGTTGATCTCTTTGATCAGGTACTCAAGCCTTAAAGTGTCATGCAGAAAACAAAAATATGGTAGAAAATCTGTTAATCTTAAATACTGCTGTCAGAGATTGACATCTAAGGAGTTCACAGGAGCGATTAGAGCTCAGCTCTGATCACTGCGGCTACATGCAGGCGCAGGCTGTATAACAATATGGTGGCTTAACTACTGAGCCTGCTCCATACACCTGCACCTGGCGCGTTCTGTACTTATACTTTCACATATCAAGAAGAGGTTAATCAATGTATATTGTTCGTATAGTTTATTAGTTTTTATCAGAATCTTAAAGAAATTAATGTTTTAGAAAGGCTATTGGATGGTGAAATACTGGCATTTATGCCCCTTTGAGCAGATGGGATACTTGTTTTCAATATCACCATTTTTTATAGCATCTACAAAAGATTAATCACAAAACATGAAACAATTGCACACCCATGACGATTTAAAAAGATACTAGACTCATAGATACATTGTAATGTATAAGTTTTAAATTGTTAATTAATTTAATAATGTTTTAATTAGTTGATTTCATTATTTTTTGTAGAAAGATAAGAGCTATTACATGTCATAATTACCACATTTTTGGACTATAAGACGCACCTAGGTTTTAGAGGAGGAAAATAGAAAAAAAATGTAAGCAAAAAATGTGGTCATGATGCCTTGTTAAGGGGGAAGGGGTCTGCTGCTGACACTGTTATAGGCGTAATGTCCCCCAATTCTGTTAATATAGCCCATCCTGGTATATATGGCCCCCTCCTTCCTGTTATACGTGGCCCTCATCCCCATCCTGATATGCATGGCACCCCAATCCCCCATCCTGGTATGCATGGCCCCCTCATCCCTCTTCCTGGTATGTATGGCACCCTTCATCCTGTTATGTATGGCTCCCTTCACACCCATCCTGGTATGCATGGCACCTTCATCCCTCTTCCTGGTATGTATGGTACCTTTGTAACACAGGTACTTTAGATGCAGTGACACAGAAGCACAGAGCAGCCAATACAGGGTTATGATAACAAGATGAATCTCCACGCAGGGAGTAACAGGAGAAAATATGGGGAAATAGCAGGTATTAGTCTGTAACTGACAGTTTACAGTTTAACTAGATGTAGCAGAGTCAAACCGGTAACAAACAACAGTTTTTTCACTTAGCTGACTTGTATCCTCTACAAGGCATTTGCCATCTGGTGCTGATGACGCTGTCTTCAGGCTTCCCCGCCCAAACAATGCTCCGTCTTCTGGCGGCAGCGGGCGGTCTTCGGTTTTACCCGCTGAGCCCCTAGTCCATAACACGGCACCTCATGTGCTCAGCTCCACGGACCCTGCGTCTCTTCTCCCTACAGTCAGCTTGACTCCTCCAGTCCACTGCACTCGGATCCCTTGCTCCAAGTCCTGTAGCCAGGAGCCTGGACCCTCTCACACTGCTCTGCTCCGCAGAACTCAGCTCCACTTTTCCATGCAAATGTCCTCGTCTCTCCCTCTCTCTCGTCACACCAGGAGTCCCTCTGTCACCTGACCTCCCAGCTCTCTCTCTCGACACACACCCTGATTCCCTGTCACATGACTCCTCTGCTTGCAGTCTGTCTTCCCCCTGCAACAAGAGGTACGGCCCCTGCAGTTCTGGATCCCTTGCTCTGAAAGCACTTACATCCCGGTCTTCCCCCTTACACTCCCGCTCTCCTTTAACTCGCCATTCCACGGGCGAGAGTTCCTTCATCAAACGTTCACATTCTTGGACTTCCTGGACGATACGGTACCATATGAATTGATCTTGTTTGCAATGGTGAGGAGGCACTCCTTCTGTTGTCCGTTCTGACTGGCGTAACTCAGTTTGACCGATGGGGGGTGCAGGGTCACTCAGATTTCCAATCTCCGCCTGCCCGGTGGCTTCAACCGATGTTGTTCCCTCGCCGCCTGCACTGGGCACTGCAGGTAATCGAGTGCTGGGGCTCGGAGGTAGAATCAACAACTCTTCTTCGTCCACATCATGGCTTGGGGCAACTGTGACAGGTCCCTCTCTAGAAGTAGGTGATTCTTCTCCACCCTCGTCATCTTTAGACAGACAGGGTCGCAGCATACTACGATGAACCACTCTGGTAGGGGCTCCTTCAGCCCCCTCGGGTTGAACTTCATACACAGGTCCTTCAGTGCCAATCCTGCGCTTCACACGGTGCAGGGTCCGTTCCCACCGCCTACTCAATTTGCCCCGGGGCCGCCTGTCCCGAACCAACACCCGCTCCCCGGGCCTCAGAGCTGTCCCTCGAAGAGGCAATGTCTCATGATGTTTGAGCTACTGAAACTTTTGTTGTACCAACCGTGGGAGGGTCTGCAGTCGATGACAATGTTCTCGGACCCAGGAAGACACCCCCGTCCGTGGGTAGTCCTCCTCGGGGTCCAGCTTAAACTCGGTGATCTCTCGCCTCTTTCGTCCAAACAGCAAGGTATAAGGAGTGAACCCTGTCATACTATTCATTCGGTTGTTGTAGACCCACACCAGCTCGGCCACAAACTTAGGCCATCGTACCTTCCGATCTTCCTCCAACGTGCGGAGCATTTGGATCAGTGTCCGATTAAAGCGTTCACAGGCCGCATTTCCTTGAGGGTGGTAAGTAGCAGTCCGTGACTTCTCAATCTTGTACAAACGGTGCAGCTCTTCCATCACCCAGCCTTGGTAGCAGGCTCCTTGATCAGAATGAATCCTCTTTGGGCAGTCTGGTCTCTGGTGGGGGTCACTAGCACAAACTTGGTGAAGGGGTCTGTCACTACCAGGCAATGTTCATACCCGATATGCGTCGGTCCAACAGTCAAATAGTCGATCATCAGCACCTCCAAGGGGGCAGAAGTCACAATAGTTTGCATGGGGACCCGCTGCTCCGGGGGCTTTACCAGCTCACAGTTCCGACATCTTTGACAAGTGTCTTCTATTGTTGCTCGCAGTCGAGGATGATACACCAGCCTCTGCAACCACTGAAACGTCTTCTCTGGTCCGAAGTGAGCCCCTCGTTCATGAGCCTCCTTAGCCACTACTCCGACCAACTTCTTTGGGATCAAAACTTGCCAGGTGGTCCCGAACTCACTCAGTAGCTGCACCCGTCGGTACAGCAGCCCGTCTCGCAAACACAGTCTCTCCATTGTCCCAGCATTTTCAGTGCTCCCGAGGACAGGGTACTCCTCTCTTCTCGACTGGGGACTTGCCGCAAAGCCACCCATTCACGTAATTGAGCAACTTCTCGGTCAGTCTGTTGAAGTCATCTCTTGGCCGTCCTAGCAATTGTTCTTCCGACGTCTCTCTGATCTGTCCCTGCGCTGCAGCCAGCGGTCCCACGAAACTTCGGAAGCTAGGGGTCTCATCTGCCTCCAAATCTTCATCGCGGTCATGATCAGGCCGTTCATATGTCACTCTGGAGAGGGCGTCGGTGTGAGTATTCTCTGCCTTAGGCCGGTAGGCAATCTTATACCAGTACCTGGCCATGCGGGCCACCCACCGTTGCTCCAGGGCCCCCAATTTCGCATTCTCCAGGTGGGCCAGCGGGTTGTTATCTGTTCTCCCCAGTACATTGGACACGGACAAATACTCCGCAAACTTCTCGGTCATTGCCCAAACCAGAGCCAGCAACTCTAATTTGAAAGAGCTATACTTATCTGGGTTCCTCTCGGAGTCGTGAAGGGAGCGGCTGGTGTATACAATCACGCGCTCTTTCCCCTCCTGAACTTGCGATAACATGGCTCCCAGACCATGTAGGCTCCCATCAGTGTGGAGTATGAAGGGTTGGGAGAAATTCGCATAGGCAAGTATTGGGGCCTCGATCAGGGACATTTTTAGGGCACGGAAGGCCTCTTCCTGGCTGCATCCCCACTGAATCGCCTTATTCTTGGAGCCCGCCGGGACTCCCTTAAGTAGCTCCAGCAATGGGTTGGCTATGCGGGTGAAGTTCTTCACGAATCTTAGGTAGTACCCGGGAAGTCCCAGGAAGGCCCAAACGTCCTTCACTGTCTTTGGGGTAGGCCACTCCTGTACGGCGGCCACCTTTTCCTGGGTGGGCCTGACTCCTTCACCGGACACAGCATGACCGAGATATTTGATCTGTTTGAGGAACAGGTGGAACTTCTGGGGCTTCACCTTTAGGCCATGACTCTGTAGGCGACTCAGTACTTGCTCCAGTCGCTGGAGGTGCTCCTCGAAGGTGGCGGCATAGACAATTATGTCATCAAGGTAAATCAGTGTCGCCTCGAAGTTCAAATCGTCCAGGCACCTCTCCATCAGATGCAGGAACGTCCTGGGGGCGTTAGTCAGGCCGAAGGGCATCCGATTGAACTCGAACAGTTTCATGGGTAATATGAACGCTTTCTTTGCATGGTCATGTTCGGCCACGGGCACCTGCTAGTACCCACTGGCCAGATCCAAGGAGGAGAAGTATCTTGCCTTCCCTAAGGCCGACAGGGACTCTTCGATTAGGGGTAGTGGGTAAGAGTCCCGTACTGTACTGGCATTCAGTCGGCTATAGTCCAGACAGAACCGCAGGGTCCCATCTTTCTTCTGGACCAGGACAAATGGGGCTGCCCATGGACTCTGACTCTCCCGTATCACACCATTCAGTAACATATGGTCTAGCATCTCCTTAACCTCTTTATACTTCTGGGTAGGTATCTGCCGGTATCTCTCTTGCACTGGGGCAGCGCTCCCAGGAGGAATCTCGTGGGTAATGGCTTCGGTGCAACAAAAATCATCCTCATGGCGAGCAACGACTTCCTGGTACCGCTCCAGCACATCCTCAACCTGCTGCACCTGTTGAGATGTAAGTCCCTTCAATTCAGCCCGCATTCATTCTAGGATTCTTTGTCCCCCCTTCACACTAGCCCGGTGGGGTTCCGACTGCACGGTGACCACCAGAGTCCAGGGGTCTTCTCGTACAGCGGACAGCTGTACCACATCAGGTCACACCAACTTCTCTGGCATTCCCAGAATCTAGACTATTTCCACCCTGCGAGGGAGTGTGAGATCATCTTCACCCAGATTAACAAACCGCACTATAACATTGCCACCCTGGACGGTGGCCAGTGTCTGAGCCACCAAGAGTCCGGGGGGTACTTTGTCCATCGATGTTGGTTCTATCTGAACTTTGACCCCCTCAAGAGGTGTGCAGGCCCGTGCGGGTAATGTGAGTACAGTTTGTCCGGGCAGTAAGGTGAGCGCCGTAGCTCCTGGCACTATTATTTTCCCCAGGATGTTCCCTTCACTCGAAGTCTCCTGAGCCTGGGCAGCTTGGAATAGTTGTTGAAAGATCCTCCTTTGGGGAGTTCGCGGGTCCCACTGGTCTAGAGGAATCTCCTTTGGCTCACTAAGCAAAATTTGCCCGATCTCTTTCAGCACATTCATTCCGAGGGTCACCGGGGGTCCACTTCTGGTTCCCCCTGCGACCAGGACGACTCCATTTTTTCCCACATCTTTTCCACACACTCGTATCTTCATCCACATCAACCCTGTGACCGGGATGGGTAATTGATTAGCTGCCATGATTCTAATTACTGGTCCCCATTCAGGTCGCGCTATCTCTGGAAATCATTGTTGAAAGTAGGCTTCTGTCATCGTAGTCACCTGGGATCCCGTGTCAACCAGGCAGTGAACAGCCCGACCGCTTATTTCGGCCCAGACAGTCGGGCTGCTGGAAAGTAGGCCCTTGGGACTTCATTTTTTTCTTTCCCCTTCCTCAGACTCCATGCTGTGTCCCCCGAACACGGAGCCCGCTAGTTTAATGGCTGTTGCGATAGGGGCCGTCCTCGGCTAGCACAGCCCCTGGCGTAATGTCCTGCGCCTCAACACTTCCAACAGGTCATGTCTCTGTCTGTGTAGGGTTGCCTCCCTCCTCTATGGAACTCTCCTGCAGAGGGGGTCCTGAATTCAATTCTTTCCATAACTGGGGCAATCGATCTGGGTATCTCTGGTGTCGGGGCAGGGGTCTTCTTGAGACTGTTCCATTCATCCCGCATCTCCTGTATCTCCTTCCGCATCTCTCGAGCCCATTCCGGTTCAGCTGCAGGTGGGGTGGGTACCTCATTACTCCGGACCATCCCTGCCAGGGCCATCACCCCCATCTCCTGCTCTCTCACACATGCCTCTGCCCCCACTTCTAGAAAAGTCAAACCTGGGTTGGCGTGCAGGCGCTCCCGCAAGGCCTGCTTCAGCTGCACATCCCTGAGGCCTGCCACAAACTGATCCCTTAAGATCACGTCAGGGGGCCCATTCCCAAATTCCCCATGTCGTCTTTTCTAGTGATATAGGCATGCACCCTCTGTAAGGCCTTAACATACTGCGTCACAGTCTCCCCCTCCTGCTGCACTTGGTGAAACAGTTGTATCCTCAGCTCTTCAACATTGGTGGGATCCCCATGCATTTCCTCCTGTATCCGCACCACTTTTTCTACACTATCCCGGTCATGGGGAGGGCGGTACATCACGAACTGTGGGGTCTCGCAATCCAGGGCCAGTAAGGGTATTTAAGCTTGCATAGCTGGGGTCATCGGGTGCAAAATTTACATACTCCTAACTCTCTCAATCCAGTCTCACAGCATCATATTGTCCCCGGTGAACTTTGGAAGATTGCTGAGCATGGCCCCCAGTGGCAAGCGAGATTTAGGGGCTCCCAGGATGGACTGCTCTGCAGTGTCTGTGTCTAATGACTGCATCCAGCCGACTACGCCAAATGTAATACAGGTACTTTAGATACAGTGACACAGAAGCACAGAGCAGCCAATACAGGGTTAATAAACAGGGGGGATTTATGATAACAAGATGAATCTCCACGCAGGGAGTAACAGGGGAAAATATGGGGAAATAGCAGGTATTAGTCTGTAACTGACAGTTTACAGTTTAACTAGATGTAGCAGAGTCAAACAGGTAACAAACTACAGTTTTTTCGCTTAGCTTAATTGTATCCTCTACAAGGCAGCTGCCAGCTGGTGCTGGTGATGCTATCTTCAGGCTTCCCTGCCCAAACAATGCTCCGTCTTCTGGCGGCAGCGGGCAGTCTCCGGTTTTACCCGTTGAGCCCCCAATCCATAACACAGCACCTCACGTGCTCAGCTCCACGGACCCTGTGTCTCTTCTCCCTACAGTCAGCTTGACTCCTCCAGTCCACTGCACTCGGATCCCTTGCTCCAAGTCCTGTAGCCAGGAGCCTGGACCCTCCCACACTGCTCTGCTCCGCAGGAGGACTCAGCTCCACTTTTCCATGCAAATGTCCTCGTCTCTCCCTCTCTCTCGTCACACCAGGAGTCCCTCTGTCACTTGACCTCCCAGCTCTCTCTCTCGACACACCCCCTGCTTCCTTGTCACATGACTCCTGTGCTTGCAGTCTGTCTTCACCCTGCAACAAGAGGTACGGCCCCGGCAGTTCCGGATCCCTTGCTCTGAAAGCACTTACACCCCGGTCTTACCCCTTACACTTTCATTCCTCTTCCTGTTTTTTATGGCAATATTCATCCCTATGTATAGCCCCGCTATTCCTTGATCCCTGTACGTATGGACCTCTTCATCCCTGTATGTATGGCCCCCTTCATCCTTGTATGTCTGGCCCCTTTCATCCCTTTATGTATGGCTCCCCTCATGCCTCATCCCTGTATGTATGGCCCTCCTCATGCCTCATCCCTCTATGTATGGCCCCCCTCATCCTTGTATGCATGGCCCCCCTCATCCCGGTATGTATGGCCCCCCTCATCGTTGTATGAATGGTCCCCTTATCCTGATATGCTTGGCACTCCCTGATCCCCATCAAGCTGCACAGAAAAAAAATAAACAATCATACTCACCTCCTCTCTAGTGATGGGCGAGCACTAAAATGCTTGGGTGCTCGATGCTCGGGTCTAGCACATTGGAATACTCGGGTGCTCGACCCAAGCAAAGAGCCCAATGTAAGTCTATGGGACACTCGAGCATTTTTCTGGCGGCTCCACCTGGCGGTTTGCAGGAGGCCTAAAAATTGCCCAAATCGATGGGAACAGTGCTCAAATGACATGGGGACAGCATGGGGAAGACCCCTGGAAGCATTTCTGACTCCCAGGTCACTTCTGTCAACAACGTTGTCAGAGGTATTATGCCACTTTTACGGACTCACAATAAAACATACCAAAACGAAACCAAGATGGATTTTCCTGGGAAATATGTTCAGGAACATCCGTTCCAGGGTAATGACTTGTATATAAAGCAAAATAAATACCTAAAAACAAAAATACTCCTCTACACCTTGGGCTGTGTTCACACGTAGCCTTTTTGATGAGTTTTTGCACTTTTGCATAGCTTTCAACCGTGACAAATGCATTCACCAGGAAATGTCATTTGAACATTTTAAATCTTATCTGGCCATGTGATGTGTGAGATATCATCAGACACATCGTGTTTCATTTATGAAGGAGGGACTCTGAAAGTCACAAAGCCTATTTTTATAGGGCCATCAGGTGGCCTTTACTATTCTTAAAGGGCCAGCAGTCGGCCCTCACTATTCTTAGAGAGCCATCAGCGGCTATGTTTTATTGCATTACTAAACTGTGGGTCTCCTATACTGTTATTGCATATGCAGTGAGTGGCAGGGCTGCCCAAAATTTGGGCGCACCCCAATACGCTTTTGAAGTGACTTAGAGGAGGGCCTCCTGAAAACAATGTTCCCATTATTAGGAAGTAGATCTGCGATTGTGTTTGCCAATGCAGTGAATGCAAGGGTTGCCAAAAATTTGGAGGCACTCCAATGCCCCTTGGAAGAGGCGTGGAGGTCAAAGGGCCTCCTGAAAACAATGTTCCCATTATTAGGAAGTGGGTCTCCCATAGTGTTGGCCTATGCAGTGAATGCAAGGGCTGCCAAAAATTGGGAGGTGCTCCAATGCCCCTTGGAAGAGACGTGGAGGAGGGCCTCATAAAAAAATGTTCCCATTAGAAAGGAGCGGATCTCCTATACTTGTAATGCCCATGCACTAACTGTATGGGCTGGCAAGCATTTACCCCTGGGCGGTATACATGAACATACTGTATAAAACATTTTTTTTATGGGCATCATAAACACCCTTTAAAAAATTATTTGGGTGTTGCATCAGGGACCATGGTCACCCAGGTGATATGGTAGTGGAGGATGAGGATGAGGAGAGGGAGGAGGACAAGAGCAAATAGCCAAAATCAGGAAGCATATACCCATGTGTGGGTGTGAAGAGGTGCATTGGAATACACCTCACAAAAAAAGACACTGGATTTGAGTTTATGCTATGCTGCTATCATTTGATGGTGTTGAGAAGTCTGGCCCAATCTAGCCCTTGTTCATTTTTATATGAGTCAGCCTATCAGCATTTTCAGTTGACGGGCGGATGCGCTTACCAGTTACAATTCCACCAGCGGCACTAAGATCCTGCTCTGATAAGACTCAAGTGGCAAGGCAGGCCAAGACCTCAAAGGCGTAAAGAGGCAGTTCATTCCACATATCCAGCTTGGATACTCCATAATTATAAGGCACAGAGGGATCATGGAGGACGTTGGTACGGCCGGCAAGTTGCTCCCTCAGCATCTTTCCAAACTTTGCACTCCTTGTGAGAGAACTTCGCGCCTCAAGGCCTGTGCGATTGGAGGGGCTGGAAAAATTCTCCCAGAGCTTTGACATGGTTCCCCTGCCTCTGCTGGATTGAAGTTGTGTCTCTCTCACCTGTACTCCTTGGTTGTCCAACTAACTGTGACCTCTGCCTCCAGGGTTTTCAGATGGGAATTTTTTTTAATAGTTCCACAACAAGGGCATTCTGGTACTGCCCCATTTTTGTAGACCTGTCTGCCTCAGGAATAAAAGATAGAAAGTTCTCCCTGTAGCGTGGGTCTAGAAGTGTCACCAGCCAGTAATGACTGTCACCCAAAATTTTGAGAACGCGAGGGTCATGGGAAAGGCAGCGTAACATAAACTCAGCCATGCATGCCAGACTGCTAACAGGCAAGACTTACGTGTCCTCACCAAGAGGATGACTGACTGTGCTCTCCTCCTCCTCCTCCTCTCTGTCCTCTGGCCATCCACGCTGAACAGACGGTATGACAGTTTTGCAGGGAGTACTGTCTATAGAGCATGAAACTAGCTCCTGTTATTCCTCCTCCTCCTCTTCCTCATTGTCACCTAATCCACATTGGGATGAGATGGGGCTGTGTGTAATCACACTGTATTGTTCCTTGCTCCATCTTATAGTGCTCCGCCTGCAATTCATCCTCTTTGATTATGAGCAGAGAGCATTTCAGAAGACTGAGAAGCGGGATGGTGACTATAATTATGGCGTCATTGCCGCTCTCCATCTTAGTGGAGTCCTCAAAATTTTGGAGGATGGTACATATGTCAAGGTAAAATATATATATTATAGAAAATCAATTAGTTTCTTTTAATAGATTACCTAATCAGTGTGAATTAATATAGAGATGATGGAATAATCTATGTGTATGTATGTATGCAAATGTGTATATGCACATGGATTATGTTAATAGTTAATGAATATATAACTAACAGTTTCTGTTCTTATTTGTAGACATGAACAACTAAATGATGTCCTGAAAATGACGTATGCATGTGCATGGCTGATAACAGAGAGATTCAGGTCGAGTTGGCAAAGATAGCGCTGAAAGATGAACACACCCTCCCCATCAGAATTCGTAAGGCGTTACTGAGACCAAGAGATACATGGATGAGCAAATTTGCAGTGTGCCAAATTATCAGAAGGAGCAATGAATTTTACTAATCCCACCTAGAAGTAGAATACTATATAACCCCATGTCTACATAATAAAGTATGCCATTTTGCGTGAGTCAGTCTCTGAGTGAAGTTTTTCAACCAGATTAGCAAATCTGGTTAATTAGCTTCTTTGCATGCACTCAGACATCTTTAATTTGTAGGCGAGCAGCTATCTAGTGTATCTTAAATTGGTGAAACATCCACAAATGGTGCCGAGGCTCGGATAACACTCGAGGGGACTCTAGGTCTTGGGGTGCCCTTCACCGGACCACCTACAGATGAGCCGGGACTGCTCAAAGCGAGAGCCTGATCAACTCTCATCACTAAATATGGTAAGTCTGTAGATTTAATGAATCCGTTGTGCTTATTCGTATTTTGAGCAGTCTCTGGTGAGTTTGTAGTGTCTAGATTGGCCCTTAGGGATAGCCCCATGTGACTTGGCGGGTCCCCGCTGTGTGATTCCAAGAAATCTGGTGTGTAGTCGCTCCTGGCTAACTGCTGCTCTGTGGTTTCTGAGGTATTCTGTCACATTAGAACAATTTTTGTATGCAGGGACGTACAAGTATACACTTGATAATTTAGGTAAATTTCTTTGTTTATAATGCGGGCACGCGGGGAGTGATGTTGCTGATAAGGGGTGTATTAAGACGCCATTAGGGCGCGGGCTTGCGGGGCCTCTATTAAGTGGTGTATTAAGTTGTGGTATTAAGTCGTGTATTAAGACACCATTAGACGTGGGATGTGAGGGGAGCCAACTGCATTGTTAAGCCGTATATTTAGACGTCACTAGGACGCGGGTATGCGGGGTGTTCAATGCTTCATTAAGTTGTCAAAGAATCAATTCAGTGCTTGGTAGGGAGTGTAGGGACCTGTTACAATTCTACTTGTGTATCAGCTGCCTGGTCTGATCATAAGTCAAAGGGGACGGCACGCCTGGAGCCAAAATCATGGAAAAACTAAAGACATTGTTTGTGTCGCAGGGGTCGCTCAATCAGGAGCGACATGATCCCAAAGTTATAGTTACTAGAAGAGAAGGAAGGAAATATGTAGAGAAAACCAAAAAAGTAATGTCATTATGTGGGTTGTACCAGGGAGTGTAGATTACAGTACGAGATGTTGAATGCAGCAATTTGTGAAAACAGGGGAAAACTAGAAGATAATGAGTTCTTGCAAAGTGCATACATGTGGAAAAAGGTTACGCTGAGTTTATCGAAAGAAGGGAAAAAGTATGTGCAGAAGCTTAAACACTTAACTAAAATATGCGAGCTACCAGATAAGCAGATAAGGGCCGGTTACAGCTGCTAGAATGGCAAGAAATTATGAAGAAGAAAAAGGGCAAGCAAGAAGATGAAGGATTGTTACAAACAGCTTTGGCTTGGTATAGAACAACAGAGAATTTGTCAAAAGAAGAGTGGGTGGAGGAAGAAAATACAGACAATAAGGGAAAGACGCCATGTTATGTGTATTACAAAGACACTGCTCTTCAGCCACCGCCCAATAATCGCGGACGGGGGTGGACCTGTACAAATTGCAGTCAGCAGAATCCTGATAATAGACTTGCATGTGGGGCACCATGTCCCAGACCTCCCACTGTTCCTCCCCTCCTCACCATGCCTCCGGCACCGCCCTATAATGGTGGCGCAATGAATTATTGGGTGTGTTCTAATTGTGGCCAGCAGAATCCATTGTCAGCAGATTATTGTGTTGCATGTCACGCGCTCCGTCCAGGAGGCCCATCCCTCGCTACTATCCAAGCAAGCCACTCCTGTGTTGCCAGTATCTCCCTCAACATCTTCTCAGTCAGAATCTCCAGTGCCAGACCACCATAATAGATATGTGGCATTCACACCCTCGCAAGTAAATCAAGTGATTAGTCAACTATCTGACCCAGATAGACACCCTATGGTGTTCTACATAAGAATCAGACAAATTCAACAAACTTATTTAGCCACTTGAAAAGATCTTCATGAAATCACTAGCATTAAAGCTTTTTGTCAACAACTTCAGCAATGTGCTAAGGAGCAGCTCACAGACTCATCTACCAGTGTATCAGACTGTACTCAAGAATTTTGGGGGAGAATGTCGAAAAATTTTACACCAGAATTCATACTCTGTTCAAGGATCAAGGGTCGATGAAGGTTAGAGTATCCAACAGAATCTGCTAGTCACTTCATTTGTTAGGGGACTCAGAGAGGAACTCCCAGCGAAACTTACAGACTTCAGACCAGAATATGTGGACATGTCCCTGAGAAAGGTACTCCTCATTGCTAAAGCTATAGAGAAACAATTGAATGCTGTACCAAGGCCTGCTCCAGATCCAACTCCAGCACCTACACCGTCTCATGTTCCTGCTCCTTCTCCAGCTGCTCAAGCAGTCTATGAACCTGCAGATAATCAACAAGAACAGTTGCCATATTCCCCAGGATACCCACAACAACTATACCGCTCACCCCCACAATGGATGGGTCCTCCACAAATGTACAGAGGACTGAGTTCAAGACTAAGGGAACCAATCTGTTACCATTGTAACCAACCAGGTCATTTCAGAAGAGAATGTCCAGAGAATAGAGGGGATGCTTTCTATGGCTCGATGCCACTTTCCTACAACCTGCAATTTGAAAGAAGAGATTCTCCACGCTACCAAGGGAATCCACGGTACTCCCGCCTAGAGTATAGACAGCCATCACGGCAGCCACCACAGAGAGAGTATGAGACAATGCCAAGATAATCTATGCAGAATTACAGAGACCAGCCACCATAACAGATGTACCAAAACAAGAGGAACCCACCACGCCGGTTTGTGGGGGAAGACCAGAATTACCCCGCACAGGACAGTGGCAAACCCGTGCTCACCTTGACCCCAGTTAAAAACATCCCCACTAAATCTGGACTGATTTCTACTGTCAAAATAGATGTAGGGGACAGAACTTTACCTTTTCTAGTAGACACGGGTGCAGCCAGATCAGTAATATGGTCAAGAGATTTACCCTATGAATTGCGTATATCTGATGATTTCCTTTCATGTGTGTGAGTGGATGGAAAACCACACTCATCCCGACTAACATTTCCATTGCCTATTGGGAAAGAACAGAAGCTGCTGACCAGATTGTTCATTTCAGACACCTGCCCCCTTAATTTGTTGGGAGCAGATCTACTCGAGAAGTTAAATGCTCAAATATCATATGATGAGAATGGAATGGAATCTAGAGGTCTCTACTCTGTTATCATTAGAGGAACAAACAAAGGTACATGCCCTCCCATTGTGTGTCATCCAATTTGCAACAACCGCCATGCAAAAGCATTATTTTGACTTCATACCACCTGAACTCTGGTCTCAAGGTCTTGATGATATAGGCCGGCTGCCTGTCCCACCAGTCCAAGTTTTCCTGAATGATGGTGCACGGATTCCCAGACTCCCACAGTACCCACTGAAAGCAGCCCAAGAAGCGTCATTAGATGCCCACATGCAAGAATTACTCAAGAAAGGAGCATTAATTCCCTGCGCTTCTCCTGCTAATACTCCATTGTTTCCAGTGAAGAAGAAAACTGCAAGAAGAGAACCGGATACATTTAGGATGGTGCAAGATCTGAGAGCTGTGAATGCAGTTACAAACCTGGAGACCCCAGTGGTGCCAAGTTCACAAACATTACTCAGTGAAATTCCCCCTGAGGAAACGCATTTCTCAGTAATCGACTTGGCAAACGCCTTTTTCAGTGTGCCTCTGCATCCAGACTGTCAGTATCTTTTTGTTTTTACACACAGAGGAGTACAGTACACCTGGACCGTTATGCCTCAGGGAGCTCAGAACTCCCCTCATCACTTCACACTGGCCTTAACTACCTGTCTCCAACCCTGGAAGAGTGAGAACCCTGAAGTCACATTGATACAATATGTCGATGATCTACTCTTCTGTTGTCCCCATGAACAAACTTGCCACAGGTTCAGCCATTCTTTGCTCTGATTTCTGGCCACCATCAGATGCAAAGTTACTCTGTGAAAGCTACAATGGTGTTGTACCAAAGTTGTGATTTTGGGTCATTGCATATCCCAAGGTACCAAGCATCTCACTGAAGAGCGGACAACTGCCATCCGTGACATCCCGTACCCGAGAACTGTCAAACAACTCCAAGCTTTGCTGGGAATGATCACATACTGCAGGCAGTGGATCCCTAACGTGTCAGTTCTCATGCAACCTCTATATGTTCGAGTCCACTCTTCTGACCTTGACCTGCATTTTGACCAAGAAGCTGAGGATGCAATGGACAAGTTGAAAGAACTCATGATTTCAGCCCCTGCACTGGGGATTCCCAACTATGAATTTGCCTGGCACAAAAACATGGAGGCCACATGAGACCCATCGGATATTATTCCAGTAATTTGGATCCAGTGGCGTAAATAGCTCCAACATGTCTCAAAGCAGTGCTGGCAGCTACAGAACTCCTCCACACAGCAGCAGATGTTGTACTTGGCCATCCAACAACTATACTGGCCCCTCATGATTTGAAAGCTATCCTTGCACAAACCCAGCACAACCATCTATCTATGCAACGTCGTGTCAGAATCCAATGTGAGTTCCTTTTACCAGAAAATATAGCTCTTCGGCGATGTACTGTCTTGACCCCTCCACTCTGCTTCCTCTGTTGGGGGGGCTACTCTGAAGACTTAGGGGGGACCTCTGCTCTGAAGACTTATGGGGACCTCAGAAGATCATGAATACACTGATTCGAGTGACCATGATTGCCTTGAGGTCATGAAGGCAGAAACCTCTGACCTACCTACTGTCTCTGAGCAGCCACTGCTTGAATTGGATCTAATACTGTATACTGACGGGTGCAGATATGCAGATGAATATAGAACGTACCATACCGGATATGCGGTGGTGTCTCCACCAACGGTTGTTTCTGCTGGACCACTGCCATCTTATATGTCAGCTCAAGAGGCCAAACTGTATGCTCTGACCGAAGCTTGCAAGTGCTTAGAAAGTCGAGTGGCCAATATCTACATGGACTCAAGGTAAGGATTCGGGATTGCCCACGACTTTAGCCTGATATGGGCCCTGAGAGGCATCAAGACTAGTGTTGAGCCACCCCCGTAGTGTTCGGGTTCGGTTCGGTTCGTCGAACACCGGGATGTTCGAGGAACTGTTCGTCGAACTGTTCGTCGAACACCTTAGAACACCGTCGAACACCGTTAAAACCAATGGCAGGCAAACAAAAACACATAGAAACACATAGAAAACACCTGCAAAGGTGTCCAAAAGCTGACAAACTGCTCAGAAGACACTCTCTTTAAAAAAGCCGGCCGGCAAATTCAGCAGCGGCATACACCGGTACCCGACAATTTAGACAAGAAGGAATAGAGCATCACACATAGATTAGATAGATAGAAACATGTCAGTCACACATATAAGAAGCACAGTGACAGTGTTGGTTACTGCACTTGTCATTTAGTGTAAAGGATTTATTAAAAAAAATATTAGTGTTTTCATGCACCGTCTCTTTAAAAAAGCCGGCCGGTAATTCAGCATCTGTACCCGACAATTTAGAACAGAAAGAATAGAGCTTCACACGTAGATTAGATAGATAGAAACATGTCAGTCACATATATAATAAGTACAGTGATAGTGTTGCTTACTGTACTTGTCATTTAGTGTAAAGGATTTATTTAAAAAAATAATAGTGTTTTCATGCACTGTCTCTTTAAAAAAGCCGGCCGGCAATTCAGCAGCGGTACCCGACAATTTAGAACAGAAAGATAGAGCATCACACATAGATTAGATAGATAGAAACATGTCAGTCACATATATATGAAGTACAGTGATAGTGTTGGTTACTGTACTTGTCATTTAGTATTAAAATAAAGGATTTATTATTAAAAAAATTGGCGTGGGGTTCCCCTTAATTTTAGGCTCTAGCGGAGGTTAAGCAGACGGCTGGGGCAGATGTTTGAAGCCTGGGAAGGGGGTAATACCCACGGAGCTTCCCAGGCTACTAATATCAGCCACCAGCTGAATACATAGCCTTTACTAGCTATTAAAATGGGGGACCCCCCCAAAAAAATGACGTGGGGTCCCCCCTAATTTAATAGCTAGCAAAGGCTAGGCAGACAGCTGGGAGCTGATATTAATAGCCCAGGAAGGGAGCCATGAATATTGGCCCCCTCCCAGGCTAGAAACACCAGCCGTCAGCCGCCCCAGAAATGGCGCATTCATAGGATGCGCCAATTCTGGCACTTAGCCTCGCTCTTCCACGCTGCCCTGGTGCGGTGGCAGGGGGTAATAGGGTTGGGGTTGATGTCAGCTTATAATGCCAGCTGACATCAAGCCCAGGTTAGTAATGGAGAGGCGTCTATAAGACACCCCCATTACTAACCCCATAGTCAAAGTTAAAAAAAACACAAACACCCAGAATAAAGTCCTTTAATTGAAATAAAGACACAATCCTTTATTGTTCTAAATTAAACCATACTTACCATCACGCCCATTCCAGCTGAAGCCAACGATCTCCTGCAATAAAAGAAAAATAATAAAGCAACCTCATCCTTACCTTTCCATGGTTCCCACGACAGCTTCAGCTCTGCTACATCGAGATGACAGGCTGGACCGCAGCAGAACGCTGCCATCCAGCCTGTCATCCCGCAGACACTGAGAAGCGCAGGCTTGCTTGCGCTGCTCAGCGTCTCTCTGTGACGACATCCAGATGAGCCGAGTTCATGTCCAATGAACTCGGCTCACCTCATTCACGTCACTGACAGCGTGGGAAAATTCTCACGCTGAAGCGCTGATTGCAGGAGAATTTTCCCACGCTGTCAGTGACGTGCAGGAGGTGAGCTGAGTTCATTGGACATGAGCTCACCTCATGCACATCACTGACAGCGTGGGAGAATTCTCCTGCACTCAGCACTTCAGCTCTATTCTTTCGGTTCTAAATTGTCGGGTCATGTTTCACTGTTGGCACTGTTCCCATCGATTTGGGCAATCACTGTAATGCCACAACCACCATGGCTGTGGCATTACAGTGAGTGGCAGACAATCCCTGCATGATTGGTGCTCTAAATAGCGCCAGACATGCAGGACACGCTTTTGGTGCACGAACAGTTATCGAACATAACCTCGAACAGCCGAATTTTTTGCAAATCGTTCGGGTTCGTTGAACAACTCGAACACTGCCCAAAACAGCTCGAATTTGAGATTGGCGAACAGTTCTAGTCGAACACCGCTCATCTCTAATCAAGACAGCCAGTGGAGCTCAAATCCAGAATGCAGCGGTAGTGAGAAGTCTGTTAGAAGCTTTGAATTTATGTAGGCAAGTGGCTGTGATCAAAATTAAGATTCATGGTAAACTGAATTCAGGGGAAGCTAAGGGGAATCATCTGGCTGACATTACAGCAAAAGCAGCAGCTATGGAACCATTATTTCCAGAGGAAGCAGAGGTGTCGGGGGGTACGGAGGTGTTTGTACTCACCAGAAGTCAGAGACAACGAGGGGATGAGGAAGAAATGGGAATGAGAAATTTGGGGCTGGAAGAAGAAGAGGAGGAAGATGAAGAGGAGCAAAGACTGGAAGAGAATCAGGCACACAGGACTTTAGTGGACCGGCAGAATCTGGTAACAGAAGAAGAAAAACAAGGATGTATTGGACGGCGAGAAACGTTTTGTAATGATGGAATCTGGAGAGTGGGAAGAAGAATATGTCTGCCAAGAGCACTGTATCCTGCAGTGGTTCAGTTGGCTCATGGAAAGGTACATAGAGGGAAGAATCAGATGATTTCAGCTATCAATAAACTATATTGCACCCGAGATCTCAGTTATTGCTACAAACTATACTAGGAGCTGTGAGATTTGTAGCACTTGTAATCCCCGAAGAACAGAACATGTGCCAAAGAAGAAACTGGCAAAGTCACAGTATCCTTTCCAGAGAATCCAAATTGATCAAATGCAATTACCCAAGAGTGGAAGATATGAATATGTTCTTGTGGTGGTGGATATGT
This sequence comes from Phyllobates terribilis, assembly GCF_046119375.1. Lineage (NCBI taxonomy): Eukaryota > Metazoa > Chordata > Amphibia > Anura > Dendrobatidae > Phyllobates > Phyllobates terribilis. The sequence goes on from NW_027362762.1 coordinate 898,335,829, forward strand.
TTTCAGGCTGGACACAAGCATACCCAGTAGCCAACATGACTGCTTGAACTACAGTGAAAAGGCTTCTGGCAGAACTTATCTGCAGATTCGGGATTCCTGAAGTGATTGAAAGTGATCAAGGACCTGCCTTCACTGCAGAAGTTACCAAATCAATCTGGGAGATGATTGGGGCAGATTTGGGCCTGCATACTCCTTATCATCCTCAAAGTAGAGGCAAAGTTAAAAGGATGAATGGCACTTTGAGAAACAAAATTCTTAAAGCCAGTTAAGAATTGTCACTTTCATGGCTAGAGGTGCTGCCTATTGCCCTATACTCAGTCTGAAATACTCCGAGACAACCCACAGGGCTCAAAACATGTGAGATCTTGTATGGGGGGCCACCTAGAAAGGGTCAATATTATTACCCACAGCAGCTTAGTTCAGGGAATGATAAGCTTGTGAATTTTGTTGTCGGACTTGCTGAAGAGTTAAAACTAAAACATGCTACAATGTATTCTTCTATTCCAGACTCAGATCTTGAACCAGGTACTCACAGCATCCAACCTGGAGATTTTGTCTGGATAAAGAATCATGTGCGAGGCACACTGGATGCCAGATTTGAAGGGCCCTACCAAGTGTTGCTTACATCACCTATGACTGTGAAGGTCGAAGGCCGAACATCATGTGTCCACGCATCCCATTGCAAGAAGGCGGTCTCAGATCCACAACCCTGATGTTCCTTTTTCTGATGACAGTAGCTTGGGGGGGAGGAGCCTTTGTTACGGTAACACGTGCGTTCCAAGCAATTATTACTAAAGAGAATTATATTCCAGTTTTCTGTTACAACACTTCCTTAAACGTGGTGACATGAAGATTAGGATTAGACTGGAGGGCAAATGGACTGGGGAATGTGGCTTAACTAAAGCAATAATGTCTGTTTACCTTATATATGAGTCCCAGGAATCCAAAGAGGAAATAATGGCTGCGTTTTCAGGTACATACAGAGCCAAGAGAGAAGTTTACCCCAAAGTCAGCTTTGACCCACATATATATATATTGATGTTCTCAGAGTGCCTAGGGGGGTGCCAGATGAATTCAAGGCCCGAGACCAAGTGAAGGAGGGATTTAAGCCCATAATACCCATAATAACCATTAACAAGAACATAGATTGGATAGATTACATATATTATAACCAACAAAGATTTGTCAATTACACCAAAGATGCCTTACAAGTGATAGCTGACCAACTAGCACCCATATCTAACATGGCCTTCCAAAACAGAATACTGTATATGTTACTTGCAGAAAAAGGAGGGGTATGCAAAATAATAGGTGAGCATTGTTGTACTTATATCTCAGACATTACCGGCCCCACAGGGAAAGTTACTAAGGCTCTCAAAATCTATGAACAAAAAGTTCCCCTTAGGACAAAAGTGTTATACCAGAGAGATTACCGGAAGTAAATGAGTTTGTAAAGTTAATATTCATATTTCTGTGTTAGGGATGGCCCTCGATTATCCAGTAACTAGATCTTTTAGGGTCTCCATCTCTTTCCTGTAGGTCTTCGTTTGAGTTACATTTAGGAACGTCTGTAGGTCTGTCTAAAAGGGACGGGGAGCTCGTTATATCGTAGGGTTCCAGAATAGTCTTAATATAGGGTCAATTCTTTCTCCCCCTCTGATTTTTAGCATATGGTTATTAAAAGCAAATAATTGATTTTAGGGGGGTATGTCAAGGTAAAATATATATATTATAGAAAATCAATTAGTTTCTTTTAATAGATTACCTAATCAGTGTAAATTAATATAGAGATGATGGAATAATCTATGTGTATGTATGTATGCAAATGTGTATACTGTATGCACATGGATTATGTTAATAGTTAATGAATATATAACTAAAAGTTTCTGTTCTTATTTGTAGACATGAACAACTAAATGATTTCCTGAGAATGACGTATGCATGTACATGGCTGATAACAGAGAGATTCATGTCGAGTTGGAAGAGATGGCAGTGAAAGATGAACTCACCCCTCCCATCAGAATTCCTAAGGCGTTACTGAGACCAAGAGATACATGGATGAGCAAATTGCAGTGTGCCAAATTATCAGAAGGAGCAATGAATTTTACTAATCCCACCTAGAAGTAGACTACTATATAACCCCATGTATACGTAATAAAGTAAGCCATTTTGCGTGGTTCCGTCTCTGAGTGAAGTTTTTCAACCAGATTAGGAAATCTGGTTAACTAGCTTCTTTGCATGCACTCAGACATCTTTAATTTGGAGGAGAGCAGTTACTTAGTGCATCTTAAATTGGTGAAACCTCCAAACATATGTCTGTCATCCATGTCCACTCCTGTGGTCTTATATGTGGAGTCTGAACTGAATACCAAAGGCCTTGTTGATGCTGGTACTCAACAACTGCCCTCTTCTGCTCACAAATCCTTCCCAACATCTGCAGTGTAGAGTTCCAATGCGTGGGGACATCACACACCAGTCTGTGAGCCGGAAGCTGCAATTGCTGCTGAAACGGCAAGGGCAGCGGAAGCTGTAGGTGACTTTCTAAAATAGGCACACAAGCAGTTTACTTTAACAAGCAGATCCAGCAGCTCCAGGTAGGATTTGAGAAACCGCTGAACCATGAGGTTAAGCACATGGGCCAGGCATGGTACGTGTGTGAGCTTGCCTCGCCTCAGAGCCGCCACCAGGTTCCAGCCATTGTCACACACGACCATGCCTGACTGTAGGTTCAGCGGTGTGAGCCACAGATCTGCCTGCTCTTTAATAGCTGTCCACAACTCTTCGGCATTCTGCGGTTTGTCACCTAAGCATATTAGCTTCAGCACAACCTGTTGACTGAAGCAGTGCTGCAGTGCTTCCTGCTTGTGACTGATGTGATCATTTTGGAAATGGAGGCTGAAGAGGAGGAGGAGGCTGAGGCAGATGAGGTGCATGAGTTGTAGACTGTGGGGGCAACTCTGATTGACCTAGGGCCGAAAATCCTTGGCTTTGAGGGGACGTGTTCCATCCCAAGGTCCGAATGGGTCGCAGCTTCCACTATGTTAACCCAGTGTGCCATCAGCGAGATGTACCATCCCTCCCCACAAGCACTTGTCCACGTGTCTGTGGTTAGGTGGACTCTCCCGGTAACTACGTTGTTGAGGGCATGGCTAATGTTTTGGGACACATGCTTGTGTAATACGGGGACGGCACACCAGGAGAAATAGTGACAGCTGGTGACCGAGTACTGAGGGACGGCCGCTGCCATCAGGTTGCGGAATGAATCCGTCTCCACGAGCCTAAAAGGCAACATTTTGAGCGCAAGCACTCGTGAAATGTGGGAATTTGGTAGTGTGGCCTGTGGGGTTTTGACTGTGTATTTGCGCTTGCGTTCCAAGGACTGGGGTATGGAAAACTGAACGCTGCGCTGGGAAAAAGATGTGGACGTGCTTCCTGATTCTGCTACTTGAGAGTGTGCAATGACAGGTGCAGGGCAGGAGGCATCTTCGCATGCACCATGGACAGGGGATTGGCTTGCATGCACAACTCCTGAAGAAGCAGTGGTGCCAACCGCAGACACTGTTCCTGGACCCTGGGTTTCAGCCCACAAAATCGGGTGCTTTGCTGCCATGTGCCTGATCATGCTGGTGGTGATCAGGCTGCTATTTTTGCCACCCCTGCTGACGCTGGACTGGCAAGAGGTGCAAATGACCTTTTTGGGGTTATCGGCAGAGTCTTTAAAAATCAACCAGACTAGGGAATACCTAACAGTTGTACTGGCAACTTCCTTCGTGTTGGTGTTACGGGGAACGGTTGCCAGCCTTCTGTCTGTGGCCACCACATTTCTTCTTCCTGCCTGTTGGGGTGCTCTGCCTCCCTCCCCCTGTGTGCTGCTCTCCTCGCACAGCATGTCCTCCTGCCAGGTTGGGTCAGTTGCTATATCATCCACCACCTCGTCTTCCACTTCGGCACCCTGGTCATCCTCCTGACTTTCTGGCAATTATGTCTCATTGTCGTCCACCTCTTGTGACACTTTCCCACCGTCGCCTTTGTGTGACTGTGGCTGCTCAAATATTTGGGCATCTCTAGATGCAATCTCCTCTTGCCCCGCTTCAAATGGACCGGGCGAGAGGCCTGTATCTATAAATGGAAAAGTGAACAGCTATTCAGAGTGTTCAAGTGTGGGATCAGTTGTCTCTGGGCACTTGGCATGGTGGGAGGAAGGAGGATCAGGCTGAGGAATAGGAAGACTCACGGCTACTGAGACTTGACTGTGTGGAAGACAGGGTGGTGGTGTTGGCTAATTGACTGGAAGCATTATCCGCTATCCAACCAACAACCTTTTGACACTGCTCTGGGTTCAATAGTGGTGTGCTGCAGTCCCCTAGGAATTGGGACAGGAAGGTCGGGCAAGAAGATGTGGGTGTTTGTTGTAGCACAATTTCAGCTTGCCCACGGCCTCTGCCTCTGCATGCACCATCACCATCATGTCCAGTTCCCCGTCCCTTGCCACGTGCCTTGTCCATTTTAAATGGAGGGGAATATTTTCCACGCTCGCTACAAATGGCTGAATTTGGAGCAAAGTTATATGTAATCCGTGTGATGGAGAAACCACAGTTTTAAATAACTGGCCTGTAGGTAACTATTTTGAACAGCAAACCGGTATCGAAAACTTTGCTAACACACTGAAAAAAAATTTGAATGGAGGCCAGAAATGCAGAATTTTCAGAAAACGTTTATGTGATCCGTGTGACGGACCAACCACAGTTTTAAATACCTGGCCTGTAGGTAAGTATTTTGAACAACAAACCGGTATCAAAAACTTTGCTGACACCCTGAAAAAAAATTAGACTGGAGACCAGAAATGGCAGTATTTTCAACGCAATTATATGTGATCCGTGTGACGGACAAACCTGTTTTAAATAGCTGGATTTTTAGTGCTGTAATAAGGAAAGAACCTGGTTGTATTCTGCAGTGCCAACAAGCAAATGGCACAGAAAAACAGTGTTCTCTGGATTGTTTTTTAAGCAAATAATGAAGATTAAGATCCAAAAAAAAATTATTCCTGGCCCCTGAGACCTGGGCCTTTGTCTAGAAATGTCTAAAAGCAGCAGAAGGCAGAACTGGAATGGAGCCTCTTGTGCTATATGCACTGCAGTCTGCTGTATACTCTGGCTGCCTGTCTAGATACATTGCCTGCCTGATATCTCTGCAGATGGATTAGTCCTCAGAAGGACTGTTTGTTGAGATGGGTATTTGTAATGTACTTGTTTTCTCCCTACACTACCTAATACACAACCAAATCTCTCCCTAACTCAGCAGCACTTCACCCTACACTGACTGATTGCGGAGAAGACTGACGAGCACAGCGGCGCCAGGTCTGATATAGACCTGATGACCCTGTGCCGCCAGTCAATCACTGTAATGCCCCAACCAACATGGCTGCGGCAATACAGCGAGTGGCAGGCAATCCCTGCATTTTGATCTGTGCTCTAAAGAGCGCCAAACATGCAGGGAAGGGATCTGAGTATCTTACCAAGCATCTTGCAAGTACTCGGCGAGCTCCGAGCATATCGAGTACTGAGATGCTCGGGCAAGTACAGAGTACTTGCGAGTATGCTCGCTCATCACTACTCCTCTCTCTTTCAGCAATATGTTTCGCTCTGTGCCAGAATAGTCACTGTTCCCCACGCTGGGACTGCGTGCTACCCATCCCTCATCCCAGTGTGTATTGCACCCTTCATCCCTGTATGTATGCCCCCCCTCATCCTGGTATGCTTGGCATCCCCTGATCCCCGTCACACTGCACAGAAAAAAAATAAACTTTCATACTTTCCTCCTCTCTCCTCCAGCGTTGTGTTCCGTTTGTGCCAGAATAGTCACTAGTCCCCACGCCGGGACTGCGTGCATGGGGAGCAGTGACCATTCATTCTCTCTAATAGCGCACATGCTGTAGCGTGCCCGCTGTTAAAGGCCATGAATACTCACCACTCCTATGAGTGCGGCTACAGCATGTGCGCTATTAGGGAGAAAGAATGATCACTGCTCCCCATGCTCACAGTCCCGGCGTGGGGAGTAGTGACTATTCTGGCACAAACGGAACACAGCGCTGGAGGAGAGAGGAGGTGAGTATGAAAGTTTATTTTTTTTCTGTGCAACGTGATGGGGATCAGGGGATGCCAAGCATACCAGGATGAGGGGGGCCATACAAACAGGGATGAAGGATGCCATACACACCGGTATGAGGGAAGGGGGAAGCCATACATACAGAGATGAAGGGTGCTACACATACCAGGAGCCGCGCTGCGGGTACAGTGTACCGATTATTAAGGAAAATTAATATTCACTGCTCCCCACGCCCATGGGCATGGGGAGCAGTGAATATTCATTTTCTTTAGTAGCGAGCACAGTGTAGGCTGCAGAAGGCAGCTGGATAATTGGTCTCCCATGTAGAGCAATGATAATCCGCCTGTGCTGTGCACATAATGCGGCAATTTTCAATCCAGATCCACAAACCACAGCATAACCAACCAAATCTGGCGTGATTCTGCGGCCAATTTGCGCCCATTAACTTGCATTGAATCACAGCAAACCCGCATGTATAATATCTATACATGCAGATTAACTGCGTTTCAACGTAAATCAATAGGCGCAAAATCGCGCCGGAAACGCGCCGCGGCTGGTACCCGGGTCGAGAGAGGAGGCTGCTACTCTTTTCATCTGACCGCTGCTCTGGCTGATAACAGCAAGAGCAGCGTGGATTGGAGGAGCAGCAGTCTGTTCTTCTCAGCCCGTGTGCCCGTGGCAGTTAAAAAAAGAATAAAAAAGTCAAAATTTAAAAAAAAACCTGTATACTAACCAGTCCGGCAGCCTCCGGTGTCCTCCTGGTTCCCGGCGGCGATGTTCTCTCCTCGGCAGCCAGCGTACACTGGGTGTGCTTCCAGGACCTGCGGTGACGTCACTTATCAGCTGATGGTCATGTGACCATCAGCTGATAAGTGGCGGAAGCGATCACCTGATGGTCACGCGACCATAAGATGATTGGTGACATCAGCGGTCATGAGCTCATGCTTACCGTGGGGACATTCACAAGAATGTTCCCACGGTCTCTAGCCCACCGGGGCACATCAGCTGATCTTCAGCTGATGAACCCCAGTGACCCCCTGCAGCATGTACACTGACGGGGTGATTTTACACCCCTGTCAGTGTACAGTGCTGTATTCTACAGCAGTGACATCAGTGATGGTTGAGGTCACTGATGTAGAAGTGGCACAGATCGTCGTTGGACACTCGCCGCTGATCATGGACTATGTCGTTGATGGCGGACAGGTGAGGAATATTGTTGTTTGTTTTTTTTCATTTTTTTCAGGAGATCGAGGGCTTTGCAGAGGCGTGCAATAAAAAAAATTGTAGAACCGTGTTTATTTTATTTCATTAAAATACTTTATTCTGGTCGTGTCTTTAATTGAAAAACCGCCGTCCATTTTTCCACACGGTTAGTAATTGGAGCGTCTTATAGACTCCCTTCATTACTAACCTGGGCTTCACGTCAGCCACCAATACAAGACTGACATGAACCCCAACCCCTTAACCCCACTGCCACTGCTACAGGGTAGTTGGAAGAGGGAGGCTAATCGCCAGATTTGGCGCATCTTATGGATGCGCCATTTCTGGGACTGCTGAGGGGTGATATTAATAGCTGCGGAGGGGGCTTGTATTCATGACCCCTTTCATGGCTATTAATATCAGCCCTCAACTGTCTAGTTAGCCTTTGCTGGTTAGATTTTATAGGGGGACCCCACATCAATTTTTTTCTGGGGTCCCCCTTTAATCTAGCTAGTAAACGCTAAACAAACAACTGTGGGCTGATATTAATAACCATGGAACATTGTTGGCTAATGGCCCCCTCCCCGACTACTAATATCAGCCCACAGCAGTCGGCTTTCCCTCTGCTGGTTATAAAAATGAAGCGGGAGTCCACGCCATTTTTTATTTTTATTTTAGGCTCTATGCCCATAATTCAGACGTAGCAGCGCTTTGGACGCAAATTTTTGCGGCATCCAAAATGTTGCATGCTATTGAACGCAAGTGGATCCATATGTGTTCATTGAACCATGCGTATTTACTGCATTCAATACATTCTCGTGGTCAAATTTCTGCTGCGAAGACTAGCGACTCCACAAGAGAATTTGACATGCTGCGTTCTTGAAAGACACGCTTCATGTCATTTAGTAAGCAAAACTTGGCACTCCAATTGAGTAATTTAAATCCATTTTTTTTTCTTTAGTGCAGCGCAGGTGAATAAACAAAGACATTTCGGTCGACGAGACCTTCATCAGCATGTGCAGATTGTACAGATAAATGAGAGTGAGGACGCAGTGTCTCAGTCAAAGAGGGAGACGCCCCTTAAAGAAAATAGTACAGGAAGCAAGGAGGCATAGAACACGGTATCCACCGCTTGTCCAGGAGCTGCCGCGTCAGTGTCCATGGGAGATTCGCAGCTTCTGATGCACACATAGTGAACATGGGATTTCAAGAGATCCCATCCACTATGCTGTAACATCTGGACGCTGCGGGTTTGACGCTGTATAAACACGCAGCATCAAACCTGCAGTGGCTCCTGACCATGGCCAGGTACCCAAACTCACCCGCAGCGTATCAACTTCTGTACTGGACACGCCAGTCTCCGCTGCAGATTTTGACCCATTGAAGTGTCATTATATGCGGTGGATTAGAACACAGCATTTTGGATGCAACATAAATACATTGTGTCCAAAGCGCTGCTGAGTGCTGATCGGGGGATGCAGTGGCTAATGAACCAGCCGTGAGATGTTAATTATGGCCAGGGAAAATGTTTGCTTAATAGCACTTTCCCAGGCTAAAATTACCAGGTCACAGCAGTCCCATAAATTACATGAATAGAAATGCTAATGAAGATTGGGTTAATGGGACTAGCTGACACACAGCTATTTTGTTTGGTGATGTCAAGACCTTTTCATGACTAAACAAAGTAAAGAAACACACACACATTGTAAACACTGTATTTGAAATACAACAGACCCATTCTTTATTAATTGAAATGATCCAAGATACTCACTCCAGTTCTTATGGTACTCCAAGGGCTTAAGCAATGTCTCACCAAATAACTTTATTTAGCTCCAAAAATCATTCATGGATGCTCAAAAATGCTTCAAAAAACGCTTAAAAAAACACATGTAAAAACGCATGTAAAGCGCAAAAAAAATGCGTCAAAAATGCATGTAAATCCGCATGCGTTTTTTTCTGCCAGGGAGAGGCAAAAATGCTCAGGAAATTTCGGCTTCAAATCCGCATCGTGTGCACATACACTTATGTTGTGCTTTGCACAAAATATTAATAGGTCTCACATGTATAGATTGGGACAGACAGAGCTGTTTCATAACTTGTAGCGCCAGCTATTGTGGCATTCATGACAAACTGTATGCAGTCAAACACAGGCCAAGCCAAACACACAAGGGCAATACAACCAACAAGCAATTATACACAATGACTTGCCTAAGGGCAAATTCTGAGCAAAACTGAAAATCAATTTTCTCAGGAATGTCATACATAAAGAAAAGGTTATTTACCTGGGATCTAGCATTCATGCAATACAACCTGACCTTCATGTTGTGCTTTCACCCAGGACTACTTAATTTGCTCTCGTTGTCAAATAGCATACTGCCTGTTAAAAGAAAATGGCTTAGCGGAATTTTAGTGACATCTGCAGCACTCTAATCACTATCATTAAAATAAATAAAACTAATGAAAAAAAATATATATATCTAATTTTTAGCATGCAAGGGCACAAGAGAAAGACATTCTGAGGATTTAAGATCTTGCCATACCTTAGAAGTGGCATTCGAATCTTATTATATATTTGTTGTAAAATGAAATCTTTGCTGCATGTCATTGTCTTTCACTGTTTTTCTTTAACAAACATTTTTAAATATTGTAAATGTGGAAAATGCATCAAGTTCTGTTAAAATGATATAGATAAAAAGATTTTTTTAACTCAGATCCAGATGGTTAACCCCTTAAAGGGGTTTTACCATGAAAAAAAGTTAATTTTAAAAATTGTCTGTGTCTGACCGTGTATGGAACATACCACAGCTCCTGGGCAGGGGAGAAAGCAAAAGACAATACAGACATTACAGCAGGGGATCACAGAGGATTAATTTTATGAGGTAAAATATTGTTTAAAAACAGGCAGTGAAATGTTTTTAAACCATGAACTTTTGTTCGTGGGAAAACCCCTTTAAGTCTTGCAATCAAACATGATTTAAATACTGCACAAAGAATATCTATGTATGGTCTCACTCCCAGCTTGTGATTAAATCGGATGAATGCAATCCGATAAAAAAATCAGGTTGCATTCGGTCCAATGTTAACCTATGATGGTGTGCTCATAAGCATTGCTTCTTCCAGCGCCGATGGGATCATGATCAGATGGAAAAAAAAACACAGTATGCTGCGATTGCATGCAAAATTCTGATCACACTCACCAATATAAGTCTATGGTTGCGTGCAAATCATCGCACTGCACTCGGATGTCACCTGAGTGCAGGGCGATTCCCTCGGATGCCGACAAAGGAAGAGATGGAGAATTTAATTTTTCCATCTCCTCCGTAGCTGTGCTGCGATCCTCTTATGCGTGAGGATCGGAGCACAGAGCACTGACACTCAACTCCTGCTCGCAGCAAAACAGGACTCCAGTCTATCAGTGATGGTAATTCCTGGCATCAGTCAGAAAGGCTGACATTACCATTGTTAATGCTTTGGAAATAACAAAGATCCAAATGTTTGTCTGTTCATTGGCTTATTTTGGAACACTTCTAGTATGCCCCATAGGGACCTATAGTATGCCTATGGTATCTCTATGTACAGTGTACAAAATGCTAGCATGCAGAAGTACAGTGAATATACAAATTGTGCACAACCCTCTTAAAATGCCAGTCTGTTGTCATGTAAAATAATCATACCAAGAAGAAGAATTTCTGAACTTTTTCCACATCTATTGTCACCCATAATCTGTAGAATTAAATTGAAAAATAAACAGATCTTTTTTTCTGGTGGAAAAAGGTGAAATAGCTAAAATATTATAGTTACAGAAATATGCACACCATAAAAATAATTCTTTGTTGAAGTACCCTTTGAATTTATGACAGCATTCAGTCTTTTTGGGAAGGAATCTAACAGCATAGTGCATCAAGAACTGGCAATCTTTGCCCAGTCTTCATTGCAGTAGCGCTCCAAATCTGTCAGATTGCAAGGGCATCAACTGTGTACAGTACCCTCTTCAGGTTAACCTAAAGATTTTCAGTTGAATTCAGTTCTGGGCTCTGGCTGGGCCATTACAAGACTTTGACCATCTTCTGCAAAGTGTTAAAACTAGTGTTGAGAGAGCAAGCTCGACACTACTCATTACTCGCCCGAGCATCACGCTACTCGGGATGTTCGGCGAGCACCGAGCATTTCCGAGTTACTTGGGCAGGAGCTCGGGCCTCCGCCCTGCACGTTTGGCGCTCTTTACAGAGCGAATGAACATGCAGGGATTGCCAGCCAGTCACTGTAATGCCCCAGCCATGTTGTTTTTTGGGCATTACAGTGATTGGCTGGCCGCACAGCGTCACTTCGAGTATTTTAAACCGGGCGTCGCCTTCTTGGACACAGTCGCTCCGGATCAGACGGTGTAGGGAGAGTGCTGCTGAGTTAGGGAGAGATATAAAGTGCGAAATAGGAAGTGTAGGGTCTCTAAAGCCAGCCAAATCAAACAAACAGTCCTTCTCAGGACTAATTCCATCCCAGATATCAGGCAGGCAGGCTGTATAGGAGACGCAGTGGTTATACCAGCAAACGCTGCATTACAGTCCTGTGTGCTCCTGTTGGTCAAATTGCTAGACTTATCACCCCGGTCTCAGGCTCCAGGAAAAAATTTTTTTTTTCATCTAATTCCTGTATTTATTTATTTTTCCTCAGTCAGACTGTCCAAATATACATTTTATTGCAGTTCCATTGGGGAAATCTCTGTATTATCCTGTTTTGGGCATTTTTTGCCGTAAAAAAACCTGTAATAGTTTCTCCCTGACTGGTCAGACACCAATATGTCTGTTTAAAAGTGTCTGGTGTAGGCCAGAAAAATATAACTGTGGTTTTGCAGTTCCACGGGTGAAATCTCTGTATTATCCTGTTTTTGGCATTTTTCGCCGTAAAAAAACTGTAATAGTGTCTCCCTGACTGGTCAGACACCAATATATCTGTTTAAAAGAGTCTGGTGTAGACCAGAAAAATATAACTGTGGTTCTGCAGTTCCACGGGTGAAATCTCTGTATTATCCTGTTTTTGGCATTTTTTGCAGTAAAAAAAACTGCAATAGTGTCTCCCTGACTGGTCAGACACCAATATATCTGTTTAAAAGAGTCTGGTGTATGCAACATAACTATAATAATGGTTCTGCAGTTCCACGGGTCAAATCTCTGTATTATCCTGGTTTTGGCATTTTTTGCCGTAAAAAAAACTGTAATAGTGTCTCCCTGACTGGTTAGACACCAATATATCTGTTTAAAATAGTCTGGTGTAGGCCAGAAAAATATAACTGTGGTTTTGCAGTTCCACGGGTCAGATCTCTGTATTATCCTGCTTTTTGCAGGACCAGTCGGACCTTGGGACGGAACACATCCTCCCCACACTGAGTATTGCGGGCCCTATGTCAGTCAGAGTTGCCCCCACAGTGTACAGCTCCTGCGCATCATCCTCCTCCTCCTCATATTCAGCCTCCATCTCAGATATCACCACATCAGTTACAAGCTGGAAGCACTGCAGAACTGCCTCAGCCTAGCGGCAACAGGCTGTGCTAAAAGTCATAAGCTTAGGTGAGAAACCTCACACTGCTTGTGAGTTGTGGACAGCTGTGAAAGAGCAGGCAGAACTGTGGCTGAGACCGCTGAACCTACATCCAGGCATGGTCGTGTGTGACAATGGCCGTAACCTGGTGGCAGCTCTCAGGCGAGGCGAGATGACACACGTTCCATGTCTGGCTCATGTGCTTAACCTCGTGGTTCAGCGGTTTCTTAAATCGTACCCCGAGTTGCCAGATCTGCTTGTCAAAGTACGCCGCCTGTCAGCTCATTTTCGAAAGTCGGCTACAGTTACTTCCGCCCTTGCTGTGTTGCAGCAGCGATTGCAGCTTCCAGCACACCGACTGGTGTGTGATGTCCCCACACGTTGGAACTCTACCCTCCACATGTTGCAAAGGATTTGTGAGCAGAAGAGAGCAGTTGTGAGTACCAGCTGCAACAAGGCCATCGATATTCAGGTCAGACTCCACACATAAGACCTCAGGAGTGGACCTGGATGTCTGACATATGTACCATCCTGACTTTGAGGAGTCCACCATCATTAGCGTCAGCATCCCACTTGTCGGTCTTTTGCAACGCTCTCTGCAGAGAATTAAAGAGGAGGCATTGCAGCCAGAGTATGATGAGATGGATCAAGAAGCCGTAGCGGGCGATTACACACAGCCCAGCCTCATCTCATCCCAACGTGCATTGGGGGACAATGAGGGAGAGGAGGAGGAGGAGGAAGAACAGGAGCTGGTATCATGTGCTGTAGACGGTAGTACCTGTACAACTGTCATACCATCGGTTCAGCGTGGGTGGCCTGAGGACAGGGGGGAGGAGAAGGAGGAGGAGGAGAGCATGGTCAGTCGTCATCTTGGTGAGGACACGGAAGTCTTGCCCATTACCAGTCTGACACGCATGGCTGACTGTATGTTACGCTGCCTTAACCATGACCCTTGCGTTGCCAAAATGTTGGGTGACAGTCATTTCTCGTTGGTGACACTTTTAGACCCCCGCTACAAGGAGAACTTTCACTCTCTTATTCCTGAGGTGGAGAGGTATACAAAAATGGGGCAGTACCAGAAGGCCCTTGCTGCAGAACTGTTAAAAAAATTCCCATCTGAACACGCTAGCAGCAGAGGTCACAGTTCTTTCACAAACCAAGGCGTACAGGTCGAGAGAGACGCAACTCCAATCCAGCAGAGGCAGGGAAACACTGCCAACATTCTGGGACAGTTTTCTGAGACCCGCCCAGCTTACAGGCCCTGAGGCGCGGGGTACTCTCACAAGGAGTGGAAAGTTTCAAAAGTTGGTGAGGGAGTACCATGCTGACCGTACCAGCGTCCTCCGTGATTCCTCTGTACCTTTTAATTATTGGGTATCCAAGCTGGACACTTGGAATGAACTGGCTCTCTACGCCTTGGAGGTTCTGGCCTGCCCTGCAGCTAGCGTGTTATCGGAGCGTGCTTTTAGTGCCGCTGGGGGAATTACAACTGATAAGCGCGCTCGCCTGTCAACTGACTATGCTGACAAGCTGACCCTTATGAAAATGAACAAGGGCTGGATTGGGCCAGACTTCTCATCACCACCAAATGACAGCAGAGTAACATAAAGTCAAATCCACTGTGTTATTTCAGGAGATGTATTCACATGCACCACTTCACATCCACACATGTGTATATGATTCCTCAATTCGGCTTTTTTTTGCTCTTCTCCTTATCCTCAGCCTCCACCACCACTATACCACCAGGGTGACCATGGTCCATGTTGCCAGCATTGCAAGTTCCTCCTTCCTAATTTTTGACAGCTTTTGCTTCGAAGGCATAGGCAAAGACTATGGGTGACCCACTCCCCAAGAATGGGACTTATGTTTTTAATATGCTGAACTGCATGGCTCTTGTAAGGGTACATTAAAACCATCTTGTTAAACCACTCTGACCACCATGTCTCTTCCAAGGGCCATTTAAACCATCTTGTTAAGCTACTGCAACCTCCACGTCTCTTCCAAGGGGCATTAAAACCATTTTGTTAAGCTAATGCGACCTCCACCACTTTTAAAAAGGCATTAAAACCGTCTTGTTAAGATATTGCGCCTCTCCACCACTTTTCCAAGATGCATTAAAGCTTTTTTGTTAAGCTACTGCGACCTCCACCACTTTTTTCCAAGGGGCATTAAAACTGTCTTGCTAAGCTACTGCGACCTCCACCACTTTTCCATGGGGCATTAAAGCTGTCTTGTTCAGCTTCTGCAACCTCGACCACCCTTCCAACGGGCATTAAAACAGTCTTGTTAAGCTACTGCGACCTCTACGTCTCTTCCAAGGGGCATTAAAACCGTCTTGTTAAGCTACTGTGACCTCCACCACTTTTCCCAGGGGTATTGATATTATCTTTTTATTCCACTGCGATCTCCACGTCTCTTCCAAGGGGCATTAAAACCGTCTTGTTAAGCTACTGCGACCTCCACCACTTTTCAAAGGGGCATTAAAGCTGTCTTGTTAAGCTACTGCGACCTCCACCACTTTTCCCAGGGGCATTAAACCTGTCTTGTTAAGCTACTGTAACCTCCACCACTCTTTCAAAGGGCATTAAAACTATCTTGTTAAGCTACTGCGACCTCCACGTCTCTTCCAAGGGGCATTAAAACAGTCTTGTTAAGCTAATGCAACATCCACCACTTTTCCAAGGGGCATTAAAACCATCTTGTTAAGCTACTGCATCCTCCACGCCTCTTCCAAGGGGCATTTAATCCATCTTGTTAAGCTATTGCAACCACCACGTTTCTTTCAAGGTGCATTAAAACCGTCTTGTTAAGCTAATGCGACCTCCACTTTTCCAAGGGGCATTAAAACCGTTTTGTTAAATTACTGCGACCTCCACGTCTATTCCAAGGGGCATTTAAACCATCTTGTTAAGCTACTGCAACCTCCACGTCTCTTCCAAGGGGCATTAAAACCGTCTTGTTAAGCTAATGCGACCTCCATTACTTTTCCAAGGGGCAATAAAGATGTCTTGTTAAGCTACTGCGACCTCCACTACTCTTCCAAGGGGCATTAAAACCGTCTGGTTAAGCTACTGTGACCTCCACCACTTTTTCAAGGGGCATTGATATTGTTTTTTTATTCCACTGCGAGCTCCACCGTTCTTCCAACGGGCATTGCATTTCCTCCTAATTTCAGTCAGCTTTTGCTTTTCAATGCATAGGCGAACACTAAGGGAGAACCACTCCCCAATAATGGGTAGAAGGTTTTTAGTATACTGTAATCCACGTCTGTTTCAAGGGACATTGCAGTTCCTCATAATTTTTGGAAAGCCTTCCATTCACTGCTTAGGCCAACAGTGCACAGGAGACCCAGTTGCTATAAATGGAAAAAACGGTTTAGTTAAAGCCCTCTGACGTCCATGTCATTTCCAAGGGGCATTGGAGTGCCTCGAAATTTTTGGTAGGCATTGAACTCACTGCATGCCCTGTAACTGTGTAGCCGAACCTCTCTTTTTGGTACAGAAACATATACTACTAGACTTGTGTGGTTGACTGGCCTGATATTGATGTGAATGGTCCCTGTTCCTCCTGCTCTTTCTCCTTTGCCACCACCTCATCCATCATTCATCACCTGAAGCTTTGTTTTAATGGGAGTCATAGAACTAGGATAGTATCAGGAAAACATCCAGCAATCCTCGGAGGAGGTAGGATATGCGCCATAACGCTGATCACCTCAGGCCTAGCTGCTGCTGCATACATGCGCTTGCATTCCAAGAAAACAAAGCAGATGCTAACTTCTATCATCTTCATCAAGCTAGCAGTATGGTATTGCAGCCTGGGGGTGGGTGGGTGGCAGGTTGCACACTTACGCTTGCATTCCATGAAAACAAAGCAGATGCTAACTTCTATCATCATCATCATGCTCCTCACATTGGCACTCTCAACTCCCCTGATAGAGAAGCCAGGACCCACCGGAGGAGACTTGTTCTCTGGTGGGCTCGTCCAATGCTGCCCTAAAGCAGGCCAGGCTAAGAAATGTGTGAGGGGATGTTCCAAGGAGAAATAGGGGCAGCTGAGGACTCTGTGTGGACATGCGGCTGCGGGGCGGATGGGGACCGAGTATAGACACCCGGCCACCCCCTGGCGGCTGGGGACCGAGCGTGGACACCCGGCCACAGGGCGGCTGGGGACTGAGTATGGATACCTCGCTGCCGAAGCAGCCATGAGGTAGTGGCCAGCTTCAGCCTCCTCCAAACTAAAAGGCCCCATTTCAAGTGCAAGCAAGCTAGCAGTAGGGTATTGCAGCCTGGGGGTGGGTGGGTGGCAGGCTGCATACTTGCGCTTGCATTGCAAGGAATGGGGGAAGTACAATTGAACACTGCCCTGAGACAAGGACTTGCACGGGGATAGTTGCAAGTGTGCATCTTCTGATGCGGAAAGGATCACTTCTGATGGGCACAATTTTAGGCAGTGACCTGGGTGTCAGAGATGCTTCCAGGGGTCTTCCCCGTGCTGTTACCATGTCTTTTCAGCACTGTATGCATGTGTCACACAGCGCGTGGCCAGATAAGATTATAAAATTTTAAAATGACATTTCCCGGTGAATGCATTTGTCACGGTTGAAAGAAATACAAAAGTGCAAAAACGCATAAAAAATGCTACTTGTGAACATAGCCCAAGATGTGGAGGAGTATTTTTGTTTTTGGTTATTTATTTTACCGTATACACAAGTCTTAACCCTGGAAAGGAAGTTCCTTAACATATTTCACAGGAAAACCATTTCAGTTTCGTTTTTGAACGTTTTATTGTGAGCCCATTAAAGTGGCTTAATACCTCTGACCACGTTGTTGACAGCAGTAACCTGTGGGTCAGAAATGCATCCTGGGGAGATGCCCATGCTGTCCCCATGTCTTTTGAGCATTGTCACTATCGTTTTGGGCACTTTTTAGGCTTTCTACAGACTGCCGGGGGTGACGCCGCATAAATGCTCGGGTCTCCCATAGACTAACATTGGGCTCGTTGCTTGGGTCGAGCACCCGAGTATCACGGTGAGCTCGGCTCAAGCTTCGAGCACCCGAGCATTTTAGTGCTCGCTCAACACTAGTTAAAACCCTCCTGTTTGCTTTCTTTCCCATCTTGTGTTTTGAGGTCACGTGACCATCTGCCTTCATATTCCAGCTCCGCCTTTTTGGCCTTGCTGGACTTCAGTGTTGTTTGACTGTTTTGCTAGCCAGGTGCTTCGGTGCCTATCTCTCAGTTCACTTGGTCCTTTGGGACCTCTAGTACCTTTTTGTCAGTTTTTCTTTTGTTTTCTGCAAGAACTTTCTCTGTTTAGGAGGTGTCTCTTTTTGTTCCAGTCCTTAGTTCTTTTAGGGACCCCTTCCCTTTATTCTATAGGTCTTCGTTCAGAACAGTCTAGGACTAAGGCGGGTCTGTTCGCTAGGAACAGGCAACCTGCTACATCGTAGGGATTCAGCTTAGTCTTACTGTAGGGAAAGCTTTCTCCTTCTTTACTTAGTTCTTGTTGCAGATCATAACAGTAAGTCCAGCCCAAAAAAAGAAAAAGAAAATTAAGGAAATATTATTAAGGGGACCAGTATGGCTTCCATCCAGGATTTGGCCCAACGCTTGCAGGGGTTGACTCTGGAGGTGGCTGAGCTCCAGCAACACGTGAGTAGCTGTTTTGGAGCGCATTTTGTGGAACCCAAGTTAGGATTGCCGGATGTTTTTTATGGTAAACAGCAAGATGTTTTTTCCTTTAAAAATGCTTGTTTGTTATATTTTCGTTTGAGACCAAGGTCCTCTGGGAATGAATCACAGCGCATTGGTTTTATTATGTCACTTTTGCGCAATGAACCAATAGCGTGGGCCTTTTCTCTTCAACCTAATGATCCATGCTTGAGATCGGTAGAAGAGTTTTTTTCTGCTATGGGTCTATTATATGACGACCCTGATCGAATCTCATCTGCTGAGGCAGAACTCAGGCGTTTGAATCAGGGGTCAGATGATGCGGAGATTTATTGCACACACTTTAGAAGGTGGTCTTCTGAAGTCATATGGAATGATCCTGCTCTGAAATGTCTATTTCTTGCTGTTCTGAGTGAAAGGGTTAAGGATTTGCTAATTGCATTCCCTGCACCTGAGACTCTGCAGTATGCCATGCAATTAGCTGTTCATTTGGATAGGAGGCTGAGATCTAGGCAGAATGAGGTAAACACTCCTGTAATGCCAGCTCCTAGTCCCCAGAAAATCTGCTCAGATGGCGGAAAACCGATGGAGGTTGGGGCGGTGTCGCTCCGCTCTCAGGAAAGAGACCGGAGGTTTGCCGAGGGATTGTGTCTTTATTGTGGTAAAGCTGACCATTTGATTAAGTGTTGTGAGCTTCATTTAAGTAAAGAAAAAAAAAATGACAGGTACGCCGGTATAGCTTGTTTACACTCTGCAGGAGTATTTCTTTCAATTTGATTGAATTTCAGGTATTTGTGGATTGTGGTTCAACACTTAATGTGATTGATAAAGGGTTTTTGGAGAAACTTAAATTGAAATCCAAACCTTTGTCATCACCTATTTCTGTGATTGCAATTGATAACACTCCCTTGAAATGTATTACTCACAAGGTTGCTGCATTTCCCCTCACTATCAATGGTCTTCAGCAAGAAATTTTGGATTTGGTTGTATTAGATAATTTACCCTCTCCGGTCATTCTAGGTTTGCCTTGGTTAAAACTGCACAATCTTTTGCTGGACTTGTCTACTAATATGATTAAATCTTGGAATCCGAAATGCTACGATAAATGTTCTACTGGTCACATTGCGGCTGTGGGAAAAGGGAATTACCTGTACCTATTCAAGATTTTTGGAGGTTTTTTTCGGAGGAGTCGCAAGTTTTACCTCCTCATAGGGATTATGATTGCGCCATTGAGTTTGTTCCGGGAGCTACTCTTCCCAAGAGTCGCTTGTTTAATCTTACTATCCCTGAAAGAAAGGCCTTGGAGGAGTACATACAGACTAGCCTGGCTGCTGGTCACATTAGACCTTCTAAGTCGCCTGTGGCAGTTGGATTTTTCTTTGTTAAAAAAATGGAGGGGGGTTTGCGTCCATGTCTGGATTTTCATGAAATTAATAATATTATCATACGCAATTCCTACCCATTTCCGATAATTCCTGACTTGTTTAACCAGTTAGTGGGGGCCAAGTGGTTCTCTAAGATTGATCTCCGGGGGGCATACAATTTGCTACGAGTGAAGTAGGGTGATGAGTGGAAAACTGCTTTTAACACTCCGGTAGGTCATTTTGAGAATCTGGTGATGCCTTTCGGTCTTACCAATGCACCTGCATATTTTCAGAACCTTATTAATGACATCTTGAGACCTTTGATAGGTAAGAATGTGATTGTATATTTGGATGACATTTTGATTAATTCGTCAGATCTCGAGTCCCATTGGCAGAGTGTACGTGAAATTTTGCAGTTATTGAATGATAATTAGAGATGAGCGGTGTTCGACTAGAACTGTTCGCCAATCTCAAATTCGAGCTGTTTTGGGCGGTGTTCTAGTCGTTCGAAGAACGCGAACGATTTGCAAAAAATTCGGCTATTCGAGGTTATGTTCGATAACTGTTCGTGCACCAAAAGCGTGTCCTGCATGTCTGGCACTATTTAGAGCACCAATCATGCAGGGATTGTCAGCCACTCACTGTAATACCACAGGCATGGTGGTTGTGGCATTACAGTGGTTGCCCAAATCGATGGGAACAGTGCTCACAGTGAAACATGAAAAACCGGCAATTCAGCAGCGGCATTCACTGGTACCCGACAATTTAGAACAGAAAGAATAGAGTATCACACATAGATTAGATAGATAGAAACATGTCAGTCACATATATAATAATTACAGTGACAGTGTTGGTTACTGTACTTGTCATTTAGTGTAAAGGATTTATTAAAAAAAATGTTAGTGTTTTCATGCACAGTCTCTTTAAAAAAGCCTGCTGGCAATTCAGCATCAGTACCAAACAATTTATAAAAGAAAAAATAGAGCATCACACATAGATTAGATAGATAGAAACATGTCAGTCACATATATAAGAAGTACAGTGATAGTGTTGATTACTGTACTTGTCATTTAGTGTTAAATTAAAGGATTTATTTAAAAAAAAAATTGGCGTGGGGTTCCCCGTAATTTTAGTCTCTAGCGGAGGTTAAGCAGACGGCTGGGGCAGATGTTTGAAGCCTGGGAAGGGGGTAATACCCACGGAGCTTCCCAGGCTACTAATATCAGCCCCCAGCTGAATACCTAGCCTTTACTAGCTATTAAAATGGGGGACCCCCAAAAAAATGACGTGGGGTCCCCCCTATTTTAATAGCTAGGAAAGGCTAGGCAGACAGCTGGGGGCTGATATTAATAGCCCAGGAAGGGTGCCATGAATATTGGCCCCCTCCCAGGCTAGAAACACCAGCTGGCAGCCGCCCCAGAAATGGCGCTCAGCTGTGATCCAGCCTGTCATCTCAATGCCATCATAGCGTGGGAGAATTCTCCTGCTCAACCGCTGAGCACTGAGAATTTTCCCATGCTGTCAGTGACATGCATGAGGTGAGCTGAGTTCATTGGACATGAGCTCACCTCATGCACGTCACTGACAGCGTGGGAAAATTCTCCTGCACTCACTGCATGCGCAGGAGAATTTTCCCACGCTGTCAGTGATGTGCATGAGGTGAGCTGAGTTCATTGGACATGAACTCGGCTCATCTTTATGCCGTCACAGCCAGACACTGCAGAGCGCAAGCATGCCTGCGCTTCTCAGTGTCTGCTGCATGGCAAGCTGGATGGCAGCGTTCTGCTGCGGTCCAGCCTGTCATGTAAATGTAGCAGAGCTGAAGCTGTCGTGGGAACCATGGAAAGGTAAGGATGATGTTGCTTTATTATTTTTCATTTATTGCAGGAGATCATTGGCTTCAGCTGGAATGGGCGTCATGGTAAGTATGGTTTATTTTAGAACAATAAAGAATTGTGTCTTTATTTCAATAAAAGGACTTTATTCTAGGTGTTTGTGTGTTTTTGTAACTTTGACTATGGGGTTAGTAATGGGGGTGTCTTATAGACGCCTCTTCATTACTAACTTGGGCTTGATGTCAGCTGGCATTATAAGCTGACATCAACCCCAGCCCTATTACCCCACTGCCACCGCTACAGGGCAGTGGGAAGAGCGAGGCTAAGTGCCAGAATTGGCACATCCTACGGATGCGCCATTTCTGGGGCGGTTGCCAGCTGGTGTTTCTAGCCTGGGAGGGGGCCAATATTCATGGCACCCTTCCTGGGCTATTAATATCAGCCCCCAGCTGTCTGCCTAGCCTTTGCTAACTATTAAAATAGGGGGGACCCTACGTCATTTTTTTGGGGGTCCCCAATTTTAATAGCTAGTAAAGGCTAGGTATTCAGCTGGGGGCTGATATTAGTAGCCTGGGAAGCTCCGTGGGTATAACCCCCTTCCCAGGCTTCAAACATCTGCCCCAGCCATCTGCTTAACCTCCGCTAGGGACTAAAATTACAGGGAACCCCACGCCAATTTTTTTTTTAATAAATCCTTTATTTTAACACTAAAAGACAAGTACAGTAATCAACACAATCACTGTACTTCTTATATATGTGACTGACTTGTTTCTATCTATCTAATCTATGTGTGATGCTCTATTCTTTCTGTTATAAATTGTCGGGTACCGATGCTGAATTGCCGGCCGGCTTTTTAAAGAAACGGTGCATGAAAACACTAATATTTTTTTAAATAAATCCTTTAACACTAAATGACAAGTACAGTAACCAACACTATCACTGTACTTCTTATATATGTGACTGACATTTTTATATCTATCTAATCTATGTGTGATGCTCTATTCCTTCTTGTCTAAATTGTCGGGTACCGGTGTATGCCGCTGCTAAATTGCCGGCCGGCTTTTTTAAAGAGAGTGTCTTCTGAGCAGTTTGTCAGCTTTTGGACACCTTTGAAGGTGTTTTCTATGTGTTTCAATGCGTTTTTGTTTGCCTGCCATTGGTTTTAACGGTGTTCGACAGTGTTCGACGGTGTTCTAAGGTGTTCGACGAACAGTTCCTCGAACATCCCGGTGTTCGATGAACCGAACCGAACCGGAACACTACGGGGGTGGCTCAACACTAATGATAATTCACTCTTTGCTAAGTTGGAGAAATGTGAGTTCACTGTACAGACAATTAGTTTTTTGGGCTACATTGTCTCCAGTGAGGGCTTTGAGATGGACCCTGTGAAGTTTCAGGCTGTGCAGGAATGGCCTGGGCCTATTGGTTTGAAATCTATACAGAGATTTTTGGGTTTTGTCAATTATTACAGGAAGTTCATTAAGAATTTTTCTGTAATTGTTAAGCTTCTAATCGATCTCACCAGTAAAGGTGTGAAAACGGTCCAATGGACTACTGAGGCCATTGAAGTGTTTAAGTATCTCAAAGAGAGGTTCAGTTCAGCCCTTTTCCTTATGCAGCCTGATGAGACCGAGACTTTTTTGGTCAAGGTCGATGCTTCATCGGTGGGGGTCGGAGCAGTTTTGTCTCAGGAGAAGAGGGATGGAGTACATCCTTGTGCCTTCTTTTCAAAAAAAATTTCGGAAACCGAATTGAATTATGATTTTGGAAATCGGGAGTTGCTGGCTATTAACACTAGAACTACTGATGGAGTCATTTTGACTCCTTTCGTTTTTTATTTCTCTTCTGTGACTACATTTTTCAGAATTCCGGCTTGAAACTCGGTGACTTTTCCTCAAATATGATGTGAAAAAAGATTTTGTGAGAATAAATAATTTTGGTGAAAAATTTGCGCGTTTTTTTCAAAATTTCCCAAAACTACTGAAGGGAGTCATTTTGACTCCCTACTATATTTTGAGGTCCTTTTGTCACTAAATGTTGCTATAAAGTTTTGTGCATAATTATTTCACTCTGTCTTATTTACCCTGATGTTCATATAGATGTAGTTCAATTTACATGTCAACTTTTCACATTTTCCTTGTGTTTTTACCTGCTTGTATTACTGTGTAATGCTGAACAAAATAGCTTGTTTACTCTAGGCTCTTATCTTATGCTAATGAGGGGTGGTGTTTTTCTAAGGTCCTAGCAGGAGACAGTATTCTGGATAGTAACTTTACTTTCAGTTCAGCTGAAGAGACAAAGAGAACAGACGCAGACATACGAGCTCTGAAGACTCATACAGGTATGAATTGTTATGAAATAGTTTAGCTGTCTGTCAACTGATTCAGCCCACCTACTTTTGAAGGTGGCAGAACAGTTATTATTTCTTTTAGTTTTCATTTCATTTCTATTTTTCAGCAGGGAACTATATAGAATTATGGAATTTGTGAGGAATATGGAGAGAAGACGTTTGATAAAGCCTCAGGATATTCTGGCTACTTTGCAATCCATACCGGAGGATGAATCGGAATCCGAATTGCAGGAACATGTATTTGATTCTGACAGTGATGAAGATTTCATTCCTCAGAACATATCAAGTGAATCTGAAGACTCAGAAGGAACAAATCCAGAAGGTAAGTAGTTATGTGTATTTATTTGTTCTTCCACACACTGAGTTAGGGTCTGTGCACACTAGCATAATTCTGGCTGAATAGCCATCTGGATATTCTTGCCGCAATACAGGCCGTACCTGCCCGCTCATGCCTGAAGCTCCGCTCCGAACCCCGGGCTGGAGCCGCTGTCAGGGACAGAGCAGCGCTTGCTTACGCGCGAGCACGGCTCCGTCCCAAACAGCGGCTCCAGCCCGGGGTTCGGAGCGGAGCTTCAGGTATGAAACTCCGCTCTGTACCTGAGCGGGCAAGTACGGGCCGGATTGTGGTGAGAATATCCGGTCGAATATTCCGCCGCTAATCCAGCCAGTGTGCACGGACCCTTACAAAACAAAAATTCTAAATATTCATCAACTTTTTTACAGATATTCCAAGCACATCAACTGGGGATCGGGCTCATGCAGTTATGTTGCCTCGTGACCATCCTCCTGGTTGTGGACAGAAAAAATCAGCAAAACGTCCCAGAAATGAAAGAACAACAGATAACGATGGCGGCGAAGGTAATGCAACAACAAACACCAGAGAAGGCGAATCTGAAGGAATACTAGTTTCAGCGGATGGTATTCAATGGAAACCTCTTGAAATTGGAGAACAGTTGCCTGGTAGGCGTGACAGCCAAAATATTCTTCGAGAAGCACCTGGCCGTACAGGATACGCCAGAAGAAATATCATTATCGATAGTCCTTTGAGCGCATGGCGTTTATTTTTTGATTCATATATATTGACACATATAAAGAACTGTACGCTTGCAGAAGCATGCAGGAACAATAATTTACAGTTTACTCTATCTGATGAGGAGCTAGATGCATTCATTGCGATATTCTATGCTCGTGGAATATCTGGCACGAACCGTCACTCGATTAGCAGTATTTGGTGTAATGACTGGGGAATACCGTTTTGCAAAGCGACAATGTCTAGGGACCGCTTTGTTGAAATTATGAGGTTTCTCAGATTTGATGAGAAATCTACTCGATCGGAGAGACTGCAAACGGACAAGTTTGCTCTATTTTCTACTGTGTGGGACAGGTTTATTGAAAATTGTATTGCGTGTTACAAACCTGGCCCATACATAACGGTGGATGAGCAACTTTTCCCAAGCAAAACTAGGTGTCCATTCACGCAGTACATGCCTTCCAAACCAGATAAATATGGCCACAAATATTGGCTAGCTGTTGATAAGAGGAGCAAATATCTGGCAAATGGCTTCCCTTATCTAGGCAAAGATGACACACGCCGTGCTGAGGACCGTTTAGCTGACCATGTGCTAATGAAGTTATTGGACCCGTTTTTGAAAAAAGGTCGCAATGTTACAACCGATAATTATTTTACTTCAGTAAAATTAGCTAAACAGCTAAAAAGCAAAGGAACAACCATCGTGGGAACACCGAACAAGATAAGGCGAGAAGTGCCTAAAGAAATAAAATCCATGAAAGAGGAATTGTACAACACTAAAGTGTTTAGAAATGAAGACAATTTTACACTTACAGTATATCAAGGAAAGCCCAACAAAAATGTTGTCATTTTGAGTTCCGTCCATCCAGATGTTGTTGTTGCGTCTGATTCCGCTAAAAAAACTCCAGAAATGGTAAAGTTTTACAATGAAACAAAATATGGAGTAGATGTAGTGGATCAGATGGCACGAAAATATACCACACGAACATGCACAAGGAGATGGCCTGTTCATGCATTTGAAAATGCCTTAGACTTTGCGGGTATAAATGCATGGATAATATTCAAGGAGATTACCCACCAAAAAATGTCACGCAAGGCATTTTTGCAAACGCTTGTGAGAGAGTTGAGTGGTCCTTATGTCACAGATAGGGAAAAGGGTTCCACGTCCCAAGTTTCTACATGCTCAGAAGTGATGGTTCAAACAAAATTTTGCCAGATCAAAGAAAAGTGCAAGAAAAATAGATCTGTCGGAAATTGTAAGACTTGTGGTAAGTCTTTGTGTGGGCAATGTACTGCCATAAATCAAAGGCAATGCCTAAAATGCGAAACACCAAATGTTTAGAAGGTGAATTCTGCGCCATATTTTCATTTTTATGCTCCTCCACCTACATTTTCTCTGCTTTTTGTTCTTCAGTTGTTGTTTATATGTGTGCACTTGAATAAAAAAAAATGTTTGAAAAACGTCTATTATAATTATTGTTATTTTCTGTAGAAAAATAAGAAAAGCAGAAAAAAAACAATCAAAAGCATTACTGTTGGATCTCACAATAATAATACATTACAAAAAATATAATTATTAATAAATAACCACAAATGAAACTCGAAAAATAAACGAAAACAAGCAAGGAGTCAAAATGACTCCTTTCAGTAGTTCTAGGCGGGGTCACGAGTCCAGTAGTCCTAGTGTTAAACTCACGTTTGAACACTGGAGTCATTTTTTGGAGGGCGCTAGATTTCCTATTCAGGTTTTCACAGATCATAAGAATTTGATCTATCTGGATGCTGCCAAGCATTTGAATGCCCGTCAAGCTAGGTGGGCACTTTTTTT
Source organism: Phyllobates terribilis (assembly GCF_046119375.1). Taxonomy (NCBI): domain Eukaryota; kingdom Metazoa; phylum Chordata; class Amphibia; order Anura; family Dendrobatidae; genus Phyllobates; species Phyllobates terribilis. Next base: position 898,362,743 of record NW_027362762.1, read on the forward strand.
TTCTCAGATTCATTTTTCTGTTACCTATATCCCCGGTACTAAGAATGTTAAAGCCGATGCTTTATCTCGCAGCTTCTATCCTCAGTGCCGAGGAGGAGGATGACATTTTACAGAAAGGAGTTGTAGTGGCGGCAATGGACCCCGTTTTAGAGAATGGGATTCTAAAAGCTCAAGATGATGCTCCATCTAACACTCCCCATGGGAGGTTGTTCGTGCCTAGAGCCTTTAGTCTTTAGGAGAGACTTGTTTGTGGAGTGTCATGAATCTTGGTTGGCAGGTCATCCAGGAATTTCTGAGACTAAGAGACTTATCAGTTGCTGTTTTTGTTGGCCTGGATAGCAGAAAGAAGTCATCAAGTGGGTGTGTCAATGTACGGTGTGTGCTAGGTCAAAGGCTTCACATACTCCTGCTGCGGGGTTGCTTTGCCCTCTGGAGGTTCCTAGTGCACCTTGGACGCATCTCACAATGGATTTTATTACTGATCTGCCCTTGTCCGAGGGTTTTACTGTCATTTGGTTCCATTCATTAAGTTTCCCTGCGCCAAGACACTTGCTAAGGCATTTGTTAAGGAGATTGTCAATCTTCATGGCGTTCCCATGGATATTGTTTCTAATAGAGGACCTTAGCTTGTGGCTCGCTTTTGGCATGCTTTTTGTGACAGGTTGGGAGTCCATTTGTCATTTTCATCTGGGTATCATTCTGAGTCTAATGGACAGACCGAAAAAAAGGACAAGGATGTAGAACAGTTTTTGCGATGTTTTGTGGCGGACAATCAAGAGGTATGGTCTGAGTTTCTGCCTCTCGCAGAATTTGCTCTTAACAATCATACATCCTCCTCAGCTCGGTATTTTCCTTTTTTTTGTTGTACTGGGAGACATCCGTCTTTTGGTTCATTCTCCAAATTGGGGTCGGCGTTGCCGGAGTAGGATATTTTTTCCGGTGATTTGGAGAGAGTTTGGACTAATGTACGTTGCAACCTTCAAGAGGCTAACAAGAAGTCCAAGAAGTATTTTGACAGGAAACGAAATGAGGCTTTGTTTACTGTGGGCGACATGGTTTGGTTGTCCTCAAGGAACCTGCTGTTGAGGATTCCCTCAAAAAAACTAGGTCCTAAGCTTGTGGGTCCATTTAAAGTGCTTCAGGTTGTTAACCCATCTGCGGTTAGGTTGTATGTTCCTACTTTCTGGAAGATTAATCCTGTGTTTCATGTTTCCTTGTTGAAAAAGGCGGATGTATCTGATAGGGATGCCACTGTCTCAGTTCCTCCTGTGGTGGAAGATGGCGAATATGAAATTTAACGTATCTTGAATTCTAGATGGAATTGAGGGATAGTTCAGTATCTCGTCTCCTGGAAGGGTTTCGGTCCCGAAGATAACTCCTGGGAGAGCGCGGATGATGTCTCTGCTCCTAGGCTTGTTAGAGCTTTCCACAAGAGGTTTACAGATAGGCCTAGGCCTGGAGGATTTGGAGGATCCTCTTAAAAGAGGGGGTACTGTCAGAACCCTCCTGTTTGTTTTCTTTCCCATCTTGTGTTTTGCGGTCACATGACCATCTGCCTTTATATTCCAGCTCCGCCTTTTTGGCCTTGCTGGACTTCAGTGTTGTTTGACTGTTTTGCTAGCCAGGTGCTGCGGTGTCTATCTCTCAGTTTGCTTGGTCCTTTGGGACCTCTAGTACCTTTTTGTCAGTTTTTCTTTTGTTTTCTGCAACAACTTTCTCTGTTCAAGAGGTGTCCCTTTTTTTTCCAGTCCTTAGTACTTTTAGGGACCCCTTCCCTTTATTCTATAGGTCTTCATTCAGACTAGCCTAGGACTAAGGCAGGACTGTTTGCTAGGAACAGGCAGCCCGCTACATCATAGGGATTCAGCTTAGTCTTACTGTAGGGAAAGCTTTCCCCTTCTTTCCTTAGTTGTTGTTGCAGATCATAACACAAAGCCATTCTTTTGTTGATTTGGAGATATGCATGGGTTTGAGATGAAAGGTCAAATTCCTCTTCATCTTCAGCTTTTTAGCAGATGCATGAGCGTTTAGATGCAAAATTGACTGATATTTGAAACGGTTCATAATTGGTGTTGAGCGAATTTGTTCAGCTTTTCAAGTTCGGGTTCGTGTTCGGGGTTCCGGCTTGTTCGTGCAAAAAAACGGCTCTGCCCATGAACATCCCTGATTTGCCATGCTGACATGCAGATAACATATGCGTGACAGTGTGGCAGATCAGGGATGTTCATGAGCGGAGCATATTTTTTGGCGCGAGCAAGCAGGAACCCCGAACACGAACCCGAATTTGAAACACCGATAATTTCCCTCAACACTATTTATAATTACATCCATCTTCACTAAAGTACCTGGTCCTGCTGCTGAATAACAGCCCCAAACATAGTACTACCTCCAACATGCCTCACTGTGGGTATAGTGTTCTTTTGGTAATGCACAGTTTTGACTTTGCATCAAACATACATTTTGGAATTATGGCCAAAAAGTTCAACCTTGGTCTCATTAGATTATAACACATCTTCCCACAAGCTTTTGGCAGATTTGGTGCAGCCTTTTTTTTCAAAAAATAACCATCTCTGGATGTTTTTCTTTTGTAAGAAAGGGCTTTCTATCTTGCCACTTTATCCTACAGATCAAACATTAAAAGAATATGGGAGATTGTTGTCACATGCAGTATGGAGTCAGTGCCTGCCAGAAATTTCTGCAGCTCCTTTAATGTTGTTTTAGGTCCTTTGGCAGCATCCCAGATCAATTTTCAAACTTCACTTTTCATCAGTGTTTGAGGGGCATCTATTTTTAGGAAATGTTTCTGTTGTGTCAAATGTCAGGCACTTCTTGATGGCCATCTTCACAGTGTTCAGTGGTTTATCTAATGCCTGGATTTTTTTTTTATTATTCTCCTAAATGATAGCTTTCAATATTGAGATCCATTTGCAAAACAGCAACTAAGGTAATGTCAGGAAATCCTAATAAAACAGCTAAACGTTATATGGAGTTAATCAGAATCACTTAACAGGATGTACTGACTCCTATTTAACATGAATTTAAATATGATTGGCTACGTTTGAACACAACCTTATCTCCAATTAAATGAGAGTGTTCACACTTATGCAAACACTATTTAAGCTTTGTTAGTTTTATTTCTTCCCTCAAAATGAATTCAGTTTGGTTCTCAATTGTACAGATTATGGATGACACTCAAGTTAGCAAAAGCTCAAAAAATTATTATTCTTGGTATGATTTTTTTTACATGACAAAAACATGACATGGAAATTTAAATGTTTTATATCCACTGAATGTCAAAAAATATTTTTAACAAAATTTAGCATAGGTGAAAAAGTGCACAATCTTTTTTATAAACAGAATACATTTTATTTAATGAGATACATTGAACATGTGTTGGTATCCTCATGTGAGTAACAATCTATTAATTCTTTCTTGCTCTTTCTGATACATATGTATATATTATATATACACAAACACATAGGACAGTGCAAAAGTTTCAGGCAGATGGTAAAAAAATCCTGCAAAGAAAGAATGCTTTAAAAAATAGAAGTGTTATTAGTTTATTGTTATCCATTAATAAAATACAAAGTGAATGAACAAAAGAGAAATCTAGCTCAAATTAATATTAGATGTGAGCATCCTTTGCCTTCAAAACTGCAATACAAGCAGGAAAGCATTCAATTGTCTCCAAATTTATTTTGCAGCAGTACAACTTCCTCAATCATGCAGTCAATGTCCTGGAATGGATGCTATGACCCCCAAAAAGCTCTGACAGCATTGAGTCTGTGTGGGAATAGATGAAGAGACAGAAGGTTTTGAGTAAGCCTATATCAGCAGAGGATCTGGGGTTAGTGCTCTAAGATGTTTGGAACCATGTCCTTGTTGTGTGCCTAAAAGAACTGATGCTGTTTAGAAGGCAAAGGGTGAACATACCAAATATTGTTTGATTTTGATTTTTCTTTTGTTCTCTGCATTTTTATTTTGTTAATTTATTGAAAAAAAAAACATTAAAACTTGTATTTTTGAAAGCATTCTTACATTGCAGCATTTTTTCCCATCTGAGGTTGGACGAATATGTATGTATGATATTGTATATGAACATGAGCTCCATGCAAGCCTGTGGAAACAGCAAGCTCATTCATTTAGACCAACATCAAGTATATTAACAAAGATATTAATCAGCAAAATTTAGCTGTGCAGACACAAGATTATAATCCCCTACAACTAGAATGCACAAAAGACAATAATGAAAATCAAAAAACTTTATTGAATAAAATTAGACAGACAAATATGAAATAGTACAGGATCCAACAGGTGTTTGTTTATAGGGTAAAGTGCCAGGATAAATGAATGAATAAATAAGTACACAAAATCATGGGGACATGTATAGTATACTATAAATGGCAATTAATGCTGGAGACATGGAAAACCCAAGAAAATGTATTAAAAAAAAAAAAAAAAAAAATTGTTTACACATGGTGGGTAAATGCAAACAAGACCGCAAAATGCATGGTCTTAATACCAATAAATAATTATATTCAAAGGCTCAATAAGTGGAACTTTGAGAGAAAAAAAATCATCAAAATGTATAATAATCACAAAATTGAGGAATAGATAATTGTGATATTTCCCCTAGTGTTAGCAAGATAAAGTGATAATGCAAGTAAAGTGCAGATATGCAAAAATAAATAAGGAGGAAACAATTCGTAGATTAAGGTAAAATACCCACAATTAGAGCAATGAACCCCTCATATGATAAGAAGGGGAACAGACGAAGAATAAGATAAGATAAGCATGCTTACCACCAGTGTGTAGGCACTGAACCCAGGGTATCCCGACGCGCGTTTCGCCTTGCTGGCTTTAACGAGGGATCTCATTGCTCTAATTGTGGGTATTTTAACTTAATCTACAAATTGTTTCCTCCTTATTTATTTCTGCATATCTGCACTTTACTTGCATTGTCACTTTATCTTTCTAACACTAGGGGAAATATCACAACTATCTATTCCTCAATTTTGTGATTATTATACATTTTGATGAGTTTTTTCTCTCATAGTTCCACTTATTGAGCATTTGAATATAATTATTTATTGGTATTAAGACCATGCATTTTGCGGTCTTGCTAGCATTTACACACCATGTGTAAACAATTTTTTTTTTGTTTTTTTTTAATACATTTTCTTGGGTTTTCAATGTCTCCAGCATTAATTGCCATTTATAGTATACTATACATGTCCCCATGATTTTGTGTACTTATTTATTCATTCATTTATCCTGGCACTTTACCCTATAAACAAACACCTGTTGGATCTTGTACTATTTCATATTTGTCGGTCTAATTTTATTCAATAAAGTTTTTTGATTTTCATTATTGTCTGTTGTGCATTCTAGTTGTAGGGGATCAACATCAAGTATAGCAGAATATAGCTAATCAATTTTTATTATAGGAAACTTCCTTTATGGCTATGCCCAATTGGATTTTTATTAAAGTAGTTGCCTTGAACTAGTCAAAGAAAAGTAAACCTTCACTGAATTGACTGCTACACTGGTATGCAATCAAAATGTAACTTTTCCAATGTTTCCTTGACAAATCTAACTCCATTGCATGGTGATGTCCAGTTCTTCTCCTAAGTGAGCATTCAGAAAATCATGTTTGTTGCTTCAATATTCTCTAAGTAGGACCTGACAACCTCTATTTGATTTAGAAAATGCTCATAAAGTCCCACTGTAGATTATGTCGACCTATTGGTTGTTATGGATATCAATATTATATGGAGATATCCAAAATGGCGCTGGCTTCCTGCACCACACCTATGCCATGTGACTTTTAAGGAACTTAATTTATATTCTGTTTGGGATCATAAAAGGCAATAATTGCAGTTAACCAATTGTATTATAAATTACGTCGTTTGGAAATACTCCAAGAGATTTGCAATAAATGTTATATACTTCCTCAATAAATTAGAACAACTTCTGCATTTGGCCTAGCTAGACCAAAAATTAGGCTGAGGGCAAAACAAGAAAGAAGAGTCTAAGGGATTATAAGTTCTTTCCCTTGTGAACTTGAAGGTAATGTGAACTTTTTTGCTCAGTGAATTCTTGTTAGCAAAAGTAATATGTGGATGTTCAGGTGACATTAACATACAGTTCCAAGGTAGTGGGCGTAAGTTGTCTCCAGACAGACAAGGAAACAAGATAATTCAATGCCAAGAGATACAAAACAAGCAAATACATTTACATAAACCTATTGAACCTTATTACTAAGACTTAAAAGAATGGAGCATGATCTCTTAGACAACCCTAAGAGAATAGGGCTCATTTCCACAATAATCATTTTAATGATGAATGATGCAATTTAATTCACGACAAACAAAAAATGTCAGTCAAGTTTTTACAGGCTGAGAAACATGAATGAAATGTTTGAATACCGATTGTTACATCATAACATTTCTGAACATCGTGCACTGTGTTCACTCAGACAAATAATCTGAAGCATAGGATTATTAAATGTTCATATACCACAAATGATATTATTTATTCAGAATACATGAATTCATAAGATTTTGTATAAACATATTCATTGATAGAGTACAAAAAAAATGCAATCGAATTAGCAAAGTAAATTTTTTTTCTATAATATGAATACTGTATTTATTTGTTCAATCCACCAACTACTACTAAATTATTGATTTAGAACACGATCATCCCTATTAAGGACTTTAATTTTCACTCCCTTTTGTTGGTCTAATTGTTGAATGATCAAACAATCTCAATTTACATTACACAATTTTCGAAAGTTGAACGAGATTATTTTGCACAATGTACGAGCATTTTGGACACAATGTTCATTTGCCTAACTGATTTACATTGCACAATTATAATGAACAATGTGTTAGTGGATCAGCGGAACATGACAACTTTTAGTCACAATGAAGGCAGGATAGTAAAATGAAATTGGGACACCTTTTTTTGAGTTTTGCATCTTGCCTTTCTTCTGATAATCACTTAGGGGACATTATCCATGGTATTTTTCCTAAACATTTCGATAATGTTTACATCAATTGAATAGTGCTATTCTAATAGAGACATATCCTATTAACAAAGAAAATTGTAACACCTATTTATTTACTAATTTATTCTCATATTCTTTCATTTTAAAGCAGTATGATAGGAAGCACAGCAGCACAGCGAAAAGCACAGAGAGCACAGAGTAAAGTTGAATTAGCAATTAGTAATTCTAGTAAATCTAGAGAGCTGACGAGTCTTCTTAAAAGGAATCTGTCATTAGGTTTTTGATACCCCATCTGAGAGCAGCATGATGTATGAAAAGAAACCTCAAAACCAACGATATATTACTTAGTTTACTGGGTGCAACAGTTGTGACATAATCAGATTTCTTAGATGTAAAATAAAGCAGAGTGGAGAAAGCTAACCCCGCCCAAATTAGGCTTTCTATGTACATAGTTTATTGATAGTGAGCTGCTTATCACAGGAGGGAGGTGGTCTGACAACTGTTCACCAGCCAGTTAGTCACAGCAATGATAATGTCACAGTGATAGAACCTTCATTATAAGTAAACAACTGGACACAGCTTGATAAGTGACACATCGTTGAATTCAATGTTTTAACCCCTACCTAATGCTGTCCATAGATTACATAGCAAAAAACTGTTCCTTTTAAATTATGACAAAGTTAGAGCACTGAATTGAATTAACCTATTTTTTTCCAAAATTTGCCTTCTAAACTTCAGTACATTTAGAGCTTGACTAATACATTTTTTTTGAAAGTTATTAATTTTGTTCTATGAGATTTAATTTTCAGTGAAATATTCTAACAGACTAGAACCATAAATCATATTGCAGTGCTATAACAGGTCATGGCTAATAACTTTATAACCTAAAACAGTTTTAGAATGTGCACTCCAAGTAATTTAATCTTTTCTGCCATTTGACCTATGATTCGGGGGAATATATCTTTCCTGTGGAACAGTAACAAATATTTGAGCAGTTAGATGTTATCATCTTCACTTCCACAGTTATCTATTTCTTTGCCTGCAGAAAGATGTTCAATTATAAAACTATGTGGGACTAACTAATTGGAGAGATTCCTAGGAAAGATTAGCACACTGCTTATGTCTACAGGGAATGAACTTATCTTTACAGTGAATATTTATTGAATGGAGTTAAATTCACATAGAAAATGGAACTCGCACCTTTGGATGTGTAGTTTGATAAAAAGTGGATTGTTTGTTGAATTTCAATCTCAGGCACATTCATTGCAATACCGTATGCAAGATCAGACTCCGTAAATTTTATTTTAATTTGTTCTTATTTTCTGTGGATGAGAAAAATTTGCCTCTATTTCCACTTGTATGATTTCTGCAATTCTAAATATATGACTGTTTTGATAGATTTTGCTGTATGAGTTGTTGAGAGTCTCTATATCCAGGTTAGTTAAATTAAATGTTGTTTGGATTAAAATTTGTGGGTAAATTGAAAAGAAACTATAAAGGCTTTATCGATAGCAAAAAATGACACTTTTAAGATTTGCGAAGTAGACTCTGTAATCTTATGTTTCTCATCTGTTATTTCTATTCTATTACTTACTGAGACTTGTTCATCATCAATCCTGACTTTTACTTTATTTATATCCCCCCTCCCAATGAAAGACACTACCATGTGCAGAATAAGTTCATTTGTCCTAACATAGAAGAGGAGGAGAAACAGCAAGAGAGGAGGAAAGTGAGGAAGAAGTGTTTTCACAAATGATCATCAGTACAAAGAAAATATGGAATTATTATTTCATTGAAGCACATAAGAAGCGAGTGTTTATCAAGTTCACTGAGATGTTTTGGTCCAGATACATGGAGTGTCGGAAATAAGCAGCAGCAGATAAACAGAATACTTCCAGCATCTGATATGCCTTAAGTCTTTAAGATGTATTGAAATCAGAAAGAAAAACATAAGGATCACAGCTTACACATATTAGGCTTAGCCGTTAAGCCATAGCATAAACAAATCATGGGAAAAGAGGAACAATAAAAATGGCTCACTAAAAACAAGACAACATGACTTTTAAAATGAGAAAGTATAAAAAAGACGAAACTCCATAATTGTAATTAGGCATTAGCAAAAGAAATTACATTTAAAAAGTTTAAACAATGCTAAACTGACAAATAGTTGCACAGAAAGTATATAATCGCTATTAAAAATATAAGAAAAATGCACCATTATGCAAAAGGAAAAAAAAAACAATGCCGCAATATATAAAGGGGAATTAAAAATAAAAAGAAATATATAAAGTCATGGCTGAAGGTGTTGGCCCCCTTGAAATTGTTTCAGAAAATGAAGTATTTCTCCCAGAAAATTATTGCAATTACACATGCATTATTATACACATGTTTATTTCCTATGTGTGTTTTGGAACACCACAAAAAACTGAGGTAAAAAAAAGGCAAATTGGACATCATTTTATACAAAACCCCAAAATACTTCATTTTCTGAAACAACTTCAAGGGTGCCAACACTTTCGGCCATGAATGTAAGTACATATTTTACAATTCGTGTACCATTGATCAGTGCACATTTTAATAATCTGTCTTCCTGTGTTCAAGCATCTTCCTTAAAGGGGTTGTCTGGTCTTTTGATAAAAGTATTCAGCCACGCTATATGATTACAGACTTGTGAATCCTGACAGCGTGTGGTGTGCACACTGTCAGGATTCATCGGTATTGGCGGCAAGTACGGGTGGTCTTATAACAACAATTATGCAATTTGCATACTTCTGGTCACATTCCAACTAGACGTGTAAGGCATCTTTCTATCTAAGTGAATCGAAAGAGGTTGAGCACGTCTAGAAGGCACATGGTCGCATGTATACAAATCACATAGTTGTCATATAACTTCCCGCTCTTTCTGGCAATGCTGGTGAATCCTGACAGGATTCAGAATTCTGCAGTCATATGGAGTGATTGCAGATTTTAACCAAAAGAAAGGACAACCCCTCTAAACGTGCATTGCATTCATAAAAGGCATATATTATCACACTGATTTCAATTCAGTGCCATACAGTTGTAACTTCATCTTGTGCAGCCATATGGTGCCTCTCTACAGCATCCAATATGGAGGCATTCTACCATGAAAGCATTGCTTTTCGATATACAGTAAATAACACTGGAACACATCTTTATTAATTGGTGATCTATTCCATTCACATCCTGACCTTCCATAGTTAGTGACCTCTGCACAGGTCACATATAGCATTCTCATAATATTCTTCCCATTAGAAGGTCATTTTTTACTCTTAGGCTAAGTGCCCACAATGCAGAAATGCTGCGGAGCGTTTCTGCATCTCCCTGAAATAAAAAACGCATGCGGATTTTACATGTGTTTTTTCTTCCAGGTAGAAGCATAAGTAAAGCGTTTTGAAGATGCAATTTCGCATGCGGGTTGTCAAGCGCTATTCCAAGTGATTTTAGCATCACTTGGAAAAGCGCTTGACAACTTGTTCATACTATATAAATCCATGCAACCGGCATGGATTTATATAGTGTGACCAAGTTACGATGCTGCAAATGCAGCATCAATAGTAAAAAAAATAATAAAAATGGTGAAAAATAAAAAACAAACATTATACTCACCTCCTGATGGCCCCCGGTCTCCTTCTCCGGTGTCTTCGGCGGCTCACGGTGGTGTAAAAGGACCTTCCATGACGTCATTTAGTCATGTGACAGCGGTCATGTGACCTGTCACATGACTAAATTATGTCATGGAAGGTCTTTTTACCAGAGCGAGCAGACGAAGAGCTAGCAGCACCACCGGGAGCAGACAAGGGGCCATCAGATGAGAAGTATATGTTTATTTTTTATTTTAATTCTTTTTTTAACTACAGTTACTATGGTACCCAGGTCTGGAGTAGTGTTGAGCCACCCCCGTAGTGTTCGAGTTCGGTTCGGTTCATCGAACACCCCCGTGTGTTCGCCGAACTGTTCGTCGAACACCTTCGAACACCGTTAAAACCAATGGCAGGCAAACAAAAACACATAGAAACACATAGAAAACACCTTCAAAGGTGTCCAAAAGCTGACAAACTGCTCAGAAGACATAACTAACACATGGAAAAGTGACAAGTACATATAGTCATGCGAAAATAAAAGAGGTGGAGGAGTAAAAGGAGGGGGAGACACAGATATAGGCATGTCATGCCCTTCTAAAATCCAAAAAGTGAGAAGCCGACACGGCCAGTCCGCTTCTGCCCGTGCCACCTCCGTGTCGCCGGGTTTGTGCCAGAGCCGCGGTGAACCCTGACGGCCAGCCCCCCTCTCACAATACTGGTGCCTGTCCGCTGGTGGGTCGAGCGAGCCCCCCTGTGGTGGAGGCAGCTCTAAGCTTTTTAATTTAAATTGTCTCTCTAATTTGAATGAATACACTTTAAATCCATTTACAAGGATCTATTGGAGGGCAAGTCTCATGCCAGCAGCCGCGGTAATTCCAGCTCCAGTAGCGTCCACTAAAGCTGCTGCAGTTAAAAAGCTTTTATAAGGATCGAGCTCGGCTGTCCACCGCAAGGCATCCTACTGCCAGTCCCAGCCCCTATGCCTTGGGGTGCCTCCTGATGCTCTTCACTAAGTATCCCATGGTCCCGAAGCATTTCCTTTGAAAAAATTAAGTGTCTAAACTACAGGTGGTGTAGCTTGCTTAACAGCCGGGATAATCCGCTGACTAGCAGACACTGCTACTAGGCACAAAGTATTTCCTGGGCTAGATGCAGTTAAAAATTTGTAATTAGATACTCTCGTTGGATGCTGAGAAAGCATTCCATAGAGTCTCCTGGCACGCCATATATGATTCTCTTAAAAAGCTTGGGGTAGGGGTCTAGGGGACCCTTTTATAGCCAAAATCACGGCCCTGTATCGCAATACGTCACCTTGGCTGAAGATAAATGGAACTGTAGCACCCTGAGGGCTCGGTTGCTACAGACGTATTGCACCTCACCCAGAGGTGTGATATCTCACTCTCAGGTAAGGATGGAGTGTGGATCAGGACCCGACACCTGCATGCATTACACCACATTGCCGTGGGGCAGGGCGACCAATATGCCCCTGAGATGGGCACGACAGTCCCTGTCCCTGGCTGGAGTGGGGGGAGGGAACACTGAGGAAGGGGAACCCTGTAGTGCAGGAGCAGGGAGGAAGCAGTTCCTGGGTGCATTGAGAAGGGAGTATAAAAGGTGGGCACCATCTTAGTTCAGTGCAGAGAAGTCTGAGCAGAAGTGGCAGGGAGCAGGGGCTCTGCATGAGCTCTGCTCCGGAGGCGGGCCTAGTAACAGAGGCCCAGGCCTGGAAGAGGGAGAAGGAAGGAAGAGGAGCGGAGAAGGCTCCAGGAACGAGGAATGAAGGGATCCCAGGGGTGCGGACGGGCGAGTCGCCAACGCACGCCCGAATCCACCTGCGTGGAGGGGTCAGGCCAAAGGGGGAGACCGGTCCCCGAACTAGTGGAGGCAGGAAACGACCCTCAGCTAGAAACCGGAGGCTCTGACATTTTATGTGGCGCAGCCCCTCGCTACACCCGCTAGGAAAGCACCACATAGGGTCAGGGAAACTGGCGCCAAGTTTACCAAGAGGAGGCCCGAGGCAGCCGGACAAAAGTGTTGGTAAGAAAGGCCAGACAAAGGACACACAAAGGGGGTCCTGTGAAGTGCTCCAAAGTTATCTGGGAGTTGTCTGAGCCCCTCACCTGGTGAGCACAGTACGACGTGGGCAGCCGTTACCTGCAGACGTGGTCTGGATAATAAGAAATGTGAGTAAAGGCCCTGGACTGCATCACTGACTCCGTGTCGTTACTGCTGCTGCCCTGCACCATCACCCCCATCCTCCGCATACACTGCCCTGAGGCTATACTCCTCCCGTGGGGAGTTATGCTACGCTCTGCTGCACCCACAACACCAGCCTCAGCGGTCTGCCCTGTAGCGGCGGTTCACTCTGACCGCAATCCACGGGTGGCGTAGTCGGACATTTAAACATCAAAACCACATAAATAGTTCCGCCACTGGTTTGACCGCCCTGAGCCACGAAACCGGGTCGCCGCCACGAAGACTACAACCACCAGCATCCACCAAAAAGGGTCCGGCTCCGGGTGTCCCAAGGCCCAGGGGGTGCGTCAGAACATTTTCATCACCTTTCACAATCACCAATGGGACAAGGCAGGGATGTCCTCTGTCCCCTCTCTTATACATCCTAGTGACGGAGCACCTGCTCTCATCAATTCGCCATAACCCCAATATTAGGTGGATTGAGGTGGGAGGCACCGAGTACAAGTGCTCTCTATTTGCTGATGATGTCCTAGTATATATCACTCAATCACATATATCCATCCCTGCTGTTATGGCTGAAATAGATCACTTTGTTACATGGTAAAATTTTAAAATCAATGCAGCGAAGTCTGAGGCCCTCAATGTCTCCCTCCCCAAATCCATATAGGATTCCATCCAGTCCAACTTTCCCTTTGCCTGGCCCTCATAGGGTATCAAATACTTAGGAATTCCTATTCATAGAGACCTCTCCCATCTATGTTATCTTAATTTTGGGCCCTTTATTGAACAATTCCATACAGACCACGGTTGGCAAGTTAGAACTGTAAGATTCACTACGTGAACCACTGGTGTTTTGTGGAAAAGCACATGTACACTGCGTTCCAAATTATTATGCAAAAAGTGTTTAGGAGTGATAAGGGAATAATTTGTTTGTTTGTCAGTTAAACTCATTGATGGTGATGTGTGTCAGGGCTCTTTATATCACTGTAAGCAATTGCAGACACCTGTGCTAATTAGTTTGGCAGGTGTGTCCAATGAAAGGCAAGACTACTTAAGAAGGCTCTCTCACATTATTAAGCAGCCTACATTTTCTGCCAAAATGGGAAAGAAAAAGGATGTGTCGGCTGCTGAGAAGCAACAAATTGTGGAGTGTTTAGGTCAAGGCATGACTACAATCAACATTGTGCGATGATCAGGATGAAGTGTCTTGGCAATCAAGAAGTATGTAGCTGATTCACAGTACACACGTGTGCGTGCTGATAAGGGCAAATTGAGGACTCTTTCCTACAGGCAATTACGTCAGGTTAAAAGAGCAGCGGCAAGAAAGCCTTGTCATAGCAGCAGACAAGTTTTTGAAGCTGCTGGTGCCTCCAACGTCCCCCGAACAACAAGATGCAGGGTCCTTCAGAGGTTTGCAGCTGTGCATACGCCATCCTGTCGACCTCCTCTATCCACTTCACACAAGCAGAAACGGCTCCAGTGGGCCAAACATTACATGAAGACTGATTTCAAAACTGTTTTGTTCACGGATGAGTGCCGTGCAGCGCTCGATGGTCCAGATGGATGGAGTGGAGGATGGCTGGTTGATGGACACCCCACCCAAACACTTCTACAGCGCCAACAAGGAGGAGGTGGAGTAATGTTTTGGGCTGGAATCATGGGGAGAGAGATTGTCGGCCCCTTTAGGATCCCTGAAGGCGCTAAAGATGAACTCCATAATGTATGTGGATTTTCTCAAACAGCACTTCCTGCCATGGTTCAAGAAGAAGAACCGTGTATTTCACAGCAAGATCATTTTTCTGCATGATAATGCACCATCTCATGCTGCACATAAAACATCTGCATCTCTGGCTGATATGGGCATAAAAGGGGACAAACTTATGGTGTGACCCCCATACTCCCCTGACCTCTACCCCATTCAGAACCTTTGGAGCATCATTAAAAGGAGTGTCTATGATGGCGGGAGGCAGTTCACATCTAAGCAACAGCTCTGGGAGGGGATTCTGTCCTCATGCAAAACAATTGAAGCAGAAACCATCCAAAACCTGACAAATTCAATGGACGAGAGAGTTCAGAAGCTCCTTTCGAACAAGGGGTCCTATGTGAAAATGTAACATCACCTACAATAAAGTTTTGAGTTGAAAACTGTTTGATTTCAGTTTCTAACAACCTGCTAATGCTTATAATTTCAAAAATGACCATTTTTTTGGTCTTTATTAAAATGAAAAGGTTGATCGAAAAGTTTGGGGGATCTAAGAGTGTGGCAACCCAGTAGTCATGATTACTTCGAATTCTGACAATATGAGGGTCATGCTGCAGGTAGTGCAGCAAGAAGGCACTTATGTGTTTTGCGCATCTCGGAGCCCCAAAATTATTTTCCGGGCTAGATGCAGCTAAAAATTATTTTTAATTTTAAATCTGGTGGAGCTTATTATAGATGGCCTAATAGGATCAGTGCTGCACACTGCTACAAAGCTCAAATTATTTTCCAGTCAAGATACAGATAAACATGATTAGTAATTTGAAAGCTTAAAACGGTTGGTAGGGTGATTTTAACCAATCATCAAGCTTTTACTCTCCCCAGGATGACACAGGGGTAGGAAAGTCGTTTCGGATCCATGATTTGTTCATCTTTATGAACGTGAGTCTGTCTACATTATCAGTGGAGAGCCGCGTGCGCTTATCTGTCAGCACACCACCAGCAGCGCTGAACACACGTTCAGACAGAACGCTGGCTGCGGGGCATGACAAGATCTCCAAGGCGTAAGTGGCTAGCTCCGGCCATTTATCCAGATTGGAAGCCCAAAAAGAGCAAGGGTCCAGTGACACAGTCGTGGCTTCAATGTTTACTTGGAGATACTCCTGTACCATCGTCTCTAGGCGTTGACTATGTGTCAGACTTCTTGTCTCCTGTGGCCTTGCAAAGGATGGGCTAAAAAAGTGGTGAAATGATTCCGCAAAATTGATGTTACCAGCAGATACTGTGGTTCTGTTACGGTTTGAGTGCTGAACACTTGACGGTCCCACGGTTGGCAAGTTGGAACTGTGAGATTCACTACGTGCACCACTGGTATTTTGTGGAAAAGCACATGTAAGATTCTGCAACAGTCTCTGCTGATACTCCTGCATGCGTGCATCCCTTTCTATGGCAGGAATAATTTCTGCAAATTTACTTTTGTACCGGGGATCTAACAGTGTGGCAACCCAGTAGTCAGGATTATTTCTAATTCTCACAATTCGAGGGTCATGTTGCAGGTAGTGCAGCAAGAAGGCACTCATGTGTGTTGCGCATCCAGGAGCACCAAGTCCCTGTTGTGTTGGTGGCGAGGTAGCAATCATGCTTCCTTCCTCTGTCCTCTCCCCCCAACCTCGCACAACAGAAATGTGATCAAGGTCTCCCTCATCTGATGAGTCTTCCATCAGTTCGTCCTCCACTTCTTCCTGGGCTCCTGCACCTTCCTCACTAGTTTGGCTGCTACCATGCACCCTGGTAAAACCATCTCCCCCACCCTCACATGCCTGCCGCCTTGGTGCTGCCGACCGTCTGGACCTTGCAGATGTTAGCCCTTCCGCATACAACTCCTCCTCCTCTACTTCCTCCACCTCCTCTTGTGCCACCACCTGACTCCGAATTCTGTTTAACATGTGCTCCAGCATGTAAATCACCGGAATAGTCATGCTGATAATGGCATCGTCAGCACTAAACATCTTCGTCGCCATTTCAAAACTGTGCAGAAGGGTGCATAGGTCCCTGATCTGAGACCACTCCTCCAGCGTGATTTGCCCCACCTCTGAATCTCGTTGGCCCAGGCTATACGTCAGAACGTATTGCACCAGGGCTTGTCAGTGCTGCCACAGTCGCTGCAACATGTGCAGAGTTGAATTCCACCGGGTAGGCACATCGCATTTTAGCCGGCGAAATGGCAGGCCCAACGACTTCTGTAGAGATGTAAGTCGCTGAGCTGCGGGATGCGAACGGCGGAAGTGAGCACACAGCGACCGTGCCCTCTGCAGAAGGCCATCTAGTCTGGGATAGTGGGCTAAAAATTGCTGGACAACCAGGTTCAACACGTGAGCCATACAAGGCACGTGTGTGACATTGCCCCGGCGAAGGGCCGCACCCAGGTTTGCAGCATTGTCGCACACGGCGTTCCCTGGTTTCAGGTCCAGTGGAGACAACCATTCATGAAATTGGTTCTCCAGAGCTGACCACAACTCCTCAGCTGTGTGACTCACATTTCCCAGACATTTCAAAGTTAAAACCGCCTGATGACGTTGAGCCCTACTGCCAGCATAGTAAGGAGGTGTGCAGGATCCCTTCTGCGCAGTTAGAAAGCTTGTGGCATGACCAGACAGGCTTTGGGTGCAGGTGGAAGACCGAGAGGAGGTTGAGGAGGCAGAAGCAGTGGAGGAACTTTGACATAAGGAGGATTGACGCACAACTCGTGGGGACGGCAAGACTTGGACAGCAGCCCCTTGTCCTGCTGTCACCATAGTTACCCAGTGCCCAGTCAGCGACATGTAACGCTCCTGTCCATGCCTACTCGTCCAAGTGTCTGTGGTGAAATGCACCCTGTCACACACAGAGTTTCTCAAAGAAGCGGTGATATTGTGTGCGACATGCTGGTGGAGCGCAGGCACACCTTTCTTTGAGAAGTAGTGCCGACTGGGCATCTGGTACTGGGGCACTGCGACGGACATAAGGTCTCGAAAATCCTCTGTGTCCACCAGGCGGAAAGGCAGCATTTCTGTAGCCAAGAGCTTGCAGATGGTGAAATTCAACCTCTTAGCTTTCTCATGGCTAGGAGGAAATGGTCTTTTACTTGTCCACATCTGAGGGACCGAGGGCTGGCTATTGTGCTTAGACGGGGTTGATAAGGGTGTCCCCGGCAAACTGCCGGTCTGTGAGGAAGATGCAGGCGGACATGTTAGGTTGCCTTGATCCAAAGGTGGTGCTATCGATGTCGGACAGCGCTCAACACCATCTGGTGTTACCACCTCCAAAGAAAATGATGACCTGCCAATCACGCTGGCTGTTGCGGGTAAAGAGGTGGCAGGTCTGCGCCTCAAAACAGGTGTGACTGCTGTCCCCCCAGTCACAGAGGATGAAGAGGCCGCGGATGCACAAGATATGGCAGACGGTGGTTGGCCTGGCCGGCTAGGCCGCATTGTAGCACACTGAGCTTCCCACTGCAACTTATGCTTCATGTCCATGTGCCGGTTCATGCATGAAGTACTCAAACTATGTATTTTTTGGCCTCTACTTAGCTTTTGCTGACAAATGTTACAGATAACACGAGTTGGGTCATCTTTATCGATCTGAAAAAATGCCCAGGCTATGCAAGGCTTAGCACCCATGCGACCTGAAGAGCCACCACAACTTGTGGTGAGAGGCAGAGTTGTGTTTGAGGATGCAGTTGTTGACGTGCTTCCAGTACTACGTCTCTGTCCAGGAAGGCGCAACCTGACCTCGTCGTCACTAGCAGCTTCCTCCACCTCCTCTGCTGACCTCATCTCTTGGCTGACTGTGGGTTGACAGTAAGTGGGATCTCCAACCTCATCATCATCACTAGAGATGAGCGTTGTTCTACTCGAACTGTTCGCCAATCTCAAATTCGAGCTGTTTTGGGCGGTGTTCGAGCCGGTCGGCGAACACGAACAATTTGAGAAAAATTCGGCTGTTCGAGGTTATGTTCGATAACTGTTCGTGCACCAAAATCATAACTGGATTTTTTCTCAGTAATGATGAAAATTAATGTTAATACGCAGTTTGAGTGTACAGCGGGGCGGGGGGAGGGGCAGGGGATGGATCTCTGCAGGAACAATGAAGATCTCCATTTTTTTTTCTCTTTCCCGCATTTGCAGTGGGGAGGTGCAATCTGTCAGCCTATCAGCAGCGCACACACGGAGCGAAGTGCTTTTTTTCACACAAGCAAGGGCATGTGTCATTGGCAGTGTATGTCACATGTCCTTGCCCTATAAGACCAAGCCATTTTCCCCGTCGCCACCATTTTCTCACTGCTGCAGCTGCGTGTTAGACGGCACCGCTGTTGCTGTGTGCGCTATACCTTGTTAATTTCAAGCCAATTTTCGCACAAATATACAGATAGCTTGGGAGTAGGGAATAGTTGTGATTGCAGTCCTTTTAAGGACTAGGTTACAGCATTTCCTACGACTTTTATCAGGCAGGTCTGTGCTCTTAAATAGATAGATTGTGGGAGTAAAGACTAATTGTAATTGGAGTCCTTTTCAGGACTAGGTTACATCAGTTCCTATCAGTTTTTGCCAGGCAGGTCTGTGCCAGTGCTGTGCAAGTTTTTTTCACAGCATTTGGCTGAATCTAGCAAAGCTAATCCTTTTTGGCCTATTGCAGAGTGTGTTAGTCAGTGGAGTAGCCTATCTGTGTTGCAAGATATACCACCTGTGTATAGAATACCAATTTTTTTATTGCACCTAGTGAAGTAAAATCTTTTGGGCATAGCATCATTCTATTATTCCATCTATACTGACCTCCATCAGGTTGCAAACTGAATATAATTTTTTTCTGCATCTAGCTCTGAAAAAATATTTGGGCTTCTAGCAGTGTGTGGGACTTGGTCTATTAGTCCATCTATACTGACCTCCATCAGGTTGCAAATTAAAAATATTTTTTTTCTTCATTTAGCTCTGAAAAAATATTTGGGCTTCTAGCAGTGTGTGGGACTTGGTCTATTAGTCCATCTATACTGACCTCCATCAGGTTGCAAATTGAATATAATTTTTTCTTCATTTATCTCTGAAAAAATATTTGGGCTTCTAGCGGTGTGTGGGACTTGGTCTATTAGTCCATCTATACTGACCTCCATCAGGTTGCAAATTAAAAATAATTTTTTTCTGCATCTAGCTCTGAAAAAATATTTGGGCTTCTAGCAGTGTGTGGGACTTGGTCTATTAGTCCATCTATACTGACCTCCATCAGGTTGCAAATTAAAAATAATTTTTTTCTGCATCTAACCCAGCCAATAGTTTTGGCCTAATACCACAGTTTGGCCACTCAGCTCTGCTCGGTTACCATCCATTGTTTTTTTGTGCAAACAACTCCAGAGTTGTGAATTAGTTAACCACCAAAATGAGTGGAAAAAGGCCTGCTGCTGGTGGAAAGGGGAATAGGCGTGTTGGGAAGGGGAAAAAAGGTTGTGTCCGTGGGGTAGGTGCAGAAGAAAGACCATCTTCCAGCCAAACTAAAATGTCTACTTCTTTTAGCGGACAATGTGATAAGATCCCTTTCTTACGGCCACGCCAATCACTACAAATTCCAGATGAGGCACAAAAACAGCAGGTGCTTCAACGGATATCAAGTGCTCCTTTAAGTGGGCTCTCCTCCACATCAACTTCAACATCACAAATACTCCAGTCCTCAAAGGTGTCACCCAAATCGCACTTGCTTCCTCACAGCTCCCAAATCTCCAGCTGCCCGTCTGAGTATGAGGTAGAACAGATGGTTGAGTCTGCAGAGCTGTTTACTCATACTATAGCCTGGGAATCAGAGGTCGACTCCAGCGCTTCTGTGAATCCAGACGAGGAAATGATCTGCACTGATGCCCAGAATCTTTATGAGTCGGATCCAGGACCAGACGCAGAAGGTTCTGACCATAATGTAGACCCTCATTCCCAAACTGTAACTCCTGTTGGTGGAGACAATGAGGAAGACGATGATAAGACTCAAATACCTGATTGGAGCGACAACTTTAGTTTTTTGTCAGGGCAGGAACAGGTTGGCTCTGAGGACGACGGGTGTGATAACGCACAGGGTGATGATGATGAGGTTGGAGATCCCACTTACTGTCAACCCTCAGTCAGCCAAGAGATGAGGTCAGCAGAGGAGGTGGAGGAAGATGCTAGTGACGACGAGGTCAGGTTGCGCCTTCCTGGACAGAGACGTAGTACTGGAAGCACGTCAACAACTGCATCCTCAAACACAACTCTGCCTCTCACCACAAGTCGTGGTGGCTCTTCAGGTCACATGGGTGCTAAGCCTTGCATAGCCTGGGCATTTTTTCAGATCGATAAAGATGACCCAACTCGTGTTATCTGTAACATTTGTCAGCAAAAGCTAAGTAGAGGCCAAAAAATACATAGTTTGAGTACTTCATGCATGAACCGGCACATGGACATGAAGCATAAGTTGCAGTGGGAAGCTCAGTGTGCTACAATGCGGTCTAGCCGGCCGGGCCAACCACCGTCTGCCATATCTTGTGCATCCGCGGCCTCTTCATCCTCTGTGACTGGGGGGACAGCAGTCACACCTGTTTTGGGGCGCAGACCTGCCACCTCTTTACCCGCAACAGCCAGCGTGATTGGCAGGTCATCATTTTCTTTGGAGGTGGTAACACCAGCTGGTCTTGAGCGCTGTCCGACATCGATAGCACCACCTTTGGATCAAGGCAACCTAACATGTCCGCCTGCATCTTCCTCACAGACCGGCAGTTTGCCGGGGACACCCTTATCAACCCCGTCTAAGCACAATAGCCAGCCCTCGGTCCCTCAGATGTGGACAAGTAAAAGACCATTTCCTCCTAGCCATGAGAAAGCTAAGAGGTTGAATTTCACCATCTGCAAGCTCTTGGCTACAGAAATGCTGCCTTTCCGCCTGGTGGACACAGAGGATTTTCGAGACCTTATGTCCGTCGCAGTGCCCCAGTACCAGATGCCCAGTCGGCACTACTTCTCAAAGAAAGGTGTGCCTGCGCTCCACCAGCATGTCGCACACAACATCACCGCTTCTTTGAGAAACTCTGTGTGTGACAGGGTGCATTTCACCACAGACACTTGGACGAGTAGGCATGGACAGGGGCGTTACATGTCGCTGACTGGGCACTGGGTAACTATGGTGACAGCAGGACAAGGGGCTGCTGTCCAAGTCTTGCCGTCCCCACGAGTTGTGCGTCAATCCTCTTTATGTCATTTTTCCTCCACTGCTTCTGCCTCCTCAACCTCCTCTCGGTCTTCCACCTGCACCCAAAGCCTGTCTGGTCATGCCACAAGCTTTCTAACTGCGCAGAAGGGATCCTGCACACCTCCTTACTATGCTGGCAGTAGGGCTCAACGTCATCAGGCGGTTTTTACATTGAAATGTCTGGGAAATGTGAGTCACACAGCTGAGGAGTTGTGGTCAGCTCTGGAGAACCAATTTCATGAATGGTTGTCTCCACTGGACCTGAAACCAGGGAAGGCCGTGTGCGACAATGCTGCAAACCTGGGTGCGGCCCTTCGCCGGGGCAATGTCACACACGTGCCTTGTATGGCTCACGTGTTGAACCTGGTTGTCCAGCAATTTTTAGCCCACTATCCCAGACTAGATGGCCTTCTGCAGAGGGCACGGTCGAGTGTGCTCACTTCCGCCGTTCGCATCCCGCAGCTCAGCGACTTACATCTCTACAGAAGTCGTTGGGCCTGCCACTTCACCGGCTAAAATGCGATGTGCCTACCCGGTGGAATTCAACTCTGCACATGTTGCAGCGACTGTGGCAGCACCGACAAGCCCTGGTGCAATACGTTCTGAAGTATAGCCTGGGCCAACGAGATTCAGAGGTGGGGCAAATCACGCTGGAGGAGTGGTCTCAGATCAGGGACCTATGCACCCTTCTGCACAGTTTTGAAATGGCGACGAAGATGTTTAGTGCTGACGATGCCATTATCAGCATGACTATTCCGGTGATTTACATGCTGGAGCACATGTTAAACAGAATTCGGAGTCAGGTGGTGGCACAAGAGGAGGTGGAGGAAGTAGAGGAGGAGGAGTTGTATGCGGAAGGGCTAACATCTGCAAGGTCCAGACGGTCGGCAGCACCAGGGCGGCAGGCATGTGAGGGTGGGGGAGATGATTTTACCAGGGCGCATGGTAGCAGCCAAACTAGTGAGGAAGGTGCAGGAGCCCAGGAAGAAGTGGAGGACGAACTGATGGAAGACTCATCAGATGAGGGAGACCTTGATCACATTTCTGTTGTGCGAGGTTGGGGGGAGAGGACAGAGGAAGGAAGCATGATTGTTACCTCGCCACCAACACAACAGGGACTTGGTGCTCCTGGATGCGCAACACACATGAGTGCCTTCTTGCTGCACTACCTGCAACATGACCCTCGAATTGTGAGAATTAGAAATAATCCTGACTACTGGGTTGCCACACTGTTAGATCCCCGGTACAAAAGTAAATTTGCAGAAATTATTCCTGCCATAGAAAGGGATGCACGCATGCAGGAGTATCAGCAGAGACTGTTGCAGAATCTTACATGTGCTTTTCCACAAAATACCAGTGGTGCACGTAGTGAATCTCACAGTTCCAACTTGCCAACCGTGGGACCGTCAAGTGTTCAGCACTCAAACCGTAACAGAACCACAGTATCTGCTGGTAACATCAATTTTGCGGAATCATTTCACCACTTTTTTAGCCCATCCTTTGCAAGGCCACAGGAGACAAGAAGTCTGACACATAGTCAATTCCTAGAGACGATGGTACAGGAGTATCTCCAAGTAAACATTGAAGCCACGACTGTGTCACTGGACCCTTGCTCTTTTTGGGCTTCCAATCTGGATAAATGGCCGGAGCTAGCCACTTACGCCTTGGAGATCTTGTCATGCCCCGCAGCCAGCGTTCTGTCTGAACGTGTGTTCAGCGCTGCTGGTGGTGTGCTGACAGATAAGCGCACGCGGCTCTCCACTGATAATGTAGACAGACTCACGTTCATAAAGATGAACAAATCATGGATCCGAAACGACTTTTCTACCCCTGTGTCATCCTGGGGAGAGTAAAAGCTTGATGATTGGTTAAAATCACCCTACCAACCGTTTTAAGCTTTCAAATTACTAATCATGTTTATCTGTATCTTGACTGGAAAATAATTTGGGCTTTGTAGCAGTGTGCAGCACTGATCCTATTAGGCCATCTATAATAAGCTTCACCAGATTTAAAATTAAAAATAATTTTTAGCTGCATCTAGCCCGGAAAATAATTTTGGGGCTCCGAGATGCGCAAGACACATAAGTGCCTTCTTGCTGCACTACCTGCAGCATGACCCTCATATTGTCAGAATTCGAAGTAATCATGACTACTGGGTTGCCACACTCTTAGATCCCCCAAACTTTTCGATCAACCTTTTCATTTTAATAAAGACCAAAAAAATGGTCATTTTTGAAATTATAAGCATTAGCAGGTTGTTAGAAACTGAAATCAAACAGTTTTCAACTCAAAACTTTATTCTAGGTGATGTTACATTTTCATATAGGACCCCTTGTTCGAAAGGAGCTTCTGAACTCTCTCGTCCATTGAATTTGTCAGGTTTTGGATGGTTTCTGCTTCAATTGTTTTGCATGAGGACAGAATACCCTCCCAGAGCTGTTGCTTAGATGTGAACTGCCTCCCGCCATCATAGACACTCCTTTTAATGATGCTCCAAAGGTTCTGAATGGGGTAGAGGTCAGGGGAGCATGGGGGTCACACCATAAGTTTGTCCCCTTTTATGCCCATATCAGCCAGAGATGCAGATGTTTTATGTGCAGCATGAGATGGTGCATTATCATGCAGAAAAATGATCTTGCTGTGAAATACACGGTTCTTCTTCTTGAACCATGGCAGGAAGTGCTGTTTGAGAAAATCCACATACATTATGGAGTTCATCTTTAGCGCCTTCAGGGATCCTAAAGGGGCCGACAATCTCTCTCCCCATGATTCCAGCCCAAAACATTACTCCACCTCCTCCTTGTTGGCGCTGTAGCCGTGTTTGCGTGGGGTGTCCATCAACCAGCCATCCTCCACTCCATTCATCTGGACCATCGAGCGCTGCACGGCACTCATCCGTGAACAAAACAGTTTTGAAATCAGTCTTCATGTAATGTTTGGCCCACTGGAGCCGTTTCTGCTTGTGTGAAGTGGATAGAGGAGGTCGACAGGATGGCGTATGCACAGCTGCAAACCTCTGAAGGATACTGCATCTTGTTGTTCGGGGGACGTTGGAGGCACAAGCAGCTTCAAAAACTTGTCTGCTGCTATGACAAGGCTTTTTTGCCGCTGCTCTTTCAACCTGACGTAATTGCCTGTAGGAAAGAGTCCTCAATTTGCCCTTATCAGCACGCACACGTGTGTACTGTGAATCAGCTACATACTTCTTGATTGCCAAGACACTTCATCCTGATCATCGCACAATGTTGATTGTAGTCATGCCTTGACCTAAACACTCCACAATTTGTTGCTTCTCAGCAGCCGACACATCCTTTTTCTTTCCCATTTTGGCAGAAAAGGTAGGCTGCTTAATAATGTGAGAGAGCCTTCTTAAGTAGTCTTGCCTTTCATTGGACACACCTGCCAAACTAATTAGCACAGGTGTCTGCAATTGCTTACAGTGATATAAAGAGCCCTGACACACATCACCATCAATGAGTTTAACTGACAAACAAACAAATTCTTCCCTTATCACTCCTAAACACTTTTTGCATAATAATTTGGAACGCGGTGTACATGTGCTTTTCCACAAAACACCAGTGGTTCACGTAGTGAATCTTACAGTTCTAACTTGCCAACCGTGGTCTGTATGGAATTGTTCAATAAAGGGCCCAAAATTAAGATAACATAGATGGGAGAGGTCTCTATGAATAGGAATTCCTAAGCATTTGATACCCTGTGAGGGCCAGGCAAAGGGAAAGTTGGACTGGATGGAATCCTATATGGATTTAGGGAGGGAGACATCGAGGGCCTCAGACTTCGCTGCATTGATTTTAAAATTTTACCATGTAACAAAGTGATCTATTTCAGCCATAACAGCAGGGATGGATATATGTGATTGAGTGATATATACTAGGACATCATCAGCAAATAGAGAGCACTTGTACTCGGTGCCTCCCACCTCAATCCACCTAATATTGGGCTTATGGCGAATTGATGAGAGCAGGTGCTCCGTCACTAGGATGTATAAGAGAGGGGACAGAGGACATCCCTGCCTTGTCCCATTGGTGATTGTGAAAGGTGATGAAAATGTTCTGACGCACCCCCTGGGCCTTGGGACACCCGGAGCCGGACCCTTTTTGGTGGATGCTGGTGGTTGTAGTCTTCGTGGCGGCGATCCGGTTCCGTGGCTCAGGGCGGTCAAACCAGTGGCGGAACTATTTATGTGGTTTTGATGTTTAAATGTCCGACTACGCCACCCGTGGATTGCGGTCAGAGTGAACCGCCGCTACAGGGCAGACCGCTAAGGCTGGTGTTGTGGGTGCAGCAGAGCGTAGCATAACTCCCCACGGGAGGAGTATAGCCTCAGGGCAGTGTATGCGGAGGATGGGGGTGATGGTGCAGGGCAGCAGCAGTAACGACACGGAGTCAGTGATGCAGTTCAGGGCCTTTACTCACAGTTCTTATTATCCAGACCACGTCTGCAGGTAACGGCTGCCCACGTCGTACTGTGCTCACCAGGTGAGGGGCTCAGACAACTCCCAGATAACTTTGGAGCGCTTCACAGGACCCCCTTTGTGTGTCCTTTGTCTGGCCTTTCTTACCAACACTTCTGTCCGGCTGCCTCGGGCCTCCTCTTGGTAAACTTGGCGCCAGTTTCCCTGACCCTATGTGGTGCCTTCCTAGCGGGTGGAGCAAGGGGCTGCGCCACATAAAATGTCAGAACCTCCGGTTTCTAGCTGAGGGTCGTTTCCTGCCTCCACTAGTTCGGGGACCGGTCTCCCCCTTTGGCCTGACCCCTCCACGCAGGTGGATTCGGGCGTGCGGTGGCGACTCGCCCGTCCGCACCCCTGGGATCCCTTCATTCCTCGTTCCTGGAGCCTTCTCCGCTCCTCTTCCTTCCTTCTCCCTCTTGCAGGCCTGGGCCTCTGTTACTAGGCCCGCCTCCGGAGCAGAGCTCATGCAGAGCCCCTGCTCCCTGCCACTTCTGCTCAGACTTCTCTGCACTGAACTAAGATGGTGCCCACCTTTTATACTCCCTTCTCAATGCACCCAGGAACTGCTTCCTCCCTGCTCCTGCACTGCAGGGTTCCCCTTCCTCAGTGTTCCCTCCCCCCACTCCAGCCAGGGACAGGGACTGTTCGTGCCCATCTCAGGGGCATATTGGTCGCCCTGCCCCACGGCAATGTGGTGTAATGCATGCAGGTGTCGGGTCCTGATCCACACTCCATCCTTATCTGAGAGTGAGATATCACACCTCTGGGTGAGGTGCAATACGTCTGTAGCAACCGAGCCCTCGGTGCTACAGTTCCATTTATCTTCAGCCTAGGTGACGTATTGTGATACAGGGCCGTGATTTTGGCTATAAAAGGGTCCCCTAGACCCCTACCCCAAGCTTTTTAAGAGAATCATATATGGCGTGCCAGGAGACTCTATGGAATGCTTTCTCAGCATCCAACGAGAGTATCTACTTACAAATTTTTAACTGCATCTAGCCCAGGAAATACTTTGTGCCTAGTAGCAGTGTCTGCTAGTCAGCGGATTATCCCGGCTGTTAAGCAAGCTACACCACCTGTAGTTTGGACACTTAATTTTTTCAAAGGAAATGCTTCGGGACCACGGGATACTTAGTGAAGAGCATCAGGAGGCACCCCAAGGCATAGGGGCTGGGACTGGCACTAGGATGCCTTGCGGTGGACAGCCGAGCTCGATCCTTATAAAAGCTTTTTAACTGCAGCAGCTTTAGTGGACGCTACTGGAGCTGGAATTACGCGGCTGCTGGCATGAGACTTGCCCTCCAATAGATCCTTGTAAATGGATTTAAAGTGTATTCATTCAAATTAGAGGGACAATTTAAATTAAAAAGCTTAGAGCTGCCTCCACCACAGGGGGGCTCTCTCGACCCACCAGCGGACAGGCACCAGTATTGGGAGAGGGGGGCTGGCCGTCAGGGTTCACCGCGGCTCTGGCACAAACCCGGCGACACGGAGGTGGCACGGGCAGGAGCGGACTGGCCGTCTCGGCTTCTCACTTTTTGGATTTTAGAAGGGCATGACATGCCTATATCTGTGTCTCCCCCTCCTTTTACTCCTCCACCTCTTTTCTTTTCGCATGACTATATGTACTTGTCACTTTTCCATGTGTTAGTTGTGTCTTCTGAGCAGTTTGTCAGCTTTTGGACACCTTTGAAGGTGTTTTCTATGTGTTTCTATGTGTTTTTGTTTGCCTGCCATTGGTTTTAACGGTGTTCGAAGGTGTTCGACGAACAGTTCAACGAACAGTTCGGCGAACACACGGGTGTTCGACGAACCGAACCGAACTCGAACACTACGGGGGTGGCTCAACACTAATCATCACCCTGTGTGTTATCACACCCGTCGTCCTCAGAGCCAACTTGTTCCTGCCCTGATAAAAAACTAAAGTTGTCGCTCCAATCAGGTATTTGAGTCTTATCATCGTCTTCCTCATTGTCTCCACCAACAGGAGTTACAGTTTGGGAATGAGGGTCTACATTATGGTCAGAACCTTCTGCGTCTGGTCCTGGATCCGACTCATAAAGATTCTGGGCATCAGTGCAGATCATTTCCTCGTCTGGATTCACAGAAGCGCTGGAGTCGACCTCTGATTCCCAGGCTATAGTATGAGTAAACAGCTCTGCAGACTCAACCATCTGTTCTACCTCATACTCAGATGGGCAGCTGGAGATTTGGGAGCTGTGAGGAAGCAAGTGCGATTTGGGTGACACCTTTGAGGACTGGAGTATTTGTGATGTTGAAGTTGATGTGGAGGAGAGCCCACTTAAAGGAGCACTTGATATCCGTTGAAGCACCTGCTGTTTTTGTGCCTCATCTGGAATTTGTAGCGATTGGCGTGGCCGTAAGAAAGGGATCTTATCACATTGTCCGCTAAAAGAAGTAGACATTTTAGTTTGGCTGGAAGATGGTCTTTCTTCTGCAGATGTTACTGTTGCTTTAACACCTACCCCATGGACACAACCTTTTTTCCCCTTCCCAACACGCCTATTCCCCTTTCCACCAGCAGCAGGCCTTTTTCCACTCATTTTGGTGGTTAACTAATTCACAACTCTGGAGTTGTTTGCACAAAAAAACAATGGATGGTAACCGAGCAGAGTTGAGTGGCCAAACTGTGGTATTAGGCCAAAACTATTGGCTGGGTTAGATGCAGAAAAAAATTATATTCAGTTTGCAACCTGATGGAGGTCAGTATAGATGGACTAATACAACAAGTCCCACACACAGCTAGAAGCCCAATATTTTTTCAGAGGTAGATGCAGAAAAAAATATATTCAGTTTGCAACCTGATGGAGGTCAGTATAGATGGACTAATACAACAAGTCCCACACACAGCTAGAAGCCCAAATATTTTTTCAGAGGTACTGTAGATGCAGATAAAAATTATTTTGAATTTGCAACCTGAAGGAGGTCAGTATAGATGGACTAATAGAGAATGTCCGACACACTGCTAGAAGGCCAAATATTTTTTCAGAGCTAGATGCAGAAAAAAATTATATTCAGTTTGCAACCTGATGGAGGTCTGTATAGATGGATTAATAGAACAAGACCCACACACAGCTAGAAGCCCAATATTTTTTCAGAGGTAGATGCAGAAAAAAATATATTCAGTTTGCAACCTGATGGAGGTCAGTATAGATGGACTAATACAACAAGTCCCACACACAGCTAGAAGCCCAAATATTTTTTCAGAGGTACTGTAGATGCAGATAAAAATTATTTTGAATTTGCAACCTGATGGAGGTCAGTATAGATGGACTAATAGAGAAAGTCCGACACACTGCTAGAAGGCCAAATATTTTTTCAGAGGTACTGTAGATGCAGATAAAAATTATTTTTAATTTGCAACCTGATGGAGGTCAGTATAAATGGACTAATAGAGAAAGTCCGACACACTACTAGAAGGCCAAATATTTTTTCAGAGCTAGATGCAGAAAAAAATTATATTCAGTTTGCAACCTGATGGAGGTCAGTATAGATGGACTAATACAACAAGTCCCACACACAGCTAGAAGCCCAATATTTTTTCAGAGGTAGATGCAGAAAAAAATATATTCAGTTTGCAACCTGATGGAGGTCAGTATAGATGGACTAATACAACAAGTCCCACACACAGCTAGAAGCCCAATATTTTTTCAGAGGTAGATGCAGAAAAAAATATATTCAGTTTGCAACCTGATGGAGGTCAGTATAGATGGACTAATACAACAAGTCCCACACACAGCTAGATGCCCAAATATTTTTTCAGAGGTACTGTAGATGCAGATAAAAATTATTTTGAATTTGCAACCTGATGGAGGTCAGTATAGATGGACTAATAGAGAATGTCCGACACACTGCTAGAAGGCCAAATATTTTTTCAGAGCTAGATGCAGAAAAAAATTATATTCAGTTTGCAACCTGATGGAGGTCTGTATAGATGGATTAATAGAACAAGACCCACACACAGCTAGAAGCCCAATATTTTTTCAGAGGTAGATGCAGAAAAAAATATATTCAGTTTGCAACCTGATGGAGGTCAGTATAGATGGACTAATACAACAAGTCCCACACACAGCTAGAAGCCCAAATATTTTTTCAGAGGTACTGTAGATGCAGATAAAAATTATTTTGAATTTGCAACCTGATGGAGGTCAGTATAGATGGACTAATAGAGAAAGTCTGACACACTGCTAGAAGGCCAAATATTTTTTCAGAGCTAGATGCAGAAAAAAATTAGATTCAGTTTGCAACCTGATGGAGGTCAGTATAGATGGACTAATAGAATGATGCTATGCCCAAAAGATTTTACTTCACTAGGTGCAGTAAAAAAATTGGTATTCTATACACAGGTGGTATATCTTGCAACATAGATAGGCTACTCCACTGACTAACACACTCTGCAATAGGCCAAAAAGGATTAGCTTTGCTAGATTCAGCCAAATGCTGTGAAAAAAACTTGCACAGCACTGGCACAGACCTGCCTGGCAAAAACTGATAGGTTGTGGGAGTAAAGACTAATTGTAATTGGAGTCCTTTTCAGGACTTGGTTACATCAGTTCCTATCTATTTAAGAGCACAGACCTGCCTGATAAAAGTCGTAGGAAATGCTGTAACCTAGTCCTTAAAAGGACTGCAATCACAACTATTCCCTACTCCCAAGCTATCTGTATATTTGTGCGAAAATTGGCTTGAAATTAACAAGGTATAGCGCACACAGCAACAGCGGTGCCGTCTAACACACAGCTGCAGCAGTTAGAAAATGGTGGCGACGGGGAAAATGGCTTGGTCTTATAGGGCAAGGACATGTGACATACACTGCCAATGACACATGCCCTTGCTTGTGTGAAAAAAAGCACTTCGCTCCGTGTGTGCGCTGCTGATAGGCTGACAGATTGCACCTCCCCACTGTAAATGCGGGAAAGAGAAAAAAAATGGAGATCTTCATTGTTCCTGCAGAGATCCATCCCCTGCCCCTCCCCCCACCCCGCTGTACATTCAAACTGCGTATTAACATTAATTTTCATCATTACTGAGAAAAAATCCAGTTATGATTTTGGTGCACGAACAGTTATCGAACATAACCTCGAACAGCCGAATTTTTCTCAAATTGTTCGTGTTCGCCGAACGGCTCGAACACCGCCCAAAACAGCTCGAATTTGAGATTGGCGAACAGTTCGAGTAGAACAACGCTCATCTCTAGTCTGGAGGAGAGTCTCCTCTTCTCCAGACCCAGGTACAATCC
Source organism: Phyllobates terribilis (assembly GCF_046119375.1). Taxonomy (NCBI): domain Eukaryota; kingdom Metazoa; phylum Chordata; class Amphibia; order Anura; family Dendrobatidae; genus Phyllobates; species Phyllobates terribilis. The sequence goes on from NW_027362762.1 coordinate 898,394,223, forward strand.
TCACATTGAACCGCATAAAATCCGCATGTGCACATGTAGTCATGCGGATATTATGCGGTCCAATGCAAGTCAATGGCCGCGATTCCGCAAAATTAATGGACGTGTAGCGGCTTTTTCCGCAATGAAATCCGCAGCGGAAATTTCCACAGCATGTGCACAGCACATGCGGATTACCATTGGGGACCATTGCAGACCTATTAACAAGCGTTTAAGCGTTTCAGCGGCGGAAATTACGCTGCTGAAATGCTTAAAAAATGCATAGTTGGCACGTAAGTTATCTCCTAACTGTAGGCTAAGTGATACCTTGCTACTCGTAGTTGATCTCTGGGACCTCCGCCAATCCTGAGAGCACAATTTGAATAGAGCAGTGTTCGGACATGTGCATCACTGCTTAATTCAATCTCTATGGGATTGATGGAAAAAAATGAGCTCTGTACTCAGCTACCTGCCATAGAATCTGAATGGAGCAGTGTTGTACATGTGAGGATAACTTAGCTAAGTAGTATATATAAAAATGAGGCTTGCAGATGGGATCAAATAGCTTCAGGCATCTCATCTTTATGTTGATTAATTATGCACCCAAATATTGTATGCTTCTCCACATTATACTTCAAAGTATTTATGAAGCCATTACACAATACAAGTAAAATAGAGAGGTGACATGAGGACCAAAGGCCTCAATGAATGACCACCAAAAGCAAAATAGATAACAACATAAGGAACGATCAGACTACATGACAGAATATGATAAAAGTAATAATATTTCAAGAGAAAAAATATAAATTCAAGTTCACTTACTTAACACAGACATATGATAGCGTGGAAGAGCGGATCAATCTGTGGAGGACTGAGTTGAAGCCGAATTTCTTGAAATTCGTGGTTTCAAGCAAATTTGAACATTTTGAGATTTGATTTGTGTTTTACAAAGAAAATCACATGCCCGGCACCATTTTCCATGCTGATTAAACATCAGAGAGCAAGCTAACGCCATTTAGAATTGACATGCGGGCCTCCCCATAATGCAGTACAGCTATGACATCTTAGGGGTTATCATTCCTCGTATAGAGTAGTGAAAACCTGGGGCATCACAGATCAGTGGTTCCCAGTGGAGCACAGTCGTTTTACATCTCCAAAGTTACTTGGTAAGCCTTTTTCTTGTGTATTGTGTAAGCTCTTATGGTCAGCAAGGTTCTTTCACTGTTGTGTAGTGTCAACTCTTATGGTTAGCAGGGTCCTCTCTCCCTTCTTTAGAGTGTAAGCTCTTATGATCCGCATGGCTCACTCCCCCCCCCCCCTATATGTATTTTCCAGCAATTTCAAGTTTTCCAGTATGGAAATTTGCACAAATTTATTCTCCGCAAATAAAATTTGTTGGGAAAATTCAGCAAAGTCAGCAAATTTGCTCATCAGGTCGGCACTCGTACTGCCCTAGTGAGAACCAGCCACTGTGAACTGAGGTATCCTTACTGACGTCACCTCAGTTCACAGCAGCTGCATGCTGATATTTTGTTATGATCAGCAACACGTACTAAGGAAAGATAGGGGAAAGCAGTCCCTACAGTAAGACTAGGCTGAATCCCTATGATGTAGCGGGCTGCCTGTTCCTAGCGAACAGACCCACCTTAGTCCTCGGCTAGTCTGAACGAAGACCTATAGCATTAAGGGAGGGGTCCCTAAAATAACTAAGGACTGGGACAAAAATGGGACACCTCCTAAACAGAGTAGTTGTTGCAGAACACAAAAAGACAAACAGACAAAAAGGTACTACAGGTCCCAGAAGGACCAAACGAACTGACAGAGAAAGGTACCGAAGCACCAGGCTAGAGAAACAGTCAAACACTGAAGTCCAGCACAGCCAGGAGGGCGGAGCTGGAATATAAAGGCAGATGGTCACGTGACCGCAAAACACAAGATGGAAAAAACAAACAGGAGGGTTCTAATAGTACCCCCTCTTGAATGAGGATCCTCCGGATCCTTCAGGCCCAGGACTATCCAGAAACCTCCTGTGGAAAGAAGTAACAAGCCTAGGAGCAGAGACATCATCCGTCCTTACCCAGGAGTTGTCTTCGGGACCGAAACCCTTCCAGGAGACAAGATACTGTAATCTCCCTCTATGCCAGCTAGAATTCAAGATACGAGAAATTTCATATTCGCCGTCTTCCACCACAGGAGGAACTGTGACAGTGGCGTCCCTATCAGATACATCAGCCTTTTTCAACAAGGAAACATGAAACAGAGGATTAATCTTCCAGGAAGAAGGGACATCCAACCTAACAGCAGATGGGTTAACAACCTGAAGCACTTTAAATGGACCCACAAGCTTAGGACCCAGTTTTTTAGAGGGAATCCTCAACCGCAGGTTCTTCGAGAACAACCAAACCATGTCACCCACAGTAAACAAAACCTCCTTAGGTTTCCTGTTAAAATACTTCTTGGACTTCTTGTTAGCCACTTGAAGGTTGCAACGTACATTAGTCCAAACTCTCTCCAAATCACCGGAAAAATTCTCCTCCTCCGGCACAACCGCCGACCCCAATTTGGAGAACGAACCAAAAGACGGATGTCTCCCAATACAACAAAAAAAGGAGAACATCCAGCAGAGGAGGATGTATGATTGTTAAGAGCAAATTATGCGAGAGGCAGAAACTCAGACCACACCTCTTGATTGTCCGCCACAAAACAATGCAAAAACTGTTCAACATCCTGGTTCTTTCTTTCAGTCTGTCCTTTAGACTCAGGATGATGACCAGATGAAAATGACAAATGAACTCCCAACCTGTCACAAAAAGCACGCCAAAAGCGAGCCACAAACTGAGGTCCTCTATCAGAAACAATATCCATGGGAATGCCATGGAGCTTGACAATCTCCTTAACAAACGCCTTAGAAAGTGTCTTGGCGCAGGGCAACTTAATGAATGGAACCAAATGACACATCTTACTAAAATGGTCCCGATGACAGTAAAATCCTCGGACACAGGAAGATCAATAATAAAATCCATTGTGAGATGTGTCCAAGGTGCACTAGGAACCTCCAGAGGGCAAAATAACCCCGCAGTAGGAGTATGTGAAGCCTTTGACCTAGCACACACAGTACACTGACGCACCCACTTGATGACTTCCTTCAGCCATCCAGGCCACCAAAAACAGCGACTGATAAGTCTCTTAGTCTCCGAAATTCCTGGATGACCTGCCAACCGAGACTCATGACACTCCACAAACAAATCTCTCCTAAAGGCTCTAGGCACGAACAACCTCCCATGGGGAGTGTTAGATGGAGCATCATCTTGAGCTTTCAGAATCCCATTCTCCAAAACAGAGTCCAATGCCGCCACCACAACTCCTTTCTGTAAAATACTCTCCTCATCCTCGGCACTGACCGTAGGAGAGAAGCTGCGAGATAAAGCATTGACTTTAACATTCTTAGTACCAGGGATATAGGTAACAGAAAAATGAAACCGAGAAAAAAAAGTGCCCACCTAGCTTGACGGGAATTCAAGCGCTTGGCAGCATCCAGATAGATCAAATTCTTATGGTCTGTGAAAATCGGAATAGGAAATCTAGCGCCTTCCAAAAAATGACGCCGATGTTCAAATGCGAGTTTAATAGCCAGCAACTCCCAATTACCAGCATCATAATTCAGTTCTGTTTCCGAAAACTTTTTCGAAAAGAAGGCACAAGGATGTACTCCACCCTTGTTCTCCTGAGACAAAACTGCTCCGACCCCCACCGATGAAGCATCGACCTCGACCAAAAAAGGCATGGTCTCAACAGGCTGCATTAGGATAGGGGCAGAACTGAACCTCTCTTTGAGATACTCAAATGCTACAATGGCCTCAGTAGTCCACTGGGCCATATTCGCACCTTTCCTGGTGAGATTGGTTAGAGGCTTAACAATTATAGAAAAATTCTTAATGAATTTCCTGTAATAATTGACAAAACCCCAAAATCTCTGTATAGATCTAAACCAATAGGCCTAGGCCATTCATGTACAGCCTAAACCTTCACCGGGTCCATCTCTAAGCCCTCGCTGGAGACAATGTAGCCCAAAAAATGAATTTTCTGCACAGCAAACTCACATTTCTCCAGCTTAGCAAAGAGGGAATTATCACTCAATAACTGCAAAACTTCACATACACTTTGCCAATGGGACTCTAAATCTGGTGAATAAATCAAAATGTCATCCAAATACACAACCAAATTCTTACGAATCAAAGGTCTCAGGATGTCATTATTAAGGTTCTGAAAAAATGCAGCTGCATTGGTAAGACCCAAATGCATCATCAGATTCTCAAAATGACCTACCTGAGTGTTAAAATCAGTTTCCCATTCATCACCCTCCTTCACTCGTAACAAATTGTATGCCCCCCGGAGATCAATTTTAGAGAACCACTTGGCCCCCACCAACTGGTTAAACAAGTCAGGAATTAATGGCAATGGATAGGAATAGCGTACGGTAATCCTATGAATTTCAAGAAAGTCGAGACATGGACGTAAACCCACGTCCTTTTTTTTAACAAGGAAAAATCCAACTACCACAGGCGACTTAGAAGGTCTAATGTGACCAGCAGCCAGGCTAGTCTGTATGTACTCCTCCAAGGCCTTTCTTTCAGGAATAGTCAGATTAAACAAGCTACTCTTGGGAAGAGTAGCTCCAGGAACAAACTCAATGGCACAATCATAATCCCTTTGAGGAGGTAAAACTTGCGATTTCTCCTCTGAAAAAACCCTCCAAAAATCTTGAATAGGTACAGGTAATTCCCTTTTTTCCACAGCCGCAATGCGACCATTACAACATTTATCATAGCACTTCGGACTCCAAGACTTAATCACATTAGTAGACCAGTCCAGTAAAGGATTGTGCAGTTTTAGCCAAGACAAACCTAAAACGACCGGAGAGGGTAAATTATCTAATACAACCAAGTCCAAAATTTCTTGGTGAACTCCATTGATAGTGAGGGGAAATGCAACAACCTTGTGAGTAATACATTCAAGGGAGTGTTATCAATTGCAATCACAGAAATAGGTGATGACAAAGGTTTGGATTTCAATTTAAGGTTTTCCAAAAACCCTTTATCAATCACATTAAGTGTTGAACCACAATCCACAAATACCTGAAATTCAATCAAATTTTCCTGCAAAGAAGTACTCCCAGAAAGAAATACTCCTGTAGAGCGTAAACAAGCTATACAGGTGTAACTGACCTTTTTTTTTTCTTTACTTAAGCGAAGCTCACAATACTTAATCAAATGGTCAGCTTTACCACAATAATGACACAATCACTCGGCGAACCTCCGGTCTCTTTCCTGAGAGGTGAGCGACTTCACCCCCACCTCCATTGGTTCTCCGCCATCAGAGCAGATTTTCTGGGGAGTAGGACCTGACATTACAGAAGTCTTTACCTCATTCACCCTGGACCTCAGTCTCCTGTCCACAGGAACAGCTAACTGCATGGCATCCTGCAGAGTCTCAGGGGCGGGGAATGCAATTAGCAAATCCTTAACCCTGTCACTCAGACCAGCAAGAAATAAATATTTCAGCACAGGATCATTCCATCTGACTTCTGAAGCTCATCTCCTGAAGTGTGTGCAATAATTTTCAACATCACCTGACCCCTGATTCAAACACCTGAGTTCTGCCTCAGTAGATGAGACTCAGTCAGGATCATCAGATAATAGACCCGTAGCAGAAAAAAAAATTTCTACAGACCTTAATCATGGATCAATATGTTGGAGAGGAAAGGCCAACCCCTGTGGTTCATTGGGAAAAAGTGACATAATAAAACCCATGCGCTGTGATTCATTCCCAGAGGACCTTGGTCTCAAACGAAAATATAACAAACAAGCATTTTTAAAGGAAAAAAAATCTTGCTGTTTACCATAAAAAACATCAGGCAGTCCTACCTTGGGTTCAACAAAATGCGCTTCAGAACAGCTACTCACGTGTTGCTGAAGCTCGGCCATCCCCAGAGACAATCCCTGCAGGCGTTGAGTCAAATCTTGGACGGAAACCATACTGATTCCTGAATTTCTTTCCTTTTATTTTTTTGGGCTGGACTTACTGTTATGATCAGCATCATGTACTAAGGAAATATAGGGGAAAGCTGTACCTACAGTAAGACTAAGCTGAATCCCTACAATGTAGCGGGCTGCCTGTTCCTAGCGAACAGACCCGCCTTAGTCCTCGGCTAGTCTGAACGAAGACCTATAGCATTAAGGGAGGGGTCCCTAAAAGAACTAAGGACTGGGACAAAAATGGGATACCTCCTAAACAGAGAAGTTGTTGCAGAACACAAAAAGACAAACAGACAAAAAGGTACTACAGGTCCCAGAAGGACCAAGCGAACTGACAGAGAAAGGTACCGAAGCACCAGGCTAGAGAAACAGTCAAACACTGAAGTCCAGCACAGCCAGGAGAGCGGAGCTGGAATATAAAGGCAGATGGTCACGTGACCGCAAAACACAAGATGGAAAAAACAAACAGGAGGGTTCTAACATATTTATATTATGGTAATGGCCAAATAACTCTGGGCATTCCCAACCTATTAATAAATGCCCGCAGTTATCTCTTTTCCCTTAGCTGGTTATTAAAAATAGGGGAGACTGCACGTCGATTTTTTTTCATTCATTAATTTATTACAAATAAATCAATTTAATTAAAAATACTAATAAATCAATAAATGAAAAAAACTAAATGTGGTCCCCTCTTTTTTTAACAACCAGCCAAGAGAACCAGCCAAGAGAAAGAAGACTTGTCTGCAGGTAGTATTGTGTCCCCCTAACCTGTGCCTTATATTTAGGTCTTTTCTTGGCAAAATTTGGGATAAACCGCCGGTAAAATCTCACAATTCCAAGAAACGCTCTCACCTGCTTCTTGGAGAGCAGTTGCGGCCATGTCTGGATTGATTCAACTTTATTGACTTGCGGCTTAATTTTGCCTCTCCCGACAACGTACTAAGTTACTTGGCTTCCTCCTTCACAATGGCACATTTCTTTGGATTTATATGGCACATTTCTTTGGATTTATAGTAAATCCCGCCTCCCTCAGCGCATCCAGAATTGCCTGTAGCTTTGGTAGATGACTAGAACTGTCTTGAGCAACCCCATTACAGACAGTAACATTGCCACATGCCTCTTTCAAGGTCGAGTCCCGAACTTGAGCAGACCCAAAGTTCTCTCCAGGCACCTCTAACTCAAGGAGGTTGGCCTCCTCAGTCACAGTCTCGTCCTCATCGCTGGCAAGTACACACAATTTTAACTCATCCACTTCTAATATAGACTGGGATATTTCCCTAGGGACCTGGCTTTTGGTAACGTCACTAAGTCAGGTTCCCTTCCCCCACAAGTCCCAGAACAAAGGAAAACTGTGCCCCAATATGACGGGATGTATCAGGTCCTTGACCACCCTGACCTCATGGGATTAGGCATCATGGTCTGTTCTCACTGTCAATCTGGCCACTGGGTAGTCCTTAGTGTCCCCATGTATGCAATAAACACCCACAGTTTTGGCAGGGATCAGCTGGTGGGGAAGGGTGGCACTGATTAGAGTCACCAGACTCCCTGAGTCCAATAGTCCAAGCACCATCACCCCATTAACGGACACGGCACACACCTGCGGCCCCTCACCAGGTTGGCCATCCATGCCACACGCCGGATAGGCATAATAAGAACAATGTTGGCCTAGGCTCCAGTCCATTGTTTCAAAGGACATATGGCACTGGACGACTATGTGTCCAGGACTATGACACCGTCAACATACCACATCCCTTACAGCAGTCTTTGCAGGTCCCTCAGAGGGATTTGGACGACCCCCGTTTGTGACTCAAGACCCCTTACGTGGTGAGCCCGCACCTCATTCTATACTCCAGTATGGGGAATTGACTATGTCCGGTTTCCCGAAGGATTTTTTGACCACATGGTATCTTCCTACTAGGCCCATGAGGTTGTCCGCGTACCGAGGGTCACCCTGAGCAACCCAGGTCTACACTGGCCTGGGTAGGGAATGGATGAACCTGCCCATCACCACGAACTGTACCATCTCGGCTGGAGAGGAAGACTCTGGCTGCAGCCACTTCTTGACTAGACGTAGCAAGTCAAACATCTGTGAGAGGGGAGGTTTGTCACCAGTATACGCCCAATGGTGGACCCTTTGCACTCTTACAGATATAGTCACTCCTGAGCTTGCCAATATCTCTGTTTTTAATTTGCCATACTACTGTGCATCCTGTAGGGCCAGGTCATACTAGGCCTTTTGGGGTTCACCCATTAAATAGGGGGCCAGCACCTCCACCCACTGCTCTGGTGGCAGCTTCTCCCACTCTACTACTCTCTCGAATAGTCAAAAATGCCCCAACATCATCACCTGGAGTCATCTTTGGAATCGCTCGCCTTATCCCTTTCCGGACATATGAGACATCACCTGGACTTGGGGGAGGGGCGGTTTCTCTGCTGCGGATATGCCCTGCTAAGAGTTCCATCTGTCGTTGCTGCTGTTGGATCTGCTGCATCAGGAGTTTATTGGTCTCTTGCAGTACCTTCTGCTGCTCTCAGTGCTGCTGCTCTATTTTCTGCTGGCTCTGCAGGTGCTGCTGTTGACTTTGGACCAGGCGCTTAATGAGCTCCTTCATGCTGCCAGACTTCTGTGGCTGGCTGGCGGCCTTTACCCAGGACATCCACCGGTCTCTGTGGCAGGTACACGTGTTCCTTGAATCTTGCACGCACTCTTGCACCAACTGTGGTAAGACGACTCACTCGGCTGCTTTCAGAAGTAGACTCAGGAAACAATTTCCTCTGCAGGTTTATTGTAACGACATAAAACACTGCAGGTTTAGTAAAGTAAACACGGCCTTTCTGACGTAATGGCAAAACAAAAGATAAATGATAGCATGCGTGTGAGGTTTACCCACACAAGTTATAACACACCCTTCAGCTCCTCCTGAGCTGAAGCTTTCCAGTCTGGAGACTTGCCTCTCCAGATAAACAACCCCGAAAAAAAAATAGTGATTGAGCATTTATCCTTGCTCAGCCACAACCTGAGATGGAGGTAGGGTAATGACTTCCCTCCCATCTCTATGTCAATCACACAAAACCACTCCCTTTAGGTGATTTAATCCCCCAACATATAACATGCTGAAGGAAAGTTGTAGTTTCAGTTCGCTAAGTCTAGCAGCCGTGGCGAAGCATACCTCCCCTCACATATTACACCAGTGACTCGGTCACAATGTCATCTGTCAGCCTGACCCATATTAAATTTTAAAAAATTACACGTTAGCATATATATTTTATTGCTGTATGGAGTGTGATTCTATTAAATTTTATAATAAATATACAATAAATAGAGAAATTGTGTAATAATGCATTTCAAGAAAAGCAAATTGTGGACACATATCTACAGTATTTGCATCAACCCATATATTTTTTTTACCAAAAAAGGGGGTCCACAAATTCCACTCCCCAAATTGTAGTTTTATAATGCATTACGTTTTACAATGTTGTGGACACCATGTTAAAAGGAGCTTTCAAGGAAGCCTGTCATGTCCGATATTGATATTTACATGCAGATATGTGCTTAATCTGCAGGTTAATAGTGTAATGAAGGTGCTCTACCTGCTTTTAGTCTTACAGGAATGCCGGCATGGCTACAGTCATGGCTCAGAGCCCCGAGAGCTACATCTGTATGCATATCCTGGCTCTTTTGCTATAGTCTTGGCAGTGTATGACTATAGAGACGGCTGTCAGTCAGTGATGGGACTATTCTCTCAATGCTCTGAGTGGTGACGATAAATACTTCAGGAAGGCCTGTATGACTAAAATTTGGTGATCTCCCACGAGAAATAAAGTTAATTTTCTCTTAGGTGCCACACTTTCAGTGTAATTTGTTAACTTGCGACAGAAAGTAATCTCTAGACATGAGTGGATAAAGTAAAATTCATATGTGCTTGATTGCAATGATTTTCCTAGGATATTCTCATCTACTGCTTTCTGCAATTAGCAATATGCATGGCCAGAAAACATGCTACCACTCATTCATTTCTGTGAAAACCTCAAGATTCACATGTCCAAGCTCACCTAAGTCATTGCCACATCATGTAAATTGTGCTACCTCTTGCAAAATTATTATATGTGCTCAGTATTGATGCACTACCACAAGCAGATCAGATGGTGACTGGTGAGAGCATCATACCAAACTGTGTTTTTGCTTTTTCACAGCAAGGAGAAACACTTGTCTGCTAACTGGAAGGGCTATCCTAGCTTCTTTTCATTGTTTTATAACTTTGCTAATACTTCCATGAGGCCTTCTTTGGGCTTTGCTGAGCAGGAAAATGTAAGATTTTTAAGTATTTTTGTTATGCGCTCACCTGAAATTCACTGAACAGATGATCAACCAGCTGAGAGAATCGAATAGTGAGGCAAACTCCAAAAATACAGAGTCCATTTTAGGACATGATCAGATATCAAAATCAAGCATCAGAATAATGTCAGTTTTAGGCAAAATACACTGTCTAAGAACTGACTTTGACATCTGGCTTTGATATGTAACTCTGAAACCTGACTTTGACATCTAAATCTGATATCTGACTTTGACATCTGATTTTGATAAGTCACTTTCACATCTGACTTTGATATATGTCTTTGATATCTGAATCAAAAGTAAGATTTCAAAGTCAGATGTCAAAGTCATATATCAAAGTCAGATGTCAAAGTCAGATATCAGATTCAGATGTCAAAGTCAGGGGTCAAAGTCAGATATCAGATTCAGATGTCAAAGTCACATATCAAAGTCAAATGTCAAAGTCACATAACAAATTCAGATGTCAAAGTCAGTTCTCAGACTGCGTATTTAGCTTCAAACTGACATTATTTTGATGTTTGACTTTAACATCTGATCATGTCCTAAAATGGACAGTGTAAAAAATACAAGTGGAAACTAAATACAAAGCTCATTGAATACTCATGAATACTGTATAAGTCAACCTTAAAAGGCCTTGGGTGAAGAGGTCAAAGAAGTCTAGGGGCATACTTGGAAAACCCGGCATAGAGTAAATAAACCTGAAACTGCTCTCACAAAAGGGGTATTTTTTAATGGCTTGTTAAAAAGCAAGTATGTCTTTAAAAACAACAAACCTGTTGCTCATCCTAAAATAGGGATTCTTTTTGATGGCTAGTGAAAAAAGCTAATACGCTTAATATGGTCAAATTGTTACACATTTCTTCCAGGCTATTAAAGGCTTAGCATTAGTTGCAATTCTATGCAAATCAATTAGATGCAATTGAAGTTTTTTTTAACCAGTTCCCGACCGCCCACTGTAGATAAACGTCGGCGCTTGCTGGGCTCTGTGCAGCGCCGACGTTTAAAAATGGTGGGTGGTCTCGCAGCGCTCAGGACCCCCAGGGTCCTGCAAGCGCTGCGATTCCGGTGCAGAGCGTTGGCTCTGACAGGGAACATCATCGGGACCTGATTAGATCAGGTCCCAGTGATGTTAACCCTTAGCTGTTTTCTATATGCTGCGATCTATTGTGATCGCGGCACATAGGAGACAGCAGGAGGAGAGGGGGTCGTCAACTTACCTCTCCGAAGACCTCCGAGTCCTTCCAGGACCTGGGGTTGCTATGGCAGCTGGAGGTCACATGACCGCCTCCAGCTCTGCCATATATGGTGTCCTGTCTGGCTCAGCTGCAGCTGTAGCCAGACAGGAGACTCTGACTGAAACAGTCAGGGAAGATCTCATGTAATGTAATGTAATACATGTCTATTACATTACATGAGATCAGTGATCAGAAAAATAAAAATTAATGTCCCATACAGAGACTAAGAAAAAATGTAAAAAAAGTAAAAAAAAAGTTTTTAACCTATTAAAAAAAAAATCACAAAATAAATAAAAATAAATAAATAAAATATTAAACCAATAAATCCGTATATTTTTACAAAACCAAAAAAAGTACACATATTTGGTATCGTCGTGTCCGAAACAACCCGAGCTATAAAACTGTCACACTAATTAACTCCTTCTGTGCACACCGTAATAAAAATAAATAAAAAACGGAGCAAAAAAATATGCTTTTTCATCATATCGCCAAACAAAAAGTGGAAAAAAATGCGATAAAAAAACAAAATAGAAATAAAAATAGTACCACTGAAAACGTTATCTTGTTATGCAAAAAAAAAGCCGCCATACAGCTCCATCAGCCGAAAAATAAAAAAGTTATAGCGCTCAGAATAAAGCAATGCAAAAAAATTTTTTTTCTATAAAATTGTTTTATTGTGTAAAAGCGCCAAAACATAAAAAAAAATACAGTAAGTGTAGTATCGCTGTAAACGTACTGACCCGAAGAATAACACTGCCTGATCACTTTTACCATATGCAGAACGGCATAAAAAAAAACTCAAAAAACAATTCCTGAATTGTTTGTTTTTGTTAATTTTACCTCCCAAAAAATGGAATAGAAAGCGATCAAAAAATGTCACATACCCAAAAATGGTACCAATAAAAATGTCAACTCGTCCCGCAAAAAACAAGCTGTCACATGACTCTGTCGGCCGAAATATGGAAAAATTATAGCTCTCAAAATATGGTGATGCAAAAACTAGAATTTGCAAAAAAAGCGTCTTTTAGTGTGTGACAGCTGTCAGTCATAAAAGCCCGATATAAATCTGGTATCTCTGTAATCGCACCGACCCGAAGAATAAAGTAATCTAATTAGTTATATCACACTAGGAATGGCGTAAAAAATAAATAAAACCAATTCTTCACCTGCTACTGATTTGTTTATTATGTCCCCAAAGATCCCAGTAAGGTTCTGCCCACATTTATCCTGTGCTCTGCGCTGAGCACTTACACCAGAGTTTCCGTGTAAATCTCTGAAATACATGATTCAGCCGGAACCCATGACGGAAGATTCCCTGTAATGAGGCAGACATAGGCCACTGTGGACGCCGTCAAGCCTGGGATCCCACGGTGTCATTTGTTTTAGGCGTGCATAAAAGTGCGGTTGGCCACAGTTTTGTGCACTTCTGAAAAAAAGGACACCGCTAAACAGAGGCCAGACGGTGTCCAGAGTAACTCTGCTGCCTCATTACAGTGAATGGATCCTGAAGGGGTTTCATCTGAATTACATCACTTGGAAATTTAGATGGAAACCCCGATGTAAGTGCTCAGCCTAGAGCGATAAATGTTACGTAAAATGTTCCCAATAAAAGCTTCAACTCAGTCCTCAAAAAAAGCTAGTCCCCACTCAGGTCCGTCATCTGTTAAAAATATAAGGGACTTCCAAGTTACTGGTAGCAGAAAGGCTCTGGAAAAGCAAAATGACCCTTGCCCCCCAAAAGAAATTCAGAAAATTTTGTGCTCCCAAATCCAAATGCCTATTCTACAATAATTTGTTCTGCAATTGTCAAATAGCACTCCGTCCCCCCCAGATCTCACCGTATGGCTAAGCGGTACGATACAGCCACATATGGGGTATTGACACTTTTAGAAGAAATTGTGTGACACATTTCGGCACCATTTTTACCCATTGCCCTGTGTGAAAATGTAAAATCTGAGGGTAAACATTTTTTTGTGGTAAAAATATAATTATGCTTTTTTCACTGCCCAATGGTATAAATTTAAAAATTAAAAAATACTCACTACTTCCCTAGATGAATTCCTTGAGAGGTGTAGTTTACAAAATGGGGTCACTTGTGGGGGTTTCTGCTGTTTTGGCATGTCAGCGACTCTTCAAATGTGACATGGTGTCTGCTGCCTATCCCAGCCAACATAGCGCTCCTTTCTCTTCCGAACCCTGCCGTACACCAAAGCAGTGGTTTTCCCCCACATATGGGGTATCTGCGTACTCAGGAGAAATTGTACAACAAATTTCATGGTGCAATTTATCCTGTTACCCTTATGATAATGCAAAATTAGGGAATGAAAAACATTTTTTATGGGAAAAATTTGAAAATTTTATTTTCACGGCTCAATATTATAAACTTCTGTGAAGCAGCTGGGGGTGCAAGGTGCTCACCACACATCTAGATAAGTTCCCTAAGGGGTCTAGTTTCCCAAATGGTGCCACTTGTGGGGGGTTTCTACTGTTTAGACACATTAGGGGCTCCCCAAATGCGACATGGCATCCGCTAATTATTCAAACAAATTTTGCATTCAAAAAGTCAAATGGCGCTCCTTCCATTTCAAACCCTGCCGTGCGCCCAAACAGTGGTTTTCCCTCACATATGGGGTATCAGCATGTTCAGGAGAAATTGCACAACAAACTTCATGGTGCAATTTATCCTGATACCTTATGATAATACAAAATTAGGGAATGGAAAACATTTTTTTGTGGGAAAAATGTGAAAATTTTATTTTTACGGCTCAATATTATAAACTTCTGTGAAGCAGCTGGGGGTGCAAGGTGCTCACCACACATCTAGATAAGTTCCCTAAGGGGTCTAGTTTCCAAAATGGGGGCACTTGTGGGGGGTTTCCACTGTTTAGGCACATTAGGGGCTCCCCAAATGTGACATGGCGTCCGCTAATTATTCAAACAAATTTTACATTCAAAAAGTCAAATGGCGCTCCTTCCCTTTCAAACCCTGCCATGTGCCCAAACAGTAATTTTGCCTCCACATATGGGGTATCGGCGAGTTTAGGAGAAATTGCACAACAAATTTCATGGTGCAATTTATCCTATTACCCTTATGATAATACAAAATTAAGGGATGAAAAACGGTTTTGTGGGAAAAATGTGAAAATTTTATTTTTACAGCTCAATATTATAAACTTCTGTGAAGCACCTTGGGGTTCAAGGTGCTCACCACACATCTAGATAAGTTCCCTAAGGGGTCTAGTTTCCAAAATGGTGTCACTTGTGGGGGGTGTCCACTGTTTAGGCACATCAGGAGCTCTCCAAACGCAACATGGCGTCTGCTAATTATTCAGACAAATTTTACATTCAAAAAGTCTAATGGCGCTCTTTCCCTTCCGAACCCTGCAGTGCGCCTAAACAGTGGTTTTCCCTCACATATGGGGTATCAGCACGCTCAAGAGAAATTGCACAAAAAAATTTGGGGTCCATTTTTTCCTGTTACCCCTGTGAAAATAAAAAAAATTGGGTCTAAAGTAACATTTTTGTGAAAAAAGTTAAATGTTATTTTTTTTCTTCCACATTCCAAAAATTCCTGTGAAGCACCTGAAGAATTAATAAAGTTCTTGAATGTGGTTTTGAGCACCTTGAGGGGTGCAGTTTTTAGAATGGTGTCACTTGTGTATTTTCTGTCATAAAGACCCCTCAAAGTGACTTCAAATATGATGTGGTCCCTAAAAAAATGTTTTTGTAAATTTTGTTGGAAAAATAAGAAATCGCTGGTCAACTTTTAACCCTTATAGCTCCCTAACAAAAAAAAAATTTGGTTCCAAAATTGTGCTGATGTAAAGTAGACATGTGGGAAATGTTATTTATTAACTATTTTGTGTGACATATCTCTCTGATTTAAGGGCATGAAAATTCAAAGTTTTAAAATTGCAAAATTTTCAAAATTTTTGCCAAATTTTCGATTTTTTCACAAATAAACGCAAGTGATATCGAAGAAATTTTACCAAAATCATGAAGTACAATATGTCATGAAAAAACAATCTCAGAATCAGGGGAATATATTGAAGCATTCCAGAGTAATTACCTCATAAAGTGACAGTGGTCAGAATTGAAAAAATTGGCCCGGTCACGAAGGCAAATACAGGCTCTGGCGCGAAGTGGTTAAAAAAAATTGAATTCAAATTTCAAAAGTTTCATTCATTTCTATTCTATGGAGCTTTGAGGACCATTAAGCGTTATGCTATGAGCTTCAATGATTACCACTGCTGATTGACAAATTACACATTTGGATTCATGCATCTACTGAACTTGCATAGTTGACCTAAGCAGTAAGCAGTATCCCAAATGTGCATTATTAGTTACTTCACTACTAGGTTTAGTCTTCTTTTAGTTGACCAATGACTATGTCAAGATTTTATGAAGAGTTAAACTTTATAAAATGATTCCTTATCCTTCATTTGCATCATACCACATATAACTTATCTTTTTGATAGTTTGACTCTCAATTCTCCCAAGAAATGATATTGAAAATGTTGCTTTTAATGTAGGTAATACACATTATTATTGTTAATAAAAGAAAATAGCAGTCAATAAAGCGATAAAACCCTATAAGAACACTTCTCTATTACTTCACTATATCTTTATGATTTTAATCAGTGCTCATCCTCTCCTCGCCCAGGTTTTAAAATTAATGTTCTAAGCACTGAAGCTCCATGGCTCCATGGTGTTTGAAGGGATATTATTTAGTGCTCTCAAATATAATTTCCTGAGGCAAGCCATATGCAATGGATAAGATCCAGGCAACTTCCTACTGATCTCTAGGTGGATGAGATTATTTTTCTACTCTGATGACAAAAACAAGAGCTAAGCTGGAACATTTGACATTTTTGCCTGCAATAAAAGTATTTTAGATTAGATGACTTTCCTTTATTTTTCCCACAAACAGACGGAATATTTTATAGAGTGAAATGTTTATTTAAATTTAAATATATATTATATTTTTCTTCAGGAAAACCTGTCACCATTATCATCTTTGAGACTTCTTACTTTCTCAGAGTCATAAGAATGGATATAAATGGATGATACATTGTGATTTCATGCAGAGCTCACATTGTCAGGATAAATTTAAAATATATTATGAAGCCCCATTAAAGCATAGCTGATTATGTTTCACTTTCTTTTACATACTGGCACAGTATGCACAAAGGAGGGGATCAATCATTAAAAAGGTCGGTCATTGTTTTAAAAAAAACAAACAGGTTTGAGCATGATTTAAAAATGACAAATATAATAATAATAATAATAATAATTTTTATTTCTTTAGTGCCAAAATATTCCGCAGCACTTTACAATTTTAGAGGTGTCTTGTACAGACAATAAATTACATGACATTACAGAATAAATATAACTCAGATATCCAAAGGAGTGAAGGACCTGCCTGCTTGCAAGCTTACAATCTATGAGAAAATAGGGGAGACAAGGTTGATTTAATCAGCCGTCATGTGCCTTTAACAGCCAAGGGTGGATTGGTGCTCTGCCCACAGCTGTTAACCTGTTAAATCCCTCTCTGACAAGGGATTTAACATGCGCCATCAGAGAGTGCATCATTCTACTTTCCCATTAGTACACCAGTGATGTGATCGCGGAGCACCAATGGATTTCAATAAAAGCCAGGGGTCTGTTGTTGAACCCAGTGTCTGTCATTACTTAGCTCCTGTGAACGTCAGCCCGTGGTGGGCATTCATAAGAGATCATCATTTCTGCTATACACATCAGTGCTGAAGCACTGCTATGCATAGCACAAGTGATTGGACGATTGCATCTTAAAGTCCCCTAAGGGAACTATTAAATACAGTAAAAAGTTAAAAAAATGCAAAAATTCAGATCACTCCCATTTTGCTCCACTGAAAATAAAACAATTAAAAATATAGAAAATACACATATTTGTTATCACTGTGTTAATAAATGTCCAATCTATAAAAATATAAAATAAATTTAACCAATCGATTAACGGCAAAACGTAAAAAAAAGTAAAAAGCCAGAATTTAGATCTTTAGGCCGACGCAACATTGCAAAAAAAAATGAAATAAAAGGCGATCAAAACATACTATCTACCCGAAAATAGTATCAATAAAAACTTCAGCTCAGGGCACAAAAAAGAAGCCATGACCCAGCCCCAAATCCTGAAAAATGAAAATGCTACTGGTCTCAGAAAATGATGAAAAAAGCAAAATGATTTTTTCATAGAAATTTCAAAATTGTATTTAACCACTTAAATAAAAAAAATGTATACATGTTTGGTCTCTGTGCACTCATACTGACATGGAGAATCATAAAGGCAGGTCAGTTTTACCATAGATTGAACATAGTAAATAAAAAAAACAAATGTGGAATTATACTTTTTTTTGCAATTTCACCGCACATTTATTTTTTATTCCTGTTTTCCTGTACACTATATGGTAAAATTAAAGGTGTCATTCAAAAGTACAACTCGTACCCCAAAAAACAAGGGCTTATCTCTCCATGGCGTGAAGGGTTAAGAGCAAAAAAAACATAGCTGACCAGTTGAAGCACTGTGCACTAGAATTGTGATGGACACATTTTGGAGTTCGTCTCATTTAAAAATTTTGCAATTTTTTTTTTTTTTTTTTTAAATGTGGATGTAACTTAATAGAAGTGAATAAACACTCGCCATAGAGCAGACAGCTCTATTATAATTAAAGCAAAAAATTTGGCCCATAACTATGGGAGATTAAACTTTTTTATGCAAGGACAGCCAGAAATGCAGGAAAATGTATTAAGAGGTGTTTCTTAATAGTGTTGAGCCACCCCCGTAGTGTTCGGGTTCGGTTCGGTTCGTCGAACACCGGGATGTTTGAGGAACTGTTCGTCGAACTGTTCGTCGAACACCTTAGAACACCATCAAACACCGTTAAAACCAATGGCAGGCAAACAAAAACACATAGGAACACATAGAAAACACCTTCAAAGGTGTCCAAAAGCTCACAAACTGCTCAGAAGACGCTTTCTTTTAAAAAGCCGGCCGGCAATTCAGCAGCGGCATACACCGGTACCCGACAATTTAGACATGAAGGAATAGAGCATCACACATAGATTAGATAGATAGAAACATGTCAGTCACATATATATGAAGTACAGTGACAGTGTTGCTTACTGTACTTGTCATTTAGTGTAAAGGATTTATTAAAAAATATAATAGTGTTTTCGTGCACCATCTCTTTAAAAAAGCCGGCCGGCAATTCAGCAGCTGTACCCGACAATTTATAACAGACAGAATAGAGCTTCACACATAGATTAGATAGAAACATGTCAGTCACATATATATGAAGTACTGTGACAGTGTTGCTTACTGTACTTGTCATTTACTGCAAAGGATTTATTAAAAAAAATAATAGTGTTTTCATGCACCGTCTCTTTAAAAAAGCCGGCTGGCAATTCAGCATCTGTACCCGACAATTTAGAATAGAAGGAATAGAGAATCACACATAGATTAGATAGATAGAAACATGTCAGCCACATATATATGAAGTACAGTGACAGTGTTGCTTACTGTAATTGTCATTTAGTGTAAAGGATTTATCAAAAAAAATAATAGTGTTTTCATGCACCGTCTCTTTAAAAAAGCCGGCCGGCAATTCAGCATCTGTACCCGACAATTTATAACAGACAAAATAGAGCTTCACACATAGATTAGATAGATAGAAACATGTCAGTCACATATATAATAAGTACAGTGATAGTGTTGGTTACTGTACTTGTCATTTAGTAATAAAATAAAGGATTTATTATTAAAAAAAATTGGCGTGGGGTTCCCCGTAATTTTAGTCTCTAGCGGAGGTTAAGCAAACAGCTGGGGCAGATGTTTGAAGCCTGGGAAGGGGGTAATACCCACGGAGCTTCCCAGGCTACTAATATCAGCCCCCAGCTGAATACCTAGCCTTTACTAGCTATTAAAATGGAGGACCCCCCCAAAAAAATGACGTGGGGTCCCCCCTAACTTAATAGCTAGCAAAGGCTAGGCAGACAGCTGGGGGCTGATATTAATAGCCCAGGAAGGGAGCCATGAATATTGGCCCCCTCCCAGGCTAGAAACACCAGCCGTCAGCCGCCCCAGAAATGGCACATCTATAGCATGCGCCAATTCTGGCACTTAGCCTCGCTCTTCCACGCTGCCCTGTAGCGGTGGCAGGGGGTAATAGGGTTGGGGTTGATGTCAGCTTATAATGCCAGCTGACATCAAGCCCAGGTTAGTAATGGAGAGGCGTCTATAAGACACCCCCATTACTAACCCCATAGTCAAAGTTAAAAAAAACACAAACACCCAGAATAAAGTCCTTTAATTGAAATAAAGACACAATTCTTTATTGTTCTAAATTAAACCATACTTACCGTCACGCCCATTCCAGCTGAAGCCAATGATCTCCTGCAATAAAAGAAAAATAATAAAGCAACATCATCCTTACCTTTCCATGGTTCCCAGGATGGCTCCAGCTCTGCTACATCGAGATGACAGGCTGGACCTGCAGAACGCTGCCATCCAGCCTGTCATCCCGCAGACACTGAGAAGCGCAGGCATGCTTGCGCTCCTCAGTGTCTGACTGTGACGGCATCCAGATGAGCCGACAATGAACTCGGCTCACCTCATGTACGTCACTGACAGCGTGGGAAAATTCTCCTGCACTCAGCGCTTCAGCGTGAGAATTTTCCCACGCTGTCAGTGACGTGCATGAGGTGCGCCGAGTTCATTGGACATGACCTCGGCTCATCTGGATGCCGTCACAGCCAGACACTGAGGAGCGCAAGTATGCCTGCGCTTCTCAGTGTCTGCGGGATGACAGGCTGGATGGCAGCTTTCTGCTGCGGTCCAGCCTGTCATCTCGATGTAGCAGAGCTGAAGCTGTCGTGGGAGCCATGGAAAGGTAAGGATGATGTTGCTTTATTATTTTACTTTTATTGCAGGAGATCGTTGGCTTCAGCTGGAATGGGCGTGATGGTAAGTATGGTTTTATTTAGAACAATAAAGAATTGTGTGTTTATTTCAATTAAAGGACTTTTTTCTGGGTGTTGGGTTTTTTTTAAATACTTTACTAGAAATTCATGGTGGTCATGTCTAATATTGGCGTGACCCCATGAATTTCGGGCTTAGGGCCAGCTGATAATGCCAAGCTGGCCTTAACCCCTTTATTACCCAGTGAGCCACCGCACCAGGGCCCTGGATGAGTTGGGTACAGCGCCAGAAGATGGCGCTTCTATGAACGCGCCATTTTCCGGGGCGGCTGCGGACTGCAATTTGCAGCGGGTGGGGCCCAGAAAGCTTGGGCCTCCCTGCGCTGCAGATTCCAGCCCCCAGCTGCCTAGTTGTACCTGGCTGGACACAAAAATAGGGCGAAGCCCCACGTATTTTTTTTTTAAATTCATGAAATTCATGGAATAATTAAGAAAAAAAGGGCTTCCCTATATTGTTGTGTCCGGCTAGGTACAAATAGGCAGCTGGTGGTTGGGAGCAGCCCGTTCCTGCCTGCTGTACCTGACTGGACACAAATATAGGGCGAAGCCCCACATCAATTTTTTTTTCATTATTTCATGAATTTCCTGAAATAATTTAAAAAAAATTGACGTGGGGCTTCGCCCTATATTTGTGTCCAGTCAGGTACAGCAGGCAGGAACGGGCTGCCCCCAACCACCAGCTGCCTATTTGTACCTGGCCAGACACAACAATATAGGGAAGCCCTTTTTTTCTTAATTATTCCATGAATTTCATGAAATAATTAAAAAAAAAAATGCGTGGGGCTTCGCCCTATTTTTGTGCCCAGCCAGGTACAACTAGGCAGCTGGGAGCTGGAATCCGCAGCGCAGGGAGGCCCAAGCTTTCTGGGCCCCACCCGCTGCAAATTGCAGTCCGCAGCCGCCCCAGAAAATGGCGCGTTCATAGAAGCGCCATCTTCTGGCGCTGTACCCAACTCATCCAGGGCCCTGGTGCGGTGGCTCACTGGGTAATAAAGGGGTTAAGGCCAGCTTGGCATTATCAGCTGGCCCTAAGCCCGAAATTCATGGGGTCACGCCAATATTAGACATGACCACCATGAATTTCTAGAAAAGTATTTAAAAAAACACAACACCCAGAATAAAGTCCTTTAATTGAAATAAACACACAATTCTTTATTGTTCTAAATTAAACCATACTTACCGTCACGCCCATTCCAGCTGAAGCCAACGATCTCCTGCAATAAAAGCAAAATAATAAAGCAACATCATCCTTACCTTTCCATGGTTCCCACGACAGCTTCAGCTCTGCTACATCGAGATGACAGGCTGGACCGCAGCAGAAAGCTGCCATCCAGCCTGTCATCCCGCGGAAACTGAGAAGCGCAGGCATGCTTGCGCTCCTCAGTGTCTCGCTGTGACGGCATAAAGATGAGACAAGTTCATGTCCAATGAACTCGGCTCACCTCATGCACGTCACTGACAGCGTGGGAGAATTCTCCTGCACTCAGCACTTCAGCGTGAAAATTCTCCCACGCTGTCAGTGACGTACATGAGGTCAGCTGAGTTCATTGGACATGAATGAGCTCACCTCATGCACGTCACTGACAGCGTGGGAGAATTCTCACGCTGTAGCGCTGAGTGCAGGAGAATTTTCCCACGCTGTCAGTGACGTGCATGAGGTGAGCTCATTCATGTCCAATGATCTCAGTGACTGACATGTTTCTATCTACCTAATCTATGTGTGATTCTCTATTCCTTCTATTCTAAATTGTCGGGTACAGATGCTGTACCCGACAATTTAGTACAGATGCTGAATTGCCGGCCGGCTTTTTTAAAGAGACAGTGCATGAAAACACTATTATTTTTTTTAATAAATCCTTTATACTAAATGACAAGTACAGTAATCAACACTGTCACTGTACTTCATATATATGTGACTGACATGTTTCTATCTATCTAATCTATGTGTGAAGCTCTATTCTGTCTGTTATAAATTGTCGGGTACCGCTGCTGAATTGCCGGCCGGCTTTTTTAAAGAGACGGTGCATGAAAACACTATTATTTTTTTTGATAAATCCTTTACACTAAATGACAAGTACAGTAAGCAGCACTGTCACTGTGCTTTTTATATGTGTGACTGACATGTTTCTATCTATCTAATCTATGTGTGAAGCTCTATTCTTTCGGTTCTAAATTGTCGGGTACCGGTGTATGCCGCTGATGAATTGCCGGCTTTTCATGTTTCACTGTTGGCACTGTTCCCATCGATTTGGGCAATCACTGTAATGCCACAACCACCATGGCTGTGACATTACAGTGAGTGGCAGACAATCCCTGCATGATTGGTGCTCTAAATAGCGCCAGACATGCAGGACAAGCTTTTGGTGCACGAACAGTTATCGAACATAACCTCGAACAGCCGAATTTTTTGCAAATCGTTCGGGTTCGTCGAACAACTCGAACACCGCCCAAAACAGCTCGAATTTGAGATTGGCGAACAGTTCTAGTCGAACACCGCTCATCTCTATTTCTTAATAGATTATTCACATTTTATTTCATTATTGTCCCATAACAGTTAGTTTTTTTACAGTATAATACAGTACCTCTGTACATATGGAGCCAGATGGATCATGCCATGACTACTTTTCATATGAACAGAAAAAATACTTTGTAGGCATGTGTATAACATTGAAATCCAACAGGGATTAAACAAATTGTTTGGCACCTATATAAAAGGCAAATAACACCTCTGAAATTTAAGGAAATGATATGACTGTGTGTATCAGTCTTTATCATAAAAGAGTCATACCTCATGTTCAGGTGAGTCAAAATACCTGTAGGTTTTCCAGGTCCTCCCTTGACAGTCTTCAGATCTTAAAGACTTAAAGATTACCTTTTTCCCATTGTCACAAAGCTTGATCAGAAACTCTTTTCACTTAAATTGGCAAAACACAATAATCCAAATGATTTTATAATTGTAATTACTATATTTATCATACTATGGAAAGTAACAGTATATTCAGCACACAACCCATGGCCAGATAAAGCTTCTAATTTCTATCGGAAAGAAAAATCAATAAATCCATCCACACCACGTGTACTTATATTCAGCGAAAGCCTTTAATCACAGCATAGTGGTGCCAAGCAACAGAAATCTGTTCTGCTGCATAGAATTTTAGAGCTTCAAAACCTTTTTCTATCAATTATGAGTTTCGTTAACCATAGTCTGGAAAAAGTAAATAGGCAATGGAAATACATAATTTTTGCAACGATACAAATAGTGTTGAGCGAGCACTAAAATGCTCGGGTGCTCGAAGTTCGGGCTGAGCTCTCCGTGATACTCGGGTGCTCGACCCGAGCAACGAGCCCAATGTTAGTCTATGGGAGACTCGAGCATTTTTGCGGTGGCACCCCCGGCCGTCTTTTTAAAGCCTAACAAGTGCCCAAAACGATAGTGACAGTTCTCAAATGACATGGGGACAGCATGGGAATCGCCCCAGGAAGCATTTCTGACCCCCAGGTCACTGCTGTCAACAATGTGGTCAGAGGTATTAAGCCACTTTTACAGGCTCACAATAAAACGAAAGTGAAACTTTTTTCCTGTGAAATATGTTAAGGAACATCCTTTCCAGGGAAAAGACTTGTGTATAAGTTAAAATAAATTACCAAAAACAAAAATACTCCTCCACACCTTTGGCTATGTTTACAATTAGAATTTTTTATGCTTTTTTGCACTTTTGTATTGCTTTCAACTATGACAAATGCATTCACCGGGAAATGTCATTTTAACATTTTACAACCTTATCTGGCCATGTTCTGTGTGACACATGCATAAAGTGCTGAAAAGACATGGGAACAGCATGGGGAAGACTCCTGGAAGCATCTCTGACTCCCAGGTCACTGTCTAAAAGTGTTCCCATCATAAGTGATCCTTACCGCATCAGAAGATGCAGACTTGCAACTATCCCCATGCAAATTCTAGTCCCAGGGCAGTGTTCAATTGTACCTCCCCCATTCCTTGCAATACAAGCGCAAGTATGCAGCCTGCCACCCACCCACCCCCAGGCTGCAATACCATACTGCTTGCTTGCTTGAACTTGAAATTGGGCCTTTTAGGCATGTGGAGGCGGAATCTGGCCACCACGTCATGACTGTGTTGGTGGCCTGGAATCCATACTCAGTCCCCAGCCGCCCGGCGGCCAGGTGTCCATACTCAGTCCCCAGCCGCCCCGCGGCCTAGTGTCCACACGGTCCCCAGCCGCCTGGGGGCAGTCGGGTGTCCATAAACGGTCCCCAGCCGCCACCATTTCTCCTTGGAACATCCCCCCACACACTTTTCTTAGCCCGGCCTGCTTTAGGCAGCATTGGACGAGCCCACCAGAGAACCAGACTCCTCCGGTGGGCCCTGACTTCTCCATCGGTGGAGTTGAGAGTGCCAAGGTGAGGAGCATGATGATGATGATGACAGAAATTAGCATCTGCTATGTTTTCTTTTAATGCAAGTGTAAGTGTGCAGCCTGCCACCCACCCACCCCCAGACTGCAATTCATACTGCTAGCTTGCACTTGAAATGGGGCCTTTTAGTTTAGAGGAGGCCGAAGCTGGCCACTACCTCATGGCTGCTTCGGCAGCGAGGTATCCATACTCAGTCCCCAGCCGCCCCTATTTGTCCTGGTGTGCCATAATAAGATTAAGCGCGTATACCAAAACATTACCTGTGCCCTCCCCAGTGCATTTAGTGGGAAGGAGAGCCTATTCCGCTGTAGTGTGTGCATGCTAAACCCCTGTTCATGGTACATGCGAAGATGCCTCCCACCTTGCACCTGTCGTTGCAGACTTGCAACTATCCCCATTCAAGTCCTTGTCCCAGTGCAGTGTTCAATTGTACCTCTCCCATTCCTTGCAATGCAAGCGCAAGTATGCAGCCTGCCACCCACCCACCCCCAGGCTGCAATACTATACTGATTGCTTGCTTGCACTTTAAATTGGGCCTTTTAGGCATGTGGAGGCGGAATCTGGCCACCACGCCATGGCTGTGTCGGCGGCCTGGTATCCATACTCAGTCCCCAGCCGCCTGGTGGCTGGGTGTCCCCGCTTGCTCCCCAGCCTCCAGGGGGTGGCCGGGTGTCCATACTCTGTCCCCAGCCACCCCTATTTGTACCGGTAACCTTTCCCACACTTTTCTTAGCCTGGCCTGCTTTAGGGCAGCATTGGCTGAGCCCACCGGACTATCAGACTCCTCCGATGGACCCTGGCTTCTCCATCAGGGGAATTGAGAGTGCCACGGTGAGGAGCATGATGAGGATGATAGAAGTTAGCATCTACTTTGTTTTGTTGTAATGCAAGCGCATGTATGTAGTAGCGGCTAGGCCTGAGGAGGTCAGCGTTTTGGCGCATATCCTACCTCCTCCGAGGATTGCTGGATGTTTTCCTGCTACTCTCCAAGTTCTATGACTCCCATTAAAACAAAGCTTCAGGTGAATCATGATGGATGAGGTAGTGGCAAAGGAGAAAGAGCAGGAGGAACAGGGACCATTCACATCAATATCAGGCCAGTCAACCAGATATGTCTTGTAGGATATGTTTCTGTAACAAAAGGAGCGGTTCGGCTACACAGTTATAGGGCATACAGTGAGTGCAATGCCTACCAAAATTTCGAGGCACTCCAATGCCCCTTGGAAATGACATGGAAGTCAGAGGGCGTTAACTAAACCTTTTTTTCCATTTATAGCAACTGGGTCTCCTGTGCACTGTTGGCCTAAGCAGTGAATGGAATGCTTTCCAAAAATTATGAGGTACTGCAATGCCCCTTACAAGAGCCATGTGTGGCACTCCAGGGGTCTGGTCACCACAGTAATAGAGATTACGTCGGAGAGCAAGTGGGAGGTTTCCTGGTCAGGATCCCTTAAACATGCAACATCCTCCTGCCCCAGTCCTGGGAGGGGAGAATTCTGCTCTTATAAACTGGATCTGGGGTGGAGTTGAGTGAGTCAGAGAACAGAGAACAGTCAGAGTCAGAGTGAGAGCAAGGGAAAGTAACAGCAAGGAGCTCTGTAGGAGCTAGGAGCTAAAGACGAGGGGCTGGAAGCTGAGAAGAGCTCGCCCTGGCAGAAGACAATAGGAATCGGACACAGGAGTCCGAAGCTGTGAGGACTTATATATCCAGCAGCAGAAACCAGCCGGCATGGGATTTCAGGTCCTCTGGCCATAGAAGCCCGGAGGCTCAGTCACAAGCAAGGGACCAGCACCGCCGTCGTGGAGCGGAGGCTAACAGAAGGCCCCAAGTCACCAGCCATACGGGTGAGCACTACACGGTACACTCAGGGACGTGGGCTACTACTACCCGCTTACAGCAAGGTAGCCAGGAAGAGTGCAGACAGATGAGGAGGCCTACAACTCCACCTGGCCAGGGGAACTCCTGCTTGCTCACAGACTGACCAGGCCTCTTATGCTAGCCAGTACTCCCGGGAGGGTCTACCTTATAATAATCAGTAAAGACCCTGAACTGCACTGCAAAGACTCTGAGTCATTCCTGCTGCGCTCGTGCACCATCACCCCCATCATCCACACTCATTGCCCTGAGGCTATACTCCTCCCGTGGGGAGTTATCCCAATCTCTGCTGCGCACACAACACCAGCCTCAGCGTTCTGCCTCGCAGTGGTGGTACTCCCTGACCGCAATCCACGGGTGGCGCAGTCGGACAATTAACCACAAAACCTAAGAAAGACTGCCACTGGTTTGACCAGCCTGAGCCACGAGACCGGGTCACCGCCACGGAGACTACAGACCCCAGAGACCCGGCACCGGGTATCCCACACACGTGTACACACGGCCCAGGGGGCGCGTCACATGCAGTTCAGCATATTACAAACATAAGTCCCATTTTTGGGGAGTGGGTGTCCCATAGTATTTGCTTATGCTTTCCCAGCAAAAGCTGCCAAAAATTAGGACGGAGCAACTTGCAATGCCCCTTACAAGAGCCATGCAGTACCACATATTACAAACATAAGTCCCATTATTGGGGAGTGTGTCTCCCATAGTATTTGCTTATGCTTTCCAAGCAAAAGCTGCCAAAAATTAGGACGGAGCAACTTGCAATGCCCCTTACAAGAGCCATGCAGTACAGCATATTACAAACATAAGTCCCATTATTGGGGAGTGGGTGTCCCATAGTATTTGCTTATGCCTTGCAAGCAAAAGCTGCCAAAAATTAGGACGGAGCAACTTGCAATGCCCCTTACAAGAGCCATGCAGTACAGCATATTACACACATAAGTCCCATTATTGGGGAGTGGGTCTCCCATAGTATTTGCTTTTGCCTTGCAAGCAAAAGCTGCCAAAAATTAGGACGGAGCAACTTGCAATGCCCCTTACAAGAGCCATGCAGCACAGAATATTACAAACATAAGTCCCATTATTGGGGAGTGGGTGTCCCATAGTATTTGCTTATGCCTTGCAAGCAAAATCTGCAAAAAATTAGGACGGAGCAACTTGCAATGCCCCTTACAAGAGCCATGCAGTACAGCATATTACAAACATAAATCCCATTATTGGGGAGTGGGTGTCCCATAGTATTTGCTTATGCCTTGCAGCAAAAGCTGCCAAAAATTATTATGGAGCAACTTGCAATTCCCCTTACAAGAGCCATGCAGTACAGCATATTACAAACATAAGTCCCATTATTAGGGAGTGGTGTCCCATAGTATTTGCTTATGCTTTCCAAGCAAAAGCTGCCAAAAATTAGTACGGAGCAACTTGCAATGCCCCTTACAAGAGCCATACAGTACAGCATATTACAAACATAAGTCCCATTATTGGGGAGTGGGTGTCCCATAGTATTTGCTTATGCCTTGCAAGCAAAAGCTGCCAAAAAAAAGGACGGAGGAACTTGCAATGCTGGCATCCTGGTGGTATAGTGGTGGTGGAGGTTGAGGATAAGGAGAAGAAGATAAAACAGCAGAAACGAGGAAGCGTATACCCATGTGTGGGTGTGAAGCGGTGCATGTGAATACACCTCCCGAAATAACACAGTGCATTTGACTTTATGCTACTCTGCTGTCATTTGGTGGTGATGAGAAGTCTGGCCCAATCCAGCCCTTGTTCATTTTGATAAGGGTCAGCTTGTCAGCATTGTCAGTTGACAGGCGAGTGAGCTTATCAGTTATAATTCCCCCAGCGGCACTAAAAACACGCTCCGATAACACGCTAGCGGCAGGCAGGCCAGGACCTCCAAGGCGTACAGAGCGAGTTCTTTCCAAGTGTCCAGCTTGGATACCCAATAATTAAAAGGCACAGAGGAATCACGGAGGACTCTGGTACGGTCGGCAAGGTACTCCCTCACCATCTTTTGAAACTTTCCACTCCTTGTGAGAGTACCCCGCGCGTCAGGGCCTGTAAGCTGGGCGGGTGTGAGAAAACTGTCCAAGAACGTTGACAGTGTCCCATGCCTCTGCTGGATTGGAGTTGCATCTCTCTCGCCTGTACGCCTTGGTTGGGCAACGAACTGTGACCTCTGCCGCTAGCGTGTTCAGATGGGAATTTTTTTAACAGTTCTGCAGCAATGGCCTTCTGGTACTGCCCCATTTTTGTAGACCTCTCCACCTAAGGAATAAGAGAGTGAAAGTTCTCCTTGTAGCGGGGGTCTACAAGTGTCACCAACCAGTAATGACTGTCACCCAACATTTTGACAACGCGAGGGTCACGGTTAAGGCAGCGTAACATAAAGTCAGCCATGCGTGCCAGACTGGTAACGGGCAAGATTTCCGTGTCCTCACCAAGATGATGACTGACCATGCTCTCCTCCTCCTCCTCCTCTTCCTCCTCCCCCCTGTCCTCTGGCCACCCACGCTGAACCGACGGTATGACACTTGTACAGGTACTACCGTCTACAACGCATGATAGCAGCTCCTGTTCCTCCTCCTCCTCCTCTCCCTCATTGTCACCCAATGCACGTTGGGATGAGATGAGGCTGGGCTGTGTGTAATCGCCCGCTACGGCTTCTTGATCCACCTCATCATACTCTGGCTGCAATGCCTCCTCTTTAATTCTCTGCAGAGAGCGTTGCAAAAGACAGAAAAGTGGGATGCTGACACTAATGATGGCATCATTGCCACTCAACATCTAGGTGGCCTCCTCAAAGTTTGTCAGGATGGTACATATGTCAGACATCCAGGTCCACTCCTGAGGTCTTATGTGTGGAGTCTGACCGGAATATCGACGGCCTTGTTGCAGCTGGTACTCCACAACTGCTCTCTTCTGCTCACAAATCCTTTGCAACATGTGTAGGGTAGAGTTCAAACGTGTGGGGACATCACACACCAGTCGGTGTGCCGAAAGCTGCAAACGCTGCTGCAACACAGCAAGGGCGGCGGAAGCTGAAGCCGACTTGCGAAAATGAGCTGACAGGCGGCGTACTTTTACGAGCAGATCTGGCAACTCGGGGTACGATTTAAGAAACCGCTGAACCACGAGGTTAAGCACATGAGCCAGGCATGGTACGTGTGTGATCTCACCTCGCCTCAGAGCCGCCACCAGGTTAAGGCCATTGTCACACACGACCATGCCGGGATGTAGGTTCAGCGGTCTCAGCCACAGATCTGCCTGCTCTTTCACAGCTGTCCACAACTCACAAGCAGTGTGAGGTTTATCACCTAAGCTTATGAGTTTCAGTACAGCCTGTTGCCGCTTGGCGGAGGCAGTACTGCAATGCTTCCAGATTGTAACTGATGTGGTGATATCTGAGCTGGAGGCTGAACATGAGGAGGAGGAGGAGGAGGATGCGCAGGAGCTGTACACTGTGGGGGCAACTCTGACTGACATAGGGCCCGCAATCCTCGGTGTGGGGAGGATGTGTTCCGTCCCAAGGTCCGACTGGGTCCCGGCTTCCACTATGTTTACCCAGTGTGCTATCAGAGAGATGTACCGTCCCTGGCCACAAGCACTTGTCCACGTGTCCGTTGTCAGGTGGACTCTCCCTGTAACTGCGTTGTTGAGGGCACGGCAGATGCTTTGGGACACGTGCTTGTGTAGTGCGGGGATGGCACACCGGGCAAAATAGTGTCGGCTGGGGACCGAGTACTGAGGGACGGCCACCGCCATAAGATTGCGGAAGGATTCCATCTCCACCAGCCTAAAATGCAGCGTTTCCAATGCAAGCAGTCATGAAATGTGCGAATTTAGGACAGTGGCCTGTGGGGCGTTATCTACGAATTTCCGCTTTCGTTCAATGGTCTGGGATATGAACAACTGAATGCTGCGGTGGGACGTGGACGTGGACGTTGATGCTGTTTCTTGAGAAACTGCCATAACAAGTGAAGACTGAGAGGAGGGGGCATCATTACATGCAGTATGGACAGGGGATTGCCTTGCACACACAACAGGGGGTTCTATTGCACGCACAACAGTGGAAGAAGCAGTGGTGACACCCGCTGACACTGGTCGTGGACCCTGGGTTTAGCCCCACAAAGTCGGGTGCTTTGCTGCCATGTGCCTGATCATGCTGGTGGTGGTCAGGCTGGTAGTTTTGTCACCCCTGCTGATGCTGGCATGGCAGGTGGAACATATGGCCTTTTTGGGGTTATCAGCAGAGTCTTTAAAAAAATTCCAGACTCTGGAAGACCTACCGCTTGTACTGGCAATGTCCCTCGTGTTGGTGTTACGGGGAACGGTTGCCTGCCTTCTGTCTGCGGCCACCACACTGCTTCTTCCTGCCTGTTGGGGTACTCTGCCTCCCTCCCCCTGTGTGCTGCTGGCCTCACTCTGCATGTCCTCCTTCCACGTTGGGTCAGTTACTAGATCATCCACCACCTCCTCCTTTTCCACTTGCGCACCACAATCCTCCTCCTCACTTCCTGGCAATTGTGTCTCGTCATTGTCCACCTCTTGTGACAGATTGCCAACGTCAACTTCCTGTGGCCGTGGCTGTTCAAATATTTGGGCATCGCAACATAGGATCTCCTCATCCACCACTTCAAGCGTATCAGGCGAGGGGCCCAAATATGGAAATGGACCAGTGAACAGCTCTTCAGAGTGTCCAAGTGTGGGATCACTTGCTGTCTGACGACACTCGGCATGGTGGGAGGAAGGAGCATCAGGGTGAGGAGGAGTATGTGGTCGAGACTCACGGCTACTAAGAGTTGACCGTGTGGAAGACAGACCGGAGGTGTTGGTGCCGAGGTAACTGGAAGTATTATCTGCTATCCAATTAATAACCTGTTCACACTGATCATTTCTCAATACTGGTGTTGTTCTGTGCTTCCCTAGTAATTCGGTCAAGAAGTGGGAGCGAGAAGATGTGGCTGTTGGTTGTGGCACATTTTCACCTTGGCCACGGCCCCGTCCTCTGCACGAACCATCACCAGAACGTCAACTTCCACGTCCCTTGCCACGCGCCTTGCCCATTGTAAATGAAGTAAAATAGCTTACACTTGCACTATCAATGGAAAAACGGTAATAAAGAGTAGATTAGAACCGTGGAAGAGGAAAACCACAGTTATTGTTTACTGTGGTATACCACACTTTTTTAAATAGAGATATTTGCGGCTGAACTGTGAGCGACACACTCAAACTGCTTTTTTTTAGATACCAAAGGCCCAAAACTGGATAGTACAGTGATTTGACCCGTGGAACTGCGAAACCACACTGGGATGTCGGGCATACACAAGACTATTTTCAACAGATATATTTTTGTGTCACAACAGTCAGGAGACACTACTGTTTTTCTTTACGGAAAAAACTACCAAAAGCTGAATAATAGAGATTTTTTACCGTGGGATGGCAAAACCACAGTTATTGTTTACTGGGGTATACCACACTTTTTTAAATAGAGATATTTGCGGCTGAACAGTGAGCGACACACTCAAACTGCTTTTTTTTTAGATACCAAAGGCCCAAAACTGGATAGTACAGCGATTTGACCCGTGGAACTGCGAAACCACACTGGGATGTCAGGCCTACACAAGACTATTTTCAACAGATATATTTTTGTGTCACAACAGTCAGGAGACACTACTGTTTTTCTTTATGGAAAAAACTACCAAAAGCAGAATAATAGAGATTATTTACCGTGGGATGGCAAAACCACAGTTATTGTTTACTGGGGTATACCACACTTTTTTAAATAGAGATATTTGCGGCTGAACAGTGAGCGACACACTCAAACTGTTTTTTTTTTTTAGATACAAATGACCCAAAATGGATAATACAGAGGTTTGAACCGTGTAGGCTAGAGAAACACTTCTGTTTCTCTAGCCTACACCAGACTATTTTCAACAGTTATATTTGTGTCTGAAAAATCAGAGACACGCTTTTTTTTTGGGGGGGGGGCACCAAAAGGTTAATAAGACGGGTATTTGTACAGTGTGAAGGAGGAAAAAAAAAGGAGGATTTAGATGAAAAAAAAGGATTTTTCCTGGCCTCCGACATCTGGTGCTAAGTCCAGCAATTTCAGCAACAGGAGCACACAGGACTGTAATGCAGCGTTTGCTGGTATAACCACTGTGTCTCTTATACAGCCTGCCTGCCTGGTATCTGGGATGGATATTAGTCCTGAAAAGGACTGTTTGTTTGTTCTGGCAGCCTTTACAGACCCTACACTAACTATTTTGCAGTTTATATCTCTCCCTAAATCAACAGCGCTGTCCCTACACTGTCTAATCCGGAGCGACTGTGTCCAAGATGGCGGCGCCCGGTTTTAAATACTCGAGGTGACGCTGTGCGGCCAGCCAATCACTGTAATGCCCACAACCAACATGGCTGCAGCATTACAGTGACTGGCTGGCAATCCCTGCATGTTCATTGGCTCTGTAAAGAGCGCCAAACATGCAGGGCGGAGACCTGAGCTCCCGCCCGAGTAAGCCGGAAATGCTCGGTGCTCGCCAAACATCCCGAGTAGCGTGATGCTCGGGCGAGTACCGAGCAGTGTCGAGCATGCTCGCTCAACACTAGATACAAACAGTTTGTGGCAACTTTCTATTTGCACACACTCCCTTCCAGACAAATGTTCCAAAAATGGCAAACAAAAAAAAAAACAGGATGTTTTTCTAATCATGGTTAAGTATTTAGGTTTATTGAGAGCTTTATTAGAGAGAAACTGATTTTGTCACCTTACGCTGTCCATTTGGGGCTAGTTGTCTGGTCAGGAATACTTGTGATGTCTAATAGACTATTAGCTCAGAATACATGACTTTTGATCCGCTGTGTATTTATGGTTTAATATATATTTTTTTTCTTCTATAAACAATCATATTAGCCCCTTAGTAAGTTAATTTTGACCCTAATGACCAGGCAAAATTTTTTAAATCTCACCAGTGTCACATTATGTTGAAATAACCCTAGAGCGTGTCAATGTATCCTAGTGATTCTGAGAATGTTTTTTTCCTGACATATTGTAATTCATGATAGTGCAGCAACACCAAAATATCAAGCAAAAGTTAACTACATTGCCAAAGTTAAAAATTGCAGCACTTTATTGAAATATGTAAAAAACAAATATAGACATAATAAAAAAGGAAATCACCACAGATGAAAAACTGGGTGGATGATCCTGGATATACAAAATGTAAACAGTAATCACGGAGTTGGTCCAAAATTTCCAGCAGGTAAATATAAAATGATGTAGAAAAAAAGGAAGTTTACATATTATGGTCCATCCTATTTAACAATAGATATATGTATGATCACACAGCTTGTTTCCATGTACAAGGAGGTCACATAGACACATGAGAAAACATCAGGGTATATTTAGTATATATAAAATATAGCCAACTGAATATCAATCCTATAATAGGTATATATTAAATGTTTCTCCCTAAACCCCCCCCCGCGGACACAGCACATATATCAATAAATGATCAATATAACATATTAGTGACAGTCCAATACTACCTAAAGTGAATATATAACAAAGAAACCATATTTACCAAGGAAGGCATGTCTGAGGTCCAGTCACCCACCATACCCGATGCGCGTTTCACACAGAAATGCTTCGTCCAGAGGTGAGAATTTACTTCATGATAGTGGTAAAATTTGGTCAATATGATTTGCATATATTTATGAAAATATCGAGAATGACAATTTTTTTTTTAAATTTAGCTGTAACTTTACATTTTTATGTCCTTAAATCAGAGAGTTCCGTCACACAACATAGTTAATAAGTAAAATTTCCCACATTTCTACTTTACATCTTCACATTTTTTTAAAGAGTTTTTTTTCATTAGGAAGTTAGAAGAGTTCAAAGTTGTTTAGCAATTTCTAATTTTTCTAACAAAATTTATGAAACCATTTTTTTAAGGAACCACATCACATTTACAGCAACTTTGCGGGGCTTTTATGACAGAAAATACCAAAAAGTAACACCATTCTAAAAAATTCACCCCTCAAAGTCCTCAAAACCACATATAAGTTTATTAACCCATCTGGTGCTTCACTAGAATAATTGGAATGTGGAAGGAAAAAATGAAAATGTTACTTTTTTTCACAAAAATTTTACTTTAGCCACAATTTTTTTACTTTCACAAGGATAACAGGAGAAAATGAACCACAAAATTTCCTGTGTAATTTTTACTGAGTATGCCGATACCCCATATGCAGGTAAAAACTACTATTTGGTCACATGGCAGGTCTCTAAAGGGAAGCAGTACCATTTGATTTTTTGAACGCAAAAATAGCTGGAATTGAGAGCGGATGCCATGTCGCGTATGGAGAGCCACTGATGTGCCTAAACAGTGAAAACTCCCTACAAGTGACCCCATTTTGGAAACTGCACCCCTCAAGGATTTTATCCAGAGGTACAGTGAGCATTTTGAACCCACAGATACGACACAGAATTTGCTAAAACTAGGTTTTCTATATTGAAAAAGTTCATTTTTTCACAAAAATCTTGCTTTAGCCCCAAATCTCTCACTTTTGCAAGAGGTAACACCAAAAAGTGGACCCCACAGTTTGTTATTCACTTTCTTATGAGTGCGGTGATACCCCACATGTAGTCAAAAAGTTCTGTTTGTACAAATTATAGGACTCGGGCGGAAGGAGCAATATTTGAATTTTGGAACACACATTGGACAAAATAGTTTGCTGGCAACATGTCACATTTGCTGAACCATTAAGGTGCAAAAACAGCAGAAACCTCCCCATAACTGACCCATTTTGGAAACTGCACCCCTCAAGGATTTTATCCAGGGGTGTATTTGTGCATTTTGCACCCAAAAGTACTACACAGAATTTGATGTCTGTAACGGGTCCGGGAGGCGGACTGTAACGGGTCCGGGAGGCGGAACCTCTGAGCTACTATACAAGGGGGCGGCCCTTGTAAGGGAGCGGGTGGCAGTCTCTGGGTGAACGGACAGGGAGTTACGGCAAGTGATCAGGGCAGTCTCTGGGTAAGGGGTAGGTACGACCTGTGATGGCAGAGCCTCCGGGTAGGCTAGCAGGCAGGTGGTAGATGTGTGCTCCCAGGTGAGCAAGCAAGAGTCTCTGGAATAGCTGGTGGTCACGGCACGTGACAACAGGACCTCCGGGCTGGCAAGCAGGCAGGTAACGGAGATGCGCTCCCAGGTGAGCGGGCAAGAGTCTGGAGTAGCTGGTGGTCACAGCACGTGACAACGGAGCCTCCGGGCTGGCAAGCAGGCAGATAACGGAGAAGCGCTCCCAGGTGAGCGGGCAAGCTGGTCCATAGACAGACTGACCGGAGTAGTAAGGCAGACCGTCAAACCTCAGGCAAGCAGGCAGGTAGCTGATGTGCGCTCCCAGGTGAGCGGGCAAGTTGGTCCTTAGACAGACTGACCGGAGTTGTAAGGCAGACCGTCGGACCTCAGACTGGCAGACAGGTAACAAGTATTCAGGCAGGAATCAGGCAGGTAACTGGCAGGTACTGGCAGGAAACTGGCAGGAAACTGGCAGGAAACTGGCAGGAAACTGGCAGGAAACTGGCAGGAAACTGGCAGGAAACTGGCAGGAAACTGGCAGGAAACTGGCAGGAAACTGGCAGGAAACTGGCAACGGGACCTGAGGGCTGAAGCACAGGTGAGACACAGGTGCAAACAACATTGCTCGGGCACCTCCATTTTGGAGGAGGTGCCTTATATATGATGAAGTCCTCCGGCCATTGGCCGGGGACTCTTTAGGGCGGCGCGCGCGGCCCCTTTAAGAGGAGGGGAGCGCGCGCGCGCGCGCCCTAAGCACAGGGGCCGGGAAGGAGC
This sequence comes from Phyllobates terribilis, assembly GCF_046119375.1. Taxonomy (NCBI): domain Eukaryota; kingdom Metazoa; phylum Chordata; class Amphibia; order Anura; family Dendrobatidae; genus Phyllobates; species Phyllobates terribilis. The sequence goes on from NW_027362762.1 coordinate 898,430,993, forward strand.
GCGCGCTGAGAGCAGAGCAGGAGGAGGACGCCGGGACGGAGCGCGCGCTGACAGCAGAGCGGGGGGAGGAAGCCGGGCACGGAGCAGAGCGGTGAGAGGAGCAGCGTCCCTGCCTAGCAGAGGGCAGGGACGCCGGCACTACAATGTCATTAGGTTTTCATATTGAATATGTCATCATTAGTGTTGAGCACAAGTACCCAGTACTCGAGTTTGCATTAGGTATTCACTGAGTATCCCGGGTGCTCGAGTGACATGCTCGAGTCTCCGCCCCACATGTTTCACAGCTGTTGGACACACCAAAAAACATGTGAGAATTGCCAGTGTATAACAGCCACAAAACATGCATGGTGGAGACTCGAGCATGTCACTCTAGTTGTCATATTGTCAATATTTTTTTTAAATTTTGAAAAAACCATAACCTCAACCCTAACCCTAAGCTTAACCTTAAACCTAAACCAAACTCTAACCCTAAGCCCAACCCTAACCCTAAGACCAACTCTAACCCTAACTATTAAGAATGAAAGAAATAAAAATTCTAAAATAAAAAAAATAATAATGTGACTAAGGGGATGACACACAGGGGTATGACATACTCATTTTTAGCTTTTTATCATTGTGATAGGGTCTATCTCAATGATCAAAAGGAGCCAATAAGAATAATCCCTTTTGTTGTGGGTGCTGGCCGGCAGATCTCGGCGGGTGCACTGTGCATATGCCTGCCATTTTTTAAATGAAGAGTAGGTATAGGGCTGGGGGACAGAGCAGGAGGGCCTAGGGGATGGCTGAGGTACTCGAGGGGCTTTGGGGACATGGTTTCTCTCTCCTCTGACATGTATATCAAATCATACGAGAAAGAAATAATTTTAATAGCGGGCACACTTTTTTCGCCATTATTCATTGAATACAGCGATCACGCTGTAAAACCCGGCCCTGATCGTGTTCTCCAGGGTCTTAGCTACCCTTGGTAGCTGGGACCTCAGAGATTTTTGGACTCTGCGGGGTGCTATCGGCTTATTCCAGATCGCCGTTTTAAAACGGTGATGAGGGAATAAGGCCCCTAAGCGGCAACTGTTTTAATGCGTATTGGCAGTCGTTAAGGGGTTAAGCTTAAAAAAAATCTATGAATAAAATGTTATGTAAATTTCTAGGAATTGCAATAAAAAGATTTTCAAGGGGAATTCTCAATTTTGAACGTTATATCCTTTCCGTGGAATAGGGCATATACCTGATTACTGGGGTTCCAAAAGCTGGAGCTACTTGAGAAAACAACTTGAGAATAAAGTAATTTTGTGGGATCAATGTTTTTTGTTGTGTTGTGTTAAGAGTTAACTTATTATTTCTTTGTATTCTTAGATCAGAATATTTAATTTGAAAGGCTACATCTTGTCTATGTAACTTTGAATATAAGAATGTAAATAAGTTTTAATTTCATTGTATGAAGCACTTTTCTGCATTATTTTATATATATTAGTGCTTTAGAATGAGGCTTTGTAAAAAAAAAAGTAAAAACATTGTGAGTAGAAAGCTATTATTTCATAATGAGTGTGAGCATTGGACCATACGGTTAGACATGATACAGTAGAGCTGAAAATGTCATCACCATAAAAATTTCTCTATAAAAGATTGCCCTAGTTATTCAAGACAGAAAGCAGATTTACAAATCATACTGCAATTAATGACAAAAAGCTCCATGAAAACTCCTAATGGAAAGCATGATTTCTCTGTACCTTGCTTCCGTGATCCAAGTATCTAAGATACATAATTTGTAGCATCAAAAGCTATTATTGCAAGATCATGAAGGTTCATTGTTCAGCCAACGATGTAATAGAGATTTTCAGATACATTTTTTAGGCCATGAGCAGCAATACCTATGAGCCACTCAGTTAGTTTTGCAAATGTACATGTTTCAGTGTAGCTCATGATTAATGGTGCTTGGGACCTAAATAGAAAGCCATAGTGATAATAAGAGATGAGTGGCTCAAAGTTTAAGTCTAATTTTCTGAAAGGTGTTGATCCATGCAAATTCGAACACCGTGCGATATGGATCACCCAAAAAAATGCATATCTGCCATTTTTCTGAGCGATAAAGTGTTAGCAGATGGTACGAAAGGCATCATGTGCTTGTTCTTCACAACAGATCACGAGCAGGTCTTGGAGGTCACTAGTAATGATGTTGCCTGTATTAAGACCTAGTAAGTATAATTTTTAGTGCTTTCAGATAAAAATAACAATTTCTGCTTTAATTTAACCAAATTTCATTTTAGGAGCTACTGTTTGCCCAGCATATAGTCACTGCTCCATGTTAGTATTCTGCTGGTCTGTGGGCATCACTAATCCACGCTGAAAAACGTTTGCTAAATGGCCTGTTGAAGTGAATCATAAATTGAAATTTAATTACAATGATGAGTAAAAATTCTTGAAATTCATCAATGGGAATGTAATGGCAAATTTCCTTTTTTATATTGTGCAGAACTTTTGAGTTTGATAGTATGGGTGCCTACACGAAGAAAGTATTGATTGAAATCCTAATTATATTTTTGAAAAATAACTTTCTTGAGGAACCTTAAACTGTACCTTTCTGTACCTCATGGGGTTCATGCCTTATCTCTTGGAGGGACTCTCACTGTGATTATATCATGGCTTTAATGGGCAGCACAGTAGATGATATATCCACATCCTCAGAGGTACTTTGATGTCATTTGACAGGGGCGATGCCTGACATAGGAATGTCGAAAAAAATTGGTCTATAAGCATAAATTAAACATTTAAAATATCAGTCCAGCTTGCCACTATCTTCCCCATTTCTCCTATCTTTCCTTTTTATTTTTCTAACTATTAATCTCAAATAGTTGAGTAAAACTTAATGCAACATATTTACACACGTTGTAAAAAGGAAAAAAAAAATATGCAAGCTAGTTTTAAACAAGCACTTCCAGCAAAGTTTTTATCCACTTAATATATGGCAGTCATCATATTATACAGCACTGTGTACTTACAATTGCTTATTTTGCCTTTCTTCCCAGCTAATCCTTCTCTTTTCTTTGCTCTATGTAGAAACAGGAAGACTCTTTTCCTGCATTTATGATTCCCCTCTTCAACTCCTGACCCAGCTGCTCCCTCACCCCCTGCCAGGTACTTTTTTTAGGGACTTATGACTCATGCAGGGAAAAGAGACTTCATGTTTCTACAAAGAGCTTATAAGGATTCAGCTAGTCAGTTTACAATCATGTGAAGTCATAGACCTAATGGAAAAGAGAAGAATTAACTTGGTAGAAAGGCAAAATGAGCAATTGTAAGTTCAAAGTGCTATATAATATGATGATTGAAATATATCAAGGGGATAAAAACTTTGATAGGAAGAGTGCTTCTTTAATGTATAAACAACACTCTAAATAGATTATCCAGAATTGGAAAAAGGGGTCTTTTTTTTTTTTTAATATCATCACTTTAGTCTCTGGGATTTATCCGCATTCAAGTTAATACTACAATAATAGAAAAACCCATGGAAAAGTGCACAAGTTTTATCATCTTGTATAAACCCTTCAGCAGTCAATCCGGATGTTGACAGTCTCCAGTTAGCAACACAACAGAAAATTAAGTTAAGCCTTAGAAAAGTTAATATGGATATATTAATAAGATGAAAATACATGTAACATTTCTAATTACATTTTCAATTCATTTTAGTCTACATTCCCACAGCTCTTCACCAACCAGAAATGATCATTCACGTGAACAATTTTTAGTCATATTCCGCATGAATCTCTCCAAGCACATGTCCATGACATTAGTGTCTAGACAATTTAATACTCCTCAATTTCCAGGCTGCGCCTAAGGGAAAAGGCTTGTCCTCTTGTTGTTTATCTTCTGGTAAGCATGACCTCTACCTCTGTCATTTAATTACAATCCTTTTCCACATGCAATGACCTTTTCCTATGTCTTGACCTTGTGTTGCCTAGTCTTTTTCTTTACTATTCTTTTATTAATTTAGTCATCAATAAGACAAGCCTGCAGCAATAACTTGGGATCCGTATACTAAACTCACTTGCAGGTGTCTCTGGGGAAGTTCTTCTCTGCACTAGACTTTTAGCCTCAGGTTAGCCAATGTCTGTCCCAGAGGCGTTCTCAAGGTGAGATAATCTTATATCAGTATTTCATATAAGTCCAAACACTAGAAGTGTCTCACTGAAATAATATGTTTGAGTTCAGATTTTATTGCTGGATATAAGAAACACATTGGTATTCAGCACATCCTCAGACAATCTAATGTAATATAATGATTTGGTCTTGAATGAATGGCTGATAAATTGAGTAGAAACTTGAAATATCTTTTCATCAGTGCCAGGGAAGCTTTCAGCTTTTCAAAAACAAACTAGTTATAAAGATTATAGCCTGCTGAGCGGCACTGTTTATATTAGTCATTATATGTTTGTTAACACAAGGCAAATATATACAAAAAATGATACCGCGCTTCAAATATTATTTTATGCATTGTTTACATATCTATAATTAGAAGTGAGCCAATTGGTTCGATGTGATTCAAATTTGTTTAGAATTTTATAAAAAGTTTGAATTTTGCCCAAAACTGAATATTTCATTCACTTCTTGTGAATCTAGTAATCCAGCTAGATTGTAAAGGTTCCCGGAAAAAAAAAAAAGTATACTCGCTTGACTCTATTCTGTTCTACCGTTCAACCCTTCTCTGGTCCAGTGGTTTTCTTTGGTCCACAGCATCCTCTTATACTGTCCTATTCGTGTCTATGACATCATGACGAACGTCCGTGCCGAAGATGCAAGAAGCAGGAAGACGATAATAATAACAATAATCTTTTTATTTATATAGACAATGCACTATGCTGAAAAAAGGCTGCATTGGACTGAAGAAGACCACTGGAAAAGAGTGAGGATGCACAACAGGGACAGGCAAGGGCCGGGGGTGTATATATTAGAGATGCGTAAATTTGAGTTTGCCTGCTCGCACTTTGTTTTCCCGGGTAATCGATTCTTCTGCAAAAATAATGTTCTTTAAAATGCTTTGGAGTCTCAGTCTCCAAATCTCAGAGCATAATAAATGTAATACATATACAGATTAAAAAAAATACTCATCTTACTGCTCACCTCTGCTGCCACTCCACTCCTCACTAGCACCCATCACTTATCCGTTCCTCTCCATATTTTCAGATCGCCGCTACTGGATCTGAAATCTTCAGGCATTTCACTTCTGGCTTTGAAGAAGCCCCAGATGGTTTTGCATATGTGCACTCAAGTTCCATGGTGTGTACATAATGATACTGCAACCTTTCACATGCTGGCACAGAACCATCTCGTGCCCTCATGAAAGCTGGACGTGTGATTCAGCTCATGGACAGATGTCCTGACATTTTCCTTTAGAATTTGCTGATATTCAAAATTCATTGTTCCATCAATGATGGCAATTTGTCTTGGCTCAGATGCAGCAAAAGAGGCCTCAACCATGATATTAACTCATGAGAAGGGAGAATCCTCTACTTCTAGAGGAAAGGAAGTTTAATCCTAATCACAGAAGGTGATTCTTTACTGTAAGAGCCACAAGAGTATGGAACTCTCTGCCACATGATGCTACAATGGTTGATTCACTACAAAAGTTCAAGGAGGGCCTGGATGCCTTTCTTAAAAGAATGTAATATTACAGGTTATGTGTACTAAATTTTGTGATGGAAACTAGTCTCATTGCTATAAGTGGAAACGAGAAGGAATTTTTCTCCTAATCTGGGCAATTAGCATCTGCCTCATGAGGTTTTTGCCTTCCTCTGGATAAAAATGATAGACAATAGGTTAAACTTGATCGACTTATCTCTGCCTTCAACCTGAATAACTATGAAACTTTAACATGTTTCACACATGGTATGAGGTCTTTTTTTGCTTTAATGCAGTGATTTTTTTCTTCAGACATAACACATATTTAAAGGGAGCCTGTCAAGCATTGAAATGCTCCATCACGTCTGAGAAAATATACTTTGATGATTAGACTGGGAACCATACCTGGACTAGAGACTAGTTTGCCTCTGAACCTAGTTTTTACCCCAGCTTTGCTGTAGGTGATTGATAGGTCTCTATATGCACACATGAGTGAGATACTTGCCAATCACATGAAGCTATACTGAGAAGAGCTGGCAGGGGGCGGTGCCAGACTAATTTAGTGTCTGGCTATGGAGAAAGTATATTTTCTCTGAAATGACAGCATTTTAAAGAATAATATACCTGGCTGCAATCATCCAGTTAACGTATGATTAATGCTGGCTATGATCCTTAGCAAACTGGAGATGGGTAGAGATGAGCGTTGTTCTACTCGAACTGTTCGCCAATCTCAAATTCGAGCTGTTTTGGGCGGTGTTCGAGCCGTTCGGCGAACACGAACAATTTGAGAAAAATTCGGCTGTTCGAGGTTATGTTCGATAACTGTTCGTGCACCAAAATCATAACTGGATTTTTTCTCAGTAATGATGAAAATTAATGTTAATACGCAGTTTGAGTGTACAGCGGGGTGGGGGGAGGGGCAGGGGATGGATCTCTGCAGGAACAATGAAGATCTCCATTTTTTTTTTCTCTTTCCCGCATTTACAGTGGGGAGGTGCAATCTGTCAGCCTATCAGCAGCGCACACACGGAGCGAAGTGCTTTTTTTCACACAAGCAAGGGAATGTGTCATTGGCAGTGTATGTCACATGTCCTTGCCCTATAAGACCAAGCCATTTTCCCCGTCGCCACCATTTTCTCACTGCTGCAGCTGCGTGTTAGACGGCACCGCTGTTGCTGTGTGCGCTATACCTTGTTAATTTCAAGCCAATTTTCGCACAAATCTACAGATAGCTTGGGAGTAGGGAATAGTTGTGATTGCAGTCCTTTTAAGGACTAGGTTACAGCATTTCCTACGACTTTTATCAGGCAGGTCTGTGCTCTTAAATAGATAGATTTTGGGAGTAAAGACTAATTGTAATTGGAGTCCTTTTCAGGACTAGGTTACATCAGTTCCTATCAGTTTTTGCCAGGCAGGTCTGTGCCAGTGCTGTGCAAGTTTTTTTCACTGCATTTGGCTGAATCTAGCAAAGCTAATCCTTTTTGGCCTATTGCAGAGTGTGTTAGTCAGTGGAGTAGCCTATCTGTGTTGCAAGATATACCACCTGTGTATAGAATACCAATTTTTTTACTGCACCTAGTGAAGTAAAATCTTTTGGGCATAGCATCATACTATTAGTCCATCTATACTGACCTCCATCAGGTTGCAAATTGAATATAATTTTTTTCTGCATCTAGCTCTGAAAAAATATTGGGCTTCTAGCTGTGTGTGGGACTTGTTCTATTAGTCCATCTATACTGACCTCCATCAGGTTGCAAACTGAATATATATTTTTCTGCATCTACCTCTGAAAAAATATTGGGCTTCTAGCTGTGTGTGGGACTTGTTCTATTAGTCCATCTACACTGACCTCCATCAGGTTGCAAACTGAATATATTTTTTTCTGCATCTACCTCTGAAAAAATATTGGGCTTCTAGCTGTGTGTGGGACTTGTTCATTTAATCCATCTATACAAACATCCATCAGGTTGCAAACTGAATATATTTTTTTCTGCATCCTCTGAAAAAATATGTGGCCTTCTAGCAGTGTGTGGGACTTTCTCTATTAGTCCATCTCTACTGACCTCCATCAGGTTGCAAATTGAATATAATTTTTATCTGCATCTAGCTCTGAAAAAATATTTGGCCTTCTAGCAGTGTGTGGGACTTTCTCTATTAGTCCATCTATACTGACCTCCATCAGGTTGCAAATTAAAAATAATTTTTATCTGCATCTACCTCTGAAAAAATATTTGGGCTTCTTGCTCTGTGTGGGACTTGTTCTATTACTCCATCTATACTGACCTCCATCAGGTTGCAAACTGAATATATTTTTTTCTGCATCTACCTCTGAAAAAATATTGGGCTTCTAGCTGTGTGTGGGACTTGTTGTATTTGTCCATCTATACTGACCTCCATCAGGTTTCAAATTAAAAATAATTTTTATCTGCATCTACAGTACCTCTGAAAAAATATTTGGGCTTCTAGCAGTGTGTGGGACTTTCTCTATTTGTCCATCTATACTGACCTCCATCAGGTTGCAAATTAAAAATAATTTTTATCTGCATCTAGCTCTGAAAAAATATTTTGCCTTCTAGCAGTGTGTGGGACTTTCTCTATTAGTCCATCTATACTGACCTCCATCAGGTTGCAAATTAAAAATAATTTTTATCTGCATCTACCTCTGAAAAAATATTTGGGCTTCTAGCTGTGTGTGGGACTTGTTCTATTAATCCATCTATACAGACCTCCATCAGGTTGCAAACGGAATATAATTTTTTTCTGCATCTAGCTCTGAAAAAATATTTGGCCTTCTAGCAGTGTGTGGGACTTGTTCTATTAGTCCACCTATACTGACCTCCATCAGGTTGCAAATTCAAAATAATTTTTTGTCTGCATCTAGCTCTGAAAAAATATTTGGCCTTCTAGCAGTGTGTGGGACTTTCTCTAACAGTCCATCTATACTGACCTCCATCAGGTTGCAAACTGAATACATTTTTTTTCTGCATCTACCTCTGAAAAAATATTGGGCTTGTAGCTGTGTGTGGGACTTGTTCTATTAATCCATCTATACAGACCTCCATCAGGTTGCAAACTGAATAAAAAATTTTTCTGCATCTACCTCTGAAAAAATATTTGGGCTTCTAGCTGTGTGTGGGACTTGTTCTATTAGTCCATCTATACTGACCTCCATCAGGTTGCAAATTGAATATAATTTTTTTCTGCACGTAACCCAGCCAATAGTTTTGGCCTAATACCACAGTTTGGCCACTCAGCTCTGCTCGGTTACCATCCATTGTTTTTTTGTGCAAACAACTCCAGAGTTGTGAATTAGTTAACCACCAAAATGAGTGGAAAAAGGCCTGCTGCTGGTGGAAAGGGGAATAGGCGTGTTGGGAAGGGGAAAAAAGGTTGTGTCCGTGGGGTAGGTGTTAAAGCAACAGTAACATCTGCAGAAGAAAGACCATCTTCCAGCCAAACTAAAATGTCTACTTCTTTTAGCAGACAATGTGATAAGATCCCTTTCTTACGGCCACGCCAATCGCTACAAATTCCAGATGAGGCACAAAAACAGCAGGTGCTTCAACGGATATCAAGTGCTCCTTTAAGTGGGCTCTCCTCCACATCAACTTCAACATCACAAATACTCCAGTCCTCAAAGGCGTCACCCCAATCGCACTTTCTTCCTCACAGCTCCCAAATCTCCAGCTGCCCGTCTGAGTATGAGGTAGAACAGATGGTTGAGTCTGCAGAGCTGTTTACTCATACTATAGCCTGGGAATCAGAGGTCGACTCCAGCGCTTCTGTGAATCCAGACGAGGAAATGATCTGCACTGATGCCCAGAATCTTTATGAGTCGGATCCAGGACCAGACGCAGAAGGTTCTGACCATAATGTAGACCCTCATTCCCAAACTGTAACTCCTGTTGGTGGAGACAATGAGGAAGACGATGATAAGACTCAAATACCTGATTGGAGCGACAACTTTAGTTTTTTGTCAGGGCAGGAACAGGTTGGCTCTGAGGACGACGGGTGTGATAACACACAGGGTGATGATGATGAGGTTGGAGATCCCACTTACTGTCAACCCACAGTCAGCCAAGAGATGAGGTCAGCAAAGGAGGTGGAGGAAGATGCTAGTAACGACGAGGTTGCGCCTTCCTGGACAGAGACGTAGTACTGGAAGCACGTCAACAACTGCATCCTCAAACACAACTCTGCCTCTCACCACAAGTCGTGGTGGCTCTTCAGGTCGCATGGGTGCTAAGCCTTGCATAGCCTGGGCATTTTTTCAGATCGATAAAGATGACCCAACTCGTGTTATCTGTAACATTTGTCAGCAAAAGCTAAGTAGAGGCCAAAAAATACATAGTTTGAGTACTTCATGCATGAACCGGCACATGGACATGAAGCATAAGTTGCAGTGGGAAGCTCAGTGTGCTACAATGCGGCCTAGCCGGCCGGGCCAACCACCGTCTGCCATATCTTGTGCATCCGCGACCTCTTCATCCTCTGTGACTGGGGGGACAGCAGTCACACCTGTTTTGGGGCGCAGACCTGCCACCTCTTTACCCGCAACAGCCAGCGTGATTGGCAGGTCATCATTTTCTTTGGAGGTGGTAACACCAGCTGGTGTTGAGCGCTGTCCGACATCGATAGCACCACCTTTGGATCAAGGCAACCTAACATGTCCGCCTGCATCTTTCTCACAGACCGGCAGTTTGCCGGGGACACCCTTATCAATCCCGTCTAAGCACAATAGCCAGCCCTCGGTCCCTCAGATGTGGACAAGTAAAAGACCATTTCCTCCTAGCCATGAGAAAGCTAAGAGGTTGAATTTCACCATCTGCAAGCTCTTGGCTACAGAAATGCTGCCTTTCCGCCTGGTGGACACAGAGGATTTTCGAGACCTTATGGCCGTCGCAGTGCCCCAGTACCAGATGCCCAGTCGGCACTACTTCTCAAAGAAAGGTGTGCCTGCGCTCCACCAGCATGTCGCACACAACATCACCGCTTCTTTGAGAAACTCTGTGTGTGACAGGGTGCATTTCACCACAGACACTTGGACGAGTAGGCATGGACAGGGGCGTTACATGTCGCTGACTGGGCACTGGGTAACTATGGTGACAGCAGGACAAGGGGCTGCTGTCCAAGTCTTGCCGTCCCCACGAGTTGTGCGTCAATCCTCTTTATGTCAAAGTTCCTCCACTGCTTCTGCCTCCTCAACCTCCTCTCGGTCTTCCACCTGCACCCAAAGCCTGTCTGGTCATGCCACAAGCTTTCTAACTGCGCAGAAGGGATCCTGCACACCTCCTTACTATGCTGGCAGTAGGGCTCAACGTCATCAGGCAGTTTTTACATTGAAATGTCTGGGAAATGTGAGTCACACTGCTGAGGAGTTGTGGTCAGCTCTGGAGAACCAATTTCATGAATGGTTGTCTCCACTGGACCTGAAACCAGGGAAGGCCGTGTGCGACAATGCTGCAAACCTGGGTGCGGCCCTTCGCCGGGGCAATGTCACACACGTGCCTTGTATGGCTCACGTGTTGAACCTGGTTGTCCAGCAATTTTTAGCCCACTATCCCAGACTAGATGGCCTTCTGCAGAGGGCACGGTCGCTATGTGCTCACTTCCGCCGTTCGCATCCTGCAGCTCAGCGACTTACATCTCTACAGAAGTCGTTGGGCCTGCCACTTCACCGGCTAAAATGCGATGTTCCTACCCGGTGGAATTCAACTCTGCACATGTTGCAGCGACTGTGGCAGCACCGACAAGCCCTGGTGCAATACGTTCTGACGTATAGCCTGGGCCATCGAGATCCAGAGGTGGGGCAAATCACGCTGGAGGAGTGGTCTCAGATCAGGGACCTATGCACCCTTCTGCACAGTTTTGAAATGGCGACGAAGATGTTTAGTGCTGACGATGCCATTATCAGCATGACTATTCCGGTGATTTACATGCTGGAGCACATGTTAAACAGAATTCGGAGTCAGGTGGTGGCACAAGAGGAGGTGGAGGAAGTAGAGGAGGAGGAGTTGTATGCGGAAGGGCTAACATCTGCAAGGTCCATACGGTCGGCAGCACCAAGGCGGCAGGCATGTGAGGGTGGGGGAGATGGTTTTACCAGGGCGCATGGTAGCAGCCAAACTAGTGAGGAAGGTGCAGGAGCCCAGGAAGAAGTGGAGGACGAACTGATGGAAGACTCATCAGATGAGGGAGACCTTGATCACATTTCTGTTGTGCGAGGTTGGGGGGAGAGGACAGAGGAAGGAAGCATGATTGTTACCTCGCCACCAACACAACAGGGACTTGGTGCTCCTGGATGCGCAACACACATGAGTGCCTTCTTGCTGCACTACCTGCAACATGACCCTCGAATTGGGAGAATTAGAAATAATCCTGACTACCGGGGTGCCACACTGTTAGATCCCCGGTACAAAAGTAAATTTGCAGAAATTATTCCTGCCATAGAAAGGGATGCACGCATGCAGGAGTATCAGCAGAGACTGTTGCAGAATCTTACATGTGCTTTTCCACAAAATACCAGTGGTGCACGTAGTGAATCTCACAGTTCCAACTTGCCAACCGTGGGACCGTCAAGTGTTCAGCACTCAAACCGTAACAGAACCACAGTATCTGCTGGTAACATCAATTTTGCGGAATCATTTCACCACTTTTTTAGCCCATCCTTTGCAAGGCCGCAGGAGACAAGAAGTCTGACACATAGTCATCGCCTAGAGACGATGGTACAGGAGTATCTCCAAGTAAACATTGAAGCCATGACTGTGTCACTGGACCCTTGCTCTTTTTGGGCTTCCAATCTGGATAAATGGCCGGAGCTAGCCACTTACGCCTTGGAGATCTTCTCATGCCCCGCAGCCAGCGTGTGTTCAGCGCTGCTGGTGGTGTGCTGACAGATAAGCGCACGCGGCTCTCCACTGATAATGTAGACAGACTCACGTTCATAAAGATGAACAAATCATGGATCCGAAACGACTTTTCTACCCCTGTGTCATCCTGGGGAGAGTAAAAGCTTGATGATTGGTTAAAATCACCCTACCAACCGTTTTAAGCTTTCAAATTACTAATCATGTTTATCTGTATCTTGGCTGGAAAATAATTTGGGCTTTGTAGCAGTGTGCAGCACTGATTCTATTAGGCCATCTATACTAAAGCTTCACCAGATTTAAAATTAATAATAATTTTTAGCTGCATCTAGCACGGAAAATAATTTTGGGGCTCCGAGATGCGCAAGACACATAAGTGCCTTCTTGCTGCACTACCTGCAGCATGACCCTCATATTGTCAGAATTCGAAGTAATCATGACTACTGGGTTGCCACACTCTTAGATCCCCCAAACTTTTCGATCAACCTTTTCATTTTAATAAAGACCAAAAAAATGGTCATTTTTGAAATTATAAGCATTAGCAGGTTGTTAGAAACTGAAATCAAACAGTTTTCAACTCAAAACTTTATTCTAGGTGATGTTACATTTTCACATAGGACCCCTTGTTCGAAAGGAGCTTCTGAACTCTCTCGTCCATTGAATTTGTCAGGTTTTGGATGGTTTCTGCTTCAATTGTTTTGCATGAGGACAGAATACCCTCCCAGAGCTGTTGCTTAGATGTGAACTGCCTCCCGCCATCATAGACACTCCTTTTAATGATGCTCCAAAGGTTCTGAATGGGGTAGAGGTCAGGGGAGCATGGGGGTCACACCATAAGTTTGTCCCCTTTTATGCCCATATCAGCCAGAGATGCAGATGTTTTATGTGCAGCATGAGATGGTGCATTATCATGCAAAAAAATGATCTTGCTATGAAATACACGGTTCTTCTTCTTGAACCATGGCAGGAAGTGCTGTTTGAGAAAATCCACATACATTATGGAATTCATCTTTAGCGCCTTCAGGGATCCTAAAGGGGCCGACAATCTCTCTCCCCATGATTCCAGCCCAAAACATTACTCCACCTCCTCCTTGTTGGCGCTGTAGCCGTGTTTGCGTGGGGTGTCCATCAACCAGCCATCCTCCACTCCATCCATCTGGACCATCGAGCGCTGCACGGCACTCATCCGTGAACAAAACAGTTTTGAAATCAGTCTTCATGTATTGTTTGGCCCACTGGAGCCGTTTCTGCTTGTGTGAAGTGGATAGAGGAGGTCGACAGGATGGCGTATGCACAGCTGCAAACCTCTGAAGGACCCTGCATCTTGTTGTTCGGGGGACGTTGGAGGCACCAGCAGCTTCAAAAACTTGTCTGCTGCTATGACAAGGCTTTTTTGCCGCTGCTCTTTCCCTGACGTAATTGCCTGTAGGAAAGAGTCCTCAATTTGCCCTTATCAGCACGCACACATGTGTACTGTGAATCAGCTACATACTTCTTGATTGCCAAGACACTTCATCCTGATCATCGCACAATGTTGATTGTAGTCATGCCTTGACCTAAACACTCCACAATTTGTTGCTTCTCAGCAGCCGACACATCCTTTTTCTTTCCCATTTTGGCAGAAAATGTAGGCTGCTTAATAATGTGAGACAGCCTTCTTAAGTAGTCTTGCCTTTCATTGGACACACCTGCCAAACTGATTAGCACAGGTGTCTGCAATTGCTTACAGTGATATAAAGAGCCCTGACACACATCACCATCAATGAGTTTAACTGACAAACAAACAAATTCTTCCCTTATCACTCCTAAACACTTTTTGCATAATAATTTGGAACACAGTGTACATGTGCTTTTCCACAAAACACCAGTGGTTCACGTAGTGAATCTTACAGTTCTAACTTGCCAACCGTGGTCTGTATGGAGTTGTTCAATAAAGGTCCCAAAATTAAGATAACATAGATGGGAGAGGTCTCTATGAATAGGAATTACTAAGTATTTGATACCCTGTGAGGGCCAGGCAAAGGGAAAGTTGGACTGGAAGGAATCCTATATGGATTTGGGGAGGGAGACATCGAGGGCCTCAGACTTCGCTGCATTGATTTTAAAATTTGACCATGTAACAAAGTGATCTATTTCAGCCATAACAGCATGGATGGATATATGTGATTGAGTGATATATACTAGGACATCATCAGCAAATAGAGAGCACTTGTACTCGGTGCCTCCCACCTCAATCAACCTAATATTGGGGTTATGGCGAATTGATGAGAGCAGGTGCTCCGTCACTAGGATGTATAAGAGAGGGGAAAGAGAACATCCCTGCCTTGTCCCATTGGTGATTGTGAAAGGTGATGAAAATGTTCTGACGCGCCCCCTGGCCCTTGGGACACCCGGAGCCGGACCCCTTTTGGTGGATGCTGGTGGTTGTAGTCTCCGTGGCGGTGACCCGGTTCCGTGGCTCAGGGCGGTCAAACCAGTGGCGGAACTATTTATGTGGTTTGATGTTTAAATGTCCGACTACGCCACCCGTGGATTGCGGTCAGAGTGAACCGCCGCTGCAGGGCAGACCGCTGAGGCTGGTGTTGTGGGTGCAGCAGAGCGTAGCATAAGTCCCCACGGGAGGAGTATAGCCTCAGGGCAGTGTATGGGGAGGATGGGGGTGATGGTGCAGGGCAGCAGCAGTAACGACACGGAGTCAGTGATGCAGTCCAGGGCCTTTACTCACAGTTCTTTTTATCCAGACCACGTCTGCAGGTAACGGCTGCCCACGTCGTACTGTGCTCACCAGGTGAGGGGCTCAGACAACTCCCAGATGACTTTGGAGCGCTTCACAGGACCCCCTTTGTGTGTCCTTTGTCTGGCCTTTCTTACCAACCCTTCTGTCCGGCTGCCTCGGGCCTCCTCTTGGTAAACTTGGCGCCAGTTTCCCTGACCCTATGTGGTGCCTTCCTAGCGGGTGTAGCGAGGGGCTGCGCCACATAAAATGTCACAGCCTCCTGTTTCTAGCTGAGGGTCGTTTCCTGCCTCCACTAGTTTCGGGGACCGGTCTCCCCCTTTGGCCTGACCCCTCCACGCAGGTGGATTCGGGCGTGCGGTGGCGACTCGCCCGTCCGCACCCCTGGGATCCCTTCGTTCCTCGTTCCTGGAGCCTTCTCCGCTCCTCTTCCTTCCTTCTCCCTCTTCCAGGCCTGGGCCTCTGTTACTAGGCCCGCCTTCGGAGCAGAGCTCATGCAGAGCCCCTGCTCCCTGCCACTTCTGCTCAGACTTCTCTGCACTGAACTAAGATGGTGCCCACCTTTTATACTCCCTTCTCAATGCACCCAGGAACTGCTTCCTCCCTGCTCCTGCACTACAGGGTTCCCCTTCCTCAGTGTTCCCTCCCCCCACTCCAGCCAGGGACAGGGACTGTCGTGCCCATCTCAGGGGCATATTGGTCGCCCTGCCCCACGGCAATGTGGTGTAATGCATGCAGGTGTCGGGTCCTGATCCACACTACATCCTTACCTGAGAGTGAGATATCACACCTCTGGGTGAGGTACAATACCTCTGTAGCAACCGAGCCCTCAGGGTGCTACAGTTCCATTTATCTTCAGCCTAGGTGACGTATTGCGATACAGGGCCGTGATTTTGGCTATAAAAGGGTCCCCTAGACCCCTACCCCAAGCTTTTTAAGAGAATCATATATGGCGTGCCAGGAGACTCTATGGAATGCTTTCTCAGCATCCAACGAGAGTATCTAATTACAAATTTTTAACTGCATCTAGCCCAGGAAATACTTTGTGCCTAGTAGCAGTGTCTGCTAGTCAGCGGATTATCCCGGCTGTTAAGCAAGCTACACCACCTGTAGTTTGGACACTTAATTTTTTCAAAGGAAATGCTTCGGGACCACGGGATACTCAGTGAAGAGCATCAGGAGGCACCCCAAGGCATAGGGGCGGGGACTGGCAGTAGGATGCCTTGCGGTGGACAGCCGAGCTCGATCCTTATAAAAGCTTTTTAACTGCAGCAGCTTTAGTAGACGCTACTGGAGCTGGAATTACGCGGCTGCTGGCATGAGACTTGCCCTCCAATAGATCCTTGTAAATGGATTTAAAGTGTATTCATTCAAATTAGAGAGACAATTTAAATTAAAAAGCTTAGAGCTGCCTCCACCACAGGGGGGCTCGCTCGACCCACCAGCGGACAGGCACCAGTATTGGGAGAGGGGGGCTGGCCGTCAGGGTTCACCGCGGCTCTGGCACAAACCCGGCGACGCGGAGGTGGCACGGGCAGGAGCGGACTGAACGTGTCGGCTTCTCACATTTTGGATTTTAGAAGGGCATGACATGCCTATATCTGTGTCTCCCCCTCCTTTTACTCCTCCACCTCTTTTCTTTTCGCATGACTATATGTACTTGTCACTTTTCCATGTGTTAGTTGTGTCTTCTGAGCAGTTTGTCAGCTTTTGGACACCTTTGAAGGTGTTTTCTATGTGTTTCTATGTGTTTTTGTTTGCCTGCCATTGGTTTTAACGGTGTTCGAAGGTGTTCGACGAACAGTTCGACGAACAGTTCGGCGAACACACGGGTGTTCGACGAACCGAACCGAACCGAACTCGAACACTAGGGGGGTGGCTCAACACTAGAGATGGGTAACAATGTTGTTTTTGGAAATTAATACCTTTCCCCTAGCAATCCTGCCATGCACACTTTTGTTATTCAGTGTATTTGGGTTCCTTTGTGACAGCACGGATTATTGTATGACTTGCTATTGGAGTTATCTTTTTGGTCAACCACTTATGGGGAGTGTAATAATGATATTGAATTTCCTACATTAGTACACAATCTGTCAGACTGTGGATTGTTAGTGTCTAAAATCTTTAGAGAAAATTGTATAACCTTTTTCAGTTTGATAAGCATTAAAGGGAACCTCTCTTAAAGGGAATCTGTAAGCAGGCTTTTGCTACTTTATCTGAGAGCAGCATAATGTACAGAAATGCATGCTAATGCTAGCGATGCATCATTTAGTTTACTGGGTGATGCAGTTGTGACACAATCAGAGTTCTTACATGTATCATGAAGCAAAGCTCAGGAAGCTAACCCCGCCAACACCACTGTTATCTATGTACATGGTCTATTAGCAGTGAGCTGCTAATCAGAGGAGGTGGTGTGGTTGGTCTAGCAGTTGGTTGAGCTGTATTTTGGACAGTAATAATATCCTGGTGATAAAACCTTCAATATAAGTAAACAATACCACATAGCCTAATAAATGATACATTGCTGAAATCATTGTTTTAATCCCTATATTATGCTGTCCTCAGATTAAATAGCAAAAATGTGATGACTTACTCAATTTTGCAACTCTTCTTTTGAGGTCCTGAGAAATCTCCTATGTGTGTGCCATAATACCATTCCACAAACATGGGTTGTGAAGATCAGACTTTAATATGTCCTTGTTCTTTAAATACAATAGATTGCCCACCTATAGACATATACCTGATTTTCATGTTATTGGTAAATAACAGCAGAGTTTCACCTTTAAATTATCTGCTAATTAGAGATGAGCGGGTCGATCCGCGAAGGGATAGAATTTGAGTTGAATTTCAGAAAATACATGGTTCTACATGCTTTTTAACAATTTGCAATGTGCTTTATAAAGATAAAAAATATATACCTGGCACCATTTCACACATGCTGCACACTCAGTGAGCAAGCTTATGACATTGGGTGCACAAGCTTTGCCTTCCCATAATGCCCTGCAGCAATTCGATCATATCGTGTAGGATAGCCAATCCGGCAGATAATTCAGATAGTACGAAACATAGGGGATGGCTAAAGGAATGCCATATTATGCCTGTACTGTGTAGTGATAGAAGAGCTGGGAGCAGACAGCATCGGGATAGAAAAAGGCTTAATGAAGTTGTCTTATACTACTTCAGTGCTGATGTAACAAATTGAAAATGGGAGTTATAGTTTCAGTCTGCAAATAAATCACTCATCTCATCATCACCATTCAGTGTGTGACTGTAAATTGATACATCTGTGATATACTGTAACAATCATAGACTCATCTAATATGATGGATCCACTAAGCCTCAGGTCAGGATGATGGGCGTTGGTGTAACAGGTAGGAAAGCACATGTGAAGTGAGGACTTTGGATGACTAGAGGATGACAGAAATACAGAAGATGCAGAAAAACAATGATGGCAGCAAGTATACAGGGTCACAAGGCAGATGTGGACCAGGAGCTGATAGAGGAGTGCAGCAGGCAAACAGGACTTGGGACTAGGAATCTTAATACCAAGACACAGTGGCGGACATAGAGAGAAAAAGGCTCCTGTACAAAAACAGTATTTTGGCCCTTTGCAGTCAAATAGCTCATCATAATGGTTCATTTCACATGTTTTGGAGGTGGAACAGGCCCCATTAGCTTTGGTGCAGCCGGTACAGCCGCATAGGGGCCCAAGAGGTATGTCTGCCCCTGTCAAGAAACAGGAATGGGTCTTAGGGGTCTTAAATAGACCAAGCGGATGATGTCGTGGAGGCACATTGGGCCAATTGTAAAGCCCAAGATGGAGCATAACAAATGGCAGTGGCAATAGGGGAAAGCGGTAAAGCCCTGCCGAAGCATGTGCATAACAAGCAAAAGTACCTTAATAGCTTTTTTTTTACACAAAGCAAGAAAAAGTGGTATTAAACCACTTGCATTTTTTACAGATTTTGAAAATAAATTAAATTTCTGAATTCAAGGAGTTAATGATTGTTTCTGCTTGTGAATAAAAGTTTGATTCCTGTGTTTTGAGATCTGTCATTTAAAAAAAAAATAAATCTCCCTAATTCTGAAACTTAAACAAAAGTAAGTAAGATAATATGAACAAGGACCCTAATAATTACTGTATATGCTATCAAGGATAAACAGATGTCCAAGTACACTGCTCAAAAAAATAAAGGGAACACTCAAATAACACATCCTAGATCTGAATGAATGAAATATTCTCATTGAATACTTTGTTCTGTACAAAGTTGAATGTGTTGACAACAAAATCACACAAAAATCATCAGTGGAAATCAAATTTCTTAACCAATGGAGGCCTGGATTTGGAGTCACCCCCAAAATTAAAGTGGAAAAACACACTACAGGCTGATCCAACTTTGATGTAATGTCCTTAAAACAAGTCAAAATGAGGCTCAGTATCATGTGTGGCCTCCACGTGCCTGTGTGACCTCCCTACAATGCCTGGGCATGCTCCTGATGAGGTTGCAGATGGTCTCCTGTGGGATCTCCTCCCAGACCTGGACTAAAGCATCCGCCAACTCCTGGACAGTCTGTGGTGCAACGTGACGTTGGTGGATGGAGCGAGACATGATGTCCCCGATGTGCTCAATCGGATTCTGGTCTGGGGAACGGGCGGGCCAGTCCATAGCTTCAATGGCTTCATCTTGCAGGGACTGCTGACACCCTCCAGCCACATGAGGTCTGGCATTGTCCTGCATTAGGAGGAACCCAGGGCCAACCGCACCAGCATATGGTCTCACAAGGGGTCTGAGGATCTCATCTCGGTACCTAATAGCAGTCAGGCTACCCCTGGCGAGCACATGGAGGACTGTGCAGCCCTCCAAAGAAATACCATCCCACACCATTACTGACCCACAGCCAAACCGGTCATGCTGAAGGATGTTGCAGGCAGCAGATCGCTCTCCACGGCGTCTCCAGACTCTGTCACGTCTGTCACATGTGCTCAGTGTGAACCTGCTTTCATCTGTGAAGAGCACAGGGCACCAGTGGCAACTTTGTAAATCCTGGTGTTCTGTGGAAAATGCAAAGAGTCCTGCACGATGTTGGGCTGTGAGCACAACCCCCATCTGTGGGGCCCTCATACCACCCTCATGGAGTCGGTTTCTAATCGTTTGTGCAGACACATGCACATTTGTGGCCTGCTGGAGGTAATTTTGCAGGGCTCTGGCAGTGATCCTCCTGTTCCTCCTTACACAAAGGCGGAGGTAGTGGTCCTGCTGCTGGGTTGTTGCCCTCCTACAGCCCCTCCATGTCTCCTGGTGTACTGGCTTGTCTCCTGATAGCGCCTCCAGCCTCTGGACACTTCGCTGACAGACACAGCAAACCTTCTTGCCACAGCTCGCATTGATTTGCCATACTGGATGAGCTGCACTACCTGAGCAACTTCTGTGGGTTGTAGAGTCTGTCTCATGCTACCACGAGTGTGAAAGCACAATCAACATTCAAAAGTGACCAAAACATCAGCCAGAAAGTATTGGTACTGAGATGTGGTCTGTGGTCCCCACCTGCAGAAACACTCCTTTATTGAGGGTGTCTTGATAATTGCCAATAATTTCCATCTATTGTCTATTCCATTTGCACAACAGCATGTGAAATTGATTGTCAATCAGTGTTGCTTCTTAAGTGGACAGTTTGATTTCACAGAAGTTTGATATACTTGGAGTTATATTCTGTTGTTTAAGTGTTCCCTTTATTTTTTTGAGCAGTGCATATAATAACCATTTGTTCATACTAAATTATAATAGAATATCATCTAAAAGTACCATAGGGTCAATATTGATATATGTAAATTGGATGTGTCACAAAAATGTGTAGTCAGCATAAGATAAAAATTGCAAATTGCTAAACATAGCAGACAGGCATAAATAAATAAATTAATTAATGATATAGTAGAAAGGCCTAAATAAATAATAAATAAAGACAAAATAAATTAATGATATAGTATATGTTTTTTTACGAAAAAATTATATATATACATAAATTATAAATATAATAATGATGGTCACATGAAAAAATATGTCAACCAGGGGGTGTTACCTATATATTTGTAAAGTGGCAAGTGCTTTCAATTATAATTATTGTAAAGACTACATAGCATAGTAAAATTGGGAATAAACACATATATGAAAAGAAAAAATAACATTAATTCATCAGAATAGAAAGTGCCTGTGCAAAATTCAAAAGCTAAGACGTTAATATTGACCTCACATACACTGCAGCTGCCCAACGCGCATTTCGCCTGGGCTTTGACGAGGGAACCAGGCGTTCTAAAAGTGTGGGCATTGTTTAAATAATTTTTGAGACCCACTTCATTGCTTCAAAATCCTAATATTAAATGTATTTACATGCCTCCTGAACACAACGGCCAATTTCACATGGTTGCTATTGGGACGTGATTCTATCTTGATTTTCTGGTCCCATCCTGTTTTGAAAAGGCATGTTCCATTTTTTTTTTTAAAGAGAAAATTACAATATCCTGAAACTTAAACACAATTGTTTACCTACTACAGTGTGTGCATGTTGTTGTAAATAATTTGAGCCCTTTTCATTGCTCCAATTAATCTAATATTAGACTAGTACATATGGCAGCTGAATACAGAGGCCAGTTGCAGGTGATTGCTTGTTGGAAATGTTTCTACATATATTTTCTGGTCCCATCCTATTTTGAACAGGCACATGGCCTGTGTTTTCTTCACTTTTAATATAATTTTTTTTTAATATTTGGTATACCACTTTTAATTGTTTACTCTAGATAAGGTATACCCAACCTTCATGTCATCTATGCTGTATTACTGCTTCTGCTTGGGCTGCCATTGCTGTCCCTAAACTGCCAAGCATATCCTTGACTGCCCCATCCTAAATCACTACCATACTGCAGCTGCCACAGCTAGTACACAGCCACATCAACCACACATCTTTTGGCATTATTTTTAAAGTGCTAGACAATACTACTGATGCGGGGAAACGTATTCTCATGTTTTTGTACCATCAATAAACAGCTCTCAAACTAGAGCTAATTTTTTAAAAGGGTTGGTGACAGCAAAACATAAATTTTTCATGTGCTAAACAGTGCAACAGTGTGTATATATAGAGTATAAATATGTAAAGTGGGCCAGAGCGGTAGTCATGACTAAGCTGCTGTCTGGTTATGCTCTGGCACTTTACAGAGAAAAGGTGTCCCAGTGTGCTGTCAGGTGTGGGGTGCATCACACTCACTTGTAGGCCACATGCCTATGCTGTTTGCAGGCCTCCATTGTCAGGAAGCTGCTGCACACAATTCAGGAGACACCAATTTCATTGCAACAAGCAAACATTTTCTAGACAGTTCAAGTTCATCAAGAGGTAAAACATGCAATAGGACACAGCACTTCATATTCCTTATTTTCTTAGCATAACACTTTTTCAGCCCTACAATTCGTTCCTCCTTGAGCATCCCTCTGCCCACTGGCTCTGTTATCCCCAGGGATCTCACTTGACGTTCGGCAGTGCAACCGGGATTTATTATCTTCCGTCTTTGCAGGTCCCTGTCCACCTTCCCCTGTATGCCAAAGGACACAATGTGCCGATAGCCCCTATGCCAGACCTTGGGCTCCGGGCGCGACAGAAAAGTATGCTCAGTATTCCGGTATGATGTCCCACTGCCTTGAATGGTAGACACATGTTGACCTTAGCAGACCACTGGACTTCAACTTGGATTTGTCACTATATTTCTCCATCTCTTCCACTATCAGGAAGTGCCCACCTTTTATTAACACTAGTTCCCACCCACTATCCTATAAACTAAACCTATTGTTTTTATCCTAGGTCTATACCTTTGCTAAACCACTTACTATATAAACAGTACTTATCACTGTAACATACCTGGTGGCGGGCTTGCATGGTGCACCATCTTTCACTATGCAAGATCGCAAACTTGATCTTCAGTCCAGTCTGCTAGCCTGGCTTCTATTCATGCTGTCTGTCTCTGTTCTGACTGCTTAGGGCGGTGGCCCGGTTACTTCCTGTTTCTTGTAGCTGCTGTGGGCACACCCCTAATGCGTCCTCAGCCTATTGCTGTCTGTCACTGGATATTTAAACCAGCTCCACCTGGAAGCTGGTGCCTGAGCAACTCTATTATTCAGTGTGCTCCTTGACTCTGAATGTGCCAGGTCCTGTTCTGTTCTTGCCTGTCCGCCAACCTGGGGGCTGTATTCCCAGGCCTGTCTGAACACGCTCCTAGCCTGGTGTCTGTCCGCCTTCCTGGAGGCTGTATTTCCAGGCCAGTCTGAACACGCTCCTAGCCTGTTCGTCTCACCTTCTGGGGGCCGCATACCCAGACTCGCTCCTGTATCTCGCTGCAGTGTCAGTTCCAGTCTGAACACTCAGTTCCTGTCTGAACACTCTCCTAGTCTGTTACCTGTTTTTCTCTATGTCCGTACCTTCCTTTTTTCTGCAGAGTCTGTACCTGCACCTAACTCCTACTCATTGTCGCTGTACTTCCGTTTGTGAGTTTAGAGTCCACTCGCTACTTCATTGCAAGTATCTTGTGTGTATCTGGTTCTGCCTTTCCCTTGCCGTCTGTTCCATGTGAACAGAGCCCTGTCCCCTCTGCTCTGCCTTGCTCACCACTCCAGCGGTTCCTGCCTGCTCTACCTTGCTCACCGCTCCGGCGGTTCCTGCCTGCTCTGCCTTGCTCACCGCTCCGGCGGTTCCTGCCTGCTCTGCCTTGCTCACCGCTCCGGCGGTTACTGCCTGCTCTGCTTTGCTCACCGCTCCGGCGGTTTCTGCCTGCTCTGCCTTGCTTACCGCTCCGGCGGTTCCTGCCTGCTCTGCCTTGCTCACCGCTCCGGTGGTTACTGCCTGCTCTGCCTTGCTCACCGCTCCGGCGGTTCCTGCCTGCTCTGCCTTTCTCACCACTCCGGCGGTTTCTGCCTGCTCTGCCTTGCTCACTGCTCCGGCGGTTCCTGCCTGCTCTGCCTTGCTCACCGCTCCGGCGGTTCCTGCCTGCTCTGCCTTGCTCACCGCTCCGGCGGTTACTGCCTGCTCTGCCTTGCTCACCGCTCCGGCGGTTACTGCCTGCTCTGCCTTGCTCACCGCTCCGGCGGTTCCTGCCTGCTCTGCCTTTCTCACCACTCCGGCGGTTTCTGCCTGCTCTGCCTTGCTCACTGCTCCGGCGGTTCCTGCCTGCTCTGCCTTGCTTACCGCTCCGGCGGTTCCTGCCTGCTCTGCCTTGCTCACCGCTCCGGCGGTTCCTGCCTGCTCTGCCTTGCTCACCGCTCCGGCGGTTCCTGCCTGCTCTGCCTTGCTCACCACTCCGGCGGTTTCTGCCTGCTCTGCCTTGCTCACTGCTCCGGCGGTTCCTGCCTGCTCTGCCTTGCTCAGCGCTCCGGTGGTTCCTGCCTGCTCTGCCTTTCTCACCACTCCGGCGGTTTCTGCCTGCTCTGCCTTGCTCACTGCTCCGGCGGTTCCTGCCTGCTCTGCCTTGCTCAGCGCTCCGGCGGTTCCTGCCTGCTCTGCCTTGCTCACCGCTCCGGTGGTTACTGCCTGCTCTGCCTTGCTCACCGCTCCGGCGGTTCCTGCCTGCTCTGCCTTTCTCACCACTCCGGCGGTTTCTGCCTGCTCTGCCTTGCTCACTGCTCCGGCGGTTCCTGCCTGCTCTGCCTTGCTTACCGCTCCGGCGGTTCCTGCCTGCTCTGCCTTGCTCACCGCTCCGGTGGTTACTGCCTGCTCTGCCTTGCTCACCGCTCCGGCGGTTCCTGCCTGCTCTGCCTTTCTCACCACTCCGGCGGTTTCTGCCTGCTCTGCCTTGCTCACTGCTCCGGCGGTTCCTGCCTGCTCTGCCTTGCTCAGCGCTCCGGCGGTTCCTGCCTGCTCTACCTTGCTCACCGCTCCGGCGGTTCCTGCCTGCTCTGCCTTGCTCACCGCTCCAGCGGTTCCTGCCTGCTTTGCCTTGCTCACCGCTCTGGCGGTGCCTCTCTGCTCCGCCCTGCTCACCGCTCCGGCGGTTCCTCTCTGCTCTGCTTGTCTACCGCATCTGCAGGTCTGTTCCTGAATCCCAGTCTGTACTGGACCCTATCAAGCCTGTGTTCCAACTTGCTAGTACCTCCTCGTCTGCATGCCAGCCGTACATGTCAGTACCTTCCTCTCTGCATACCAGCCGTGCCTGCCAGTATCCCCTGTCTGCACTTCAGTCGTGCCTGCCAGTGCCCACCTGTCTGCATTCCAGACGTGCCTGCCAATAGCCACCTGTCTGTGTGCCAGCCTAACCTTCCTGTTCCTGTATTCCCCGGTGCGGGTCAACAGCCGTGTCCAAGGTCTGGCCTGGAGTAGCACCTGGTCCCTCTGCTCGGTTCCTCCCTGGTGCATGGCGTCGTTAGCCGTCGTGCGACCTTGGTCGGATTGGGTAGATACTTAGTTATGCCCCTCCAGGCACTCTCCGGTTCATGGCACAGTGGAATCACTAAACCACGCACACGCCAGTCAGCCTGGGCCTGTGCATAACAATCCCTAATCTAATCCTGTGCTTACCCTGCACTATGCATTACCAACATTATACATTAACACTTTACATTGCTTACATGCTGTATATTACCATAACACATTATATATGTAAGACACACATCACTATTCACATTGCATGTAAAACCGCATGACACTATAATCTGAGAGCGATTGTTGTCTTCAGGGGCAGGAATCCAGCAGCGCAGTCCATCATTATAGTATATACATAAACTTACTTATAAATATATAGTTTGAAGTGATGAAAAGTTCTGAACCTTATAAAATTAGGTACGCGCCTCCAGGCACTCTCCGGTTCATGGCACAGTGGAATCACTAAACCACGCACACGCCAGTCAGTGCAGGCATGTGCTTAACAGTTTGCTCAGGCCATGGTTCCCGTTGAGCCCCACAGCCCTTTGCTCTCAGAGACATTTTGAATCCGTGTCCAGCGAATACGTGCATAAAAAAAAAATAAATAAAAAAAAAATTTCTCTAGCTATGCCCCAGGCGTTGTACGCACCAGTCCAAATGGAGCTTTCTGCACCCGTTCCTGCGGATCCGCCACGGTACTATGGGGATCCTAAACAAAGCCGTGCGTTTGTGGAGCAATGCATGCTGCATTTCAAGTTCTACCCTCTCTATTTTCCTACCGATTGGGCTAAAGTGGCATTTATGTTATCCTACCTAGCGGGTGATGCCTTGAAATGGATCACCCCCCTATGGGAAGCATGGGATCCTATCGTCCTTGATCTGCAAGCCTTCCTGGTGGCCTTTCTAATGGTCTTCAATGACCCCAATCCTGAAGCCTCTGCTAAAGCTTCCCTTCCCAATATCCCGGAGCAGCCCCGATGGGTAATGTGTGTGGGTAACTCGCCAGTTCTCCAGCCTGAAGAGACTGCTGCCCACCCAGAATCCACACAGGATGACTACGCTAAACAGAATACTTCTCTTCCCAACCTCAAGAGGCAGTCCAGACGTGCTAGGCGTAGAGGCAAGCCATCACGCCAGGTTCTGTCCTCCCAAAGACCTCCTGTTCCCCTGCCTGTAGAAGCAGCTACCCCCACTGAATCCATGAAGGTTCACCATGTTCGGCAGGCAAAGCAGAGGCCGGAACTCAGTCACGAAATCGGATTGCAGTCCCGCTGCGGTTGTTTGGGACCCCCTGACGGTCTTTGTCCAGTGAAGGTTGGAGAATCCCAAGACATTAGGCCTGTAGGAGAGGCTGCCCTGGGTGTTAGTGTTTCCTCTCCACAGATGACCATGACTGTCTCCGTGGCAAGTAAAAGCCTCGGATTAATTGGAAGTTTCAGGCCGTTCTTGTCGGTACCCTCCTGTCTGTATACCAGCCATGCCTGCCAGTATCCTCCTGTCTGCACTCCAGCTGTGCCTGCCAGTGCCCACCTGTCTTCATGCCAGCCGTGCCTGCCAATACCCACCTATCTGTGACCAGCCTAACCTGCCTGTTCCTGTATTCCCCGGTGTGGGTCAACAGCCGTGTCTGGGGTCTGGCCTGGAGTAGCACCTGGTCCCTCTGCTCTGTTCCTCCCTGGTGCACGGTGTCGTTAGCCATCGTGCGACCTTGGTCGGATTGGGTAGATACTTAGTTACGCCCCTCCAGGCACTCTCCGGTTCATGGCACAGTGGAATCACTAAACCACGCACACGCCAGTCAGCCTGGGCGTGTGCATAACAATTCCTAATCTAATCCTGTGCTTACCCTGCACTATGCATTACCAGCATTATACATTAACACTTTACATTACTTACATGCTGTATATTACCATAACACATTATATATGTAAGACACACATCACTATTCACATTGCATGTAAAACCGCATGACACTATAATCTGAGAGCGATTGTTGTCTTCAGGGGTAGGAATCCAGCAGCGCAGTCCATCATTATTGTATATACATAAACTTACTTATAAATATATAGTTTGAAGAGATGAAAAGTTCTGAACCTTATAAAATTTATTAAAGCCATAATTTTTTATTTTTCATCGATGGACCTGTACGAGGGCTTGTGTTTTGCATGCCAAGATGTCATTTTTATTGATACAATTTTAGGATACATTTAATGTTTTTTACTGCACGTTTTGGTGGGGGGAAATGTGGCAACCAATAAAAAGCAATTCGGCCTTTTCATTTATTTTATTTTTTTGGCTTTTAACATACAATTTAAATCATTTTATATTTTGGTAGATCAGTTTTTTATACATACAACTCTACCAAATATGTTAATATCTTTTAAATATCTTTATTTTTTAACTGGGGAAAACATTTAGGTGATGATTTCAACTTTGACATTTTTTGTATTTAACAATTTTTTTTTTTTTTTATTTTGTTAGTCTCCTTATAGAACTTGAGCCTGCGACTGTTTGATTGATTCAATTTTGCAGTATAAAATGTAACTAACATTCCCCTATGAAGCCTACAGGAGGACAGCCATGGGGGTCTTCAGCAGGTTCCTGCCTGCCATGGCAACCCATCAGCTCCCTATAGTCCTGCTGTGAGGGACCAAAGAGGGCTGTTGTAGAAGTTACAGCACCATTTCAATGGTTAAACAGCAGTGGACGGAAGTATACTGGTCTGTCCATAATAAAGCGGGCTCAGCTCCTAAGCCTGCCTGACACCCTGCATGCAAACTGTTATGAAAATGTACATACAGGTGATTAAGGGGTTAACATTAAGTCTAAATGAAGACAGAAACTAACAGAAAAATGTGTTTGATTTAGCTATTTCTAATAATTTAAATCTATTTATCATTGGTGTAAAATTCCAATTTTATTGATATCCTGGCATTTTCTCACTCCTGGGCTAATATAGCGTATACAACAGGGAGAGATTATTCTCTATTATACATATTCATAACCAAACATCCAATATATTAATGAAACCAAAATCTCCCAACTTTATCAATTATTAATAGTGATAACATTTTAATTTAGAACAAATCATTTTATTAAACTTTATTAAAACTTTTTATTAAGAAATATAGAGAGATGAACTAAAACATGGTACTATAATTTAATTTTCAGGACAGGATATTCATCTTATAAACCTTACCATTTAAATTGCTGAATTTCAGAATATAAATCATTTTTATACCTTTATCTCTATTTTACGCAATGTAAATAATCTTTACATGTAGTGTTAGGTTCTAGCTCTGCAATATACATTAATTCATGTATGTTAAGCAATTCAAAGAATAAAATTTAATATACATGAATGTTGAAACATAATATATTCACTGAAATGATAGCATAGAAGCTATGAAACGGTTGGGAATGGTAATTGTACATAATAAAGTAGCAGCCTTTATGTGAATCTTCACTTAATCTATATTTGTGCATAATTGTGCTAAAATACAGACCCAGTTCAGAGAGAAACATGATCTCAATCTCAAACAACAGCATAGACATCAGTGTCAGGGGTGCACATACAAATAGATGCATCCAGATATCCTGGTGATATATGTTTGGTGGAGCTCTTAGGAGATGGGTTATATCATTAAAGGAGTTGTCCACTACTGCGACAACTCCTTCTCATACCTCATGTTTGGCCCCATTAAAATAAAAAACATACTCACCTTTGTTGCTGGTGCCATTCCAGTGGTATCAGCACTCACTTTGTTTTGTCACTTGAGCCCTGCACCCAATCAGCACCACCGTCACTATCCCCATCTTCAGATAAATCGAAAATCAAGAAGAAGTCAGAAAGTGGTTGCAGCCCTGACTTCCTGTTGATGTTCAAAACATTCAAATGCGGGGAAGGTGAAACCGGCACTGATTGGGCTTAAGGATCGCGTGATATAACAACCTCATAAGTAAGAGCGGTTTTGTGGAGAGCCCGCGCTGCAGTTACATATAGTCATAA
This sequence comes from Phyllobates terribilis, assembly GCF_046119375.1. Classification (NCBI taxonomy): domain Eukaryota; kingdom Metazoa; phylum Chordata; class Amphibia; order Anura; family Dendrobatidae; genus Phyllobates; species Phyllobates terribilis. The sequence continues at coordinate 898,460,607 of NW_027362762.1, forward strand.
GTCCAGGTACACATAAATGTATTTGCATTTTTCTTGTCCAAGCATTTCAAATTATACACACTTCTTCCTTAGGACAAAAAAAATTATTTATTTATTCATCCGTGAAAAACTCTAATAAAACATTGATGACACTGATGGTAAAAGCCAATACACTGATGCAAAACACTGATGTCACGGTACAATTTTTTTCAACGATGGGTTTAAAAACTGTATGTGTGAATGAGACTCAATGCGTAAAGAAAAGAAAAGGTTATCCAAATTTCTAATATACTTTGCTTTTTATTAACAGTTTCAACATATTTCACTATCAGTGATAAGAACACTTGTTGACATTGAGAGACTGAAAACTGGTTCAGACTTAGTCCTGTTGGAGAGTGGATACTGGTGATGATAAAATCTTATGAATTTTTTAATTTGCAGGCTTTGTTAAATTTTCCCACAAAATTTGATTTGAAGTTGTTCTCAATACTGCAAAGCCTCTAATTGCCCTGAAAATAGGTGTATAACAACTTTACAGCCTGGGACGTATTAGTACGCACCAGGCTGTAACTCCCGGTTCAGTGAGGGCTCCGGCGGTGAGCCCACACTGAACTGGGCACATGTCAGGTGATTCTAACAGCTAACATGTGCCCGCAACAGCCGCGGGTGGAATCGCGATCCACCCGCGGTTGTTACATGTTAAATGCCGCTGTCAGTCTCTGACAGTGACATTAAACATCGCCGCACCGGAAGCGTGGGCATGACAACCCTTGGTCTGCAGCAGACTCCAGTGGTTGTCATGAGCTGATCGCTATGAGCGCCACCTAGTGGTCGGCACTTATAGCAAAGGAGCATTTCTGCTCCATAGAGGTGATCTGCTGATCACCTCTATGTAGCAGAGGCGATCAGACAAGTGCTGCTTCTAGTTTCCTATGGAGACTATAGAAGCAAGCAAAAAGTGAAAAAAAATGGTTTTAAAAATATGAAAAAAGTAAAAAAAAATATAAAAGTTTAAATCACCCCCCTTTCGCCCCATTCAAAATAAAATAATAATAAAAAAACCCACATACACATATTTGGTATCGCCGAGTTCAGAATCGCCCGATCTATCAATACAAAAAAATAATCCGATTGGTAAACAGCGTAACGAGAAAAAAATTCTAAACGCCAGAATTATGTTTTTTTGGTCGAAGCAACATTGCAATAAAATGCAATAACGGGCGATCAAAACATTGGATCTACAGTAAAATGGTATCAATAAAAACTTCAGCTTGGCGTACAAAAATAAGCCCTCACCCGGCCCCAGATCCAGAAAAATGGAGACGTTACGGGTCTCGGAAAATGGCACCATTTTTTATTTTTTTTTAGCAAACTTTTGAATTTTTTTTCACCACTTAAATAAAAAAGAACCTATACATGTTTGGTGTCTACGAACTCGTAATGACCTGGAGAATAATAATGGCAGGTCAGTTTTAGCATTCAGTTAACGTGGTAAAAAAAAAAAAAAAAAAAACATCTATGGTATTGCACTTTTTTTGCAATTTCACCGCACTTGGATTTTTTTTCCCGTTTTCCCGTACACGATATGGTAAAACCAGTAATGTCGTTCAAAATTACTACTCGTCCCGCAAAAAATAAGCCCTCAAACGGCCATATTGACCAAAAAATAAAAACACTACGGCTCTGGGAACAAGGGGAGCAAAAAACGAAAATACAAAAACGGAAAATCCCAGAGTTGCGAAGAGGATAACACTTTAACTCAGAGGACTCCTATGACTATACTGAGCTTTTTAATGCAAACACAGCCATATTAATGTCCAAGTGACCTCAACCTATTTGGTGAGGGGAAAATGGAGGGTAACGAGTGTTTTTCCTTTTTTAACCCTCCTTGCCAAATATTGCAACAATCGTAACTCTAAACTATTAGGTTACTAGTAGTGTTGAGCGAGCACTAAAATGCTCGGGTGCTCGAAGCTCGGGCCGAGCTTGCCGTGATACTCGGGTGCTCGACCCGAGCAACGAGCCCAATGTTAGTCTATGGGAGACTCGAGCATTTTTGCGGTGGCACCCACGGCAGTCTTTTAAAAGCCTAACAAGTGCCCAAAACGATAGTGACAGTGCTCAAATGACATGGGGACAGCATGGGGATCGCCCCAGGAAGCATTTCTGACCCCCAGGTCACTGCTGTCAACAACGTGGTCAGAGCTATTAAGCCACTTTTACAGGCTCACAATAAAACGTTCAAAAAGGAAAGTGAAACTTTTTTCCTGTGAAATATGTTAAGGAACATCCTTTCCAGGGTAAAGACATGTGTATAAGTTAAAATAAATGACCAAAACCAAAAATACTCCTCCACACCTTCGGCTATGTTCACAAGTAGCATTTTTCTTATGCGTTTTTGCACTTTTGTATTGCTTTCAACTATGACAAATGCATTCACCGTGAAATGTCATTTTAACATTTTACAACCTTATCTGGCCATGTGCTGTGTGACACATGCATAAAGTGCTGGAAAGACAAGGGAACAGCATGGGGAAGACCCCTGGAAGCATCTCTGACTCCCAGGTCACTGTCTAAAAGTGTGCCCATCATAAGTGATCCTTACCGCATCAGAAGATGCAGACTTGCAACTATCCCCATGCAAGTTCTAGTCCCAGGGCAGTGTTCAATTGTACCTCCCCCTTTCCTTGCAATACAATCTCAAGTATGCAGCCTGCCACCCACCCACCCCAAGGCTGCAATACCATACTGCTTGCTTGCTTGAACTTGAAATTGGGCCTTTTAGGCATGTGGAGGCGGAATCTGGCCACCACGTCATGGCTGTGTTGGCGGCCTGGAATCCATACTCAGTCCCCAGCCGCCCGGCGGCCGGGTGTCCATACTCGGTCCCCAGCCGCCCCGCGGCCGGGTGTCCACACACGGTCCCCAGCCGCCTGGGAGCAGCCGGGTGTCCATAAACGGTCCCCAGCCACCCATATTTCTCCTTGGAACATCCCCCCACACACTTTTCTTAGCCCGGCCTGCTTTAGGCAGCATTGGAGGAGCCCACCAGAGAACCAGACTCCTCCGGTGGGCACTGACTTCTCCATCGGTGGAGTTGAGAGTGCCAAGGTGAGGAGCATGATGATGATGACAGAAGTTAGCATCTGCTATGTTTTCTTTTAATGCAAGTGTAAGTGTGCAGTCTGCCACCCACCCACCCCCAGACTGCAATTCCATACTGCTAGCTTGCACTTGAAATGGGGCCTTTTAGTTTGGAGGAGGCCGAACCTGGCCACTACCTCATGGCTGCTTCGGCAGCGAGGTATCCATACTCAGTCCCCAGCCGCCCCTATTTGTCCTGGTGTGCCTTATACATAAGATTAAGCGCGTATACCAAAACATTACCTGTGCCCTCCACAGTGCATTTAGTGGGAAGGAGAGCCTATTCCGCTGTAGTGTGTGCATGCCAAATCCCTGTTCATGGGACATGCGAAGATGCCTCCCACCTTGCACCTGTCGTTGAAGACTTGCAACTATCCCCATTCAAGTCCTTGTCCCAGGGCAGTGTTCAATTGTTACTTTCCCATTCCTTGCAATGCAAGCGCAAGTATGCAGCCTGCCACCCACCCACCCCCAGGCTGCAATACCATACTGCTTGCTTGCACTTTAAATTGGGCCTTTTAGGCATGTGGAGGCGGAATCTGGCCACCACGCCATGGCTGTGTCGGCGGCCGGGTGGCCATACTCGGTCCCCAGCCACCCCTATTTGTCCCGGTAACCTTTCCCACACTTTTCTTAGCCTGGCCTGCTTTAGGGCAGCATTGGCCGAGGCCACCAAACTATCAGACTCTTCCTGTGGGCCCTGGCTTCTCCATCAGGGGAGTTGAGAGTGCCAAGGTGAGGAGCATGATGACGATGATAGAAGTTAGCATCTGCTTTGTTTTGTTGTAACGCAAGCGCATGTATGTAGTAGTGGCTAGCCCTGAGGTGGTCAGCGTTTTGTCGCATATCCTACCTCCTCCGAGGATTGCTGGATGTTTTCCTGCTACTATCCAAGTTCTATGACTCCCGATAAAACAAAGCTTCAGGTGATAAATGATGGATGAGGTAGTGGCAAAGGAGAAAGAGCAGGAGGAACAGGGACCATTCACATCAATATCAGGCCAGTCAACCAGATATGTCTTGTAGGATATGTTTCTGTAACAAAAGGAGCGGTTCGGCTACACAGTTATAGGGCATACAGTGAGTGCAATGCCTACCAAAAATTTCGAGGCACTACAATGCCCCTTGGAAATGACATGGAGGTCAGAGGGCGTTAACTAAACCTTTTTTTCCATTTATAGCAACTGGGTTTCCCGTGCACTGTTGGTCTAAGCAGTACTGCAATGCCCCTTACAAGAGCCATGTGTGGCACCCCAGGGGTCTGGTCACCACAGTAATAGAGATATTACGTCGGAGAGCAAGTGGGAGGTTTCCTGGTCAGGGTCCCTTAAACATGCAACATCCTCCTGCCCCAATCCAAGGAGGGGAGAATTATGCCCTTATAAACTGGATCTGGGGCGGGGTTGAGTGAGTCAGAGAACAGTCAGAGTCAGAGTGAGAGCAAGGGAAAGTAACAGCAAGGAGCTCTGTAGGAGCTAGGAGCTAAAGACCAGGGGCTGGAAGCTGAGCAGAGCTCGCCCTGGCAGAAGACAATAGGAACCGGACACAGGAGTCCGAAGCTGTGAGGACTTATATATGCAGCAGTAGAAACCAGCCGGCAGGGGATTTCAGGTCCTCTGGCCATAGAAGCCCGGAGGCTCAGTCACAAGCAAGGGACCAGCACCGCCGTCGTGGAGCAGAGGCTAACAGAAGGCCCCAAGTCACCAGCCATACGGGTGAGCACTACACGGTACACTCAGGGACGTGGGCTACTTCTACCTGCTTACAGCAAGGTAGCCAGGAAGAGTGCAGACAGACGGGGAGGCCTACAACTCCACCTGGCCAGGGGAACTCCTGCTTGCTCACAGACTGACCAGGCCTCTTATGCTAGCCAGTACTCCCGGGAGGGTCTACCTTATAATAATCAGTAAAGACCCTGAACTGCACTGCAAAGACTCTGAGTCATTCCTGCTGCGCTCGTGCACCATCACCCCATCATCCACACTCACTGCCCTGAGGCTATACTCCTCCCGAGGGGAGTTATCCCATTCTATGCTGCGCACACAACACCAGCCTCAGCGGTCTGCCTCGCTGCGGTGGTACTCCCTGACCGCAATCCACGGGTGGCGCAGTCGGGCGCAGTCGGACAATTAACCTCAAAATATAAGAAAGACTGCCACTGGTTTGACCAGCCTGAGCCACGGGACCGGGTCACCGCCACGGAGACTACAGACCCCAGAGACCGGGCACCGGGTATCCCACACACGTGTACACACAGCCCAGGGGGCGAGTCACATGCAGTACAGCATATTACAAACATAAGTCCCATTATTGGGGAGTGGGTGTCCCATGGTATTTGCTTATGCTTTCCAAGCAAAAGCTGCCAAAAATTAGGACAGAGCAACTTGCAATACCCCTTACAAGAGCCATGCAGTACAGCATATTACAAACATAAGTCCCATTTTTGGGGAGTGGGTGTCCCATAGTATTTGCTTATGCTTTCCCAGCAAAAGCTGCCAAAAATTAGGACGGAGCAACTTGCAATGCCCCTTACAAGAGCCATGCAGTACAGCATATTACAAACATAAGTCCCATTATTGGGGAGTGGGTGTCCCATAGTATTTGCTTATGCTTTCCCAGCAAAAGCTGCCTAAAATTAGGATGGAGCAACTTGCAATGCCCCTTACAAGAGCCATGCAGTACAGCATATTACAAACATAAGTCCCATTATTGGGAAGTGGATGTCCCATAGTATTTGCTTATGCCTTGCAAGCAAAAGCTGCCAAAAATAAGGACGGAGGAACTTGCAATGCTGGCACCCTGGTGGTATAGTGGTGGTGGAGGCTGAGGATAAGGAGAAGAAGGTTAAACAGCCGAAATGAGGAAGCGTTTACCCATTTGTGGGTGTGAAGCGGTGCATGTGAATACACCTCCCGAAATAACACAGTGGATTTGACTTTGTTACTCTGCTGTCATTTGGTGGTGATGAGAATTCTGGCCCAATCCAGCCCTTGTTCATTTTGATAAGGGTCAGCTTGTCAGCATTGTCAGTTGACAGTCGAGTGCGCTTATCAGTTATAATTCCCCCAGCGGCACTAAAAACAAGCTCCGATAACACAATAGCGGCAGGGCAGGCCAGGACCTCCAAGGCGTACAGAGCGAGTTCATTCCAAGTGTTCAGCTTGGATACCCAGTAATTAAAAGGCACAGAGGAATCACGGAGGACACTGGTACGATCGGCAAGGTACTCACTCACCATCTTTTGAAACTTTCCACTCCTTGTGAGAGTACCCCGCGCCTCAGGGCCTGTAAGCAGGGTGGGTCTCAGAAAACTGTCCCAGAATGTTGACAGTGTTCCCCTGCCTCTGCTGGAATGGAGTTGAGTCTCTCTCGCCTGTATGCCTTGGTTGGTCAACGAACTGTGACTTCTGCCGCTAGCATGTTCAGATGGGAATTTTTTTAAGAGTTCTGCAGCAAGGGCCTTCTGGTATTGCCCCATTTTTGTAGACCTCTCCACCTCAGGAATAAGAGAGTGAAAGTTCTCCTTGTAGCGGGGGTCTACAAGTGTCACCAACCAGTAATGACTGTCACCCAACATTTTGACAACGCGAGGGTCACGGTTAAGGCAGCGTAACATAAAGTCAGCCATGCGTGCCAGACTGGTAACGGGCAAGATTTCCGTGTCCTCACCAAGATGACAACTGACCATGCTCTCCTCCTCTTCCTCCTCCCCCCTGTCCTCAGGCCACCCACGCTGAACCGACGGTATGACACTTGTACAGGTACTACCGTCTACAACGCATGATAGCAGCTCCTGTTCTTCCTCCTCCTCCTCCTCCTCTCCCTCATTGTCCCACAATGCACGTTGGGATGAGATGAGGCTGGGCTGTGTGTAATCGCCCGCTACAGCTTTTTGATCCATCTCATCATACTCTGGCTGCAATGCCTCCTCTTTAATTCTCTGCAGAGAGAGTTGCAAAAGTCAGACAAGTGGGATGCTGACACTAATGATGGCGTCATCGCCACTCACCATCTTGGTGGCCTCCTCAAAGTTTGTCAGGATGGTACATATGTCAGACATCCAGGTCCACTCCTGAGGTCTTATGTGTGGAGTCTGACCTGAATATCGACGGCCTTGTTTCAGCTGGTACTCCACAACTGCTCTCTGCTCACAAATCCTTTGCAACATGTGGAGGGTAGAGTTCCAACGAGTGGGGACATCACACACCAGTCGGTGTGCCGGAAGCTGCAAACGCTGCTGCAACACAGCAAGGGCGGCGGAAGCTGTAGCCGACTTGCGAAAATGAGCTGACAGGTGACGTACTTTCACGAGCAGATCTGGAAACTCGGGGTACGATTTAAGAAACCGCTGAACCACGAGGTTAAGCACATGAGCCAGCCATGGTACGTGTGTGATCTCACCTCGCCTCAGAGCCGCCACCAGGTTACAGCCATTGTCACACATGACCATGCTGGGATGTAGGTTCAGCCGTCTCAGCCACAGATCTGCCTGCTCTTTCACAGCTGTCCACAACTCACAAGCAGTGTGAGGTTTATCATCTAAGCTTATGAGTTTCAACACAGCCTGTTGCCGCTTGGCGGAGGCAGTACTGCAATGCTTCCAGCTTGTAACTGATGTGGTGATATCTGAGATGGAGGCTGAACATGAGGAGGAGGAGGAGGATGCGCAGGAGCTGTACACTGTGGGGGCAACTCTGACTGACATAGGGACCGCAATCCTCAGTGTGGGGAGGATGTGTTCCGTCCCAAGGTCCGACTGTGTCCCAGCTTCCACTATGTTTACCCAGTGTGCCATCAGAGAGATATACCGTCCCTGGCCACAAGCACTTGTCCACGTGTCCGTTGTCAGGTGGTCTCTCCCAGTAACTGCATTGTTGAGGGCACGGCAGATGCTTTGGAACACGTGCTTGTGTAGTGTGGGGATGGCACACCGGGCAAAATAGTGTCGGCTGGGGACCGAGTACCGAGGGACGGCCACCACCATAAGATTGCGGAAGGATTCCGTCTCCACCAGCCTAAAAGGCAGCATTTCCAATGCAAGCAGTCGTGAAATGTGCGAATTTAGGACTGTGGCCTGTGGGGCGCTAGCTGCGAATTTCCGCTTTCGTTCAAAGGTCTGGGATATGGACAATTGAACTCTGTGGTGGGAAGTGGATGTGGACGTTGATGCTGTTTCTTGAGAAACTGCCATAACAAGTGAAGATTGAGAGGAGGGGGCATCTTTACATGCAGTATGGACAGGGGATTACCTTGCACACACAACAGGGGGTTCTATTGCACGCACAACAGTGGAAGAAGCAGTGGTGACACCCGCTGACACTGGTCGTGGACCCTGGGTTTCGCCCCACAAAGTCGGGTGCTTTGCTGCCATGTGCCTGATCATGCTGGTGGTGGTCAGGCTGGTAGTTTTGTCACCCCTGCTGATGCTGGCATGGCAGGTGGAACATATGGCCTTTTTGGGGTTATCAGCAGAGTCTTTAAAAAAATTCCAGACCCTGGAAGACCTACCGCTTGTACTGGCAACGTCCCTCGTGTTGGTTTTGTGGGGAACAGTTGCCTGCCTTCTGTCTGCGGCCACCACACTGCTTCTTCCTGCCTGTTGGGGTACTCTGCCTCCCTCCCCCTGTGTGCTGCTGGCCTCATTCTGCATGTCCTCCTTCCACGTTGGGTCAGTTACTAGATCATCCACCACCTCCTCCTCTTCCACTTGCGCACCACGATCCTCCTCCTCACTTCCTGGCAATTGTGTCTCGTCATCGTCCACCTCTTGTGACAGATTGCCAATGTCGACTTCCTGTGGCCGTGGCTGTTCAAATATTTGGGCATCGCAACATGGGATCTCCTCTTCCACCACTTCAAGCGTATCAGGCGAGGGGCCCAAATATGGAAATGGACCAGTGAACAGCTCTTCAGAGTGTCCAAGTGTGGGATCACTTGCTGTCTGACGACACTCGGCATGGTGGGAGGAAGGAGCATCAGGGTGAGGAGGAATATGCGGTCGAGACGCACGGCTACTAAGAGTTGACCGTGTGAAAGACAGACCGGAGGTGGTGGTGCCCAGGTAACTGGAAGTATTATCTGTTATCCAATTAATAACCTGTTCACACTGATCAGTTCTCAATACTGGTGTTGTTCTGTGCTTCCCTAGTAATTCGGTCAAGAAGTGGGAGCGAGAAGATGTGGCTGTTGGTTGTGGCACATTTTTACCTTGGCCTCGGCCCCGTCCTCTGCACGAACCATCAACAGAACGTCCACTTCCACGTCCCTTACCATGCGCCTTGCCCATTGTAAATGAAGTAAAATAGCTTACACTTGCACTATCAATGGAAATAGGGTAATAAAGAGTAGATTAGAACCGTGGAAAAGGAAAACCACAGTTATTGTTTACTGGAGTATACCACACTTTTTTAAATAGAGATATTTGCGGCTGAACAGTGAGCGACACACTCAAACTGCTTTTTTTTTTAGACACCAAAGGCCCAAAACTGGATAGTACAGCGATTTGACCCGTGGAACTGCGAAACCACACTGGGATGTCGGGCCTACACAAGACTATTTTCAACAGATATATTTTTGTGTCACAACAGTCAGGAGACACTACTGTTTTTCTTTACGGAAAAAACTACCAAAAGCTGAATAATAGAGATTTTTTCTGTGGGATGGCAAAAACACAGTTATTGTTTACTGGGGTATACCACACTTTTTTAAATAGAGATATTTGCGGCTGAACAGTGAGCGACACACTCAAACTGTTTTTTTTTTAAGATACAAATGGCCCAAAATGGATAATACAGAGGTTTGAACCGTGGAAGTGCAAAACAACACTTCTGTTTCTCTAGCGTACACCAGACTATTTTCAACAGTTATATTTGTGTCTGAAAAATCAGAGACATGCTTTTTTTTGGGGGGAGGGGGGGGGGGGGCACACCAAAAGGTTAATAAGATGGGTATTTGTACAGTGTGAAGGAGGAAAGAAAAGGAGGATTTAGATGAAAAAAAAAAGGATTTTTCCTGGCCCCCGACACCTGGTGCTAAGTCCAGCAATTTCAGCAACAGGAGCACACAGGACTGTAATGCAGCGTTTGCTGGTATAACCACTGAGTCTCCTATACAGCCTGCCTGCCTGGTATCTGGGATGGATATTAGTCCTGAAAAGGACTGTTTGTTTGTTCTGGCAGCCTTTACAGACCCTACACTAACTATTTCGCAGTTTATATCTCTCACTAAATCAGCAGCGCTGTCCCTACACTGTCTAATCCAGAGCGACTGTGTCCAAGATGGCGGCGCCCGTTTTAAATACTCGAGGTGACGCTGTGCAGCCAGCCAATCACTGTAATGCCCACAACCAACATGGCTGCAGCATTACAGTGACTGGCTGGCAATCCCTGCATGTTCATTGGCTCTGTAAAGAGCGCCAAACATGCAGGGCGGAGACCCGAGCTCCCGCCCGAGTAACCCGGAAATGCTCGGTGCTCGCCGAACATCCCCAGTAGCGTGATGCTCGGGCGAGTACCGAGCAGTGTCGAGCATGTTCGCTCAACACTAGTTACTAGATATGTACACGCACAGAGTGTAAATTTGTGGCAACAACCAGCAATATTTTTCTGCCATGTATGGTTGTTAAATAATCACTCCCATTATTTTTTTTCATTAATGTGTGCATACAGTATGTGCATGTAATGTAGTGTGAGTAAATTACTATATTCACCTACCACTGCTCTCTCAGGGATCCAGCGTCGTTCTTCTCCTCTTCTCAGTGACGTCACCTCTCTGCAAACTCTCTGGGTCAAACTGCGTTCTGCATGACCCAGAAGTGGCTTCTACAATGTAAGTTTATGCATCAGAACAGGGCTCTATAGATCTACATTTTAAAAGAGCCTTCAGACTCATGCATATAGCGTAGAGTGAGCTGAATAGTCCAATTTGTGTTGATGTCACTGAGAAGAGGAGCACAACTGCACTGGACACTGGAAAGAGAAGCGGTAGGTGAGTATATTAACACACTACACTACATGCACATATACAGGGATTTAATGAATAAAAATTCATGGGAGAGCTTCTTTAATTTTGAATATAAAATAAAACAGTTGTAAAATGCAATTTTTTTTATGTTATTATAGTTTAAGTTATGCACCCCTTGAACAAAAATTCAACATAACCTAAAACTCTAAATTGCAAAGTAGCTACATATAGGTTCACACTTGGAACCAAAAATAAGGCAACAGTTTATTACGTGGTCATGGGGTGTACGTTGATAAATTGGTATTCAAAAAATGTAAATGTGTCCAAAAATGCAAACCAAAAAAATAACAGCATTTTAGTTTCTTATCTCAAAAGCAAGCACTTGAAAAAGGCCACTATATTGTGGTAGCGTGCACGGGTCTAATATCGGACAACAACAAAGTACTGTGCAAAACAAAAAATATTAAAAATTATAACAATATTCAAACATTATGAGTTAGACAGATGATTTGGCTCCCATTACTTTTCTGCACTAGACAGTCATTATGGGGAATCCGCTGGCTGCGCCTGATGTTATCAACCCATTTTTTGTCTCTTTAGCAGTGTGTGAAATGGCACTTGGAATTTTATTTCCAATCCATGAGAATAGAATTGCAAACTGTTCGAGTTTGCAGGAACCTCTGCAGATCAATTTGATTATCTCTAGTGTATACTATTGTATCTAGCCCAGACAATGCTCTGTGAGCTAAATACACTTTGTCAGCAACAGCTGTGCAAATTTACTTGTCATCTGAGATCAGGACTGGGCCAGTACTGTTTCTGATTGACTGAGTTGAAAGAAAGTACATGTAAAAGTTGTGGAGTTCATTTATATTAATTAAAATTCATCTATTTGTATGAAATAAAAAAAATCTGCAAATAACTATTTTGTCAAATTGTGCGGTATAGTTTATATTAATATGTTAACTTCTCTACGTACAACCCCTGGCAAAAATTATGGAATCACCGGGCTCGGAAAATGTTCATTCAGTTGTTTAATGTTGTTGAAAAAAAGCAGATCACAGACATGGCACAAAACTAAACTCATTTCAAATGGCAACTTTAGGGCTTTAAGAAACACTAAAAGAAATCAAGATAAAAAATGTGGCACTCAGTAAGGGTAATGTTTTTCAGACAAAGCAGAGGGAAAAATTATGGAATCACTCAATTCTGAGGAAAAAGTTATGGAATCACCCTGTAATTTTTCATTTTCAAAACACCTACATCAAATTAGATTTGCTCATTAGTCTGCATCTAAAAAGGAGTGATCACACCTTGGAGAGCAGTTGCACCAAGTGGACTCCAACAGGAGAGATGTCAATTGAAACAAAGAAGAGGATTATCAAACTTTTAAAAGAAGGTAAATCATCACGCAATGTTGCAAAAGATGTTGGTTGTTCACAGTAAGCTGTGTCTAAAATCAGGACCAAATACAAACAACATGGGAAGGTTGTTAAAGGCAAACATACTGGTTGATCAAGGAAGATATCCAAGCACCAAGACTGGAAACTTAAAGCAATATGTCTCCAAAACAGGAAATCCACAACAAAACAAATGAGGAACGAATGGGAGGAAACTGGAGTCAATGTCTGTGACCGAACTGTAAGAAACCGCCTAAAGGAAATGGGATTTACATACAGAAAAGCTAAACATAAGCCATCATTAACACCTAAACAGATAAAAACAAGGTTACAATGGGCTAAGGAAAAGCAATCGTGGACTGTGGATGACTGGATGAAAGTCATATTCAGTGATGAATCGCGAATCTGCATTGGGCAAGGTGATGATGCTGGAACTTTTGTTTGGTGCCATTCCAATGAGATTTATAAAGATGACTGCATGAAGAGAACATGCAAATTTCCACAGTCATTGATGATATGGGGCTGCATGTCAGGTAAAGGAACTGGAGAAATTGCTGTCATTGCATCTTCAATAAATGCCCAAGTTTACATTGATATTTTTGACAGTTTTCTTATTCCATCAATTGAAAGGATGTTTGGGGATGATGACATCATTTTTCAAGATGATAATGCATCCTGCCAGAGCAAAAACTGTGAAAACATTCCTTGAAAGAAGACACTTAAGGTCAATGTCATGGCCTGCAAATAGTCCGGATCTCAATCCAATTGAAAATGTTTGGTGGAAGTTGAAGAAAATGGTCCATGACAATGCTCCAACCTGCAAAGCTGATTTGGCAACAGCAATCAGAGAAAGTTTGAGCCAGATTGATGAAGAGTACTGTTTGTCACTCATTAAGTCCATGCCTCAGAGACTGCAAGCTGTTATTAAAGCCAGAGGTGGTGCAACAAAATACTTGTGATGCATTGGAGTGTTCTTTTGTATGTTTGTTTTTCATGATTCCATAATTTTTTTCTCAGAATTGAGTGATTTCATAATTTTTTCCCTCTGCTTGGTCTGAAAAAAATTACCCTTCCTGAGTACCACATTTTTAATCTTGATTTCTTTTAGTGTTTCTTAAAGCCCTAAAGTTGCCATTTGAAATATCTTTAGCTTTGTGCCATGTCTGTGATCTGCTTTTTTTCAACAACATTAAACAACTGAATGAACATCCTCCGAGCCCTGTGATCCCATCATTTTTGCCAGCGGTTGTATCTACAGGGCTGACTGCAAGGCTGACAGATTGCATGTATTATAATAATAAACATATAATAATTAAAAAATCTCTTCATAAATATGGAGCCAACCTTTCTATTGAAGATCGACTGATGGCAAAAGTAATCAGAAAAAAAAGAGCAACAATTTAAAGGGGTTGTCCGGTCTTAGGCTATGTGCCCACGATGCAGACATGCTGCATATTTTTTCAGCTTCTCCATGGCAGGAAAAACGCATGCGGATTTTACATGCGTTTTTCACGCCAGGTAGAAGCGTTTGTCAAGCGTTTTTGCATGCATTTCTGCATGCGGGTTTATCAAGCGCTTTTCCAAGCGATTTTAGCATAACTTGGAAAAGTGCTTGACAACTTGGTCACATTACATAAATCCATGCAACTGGCATGGATTTATATAGTGTGACCAAGTAATAGTTAAAAAAAAGAATAAGAATGGTAAAAAATAAAAAATAAACATTATACTTAACTTCCGATGTCCCCCGGTCTCCTTCTCCGATGCGTTCTGTCTCCCCGGTGTCTAGCGGTTGTGTAAAAGGACCTGCCATGACGTCATTTAGTCATGTGACAGGTCATGCGACCGCCGACGTCAGCGGTCGGGTGACCTCTCACATGACTTAATGACGTCATGTCAGGTCCTCACACCACCGCGAGCAGCCCAACACACCGTACGCTTTGCTGAGGAGGCCTGGGGCCATCGGAAGGTAAGTGTAATCTTTATTTTTTATTTTAAATTCTTTTTTTTACAGGTACCATGGTATCCGGGTCTGGAGGAGAGTCTCCTCTTCTCCAAACCTGGGTACCATCCGCATATTTAATCGCTTCAAATCCGCGTGTGCACACGTAGTGATGCAGATATCAAGCGTTTCAATAAAAGTCAATGGCGGCAATTACGCTGCGTGTCCGCAAAATTAATGGACATGCTGTGGATTTTTTCGCAATGATAATCCGCAGTGGAAATGTTCGCAGCATGTGCAAAGCACATGCGGATTATCATTGGGGACCATGGGGCATGTATTACCAAGTGTTTAAGCGTTTTCGCTGCAGAAATTCCGCGTCAAAAACGCTTGAAAAACGCATAGTGGGCGTTTTTGCAGCGTTTTTGCATCCGTATTTGCCATGTATTTTTCCAATGCATTGTATAGGCAAATCTGCATGCAAGAACGCACAAGAATTGGTCATGTCCTAATTTTTTCTGCTAATAATATCCGCACAGAAAAAATCCTGACCATGTGCACAGAACTTGCAGAATGTCATAGGAAGTCATGGGATAAGGTATGCAATGCGTTTCTGGAGCATTTCCACGCTCCAAATCTGCACAAAAAATCTCACCAAACAGGCATCGTAGGCACACAGCCTTAGTCTACAGGTCTGCAGTCACTCTATGTGACTTCAGACTTTTTAATCCTCACATAGCACACACTGTGTGCTGTGAGAATTCTTCTGTAGAAGAAATAGCAGTGTGCTGATGCGTGACTACAATTATGTGGTTTGCATAAATGCAGTCATGTGCCATCTCTTATGAGTGCGGCCACGCTTAATGTAATTGTATTGAACGAAGCCTGGGAAGTCTAGTCGGAATGTGGCCGGAAGTATGCAAATTGAATTCTTGTGATCACATGTCTGCCCGTTCCTAGCACTGGCATCAGAGAATCTTCACAGCAAGCAGTGTGCGCGATGTGAGGATTCACTAATCTAAAGTCACATAGAGTGACTGCAGACTTGTACTCTAAGGCAACCCCTTTAGCAGAGAGATAGAGCTGGGTGGTTTCAATATCATATTGTGGAAAATCCATGGATCTGTAAAAAAAAAATCTAACCACACTCGGTTGCAATCTATGTGCTGTCTGTGTGGCGCCCCCGAGGGTTCGGCCGCCACAGGAATGCTGCACTTCTTTAATGGAGTGTGGTGTTCCTCCTCTGAGGAGTCTGGTGCGATGGTAGTTTCCTAGTTTTGCATCCAACACCACATTTCCACCAAAGGTAGCTAGTATGCACTAGGTGCGGCTCCCCTGGTTACAGGGAGACTGGGGAACACAAAGTAGTAGGAACCAGTTAGTGGGTGTGGGTGGAAGGAACAGTTAGTTAGTGACACTTCTAATTTCATATTTAATAGAATGCCATCTTGGTCTTTTGGTTCTTCGTTGGTATTTTTGCTGGTTCAAACCTGGTCCTGTGTGGACCTTTCCTTCTTAGTTGTCATGAACTGTGTGTAATGTGACTTCCCTCCGGGAGCGCATATCCTGTGTGGGCCTGCTCCGGTATGGGACACAGCCCTCGTACCCCGATCTATGGGACGAGAGGTAGGTTGCAGACGAGGAATGTCTCAACCCGGCCAAGGACCAGGAGTAAGAAGGCTCGGGAGCTTTAGAGTATGGCTCCCTAGCAAATGGGTCCCGGGGAGGATGCAGACGGAGCGGAGTACGCCACCTGTCCTCTTCTACCTGATCTATTCAGAGTGATTCCGGCTGCAAGAGGGGTACCGGCCCCCGACACCTGACCTCATACTCTATGTCCAGTACAGGAAAGCCCGGTTAGGCCCTGAGGATCCCGCCGGGCTTGGGATGGAGAGGAATTGCCACCCGAGCTCTACACCTGAGAGGAGCTCAGAGGGAGACCCGGCCTATCCACACATGCACAGATGGGAAAGGGTAAAGTCTGTAGTGCAGGAACACTCTGGTGTAGGGATGCTACCTCACACTGGACTTCCTCGGAGGTAGTCGGACCCCCGTCCCTGGTGGCCGCAGGACTCCGTGAGGAGCAGGGAGAAGCCTTGCGCTGCTTATGAGAACTGTGAGTAAAGCCTTTGAAATTCATCCCTATGGCCTCCGGACTGTTCATTACGCGCCTAACCACGCGACGTGGTACCCGCACTCCCACACAACTACTACCCCCTTCATCCTGCCTTGCCTGCCCTGAGGCCGCGCTCCGCCTGTGGGGAGCAGCGAGAACTTTAGCCGCCATGACATCGGGCCTCAGCGGACTGCTAGCGGCGCTGTTGGCGCATCACCAGACACCACAGGTGGCGTAGTTGACATTTACCACTCAACCTGGAAAGCCCTAACATCATTTTAAATGTGATGGCCCTGGGCACGTAACTGGTCCAGGCCATGACTGCATCCCCGTTCTCAACATCTGACCCGGCTCCGAGTACCCCATCTTCCCAGGGCAGGGCTTGCGAGCGTCACATCTGTTTTCACTGACTGATAGAAGAAGCTTGAGAAAGCTCCATCACTTTTTTCTTGCATAAGAGAAAAACTGAAAAAACTATGGTCAGAATGTCAGTTTTTACCATCACACAATTATGAAAATCAAGTATATGCTTTTTTTTTACAACAGAACCCAGGGTGAAAGCCACTGTATGGAATCTGTCAGAAAGTTTTTTTTTTCAATAATTTTTATTAACAATTTTATAAGATATTAAAAGGAAAGGGAAGGGTAGGGCATAAGGGCAGGCTAAGGGAAAAGGGAAGGAAGAGTTTATTAGCTAATTATAACAAATTAAGGGGAGGGGTAGGTAAGAGGGATAGAGGAAATTTTGGGGAAAGGAATAAGAGTAAATAGGAAGAAGGGAAGGAGTATATGGAGGGAGAACTCAGATTTGAAAAGAGATTCATAAACATTAAAAATGTAATATTACAAGAATTAAATTAAGATGATAAACAAATTTGTGGTTATACACAAATCGAATCGATCTCAACAAGGACCCACCGACATAATGTAGCTGTATGGTTAAATATAATTGAGTATCAGTCAAGAATTTTCTTCGGTCCAATGTGCCCATTTTTTTAAATATTTATTGAGGTTGTTGTTGGAAGTTGCAAATTTGTGTTCATATGATTTGTGTTGAACGAGTTTTTCTTTAATGTTTGAGAAATTAGGTACATCTGCTTTTTTCCAATAGGATGCTATGGTGTTTTTAACTATTAAAGTAGTGTGAATTATGATGGATCTAAGTGGGGGTGGAGTATCCTCTAAGCCTAGAATCATAGAATGATAGAGTTGGAAGGGACCTCCTGGGTCATCTGGTCCAACCCCCTGCTCAAAGCAGGATTCACTAAATCATCTCAGACAGATGTCTGTCCAGTCTCTGTTTGAAGACGTCCATTGAAGGAGAACTCACCACCTCTCGTGGCAGCCTGTTCCACTCATTGATCACCCTAACTGTCAAAAAGTTTTTTCTAATATCTAATCTGTGTCTCCTCCCATTCAGTTTCATCCCATTGCTTCTAGTCTTTCCTTGTGCAAATGAGAATAAAGATGATCCTTCTACAATGTGACAGCCCTTGAGATATTTGTAGACAGCTATTAAGTCTCCTCTCAGTCTTCTTTTTTGCAAGCTAAACATTCACAAATCCTGTAACCGTTCCTCATAGGACATGGTTTGCAGAAAGGTCACCATTCTGGTCTGGCCTATGGACAGTAGGGCTAATTGAGGGGTGAGTGAAATTTTATTATTTGTTATTTTTTTGATAAACTCAGATGTTTGAACCCATAGGGTCTGGATTTTGTCGCAACTCCAAAAGATGTGTATGAGATTACCGTGGAGTCCACAGTTCCTCCAACATAATGGGGAGTGGTTTGGGTTGATGTGGGAGAGTCTAAATTGGGTGAAGTACCATATTGAAGATAATTTGAAGTGTGACTCGTAGAGATTCATGGAGATGCTGGAGTTATAAGTATACGCTGGCCTATTTTCCAGAGTTTCTGGGTGAAAATTTATACTTAAGTCGGATTCCCATTTAGACATACTGGAGTTTTTAATTAATGTGGTATCATTATTAAACCAGTTGTAAATATATTTGCAACACCAGAATATATTATGTTTAGTATTACATAAGAGTTTTGCAGATGCTTCAGAGATATGAGGTTTATTATATAAAAAGTTTTGAATGTGGTTTTTTAGAATAATATAGTATAAAAAGTCTTTTGTTGGGAGATTATATTTAATTTTTAGAATATAGAATGGGTAGAAGTTTTTTCCATCAAAAATGTCTTTTAATTTATTTATGCCACACACCGACCAAGAGGAAGGAATTTGGTTGTTGTATAGTGATGATAAGAAGGGGAGTGGGAGCTTTTTGAGGATGTTGACTTTAGCTGTACCTTTTTTAGTTTGGCCAATTTTTTCCATGCGTATAATGTAGCATTAAAAATGGGATGGTTAAGAATTTTTGTAATTTTTTTGAATAGGTGATTGATTAAGAGGTCGATGGGGTGTTTGTTGTGATTTAAATTGGATTCTAAGTTTAACCATGCTGGAGGATTAGCATGGTTTAGCCAGTACATACTTTGTTTTATTAAGTTGGTAAGGTAATAGGCAGTGATATTAGGGAGTCCAAAACCACTGTGTGATTTATCAGAAAGTTTTCTCATACGAGAAAAAACACTGTCTGAATGAGTCATTATACTTTCTGTTGTCCCTTCTGTTTTCTTCTTTATATTAGAAACAGTTTATGAGAAATAAAAAAGTGAACCTGTGGGGAACTTTAGATTTATCTTCTAATGATATTTCTGAGTATGATAGTAAAACAAAAGGTCATACCTCCTTGGTCACAAATTTGTATTTTTTGCTAAGAAAATTAGCCAAATCTATATGTAAATGTAGCTGCAGGTGCTTCAAGAATTATCAGTGATTATACTATTTCCCACCTTGCACAACCCCCTTGTTTCTAATTGTGACGTTTTCTGTGGCACTGAAGTGACAAAAATAAGGCACCAAGAGGTGGTCTTAAGTGGGTAATAATAGAGGGTGGGCCATTTATATGGATACACCTAAATAAAATGGGAATGGTTAGTCATATCAACTTCCTGCTTGTGGCACATAAGTATATGGGAGGGGGAAAACTTTTCCAGATAGGTGGTTACCATGGTAGCCATTTTGAAGTTGGGCATTTTAGATCCAACTTTATTTTTTTCAATGAGAAAAGGGTCATGTGACACATCAAACTTATTGAGAATGTCATAAGAAAAACATTGGTGTGCTTGGTTTTAACGTAACTTTATTCTTTCATGAGTTATTTACAAGTTTCTCTTTGTTTACAGCCATTGACATGTCGCAGAGGTTAACACATGAGGAGCAGATAGAAATTGTGTTGATGTTTGGTGAACGCAGAACCAGGGTCATTACTAGTGTTGAGCCACCCCCGTAGTGTTCGAGTTCGGTTCGGTTCGTCGAACACCCGTGTGTTCGCCGAACACCTTCGAACACCGTTAAAACCAATGGCAGGCAAACAAAAACACATAGAAACACATAGAAAACACCTTCAAAGGTGTCCAAAAGCTGACAAACTGATCAGAAGACATAACTAACACATGGAAAAGTGACAAGTACATATAGTCATGCGAAAAGAATAGAGGTGGAGGAGTAAAAGGAGGGGGAGACACAGATATAGGCATGTCATGCCCTTCTAAAATCCAAAAAGTGAGAAGCCGACACGGCCAGTCCGCTCCTGCCCGTGCCACCTCCGTGTCGCCGGGTTTGTGCCAGAGCCGCGGTGAACCCTGACGGCCAGCCCCCCTCTCCCAATACTGGTGCCTGTCCGCTGGTGGGTCGAGCGAGCCCCCCTGTGGTGGAGGCAGCTCTAAGCTTTTTAATTTAAATTGTCTCTCTAATTTGAATGAATACACTTTAAATCCATTTACAAGGATCTATTGGAGGGCAAGTCTCATGCCAGCAGCCGCGGTAATTCCAGCTCCAGTAGCGTCCACTAAAGCTGCTGCAGTTAAAAAGCTTTTATAAGGATCGAGCTCGGCTGTCCACCGCAAGGCATCCTACTGCCAGTCCCAGCCCCTATGCCTTGGGGTGCCTCCTGATGCTCTTCACTAAGTATCCCATGGTCCCGAAGCATTTCCTTTGAAAAAATTAAGTGTCTAAACTACAGGTGGTGCAGCTTGCTTAACAGCCGGGATAATCCGCTCACTAGCAGACACTGCTACTAGGCACAAAGTATTTCCTGGGCTAGATGCAGTTAAAAATTTGTAATTAGATACTCTCGTTGGATGCTGAGAAAGCATTCCATAGAGTCTCCTGGCACGCCATATATGATTCTCTTAAAAAGCTTGGGGTAGGGGTCTAGGGGACCCTTTTATAGCCAAAATCACGGCCCTGTATCGCAATACGTCACCTAGGCTGAAGATAAATGGAACTGTAGCACCCTGAGGGCTCGGTTGCTACAGACGTATTGCACCTCACCCAGAGGTGTGATATCTCACTCTCAGGTAAGGATGGAGTGTGGATCAGGACCCGACACCTGCATGCATTACACCACATTGCCGTGGGGCAGGGCGACCAATATGCCCCTGAGATGGGCACAACAGTCCCTGTCCCTGGCTGGAGTGGGGGGAGGGAACACTGAGGAAGGGGAACCCTGTAGTGCAGGAGCAGGGAGGAAGCAGTTCCTGGGTGCATTGAGAAGGGAGTATAAAAGGTGGGCACCATCTTAGTTCAGTGAAGAGAAGTCTGAGCAGAAGTGGCAGGGAGCAGGGGCTCTGCATGAGCTCTGCTCCGGAGGCGGGCCTAGTAACAGAGGCCCAGGCCTGGAAGAGGGAGAAGGAAGGAAGAGTAGCGGAGAAGGCACCAGGAACGAGGAATGAAGGGATCCCAGGGGTGTGGACGGGCGAGTCGCCACCGCACGCCCGAATCCACCTGCGTGGAGGGGTCAGGCCAAAGGGGGAGACCGGTCCCCGAACTAGTGGAGGCAGGAAATGACCCTCAGCTAGAAACCGGAGGCTCTGACATTTTATGTGGCGCAGCCCCTCGCTACACCCGCTAGGAAGGCACCACATAGGGTCAGGGAAACTGGCGCCAAGTTTACCAAGAGGAGGCCCGAGGCAGCCAGACAGAAGTGTTGGTAAGAAAGGCCAGACAAAGGACACACAAAGGGGGTCCTGTGAAGTGCTCCAAAGTTATCTGGGAGTTGTCTGAGCCCCTCACCTGGTGAGCACAGTACGACGTGGGCAGCCGTTACCTGCAGACGTGGTCTGGATAATAAGAACTGTGAGTAAAGGCCCTGAACTGCATCACTGACTCCGTGTCGTTACTGCTGCTGCCCTGCACCATCACCCCCATCCTCCGCCCTGAGGCTATACTCCTCCCGTGGGGAGTTATGCTACGCTCTGCTGCACCCACAACACCAGCCTCAGTGGTCTGCCCTGTAGCGGCGGTTCACTCTGACCGCAATCCACGGGTGGCGTAGTCGGACATTTAAACATGAAAACCACATAAATAGTTCCGCCACTGGTTTGACCGCCCTGAGCCACGGAACTGGGTCGCAGCCACGAAGACTACAACCACCAGCATCCACCAAAAAGGGTCCGGCTCCGGGTGTCCCAAGGCCCAGGGGGTGCATCAGAACATTTTCATCACCTTTCACAAACACCAATGGGACAAGGCAGTGATGTCCTCTGTCCCCTCTCTTATACATCCTAGTGACGGAGCACCTGCTCTCATCAATTCGCCATAACCCCAATATTAGGTGGATTAAGGTGGGAGGCACCGAGTACAAGTGCTCTCTATTTGCTGACGATGTCCTAGTATATATCACTCAATCACATATATCCATCCATGCTGTTATGGCTGAAATAGATCACTTTGTTACATGGTAAAATTTTAAAATCAATGCAGCGAAGTCTGAGGCCCTCGATGTCTCCCTCCCCAAATCCATATAGGATTCCATCCAGTCCAACTTTCCCTTTGCCTGGCCCTCACAGGGTATCAAATACTTAGGAATTCCTATTCATAGAGACCTCTCCCATCTATGTTATCTTAATTTTGGGCCCTTTATTGAACAACTCCATACAGACCACGGTTGGCAAGTTAGAACTGTAAGATTCACTACGTGAACCACTGGTGTTTTGTGGAAAAGCACATGTACACTGCGTTCCAAATTATTATACAAAAAGTGTTTAGGAGTGATAAGGGAAGAAATTGTTTGATGGTCAGTTAAACTCATTGATGGTGATGTGTGTCAGGGCTCTTTATATCACTGTAAGAAATTGCAGACACCTGTGCTAATTAGTTTGGCAGGTGTGTCCAATGAAAGGCAAGACTACTTAAGAAGGCTCTCTCACATTATTAAGCAGCCTACATTTTCTGCCAAAATGGGAAAGAAAAAGGATGTGTCGGCTGCTGAGAAGCAACAAATTGTGGAGTGTTTAGGTCAAGGCATGACTACAATCAACATTGTGCGATGATCAGGATGAAGTGTCTTGGCAATCAAGAAGTATGTAGCTGATTCACAGTACACAGGTGTGCGTGCTGATAAGGGCAAATTGAGGACTCTTTCCTACAGGCAATTACGTCAGGTTGAAAGAGCA
Organism: Phyllobates terribilis; assembly: GCF_046119375.1. Taxonomy (NCBI): domain Eukaryota; kingdom Metazoa; phylum Chordata; class Amphibia; order Anura; family Dendrobatidae; genus Phyllobates; species Phyllobates terribilis. Next base: position 898,483,675 of record NW_027362762.1, read on the forward strand.
GCGGCAAAAAAGCCTTGTCATAGCAGCAGACAAGTTTTTGAAGCTGCTTGTGCCTCCAACGTCCCCCGAACAACAAGATGCAGGGTCCTTCAGAGGTTTGCAGCTGTGCATGCGCCATCCTGTCGACCTCCTCTATCCACTTCACACAAGCAGAAACGGCTCCAGTGGGCCAAACATTACATGAAGACTGATTTCAAAACTGTTTTGTTCACGGATGAGTGCCGTGCAGCGCTCGATGGTCCAGATGGATGGAGTGGAGGATGGCTGGTTGATGGACACCCCACGCAAACACGGCTACAGCGCCAACAAGGAGGAGGTGGAGTAATGTTTTGGGCTGGAATCATGGGGAGAGATTGTCGGCCCCTTTAGGATCCCTGAAGGCGCTAAAGATGAACTCCATAATGTATGTGGATTTTCTCAAACAGCACTTCCTGCCATGGTTCAAGAAGAAGAACCGTGTATTTCACAGGAAGATCATTTTTCTGCATGATAATGCACCATCTCATGCTGCACATAAAACATCTGCATCTCTGGCTGATATGGGCATAAAAGGGGACAAACTTATGGTGTGACCCCCATGCTCCCCTGACCTCTACCCCATTCAGAACCTTTGGAGCATCATTAAAAGGAGTGTCTATGATGGCGGGAGGCAATTCACATCTAAGCAACAGCTCTGGGAGTTTATTCTGTCCTCATGCAAAACAATTGAAGCAGAAACCATTCAAAACCTGACAAATTCAATGGACGAGAGAGTTCAGAAGCTCCTTTCGAACAAGGGGTCCTATGTGAAAATGTAACATCACCTAGAATAAAGTTTTGAGTTGAAAACTGTTTGATTTCAGTTTCTAACAACCTGCTAATGCTTATAATTTCAAAAATGACCATTTTTTTGGTCTTTATTAAAATGAAAAGGTTGATCGAAAAGTTTGGGGGATCTAAGAGTGTGGCAACCCAGTAGTCATGATTACTTCAAATTCTGACAATATGAGGGTCATGCTGCAGGTAGTGCAGCAAGAAGGCACTTATGTGCCTTGCGCATCTCAGAGCCCCAAAATTATTTTCCGGGCTAGATGCAGCTAAAAATTATTATTAATTTTAAATCTGGTGAAGCTTTAGTATAGATGGCCTAATAGGATCAGTGCTGCACACTGCTACAAAGCCCAAATTATTTTCCAGTCAAGATACAGATAAACATGATTAGTAATTTGAAAGCTTAAAACGGTTGGTAGGGTGATTTTAACCAATCATCAAGCTTTTACTCTCCCCAGGATGACACAGGGGTAGAAAAGTCGATTCGGATCCATGATTTGTTCATCTTTATGAACGTGAGTCTGTCTACATTATCAGTGGAGAGCCGCGTGCGCTTATCTGTCAGCACACCACCAGCAGCGCTGAACACACGTTTAGACAGAACGCTGGCTGCGGGGCATGACAAGATCTCCAAGGCGTAAGTGGCTAGCTCCGGCCATTTATCCAGATTGGAAGCCCAAAAAGAGCAAGGGTCCAGTGACACAGTCGTGGCTTCAATGTTTACTTGGAAATACTCCTGTACCATCGTCTCTAGGCGTTGACTATGTGTCAGACTTCTTGTCTCCTGTGGCCTTGCAAAGGATGGGCTAAAAAAGTGGTGAAATGATTCCGCAAAATTGATGTTACCAGCAGATACTGTGGTTCTGTTACGGTTTGAGTGCTGAACACTTGACGGTCCCACGGTTGGCAAGTTGGAACTGTGAGATTCACTACGTGCACCACTGGTATTTTGTGGAAAAGCACATGTAAGATTCTGCAACAGTCTCTGCTGATACTCCAGCATGCGTGCATCCCTTTCTATGGCAGGAATAATTTCTGCAAATTTACTTTTGTACCGGGGATCTAACAGTGTGGCAACCCAGTAGTCAGGATTATTTCTAATTCTCACAATTCGAGGGTCATGTTGCAGGTAGTGCAGCAAGAAGGCACTCATGTGTGTTGCGCATCCAGGAGCACCAAGTCCCTGTTGTGTTGGTGGCGAGGTAACAATCATGCTTCCTTCCTCTGTCCTCTCCCCCCAACCTCGCACAACAGAAATGTGATCAAGGTCTCCCTCATCTGATGTGTCTTCCATCAGTTCGTCCTCCACTTCTTCCTGGGCTCCTGCACCTTCCTCACTAGTTTGGCTGCTACCATGCGCCCTGGTAAAACCATCTCCCCCACCCTCACATGCCTGCCGCCTTGGTGCTGCCGACCGTCTGGACCTTGCAGATGTTAGCCCTTCCGCATACAACTCCTCCTCCTCTACTTCCTCCACCTCCTCTTGTGCCACCACCTGACTCCGAATTCTGTTTAACATGTGCTCCAGCATGTAAATCACCGGAATAGTCATGCTGATAATGGCATCGTCAGCACTAAACATCTTCGTCGCCATTTCAAAACTGTGCAGAAGGGTGCATAGGACCCTGATCTGAGACCACTCCTCCAGCGTGATTTGCCCCACCTCTGAATCTCGTTGGCCCAGGCTATACGTCAGAACGTATTGCACCAGGGCTTGTCGGTGCTGCCACAGTCGCTGCAACATGTGCAGAGTTGAATTCCACCGGGTAGGCACATCGCATTTTAGCCGGTGAAGTGGCAGACCCAACGACTTCTGTAGAGATGTAAGTCGCTGAGCTGCGGGATGCGAACGGCGGAAGTGAGCACACAGCGACCGTGCCCTCTGCAGAAGGCCATCTAGTCTGGGATAGTGGGCTAAAAATTGCTGGACAACCAGGTTCAACACGTGAGCCATACAAGGCACGTGTGTGACATTGCCCCGGCGAAGGGCCGCACCCAGGTTTGCAGCATTGTCGCACACGGCCTTCCCTGGTTTCAGGTCCAGTGGAGACAACCATTCATGAAATTGTTTCCCCAGAGCTGACCACAACTCCTCAGCTGTGTGACTCACATTTCCCAGACATTTCAATGTAAAAACCGCCTGATGACGTTGAGCCCTACTGCCAGCATAGTAAGGAGGTGTGCAGGATCCCTTCTGCGCAGTTAGAAAGCTTGTGGCATGACCAGACAGGCTTTGGGTGCAGGTGGAAGACCGAGAGGAGGTTGAGGAGGCAGAAGCAGTGGAGGAACTTTGACATAAAGAGGATTGACGCACAACTCGTGGGGACGGCAAGACTTGGACAGCAGCCCCTTGTCCTGCTATCACCATAGTTACCCAGTGCCCAGTCAGCGACATGTAACGCCCCTGTCCATGCCTACTCGTCCAAGTGTCTGTGGTGAAATGCACCCTGTCACTCACAGAGTTTCTCAAAGAAGCGGTGATGTTGTGTGCGACATGCTGGTGGAGCGCAGGCACACCTTTCTTTGAGAAGTAGTGCCGACTGGGCAACTGGTACTGGGGCACTGCGACGGACATAAGGTCTCGAAAATCCTCTGTGTCCACCAGGCGGAAAGGCAGCATTTCAGTAGCCAAGAGCTTGCAGATGGTGAAATTCAACCTCTTAGCTTTCTCATGGCTAGGAGGAAATGGTCTTTTACTTGTCCACATCTGAGGGACCGAGGGCTGGCTATTGTGCTTAGACGGGGTTGATAAGGGTGTCCCCGGCAAACTGCCGGTCTGTGAGGAAGATGCAGGCGGACATGTTAGGTTGCCTTGATCCAAAGGTGGTGCTATCGATGTCGGACAGCGCTCAACACCAGCTGGTGTTACCACCTCCAAAGAAAATGATGACCTGCCAATCACGCTGGCTGTTGCGGGTAAAGAGGTGGCAGGTCTGCGCCCCAAAACAGGTGTGACTGCTGTCCCCCCAGTCACAGAGGATGAAGAGGCCGCGGATGCACAAGATATGGCAGACGGTGATTGGCCCGGCCGGCTAGGCCACATTGTAGCACACTGAGCTTCCCACTGCAACTTATGCTTCATGTCCATGTGCCGCTTCATGCATGAAGTACTCAAACTATGTATTTTTTGGCCTCTACTTAGCTCTTGCTGACAAATGTTACAGATAACACGAGTTGGGTCATCTTTATCGATCTGAAAAAATGCCCAGGCTATGCAAGGCTTAGCACCCATGCGACCTGAAGAGCCACCACGACTTGTGGTGAGAGGCAGAGTTGTGTTTGAGGATGCAGTTGTTGACGTGCTTCCAGTACTACGTCTCTGTCCAGGAAGGCGCAACCTGACCTCGTCGTCACTAGCATCTTCCTCCACCTCCTCTGCTGACCTCATCTCTTGGCTGACTGTGGGTTGACAGTAAGTGGGATCTCCGACCTCATCATCATCACCCTGTGCGTTATCACACCCGTCGTCCTCAGAGCCAACCTGTTCCTGCCCTGACAAAAAACTAAAGTTGTCGCTCCAATCAGGTATTTGAGTCTTATCATCGTCTTCCTCATTGTCTCCACCAACAGGAGTTACAGTTTGGGAATGAGGGTCTACATTATGGTCAGAACCTTCTGCGTCTGGTCCTGGATCCGACTCATAAAGATTCTGGGCATCAGTGCAGATCATTTCCTCGTCTGGATTCACAGAAGCGCTGGAGTCGACCTCTGATTCCCAGGCTATAGTATGAGTAAACAGCTCTGCAGACTCAACCATCTGTTCTACCTCATACTCAGACGGGCAGCTGGAGATTTGGGAGCTGTGAGGAAGCAAGTGCGATTTGGGTGACACCTTTGAGGACTGGAGTATTTGTGATGTTGAAGTTGATGTGGAGGAGAGCCCACTTAAAGGAGCACTTGATATCCATTGAAGCACCTGCTGTTTTTGTGCCTCATCTGGAATTTGTAGCGATTGGCGTGGCCGTAAGAAAGGGATCTTATCACATTGTCCGCTAAAAGAAGTAGACATTTTAGTTTGGCTGGAAGATGGTCTTTCTTCTGCAGATGTTACTGTTGCTTTAACACCTACCCCACGGACACAACCTTTTTTCCCCTTCCCAACACGCCTATTCCCCTTTCCACCAGCAGCAGGCCTTTTTCCACTCATTTTGGTGGTTAACTAATTCACAACTCTGGAGTTGTTTGCACAAAAAAACAATGGATGGTAACCGAGCAGAGCTGAGTGGCCAAACTGTGGTATTAGGCCAAAACTATTGGCTGGGTTAGATGCAGAAAAAAATTATTTTGAATTTGCAACCTGATGGAGGTCAGTATAGATGGACTAATAGACCAAGTCCCACACACTGCTAGAAGCCCAAATATTTTTTCAGAGCTAGATGCAGAAAAAAATTATTTTTAATTTGCAACCTGATGGAGGTCAGTATAGCTGGACTAATAGACCAAGTCCCACACACCGCTTGAAGCCCAAATATTTTTTCAGAGCTAGATGCAGAAAAAAATTATATTCAATTTGCAACCTGCTGGAGGTCAGTATAGAAGGACTAATAGAACAAGTCCCACACACTGCTAGAAGCCCAAATATTTTTTCAGAGCTAAATGAAGAAAAAAATTATTTTTAATTTGCAACCTGATGGAGGTCAGTATAGATGGACTAATAGACCAAGTCCCACACACTGCTAGAAGCCCAAATATTTTTTCAGAGCTAGATGCAGAAAAAAATTATTTTTAATTTGCAACCTGATGGAGGTCAGTATGGATGGACTAATAGACCAAGTCCCACACACCGCTAGAAGCCCAAATATTTTTTCAGAGCTAGATGCAGAAAAAAATTATTTTTAATTTGCAACCTGATGGAGGTCAGTATAGATGGACTAATAGACCAAGTCCCACACACCGCTAGAAGCCCAACTATTTTTTCAGAGCTAGATGCAGAAAAAATTTATATTCAATTTGCAACCTGCTGGAGGTCAGTATAGAATGACTAATAGAACAAGTCCCACACACTGCTAGAAGCCCAAATATTTTTTCTGAGCTAGATGCAGAAAAAAAATTATTTTTAATTTGCAACCTGATGGAGGTCAGTATAGATGGACTAATAGACCAAGTCCCACACACTGCTAGAAGCCCAAATATTTTTTCAGAGCTAGATGCAGAAAAAAATTATATTCAGTTTGCAACCTGATGGAGGTCAGTATAGATGGACTAATAGAATGATGCTATGCCCAAAAGATTTTACTTCACTAGGTGCAGTAAAAAAATTGGTATTCTATACACAGGTGTTATATCTTGCAACACAGATAGGCTACTCCACTGACTAACACACTCTGCAATAGGCCAAAAAGGATTAGCTTTGCTAGATTCAGCCAAATGCTGTGAAAAGAACTTGCACAGCACTGGCACAGACCTGCCTGGCAAAAACTGATAGGAACTGATGTAACCTAGTCCTGAAAAGGACTCCAATTACAATTAGTCTTTACTCCCACAACCTATCTATTTAAGAGCACAGACCTCCCTGATAAAAGTCGTAGGAAATGCTGTAACCTAGTCCTTAAAAGGACTGCAATCACAACTATTCCCTACTCCCAAGCTATCTGTATATTTGTGCGAAAATTGGCTTGAAATTAACAAGGTATAGCGCACACAGCAACAGCGGTGCCGTCTAACACGCAGCTGCAGCAGTGAGAAAATGGTGGCGACGGGGAAAATGGCTTGGTCTTATAGGGCAAGGACATGTGACATACACTGCCAATGACACATGCCCTTGCTTGTGTGAAAAAAAGCACTTCGCTCCGTGTGTGCGCTGCTGATAGGCTGACAGATTGCACCTCCCCACTGCAAATGCGGGAAAGAGAAAAAAAAATGGAGATCTTCATTGTTCCTGCAGAGATCCATCCCCTGCCCCTCCCCCCACCCCGCTGTACACTCAAACTGCGTATTAACATTAATTTTCATCATTACTGAGAAAAAATCCAGTTATGATTTTGGTGCACGAACAGTTATCGAACATAACCTCGAACAGCCGAATTTTTCTCAAATTGTTCGTGTTCGCCGAACGGCTCGAACACCGCCCAAAACAGCTCGAATTTGAGATTGGCGAACAGTTCGAGTAGAACAACGCTCATCTCTAGTCATTACAGCAGATTTCAATGCAAGACACCCTACGAGACCACCCATCTCCCATGCTACAGTTAGCAAACTGCTTGCCAAATTTCATGAAACAGGTTCATTGTTGGATTTGCCAAATTGTGAACGCAAGAAAACTGTCACTAATGAAGAAACATTAGTGGCTGTCCTAGCTTCATTCAGCAAGAGCCCACAGCATAGCACTCGCCGCATGTCACTGGAGAGTGGCATCAGTCGAACATCCCTTTTGGCGATATTAGCTACTCACAAATGGCACCCTTACAAAATCCAGCTGCTGCAGCATCTCAACGAGGATGACCCATATCGGCGCACTGTATTTGCAGAATGGGCAAAACAAAAATTTGAACAGGACCCTCAGTTTACACAGAACATTATGTTCAGTGATGAGGCAAACTATTTTGTGAATGGTGAAATTAACAAACAAAACCACAGCTATTGGTCTGACACTATCCCACAGTGGATAGATCCCTCCAAGACTGTTGGAACACTAAAAATTGATGGTATGGTGTGGTATATGGGGTACAAAGATAGTGGGGCCATTCTTCATCAATGGAAACCTCAATGCCAATGGATATCTGAAATTGCTACATGATGATGTGTTGCCCTCTTTATGCACTGAAGATGGCACGTTTCCTGAGTTTTTCCAACAAGATGGTGCACCACCACATTATGGGTGTCAGGTCCGAGCATTCCTACATGAACAGTTTCCTGGAAGTGTATTGGTCATCGTGGGCCAGTTGAATGGCCACCAAGGTCCCCGATCTGTCCCCCCTTAGACTTTTATATTTGGGGTCATCTGAAGGCAATTGTCTATGCTGTGAAGATAGTGAAGATACGAGATGTGCAACATCTGAAACAAAGGATACTGGAAGTCTATGCTAGCATTTGCTATCAGTGTGTCAAGAGTGGGAGAAGAGGATTGCATTGACAATCCAACACAATGGGTAGCACTTTGAACAAATTTTATAAGTGGTCATAAACTTGTAAATAACTCATGAAAGAATAAAGTTACATGAAAACCAAGCACACCATTGTTTTTCTTATGAAATTCTCAATAAGTTTGATGTTTCACATGACCCTCTTCCCATTGAAAAAAATAAAGTTGGATCCAAAATGGCTGACTTCAAAATAGCCACCATGGTCACCACCCATCTGGAAAAGTTTTCCCCCTCCCATATACTATTGTGCTACAAACAGGAAGTTGATATCACCAACCATTCCAATTTAATTTAGGTGTAGCCATATAAATGGCCCACCCTGTACATAGAACCACTGTCCACCTTGTATGCTCTAAGATGTATATACTGTATATAGTGTCTTGTCAAACAGTTTTAATGTTGGTATGAGCCATCATTAGCTTTTTGGCATCGCAGAGTTCAATGGGGGTTTTCTTCACTAATACCCACTGCTTATATACGATATATAGAAGCAAATTACAAAAAGTATGCACTTTGGCAAATGCTAATTTTTGTAATATTCGAGTAAATTTAAAGTCCACAAGAATATATTAGCTGTCATCTCTAGTTATCTCACCTAAAGTGGTCATTTCACCAGTTTGCACATGTTAAACTGGCCACGTCATGGAATAGCAACTCCATAGCTGTGCCCTGGGGGCTTGTACTTCTTCCTCTGCATGAGTTTGCCCAATAATAAGCAGGCAGCAACACACAAAGGAAAAAAGAACATACCCTACTCTCCTTACCGATATCTGCAGCAACTGTGTAGAGATATGGCAGAACTTTATCATTACAATAATAGTTAAGGGGTAACATCTCTGCTTGTGGAGAGTGAAATGCCTGGCATGCCTACACACGTGGTCAAAATTGTTGGTACCCCTCGTTTAATGAAAGAAAAACCCACAATGGTCACAGAAATAACTTGAATCTGACTAAAGTAATGATAAATTAAAAATCTATGAAAATGAACAAATGAAAGTCAGTCATTGCTTTGAAACCCTGCTTCCACAGAAGTTTTTAAAAAAAACGAGGGGTGCCAACAATTTTGACGACGTGTGTAATTGTTGGTAAAACTTGAGCTGCCAGTTTGGAAAGTGTTTGTCAATAACCTACATTGAAATTATGATTTAAGCTATATTTTTATTCTTTTTTATAATATAATATATGTGTTTATTGTAAAATTTAGAATTTTTCTGTAGAACCTTGCTTCTTCATTTAATATATAAAAAAATAAAATCTGTGAAATATATTCGCATTATTGATAAGATTCCAAGTTCTTTAGCATCATAGCAAAAAACGTTTTTTTTTTTAGAAAAACTTTTCCTGTTTTTATAATTTAACAAATAGAACAGGAGTTGAGTAGCATTAAATTTGAAGAGTTCTATATCAACAAAAGAAAGTCATTTTAAAAGATGGCAACACAATTTCTTCCCCAACCTTATGTGCATCTATTAGAGACAAGTTTATTCCATTAAAGTTGAATTCTCCTTGAACTGTTTTTTTTTTTTAAACTCTATTATCCAGAATACGGATATTTTTCAATTTGCGTCATGTGAATTCAACAAAATGGAGGCTGCAGGTAAACTGTAAAGGGAAAAAATAAATAAATAATATTCATCTTGCTAGTCACCAGTTCTGTCACCCTCACAGCCTTCTGTCTGGCTATCAGTGCTTGAAGTCAGAGCCTGAAGTGAAGAGGCCGATAAGAATGTGAGTGATGGTGAAAGGAGAAAAGTAGAGGCACACAGGACCAAAAATTGGGCTGTGCATAAGCTATGAGATGAGCTTTATTTATTTGTTTTTTGTATATTCTATGTTTATTATGCTCTGTGGTCTGGACAATTCCCACGGCATAATAAGGAGCATTCAATTTGCCAAAAAAAACCTTTGTTACAAATTATAATTCACAGTAAAATCTGTGTGATTTGGCAAATTTGAATCTTGGCATATTCAATCATGTCTAGTCATTGTCGGACTTAGGTGCCAAAGACCTATCAGTGATATTGACTCTGGGGCACAATGCTCACCTACATGCAAATATTAAATTACTCTCATTTACAAATTTACCCATGCTTCTTTATAATAATAAACTAAGTTTTAAAAGAATGACGAGATGCTGCCTTTGTAAATAGTGAATCAAGGGCATTGTACCAACTTCTGAGCTGGGAAACCCACTTCTGCACATGGACCCACTGGGGAATTCTCCTGTTCCCCGTTGACCCAGTCAAAGCCTATCTCTAGTATCTGCTAATTCATGCACTACTTCAAATTTAATTTCAATCTTCTCAAGGATTTGGAAAGGCACAAACCTGTCTATATAAGACCTCACAGCTCACAGTGCATGTCAGACCAAATGAGAATCATGAGCCCAAAGGAATTGCCCAAGAGACAGAATTGTGGCAAGGCACAGATCTAGCCAAGGTTACAAAAGAATTTCTGCATTACCCAAGGTTCCTAATAGCACAGTGGCCTCAATAATCCTTAAATGGAAGAAGTTTGCGACCACCAGAAGCCTTTCTAGACCTGGCCGTCTAGCCAAACTGAGCAATCATGGTAGAAGAGCCTTGGTGAGAGAGGTAAAGAAGAGCCCCAAGATCTCTGTGGCTGAGCTTCAGAGATGCAGTAGGGAGATGGCAGAAAGTTCCACAATGTCAACTATCACTGCTGCCCTCCACCAGTCGGGCCTTTATGGCAGAGTGGCCTGACGGAAGCCTCTCCTCAGTGCAAAACATATGAAGCCCGCACAGAGTTTGCTCAAAAACACATGAAGGACTCCCAGACTATGAGAAATAAGATTCTCTGGTCTGATGAGACGAAGATAGAACTTTTTTTTGATAATTCTAAGTGGTATGTGTGGAGAAAACCAGGCACTTGTCATCACCTGCCCAATACAATCTGAACAGTGAATGATGGTGGTGGCAGCATCATGCTATGGGGGTGTTTTTCAGCTGCAGGGACAGGATCACTGGTTGCAATTAAAGGAAACATGAATGCGGCCAAGTACAGAGATATCCTGGATGAAAACCTTTTCCAGAGTGCTCTGGACCTCAGACTTGGCCGAAGGTTCACCTTCCAACAAGACAATGACCCTAAGCACACAGCTAAAGTAACAAAGGAATGGCTTCAGAACAACTCTGTGACCATTCTTGACTGGCTCAGCCAGAGCCCTGACCTAAACCCAATTGAGCATCTCTGGAGAGACCTGAAAATGGCTGTCCACCAATGTTCACTATCCAACCTGATGGAACTGAAGAGGATCTGCAAGGAAGAATGGCAGAGGATCCCCAGATCCAGGTGTGAAAAACTTGTTGCATCATTCCCAAGAAGACTCATGGCTGTGCAAGCACAAAAGGGTGCTTCTACTCTATACTGAGCAAAGGGTCTGAATACTTATGACCATGTGATATTTCAGTTTTTCTATTTTAATAAATTTGCAAAAATGTTTACATTTCTGTTTTTTTTCAGTCAAGATAGGGTGCAGAGTGTAGTTTAATGAGAAAAAAAAATAACTTTTTAGAATTTACCAAATGGTTGCAATGAAACAAAGTGTGACAGATTTAAAGGGGTCTAAATACTTTCCGTACCCACTGTATATCCTGAGCAAACACAAAAGGATTACATTGGAGTAGAGCAATACTCTATAACTCCATCATACAGTAACTATCACTGCAAATAGCCACAGAAAGTCCAGGGAACTATGTCATAAATAGAGATGAGCGTTGTTCTACTCGAACTGTTCGCCAATCTCAAATTCGAGCTGTTTTGGGCGGTGTTCGAGCCGTTCGGCGAACACGAACAATTTGAGAAAAATTCGGCTGTTCGAGGTTATGTTCGATAACTGTCGTGCACCAAAATCATAACTGGATTTTTTCTCAGTAATGATGAAAATTAATGTTAATACGCAGTTTGAGTGTACAGCGGGGTGGGGGGAGGGGCAGGGGATGGATCTCTGCAGGAACAATGAAGATCTCCATTTTTTTTATCTCTTTCCCGCACTTACAGTGGGGAGGTGCAATCTGTCAGCCTATCAGCAGCGCACACACGGAGCGAAGTGCTTTTTTTCACACAAGCAAGGGCATGTGTCATTGGCAGTGTATGTCACATGTCCTTGCCCTATAAGACCAAGCCATTTTCCCCGTCGCCACCATTTTCTCACTGCTGCAGCTGCGTGTTAGACGGCACCGCTGTTGCTGTGTGCGCTATACCTTGTTAATTTCAAGCCAATTTTCGCACAAATCTACAGATAGCTTGGGGGTAGGGAATAGTTGTGATTGCAGTCCTTTTAAGGACTAGGTTACAGCATTTCCTATGACTTTTATCAGGCAGGTCTGTGCTCTTAAATAGATAGATTGTGGGAGTAAAGACTAATTGTAATTGGAGTCCTTTTCAGGACTAGGTTACATCAGTTCCTATCAGTTTTTGCCAGGCAGGTCTGTGCCAGTGCTGTGCAAGTTTTTTTCACAGCATTTGGCTGAATCTAGCAAAGCTAATCCTTTTTTGCCTATTGCAGAGTGTGTTAGTCAGTGGAGTAGCCTATCTGTGTTGCAAGATATACCACCTGTGTATAGAATACCAATTTTTTTAACTGCACCTAGTGAAGTAAAATCTTTTGGGCATAGCATCATTCTATTAGTCCATCTATACTGACCTCCATCAGGTTGCAAATTGAATATAATTTTTATCTGCATCTACCTCTGGAAAAATATTTGGGCTTCTAGCTGTGTGTGGGACTTGTTCTATTAGTCCATCTATACTGACCTCCATCAGGTTGCAAATTGAATATAATTTTTATCTGCATCTAGCTCTGAAAAAATATTTGGCCTTCTAGCAGTGTGTGGGACTTTCTCTATTAGTCCATCTATACTGACCTCCATCAGGTTGCAAATTGAATATAATTTTTATCTGCATCTAGCTCTGAAAAAATATTTGGCCTTCTAGCAGTGTGTGGGACTTTCTCTATTAGTCCATCTATACTGACCTCCATCAGGTTGCAAATTAAAAATAATTTTTATCTGCATCTACCTCTGAAAAAATATTTGGGCTTCTAGCAGTGTGTGGGACTCATTGTATTTGGCCATCTATACCAAGCTCCACCAGCTTTGAAATTAATAATAATTTTTAGCTGCATCTAGCCCTGAAAATAATTTTTCCCAATAGTGGTAGCAATAGAAATATGGGGCGCGTGCCTGGCTAACAAAAATATACGCTTCATAACACAAAACACCAGCCTAGCGCACTGCATTAATAAGATGGCATCATCGTCTCTCCCAGTGCTAGGCCTACTACGCAGGCCAGTATTCCTGTGCCTTAAACACAATGTATGGGTCCGCGCTAGCCACTATGCTGAGGGGTATAAAGCTGCTGCTAACGCTTTATAACAATTCAATTGGCAGATTTTCACAGAGCTCTTCCACAACGCCCACCCATCGGGCAACAGTTGCCCACCCTCCCTATGGGATCTAGTGGCGAAGAGTTGATGCCATTAATCAGAGCGTCAGTTGCCCCGTCAACGTGGCAAGCATATGGTAAGGCATGGGAAGAGTGGACACGACTAGTAGCAGGCAGACGGGTTGACCAATGTGAACAAGCCAGATCACAAGTCACCATAGAATTTCTCCACCAGCTAATGATGAGGGGCATATCAGGGGCGTCAGCGCAGCGGTGTCTGACCGGAGTAACATTTCACTTCCAACTACTGAATTGGGGAGATGTGACAAAGATTCATCAGACAATCCATAAAAGGGTGGAAAAGGGGTCAGCCAAGTCAGGAATGTAGACGTCCCATCCCGTGTCACTAAAACTGATTTCTCACATCTTATCCCTAACACCATTAACATGACACTCACAATTTGAAGCAACACTAATGTCTACTGCATTTGTGATCGCCTTCTTCGGGGCGCTATGTATAAGCGAATTAGTCCCTCAATCCAAAATTACCGCCAGTGGACGCTTATTACACCAGGAAGTAGTCATAGCCAATAATGCAATACGTGTACGCATACACCAATCGAAAACGGTTCCAGCGGGCAGGGGTACTTGGGTACTTCTACAACCCACAAACGGTACACTGAGTCGGGTAACAATAGTAAAAACATATCTAACCATCAGATCACAAAGTAATTTCTTCGTATCACACATTGATGGAACACCATTATCAAGATACCTGTTCCAAGCTATATTTAATAAATGCATAACATCGGCAGGGAACCACCCCAAGGATTACGGGACACACTCATTCCGCATAGGTGCGGCCACGGAAGCAGCAAGAGCAGGACTGTCAGAAACGGAAGTTCAGAGGATAGGGAGATGGCGATCCACGTGTTTGGCGAGATACATAAGACCGGACTTGTTATCCTAACGTGGTTTGTTTCTTTTACAGGTGACGCTAAGCCAACAGTGTGAGTGATAGGCCACTCGTATATATATTGGGCACAAAAAAGGGCGAAAGTCCGCCCAGGAGGGAGGAAATTAGAGTTTCATAACACATTTCAACTGGAGAGGTATTAGAAGCCTGTTATGGCCACAGGTACTAATGGAGGTAATCAAGGTAGGGAGAGAGGCAAGAGGTCCAGTCATCTTAGTTATACAGGCCGGGGGAAACAACCTAGGTCATCACAAGAGCACATAACTAATGGCAATAATGAAACTAGACACTGAGTGCTTCAGAGAATTTTTCACAAAATTAGCTATAGTATGGTCAGAGATTGTGCCGATAGCGGTATGGCAAGGTGAGCGAGACATCACGGCCATCGAATGGACAAGGCGGGTAATAAATATTCGGATGGCTAAATTTAGAAGAGACAGAGGCGGTGTAGTGATACGACACCGACAACTGGAAGGAGATAAAGCAGGCCTCATACGGCCCGACGGTGTTCACTTAATAGATATTGGACTGGACATATTCCTGTCAGGACTCCAGGACGGAGTGGAACAAGCGTTAAGAGTGATGAGTGGGGGTCAGAGTCCTGCATACGAGTACGCTGGATCCTCCGTGGCCTGGAAATAGAAAGGACATGTTGGAGAGTTACACTTGTTGGCCAACTTGCCGGAGTGGGGACCCAGGGCATGCTGCAACAAGCTGAATTATTTTAGAAATAAAATGCCTTTCTAATGAAATGAGTATAAAGAGTTAATAAAGCTGTGACCGATCCTCACCCATCCAGTTGTAAGAGTTACATTATTGGGTTGTCCATGAAAGGGGGGCGGTAGGGGAGCTGAGCATCTGGGTTTGGTTGGGGGTCCCCACAGTCTGCCTAGGCTAGATTAATTTAAAAATTCTTATTAGACACACAGGCGGTGCAGCTTGCTTCGCAGCTGGGCTACTACGCCCAAAGTATTGCCTAGGCTAGATGCAGTTAAAAATTCTACGCTGACTAGCAGACACTGAAGATTTGGAGCAGACCTCTGAGTAAACAGCTCTTCAGACTCAACCATCTGTGTTACCCCAAGCCATAGTGTATGTAGTTTCTTACAGTTAAAAGGGGGGGGTGCGACCCAACCCACCTGGAATTGACGATGCCAACGTCACGTAAGACACAGCAAGGGGACTCCCAAAATTGTGGCACAGACACCACTTAACCCTAGAACGCATACCTGTGGCCTTGCATGCCCGCCCAGTTAATTGTTTTCTATTTTCTGCAAGATTGCTTTAGTTAGAATTTTGAAACTCTAGGTATTCTTCATGTATATAGTTGTTTGTCATTTGAGTTTGAGTTATTCCATGTTATTTGCACACGGGCCTAAAGGGCCCCAGGTATGTGAAAGTGGAGATTTTTATGGTCATGCGTTCTAGGGTTAAGTGGCATCAATTGCCCCACTGTTGCTTAAAACGGTTGGTGAGGTGATTTTACCAAATCCCCAAGCTTTTAGTCTCCCAAGGATGACACAGGGGTAGAAATGTCCTTGCGAATCCATGATTTAATCATCTTTATGAACGTGAGTCTGTCTACATTCTCAGTGGACAGCCGCGTGCGCTTATCTGTCAGCACACCACCAGCAGCGCTGAACACACGTTCAGAGAGAACGCTGGCTGCATGACATGACAAGATCTCCAAGGCGTGAGTGGCGAGCTCCGGCGATTTTTCAAGATTGGAATACCAAAATGAGCAAGGGTCCAGTGACACAGTCATGGCTTCGATGTTCACTTGGAGATTCTCCTGTACCATCCTCTCTAGGCATTGACTATGTGTCAGACTTCTTGTCTCCTGTGGCCTTGCAAAGGATGGGCTAAAAAAGTGGTGAAACGATTCCACAAAATTGCTGTTACCAGCAGATACTGTGTTACTGTTACTGTTTGAGTGATGAAGACTCGACAGTCCCACCGTTGGCAAGTTAGAACTGTGAGATTCACTACGTGCACCACTGGTGTTTTGTGGAAAAGCACATGTAAGATTCTGCAACAGATACTCCTGCATTCGTCAATACCTTTTTATGGCAGGAATTATTTCGGCAAATATACTTTTGTACCGGGGATCTAAGAGTGTGGCAACCCAGTAGTCGGGATTACTTCGAATTCTGACAATCCGGGGGTCATAGTGCTGCAAGAAGGCACTCATGTGTCTTGCGCATCCAGAAGGACCAAGTCCTTGTTGTGTTGGTAGCGAGGTAAGAAACATGCTTCCTTCCTCCGCCCTCTCCCTCCAACCTCGCACAACAGAAATGTGATCAAGGTCTCCCTCATCTGATGAGTCTTCCATGCCCATTGCCAGTTCGTCCTCCACTTCTTCCTCGGCTCCTGCACCTTCCTCAACAGTTTGGCTGCTACCATGCGCCCTGGTTAATCCCTCTCCCCCACCCTCCCATGCCTGCCGCCTTGGTGCTGCCAACCGTCTGAACCTTGGAGATGTTATCCCTTCCGCATACGACTCCTCCTCTACTTCCTCCACCTCCTCTTGTCCCACCACCTGACTCCGAATTCTGTTTAACATGTGCTCCAGCATGTAAATCACCGTAATAGTCATGCTGATAATGGCATCGTCAGCACTAAACATCTTCGTCGCCATTTCAAGACTGTGCAGAAGGGTGCATAGGTCCCTGATCTGAGACCACTCCTCCAGCGTGATTTGCCCCAACTCTGGATCTCGTTGGCCCAGGCTATACGTCAGAACGTATTGCACCAGGGCTTGTCGGTGCTGCCACAGTCGCTGCAACATGTGCAGAGTTGAATTCCACCGTGTCGGCACATCGCATTTCAGCCGGTGAACTGGCAGGCCCAACGACTTCTGTAGAGATGTAAGTCGTTGAACTGCGAGATGAGAACGGCGGAAGTGAGCACACAGCGACCGTGCACTCTGCAGAAGGCCATCTAGTCCGGGATAGTGGGCTAAAAATTGCTGGACAGCCAGGTTCAACAAGTGAGCCATACAAGGCACGTGTGGGACATTGCCCCGGCGAAGTGCCGCACCCAGGTTTGCAGCATTGTCGCACATGGCCTTCCCTGGTTGCAGGTCCAGTGGAGACAACCTTTCATGAAACTGGGTCTCCAGAGCTGACCAAAACTCCTCAGCTGTGTGACTCACATTTCCCAGACATTTCAAAGTAAACACTGATGCGTTGAGCCCTGCTGCCAGCATAGTAAGGAGGTGTGCAGGATTCCTTCTGCGCAGTTAGAAAGCAGGTGGCATTACCAGACAGGCTTTGGGTGCAGGTGGAGGACCGAGAGGAGGTTGAGGAGGCAGAAGCAGTGGAGGAAGTTCGAGATAAAGAGGAGTAACACACAACTCGTGGGGACGGTAAGACTTGGACAGCAGCCCCTTGTCCTGCTGTCACCATAGTTACCCAGTGCCCAGTCAGCGACATGTAACGCCCCTGTCCATGCCTTCTCGTCCAAGTGTCTGTGGTGAAGTGCACCCTGTCACACACAGAGTTTCTCAAAGAAGCGGTGATGTTGTGTGCGACATGCTAGTGGAGCGCAGGCACACCTTTCTTTGAGAAGTAGTGCCGACTGGGCATCTGGTACTGGGGCACTGTGACGGACATAAGGTCTTGAAAATCCTCTGTGTCCTCCAGGTGGAAAGGCAGCATTTCTGTAGCCAACAGCTTGCAGATGGTGAAATTCAACCTCTTAGCTTTCTCATGGCTAGGAGGAAATGGTCTTTTACTTTTCCACATCTGAGGGACCGAGGGCTGGCTGTTGTGCTTAGACGGTGTTGAGTAGGGTGTCCCCGGCAACTGCCGGTCTGTGAGGAAGATGCAGGCGGACATGTTAGGTTGCCTTGATCCAAAGGTGGTGCTCTCGATGTCGGAGAGCGCTCAACACTAGCAGGTGTTTCCACTTCCCAATGAACTGACGACCTGCCAATCACACTGGCTGTTGCGGGTAAAGAGGTGGCAGGTCTGCGTCCAAAAACATGTGTGACTGCTGTCCCCCCAGTCACAGAGGATGAAGAGGCTGCGGATGCACAAGATGGGGCAGACGGTGGTTGGCCCAGCTGGCTAGGCCGCATTGTAGCACAGTGAGCTTCCCACTGCAACTTATGCTTCATATCCATGTGACGGTACATGCATGAAGTACTCAAACTATGTATTTTTGGCCTCTACTTAGCTTTTGCTGACAAATATTACAGATAACACGAGTTGGGTCATCCTTATCGATCTGAATAAATGCCCAGGCTATGCAAGGCTTAGAGCCCATGTGACCTGAAGAGCCACTACGACTTGTGGTCAGTGGCAGAGTTGTGGTTGAGGATGCAGTTGTTGACGTGCTTCCAGTACTCCGTCTCTGTTCAGGAAGGCGCAACCTAACCTCGTCGTCAATAGCATCTGTGATGCCCCGCTGCGCTTGGTATCACAGATCCTACAAGAGTGCATTGATGGAATCCTCCACAAGAGGCCCCCATAAACATTCACACATCTCCACCTTCCACCTCAGACCAGCAGAGGGAGCCCATTAGGGATATAAATAGGGAAGGTGGAGCTAGGCAGTTCAGTTCCTCTGAAGAGTTCCTGCAGTAGAGAAGCCTAAGAGAGGTCAGTCTGCAGTGGAGCTCAGTCTAGTCTAGAGAACGCAGTTAATAGTTCAGCAGTGGAGCACGAGGCTCCTACTTGCTAGATTCAGGGAGCCCAGATAGAGCTTAAGGTGTGCCGGTGCCGTAAGATCAGTGAAGCGCGGCAAGCTGCCGTTAGTGTGTATAGCCTAGTGAGGGCCCGAGTAGGCCGAAGGAGAGTGGCGAGTTAGTACATAAGGGGCAGAGGAGCTTAACCAGCTCACCCCGAAGCATTTACCGGACACAGGATCCGAGCTTACCGGTATCTCTATGACCCAGTAAGGCATAACCAGAATCCCTGGAGAACTATAAGTCCCAGGATCGCTAAGGTGCTGATATGTAACAGAGCCAGGAGACGCTTAGGCCCCGCATACTGGGAGCGTGAACTCCAAGAGAAGGCCCTACCACAAGGTCAGCCAGCGCAGGACAGAGACAAAGTTAGGCCTAGCTCCAGGCAGGTCAGAAACTTACTACGCAGAGGCAAGAAACAGGAGGCCCTACACCCGCTCATTGGGGAGGATCCTGATATGCACCCTTCACCCTACAGTGCTCCGGGATGTGCCTGAATTTCCACCAGTAAAAGGTACTGAAGTGACTACCGTGTCCGTTCCCGTTCTTGCTCTGACCGAGCTGGGTCTCGCCTGTCCTGCATTCCCCCTGCATACGCTGCCCTGAGACCTAGCTCCACCTGTGGGGAGCTATACCATCGAGCTGCCTTATCACCGGCCTCAGTGGACTGCTGCAGCGCTGGTGCTTGTCACCAGATACCACAGGTGGCGTCATGAACTCTTATAAAATTAACAATTATCCACCCTTTTAAAGAGAGACCCCAGGGTACGGGCCAGGGAGCCGACCACCGCGACATCCCCAAGGCCAGGCAAATGCCCGGGTACCGAGTCATCCCCATCCCCAGGGCTAGTCACATCCTCCTCCACCTCCTCTGCTGACCTCATCGACTGTCTGACTGTGGGTTGACAGTAAGTGGGATCTCCAACCTCGTCATCATCACCCTGTGTGTTATCACACCCGTCGCCCTCAGAGCCATCCTCTTCCTGCCCTGACCGAAAAGTCAAGTTGTCGCTCCAATCAGGTATTTGAGTCTCATCATCGTCTTCATCATTGTCTCCACCAACAGGAGTTACAGTTTGGGAACAAGGGTCTACATTATGCTCAGAACCTTCTTCATCTGGTCCTGGATCCAACTTATAAAGATTCTGGGCATCGGATCAGATCATTTCCTCATCTGGATTAACAGAAGCTCTGGAGCAGACCTCAGTTTCCCAGGCTATAGTATGAGTAAACAGCTGGGCAGACTCAGCCATCTGTGTTACCCCATACTCAGACGGGCAGCTGGAGACTTGGGAGCTGTGAGGAAGCAAGTGCGATTGGGGTGACACCTCTGAGGACTGGAGTATTTGTGATGTTGAAATTGAGGTGATGGAGAGCCCACTTGAAGGAGCACTTGATATCCGTTGAAGCACCTGCTGTTCTTGTGCCTCATCTAGAATTTGTAGCGATGGGCGTGTCCGTAAGAATGGGATCGTATCACATTGTCCACGAAAAGAAGTCGACATCTTAGTTTGGCTGGAAGATGGTCTTTCTTCTGCAGATGTTACCCCCCCCCCACCGTGGGGGGCCTCGACCCACCGGCGGACAGGCACCAGTATTGGGATAGGGGGGCTGGCCGTCAGGGTCCACCGCGGCTCTGGCACAAACCCGGCGACACAGAGGTGGCACAGGCAGGAACGGACTGGCCGTGTCGGCTTCTCACTTTTTGGATTTTAGAAGGGCATGACATGCCTATATCTGTGTCTCCCCCTCCTTTTACTCCTCCACCTCTTTTCTTTTCGCATGACTATATGTACTTGTCACTTTTCCATGTGTTAGTTGTGTCTTCTGAGCAGTTTGTAAGCTTTTGGACACCTTTGAAGGTGTTTTCTATGTGTTTCTATGTGTTTTTGTTTGCCTGCCATTGGTTTTAACGGTGTTCGAAGGTGTTCGACGAACAGTTCGGCGAACACACGGGTGTTCGACGAACCGAACCGAACTCGAACACTACGGGGGTGGCTCAACACTAGTCATAAATCCCCAAACTTGTAATCCAGTGGAAATATTTTTCACTCCTCATTCAGTAGATTTGGTAGCTTCTCTTTAGCTTACCAGGTTGTGAGATATTCTAATGATGCTTTGACAAAGGTTTTCTAGTGAAATGCACAGCTCCTGAGGTTGTATACTCTGTATATGGACTGATAAATATAACTTGAATAAAACTGGCTGCTAAAGAGACTTACATCCAGATCTATCCAGGCGCAGTTACAGTAGCAGACATAAATTTATAGCATATTTGATGCAACAAATACTCGTAGATGCTAACCAGTAGTCTGTGACTCAAGTCACCAAAGGTCATTTTTATGATTTACAGAAAATGCCTTCTTCCTTTTTATGATCATATCTATTGCTGTTCATTTAGATACTCCTGACACAGCATGGGGTATCTGTAGGTTCCATTTCTGTTAATACAACATTTTCTGGCATTCATTGAACAAAATGTTGTACACTCCTACCTCTTTCTCTACTCAGTTATTTGCTTCTTTCTGGTTTACTAGCAATTCAGGAATTAATACAGCACTGCAAAACATGAAGCATTACCATTTTTTGAAAAAGAAAAATCCAGCTAACTCACTACCAGGCAAACGGATTATATGGTATGAAAAGAAAAAAAGAAACATCTCCTACTATCCAAATAAAATAATGGATGTCTTTATTAAATATTCCACAAATGGTCCACAAAAATATGAACAAAACAATGTAGATATGCAACGCATTTCAGATCAATCATGATTCTTCTTCATGGCATGAAACGCATTACATATCTATACTCCTTGCCTTTTTCATATTTTTTCTAGATTATTCAATACAGCCTTCATTGCTTCATTTGGAACGTGGGAGATGGATTTTTCTTTTTTACAGTAATATTTTGTGGCTGACAAGTGCTGTTGTTTCTATTAATAATAATAATCTTTATTTATATAGTGCCAACATATTCCGCAGCGCTTTACAATTCAGAGGTTCATATTCAACAGTCATAAGTAACATAGCTAAAGATAATACAGTAATTAAAGCAAAATTAATGACGACCCTGCTCGCAAGAGCTTACAATCTACAATGAGGTGGAGGTGACACAAAGTACAGTGGCATATTTGCAATGATGGGTAAGCCATCTTGATGGGATGAGGGATAGATAAAGGCTGCATGAGCTCATCACCAGCCAGTATCTGTAGTGATTTTGGGTTCGGTGGAGACTTATGTTTGGAGAAATAAGGGATGGGCTATAAGAATATAAAAGGTCTTCGATTAGGGAACATGATAGGCCGCCCTAAACAGGTGCGTTTTTAGGGAGTGGCTAAAACTGTGTAAGTTGTGGTTCATCCTAATTTCTTAGGGTAGAGCATTCCAAAGAATAGGTGCAGCTCGGGAGAAGTCTTTGTGCTGGGAGTGGGAGTTACGGATTAGTGCGGATGTTAGTCGAAAGTCGCTTGCGGAGTGTAGAGAACGGGTAGGCCGATAAACAGAAATGAGGGAAGATATGTAGTGGGGTGCCGCACTGTGGAGAGCTTTGTGGGTGAAAACAAGTAATTTAAATTGGATCCTATAATTCAGGGGCAGCCAGTGCAATGACTGGCACAGAACGGAGGAGTCTGAGTAACGATTACCAAAATAGATGACCCTGGCTGCAGCATTAAGGGTGGACTGGAAAGGGGAAAGTCGAGTGAGGGGAGGCCAATTAATAGAGAGTTACAGTAGTCAAGGCAGGAGTGGATCAGGGAAACAGTGAGGGTTTTTGTTGTTTCCAAGGTGAGAAAGGGGTTGATTCTAGAGATGTTCCTCAGGTTCAAGCGACAAGAACGGACAAGAGATTGTATATGGAAGGTGAAGGAAAGATTGGTTTCAAACACAATGCTAAGACAACACGCCTGCTGGCTCGGCGTTATTGTGGTGCCACACACACAGAGGGAGATGTCAGATTTAGGGAGATGAGTAGACGGCGGGAGCAGAAGAAGTTCAGGTTTGGAAAGATTGAGTTTCAGATATAGAGCGGACATGATGTTAGAAACTGCGGCCAGACAGTCACTGGTGTTCTGTAGTACAGTAGGGGTAAGGTCAGGGGATGAAGTGTATAGTTGTGTGTCATCGGCATAAAGATGCTGCTGCAAACCAAATTTGCTGATGGTCTGTCCAATTGGGGCTGTGTAGAGAGAGAAGAGAAAAGGGCCAAGGACTGAACCCTAAGGAACCCCAATAGTGAGAGGAAGGGGGGAAGAAGTGGAGCCAGTGAAAGATACACTGAAAGAGCGGTCAGATAGGTAGGAGGAGAACCAGGAAAGAGCAGTGTCCTTTATGCCGATTGAGTGGAACATAGAGAGTAGTAGGTGGTGGTCAATGGTGTCAAAAGCTGCAGAGAGGTCAAGAAGAATGAGCAGAGAGTAGTCACCATTATGTTTTGCTGTCAGGAGGTCATTGGTTACTTTGATGAGTGCAGTTTCTGTAGAATGTAGGGGGCGGAAGGCGGACTGTTATGGGTCTAGAAGAGGGTGAGTGGAGAGGTAAGAGGCAAGGCGGGAGTAGACCAGGTGCTCCAAGAGTTTAGAGATGAAGGGAAAATTGTAGACTGGTCTGTAGTTGTTTGTGCAGGACGGGTCAAGGAAGGGATTTTTTAATAATGGAGTATTGATAGAGTGTTTGAAGTAGGAGGGGAAGATACCAGAAGAGAAGGAGAGGTTGAAAATTTTAGTTAGGTGAGTATTGGCGACTGAAGAAAGAGACTGGAGTAGATGTGAGGGGATGGGGTCAGTGGTGCATGTAGTGGGATGAGATGAAGAGAGGAGCCTGGAGACTTCTTCTTCTGTGACTTGGTCAAATGTGGAGAGTGATCCAGAGGGGATGTGGGGAGGGATTGGAGTCACAGCACTTGGTGACTGGGAGCTGATTTCCTGATGGATGGTGTCTATTTTCTCTGTGAAGCAGGAGGCCAAGTCCTGAGCACAAATGTCCGTGATGGGGGCCTGGGCTTTAGGACTGAGGAGGGAGTGAAAGGTGTCAAAAGAGTTTTTTGGGGTTGTTGGATAGTGAGGAGATCAGGGTGGTGAAGTGGTCTGTTTGGCGAGGTGAAGGGCAAAGTTATATGTTTTTAACATAAATTTACAGTGGATAAAGTTTTCTAGTGTGCAAGTTTTCCTCCATAGACGTCTATTATACATTAACCGCGAGTGTAAAATTCAGTAAAATACCACCGGAAAGGCACATAATTAATTTTACACGCTGATACAGCGCCATCAATTTCACAGCACTTTTCATACATCATCATCACTCTTTCCATTGAGGCTCAGAATCTAAATTCCCTATCAGTATGTTTTTGGAGTGTGAAAGGAAAACACAACTTGGAGGAAACCTACTCGAAAGCCTTGCAGATGTTGCCCTAGGCGGGATTTGAACAAAGAAGCCTAGCACAGTATGGCTACAGTGATAACTACTGAGTTTTCATCATTCCTTGTAATCCTGGGTTCAAATCCCACCATGGACAACATCTGCAAGGAGTTTGTGTGTTCTCCCTGTGTTTGTGTGGGTTTCCTCAGAGTTCCTCTCACACTCCAAAGACATACTGATAGGGAATTTAGATTGTGAGCCAGTGACAATAATATATGTAAAACGCTGTGGAATATGATATCGCTATATAAGCAATAAATAATAATGATAATAATACGTGATATTTCATATACTGGAGAGTGATTTTCAAGGACTGTTGACTGTGACTGATATACGGCAGTACAAGAGTGATAACGTGACTTGCAGAAATTCTACAAACCCTGGCTACAGTGAGTAAATTAAAAGTTACAATTTGGCACATTTTGGTAAAATGTTATGTAAGTTTGGTACTGCTAAACCCATTTAAGATATGATGATTAATTAAAAATAGGGGTCTGAGAGGAGCTGTGGCTCTCGCAGCTCATACTAATATATCTGATGACAAAGAGCAGCTCACAAAGCACTTTTTTCCCAATTCATTACATTTATAACACTGATTTATTTCCTGATCACAAATCTGCAATTGAGCAAAATATAAAATGAAACGTGCTGAAATATATCGGAAACAATGGCAGACAGCCAAAGTGATATTAAGTAATACATAATTAGTTACCGCTATTTTATCTGTTTGACATTGGTAAATGAATCAAAGTGTTTGAAAATCAATATTTTACTAAGTCAAATAAAGAAACCGGACAAATCTGCATGTACTGAAGGACTTTGTGCTGTAATGCAAAATATAGGACAAGTACCCTGGACACATGAATAGTCCGGGATGATGCCTTGTTAAGGGGGTTGTCCAGGGTATGCATCTTTAAAGGGGCTGTCCACTTTTAAATGATGTTTGATTCCGGCTGAAGTTTGCTGAAGCATAACAATCAATTTGCCTGAGCCCATCAGCGAATTTCTGACACTTCTCCTATGTTCTGACATTGACTGCAGCTCTGATGTCACCTCAACAGTGTCGCAGCCAATCAGTGAATTCAGCAACTTTCAAGGGGGATCTCTGTCTGCATGGGCAGAGCCGTTGAGCTCACGATTGGTTACCGCACCATCGTAGTGACAGCAGTGCTGCAGTCAATGCTGGACATCAGAAGCTGTGGTAGAGACTGGCCAGTGGAGCTGGGGATGGTGAGTACAGTGCAGCTGTTGATGTTTTAACAAACTGCAACTGGGGCTGTAGAGTAGTGTTGAGCCACCCCCGTAGTGTTCGAGTTCGGTTCGGTTCGTCGAACACCCGTGTGTTCGCCGAACTGTTCGTCGAACACCTTCAAACACCGTTAAAACCAATGGCAGGCAAACAAAAACACATAGAAACACATAGAAAACACCTTCAAAGGTGTCCAAAAGCTGACAAACTGCTCAGAAGACACAACTAACACATGGAAAAGTGACAAGTACATATAGTCATGCGAAAAGAAAAGAGGTGGAGGAGTAAAAGGAGGGGGAAAAGAAAAGAAAGGGCGCATGTGTAGACTCACAGGGCTATTTGCTGAATTTAAAAAGTGCCAGTACACTCACCTGTGAAGGTTGTGTACGTCTACACAACCAAGATTAAGCGTGTAATTAATGAGGCTCCGGGTCACCTCTATTTGTAGTACCGTCCTGTCGGTGTTTGCCTCGCAACTCCGTGCTCCTCAAGTGGTCACACGATCCTGCTGGACCAGATACCACGTCACCGCAGGTCCTCAGTAGTTTAACCCGGTGGTTGGATACCGCAGGTCCTCAAACATCCAAATAGACCAGGCCGCTCCTGCCGCTTTAGCTCCGCATGGAGATATCTCACAAGTAAACAATGGTGCAGCGGTCTCAGGGAGCGCCAAAGGAATACTGGACAATTTAGTAGATGTCAACCGACTTTTATTCTTCCTCCAATACCACTGCCACAACGCGTTTCAACAGTCTAAGCCGTCTTCATCAGGTGGGGTAACGGGGAATGTTACAATGACAGCTTTATAAAGGGGTGGTATTTTACAAAATTTAGACCACGTGTTGTAATCAATTAACCCTTTCATTGAAAAACTCCATATAATACATTCTTAACCAATTAACCTCTTATTTCCCCTGGAAACAGCATTGTGCACTAAAAAATCCCTACATGGATTCTTAAAATCACAATTCTTAGTAAAAACTTCCTATTTGTAAAAAAATAAATAAGTTTTTTTTTTTTTTTTTTTTTTTTTAAAAATATATTTATTACCAACTATTAAAAATTATTAAAATCATCCTGGGGACCTTCTTGGGGTGTCTTGACAGTGTTATACTGCAGTTTCCAGCCCCCAATTCAAAAGTTGAATTTCTTAAAGAGACAGTGCACTTTCATATAAAATGGCCGAAAATAACCCTGTACAATTACCCACTACGATTATAAACCCCATAAATATTTAAAAACACCCTGGGAACCTTACCAGAGTGTCCTGACAATGCTATACTGCAGTTTCCAGCCCCCAATTCAAAAGTTGGATTTCTTAAAGAGACAGTACACTTTCATATAAAATGGCCGAAAATAACCTTGTACCCTTGCCCACTGCGATTATAAACCCCATAAATGTTTAAAAACACCCTGGGAACCTTACCAGAGTGTCCTGACAATGCTATACTACGATTGTCAACCCCCAATTCTAAAGTTAAGTTTCTTAAAGAGACAGTACACTTTCATATAAAATAGCCGAAAATAACCTTGTACAATTGCCCACTGCTATAATAAAACTCATAAAACCCAATGCTATCCATTATCATGATCGGAACCTATGCTTCCAGTAAACTAAGTAACTGACGACAACATGAAAAAAGAACTAAATACCAGCCCGAAAGGGCAAGCAAATCTCCTGCTATGCTACGTCATACCATACCTTTAATCCTGTGCAGGTAGCCCCGCAAGCCATCATTAAACGGCTGATGACAACCCGAGAAAGATATGAGAGGGACAACATTAAACCTTCTCAGATTTAATGGTTTGATGTGTTTTCAATCGTAAGGTTCAAACCCTCAGGGTACAAAGTGCCCATTTTGTATATCCAAAAACTTTCTTTCTTTATAAGTGTACTCAATCGTTCTGGTCCATTATCCACAATGTGGTCAATAATGGTTATTTTCATCTTACTCGGGTCTTTGTGGTGATGGTTTGCATAGTGTCTGGAGACACTATGTAATTGATATCCTGCCCTTATATTAGATCTATGTTTATTTAATCGGGCATGGGCGGTCTGAATTGTCCGGCCGATGTATTGCAAGCCACAAGGGCACTCCAGCAAGTACACTACATAGGTGGATTGGCATGTTAATCTCTGCTTGATCTGGAAAACCTCATTAGTGGTATTAGATTTAAAGGTTTTTGCATTATTGATTATAACGCCACAACACATACATTTAGGTGTATTGCATGTGAAGCAGCCTCCTGTGTTAGGATTAGTCGTCACATCCCTTATTTTTTTCTTTTTTCTATTCGTGTTGCTAGGAGCAAGCAAGGTTTTTAAACTTCTATTCTTCCTAAAGATAATATTTGGTTTCTCTGGGATACTTTTGGAGAGAATGGGGTCACCTTTTAAAATAAACCAATGTTTTTGTAATAACTCCCGTACTACCGACCTGGATTGGCAAAATGTAGTAATTAAACTCCACTTTGTCTTTTCCTCTGTCCTTACAGAAGCCCTATCCGGATTCTCCCTTCTGTCCAAGCACGAGTCCTGTGATAGAGTGCATGTTCTTTTATATGCATCTTTTAAAAGTTTTTTTGGATAGCCTTTTTCCAAAAATCTCTTTTTGAGAATCTTGGATTCCACCTTAAAGTCAGAATCCAGAGTACAGTTTTTCCTGACTCTCCAATACTGCCCATAAGGCACATTTTTGATCCATCCAGGAAGGTGTCCACTGTTGAATTTGAGGTAGCTATTCACATCTACTGGTTTAAAAAACGTGGATGTGAATATTCTCCCGAGGTGGTCGAACTGTACCCATAGATCTAAGAATTGGAGAGAAGTGGATGATGCTGTGGCCGTGAATTTTAACCCCCAATCATTGTGATTTAGTTTGTCCGCAAAGCTCAATGCCTCCTCCATTGATCCATGCCATATAATGAATAAATCATCTATAAAGCGCCTATAGAAAAGTACTCCACTCGTGGATGATCCCGGCTGCGCGATGAGGACGGATTCCACCGCACCCATAAAAAGGTTAGCATAGCTTGGTGCGAATCTCGTCCCCATCGCGCAGCCCTTGATCTGTTTATATAACCCATCCTCAAAGGAAAACACATTGTTCTCCAATATGAACGCTATTGCGTTCAGAATGAATTCTCTTTGATCTATAGGCATATTAGTGTCTCCAGTTAAAACCTCTTTGATGACCTTTATTCCCAATGTATGTGAAATATTATTGTAGAGCGCCACTACATCCAGAGAGAGAAAAACGCATCCCTCCATGGGTGGTAGAGCCCTTAATTCTTTAATTAATTGTGACGAGTCCCTTAGATATGATGTTAATCTCAGAACATATGTCTGCAAAAATAAATCTACATAATGCGATAGATTACTTGTAATGGATTGGATCCCTGATATTATTGGGCGTCCAGGAGGATTTTTTGGGTCTTTATGCAGTTTGGGCAGAAAATAGAAAAAAGGTATTCTATATTGTGCAATGTCTAAAAAGTTCTTTTCTTTTTTATTGAGTATTCCCTTTTCATAAGCTTTCTTAATTAGAAGATTATACTTTATAAAGATACTGATATTAGGATCATCCTCCAACTTCTCATAAAATTCCGTATCACTCAATATTCTCATGCCCTCTTCCACATACCAAGATCTATCCATAAGGACAATTCCTCCTCCCTTATCTGCATTACGAATGATAATATCATTATTTTCTCTGATAGATTCAATGGCTGCTCTCTCTTCTTTTTTCAAATTATCTCTCATTTTCATGCGGGGAATTGACCTTACTTCCTTTAATATTAATTGTTGGAATGCCTCAATATGTGACCCCTTATGGTGTAAAGGATAAAATTTTTTATTTGGGTGTTTGATGTCTACATGTATCATTTCATCTATTGTGGTTCTATCTTTTTCTGTCTCTTGTTCATCATAGGGGGGTTTTCTCTTAACATTTTTACCATTTTTTTCTTCAAGTAAAAAATGTCTTTGTACAGTGAGTTTCCTAAAAAACTCATTAAAGTCAAGGTAAAGCGAGAATGTATCCATTTCTGCTGTGGGACAAAATGAGAGCCCCTTACTGAGAAGGGAGCGTTCATCATTAGTAAGTGTATAGCTCGATAAGTTATATATACCACTATCCTGATCATCAGGTTTCTCTATTTGTATCATGCTTATGGGGTTTAACCTGATTTCGTCTTTTTCAGACTGGTGCTCTGTGCCATGGGGTTCTCTTCTTCTAGTTCTTCCACTGCCTCTACACCCTCTTGTTCTCTTTTTCTTTTGGGGTGTCGCCCTGGGGCCACCCGAAAAAATTGAGTGATTTTTGAGTCTTTTAGGTTTGTTTGGGTAATAGATTTTGGTAAGTTACCTTCGTTGGAATTTCTTTCCTTTTGAGGTGCATACATATTTAAATTTGATGTCTCTGTGATTACAGGTAAAATTTCCAATTGACCCCCGACCGTAATACCAGCGAAACTATCTATATACTCATTTTCACCCGTGTTTTTCATATTACTATTTTCCTTTTCGTTTGTTATTATATCCTGTGTCCATATTTCAGTGTTCTGATCTATATTTTTTTCAATTTTATCTGTATTGATGTCCAATTCTAAAATGTATGTTTCACTGGGAGAATCTCCAATTGGAATTTCCATATCTTCCAATTGAGCCATTGACCCAGAGCCACCCGTTGTTTGAGTTGAAGTCACCTCGTGTATAGTAATTTCAGAGAAACTGATATTCTGAGTTTCTCTGTTAATTACTTGCATGTCCAGTGTTGTTATTTCTCCATGTATGCATGCTTTTCTCTCTTTATTTGACGTGCATTCTTTATTTGGTGAAGATTTATTAGTGCTAGTTGCATTATCTACTCTTATATTGGAATCATTTGCCCTGGAAGTTATAATACTAGTTGCTTGTTGTTGGTTTGATTTCGTTTCTTTTTTCTTTTTCTGATTATTAGTGATTTTATTCATATGTTGTTCATAATACGCTCTCTGTTTCTCTGTCTTAAGGAGAGTAAATGACCTTTCCTTATTGGAATTGGTAGATGTATCCATTTTTTCTCCTTTTCCTTTTTTATCCCTCCCTTCCACATCTAATTGTGCTCTTGATCGCTCCTCAGGTGCATTTATTGGGATGGTGGTAGGCATTTTTTCATACTCACTTATCCTTTCCTTTCTATCCCTCCATAATTTCATAGCTTTCTTTCTAATTAGATCCTCTTCAACTTTTGAATTGGGGGCTGGAAACTGCAGTATAACACTGTCAAGACACCCCAAGAAGGTCCCCAGGATGATTTTAATAATTTTTAATAGTTGGTAATAAATATATTTTTAAAAAAAAAAAAAAAAAAAAAAAACTTATTTATTTTTCTACAAATAGGAAGTTTTTACTAAGAATTGTGATTTTAAGAATCCATGTAGGGATTTTTTAGTGCACAATGCTGTTTCCAGGGGAAATAAGAGGTTAATTGGTTAAGAATGTATTATATGGAGTTTTTCAATGAAAGGGTTAATTGATTACAACACGTGGTCTAAATTTTGTAAAATACCACCCCTTTATAAAGCTGTCATTGTAACATTCCCCGTTACCCCACCTGATGAAGACGGCTTAGACCGTTGAAACGCGTTGTGGCAGTGGTATTGGAGGAAGAATAAAAGTCGGTTGACATCTACTAAATTGTCCAGTATTCCTTTGGCGCTCCCTGAGACCGCTGCACCATTGTTTACTTAAAAGGAGGGGGAGACACAGATATAGGCATGTCATGCCCTTCTAAAATCCAAAAAGTGAGAAGCCGAGACGGCCAGTCCGCTCCTGCCCGTGCCACCTCCGTGTCGCCGGGTTTGTGCCAGAGCCGCGGTGAACCCTGACGGCCAGCCCCCCTCTCCCAATACTGGTGCCTGTCCGCTGGTGGGTCGAGAGAGCCCCCCTGTGGTGGAGGCAGCTCTAAGCTTTTTAATTTAAATTGTCCCTCTAATTTGAATGAATACACTTTAAATCCATTTACAAGGATCTATTGGAGGGCAAGTCTCATGCCAGCAGCCACGTAATTCCAGCTCCAGTAGCGTCCACTAAAGCTGCTGCAGTTAAAAAGCTTTTATAAGGATCGAGCTCGGCTGTCCACCGCAAGGCATCCTAGTGCCAGTCCCAGCCCCTATGCCTTGGGGTGCCTCCTGATGCTCTTCACTGAGTATCCCGTGGTCCCGAAGCATTTCCTTTGAAAAAATTAAGTGTCCAAACTACAGGTGGTGTAGCTTGCTTAACAGCCGGGATAATCCGCTGACTAGCAGACACTGCTACTAGGCACAAAGTATTTCCTGGGCTAGATGCAGTTAAAAATTTGTAAGTAGATACTCTCGTTGGATGCTGAGAAAGCATTCCATAGAGTCTCCTGGCACGCCATATATGATTCTCTTAAAAAGCTTGGGGTAGGGGTCTACGGGACCCTTTTATAGCCAAAATCACGGCCCTGTATCACAATACGTCACCTAGGCTGAAGATAAATGGAACTGTAGCACCGAGGGCTCGGTTGCTACAGACGTATTGCACCTCACCCAGAGGTGTGATATCTCACTCTCAGATAAGGATGGAGTGTGGATCAGGACCCGACACCTGCATGCATTACACCACATTGCCGTGGGGCAGGGCGACCAATATGCCCCTGAGATGGGCACGACAGTCCCTGTCCCTGGCTGGAGTGGGGGGAGGGAACACTGAGGAAGGGGAACCCTGCAGTGCAGGAGCAGGGAGGAAGCAGTTCCTGGGTGCATTGAGAAGGGAGTATAAAAGGTGGGCACCATCTTAGTTCAGTGCAGAGAAGTCTGAGCAGAAGTGGCAGGGAGCAGGGGCTCTGCATGAGCTCTGCTCCGGAGGCGGGCCTAGTAACAGAGGCCCAGGCCTGCAAGAGGGAGAAGGAAGGAAGAGGAGCGGAGAAGGCTCCAGGAACGAGGAATGAAGGGATCCCAGGGGTGCGGACGGGCGAGTCGCCACCGCACGCCCGAATCCACCTGCGTGGAGGGGTCAGGCCAAAGGGGGAGACCGGTCCCCGAACTAGTGGAGGCAGGAAACGACCCTCAGCTAGAAACCGGAGGCTCTGACATTTTATGTGGCGCAGCCCCTTGCTCCACCCGCTAGGAAGGCACCACATAGGGTCAGGGAAACTGGCGCCAAGTTTACCAAGAGGAGGCCCGAGGCAGCCGGACAGAAGTGTTGGTAAGAAAGGCCAGACAAAGGACACACAAAGGGGGTCCTGTGAATCGCTCCAAAGTTATCTGGGAGTTGTCTGAGCCCCTCACCTGGTGAGCACAGTACGACGTGGGCAGCCGTTACCTGCAGACGTGGTCTGGATAATAAGAACTGTGAGTAAAGGCCCTGAACTGCATCACTGACTCCGTGTCGTTACTGCTGCTGCCCTGCACCATCACCCCCATCCTCCGCATACACTGCCCTGAGGCTATACTCCTCCCGTGGGGAGTTATGCTACGCTCTGCTGCACCCACAACACCAGCCTTAGAGGTCTGCCCTGTAGCGGCGGTTCACTCTGACCGCAATCCACGGGTGGCGTAGTCGGACATTTAAACATCAAAACCACATAAATAGTTCCGCCACTGGTTTGACCGCCCTGAGCCACGGAACCGGATCGCCGCCGCGAAGACTACAACCACCAGCATCCACCAAAAAGGGTCCGGCTCCGGGTGTCCCAAGGCCCAGGGGGTGCGTCAGAACATTTTCATCACCTTTCACAATCACCAATGGGACAAGGCAGGGATGTCCTCTGTCCCCTCTCTTATACATCCTAGTGACGGAGCACCTGCTCTCATCAATTCGCCATAACCCCAATATTAGGTGGATTGAGGTGGGAGGCACCGAGTACAAGTGCTCTCTATTTGCTGATGATGTCCTAGTATATATCACTCAATCACATATATCCATCCCTGCTGTTATGGCTGAAATAGATCACTTTGTTACATGTTAAAATTTTAAAATCAATGCAGCGAAGTCTGAGGCCCTCGATGTCTCCCTCCCCAAATCCATATAGGATTCCATCCAGTCCAACTTTCCCTTTGCCTGGCCCTCACAGGGTATCAAATACTTAGGAATTCCTATTCATAGAGACCTCTCCCATCTATGTTATCTTAATTTTGGGCCCATTATTGAACAATTCCATACAGACCACGGTTGGCAAGTTAGAACTGTAAGATTCACTACGTGAACCACTGGTGTTTTGTGGAAAAGCACATGTACACCGCGTTCCAAATTATTATGCAAAAAGTGTTTAGGAGTGATAAGGGAAGAATTTGTTTGTTTGTCAGTTAAACTCATTGATGGTGATGTGTGTCAGGGCTCTTTATATCACTGTAAGCAATTGCAGACACCTGTGCTAATTAGTTTGGCAGGTGTGTCCAATGAAAGGCAAGACTACTTAAGAAGGCTCTCTCACATTATTAAGCAGCCTACATTTTCTGCCAAAATGGGAAAGAAAAAGGATGTGTCGGCTGCTGAGAAGCAACAAATTGTGGAGTGTTTAGGTCAAGGCATGACTACAATCAACATTGTGCGATGATCAGGATGAAGTGTCTTGGCAATCAAGAAGTATGTAGCTGATTCACAGTACACACGTGTGCGTGCTGATAAGGGCAAATTGAGGACTCTTTCCTACAGGCAATTACGTCAGGTTGAAAGAGCAGCGGCAAAAAAGCCTTGTCATAGCAGCAGACAAGTTTTTGAAGCTGCTTGTGCCTCCAACGTCCCCCGAACAACAAGATGCAGGGTCCTTCAGAGGTTTGCAGCCGTGCATACGCCATCCTGTCGACCTCCTCTATC
Source organism: Phyllobates terribilis (assembly GCF_046119375.1). Lineage (NCBI taxonomy): Eukaryota > Metazoa > Chordata > Amphibia > Anura > Dendrobatidae > Phyllobates > Phyllobates terribilis. Next base: position 898,518,127 of record NW_027362762.1, read on the forward strand.
CACTGCACACAAGCAGAAACGGCTCCAGTGGGCCAAACATTACATGAAGACTGATTTCAAAACTGTTTTGTTCACGGATGAGTGCCGTGCAGCGCTCGATGGTCCAGATGAATGGAGTGGAGGATGGCTGGTTGATGGACACCCCACGCAAACACGGCTACAGCGCCAACAAGGAGGAGGTGGAGTAATGTTTTGGGCTGGAATCATGGGGAGAGAGATTGTCGGCCCCTTTAGGATCCCTGAAGGCGCTAAAGATGAACTCCATAATGTATGTGGATTTTCTCAAACAGCACTTCCTGCCATGGTTCAAGAAGAAGAATCGTGTATTTCACAGCAAGATCATTTTTCTGCATGATAATGCACCATCTCATGCTGCACATAAAACATCTGCATCTCTGGCTGATATGGGCATAAAAGGGGACAAACTTATGGTGTGACCCCCATGCTCCCCTGACCTCTACCCCATTCAGAACCTTTGGAGCATCATTAAAAGGAGTGTCTATGATGGCGGGAGGCAGTTCACATCTAAGCAACAGCTCTGGGAGGGTATTCTGTCCTCATGCAAAACAATTGAAGCAGAAACCATCCAAAACCTGACAAATTCAATGGACGAGAGAGTTCAGAAGCTCCTTTCGAACAAGGGGTCCTATGTGAAAATGTAACATCACCTAGAATAAAGTTTTGAGTTGAAAACTGTTTGATTTCAGTTTCTAACAACCTGCTAATGCTTATAATTTCAAAAATGACCATTTTTTTGGTCTTTATTAAAATGAAAAGGTTGATCGAAAAGTTTGGGGGATCTAAGAGTGTGGCAACCCAGTAGTCATGATTACTTCGAATTCTGACAATATGAGGGTCATGCTGCAGGTAGTGCAGCAAGAAGGCACTTATGTGTCTTGCGCATCTCGGAGCCCCAAAATTATTTTCCGGGCTAGATGCAGCTAAAAATTATTTTTAATTTTAAATCTGGTGAAGCTTATTATAGATGGCCTAATAGGATCAGTGCTGCACACTGCTACAAAGCCCAAATTATTTTCCAGTCAAGATACAGATAAACATGATTAGTAATTTGAAAGCTTAAAACGGTTGGTAGGGTGATTTTAACCAATCATCAAGCTTTTACTCTCCCCAGGATGACAAAGGGGTAGAAAAGTCGTTTCGGATCCATGATTTGTTCATCTTTATGAACGTGAGTCTGTCTACATTATCAGTGGAGAGCCGCGTGCGCTTATCTGTCAGCACACCACCAGCAGCGCTGAACACACGTTCAGACAGAACGCTGGCTGCGGGGCATGACAAGATCTCCAAGGCGTAAGTGGCTAGCTCCGGCCATTTATCCAGATTGGAAGCCCAAAAAGAGCAAGGGTCCAGTGACACAGTCGTGGCTTCAATGTTTACTTGGAGATACTCCTGTACCATCGTCTCTAGGCGTTGACTATGTGTCAGACTTCTTGTCTCCTGTGGCCTTGCAAAGGATGGGCTAAAAAAGTGGTGAAATGATTCCGCAAAATTGATGTTACCAGCAGATACTGTGGTTCTGTTACGGTTTGAGTGCTGAACACTTGACGGTCCCACGGTTGGCAAGTTGGAACTGTGAGATTCACTACGTGCACCACTGGTATTTTGTGGAAAAGCACATGTAAGATTCTGCAACAGTCTCTGCTGATACTCCTGCATGCGTGCATCCCTTTCTATGGCAGGAATAATTTCTGCAAATTTACTTTTGTACCGGGGATCTAACAGTGTGGCAACCCAGTAGTCAGGATTATTTCTAATTCTCACAATTCGAGGGTCATGTTGCAGGTAGTGCAGCAAGAAGGCACTCATGTGTGTTGCGCATCCAGGAGCACCAAGTCCCTGTTGTGTTGGTGGCGAGGTAACAATCATGCTTCCTTCCTCTGTCCTCTCCCCCCAACCTCGCACAACAGAAATGTGATCAAGGTCTCCCTCATCTGATGAGTCTTCCATCAGTTCGTCCTCCACTTCTCCCTGGGCTCCTGCACCTTCCTCACTAGTTTGGCTGCTACCATGCGCCCTGGTAAAATCATCTCCCCCACCCTCACATGCCTGCCGCCTTGGTGCTGCCGACCGTCTGGACCTTGCAGATGTTAGCCCTTCCGCATACAACTCCTCCTCCTCTACTTCCTCCACCTCCTCTTGTGCCACCACCTGACTCCGAATTCTGTTTAACATGTGCTCCAGCATGTAAATCACCAGAATACCAGAATAGTCATGCTGATAATGTCATCGTCAGCACTAAACATCTTCGTCGCCATTTCAAAACTGTGCAGAAGGGTGCATAGGTCCCTGATCTGAGACCACTCCTCCAGCGTGATTTGCCCCACCTCTGAATCTCGTTGGCCCAGGCTATACGTCAGAACGTATTGCACCAGGGCTTGTCGGTGCTGCCACAGTCGCTGCAACATGTGCAGAGTTGAATTCCACCGGGTAGGCACATCGCATTTTAGCCGGTGAAGTGGCAGGCCCAACGACTTCTGTAGAGATGTAAGTCGCTGAGCTGCGGGATGCGAACGGCGGAAGTGAGCACACAGCGACCGTGCCCTCTGCAGAAGGCCATCTAGTCTGGGATAGAGGGCTAAAAATTGCTGGACAACCAGGTTCAACACGTGAGCCATACAAGGCACGTGTGTGACATTGCCCCGGCGAAGGGCCGCACCCAGGTTTGCAGCATTGTCGCACACGGCCTTCCCTGGTTTCAGGTCCAGTGGAGACAACCATTCATGAAATTGGTTCTCCAGAGCTGACCACAACTCCTCAGCTGTGTGACTCACATTTCCCAGACATTTCAATGTAAAAACCGCCTGATGACGTTGAGCCCTACTGCCAGCATAGTAAGGAGGTGTGCAGGATCCCTTCTGCGCAGTTAGAAAGCTTGTGGCATGACCAGACAGGCTTTGGGTGCAGGTGGAAGACCGAGAGGAGGTTGAGGAGGCAGAAGCAGTGGAGGAACTTTGACATAAAGAGGATTGACGCACAACTCGTGGGGACGGCAAGACTTGGACAGCAGCCCCTTGTCCTGCTGTCACCATAGTTACCCAGTGCCCAGTCAGCGACATGTAACGCCCCTGTCCATGCCTACTCGTCCAAGTGTCTGTGGTGAAATGCACCCTGTCACACACAGAGTTTCTCAAAGAAGCGGTGATGTTGTGTGCGACATGCTGGTGGAGCGCAGGCACACCTTTCTTTGAGAAGTAGTGCCGACTGGGCATCTGGTACTGGGGCACTGCGACGGACATAAGGTCTCGAAAATCCTCTGTGTCCACCAGGCGGAAAGGCAGCATTTCTGTAGCCAAGAGCTTGCAGATGGTGAAATTCAACCTCTTAGCTTTCTCATGGCTAGGAGGAAATGGTCTTTTACTTGTCCACATCTGAGGGACCGAGGGCTGGCTATTGTGCTTAGACGGGGTTGATAAGGGTGTCCCCGGCAAACTGCCGGTCTGTGAGGAAGATGCAGGCGGACATGTTAGGTTGCCTTGATCCAAAGGTGGTGCTATCGATGTCGGACAGCGCTCAACACCAGCTGGTGTTACCACCTCCAAAGAAAATGATGACCTGCCAATCACGCTGGCTGTTGCGGGTAAAGAGGTGGCAGGTCTGCGCCCCAAAACAGGTGTGACTGCTGTCCCCCCAGTCACAGAGGATGAAGAGGCCGCGGATGCACAAGATATGGCAGACGGTGGTTGGCCCGGCCGGCTAGGCCGCATTGTAGCACACTGAGCTTCCCACTGCAACTTATGCTTCATGTCCATGTGCCGGTTCATGCATGAAGTACTCAAACTATGTATTTTTTGGCCTCTACTTAGCTTTTGCTGACAAATGTTACAGATAACACGAGTTGGGGCATCTTTATCGATCTGAAAAAATGCCCAGGCTATGCAAGGCTTAGCACCCATGCGACCTGAAGAGCCACCACGACTTGTGGTGAGAGGCAGAGTTGTGTTTGAGGATGCAGTTGTTGACGTGCTTCCAGTACTACGTCTCTGTCCAGGAAGGCGCAACCTGACCTCGTCGTCACTAGCATCTTCCTCCACCTCCTCTGCTGACCTCATCTCTTGGCTGACTGTGGGTTGACAGTAAGTGGGATCTCCGACCTCATCATTAGAGATGAGCGTTGTTCTACTCGAACTGTTCGCCAATCTCAAATTCGAGCTGTTTTGGGCGGTGTTCGAGCCGGTCGGCGAACACGAACAATTTGAGAAAAATTCGGCTGTTCGAGGTTATGTTCGATAACTGTTCGTGCACCAAAATCATAACTGGATTTTTTCTCAGTAATGATGAAAATTAATGTTAATACGCAGTTTGAGTGTACAGCGGGGCGGGGGGAGGGGCAGGGGATGGATCTCTGCAGGAACAATGAAGATCTCCATTTTTTTTTCTCTTTCCCGCATTTGCAGTGGGGAGGTGCAATCTGTCAGCCTATCAGCAGCGCACACACGGAGCGAAGTGCTTTTTTTCACACAAGCAAGGGCATGTGTGATTGGCAGTGTATGTCACATGTTCTTGCCCTATAAGACCAAGCCATTTTGCCCGTCGCCACCATTTTCTCACTGCTGCAGCTGCGTGTTAGACGGCACCGCTGTTGCTGTGTGCGCTATACCTTGTTAATTTCAAGCCAATTTTCGCACAAATATACAGATAGCTTGGGAGTAGGGAATAGTTGTGATTGCAGTCCTTTTAAGGACTAGGTTACAGCATTTCCTACGACTTTTATCAAGCAGGTCTGTGCTCTTAAATAGATAGATTGTGGGAGTAAAGACTAATTGTAATTGGAGTCCTTTTCAGGACTAGGTTACATCAGTTCCTATCAGTTTTTGCCAGGCAGGTCTGTGCCAGTGCTGTGCAAGTTTTTTTCACAGCATTTGGCTGAATCTAGCAAAGCTAATCCTTTTTGGCCTATTGCAGAGTGTGTTAGTCAGTGGAGTAGCCTATCTGTGTTGCAAGATATACCACCTGTGTATAGAATACCAATTTTTTTACGGCACCTAGTGAAGTAAAATCTTTTGGGCATAGCATCATTCTATTAGTCCATCTATACTGACCTCCATCAGGTTGCAAATTAAAAATAATTTTTTTCTGCATCTAGCTCTGAAAAAATATTTGGGCTTCTAGCAGTGTGTGGGACTTGGTCTATTAGTCCATCTATACTGACCTCCATCAGGTTGCAAATTAAAAATAATTTTTTTCTTCATTTATCTCTGAAAAAATATTTGGGCTTCTAGCAGCGTGTGGGACTTGTTCTATTAGTCCATCTATACTGACCTCCATCAGGTTGCAAATTAAAAATAATTTTTTTCTGCATCTAGCTCTGAAAAAATATTTGGGCTTCTAGCAGTGTGTGGGACTTGGTCTATTAGTCCATCTATACTGACCTCCATCAGGTTGCAAATTAAAAATAATTTTTTTCTTCATTTAGCTCTGAAAAAATATTTGGGCTTCTAGCAGTGTGTGGGACTTGTTCTATTAGTCCTTCTATACTGACCTCCAGCAGGTTGCAAATTGAATATAATTTTTTTCTGCATCTAGCTCTGAAAAAATATTTGGGCTTCTAGCGGTGTGTGGGACTTGGTCTATTAGTCCATCTATACTGACCTCCATCAGGTTGCAAATTAAAAATAATTTTTTTCTGCATCTAACCCAGCCAATAGTTTTGGCCTAATACCACAGTTTGGCCACTCAGCTCTGCTCGGTTACCATCCATTGTTTTTTTGTGCAAACAACTCCAGAGTTGTGAATTAGTTAACCACCAAAATGAGTGGAAAAAGGCCTGCTGCTGGTGGAAAGGGGAATAGGCGTGTTGGGAAGGGGAAAAAAGGTTGTGTCCGTGGGGTAGGTGCAGAAGAAAGACCATCTTCCAGCCAAACTAAAATGTCTACTTCTTTTAGCGGACAATGTGATAAGATCCCTTTCTTACGGCCACGCCAATCGCTACAAATTCCAGAAGAGGCACAAAAACAGCAGGTGCTTCAACGGATATCAAGTGCTCCTTTAAGTGGGCTCTCCTCCACATCAACTTCAACATCACAAATACTCCAGTCCTCAAAGGTGTCACCCAAATCGCACTTGCTTCCTCACAGCTCCCAAATCTCCAGCTGCCCGTCTGAGTATGAGGTAGAACAGATGGTTGAGTCTGCAGAGCTGTTTACTCATACTATAGCCTGGGAATCAGAGGTCGACTCCAGCGCTTCTGTGAATCCAGACGAGGAAATGATCTGCACTGATGCCCAGAATCTTTATGAGTCGGATCCAGGACCAGACGCAGAAGGTTCTGACCATAATGTAGACCCTCATTCCACAAACTGTAACTCCTGTTGGTGGAGACAATGAGGAAGACGATGATAAGACTCAAATACCTGATTGGAGCGACAACTTTAGTTTTTTGTCAGGGCAGGAACAGGTTGGCTCTGAGGACGACGGGTGTGATAACGCACAGGGTGATGATGATGAGGTCGGAGATCCCACTTACTGTCAACCCACAGTCAGCCAAGAGATGAGGTCAGCAGAGGAGGTGGAGGAAGATGCTAGTGACGACGAGGTCAGGTTGCGCCTTCCTGGACAGAGACGTAGTACTGGAAGCACGTCAACAACTGCATCCTCAAACACAACTCTGCCTCTCACCACAAGTCGTGGTGGCTCTTCAGGTCGCATGGGTGCTAAGCCTTGCATAGCCTGGGCATTTTTTCAGATCGATAAAGATGACCCAACTCGTGTTATCTGTATCATTTGTCAGCAAAAGCTAAGTAGAGGCCAAAAAATACATAGTTTGAGTACTTCATGCATGAACCGGCACATGGACATGAAGCATAAGTTGCAGTGGGAAGCTCAGTGTGCTACAATGCGGCCTAGCCGGCCGGGCCAACCACCGTCTGCCATATCTTGTGCATCCGCGGCCTCTTCATCCTCTGTGACTGGGGGGACAGCAGTCACACCTGTTTTGGGGCGCAGACCTGCCACCTCTTTACCCGCAACAGCCAGCGTGATTGGCAGGTCATCATTTTCTTTGGAGGTGGTAACACCAGCTGGTCTTGAGCGCTGTCCGACATCGATAGCACCACCTTTGGATCAAGGCAACCTAACATGTCCGCCTGCATCTTCCTCACAGACCGGCAGTTTGCCGGGGACACCCTTATCAACCCCGTCTAAGCACAATAGCCAGCCCTCGGTCCCTCAGATGTGGACAAGTAAAAGACCATTTCCTCCTAGCCATGAGAAAGCTAAGAGGTTGAATTTCACCATCTGCAAGCTCTTGGCTACAGAAATGCTGCCTTTCCGCCTGGTGGACACAGAGGATTTTCGAGACCTTATGTCCGTCGCAGTGCCCCAGTACCAGATGCCCAGTCGGCACTACTTCTCAAAGAAAGGTGTGCCTGCGCTCCACCAGCATGTCGCACACAACATCACCGCTTCTTTGAGAAACTCTGTGTGTGACAGCGTGCATTTCACCACAGACACTTGGACGAGTAGGCATGGACAGGGGCGTTACATGTCGCTGACTGGGCACTGGGTAACTATGGTGACAGCAGGACAAGGGGCTGCTGTCCAAGTCTTGCCGTCCCCACGAGTTGTGCGTCAATCCTCTTTATGTCAAAGTTCCTCCACTGCTTCTGCCTCCTCAACCTCCTCTCGGTCTTCCACCTGCACCCAAAGCCTGTCTGGTCATGCCACAAGCTTTCTAACTGCGCAGAAGGGATCCTGCACACCTCCTTACTATGCTGGCAGTAGGGCTCAACATCATCAGGCGGTTTTTACATTGAAATGTCTGGGAAATGTGAGTCACACAGCTGAGGAGTTGTGGTCAGCTCTGGAGAACCAATTTCATGAATGGTTGTCTCCACTGGACCTGAAACCAGGGAAGGCCGTGTGCGACAATGCTGCAAACCTGGGTGCGGCCCTTCGCCGGGGCAATGTCACACACGTGCCTTGTATGGCTCACGTGTTGAACCTGGTTGTCCAGCAATTTTTAGCCCACTATCCCAGACTAGATGGCCTTCTGCAGAGGGCACGGTCGCTGTGTGCTCACTTCCGCCGTTCGCATCCCGCAGCTCAGCGACTTACATCTCTACAGAAGTCGTTGGGCCTGCCACTTCACCGGCTAAAATGCGATGTGCCTACCCGGTGGAATTCAACTCTGCACATGTTGCAGCGACTGTGGCAGCACCGACAAGCCCTGGTGCAATACATTCTGACGTATAGCCTTGGCCAACGAGATTCAGAGGTGGGGAAAATCACGCTGGAGGAGTGGTCTCAGATCAGGGACCTATGCACCCTTCTGCACAGTTTTGAAATGGCGACGAAGATGTTTAGTGCTGACGATGCCATTATCAGCATGACTATTCCGGTGATTTACATGCTGGAGCACATGTTAAACAGAATTCGGAGTCAGGTGGTGGCACAAGAGGAGGTGGAGGAAGTAGAGGAGGAGGAGTTGTATGCGGAAGGGCTAACATCTGCAAGGTCCAGACGGTCGGCAGCACCAAGGCGGCAGGCATGTGAGGGTGGGGGAGATGATTTTACCAGGGCGCATGGTAGCAGCCAAACTAGTGAGGAAGGTGCAGGAGCCCAGTAAGAAGTGGAGGACGAACTGATGGATGACTCATCAGATGAGGGAGACCTTGATCACATTTCTGTTGTGCGAGGTTGGGGGGAGAGGACAGAGGAAGGAAGCATGATTGTTACCTCGCCACCAACACAACAGTGACTTGGTGCTCCTGGATGCGCAACACACATGAGTGCCTTCTTGCTGCACTACCTGCAACATGACCCTCGAATTGTGAGAATTAGAAATAATCCTGACTACTGGGTTGCCACACTGTTAGATCCCCGGTACAAAAGTAAATTTGCAGAAATTATTCCTGCCATAGAAAGGGATGCACGCATGCAGGAGTATCAGCAGAGACTGTTGCAGAATCTTACATGTGCTTTTCCACAAAATACCAGTGGTGCACGTAGTGAATCTCACAGTTCCAACTTGCCAACCGTGGGACCGTCAAGTGTTCAGCACTCAAACCGTAACAGAACCACAGTATCTGCTGGTAACATCAATTTTGCGGAATCATTTCACCACTTTTTTAGCCCATCCTTTGCAAGGCCACAGGAGACAAGAAGTCTGACACATAGTCAACGCCTAGAGACGATGGTACAGGAGTATTTCCAAGTAAACATTGAAGCCACGACTGTGTCACTGGACCCTTGCTCTTTTTGGGCTTCCAATCTGGATAAATGGCCGGAGCTAGCCACTTACGCCTTGGAGATCTTGTCATGCCCCGCAGCCAGCGTTCTGTCTGAACGTGTGTTCAGCGCTGCTGGTGGTGTGCTGACAGATAAGCGCACGCGGCTCTCCACTGATAATGTAGACAGACTCACGTTCATAAAGATGAACAAATCATGGATCCGAAACGACTTTTCTACCCCTGTGTCTTCCTTGGGAGAGTAAAAGCTTGATGATTGGTTAAAATCACCCTACCAACCGTTTTAAGCTTTCAAATTACTAATCATGTTTATCTGTATCTTGACTGGAAAATAATTTGGGCTTTGTAGCAGTGTGCAGCACTGATCCTATTAGGCCATCTATAATAAGCTTCACCAGATTTAAAATTAAAAATAATTTTTAGCTGCATCTAGCCCGGAAAATAATTTTGGGGCTCCGAGATGCGCAAGACACATAAGTGCCTTCTTGCTGCACTACCTGCAGCATGACCCTCATATTGTCAGAATTCGAAGTAATCATGACTACTGGGTTGCCACACTCTTAGATCCCCCAAACTTTTCGATCAACCTTTTCATTTTAATAAAGACCAAAAAAATGGTCATTTTTGAAATTATAAGCATTAGCAGGTTGTTAGAAACTGAAATCAAACAGTTTTCAACTCAAAACTTTATTCTAGGTGATGTTACATTTTCACATAGGACCCCTTGTTCGAAAGGAGCTTCTGAACTCTCTCGTCCATTGAATTTGTCAGGTTTTGGATGGTTTCTGCTTCAATTGTTTTGCATGAGGACAGAATACCCTCCCAGAGCTGTTGCTTAGATGAGAACTGCCTCCCGCCATCATAGACACTCCTTTTAATGATGCTCCAAAGGTTCTGAATGGGGTAGAGGTCAGGGGAGCATGGGGGTCACACCATAAGTTTGTCCCCTTTTATGCCCATGTCAGCCAGAGATGCAGATGTTTTATGTGCAGCATGAGATGGTGCATTATCATGCAGAAAAATGATCTTGCTGTGAAATACACGATTCTTCTTCTTGAACCATGGCAGGAAGTGCTGTTTGAGAAAATCCACATACATTATGGAGTTCATCTTTAGCGCCTTCAGGGATCCTAAAGGGGCCGACAATCTCTCTCCCCATGATTCCAGCCCAAAACATTACTCCACCTCCTCCTTGTTGGCGCTGTAGCCGTTTTTGCGTGGGGTGTCCATCAACCAGCCATCCTCCACTCCATTCATCTGGACCATCGAGCGCTGCACGGCACTCATCCGTGAACAAAACAGTTTTGAAATCAGTCTTCATGTAATGTTTGGCCCACTGGAGCCGTTTCTGCTTGTGTGAAGTGGATAGAGGAGGTCGACAGGATGGCGTATGCACAGCTGCAAACCTCTGAAGGACCCTGCATCTTGTTGTTCGGGGGACGTTGGAGGCACAAGCAGCTTCAAAAACTTGTCTGCTGCTATGACAAGGCTTTTTTGCCGCTGCTCTTTCAACCTGACGTAATTGCCTGTAGGAAAGAGTCCTCAATTTGCCCTTATCAGCACGCACACGTGTGTACTGTGAATCAGCTACATACTTCTTGATTGCCAAGACACTTCATCCTGATCATCGCACAATGTTGATTGTAGTCATGCCTTGACCTAAACACTCCACAATTTGTTGCTTCTCAGCAGCCGACACATCCTTTTTCTTTCCCATTTTGGCAGAAAATGTAGGCTGCTTAATAATGTGAGAGAGCCTTCTTAAGTAGTCTTGCCTTTCATTGGACACACCTGCCAAACTAATTAGCACAGGTATCTGCAATTGCTTACAGTGATATAAAGAGCCCTGACACACATCACCATCAATGAGTTTAACTGACAAACAAACAAATTCTTCCCTTATCACTCCTAAACACTTTTTGCATAATAATTTGGAACGCGGTGTACATGTGCTTTTCCACAAAACACCAGTGGTTCACGTAGGGAATCTTACAGTTCTAACTTGCCAACCGTGGTCTGTATGGAATTGTTCAATAAAGGGCCCAAAATTAAGATAACATAGATGGGAGAGGTCTCTATGAATAGGAATTCCTAAGTATTTGATACCCTGTGAGGGCCAGGCAAAGGGAAAGTTGGACTGGATGGAATCCTATATGGATTTAGGGAGGGAGACATCGAGGGCCTCAGACTTCGCTGCATTGATTTTAAAATTTTACCATGTAACAAAGTGATCTATTTCAGCCATAACAGCAGGGATGGATATATGTGATTGAGTGATATATACTAGGACATCATCAGCAAATAGAGAGCACTTGTACTCGGTGCCTCCCACCTCAATCCACCTAATATTGGGGTTATGGCGAATTGATGAGAGCAGGTGCTCCGTCACTAGGATGTATAAGAGAGGGGACAGAGGACATCCCTGCCTTGTCCCATTGGTGATTGTGAAAGGTGATGAAAATGTTCTGACGCACCCCCTGGGCCTTGGGACACCCGGAGCCGGACCCTTTTTGGTGGATGCTGGTGGTTGTAGTCTTCGTGGCGGCGATCCGGTTCCGTGGCTCAGGGCGGTCAAACCAGTGGCGGAACTATTTATGTGGTTTTGATGTTTAAATGTCCGACTACGCCACCCGTGGATTGCGGTCAGAGTGAACCGCCGCTACAGGGCAGACCGCTAAGGCTGGTGTTGTGGGTGCAGCAGAGCGTAGCATAACTCCCCACGGGAGGAGTATAGCCTCAGGGCAGTGTATGCGGAGGATGGGGGTGATGGTGCAGGGCAGCAGCAGTAACCACACGGAGTCAGTGATGCAGTTCAGGGCCTTTACTCACAGTTCTTATTATCCAGACCACGTCTGCAGGTAACGGCTGCCCACGTCGTACTGTGCTCACCAGGTGAGGGGCTCAGACAACTCCCAGATAACTTTGGAGCGCTTCACAGGACCCCCTTTGTGTGTCCTTTGTCTGGCCTTTCTTACCAACACTTCTGTCCGGCTGCCTCGGGCCTCCTCTTGGTAAACTTGGCGCCAGTTTCCCTGACCCTATGTGGTGCCTTCCTAGCGGGTGGAGCAAGGGGCTGCGCCACATAAAATGTCAGAGCCTCCGGTTTCTAGCTGAGGGCCGTTTCCTGCCTCCACTAGTTCGGGGACCGGTCTCCCCCTTTGGCCTGACCCCTCCACGCAGGTGGATTCGGGCGTGCGGTGGCGACTCGCCCGTCCGCACCCCTGGGATCCCTTCATTCCTCGTTCCTGGAGCCTTCTCCGCTCCACTTCCTTCCTTCTCCCTCTTGCAGGCCTGGGCCTCTGTTACTAGGCCCGCCTCCGGAGCAGAGCTCATGCAGAGCCCCTGCTCCCTGCCACTTCTGCTCAGACTTCTCTGCACTGAACTAAGATGGTGCCCACCTTTTATACTCCCTTCTCAATGCACCCAGGAACTGCTTCCTCCCTGCTCCTGCACTGCAGGGTTCCCCTTCCTCAGTGTTCCCTCCCCCCACTCCAGCCAGGGACAGGGACTGTCGTGCCCATCTCAGGGGCATATTGGTCGCCCTGCCCCACGGCAATGTGGTGTAATGCATGCAGGTGTCGGGTCCTGATCCACACTCCATCCTTATCTGAGAGTGAGATATCACACCTCTGGGTGAGGTGCAATACGTCTGTAGCAACCGAGCCCTCGGTGCTACAGTTCCATTTATCTTCAGCCTAGGTGACGTATTGTGATACAGGGCCGTGATTTTGGCTATAAAAGGGTCCCCTAGACCCCTACCCCAAGCTTTTTAAGAGAATCATATATGGCGTGCCAGGAGACTCTATGGAATGCTTTCTCAGCATCCAACGAGAGTATCTACTTACAAATTTTTAACTGCATCTAGCCCAGGAAATACTTTGTGCCTAGTAGCAGTGTCTGCTAGTCAGCGGATTATCCCGGCTGTTAAGCAAGCTACACCACCTGTAGTTTGGACACTTAATTTTTTCAAAGGAAATGCTTCGGGACCACGGGATACTCAGTGAAGAGCATCAGGAGGCACCCCAAGGCATAGGGGCTGGGACTGGCACTAGGATGCCTTGCGGTGGACAGCCGAGCTCGATCCTTATAAAAGCTTTTTAACTGCAGCAGCTTTAGTGGACGCTACTGGAGCTGGAATTACGCGGCTGCTGGCATGAGACTTGCCCTCCAATAGATCCTTGTAAATGGATTTAAAGTGTATTCATTCAAATTAGAGGGACAATTTAAATTAAAAAGCTTAGAGCTGCCTCCACCACAGGGGGGCTCTCTCGACCCACCAGCGGACAGGCACCAGTATTGGGAGAGGGGGGCTGGCCGTCAGGGTTCACCGCGGCTCTGGCACAAACCCGGCGACACGGAGGTGGCACGGGCAGGAGCGGACTGGCCGTCTCGGCTTCTCACTTTTTGGATTTTAGAAGGGCATGACATGCCTATATCTGTGTCTCCCCCTCCTTTTACTCCTCCACCTCTATTCTTTTCGCATGACTATATGTACTTGTCACTTTTCCATGTGTTAGTTGTGTCTTCTGAGCAGTTTGTCAGCTTTTGGACACCTTTGAAGGTGTTTTCTATGTGTTTCTATGTGTTTTTGTTTGCCTGCCATTGGTTTTAACGGTGTTCGAAGGTGTTCGACGAACAGTTCGACGAACAGTTCGGCGAACACACGGGTGTTCGACGAACCGAACCGAACTCGAACACTACGGGGGTGGCTCAACACTACTCATCATCATCACCCTGTGCGTTATCACACCCGTCGTCCTCAGAGCCAACCTGTTCCTGCCCTGACAAAAAACTAAAGTTGTCGCTCCAATCAGGTATTTGAGTCTTATCATCGTCTTCCTCATTGTCTCCACCAACAGGAGTTACAGTTTGGGAATGAGGGTCTACATTATGGTCAGAACCTTCTGCGTCTGGTCCTGGATCCGACTCATAAAGATTCTGGGCATCAGTGCAGATCATTTCCTCGTCTGGATTCACAGAAGCACTGGAGTCGACCTCTGATTCCCAGGCTATAGTATGAGTAAACAGCTCTGCAGACTCAACCATCTGTTCTACCTCATACTCAGACGGGCAGCTGGAGATTTGGGAGCTGTGAGGAAGCAAGTGCGATTTGGGTGACACCTTTGAGGACTGGAGTATTTGTGATGTTGAAGTTGATGTGGAGGAGAGCCCACTTAAAGGAGCACTTGATATCCGTTGAAGCACCTGCTGTTTTTGTGCCTCATCTGGAATTTGTAGCGATTGGCGTGGCCGTAAGAAAGGGATCTTATCACATTGTCCGCTAAAAGAAGTAGACATTTTAGTTTGGCTGGAAGATGGTCTTTCTTCTGCACCTACCCCACGGACACAACCTTTTTTCCCCTTCCCAACACGCCTATTCCCCTTTCCACCAGCAGCAGGCCTTTTTCCACTCATTTTGGTGGTTAACTAATTCACAACTCTGGAGTTGTTTGCACAAAAAAACAATGGATGGTAACCGAGCAGAGCTGAGTGGCCAAACTGTGGTATTAGGCCAAAACTATTGGCTGGGTTAGATGCAGAAAAAATTATTTTTAATTTGCAACCTGATGGAGGTCAGTATAGATGGACTAATAGACCAAGTCCCACACACCGCTAGAAGCCCAAATATTTTTTCAGAGCTAGATGCAGAAAATTTTTTTATTCAATTTGCAACCTGATGGAGGTCAGTATAGATGCACTAATAGACCAAGTCCCACACACTGCTAGAAGCCCAAATATTTTTTCAGAGCTAGATGCAGAAAAAAATTATTTTTAATTTGCAACCTGATGGAGGTCAGTATAGACGGACTAATAGACCAAGTCCCACACACCGCTAGAAGCCCAAATATTTTTTCAGAGCTAGATGCAGAAAAAAATTATATTCAATTTGCAACCTGCTGGAGGTCAGTATAGAAGGACTAATAGAACAAGTCCCACACACTGCTAGAAGCCCAAATATTTTTTCAGAGCTAAATGAAGAAAAAAATTATTTTTAATTTGCAACCTGATGGAGGTCAGTATAGATGGACTAATAGACCAAGTCCCACACACTGCTAGAAGCCCAAATATTTTTTCAGAGCTAGATGCAGAAAAAAATTATTTTTAATTTGCAACCTGATGGAGGTCAGTATAGATGGACTAATAGAACAAGTCCCACACGCTGCTAGAAGCCCAAATATTTTTTCAGAGATAAATGAAGAAAAAAATTATTTTTAATTTGCAACCTGATGGAGGTCAGTATAGATGGATTAATAGACCAAGTCCCACACACTGCTAGAAGCCCAAATATTTTTTCAGAGCTAGATGCAGAAAAAAATTATTTTTAATTTGCAACCTGATGGAGGTCAGTATAGATGGACTAATAGAACAAGTCCCACACGCTGCTAGAAGCCCAAATATTTTTTCAGAGATAAATGAAGAAAAAAATTATTTTTAATTTGCAACCTGATGGAGGTCAGTATAGATGGACTAATAGACCAAGTCCCACACACCGCTAGAAGCCCAAATATTTTTTCAGAGCTAGATGCAGAAAAGTTTTTTATTCAATTTGCAACCTGATGGAGGTCAGTATAGATGGACTAATAGACCAAGTCCCACACACTGCTAGAAGCCCAAATATTTTTTCAGAGCTAGATGCAGAAAAAAATTATTTTTAATTTGCAACCTGATGGAGGTCAGTATAGATGGACTAATAGACCAAGTCCCACACACTGCTAGAAGCCCAAATATTTTTTCAGAGCTAGATGCAGAAAAAAATTATTTTTAATTTGCAACCTGATGGAGGTCAGTATAGATGGACTAATAGAACAAGTCCCACACGCTGCTAGAAGCCCAAATATTTTTTCAGAGATAAATGAAGAAAAAAATTATTTTTAATTTGCAACCTGATGGAGGTCAGTATAGATGGACTAATAGACCAAGTCCCACACACTGCTAGAAGCCCAAATATTTTTTCAGAGCTAGATGCAGAAAAAAATTATTTTTAATTTGCAACCTGATGGAGGTCAGTATAGATGGACTAATAGAATGATGCTATGCCCAAAAGATTTTACTTCACTAGGTGCAGTAAAAAAATTGGTATTCTATACACAGGTGGTATATCTTGCAACACAGATAGGCTACTCCACTGACTAACACACTCTGCAATAGGCCAAAAAGGATTAGCTTTGCTAGATTCAGCCAAATGCTGTGAAAAAATCTTGCACAGCACTGGCACAGACCTGCCTGGCAAAAACTGATAGGAACTGATGTAACCTAGTCCTGAAAAGGACTCCAATTACAATTAGTCTTTACTCCCACAATCTATTTAAGAGCACAGACCTGCTTGATAAAAGTCGTAGGAAATGCTGTAACCTAGTCCTTAAAAGGACTGCAATCACAACTATTCCCTACTCCCAAGCTATCTGTATATTTGTGCGAAAATTGGCTTGAAATTAACAAGGTATAGCGCACACAGCAACAGCGGTGCTGTCTAACACGCAGCTGCAGCAGTGAGAAAATGGTGGCGACGGGGAAAATGGCTTGGTCTTATAGGGCAAGGACATGTGACATACACTGCCAATCACACATGCCCTTGCTTGTGTGAAAAAAAGCACTTCGCTCCGTGTGTGCGCTGCTGATAGGCTGACAGATTGCACCTCCCCACTGCAAATGCGGGAAAGAGAAAAAAAAATGGAGATCTTCATTGTTCCTGCAGAGATCCATCCCCTGCCCCTCCCCCCGCCCCGCTGTACACTCAAACTGCGTATTAACATTAATTTTCATCATTACTGAGAAAAAATCCAGTTATGATTTTGGTGCACGAACAGTTATCGAACATAACCTCGAACAGCCGAATTTTTCTCAAATTGTTCGTGTTCGCCGACCGGCTCGAACACCGCCCAAAACAGCTCGAATTTGAGATTGGCGAACAGTTCGAGTAGAACAACGCTCATCTCTACTGTAGAGTAGTAAATACATGGGACTTCTGAAAGGGTTCTACATTGTTAAATCAAGGATATAAAGATATTTGGTACTCCAAAAAATGCTGATTAGATTTTAGATTTTTAATTTTGGCAACTGGGGCTGATCATCATCTGAATGTGGACAACCTCTTTAAAGTTGTTCATTAAGGTATACCAAATGGCAACAATATAAAAATTAGTTTTATCCTTCTCCAAGGTTTACATTGAGTGAAGTTCTATTCTGATCTGGATTCATGGCTATTGGTAAAGTCGGGAAACATTCTACTATGCCACTGTTTAACATTGTGAGTGTTTTTACACAATGTGTACTATGTAACTAATTGTTGGCTCATTGATTAGCCCTGCAGCCTTGCAGCGCTGGGTTCCTGGGTTCAAATCCCACCAAGGGCAACATCTGCAAGGAGTTTGTATGTTCTCCCCATGTTTGCATGGGTTTCCTCAAGGTTCTCTGGTTTCCTCTCACACTGCAAAGACATATTGATAGGGAATCTAGATTGTGAGCCCCAATGGGGACAGTATCGATAATGTTGGTAAAGCGCTGTGGAATTAATGGCGCTATATAAGGGAGTCATATAAATAAATTATTGTTATGACAAATAAGTCAGCTTTGTCACTAAAAAGGAGGACCACTCATCTCAATTGCAAGCTATAGCATTTAAGTTTTGAGTTAGGACAATTTTGTACTTTTAAGACAGAAATTTTAACAGGTTTAATGGAACCATCATCTACAGTGCCTTAAAAAAGTATTCATACCCTATGAACTTTTCCACATTTGTTCATGTTACACCCACATACTTAAATGTATTTTATTGGGATTTATGTGATATACAAACATAAAATAGCAAGTATTTGAGAAGTGTAAAGGAAATGATACATGGGTTTCTAAATATTTAAATATTATAATCCTCAACTTTGTGACATGCATTTATATTCAGTCCCTTGTAGTCTTTCTTTTACTCCTAAATAAAATACTGAGTGACTAATTGCCTCCATAAGTCACATAATTTGTAAATTGAGTCCACCTGTGTATAATATATCCTCAGTATAACTACAGCTGTTCTGTGAAGGCGTCTGAGGTTTGTTTGAGAAAGTTAGGGATCAAACAGCATTATGAAAAACAGAACACACCAGACAGCTCAGGGATAAAGTTGAGGATAAGAGTAAAGGAAGCTTAGGCTAAAAAAATAACCCAAGCTCTGAACATCTCACGAAGCACTGTTCAATCCATCATCCAAATATGAAAGGCGTATGGAACAAATATCAACCTACCAAAAAATCGCTGTCTACCTAAACTGACATCCTAAGCGAGGAGGGCACTAATTGAAAAGCAGCCACGAAGCCTATGGTTACTCTGGAGGAGCTGCAGAGATCCAAAGATTAGGTAGGAGAATCTGTCCACAGGACAACTATTAGGCTATGGTCACACTATCAGTATTTGGTCAGTATTTTACATCAGTATTTGTAAGTCAAAACCAAGTGAGGAACAATGAGAGAAACAGTATAATAGAAACACGTGCACCAATTCTCCATTGTTAACCCACTCCTTGTTTTGGCTTACAAATAGTGTTGAGCCACCCCCGTAGTGTTCGAGTTCGGTTCGGTTCGTCGAACACCCGTGTGTTCGCCGAACTGTTCGTCGAACTGTTCGTCGAACACCTTCGAACACCGTTAAAACCAATGGCAGGCAAACAAAAACACATAGAAACACATAGAAAACACCTTCAAAGGTGTCCAAAAGCTGACAAACTGCTCAGAAGACACAACTAACACATGGAAAAGTGACAAGTACATATAGTCATGCGAAAAGAAAAGAGGTGGAGGAGTAAAAGGAGGGGGAGACACAAATATAGGCATGTCATGCCCTTCTAAAATCCAAAAAGTGAGAAGCCGACACGTTCAGTCCGCTCCTGCCCGTGCCACCTCCGTGTCGCCAGGATTGTGCCAGAGCTGCGGTGAACCCTGATGGCCAGCCCCCCTCTCCCAATACTGGTGCCTGTCCGCTGGTGGGTCGAGCGAGTCCCCCTGTGGTGGAGGCAGCTCTAAGCTTTTTAATTTAAATTGTCTCTCTAATTTGAATGAATACACTTTAAATCCATTTACAAGGATCTATTGGAGGGCAAGTCTCATGCCAGCAGCCGCGTAATTCCAGCTCCAGTAGCGTCCACTAAAGCTGCTGCAGTTAAAAAGCTTTTATAAGGATCGAGCTCGGCTGTCCACCGCAAGGCATCCTACTGCCAGTCGCAGCCCCTATGCCTTGGGGTGCCTCCTGATGCTCTTCACTGAGTATCCCGTGGTCCCGAAGCATTTCCTTTGAAAAAATGAAGTGTCCAAACTACAGGTGGTGTAGCTTGCTTAACAGCCGGGATAATCCGCTGACTAGCAGACACTGCTACTAGGCACAAAGTATTTCCTGGGCTAGATGCAGTTAAAAATTTGTAATTAGATACTCTCGTTGGATGCTGAGAAAGCATTCCATAGAGTCTCCTGGCACGCCATATATGATTCTCTTAAAAAGCTTGGGGTAGGGGTCTAGGGGACCCTTTTATAGCCAAAATCACGGCCCTGTATCACAATACGACACCTAGGCTGAAGATAAATGGAACTGTAGCACCCTGAGGGCTCGGTTGCTACAGAGGTATTGCACCTCACCCAGAGGTGTGATATCTCACTCTCAGGTAAGGATGGAGTGTGGATCAGGACCCGACACCTGCATGCATTACACCACATTGCCATGGGGCAGGGCGACCAATATGCCTCTGAGATGGGCACGACAGTCCCTGTCCCTGGCTGGAGAGGGGGAGGGAACACTGAGGAAGGGGAACCCTGTAGTGCAGGAGCAGGGAGGAAGCAGTTCCTGGGTGCATTGAGAAGGGAGTATAAAAGGTGGGCACCATCTTAGTTCAGTGCAGAGAAGTCTGAGCAGAAGTGGCAGGGAGCAAGGGCTCTGCATGAGCCCTGCTCCGGAGGCGGGCCTAGTAACAGAGGCCCAGGCCTGGAAGAGGGAGAAGGAAGGAAGAGGAGCGGAGAAGGCTCCAGGAACGAGGAATGAAGGGATCCCAGTGGTGCGGACGGGTGAGTCGCCACCGCACGCCCGAATCCACCTGCGTGGAGGGGTCAGGCCAAAGGGGGAGACCGGTCCCCGAAACTAGTGGAGGCAGGAAACGACCTTCAGCTAGAAACCGGAGGCTCTGACATTTTATGTGGCGCAGACCCTCGCTACACCCGCTAGGAAGGCACCACATAGGGTCAGGGAAACTGGCGCCAAGTTTACCAAGAGGAGGCCCAAGGCAGCCGGACAGAAGGGTTGGTAAGAAAGGCCAGACAAAGGACACACAAAGGGGGTCCTGTGAAGCGCTCCAAAGTTATCTGGGAGTTGTCTGAGCCCCTCACCTGGTGAGCACAGTACGACGTGGGCAGCCGTTACCTGCAGACGTGGTCTGGATAATAAGAACTGTGAGTAAAGGCCCTGGACTGCATCACTGACTCCGTGTCGTTACTGCTGCTGCCCTGCACCATCACCCCCATCCTCCGCATACACTGCCCTGAGGCTATACTCCTCCCGTGGGGAGTTATGCTACGCTCTGCTGCACCCACAACACCAGCCTCAGCGGTCTGCCCTGCAGCGGCGGTTCACTCTGACCGCAATCCACGGGTGGCGTAGTCAGACATTTAAACATCAAAACCACATAAATAGTTCCGCCACTGGTTTGACCACCCTGAGCCACGGAACCGGGTCGCCGCCACGAAGTCTACAACCACCAGCATCCACAAAAAGGGTCCGGCTCTGGGTGTCCCAAGGCCCAGGGGGTGCATCAGAACATTTTCATCACCTTTCACAATCACCAATGGGACAAGGCAGGGATGTCCTCTGTCCCCTCTCTTATACATCCTAGTGACGGAGCACCTGCTCTCATCAATTCGCCATAACCCCAATATTAGGTGGATTGAGGTGGGAGGCACCGAGTACAAGTGCTCTCTATTTGCTGATGATGTCCTAGTATATATCACTCAATCACATATATCCATCCATGCTGTTATGTCTGAAATAGATTACTTTGTTACATGGTCAAATTTTAAAATCAATGCAGCGAAGTCTGAGGCCCTCGATGTCTCTCTCCCCAAATCCATATAGGATTCCATCCAGTCCAACTTTCCCTTTGCCTGGCCCTCACAGGGTATCAAATACTTAGGAATTCCTATTCATAGAGACCTCTCCCATTTATGTTATCTTAATTTTGGGCCCTTCATTGAACAACTCCATACAGACCACGGTTGGCAAGTTAGAACTGTAAGATTCACTACGTGAACCACTGGTGTTTTGTGGAAAAGCACATGTACACTGTACTGTGTTCCAAATTATTATGCAAAAAGTGTTTAGGAGTGATAAGGGAAGAATTTGTTTGTTTGTCAGTTAAACTCATTGATGGTGATGTGTGTCAGGGCTCTTTATATCACTGTAAGCAATTGCAGACACCTGTGCTAATTAGTTTGGCAGGTGTGTCCAATGAAAGGCAAGACTACTTAAGAAGGCTGTCTCACATTATTAAGCAGCCTACATTTTCTGCCAAAATGGGAAAGAAAAAGGATGTGTCAGCTGCTGAGAAGCAACAAATTGTGGAGTGTTTAGGTCAAGGCATGACTACAATCAACATTGTGCGATGATCAGGATGAAGTGTCTTGGCAATCAAGAAGTATGTAGCTGATTCACAGTACACACGTGTGCGTGCTGATAAGGGCAAATTGAGGACTCTTTCCTACAAGCAATTACGTCAGGTTAAAAGAGCAGCGGCAAAAAAGCCTTGTCATAGCAGCAGACAAGTTTTTGAAGCTGCTGGTGCCTCCAACGTCCCCCGAACAACAAGATGCAGGGTCCTTCAGAGGTTTGCAGCTGTGCATACGCCATCCTGTCGACCTCCTCTATCCACTTCACACAAGCAGAAACGGCTCCAGTGGGCTAAACATTACATGAAGACTGATTTCAAAACTGCTTTGTTCACGGATGAGTGCCGTGCAGCGCTCGATGGTCCAGATGGATGGAGTGGAGGATGGCTGGTTGATGGACACCCCAAGCAAACCCGGCTACAGCGCCAACAAGGAGGAGGTGGAGTAATGTTTTGGGCTGGAATCATGGGGAGAGAGATTGTCGGCCCCTTTAGGATTCCTGAAGGCGCTAAAGATGAACTCCATAATGTATGTGGATTTTCTCAAACAGCACTTCCTGCCATGGTTCAAGAAGAAGAACCGTGTATTTCACAGCAAGATCATTTTTTTGCATGATAATGCACCATCTCATGCTGCACATAAGACATCTGCATCTCTGGCTGATATGGGCATAAAAGGGGACAAGCTTATGGTGTGACCCCCATGCTCCCCTGACCTCTACCCCATTCAGAACCTCTGGAGCATCATCAAAAGGAGTGTCTATGATGGCGGGAGGCAGTTCACATCTAAGCAACACCTCTGGGAGGGTATTCTGTCCTCATGCAAAACAATTGAAGCAGAAACCATCCAAAACCTGACAAATTCAATGGACGAGAGAGTTCAGAAGCTCCTTTCGAACAAGGGGTCCTATGTGAAAATGTAACATCACCTAGAATAAAGTTTTGAGTTGAAAACTGTTTGATTTCAGTTTCTAATAACCTGCTAATGCTTATAATTTCAAAAATGACAATTTTTTTGGTCTTTATTAAAATGAAAAGGTTGATCGAAAAGTTTGGGGGATCTAAGAGTGTGGCAACCCAGTAGTCATGATTACTTCGAATTCTGACAACATGAGGGTCATGTTGCAGGTAGTGCAGCAAGAAGGCACTTACGTGTCTTGCGCATCTCGGAGCCCCAAAATTATTTTCCGGGCTAGATGCAGCTAAAATTTTTTATTAATTTTAAATCTGGTGGAGCTTAGTATAGATGGCCTAATAGGATCAGTGCTGCACACTGCTACAAAGCCCAAATTATTTTCCAGCCAAGATACAGATAAACATGATTAGTAATTTTAAATCTGGTGGAGCTTATTATAGATGGCCTAATAGAATCAGTGCTGCACACTGCTACAAAGCCCAAATTATTTTCCAGCCAAGATACAGATAAACATGATTAGTAATTTGAAAGCTTAAAACGGTTGGTAGGGTGATTTTAACCAATCATCAAGCTTTTACTCTCCCCAGGATGACACAGGGGTAGAAAAGTCGTTTCGGATCCATGATTTGTTCATCTTTATGAACGTGAGTCTGTCTACATTATCAGTGGAGAGCCACGTGCGCTTATCTGTCAGCACACCACCAGCAGCGCTGAACACACGTTCAGACAGAACGCTGGCTGCGGGGCATGACAAGATCTCCAAGGCGTAAGTGGCTAGCTCCGGCCATTTATCCAGATTGGAAGCTCAAAAAGAGCAAGGGTCCAGTGACACAGTCATGGCTTCAATGTTTACTTGGAGATACTCCTGTACCATCATCTCTAGGCGTTGACTATGTGTCAGACTTCTTGTCTCCTGTGGCCTTGCAAAGGATGGGCTAAAAAAGTGGTGAAATGATTCCGCAAAATTGATGTTACCAGCAGATACTGTGGTTCTGTTACGGTTTGAGTGCTGAACACTTGACGGTCCCACGGTTGGCAAGTTGGAACTTTGAGATTCACTACGTGCACCACTGGTGTTTTGTGGAAAAGGACATGTAAGATTCTGCAACAGTCTCTGCTGATACTCCTGCATGCGTGCATCCCTTTCTATGGCAGGAATAATTTCGGCAAATTTACTTTTGTACCGGGGATCTAACAGTGTGGCAACCCAGTAGTCAGGATTATTTCTAATTCTCACAATTCGAGGGTCATGTTGCAGGTAGTGCAGCAAGAAGGCACTCATGTGTGTTGCGCATCCAGGAGCACCAAGTCCCTGTTGTGTTGGTGGCGAGGTAACAATCACACTTCCTTCCTCTGTCCTCTCCCCCCAACCTCGCACAACAGAAATGTGATCAAGGTCTCCCTCATCTGATGAGTCTTCCATCAGTTCGTCCTCCACTTCTTCCTGGGCTCCTGCACCTTCCTCACTAGTTTGGCTGCTACCATGCGCCCTGGTAAAACCATCTCCCCCACCCTCACATGCCTGCCGCCTTGGTGCTGCCGACCGTCTGGACCTTACAGATGTTAGCCCTTCCGCATACAACTCCTCCTCCTCTACTTCCTCCACCTCCTCTTGTGCCACCACCTGACTCCGAATTCTGTTTAACATGTGCTCCAGCATGTAAATCACCGGAATAGTCATGCTGATAATGGCATCGTCAGCACTAAACATCTTCGTCGCCATTTCAAAACTGTGCAGAAGGGTGCATAGGTCCCTGATCTGAGACCACTCCTCCAGCGTGATTTGCTCCACCTCTGGATCTCGTTGGCCCAGGCTATACGTCAGAACGTATTGCACCAGGGCTTGTCGGTGCTGCCACAGTCGCTGCAACATGTGCAGAGTTGAATTCCACCGGGTAGGCACATCACATTTTAGCCGGTGAAGTGGCAGGCCCAAAGACTTCTGTAGAGATGTAAGTCGCTGAGCTGCGGGATGCGAACGGCCGAAGTGAGCACACAGCGACCGTGCCCTCTGCAGAAGTCCATCTAGTCTGGGATAGTGGGCTAAAAATTGCTGGACAACCAGGTTCAACACGTGAGCCATACAAGGCACGTGTGTGACATTGCCCCGGCGAAGGGCCGCACCCAGGTTTGCATCATTGTCGCACACGGCCTTCCCTGGTTTCAGGTCCAGTGGAGACAACCATTCATGAAATTCATTCTCCAGAGCTGACCACAACTCCTCAGCTGTGTGACTCACATTTCCCAGACATTTCAAAGTAAAAACCGCCTGATGACGTTGAGCCCTACTGCCAGCATAGTAAGGAGGTGTGCAGGATCCCTTCTGCGCAGTTAGAAAGCTTGTGGCATGACCAGACAGGCTTTGGGTGCAGGTGGAAGACCGAGAGGAGGTTGAGGAGGCAGAAGCAGTGGAGGAACTTTGACATAAAGAGGATTGACACACAACTCGTGGGGATGGCAAGACTTGGACAGCAGCCCCTTGTCCTGCTGTCACCATAGTTACCCAGTGCCCAGTCAGCGACATGTAACGCCCCTCTCCATGCCTACTCGTCCAAGTGTCTGTGGTGAAATGCACGCTGTCACACACAGAGTTTCTCAAAGAAGCGGTGATGTTGTGTGCGACATGCTGGTGGAGCGCAGGCACACCTTTCTTTGAGAAGTAGTGCCGACTGGGCATCTGGTACTGGGGCACTGCGACGGACATAAGGTCTCGAAAATCCTCTGTGTCCACCAGGCGGAAAGGCAGCATTTCTGTAGCCAAGAGCTTGCAGATGGTGAAATTCAACCTCTTAGCTTTCTCATGGCTAGGAGGAAATGGTCTTTTACTTGTCCACATCTGAGGGACCGAGGGCTGGCTATTGTGCTTAGACGGGGTTGATAAGGGTGTCCCCGGCAAACTGCCGGTCTGTGAGGAAGATGCAGGCGGACATGTTAGGTTGCCTTGATCCAAAGGTGGTGCTATCGATGTCAGACAGCGCTCAACACCAGCTGGTGTTACCACCTCCAAAGAAAATGATGACCTGCCAATCACGCTGGCTGTTGCGGGTAAAGAGGTGGCAGGTCTGCGCCCCAAAACAGATGTGACTGCTGTCCCCCCAGTCACAGAGGATGAAGAGGCCGCAGATGCACAAGATATGGCAGACGGTGGTTGGCCCGGTCGGCTAGGCTGCATTGTAGCACACTGAGCTTCCCACTGCAACTTATGCTTCATATCCATGTGCCGGTTCATGCATGAAGTACTCAAACTATGTATTTTTTGGCCTCTACTTAGCTTTTGCTGACAAATGTTACAGATAACACGATTTGGGTCATCTTTATCGATCTGAAAAAATGCCCAGGCTATGCAAGGCTTAGCACCCATGCAACCTGAAGAGCCACCACGACTTGTGGTGAGAGTCAGAGTTGTGTTTGAGGATGCAGTTGTTGACGTGCTTCCAGTACTACGTCTCTGTCCATGAAGGCGCAACCTGACCTCGTCGTCACTAGCATCTTCCTCCACCTCCTCTGCTGACCTCATCTCTTGGCTGACTGTGGTTTGACAGTAAGTGGGATCTCCAACCTCATCATCATCACCCTGTGCGTTATCACACCCGTCGTCCTCAGAGCCAACCTGTTCCTGCCCTGACAAAAAACTAAAGTTGTCGCTCCAATCAGGTATTTGAGTCTCATCATCGTCTTCCTCATTGTCTCCACCAACAGGAGTTACAGTTTGGGAATGAGGGTCTACATTATGGTCAGAACCTTCTGCGTCTGGTCCTGGATCCGACTTATAAAGATTCTGGGCATCAGTGCAGATCATTTCCTCGTCTGGATTCACAGAAGCGCTGGATTCGACCTCTGATTCCCAGGCTATAGTATGAGTAAACAGCTCTGCAGACTCAACCATCTGTTCTACCTCATACTCAGACGGGCAGCTGGAGATTTGGGAGCTGTGAGGAAGCATGTGCGATTGGGGTGACACCTTTGAGGACTGGAGTATTTGTGATGTTGAAGTTGATGTGGAGGAGAGCCCACTTAAAGGAGCACTTGATATCCGTTGAAGCACCTGCTGTTTTTGTGCCTCATCTGGAATTTGTAGCGATTGGCGTGGCCGTAAGAAAGGGATCTTATCACATTGTCCGCTTAAAGAAGTAGAGATTTTAGTTTGGCTGGAAGATGGTCTTTCTTCTGCAGATGTTACTGTTGCTTTAACACCTACCCCACGGACACAACTATTTTTCCCCTTCCCAACACGCCTATTCCCCTTTCCACCAGCAGCAGGCCTTTTTCCACTTATTTTGGTGGTTAACTAATTCACAACTCTGGAGTTTTTTGCACAAAAAAACAATGGATGGGAACCGAGCAGAGCTGAGTGGCCAAACTGTGGTATTAGGCCAAAACTCTTGGCTGGGTTAGATGGAGAAAAAAATTATATTCGATTTGCAACCTGATGGAGGTCAGTATAGATGGACTAATAGAACAAGTCCCAAACACAGCTAGAAGCCCAAAGATTTTTTCAGAGGTTGATGCAGAAAAAAAATATATTCAGTTTGCAACCTGATGAAGGTCAGTATAGATGGACTAATAGAGAAAGTCCCACACACTGCTAGAAGGCCAAATATTTTTTCAGAGCTAGATGCAGACAAAAAATTATTTTGAATTTGCAACCTGATGGAGGTCAGTATAGGTGGACTAATAGAACAAGTCCCACACACTGCTAGAAGGCCAAATATTTTTTCAGAGCTAGATGCAGAAAAAAATTATATTCAGTTTGCAACCTGATGGAGGTCAGTATAGATGGACTAATAGAACAAGTCCCACACACAGCTAGATGGCCAAATATTTTTTCAGAGTTAGATGCAGAAAAAAATTATATTCAGTTTGCAACCTGATGGAGGTCTGTATAGATGGATTAATAGAACAAGTCCCACACTCAGCTAGAAGCCCAAATATTTTTTCAGAGGTAGATGCAGATAAAAATTATTTTTAACTTGCAACCTGATGGAGGTCAGTATAGATGGACTAATAGAGAAAGTCCCACACACTGCTAGAAGGCCAAATATTTTTTCAGAGCTAGATGCAGATAAAAATTATTTTTAATTTGCAACCTGATGGAGGTCAGTATAGATGGACTAATAGAGAAAGTCCCACACACTGCTAGAAGGCCAACTATTTTTTCAGAGCTAGATGCAGAAAAAAATTATATTCAGTTTGCAACCTGATGGAGGTCTGTATAGATGGATTAATAGAACAAGTCCCACACACAGCTAGAAGCCCAATATTTTTTCAGAGGTAGATGCAGAAAAAAAATATATTCAGTTTGCAACCTGATGGAGGTTTGTATAGACGGATTAATAGAACAAGTCCCATACACAGCTAGAAGCCCAATATTTTTTCAGAGGTAGATGCAGAAAAAAAATATATTCAGTTTGCAACCTGATGGAGGTCAGTATAGATGGACTAATAGAGAAAGTCCCACACACTGCTAGAAGGCCAAATATTTTTTCAGAGCTAGATGCAGAAAAAAATTATATTCAGTTTGCAACCTGATGGAGGTCAGTATAGATGGACTAATAGAACAAGTCCCACACACAGCTAGAAGCCCAAATATTTTTTCAGAGGTAGATGCAGATAAAAATTATTTTTAATTTGCAACCTGATGGAGGTCAGTATAGATGGACTAATAGAGAAAGTCCCACACACTGCTAGAAGGCCAAATATTTTTTCAGATCTAGATGCAGATAAAAATTATTTTTAATTTGCAACCTGATGGAGGTCAGTATAGATGGACTAATAGAGAAAGTCCCACACACTGCTAGAAGGCCAAATATTTTTTCAGAGCTAGATGCAGAAAAAAATTATATTCAGTTTGCAACCTGATGGAGGTCAGTATAGATGGACTAATAGAACAAGTCCCACACACTGCTAGAAGCCCAAATACTTTTTCAGAGCTAGATGCAGAAAAAAATTATATTCAATTTGCAACCTGATGGAGGTCAGTATAGATGGACTAATAGAATGATGCTATGCCCAAAAGATTTTACTTCACTAGGTGCAGTAAAAAAATTGGTATTCTATACACAGGTGGCATATCTTGCAACACAGATAGGCTACTCCACTGACTAACACACTCTGCAATAGGCCAAAAAGGATTAGCTTTGCTAGATTCAGCCAAATGCGGTGAAAAAAACTTGCACAGCACTGGCACAGACCTGCCTGGCAAAAACTGATAGGAACTGATGTAACCTAGTCCTGAAAAGTACTGCAATTACAATTAGTCTTTACTCCCACAATCTATCTGTTTAAGAGCACAGACCTGCCTGATAAAAGTCGCAGGAAATGCTGTAACCTAGTCCTTAAAAGGACTGCAATCACAACTATTCCCTACTCCCAAGCTATCTGTAGATTTGTGCGAAAATTGGCTTGAAATTAACAAGGTATAGCGCACACAGCAACAGCGGTGCCGTCTAACACGCAGCTGCAGCAGTGAGAAAATGGTGGCGACGGGGAAAATGGCTTGGTCTTATAGGGCAAGGACATGTGACATACACTGCCAATGACACATGCCCTTGCTTGTGTGAAAAACAGCAGTTCGCTCCGTGTGTGCGCTGCTGATAGGCTGACAGACTGCACCTCCCCACTGCAAATGCGGGAAAGAGAAAAAAAAATGGAGATCTTCATTATTCCTGCAGAGATCCATCCCCTGCCCCTCCCCCCACCCCGCTGTACACTCAAACTGCGTATTAACATTAATTTTCATCATTACTGAGAAAAAATCCAGTTATGATTTTGGTGCACGAACAGTTATCGAACATAACCTTGAACAGCCGAATTTTTCTCAAATCGTTCGTGTTCGCCGAACGGCTCGAACACCGCCCAAATCAGCTCGAATTTGAGATTGGCGAACAGTTCGAGTAGAACAACGCTCATCTCTACTTACAAATACTGATGTGAAATACTGAACAAATACTGATAGTGTCACCGTACCCTTAGTTATATACTCCACAAATCTGGCCTTTATAGAAGCGTGGCAAAAAGAAAGCCATTTTTAAAGCAAGCCATAAGAAGTTCCGTTTGCAGTTTGAAAAAAGCTACGTAGGGGACACAGCTAGTATGTGGAAGAAGGTGCTGTGGTCAGACGAGACAAAAGTTAAAATATTTTGGATAAATGCAAAACTCTATGTGTGGTGGAAAACAAACACTGCACATCACCCTGAAAATACCATTTGCAATTTCAAACATGTTGGTGGCAGCATAATGCTGTGGGGATTATTTTCCGCAGCAGGGACAGGGAAGCTGTTCAGAGTTGATGTGAAGATGGATAGAGCTAAATATAGGGCAATCCTGGAGGAAAACCCATTACAGGCTGCGAAAGACTTGAGACTGGGGAGTAGGTTCGCCTTCCAGCAGGACAATGACCCTAATCATACTGCCAGCTCTACAATGTAATGGTTTAGATCAAAGCATATTCATTTGTGTGAATGACCCATTCTATTCCAGACCTACTGTAAATCCCATTGATAATCTGAGGCAAAACTTGGAAATTGCTGTTCATAGAAGCCTTCATTCAATCTCACTTAGCTTGAACTAGTTTGCAAAGAATAATGGGCAAAAGTTTCAGCCTCTAGATGTGCAAAAAGCTGGTGGAGACATACCCAAAAAGAATTTCAGCAGTAATTGCAGTGAAAGGTGGTCCTACAAAGTATTGACTCAAGGGGTTGAGCCCAAATGCTTGTCACAGTTTTTAGATTTATACTTGCTACTTTATGTTGGTATATCACATAAAATTCAAATAAAAATCATTAATGTTTTTGGATGTAATGTGAAAAAATATGGAAGAGTTTGCGGGGTATGAATACTTTTTCAAGGCACTATACATGTTTATATGATAATATCATTTAAAATGTTTCTTTGACATAGCAGAGCATGTAGTTACTGAAGAATTTAATCTTGTCAATCTTGCAAAATAAGTTTCTTGTCAATTTAAGAGATCAATCTCACAGGAAACCTCATGGATTCTGCTGTATTGACTTTGCCGCCAACACAGAGTGCTTTCTACATCGTATATTTTCCCACTATGTTAAAATATATTTTCAACAAATGCTCATTCTGAAAACTGTACAAATAAGATTCTGTTCACATAAGGCTTATTATATACTTTGAATAGGTGCCTTTGACAGATACCTCAAAGTGGCATTCATCACCAGTAAAGACTCATAATAAAAAGACGTTTAGCTTGCTGTATACTTTACCAGTTACCATTGTATTGAGTAGCATGGTCTACAATTGCTTTCAATTGGTTTTTGGTTTAATCATGTATTAATAAATTACATGTGCAGTAAGCGACAAACACAAAGCTAGATAGATAGAAAGATAGATATAAGGATAAATAGATATATGGATAGATATACAGATAGAAATATGTAAGTGAGATATATAATCATTGCATTGTCTTTGTAGCTTACTGTACATGTCATTTATTAATAAATGGTTGCATTTCAGAAAAAAAAAGGCGTGGGATCCCCCTAAATTTTATTAACCAGCAGAAGGAAAGCGGACAGCTGGAGCTGATGTTTATAGCCTGGGAAGAGGGTAATTCTGGATCAACTGTAGCAATTACAGAACTAACAGGTCGAACTTGATGGACGCAAGTCGTTATTCGGCTTTACAAACTATGTAACTATGTAATACCCAAGGAGCTTCCCAGGCTATTAATATCAGCTCACAGCTGTATACTTAGCCTTTAGTGGTTATTAAAATGGGGGACCCCCCAAAAAATTGACGCCTCTATAATTAATAACCAACAAAGGCTATGCAGACAGCTATGAGCTGATAATAGCCTAGGAAGGGGTCATGGATATTGGCCCCCTATGAGGCTAAAAACATCAGCTCTCAGACACCCCAGAAATGGCGCATCCAATGTCAGCTGACATGAAGCCCAGGGGTTAGTAATGGAGAGGCGTCAATAAGATGCCCCCATTACTAACCCCATAGTAAAATTTGTGAAATATAGATACAGCCAATAAATAATCTTATTTTTAAATCAAAACATATTTTTACTTTATTTAAACATAACAAACACAGTTATACTTAACTAATACCCATTCAATTGATGCTATCGTCTCCTGTAAAAAACTGAAAATAATAAACAAAAAATATACTCAACTAACACCCATTCCATTTAAAGCAATTGTCACCTGGAGAAGATCAAAAATAAAAACAACCATATCCCTCACATGTCCGAAGTGATGAAATAATCCATACTGTCCCACAAAGATCTGGGTCAGTTGTAGAGCTGTCACATCTGCAATCACTGATGTGACTATTCTACATGACAGCCAGCTATACAGTGACAGAAGTGTAATCACTCCTGTGTCAGTGTTTAGCGTTGAGCTGCAGTGAGAGAGGTCACAGGAGTTCATCAGCTGATGAGCTTCAGTGACCTCATTTACGGCACCACTGCTGAGTGAGAATTTTCTCACACAGCTGCGGTGCAGTAAGGGAGGTCACCGGAGCTCATCAGCTGATTGAACTTTGGTGACCTCTCTCACGGCAACTCAGCACTATACACTGGGGGAGTAATCACGCTCCTGTCAGTGTATCGACTGCTTTCTGGTAGAACAGTCACATCTCTCGATGTGACTGTTTTACAAGTGAGTTCACAATGGGACTCTCGGGATTACGGCGGATTGGTGAGGATTATGGTGGTTTATTATTTTTTCTTTTTTACAGGTGACATGGGCATCGGGGATTAGGCGTTAAGGTGAGTATTATGTTTTCTTAAAAAAAATGTATGCTTTACTAAGTGACAGCATGGGAAACCACGTGTTCGGGCTCTGCCGAAATTTGTCAATTTGTAGCAAAATGCTTGGGAATCCGAACACGAATCCGAATGTGCAATGTTCATGCAGACTTTGAGATTGGCAAACGTTTTCTGAACATGTTCACTCATCTCTAATCACAAACTGTTTTTTGGCTCCGGACAGGAACATTCCTCAAGTAATTACTTGCCACTAGTAATTAGCGAGCACTAAAATGCTCAAGTGCTCGTTGCTCGGGTGAAGAAAATCGTAATGCTAAGGTTCCCGACCCGAGTAACGAGCATATGTAAGTCAATGAGAAACTCGAGAATTTTTCCGGCTACACCCCTGCAGAGGTCTGGAGGGGGCCTAAAAATTGGTCAAATCTATGGAAAAAAATGACATGGGAACAGCATGGGGAAGACCACTGGGAGAATCTCTGACTCCCAGATCACTGCTGTGAACAATGTTGTCAGAGTATTACGCCACTTTTACCGACTGACAATAAAACATACAAAAACTAAGCCAAAATGGATTTTCTTGGAAAAAATGTTAAGAAACATTCTTTCCAGGGTATGACATATATAAGCCAAAATAAATAAATAAAAACAAAAATGCTCCTCCACACCTTGGGCTATGTTCACTCGTACAGTATTTGATGCGTTTTTGGACTTTTGCATTTCTTTCATAGGTGAAAAATACTTTCACCAGTAATTATTTTTTTAACATCTTACTACCTTATCTGGCCTTGTGGTATATGAGACATGATCAGACACATGCAGAATGAACATTCATTTCCAAACCATCTAGCACCTGTCCCTATCTTAAAAGCAGTTAACAGCGTTATCAATAGGGAATAGATTTTTTTTCAGCACGGAGTATAATACAATAATCCCTGACTAAATGCCTGTAAGATGCTATCTCAACTACTATAGGTGACCCGTTCTCGAATCTAAGATAAAAGAGGTAATATAGTACAATAGAAAATAGAATTTAAATGTCTCTGAAGATGTTTTTTAGGTATGTTGCACCACCAAACTGTGAAGGAATGCAAGAAACCCTGTCTGCTTTCATCAATTTCTAATTACAGATTAGCATTAAAAATTATGAATTGGTCAACGAGTGCATGGAAAAAATCTATCAAGTTATGGATTGTTGTAGGAATGTATGCGACCAGAATGAACACTCATTTCCAGCTGATAATACCATCAATCCATAGTTATCAATAGGGAACAGATTTTTTTTTCAGCAAGGGGTATAAAACAATAATCCCTGACTAGATGCCTGTAAGACACTATCCCAACTGCTATAGTTCACCGGTATACGAATCTCAGATAAGAGAGGCAATATAGTACAATAAAAAATAGAATTTAACCGGCTCTGAAGAGGTTTTTTTGGTACGTTGCACCACCAAACTGTAAAGGAAAGCAAGCATTTGTTAGAACCCTCCTGTTTGTTTTTTCCATCTTGTGTTTTGCGGTCACGTGACCATCTGCCTTTATATTCCAGCTCCGCCCTTTTGGCTGTGCTGGTTTTCAGTGTTGTTTGACTGTTTTGCTAGCCAGATGCTTCTGTGCCTATCTCTGTCAGTTTGCTTGGTCCTTTGGGACCTCTAGTACCTTTTTGTCAGTTTATCTTTTTGTGTTCTGCAACAACTTTCTCTGTTCAGGAGGTGTCCCATTTTTGTTCCAGTCCTTAGTTCTTTTATGGACCCCTTCCCTTTATTCTATAGGTCTTCGTTCAGACTAGCCTAGGACTAAGGCGGGTCCGTTTGCTAGGAACAGGCAGCGGGCTACATCATAGGGATTCAGCTTAGTCTTATTGTAGGGAAAGCTTTCCCCTTCTTTCCTTAGTACTTGCTGCAGGTTATAGCAGTAAGTCCAGCCCAAAAAAAAAAAAAAGGAAGAAATATTAATACGGGGATCAGTATGACTTCCATCCAGGATTTGGCTCAATGCTTGCAGGGGTTGTCTCTGGAGATGGCCGAGCTCCAGCAATACGTGAGTAGCTGTTCCGGAGAGCATTTTGTGGAACCCAATGTAGGACTGCCGAATGTTTTTTATGGTAAACAGCAAGATTTTTTTTCCTTTAAAAATGCTTGTTTGTTATATTTTCATTTGAGGCCAAGGACCTCTAGGAATTAATCACAGCGCATTGGTTTTATTATGTCACTTTTGCGCAATGAACCACAAGGTTGGGCCTTTTCTCTTCAACCTAATGATCCATGCTTGAGGTCGGAAGAAGAGTTTTTTTCTGCTATGGGTCTATTATATGATGACCCTGATCAAATCTCATCTGCTGAGGCAGAACTCATGCATTTAAATCTGGGGTCAGATGATGCTGAGATTTATTGCACACACTTTAGAAGATGGGCTTCTGAAGTCAGATGGAATGATCCTGCTCTGAAAAGTCTATTTCTTGCTGGTCTGAGTGAAAGGGTTAAGGAATTGCTAATTGCATTCCCCGCACCTGAGACTCTGCAGGATGCCATGCAATTAGCTGTTCGTGTGGATAGGAGGCTGAGATCTAGGCAGAATGAGGCAAAGACTCCTGTAATGCCAGGTTCTAGTACCCAGAAAATCTGCTGAGGCGGCGGAGAACCGATGGAGGTTGGGGCGATGTCGCTCCGCTCTCAGGGAAGAGACCGAAGGTTCACCGAGGGATTGTGTCTTTATTGTGGTAAAGGTAACCATTTGATTAAGTATTGTGAGCTTCGTTTGCGTAAAGAAAAAAAAAGATCAGGTACGCCAGTATTGCTTGTTTATGCTCTGCAGGAGTATTTCTTTCAGGGAGTACTACTTTGCAGGAATATTTGTTTGCGTTTCAGGTATTGGTGGATTGTGGTTGAACACTTAATGTGATTGATAAAGGGTTTTTGGAAAAAATTAAATTGAAATCCAAACCTTTGTCATCACCTATTTCTGTGATTGCAATTAATAACACTCCCTTGAAATGTATTACTCACAAGGTTGCTGCATTTCCCCTCACTATCAATGGTTTTCACCAAGAAATTTTGGACTTGGTTGTATTAGATAATTTACTCTCTCCGGTCGTTCTAGGATTGCCTTGGTTAAAACTGCACAATCCTTTGCTGGACTGGTCTACTAATATGATAAAGTCTTGAAGAAAGAAATGCTATGATAAATGTTGTAATGGTCGCATTGCGGCTGTGGGAAAAGGGGAATAACCTGTACCTATTCAAGATTTTTGGAGTTTTTTTCGGAGGAGGTGTCGCAAGTTTTACCTCCTCATAGGGATTTTGATTGCGCCATTGAGTTTATTCTGGGAGCTACTCTTCACAAGAGTCGTTTGTTTAATCTAACTATCCCTGAAAGAAAGGCCTTGGAGGAGTACATACAGACTAGCAGGGCTGCTGGTCACGTTAGACCTTCTAAGGCGCCTGTGGCGGTTGGATTTTTCTTTGTTAAAAAAAAGGAAGGGGGTTTGCATCCATGTCTGGATTTGTACCCATTGCCGTTAATTCCTGACTTGTTTCACCAGTTAGTGGGGGCCAAGTGGTTATCTAAAATTGATCTTCGGGGGGCATACAATTTGCTATGAGTGAAGGAGGTTGACGAATAGAAGGAACACTCCGGTAGGTCATTTTGAGAATCTGGTGATGCCTTTTGGTCTTACCAATGCACCTGCATTTTTTCAGAACCTTAATAACGATATCCTGAGACCTTTGATAGGTAAGAATGTGGTTGTGTATTTGGATGACATTTTGATTTATTCACCAGAACTGGAGTCCCATTGGCAGAGTGTACGTGAAGTTTTGCAGTTATTGAGTGATAATTCACTCTTTGCTAAGCTCAAGAAATGTGAGTTCACTGTGCAGAAAATTAGTTTTTTGTGCTACATTGTCTCCAGCGAGGGCTTTGAGATGGACCCTGTGAAGGTTCAGGCTGTGCAGGAATAGCCCAGGCCTATTGGTTTGAAATCTTTTCAGAGATTTTTGGGTTTTGACAACTATTACAGGAAATTCATTAAAAATTTTTCTGTAATTGTTAAGCCTCTAAACGATCTCACCAGGAAAGGTGCAAAAACGGTCCAATGGACTACTGAGGCCATTGAAGCGTTTAAGTATCTCAAAGAGAGGTTCTGTTTAGCCCCTATCCTTATGCAGCCTGATGAGACCAAGCCTTTTTTGGTCGAGGTCGATGCTTCATCGGTGGGGGTAGGAGCAGTTTTGTCTCAGGACAAGAGGGATGGAGTACTTCCTTGTGACTTCTTTTCGAAAAAAATTTCAGAGACCGAATTGAATTATGTTGTTGAAATCGGGAGTTGCTGGCTATTAAAATTGCGTTTGAACATTGGCGTCATTTTCTGGAAGGCGCTAGATTTCCTATTTAGGTTTTCATAGATCATAAGAATTTGATCTATCTGGATGCTGCCAAGCGCTTGAATGCCCGTCAAGCTATGTGGGCACTTTTTTTTTCTCGATTTCATTTTTTTGTTACCTATATCCCTGGTACTAAGAATGTTAAAGCCAATGCTTTATCTCTCAGCTTCTCTCCTGCTGTCGGTGCTGAGGAGGAGGGGAACATTATACAGAAAGGAGTTGCAGTGGTGGCATTGGACCCCGTTTTAGAGAATGGGATTCTAAAAGCTCAAGATGATGCTCCATCTAACACTCCCCATGGGAGGTTGTTCATGCTTAAAACCTTTAGGAGAGACTTATTTGTGGAGTGTCATGAATCTCGGTTGGCAGGTCATCCAGGAATTTCTGAGACTAAGAGACTTATCAGTTGCAGTTTTTGTTGGCCTGGATGGCAGAAAGTAGTCATCAAGTGGGTGCGTCAGTGTACGGTGTGTGCTAGGTCAAAGGCTTCACATACTCATGCTGCGGGGTTGTTTTGCCCTCTGGAGGTTCCTAGTGCACCTTGGACGCATCTCACAATGGATTTTATTACTGATCTGCCCGTGTCCGAGGGTTTTACTGTCATCTGGGTGGTCGTTGACCGTTTTGGTAAGATGTGTCATTTGGTTCCATTCATTAAGCTACCCTGTGCCAAGACACTTGCTAAGTTGTTTGTTAAGGAGATTGTCAAGCTTCATGGCGTTCCCACGGATATTGTTTCTGATAGAGGACCTCAGTTTGTGGCTTTTGGCGTGCTTTTTGTGACAGGTGGGGAGTCCATTTGTCATTTTCGTCTGGGTATCATCCTGAGTCTAATGGACAGACTGAAAGAAAGAACCAGGATGTAGAACAGTTTTGCGATGTTTTGTGGCGGACAATCAAGAGGGGTGGTCTGAGTTTCTGCATCTCGCAGAATTTGCTCTTAAAAATCATACATCCTCCTCAGCTGGGTGTTCTTCTTTTTTTTGTTGTACTGGGAGACATCTGTCTTTTGGTTCATTCTCCAAATTGGGGTCGGCAATGCCGGAGGAGGAGAATTTTTCCGGTGATTTGGAGATAGTTTGGACTAATGTACGTTGCAACCTTCAAGAGGCTAACAAGAAGTCCAAGAAGTATTTTGACATTTAACGCAAGTTGGTTTTGTTTACTGTGGGTGACATGGTTTGGTTGTCCTCATGGAACCTGCGGTTTAAGGATTCCCTCTAAAAAACTGCGTCCTAAGTTTGTGGGTCCATTTAAAGCGCTTCAGGTTGTTAACCCGTCTGCGGTTAGGTTGGATGTCCCTACTTCCTGGAAGATTAATCCTGTGTTTCATGTTTCCTTGTTAAAAAAGGCGGATGTATCTGATAGGGATGCCACTGTCACAGTTCCTCCTGTGGTGGAAGACGGCAAATATGAAATTTCTCGTATCTTGAATTCTAGATGGCATTGAGGGAGATTACAGTATCTTGTCTCATGGAAGGATTTCGGTCCCGAAGATAACTCCTGGCTAAGGGTGGATTATGTCTCTGCTCCTAACTTGTTAGAGCTTTCCACAAAAGGTTTCCGGATAGGCCTGGGCCTAGAGGATCTGGATGATCCTCTTAAAAGAGGGGGTACTGTTAGAACCCTCCTGTTTGTTTTTTCCATCTTGTGTTTTGCGGTCACGTGAACATCTGCCTTTATATTCCAGCTCCGCCATTTTGGCTGTGCTCGTCTTCTGTGTTGTTTGACTGTTTTGCTTGCCAGGTGCTACTGTGCCTATCTCTGTCAGTTCGCTTGGTCCTTTTGGGACCTCTAGTACCTTTTTGTCAGTTGATCTTTTTATGTTCTGCAACAATATTCTCTGTTCAGGAGGTGTCCCATTTTTGTTCCAGTCCTTAGTTCTTTTAGGGTCCCCTTCCCTTTAATTTATAGGTCTTCGTTCAGACTAGCCTAGGACTAAGGCGGCTCCGTTTGCTAGGAACAGGCAGCGGGCTACATCATAGGGATTCAGCTTTGTCTTATTGTAGGGAAAGCTTTCCCCTTCTTTCCTTAGTACTTGTTGCAGATCATAACAGCATCCCTGT
This sequence comes from Phyllobates terribilis, assembly GCF_046119375.1. Classification (NCBI taxonomy): domain Eukaryota; kingdom Metazoa; phylum Chordata; class Amphibia; order Anura; family Dendrobatidae; genus Phyllobates; species Phyllobates terribilis. Next base: position 898,557,061 of record NW_027362762.1, read on the forward strand.
CTGCTTTCATCAATTTCTATTTACAGATTACCGTTAAAAATTATGAATCGGTCAATGAGTGCGTGGAAAGTATCATCTAATGCACTGTGGAAGAGATATATTTGACTACAACGAACAACACGCATATCCAGCTCATGATACCTTGCACCTGTCTCTATTGTATATGCAGCTAACAGCGGTATCAACAGGGAATAGAATAGTTTTAATGGGTTTTTTTGCAGCAATACGCAATTTAAGGCAATAATACCTGGCTGTATTGGTGTAATACACTATCCATACTGCGATAGCTCACCAGTAAATGAATTTCAGATAGGAGAAGTAATATTGTAGAATATAGAATTGACTTAAATTGGCTTTCCCATCATTAAGGAGTGGGTCTCCTATACTGTTATTGCATATACAGTACAGACCAAAAGTTTGGACATGCCTTCTCATTTAAAGATTTTTCTGTATTTTCATGACTTTGAAAATTGTACATTCACACTGAAGGTATCAAAACAGTGAATTAACACATGTGGAATTATATACTAAACAAAAAAGTGTGAAACAACTGAAAATATGTCTTATATTCTAGGTTCTTTAATGTAGTCACCTTTAGCTTTGATGACTGCTTTGCACACTCTTGGCATTCTCTTGATGAGCTTCAAGAGGTAGTCACCGGAAATGGTTTTCACTTCACAGGTGTGCCCTGTCAGGTTTAATAAGTGGGATGTCTTGCCTTATAAATGGGGTTGGGACCATCAGTTGTGTTGTGCAGAAGTCAGGTGGATACACAGCTGATAGTCCTACTGAATAGACTGTTAACATTTGTATTATGGCAAGAAAAAAGCAGCTAAGTAAAGAAAAACGAGTGGCCATCATTACTTTAAGAAATGAAGGTCACTCAGTCTGCAAAATTGGGCAAACTTTGAAAGTGTCCCCAAGTGCAGTTGCAAAAACCATCAAGTGCTACAAAGAAACTGGCTCCCATGAGGACCGCCCAGGAAAGGAAGACCAAGAGTCACCTGTGCTTCTGAGGATAAGTTTATCCGAGTCACCAGCCTCAGAAATCGCAGGTTAAGAGCAGTTCAGATTAGAGACCAGGTCAATGCCACACAGAGTTCTAGCAGCAGACACATCTCTTCAACAACTGTTAAGAGGAGACTTTGTGCAGCAGGCCTTCATGGTAAAATAGCTGCTAGGAAACAACTGCTAAGGACAGGCAACAAGCAGAAGAGACTTGTTTGGGCTAAAGAACACAAGGAATGGACATTAGACCAGTGGAAATCTGCGCTTTGGTCTGATGAGTCCAAATTTGAGATCTTTGGTTCCAACCACCGTGTCTTTGTGCGACACAGAAAAGGTGAACGGATGGACTCTACATACCTGGTTCCCACCGTGAAGCATGGAGGAGGAGGTGTGATGGTGTGGGGGTGCTTTGCTGGTGACACTGTAGGGGATTTATTCAAAATTGAAGTCATACTGAACCAGCATGGTTACCACAGCATGTTGAGGTGGCATGCTATTACATCCAGTTTGTGTTTAGTTGGACCATCATTAATTTTTCAACAGGACAATGACCCCAAACACACCTCCAGGCTGTGTAAGGGCTATTTAACCAAGAAGGAGAGTGATGGGGTGCTACGCCAGATGACCTGGCCTCCACAGTCACCAGACCTGAACCCAATCGAGATGGTTTGGAGTGAGCAGGACCGCAGAGTGAAGGCAAAAGGGCCAACAAGTGCTAAGCATCTCTGGGAACTCCTTCAAGATTGTTGGAAGACCATTTCCGGTGACTACCTCTTGAAACTCATCAAGAGAATGCCAAGAGTGTGCAAATCAGTCATCAAAGCAAAAGGTGGCTGCTTTGAAGAACCTAGAATATAAGACATATTTTCAGTTGTTTCACACTTTTTTGTTAAGTATATAATTCCACATGTGTTAATTCATAGTTTTGATGCCTTCAGTGTCAATGTACAATTTTCATAGTCATGAAAATACAGAAAAATCTTTAAATGAGAAGGTGTGTCCAAACTTTTGGTCTGTACTGTATGTTATAATACCCCCGGGGGCACTAAAAACCATCTCTGACAAAACGCTAACGGCCAGTACCACTAAGGCATAGAGAGACAGTATGCAATGTGTTCAGCTTGAATACTCAATAGTTGTAAGGCACAAAGGAATCACGGAGGACACTGGTATGGTCGTCAAGGTAGTTCTATTTCTAAAACTTTTCCCTCCTTGTCAAGGTAACCCACGCATCAGGACCTGGGTGCTGGGAGGGTCTGAGAAAACTGTCAAAGACCGTTGACAGCGTTCACCTGTCTTTGCTGCATCTGCAATGTTTCTCCCACACCTTTACTCCTTGTCCAAGACACTGTAACCTCTGCCGTCAGTGTTGTCAGGATTTTTTTTAATAATTATTCAACAAGGGCCATCTGGTACCGCAACATACGAGATAGGAGTGGGTCTCCTATACTGTTATTTCAGCAAGTTCAAAGACTGCTCAAAATTAGGATGCACTCCAATGCCACTTTGCATAGACGTGGTGAAGGGCCTCACTACTTTTTTTCCCTTCTTAAGGAATGGGTCTCCTATACTGTTATTGATTATGTAGTGACTGCAAGGGCTGCCAAAAATTCGGACACACTCCAATACCCCTTTGAAGAGACGTAGAGGAGGGCCTCATAAAAAAAATGTTCCCATTATAAAGGAGTGGGTCTCTTATACTGGTAATGCCCATGCACTAAGTATATACTGTATACATGAACATACTGTAAAACATACAGAATGTTAGAGGTAGGCCTCTAACACCCTAGAGGTAGGTATCATAAACACACTAAAAATCAATTATGTGGGTGTTGCTTGATGGTCACCCTGTTGATTTGGTGGTGGAGGTTAAGGAGAAGGAGACGGAGGAAGGTGACATAAAATAAACAAAATCATGAAGCATATACCCATGTCTGGGTGTTAAGAGTTACATAGGAATAGACCCTCCCCCCAAAATAACAGCTGCATTTGACTTTATGTTCCGCTGCTATCATCAGGTGGTGTCGAAAAGTCTGGCCCTATCCAGCCCTTGTTCATTTTGATAAGAGTCAGCCTGTCAGGGTTTTCAGTTGACAAGCGGATGCGTCTATCAGTGATAATACCCACGGCGGCACTAAAAATACTCTCTAACAAAACGCTAACGGCAGGGCAGGCCAGGACCTCCAAGGAATAGAGAGACAGTTCATGCCATGTGTCCAGCTTGGATACCCAATAGTTATAAGGCACAGAGGAATCACGAAGGATGCTGGTACGGTCGGCAAGGTACTCCTTCAGCATCTTCCAAAACGTTTTCCTTCTTGTCAGATTACCCCGTGCATCATGGCCTGGGTTCTGGGAGGGACTGAGTAAACTTTCCTAGACCTTTGACAGTGTTCCCCTTCCTCTACTGCATCTGCTTTGTGTCTCCCTCATCTGTATTCCTTGGTTTTCCTCTGCCGTCGAAGTTGTCAGCTGCAAATTTTTTTAATAATTCTTCAACAAGGGCCTTTTGGTACTGCAAAAATTTATTAGACCTCTCCGCCACGGGAAGGAGAGATAGAAAGTTCTCCTTGTAGCATGGGTCTAGAAGTGACCAACCAGTAATTAGTGTTGGCCAAAATGCATACAACATGAGGGTCACGGGAAAGGCAACAGAACATAAATTCAGCCATGTGTGCCAGACTGCCAACAGCCAAGACTTCCCTGTCCAGACCATGAGTACGACTGTCCATGGTCTCCTCCTGCTCATTCTCATCCTTGTCCCCCTCCTCACTCTCCCTCTGCTCTGGCCATCCACACTGAAGAGACAGTATGAATGTTGTGTGGGTAGTACCGTCTGTATCGCAGGAAACCAGCTCCAGTTCCTCCTCCTCCTCTTCCTCCTCCTCCTCATTATCACCCAATCCACAATAAGAAGAGATGAGGCTGGGATGTGTAGCATCACCCTGTATACTTCCTTGCTCCATCTTATTGTGCTCTGCCTGCAATTCTTCCTCTTTAATTGTGAGCAGTGAGCATTTTAGCAGACACAGGAGCGGGATGGTGATGCTAATTATGGCGTCATCGTCGCTCACCATCTTGGTGGAGTCCTCAATGTTTTGGAGGATGGCACAGATGTCAGACATTCATGCCCACTCATCAGCCCTTATGTGCGGAGGCTGACCTGAATACCGATGGGTGTGTTGAAGCTGGAACTGGTACTCAACAACTGTCCTCTGCTGCTCACAAATCCTTCCCAACATATGCAATGATGAGTTTCAATGTGTGGTGACATCGCACACCAGTCGATGAGCTGGAAGCTGTTGAAGCACTGCCAGGGCGGCGGAAGCTGTTGCTGACTTTCTAAAATGGTCACACACGCATTGCATTTTCACAAGCTGCTCAGGCAGATTTGGGTAGGTTTTGAGAAACTGCTGAACCACTAGGTTGAGCACATATGCAAGCCTGGTACGTGTGCGAGGTTGCCAAGGCTCAGAGCAGCCACCAGGTTCCGGCCACTGTCACACATGACCAAGCCTGGATGTAGGTTCAGCGTTGACAGCCACAGATCTGCCTGCTGTGTTATAGCTTTCAACAACTTTGCAGCAGTGTGCGGTTTGTCACCTAAGCATATTAGCTTCAGCACAGCATGTTGCCGCTTGGCTGAGGCAGTGCTGCAGTGCTTTCGACTGATGTGCTCATTTCGAAGATCGAGGCTGAAGAGGAGGAGGAGGTGCAGAACCTGTAGAATGTTGAGGCCACCCTAATTCACCCAGAGCCCGCAATCCTTAGTGTCGGGAGGATGTGTTCTGTCTCAGGGTCCTACTGGGTTCCGGATTCCAGAATAATAACCCAGTGTGCCAACAGTGAGATGTGCCGTCCCTGGCCACAAGCACTTGTTCACGTGTCCGTGGTTAGATGGACCTTCCTAGTAACTGCATTGTTGAGGGCACGGGTAATGGTTTGGGACACGTTCTTGTGTAAGGTGGAGACAGCACACCGGGAGAAATAGTGGCGGCTGGGGACAAAGTATTGAGGGATGGCTGCCGCCATGAAGTTTCAGATAGCTTGTGTCTCCACGAGCCTAAAAGGCAATATTTCCAGTGCAAGAAAGTTGATAAATGTGACAGTTTAGTATTTTGGCGTGTGGGCTGGTGGCTGCATATTTGCGCTTGCGTTCCAAGTACTGTGGTAGGGACAACTGAACGCTGCGCTGGGCAAGGACGTGGACATGGTTGATGATGGTGATGGTTGCAAAGTGTGCAATGACAGGTGCAGGGTGGGAGGTATCTTTGCCTGCGTCATGGACAGGGGATTGGCATGCATGTAAAACAGCGGAACAGGCAGTGGTGTCACCCGCACATACCATTGCTGGACGCTGGCGTTCGGCCCAACTAGTCAGGTGCTTTGCTGCCATGTGCCTGAGCATGCTGGTGGTGGTTAGGCTGGAAGTTTTGCTGCCCCTGCTGATGCTGGCATTGCAGATGTTGCAAATGGCCATTTTGGGGTTAACTGGACAGTCTTTAAAAAAGAGCCAGACTCGGGAAGACCTAGCAGTCGGACTGGCAACTTCCCTCGTATTGGTGTTTTGGGGAACAGTTGCCAGCCTTGTGTCTGTGACTACCCCACTGCTTCTTCCAGCCTGTTGAGGTGCTAAGCCTCCCTCCCCCTCTGTGCTTCTGTCCTCACTATGCATTTCACCTTGTCAGGTTGGGTCACTAACTTCATCATCCACCACCTCTTCTTCCATGTACACACCCTGGGCCTCCTCCGGACTTGCTGGCAATTGTGTCTCATCATCATCATCCACCTCTTGCGACAGTAATTTCACTTTTCCACTGTTGCCTTCATGTGACCGTGGCTGCTCAAATATTTGGACATCGCTACATGCAATGTCCTCTTAGCCCGCTTGAAGCGGACTGAGTGAAAGGCCAGAATCTATAAATGGAAATGTGAAAGGCTCTTCAGAGTGTCCAGGTGTGGGATCACTTGTCTTCGGTGTTCGGCATGGTGGTAGGAAGGAGGATCAGGGTGAGGAACATGTGGTCCAGACTCATGGCTACTGAGACTGGACTGTTAGAAACACAAAACCCAAATTCATGGTTGCTGAAGGCACGTCAATACCAATAGATAAGAACGTGGTGGGACAGCAGCATAGCTCCAAGATACATATAATAACAGGAGACAACAAGAGCTTTTAAATGCAAATACGAAAATTCTCTATTAAATAAATATATAAATTGTAAAAATTTCACATAGAGTCAATAAAACATCTACAATGTGTACAGGACAGAAGCAGACACCCCAAATAGATAACCACTCCAAGGAGTAAAGTGGAAGGTAATGAAGTTAACAAGTATACAAAAGCCACCTATCAGCACATTAACCACCTAGCAGAAAGACTATTAGTAGGTAACATTAGATGAAGGGGAGCAGAAAATGCTGCTAAAACACCCCATAGCTAATCAAAAGCCAATCAGAGGGAACACTGAATGATAGCCCTCCTGAAAAATTGTGCTGAACTGGAACAAAAGTGAAACCAGTAGTGGACACTTACCCAAGGATAGGAGACCCCCCAGTGGGATGAAAGGGTGCTAAAACAACTTCCCAACGCGTGTTTCGCATTGACAGTGCGTTGTTTTCTCAAGGAAAGGTGTATTAGTGTCCTTCCAGGACCTTTAAGTATCCCCGGCAACCGGTCACGTGACAGAACACATGACCCGCGACTGACCAATGGTGTAGCTAGAGGCGGAGCATACGCGTCACACAGGCCACGCCCCCCAGACGCACTCCCGGCAGTTAAGCCCATGTATTGCACACACCACAGACAATCAGCTATGCCGACTGGTGTAGTGCGTGCACAGGCATGGAGACACCGGGAGGCGGTGGGGGGTCGCGACCCCGGGAGGCACATGCGCTCCACAGCGCCACCAATGGTGAGCATATTCACCAATAATGCAAAGGAATAGATAGTCAGAAACCCCTTGGTACAGATAGTGGGATAATATGGATACCATTAAATATTCAATATAGAAAAATAAAACAAATCAACAATTAATAGTATTTTCACCACAGCTAGAGACAAGGGGGAGAGACACAGTTGAAACAGACATAATGGAGAGTGATTGATAAATCTCCTCAAAGAGAATGGTCCGTATTGCAAGAGGCATTATTGGTAAATGTTAGGTTGCTTTTGTAAGCCAGAAACTGGAACAGGAAGGGTCCTAGATGAAATATAAATTAATTAATATAGACAATAATAAAAAAACCTAAATAAAGAGGGACAACAAAAACAAAAAAATAAATTAAATAGAAAACTAAGCACCAAAACATCAAATAAAAAGAAAATAAAAAATGTATAACCACACAGAATGATAAAGAGTGAACATTAAAAGAAAAGGAAGACAATAACCATGGGGGGAATAAAATAAAATAAAGGGAGGGGACAGCACTGGATATAAGTAAATAACACCAAGTAATGAGGAGAAAATAATTTCCCCTTGAATTTGTAAATAAAAGAATGTATGGTCAGTACAGTAAAATACCAATGAGGGGAAGGAGGGAGAGGGAGAAGGAAGGATTGGGGACAACACAAAGGTATGTCTAAAGGAACGGCGCAAAACTGAGGGATTCATTAAGACCATTAGGGGCCATGGTGTCAAGTACAACAATCCATCGTGCTTCGCATTGTGCAAGGAGTTTTATGATATTGCAGCCTCTCGTCCCCAAATGTACCAAGTCTATACCTCTATCTTAAGAGATCGAGGGTCACAATTATGATGATCTTTAAAGTGGCGAGGGATCGTTTTAAGATCGGAAGTGTCCGTCACATGTCTTGCTGCACAGATGTCCCTAACATGTTCACGGACCCTGACTCTGAGCTCTCTGGAGGTGAGTCCCACATAAATAAGGGGACATTCACATGTAGCATAGTAGATGACATTGCTACTGCTACATGAGATCCAATGTAAGATCTTAAACTGTCGGTCACCTCCAGCAGAGTCAAAGGTCTTACAACGAAGGACATTTGTGCAAGCAAGGCAGTGGCCACAAGGGTAACACCCCAAAACAGGTTTAAAAGAGGACAGAAAAGTATTATTGGGGGGGACATAGTGGCTCTTTACAATAAAATCACTTAGATTGCGGGCCCTTCTAGATGTCATAGATGGTTGCTCGCCCCAAAAATTAGCCAAAGACGGTTCAGTGCTAAGGATGGGCGAATGTTTCACCAAAATTTCACGCATATTTCTCCACTGACTGTTATATGTGGAGATAAATCTGATTTTATTGTTCCCCATGTCCTGTCTTTTTTGTTGATATAATAATTTGGATCTGGGAGTTTTCTTTGCCCTAACGTAACCTCTCTTGATTGAACGTCGGCTATAGCCGCGTTGTAGAAACCTATTCTGAAGGTCCTGTGCCTGTATCTTGAACCGATGGTCGGAGGAACAAATCCGCCTCACGCGGAGGAACTGTCCGACCGGGACGGCCCTAATTGTGGCGGGATCATGGGCAGACGAAGCATGAATAAGAGCATTAACTGCTGTTGTTTTTCTAAAGACGTCAGTCTGGACGGACGACCTATGGTCGACCTCCAGGCTGACGTCCAGAAATTAAATTTTTGTTGAATCATATTTATAGGTCAAACGAATATTCATGTAATTTTTGTTAAGTCTGTCCATGAAAGTCCCAAGCTGCTGCGTCGTGCCCCTCCACAAAAACAAGATATCATCAATGTATCTATACCAGCACAGCACATGGTCAGTGGCCCAAGCCCCCTCGCCACCGAAAATGTATCTCTCCCATGAACCAAGGAAGAGATTGGCGTACGAGGGGGCGCAGGCCGCACCCATGGCCGTGCCGCATTTCTGTAGATAGAATGTATCTTTAAAAATGAAAAAGTTGTTTGTGAGCACGAAACGGAGCAGCTCAAGGATAAACCCGCACAAAGGGCCGTCCAGGTCGGAGGCCCCCAAGAAAAGGCAGACAGCCTCCAAACCATCCTCATGTTCGATACAAGTGTATAATGACTCCACGTCAGCAGTAACAAGAAGAGTATTATCATCCACAAAGATGCCGTCCAACCTGGTGAGGACTAGAGTTGAGCGTTGTTCGACTCGAACTGTTCGCCAATCTCAAATTCGAGCTGTTTTGGGCGGTGTTCGAGTCGTTCGGCGAACATGAACGATTTGAAAAAAATTCGGCTGTTCGAGGTTATGTTCGATAACTGTTCGTGCACCAAAATCATAACTGGATTTTTTTCTCAGTAATGATGAAAATTAATGTTAATACACAGTTTGAGTGTACAGCGGGGCGGGGCAGGGGATGGATCTCTGCAGGAATAATGAAGATCTCCATTTTTTTTTTCTCTTTCCCGCATTTACAGTGGGGAGGTGCAATCTGTCAGCCTATCAGCAGCGCACACACGGAGCGAAGTGCTTTTTTTCACACAAGCAAGGGCATGTGTCATTGGCAGTGTATGTCACATGTCCTTGCACTATAAGACCCAGCCATTTTCCCCATCGCCACCATTTTCTCACTGCTGCAGCTGCGTGTTAGACGGCACCGCTGTTGCTGTGTGCACTATACCTTGTTAATTTCAAGCCAATTTTCGCACAAATCTACAGATAGCTTGGAAGTAGGGAATAGTTGTGATTGCAGGCCTTTTAAGGACTAAGTTACAGCATTTCCTACGACTTTTATGAGGCAGGTCTGTGCTCTTAAATAGATAGGTTGTGGGAGTAAAGACTAATTGTAATTGCAGTCCTTTTCAGGACTAAGTTACATCAGTTCCTATCAGTTTTTGCCAGGCAGGTCTGTGCCAGTGCTGTGCAAGTTTTTTTCACAGCATTTGGCTAAATCTAGCAAAGTTAATCCTTTTTGGCCTATTGCAGAGTGTGTTAGTCAGTGGAGTAGCCTATCTGTGTTGCAAGCCACACTACCTGTGTATAGAATACCAATTTTTTTACTGCACCTAGTGAAGTAAAACATTTTGGGCATAGCATCATTCTATTAGTCCATCTATACTGACCTCCATCAGGTTGCAAATTGAATAGAATTTTTTTCTGCATCTAGCTCTGAAAAAATATTTGGCCTTCTAGCAGTGTGTGGGACCTGTTCTATTAGTCCATCTATACTGACCTCCATCAGGTTGCAAACTGAATATAATTTTTTTCTGCATCTACCTCTGAAAAAATATTTGGGCTTCTAGCAGTGTGTGGGACTTGTTCTATGAGTCCATCTATACTGACCTCCATCAGGTTGCAAATTGAATATAATATTTTTCTGCATTTAGCTCTGAAAAAATATTTGGCCTTCTAGCAGTGTGTGGGACTTGTTCTATTAGTCCATCTATACTGACCTCCATCAGGTTGCAAACTGAATATAATTTTTTTCTGCATCCACCTCTGAAAAAATATTTGGGCTTCTAGCTGTGTGTGGGACTTGTTCTATTAGTCCATCTATACTGACCTCCATCAGGTTGCAAATTGAATATAATATTTTTCTGCATCTAGCTCTGAAAAAATATTTGGCCTTCTAGCAGTGTGTGGGACTTGTTCTATTAGTCAATCTATACTGACCTCCATCAGGTTGCAAACTGAATATAATTTTTTTCTGCATCTACCTCTGAAAAAATATTTTTGCTTCTAGCTGTGTCTGTGGGACTTGTTCTATTAGTCCATCTATACTGACCTCCATCAGGTTGCAAATTGAATATAATATTTTTCTGCATCTAGCTCTGAAAAAATATTTGGCCTTCTAGCAGTGTGTGGGACTTGTTCTATTAGTGCATCTATACTGACCTCCATCAGGTTGCAAACTGAATATAATTTTTTTCTGCATCTACCTCTGGAAAAATATTTGGGCTTCTACCTGTGTGTGGGACTTGTTCTATTAGTCCATCTATACTGTCCTCCATCAGGTTGCAAATTGAATATAATATTTTTCTGCATCTAGCTCTGAATAAATATTTGGCCTTCTAGCAGTGTGTGGGACTTGTTCTATTAGTCCATCTATACTGACCTCCATCAGGTTGCAAACTGAATATAATTTTTTTCTGCATCTACCTCAGAAAAAATATTTGGGCTTCTAGCTGTGTGGGACTTGTTCTATTAGTCCATCTATTCTGACCTCCATCAGGTTGCAAATTGAATATAATATTTTTCTGCATCTAGCTCTGAAAAAATATTTGGCCTTCTAGCAGTGTGTGGGACTTGTTCTATTAGTCCATCTATACTGACCTCCATCAGGTTGCAAACTGAATATAATTTTTTTCTGCATCTCCCTCTGAAAAAATATTTGGGCTTCAAGCTGTGTGTGGGACTTGTTCTATTTGTCCATCTATACTGACCTCCATCAGGTTGCAAATTGAATATAATATATTTCTGCATCTAGCTCTGAAAAAATATTTGGCCTTCTAGCAGTGTGTGGGACTTGTTCTATTAGTCCATCTATACTGACCTCCATCAGGTTGCAAACTGAATATAATTTTTTTCTGCATCTACCTCTGAAAAAATATTTAGGCTTCTAGCTGTGTGTGGGACTTGTTCTATTAGTCCATCTATTCTGACCTCCATCAGGTTGCAAATTGAATATAATATTTTTCTGCATCTAGCTCTGAAAAAATATTTGGCCTTCTAGCAGTGTGTGGGACTTGTTCTATTAGTCCATCTATACTGACCTCCATCAGGTTGCAAACTGAATATAATTTTTTTCTGCATCTACCTCTGAAAAAATATTTGGGCTTCCAGCTGTGTGTGGGACTTGTTCTATTAGTCCATCTATACTGACCTCCATCAGATTGCAAATTGAATATAATATTTTTCTGCATCTAGCTCTGAAAAAATATTTGGCCTTCTAGCAGTGTGTGGGACTTGTTCTATTAGTCCATCTATACTGACCTCCATCAGGTTGCAAACTGAATATAATTTTTTTCTGCATCTACCTCTGAAAAAATATTTGGCTTTCTAGCAGTGTGTGGGACTTGTTCTATTAGTCCATCTATACTGACCTCCATCAGGTTGCAAACTGAATATAATTTTTTTCTGCATCTACCTCTGAAATAATATTTGGCTTTCTAGCAGTGTGTGGGACTTGTTCTATTAGTCCATCTATACTGACCTCCAACAGGTTGCAAACTGAATATAGTATTTTTCTGCATCTAGCTCTGAAAAAAATATTTGGCCTTCTAGCTGTGTGTGGGACTTGTTCTATTAGTCCATCTATACTGACCTCCATCAGATTGCAAACTGAATATAATTTATTTCTGCATCTAACCCAGACACTAGTTTTCGCCTAATACCACAGTTTGTCCACTCAGCTCTGCTCGGTTCCCATCCATTGTTTTTTTGTGCAAACAACTCCAGAGTTGTGAATTAGTTAACCATCAAAATGAGTGGAAAAACGCCTGCTGCTGGTGGAAAGGGGAATAGGCGTGTTGGGAAGGGGAAAAAAGGTTGTGTCCGTGGAGTAGGTGTTAAAGCAACAGTTTCATCTGCAGAAGAAAGACCATCTTCCAGCAAAACTAAAATGTCTACTTCTATTAGCAGACAATGTGATAAGATCCCTTTCTTACTGCCACTCCAATCGCTACAAATTCCAGATGAGGCACAAAAGCAGCAGGTGCTTCAACGGATATCAAGTGCTCCTTTAAGTGGGCTCTCCTCCACATCAACTTCAACATCACAAATACTCCAGTCCTCAGAGATGTCACCCCAATCGCACTTGCTTCCTCACAGCTCCCAAATCTCCAGCTGCCCGTCTGAGTATGAGGTAGAACAGATGGTTGAGTCTGCAGAGCTGTTTACTCATACTATAGCCTGGGAATCAGAGGTCGGCTCCAGAGCTTCTGTGAATCCAGACGAGGAAATGATCTGCACTGGTGCCCAGAATCTTTATGAGTCGGATCCAGGACCAGACGCAGAAGGTTCTGACCATAATGTAGACCCTCATTCCCAAACTGTAACTCCTGTTGGTGGAGACAATGAGGAAGACGATGATGAGACTCAAATACCTGATTGGAGCGACAACTTTAGTTTTTTGTCAGGGCAGGAACATGTTGGCTCTGAGGACGACGGGTGTGATAACACACAGGGTGATGATGATGAGGTTGGAGATCCCACATACTGTCAACCCACAGTCAGCCAAGAGATGAGGTCAGCAGAGGAGGTGGAGGAGGATGCTAGTGACGACGAGGTCAGGTTGCGCCTTCTTGGACACAGTAGTAGTACTGGAAGCACGTCAACAACTGCATCCTCAAACACAACTCTGCCTCTGACCACAAGTCGTGGTGGCTCTTCAGGTCGCATGGGTGCTAAGCCTTGCATAGCCTGGGCATTTTTTCAGATTGATAAAGATGACCCAACTCGTGTTATCTGTAACATTTGTCAACAAAAGCTAAGTAGAGGCCAAAAAATACATAGTTTGAGTACTTCATGCATGAACCGGCACATGGACATGAAGCATAAGTTGCAGTGGGAAGCTCACTGTGCTACAATGCGGCCTAGCCTGTCGGGCCAACCACCATATGCCCCATCTTGTGCATCTGCGGCCTCTTCATCCTCTGTGACTTGGGGGACAGCAGTCACACCTGTTTTGGAACGCAGACATGCCACCTCTTTACCCGCAACAGCCAGCGTGATTGGCAGGTCATCATTTTCTTTGGAGGTGGTAACACCAGCTGGTGTTGAGCGCTGTCCGACATCGATAGCACCACCTTTGGATCAAGGCAACCTAACATGTCCACCTGCATCTTCCTCACAGACCGGCAGTTTGCCGGGGACACCCTTATCAACCCCGTCTAAGCACAACAGCCAGCCCTCAGTCCCTCAGATGTGGACAAGTAAAAGACCATTTCCTCCTAGCCATGAGAAAGCTAAGAGGTTGAATTTCACCATCTGCAAGTTCTTGGATACAGAAATGCTGCCTTTCCGCCTGGTGGACACAGAGGATTTTCGAGACCTTATGTCCATCGCAGTGCCCCAGTACCAGATGCCCCGTCGGCACTACTTCTCAAAGAAAGGTGTGCCTGCGCTCCACCAGCATGTCGCACAAAACATCACCGCTTCTTTGAGAAACTCTGTGTGTGACAGGGTGCATTTCACCACAGACACTTGGACGAGAAGGCATGGACAGGGGCGTTACATGTCGCTGACTGGGCACTGGGTAACTAGGTTACAGCATTTCCTACGACTTTTATCAGGGAGGTCTGTGCTCTTAAATAGATCGGTTGTGGGAGTAAAGACTAATTGTAATTGCAGTCCTTTTCAGGACTAGGTTACATGAGTTCCTATCAGTTTTTGCCAGGCAGGTCTGTGCCAGTGCTGTGCAAGTTTTTTTCACAGCATTTGGCTGAATCTAGCAAAGCTAATCCTTTTTGGCCTATTGCAGAGTGTGTTAGTCAGTGGAGTAGCCTATCTGTGTTGCAAGATATACCACCTGTGTATAGAATACCAATTTTTTTACTGCACCTAGTGAAGTAAAATCTTTTGGGCATAACATCATTCCATTAGTCCATCTATACTGACCTCCATCAGGTTGCAAATTAAAACTAATTTTTATCTGCATCTACAGTACCTCTGAAAAAATATTTGGGCTTCTAGCAGTGTGTGGGACTTGTTCTATTAGTCCATCTATACTGACCTCCATCAGGTTGCAAACTGTATATATTTTTTTCTGCATCTACCTCTGAAAAAATATTGGGCTTCTAGCTGTGTGTAGGTCTTGTTCTATTAATCCATCTATACTGACCTCCATCAGGTTGCAAACTGAATATAATTTTTTTCTGCATCTAGCTCTGAAAAAATATTTGGCCTTCTAGTAGTGTGTCGGACTTTCTCTATTAGTCCATCTATACTGACCTCCATCAGGTTGCAAATTAAAACTAATTTTTATCTGCATCTACAGTACCTCTGAAAAAATATTTGGGCTTCTAGCTGTGTGTGGGACTTGTTGTTTTAGTCCATCTATACTGACCTCCATCAGGTTGCAAACTGAATATATTTTTTTCTGCATCTACCTCTGAAAAAATATTTGGCCTTCTAGTAGTGTGTCGGACTTTCTCTGTTAGTCCATCTATACTGACCTCCATCAGGTTGCAAATTAAAAATAATTTTTATCTGCATCTACAGTACCTCTGAAAAAATATTTGGGCTTCTAGCTGTGTGCGGGACTTGTTGTATTAGTCCATCTATACTGACCTCCATCAGGTTGCAAACTGAATATATTTTTTTCTGCATCTACCTCTGAAAAAATGGTGGGCTTCTAGATGTGTGTGGGTCTTGTTCTATTAATCCATCTATACTGACCTCCATCAGGTTGCAAACTGAATATATTTTTTTCTGCATCTACCTCTGAAAAAATATTTGGCCTTCTAGTAGTGTGTCGGACTTTCTCTATTAGTCCATCTATACTGACCTCCATCAGGTTGCAAATTAAAACTAATTTTTATCTGCATCTACAGTACCTCTGAAAAAATATTTGGGCTTCTAGCAGTGTGTGGGACTTGTTCTATTAGTCCATCTATACTGACCTCCATCAGGTTGCAAATTAAAACTAATTTTTATCTGCATCTACAGTACCTCTGAAAAAATATTTGGGCTTCTAGCAGTGTGTGGGACTTGTTCTATTAGTCCATCTATACTGACCTCCATCAGGTTGCAAACTGAATATAGTTTTTTCTGCATCTACCTCTGAAAAAATATTTTGCCTCTAGCTGTGTGTGGGTCTTGTTCTATTAATCCATCTATACTGACCTCCATCAGGTTGCAAACTGAATATATTTTTTTCTGCATCTACCTCTGAAAAAATTTTTGGCCTTCTAGTAGTGTGTCGGACTTTCTCTATTAGTCCATCTATACTGACCTCCATCAGGTTGCAAATTAAAACTAATTTTTATCTGCATCTACAGTACCTCTGAAAAAATATTTGGGCTTCTAGCAGTGTGTGGGACTTGTTCTATTAGTCCATCTATACTGACCTCCATCAGGTTGCAAACTGAATATATTTTTTTCTGCATCTACCTCTGAAAAAATATTGGGCTTCTAGCTGTGTGTGGGTCTTGTTCTATTAATCCATCTATACTGACCTCCATCAGGTTGCAAACTGAATATATTTTTTTCTGCATCTACCTCTGAAAAAATATTTGGCCTTCTAGTAGTGTGTCGGACTTTCTCTATTAGTCCATCTATACTGACCTCCATCAGGTTGCAAATTCAAAATAATTTTTTTCTGCATCTAACCCAGCCAATAGTTTTGGCCTAATACCACAGTTTGGCCACTAAGCTCTGCTCGGTTACCATCCATTGTTTTTTTGTGCAAACAACTCCAGAGTTGTGAATTAGTTAACCACCAAAATGAGTGGAAAAAGGCCTGCTGCTGGTGGAAAGGGGAATAGGCATGTTGGGAAGGGGAAAAAAGGTTGTGTCTGTGGGGTAGGTGTTAAAGCAACAGTAACATCTGCAGAAGAAAGACCATCTTCCAGCCAAACTAAAATGTCTACTTCTTTTAGCGGACAATGTGATAAGATCCCTTTCTTACGGCCACGCCAATCGCTACAAATTCCAGATGAGGCACAAAAACAGCAGGTGCTTCAACGGATATCAAGTGCTCCTTTAAGTGGGCTCTCCTCCACATCAACTTCAACATCACAAATACTCCAGTCCTCAAAGGTGTCACCCAAATCGCACTTGCTTCCTCACAGCTCCCAAATCTCCAGCTGCCCGTCTGAGTATGAGGTAGAACAGATGGTTGAGTCTGCAGAGCTGTTTACTCATACTATAGCCTGGGAATCAGACGTCGACTCCAGCGCTTCTGTGAATCCAGACGAGGAAATGATCTGCACTGATGCCCAGAATCTTTATGAGTCGGATCCAGGACCAGACGCAGAAGGTTCTGACCATAATGTAGACCCTCATTCCCAAACTGTAACTCCTGTTGGTGGAGACAATGAGGAAGACGATGATAAGACTCAAATACCTGATTGGAGCGACAACTTTAGTTTTTTGTCAGGGCAGGAACAGGTTGGCTCTGAGGACGACGGGTGTGATAACACACAGGGTGATGATGATGAGGTTGGAGATCCCATTTACTGTCAACCCAGAGTCAGCCAAGAGATGAGGTCAGCAGAGGAGGTGGAGGAAGATGCTAGTGACGACGAGGTCAGGTTGCGCCTTCCTGGACAGAGACGTAGTACTGGAAGCACGTCAACAACTGCATCCTCAAACACAACTCTGCCTCTCACCACAAGTCGTGGTGGCTCTTCAGGTCGCATGGGTGCTAAGCCTTGCATAGCCTGGGCATTTTTTCGGATCGATAAAGATGACCCAACTCGTGTTATCTGTAACATTTGTCAGCAAAAGCTAAGTAGAGGCCAAAAAATACATAGTTTGAGTACTTCATGCATGAACCGGCACATGGACATGAAGCATAAGTTGCAGTGGGAAGCTCAGTGTGCTACAATGCGGCCTAACCGGCCGGGCCAACCACCGTCTGCCATATCTTGTGCATCCGCGGCCTCTTCATCCTCTGTGACTGGGGGGACAGCAGTCACACCTGTTTTGGGGCGCAGACCTGCCACCTCTTTACCCGCAACAGCCAGCGTGATTGGCAGGTCATCATTTTCTTTGGAGGTGGTAACAGCAGCTGGTGTTGAGCGCTGTCCGACATCGATAGCACCACCTTTGGATCAAGGCAACCTAACATGTCCGCCTGCATCTTCCTCACAGACCGGCAGTTTGCCGGGGACACCCTTATCAACCCCGTCTAAGCACAATAGCCAGCCCTCGCTCCCTCAGATGTGGACAAGTAAAAGACCATTTCCTCCTAGCCATGAGAAAGCTAAGAGGTTGAATTTCACCATCTGCAAGCTCTTGGCTACAGAAATGCTGCCTTTCCGCCTGGTGGACACAGAGGATTTTCGAGACCTTATGTCCGTCGCAGTGCCCCAGTACCAGATGCCCAGTCGGCACTACTTCTCAAAGAAAGGTGTGCCTGCGCTCCACCAGCATGTCGCACACAACATCACCGCTTCTTTGAGAAACTCTGTGTGTGACAGGGTGCATTTCACCACAGACACTTGGACGAGTAGGCAAGGACAGGGGCGTTACATGTCGCTGACTGGGCACTGGGTAACTATGGTGACAGCAGGACAAGGGGCTGCTGTCCAAGTCTTGCCGTCCCCACGAGTTGTGCGTCAATCCTCTTTATGTCAAAGTTCCTCCACTGCTTCTGCCTCCTCAACCTCCTCTCGGTCTTCCACCTGCACCCAAAGCCTGTCTGGTCATGCCACAAGCTTTCTAACTGCGCAGAAGGGATCCTGCACACCTTCTTACTATGCTGGCAGTAGGGCTCAACGTCATCAGGCGGTTTTTACATTGAAATGTCTGGGAAATGTGAGTCACACAGCTGAGGAGTTGTGGTCAGCTCTGGAGAACCAATTTCATGAATGGTTGTCTCCACTGGACCTGAAACCAGGGAAGGCCGTGTGCGACAATGCTGCAAACCTGGGTGCGGCCCTTCGCCGGGGCAATGTCACACACGTGCCTTGTATGGCTCACGTGTTGAACCTGGTTGTCCAGCAATTTTTAGCCCACTATCCCAGACTAGATGGCCTTCTCCAGAGGGCACAGTCGCTGTGTGCTCACTTCCGCCGTTCGCATCCCGCAGTTCAGCGACTTACATCTCTACAGAAGTCGTTGGGCCTGCCACTTCACCGGCTAAAATGCGATGTGCCTACCCGGTGGAATTCAACTCTGCACATGTTGCAGCGACTGTGGCAGCACCAACAAGCCCTGGTGAAATACGTTCTGACGTATAGCCTGGGCCAACGAGATTCAAAGGTGGGGCAAATCACGCTGGAGGAGTGGTCTCAGATCAGGGACCTATGCACCCTTCTGCACAGTTTTGAAATGGCGACGAAGATGTTTCGTGCTGACGATGCCATTATCAGCATGACTATTCCGGTGATTTACATGCTGGAGCACATGTTAAACAGAATTCGGAGTCAGGTGGTGGCACAAGAGGAGGTGGAGGAAGTAGAGGAGGAGGAGTTGTATGCGGAAGGGCTAACATCTGCAAGGTCCAGAAGGTCGGCAGCACCAAGGCGGCAGGCATGTGAGGGTGGGGGAGATGGTTTTACCAGGGCGCATGGTAGCAGCCAAACTAGTGAGGAAGGTGCAGGAGCCCAGGAAGAAGTGGAGGACGAACTGATGGAAGACTCATCAGATGAGGGAGACTTTGATCACATTTCTGTTGTGCGAGGTTGGGGGGAGAGGACAGAGGAAGGAAGCATGATTGTTACCTCGCCACCAACACAACAGGGACTTGGTGCTCCTGGATGCGCAACACACATGAGTGCCTTCTTGCTGCACTACCTGCAACATGACCCTCGAATTGTGAGAATTAGAAATAATCCTGACTACTGGGTTGCCACACTGTTAGATCCCCGGTACAAAAGTAAATTTGCAGAAATTATTCCTGCCATAGAAAGGGATGCACGCATGCAGGAGTATCAGCAGAGACTGTTGCAGAATCTTACATGTGCTTTTCCACAAAATACCAGTGGTGCACGTAGTGAATCTCACAGTTCCAACTTGCCAACCGTGGGAACGTCAAGTGTTCAGCACTCAAACCGTAACAGAACCACAGTATCTGCTGGTAACATCAATTTTGCGGAATCATTTCACCACTTTTTTAGCCCATCCTTTGCAAGGCCACAGGAGACAAGAAGTCTGACACATAGTCAACGCCTAGAGACGATGATACAGGAGTATCTCCAAGTAAACATTGAAGCCACGACTGTGTCACTGGACCCTTGCTCTTTTTGGGCTTCCAATCTGGATAAATGGCCGGAGCTAGCCACTTACGCCTTGGAGATCTTGTCATGCCCCGCAGCCAGCGTTCTGTCTGAACGTGTGTTCAGCGCTGCTGGTGGTGTGCTGACAGATAAGCGCACGCGGCTCTCCACTGATAATGTAGACAGACTCACGTTCATAAAGATGAACAAATCATGGATCCGAAACGACTTTTCTACCCCTGTGTCATCCTGGGGAGAGTAAAAGCTTGATGATTGGTTAAAATCACCCTACCAAACGTTTTAAGATTTCAAATTACTAATCATGTTTATCTGTATCTTGACTGGAAAATAATTTGGGCTTTGTAGCAGTGTGCAGCACTGATCCTATTAGGCCATCTATAATAAGCTCCACCAGATTTAAAATTAAAAATAATTTTTAGCTGCATCTAGCCCGGAAAATAATTTTGGGGCTCCGAGATGAGCAAGACACATAAGTGCCTTCTTGCTGCACTACCTGCAGCATGACCCTCATATTGTCAGAATTTGAAGTAATCATGACTACTGGGTTGCCACACTCTTAGATCCCCCAAACTTTTCGATCAACCTTTTCATTTTAATAAAGACCAAAAAAATGGTCATTTTTGAAATTATAAGCATTAGCAGGTTGTTAGAAACTGAAATCAAACAGTTTTCAACTCAAAACTTTATTCTAGGTGATGTTACATTTTCACATAGGACCCCTTGTTCGAAAGGAGCTTCTGAACTCTCTCGTCCATTGAATTTGTCAGGTTTTGGATGGTTTATGCTTCAGTTGTTTTGCATGAGGACAGAATACCCTCCCAGAGCTGTTGCTTAGATGTGAACTGCCTCCCGCCATCATAGACACTCCTTTTAATGATGCTCCAAAGGTTCTGAATGGGGTAGAGGTCAGGGGAGCATGGGGGTCACACCATAAGTTTGTCCCCTTTTATGCCCATATCAGCCAGAGATGCAGATGTTTTATGTGCAGCATGAGATGGTGCATTATCATGCAGAAAAATGATCTTGCTGTGAAATACACGGTTCTTCTTCTTGAACCATGGCAGGAAGTGCTGTTTGAGAAAATCCACATACATTATGGAGTTCATCTTTAGCGCCTTCAGGGATCCTAAAGGGGCCGACAATCTCTCTCCCCATGATTCCAGCCCAAAACATTACTCCACCTCCTCCTTGTTGGCGCTGTAGCCGTGTTTGCGTGGGGTGTCCATCAACCAGCCATCCTCCACTCCATCCATCTGGACCATCGAGCGCTGCACGGCACTCATCCGTGAACAAAACAGTTTTGAAATCAGTCTTCATGTAATGTTTGGCCCACTGGAGCCGTTTCTGCTTGTGTGAAGTGGATAGAGGAGGTCGACAGGATGGCGTATGCACAGCTGCAAACCTCTGAAGGACCCTGCATCTTGTTGTTCGGGGGACGTTGGAGGCACAAGCAGCTTCAAAAACTTGTCTGCTGCTATGACAAGGCTTTTTTGCCGCTGCTCTTTCAACCTGACGTAATTGCCTGTAGGAAAGAGTCCTCAATTTGCCCTTATCAGCACGCACACGTGTGTACTGTGAATCAGCTACATACTTCTTGATTGCCAAGACACTTCATCCTGATCATCGCACAATGTTGATTGTAGTCATGCCTTGACCTAAACACTCCACAATTTGTTGCTTCTCAGCAGCCGACACATCCTTTTTCTTTCCCATTTTGGCAGAAAATGTAGGCTGCTGAATAATGTGAGAGAGCCTTCTTAAGTAGTCTTGCCTTTCATTGGACACATCTGACAAACTAATTAGCACTGGTGTCTGCAATTGCTTACAGTGATATAAAGAGCCCTGACACACATCACCATCAATGAGTTTAACTGACAAACAAACAAATTCTTCCCTTATCACTCCTAAACACTTTTTGCATAATAATTTGGAACACAGTGTACATGTGCTTTTCCACAAAACACCAGTGGTTCACGTAGTGAATCTTACAGTTCGAACTTGCCAACCGTGGTCTGTATGGAGTTGTTCAATAAAGGGCCCAAAATTAAGATAACATAGATGGGAGAGGTCTCTATGAATAGGAATTCCTAAGTATTTGATACCCTGTGAGGGCCAGGCAAAGAGAAAGTTGGACTGGATGGAATCCTATATGGATTTGGGGAGGGAGACATCGACGGCCTCAGACTTCGCTGCATTGATTTTAAAATTTGACCATGTAACAAAGTGATCTATTTCAGCCATAACAGCATGGATGGATATATGTGATTGAGTGATATATACTAGGACATCATCAGCAAATAGAGAGCACTTGTACTCGGTGCCTCCCACCTCAATCCACCTAATATTGGGGTTATGGTGAATTGATGAGAGCAGGTGCTCCGTCACTAGGATGTATAAGAGAGGGGACAGAGAACATCCCTGCCTTGTCCCATTGGTGATTGTGAAAGGTGATGAAAATGTTCTGACGCGCCCCCTGGGCCTTGGGACACCCGGAGCCGGACCCTTTTTGGTGGATGCTGGTGGTTGTAGTCTCCGTGGCGGCAACCCGGTTCAGTGGCTCAGGGCGGTCAAACCAGTGGCGGAACTATTTATGTGGTTTTGATGTTTAAATGTCCGACTACGCCACCCGTGGATTGCGGTCAGAGTGAACCGCCGCTACAGGGCAGACCGCTGACGCTGGTGTTGTGGGTGCAGCAGAGCGTAGCATAACTCACCACGGGAGGAGTATAGCCTCAGGGCAGTGTATGCGGAGGATGGGGGTGATGGTGCAGGGCAGCAGCAGTAACGACACGGAGTCAGTGATGCAGTCCAGGGCCTTTACTCACAGTTCTTATTATCCAGACCACGTCTGCAGGTAACGGCTGCCCACGTCATACTGTGCTCACCAGGTGAGGGGCTCAGACAACTCCCAGATAACTTTGGAGCACTTCACAGGACCCCCTTTGTGTGTCCTTTGTCTGGCCTTTCTTACCAACACTTCTGTCCGGCTGCCTCGGGCCTCCTCTTGGTAAACTTGGCGCCAGTTTCCCTGACCCTATGTGGTGCCTTCCTAGCGGGTGTAGCGAGGGGCTGCGCCACATAAAATGTCAGAGCCTCCGGTTTCTAGCTGAGGGTCGTTTCCTGCCTCCACTAGTTCTGGGACCGGTCTCCCCCTTTGGCCTGACCCCTCCACGCAGGTGGATTCGGGCGTGCGGTGGCGACTAGCCCGTCCGCACCCCTGGGATCCCTTCATTCCTCGTTCCTGGAGCCTTCTCCGCTCCTCTTCCTTCCTTCTCCCTCTTCCAGGCCTGGGCCTCTGTTACTAGGCCCGCCTCCGGAGCAGAGCTCATGCAGAGCCCCTGCTCCCTGCCACTTCTGCTCAGACTTCTCTGCACTGAACTAAGATGGTGCCCACCTTTTATACTCCCTTCTCAATGCACCCAGGAACTGCTTCCTCCCTGCTTCTGTACTACAGGGTCCCCCTTCCTCAGTGTTCCCTCCCCCCACTCCAGCAAGGGACAGGGACTGTCATGCCCATCTCAGGGGCATATTGGTCGCCCTACCCCACGGCAATGTGGTGTAATGCATGCAGGTGTCGGGGTCCTGATCCACACTCCATCATTACCTGAGAGTGAGATATCACACCTCTGGGTGAGGTGCAATACTTCTGCAGCAACCGAGCCCTCGGGGTGCTACAGTTCCATTTATCTTCAGCCTAGGTGACGCATTGCGATACAGGGCCGTGATTTTGGCTATAAAAGGGTCCCCTAGACCCCTACCCCAAGCTTTTTAAGAGAATAATATATGGCGTGCCAGGAGACTCTATGGAATGCTTTCTCAGCATCCAACGAGAGTAACTAATTACAAATTTTTAACTGCATCTAGCCCAGGAAATACTTTGTGCCTAGTAGCAGTGTCTGCTAGTCAGCGGATTATCCCGGCTGTTAAGCAAGCTACACCACCTGTAGTTTGGACACTTAATTTTTTCAAAGGAAATGCTTCGGGACCACGGGATACTCAGTGAAGAGCATCAGGAGGCACCCCAAGGCATAGGGGCTGGGACTGGCAGTAGGATGCCTTACGATTGACAGCCGAGCTCGATCCTTATAAAAGCTTTTTAACTGCAGCAGCTTTAGTGGACGCTACTGGAGCTGGAATTACGCGGCTGCTGGCATGAGACTTGCCCTTCAATAGATCCTTGTAAAAGGATTTAAAGTGTATTCATTCAAATTAGAGAGACAATTTAAATTAAAAAGCTTAGAGCTGCCTCCACCACAGGGGGGCTCGCTCGACCCACCAGCGGACAGGCACCAGTATTGGGAGAGGGGGGCTGGCCGTCAGGGTCCACCGCGGCTCTGGCACAAACGGAGGTGGCACGGGCAGGAACGGACTGGCCGTGTCGGCTTCTCACTTTTTGGATTTTAGAAGGGCATGACATGCCTATATCTGTGTCTCCCCCTCCTTTTACTCCTCCACCTCTTTTCTTTTCGCATGACTATATGTACTTGTCACTTTTCCATGTGTTAGTTATGTCTTCTGAGCAGTTTGTCAGCTTTTGGACACCTTTGAAGGTGTTTTCTATGTGTTTCTATGTGTTTTTGTTTGCCTGCCATTGGTTTTAACGGTGTTTGAAGGTGTTGGACGAACCGAACAGAACTCGAACACTACGGGGGTGGCTCAACACTAGTGAGGACGTCCGTCGTGTCCTTCGTAAAGGAGGGCAAAATCTCAACCAAAGGCTTGAGATAAAAATCTATAAATTTACAGATTGGTTAACATAAACCCTCGACCCCCGACACGATCGGACGTCCAGGTGGGTTGGCGGCATCCTTGTGGATCTTGGGCAGCATATAAAACGTTGGCACCTTAGGGAAACGGGCAGTGAGTCCGTCCAACACCTTTTTTGTTATAACACCTGATTCAAAGGCACCGGCAAGGACATTCTGGAGTTCAGCAGAGAAAGAGGTCAGAGGGCTACAGGACAACCTCAGATAGGTATTTTTGTCCTTCAGTTGTCTAAAAGCCTCACGTTCATATAAATTACATGGCCATACCACAATATTCCCCCCCTTGTCCACCTGTTTGAAGATCACATTGCGGTAGGATTGTAAATCCCTAATTGCTGTCCGTTGGGCAGCTGTTCGATTATCAAAATTGCGTCTTGTAGATAATTTTTTAAAATCTTCAGACACCAATTTTGTAAAAATTTCTTAAGGACAAAGGGGGGAAACATGTTGACTTTGGAAGAATATTTTGGGGAAACCTACCTTGGGTAACAGTTGTCTGTTCATTGAGGAGATCCTCCAGCACCTGAATGGCCTCTCTCTTGGCCGGACACACAAATGAAGGTGTAATGTGACTTTTATGATGTAACTTTTTAAGAATCAACTTTCGAGTGAAGAGCTGCAGATCCTTCAAGGCTGTGAAATAATGAAATCCATTAGTAGGTGAAAAAGAAAGACCCCTACTAAGTACATCAAGTTCATTTTTAGAAAGGACACGGGGAGACAAATTAATCACCTGCAACCCTCCTTGTGTGTTCATCTCTAGCTGTCCACCTCCTTGTCCCTGACGTTTCGTATTCTGATGTGTTTTAACACGATTATTAGTATTCGTATGCTCAGTAGCCACTGGATTGGAGAGATTGCTAGTAGGTTGCAAATTATCATACTTAGATGTAGGTCTTAGTGAAGAAGATCTAGATCTGGAAAAGGATTCGCCCCTGCTCTGGGGTCGTGAACGATTTTGTGGGTTCCTCCATTTGTAAACCTTATTGATTTTAAAATCATTAATGTCTCTGTGGAGGTTTTTCATTTTATTTTGTTGTAACTCCTCAGCCCACTTTTGCGTATCCAGATCAATTTCCTCATTAAGTTTCTTAACAGCACCTGGTGATAGATCTTTTTTGAGTATGGAGAGTAACTCATCTATTTCTGTTTCCAGAGACACCAGGGAGGAATGATTCCTTTCTTTTAGAAGCTGCATAAAGCCCGGAGAGCAACCACTAGCCAAATCTTCTCATTGATTTTTAAATGTGATTGTCTGTGGTGTGTGCAATGCACGGGCTTGACAGCCGTGAGTGCGTCTGGGGGGCGTGGCCTGCGTGACGCATATGCCCCGCCTCCAGCTACACCATTGGTCAGTCGCGGGTCATGTGTTCTGTCACGTGACCGGTTGCCGGGGATACATAAAGGTCCTGGAAGGACACTAATACACCTTCCCTTGAGAAAGCAACGCACTGTCAATGCAAAACGCGCGTTGGGAAGGTGTTTTAGCACCCTTTCATCCCACTGGGGGGGTCTCCTATCCTTGGGTAAGTGTCCACTACTGGTTTCACTTTTGGTCCAGTTCAGCACAATTTTTCAGGAGGGCTATCATTCAGTGTTGCCTCTGATTGGCTTTTCATTTGCTATGGGGTGTTTTAGCAGCATTTTCTGCTCCCCTTCATCTAATGTTACCTCCTAATAGTCTTTCTGCTAGGTGGTTAATGTGCTGATAGGTGGCTTTTGTATACTTGTTAACTTCGTTACCTTCCACTTTACTCCTTGGAGTGGTTATCCGTTTGGGGTGTCTGCTTCTGTCCTGTACACATTGTAGATGTTTCATTGACTCTATGTGAAATTTTTACAATTTATATATTTTACTGAATAAATAATTTTCGTATTTGCTTTTAAAAGCTCTTGTTGTCTCTTGTTATTATATGAGACTGGACTGTGTTGAGGACAGGGTGGTGGCAAACTGATTGGAAGAATTATCTGCTATCCAACCAACAACCTTTTCACACTGCTCTGGCTTCAAGAGTGGTGTTCTGCGACCCCCCAGAAAGTGGGACAGGAAGATAGGACAACATGATGTGGGTGTTTGTTTTGCTCCCTAAGCAGGCACAGTTTCATCTTGCCCGCGGCCTTGACCTCTGCATGCGCCATCAGCATCACGTCCACTTCCCTGTCCCTTACCCTGCGCCTTGACCATTTTAAATGTAGTGTAATGTTTTGCAGCTTGCAAAAAAAATCAGGATTAATACCGCAGTATTTCAACACGTCCGATGACCAATTCTTGTGCCCAGTGAGGGAATACTGATGCTATTGGTCAGTGAACAAGTGTGAATATATTTTTGACACAAAAGTAGCAGACTTTAAATGCAGTATAATATTTTGCAGCTTGCAAAAAAAAACAGGATTAATACCGCAGTAATATGTGACCACCTGAGATGATGGACAAGTTTCTCTGCCTCCACAATACAGCAATGCTATTCAAATCAACCAAATCTGGCAGTATGCTGCTAACAAGCAAATAGAGCAGTAAAAATGGTGTATTATATTGCTATTCACAAAAAAATTATCAGGATTAAGAGCAAAATGAATATTATTAGCCCTGATATCTAAGGCTATTGATAGGAGTTCCAGCAGAAGAAAGAACATTTAATGGACCCTATTCTATACTATACTAGCTCTCCTCTCTCCACAAACTCTGCCTAACTAGTGCTATCAGCAGAATAAATATTTTCTTCAGAATGAGCCCTTACAAGGACTGTTAGAGTAGATTTATAATAATGGTGTGGAATCTCTGTTTGAAATAACTGGCAATTCTTTCCATCGCTCAGCTGCAGCTCTCACTACTCTGATTGTTTGACGGTTAGACTGCGACGAGCATAGGGTCCCAGGTCTTATATAGATGACTGTCAGACAATCCCTGCATGGCAATTGGCTGCCTAAAATGCACCCAACATTTAGAAATACTCAATGAGTAACGAGCATCTCGAGCACTGTGATGCTCGGGCAAGTAACGAATAGTGGCGATCATGCTCGCTCATCGCTTCTAACTACCCCACGAAGGCTCCTGTTTGGAGCGGAAGACTGTCTGTGAACTGTCAATTTGTGGACTTCAAAAATGTAATAATATGCGCTGAATATTGCACTTTATATTTTGATTGGGCAGCGCACAGCCTCTTCACTGATTCCTCTTTCTAATGTTAAACCACTCAATACCCGGAGCACATTCTCTCCTGGTGCCTTCTCTCATCTTCAAAGTGAAATTAATCAACAATTACCGCTTTCTACTGTGCCACCTGAGTGCCACGTAATCTTTCTACTCAATGTAGCCCTATAGGTAGAGGACATTTCTGCCATACAACCTAAACATACAGTTATATGAAAAAGTTTGGGCACCCCTATTAATCTTAAGCTTAATGTTTTAAAAAAATTGTTGTTTTTGCAACAGCTATTTCAGTTTGATATATGTAATAACTGTTGGACACAGTAATGTTTCTGCCTTGAAATGAGGTTTATTGTACTAACAGAAAATGTGCAATCTGCATTCAAGCAAAATTTGACAGGTGCATAAGTATGGGCACCCTTATCATTTTCTTGTTTTAAATACTCCTACCTACTTTTTACTGACTTACTAAAGCACTTTTTTTGGTTTTGTAACCTCATTGAGCTTTGAACTTCAGAGCCAGGTGTATGCAATCATGAGAAAAGCTACTTAAAGTGGCCACTTGCAAGTTGTTCTCCTGTTTGAATCTCCTCTGAAGAGTGGCATCATGGGCTCTTCAAAACAACTGTCAAATGATCTGAAAACAAAGATTATTCAACATAGTTGTTCAGGGGAAGGATACAAAAAGCTATCTCAGAGATTTAACCTGTCAGTTTCCACTGTGAGGAACATAGTAAGGAAATGGAAGAACACAGGGACAGTTCTTGTTAAGGCCAGAAGTGGCAGGCCAAGAAAAACATCAGAAAGGCAGAGAAGAAGAATGGTGAGATCAGTCAAGGACAATCCTCAGACCACCTCCAGAGAGCTGCAGCATCAACTTGCTGCAGATGATGTCACTGCATCGGTCAACTATACAACGCACTTTGCAAAAGGAGAAGCTGTATGGGAGAGTGATGCGAAAGAAGGCGTTTCTGCAAGCACGCCACAAACAGAGTCGGCTGAGGTATGCAAAAGCACATGTGGAGAAGCCAATTTATTTTTGGAAGTAGATCCTGTGGACTGATGAAACCAAGATTGAGTTGTTTGGTCATACAAAAAGGCGTTATGCATGGCGGCAAAAAAACACAGCTTTCCAAGAAAAACACTTGCTACCCACAGTAAAATTTAGTGGAGGTTCCATCATGCTTTGGGACTGTGTGGCCAATGCCGGCACCGGGAATCTTGTTAAAGTTGAGGGACGCATGGATTCCACTCAGTATCAGCAGATTCTTGACAATAATGTTCAAGAATCAGTGATAAAGTTGAAGCTACACAGGGGATGGATCTTTCAGCAAGACAATGATCCAAAACACCGCTCTAAATCTACTCAGGCATTCATGCAGAGGAACAATTACAATGTTCTGGAATGGCCATCCCAGTCCCCAGACCTGAATATCATTGAACAGCTGTGGGATCATTTGAAGAGGGCTGTCCATGCTCGGCGACCATCAAACTTAACTGAACTGGAATTGTTTTGTAAAGAGGAATGGTCAAAAATACCTTCATCCAGGATCCAGGAACTCATTAAAAGCTACAGGAAGCGACTAGAGGCTGTTATTTTTGCAAAAGGAGGATTTACTAAATATTAATGTCACTTTTCTGGTGGGGTGCCCATACTTATGCACCTGTCAAATTTTGTTTGAATGCAGAGTGCACATTTTCTGTTAGTACAATAAACCTCATTTCAAGGCAGAAACATTACTGTGTCCAACAGTTATTACATATATCAAACTGAAATAGCTGTTGCAAAAACACCAATTTTTATAAAACAATAAGCTTAAGATTAATAGGGGTGCCCAAACTTTTTCATATAACTGTACATTCCCATATGCGAACATAGGCTAACTATTGCACACTGTTCAAACCAAAGTTTAACTTTATTTCCCAAATACAGTCCCATTGTGATTACTCATACATTAAATGTTATGTAATTAATTGTCCTCAAGATCTATGCAAACTGTTCAAATAAATAAAAGAAGAAAAGAGGTTTTTTTTCAGCAAACAATTTCACATCCAGTGAACATGAAAACTTTCAACTTTCTCTTAATATACCTCACACAGCGTCTAGTTAATTTCTCTTTGAGTGGGCTTTTTACACAGTATGAAGAATATGTGCTAATTATAATTATGCTTTTATGGTAATAATACAAACCACTTAATCATCATTTCAAGAGTCCATTTATTTCAGAGAATTCAAGTGGCTAAAATAACAAATCTGAAATGAAAAATATGCATTAAACATAACTAATTCCATCTTATCTTCAATCACATAAATAACATGAATGCAACCAACCCACTCTAAGGGCGTGGTGGTGCCACCATTTAGTATTTCCAGTGCTGTTCTACTGTACGATCCCCTGGGGGTCTTAAAATACAACAAAGGAGTAAGCAATGAGGGTTTTTGATTGCTTAGATCCAAACCCTCCAAGAGGATACTGTAGAAATGTTCCCAAAAAGTAGCCAACTCCTTGACTATCTAGTGTGGTAACTCAGCAGAAAGATTACAGACTGCGTTGGACTGGCCCAGCACAAGACCGGAGGATTCTCTGGTGGGCCCTGGCAGGCACTGCATTTCTGCAGTTCATGTACTGATAACTGCTCACTAGTGTTGAGCATTCCGATACTGAAATATCGGGTATCGGCCGATATTCGCGGTATCGGAATTCCGATACTTAATTCCGATACTTTTACAATATCGAATACCGGAATCGGAAGTTCCCATAATGCCTGCGCTCTGCAGTGTCTCTGAAGTATGACAAGCTGGATGGCAGCGCTCAGCTGAGATCCAGCCTGTCATCAGAATGCCATCCCAGCGTGGGAGAATTCTCCTGATCGTTTAAAAGCCGGCGGGCGGTTAAAAGCCGCCGGCTTTTAGACAATCACACAGCCCCATACTGCTTCCCCACAGCCTCCCACCCCGATCCTCCGCTCCCCTCGCCACCTCCCATCCCGATTGTAAGTTAGGACCGGGCGGGGAGTGCAGCACCAAGGAGCGGGGAGCGAAGGACCCGGGCGGGGAAGCCGGCAGTGTAAAGACTTCACCGCCGGCTTTCCCGTTCTGTGCTGCGCTTTCCTGCAGGTTATTTCAAATGAACAGCTGAGGTATCAGGTGATGCTGATCAGCTGTTCATTTGAAGTAGCCGCGGTTCCCTCAGAGGGTTCATGTGAGTTCATGCTTGACTGCATTGCATGAACTCACATGAACTTTCCCACGGCCGCACAGGTCAGCCTCACCTCCCAGACGATCAGCCCGTCATGATTGGTGTGTGTGGGTGTCTGTGCGTGTGTCTGTGAGTGTGTGCGGGGTGTCTGTGCGTGTATCTGCGAGTGTGTGCGGGGTGTCTGTGCGATGTGTGCAGTGTCTGTGCGATGTCTGCGGTGTCGCGGCGGTGTCTGTGCGATGTCTGCGAGTGTCTGCGAGTGTGTGCGGTGTCTGTGCGATGTCTGCGGGTGTGTGTGACGCGCCCCCTGGGACATATTCCTTTTTGAGGGGAATACCCGGCACCGGATCAGATGGGGGGTTGTAGTCTCCGAGCGGCTGTGACCCGGCCCCGTGCCCAGGGCGTCAAGCTCAGTGTTATGTGGCAGTCCTACAGATGTTACTAAAGTTCTTTTGTGTCGACTACGCCACCCGTTGTGATGCGGTCACTGTGGCCGCCGCTGCAGCAGGGTCCGCTGAGGCTGATGGTGGGTGCGCAGCTTGGTGAGATAACCCCCAACGGGAGGGGTATAGCCTCAGAGGGGACAGGCGCAGAGGATGGGGGTTGTGGTGGTGTAGTGCAGACGGCAGTGAAGACAGAGTCGGGTTGTGCAGTTAAGGGTGTTTACTTACTGCAGATGTTGTACTGGTCACTCCAGCTGCTAGTGACCACCCGAGCCGTGCTGCGTCCACCAGGTCCTGGATCCAGCCAACCCCCAAACAAGTCCGGAGCGTGGCCCTGAGCTCTCCCTCTGTCCTTTCTTCAGCCGTCCCCACCAGTGATCCACCTAAGTCCAGCTCCCTCGGGCCTGCTGTTGGGACACCCTTGGCCTTGGGTTCCCTGACCCTTCATGTGGTGTGCCTTCGGGGTGAATGTGGTGGGTGACCGTGACAGACGCTGCCCACGGTCTCCGGTCTCTGGCTGGGGATTGTTTTTACCCCCACCAGTTTGGGTTCCGGTACCCTTTTGCTGACTCCTCACCCGGTGCTCTAATTTGGGTTCTTGGGTCCCTTCAGTCTTCCCCCCTCTGGGTCTTTCTCTTTCTTCTCCTCTCTCACTCTGGGTCTTGGTCTTTCTTCTCTCCTCTCCTGACTTGTTCTCTGCAGCTGACTCACTTCCTGCATCTTATCCTCTGCATCTGACCCTGATCTTAGTTGGTGCCCACCTTATATATCCCTCTATGTGTGAGCTCAGGTGACCAGCACCCAATGAGCTCCTATCACTACCCAGACTGCACCCCCTATCTGCCCCTACACTACATGGGATGTACCACCCCCCTCCCACTCCAGCCAGGAACAGACTCGGTCGTACCTGCACATTTCTAAGTGGGAGTACCGTCGGCCTGTTCCTCGGAAATGGGATGTATGTAGTGCATGCAGCCTACCGAGCTCAGATCCACTCTCCATCCTTACCCGGGAGTGGAATATCACACCTCTGGGTTGAGGCGCAATACCCCTGTAGCAGCCGAATCCTCAGGGTGCTACATTCCCCCCTGGTAAACCACAGCACGTCCTCGGGCTGTAAAGACAAAAACACCAAAACATACAAAATTTTTCATATAAACATATAAAACATATAAAAACATTATATATATAACATATCTTAGCAGATAAAACTTTCTCGTCGTCTCTTGTTTCAGGTTCCTCCTCCGGACGCTGTGCACCGTGTGTCCGGGAAAAGTGCGACAGTCTCTTAGAAAATCTGGTTTTCTATAAAACCGGTAGGGGGCGCTTTAGGAAGCGCAACTATATACAGGGGAAGTTGGCCGCTCTCAGTCCTCGGCCAGGTAGAGGGAAGGGAATGGCTGCTCACAGTCCTCAGCCTGTGGGATGAAGGGGTTAACGGGTAAACAGTTCACTGGTCCCAACGGGGACTATTTTAGCAGCAACGGTTCACTGTGCCCCGACAGGCAACTATATACAGTCTCTACTCCCGTCCTCAACGACGGCTCCCTCCTGCTTTTTCTTAGTGATACGGTGTTGCTTCAGACCCGTCCGGGTCCTCTGGCTCCTCCTCCCGTTCTCTCGCAAACTCTGCTAGCTGCTGACGACAACACTCAGTACGCTCAGCGGCGACTGCCCGAGTTTCTCCGGTGAACCCCATCAAATCTTCTCCCGTGGGGTCCCACACGAATTGGGCTTCTTCTAAAGGAGGCGAGACCCGAGTCACGGGCTTCGGAGCCGGGATCAGGGGCTCACACAAGGGCCCTAGTCTTTGTTGCCGCTCCAGCTCATGGTATCCTTCGGGCCAGATGAAGGGCCGCCCGTCCGGCCATGTGAGCTGGCTGAAGAGGTCCTCCCCCAGGTGTGGCACCCTTGGTATTACGGGCGCGGGCGCGGTGGTGGTGGCGCCCGGGTTGCCCAGGCCTTGCGGCCAGGCCTGGGGCACCTGGAAAGTGAAGGGCACCGTTAGGACGGCGGCGCCCTGGGCTACCCGGCCTTGCGGCCAGGCCGGAGGCTCCGCGGAGGTAGGGGGCGCTGTTGGTGATGCGGCGCCCGGGGGTACTAGGCCTTGCGACCAGGCTGGTGGTATTTCCTGCTTTGTCACGCTCCGGGTCGAGGCGCGTGACGTCACAGGGGTCGCTGCGGCGGCTTCCGGTCGGGACCTAGTCCATAGCGGTGACATGGCGGCTACGGGCACAGCAGGGGGACTTTCGGGCTCTGCGACGGGGAGCTGGGGCAGGTGGGCGGTTTCTCGGCTTGGGGTATAGGCGTCCCCTTTACCTGCCTCCATGCGTTCGGCTCCCTTCTCGGCGCCGTCTCCGGCCTTGGGTCCTCCCGCGCCATCCTCAGAGGCGGTCTGCTTCCTCTTCCAGGGTAGCGTGCTCCGTTGACTGGTCTCTGCTTGCTGGGCCATCTCCCGGCTCCACTCCGCCAGTATCTCACGCTGTACCCGGGCCATCCTCCTTGCGAGGCCCTCCAGGGCAGTTTGTGCACACTCCCGGTCTCGGGGGAGCTGCGCTAAGATCTCCGCTAGACCTAGCGGGGTTGTGGACTCTAGCAGGCTCCTGACCATCGGGTCGGTGCTGCTCTGCTCTGCTTCCGGCAGGCTCCTGGCCAGCGGGCCGGTGCTGCTCTGCCCTCCTTCCTCGGTCTCTAGCAGACTCCTGGCCAGCGGGCCGGTGCTGTTCTGCTTTTTCTCCATCTCCGGGTGAGTTCCTTCGCTACTCCTCGTTCGACCTCTTGCCTCCGGGTGCGCTCGCTCCAGACTGCTCCAAGCGACACCCATCTTTTCTCTTCTCTTTCGTCTCCTCCCACTTCGAGGGCGGTCCCGGGGCAACTCGGTGACTGTCAGCTCCAGGGGGAGTTCTTTCACGCTGACAGACACCTCCAGCATCACAGTCTCTGTTGGTGGGGGCGGTTTCCACTTTTGGCGCCATTTTCTGTCCTGGCCCACGATGGGAGGTGGCCTCTTGCCCTCCTTTGGCACGCCCATAATGGCGTCCGCTGCTCTTCCAAGGCGGGAAATCTGCGGTTTTGGCGGGAAGCGTCGCCCAGTGGCGGGAAACTCTGCAGATGGCGGGAACAAGTTGGAAATGGCGGACAATCGGCGGGAAACGACTGGTGATGGAGTCCGATGGCGTGGACCCTCCGGAACCGGCGGGAGACTTCTTTCTGAGGTAAACTTGCACTTTTCTTCAGGCACGCAGTACCCGGGTGTTGCGGGCACGTAATCCTGCCGACTACGCCAAAGTTGACGCGCCCCCTGGGACATATTCCTTTTTGAGGGGAATACCCGGCACCGGATCAGATGGGGGGTTGTAGTCTCCGAGCGGCTGTGACCCGGCCCCGTGCCCAGGGCGTCAAGCTCAGTGTTATGTGGCAGTCCTACAGATGTTACTAAAGTTCTTTTGTGTCGACTACGCCACCCGTTGTGATGCGGTCACTGTGGCCGCCGCTGCAGCAGGGTCCGCTGAGGCTGATGGTGGGTGCGCAGCTTGGTGAGATAACCCCCAACGGGAGGGGTATAGCCTCAGAGGGGACAGGCGCAGAGGATGGGGGTTGTGGTGGTGTAGTGCAGACGGCAGTGAAGACAGAGTCGGGTTGTGCAGTTAAGGGTGTTTACTTACTGCAGATGTTGTACTGGTCACTCCAGCTGCTAGTGACCACCCGAGCCGTGCTGCGTCCACCAGGTCCTGGATCCAGCCAACCCCCAAACAAGTCCGGAGCGTGGCCCTGAGCTCTCCCTCTGTCCTTTCTTCAGCCGTCCCCACCAGTGATCCACCTAAGTCCAGCTCCCTCGGGCCTGCTGTTGGGACACCCTTGGCCTTGGGTTCCCTGACCCTTCATGTGGTGTGCCTTCGGGGTGAATGTGGTGGGTGACCGTGACAGACGCTGCCCACGGTCTCCGGTCTCTGGCTGGGGATTGTTTTTACCCCCACCAGTTTGGGTTCCGGTACCCTTTTGCTGACTCCTCACCCGGTGCTCTAATTTGGGTTCTTGGGTCCCTTCAGTCTTCCCCCCTCTGGGTCTTTCTCTTTCTTCTCCTCTCTCACTCTGGGTCTTGGTCTTTCTTCTCTCCTCTCCTGACTTGTTCTCTGCAGCTGACTCACTTCCTGCATCTGATCCTCTGCATCTGACCCTGATCTTAGTTGGTGCCCACCTTATATATCCCTCTATGTGTGAGCTCAGGTGACCAGCACCCAATGAGCTCCTATCACTACCCAGACTGCACCCCCTCTCTGCCCCTACACTACATGGGATGTACCACCCCCCTCCCACTCCAGCCAGGAACAGACTCGGTCGTACCTGCACATTTCTAAGTGGGAGTACCGTCGGCCTGTTCCTCGGAAATGGGATGTATGTAGTGCATGCAGCCTACCGAGCTCAGATCCACTCTCCATCCTTACCCGGGAGTGGAATATCACACCTCTGGGTTGAGGCGCAATACCCCTGTAGCAGCCGAATCCTCAGGGTGCTACATGTGCGGTGTGTGTGCGATGTCTGCGGGTGTGTGCGGTGTCTGTGCGATGTCTGCGGGTGTGTGCGGTGTCTGTGCGATGTCTGCGGGTGTGTGCGGTGTCTGTGCGATGTCTGGGGTGTGTGTGCGTGCAGGCAGACATAGGCCGATGTGACACTACTACTCCCATCGGCCTATGTCTGTCCCCCGTCCACTCGTGCCAGCAGGATCAGCTCGATGGGAGCAGTAGTTCCCATCAGCCTGATCCTGCTATTTAAATTGCCCTACTGTGTCCCCAATAAATTTTAAATACATGTCATTGGTGGCCAGTGGTTACCTACAACAATATGTTTGACATGTTTCTATCTATGTATGATTCTCTATTCCTTCTATTCTAAATTGTCGGGTACCGCTGCTGAATTGCCGGCCGGCTTTTTTAAAGAGACAGTGCATGAAAACACAATTATTTTTTAAAATAAATCCTTTACACTAAATGACAAGTACAGTAAGCAACACTGTCACTGTACTTCATATATATGTGACTGACATGTTTCTATCTATCTAATCTATGTGTGATACTCTATTCTTTCTGTTGTAAACTGTCGGGTACCGGTGTATGCCGCTGATGAATTGCCGGCTTTTCGCGTAATACATTCTACATTATTCTTAGTTGTTTTACTTCATGTAGAATTAACCTACAAGGAAAGAAAGGGTTTATGTTCATTCCGATATTTGTGTCCCATTGACTTGCATTGGTTTCCGGTATCGGAATCGGCGATATTCGATACTTTTTGGGTATCGGTCCGATCCAATTCGATACGATATTTCCTGATATCGGAAGATATCGCTCAACACTGCTGCTCACTGTTTTTCTCTGGACAACCCAGGACAGATGTGATGCATTCATAAAAATGGAAACGCTGCAGCTCACTTCAGACTGATCAGATCACTGCCTGCTCTGGTCACCTTGCTATCCCCTTCTTTCCCAGGTTGTAAAGAAAGGTGTAGCTGGTAAAGTATTACGCTGCCGGTTCCCTATGAGGAAATACACAATGTGTGAAGATACTCTGATGTTTGTAGGGGAAGGGTCTCCAATATGTTAGGGATGCTATGGAGAGCTCTCTTATTAAGTATGGGTGAGGTCACAGTAAGGGCAAATGTAGATGTGCAGACTGAAGTTTGAGGGAAATTCCAGCATTTGGAAAAATGATGGGTAAATTAAAATGTCATGTTTATGGGTAAATTTAAAAACAGGGAAAATTTAAAAACTTATTGAATAAAGAAAATAGAGAGACACTGGATCTACGTGTTTAGAGCTTAGAGCTTTAATTCCTGATGTGCACACTACAGTCATTAAACGACTATTGACATTGCATTATACATCATGCAAGCCAATCGGCAGTTGGTTACTACTCTGTGTAGATAGGCCAATATAATTCTATGCACACAGAACGATCGTTAATATGATCTTTCTGTGTGTCTAGAAAATTATTGTTTTTGGCAGAACTTGTTTTGTTTTCATAACATAATATGCTGCAGAGAGATGATTTTAGAGCAAGCTTAAAAATCATTGCACCCCAAAAATGAGCGTTTTGCTGGTTCGTCAGGTGATTATTGGATTTTTTTGATGGGTCGATAGTTGAGAACAATCATTCCTATGAATGATCATTTCTCAATTATCAGCTTGACAAGATTGGAGATCAGGATAAGAGCAGACTACGACGCAGCTACTACCACTTAAGAATGGTGGGCTCCAAAAATGATTTATTCTGGTGGGCCAAATTATTCCAGTTCAATGCTGATTAAAGGTACAGCATCTCATATGTGTTCAAAGGCGAAAGTACATCCTAAAAGCTTGTGTCATAATGCTTTGGTTTATCACTAGACTTTGGGGAACCATATGTGATATTGGCAGAAATACAGATTTGCTCATTCTTAATTTTTTGAGGATTTTGTTTGCTATTGTGCAAACAAAAATAAAGTTTCCCATTATTCAAATTGAATATATCATTAACACATGCAGGAAAAACCCTTGAAACTGCAATTCACAGTACATCCACATATAGACACTTGGCATAAACATCTCCCAGCAGAGTATCACAAAATCATGTTTTATTTTTTTTTAAAAAAGCTGGTCATCTCAGGGTTTTACATAGAACTTGTAAAGGGCTGGCAATGCAGGTAAAATTATGGCACTGATTAATTAAGACTGCCATTTCATATGCCAGTCATAATGAGGGCCATGAAGGAATAAGATACCCCAACTCATTAGGAGGCACGCAGCACTGAATGAATTTGGCGCAACATATCAGGGACTAGAGTAACATTTCTGGAGTAAGAAATGCTGTAATTTTAGAAGAATTTGACAGGTAAGCATAGCCATGCCCTATTATGGCGACTCCCCAACTCAGCCCATTTTGAAGGGTCTGCCTGAAAATGGCATGAAATAGCCAAAGATTGCAAAATTAATGTGGAATTTTATGTTTTTCAAAAAAATTCATGGATAGATTCAATAGCACTTAAATAATCTAGCAACTGCATTGACTTGTGGTTAAAGACTTCTGTTGAAACAACTGGAAATTGATGTGTGGTGTATGACTCTTTAGTAAAACAAAATATGGCACGTAGAGTAGTAGTCATCTCATGATAGGACAGCTAAATTAAATGCAGGGAAGGTGGATGGATCAACGGTTTGAGAATCATGTTAAGTTTAATATAGGATTCATGTGGTATCTTTGTACAATAAGTAATCTCTTAATTTACTTTGGCGAATTGAAATATTCAAGTAATATCCTTAAGTTGTAATTAGTTGTACATGTTTTGAAAGCAGAATTTTTTTCCAAGAAGCAGTATCACACATTTCCACACTTCGCTTAAAGGGGTACTTCATTAGGAACAAGTTACCGCCAATCAAACACTGGCGATGCTCAATTCATTCTCTATGGGACTCAAGGTTGTCAACCATTTAGAAATTCATGGTCAGTAAAGCACTTTTTTGCCCTGTCTGTAAAAAAAATTAAGACTTACGTGATTTTTTTGAGGCTGAAGAAGCTTGTACAGATTATTCTGACTGTAATTATCATCATTTTGCAGCTTACAGTGAATTCAGCTAATATCTTCATATCAGAATTACGGGCTGCAGACATTTATCACTTAAAATCATAATAATTTGTTATGGTCTCACAATAAATTGTCCAGAAAAAGTAAAAAGTCAAGTTGGTAGCCCTAATGGGTGTAACATACCTGGCGGCGTCCTTGCATGGTGGTCCATCTCCCACTGTGCAAGAGCGCGCACTTGATCTCCAGTCCAGAATGTCTCTCTGGCTTCCCTCCATGCTGTCTGTTTGTGTCTGTTTCTGCTGCTTAAGGGCGGCGCCCGATCACTTCCTGCTTTTTGTACCTGCTGTGGGTCACACCCCTTGTGCGTCCTCAGCCTATTGCTGTCTGTCACCTGGTATATAGCTCAGCTGCTCCCATCTATCCCCGCCTGAGCATAGTGTTTCATTCAGTGTGTGCGTGCACTCTGAAGGTGCCAGGTCCTGTTCTTTGTCTCCTGTCTTGCGGTATCAGTTCCCGTGTCTGAACTGAGTCCTGTCTATGTCTCCTGCCTTGCGGTATCAGTTCCCGTGTCTGAACTGAGTCCTGTCTATGTCTCCTGCCTTGCGGTATCAGTTCCCGTGTCTGAGCTGAGTCCTGTCTTTGTCTCCTGCCTTGCGGTATCAGTTCCCGTGTCTGAACTGAGTCCTGTCTGTGTACTCTTGCCTGCTGCCTTTCCTGGAGGCTGTATTTCCAGGCCTGTCTGAACACGCTCCTAGCCTGTTCCTCCCGCCTTCTAGAGGCCGATTACCTAGATCCGTTCCTGTATCTTGTCTGTCCTGTCTGAACACGCTCCTTGCCTGTTTGTCCTGCCTCTCTGGGGGCCGATTACCCAGACCTGCTCCTGTATCTTGTCTGTCCTGTCTGAACACGCTCCTTGCCTGTTCGTCCCGCCTCTCTGGGGGCCGTATTCCCAGACCCGCTCCTGTGTCGGTCTCCTCCGTACACTCAGTTCCAGTCCGTACTCTCTCCTATCTTTCATCTGTCTTTTCTCTATGTCCGTTCCTTTCCTTTTTCTGCAGAGTCTGAACTCGTACCTAACTCCTGCCTGTTGTCTCTGTACTCCCGTTTGTGAGTTTGTGGTCCACTCGCTACTTCACTGCAAGTACCCTGTGGGTGTCTGGCTCTGCCTTTCCCTTCCTGTCTGTTCCGTGTGAACAGAGCCCTGTCCCCCCTACTCAGCCTTGCCTGCTCTGACTCCTTTGCTCACTGCTCCGGCGGTTCTAGCCTGCTCTGACTCCTTTGCTCACCGCTCCGGCGGTTCTAGCCTGCTCTGACTCCTTTGCTCACCGCTCCGGCGGTTCTAGTCTGCTCTGACTCCTTTGCTTACCGCTCCGGCGGTTCTAGCCTGCTCTGACTCCTTTGCTCGCTGCTCCGGCAGCCTTGCTCCGCTCTGACCCTTTTGCTCGCTGCTCTGGCAGTCTCACTCCACTCTTGCTCACCGCTCCAGGCGGCCTCGTCCTGCTTTACTCTTGCTCACTGCTCCAGCAGTCTCGCTCAGCTCTGATCCTTTGTTCACCGCTCCTGGCGGCCTTGTCCTGCTCTACTCTTGCTCACCGCTCCAGGTGGCCTTGTCCTGCCCTGTTCTCGCTCACCTCTCTGGGCGGCCTCACTCTGCTGTGTTTGTCCGCCACATCTGTGGTTCTGTTCCTGAGTCCCAGTGTGTACTGGGTCCTATCCCGCCAGTGTCCCTACCTGCTAGTGCCTCCCTGTCTGCACTCTAGCTGTGCTTGCCTGTACCCCTCTGCCTGTATTGTTCCTGAGTCCCAGTGTGTACTGGGTCCTATCCCGCCTGTGTTCCTACCTGCTAGTGCCTCCCTGTCTGCACTCTAGCTGTGCTTGCCTGTACCCCCCTGCCTGCATACCCGCCTGCCTGCATACCAGTCGTGCCTGCCTATACCCACCAGTCTGTGTGCCAGCCTACCAGTCTGTTCCTGTATTCCCCTGTGTGGGTCAACAGCCGTGTCCGGGGTCTGTCCTGGAGTAGCACCTGGTCCCTCTGCTCGGTTCCTCCTTGGTGCACTGGCGTCGTATGCCGTCGTGCGACCCTGGTCGGATCGGGTGAATACCTAGTTAAGCCCCTCCAGGCATTCACTCTCCGGCACGGTCCAGTGGAATCACTACAATCACACGCACACGCCGCTCAGCCCGGGCGTGTGCATAACAATGGGACTGCTGGAGATTTTTTTGAAAGTCCCATGGAGCTACTTTTGGAAGTCATATAGAGAAGGGGATCTGAGTGATCGGACCTCTATAGATTTTTTTAATAAATACCCCTTTCTTTTCAGACACAAATTATTCACAATTAGGGTGCAGTTTATAGAAGAAACAGACAAGTTTATTTCATTCTTTTAAATAACAATTTAATATAAACTGAACTGTGATTTTGCTTATAGCTGTCAAGCTGGCCTTTTTACCTCAGTCCATGTATGTACTAACAGGTAATGCTGTAAAAGTAATTTATTACTTAAATATTTATAAAATAGGAAAACAGGATGTGCCATGGAATAAAGGAAAATCTCTGAAATGCGAGAAGGCATAGAAGCGTTTGTATAAATATTAAGGATTATGTACAATCCTATTGCAGAAGCATCCTGAGTCGGAATAATTTTTGGGATAATATTTGTTTTCTTATTATAAGCTTATACCTCCAAGTTCAAGATGTTACATCTGTAGAGACATACTAATCTCTAATCATTCTGCACAGAAATGATCTATTGAATGTGTTCTTTTAATATGAATTTTACAAACCACACAGTCACATTTCACATGCATGCTAGATGGCTACGAACAATGTTCTAACCATTGCCAGAACACTAATAGTACAGAATAAGCTATATATACTTTATAAATAATTCACAATCCTCGCTCAACTTCTGCATATAAAACAATGGTATGCAGTGCAAAGATCAGCCTTTAAACTAAAACCACATGCTCAATATTGCATTGGTCTTCCTTGTGCCACTTAAATAGATATAATCATTTAAAGCAGGGGTGGAGAACAATTTTTCTGCCAGGGAACATTTGGATATTCATACCATCATTTGGGTGCCATACAAAATTATTAACTTGAAATTTTACTGCTATACTTGGTGAAAAATTTAATTAATGCATCCTTAACGTGATGGTTGGAACTGCTTCTCTTTGGTGCAGTGTGTGAACGAAGATAGTATTAATGACACTACTTGCAACTAGTGATGAGCGAGCACTAAAATGCTCGGGTACTCATTGCTCGGGTCGAGCAAATTGGAATACTCGGGTGCTCAACCCGAGCAACGAGCCCAATGTAAGTCTATGGAAAACTCAAGCATTTTTCAGGCGACTTCCCTCAGGGGTCTGCAGAGGTCCTAAAAATTGCCCAAATCGACGGGAACAGTGCTCAAATGACATGGGAACAGCATGGGGAAGACCCCTGGAAGCATTTATGATTCCCAGGTCACTGCTGTCACCAACGTTGTCAGAGTATTATGCCACTTTTACGGACTCACAATAAAACATACAAAAACAAAACCAAAATGGATTTTCCTGGGAAATATATTATATATTACAAAATATATATATCCTTTTCAGGGTAATAACTTGGATATGAGGCAAAATAAATAACCAAAACCCAAAATACTCCTCCACACCTTGGGCTATGTTCACACGTAGCGTTTTTGATGCGTTTTTGCACTTTTGCATTGCTTTCAACAAAGACAAATGCATTCACTGGAAAATGTCATATTGACATTTTACAACCTTATCTGGCCATGTGGTGTGACACATCATTAGACACATGCATACAGTGCTGAAAAGACATGGGAACAGCATGGGGAAGACCTCTGGAAGCATTTCTGACTCCCAGGTCACTGCCTAAAAGTGTGCCCATCATAAGTGATCCTGGGCGCATGCGAAGATGCCTCCCGCCATGCACCTGTCATTGTAGACTTTCAACAATCACCGTCCATGTCCTTGTCCCAGTGCAGCATTCAGTTGTCCCTACCCCATTCCTTGGAATGCAAGCGCAAGTATGCAGAAAGCCACCCACCCACTCACAGGCTGCAATACTATACTGCCAAATTTTTGACAGCTGCTTGCCCTTGAAATGTGGCCTTTTAGGCTCGTGGAGGTGGAAGCTTTTCACAACCTCATGCTGGCGGCAGCCGGATGTCCATACTCGGTCCCCAGGCGCCACTGTTTCTCCCGGTGTTGTCTCCGTCTTCCACAAGCACGGGTCCCACAACATTACCCGTGCCCTCCCCAGTGCACTTAATGGGAAGGACCACCTAACCACAAACACGTGGACAGGTGAATGTGGCCAGGGACGGTATGGAGCCTGTCCACAGCTTTTTTTGCTGAGTTGTATTTCATCACAGCCATATTCTTTAGTTTGGTGAAAGGACTTGGGAAACCATATCTACCCAGCTGCCATTTCTCCCAGGAAGTCCTTTAAAGCTGCTTTCACTTGAAATGTGGCCTTTTACCCTCGTAGAGGCAGAAACTTTTCAGAACCTCATGCCGGAGGTGGCCGGGTGTCCATACTCGGTCCCCAGCCGCCACTCTTTCTCCCAGTGTCGTCTCCACCTTCCACAAGCATGGGTCCCACAACATTACCCATGCCCTCCCCAGTGCACTTACTGGGAAGGACCACCTAACCACAAACACGTGGACAGGTGAATGTGGCCAGGGACGGTATGGAGCCAGTCCACAGCTTTTTTTGCTGAGATGTATTTCACCACAGCCATATTCTTTAGCTTTGTGAAAGGACTTGGGAAACCATATCTACCCAGCTTTCGTTTCTCCCATAAAGTACTCTAAAGCTGCTTTCACTTGAAATGTGGCCATTTAGGCACGTGGAGGCAGCAGCTTTTCATAACCTCATGCCGGCAGCGGCCGGGTGTCCATACTCGGTCGCTAGCCGCCACTATTTCTCCCAGTATCATCTCCGCCTTCCACAAGCACAGGTCCCACAACATTACCCGTGCCCTCCCCAGTGCACTTACTGGGAAGTACCGCCTAACCACAAACACGTGGACAGGTTAATGTGGCCAGGGATGGTATGGAGCCAGTCCACAGCTTTTTTTGCTGAGTTGTATTTCACCACAGCCATATTCTTTAGCTTTGTGAAAGGACTTGGGAAACCATATCTACCCAGCTGTCATTTCTCCCAAGAAGTCCTTTAAAGCTGCTTTCACTTGAAATGTGGCCTTTTAGGCTCGTGGAGGCGGAAGCTTTTCATAACCTCATGCCGGCGGCAGCCGGATGTCCATACTTGGTCCCCATCCGCCACTATTTCCCCCGGTGTCGTCTCCGCCTTCCACAAGCACGGGTCCCACAACATTACCCGTGCCCTCCCCAGTGCACTTAATGGGAAGGACCACCTATCCACAAACACGTGGACAGGTGAATGTGGCCAGGGACGGTATGGA
This sequence comes from Phyllobates terribilis, assembly GCF_046119375.1. Lineage (NCBI taxonomy): Eukaryota > Metazoa > Chordata > Amphibia > Anura > Dendrobatidae > Phyllobates > Phyllobates terribilis. The sequence goes on from NW_027362762.1 coordinate 898,601,418, forward strand.
GCCAGTCCACAGCTTTTTTTGCTGACAGTTGTATTTCACCACAGCCATATTATTGGGCTTGGTGAAAGGACCTGGGAAACCTTATCTACCCAGCTGTCATTTCTCCCCGGAAGTCCTCTAAAGCTGCTATCACTTGAAATGTGGCCTTTTAGGCTCGTGGAGGCAGAAGCTTTTCATAACCTCATGCCGCGGGAGCCAGGTGTCCATACTTGGTCCCCAGCTGCCACTAGTTGTATTTAGCTCAGTGAAAGGACTGGCATATAGGGAAACTGAATCTACCCTCGGGGGCATTTCTCCCAGGAAGTCCTCTAATGCAGCTTGTTGCAGAAGCAATGACAGCCGGTCCAACATCAACTTGCACTTGTCGGTGGTGCTTTGACACACAAACATCTTTCTTTGCTCATTTAATTTCATGAATACAGAGTTGGACAATGGCCTTATCTGCAATGCGGTTTAAGAAAAAACATGCATAAGCATGTCCGATCCACATTAAAGAAGCAGCCATAGAGTGTCGGGGAACCTTCCCCCACACTTTTCTTAGCCAGGGCTGCTTCTCGGCAGGGTTGGACCGGCCTACCAGAGAACCGGAGACTCCTTGGGCGGGCCCTGGCTTCTCCTTCAGGAGAGTTCATAGTGTCAAGGTGAGGCCATGATGATGATAGAGGTCACCATCTGCTTAGTTTTCTGTTACTTGGAATGCAAGCGCAAGTATGCAGCCAGCCACCCACCCACTCACCCACCCACAGGCCGCAAAACTAAACTGCCAAATTTCTGGGCAGCTGCTTGCACTTGAAATGTGGCCTTTTAGGCTCGTTGGGCGGGAAGCTTTCCACAATCTTATGATGGTGGTGGCGACTGTTTATCCATACTCGGTCCCCAGCCGCCATTATTTTTCCCGGTTTCGTCTCCGCCTTTCACAAGCACGGGTCCCATAACATTACCCGTGCCCTCCCCAGTGCACTTACTGGGAAGGACCGCCTACCCACAAACACGTGGACAGGTGAATGTGGCCAGGGATGGTACGGAGCTAGTCCACAGCTTTTTTTGTGACAGTTGTATTTATCTAGGTGAAAGGACTGGCATAGATGGAAACAGTATCTACTCTGGGTGTCATTTCTCCATCACCATGTTCCACCCATCGTCACACTCGACCATGCCTGGCTTTATGTTCAGCAGTGAGAGCCACAGATCAAGCTGCTGTGTTACAGCTTTCAACAACTCTGCAGCGCTGGGCGGTTTGTCAATTAAGCATGTTATCTTCAGCACAGCCTGTTGCCGCTTGGCCAAGGCAGTGCAACAGCGCTGTCAGCTTGTGACTGATGTGGTCATTTTGGAGATGGAGTAGGAAGTGCAGGAGCTGAACAATGTGATTACATTGAGGTTAAATTGGTGACGCTATTTTTCATACTAAAGAAAGATCCTATTGTTTGTTTTTTTTACGTTAATTTTTAAGACAAATACATTCACCAGGAAATGTAATTTTAACAATTTACAACCTTATCTGGCAATGTGGTGTGTGACACATCATCAGACACATCCTGTTTTATTTATGATGGAGAGACCATGAAAGTCATAAAGCCTATTTTTATAGGGCCATCAGATGGCCCTTACTATTCTTAAAAGGCCAGCAGTCGGCCCTCGCTATTGTTAGAGGGTCATCAGCCGGCTATGCTTTGTTTTTCCCATTATTAACAAGTGAGTCTCCTATACTGTTTTTGCATATCCAGTGACTGCAAGGGCGCCAAAAATTTGGATGCAACCCAATACCCCTTTGAAGAGACATAGAGGAGGGTCTCAGTAAAAAAAATGTTCCCATTATAAAGGAGCGGGTCTCCTATAGTGGTAATGCCCATGCCGTGACTGCAAGGGCTGCCAAAATTTGGGAAAAACCCCTCTAAGAATTTAAAGACACATAGAGCAGGGCCAAAGTAACGACAAATTCCCATTAGAAAGGAGAGAGTCTGCAATACAGTTATAGGGTATGCAGTGAGTCCAATGGTTGACCAATTTTAGGAAAAACCCCACTAAGAATTTAAAGACACATAGAGCAGGACCACAGTAACAAGTACGACATGTTCCCATTAGAAAGTAGATGGTCTGCTATAAAGTTATAGGTTATGCAGTGAGTCCAACTGCTGACCAATTTTAGCAAAAACCCCACTAAGAATATAAAGACACATAGAGCAGGGCCACAGTAACGACAAATTCCCATTAGAAAGGAGAGAATCTGTGTTATAGTTATAGGGTATGCAGTGAGTCTAACGGCTGACCAATTTTAGGAAAAAACCTACTAAGAATTTAAAGACACATAGAACAGGGCCACAGTAACGACAAATTCCCATTAGAAAGGATAGAGTCTCCCATAGTGTTGGCCTGTGCAGTGAATGCAAGGGCTGCCAAAAATTTGGATGCACTTCAATGCCCCTTGGAAGAGACGTGGAGGAGGGCCTCATGAAAAAATGATCCCATTAGAAAGGCGCGGGCCTCCTATACTTGTAATGCCCATGCACAAGTGAATGGGCTGACAAACATTTACCCCTGGGGGGTATCCATGAACATACTGTATACATTTTTTTTTTACGGGCATCATAAACACCCTTTAAAAAAAATATGTGGGTGTTGCATCACAGACCACTGTCACCCTGGTGACATGGTGGTGGAGGATGAGGAGAAGGAGGAGGACAAGAGCAAATAGCCAAAATCAGGAAGCATATACCAATGTGTGGGTGTGAAAAAGTGCACGGGAATACACCTCCCAAGAAAAGACACTGGATTTAAGTTTATGTTACGCTGCTATTCGGTGGTGTTGAGAAGTCTGGCCCAATAAAGCCCTTGTTCATTTTTATTAGAGTCAGCCTGTCAGCATTTTCAGTTGACAGGCGCATGCGCTTATCAGTTAAAATTACACCAGCGGCGCTAAAAACCCGCTCTGATAAAACGCTGGCGGCAGGGCAAGCCAGGAACTCCAAGGCATAGAGATCCAGTTCATTCCACATATCAAGCTTGGATACCCAATAATTATAAGGCATAGAGGAATCACGGAGGACGTTGGTACGCTCGGCAAGGTACTCCATCAGCATATTCCAAAACTTTGCACTCTTTGTGAAAGTACCCCATGCCTCAGGGCCTGTGCGATGGAAGGAGCTGAGAAAACTCTCCCAGAACTCTGACAGTGTTCCCCTGCCTCTGCTGGATTGAAGTTGTGTCTCTCTCACCTGTACTCCTTGGTTGTCGAACGAAGTGTGCACCAGCGTTTTCAGATGGGAATTGTTTTAATAGTTCCGCTACAAGGGCCTTCTGGTACAGCCCCATTTTTGAAGACCTATCTGCCTCAGGAATAAAAGATTTAAAGTTCTCCTTGCAGCGTGGGTCTAGAAGTGTCACCATCCATTAATGACTGTCACCCAAAATTTTGAGAACGCGAGGGTCATGGGAAAGGCAGCGTAACATAAACTCAGCCATGCGTGGCAGACTACTAACAGGCAAGACTTCCGTGTCCTCACCAAGAGGATGAGTGACCATGCTCTCCTCCTCCTCCTCTCTGTCCTCTGGCCATCCATGCTGAAAAGACGGTATGACAGCTGTGCAGGTAGTACCGTCTATAGTGATTGAAACTAGCTCCTGTCCTTCCTCCTCATCCTCTTCTTCATTGTCACCCAAACCACGTTGGGATAAAATTAGGCTTGGCTGTGTGTAATCACCCAGTATGGTTCCTTGCTCCATCTCATCGTGCTCCGCCTGCATTGCATCCTCTTTGATTGTGAGCAGAGAGCATTTCAGAAGACAGAGAAGAGGGATGGTGATGCTAAATAAGGCGTCATCGCCGCTCACGATCTTGGTGGAGTCCTCAAAGTTTTGGAGGATGGTACATATCTCTGATATCCGTGTCCACTCCTGAGGTCTTATGTGTGGAGTCTGAACTGAATACCGACGGCCTTGTTGATTCTGGAACTCAACAACTGCCCTCTTCTGCTCACAAATCCTTCCCAACATCTGCAGTGTAGAGTTCCAACGCGTGGGGACATCACACACCAGTCTGTGAGCCAGAAGCTGAAAATGCTGCTGAAACACGGTAAGGATGGCTGAAGCTGTAGCTGACGTTCTAAAATGGGCACACAGGCGGCGTACTTTAAAAAGCAGATCCGACAGCTCGGGGTAGGATTTTAGTAACCGCTGAAGCTCGAGGTTAAGCACATGGGCCAGGCATGGTATGTGTGTGAGCTCGCCTCGCCTCAGAGCCGCCACCAGGTTCCTGCTGTTTCAGAGCTGTCCACAACTCTACAGCATTGTGGGGTTTGTCACCTAAGCACATTAGCTTCAGCACAGCCTGTTGCCGCTTGGCCGAGGCAGTGCTTCCATGCTTCCAGCTTGTGACTGATGTGGTCATTTTGGAGACAGAGGCTAAAGAGGAGGAGGAAGTTGAGGATGAGGTGCAGGAGTTGTAGAATGTGCGGGCAACCCTGATTGACCTAGGGCAGGCAATCCTTGGCGTCAAGAGGACATATTCCGTCCCAAGGTCCGACTGGGTCCCGGCTTTCACTATGTTAACCCAGTGTGCCATCAGTGAGATGTACCGTCCCTGCCCACAAGCACTTGTCCACGTGTCCGTGGTTAGATGGACTTTCACAATAACTGCGTTGTTGAGGGCATGGTTAATGTTTTGGGACACGTGCTTGTGTAATGTGGGGATGGCACACCGGAAGAAACAGTGGTGGCTGGGGACTGAGTACCGAGGTACGGCTGCCGCCATGAGGTTGCGGAATGCTTCCGTCTCCACGAGCCTAAAAGACAACATTTTGAGCCCAAGCAGTCGTAAAATGTGAAAATTTAGTAGTGTGGCCTGAGGGCATTGCCTGCATATTTGCGCTTTAGTTCCAAGGACTGGGGTATGGACAACTGAACACTGCGCTGGGACAAGGAAATGGACGTGCTTCCTGATGCTGCTACTTGAGAGTGCGCAACAACAGGTGCAGGGCAGGAGTCATCTTCGCTTGCACCATAGACAGGGGATTGGCGTGCATGCACAACAGCAGAAGAAGCAATGGTGCCACCTGCAGACACAGTTCCTGGACTCTGGGGTCCTACCCACAAAGTCGGGTGCTTTGCTGCCATGTGCCTGATCATGCTGGTGGTGGTCAGGCTGCTAGTTTTGCCACCCCTGCTGATGCTGGCCTGGCAGGTGGTGCAAATGGCCTTTTTGGGATTATCGACAGAGTCTTTAAAAAAAAAACAGACTCGGGAAGACCTAACAGTTGTACTGGCAACTTCCTTTGTGTTGGTGTTACGGGGAAAAGTTGCCTGCCTTCTGTCTGTGGCCACCACACTGCTTCTTCCTGCCTGTTAGGGTGCTCTGCCTCCTTCCCCCTGTGTGCTGCTGTCCTCGCTCTACATGTCCTCCTGCCAGGTTGGGTCAGTTACTATATCATCCACCTCCTCATCTTCCACTTCCGCACCCTGGTCCTCCTCCTGACTTTCTGGCAATTGTGTCTCATCATCCTCCACCTTTTGTGACACTTTCCCACCATCGCCTTCATGTGACCGTGGCTGCTCAAATATTTGGGCATCGCTACACGCAATTTCCTCTTCCCCTGCTTCAAGTGGACCGGGCGAGAGGCCCGAATCTATAAATGGAAAAGTAAACAGCTCTTCAGAGTGTCCAAGTGTGGGATCAGTTGTCTCTGGGCACTCGGCATGGTGGGAAGAAGGAGGATCAGGTTAAGGAATATGCGGTCCAGACTCGCGTCTACTGAGACTTGACCGTGTGGAATACAGGGTGGTGGTGGTGGCTAAGTGACTGGAAGCATTATCCGCTATCAAACCAACAACCTTTTGACACTGCCCTGGGTTCAATAGTGGTGTGCTGCGGTTCCCTAGGAATTGGGACAGGAAGGTCGAGCGAGAAGATGTGGGTGTTTGTTGTGTTTCACAATTTCAGTTTGCCACACGGCCTTGTTCTCGGCCTCTGCATGCACCATCACCATCATGTGCAGTTCCCCATCCCTTGCCACGTGCCTTGCCCATTTTAGATGGAGGACAGTATCTTCCACGCTCACTACAAATGACTGAGTTTGGAGCGAACTTATATGTGATTCATGTGACGGAGAAAACAGAGTTTTAAATACTTGGCCTGTAGGTAAAAAGTTTGAACAGCAAACTAGTGTGAATTGCTTCACTGACACACTAAAGGAAATTTTTAACGGGGGCCAGAAATGGCAGTATTTTCTGACAACGTATATGTGGTCCGTGTGAAAGAGAAAACAGAGTTTTAAATACCTGGCCTGTAGGTAAGTAGTTTCAAAAGCAAACTGGTGTGAATTGCTTCACTGACACACTGAAAGAAATTTTTAATGGAGGCCAGAAATGACAGTATTTTCTGACAACGTATATGTGATCCGTGTGACAGAGAATAAAGAGTGTTAAATACCTGGCCTGTAGGTAAGTAGTTTGAACAGCAAACTGGTGTAAATTGCTTCATTGACACACTGAAATAAATTTTTAATGGAGGCCAGAAATGGCAGTATTTTCTGACAACGTATATGTGATCCGTGTGACGGAGAAAACAGAGTTATAAATACCTGGCCTGTAGGTAAGTAGTTTGAACAGCAAACTGGTGTAAATTGCTTCATTGACACACTGAAATAAATTTTTAATGGAGGCCAGAAATGGCAGTATTTTCTGACAACGTATATGTGATCCGTGTGACAGAGAAAACATAATTTTAAATATCTGGCCTGTTGGTAAATTGTTTGAACAGCAAACTAGTGTGAATTGCTTCACTGACAAACTAAAGAAAATTTTTAATGGAGGCCAGAAATGGCAGTACTTTCCGACAACGTATATGTGATCCATGTGACGGAGAAAACAGAGTTTTAGAGTTTTAAATACCTGGCATGTAGGTAAGTAGTTTGAACAGCAAACTGGGGTGAATTGCTTCACTGACACACTAAGGGAAATTTTTAATGGAGGCCAGAAATGGCAGTATTTTCTGACAACATATATGTGATCCATGTGAAGGAGAAAACAGAGTTTTAAATACCTGGCCTGTAGGTAAGTAGTTTGAACAGCAAACTGAGGTGAATTGCTTCTCTGACACACTAAAGGACATTTTTAATGGAGGCCAGAAATGGCAGTATTTTCTGACAACATATATGTGATCCATGTGAAGGAGAAAACACAGTCTTAAATAGCTGGATTTCAAGCGCTGTAATATGGAATGGACCTGGCTGTATTCTGCAGTGCCAACAAGCAAATGGCGCATAAAAACGGTGTTCTCTAGATTGCTTTTTAAGCAAATACTGAGGATTCAGATAAAAAAAAAAGTATTTCTGGTCCCTGAGACCTGGGCCTTTGTATAGAAATATCTAACAGCAGCAGAAGGCAGAATTGGAATGGAGCCTCTTGTGTATATGCACTGCAGTCTGCTTTATACCCTGCCTGCCTGCCTATATACACTGCCTGCCTGATATCTCTGCAAATGGATTAGTTAGTCCTCAAATGGACTGTTTGTTAAGATGGATATGTGCAATGTATGGTTTTTCTCATTACACTACCTCATACACAAGCAAATCTCTCCCTGACACAGCAGCACCTCTCCCTACTCTGCCTGATTTCAGAGTGACTGTGACGAGCACAGCGACGCCAGGTCTGATATAGACCTGATGACTCTGTGCGGCTAGCCAATCACTGTAATGCCACAACCAACATGGCTAGGGAATTACAGTGAGTGGCAGGCAATCCCTGCATGTTGATTGATGCTCTAAAGAGCGCCAAACATGCAGGGAGGAGACCCGAGCTCCCGCCGAGCAACCCCGGAAATACTCGGCGAGAGCCGAGCATCTCGAGCAGTGAGATGCTCGGGCTAGCACCGAGCAGTAGCGAGCATGCTCGCTCATCACTACTTGCAACTGCTTTTCCAGATTATCATCGGTCTGGGGCACAGTCAACTGTTTGTGATGAAATTTGAAAATAACTCGCTGCAGTAAGTTCTAAACACTAATGTATATTACATTCCATGTCTCCTCCCAGTGGGAAATTCATCAATGCTCACATTACATTTAGGAAACTGAAGCAGTAGAAGGTTTGCATACATCACATAGGAGACATTGAGACTGCTCTATATACATCACAAAGGAGATACTGAGATTTCTGTAATCACATCACATAGGAGACACTCAGACAGCTGTACATATATCACATAGAAGACACTGAGACTGCTGTATATTTATCACATAGGATACACTGGGGCTGCAGTATATACCTCACATAGGAAACCCTGAGACTGCTGTATATACATTACATAGTAGACAAAGGGGCTGGAGTATATACATCACATAGGAGACACTGGTGCTATTGATATGAAATTCTCTCCAGATGTCAGTAACAACCCATCCAATCCACACAGTCAAAGAAATCAAATCATAGATGTCAATAAATTAAGTTAAATTAAACAGTAATTTTAAGTGAATTACCCAATGGAAAGAGATGTGGATCTCTTAATGGACACGCCTTTGTAAGATGTTATACTGAAGTATCTACAATGGGTATATCTTTACTGTCCTATACAGAATTAATACTTTTTAGTGTGGCATTATCTGTTTGAAATATTAGTTGGTTTCAAGATGGAGCTTATGTGATTTATTAGTGTTGGTTCAAGATCCTATCCTAATATGTAGTAGGAGAAATAGTAATAATATTAACAAATACCTCTTATTAGAAATGTAGTATAGTTTTTCTGATTCGATATGTCTCTTTCCTCATGTGCAGGGCATAGCTGGACCTTGGATATCCACGGTTATGACCACTAGCAAATAGCTAACTGTCACTGTACCAGTGGTCGAAATCATGGATACTTAAGTTCCTGCAACGCCTGCACATGAGGAAAGAGACATAGCCAATCAGAAAAACTATACTACATTTCTAATTGGAGGTATTTGCCACTATTATTATTATTACACATACTACATTTTGGGATAGGATGTTGAAGATGGGAATAGCCCTTTAATGTTAGCTATATCAGATTGTAATACAGGTTGAGGGTGATATAGGGATAGCCAATGGTGAACGGGGGTACCATATTGCATATATTGTTTAGGGTGCCAACCTCCGCGGCAAGGCAGGGGATAAGCACAGTGACAAAGTGAATATTTCTATCAGTGTCCTTGAGCTCTGAGAAATCCTCCCCCTTCTCTATTTATCTGTTACCAACCATTATCGAGGGTGTAGTTCAATACTTAGCTAAGTATTTTAAGCAGCAGCCTTCTCTCTGTATTATATTTCACACTATATCACACTATTGAATTGGGAAGATATGATGAAATTGCAGTGAGAGTTTTCTTCTGATATCCTGACATGTAAAGAAAAATACACACCAAAATCTCTATGAAAAAAAGCTTTTAAAATGTAACTATAATTATGTACTAAAAAAACTTCATTAAAAACATTCAATTAATTATTGCCTCTGAGCAAGCAAAAAATATATAACCCCTCTGCATCCCAAATACATCCCAAATACAAGCCCTTAAATGATATAAATCCTTAAAAAAGGGGGTACAAAAACAATACAAAATATTGAGCGGTATATTGAGAAGGAATAAAAAAAGAAAATAGTAGTAGCAAGTAGTAATGTACCATCACTAGGGTTGAGCGAGTATGTTCTGTCCGAGTACGCTTGGGCCGAGCTCCGAGTATTTACAGCTGCTCGGTGATGTGGTTGAATCGCTCCCTTGTGCATGATTTGCAACTGTTTGACAGCTTTATTACATGTGAGTAAGAAATAGACATGCCTCTCATGTAATAAAACTGTCAAACAGTTGCAAATCATGCACACGGGAGCGATTCAAACACATCACCGAGCAGCTGTAAATACTCAGAGCTCGGCCCGAGCGTACTCGGCGAAAGGGTTAATAGAACATACTCGCTCAACACTAACCATCACTTATCAGTAGCAGCAGCAGCATAAACATTAAAATTAGCAGATAGTCACTGTGTCCCCCTTTATAACCATTTGATATTACTAATAATATTTCATGTCAAAGCATGTCCCCTCTACATATTTAGATTTTCATCAGGGGATTCTGTACCACTTCGCATCAGAGCCTGTTTTTGCCTTCGTGACCGGGCCAATTTTTTCAATTCTGACCACTGTCACTTTATGAAGTAATTACTCTGGAACGCTTCAACGAATTCCCCTGATTCTGAGACTGTTTTTTTTGTGACATATTGTACTTCAGGATAGTGGTAAAATTTCTTCAATATCACCTGCGTTTATTGGTGAAAAAATCGGAAATTTGGCGAAAATTTTGAAAATTTTGCAATTTTCAAACTTTGAATTTTTATGCCCTTAAATCAGAGAGATATGTCACACAAAATAGTTAATAAATAACATTTCCCACATGTCTACTTTACATCAGCACAATTTTGGAACCATAATTTTTTTTTGTTAGGGAGCTATAAGGGTTAAATTTGACCAGCGATTTCTCATTTTTCCAACAAAATTTACAAAAACATTTTTTTAGGGACCACATCATATTTGAAGTCACTTTGAGGGGTCTTTATGACAGAAAATACCCAAAAGTGACACCATTCTAAAAACTGCACCCCTCAAGGTGCTCAAAACCACATTCAAGAACTTTATTAACCCTTCAGGTGCTTCACAGGAATTTTTGGAATGTGGAAGAAAAAGATTAACATTTAACTTTTTTCACTAAAATGTTACTTTAGACCCAATTTTTTTTATTTTCACAGGGGTAACAGGCAAAAATGGACCATAAAATTTTTTGTGCAATTTTCTTGAGCGCACTGATACCCCATATGTGAGGGAAAACCACTGTTTGGGTGCACGGCAGGGCTCGGAAGGGAAGGAGCGCCATTTGACTTTTTTGAATGTAAAATTTGTTTGAATAATTAGCGGACGCCATGTTGCATTTGGGGGGCCCCTAATGTGCCTAAACAGTGGAAATCCCCCACAAGTGACACCATTTTGGAAACTAGACCCCTTAGGGAACTTATCTAGATGTGAGGTGAGCACCTTGTACCCCCAGATGCTTCACAGAAGTTTATAATATTGAGCCATAAAAATACAATTTTCACATTTTTCCCACAAAAAATGTTTTTCATTCCCTAATTTTGCATTATCATAAGGGTAACAGGATAAATTGCACCATGAAATTTGTTGTGCAATTTCTCCTGAGTACGCCGATACCCCATATGTGGAGGAAAACCACTGCTTTGGTGTACGGCAGGGTTCGGAAGAGAAAGGAGCGCTATGTTGGCTGGGATAGGTTGCAGACACCATGTTACATTTGAAGAGTCGCTGACATACCCGAAACAGCTGAAACCCCCACAAGTGACCCCATTTTGTAAACTACACCTCTCAAGGAATTCATCTAGGGAAGTAGTGAGTATTTTTTAATTTTTTAATTTATACCATTGGGCAGTGAAAAAAGCATAATTATATTTTTACCACAAAAAAATGTTTTACCCTCAGATTTTACATTTTCACACAGGGCAATGGGTAAAAATGGTGCCGAAATGTGTCACACAATTTCTTCTAAAAGTGTCAATACCCCATATGTGGCTGTATCATACCGCTTAGCCATACGGCGAGATCTGTGGGGGACGGAGCGCTATTTGACAATTGGAGAACAAATTATTGTAGAATAGGCATTTGGATTTGGGAGCACAAAATTTTCTGAATTTCTTTTCGGGGGCAAGGGCCATTTCGCTTTTCCAGAGCCTTTCTGCTACCAGTAACTTGGAAGTCCCTTATATTTTTAACAGATGACGGACCTGAGTGAGGACTAGATTTTTTTGAGGACTGAGTTGAAGCTTTTATTGGGAACATTTTACGTAACATTTATCCGGCGCTCTAGGCTGAGCACTTACATAGGGGTTTCCATCTAAATTTCCAAGTGATGTAATTCAGATGAAACCCCTGCGGTATCCATTCACTGTAATGAGGCAGCAGAGTTACTCTGGACTCCATCTGGCCTCTATTTAGCGGTGTCCTTTTTTTCAGAAGTGCACAAAACTGTGGCCAACCGCACTTTTATGCACGCCTAAAACAAATGACACCGTGGGATCACAGGCCAGACGGCATTCACAGTGGCCTATATCTGCCTCATTACAGGGAATCTTCCATCATGGGTTCCGTCTGAATCACGTATTTCAGAGATTTACATGGAAACTCCGGCGCAAGTGCTCAGCGCAGAGCGCAGGATAAATGTGAGCAGAGCCTTACTGCGATCTTTGGGAGACATAATAAACAAATCAGTAGCAGGTGAAGAATTGGTTTTATTTATTTTTTACGCCGTTCCTCGTGCAGTATAAGTGATGTGATTATTTTATTCTTCGGGTCGGTGCGATTATAGAGATACCAGATTTATATCGGGTTTTTTTGACTGACAGCTGTCACACACTAAGAGACGCTTTTTTTTGCAAAATCTAGTTTTTGCATCGCCATATTTTGAGAGCTATAATTTTTCCATATTTCGGCCGACAGAGTCATGTGTGTCTTGTTTTTTGCGGGACAAGTTGACCCTTTTATTGGTATCATCTTTGGGTACGTGACCATTTTTGATCGCTTTCTATTCCGTTTTTTGGGAGGTAAAATTAACAAAAACAAACAATTCAGGAATTGTTTTTTGAGGGTTTTTTTTATGCCGTTCTGCGTGTGGTAAAAGTGATCAGGCAGCGTTATTCTTTGGGTCAGTTAGTTTACAGCGATACTACACTTACTGTATTTTTTTTTATGTTTTGGCGCTTTTACACAATAAAACAATTTTATAGAAAAAAATATTTTTTTTGCATTGCTTTATTCTGAGCGCTATAACTTTTTTATTTTTCGGCTGATGGAGCTGTATGGCAGCTTTTTTTTTGTGGAACAAGATGACGTTTTCAGCGGTACCATTTTTATTTCCATTTTGCTTTTTGATTGCATTTTTTTCCACTTTTTGTTTGACGATATGAGGAAAAAGCATAGCTTTTTGCTCCGTTTTTTATTTATTTTTAATTACGGTGTGCACAGAAGGAGTTAATTAGTGTGACAGTTTTATAGCTCAGGTTGTTTCGGACGCGGCGATACCAAATATGTGTATTTTTTTTATTTTTGCATAAATATACGGATTTATCGGTTTAATATTTTATTTATTTATTTTAATTTATTTTGTATTTTTTTTTTTAACAGTTTCAAAACATTTTTTTTACTTTTTTTTACATTTTTACTTAGTCCCTGTATGGGACAATAATTTTTATTTTTCTGATCGCTGATCTCATATAATGTAATAGACATATATTACATTACATGAGATCTTCACACAGTCAGTGTGTCCTGCCAGGCTTCAGCTGCAGGCTGACGCTGGCAGGACACCATATATGGCAGAGCTGGAGGCGGTCATGTGACCTCCAGCTGCCATAGCAACCCAATGTCCTTGAAGGTATCAGGGGTCTTCGGAGAGGTAAGTATACCACCCCCTCTCCTCCTGCTGTCTTCTATATGCCGCGATCACTATAGATCGCGGCATATAGAAGACAGCAAAGGGTTAACATCACTGGGACCTGATCCAATCAGGTCCCGATGATGTTCCCTGTCAGAGCCATCGCTCTGCACCACTCTCGCAGTGCTTGCAGGACCCTGGGGGTCCTGAGCGCTGCGAGACCACCCACCATTTTTAAACGTCCGCGCTGCACAGAGCCCAGGCAGCGCGGACGTTTATGTACAGTGGGCGGTCGGGAAGCGGTTAAGGATTTCTTTCAAAGAAGATGGAGGGTGAAGTGAAAGATCACTTTATTACCACATCTATCTCTGGCAAACTAGATATTCAAATGATGGTCAAGTTTGCCGGAGATGGAGGTGGCAATGAAGCAATCATGCTGTTGATAGTGTGATGGAATATTACTGTTTACTGCCAGTTTTTATAAATGTTTTGGGTGTCAATTAATACTACCCAATATATATCCATAATAACTGGTAAAGGATATGGAAAAAAGGAAAGGTGACATGGAGTCTGGGCGCCACTACGTGTCTTCTTTAGGGTGAAAACCCTTGGGGTCAGGTTAAGATGTTTCCTCCTTGGAAAAAGAGATTGATTACGGCCAGAAAGGCATTCCTTCCTTGTTGATCCAAAGTGGACTTCGTGGGAAATGACCAAGGAGAACATCATTGTTGAAAGAAAATCATAAAAAAGCCAGACTGGAATTTGCCAAACTACATGTTGACAAGCCACAAAGCTTCTGGGAGAATGTCCTATGGACAGATGAGACAAAAATTGATTTTTTTGGCAAGGCACATCAGCTCTATGTTCACAGATGGAAGAATGAAACATATCAAGAAAAGAACACTGTCCCTACTGTGAAACATGGAGGAGGCTCTGTTATGTTCTGGGGCTGCTTTGCTGCATCTGGCAGAGGGTGTCTTGAATCTGTGCAGGGTACAATGAAATCTCAAGACCATCAAGGGATTCTAGAGAGAAATGTGCTGCCCAGTGTCAGAAAGCTTGGTCTCAGTCGCAGGTCATCGGTCTTGCAACAGGGTAATGACCCAAAACACACAGCTAAAAACACTCAGGAATGGCTAAGAGGAAAACATTAGACTATTCTGTAGTGGCCTTCTATGAGCCCTGACCTAAATGCTGTTGAGCATCTTTGGAAAGAGCTGAAACATGCCGTCTGGAAAAGACAACCTTCAAACACGAGACAACTGGAGCAGTTTGCTCATGAGGAGTGGGTAGAAGTCTCATTGACAGTTGCAGGAACCGTTTGATTGCAGTGATTGCCTCAAAAGGTTGTTCAACAAAATATTAAGTTAAGAGTACCATCATTTCTGTCCAGGCCTATTTCATGAGTTTAATATTTTTAAAAATTCTGTGGAAGCAGGGTTGAAAAGTAATGTCTGACTTTCATTTGTTCATTTTCATAGATTTTTAATCTATTATTACTTTTGTCAGATTCAAGTTTTTTCTGTGACCATTGTGAGTTTTTCTTTCATTAAACGAGGGGTACCAACAATTTTGACCATGTGTGTACGTAGGTACGGATTACATGTGTTTTTGATGAGTTCCACTGCAGAAACACAGTTAAAGCGTATTTTAGTTTTTTTACCTGCGCAATTTCCACAACTAATGCAAGTCTATTTGGAAATTCCACACAGAGAATTCAGCGTTCCTGCAAGAAAAATTAACAATCTTCAGATTTGAACCACGCACCGCAGGTCAGTTTATTTTGAGCAAAAAAAACAGTGGGCAGGAGATTTCTATAAATCCCATCCACTTTGCTGGAACTGTAAGATGCTGTGTTATTGACGCAGCGAAAATACACTGCGCCAAAAACGTGATAAAACTTCATTGTGGGAATGTAGCCTAAGGGGGGGGGGAAAGTATATGCCCAAAAGGAGCTTGTATGTTCTCGCAGTGTTTACGTGGGTTTCCTTCCACACATCCACCCTCCAAAGACATACTGATAGCTGATAGGGAATTTAGATTGTGAGCCCCAATAGGGACAGTGATGAGGATGTCTGTAAAGCGCTGTGGAATTAATGGTGCTATATTATTGAGTAAAATACTGTAGATAAATAGAATAATAAAGTTGTCATATAGATTTTTATATTTTTGCATCAATGATCTCATAAAGTTACAGAGTGCAGCATTTTTTATACATTTTTCTTACATGCATTTAAATATTACTTTAAATCACATTTTAACCAGTCACTCATCCCTCTCACTCAATCCTTTTATTGCACAAGAAAAAAAAAATCCCTATCAATCCCCACTTTCTTTTAACTTTGGAGGATTTCAGCTTTGTTTTGATTGATACAATAAATTCTTCTACTTTTCATTCGTATTGTTTTGTTTGAATAATGAATCCAAAAGAGCTTTCACGAGACATCCATTGCAGAACAATGACTTTCCTAGCAGCTTTGTATTTGCAGCAACTTTCTTATTTTCTTTCGATATTATATCACCTAATAAAAAAAAAACAATTGAGGATACCTCAGATGCTCAAGATCGCAAACTTAATCTAATATCCATATTGATCCTCAAAATACCATTGATGTAGCAATATATTGCCCCAGATTGGAGATTTGTTTGTAAATCCATTAATAGAGAAAATAGAATGGAAGACCAACATACCATATGCGCTAATTTAAGCATATAAAAAACTGAAATATTGGGTTATATTTACATACGTAGCTTCCAACAACTTTTAGATTGAATAATTCACAGATACTGGATATTGTTTTTTAAAATACCTCACCCATAAATCATTGGATTGTTTAAATATCCAATATTTTAATCGCAATGGAGAAAAAATTATTTAATTTTGGTATAAAAAGGGACCCATTGTACTTAATATTTGATAAATTTTTAGTCTAGGAGGTTTCACTCTCTAGACAAGGTCTTTAACCCCTTTACAGCCCATGACGTATCAATACGCGTCAGTGCACTGGGCTTTAAGAGCCTAACCCGTATTAGTACGTCATCGTGATCGCGCTCGCACACAGGCTGTGCGGGCGCGATCGCCGCCGGGTGTCAGCTGATTGTCACAGCTGACACCCGGTACTATGTGCAGATCGAAGTCGATCGCAGCATTGCGGTGGCAAGGGGAAGTGATCGGTATACTCACCTCCTCTTCCGGCCTCCAGCGCTGTCTGCTGCGGCTTCCCGGATGTTGCCATGACGACCCGATGTCGTCATGACAACATCCGGGTCACCAGACAGCAAGATTGTTTGGACATGCGCAGTGCATCTCCAAACTATCTTCTCCCTGTCCAGCGCTGAATGCCTGCATCGCACAGGGATGGTGCTGCATTCCTGTGCCATACAGGCAATCAGAATAAAAAAAGTGAAAGTCCCATAGTGGGACAAAGTAAAAAAGTTAAAAAAACTCCGAGAAAGTGAAAAAAAAAAAAAAATCGTAAAAATATTTAAAAAAAAATAAAAAAAATAATCCACTAAAAATAAAAATATAATGTACCCATCAATAAATATTATTAAGAAAAAACAAAAAACAAACAATAAAAGTACACACATTTGGTATCGCCGCATCCATAACGACCTGGCCTATAAAACTGTTCCACTAGTTAACTCTTTCAGTGAACACGGTAAAAAAAATAACTAAAAAGCAAAGCAAAAAACAATGCTTATCATCATACTGCCAAACAAAAAATGGAATAACACGCGATCAAAATGACAAATATAAATAAAAATGGTATCGCTGAAAACGTCATCTCGTCCCGCAAAAAACAAGCCACCATACAGCTCCATCATCCGATAAATCAAAAAGTTATAGCTCTCAGAAAAAAGCGATGCAAAAAAATAATTGTTTCTATAAATTAGCTTTTATTGTGTAAAAGCACCAAAACATAAAAAACAATATTAATGTGGTACCACTGTAAAGGTACTGACCCGAAGAATAAAGCTACCTTATCAATTTTACCACACCCGGAGCAGAATAAAAAAATGTAAAAAAACACTATTCCTGAATTGTTGGTTTTTGTTTATTCTGCTTCCCAAAAGCTGGAATAGAAAGCGATCAAAAAATGTCACATGCCTGAAAATGTCACCAATAAAAATGTCAACTCATCCCGCAAAAAACAAGCCATCACATGACTCTGTCGGCCAAAATATGGCGATGCAAAAACTAGATTTTACAAAATATGTGTCTTTTATTGTGTGACAGCTGTCAATAATAAAAATCCGATATGATTCTGGTATCGCTGTAATCGCACCAACCCAAAGAATAAAGTGATCTCATCACTTATACCGCACGAGGAACGGCGTAAAAAATAAACGCTAGGGCTGGGGCCGGGGTTGTGCTAATTTTAGGGTTGGGGCTATTTTTTTTTTCAAAAAAAAAAAAAAAAAGATGACGATATGGCAACTAGTGTTGAACGCAAGTGCTCGCTACTTGAGTTTGCATTGGGTGCTCAGGTATTCACTGAGTATCGCGGGTGCTCAAATCTCCGCCCCATATGCTTCGATGCCAAAAAAACCTTGCGGGGATTGCCTGCCATGCACGAGCGATCCCCGCATGTTTTTTTTTGGGTGTCTAATAACCGTGAAACATGCGGGCGGGGACTCGAGCATTTCACTTGAGCACCCGTGATACATGGTGCATACCTGAGTACCCGATGGAAACTCAAGTAGCGAGCACTTGCGCTCAAGAGTAATGACAACTTATTCAATATGATGACCTAATGTTATCAAATTCTGCGTCGTACCTCTGGGTTCAAAATGTTCACTATACCCCTTAATAAAATCCTTGAGGGGTATAGTTTCCAAAATGGGGTCACTTGTGGGGGAGCTCCACTGTTTAGGCACATCAGGGGCTCTCCAAACGCGACATGGTGTCCGCTAACAAATTGAATGGAAAATCGGCTCAAATTGTTAGCGGACACCATGTTGCGTTTGGAGAGCCCCTGTGTGCCTAAACATTGGAGCTCCCCCACAAGTGACCCCATTTTGGAAACTAGACCACCCAAGGCACCTATCTAGATGCATAGTGAGCACTTGGAACCCCCAGGTGCTTCACAAATTGATTCGGAAAAAAGAAAAAGTGTTTTTTTTTTCCACTTTTTCATTTTTACTAATCAATTTGTGAAGCACCTGGAGGTTCCAAATGCTCACTATGCATCTAGATAGGTGCCTTGGGGGGTCTACTTTCCAAAATGGGGTCACTTGTGGGGGAGCTCCAATGTTTAGGCACACAGGGGCTCTCCAAATGCAACATGGTGTCCGCTAACCATTTATGCCGATTTTCCATTCAATTTGTTAGCAGACACCATGTTGCGTTTGGAGAGCCCCTGTGTGCCTAAACATTGGAGCTCCCCCACAAGTGACCCCATTTTGGAATCTAGACCCCCCCCAAGGCACCTATCTAGATGCATAGTGAGCACTTGGAACCCTCAGGTGCTTCACAAATTGATTCGTAAAAATGAAAAAGTGGAAAAAAAATACTTTTTCATTTTTACAAATCAATTTGTGAAGCACCTAGGGGTTCCAAGTTCTCACTATGCATCTAAATAGGTGCCTTGGGGGGGTCTAGATTCCAAAATGGGGTCACTTGTGGGGGGTTTCAACTGTTTAGGCACATCAGGGGCTCTCCAAACGCAACATGGCGTCCGCTAATTATTCAAGCAAATTTTACAATCAAAAAGTTAAATGGCGCTCCTTCCCTTCCGAGCCCTGCCGTGCACCCAAACAGTGTTTTTTCCCCACATATGGGGTATCTGTGTGCCCAGGGGAAATTGCTCAACAAATTTTGGGGTCCATTGTTTCTTGTTACCCCTGCAAAAATAAAAAAATTGGGTCTAAAGTAACATTTTTGTGAAAAAAGTTAAATGTTCATTTTTTTCTTCCACATTCCAAAAATTCCTGTGAAGCACCTGAAGGGTAAATAAAGTTCTTAAATGTGGTTTTGAGCACCTTGAGGGGTGCAGTTTTTAGAATGGTGTCACTTTTGGGTATTTTCTGTCATAAAGACCTCTCAAAGTGACTTCAAATGTGATGTGGTCCCTAAAAAAATGGTTTCGTAAATTTTGTTGGAAAAATGAGAAATCGCTGGTCAAGTTTTAACCGTTATAGCTCCCTAACAAAAAAAATTATGGTTCCAAAATTGTGCTGATGTAAAGTAGACATGTGGGAAATGTTATTTATTAACTCTTTTGTGTGACATATCTCTCTGATTTAAGGGCATAAAAATTCAAATTTTGAAAATTGCTAAATTTTCAAAATTTTCGCCAAATTTCCATTTTTTTCACAAATAAACGCAAGTGATATCGAAGAAATTTTACCATAATCATGAAGTACAATATGTCACAAAAAAACAGTCTCAGAATCAGGGGGATCTGTTGAAGCGTTCCAGAGTAATTACCTCATAAAGTGACAGTGGTCAGAATTGTAAAAATTGGCCTGGTCATCCAGAGTAATTACCTCATAAAGTGACAGTGGTCAGAATTGTAAAAATTGGCCTGGTCATTAACGTGCAAACCACCCTCGGGGGTAAAGGGGTTAAAGAAGCCCTTGATTTTAATCATTACTTAAACATTTTAATCTTATCTCAATATAAGTTGACATTTTTTTCCGTACACCATTTTTTGACACAGTTTCTTCTAAATTTAGATTTTTTTAATTAAGGTATTATTTTTTTATTTAAAGAAGTTGTTCACTACCTGAACAACCCTTTCTCATACCCCACGCTTGGCCCTGATAAAATAAAAAAGCTTATACTCTCCTCCCATGCTGGCGCCATTCCTATGGTGTCAGCACTCACTCTCCCCAGGGCCCCCGTGCTCTTGTTGTGACACGTGACCCCGGCGCCCAATCAGCGCTATGGTATTGTTAGGAGGGCGGTTGCAAACAACTTTAATATAATGGAATGCAACCGACCCCGGGGTCCGCAATGCAGCCTGGTGGACTGCTGCCGAACACTTTCTGGGTGGAAAGGAAAGCGACAAACTTAAATGTTAAACCCTTCCGTGTTTTGCACACAGGAACGGGTATAGCGGTACGCTCTATCTCCATTAACTGCATGGGAGAAGAGCGTCCGGGATAGCACCTACTTAACTGATAAACCACTCCGTGTTAAAGCACACGGAGCGGGTTTCAGCGGTTCACACAATCTCCAAGAACCGCAGGGAGTCGTGCGACCGGGGGAAAAGCAGTAGCCCTGTCTTCGATACAGGCGCTACGCAGTAGGAGTTGGCGCTAAGATGCGTGTGTGACTCACGCCGACGGGTACGTGCCCTCTGCCGGCATGCTACCAGACAGAGGAGTTTTTCTCCACGTAGTCCACAGGTGTCTACAGGGAGTAGGACATCTGCAGGCTGCTCGGGGTATAAGGCGATCCCCACTGACAGAGCCAGACTGCAAGGCGAAGCTACCTGCCAACTTTCACTAGCCTGCCTACTTTCACTAGACCTGCCTGAGGAAACTACACGTGGAGCACAGTCGTCCACACAACAGCATCATGCTCAATGATCTGAGCGCGCCGCCATGTTTGTGGGCGGGCCTTTTAAAGACTAAGCCCTGCCTACCGACGCGCCATTGTTGACGCCACCCGTGGACCAATCAGACGGTGCCAGGTCACCGGATCAGGCGGTTGCCGAACCACCAATCATGATCTGCCAGGTCACAGACATGCTCAGTGTGGCGAATCCTGGACTTAGACTCCACAAGCCCTGTCTCCCGCTGCAACCCAGGCTTAACATTGCTAGGCACAACTACCTGGGAGACAATTTGTACGGCTCGTGGACCAGCTAAGCATTGAGGCTGATGGTGATGCTGAGCAGCATCAGCCCTGACTGGACTGAAATGGGAGACCACAGAAGGTCCTGGACCCATTTCAAATCCACCACCAGACTGATGCCTAGCAGGTATCACTATTCCCTCCTCCTGTTGAATTGAACATGAAGAGGTAGTCAGGCAGTCGCAGTCAGCACTTCCTCTTCATGCTTGATTTGTCCAAAGATGGGTGCAGTGATGCCGGTGCTGATTTGGCGCTGGCATCACATGTCACAATAACCACACAAGAGCTCCGGGACCACGAGTGCTGACACCACTGTAACATAGACCCTAACTAAAGATTCTATAATGATTAAAATATAACCATTTTTATTTAACTCTTTAATAAATAATGCGCAAAGTTAAAAACACAAATTTATGTTGGTCATTCCTTAGAGGATTTTTCCAAATACTGGAATAGGAGTTTTTGATAGTCAAGACAGTGAAGTGTGGGGAGTCTCGCACCAGAGAACTCAATGTTGTTATTTTTTTTATGAAGGGTAACTCCTAATGAACAATGTCTCACGGGGATTTGCTCTCCTTCTCCTTCAATAGTTCAATCCGTCACTCACGGAGTAACCTCCATTCAAATATTACTAACTGGTAATGCTATATTTTGTCTTATACGTATAGTCATTCAACCAGTGTATCACTGGTAAGGTATATAGCTAACTAACCAGTTGCCAACTAACTGATCTAATATCCCCTGCTGTTCCACAGAGCTTGTTGTGATTGTGGTTGTACAGAGCTGGCAAATGGTTAGTTGAGCCATTGTTCATTGGGAGTTACCCTTCATTAATAAAATAACAACATTGGGTTCTCTGTTGAGAGACTCCCCACACTTCAATGCTGTGACTGTCAAAAAGTCCTATTCCAGTATTTGGAAAATTCCTCTAGGGAATGACCAACACACACTTGTGTTTTTAATTTTGCACATTAGTTATTAAAGAGTTAAATAATAAAGGTTATATTTTAATCGTTATAGAATCTTTAGCTAGGGTTTATTTGCCTTATGGCACTCTGTAAATAAAGAATTGAATACCCCACACTGGTTCTTATGAACACTTATGGTTCGATATCGCTGGAACGGCGCCAGCACGGGGGATGAGAATAAGCTTTTTTATTTTATTGGGGCCAAACATTGTGATCAAGAAGGAGTTATCCAAGTAGTGGACAACCCCCCTAAGTATTATGAAGGTTATATTATTTTTTACATACTTGTGATAAATAAGCACTTGGAAATATCTAAGGTTTCTTCCTTTTCAAATAATGGTAATGTGAGGGAGGTGGACTCATTTTTAAAGCTAATGATATCCACTCGTGTACAGTGATTTAAGAGCCAATGATGCCTGTACGGTTTTATATTAAGCTTATGGTGCTGCTTAAGAATATGACTTCGGTTTTGCCTGATTGGTTCTAGTTTCTGAGATGTTTAATATTTAATTAATTACAGTAGAATTCTGTCTCCAAAAAGTCACTTTTAAAGCATTGCAAACCTACAAATTGAAATACAAAATAATTATATGGGATATTTCATTACCTAAGACACTGTTAAAGAGTAGTCATGAGAGAGCACTAAAATGCTCTGGTGCTCGATGCTCAGGTCAAGCACATTGAAATACTCGGGTGCTCGAATGGAGCAACGAGCCCAATGTAAGTCTATGGGAAACTCAAGCATTTTTCAGGCGGCTCCCCCCGGCGGTCTGCAGAGGACCTAAAAATTGCCCAAATCGATGGGAACAGTGCTGAAATGACATGGGGACAGCATGGGGATGACCCCTGGAAGCATTTCTGACTCCCAGGTCACTTCTGTCATCAACGATGTCAGAGTATTACGCCACTTTTACAGACTCACAATAAAAAATACCAAAACGAAACCAAAATGGATTTTCCTGGGAAATATGTTAAGGAACATCCTTTCCAGGGTAATGCTTTGTATATAAAGCAAAATAAATAATCAAAAACAAAAATGCTCCGCCACACCTTGGGCTATGTTCACACGCAGCATGTTTTATATGTTTTTTTACTTTTGCAATGCTTTCAGCCGTGACAAATGCATTCACCAGGAAATGTCATTTTAACATTTTACAACCTTATCTGGTCATGTGGTGTGTGAGATATCGTCAGACACATCGTGTTTCATTTATGAAGGAGGGACTCTGAAAGTCACAGAGCCTATTTTTATAGGGCCATCAGATGGCCTTTACTATTCTTAAAGGGTCAGCAGTCAGCCCTCACTAATCTTAGAGGGCCATCAGCCGGCTATATTTTATTGTTCCCATTATTAAAGAGTGGGTCTCCTATACTTTTATTGAGTATGCAGTGAGAAGCAGGGCTGCCCAAAATTTGGACACACACCAATACCCCTTTAAAGAGTCTTAGTGGAGGGCCTCCTCAAAACAATGTTCCCATTATTAGGAAGTAGGTCTCCCATTGTATTTGCAAATGCAGTGAATGCAAGGGTTGCCAAAAATTTGGAGGCACTCCAATGCACCTTGGAAGAGACATGAAGGTCAGAGGGCCTCCTGAAAACAATGTTCCCATTATTAGGAAGTGGGTCTTCCACTATGTTTGCCTATGCAATGAATGCAAGGGTTGCCAAAAATTTGGAGGCTCTCCAATGTCTCTTGGAAGGGAAGTAGAGGAGGGTCTACTGAAACAAAATGTTCCCATTATTAGGAAGTGTATCGCCCATTGTTTGCCTACGCAGTGAATGCAAATGCTGCCAATAATTGGGAGGCACTCTAGTGCCTCTTGGAGGAGAGTGTAGAGGAGGGCCTCATAAAAAATTTTTCCCATTATAAAGGAGCGGGCCTCCTGTGCCCATGCACTAAGTGTATGGGCTGACAAACATTTACCCCTGGGGGTATACATGAACATACTGTATACATTTTTTTTTTTTTACGGGCATCATAAACACCGTTTAAAAAATTATGTGGGTGTTGCTTCACGGACCACGTTCACCTGGGTGATATGGTGGTGGAGGATGAGGAGAAGGAGGAGGACAAGAGCAAATAGCCAAAATCAGGAAGCGTATACCCATGTGTGGGTGTGAGGAGGTGCATGGGAATACACCTCCCAAAAAAAGACACTGGATTTGAGTTTATGTTATGCTGCTATCATTGGGTGGTGTTGAGAAACCTGGCCCAATCCAGCCCAATCCAGCCCAATCCAGCCCTTGTTCATTTTTATAAGAGTCAGCCTGTCAGCATTTTCAGTTGACACGCAGATGCGCTTATCAGTTATAATTCCACCAGTGGCACTAAAAACCCGCTCTGATAAAATGGAAGGGGCAGGGCAGGTCAGGACCTCCAAGGCAAAGAGAGCCAGTTCATTCCACGTATCCAGCTTGGATACTCAATAATTATAAGGCAGAGAGGAATCACGGAGGACGTTGATACGGTCGGCAAGGTACTCCCTCAGCATCTTCCCAAACTTGCACTCCTTATGAGATTACCCCACGCCTCAGGGCCTGTGCGATGGGAGGGGCTGAGAAAACTCTCCCAGAACTTTGACAGTGTTCCCCTGCCTCTGCTGGATTGAAGTTGTGTCTCTCTCACCTGTACTCCTTGGTTGTGCAGCGAACTGTGACCTCTGCCGCCAGCGTTTTCAGATGGGAATTTTTTTAATAGTTCTGCATCAAGGGCCTTCTGGTACTGCCCTATTTTTGTAGACCTTTTCGCCTCAGGAATAAGAGATATAAAGTTCTCCTTGTAGTGTGGGTCTAGAAGTGTCACCAACCAGTAATGACTGTCATCCAAAATTTTGAGAATGCGAGGGTCATGGGAAAGGCAGCTTAACCTAAACTCAGCCATGCTTGCCAGACTGCTAACAGGCAAGACTTCCGTGTCCTCATCAAGAGGATGACTGTTCATGGTCTGCTCCTCCTCCTCCTCTCTGTCTTCTGGCCATCCACGCTGAACAGACGGTATGACAGCTGTGCAAGTAATACCATCTATAGCACATGAAACTAGCTCCTGCTCTTCCTCCTCCTCTTCCTCATTGTCACCCAATCCACGTTGGGATGAGATGAGGCTGGGCTGTGTGTAATCACCCTGTATGGTTCCCTGCTCCATCTCATCGTGCTCCGTCTGCAATGCATCCTCTTTGATTGTGAGCAGAGAGCATTTCAGAAGACAGAGAAGTGGGATGCTAATTATGGCGTCATCGCCTCTCACTATCTTGGTGGAATCCTCAAAGTTTTGGAGAATGGTACATATGTCTGACATCCATGTCCACTCCTGAGGTCTTATGTGTGGTGTCTGAGCTGAATACCGATGGCCTTGTTGATGCTGGTACTCAACAACTGCCCTCTTCTGCTCACAAATCCTTCCGAACATCTGCAGTGTAGAGTTCCAACGAGAGGGGACATCACACACCAGTCTCTGAGCTGGAAGCTGCAAATGCTGCTGAAACATGGCAAGGGCGGCGGAAGCTGTAGGTGTCTTTCTAAAATGGGCACACAGGCGGCGTACTTTAACAAATAGATCCGGCAGCTCCGGGTAGGATTTCAGAAACTGCTGAACCACGAGGTTAAGCACATGGGCCAGGCATGGTACGTGTGTGAGCTCGCCTTGCCTCAGAGCTGCCACCAGATTCCGGCCATTGTCACACACGACCATGCCTGTCTTTAGGTTCAGCGGTGTGAGCCACAGATCTGCCTGCTCTTTCAGAGCTGTCCACAACTCTTCAGCATTGTGCTGCTTGTCACCTAAGCATATTAGCTTCAGCACAGCTTGTTGCCGCTTGGACGAGGCAGTGCTGCAGTTGTTCCAGCTTGTGACTGATGTGGTCATTTCGGAGATGGAGGCTGAAGAGGAGGAGGAGACTGAGGAGGATGAGGTGCAGGAGCTGTAGACCATGGGGGCAACCCTGATTGACCTAGGACCCGCAATCCTTGGCGTCGGGAGGACGTGTTCCATCCCAATGTCCGACTTAGTCCCGGCTTCCACTATGTTAACCCAGTGTGCCGTCAAGCAAGTAAGAAAAAGATCTTCAGCTCACCTGGCCCAGCCTGCCCAGTCCTCCTTTCCATGATCTCGGTGCTCGGAATTAGTCCATCCCCATATGGGAGAAAAATCCTCAGTCAAAGTAAAAAATAGTTTTCCAGCACAGAATGTAGAAAAATTAGAAAAAGCCTTTATTTAATCCATCGTTAAAAAATACAATTCCAACAGAGATAAAAGCGTGTGTAGGCTTACGTGTTTTGGATCATATTTGACCCTTAGTCAAGCTATGACTAAGGGTCAAATATGATCCGAAATGCGTAGGCCTACACACGCTTTTATCTCTGTTGGAATTGTATTTTTTAACGATGGATTAAATAAAGGCTTTTTCTTATTTTTCTACATCGTGTGCTGGAAAACTATTTTTTACTTTCACCAGTGTGCTGTCAGTGAGATGTACCGTCCCTGCCCATAAGCACTTGTCCACGTGTCCGTGGTTAAGTGGTCTTTCCAGGTAACCACGTTGTTGAGGGCACGGCTAATGTTTTGGGACATGTGCTTGTGTAATGCGAGGACGGCACACTGGGAGAAATAGTGGCGGCTGGCGACCGAGTACCAAGGGACGGCTGCCATCAGGTTGCGGAATGCTTCCGTCTCCACGAGCCTAAAAGGCAACATTTCGAGTGCAAGCAGTCACAAAATGTGATAATTTAGTAGTGTGGCCTGTGGAGCGTTGGCTGCGTATTTGCGTTTGCGTTCCAAGGACTGGGGTATGGACAACTGAACGCTGCGCTGGGACAAGGACGTGCTTCCTGATACTGCTACTTGAGAGTGTGCAACGACAGGTGCAGGTCAGCAGGCATCTTCGAATGCACCATGGACAGGGGATTGGCTTGCATGCACAACAGCGGAAGACGCAATGGTGCCACCCGCAGACACTGTTCCTGGACCCTGGGGTTCGCCCCACAAAGTCGGGTGCTTTGCTGTCATGTGCCTGTTCATGCTGGTGGTGGTCAGGCTGCTAGTTTTGCCACCCCTGCTGATGCTGGCCTGGCAGGTGGTGCAAATGGCCTTTTTGGGGTTATCGGCAGAGTCTTTAAAAAACAACCAGACTCTGGAAGACCTAACAGTTGGCAACTTCCATCGTGTTGGTGTTACGGGGAATGGTTGCCTGCCTTCTGTCTGCGGCCACCACATTGCTTCTTCCTGCCTGTTGGGGTGCTCTGCCTCCCTCCCCTTGTGTGCTGCTGTCCTCGCTCTGCATGTCCTCCTGCCAGGTTGGGTCAGTTACTATTTCATCCACCACATTGTCTTCCACTTCCGCACCCTGGTCCTCCTCGTGACTTTCTGGCAATTGTGTCTCATCATCGTCCACCTCTAGTGACACTTTTTCACAGTCGCCTTCATGTGACCGTGGCTGCTCAAATATTTGGGCATCGCTACATGCGATCTCCTCTTGCCCCCCTTCAAGTGGACCGGGAGAGACGCCCGAATGTACAAGTGGAAAAGTTCACAAGTGTGGGATCATTTGTCTCAGGACACTAGGTATGGTGGGAGGAAGGAGGATCAGGGTGAGGAATATGCGGTCCAGACTCACGGCTACTGAGACTTGACCGTGTGGAAGACAGGGTGGAGGTGGTGGTGGCAAAGTGACTGGAATCATTATCCGCTATCCAACCAACAACCTTTTGACACTGCTCTAGGTTCAATAGTGGTGTGCTGCAGTCCCCTAGGAATTGGGACAGGATGGTGAGGTGTGGGTGTTTGTTGTGGCACAATTTCAGCTTTCCCACGGCCTTGGCCTCTGCATGCTCCATCACCATCATGTCCGGTTCCCCGTCCCTTGCTACGCTCCTTGCCCATTTTAAATGGATGACAATATCTTCCACGCTCACTACAAATGGCTGAATTTGGAGCAAAGTTATATGTAATCCTTGTGATGCAGAAACCACAGTTTTAAATACCTGGCCAGTAGGTAACTATTTTGAACAGCAAACCGGTGTCAAAAACATCGCTGACACTGTGAAAAAAAAATTTGAATGGAGGCCAAAAATGGCAGTATTTTCAGCACAATTATATGTGAATGTGATCCGTGAGATGGAGAAACCACAGTTTTAAATGCCTGGCCTGTAGATAACTATTTTGAACAGCAAACCGGTGTCAAAAACATCGCTGACACTGTGAAAAAAAAAATTGAATGGAGGCCAAAAAGTATTTTCAGCGCAATTATATGTGATCCGTGTGACGGACAAACCAAAGTTTTAAATAGCTGGATTTTTAGAGCTGTAATATGGAAAGGACCTGGCTGTATTCTGCAGTGCTAACAAGCAAATGGCACAGAAAAAACGTGTTCTCTGGATTGCTTTTTAAGCAATATGAGGATTAAGATCCAAAAAAAAATTATTCCTGGCTCCTGAGACCTGCGCCTTTGTCTAGAAATATCTAACAGCAGCAGAAGGCAGAACTGGAATGGAGCCTCTTGTGCTAAATGCACTGCAGTCTGCTATATACACTGCCTGTCTGATATCTCTGCAGATGAATTAGTCCTCAGAAGGACTGTTTGTTGAGATGGATACGTGTAATGTACTTGTTTTCTCCCTACACTACCTAATACACAGCCAAATCTCTCCCTAGCTCAGCAGCACCTCTCCCTACACTGCCTAATCACGGAGTAGACTGACGAGTACAGTGGCGCCAGGTCTGATATAGACCTGTTGACGCTGTGCGACCAGCCAATCACTGTAATGCCACAACCACCATGGCTGCGACATTACAATGAGTGGCAGGCAATCCCTGCATGTTGATTGGGGCTCTAAAGAGCGCCAAACATGCAGGCACGGGACCCAAGCATCCGCCCGAGCATATCGCAAGTACTCGGAGAGCTTCGAGTATCTCGAGTACTCAGATGCTCAGGCGAGTATCGAGTACTTGCGAGTATGCTCGCTCATCACTATTGAAGAGTCAAAAGACCAAACACTATAGCATTTGTTATCATACACAAGTCGCATTAGGGAAATGCATAATTTTCATGGATTAGTTATCTCAAAAACTAGAACCAATTCAGCAAAGTTAATGAGATTTTTGAATTCAGCACCCTCAAAATACCCTAAATCAATTAAAATAACCTTGGCACCTTAAAAAAAAATATTTCTTTTGGAGACCTGTGTGCCACATTGGATTTATTTAAATTTTTGGGCAATCCTGAATAGCTTCTAAATTCCCAACACCTTGTTAAAGAACTAAAAAGTATTACAGAATATTGTCTGTAGATATGGAAATATTTTCCACTTTATTAATTATATTAATTTATAATATTTCTTGGTCCATACAAGTGATTCAATTATTAGCCCCTTGCTAGTGTTGAGCGAGCATGCTTGACACTGCTCGTTACTCGCCCGAGCTTCTCACTACTCGGGATGTTCGGCGAGCACCAAGCATTTCCGGGTTACTCAGGCGAGAGCTCTGGTCTCCGCCCTGCATGTTTGGCGCTCTTTACAGAGCCAATGAACATGCAGGGATTGACAGCCATGTGGGTTGTGGGCATTACAGTGATTGGCTGGCCGCACAGCATCACCTCGAGTATTTTAAACTGGGTACCGCCATCTTGGACACAGTCGCTCCAGATCACACAGTGTAGGGAGAGTGCTGCTGAGCTAGGGAGAGATTTATACTACGAAATAGGTAGTGTAGGGTCTCTAAAGCCTGCAAAATCAAACAAACAGTCCTTCTTAGGACTAATATCCATCCCAGATATCAGGCAGGCAGGCTGTATAGGAGACACAGTGGTTATACCAACAAACACTGCATTGCAGTCCTGTGTGCTGCTGCTGCTCAACTTCCCCAGGTCTCAGGGGCCAGGAAAAATCCTTTTTTTTTTCATCTAAATCCTCTTTTTTTTTTTTTTTTTTTTTCAGTCAGACTGTACAAATACCAGTCTTATTAACCTTTTGGTGTTCCCCCACCCAAAAAAAAAAAATTGAGTGTGTTTGAGAGTGTTCAGACACAAATATATCTGATTAAAAGATTCTGGTATAGGCTAGAGAAATAGAACTGTGGTTTTCCTCCTCCATGGCTCAAATCTGGGTGTAATCCACCTTTTTGCCTTTTTTACATAAAAAAAAATGTTTCAGTGTCTCGCGGACTGTTCAGACACAAATATATCCATTTAAAAGATTCTGGTGTAGGCCAGAGAAATATAACTGTGATTTTCCTCTTCCACGGTTCAAATCTGGGTGTAATCCACCTTTTTGAATAAAAAAAAAAAGTTTCAGTGTCTCGTGGACTGTTCAGACACAAATATATCTGTTTAAAAGATTCTGGTGTAGGCCAGGGAAATAGAACTGTGGTTTTCCTCTTCCACGGTTCAAATCTAGGTGTATTCCACCTTTTTGCCATTTTTACATAAAAAAAACAGTTTGACTGTCTCGCTGACTGTTCAGACACAAATATATAGGTTTAAAAGATTCTAGTGTAGGCCAGAGAAATAGAACTGTGGCTTTCCTCTTCTACGGTTCTAATCTGGGTGTAATCCACCTTTTTGCCTTTTTTACATAAAAAAAAAAAACGTTTCAGTGTCTCGCTGACTGTTCAGACACAAATATATCTGTTTAAAAGATTCTGGTGAAGGCCAGAGAAATAGAACTGTTGTTTTCTAGTGTTGAGCCACCCCCGTAGTGTTCGAGTTCGGTTCGGTTCGTCGAACACCCGTGTGTTCGCCGAACTGTTCATCGAACTGTTCGTCGAACACCTTCGAACACCGTTAAAACCAATGGCAGGCAAACAAAAACACATAGAAACACATAGAAAACACCTTCAAAGGTGTCCAAAAGCTGACAAACTGCTCAGAAGACACAACTAACACATGGAAAAGTGACAAGTACATATAGTCATGTGAAAAGAAAAGAGGTGGAGGAGTAAAAGGAGGGGGAGACATAGATATAGGCATGTCATGCCCTTCTAAAATCCAAAAAGTGAGAAGCCGACACGTTCAGTCCGCTCCTGCCCGTGCCACCGGGTTTGTGCCAGAGCCGCGGTGAACCCTGACGGGCAGCCCCCCTCTCCCAATACTGGTGCCTGTCTGCTGGTGGGTCGAGCGAGCCCCCTTGTGGTGGAGGCAGCTCTAAGCTTTTTAATTTAAATTGTCTCTCTAATTTGAATGAATACACTTTAAATCCATTTACAAGGATCTATTGGAGGGCAAGTCTCATGCCAGCAGCCGCGTAATTCCAGCTCCAGTAGCGTCCACTAAAGCTGCTGCAGTTAAAAAGCTTTTATAAGGATCGAGCTCGGCTGTCCACCGCAAGGCATCCTACTGCCAGTCCCAGCCCCTATGCCTTGGGGTGCCTCCTGATGCTCTTCACTGAGTATCCCGTGGTCCCGAAGCATTTCCTTTGAAAAAATTTAGTGTCCAAACTACAGGTGGTGTAGCTTGCTTAACAGCCGGGATAATCCACTGACTAGCAGACACTGCTACTAGGCACAAAGTATTTCCTGGGCTAGATGCAGTTAAAAATTTGTAATTAGATACTCTCGTTGGATGCTGAGAAAGCATTCCATAGAGTCTCCTGGCATGCCATATATGATTCTCTTAAAAAGCTTGGGGTAGGGGTCTAGGGGACCCTTTTATAGCCAAAATCACGGCCCTGTATCACAATACGTCACCTAGGCTGAAGATAAATGGAACTGTAGCACCCTGAGGGCTCGGTTGCTACAGAGGTATTGCACCTCACCCAGAGGTGTGATATCTCACTCTCAGGTAAGGATGGAGTGTGGATCAGGACCCGACACCTGCATGCATTACACCACATTGCCGTGGGGCAGGGCGACCAATATGCCTCTGAGATGGGCATGACAGTCCCTGTCCCTGGCTGGAGTGGGGGGAGGGAACACTTAGGAAGGGGAACTCTGTAGTGCAGGAGCAGGGAGGAAGCAGTTCCTGGGTGCATTGAGAAGGGAGTATAAAAGGTGGGCACCATCTTAGTTCAGTGCAGAGAAGTCTGAGCAGAAGTGGCAGGGAGCAGGGGCTCTGCATGAGCTCTGCTCCGGAGGTGGGCCTAGTAACAGAGGCCCAGGCCTGGAAGAGGGAGAAGGAAGGAAGAGGAGCGGAGTAGGCTCCAGGAATGAGGAATGAAGGGATTCCAGGGGTGCGGACAGGCGAGTCGCCACCGCACGCCTGAATCCACCTGCGTGGAGGGGTCAGGCCAAAGGGGGAGACCGGTCCCCGAAACTAGTGGAGACAGGAAACGACCCTCAGCTAGAAACCGGAGGCTGTGACATTTTTTGTGGCGCAGCCCCTCGCTACACCCGCTAGGAAGGCACCACATAGGGTCAGGGAAACTGGCGCCAAGTTTACCAAGAGGAGGCCCGAGGCAGCCGGACAGAAGGGTTGGTAAGAAAGGCCAGACAAAGGACACACAAAGGGGGTCCTGTGAAGCGCTCCAAAGTTATCGGGGAGTTTTCTGAGCCCCTCACCTGGTGAGCACAGTACGACGTGGGCAGCCATTTCCTGCAGACGTGGTCTGGATAATAAGAACTGTGAGTAAAGGCCCTGGACTGCATCACTGACTCCGTGTCGTTACTGCTGCTGCCCTGCACCATCACCCCCATCCTCCGCATACACTGCCCTGAGGCTATACTCCTCCCGTGGGGAGTTATGCTATGCTCTGCTGCACCCAAAACACCAGCCTCAGCGGTCTGCCCTGCAGCGGCGGTTCACTCTGACCGCAATCCATGGGTGGCGTAGTCGGACATTTAAACATCAAAACCACATAAATAGTTCCGCCACTGGTTTGACCACCCTGAGCCACGGAACCGGGTCGCCGCCACGAAGACTACAACCACCAGCATCCACCAAAAAGGGTCCGGCTCCGGGTGTCCCAAGGCCCAGGGGGTGCGTCAGAACATTTTCATCACCTTTCACAATCACCAATGGGACAAGGCAGGGATGTCCTCTGTCCCCTCTCTTATACATCCTAGTGACGGAGCACCTGCTCTCATCAATTCGCCATAACCCCAATATTAGGTGGATTGAGGTGGGAGGCACCGAGTACAAGTGCTCTCTATTTGCTGATGATGTCCTAGTATATATCACTCAATCACATGTATCCATCCATGCTGTTATGGCTGAAATAGATCACTTTGTTACATGGTCAAATTTTAAAATCAATGCAGCGAAGTCTGAGGCCCTCGAGGTCTCCCTCCCCAAATACATATAGGATTCAATCCAGTCCAACTTCCCTTTGCCTGGCCCTCACAGGGTATCAAATACTTAGGAATTCCTATTCATAGAGACCTCTCCCATCTATGTTATCTTAATTTTGGGCCCTTTATTGAACAACTCCATACAGACCACGGTTGGCAAGTTAGAACTGTAAGATTCACTTCGTGAACCACTGGTGTTTTGTGGAAAAGCACATGTACACTGTGTTCCAAATTATTATGCAAAAAGTGTTTAGGAGTGATAAGGGAAGAATTTGTTTGTTTGTCAGTTAAACTCATTGATGGTGATGTGTGTCAGGGCTCTTTATATCACTGTAAGCAATTGCAGACACCTGTGCTAGTTAGTTTGGCAGGTGTGTCCAATGAAAGGCAAGACTACTTAAGAAGGCTGTCTCACATTATTAAGCAGCCTACATTTTCTGCCAAAATGGGAAAGAAAAAGGATGTGTCGGCTGCTGAGAAGCAACAAATTGTGGAGTGTTTAGGTCAAGGCATGACTACAATCAACATTGTGCGATGATCAGGATGAAGTGTCTTGGCAATCAAGAAGTATGTAGCTGATTCACAGTACACACGTGTGCGTGCTGATAAGGGCAAATTGAGGACTCTTTCCTACAGGCAATTACGTCAGGTTAAAAGAGCAGCGGCAAAAAAGCCTTGTCATAGCAGCAGACAAGTTTTTGAAGCTGCTGGTGCCTCCAACGTCCCCCGAACAACAAGATGCAGGGTCCTTCAGAGGTTTGCAGCTGTGCATACGCCATCCTGTCGACCTCCTCTATCCACTTCACACAAGCAGAAACGGCTCCAGTGGGCTAAACATTACATGAAGACTGATTTCAAAACTGTTTTGTTCACGGATGAGTGCCGTGCAGCGCTCGATGGTCCAGATGGATGGAGTGGAGGATGGCTGGTTGATGGACACCCCACGCAAACACGGCTACAGCGCCAACAAGGAAGAGGTGGAGTAATGTTTTGGGCTGGAATCATGGGGAGAGAGATTGTCGGCCCCTTTAGGATCCCTGAAGGCGCTAAAGATGAACTCCATAATGTATGTGGATTTTCTCAAACAGCACTTCCTGCCATGGTTCAAGAAGAAGAACCGTGTATTTCACAGCAAGATCATTTTTTTGCATGATAATGCACCATCTCATGCTGCACATAATACATCTGCATCTCTGGCTGATATGGGCATAAAAGGGGACAAACTTATGGTGTGACCCCCATGCTCCCCTGACCTCTACCCCATTCAGAACCTCTGGAGCATCATCAAAAGGAGTGTCTATGATGGCGGGAGGCAGTTCACATCTAAGCAACAGCTCTGGGAGGGTATTCTGTCCTCATGCAAAACAATTGAAGCAGAAACCATCCAAAACCTGACAAATTCAATGGACGAGAGAGTTCAGAAGCTCCTTTCGAACAAGGGGTCCTATGTGAAAATGTAACATCACCTAGAATAAAGTTTTGAGTTGAAAACTGTTTGATTTCAGTTTCTAATAACCTGCTAATGCTTATAATTTCAAAAATGACAATTTTTTTGGTCTTTATTAAAATGAAAAGGTTGATCGAAAAGTTTGGGGGATCTAAGAGTGTGGCAACCCAGTAGTCATGATTACTTCAAATTCTGACAATATGAGGGTAATGTTGCAGGTATTGCAGCAAGAAGGCACATATGTGTCTTGCGCATCTCGGAGCCCCAAAATTATTTTCCGGGCTAGATGCAGCTAAAAATTATTATTAATTTTAAATCTGGTGGAGCTTAGTATAGATGGCATAATAGGATCAGTGCTGCACACAACTACAAAGCCCAAATTATTTTCCAGCCAAGATACAGATAAACATGATTAGTAATTTTAAATCTGGTGGAGCTTATTATAGATGGCCTAATAGAATCAGTGCTGCACACTGCTACAAAGCCCAAATTATTTTCCAGCCAAGATACAGATAAACATGATTAGTAATTTTAAATCTGGTGGAGCTTATTATAGATGGCCTAATAGAATCAGTGCTGCACACTGCTACAAAGCCCAAATTATTTTCCAGCCAAGATACAGATAAACATGATTAGTAATTTGAAAGCTTAAAACGGTTGGTAGGGTGATTTTAACCAATCATCAAGCTTTTACTCTCCCCAGGATGACACAGGGGTAGAAAAGTCGTTTCGGATCCATGATTTGTTCATCTTTATGAACGCGAGTCTGTCTACATTATCAGTGGAGAGCCGCGTGCGCTTATCTGTCAGCACACCACCAGCAGCGCTGAACACACGTTCAGACAGAACGCTGGCTGCGGGGCATGACAAGATCTCCAAGGCGTAAGTGGCTAGCTCCGGCCATTTATCCAGATTGGAAGCCCAAAAAGAGCAAGGGTCCAGTGACACAGTCGTGGCTTCAATGTTTACTTGGAGATACTCCTGTACCATCGTCTCTAGGCGTTGACTATGTGTCAGACTTCTTGTCTCCTGTGGCTTTGCAAAGGATGGGCTAAAAAAGTGGTGAAATGATTCCGCAAAATTGATGTTACCAGCAGATACTGTGGTTCTGTTACGGTTTGAGTGCTGAACACTTGACGGTCCCACGGTTGGCAAGTTGGAACTGTGAGATTCACTACGTGCACCACTGGTGTTTTGTGGAAAAGCACATGTAAGATTCTGCAACAGTCTCTGCTGATACTCCTGCATGCGTGCATCCCTTTCTATGGCAGGAATAATTTCGGCAAATTTACTTTTGTACCGGGGATCTAACAGTGTGGCAACCCAGTAGTCAGGATTATTTCTAATTCTCACAATTCGAGGGTCATGTTGCAGGTAGTGCAGCAAGAAGGCACTCATGTGTGTTGCGCATCCAGGAGCACCAAGTCCCTGTTGTGTTGGTGGCGAGGTAACAATCATGCTTCCTTCCTCTGTCCTCTCCCCCCAACCTCGCACAACAGAAATGTGATCAAGGTCTCCCTCATCTGATGAGTCTTCCATCAGTTCGTCCTCCACTTCTTCCTGGGCTCCTGCACCTTCCTCACTAGTTTGGCTGCTACCATGCGCCCTGGTAAAACCATCTCCCCCACCCTCACATGCCTGCCGCCTTGGTGCTGCCGACCGTCTGGACCTTGCAGATGTTAGCCCTTCCGCATACAACTACTCCTCCTCTACTTCCTCCACCTCCTCTTGTGCCACCACCTGACTCCGAATTCTGTTTAACATGTGCTCCAGCATGTAAATCACCGGAATAGTCATGCTGATAATGGCATCATCAGCAGTAAACATCTTCGTCGCCATTTCAAAACTGTGCAGAAGGGTGCATAGGTCCCTGATCTGAGACCACTCCTCCAGCGTGATTTGCCCCACCTCTGGATCTCGTTGGCCCAGGCTATACGTCAGAACGTATTGCACCAGGGCTTGTCGGTGATGCCACAGTCGCTGCAACATGTGCAGAGTTGAATTCCACCGGGTAGGCACATCGCATTTTAGCCGGTGAAGTGGCAGGCCCAACGACTTCTGTAGAGATGTAAGTCGCTGAGCTGGGGGATGCGAACGGCGGAAGTGAGCACACAGCGACCGTGCCCTCTGCAGAAGGCCATCTAGTCTGGGATAGTGGGCTAAAAATTGCTGGACAACCAGGTTCAACACGTGAGCCATACAAGGCACGTGTGTGACATTGCCCCGGCGAAGGGCCGCACCCAGGTTTGCAGCATTGTCGCACACGGCCTTCCCTGGTTTCAGGTCCAGTGGAGACAACCATTCATGAAATTGTTTCTCCAGAGCTGACCACAACTCCTCAGCTGTGTGACTCACATTTCCCAGACATTTCAAAGTAAAAACCACCTGATGACGTTGAGCCCTACTGCCAGCATAGTAAGGAGGTGTGCAGGATCCCTTCTGCGCAGTTAGAAAGCTGGTGGCATGACCAGACAGGTTTGGGTGCAGGTGGAAGACCGAGAGGAGGTTGAGGAGGCAGAAGCAGTGGAGGAACTTTGACATAAAGAGGATTGACGCACAACTCGTGGGGACGGCAAGACTTGGACAGCAGCCCCTTGTCCTGCTGTCACCTTAGTTACCCAGTGCCCAGTCAGCGACATGTAACGCCCCTGTCCATGCCTACTCGTCCAAGTGTCTGTGGTGAAATGCACCCTGTCACACACAGAGTTTCTCAAAGAAGCGGTGATGTTGTGTGCGACA
The DNA here is from genome assembly GCF_046119375.1 of Phyllobates terribilis. NCBI lineage: Eukaryota > Metazoa > Chordata > Amphibia > Anura > Dendrobatidae > Phyllobates > Phyllobates terribilis. The sequence goes on from NW_027362762.1 coordinate 898,639,025, forward strand.
TGCTGGTGGAGCGCAGGCACACCTTTCTTTGAGAAGTAGTGCCGACTGGGCATCTGGTACTGGGGCACTGTGACGGACATAAGGTCTCGAAAATCCTCTGTGTCCACCAGGCGGAAAGGCAGCATTTCTGTAGCCAAGAGCTTGCAGATGGTGAAATTCAACCTCTTAGCTTTCTAATGGCTAGGAGGAAATGGTCTTTTACTTGTCCACATCTGAGGGACCGAGGGCTGGCTATTGTGCTTAGACGGGGTTGATAAGGGTGTCCCCGGCAAACTGCCGGTCTGTGAGGAAGATGCAGGCGGACATGTTAGGTTGCCTTGATCCAAAGGTGGTGCTATCGATGTCGGACAGCGCTCAACACCAGCTGGTGTTACCACCTCCAAAGAAATTGATGACCTGCCAATCACGCTGGCTGTTGCGGGTAAAGAGGTGGCAGGTCTGCGCCCCAAAACAGGTGTGACTGCTGTCCCCCCAGTCACAGAGGATGAAGAGGCCGCGGATGCACAAGATATGGCAGACGGTGGTTGGCCCGGCCGGCTAGGCCGCATTGTAGCACACTGAGCTTCCCACTGCAACTTATGCTTCATGTCCATGTGCCGGTTCATGCATGAAGTACTCAAACTATGTATTTTTTGGCCTCTACTTAGCTTTTGCTGACAAATGTTACAGATAACAAGAGTTGGATCATCTTTATCGATCTGAAAAAATGCCCAGGCTATGCAAGGCTTAGCACCCATGCGACCTGAAGAGCCACCACGACTTGTGGTGAGAGGCAGAGTTGTGTTTGAGGATGCAGTTGTTGACGTGCTTCCAGTACTACGTCTCTGTCCAGGAAGGCGCAACCTGACCTCGTCGTCACTAGCATCTTCCTCCACCTCCTCTGCTGACCTCATCTCTTGGCTGACTGTGGGTTGACAGTAAGTGGGATCTCCAACCTCATCATCATCACCCTGTGCGTTATCACACCCGTCGTCCTCAGAGCCAACCTGTTCCTGCCCTGACAAAAAACTATAGTTGTCGCTCCAATCAGGTATTTGAGTCTCATCATCGTCTTCCTCATTGTCTCCACCAACAGGAGTTACAGTTTGGGAATGAGGGTCTACATTATGGTCAGAACCTTCTGCGTCTGGTCCTGGATCCGACTCAAAGATTCTGGGCATCAGTGCAGATCATTTCCTCGTCTGGATTCACAGAAGCGCTGGAGTCGACCTCTGATTCCCAGGCTATAGTATGAGTAAACAGCTCTGCAGACTCAACCATCTGTTCTACCTCATACTCAGACGGGCAGCTGGAGATTTGGGAGCTGTGAGGAAGCAAGTGCGATTGGGGTGACACCTTTGAGGACTGGAGTATTTGTGATGTTGAAGTTGATGTGGAGGAGAGCCCACTTAAAGGAGCACTTGATATCCGTTGAAGCACATGCTGTTTTTGTGCCTCATCTGTAATTTGTAGCGATTGGCGTGGCCGTAAGAAAGGGATATTATCACATTGTCTGCTAAAAGAAGTAGACATTTTAGTTTGGCTGGAAGATGGTCTTTCTTCTGCAGATGTTACTGTTGCTTTAACACCTACCCCACGGACACAACCTTTTTTCCCCTTCCCAACACGCCTATTCCCCTTTCCACCAGCAGCAGGCCTTTTTCCACTCATTTTGGTGGTTAACTAATTCACAACTCTGGAGTTTTTTGCACAAAAAAACAATGGATGGGAACCGAGCAGAGCTGAGTAGCCAAACTGTGGTATTAGGCCAAAACTATTGGCTGGGTTAGATGCAGAAACAAATTATATTCGATTTGCAACCTGATGGAGGTCAGTATAGATGGACTAATAGAACAAGTCCCACACACAGCTAGAAGCCCAAATATTTTTTCAGACGTAGATGCAGAAAAAAAAAATATATTCAGTTTGCAACCTGATGGAGGTCAGTATAGATGGACTAATAGAGAAAGTCCCACACACTGCTAGAAGGCCAAATATTTTTTCAGAGCTAGATGCAGACAAAAAATTATTTTGAATTTGCAACCTGATGGAGGTCAGTATAGGTGGACTAATAGAACAAGTCCCACACACTGCTAGAAGGCCAAATATTTTTTCAGAGCTAGATGCAGGAAAAAATTATATTCAGTTTGCAACCTGATGGAGGTCAGTATAGATGGACTAATAGAACAAGTCCCACACACAGCTAGAAGCCCAAATATTTTTGCAGAGGTAGATGCAGATAAAAATTATTTTTATTTGCAACCTGATGGAGGTCAGTATAGATGGACTAATAGAGAAAGTCCCACACACTGCTAGAAGGCCAAATATTTTTTCAGAGCTAGATGCAGATAAAAATTATTTTTAATTTGCAACCTGATGGAGGTCAGTATAGATGGACTAATAGAGAAAGTCCCACACACTACTAGAAGGCCAAATATTTTTTCAGAGCTAGATGCAGAAAAAAATTATATTCAGCTTGCAACCTGATGGAGGTCAGTATAGATGGACTAATAGAACAAGTCCCACACACAGCTAGAAGCCCAAATATTTTTTCAGAGGTAGATGCAGAAAAAAATTATATTCAGTTTGCAACCTGATGGAGGTCTGTATAGATGGATTAATAGAACAAGTCCCACACACAGCTAGAAGCCCAATATATTTTCAGAGGTAGATGCAGAAAAAAAATTATTTTTAATTTGCAACCTGATGGAGGTCAGTATAGATGGACTAATAGAGAAAGTCCCACACACTGCTAGAAGGCCAAATATTTTTTCAGAGCTATATGCAGAAAAAAATTGTATTCAGTTTGCAACCTGATGGAGGTCAGTATAGATGGACTAATAGAACAAGTCCCACACACAGCTAGAAGCCCAAATATTTTTTCAGAGGTAGATGCAGATAAAAATTATTTTTAATTTGCAACCTGATGGAGGTCAGTATAGATGGACTAATAGAGAAAGTCCCACACACTGCTAGAAGGCCAAATATTTTTTCAGAGCTAGATGCAGATAAAAATTATTTTTAATTTGCAACCTGAAGGAGGTCAGTATAGATGGACAAATAGAGAAAGTCCCACACACTGCTAGAAGCCCAAATATTTTTTCAGAGGTAGATGCAGATAAAAATTATTTTTAATTTGCAACCTGATGGAGGTCAGTATAGATGGAGTAATAGAGAAAGTCCCACACACTGCTAGAAGGCCAAATATTTTTTCAGAGCTAGATGCAGATAAATATTATTTTTAATTTGCAACCTGATGGAGGTCAGTAAAGAAGGACTAATAGAGAAAGTCCCACACACTACTAGAAGGGCAAATATTTTTTCAGAGCTAGATGCAGAAAAAAATTATATTCAGTTTGCAACCTGATGGAGGTCAGTATAGATGGACTAATAGAACAAGTCCCACACACAGCTAGAAGCCCAAATATTTTTTCAGAGGTAGATGCAAATAAAAATTATTTTTAATTTGCAACCTGATGGAGGTCAGTATAGATGGACTAATAGAGAAAATCCCACACACTGCTAGAAGGCCAAATATTTTTTCAGAGCTAGATGCAGATAAAAATTATTTTTAATTTGCAACCTGATGGAGGTCAGTATAGATGGACTAATAGAGAAAGTCCCACGCACTGCTAGAAGGCCAAATATTTTTTCAGAGCTAGATGCAGAAAAAAATTATATTCAGTTTGCAACCTGATGGAGGTCTGTATAGATGGATTAATAGAACAAGTCCCACACACAGCTAGAAGCCCAATATTTTTTCAGAGGTAGATGCAGAAAAAAAATATATTCATTTTGCAACCTGATGGAGGTCTGTATAGATGGATTAATAGAAGAAGTCCCACACACAGCTAGAAGCCCAATATTTTTTCAGAGGTAGATGCAGAAAAAAAATATATTCAGTTTGCAACCTGATGGAGGTCAGTATAGATGGACTAATAGAGAAAGTCCCACACACTGCTAGAAGGCCAAATATTTTTTCAGAGCTAGATGCAGAAAAAAATTATATTCAGTTTGCAACCTGATGGAGGTCAGTATAGATGGACTAATAGAACAAGTCCCACACACAGCTAGAAGCCCAAATATTTTTTCAGAGGTAGATGCAGATAAAAATTATTTTTAATTTGCAACCTGATGGAGGTCAGTATAGATGGACTAATAGAGAAAGTCCCACACACTGCTAGAAGCCCAATATTTTTTCAGAGCTAGATGCAGAAAAAAATTATATTCAGTTTGCAACCTGATGGAGGTCAGTATAGATGGACTAATAGAACAAGTCCCACACACAGCTAGAAGCCCAAATATTTTTTCAGAGGTAGATGCAGATAAAAATTATTTTTAATTTGCAACCTGATGAAGGTCAGTATAGATGGACTAATAGAGAAAGTCCCACACACTGCTAGAAGCCCAATATTTTTTCAGAGGTAGATGCAGAAAAAATATATATTCAGTTTGCAACCTGATGGAGGTCAGTATAGATGGATTAATAGAACAAGTCCCACACACAGCTAGAAGCCCAATATTTTTTCAGAGGTAGATGCAGAAAAAAAATATATTCAGTTTGCAACCTCATGGAGGTCAGTATAGATGGACTAATAGAGAAAGTCCCACACACTGCTAGAAGGCCAAATATTTTTTCAGAGCTAGATGCAGAAAAAAATTATATTCAGTTTGCAACCTGATGGAGGTCAGTATAGATGGACTAATAGAACAAGTCCCACACACTGCTAGAAGCCCAAATATTTTTTCAGAGCTAGATGCAGAAAAAAATTATATTCAATTTGCAACCTGATGGAGGTCAGTATAGATGGACTAATAGAATGATGCTATGGCCAAAAGATTTTACTTCACTAGGTGCAGTAAAAAAATTGGTATTCTATACACAGGTGGTATATCTTGCAACACAGATAGGCTACTCCACTGACTAACACACTCTGCAATAGGCCAAAAAGGATTAGCTTTGCTAGATTCAGCCAAATGCTGTGAAAAAAACTTGCACAGCACTGGCACAGACCTGCCTGGCAAAAACTGATAGGAACTGATGTAACCTAGTCCTGAAAAGGACTGCAATTACAATTAGTCTTTACTCCCACAATCTATCTATTTAAGAGCACAGACCTACCTGATAAAAGTCGTAGGAAATGCTGTAACCTAGTCCTTAAAAGGACTGCAATCACAACTATTCCCTACTCCCAAGCTATCTGTAGATTTGTGCGAAAATTGGCTTGAAATTAACAAGGTATAGCGCACACAGCAACAGCGGTGCCGTCTAACACGCAGCTGCAGCAATGAGAAAATGGTGGCGACGGGGAAAATGGCTTGGTCTTATAGGGCAAGGACATGTGACATACACTGCCAATGACACATGCCCTTGCTTGTGTGAAAAACAGCAGTTCGCTCCGTGTGTGCGCTGCTGATAGGCTGACAGACTGCACCTCCCCACTGCAAATGCGGGAAAGAGAAAAAAAAATTTAGATCTTCATTATTCCTGCAGAGATCCATCCCCTGCCCTTCCCCCCACCCCGCTGTACACTCAAACTGCGTATTAACATTAATTTTCATCATTACTGAGAAAAAATCCTGTTATGATTTTGGTGCACGAACAGTTATCGAACATAACCTCGAACAGCCGAATTTTTCTCAAATCGTTCGTGTTCGCCGAACGGCTCGAACACCGCCCAAAACAGCTCGAAATTGAGATTGGCGAACAGTTCGAGTAGAACAACGCTCATCTCTATTGTTTTCCTCTTCCACGGTTCAAATCTGGGTGTAATCCACCTTTTTGCATACAAAAAACCCGTTTCAGTGTCTCACTGACTGTTCAGAAACAAATATATCTGTTTAAAAGATTTTGGTGTAGGCCAGAGAAATAGAACTGTGGTTTCCCTCTTCCACGGTTCTAATCTCCTTTATATTACCCTTTTGCCATTGATAGTGTGAGTGTAAGCTATTTTACTTAATTTACAATGGGCAAGGCGCGAGGCAAGGGACGTGGAACTGGACGTTCTGGTGATGGTGCGTGCAGAGGACGGGGCCGTGGCCAATGTGAAAATGTGCCACAACCAACAGCCATATCTTTTCGCTCCCAGTTCTTGACCGAATTATTAGGGACGCACACAACACCACTATTGCGAACTGATCAGTTTGAACAGGTTATTAATTGGATAGCAGATAATACTTCCAGTCACCTGGGCACCACCACCTCCGGTCTGTCTTCCACACGGTCAAGTGTTAGTAGCCATGAGTCTCGACCGCATACTCCTCCTCACCCTGATGCTCCTTGCTCCCACCATGCTGAGTGTCATCAGACAGCAACTGATCCCACAGTTGGACACTCTGAAGAGCTGTTCACTGGTCCATTTCCATATTTGGGCCCCTCGCCTGCTCCGCTTGAAGTGGTGTAAGAGGAGATCCCATGTAGCGTTGGCCAAATATTTGAACAGCCATGGCCACAGGAAGGCGACGCTGGCAATTTGTCACAAGAGGTGGATGATGACGAGACACAATTGCCACGAAGTGAGGAGGAGGACCGTGGTGCGGAATTGGAAGAGGAGGAGGTGGTGGAAGATCTAGTAACTGATCCAACGTGGCAGGAGGACACGCAGAGCGAGGCCAGCAGCACACAGGGGTAGGGAGGCAGAGTACCCAAACAGGCAGGAAGAAGCAGTGTGGTGGCCGCAGACAGAAGGCGGGCAAGCGTTCCCCGTAACACCAACACAAGGGACATTGCCAGTACAACCGGTAGGTCTTCCAGAGTCTGGAATTTTTTTAAAGACTGCTGATAACCCCAAAAAGGCCATATGTACCACCTGCCAGGCCAGCATCAGCAGGTGTGACAAAAATACCAGCCTGACCACCACCAGCATGATCAGGCATATGTCAGCAAAGCACTCTACTTTGTGGGGCGAACCTCAGGGTCCACGACCAGTGTCATTGGGTGTCACCACTGCTTCTTCTGCTGTTGTGCGTGTAAGAGAACTCCCTGTTGTGCGTGCAAGGCAATCCCCTGTCCATACTGCATGCAAAGATGCCCCCTACTCTCAGTCTTCACTTGTTATGACAGTTTCTCAAGAAACAGCATCAACGTCCACGTCCCACCGCAGCGTTCAATTGTCCATATCCCAGACCTTTGAATGAATGCGCAAATTCACAGCCAACGCACCACAGGCAACAGTCCTTAATTCACACATTTCATGATTGCTTGGTTGGAAATGCTGCCTTTTAGGCTGGTGGAGACAGAATCCTTCCGCAACCTTTTGGCGGTGGCCGTCCCGAGGTACTCGGTTCCCGGCCGACACTATTTTGCCTGTGTGCCATCCCCGCACAACACAAGCACGTGTCCCAAAACATCTGCCATGCTCTCAAAAATGCAGTTACTGGGAGAGTCCACCTGACAATGGATACGTGGACAAGTGCTTGTGCCCAGGGACCGTACATCTCTCTGATGGCACACTGGGTATACATAGTGGAAGCCGGGACCCAGTTGGAACTTGGGACGGAACACATCCTCCCCACACCGTGGAATGTGGGCCCTATGTCAGTCAGAGTTGCCCCCACAGTGTACAGCTCCTGAGCATCATCCTCCTCATGTTCAGCCTCGTTCTCAGATATCACCACATCAGTTAGGAGCTGGAAGCACTGCAGTACTGCCCCAGCTAAGTGGCAACAGGCTGTGCTGAAACTCATAAGCTTAAATGATAAACCTCACACTGCTTGTGAGTTATGGACAGCTGTGAAAGAGCAGGCAGATCTGTGGCTGAGACCACTGAACCTACATCAAGGCATGGCCGTGTGTGACAATGGCCATAACCTGGTGGCGGCTCTGAGGCGAGATCACACATGTACCGTGCCTGGCTCATGTGCTTAACCTCGTGGTTCAGCGGTTTCTTAAATCGTACCCTGAGTTGCCAGATCTGCTCGTCAAAGTATGCCACCTGTCATCTCATTTTCGCATGCCGGCTACAGCTTCCGCCGCCCTTGCTGTGTTGCAGCAGCGTTTGCAGCTTCCGGCACACCAACTGGTGTTTGATGTCCCCACACATTGGAACTCTACCCTCCACATGTTGCAAAGGATTTGTGAGCAGAAGAGAGCAGTTGTGGAGTACCAGCTGCAACAAGGCCGTCGATATTCAAGTCAGACTGCACACATAAGAAGTGGACCTGGATGTCTGACATACTTTGTCAGATCCTGACAAACTTTGAGGAGTCCACCAAGATGGTGAGTGGCGATGACGCCATCATTAGCATCAGCATCCCACTTGTCTGTCTTTTGCATCGCTCTCTGCAGAGAATTAAAGAAGAGGCATTGCAGCCAGAGTACGATGAGATGGATCAAGAACCCGTAATGGCCGATTACACACAGCCCAGCGTCATCTCATCCCAATGTGCATTGGGGGACAATGAGGGAGAGGAGGAGGAGGAGGAGGAAGAATAGGAGCTGGTATCATGTGCTGTAGACTGTAGTACCTGTCCAACTGTCATACAGTCGGTTCAGCGTCGGTGGCCTGAGGACAGAGGGGAGGAAGTGGAGGAGGAGAGCATGGTCAGTCGTCATCTTGGTGAGGACACGGAAGTCTTGCCCGTTACCAGTCTGGCACGCATGGCTGACTTTATGTTACGCTGCCTTAACCGTGACCCTTGCATTGTCAAAATGTTGGGTGACAGTCATTACTGGTTGGTGACACTTTTAGACCCCTGCTACAAGGAGAACTTTCATTCTCTTATTCCTGAGGTGGAAAGGTCTACAAAAATGGGGCAGTACCAGAAGGTCCTTGCTGCAGAACTGTTAAAAAAATTACCATCTGAACACGCTAGCGGCAGAGGTCACAGTTCGTTGAGCAACCAAACCGTACAGGCGAGAAAGACACAACTCCAATCCAGCAGAGGCAGGGGAACACTGTCAACATTCTGGGACAGTTTTCTGAGACCCGCCCAGCTTACAGGTCCTGAGGCGCGGGGTACTCTCACAAGGAGTGGAAAGTTTCAAAAGATGGTGAGGGCGTACCTTGCCGACCGTACCAGCGTCCTCCGTGATTCCTCTGTGCCTTTTAATTATTGGGTATCCAAGCTGGACATTGGAATGAACTCGTTCTGTACGCCTTGGAGGTCCTGGCCCACCCTGCCGCTAGCGTGTTATTGGAGCGTGTTTTTAGTGCCACTGGGGGAATTATAACTGAAAAGCGCACTCGCCTGTCAACTGGCAATGCAGACAAGCTGACCCTTATCAAAATGAACAAGGGCTGGATTGGGCCAGACTTCTCATCACCACCAAATGACAGCAGAGTAACATAAAGTCAAATCCACTGTGTTATTTCGGGAGGTGTATTCCCATGCACCACTTCACACCCACAAATGGATATACGCTTCCTCATTTCGGCTGTATTTTGTTCCTCTCCTTATCCTCAGCCTCCACCACCACTATACCACCAGGGTGACTGTGGTCCGTGTTGCCTGCATTGCAAGTTCCTCCGTCCTAATTTTTGGCAGCTTTTGCTTGGAAGGCATAGGCAAAGACTATGCGAGACCGACTCCCCAATAATGGGAATAATGTTTTTAATATGCTGTACTGCATGGCTCTTGTAAGGGGCATGAAAACCGTCTTGTTAAGCTACTGCGACCTCCACCACTTTTCCCAGGGGCATTGATATTGTCTTTTTATTCCACTGCGACCTCCACCATTCTTCCAAGGGGCATGAAAAATGTCTTGTTAAGCTACTGCGACCTCCACCACTTTTCCCAGGGGCATTAATATTGTCTTTTTATTCCACTGCGACCTCCACCACTTTTCCCGGGAGCATTAAAACCGTCTTGTTAAGCTACTGCGACCTCCACCATCCTTCCAAGGGGCATTAAAACTGACTTGTAAGCTACTGCAACCTCCGCGTCTCTTCCAAGGGGCATTAAAACCCATCTTGTTAAGCTACTGCGACCTCCACCACTTTTCCCAGGGGCATTGATATTGTCTTTTTATTCCACTGCGACCTCCACATCTCTTCCAAGGGGCATTTAAACCATCTTGTTAAGCTACTGCGACCTCCACCACTTTTCCCAGGGGTATTAAAACTGTCTTGTTAAGCTACTGCGACCTCCACCACTTTTCCCAGGGGCAATGATATTGTCTTTTTATTCCACTGCGACCTCCACGTCTCTTCCAAGGGTCATTAAAACCATCTTGTTAAGCTACTGCGACCTCCACCATTTTTTCAAGGGGCATTGATATTGTCTTTTTATTCCACTGTGAACTCCACCATTCTTCCAAGGGGCATGAAAACCGTCAAAACCACAGTTATAGTTAAAAATGCTAAAAATAGGATAATACAGAGATTTGACCTGTGGAACTGCAAAACCACAGTTCTATTTCTCAGGCCTACACCAGACTCTTTTAAACAGATATATTGGTGTCTTACCAGTCAGGGAGACAATATTACAGTATTTTTTACGGCAAAAAATGCCAAAAGCAGGATAATACAGAGATTTGACCCGTGGAACTTCAAAACCACAGTTCTATTTTTCTGGCCTACACAAGACTCTTAAACAGATATATTGGTGTCTGAACAGTCACAGACACTCAATTTTTTTTTTGTTGGGGGGAATACCAAAAGGTTAATAACACGTGTATTTGTAGAGTCTGACTGAGGAAAAAAAAAATACAGGATTTAGATGAAAAAAAAAAAAAATTTCCCTGGCCCCTGAGACCGGGGGGATAAGTCTAGCAATTTGACAAACAGGAGCACACAGGACTGTAATGCAGCGTTTTCTGTTATAACCACTGCGGCTCCTATACAGCCTGCCGGCCTTCCTGATATCTGGGATGGATATTAGTCCTGAGAAGGACTGTTTGTTTGATTTGGCAGGCTTTAGAGACCCTACACGACCTATTTTGCACTATATATCTCTCCCTAACTCAGCAGCACCCTCTCTACACTGTCTGATCCGGAACGACTATGTACAAGATGGCGACGCCCAGTTTTAAATACTCGAGGTGAAGCTGTGCGGCCAGCCAATCACTGTAATGCCCACAAACAACATGGCTGCGGCATTACAGTGACTGGCTGGCAAGCCCTGCATGTTCATTGGCTCTGTAAAGAGCGCCAAGCGTGCAGGGCGGAGACCTGAGCTCCCGCCCGAGTACCCCGGAAATGCTCGGTTCTCGCCGAACATCCCGAGTAGTGAGATGCTTGGGCGAGTACCGAGCAGTGTCGAGCATGCTCGCTCAACACTAATATTGTCTTTTTTTTCCACTGCGACCTCCACCACTCTTCCAAGGGGCATTGATATTGTCTTTTTATTCCACTGCGTCCTCCACCACTCTTCCAAGGGGCATTGATATTGTCTTTTTATTCCACTGTAACCTCCACCACTCTTCCAAGGGGCATTGATATTGTCTTTTTATTCCACTGGGACCTCCACGTCTCTTCCAAGGAGCATTAAAACCGTCTTGTTAAGCTACTGTGACCTCCACATCTCTTCCGAGGGTCATTGATATTGTCTTTTTATTCCACTGGGACCTCCACAACCCTTCCAAGGGGCATTAATATTGTCTTTTTATTCCACTGGGACCTCCACCACTCTTCAAGGGCATTCATATTGTCTTTTTATTCCACTGCGACCTCCACCATTCTTCCAAGGGGCATTGATATTGTCTTTTTATTCCACTGTAACCTCCACCACTCTTCCAAGGGGCATTGATATTGTCTTTTTATTCCACTGTAACCTCCACCACTCTTCCAAGGGGCATTGATATTGTCTTTTTATTCCACTGTAACCTGCACCACTCTTCCGAGGGGCATTGATGTTGTCTTTTTATTCCACTGGGACCTCCACGTCTCTTCCAAGGAGCCTTAAAACCATCTTGTTAAACCACTCTGAACTCCACAGCTCTTCCAAGGGGCATTGAACTGTTGTTTTTAATTACCTCTAACCTCCACGACTCTTCCAACGGGCATTGCATTTCCTCCTAATTTTAGTCATCTTTTGCTTTTCAATGCATAGGCGAACACTAAGGGAGACCCACTCCCCAATAATGGGTAGAAGGTTTTTAGTACGCGGTAATCCATGTCTGTTTCAAGGGGCATTGCAGTTCCTCCTAATTTTTGGAAAGCCTTCCATTCATTGCTTAGGCCAACAGTGTACAGGAGACCCAGTTGCTATAAATGGAAAAAACGGTTTAGTTAAGGCCCTATGACCTCCATGTCACTTCCAAGGGGCATTAGAGTGCCTCGAAATTTTTGGTAGGCATTGCACTCACTGTATGCCCTATGACTGTGTAGCCGAACCGCTCCTTTTAGTACAGAAACATATCCTACAAGACATGTGTGGTTGACTGGCCTGATATTGATGTGAATGGTCCCTGATCCTCCTGCTCTTTCTCCTTTGACACCACCTCATCCATCATTCATCACCTGAAGCTTTGTTTTAATGGGAGTCAAAGAACTGGGATAGTAGCAGGAAAACATCCAGCGATCCTCGGAGGAGGTAGGATATGCGCCAAAATGCTGACCACCTCAGGTCTAGCCGCTACTACATACATGCACTTGCACTCCAAGGAACAGAAAGCTAAGGAGATGGATGGCCTCATGATCATGAATAATTTACTCGTTGTGTAGGAGGCCGACCACTGCTGCTGTCTACCTTCTGAACTTTGTGGTGAAGCCTGTTTGACCCAGGACCCGCAATCCTCTATGTCTGGAGGACGTGTTGCATCCCAGTGCCCAACTGTGTCTCGACTTCCACAATATTACCCAGTGTGAAGGCGTCAGTGAGATGGACCATCCCTGGCCACATTCACTTGTCCACGTGTTTGTGGTTAGGCTGTCCTTCCCACTAAATGCACTGGGGAGGACACAGGTAATGTTTTCGTATGCACGCTTGTGTATAAGGCGCACCGGGACAAATAGGGATGGCTGGGGACCATTTATAGACACACGGCTGCCCACAGGCGGCTGGGGATCGTGTGTGGGCACCCGGCCACGGGGCGGCTAGGGACCGATTATGGACACTCGGCCACCCCTTGGTGGCTGGGGACCAAGTGTGGACACCCGGCCACCGGGCGTCTGGGGACTGAGTATGGATACCCGGCCGCCGACGCAGCATTGACGTGGTGGCCAGATTCCGCCTCCACATGCCTAAAAGGCCCAATTTGAAGTGCAAGCAAGCAGTATGGTATTGCAGCCTGGGGGTGGGTGGGTGGCAGGCTGCATACTTGCACTTGCATTGCAAGGAATGGGGAGGTACAATTGAACACAGCCCTGGGACAAGGACTTGCACGGGGATAGTTGCAAGTCTGCAACTTCTGATGCGGCAAGGATCTCTTCTGATGGGCACACTTTTAGGCATTGACCTGAGTGTCTGAGATGCTTCCAGGGGTCTTCCCCATGCTGTCCCCATACCTTTTCAGCACTGTATGCATGTGTCACACAGCACATAGCCAGATAAGGTTGTAAAATGTTAAAATGACATATCCCAGTGAATGCATTTGTCACAGTTGGAAGCAATACAAAAGGTGCAAAAATGCATAATAAATGCTATTTGTGAACATAGCCCAAGGTGTGGAGGAGTATTTTTGTTTTTGGTTATTTATTTTACGTTATACAGAACTCTTTACCCTGGAAAGGATGTTCCTTAACATATTTCACAGGAAACCAGTTTCAGTTTAGTTTATGAACGTTTTATTGTGAGCCCGTAAAAGTGACAGCAGTGACTTGGGGGTCAGAAATGCTTCTTGGGGCGGTCCCCATGCTGTCCCCATGTCATTTGAGCACTGTCACTATCGTTTTGGGTACTTTTTAGGCTTTCTACCTACTGCCGGGGATGCCACCGCAAAAATGCTCGAGTCTCCCATAGAATAACATTGGGCTCGTTGCTCGGATCGAGCATCCGAGTACCACGGGGAGCTCGGCCCGAGCTTCGGGCACCCAAGCATTTTAGTGCTTGCTCAACACTACCTCTTGCCATATAAAAAGCAAATGTTTATCATGCGGGTGAGGGTGAATATTAGTGTTGAGCCACCCTCGTAGTGTTCGGGTTGGGTCCGGTTAGTCGAACACCGGGGTGTTCGTGGAACTGTTCGTCGAACACCTTAGAACACTGTCGAATACCGTCGAACACCGTTAAAACCAATGGCAGACAAACAAAAACACATAGAAAACACCTTCAATTGTGTCCAAAAGCTGACAAACTGCCCAGAAGACACTCTCTTTAAAAAAGTCGGCCGGCAATTCAGCATCGGTACCCGACAATTTAGAACAGAAAGAATAGGCATCACACATAGATTAGATAGATGGAAACATGTCAGTCACATATATAATAAGTACAGTGACAGTGTTGGTTACTGTACTTGTCATTTAGTGTTAAAGGATTTATTAAAAAAATAATATTGTTTATCATGCACCGTCTCTTTAAAAAAGCATGCCGGCAATTCAGCATCGGTACCCGACAATTTAGAACAGAAAGAATAGAGCATCACACATAGATTAGATAGATAGAAAAATGTCAGTCACATATATAATAAGTACAGTGATCGTGTTGATTACTGTACTTGTCATTTAGTGTTAAAATAAAGGATTTATTAAAAAAAAAATTGGCGTGGGTTTCCCCGTAATTTTAGTCTCTAGCGGAGGTTAAGCAGACGGCTGGGGCAGACGTTTGAAGCCTGGGAAGGGGGTAATACCCACGGAGCTTCCCAGGCTACTAGTATCAGCCCCCAGCTGAATACCAAGCCTTTACTAGCTATTAAAATGGGGGACCCCCCAAAAAAATGATGTGGGGTCCTCCCTATTTTAATAGCTAGCAAAGGCTAGGCAGACAACTGGGGGCTGATAATAATAGCCCAGGAAGGGTGCCATGAATATTGGCCTTCTCCCAGGCTAGAAACACCAGCCGTCAGCCGCCCCAGCACCAATTCTGGCACTTAGCCTCGCTCTTCCCACTGCCTTGTGGCAGTGGCAGTGGGGTAATAGGGCTGGGGTTGATGTCAGCTTATAATGCCAGCTGACATCAAGCCCAGGTTAGTAATGGAGAGGCGTCTATAAGACACCCCCATAACTACCCCCATAGTCAAAGTTAAAAAAAAACACAAACACCCAGAAAAAATTCCTTTAATTGAAATAAACACACAATTCTTTAATGTTCTTAATTAAACCATACTTACCATCACGCCCATTCCGGCTGAAGCCCACTAACTCCTGCAATAAAAGTAAAATTATAACCCAATCTCATCCTTACCTTTCCATGGTTCCCAGGACGGCTTCAGCTCTGCTACATTCACATGACAGGCTGGATCGCAGCAGAAACCTGCCATCCAGCTTGCCATGCCGCAGACATTGAGAAGCGCAGGCATGCTTGCGCCGCTCCTCAGTGTCTCGCTGTGACGGAATCCAGATGAGCCAAGTTCATGTCCAGTGAACTCAGCTCACCTCATGCACGTCACTAACAGCGTGGGAAAATTCTCCTGCGCTTGCAGTGAGTGCAGGAGAATTCTCTCACGCTCACCGCAAGCGCAGGAGGATTTTCCCACGCTGTCAGTGACGTGCATGAGGTGAGCTGAGTTCATTGGACATGAACTTGCCTCATCTGGATGCCGTCACAGCCAGACACTGAGGAGCGCAAGCATGCCTGCGCTTCTCAGTGTCTGCGGCATGGCAAGCTGGATGGCAGCTTTCTGTTGCGATCCAGCCTGTCAAGTCAATGTAGCAGAGGTGAAGCTGTCCTGGGGCTGTCCTGGGAACCATGGAAAGGTAAGGATGAGGTTGGTTTATTATTTTACTTTTATTGCAGAAGACATTGGCTTCAGCTGGAATGGGCATGATAGTAAGTATGGTTTAATTTAGAACATTAAAGAATTGTTTTTTTATTTCAATTAAAGGACTTTATTCTGGGTGTTGTGTTTTTTTTAAATACTTTACTAGAAATTCATGGCGGTCATGTCTAATATTGGTGTGACCCCATGAATTTCGGGCTTAGGGCCAGCTGATAATACCAAGCTGGTCCTAACCCCTTTATTACCCAGTGTGCCACCGCATCAGGGCCTTGGATGAGTTGGGTACAGCGCCAGAAGATGGCGCTTCTATGAACGCTTGGGCCTCCCTGCGCTGCGGATTTCAGTCCCCCGCTGCCTAGTTGTACCTGGCTGGACACAAAAATAGGGCGAAGCCCCACGTCAATTTTTTTAAATTATTTCTTGAAATTCATGAAATAATTAAAAAAAGGGCTTCCCTGTATTTTTGTTTCCAGCCAGGTACAAATAGGCAGCTGGGGGTTGGGGGCAGCCCGTTCCTGCCTGCTGTACCTGGCTGGACACAAAAATAGGGCGAAGGCCCACGTGTTTTTTTTTTTAATTATTTCATGAATTTCATGAAATAATTAAAAAAAAATTGACGTGGGGCTTCGCCCTATTTTTCTGTCCAGCCAGTTACAGCAGGCAGGAACGTGCTGCCCCAAACCCCCAGATGCCTATTTGTACCTAGCTGGAAACAAAAATACAGGGAAGCCCTTTTTTTAATTATTTTATGAATTTCATGAAATAATAAAATAAAAAGGGCTTCCCTATATTGTTGTGTCTGGCCAGGTACAAATAGGCAGCTGGTGGTTGGGGGCAGCCCGTTCCTGTCTGCTGTACCTGGCTGGACACAAAAATAGGGCGAAGCCCCACGTCAATTTTTTTGAAATTATTTCATAATGAAATTATTAAAAAAAAATTGACGTGGGGCTTCGCCCTATTTTTGTGTCCAGCCAGGTACAGCAGGCAGGAACGGGCTGCCCCCAACCACCAGCTGCCTATTTGTACCTGGCTGGACCCAACAATATAGGAAAGCCCTTTTTTTCATTATTTCATGAATTTCATGAAATAATTTAAAAAAAATACGTAGGGCTTCGCCCTATTTTTGTGTCCGGCCAGGTGCAACTAGGCAGCTGTGGGCTGAAATCCGCAGCGCAGGGAGGCCCAAGCGTTCATAGAAGCACCATCTTCTGGCGCTGTACCCAACTCATCCACGGCCCTGGTGTGGTGGCTCACTGGGTAATAAAGAAGTTAGGGCCAGCTTGGTATTATCAGCTGGTCCTAAGTCCGAAATTCATGGGGTCACGCCAATATTAGACATGACCGCCATGAATGTCTAGTAAAGTATTTAAAAAAAACACAACACCCAGAATAAAGTCCTTTAATTGAAATACACTGTGTTCCAAATTATTATGCAAATAATATTTTCTCAGATTTTCCCAAATTACCTATATGAATTGCAGTTATTGTAATTTTCCAGTCAAATAACTATTAGAGTACAATTGAAAGGTTTTTGTAAAAACTGCCTATGATAACAGTATATTTTTAAAAAAATAAAAAACTCAAACTGCACTCAAAATGCATGTTCCAAATTATTATGCACAGGAGAGTTTTCCACCTTTTCATTTTAATAAAGAACAAAAAAATTGTCATTTGTGAAATTATAAGCATTAGCAGGTTATTACAAACTGAAATCAAACAGTTTTGAACTCAAAACTTTATTCTAGATGATGTTACATTTGCACATAGGACCGCTTGTTCGAAAGGAGCTTCAGAACTCTCTCGTCCATTGAATTTGTCAGGTTTTGGATGGTTTCTGCTTCAATTGTTTTGCATGAGGACAGAATACCCTCCCAGAGCTGTTGCTTAGATGTGAACTGCCTCCCGCCATCATAGACACTCCCTTTGATGATGCTCCAGAGGTTCTCAATGGGGTTAAGGTCAGGGGAGCATGGGTGCCACATGATAAGTTTGTCCCCTTTTATGCCCATAGCAGCCAGAGATGCAGATGTGTTATGTGCAGCATGAGACGGGGCATTATCATGCATGAAAATGATCTTGCTGCGGAATGCACGGTTCTTCTTCTTGAACCATGGAAGGAAGTGCTGTTTGAGAAACTCAACATACATTATGGAGTTCATCTTTACCCCTTCAGGCATCCTAAAAGGGCCGACAATCTCTCTCCCCATGATTCCAGCCAAAAACATTACTCCACCTCCTCCTTGTTAGCGCTGTAGCCATGTTTGCATGGGGTGTCCATCAACCAGCCATCCTCCACTCCATCCATCTGGACCATCGAGATCATATCATGCATGATATTGCCCCATCTCATGCTGCACATAACACATCTGCATCTCTGGCTGATATGGGCATAAAAGGGGACAAACTTATGGTGTGGCACCCATGCTAACCTGACCTCAACCCCATTGAGAACCTCTGGAGCATCATCAAAAGGAGTGTCTATGATGGCGGGAGGCAGTTCACATCTAAGCAACAGCTCTGGGAGGGTATTCTGTCCTCATGCAAAACAATTGAAGCAGAAACCATCCAAAACCTGACAAATTCAATGGACGAGAGAGTTCAGAAGCTCCTTTCGAACAAGCGGTCCTATGTGCAAATGTAACCACCTAGAATAAAGTTTTGAGTTGAAAACTGTTTGATTTCAGTTTGTAATAACCTGCTAATGCTTATAATTTCAAAAATGACAATTTTTTGTTCTTTATTAAAATGAAAAGGTTGAAAACTCTCCTGTGCATAATAATTTGGAACATGCATTTTGAGTGCAGTTTGAGTTTTTTATTTTTTTAAAAATATACTGTTATCATAGGCAGTTTGTACAAAAACCTTTCAATTGTACTCTAATAGTTATTTGACTGGAAAATTACAATGACTGCAATTCATATAGGTAATTTGGGAAAATCTGAGAAAATATTATTTGCATAATAATTTGGAACACAGTGTATAACAACAGCTCTTAGAGCCAAGCACCTATTGCTATTGTTAACTCTTAGAATGCTACTGTCAGTTTCTAACAGTGGTGTCCCTAAAAAAAAAAATTAAAGAGAAATATTTGAATCACAGCCTCTTTTCTCACATTAAAAATGGACATTTAAAAATAAAGATATTTAGTATAGCGGCATCAGCTGGTAAGTTAAACCCCATTATGAAAAAAAATGAGCATCTAAAATTTGCCATTTCTATTGGTTTCTGCAATTCCCACAAAAAAATGCAATAAAAAATGATAAAAATATTGTATATACCTCAAAATGGTATTAATAAAAATGTCAGCTTGGCACTGGAAAAGAAGCAAACATCAAATAGCTCAATCGACAGATAAGCAGAAAAGTTATGAGTCTCAGAACATGGCAATACAAATCATTTTTTTTACAAGTTTCAGAATTGTTTTTACTACATGAATAAAAAAAACCTACATCATTTTGATATTGGCAAAATCTGACATGAAAAATCATGTTTCAGGGTCAATTTTAATGCTGCCATAATAAAACCTCAAAATGTCGAAATGTTATTTTTTAATCATTTCACCACATTGGTATTTTTTTTATTGATGTCTAGTATATTATATGGTTAAAAAGAATAATGTCATTCAAAACTACAACTTTTCTCCTAAAAAGAAGCCCCCATACGATTATTTTGATAAAGATCTAAAAATGTAATAAATCTTGGCAGAAAAAGGAAAAGGAAGGGGTTGAAAAGATTGTCAAAGGCTTAAATAAGGTTGGTGAGTTTCCGACACTTGGCACCCCCACCCATCAGCTGTTTGCAGCCAATGCAGTGACCAGATGTTCAAAATGTATAAATCCAGAAGAGAAAACTTTTATACATTTTGTAGTGTTGTTCTCAGGTACTGCACCTCAGTGTCAATAGAAGTGAATCACTATGATCTGCAAATAGATGATTGGTTAAGGTGATGTGTGAGCAGTGATCACCATAACACTGAATTGCAGGTACCATGAGGGTGAGAAACAGCACCATTCATGTTATATTTATCGATTATGAAGGCATGGCCATTAGAATAATTTTTTATCTTCCTGGAGAACCACTTTAAGGTCAGACCATCAATATCTAAGTCCTGGAAAATCCTTTAAATTCAAATACAAGAAGGTATGACTGTCCTGCCATGTTTTCAGATATACTCTAAAGGTACAGAATTCAGAAATCGTAACTCATACTGACTCTAGCCAAACACTATTGATATAACAACTTAATCCAGCCTTGCAGATAACATCTCCGTGACAGCATGGCAAATCAGTGATGTTTATGAGCGGAGCCGATTTTTTGGCGGGAAGAAGCCGGAACCCCGAACATGAACCCAAATTAGAAATGCCAAACAAATTTGCTCAACACTAGTGAGTATAAGCTTTTTTATTTTATCGGGCCAAACATTTAGATCAAAAATGGGTTGTCCTAGTAGTGGACAACTAAATATCAGCATAAAAAGTTTTTTACCGGAAAAGAGCAAACAAAAAATTAACAAATCATAGGAAGGAACTTGACCATGGCGTGTTTTCTGATGCCTTCTGTGAAGAATATTGGAGATATAATTCCATGTCAATCATTTTGGCATGGAATTATAAGCACCCCTTCAGTGTGTAGCTGTAACAGAACAGCTAGCAGCAGCAGGAGTCAAGCATCAAAAGACTATGAGAGACAGATATCACACCTTGAGCCTGCTCAGCTCAGAACAAAGGGAATGCTTGCCATGTGGATACCATGTGGTCTGAGACAACTATGATTTCAAAAGGAGAAAATGGATTTTTCCTACGTCCTAGCCATACATTGTGTACATGTCAGAGATCCCCAAACCGGACTGCACACCGTCCAGTGTCCAGATCCACTCTGGCCTCACAGGGTGGGGAGATACATAGAATATCGGGTAGGAAACAGATAGTAAAGCTGTGTTTACTTTCCACACATAGCAGGAGCCCGGCTGGATCTGATGACACCAGAACCGCCTTCATAGGACCGTTCATTAAGGAGTTATGACCCATTTGAAGTTTTGGAGTTATTATCTGCCAGGGGCACTGGGAGGGGACTCAGGTTCAGCCCCGAGGGAAGAAGAGGAGGTACCCATAAGAGATATAAGCTGGAGTAAGGCCATGTGGCTCTTTCTCTGATACATGCAGCTACTTTCGAACAAGAGGGCTCACATTGAGTAACATGCTGTGACACACCTTCAATACTCTAAAGTGTAAAATTCATATGCTAAATATTTGGTTTGCCTTCACCTGTGTCATGCTGTACAATGAATGCTTGGAACCAAGCAAATATTGACAATAATTGGATGATGTAAGTTAGCTTAATACAGGCTTAGTGCCTAGGGCAGTGTGGATTGTAAATACTGACACATAGGATTGCATTGATTTTTAACCAACACCAGTTTCATCATTATTTTAGATGTATTTGATCAATAAAATGGTTGTAAATGTTGACATGTCAATTACTTGTTGTTTATTTCTTTAAAAATATTTGCTTCATGTTTTGTCCATTTTATACATTGTTGTTCCATACGGAGTCCACAACACAAAATAAAACAAAATTGCTGTTATCGATTTTCAAGTTTATTTAGCAATTTATGATGCTGTTCAAGGGTTTGACTCCACAAACTTCTCTACAATTTTAATTTTGAGCATATCATGTGTAAGGCAGCGCTAGTCATCATATTGGGGGATACTCGCTGCACCGGGTCAATTAAAGCACACCAGCCACATTTTTCCAGTTTTCACACTCCAGCAGTTTATTATACAACATAACTGCTATAACCGAGTCCAACTCAGTGGCTCGCTGACATATTGCATATAACGTCCAGGAGCCTTTCAAGTGGCAGACAGGCCCACTTGGCTCCAGTTGCAGCCCCCAGCAAAGTCACTTATAGAAATGTCCACATCAATCAGTGTTTTTACCTTCGCCGGGTTTTAGCTGCTTCAGACTTATCCTCCCACCACTGTGGCTTTACGGCTTCCCAGATAGGGGTCTCCAGCCCTCGTTCCTTCAAAGGCTACTGGTATGTGGTCTCACGCCTCTGGCCCTCCAAGGCTACTGGGATCACTTACACCTAAGGATCCAGCCTTCGCCTTTCAGGCTTCACCAGGCTTCAATAGGCCTCACTAGGCCTCACACTCTAGCGGTGTCCCACACGGGAACAGGCCTCATGCCTTACACACCCTGTCTAAAGACTACCAGGGTTTATATATCCTGTAGTACACACCCACAGGACCTGTGCTGATGTCACAGTTATGTGACCAGTCACCTGAGGGGGGAGGTACATGATCGGCCAAAACACACCCTGGACCATTACAGAAATGCCAAGCAAGCCGCTGCATTACATATCCCCCCCTCTGTTTAAACTTGTTGGGTTGAACACATAATATACACAATTACCTCATAACCCACAGTTCACACCGAGACCATGTACCTGACAATTGCGCTGTTCAGCGCCTGGAACATTAGTCAACGACATTAGCCCATTCCTTAGGGACCTACCATTTGTCATTGTCACTGACTTCGTCAAGTCACATTTCCGGGTCGTTACCTTGTCAGACCTCCCCTGCTCCCAGCGGTCAGTCGCAACCTTGTCAGACCTCCCCCGCTCCCAGCGGTCAATACAGCAGTGTGACTCACATGCCCTGGTATCTAAGGTCCGGTTCGACTCCGCACTGTCCAGTCCTCTATTGGTTCGTTTGTTTGGGCCTCTCAAACCTGAGTTACTGGAGGTCTCACTACCTCTAAACCCACGTCCACTACTCTCAGGACATCTTGAAAGGTCCCTAACTTCCGCTGTAGCTGTTCTGTTATTTAGGGGGCCCTTTCTCTGTCTGGTCTCACAATTTCTGGACGGTTGCCACCTTCTGCCGCTCAGGGGATTCTGTCTTTCCACTTGCAGTCTAGCGAGATTCATCTGTTCTACCTCTCGCAGGGAGGTCACTCGGTACTCCATCAGCATACGTACATATGCAAGACTTTCTTCCATTCCTACAGCGGAGAATGACACCATGCCGTCTTCATCTGGTATCCAGTCCTGACGATCACGTGGACTGCTTACTTTCACCACACCAGACTTCTTTACCATCATCTGCATGGCTCGGCCATTTCTCCCAATGAGCTTTCTCACTAGAACATGAGGCAATCGGATGACCTCTTCCCGCAGACTGTGAGCTTTTCTCATAAGCTCCAGTTGTCTAAATGCTTGTTCCGTCTTCAACCGGAGAAACCACTTCATGCGAACACATCGCCAGTGCATGTCACTTCGGATCGCCACCATCTTCACTGTGACTTCGATCGTGGACAGGACCACCAGCTGTTTAGCTTCTGAGGTCGAGTACACCTTACAGGCTCCCACTGCCTTCTTAAACTCTTCATGCATGGACTCACTGGTGCATTCTTCTCTTAAATCCTCGGGTACATCTATGAGGCATTTGTACCGAGATGTTTCTGTCTCACCAGTGGTTTCCAGATGATCAACCAGCTCAGGTTTCAGGGACAACTGACTTTCAGCTTCATCACCCTGTATGCTTCCCCTGAGCTGACTCACAGCTACAACTTCAAGAATTTTCATCTTGACCACTCCCATTTCATATTTATCTTCTGTTGACACTATCTTAGTTCTCCTCAGGTCCACCTTCTCATGGTATAAGGGAGTGAGTGCCACTTGTTTTTCCTTTTCCTTCTCCAGGGAGGCCTTGTTCACTGAGTAATACTTTGCCAGGCGACTTTTGAGCCCAAAAACTTCTTCCTCTAGCTCAGCTATTCGCCTCTCAGCAGCCCTTCTCTGAAGCTCTTCCTACTTCAACTGCTCCTTTAACAGTAGAGTTCTCTCAGACCTCTCTGTCTCCAATGCGCCCACTCGGCTCTCCACAGCCAGTCTCTCAAGCTCCTCTTGCTTCA
Source organism: Phyllobates terribilis (assembly GCF_046119375.1). NCBI lineage: Eukaryota > Metazoa > Chordata > Amphibia > Anura > Dendrobatidae > Phyllobates > Phyllobates terribilis. The sequence continues at coordinate 898,662,681 of NW_027362762.1, forward strand.
AATGGGCTTGTAGCTACTCCTTGAGCTCCTTGATATCAGCTCCTACATCCACCGAATCATCCGAGCTTGCATTATTCGAGTAGGTATTTTTTTCATAACTCCCATCTCCAGTGGCCAACTCCTGGCCCTGGTCTGTGGCTTCTCCGATAGACTCCTTCATCTGTTTCCGCTCAGCTTCCATCTTGCTGATTCTTTCCTTAAGGCATGACTCTGCCCTATGGAGATTATCACAGAACGTCTGCAGCTCCTTCACCTGAGCTTCCAGACCTTGGGTCTTTCTGCCGAGATCACCATTTTCATCACGGGTGTCCTGCAGAGTTGTCTCAACCACTTGGCGCATGTGCTCTGCATCCGCCTTATCATCCTCTAGTTTTTCTTTAACCCTGAGGAAATCCTCATAGTTTCTCTTAATTTGTTGCAGTTCCACACTGTGTTCACCATATTCCTTCTTGGATTCACACAGCTCCCGGTTGAACTGTTCGCGCAGTCGTTCTAGGTTTTGTTCATGCCCCGAAACTTCATCTTGCAGCGCCTCTTTGAGGGCAAACAGCTCTAACTGTGCCAAGGAGAAGCGATCTTTCACCTCGCATAACTCATCTTTACACTCCGCTTTGTCAATCTCTAATTGAAAAACCTCCTCCTTGATTTTGCGGCGGTCCTCCTCTATTTCGTAGAACGCTTCCTTCCATTGGTTAACCTCCTCGTCGCTTCCCTCCAGGTCTCGCTGCCAGTTCATCACAACCTGGTATATTTTCTGCTGTTCAGACTCCAGTTTCAGCTGGTCTGAGGACACGTTCCCCAGGTTTTCCCTTAGCTGCTGCACGTCACTCTGATACTGCTGCCTGATAGGCTCCAGCTCTTGGTTAGGACTGGCCGCCTCCTCTTTCAGGGCTGTCAGATCAGTACACTGACTCAGTACTGTACCGGAGGTTGCTATTGGCAATGTCACCTCCTCTTCTGCTTCTAAAGGAGGATCCACACTTGAAATAAAGGCACATAACACTGCATTTTCTTTATTTCCGCTTTTAGCCAAGACTACAGCAGCAACCTTTTTGTGGCCCTTGCGCCGTTGACGACGAGAGGGGGACTCTCTCCCCTCGTCTAGCCCCTCCTGACTGACCTTTCTTTCTACTTTCATAGTGTCACCGTCAGCTACGGGGTCTGTGTCACTCCCATGGATTTGTGGACTAACAGGCCACCTCCCACTTTGACGTCAACCGCTTCTACTGGAGCTACCCCGTTATCAACGGTCAAATCGTCATTTTTAGGCGGTACCAACCCACAACCAGTAACAAATTTTGGTTTTCTATACTCCTCGCTCTTGTGAAAATCCGCCCCCTTTTGAGACTCCGCCCCCTTTTGGACGCCCACACCTGTAGGGGAATTTTTACAAAAAAAATTCAGCAATAGTCTTAGGACTCAGTTCACAACATCTCTTACCACCTCCCCGGGCACTCTGGGACAATACTGGCGCCCCCGGAGAGATTACAGAATGGTACACTGCCGCCATTCTATACGGTGCCCACCGCTCCTGCGGTTCCTGCACCATGTCCGTTAGAAGTTTCCCAAATACCTGCTGTGGTTTTAACCGGCACTTTAATCGCTCAATAGCTTCATTTTCTTTTGCTGCTCCGTTCACAGCCATCGTGGTACACTATTCACACTAGACACTTCACCGCTTTCCCCGGAAAAAATTTCGTGGCCCTACCGAGCCACAGCAAACCAGGTTTGAGTGCGAGGACAATTTTCATAACCCTGCCGAGTTACAGCAAACCAGGTTTGAGTGCGAGGACAATTTTCGTAACCCCGCCGAGTTACAGCAAGATGCTTTAATTTTCGTGACCCCGCCGAGCCACAGCAAACCAGGTTTGAGTGCGAAGACAATTTTCATAACCACGCCGAGTTACTGTAAGATGCTTTAATTTTCGTGACCCTGCCGAGTAACAGCAAGATGCTTGTATCCACACTCGTTGTCCTGTGCTGTTGCGCCTAGCAACCGGGCTGCAGTTGCCCCGAGCAACTGGTCTGCAGTTGCCACGAGCAACCGGGCTGCAGTTGCGCGCATTCTCCAACCATATGTAAGGCAGTGCTAGTCATCATATTGGGGGATACTCACTGCACTGGGTCAATTAAAGCACACCAGCCACGTTTTTCCAGTTTTCACACTCCAGCAGTTTATTATACAGCATAACTGCTATAACCGAGTCCAACTCAGTGGCTCTCCGACATATTACATATAACGTCCAGGAGCCTTTCAAGTGGCAGACAGGCCCACTTGGCTCCAGTTGCAGCCCCCAGCAAAGTCACTTATAGAAATGTCCACATCAATCAGTGTTTTTACCTTCGCCGGGTTTTAGCTGCTTCAGACTTATCCTGCCACCACTGTGGCTTTATGGCTTCCCAGTTGGGGGTCTCCAGCCCTCGTTCCTTCAAAGGCTACTGGTATGTGTGTCTCACATCCAGCCTTTGCCTTCCAGGACTCTTGCCTTCCAAGCCTCTGGCCCTCCAAAGCTACTGGGATCACTTGCACCTAAGGATCCAGCCTCCGCCTTTCAGGCTTCACCAGGCTTCACCAGGCTTTAATATTACTCACACTCTAGCGGTGTCCCACACGGGAACAGGCCCCACACCTTACACACCCTGTCTAAAGACTACCAGGGTTTATATATGCTGTAGTAAACACCCACAGGACCTGTGCTGATGTCACAGTCATGTGATCAGACATTCTGTGTTCACAGGACCTGTGCTATGTCACAGTCATGTGACCAGACATTCTGTGTGCACAGGACCTGTGCTATGTCACAGTCATGTGACCAGTCACCTGAGGGGGGAGGTACATGGTCGGCCAAAACACACCCTGGACAATTACAGTAATGCCAAGCAAGCCGCTGCATTACACATGAAAAATTTTAAAGCGATCTTGAGACAATAATTTTTATAAAGAGTTAAAAACCATCGTTCATAGACACAAATATATTGCATGTCTGTAATGTACATTTAACTTTATTATGCGAGAATGCCTAGAGCCTTGCCAGGAAATCTAAAATCTATTTGCAACACCCTCGTAATAGGGGGGCTTTCCATTCACTGCTATCCACCCCCATTCAGCGTTCGCAGCAGAAGGAATGACCACAAATGAAGGTCTCGGGGATAACAGCTGCTTTACTTCAGCAGAACGGGGAAATATAACATGGATTAATTCTTTACAGTTCAGGTTAGAATCTGACACAAAATTGAGATTCTGGCGCTTTAAGAACCCGTAATATTTAAGTGTGGAACTAGTAGATAGTTATAAGGAAGTTCAGAGTCTTCTGGTGGCATAAGAGTAGAAGAGGAGATGTATAGCAAGAGTATTTAGAGACCTGGAGTCCTATATCAATTTCACAGCTTGTCATGGTCCGTGCAGAAAATATACTTAAAGCAAATGACGAACGAATGCGGTGGGGCGAGCGACTCTCGATTTCCTCAACACTCGGGCAATAGGTTCTTCGGTACAGATACTATGACCTAATGCTGGAGAAGCATGGGTTAATCCGGACAGCGAGGACCCAGGGTTAAAAAGGGTTAAAGGTCTTTAGCCACCTGGGCTATAGAAGTCAGAGGAAAATCCAAGACTTTAGGCCTGTCTGAAAGTCTTGAGAAGAAGAGAAGGATGGATTCCCCTAGACATGGAGCCTAGAGGAGGTGAGGAGACCCCTCACATGAGGTCTGCCATGTGTCACATCTAGTACCAGACTACTTTTGGGGACTTTCCTGATCTCTGTCTTGTCTAAACCGAAACTGGAGGTACCTCCCCCTACTGAATATTCAATTCTCATGTCAGATCTTAACATTGCAAAGAGGATATAAATCATACACTTTTACCAACAGATATACTGGAACACAACAAATGAAAAGTGATTCAATAGCACAACTGAAACATACCTGAAGAATATATGAGATTAATGAGTTTTAGATTCATTTAAATCATATGACTGTAGAGGGATAACTAAGGAGTGAGTTGCAGTGTACAGAAGCTACTCATGGTCCAAGGTTACTTAGAGGGACATACACAGTCTGGACCGGGTCACTACATACTCCTCCTCTTAAGGTGAGCCGTCCCCGGCAATTGGGCGAGTGGAGGACTACTTAAGAGAGGAGGGAAATATGTATGTAATATAAAGTAACAATAAGGCAAGAATATGCAGACATTTGGAAGAACAATATGCAAAATACAATACATGAAGGCGATAGTGCCAGGGTGAAGTAGAGTCTCTTTCCGCAACATACTATCATCCATATGAAAGGCTCTCAAATGGCACTTTTAGAGGCAACAAGTAGTCCATCATGAGTCCATGGCTGCCGCTGGTCACACGGCTGCGACTTTCTGTACAGTCCCTCGGTCCAGGATCCGGGCCACCATATGCCTTGCTGGGGAATTTTGCACCCCCACCTGTTGGAAGCGCAGCACAGACTCCTTGTTTTCAGCTCTAGCGGTGTGCGGCTCTGCAGGTAGAGGGAAGCTCACAGCAGCTTTAGACTTTTCCATGATGCAAGCAAGCTGGTTGAAATGCACAGTCTTGTGAATGTCTACTTCTGGGCAGAAGAAAACAGTAGTAACTGCTTTAGGGCCCAGAATGAGATTAAACTTTCTTTTCACTCCCTTGTTTCCAGTAGACAGGCTGATAGATAAAAGTGTTTTTAGTTTTTTTTCTCTCACTGCAGTGAGTTCTCTGCAGCAGACCTGCTTATTGGGGGGCAGGCTTACAACTCAGCACTGAAGAGGGGCGGTACATTCTTGCAGGAGATTGACAGCATATAATAGTCTATGCAAGTGGGAGGGGAGCCGTTTCTGAGGCTCCGTCCACCATGGGGTGACTCGCCAAATGCTTAGCTGAGCACAGGTGTGCCTCAGACAATAGGGGCCATCTTTAGTCTATTAAAGTATAGCTCAAAGTACTGTTTAACACAGTCTTTTAAGATGAAAGGCTCCCCCCTCTTGAATAAAGCACTGCTGTGAATGAGAATCTGCACTTATTTTTGCTCCACAGGCAGATACAGGCAGCAGCAGCCCAACATATACCAGGACACAGTCTTCAGAATACACTGACAAGATAGGGGTTAATGAGTAGTTCTGGGACTTTTAGTGCACTAATATCAGATAGGCACAGAGGAATATATCCTGTTCGTGGCGCCACTTGCAGCACCCTAGTAATGGGGGGGGGGGGGGGGCTTTCCATTCACTGCTATCCACCCCCATTGAGCATCCCTGGCAGAAGGAGTGACCACAAATGCAGGTCTCGGGGATAAAAGCTGCTTTATTTCAGCAGAACGGGGAAATATAACATGGAGTAATTCTTTACAGTTCAGGTTAGAATCTGACACAAAGTTGAGGTTCTGGCTAGTGATGGGCAAGCACTGAAATGCTAAGGTGCTCGATGCTCAGGTCGAGCACATTGGAATACTCGGGTGCTCGACAAACAATGAGCCCAATGTAAGTCTATGGGAAACTTGAGCATTTTTCAGATGGCTCTCCCCAGAGGTCTGCAGAGGGCCTAAAAATTGTCCAAATCAATGGGAACAGTGCTCAAATGGCATGGGAACAGCATGAGGGAGACCCCTGGAAGCATTTCTGACTCCCAGGTCACTGATGTCAACAATGTTGACAGAGATATTACGCCACTTTTACGGACTCACAATAAAACATACAAAAACAAAACCAAAATGGATTTTCCTGGGAAATACGTTAAGGAAAATCCTTTCCAGGGTAATAACTTGTATATAAGGCAAAATAAATAACTAAAAACAAAAATACTCCTCCATACCATAGGCTATGTTCACTTGTAGCATTTTTGATGCGTTTTTGCACTTTTGTATTGCTTTCAACTGTGACAAATGCATTCACCTGGAAATGTTATTTTAACATTTTACAACCTTATCTGGCCATGTGGTGTATGAGAAATGATCAGACACATCCTGTTTCATTTAGGAAGGAGAGACTCTGAAAGTCATAAAGCCTATTTTTATAGCGCCATCAGGCGGCTTTTACTATTCTTAAAGGGCCAGCAGTCGGCCCTCACTATTCTTAGAGAGCCATCAGCCGGCTATGCTTTGATGTTAACATTACTAAAGAATGCGTCTCCTATACAGTTATTGAGCATGCAGTGAGTCGCAGGGCTGCCCAACATTTGGATGCACCCCAATACCCCTTTGAAGAGACTTAGAGGAGGGTCACCAGAAAAATAAAATGTTCCCATTATTAGGAAGTGGGTCTCCCATTGTGTTTGCCTGTGCAATGAATGATAGGGTTGCCAAAAATTTGGAGGCACTCCAATGCCCTTTGGAAGAGATGTGGAGGACAGAGGACCTCCTGAAAACAATGTTCCCATTATTAGGAAGTGGATCTTCCATTGTGTTTGCCTATGCAGTGAATGCAAGGGTTGCCAAAAATTTGGAGGCACTCCAATGCCCCATGGAAGAGATGTGGAGGTCAGAGGGCCTCCTGAAAACAATGTTCCCATTATTACGAAGTGGGTCTCCCATTGTATTTGCCTATGCAGTGAATGCAAGGGTTGCCAAAAATTGGGAGGCACTCCAATGCCCCTTGGAAGAGACGTAGAGGGGCTCATGAAAAAGTGTTCCCATTATTAGGAAGTGTGTCTCCCATAGTGTGGCCTATGCAGTGAATGAAAGGGCTGCCAAAATTTGGAGGCACTCCAATGCCCCTTGGAAGAGACGTAGAGGGCCTCATGAAAAAATGTTCCCATTATTAGGAAGTGGGTCTCCCATAGTGCTGGCCTATGCAGTGAATGCAAGGGCTGCCAAAAATTGGGAGACACTCTAATGTCCCTTGGAAGAGACGTAGAGGACCTCATTAAAAAATGTTCCCATTATTAGGAAGTGGGTCTCCCATAGTATTGGCCTATGCAGTGAATGCAAGGGCAGCCAAAAATTGGGAGGCACTCCAATACCCCTGGGAAGAGATGTGGGGGAGGGCATCATAAAAAAATGTTCCCATTAGAAAGGAGCGAGTCTCCTATACTTGTAATGCCCATGCACTAAATGTATGGGCTGACAAACATTTACCCCTGGGGAGTATACATGAACATACTATATAAAAAAAATTTTTTACTGGCATCATAAACATCCTTTAAAAAAATTATGTAAGTGTTGCATCACAGACCATGGTCACCCTGCTTATATGGTGGTGGAGGATGAGGATGAGGAGAAGGAGGAGGACAAGAGCAAATAGCCAAAATCAGGAAGCGCATACCCATGTGTGGGAGTGAAAAGGTGCATGGGAATATACCTCCCCAAAAAAGACACTGGATTTGAGTTTATGTTAATCTGCTATCATTCGGTATTGTTGAGAAGTCTGGCCCAATCCAGCCATTGTTCATTTTTATAAGAGTCAGTCTGGCAGCATTTTCAGTTGACGGACGGATGCGCTTATCAGTTATAATTCCACCAGGAGCACTAAAAACCCGCTCTGATAAAATGGTAGTGACAGGGCAGGCCAGGACCTCAAAGGAGTAGAGAGCCAGTTCATTCCACATATCCAGCTTGGATATCCAATAATTATGAGGCACAGAGGAATCACGGAGGATGTTGGTACGATCGGCAAGGTACTCCATCAGCATCTTCCCAAAATTTTCACTCCATGTGAGAGTACCCCGCGCCTCAGGGCCTGGCTGAGAAAATTTTCCCAGAATTTTGACAGTGTTCCCCTGCCTCTGTTGGATTGGAGTTGTGTCTCTCTCTCCTGTAGTCCTTGGTTGTCCAACGAAGTGTGCCCTCTGCCGCCAGCGTTTTCAGATGGGAATTTTTTTAATAGTTCCACAACAAGGGCCTTCTGGTACAGCCCCATTTTTGTACACCTGTCCGTCTCAGTAATAAGAGATATAAAGTACTCCTTGTAGCGTGGGTCTAGAAGTGTCACCAACCAGCAATGACTGTCACCCAAAATTTTGAGAACGCGAGGGTCATGGGAAAGGCAGCATAAAATAAACTCAGCCATGTGTACCAGACTGCTAACAGGCAAGACTTACGTGTCCTCACCAAGAGGACGACTGACCATGCTCTCCTCCTCCTCCTCCTCTCTGTCCTCAGTCCATCCATGCTGAACAGACGATATGACAGTTGTGCAGGTAGTACCTTCTATAGCGCATGAAACTAGCTCCTGTTCTTCCTTCTCCTTCTCCTCTTCCTCATTGTCACCCAATCCACGTTGGGATGAGATGAGGCTGGGCTGTGTGTAATCACCATGTGTGGTTCCTTGCTCCATCTCATCGTGCTCTGCCTGCAATGCATCCTCTTTCATTGTGAGCAGAGAGCATCTCAGAAGACTATGAAGCGGGATGGTGACACTAATTATGGCGTCATCGCCACTCACCATCTTGGTGGAGTCCTCAAAGTTTTGGAGGATGGTACAAATGTCTGACATCCATGTCCACTACTGAGGTCTTATATGTGGAGTCTGAACTGAATACCGATGGCATTGTTGATGCTGGTACTCAACAATTGCCCTCATCTGCTCACAAATCCTTCCCAACATCTGCAATGTAGAGTTCCAATGCGGGGGGACATCGCACACCAGTCTGTGAGCAGGAAGCTGCAAACACTGCTGAAACACGGCAAGGGCGGCGGAAGCTGTAGGTGACTTTCTAAAATGGTCACACAGGCGGCGTACTTTAACAAGCAGATCAGGCAGCTCCGGGTAGGATTTCAGAGGTTAAGCACATGGTCCAGGCATAGTACGTGTGTGAGCTCGCCTCGCTTCAGAGCCACCACCAGATTCTGGCTATTGTCTCACATGGCCATTCCTGACTGTAGGTTCAGCGGTGTTAGAAACAGATCTACCTGCTCTTTCAGAGCTGTCCACAACTCTTCAGCATTGTGCGGTTTCTCACCTAAGCATATTAGCTTCAGCACAGCCTGTTGCCGCTTGGCCGTGGCCGTCCTGTAGTGCTTCCAGCTTGTGACTGATGTGGTCATTTCGGAGATGGAGGCTGAATAAGAGGAGGAGGCTCAGGAGGATGAGGTTCAGGAGCTGTAGACTGTGGGGACAACCCTGATTGATCTAGGGCCCGCAATCCTTGTCATAAGGAGGACGTGTTCTGTTCCCAGGTCCGACTGGGTCCCGGCTTCCACTATGTTAACCCAGTGTGCCATCAGTGAGATGTACCGTCCCTGCCCACCGGCACTTGTCCACAAATCCGTGGTTAGGTGGACTTTCCCGATAACTGCGTTGTTGAGGGCATGGCTAATGTTTTGGGACACGTGCTTATGTAATGCGGGGACATGAGAAATAGTCGCGGCTGGGTACCGAGTACCATCAGGTTGCAGAAAGTTCCATCTCCTCAAGCTTAAAAGGCAACATTTCGAGCGCAAGCAGTCACGAAATGTGAGAATTTAGTAGTATGGCCTGTGGGGAGTTGGCTGTGTATTTGCGCTTGCGTTCCAATGATTGGTGTATGGACAACTGAATGAGGCACTGGGACAAGGACGTGTACGTGCTTCCTGATGCTGCTACTTGAGAGTGTGCAATGACAGGTGCAGGGCAGGAGGCATCTTCGCATGCGCCTTGGACAGGGGATTGGCTTGCATGCACAACAGTGGAAGAAGCAGTGGTATCACCCGCAGACACTGTTCCTGGACCCTAGGGTTCGGCCCATAAAGTTGGGTGCTTTGCTGCCATGTGCCTGATCATGCTGGTGGTGGTCAGGCTGATAGTTTTGCCAACCCTGCTGTTGCTGGCCTGGCAGGTGGTGCAAATGGCCTTTTTGGGGAAATTGACAGAGTCTTTAAAAAACAACCATACTCGGGAAGACCTAACAGATGTACTTGCAACTTCCTTTGTGTTGATGTTACGAGGAACGGCTGCCTGCCTTCTGTCTGCGGCCACCACACTGCTTCTTCCTGACTGTTGGGGTGCTCTGCCTTTCTCCCCCTGTGTGTGACGCGCCCCCTGGGCCATATTCTTTAGGGGGAATATCCGGAGCCGGATCAGATGGGAGTTGTAGTCTTCCGAGTGGCTGTGACCCGGTCCGTGCCCAGGGTGTCAAACTCAGTTGTATGTGGCAGTCCTACAGATGTTAATAAGTTCTTAATGTCGACTACGCCACCCGTTGTATTGCGGTCACTATGTCCGCCGCTGCAGCAGGGTCCGCTGAGGCTGATGGTGTAGGTGCAGCTTTTGATGGTATAACCCCCAACGGGTGGGGTATAGCCTCAGGGGGATCAGGTGCAGAGGATGGGGGTTGTGGTGATGCAGTGTAGACGGCAATCAGAGACAGAGTCGGGTTATGCAGTTTAGGATGTTTACTCACTGCTGATGTTCCGGTCACTCCAGCTTCGAGTGACCTCCCGAGCCGTGCTGCGTCCACCAGGTTCTGGATCCAGCCAACCCCCAAATAAGTCCGGAGCGTGACCCTGAGCTCTCCTTCTGTCCTTTCTCTGGCCGTCCCCACTATTGATCCACCCAGGTCCAGCTCCCTCGGGCCTTCTGTTGGGAGACCCTTGGCCTTGGGTTCCCTGACCCTCCACGTGGTATGCTTTCGTGGTGGATGTGGTGGGTGGCCGTGGCAGACGCTGCCCACGGCCTCCGGTCTCTGGCTGGGGTGTGTTTTTGCCCCCACCAGCTTGGGTTCCGGTACCCTGATGCCGACTCTTCACCCGGGGATTTAATTTGGGTTCTTAGAGTCCTCTCTTCTGTTTCCCCCTCTGGGTCTCTCTTTCTCCTCTCTCACTCTGGGTCTCTCTTCTCCTCTGCTCGCTGACTTTCTCTCTGCAACTGACCCTGTTCTTTGATGGTGCCCACCTTATATACACCCTCTATGTGTGAGCTCAGGTGACCAGCACCCAATGAGCCCCTATCTTTACCCAGGCTGCTCCCCCTATCTGCCCCTACACTACTTGGGATGTACCACCCCCCTCCCACTCCAGCCAGGAACAGACTCGGTCGTACCTGCACATTTCTAAGTGGGAGTACCGTCGGTCTGCTCCTCGGAAATGGGATGTGTGTAGTGCATGCAGCCTACCGAGCTCAGTTTCACACTCCTTCCTTACCCGGGAGTGGAATATCACACCTCTGGGTTGAGGTGCAATACCCCTGTAGCAGCCGAATCCTCAGGGTGCTACATTCCCCCCTGGTAAATCACAGCACGTCCTCGGGCTGTAAGACATAACACCAAAAACATACAAATTTTTGCATAACCATATAAAACATATAAAACAACATATATTAGCATAAAACTTTTCATATAAAACATTCTCGTCGCCTCTGGCTCCTCCTCCGGTCACTGTGCAACGTGTGACCGGGTAAAGTGCGACAGTTCCTTCTGGAAAACTGGTTTTCCTATAAAACCGGTAGGGGGCGCTTTAGGACGCGCAACTATATACAGGGAATATGGCCGCTCTCAGTCCTCGGCTAGGTATTGGGGAGGAATGACCGTTCTCAGTCCTCGGTCAGTGGGATTAAGGGAAAAACGGGTGAACAGTTCACATCAGCTGGTCCCAACGGGGACTATATTTGCAGTAACAGTTTCTTTGTACCCCGGTCGGGTAACTATTTACAGCACCTGCTCCGCTGTACTTAACGACGTCTTCCTCCTGCTCTTTCTTTGGGGATCTTAGCTTCAGACCCGTCCGGGTCCTCTTGCTCTTCCTCCTCACATCGCAGCTCCTCCTCTGTCAGGCGATGCACATGGAGGGCGTAAGGTCCTTTGGCACACTTGTGCCGGGTAAAGGTGACCTCGTCCCCGATGTAAAGGTCACGACCTCTGTGCCCCTCCGGCAGATGGGACTCCACGTCTCTGCGCGTGACAAAGACGTCGCCGGGGGTGTTGTGGTCTCGGATGAAGCCCCACCCGTGCTGCATGTTGAACTTGATTACAGTCCCGGTGGTGCGGGGACTGTGCGCTGCACGGGGGTCCCTCCTGGTCCGGCTCTTCTGCTCGGCGCTCCTTATTTGGGCCTGTTGTTCCCGGACCCGCCTCTCTCTCCGCTCCCTCGCAAACTCCTCGAGCTGCTGTCGGCAGCACTCAGCACGCTCCGCTGCAGCTGCCCGGGTTTCTTGAGTGAACCCCATTAGATCTTCTCCGGTGGGGTCCCACTCAAATTGGGTCTCTTCAAGCGGGGGCGAGATCCTTATCACGGGCTTCGGAGCCGGAATCAGGGGTGCACACATGGCCCCAACCCTCCTCTGGTGCTCCAGTCCATAATATTCCTGGGGCCAGATGAAAGGCTGCCCGTCCGGCCACGTGTGCTGGGCAAACAAGTCCTCTCCCAGATGCGGCACCCTTGGTTTTACGGGCGCGGTGGTGGTGGCGCCCGGGTTGCCCAGGCCTTGCGGCCAGGCCTGGGGCACCTGGAAGGTGAAGGGCACCGTTAGGACGGCGGCGCCCTGGGCTACCTGGCCTTGCGGCCAGGCCGGAGGCTCCGCGGAGGTAGGGGGCGCTGTTGGTGATGCGACGCCCGGGAATTCTAGGCCCTGCGACCAGGCTGGTGTTGCTTCCTGTTTTGCCACGCTCGGGGTCGTTGCACATGGCGTCACAGGGGTCGCGGCGGCGGCTTCCGGTTGGGGCCTAGTCTGCGTCGGTGACATGGCGTTTTCGGGCACAGCAGGGGGACTTTCGGGCTCTGCGACGGGGAGCTGGGGCAGGTAGGCGGTTTCCCGGTTTGGGGTATAGACGTCCCCTTTACCTGCCTCCATGCGTTCGGCTCCCTTCTCGGCGCCGTCTCCGGCCTTGGGTCCTCCCGCGCCATCCTCAGAGGCGGTCTGTCTCCTCATCTTGGCTGGCGTGCTCCGGGTCTTGGTTTGCTGGGCCATCTCTCGGCTCCACTCCGCCAATGTCTCTCGCTGTACCCGGGCCATCCTCCGTGCAAGGCCCTCCAGGGCAGTCTGTGCACACTCCCGGTCTCGGGGGAGCTGTGCGAGGACCTCCACTAGGCCTAGTGGGGTCGTGGTTTCCAGCAGGCTCCTGACCAACGGGTCGGTGCTGCTCTGCTCTTCTTCCAGCAGGCTCCTGGCCAGCGGGCCGGTGCTGCTCTGCTCTCCTTCCTCTGTCTCTAGCAGGCTCCTGGCCAACGGGCCGGTGCTGCTCTGCTTTCTCGCCATCTCCGGGTAAGCTCCTCCGATACTCTTCTCCAGGCTTCTTGCCTCCGGGTGCGCTCGCTCTAGACTGCTCCAGGCGGCACCCATCTTTGTTCTCTCCTTTCGTCTCCTCCCCCTTTGAGGGCGGTCCCGGGGCCACTTGGTGACTGTCAGCTCCAGGGGCTGTTCTTTCACGCTGACAGACACCTCTAGCATCACAGTCTCTGTTGGTGGGGGCGGTTTCCACTTTTGGCGCCATTTTCGGTCCTGGCCCACGATGGGAGGTGGCCTCTCGCCACCCTCTGGCACACCCATAATGGCGTCCGCTCTTCCAAGGCGGGAAACCTTTGGAAATGGCGGGAATCGTCTCCCAGTGGCGGGAAACTCTGCAGATGGCGGGAAAACGCTGTTAATGGCGGACAACCGGCTGGAATCGATCTGTGATGGAGTCCGATGGCGGGGACCCTCCGGAACCGGCAGGAGACTTCTTTTTGAGGTAAACTTGCACTTTTCTTCAGGTACGCAGTACCCGGGTGTTGCGGGCAGTATATCCTGCCGACTACGCCAAAGTAGACGCGCCCCCTGGGCCATATTCTTTAGGGGGAATATCCGGAGCCGGATCAGATGGGAGTTGTAGTCTTCCGAGTGGCTGTGACCCGGTCCGTGCCCAGGGTGTCAAACTCAGTTGTATGTGGCAGTCCTACAGATGTTAATAAGTTCTTAATGTCGACTACGCCACCCGTTGTATTGCGGTCACTATGTCCGCCGCTGCAGCAGGGTCCGCTGAGGCTGATGGTGTAGGTGCAGCTTTTGATGGTATAACCCCCAACGGGTGGGGTATAGCCTCAGGGGGATCAGGTGCAGAGGATGGGGGTTGTGGTGATGCAGTGTAGACGGCAATCAGAGACAGAGTCGGGTTATGCAGTTTAGGATGTTTACTCACTGCTGATGTTCCGGTCACTCCAGCTTCGAGTGACCTCCCGAGCCGTGCTGCGTCCACCAGGTTCTGGATCCAGCCAACCCCCAAATAAGTCCGGAGCGTGACCCTGAGCTCTCCTTCTGTCCTTTCTCTGGCCGTCCCCACTATTGATCCACCCAGGTCCAGCTCCCTCGGGCCTTCTGTTGGGAGACCCTTGGCCTTGGGTTCCCTGACCCTCCACGTGGTATGCCTTCGTGGTGGATGTGGTGGGTGGCCGTGGCAGACGCTGCCCACGGCCTCCGGTCTCTGGCTGGGGTGTGTTTTTGCCCCCACCAGCTTGGGTTCCGGTACCCTGATGCCGACTCTTCACCCGGGGATTTAATTTGGGTTCTTAGAGTCCTCTCTTCTGTTTCCCCCTCTGGGTCTCTCTTTCTCCTCTCTCACTCTGGGTCTCTCTTCTCCTCTGCTCGCTGACTTTCTCTCTGCAACTGACCCTGTTCTTTGATGGTGCCCACCTTATATACACCCTCTATGTGTGAGCTCAGGTGACCAGCACCCAATGAGCTCCTATCTTTACCCAGGCTGCTCCCCCTATCTGCCCCTACACTACTTGGGATGTACCACCCCCCTCCCACTCCAGCCAGGAACAGACTCGGTCGTACCTGCACATTTCTAAGTGGGAGTACCGTCGGTCTGCTCCTCGGAAATGGGATGTGTGTAGTGCATGCAGCCTACCGAGCTCAGTTTCACACTCCTTCCTTACCCGGGAGTGGAATATCACACCTCTGGGTTGAGGTGCAATACCCCTGTAGCAGCCGAATCCTCAGGGTGCTACATTTGCTGCTGTCCTCACGCTGCAATTCCTCCTGCCAGGTTGGGTCAGTTACTATATTATCCACCACCTCGTCTTCCACTTCCGCACCCTAGTCCTCCTCGTGACTTTCTGGTAGTTGTGTCTCATCATCGTCCACCTCTTGTGACACTTTCCCACAGTCGCCTTTGTGTGACCGTGGCTGCTCAAATATTTGAGCATTGCTACATGCGATCTCCTCTTTCCCCTCTTCAAGTGGACCGGGCGAGAGGCCTGAATCTATAAATGGAAAAGTGAACAGCTTTTCTGAGTGTCCAAGTGTGTGATCAGTTGTGTACAGGCACACGGCAAGGTGGGAGGAAGAAGTCAGAGTAAAATCTTAGACTTTAGGCCTGGCTGAAAGTCTTGAGAAGAAGAGAAGGATGAATTCCCCTAGACATGGAGCCTAGAGGAGGTGAGGAGACCCCTCACATGACGTCTGCCCTGTGTAACATTTTGTACCAGACTACTTTTGGGGACTTTCCAGAACTCTGTCTTGTCTAAACAAAAACTGCAGGTACCTCCCCCTACTGAATATTCAATTCTCATGTCAGATCTTCACATTGCAAAGAGGATATCAATCATACACTTTTACCAACAGATATACTGGAGCACAACAAATGAAAAGTGATTCATTAGCACAACTGAAACATACCTGAAAAATATATGAGATTAATGAGTTTTAGATTCATTTAAATCATATGACTGTAGAGAGATAACTAAGGAGTGAGTTGCAGTGTACAGAAGCTACTCACGGTCCATGGTTACTTAAAAGGACATACACAGTCTGGACCGGGTGACTACATACTCCTCCTCTTAAGGTGAGCCATCCTCAGCGATTCGGCGAGTGGAGGACTACGTAAGAGAGGAGGGAAGTATGCATGTAAAATAAAGAAACAATAAGGCAAGAATATGCAGACATTTGGAAGAACAATATGCATTAATGAAGTACAATACATGAAGGTGATAGTGCAAGGGTGAAGTAGAGTCTCTTTCTGCACTTTCTTTGCGTCTTTCTGTACAGTCCCTCGGTCCTGGATCCAGGCCACCATATGCTCTGCTGGGGAATTTTGCACCCTCACCTGTTGGAAGCGCAGCACAGACTCCTTGTTTTCAGCTCTAGCGGTGTGCGCCTCTGCAGGTAGAGGGAAGCTCACAGCAGCTTTAGACTTTTCCATGATGCAGGCAAGCAGGTTGAAATGCACAATCTTGTGAATGTCTCCTTCTGGGCAGTAGAAAACAGTAGTAACCGCTTTAGGGCCTAGAATGAGATTAAACTTTCTTTTCACTCCCTTGTTCCCAGTAGACAGGCTGATATAAGATAAAAGTGTTTTTTTTTCTTTCTCTCACTGCAGTGAGCTCTCTGCAGCAGTCCTGCTTATTGGGGGGCAGGCTTTCAACTCAGCACTGAAGAGGGGCGGTACATTCTTGCAGGAGATTGACAGCATATAATAGTCTATGCAAGTGGGAGGGGAGCCATTTCTGAGGCTCCGCCCACCATGGGGTGACTCGCCAAATGCTTAGCTGAGCACAGGTGTGCCTCAGACAACAGGGGCCATCTTTAGTCTATTAAAGTATAGTTCAAAGTATTAACACAGTCTTTTAAGATGAAAGGCTCTCCCCTCTTGAATAAAGCACTGCTGTGAATGAGAATCTGCACTTATTTTTGCTCGACAGGGAGATACAGGCAGCAGCAGCCCAACATATACCTGGACACAGTCTTCAGAATACACTGACAGATAGGGGTTAATGAGCAGTTCTGGGACTTTTAGTGCACTAATATCAGATAGGCACAGAGGAATATATCCTGTTCGTGGCCCACTTGCAACACCCTCGTAATGGGGGGGCTTTCCATTCACTGCTATCCACCCCCATTCAGCGTCCCCGGCAGAAGGAGTGACCAGAAATGCATGTCTCGGGGATAACAGCTGCTTTATTTCAGCAGAACGGGGAAATTTAACATGGAGTAATTCTTTACAGTTCAGGTTAGAATCTGACACAAAATTGATGTTCGGGCTAGTGATTCGCCAGCACTGAAATGCTAAGGTGCTCGATGCTCAGGTCGAGCACATTGGAATACTCGGGTGCTCGACCCGAACAATGAGCCCAATGTAAGTCTATGGGAAACTTGAGCATTTTTCAGACGGCTCTCCCCAGAGGTCTGCAGAGGTCCTAAAATTGCCCAAATCAATGGGAACAGTGCTCAAATGGCATGGCAACAGCATGCGGCAGACCCCTGGAAGCATTTCTGACTACCAGGTCACTGATGTCAACAATGTTGTCAGAGTTATTACGCCACTTTTACGGACTGACAATAAAACATACAAAAACAAAACCAAAATGGATTTTCCTGGGAAATACATAAGGAACATCCTTTCCAGGGTAATAACTTGTATATAAGGCAAAATAAATAACTAAATACAAAAATACTCCTCCATACCTTATTCTATGTTCACCTGTAGCATTTTTGATGCGTTTTTGCACTTTTGTATTGCTTTCAACTGTGACAAATGCATTCACCTGGAAATGTCATTTTTACATTTTACAACCTTATCTGGCCATGTGGTATATGAGACATGATCAGACACATCCTGTTTCATTTAGGAAGGATAGACTCTGAAAGTCATAAAGCCTATTTTTATAGCGCCATCAGGCGGCTTTTACTATTCTTAAAGGGACAGCAGTCGGCCCTCAGTATTCTTAGCCATCAGCCGGCTATGCTTTGATGTTAACATTACTAAAGAATGGGTCTACTATACTGTTATTGCGTATGCAGTGAGTGGCAGGGCTGCCCAAAATTTGGATGCACCCCAATATCCCTTTGAAAATTTGGACGTAACCCAATACCCCTTTGAAAAGACTTAGAGGAGGGTCACCTGAAAAATAAAATGTTCCCATTATTAGTAAGTGGTCTCTCATTGTGTTTCCCTGTGCAGTGAATGCAAGGGTTGCCGAAAATTTGGAGGCACTCCAATGCCCCTTGCAAGAGATGTGGAGGTCAGAGGACCTCCTGAAAACAATGTTCCCATTATTAGGAAGTGGATCTTCCATTGTGTCTGCCTATGCAGTGAATGCAAGGGTTGCCAAAAATTTGGAGGCACTCCAATGCCCCTTGGAAGAGATGTGGAGGTCAGAGGGCCTCCTGAAAACAATGTTCCCATTATTAGGAAGTGGGTCTTCCATTGTGTTTGCCTATGCAGTGAATGCAAGGGTTGCCAAAAATTTGGAGACCCTCCAATGCCCCTTGGAAGAGACGTGGAGGTCAAAGGGCCTCCTGAAAACAATGTTCCCATTATTACGAAGTGGGTCTTCCATTATGTTTGCCTAAGCAGTGAATGCAAGGGTTGCAAAAAATTTAGAGGCACTCCTATGACCCATGGAAGAGATGTTGAGGTCAGAAGGCCTCCTGAAAACAATGTTCCCATTATTAGGAAGTGGGTCTCCCATTGTGTTTGCCTATGCAGTGAATGCAAGGGTTGACAAAAATTGGGAGGCACTCCAATGCCCCTTGGAAGAGACGTAGAGGGCCTCATGAAAATTTTTTCCCATTATTAGGAAGTGGTTTTCCCATAGTGTTGGCCTACGCAGTGAATGCAAGGGATGCCAAAAATTGGGAGGCACTCCAATGCCCCTTGGAAGAGACGTAGAGGACCTCATTAAAAAATGTTCCCATTATTAGGAAGTGGGTCTCCCATAGTGTTGGCCTATGGAGTGAATGCAAGGGCTGCCAAAAATTGGGAGGCACTCCAATGCTCCTTGGAAGAGATGTGGAGGAGGGCATCATAAAAAAATGTTCCCATTAGAAAGGAGCGGGTCTCCTATACTTGTAATGCCCATGCACTAAATGTATGGGCTGACAAACATTTACCCCTGGGGCATATACATGAACAAACGATATAAAAAAATTTTTTACGGGCATCATAAATATCCTTTAAAAAAATTATGTTAGTGTTGCATCACGGACCATGGTCACCCTGCTGATATGGTGGTGGAGGATGAGGATGAGGAGAAGGAGGAGGACAAGAGCAAATGGCCAAAATCAGGAAGCGTATACCCATGTGTGGGAGTGAAAAGGTGCATGGGAATATACCTCCCAAAAAAAGACACTGGATTTGAGTTTATGTTAATCTGCTATCATTCGGTATTGTTGAGAAGTCTGGCCCTATCCAGCCATTGTTCATTTTTATAAGAGTCAGCCTGTCAGCATTTTCAGTTGATGGGCGGATGCGCTTATCAGTTATAATTCCACCAGGAGCACTAAAAACCCGCTCTGATAAAATGGTAGTAGCAGGGCAGGCCAGGACCTCAAAGGAGTAGAGAGCCAGTTCATTCCACATATCCAGCTTGAATATCCAATAATTATGAGGCACAGAGGAATCACGGAGGATGTTGGTACGGTCGGCAAGGTACTCCCTCAGCATCTTCCCAAACTTTGCACTCCTTGTGAGAGTACCCCGCGCCCCAGGGCCTGTGCGATGGGAGGGACTGAAAAGTTTTTTTTCAGAATTTTGACAGTGTTCCCCTGACTTTGTTTGATTGGAGTTGTGTCTCTCTCTCCTGTAGTCCTTGGTTGTCCAACGAAGTGTGCCCTCTGCCGCCAGCGTTTTCAGATGGGAATTTTTTAAATATTTCCACAACAAGGGCCTTCTGGCACAGCCCCATTTTTGTACACCTGTCCGCCTCAGTAATAAGAGATATAAAGTTCTCCTTGTAGCGTGGGTCTAGAAGTGTCACCAACCAGTAATGACTGTCACCCAAAATTTTGAGAACATGATGGTCATGGGAAAGGCAGCATAACATAAACTCAGCCATGCGTGCCAGACAGCTAACAGGCAAGACTTCTGTGTCCTCACCAAGAGGACGACTGACCATGCTCTCCTTCCCCTCCTCTCTGTCCTCAGGCCATCCATGCTGAACAGATGATATGACAGTTGTGCAGGTAGTACCGTCTATAGTGATTGAAACTAGCTCCAGTTCTTCCTTCTCCTTCTCCTCTTCCTCATTGTCACCTAATCCACATTGGGATGAGATGAGGCTGGGTTGTGTGTAATCACCCTGTATGGTACCTTGCTCCATCTCATCGTGCTCTACCTGCAATGCATCCTCTTTGATTGTGAGCAGAGAGCGTTTCAGAAGACAGAGAAGCGGGATGGTGACACTAATTATGGTGTCATCGCCACTCACCATCTTGGTGGAGTCCTCAAAGTTTTGGAGGATGGTACATTTGTCTGACATCCATATCCACTCCTGAGGTCTTATGTGTGGAGTCTGAACTGAATATTGACGGCCTTGTTGATGCTGGTAATCAATAACTGCCCTATTCTGCTCACAAATCCTTCCCAACATCTGCAGTGTAGAGTTCCAATGCGTGGGGACATCACACACCAGTCTGTAAGCAGGAAGCTGCAAATGCTGCTGAAACACGGCAAGGGCGGCGGAAGCTGTAGGTGACTTTCTAAAATGGGCACACAGGTGGCGTACTTTAACAAGCAGATCAGGCAGCTCCGGGTAGGATTTCAGAAACCGCTGAACCACGTGGTTAAGCACATGGTCCAGGCTAAGTACGTGTGTGAGCTCGCCTCGCCTCAGAGCCACCACCAGATTCCGGCTATTGTCACACATGGCCATGCCTGGCTGGAGGTTCAGCGGTGTTAGACACAGATCTGCCTGCTCTTTCAGAGCTGTCCACAACTCTTCAGCTTTGTGCGGTTTATCACCAAAGCATATTACCTTCAGCACAGCCTGTTGCCGCTTGGCCGAGGCAGTCCTGTAGTGCTTCCAGCTTATGATTGATGTGGTTATTTCGGAGATGGAGGCTGAATAAGAGGAGGAGGCTGAGGAGTATGAGGTGCAGGAGCTGTAGACTGTGGGGGCAACCCTGATTGATCTAGGGCCCGCAATCTTTGGCGTCGGGAGGACGTGTTCTGTTCCCAGGTCTGACTGGGTCCCGGCTTCCACTATGTTAACCCAGTGTGCCATCAGTGAGATGTACCGTCCCTGCTCACCTGCACTTGTCCACATATCCGTGGATAGGTGGACTTTCCCAGTAACTGCGTTGTTGAGGGCATGGCTAATGTTTTGGGACACGTGCTTATGTAATGTGGGGACAGGAGAAATAGTCGCGGCTGGGTACCGAGTACCATCAGGTTGCAGAAAGCTTCCGTCTCCTCAAGCCTAAAAGGCAACATTTTGAGCGCAAGCAGTCACGAAATGTGGGAATTTAGTAGTATGGCCTGTGGGGAGTTGGCTGTGTATTTGCGTTTGCGTTCCAATGACTCGGGTATGGACAACTGAATGCTGCCCTGGGACAAGCATGTGTACGTGCTACCTGATGCTGCTACTTGAGAGTGTGCAATGACAGGTGCAGGGCAGGAGGCATCTTCGCATATGCCATGGACAGGGGATTGGCTTGCATGCACAACAGCGGAAGAAGCAGTGGTACCTCCCGCAGACACTGTTCCTGGACCCTGGGGTTCGGCCCATAAAGTTGGGTGCTTTGCTGCCATGTGCCTGATCACGCTGCTGGTGGTAAGGCTGCTAGTTTTGCCACCCCTGCTGTTGCTGGCCTGGCAGGTGGTGCAAATGGCCTTTTTGGGGTTATTATTGACAGAGTCTTTAAAAAACAACCATACTCGGTGTTAGAAGGGCGGTTGCAGACAACTTTATTATAATGGAATGCAACCGACCCCGGGGTCCGCGATGCAGCCTGGTGGACTGCTGCCGAACACTTTCCGGGTGAAAAGGAAAGCAACCAACTTAAATGATTAACCCTTCCGTGTTACAGGAATCGGTATAGCAGTTCGCTCTATCTCCGTTGACTGCACGGGAGATGCGCGACCGGGGAAGTAACTGTAGCCCTGTTAACCACACAGGGACTACACTGGCGGTGCTAGGATGCGTGTGTGACTATGCCGATGGCTACACGTGCGTCCAGCCGGTGTGCTACCGGACTGAAGGGTATTACTCCACATGGCTGACAGGCGATAGCCGTGGATAGGACGTCTGCAGGCTGCTCGGGTGTTAGGCGACCCCTTTGGCAGAGCCAGACTGCAAGACGGAGCTACCTGCCTATTTCCATTAGCCTGCCTATTTCCACTACACCTGCCTATGGAAACTACGTGGAACACAGTCGTCCACACATTAGCATCACTGCTCAATGATCAGAGCGCGCCGCCATGTTTGTGGGCGGATCTTTTAAAAACTAAGCCCTGCCCACCTTCGCACTATTGGTGGCGTCACCCGCGACCAATCAGGCTGTGCCAGGTCACCGGATCAGGTGGTTGCCAAACCTCCAATCACGATCCGCCAGGTCACGGACATGCTCAGTGCGGAGAATCCTGGACTTAGGCTCCAACAGCCCTGTCTCTCTCCGCAACCTATGATTAACATTGCTAGGCACAAATACTCGAGAGACAATCTGTATATCTCGTGGACCAGCTAGGCGTTGGGGCTGACGATGATGCTGAGCAGCATCAGCCCCCGCTGGACTGGAATGGGAGACCACAGAAGGTTCTGGACCCATTTTGAATCCAGCAACAGCTCGATTCCTAACACTCGGGTAGACCTAACAGATGTACTTGCAACTTCCTTTGTGTTGGTGTTACGAGCAACGGTTGCCTGCCTTCTGCCTGCGGCCACCACACTGCTTCTTCCTGACTGTTGGGGTGTTCTGCCTTTCTCCCCCTGTGTGCTGCTATCCTCACTCTTCAAGTCCTCCTGCCAGGTTGGGTCAGTTACTATATCATCCACCACCTCGTCTTCCACTTCCGCACCCTAGTCCTCCTCGTGACTTTCTGGCAGTTGTGTCTCATTATCGTCCACCTCTTCTGACACTTTCCCACAGTAGCCTTTGTGTGACCTTGGCTGCTCAAATATTTGAGCATCGCTACATGCGATCTCCTCTTTCCCCGCTTCAAATGGACCGGGCGAGAGGCCTGAATCTATAAATGGAAAAGTGAACAGCTTTTCTGAGTGTCCAAGTGTGTGATCAGTTGTGTACAGGCACTCGGCATGGTGGGAGGAAGAAGGAGGATCAGGGTGAGGAATATGCGGTCCAGACTCACGGCTACTGAGACTTGACCGTGTAGAATTCAGGGTGGGGGTGGTGGAAAAGTGACTGGAAGCATTATCCAATCAACAACCTTTTGACACTGCTCTGGGTTCAATAGTGGTGTGCTGCGGTCCCCTAGGAATTGGGACAGGAAGGTCAAGCGAGAAGATGTTGGTGTTTGTTGTGGCACAATTTCAGCTTGCCCACGGCTTCGGCCTCTGCATGCACTATCACGTCCATTTCCCCGTCCCTTGCCATGTGCCTTGCCCATTTTAAATGGAGGTCGATATCTTTCACGCTCACTACAAATGGCTGAATTTGGCGCTAAGTTATATGTGATCCATGTGACGGAGAAACCACAGTTTTAAATACCTGGCCTGCTGGTAACTATTTTGAACAGCAAACCAGTGTCAAAAAGTTCGCTAACACACTGAAACAAATTTTTAATGGAGGCCAGAAATGGCAGTATTTTCTGAAAACATATATGTGATCCATGTGACGTATAAACCACAGTTTTAAATAGCTGGATTTTTAGCACTGTAATATGGAAAGAACCTGGCAGTATTCTGCACTGCCAAAAAGCAAATGGTGAAGAAAAGCAGTGTTCTC
Source organism: Phyllobates terribilis (assembly GCF_046119375.1). Taxonomy (NCBI): domain Eukaryota; kingdom Metazoa; phylum Chordata; class Amphibia; order Anura; family Dendrobatidae; genus Phyllobates; species Phyllobates terribilis. Next base: position 898,686,181 of record NW_027362762.1, read on the forward strand.
TGGATTGCTTTTTAAGCAAATAATGAGGATTAAGATCCAAAATAAAAAAATTTCCTGGCCCCTGAGACCTGGGCCTACGTCTAGAAATGTCTAACAGCAGCTGCAGCAGACAGAACTGGAATTGAGCCTCTATATGCACTGCAGTCCGCTATATACACTGCCTGCCTTCCTATATACACTGCCAGCCTGATATCTCTGCAGATGGATTAGTCCTCAGAAGGACTGTTTGTTGAGATGGATATGTGTAATATACTTCTGTTCTACCTACACTACCTAATAAACAAGCAAATCTCTCCCTAGCTCAGCAGCACCTCTCCCTGCACTGTCTGATTGCGGAGTAGACTGACGAGCACATCGGCACCAGGTCAGATATAGACCTGATCACGCTGTGAGGCCAGCCAATCACTGTAATGACACAACCATCATGGCTGCGGCATTACAGTGAGTGGCAAGCAATCCCTGCATGTTCATTGGCTCTGTAAAGAACGCCAAACATGCAGGGAGGGGACCCGAGCATCCGTCCGAGCATCTCGCAAGGACTCGGTGAGCTCCGATCTACTGAGATGCTCTGGCGAGTACTTCCGATTATGCTCGCTCTTCACTAGTTCTGGCGCTTTAAGAACCAGTAATATTTAAGTGTGGAATTAGTAGATAGTTATAAGGATGTTCAGAGTCTTCTAGTGGCATAAGAGTAGAAGAGGAAATGTATAGCAAGGGTACTTACAGACCTGGAGTCCTGTATCAATTTCAGAGCTTGTCACGGTCCATGCAGAAAATATACTTAAAGCAAATGACGAACAAATGCGGTGAGGCGAGAGACTCTCAATTTCCTCAACATGCGGGTTCTTCGGGACAGATAGTATGACCTAATGCTGGAGAAGCATGGGTTAATCCAGACAGCGAGGACCCAGGGTTAAAAGGGGTTAAAAGCTTTAGCCACCTTGGCTGTAGAAGTCAGAGGAAAATCCTAGGCTTTAGGCCTGACTGAAAGTCTTGAGAAGAAGAGAAGGATGGATTCCCCTAGGCATGGAGCCTGGAGGAGGTGAGGAGACTAGTGATGAGCGAGCATGCTCGCTACCGCTCAGTGCTAGTTCGAGCATCTCACTACTCGAGATGCTCGGCGCTCGCCGAGTATTTCCGGGGTTGCTCGGCGGAAGCTTGGGTCCCCTCCCTGCATGTTTGGCGCTCTTTAGAGCGCCAATCAACATGCAGGGATTGCCTGCCACTCACTGTAATGCCGCAGCCATGGTGGTCATGGCATTACAGTGGCCACACAGCGTCATCAGGTCTATATCAGACCTGGCGCCGCCATGCTAGTCACAGTTACTCCGGAATCAGGCAGAGTAGGGAGAGGTGCTGCATTGTCAGGAGAGATTTGCTTGTGTATTAATTAGTGTAGGGAGAAAAACCATACATTACACATATCCATCTTAACAAACAGTCCTTTTGACGACTAACTAATCCATCTGCAGAGATATCAGGCAGGCAGGGTATATAGCAGACTGCAGTGCATATAGCACAAGAGGCTCCATTCCAATTCTGCTTACTGCTGCTGTTAGTTATTTCTTTACAAAGTCCCTGGTCTCACAGGCCAGGAATACTTTTTTTGGATCTTAATCCTCATTATTTGCTTAAAAAGCAATCCAGAGAACACCGTTTTTCTGCACCATTTGCTTGTTGGCACTGCAGAATACAGCCAGGTCCTTTCCATATTACAGCGCTAGAAATCCAGTTATTTAAAACTGTGTTTTCTCTGTCACATGGATCACATATACGTTGTCAGAAAATACTGCCATTCATGGCCTCCATTAAAAATTTATTTCAGTGTGTCACTGAAGCAATTCACACCAGTTTGCTGTTCAAACTACTTAACTACAGGCCAGGTATTTAAAACTCTGTTTTCTCAGACACACGGATCACATATAAGTTCGCTCCAAACTCAGTCATTTGTAGTGAGCGTGGAAGATACTGTCCTCCTTTTAAAATGAGCAAGGCAAGTGGCAAGGGACAGGAAACTGAACGTGATGTTGATGGTGCATGCAGAGGTTGAGGCCGTGGGCAAGCTGAAATTGTGCCACAACAAACACCCACATCTTCTCGCTCGACCTTCCTCTCCCAATTAATAGGGGACCACAGAACACCACTATTGAACACAAAGCAGTGTGAAAAGGTTATTGGTTGGATAGCAGATAATTCTTCCAGTCACTAAGCCACCACCACCACCACCCTTTCTTCCACGGAGTCAAGTCTCAGTAGCCGTGAGTCTGGACTGCATATTCCTCACCCTGATCCTCCTTCCTCCCACCATGCCGAGTGCCTGGAGACAACTGATCCCACACTCTGAACAGCTGTTAATTTTTCCATTTCTATATTCAGGCCTCTCGCCGGTCCACGTGAAGCGGGGCAAGAGGAGATCACGTGTAGCGATGCCCAAATATTTGAGCAGCCTAGGTCACACGAAGGCGACTGTGGGAAAGTGTCACAAGAGGTGGACGATAATGAGACACAATTGCCAGAAAGTCAGGAGGAGGACCAGGGTGCGGAAGTGGAAGACAAGGTGGTGGATGATATAGTAACTGACCCAACCTGGCAGGAGGACATGCAGAGTGAGGACAGCAGCACACAGGGGGAGGGAGGCAGAGCACCCAAACAGTCAGGAAGAAGCAGTGTGGTGGCCGCAGACAGAAGGCAGGCAACCGTTCCCTGTAACACCAACATGAAGGAAGTTGCCAGTACAACTGTTAGGTCTTCCCGAGTCTGCTTGTTTTTTAAAGACTCTGCCGATAACCCCAAAAAGGCCAATTGCACCACCAGCCAGGCCAGCATCAGCAGGGGTGGCAAAACGACCAGCCTGACCACCACCAGCATTATCAGGCACATGGCAGCAAATCACCCGACTTTGTGGGCCGAACCCCAGGGTCCAGGAACAGTGTCTGCAGGTGGCACCATTGCTTCTTCCGCTGTTGTGCATGCAAGTGAGTCCCCTGTCCATGGTGCTTGTGAATATGACTCCTGCCCTGCACCTGTCATTGCGCACTCTCAAGTAGTAGCATCAGGAAGCACGTCCATGTCTTTGTCCCAGAGCAGCGTTCAGTTGTCCATACCCTAGTCCTTGGAACGCAAGCGCAATTATGCAGCCAACCCCCTACAGGCCACACAACTAAATTCTCACATTTCACGACTGCTTGCTCTCGAAGTGTTGCCTTTTAGGCTCGTGGAGACGGAAGCATTCTGCAACCTTATGGCGGCGGCAGTCCCTCGGTATTTGGTCCCCTGCCAACACTATTTCTCCTGGAGTGCTTTCCCCGCATTACACAGGCATGTGTCCCAAAACATTAGCCGTGCCCTCAACAACGCAGTTACCCGGAAAGTCCACCTAACCACGCACATGTGGATAAGTGCTTGTGGGCAGGGATGGTACATCTCGTTGACGGCACACTGGGTTAACATAGTGGAAGCCGGGACCCAGTCGGATCTTGGGACGGAACACGTCCTCCGGACACAAAGGATTGTGGCCCTTGGTCAATCAGGGTTCCTCTCATGGCCTACAGCTCCTGCAGCTAATCCTCCTCAGCCTCCTCTTCTTCTTCAGCCTCCATCTCCAAAATGACCACATCAGTCACAAGCTCGAAGCACTGCAGCACTGCCTCGGCCAATCGGCAACAGGCTGTGCTGAAGCTAATATGCTTAGGTGACAAACCGCACAATGATGAAGAGTTGTGGACAGCTCTGAAAGAGAAGGCAGATCTGTGGCTCACACCGCTGAACCTACAGACAGGCATGGTCATGTGTGACAATGGCCGGAACCTGGTGGCAGCTCTGAGGCGAGGCGAGCTCTCACACGTACCATGCCTGGCCCATGTGCTTAACCTCGTGGTTCAGCATTTTCTCAAATCCTACGTGGAGCTGCCGGATCTGCTTGTTAAAGTACTCCGCCTGTGTGCCCATTTTAGAAAGTCAGCTACAGCTTCCGCCGCCCTTGCCATGTTTCAGCAGCATTTGCAGCTTCCTGCTAACAGACTGGTGTGTGATGTCCCCACGAATTGGAACTCTACATTGCAGATGTTGGGAAGGATTTGTGAGCAGAAGAGGGCAGTTGTTGAGTTCCAGCATCAACAATGCCGTCGGTATTCAGTTCAGACTCCACACATAAGACCTCAGGAGTGGACATGGATGTCAGACATATGTGTCAGGGTAAGAAAGAATATATATTTTTCCACTTTTATACTTTTATACGCTTTGCTTATGTACTAACCACCATTTTGTGTCTTATAACAATAAGCTTTCCTTGTTACGTGTTACTTAGATCGAAACTTATCCTAAGATGGCGCCAGTATCAGCCAAGCACCTGTTTCAGAGAAATGAAACCAAAACATCAACTGACTGTTGTCTGCCCAGAGACTGAGTTAAGGAGTCGTGGACCAATCAGGAGTGGCTGGATACTAGACATTTATGGCTTACCCCGCCCCGAACACTCTCTTTCCCCTCCCCATTACGTAGTGTATTTAAGTTTGTGCATGCGGAAATAAAGACAGAACATTGCTGAGATCGTGGCTTGCCAGTAGCCTCTGAGCATGCTCTGAGTTTGAACCAGCTTGTTGTCTGACTCATTCTTTGAATGGTTGACCCATGCTCATAGCCTTAATTTGGAGTGACTGGAGGACGAGTGGAATGTCGCTACGACCCCGACAAATGGCGCCCAACGTGGGGCGTGGCTAGCGGTACGCCGCCCTCCCGGACCCATATTGCTGACTTCCCTGGTGGTGACCGCGGCGGCTGAATTTGAGGCCTGATCAACCTCCATCGAACACGGTAAGTCGAGATGTATTTTATATGTCTCACTTGCCTGTGTGTCAGCCACAGCGGTTCCTGTGGGATTATCAGTTTGGATCTGGGTGGGTGACCGGTCGAGTGGTGAGACCTTGGGCGTCCCGCGCCACGTCCCGTACCAGCAACTGTGAGACCGAGTGACGTCGCATGCCTGCGCGTTCTCGTGTGCACACCACCTCCTCCTCCCCCGGTCACTGTACTTTTCTTAGATAGTTGCCTCCCGTGACTGATAGTCGATTCCAAGCCATCCTTGAATTGTAGTGTAAGGGAGAAAGAATCTGTGACGAATTGAGGAGTGCTCTTCGTCTACCACAGAGACTGCTGTAAAGTCAAGGTTAGGAAAGGAGATAGATTGAGGTGTCTCTCTATCTCATCAGTGTATTGAGGTGTGCTCTACACTGAAGGTTAGGAAAGGAGATAGATTGAGGTGTCTCTCTATCTCATCAGTGTATTGAGGTGTGCTCTACACTGACGGGTGGTGACCTGTAATCAGGGTGCCGTGGTGAGTCGCACTGTAAAGTCGCCATTCAAGGTTAGGGAAGGGGATAGATTGAGGTGTCTCTCTATCTCACCAGTGTATTGAGGTGTGCTCTACACTGACAGGTGGCGACCTGTGGACTGCATCAGTGATCTGAGTCGCGACAGATCATTGCATTCTATAAGAAAATGTTGCGTATGTTCAAATCTGAAAGACCTGGCAAGATGCCGGATGGTGCAGTGGGAGTCATCCAATTAGTAGAGTCACAGGAAAGCAAGGAGGCTGTTAAGAATGTTAGGAATTTGTATAAAATGATAAGTTTACCCAGTACGGGCAGACTTCAGCCTTCAGTGTAGAAGGAATGCGTTATAAAACAAAAAAAAAGGGGAAGTTGAGTGATCAAGGACTCCTGCACCAGGCTCAAGCACATCTTAGAGTAGCGAATGAGTTAAAGGTTGAGGGCTGGAAAGAAGTAGATGGTGCAGGGGGGAACAGAGAATGCCGAGCCTTTGTTCGGATACATGAAAGCTGCAGAATGTGATTTGTTATGTGACCCTAAATTGTCCGTAACCCCGTTGATGCCTGTCACTACACCGAGCCCTCAGCCACCACCCTATAATGGCGCCGACGCCAAATCATCGGAAAGATGGACGTGTCGTATGTGTGGAGAGCAGAACCCGCCCTGGGCGGAGTTCTGCTGCGTCTGTGGGGCGGGCCGCCCATGGCACGATGCCCAGCCTGCCTCCAAGAACAATCCCACTCCCACTCCAACTCCTCCCTCCAACGGCCATCTTACTACACCTTTTCCTGCCTCCAAGAACAATCCCACTCCCACTCCAACTCCTCCCTCCAACGGCCATCTTACTACACCTTTTACTTGTTGTGGGAGGCCCGGAAAGCCCCAATCCGGCCTATATCCACTACTAGATCCGTCCGGTGCTTATTACCAGCCGCCAGTATGGGTGGAAAAGCCCGCAGTCCCAGAGCACCCATCTGAAACTAATGTGATACCCTCTGCTCCAGTCCACGATGCTGAGGCGCTCCCTCTGTTCCCCATAGGGGTCGCCCATAATCCTGGGGATATCCTCCTCAACTCCTCAGAATTTCAGGCCAGACTGCTCTCCCTCCGCCAACATACTGTTACTCAAGACGATACGGAGCCAGATGAGGGATGGGCTCAAGATACTCCAGCCCCCCCTCCTTTACCCCATACGTCTCCTATGGCATCCTCCACCCCACATTCATTGCCCATACTCTGGCCCTTGCTCCAAGCAACTGCTGAAAGAACACCACCCCCCAGCCCCTCAGAAGTCTGGGACCCCTGACGCTCCCGGAATCTAGTAGACCCATCAGGACGCCTTGTCACTCTGTCAATAGGCTATGGTGACATCCTTACACATCGGGTGGGGGCCATAGTCAACCCTGCAAACACCCGTATGAGCCATGTTGGAGGATTGGCTCGTAAAATTGCCCTTGCTGCTGGTTCTACTCTGGCTGCAGAATGCCAGGCTCATTTAGCCGAAAACGGAGAGCTTTCAAAAGGCCAGACCTTAGTCACCCGTGCGGGTAGACTGCCCGCTGATGTCATCATACGTGCAGTGGGTCCTATTTATGACCCCCAGAACCCCGAAGAGTCACATTCCACTCTCACATCTACCATCCGTTCAGTACTCCTTCATGCAGGAAAATTGAGTCATCAGAATATGCCCAGACGCACTTTAGCGATACCACTTATATCTTCTGGAATTTTCGGCTACCCACTCGGGCCGTGCATGGAGGAACATGTACTAGCCCTCAAGGAAGGCATGGAGACCCTCCCCCATGGATTGGACTCAATACGCATTGTATGTGTCCGTAGTCCAGCAGTTCATGCTGCTATGCCTTTGGCCTTTAAGCTACTAGTGGCAACCTCCTCCCCGACACCGATACCTAATGCGGTTCTGTTGCCTGAAGAATCCTCCCTAGCGGCCACCCCAAACACCACCAAGGAACATGCGATGCTGCCCGGTCCTCAACAAGTTCCTGGACCTTTAGGGATGATCAAATATCAACCCTTTACACCAGTACAAGTAGACACTCTGGTCTCAAAGCTTCCTGATCCCGATAAATCTCCCATGCAGTATGCTAGACGCTTGGACACAACCAGAGCCATTTATGGTGCAACCTGGGCTGATTTGGCAGGTATCACATCTGTGAAGGCCAAGGAATATTTCTTGCCTACTATCGAAAAGACCATGGATTCCACAAAAGCAGGATCCCTTAGTACGTATGAATCCGGCCTAGAATACATGAAACAGTTAAAAGCCTGGGCTCAGGATCGCTTGTCAGATCAAGCTGGGTCTGTACAAGATGTTCAACAAGAACCTGATGAATCTGTGGAAGGATATGCTGCAAGACTCAGCATGCATTTTGAGGATCTCGGATACAGTCCTCACGTCAAGACGCAGGCCGCCCTGTTGGTTCAGGCCCTAGTAGATGGCCTACAAGACGCTCTCAGAGATGACGTTCTGAGGGTACGCCCCGAGATTCGTTCTTCTTCTTTTAACGACGCGGTGGACATTGTCAAAGCTTTCCAAACAGCCATGCTAAAAATGGAAAAGGATACTAAGCCAAAGAAGAAAGCCGCTCCTGCCATGGTATATCAAGCTCAAGAAAGCTACCCACCCCCTGGCAACCAACATGGAATCAAGTGGGTAATGGTTAAAGGCACAGGTGATGATACTCCTCCCACATATAGAAAGCAAGACAGAAGAAATGACAGGGGGCCACCTAGAGACAAGAGACAATCTCGTGATTCTGAAGGACGCATACTGTGTTGGGAATGTGGTAGCCCTAATCACATTCTCAGAGACTGTCCAACCCGCAGACAATACCATGACCGCTCGTTTCATGACGGTCCACGCAATCATGGACCTTCCCGTGAACCATCTCACCCACGCCAATGACGGCCCGGTCAACCAGTGTCCACTTTCCCGGCTACGCACCCCACGGCCGCCTGTGGGACTGTCACTTTACAGGTGGACCATCAACCATTAAAGTTCCTGGTGGACACTGGGGCGGCCACATCTGTCATTTCTTCCACACAGCTCCCTCCCTCGGTATCCCTATCACCGGATACCCTCACCTGTGTTGGGGTGGAAGGCCAACATACTTCCTCCCCACTCACAGTCCCTGTGTCTGCAGGACCATTCACTGGAGTACTCACAAGATTCTTGGTCTCAGAAACTTGCCCCGTTAATTTGTTGGGAGCCGATCTCTTAGAGCGGATGAAGGCAACTATTACCTTCGGAAACCATGGTATGGAGCTTCTTCTGCGAGATCCTCATTTCGAACAAGGGACTGAAGATCGCTGCGTTCTCAAAGCCTTCCCTCTCATGATGATGACCATACAACCTCACACTCTTCTTGATACCTCACAGTTCCCTCACTCTCTGTGGTCCAGTGGGCCAGAGGACGTTGGCCTCCTGCAGGTTCCCCCGGTCCAAGTACACCTCAAGCCTGGACACAGGTACCCACGGTTGCCACAATACCCCCTCAAGGCGGCACAAGAACAAAGCTTGGGTACCCAAATCGCTTCCCTCCTGGAGTCAGGAGTCCTTGTCAGATGTGTATCTCCATGCAATACACCCCTCTTTCCTGTAAAAAAGAAAACCCCTCCGGGAGAGCCTCCAAGATACCGGTTGGTTCAGGATCTCAGAGCCGTCAATGCAGCTACCATTTTAGAAACTCCAGTGGTACCCAACCCAAACACCCTCTTGTCTCAGGTGCCTCCAACGGCCACCTTGTTTACGGTGTTAGATCTGGCCAACGCCTTCTTCAGTATTGCCCTTGCATGAAGATTCGTGGTTTCTTTTTGCATTACCTTTCAAGGAGCACAGCTTACATGGACCAGGACTCCACAAGGAGCCCAAAACTCTCCTAACCAATTCATTCATTCTATGAAGTCTATTCTGGAGCCATGGGTTCAAGAGAACCCTCAGGTCACTCTTCTACAATATGTGGATGATCTTTTACTCTGCGGCACTGAAGAAAATTTGCCAGAGATGTCAGCATCCCTTCTCTGGTTTCTTCACTCAGCTAACTGTAAGGTCTCGAAAGGCAAAGTCCAATGGTGTCTGCCCAAGGTCATTTTCCTCGGACATTGTATATCACAAGGTGCTAGACATCTGACTGAAGAAAGAAAACAAGCCATCATGGATATCACCTTCCCAACCACCTACTCCGCTATGCAGACTTTCCTTGGTCTCATCACTTACTGCAGGCAATGGATCCCGGATGCCTCAAAGCTTATGCAACCCCTGTATGACTGTCTTAAGGACGAAGGCTCCGTCTGGCTTCATGCTGAAGATCCACGTGTCTCTCACCAACGCAGACTATGTTTTGACCGCCTTAAACAGGCTGTTGTCTCTGCCCCGGCCTTGGGCTTACCAGACTATACTCAGCCATTTCACCTCTTTGTCTCTGAATCGGAAGGTCATGCCTCTGGAGTTCTAGCACAACGCTATGATCATAAGTATCGGCCTTTAGGCTACTACTCAGCCCGCCTGGACCCTGTTGCTCGAACTGCCCCCACGTGCCTTAAGGCGGTCCACGCTGCTCACATCCTCCTTGACAAGTCAGCTGATATCGTCCTTGGACATGATCTAGTTATTCAGGCTGGCCATGATCTCTCGGCTGTTCTGCAACAAACATCTCCGAAACATCTAACCAACCAAAGACACCTGCGGCTGCAGTGTTCCCTATTGTTGCCCTCCAATATAACGTTTACCAGATGTCTGACTATCAACCCTGCCACTTTGCTTCCACCTTCTAGGGGGGGAAGATGAACAGGGTGAAGGTCCATTGGTGGAACCTCATGATTGTATAAAAATTTTGCAGGAAGAGACTTCTGCTCCAGAGAATATGGTGGCACATCCGCTCGCACACCCTGCCTTGCATCTATGGACTGATGGATCCCGTTTCGCAGACCCTCAAGGGAAGTTCCACATGGGATATGCTGTCACAACAAACCTAACAGTCCTCAAGGCTGAAGCTCTACCACCATACATGTCTGCACAAGAAGCTGAACTTGTAGCTCTCACAGAAGCCTGCCACCTGGCAGCTGGAACATCGGCGAACATATATACCGATTCTAGGTATGGACATGGAATTTGCAATGATTTTGGACTCTTGTGGAAGTTAGAGGATTCGTCACAGCTGCAGGTACACCAGTGAAACATGCCTCATGGATTAAGGCCCTAATGAAGGCCCTGGAACTACCCATTCAGGTTGCTGTTATCAAGGTCAAGGCTCATGGAAGACTAGATTCCAGGGAAGCCAGGGGCAACCACCTAGCTGACCAAGCAGCCAAGACTGCGGCAGTGGAGAATGTGTCATCAAAGTGGCAGGAAAAGGAAGAAGAGATGGGGGAGACCCTGCAAACCGTAGCTGTGACGCTCACTAGAGCAAGGGCCAAAGAACAGCCGGCGGAAGACCATACAAGTCCAGTGGAGACACGAGTGGAATCCAGGGGGGTCAGGATGCCTGAAGAAAAATTGTGTGAGGAACAAAGGAAGACCCCCACTGAAGAAGTCAAGCAATGGAAAGCGGCGGGAGCCGTGCTGGCAGGTCGCAAAGATTTAAAGGTCGACTCAGCTCTTTATCAAGTGGACGGAAAACCTTGCTTGCCCAGGCGCATGTACTCAGCCGTGGCAGCATGGGCTCACGGGCCTACACACAGAGGAAAGAATCAAGCCTTGGCATGTATCAAGAAACTGTACTTTGCACCCGGAATCTCTTCCACTGTGACTGCATACTCAAAATCCTGCTCTGTCTGCGCTACCTGCAACCCAACGTGTACGGCACGGGTCCCTCTCCAACACCTGGCTAAACCAGACTACCCTTGGCAGAGAATACAAGTCGATCATATCCAAATGCCTAAAGCAGGAAAATATGAGTACGTTTTGGTAGCCGTGGATATGTTCTCAGCCTGGCCCGAGGCCTACCCGGTTGTCAACATGACTGCTAAAGTCACAGCCAAGAAACTGATCACTGAAATTGCCTGCAGATTTGGAGTTCCCCAAGTCATAGAATCGGATCAAGGACCAGCTTTCACAGCAAATATCTACAAAGAACTTTGGAACATGTTGGGAACAGATTTGGGCCTCCACACTCCATACCATCCTGCCAGTTCAGACAAAGTGGAAAGTATGAATTCCACACTCAAGACCCAGCTCTTGAAAATGACCCAAGATCATCCCATCCCCTGGCCCAACCTGCTCCCTATAGTATTGTATCATATCAGACACACCCCACAAGCTAAACATGAGCTAACTCCCTATGAAATTTTGTTTGGGACCCCACCTAAAATAGGAGAAATTAGGCCCCAAGCGTTGTCTGAAACACATGATAGAGTAATAAAATTTGTGATTGCTCTGTCTAAAGAATTGACTAACACCCGCTCTGCAGTGTCTGCTTCTCTCCCAGAATCCACAGGTGATGCGGTACATGATTTCACCCCAGGCGACCTGGTGTACGTAAAGAAGTTTGTCCGGAGAGACTGTCTCCAACCCAGATTTGAGGGCCCCTACACTGTGATCCTGACTACTCCTACAGCTCTGAAGCTTGAGGGCAAGAGCACCTGGATTCACGCCTCCCACTGCAAGAGAGACAGAACGAGCCTATAAAAGATGACTACCTTCTTCTATATCCTTTCCATATGCTTACTGTCTGTCCCAGGGTGGACAGCTACCACATTTTGGGTAGATACTCACACAAAAATCCAGACGTATCGATTTGATTACTGTGACATAGTGAATTGCGCAGGAATGACATGGTATGCTGCATAGTCCCCTTATACAGGAAAGCTATAAACAATGCTGTTCCAACCTCCGGGACCTTTTTGAATCAAGAAACCACATCTCTGTTACATGATGACACCAGTAAGGAAGACATGGAGAAATACACTCCTTTGAACAAGCCTGACCAGACCCCCCATGACAGAGTCCAATTGAGAGATCTAGTTTAGGGTCAGTTGGGAGAACTCCATGTGTCATTTAGGGTAGGGCTCAATTGTTTGGGGGCGTCCCATAAGGGGGCAGCTTCTAAGATGATTGGGTGAAGAAATCCACCTCCCCTCTCCCCCACACATGGACAGTCTCAAAGGCCACGAAGCAAGGGAAAGCTTAGTGTTTAGGGGGGTATGTCAGGGTAAGAAAGAATATATATTTTTCCACTTTTATACTTTTATACTTTTATACGCTTTGCTTATGTACTAACCACCATTTTGTGTCTTATAACAATAAGCTTTCCTTGTTACGTGTTACTTAGATCGAAACTTATCCTAAGATGGCGCCAGTATCAGCCAAGCACCTGTTTCAGAGAAATGAAACCAAAACATCAACTGACTGTTGTCTGCCCAGAGACTGAGTTAAGGAGTCGTGGACCAATCAAGAGTGGCTGGATACTAGACATTTATGGCTTACCCCGCCCCGAACACTCTCTTTCCCCTCCCCATTACGTAGTGTATTTAAGTTTGTGCATGCGGAAATAAAGACAGAACATTGCTGAGATCGTGGCTTGCCAGTAGCCTCTGAGCATGCTCTGAGTTTGAACCAGCTTGTTGTCTGACTCATTCTTTGAATGGTTGACCCATGCTCATAGCCTTAATTTGGAGTGACTGGAGGACGAGTGGAATGTCGCTACGACCCCGACAATGTACCATCCTCCAAAACTTTGAGGACTCCACCAAGATGATGAGTGGCGATGATGCCATATTTAGCGTCACCATCCCACTTCTCTGTCTTCTGAAATGCTCTCTGCTCACAATCAAAGAGGATGAATTGCAGGCGGAGCACAATGAGATGGAGCAAGGAACCATACAGGGTGATTACACACAACCAAGCCTCATCTCATCCCAAAGTAGATTGGGTGACAATGAGAAAGAGGATGAGGAGGACGGACAGGAGCTAGTTTCATGTACTATAGATGGTACTACCTGCACAGCTGTCATACCGTCTGTTCAGCGTGGATGGTCAGATGACAGAGATGAGGAGAAGGAGGAGAAGAGCATGGTCAGTCATCCTCTTGGTGAGGACACGGAAGTCTTGCCTGTTAGTTGTCTGGCACGCATGGCTGAGTTTATGTTATGCTGCCTTTCCCATGGCCCTTGCGTTCTCAAAATTTTGGGTGACAGCCATTACTGGTTGGTGAAACTTCTAGACCCACACTAGAAGAAGAACTTTATATCTCTTATTCCTGAGGCAGACAGGTGTATAAAAATGGGGCTGTACCAGAAGGCCCTTGTTGCGGAACTATTAAAAAAATTCCCATATGAAAATGCTGGCTGCAGAGGGCACACTTCGTTGGACAACCAAGGAGTACAGGCGAGAGAGACAGAACGTCAATCCAGCTGAGGCAGGGGAACACTGTCAAAGTTCTGCGAGAATTTTCTCAGACACTCCCATCACACAGGCCCTGAGGCATGGGGTACTCCCACAAAGAGTGCAAAGTTTTGGAAGATGCTGAGGGAGTACCTTGCCGATCGTACAAACGTCCTCCGTGATTCCTCTGTGCCTTATAATTATTGGGTATCCAAGCTGATTTCATGGAATGAACTGGGTCTCTGTGCCTTGGAGGTCCTGGCCTGCCCTGCCGCCAGTGTTTTATCAGAGCGGGTTTTTAGTGCCGCTGGTGGAATTATAACTGATAAGCGCATCAGCCTGTCAACTGAAAATGCTGACAGGCAGACTCTTATAAAAATTAACAAGGGCTGGATTGGGCCAGGCTTTTCAACACCACTGAATGATAGCAGCGTAACATAAACTCAAATCCAGTGTCTTTTCTTGGGAGGTGTATTCCCATGCACCTTTTCACACCCACACATGGGTATACGCTTCCTGATTTTGGCTATTTGCTCTTGTCCTCCTCCTTCTCCTCATAATCCACCACCATATCACCAATGTGACCGTGGTCCATGATACAACACCCACATAATTTTTTTATAGGGTGTTTATGATGCCCGTAAAAAAAAATTTAAACAGTATGTTCATGTATACCCCCAGGTCTAAATGTTTGTCAGCCCATACACTTAGTGCATGGGCATTACAAGTATAGGAGGCCCGCTCCTTTCTAATGGAAATAATTTTTATGAGGCCCTCCTCCACGTCTCTTCCAAGGGTTATTGAAGTGCCTCCAAATTTTTGGCAGCCCTTGCATTCACTGCATAGGCCAACACTATGGGAGACTATCTCCTTTCTAATGGGAATTTGTAGTTACTGTGGCCCTGCTCTATGTCTCTTTAAATTGTTAGTGGGGTTTTTCCTAAAAACGCCCAGTGCTGCAGAGTTGTTGAAAGCTGTAACACAGCAGCTTGATCTGTGGCTCTCACTGCTGAACATACAGCCAGGCAAGGTTATGTGTGACAATGGGCGGAACCTGGTGACGGAGAAATGACAGCCAGAGTCGATATGTTTTCCCTCTATGCCAGTCCTTTCACCAAGCTAAAGAATATGGCTGTGGTGAAATACAACTCCCACTGAGAAGATGTTTAAGATTGAAAAACATTGGGCCCAACAGAAGATTTGATTCTGAGGGCTCATCTTTTTCCCCTGCTCAAGAGCCCAATAGCAGCTGCAAAGTTAGCGCTATCATGAAAAAGTGTGAAACAACTGAAAATATGTCTTATATTCTAGGTTCTTCAAAGTAGCCACCTTTTGCTTTGATGACTACTTTGCACACTCTTGGCATTCTCTTGATGAGCTTCAACAGGTAGTCACCGGAAATGGTTTTCACCTCACAGGTGCGCCCTGTCAGGTTTAATAAGTGGGATTTCTTGCCTTATAAATGGGGTTGGAACCATCAGTTGTGGTGGATACACAGCTGATAGTCCTACTGAATAGACTGTTAGAATTTGTATTATGGCAAGAAACAAGCATCTAAGTAAAGAAAAACGAGTGGCCATCATTACTTTAAGAAATGAAGGTCAGTCAGTCTGAAAAATTGGGCAAACTTTGAAAGTGTCCCCAAGTGCAGTGGCAAAAACCATCAAGCATTACAAAGAAACTGGCTCACATGAGGACCGCCCAAGGAAAGGAAGACCAAGAGTCACCTCTGCTTCTGAGGATAAGTTTATCCGAGTCACCAGCCTCAAAAATCGCAGGTTAACAGCAGCTCAGATTAGAGACCAGGTCAATGCCACACACAGTTCTAGCAGCAGACACATCTCTACAACAACTGTTAAGAGGAGACTTTGTGCAGCAGGCCTTCATGGTAAAATAGCTGCTAGGAAACCACTGCTAAGGACAGGCAACAAGCAGAAAAAACGTGTTTGGGCTAAAGAACACAAGGAATGGACATTAGACCAGTGGAAATCTGTGCTTTGGTCTGATGAGTCCAAATTTGAGATCTTTGGTTCCAACCACCGTGTCTTTGTGCGACGCAGAAAAGGTGAATGGATGGAATCTACATGCCTGGTTCCCACCGTGAAGCATGGAGGAGGAGGTGTGATGGTGTGGGGGTGCTTTGCTGGTGACACTGTTGGGGATTTATTCAAAATTGAAGGCATACTGAACCAGCATGGCTACCACAGCATTTTCAGTTGTTTCACACTTTTTTGTTAAGTATATAATTCCACATGTGCTAATTCATAGTTTTGATGCCATCATTCACACTGAAGGCATCAAAACTATGAATTAACACATGTGGAATTATATACTTAACAAAAAAGTGTGAAACAACTGAAAATATGTCTTATATTCTAGGTTCTTCAAAGTAGCCACCTTTTGCTTGAATGACTGCTTTGCACACTCTTGGCATTCTCTTGATGAGCTTCAAGAGGTAGTCACCGGAAATGGTTTTCACTTCACAGGTGTGCCCTGTCAGGTTTAATAAGTGGGATTTCTTGCCTTATAAATGGGGTTGGGACCATCAGTTGTGTTGTGCAGAAGTTTGGTGGATATACAGCTGATAGTCCTACTGAATTGACTGTTAGAATTTGTATTATGGCAAGAAAAAAGCAGCTAAGTAAAGAAAAATGAGTGGGCATCATTACTTTAAGAAATGAAGGTCAGTCAGTGCTAAAAATTGAGAAAACTTTGAAAGTGTCCCCAAGTGAGGTTGCAAAAACCATCAAGCGCTACAAAGAAACTGGCTCACATGAGGACCGCCCCAGGAAAGGAAGACCAAGAGTCACCTCTGCTTCTGAGGATAAGTTTACCTGAGTCACCAGCCTCAGAAATCGCAGGTTAACAGCAGCTCAGATTAGAGACCAGTTCAATGCCACACAGAGTTCTAGCAGCAGACATATCTCTACAACAACTGTTAAGAGGAGACTTTGTGCAGCAGGCCTTCATGGTAAAATAGCTGCTGGGAAACCACTGCTAAGGACAGGCAACAAGCAGAAGAGACTTGTTTGGGCTAAAGAACACAAGGAATGGACATTAGACCAGTGGAAATCTGTGCTTTGGTCTGATGAGTCCAAATTTGAGATCTTTGGTTCCAACCACCGTGTCTTTGTGCGACGCAGAAAAGGTGAACGGATGGACTCTACATGCCTGGTTCCCACCGTGAAGCATGGAGGAGGAGGTGTGATTGTGTGGGGGTGCTTTGCTGTTGACACTGTTGGGGATTTATTAAAAATTGAAGGCATACTGAACCAGCATGGCTACCACAGCATCTTGCAGCGGCATGCTATTGCATCCGGTTTGCGTTTAGTTGGACCATCATTTATTTTTCAACAGGACAATGACTCCAAACACACCTCCAAGCTGCGTAAGGGCTATTTGACCAAGAAGGAGAGAGTGATGGGGTGCTACGCCAGATGACCTGGCCTCCACAGTCACCAGACCTGAACACATTCGAGATGGTTTGGGGTGAACTGGACCGCAGAGTGAAGGCAAAAGGGCCAACAAGTGCTAAGCATCTCTGGGAACTCCTTCAAGATTGTTGGAAGACCATTTCCGGTGACTACCTCTTGAAGCTCATCAAGAGTGTGCAAAGCAGTCATCAAAGCAAAAGGTGGCTACTTTGAAGAACCTAGAATATAAGACATATTTTCAGTTGTTTCACACTTTTTTGTTAAGTATATAATTCCACATGTGGTAATTCATAGTTTTGATGGCTTCAGTGTGAATGTACAATTTTCAAAGTCATGAAAATGCAGAAAAATCTTTAAATGAGAAGGTGTGTCCAAACTTATTATCTGTACTGTATATATACAGTGGTGGCCAAAAGTATTGGCACCCCTGCAATTCTGTCAGATAATACTCAGTTTCTTCCTGAAAATGATTGTAATCACAAATTCTTTGGTATGATTATCTTCATTTAATTTGTCTTCAATGAAAAAACACAAAAAGAATTGTCCTAAAGCCAAATTGGATATAATTCCACACCAAACCTAAAAATGGGGGTGGACAAAAGTATTGGCACTGTTTGAAAAAACATGTGATGCTTCTCTGATGCGTGTAATTAACAGCACCTGTAACTTACCTGTTGCACCTAACAGGTGTTGGCAATAACTAAATCACACTCACAGCCAGTTAACATGGATTAAAGTGGACTCAACCTCTATCCTGTGTTCTTGTGTGTACCACATTGTGCATGAAGAAAAGAAAGAAGACCAAAGAACTGTCTGAGGACTTGAGAAACCAACTTGTGAGGAAGCATGAGCAATCTCAAGGCTACAAGTCCATATCCAAAGACCTGAATGTTTCTGTGTCTTCCGTGCGCAATGTCATCAAGAAGTTTAAAGCCCATGGCACTGTGGCTAACCTTCCTAGATGTGGACAGAAAAGAAAAATTGATGAGAGATTTCAACGCAAGATTGTGCGGATGGTAGATAAAGAACCTCGACTAACATCCAAACAAGTTCAAGCTGCCCTGCAGTCCGAGGGTACAACAGTGTCAACCCGTACTATCCGTCGGCGTCTGAATGAAAAGGGACTGTATGGTAGGATACCCAGGAAGACCCCACTTTTTACCCTCAGACATAAAAAAGCCAGGCTGGAGTTTTCCAAAACTTACCAGAGAAAGCCTAAAACGTTTTGGAAGAATGTTCTTTGGTCAGATGAGAAAAAATTATAGCTTTTTGGGAAAAAGCATCAACATAGAGTGTACAGGAAAAAAAAAGAGCCATTCAAAGAAAAGAACAGGGTCCCTACAGTCAAACATGTCGGAGGTTCCCTGATGTTTTGGGGTTGCTTTGCTGCCTCTGGCACTGGACTGCTTGACCGTGTGCATGGCATTATGAAGTCTGAAGACCACCAACAAATTTTGCAGCATAATGTAGGACCCAGTGTGAGAAAGCTGGGTCTCCCTCAGAGGTCATGGGTCTTCCAGCAGGACAATGACCCAAAACACACTTCCAAAAGCACTATAAAATGGTTTGAGAGAAAGCAGTGGAGACTTCTAAGGTGGCCAGCAATGAGTCCATACCTGAATCCCATAGAACACCTGTGGAGAGATCTCAAAATGGCAGTTTGGAGAAGGCACCCTTCAAATATCAGGGACCTGGAGCAGTTTGCCAAAGAAGAATTGTCTACAATTCCAGCAGAGCATTGTAAGAAACTCATTGATGGTTACCGGAAGCGGTTGTTCGCAGTTATTTTCGCTAAAGGTTGTGCAACCAAGTATGAGGCTGAGGGTGCCAATACTTTTGTCTGGCCCATTTTTGGAGTTTTGTATGAAATGTTCAATGATTTGATTTTTGCTTCATTCTCTTTTGTGTTTTTCCTTGCAAGCAAATTAAATGAAGATAATAAGACCAAAGATCATTTTCAGGAAGAAACTGAGTATTATCAGACAGAATTGCAGGGGTGCCAATACTTTTGGCCACCACTATATATATATATATATATATATATATATATATATATACCGTATATATAGTAGGGAAAACAAGCATTTGATACACTGCCGATTTTGTAAATTTTCCCACCTACAAAGAGTGGAGAGGTCTGTAATTTTTATCCTATGTACATTTCAACTGTGAGAGACAGAATCTAAAAATAAAAAACAGAAAATCACATTGTATTGATTTTTAAATAATTAAATTGCATTTTATTGCATGAAATAAGTATTTGATCACCTACTGACCAGCAAGACTTCTGGCTCTCACAGGCCTGTAAGTTTTTGATTAAAAAGCCCTCCTACTCTGCACTCATTACATGTATTAATTATACCCGTTTGAACTTGTTACCTGTATAAAAACACCTGTCCACACACTCAATCAATCACACTCCAACGTCTCCACCATGGCCAAGATCAAAGAGTTGTCTAAGGACACCAGGTACAAAATTGTAGACCTGCACAATGCTGGGATGGGCTACAGGACAATAGGCAAGTAGCTTGGTGAGAAGATAACAACTGTTGGCACAATTATTAGAAAATGGAAGAAACCCAAAATGACTGAAATTTTCTCTTGGTCTGGGGCTCCATGCAATGTCTCACCTCATGGGATAAGGACGATTCTGAGAAAGGTCAGGTATCAGCACAAAACTACATGGGATAGATCTGATGCGTGCTGGGACCACAGTCTCAAACATTACCATTAGTAACACATTAGGCTGTCATTGATTAAAATCCTGCAGGCACGCAAGGTCCCCCTGCTTATGCCAGGAAATGTCCACGCCAATGACCATCTGAATGGTCTGGTTAGAGTGCTAGTGCACAGAATCCACAGGGGTAAGGGCAGTAAAAAACAAACCGTTTTTTGCAATGCGTTTCGGTAGCAAATTGCTACCTTCCTCATGCAGTATAACCTATGAAGAAGGTAGCAATTCTCAGCCGAAATGCATTGCAATAAAAGTTTTATTTATTACTGCCCTTGCCCCTGTGGATTCTGTGCGCTAGCGCTCTAACCAGACAGCTTTTCTATTTCTGCATCTTCACATCCCTGGTCCGAGGGTACGCGGCAGGAGCTGCTCTGCGCCGTTTTTTTCCACTTGCCATTAATCTTTGAGGACCTGCGGTGATACTTCCTTGGACCGCCCCATCACATGACCAACTGACTGATCACGTGACCGGACACAACCTTGCAGGACCTGCGGTGATAAACACCCAGATTGTTCACGTGATAGGTCTGTGGATCACGGGATCGGATCCAGGAAATATCCGCATGCCAGTGGCAATGCTGTGCCTCCGCTGTGGAGCAATTCACTGAGGTTGTGCAGGGGTGCACAACCCGTTGAGGTGAGAGGCCAACTTGCCTTATTTATTGTTTCCCCCGCCATTGACCACTGGTACTTCTCATTGCGCTCCTCCTTTCTTTTTTCTCTCCTATGATAAAAATTAGAGACCTCTCCTTTCTTTGTAGGTGGAAAACTTGCAAAATCGGTAGTGTATCAAATAATTATTTTCCCCACTGTTTATATACATATATAAATCTTTCTTTAATGGCTCGGACATTGAGTTACATAATATCTCTTTATAGGTTGCACTAGAGAGTCAGTGTTCTTCCCTCTGGTGGAGAGCAAGGTTGCATAGCTGGAAAATACATTTCCTTTGGCATGTTCCCCAGACAATAGAGATTTGCTTGGCATAAACCTTACATATAATTTGTCTAGAAGAGCCATATGTAGAAAATATCACTGTGTAAATTAGAATTTAACATTGTTTTATTTTCATGTTTTCAGGGGAAATGTTCAACCATTGGAGAAAAAAAAGCTATACAAATATAATTCAATTTACATTTCATGTTGTACTAATTCGTATCTGGAAGGATTACAAATAATTATTTAACTTGAGACTTTTAGACCATTCATTATTTTTTTAGGCAGGAGATTTCTCTTTAAACTAAATCAATAATTTAAACCCATACACAAATCACAACCGCAGGGAAGCCAGCAGAAAGGTAATACATTTATTTCAAGCTGCGTGTTATTGTATGACATTAAAGTCTCACTACAGTTGAAAAAATAAAATCCCAAAGCTGAATCGCAGATGAATAGTGGAAGATACTTGGGTTTTATAATGAAGGCAACTGCATAGCATGCTTTAGGCATTGCCAGTTTGTCTGGAATATCTGGCGATAACGCTCATAGATTTTTGAAGAAACAGTTTTGCATTGTTACACAGCTGTGACTGTTCTTTAATCAAGTGAACAGGCTTTGTCAAGCATTTGCACAGTTTTCATTTTTGACACTTAAAGCAAATGCATCATCTTACTACTTTAAACATTTAAAAACAGAAACAAACTTTTTTCTTGTCTATTTTTATTTTCTGATTGTATTTTTTATGAATTTTTATGCTGTTTATATGGGGAAGCAATACTGTACAGCATTGTACAATAGCACTCATCACTCACCATACCCATTGGGGCTCAAAATTAAACTCTTTATAGGTAAATTTTTGGAGTAAAGGAGAAGACCAGAGTACTGGAGGTTATCTACAACACTATAGTAAGGGCTGGTTTACATTAAATAATCTGTAGCTGGAGAATATCCACCAAAATGTAGTTAAGGCTTTTTTACATTACACAAAATGTGTCTGTAAACAAATTTGATTGGCAATCTCTTATAAGACTTTTTAGACAGGTCAACTACACTTATAATGCGCACAGAACTATCAGTAAAGGTGAAGCCAAATGCCCGTATTACTCACACGAACATCACACCATAATCCTTGGACTGGCTGGCTGCTCTACTGACCTCAGCGTGATAGCATGTATTTCTAGGCAGCGGTCATGCTCAGGTCAGGAGAGCAGACCGCCAGTTCGAGGATTGCGATGCCATCCTTGTACGAGTAATATGGCAGTCTGACTGCATCCTAATAGCTCTTTATGTGTGCAGAGGCTGTCATTGTTCTCAGCAACTCATGTTCTATTTGAACAGGATGATGTGCTGCTGAGAAATATTGCAGGTTCTTGCAATGTTATCTGAGGGCAGCATGAGGAGGGGCTGAGAGACTGATTTCAGCAATGTGTCACTTATTAGGCTGTGTGTAGTGATGAGCGAGCACTAAAATGCTCAGGTACTCATTGTTCGAGTTGAGCAAATTATAATGCTCGTGTGCTCCGTCTGAGTAACGAGCCCAATGTAAGTGATGGGAATGTATGGGAAACTTGAGCATTTTTTCAGGCGGCTTCCCCCCGGCAGTCTGCAGAGGGCCTAAAAATTGCCCAAATCAATGGGAACAGTGCTCAAATGACATGGGAACAGCATGGGGAAGACCCCTGGAAGCATTTCTGACTCCCAGGTCACTTCTGTCAACAACGTTGTCAGAGGTATTACGCGACTTTACGGACTAACAATAAAACATCCAAAAATGAAACCAAAATGGATTTTCCTGGAAATATGTTAAGGAACATCCTTTCCAGGGTAATGACTTGTATATAAGGCAAAATAAATAACCAAAAACAAAAATGCTCCTCCACACCTTGGGCTATGTTCATATGTAGCGTTTTTTATGCATTTTTGCACTTTTGCATTGCTTTCAACCAAGACAAATGCATTCACCAGAAAATGTCATTCTAACATTTTACAACCTTATCTGACCATGTGGTGTGTGACACATCATCAGACACATCCTGTTTCATTTATGATGGAGGGACTCTGAAAGTCACAAAGCCTATTTTATAGGGTCCTCAGGCGGCCCTTGCTGTTCTTAAAGGGCCAGCAGTCGGCCCTCACTCTTGTTAGAGAGCCATAAGCCGGCTATGCTTTGTTGCTCCCATTATTAATGAGTGGGTCTCTTATGCTGTTATTGCGTATGCAGTGACTGCAAGGGCTGCCAAATAGTTGGACGCAACCCAATACCCCTTTGAAGAGACATAGAGAAGGGTCTCAGTAAAAAAAATGTTCCCATTATAATGGAGCTGGTCTCCTATAGTGGTAATGCCCATGCTCTGTCTCAGCAAGGGCTGCCAAAATTTGGGAAAAATCCCACTAACAATTTAAAGACACATAGAGCTGGGCCACAGTAACAACATGTTCCCATTAGAAAGGAGAGGGTCTGTTATACAGTTAAAGTGTATGCAGTGAATCAACGGCTGCCAAAAATTTGGAGGAACTCCAATGCCCCTTGCAATAGACGTAGAGGTGGGAGGGTCTCGTGAAAACAATCTTCCCATTATTAGGAAGTGTGTCTCCCATACTGTTTTCCTATGCAGTGAAGCAATGGATGCCAAAAATTTAGAGGAACTCCAATTACCCCTGCAAGCGACGTAGAGGTCGGAGGGCTTCCTGAAAACAATGTTCCAATTATTAGGAAGTGGGTCTCCCATACTGTTTGCCTATGCGGTGAAGCAACAGCTGCAAAAAATTTGGAGAAACTCCAATGCTCCTTGCAAGAGACGTAGATATGTTGATATGGTACATATGGTGGTGATATGGTGGTGGAGGATGAGGATGCAGAGAAGGAGGACAAGATTAGAGATGAGCGGTGTTCGACTCGAACTGTTGCCAATCTCAAATTCTAGCTGTTTTGGGCGGTGTTCGAGCCGTTCGGCGAACACGAACAATTTGAAAAAAATTCGGCTGTTCGAGGTTATCTTCGATAACTGTTCGTGCACCAAAATCATAACTGGATTTTTTCTCAGTAATGCTGAAAATTAATGTTAATATCCAGTTTGAATGTACATCAGGGCGAGGGGAGGGGCAGGGGATGGATCTCTGCAGAAATAATGAAGATCTCCATTTTTTTTTCTCTTTCCCGCATTTACAGTGGGGAGGTGCAATCTGTCAGCCTATCAGGAGTGCACACACGGAGCGAACTGCTTTTTTTCACACAAGCAAGGGCATGTGTCATTGGCAGTGTATGTCACATGTCCTTGCCCTATAAGACCCAGTCATTTTCCCCATCGCCACCATTTTCTCACTGCTGCAGCTGCGTGTTAGACGGCACCGCTGTTGCTGTGTGTGCTATACTTTGTTAATTTCAAGCCAATTTTCGCACAAATCTACAGATAGCTTGGGAGTAGGGAATAGTTGTGATTGCAGTCCTTTTAAGGACTAGGTTACATCATTTCCTAATGACTTTTATCAGGCAGGTCTGTGCTCTTAAATAGATAGGTTGGGAGTTAAGACTAATTGTAATTGCAGTCTTTTTGAGGGCTAGGTTACATGAGTTCCTATCACTTTTTGCCAGGCAGGTCTGTGCCAGTGCTGTGCAAGTTTTTTTCACAGCATTTGGCTAAATCTAGCTAAGCAAATCCTTTTTGGCCTCTTGCAGTGTGTGTTAGTCAGTGGAGTAGCCTATCTGTGTTGCAAGCTATACCACATGTGTATAGAATACCAATTTTTTTACTGCACCTAGCCAAGTAAAACCTTTTGGGCATAGCATCATTCTATTAGTCCATCTATAAGGTAAATAAAAAAAAAAGCAGCCTCACCGTGTCCTCTTTGTATAGCTCAGTCCGTTTTGCAATGCTGTGGGTCTCCAACCAATAGCCGTGACTTAAGGCTTCACATGAGAAAAATAAATTTGGTGAGTCCCAAAAATAATTAAAATCCTCAATTTATTAGAAAATAATTAAAAGATCATACAGGTTGGGGATACATCTCAACGCGTTTCTGGCAAAAGCCCTTATTCACTGAGATACAGATTCCTTATGATACATGGTATAAAAACAAATAGTGACCAACCGTTGATCAATAAACACATATGTTAGCAATCAATCACACTTGAGAATAATCAGCATAATCACAAGGCTAAATCCAAGAAAGCCAGAGAAAAAGAGAAAAAAAAAAAAAAAAACGACATTAAATTCTCTGAGATCTAATATAGATAAAGGGTATCATTCCTATTGTTCATGCCATTGGGGTATTTTGTATCCAGTTTGATAATCCAAAATAACTCTCTTAGGAGGAGTTTTTTCCTCCAATCCCCTCCTCTAATAGGAATATCCACTTTTTTTTTATAACCTTTTTGTGGCATGTATACACTTGGGGAAAGAGTAGCACCTAATGATCTCCCTTTTCTCGGCACACATACTAATCCATTTTCCAGGATTTTGTTTAAATCTCGATCCTGAAATAATATAGGGACACATCTGTTTACAATATTTTTTATTTCCTGAAATTGGCAGCTATATGGGGTACTGAAGATGTTTTTTTTGTCCATATTGTTTGGTTTTTTTGTTATTGGTTTCTGACTGTTATTAATACCATCATCTCTGTTATTTAAATGAGTGTTTCTTGCAAGAACTTTTTTTAATGCTGAATCAATATGTTTTTTCTTATACCTCCTTTCCAATAATTTTTCTTCCCAATAGTGGTAGCAATAGAATTATGGGGCGCGCGCCTGGCTAACAAAAATATAAATAGAAAGGACATGTTGGAGAGTTACACTTGTTGGGCAACTTGCCGGTCTGGAGACCTTGTTGTGTTGGTAGCGAGGTAAGAATCATGCTTCCTTCCTCTGCCCTCTACCCCCAACCTCACACAACAGAAATGTGATCAAGGTCTCCCTCATCTCATGAGTCTTACATGCCCATCGCCAGTTCGTCCTCCACTTCTTCCTCGGCTCCTGCACCTTCCTCAACAGTTTGGCTGCTACCATGTGCCCTGGCTAATCCCTCTCCCACACCCTCCCATGCCTGCCGCCTTGGTGCTGCCGACCGTCTGGACCTTGGAGATGTTTTCCCTTCCGCGTACGACTCCTCCTCTACTTCCTCCACCTCCTCTTGTCCCACCACCTGACTCTGAATTCTGTTTAACATGTGCTCCAGCATGTAAATCACCGGAATAGTCATGCTGATAATGGCATCGGTGTCAGCACTAAACATCTTCGTCGCCATTTCAAAACTGTGCAGAAGGGTGTGTGGCACCCCTGAGGGTTCAGTCGCCACAGAGGTACTGCATCTCACCCAGAGGTGTGGTATCTCACCCTCAGGTAAGGAAGGAGTATAGCTCGGGACCCTAACACCTGCATCCAACACATACCCGCATTGGGGGTAGGGCGAGATTGCTCCTACGGGAAAGCACAGTCCCAGGTCCCTAGCTGGCGGGAGGGTCCTATGTAGTGGGTGTGGGTGGAGAAAGATGCTTAGGGGAGCACATGACAGGGAGAGTATAAATAGGAAGCCATCTTAGAAAGAGCAAGCCAGTTAGGGGAGGAGAAGTGACAGGAGCAGAAGCTCTGCATGAGCTCTGCTCCGGAGGCGGGCCTAGCCTGGGAGGCCAAGGACTGAAGGAGAGAAGAGAGGAGTGGGAGCAGGAAGGCTCCAGGAACCGAAGGGACCCTAGGGGTACGGGCTGTGCAGAAGGCCACCGTCCGCCCGCTGCTACCAGGAGGTAGAGGGGTCAGGCCAGATAAGGGGAACCGGTCCCTCAACTAGTGGAGAAACAGCAAGGCCCAACAAGAAACCGGATGCTGCAGCATTTCATGTACTGCAGGCCAAAGTCCACACCAGTCTCACTAAGAAGGTAGCCACATAGGACCCAGGGGACGGAACACACGTCGCCCGCCAAGGCCCGAGGATACCGGATACAAGTGTCACTGGGTGTGAGGTGCAGGGAGAAGGCCAGAGAAAGGACTCACAGAAGGGGGTCCTGCTAAGTACTTCAGAGCTATCTGGGGGTGGACTGAGCCCCTCACTGAGTACACACAGCACGACGGGGGAGATTGCTCTGGTACCTATAATCTGGACTGCAACAACGGTGAGTAAAGATCTTGGGACTGCATCACACGGACTCTGTGTTCATTACTGACTCCCTGCACTACAACCACCATCATCCACCCACACTGCCATTAAGCTACACTCTTCCTGTTGGGAGTAATAATACCATTGCTGCAAAACCACCAGCATCAGAGGACTGTTCCGCAGCGGCGACCCCTATGGCCGCACTCCACAGGTGGCGTAGTCCGACATTATAATACCCATATATAAAATTACCCTTGGATTGACAGCCCTAGGTCACGGACCGGGTCACCGCCACAGTGACTACAGCCCCCAGCGTCTACAGGCCCGGCTCCGGGTACCCCACGGCCCAGGGGGCGCGTCAACTTCATAGGTCCCTGATCTGAGACCACTCCTGCAGCGAGATTTGCCCCACCTCTGGATCTCGTTGGCCCAGGCTATACGTCACAACGTATTGCACCAGGGCTTGTCGGTGCTGCCACAGTCGCTGCAACATGTGCAGAGTTGAATTCCACGGTGTCGGCACATCGCATTTCAGCTGGTGAACTGGCAGGCCCAACAACTTCTGTAGAGATGTATGTCGCTGAGCTGCGGGATACGAAGGGCGGAAGTGAGCACACAGCGACCGTGCCCTCTGCAGAAGGCCATCTAGTCTGGGATAGTGGGCTAAAAATTGCTGGACAACAAGGTTCAACACGTGAGCCATACAAGGCACGTGTGTGACATTGCCCAGCTAAGGGCCTCACCCAGGTTTGCAGCATTGTCGCACATGGCATTCCCTGGTTGCAGGTCCAGTGGAGACAACTATTCATGAAACTGGGTCTCCAGAGCTGACCACAACTTCTCAGCTGTGTGACTCACATTTCCAAGACATTTCAAAGTAAACACCGCCTGATGCTGTTGAGCCCTGCTGCCAGCATAGTAAGGAGGTGTGCAGGATTCCTTCTGCGCAGTTAGAAAGTGGGTGGCATTACCAGACAGGCTTTGGGTGCAGGTGGAGGGCTGAGAGGAGGTTGAGGAGGCAGAAGCAGTGGAGGAACTTCTAGATAAACAGGATTGACGTAAAACTCGTGGGGACGGCAAGACTTGGACAGCAGCCCCTTGTCCTGCTGTTACTATAGTTAGCCAGTGCCCAGTCAGCAACATGTAACGCCCCTGTCCATGCCTACTCGCCCAAGTGTCTGTGGTGAAATGCACCCTGTCACACACAGAGTTTCTCAAAGAAGCGGTGATGTTGTGTGCGACATGCTGGTGTAGCGCAGGCACACCTTTCTTTGAGAAGTAGTGCCGACTGGGCATCTTATACTGGGGCACTGCGACGGACATAAGGTCTCGAAAATCCTCTGTGTCCACCAGGCGGAAAGGCAGCATTTCTGTAGCCAACAGCTTGAAGATGGTGAAATTCAACCTCTTAGCTTTGTCATGGCTAGGAGGAAATGGTCTTTTACTTGTCCACATCTGAGGGACCGAGGGCTGGCTGTTGTGCTTAGACGGGGTTGAGTAGGGTGTCCCCGGCAAACTTGCCGGTCTGTGAGGAAGATGCAGGCGGAAAAGTTAGGTTGCCTTGATCCAAAGGTGGTGCTCTCGATGTCGGAGAGCGCTCAATACCAACTGGTGTTTCCACTTCCAAATGAAATGATGACCTGCCAATCACACTGGCTGTTGCGGGTAAAGAGGTGGCAGGTCTGCATCCAAAAACATGTGTGACTGCTGTCCCCCCAGTCAAAGAGGATGAATAGGCCGCGGATGCACAAGATGGGGCAGACGGTGGTTGGCCCAGCCGGCTAGGCCACATTGTAGCACAGTGAGCTCCCCACTGCAACTTATGCTTCATATCCATCTGACGGTTCATGCATGAAGTACTCCAACTATGGATTTTTTGGCCTCTACTTAGCTTTTGGAGACAAATATTATAGATAACACAAGTTGGGTCATCCTTATCGATCTGAAAAAATGCCCAGGCTATGCAAGGCTTAGAGCCCATGTGATCTGAAGAGCCACTATGACTTGTGGTCCGAATCAGAGTTGTGGTTGAGGATGCAGTTGTTGACGTGCTTTCAGTACTCCATCTCTGTCCAGGAAGGCGCAACCTAACCTCATCGTCAATAGTATCTACATCTTGCTCTAAATAAATATTTGGGCTTCGGCTTGTAGCAGTGTGTGGGACTTGTTCTATTAGTCCATCTATACTAACCTCCACCAGGTTGCAAATTCAATATAATTTGTATCTGCATCTAGCTCTGAAAAAATATTTGGGCTATGGCTTGTAGCAGTGTGTGGGACTTGTTCTATTAGTCCATCTATACTAACCTCCACCAGGTCGCAAATTCAATATAATTTTTTTCTGCATCTAGCTCTGAAAAAATATTTCGGCTTGTAGAAGTGTGTGGGACTTGTTCTGTTAGTCCTTCTATACTAACCTCTACCAGGTTGCAAATTCAATATAATTTTTTTCTGCATCTAGCTCTGAAAAAATATTTCGGCTTGTAGCAGCGTGTGGGACTTGTTCTATTAGTCCATCTATACTAACCTTCACCAGGTTGCAAATTCAATATAATTTTTATCTGCATCTTGCTTTAAATAAATATTTGGGCTTCAGCTTATAGCAGTGTGTGGGACTTGTTCTATTAGTCCATTTATACTAACCTCCACCAGGTTGCAAATTCAATTTAATTTTTATCTGCATCTAGCTCTGAAAAAATATTTTGGCTTTTAGCAGTATGTTGGACTTGTTCTATTAGTCCTTCTATACTAACCTCCACCAGGTTGCAAATTCAATATATTTTTTTCTGCATCTAGCTCTGAAAAAATATTTGGGTTTCGGTTTGTAGCAGTGTGTGAGACTTGTTCTGTTAGTCCATCTATACTAACCTCCACCAGGTTGCAAATTCAGTATAATTTTTTTCTGCATCTAGCTCTGAAAAAATATTTCGGCTTGTAGCAGTGTGTGGGAATTGTTCTATTAGTCCATCTATACTAACCTCTACCAGGTTGCAAATTCAATATAATTTTTTTCTGCATCTAGCTCTGAAAAAATATTTCGGCTTGTAGCAGTGTGTGGGACTTGTTCTATTAGTCCATCTATGATAACCTCCACTAGGTGGCAAATTCAGTGTAATTTTTTCTGCAACTAGCTCTGAAAAAATATTTTGGCTTCTAGCAGTGTGTGGGACTTGTTCTATTAGTCCATCTATACTAACCTCCACCAGGTTGCAAATTCAATATAATTTTTTTCTGTATCTAGCTCTGAAAAAATATTTCAGCTTGTAGCAGTTTGTGGGACTTGTTCTATTAGTCCATCTATACTAACCTCCACCAGGTTGCAAATTCAATATAATTTTTATGTGCATCTAGCTCTGATAAAATATTTCAGCTTGTAGCAGTTTGTGGGACTTGTTCTATTAGTCTATCTATACTAACCTCCACCAGGTTGCAAATTCAATATAATTTTTATGTGCATCTAGCTCTGATAAATTATTTGGGCTTCGGCTTGTAGCAGTGTGTGGGACTTGTTCTATTAGTCCATCTATACTAACCTCCACCAGGTTGTAAATTCAATATAATTTTTTTCTGCATCTAGCTCTGAAAAAATATTTTGGCTTGTAGCAGTTTGTGGGACTTGTTCTATTAGTCCATCTATACTAACCTCCGCCAGGTTGCAAATTCAATATAATTTTTATCTGCATCTAGCTCTGAAAAAGTATTTGGGTTTCGGTTTGTAGCAGTGTGTGAGACTTGTTCAATTAGTCCATCTATACTAACCTCCACCAGGTTGTAAATTCAGTATAATTTTTTTCTGCATCTAGCTCTGAAAAAATATTTCGGCTTGTAGCAGTGTGTGGGAATTGTTCTATTAGTCCATCTATACTAACCTCTACCAGGTTGCAAATTCAGTATAATTTTTTTCTGCATCTAGCTCTGAAAAAATATTTCGGTTTGTAGCAGTGTGTGGGAATTCTTCTATTAGTCCATCTATACTAACCTCCACCAGGTTGCAAATTCTAAATAATTTTTAATTGCATCTAACCTAGCCAATACTTTTGGGCTAATACCACAGTTTGGCCACTCATGTCTGCTCGGTTCCCATCCATTGTTTTTTGTGCAAACAACTCCAGAGTTGTGAATTAGTTATCCACCAAAATGAGTGGAAAAAGGCCAGCTGCTGGTGAAAAGGGGAATAGGCGTGTTGTGAAGGGAAAAAAAGGTTGTGTTCGTGGGGTAGGTGTTAATGCAACAGTAACATCTGCAGATGAAAGACCATCTTCCAGCCAAACTAAGATGTCTACTTCTTTTAGCGGACAATGTGATAAGATCCCTTTCTTACGGCCATGCCATTCGCTACAAATTCCAGATGAGGCACATAAACAGCAGGTGCTTCAACGGATATCAAGTGCTCCTTTAAGTGGGCTCTCCTCCACCTCAACTTCAACATCACAAATACTCCAGTCCTCAGAGGTGTCACCCCAATCGCACTTGCTTCCTCACAGCTCCCAAGTCTCCAGCTGCCCGTCTGAGTATGGGGTAGAACAGATGGTTGAGTCTGCAGAGCTGTTTACTCATACTATAGCCTGGGAATCAGAGGTCGGCTCCAGAGCTTCTGTGAATCCAGATGAGGAAATGATCTGCACTGATGCCCAGAATCTTTATGAGTCGGATCCAGGACCAGACGCAGAAGGTTCTGACCATAATGTCGACCCTCGTTCCCAAACTGTAACTCCTGTTGGTGGAGACAATGAGGAAGACGATGATGAGACTCAAATACCTGATTGGAGTGACAACTTAAGTTTTTTGTCAGGGCAGGAAGAGGTTGGCTCTGAGGACGACGGGTGTGATAACACACGGGTTGATGATGCCGAGGTTGGAGATCCCACTTACTGTCAACCCACTTTCAACCAGTTGATGAGGTCAGCAGAGGAGGTGGAGGAGGATGCTAGTGACAATGAGGTCAGGTTGCGCCTTCCTGGACAGAGACGTAGTACTGGAAGCATGTCAACAACTGCATCCTCAAACACAACTCTGCCTATGACCACAAGTCGTGGTGGCTCTTCAGGTTGCATGGGTGCTAAGCCTTGCATAGCCTGGGCATTTTTTCAGATCGATAAAGATGACCCAACTCGTGTTATCTGTAACATTTGTCAGCAAAAGCTAAGTAGAGGCCAAAAAATACATAGTTTGAGTACTTCATGCATGAACCGGCACATGGATATGAAGCATAAGTTGCAGTGGGAAGCTCACTGTGCTACAATGCGTCCTAGCCGGCCGGGCCAA
The DNA here is from genome assembly GCF_046119375.1 of Phyllobates terribilis. Taxonomy (NCBI): domain Eukaryota; kingdom Metazoa; phylum Chordata; class Amphibia; order Anura; family Dendrobatidae; genus Phyllobates; species Phyllobates terribilis. The sequence continues at coordinate 898,718,310 of NW_027362762.1, forward strand.
CCATCGTCTGCCACATCTTGTGCATCCGCGGCCTCTTCATCCTCTGTTACTTGGGGGGACAGCAGTCACACCTGTTTTGGGACGCAGACCTGCCACCTCTTTACCCACAACAGCCAGTGTGATTGGCAGGTCATCATTTTCTTTGGAGGTGAAAACAACAGCTGGTGTTCAGCGCTGTCCGACATCGATAGCACCACCTTTGGAACAAGGCAACCTAACATGTCCGCCTGTATCTTCCTCACAGACCGGCAGTTTGCCGGGGACACCCTACTCAACCCCGTCTAAGCACAACAGCCAGCCCCCGGTCCCTCAGATGTGGACAAGTAAAAGACCATTTCCTCCTAGCCATGAGAAAGCTAAGAGGTTTTAATTTCACCATCTGCAACTCTTGGCTACAGAAATGCTGCCTTTCAGCCTGGTGGACACAGAGGATTTTTGAGACATTAGTTCAGTTGCAGTGCCCCAGTATCATATGCCCAGTTGGCACTACTTCTCAAAGAAAGGTGTGCCTGCGCTCCACCAGCATGTCGCACACAACATCACCGCTTCTTTGAGAAACTCTGTGTGTGACTGGGTGCATTTCACCACAGACATTTGGACAAGTAGGAATGGACAGGGGCGTTACATGTCGCTGACTGATCACTGGGTAATTATGGTGACAGCAGGACAAGGGGCTGCTGTCCAAGCCTTGCCGTCCCCACGAGTTGTGCGTCAATCCTCTTTTCTCGAAGTTCCTCCACTGCTTCTGCCTCCTCAACCTCCTCTCGGTCATCCACCTGCACCCAAAGCCTGTCTGGTCATGCCACAAGCTTTCTAACTGCGCAGAAGGGATCCTGCACACCTCCTTACTATGCTGGCAGCAGGGCTCAATGTCATCAGGCAATTTTTACTTTGAAATGTCTGGGAAATGTGAGTCACACAGCTGAGGAGTTGTGGTCAGCTCTGGAGAAACAGATTCATGAATGGTTGTTTCCACTGGACCTGAAACCAGGGAAGGCCGTGTGCGACAATGCTGAAAACCTGGGTGCGGCCCTTCGCCAGGGCAATGTCACACACGTGCCTTGTATGGCTCACATGTTGAACCTGGTTGTCCAGCAATTTTTAGCCCACTATCCCGGACTAGGTGGCCTTCTGCAGAAAGCACAGTTGCTGTGTGCTCACTTCCGCCGTTCGCATCTCGCAGCTCAGCGACTTACATGTCTACAGAAGTCGTTGGACCTGACACTTCACCGGCTAAAATGTGATGTGCCTACCGGGGAAATTCAACTCTGCACATGTTGCAGCGACAGTGGCTGCACCGACAAGCCCTGGTGCAATACGTTGTGACGTACAGCCTGGGCCAACGACATCCAGAGGTGGGGCAAATCACGCTGGAGGAGTGGTCTCAGATCAGGGACCTATGCACCCTTCTGCACAGTTTTGAAATGGCGACGAAGATGTTTAGTGCTGACGATGCCATTATCAGCATGACTATTCCGGTGATTTACATGCTGGAGCACATGTTAAACAGAATTCGAAGTCAGGTGGTGGCACAAGATGAGGTGGAGGAAGTAGAGGAGGAGGAGTTGTATGCGGAAGGGCTAACATCTGCAAGGTCCAGACGGTTGGCAGCACCAAGGCGGCAGGCATGTGAGGGTGGGGGAGATGGTTTTACCAGGGCACATGGTAGCAGCCAAACTAGTGAGGAAGGTGCAGAAGCCCAGGAAGAAGTGGAGTACGAACTGATGGAAGACTCATCAGATGAGGGAGACCTTGATCACATTTCTGTTGTGCGAGGTTGGGGGGAGAGGGCAGAGGAAGGCAGCATGATTGTTACCTAGCCACCAACACAACAGGGACTTGGTGCTCATGGATGCGCAAGACACATGAGTGCCTTCTTGCTGCACTACCAGCAACATGACCCTCGAATTGTGAGAATTAGAAATAATCCTGACTACTGGGTTGCCACACTGTTAGATCCCCGGTACAAAGGTAAATTTGCAGAAATTATTCCTGCCATAGAAAGGGATGCACGCATGCAGGAGTATCAGCAGAGACTGTTGCAGAATCTTACATGTGCTTTTCCACAAAACACCAGTGGTGCACGTAGTGAATCTCACAGTTCCAACTTGCCAACCGTGGGACCGTCAAGTGTTCAGCACTCAAACCGTAACAGAACCACAGTATCTGCTGGTATCATCAATTTTGGGGAATCATTTCACCACTTTTTTAGCCCATCCTTTGCAAGGCCACAGGAGACAAGAAGTCTGACACATAGTCAACGCCTAGAGACGATGGTACAGGAGTATCTCCAAGTAAACATTGAAGCCATGACTGTGTCACTGAACCCTTGCTCTTTTTGGGCTTCCAATCTGGATAAATGGCCGGAGCTCGCCACTTACGCCTTGGAGATCTTGTCATGCCCCGCAGCCAGCGTTCTGTCTGAACGTGTGTTCAGCACTGCTGGTGGTGTGCTGACAGATAAGCGCACGCGGCTCTCCACTGATAATGTAGACAGACTCACGTTCATAAAGATGAACAAATCTTGGATCCGAAAGGACTTTTCTACCCCTGTGTCATCCTGGGGAGAGTAAAAGCTTGATGATTTGTTAAAATCACCTCACCAACCGTTTTAAGCTTTCAAATTTCTAATCATGTTTATCTGTATCTTGGCTGGAAAATAATTTGGGCCTTGTAGCAGTTTGCAGTACTGATTCTATTAGGCCATCTATACTAAACTCCACCAGATTTAAAATTACTGATCATGTTTATCTGTATCTTGGCTGTAAAATAATTTGGGCCTTGTAGCAGTTTGCAGTACTGATTCTATTAGGCCATCTATACTAAACTCCACCAGATTTAAAATTACTAATCATGTTTATCTGTATCTTAGCTGTAAAATAATTTGGGCCTTGTAGCAGTTTGCAGTACTGATTCTATTAGGCCATCTATACTAAGCTCCACCAGCTTTCAAATTAATAATAATTTTTAGCTGCATCTAGCCCGGAAAATAATTTTGGGGCTCCTAGATGAGCAAGACAAATGAGTGCCTTCTTGCTGCACTACCTGCAACATGACCCTCAGATTGTCAGAATTCGAAATATTCCTGACTACTGGATTGCCACACTCTCACATCCCCCACACTCTTCGATCAACCTTTTCATTTTAATAAAGAACAAAAAAATGGTCATTTTTGAAATTATAAGCATTAGCAGGTTATTAGAAACTGAAATCAACCAGTTTTTAACTCAAAACTTTATTCTAGGTGATGTTACATTTGCACATAGGAACCCTTGTTCGAAAGGAGCTTCTGAACTCTCTCATCCATTGAATTTGTCAGGTTTTGGATGGTTTCTGCTTCAATTGTTTTGCATGAGGACAGAATACCCTCCCAGAGCTGTTGCTTAGATGTGAGCTGCCTCCCGCCATCATAGACACTCCTTTTGATGATGCTCCAGAGGTTCTCAATGGGGTTGAGGTCAGGGGAGCATGATGGTCACAACATAAGTTTGTCCCCTTTTATGCCCATATCAGCCAGAGATGCTGATGTGTTATGTGCAGCATGAGACGGTGCATTATCATGCATGAAAATGATCTTGCTGTGGAATACACGGTTCTTCTTCTTGAACCATGTCAGGAAGTGCTGTTTGAGAAACTCCACATACATTATGGAGTTCATCTTTACCCCTTCAGGGATCCTAAAGGGGCCAACAATCTCTCTCCCCATGATTCCAGCCCAAAACATTACTCCACCTCCTCCTTGTTGGCGCCGTAGCAGTGTTTGCATGGGGTGTCCATGAACCAGCCATCCTCCACTCCATCCATCTAGACCATCGAGCTTTGCACGGCACTCATCGGTGAAGAAAACAGTTTTGAAGTCAGTCTTCATGTATTGTTTGGCCCACTGGAGCCGTTTCTACTTGTGTACAGTGGATAGAGGAGGTCGACAGGATGGCGTACTCACAGCTGCAAACCTCTGAAGAACCCTGCATCTTGTTGTTCGGGGGACGTTGGAGGCACCAGCAGCTTCAAAAACTTGTCTGCTGCTATGACAAGGCTTTTTTGCCGCTGATCTTTTAACCTGACGTAATTGCCTGGAGGAAAGAGTCCTCAATTTTCCCTTTTCAGCAGGCACACGTGTGTACTGTGAATCAGCTGCATACTTCTTGATTGTGCGATGATCAGGATGAAGTGTCTTGGCAATGTTGATTGTAGTCATGCCTTGACCTAAACACTCCACAATTTGTTGCTTCTCAGCTGCCAACACATCCTTTTTCTTTCCCATTTTGGCAGAAAATGTAGGCTGCTTAATAATGTGGACAGCCTTCTTAAGTAGTCTTGCCTTTCATTGGACACACCTGCCAAACTAATTAGCACAGGTGTCTGCAATTGCTTACAGTGATATAAAGAGCCCTGACACACATCACCATCAATGAGTTTAACTGACAAACAAAAAAAATTCTTACCTTATCAGTCCTAAACACTTTTTGCATAATAATTAGGAACACAGTGTACATGTGCTTTTCCACAAAACACCTGTGGTTCACGTAGTGAATCTTACAGTTCTACCTTGCCAACCGTGGTCTGTATGGAGTTGTTCAATAAAGGGCCCAAAATTAAGATAACATAGATGGAAGAGGTCTCTATGAATACGAATTCCTAAGTATTTAATACCCTGTGAGGGCCAGGCAAAGGGAAAGTTGGACCGGATGGAATCCTGTATGGATTTGAGGAGGGAGATATCGAGGGCCTCAGACTTCGCTGCATTGATTTTAAAATTTGACCATGTAACAAAGTGATCTATTTCAGCCATAACAGCAGGGATGGATATATGTGATTGAGTGATATATACTAGGACATCATCAGCAAATGCAGAGCACTTGTACTCGGTGCCTCCCACCTCAATCCACCTAATATTGGGGTTATGGCGAATTGATGAGAGCAGGTGCTCCGTCACTAGGATGTATAAGAGAGGGGAAAGAGGACATCCCTGCCTTGTCCCATTGGTGATTATGAAAGGTGGTGAAAATGTTCTGACGCGCCCCCTGGGCTTGGGACTCCCGGAGCCGGACCCTTTTTGGTGGATGCTGGGGGTTGTAGTCTCCGTGGCAGCGACCCGGTTCCGTGGCTCAGGGCGGTCAAACCAGTGGCGGAACTATTTATGTGGTTTTGATGTTTAAATGTCCGACTACACCACCCGTGGATTGGGGTCAGAGTGAACCGCCGCTGCAGGGCAGACCGCTGAGGCTGGTGTTGTTGGTGCAGCAGAGCGTAGTATAACTCCCCACGGGAGGAGTATTGCTTCAGGGCAGTGTATGCGGAGGATGGGGGTGATGGTGCAGGGCAGCAGCAGTAAGGACACGTAGTCAGTGATGCAGTCCAGGGCCTTTACTCACAGTTCTTATTATCCAGACCACTTCTGCAGGTAACGGCTGCCCACGTCGTACTGTGCTCACCAGGTGAGGGGCTCGGACAACTCCCAGATAACTTTGGAGTGCTTCACAGGACCCCCTTTGTGTGTCCTTTCTCTGGCCTTTCTTACCCCACCAGTGACCACGCTTCTGTCCGGCAGCCTCGGACCTCCTCTTGGTAAACTTGGCGCCAGTTTCCCTGACCCTATGTGGTGCCTTCCTTGCGGGTGTAGCGAGGGGCTGCGCCACATAAAATGTCACAGCCTCCTGTTTCTAGCTGAGGGTCATTTCCCGCCTCCACTAGTTTCTGGGCCCGGTCTCCCCTTTCGCCTGACCCCTCCAAGCAGGTGAATTCGGGCGTGCGGTGGCGACTCGCCTGTCCGCACCCCTGGTATTACTTCGTTCCTCATTCCTGGAGCCTTCTCTGCTCCTCTTCCTTCCTTCTCCCTCTTCCAGGCCTGGGCCTCTGTTACTAGGCCCGCCTCCGGAGGAGAGCTCATGCAGAGCCCCTGCTCCCTGTCACTTCAGCTCAGACTTCTCTGCACTGAACTAAGATGGTGCCTACCTTTTATACTCCCTTCTCAATGCACCCAGGAACTGCTTCCTCCCTGCTCCTGCACTACAGGGTTTCCCTTCCTCGGTGTTCCCTCCCCCCACTCCAGCCAGGGACATCTCAGGGGCATATTGGTCGCCCTGCCCCATGGCAATGTGGCGTAATGCATGCAGGTGTCGGGGTCCTGATCCACACTCCATCCTTACCTGAGAGTGAGATATCACACCTCTGGGTGAGGTGCAATACCTCTGCAGCAACCGAGCCCTCGGGGTGCTACAGTTCCATTTATCTTCAGCCTTGGTGACGTATTGCAATACAGGGCCGTGATTTTGGCTATAAAAGGGTCCCCTAGACCCCTACCCCAAGCTTTTTAAGAGAATAATATATGGCGTGCCAGGAGATTCTATGGAATGCTTTCTCACCATCCAACGAGAGTATCTAATTACAAATTTTTAACTGCATCTAGCCCAGGAAATACTTTGTGCCTAGTAGCAGTGTCTGCTAGTCAGCGGATTATCCCAGCTGTTAAGCAAGCTACACCACCTGTAGTTTGGACACTTAATTTTTTCAAAGGAAATGCTTTGGGCCCCAGGGATACTCAGTGAAGATCATTGGGAGGCACCCCAAGGCACAGGGGCTGGGACTGGCGGTAGGACGCCTTGCAGTGCACCACCAAGCTCGATCCTTATAAAAGCTTTTTAACTGCAGCAGCTTTAGTGGACGCTACTGGAGCTGGAATTCCCACAGCTGCTGGCATCAGACTTGCCCTCCAATAGATCCTTGTAAAAGGATTTAAAGTGTACTCATTCAAATTAGAGAGACAATTTAAATGAAAAAGCTTAGACCTGCCTCCACCGCAGGGGGGCTCGCTCCACCCACCAGCGGACAGGCACCAGTATTGGGAGAGGGGGGCTGGCTATCAGGGTCCACCGCAGCTCTGGCACAAACCCGGCGACACGGAGGTCGCACGGGCAGGAACGGACTGGCCGTATCGGCTTCGCACATTTTTGGTTTTAGAAGGGCATGACATGCCTATATCTGTGTCTACCCCTCCTTTTACTCCTCCACCTCTTTTCTTTTCGCATGACTATATGTACTTGTCACTTTTCCATGTGTTAATTGTGTCTTCTGAGCAGTTTGTCAGCTTTTGGATACCTTTGAAGGTGTTTTCTATGTGTTTCTATGTGTTTTTGATTGCCTGCCATTGGTTTTAACGGTGTTCGAAGGTGTTCGACGAACAGTTCGTCGAACATACGGGTGTTCGTCGTACCGAACCGAACTCGAACACTACGGGGGTGGATCAACACTACTCCTTAGTTGTCCAATGAACTGTCTGACTGTGTCCTCTGCCACCAGCGTTGTCAGATGGGAAGTTTTTTTTTGTTACAATTCTTCAACAAGAGCCTGAACTTAATATCTTCCAAAATGAACTCCTTCGGTTTCCTCCCTCTAGTAATCTACCTATAGCTGACTTCAATTTCCTTTAGGTGCTGCCACCATAACTCCCACTCAGCACTTCTGCTATCTTGGAGCCATATTTGACACAAAAATTTTTTTTATTCAACTTGGAAAATCACTCACTCACTCATATCACCTGCACCTTAAAAACTTCTCCAGAAGTCGACCTTTTCTCACCTTTGATACTGCAAAAACTCTTACTTTTACTCTTTTTCACTAGTGCAACTCTCTTCTAATCGGTCTCCCTCTAAACAAACTGTCTCCTCTCCAATCCCTTTTCAATGCAGCAGCCAGGGACGTATTTCTATTAAGCCTCTTCACCGACACCTCTACCCTGTGCGAGTCAATGCACAGGTTAGGTTAAACAATCACTACAGAATACAATACAAACTCATCTCTCTCACCCACCAAGCTGTCCACAGTTATGCACTGGCCTTTATCTCTTCCCTCATTTATGTGTATCACCCCTCCTGTGCCCTCCGTTCTGCAACTGATCTAAGACAGACATCCTCCTTAATCAGAACCTCACACCTCCTTCTCCAAGAACTCTCTCGTGCCGTGCCAGTTTTCTGTAATGCCCATAATGCATACAACACGATGGTCACAGTAAAGGCAGGGCAACACAAAGCCGGCCTTGTGTGGCAGACTGTCAACAGCCAAGACTTCCCTGTTCTCACCAAGAGTATTACTGTCTATGTTCTCTTCTTCCTCCTACTCCTCATAATCACCCAATCCATGCTGAGATTAGGCTGGGCTGGGTAGCATCACTGTGTACAGTTCCTTGCTCTGCCTGCAATGCATCCTCTTTAATTGAGAGCAGAGAGCGTTTCAGTAGACAGAGAAGTGGGATGGTGACACTAATTATGGCATCATCGCCGCTCACTATCTTGGTGGAGCCCTCAAAGTTTTGGAGGAGGGCACAAATGTCAGACATTCATGCCCAATCATCAGCTCTTATGTGAGGAGGCTGACCTGAATGCCGACGGATGTGTTGAAGCTGGTACTCAACAACTGCTCTCTGCTGATCAAAATCATTCCAAACATCTGCAACGTTGATTTCCAACGAGTAGTCACATCGCACACCAGTTGGCGAGATGGAAGCTGCAAATGCTGCTGAAGCCCTGCCAGTGGGGCGGAAGCTGTAGCTGACTTTCTGAAATGGGCACACAAGCGGTATACTTTCACAAGCAGCTCTGACAGATCCGTGTAGATTTTGAGAAACTGCAGAACCACTAAATTGAGCATATGGGCCAGGCATGGTACATGTGCGAGCTTGCCTAGCTTCAGAGCTGACACCAGGTTCTCTGATACAGCTTTCAACAACTCTGCAAAGGTGTGCTTTTTTTTTACTGTGGACTGGCTCCGTACCGTTCCTGGCCACATTCACCTGTCCACATGCTTGTTTTGAGGCGCTCCTTCCCAGTAAGTGCACTGGGGAGGGCACGTATTATTTTCTGGGACGCGCGCTTGTGGAAGGCAGAGACGATACTGGGAAAAATAGTGGTGGCTGGGGACCAAGAATGAACACCCCGCCGCTGCAGGCATGAGGTTGTGAAAAGTTTCTGCCTCCATGAGCCTAAAATGTAACATTTCTAGTGCAAGCAAGCAGTCCATAAATGAGACAGATTAGTATTGCGGCCTGTGGGTGGGTGGTTGGCTGCATACTTGCGCTTGCATTCCAAGTAACACAAAGCTAAGGAGATGGATGATCCAACCATCATGAATAATCTGGTCATTGTCTAGGAGACTGTACACAATATTAACCCAGTGACATACGTCAGTGAGATGTACCGTCCCTGGCCACATTCACTTGTCCATGTGTTTGTGATTAGGCGGTCCTTCCCACTTAAGTGCACTGGGAAGGGCACGTATAATTTTCTGGGACGCGCGCTTGTGGAAGGCGGAGACGATACTGGGAAAAATAGTGGCGGCTGGGGACCAAGTACGGACACCCAGTTGCCGCCGCCATAAGGTTGTGGAAAGCTTCCGCCTTCACGAGCCTAAAATGCAACATTTCAAGTGCAAGCAGTCCAGAAATGTGTCAGTTTAGTACTGTAGCCTGTGGGTGGGTGGATGGCTGGCTGTATACTTGCGCTTGCATTCCAAGAACTGTGGTAGGGACAACTGAACGCTGCAAAGGTACAAAGACGTGGACGGTGATGGTTGCAAGTCCGCAATGACAGGTTCAAGGCAGGAGTCATCTTCGCATGCACCATGGACAGGGGATTGGTGTACAGCAGAAGAGGCAGTGGTGTTTCTGGACCTTGGTGCTTGGCCCAGCTGGTCAGATGCTTTGCGGTCATGTGACTGAGCATGCTCGTGGTGGTCAGGCTGGTAGTTTTGGTGCTCTTGCTGATACTGGCCTGGCAAATGTTGCGAATGGCCTTTTTGGGGTTATCAAAACAGTCTTTAAAAAAGAACCAGACTCGGGAAGACCTGACAGTTGTACAGGTTGGTGTTCCAGCGAGCAGTTGCCCGCCTTGTGTCTGTGGCCACCACACTGCTTGTTTCTGCCTGTTGTGGTGCTATGCCTCCCTCCCCGTGTACTCCTGTCCTCACTTTACATGTCCCCTTGCCAGGTTGGGTTAGTGACTTCATCGTCCACTTCTTCGTTTTCCACTTCCACACCCTGGTCCTCCTTCTGACTTTCTGCCCTTTGTGTCTCATCATTATCCACCTCTTGCGACTGTATTTGCACTTTCCCACCGTCACCTTTGGGTGACCATGGCTCCTCAAATCGCTACATGTGATTTTCCATTGCCCTGTCAAAGCTGGCAAGCCGAGAGGCCCAAATTTTTAGATGGAAAAGTGAACAGCTCTTGGGATAAGCCTGGACTCTAATCTCTCCATCAAACCACATATCCAAGCTCTTTCCACTTCCGAGCGGACTGAGCGAGAGGCCAGAATCTATAAATGGAAAAATAAACAAAACGGCTCTTTTAAGTATCCAAGTGTGGGATCTGTTGTCTCAGGGCACTTGGAATGGTGAGAGGAAGGAGGATCAGGGTGAGGAATATGCGGTCCAGACTCATGGCTACTGACACTGGATTGTGTGGAAGACTGGGTGGTGGTGGCAAACCGACTGGAAGCATTATCTGCTATTCAACCAACAACCTTTTCACACTGCCCTGCCTTCAAGAGTGGTGTTCCGCAGCCCCCTAGAAATTGGCACAGGAAGGTAGATCAGGGTGAGGAAGATGCCGACTCCAAGTAAAAAAATTCTCCTGGATCCGCAAATTCCTCAACCAAGAATCTATAAAAACACTAGTGCACGCGCTCATCTCCTCCCTTCTCGACGACTGCACCCTCCTGCTCTGTGGCCTCCCTTCTAACACTCTTGGATTTCTCCAATCTATCCTAAACTCTGTTGTCCGACTAATGCACCTGTCCCCTCGCTATTCCATGGCCTCTCCTCTCTGTCAATCCCTTCACTGGCTCCCCATTACCAGAGACTCCAGTTCAAATCCCTAACTCTGGAATGCAAAGCTATCCACAACCTGTCTCCTCCATACATCTGTGACCTAGTCTCCCAGTACTTACCTGCACTCAGCCTCCAATCCTCACAAGATCTCCTTCTCTACTCCCCTCTTATCTCCTCTTACCACAATCGCATAAAAGATTTCTCCCTTGCATCCCCCCTTCTCTGGACCACTCTACCCCACCATTTCTGACTCTCGCCTACTGTTGAAACCTTTAAAAGTAAGCTGTAGACCCACCTCTTGAAACATGCGTACAACCTGCAGTAACCCTCACTCCACCATACCGCTGCAATACCTGCTCTATCCTCACCTACTGTATATTCACTCATGCCTTGTAGACTGAGCCCTCGCGGAAAGGGTTCTCTCCTCTCTTCTCCTGTACCAGTCGCTATCACATTTTTGTTCAAAATTATTGTAATTGTTTTTGCGATGTATACCCCTTTTTCACATGTAAAGTGCCATGGAATAAATGGCGATAAAGTAATTATAATAATGTGATCCAGACTCACATCTACTGAGAATAGACCATGTGGAACACAGGGTGGTGGTGGTGGCAAACTGACTGGAAACTTTATCTGCTATCCAACAAACAACCTTTTCACACTGGTCTGGCTTCAATAATGATGTTCTGCGGCCCCCTAAAAAATTGGGACAGGAGGTAGTTCGACATGACGTGTGTGTTTGTTGTGCTCCCTCAGCAGGCACAGTTTCATCTTGTCCACGGCCTCTGCATGCACTATCACCATCACCATAACGTCCACTTCCCTGTCCCTTGACACACACTTTGCCCATTTTAAATGGTGTTTAAGATTTGTCACGTTGCCAAAAATGTCTGTATTATTACCGCAGTAATATAGGATCATGTCTGATGAGATGACCACAGTTTTAGGCAGTGCCCTGGGAGTCAGAGATGCTTCCAGGGGTCTTCCCCATGCTGTTCCCATGTCACACACCACATAGCCTGATAAGGTTGTAAAATGTTAAAATGACATTTACCAGTGAATGCATTTGTCTTGGTTGAAAGCAATGCAAAAGTGCAAAAATGCTTCAAAAACGCTACGTGTAAACATAGCCCAAGGTGTGGAGGAGCATTTTGGTTTTTGTATATTTATTTTGCCTTATATACAAGTCATTACCCTGGAAAGGATGTTCTTTAACATATTTCCCAGTAAAATCCATTTTGGTTTTTTTTTTTTATGTCTTATTGTGAGTCCGTAAAAGTGACAGCAGTGACCTGGGAGTCAGAAATGCTTCCATGGGTCTTCCCCATTCTGTTGCCATGCCATTTGAGCACTGTTCCCATTGATTTGGGCAATTTTTAGGCCCTCTGCAGACCGTGTTCCTGATCATTTTAGTGCTTGCTTATCACTCCTATTCATCAGTACTGTGGTTCCTGTATGGTCCACAGTCTGATAATGACTTATAACAACTCCCAGTAACTTCTTACTATTGTTAAGGACATACTTGGAGTTGTTGGTTCATGAGATACAAATGTATATGGGCCTGACTTGACATCTCAATTGATTGCTTGGTGATGTATTCATGTACTGATGGTAGTTCTGGTGTTGTATTTATTTACTGACACTGATTCTTGGGATATATTCATGTACTGATGGAGGTTCTGATGATGCACTAATGTCCTGGTAGTGGTTTCGGTGATGCATTCATCTACTGATGGTGGTTCTAGTGACCTATTAATTTAGTGAAGATGGTTCTGGTGCAGTTTTTATGTACTGTTGATAGCTCTTATGATGTATTCATGTACTGATGATGATTTTGGTTTGATATTCATGTACTGATGTTGTTTCTGGAGAAGAATACAGCACTAGACCCATCATCACTATGTTAATACATCACCGGAGACATCAATAGTACATGAATACAACACCAGGACAACCATCATTACATGGAGATGTCACCACAATCACCATCAGTACAGGAATACAAGACTAGAACCACCATCAGTACAGGACTATGTCACCAGAACCGTTATCCATACAGGAATATTGCACCAGAACCATAATTAGCTTTGTTTCAAATTGTATTTGTTGCATGGCAGATATAAAAATCATCATATGTATCCCTTTATAATGTGGTCTGTTTAGCTTCCATTGGGGTTACCGCCAAATGCTGCACACCTTAATTGAAAGAAAACGGCCCCCATTATAGTTAAGCAATATTATTTTCCATGACTGTTATTGGATTTGACATTTAAAATATAGGATGTCAGTGATGAATATCAATATTTTTCACTGGTATCGTGTAAATCAGGGTTTCCCAACTCCAGTTCTCAAGGCACGCCAACAGGTCATTTTTTCAGGATTTCCTTAGTATTGCACAGGTGATAATTACATCATCTGCACAGGCAATAATTCCATTACCTGTACAATACTTAGGAAATCCTGAAAACATGATCTGTTGGTGGGCCTTGAGGACTGGAGTTGGGGAACACTGGTGTAAATGGCCTTCAAGCAATGAATGATTCCATATCTAACTATGAAAACACACTCCCTGTTGAGCCTCACCTCTAAAGTACATCACTTTTTTAATTTTGCTGGTATTTTTTGGTGAAAAAGGTAACAATGGTCGTCAAGGGAAGTGGTCGTCAGAACTGGTTACCTGACCAATCGGAGGGGGAGATGGGTTGCTTTAGGGGTCCTGTTACCTTAGTCTCTGACCCAATCCTTTACATGGGGGCTGAGGGTTCATGTGGGGTGGATGGGGAGCAATCGGCTTCATCTGCCTAGGGCACCAAATTGCCTTGTACTAGCCCTGGTTGCACACAGTAAAATAAGTGACACATCTTTGGAATCAGGGTCTCTTTCCATACATTATGCTGCTCTCAGATGAGATAGCTGTAACCTAGTGACATATTCCCTTTAAGCCAATTAAAAGATCATTTCACCCTAAAAATGCTTGTTCCTGATAATCTCAACGCACACAGCATAGACTCTAGAAGCTTCAGTTAGCATGTTAAACATTCACATTCATGATAGCACAATTAGAAAAGCATCCAACAAATTGTAAAGATAGTCTGAGGAATAGAGAAAAATACAGATTTAATTAATATGGAGTGAAAGGAGACTTACTGTATCTGTGAGGCAGAGCCTGGTAGGAACACATAACAGATAGCTTCTGCTTGCTTGATCAGTGTGGTTAAAGTGCTGCTACAATTCAAACACAAACACATCTTTTCAAGGCAATTGGAGACTGCAGCAGTTTGAAATTCATGGCAAATTAATTCATTTCAAATTGAATTTCGGGCCAAAATTTGGCAAAAATGGCAAAATTTGAATTTTAAAAGATTAGCACATCTCTAATATATATATATATTTGAAAAGATTTGCTCAGTTCTAATTAGATGATGGAATTAATCTGCTGCAAATTGTCTATGAGTGAAATTTCATGAAATTTGCAGGTCTCTGTAAATTCAAACAATTTGCAATTCGAAAAAATTGTTGGCACCATTTACATTGCTAAAATTGCATCAGCTAGAGAGCGGGCTCAAATGACATTAAGAACAGGCTTCCTCAGAAGAAAAGAGGAAGAGAAGCAAAGGGATTAGGGGAAGGAAAGAAAAGGAGTAAAGTAAGGAAGAAAAGGAAAGGAAAGAAGGGGGGGATAAAATAAAGAGAAAGAAAGGTCTCCATGGGGGGGGGTAAGGGAAGGGGAGGAACTTACTGTAATATCGTAAAACGAGTATTGTCATGTAATATCTGTTCCAAGCTTTATGTTTAATAAAAATGTATCTGATTAAAAAAAAAGAACAGGCTTCCTCATAATACATTGCAGCCAGTACATCACATGGCCTAGCAGAGTCAATCAGTGGTGACTATCACAGCCATTATAAAAAATTAAGCAGGGAAGGCAGTGACTATATTAAGGTTTTGAATAGTGTTGAGCCACTCCGTAGTGTTCGGGTTAGGTTCGGTTCGTCGAACACCGGGATGTTCGTGGAACTATTCGTCAAACACCTTAGAACACCGTCGAACACCGTCGAACACCGTTAAAACAAATGGCAGGCAAACAAAAACACATAGAAACACATAGAAAACACCTTCAAAGGTGTCCAAAAGCTGACAAACTGCTCAGAAGACAGTCTCTTTAAAAAAGCCGGCCGGCAATTCAGCAGCGGCATACACCGTTACCCGACAATTTAGAACAGAAAGAATAAAGCATCACACATAGAATAGATAGATAGAAACATGTCAGTCACATATATAAGAAGTACAGTGACAGTGTTGCTTACTGTACTTGTCATTTAGTGTTAAAGGATTTATTAAAAAAAATAATAGTGTTTTCATGCACCGTCTCTTTTAAAAAGCCGGCCGGCAATTCAGCATCGGTACCCAACAATTTATAAAAGAAAGAATAGAGCATCACACATAGATTAGATATATAGAAACATGTCAGTCACATATATAAGAAGTACAGTGATAGTGTTGATTACTGTACTTGTCATTTAGTGTTAAAATAAAGGATTTAGTAAAAAAAAATTGGCGTGGGGTTCCCCATAATTTTAGTCTCTAGCGGAGGTTAAGCAGTCGGCAGGGGCAGATGTTTGAAGCCTGGGAAGGGGGTAATACCCACGGAGCTTCCCAGGCTACTAATATCAGCCCCCAGCTAAATACCTAGCTTTTACTAGCTATTAAAATGGGGACCCCAAAAAAATGACGTGGGGTCCCCCCTATTTTAATAGCTAGCAAAGGCTACGCAGACAGCTGGGGGCTGATATTAATAGCCCAGGAAGGGTGCCATGAATATTGGCCCCCTCCCAGGCTAGAAACACCAACCGTCAGCCGCCCTAGAAATGGCGCATCCATAGGATGCGCCAATTCTGGCACTTAGCCTTGCTCTTCCCACTGCCCTGTAGCGGTTGCAGTGGGGTAATAGGGCTGGGGTTGATGTCAGCTTATAATGCCAGCTGACATCAAGCCCAGGTTAGTAATGGAGAGGCGTCTAAAAGACACCCCCATTACTAACCCCATAGCCAAAGTTAAAAAAAACCACAAACACCCAGAATAAAGTCCTTTAATTGAAATAAACGCACAATTCTTTATTGTTCTAAATTAAACCATACTTACCATCACGCCCTTTCGAGCTGAAGCCAATGTCTTCTGCAATAAAAGTAAAATAATAAAGCAGCATCATCCTTACCTTTCCTTGGTTCCCACGACAGCTTCCGCTCTGCTACATTCACATGACAGGCTGGATAGCAATTGAAAGCTGCCATGCAGCTTGCCATGCCGCAGACACTGAGAAGCGCAGGCATGCTTGTGCTCCTCAGTGTCTCGCTGTGACGGCATAAAGATGTGCCGAGGTCATGTCCAATGAACTCAACTCACCTCATGCACGTCACTGACAGCGTAGGAGAATTCTCCTGCGCTCAGCACTTGAGCAGGAGAATTCTCCCACGCTGGGATGGCATTGAGATGACAGACTGGATCACAGCTGAGCGCTCAGCTGCCATCCAGCCTGTCATCTCAATGCCATCCCAGCCTGGGAGAATTCTCCTGCTGAAGCGCTGAGCGCAGGAGAATTTTCCCACGCTGTCAGTGGCGGGTGGGAGACGAGACAGGTCCAAGGGAGCCACATTCATCACTTTGGAGGGATCGATGATATGCATAGGCTCCTCCACTTGATCAGAAGACAGGAAGGATGGGGACAAAGTGTCGGCTTTAACATTCTTGTCCGCAGGGCGGTAATGTAGGATAAAGTTTAAATGGGTGAAAAACAAAGACCACCGGGCCTGACGCGGATTGAGTCTTTGGGCATCTTGTAGATTTACCAGGTTTTTGTGGTCAGTGTAGATGACCACCGGGTGCACAGCCCCCTCTAGCAGGTAACGCTACTCCTCCAGCGCCAATTTGATGGCTATCCGTTCTCGGTCTCCTATGGAGTAGTTGCGCTCAGATGAGGAGAAGAGCTTGGAGAAGAAGCCGCTGGTTACCATTCTCCTGGACGTGGATTTCTGGGTGAGCACCGCTCCGGCTCCGGAGCAGGAAGCATCAACCTCCAGAAAGAACTGTTTGTTGCAATCTGGATGGTGCAGCACCAGGGCAGAAGAGAAGGATTGTTTTAAGGAGAGGAAGGCCTCCTCCGCTTCAGACGTCCATTCCTTAGGATTTGCTCCCTTACGGGTGAGCGCAGAAATAGGTGCAGTCCGGGAAGAGAAATGTGGGATGAAGAGGCGGCAATAGTTAGCGAAGCCCAGTAATCGCTGAATCCCCCTCAACCCCTCCTGTCTGGGCCACTTTAAGATGGCAGAGACCTTCTCGGGGTCCATCAATAGACCAGTCTTAGAGATAACATAGCCCAGGAATGGAAGAGAGGTCTGCTCGAAGAGGCATTTCTCAAATTTTCCGTATAGGTGTTTCTGCCTGAGCCTAAGCAGGACCTGACGAACATCCCTCTGGTGTGTGGATTAGATCCGGAGAGAAGACCAAGATGTCGTCCAGGTACACCACCACGCATGAATATAAGAGGTCACGGAAGATGTCGTTAACTAGTTCTTGGAAGACGGCTGGAGCATTACAGAGGCCGAAGGGCATCACACGGTACTCATAGTGGCCGTCCCGGGTATTGAATGTCATCTTCCACTCGTCTCCTCGGCGGATCAGGACCAAGTTATACACTCCACGAAGATCAAGCTTGGTGAAGATCTTCACGTCTTCAAGGCGGTCTAACAGCTCTGAGATGAGCGGCAGGGGGCATTTGTTTTTGATAGTAATCTGGTTGAGTCCCCCATAATCGATACAGGGGCATAGTGAACTGTCTTTCTTTTTTATGAAGAAGAATCCTGCTCCAGCCGGGGAAGTAGATTTCTGGATGAATCCCCTAGCCAGATTTTCTTCAATATACTCTGACATGGCCCAGGTTTCGGCCAGCGACAAGGGGTAGATACGCCCACAGGGTGGAGAGGCACCGGGTACCAGGTCAATAGGGCAATCATAAGGCCTATGAGGTAGCAGTGTCTCTGCTTCCTTCTTGTCAAAGACATCTGCATTGGACCAGTAAGGTGCCAGGTAAATTAGCCAGAGTAGACGGAGGTCGAGCCGGGCGAACCGGAACCAGGCAGGTCTCATGGCAATCCTGCCCCCAACGGAGCACCTCAACCGGATGTCCTATTCAGAACGGGTTCATGTCTCTGTAGCCAGGGTAAACCTAGCAAAAGGGAGTGAGAGAGTCCCGATAGCACATGGAAGGAGATCCTCTCCAAGTTCAGCATTCCCACCTGAAGGATTACAGGCTCTGTGATGAGCAAGATGGTCACCGGAAGGAGTCTTCCATCCAAGGAAGCGACTGCCAATGATTCAGCCAGAGGTTTGGTGGGAATCTGATACTTCTCTTCAAGGGACTGAGAAATGATATTCCCAGCGGCTCCAGAATCCAGGTGGTTGGTTTAAAAGAAGTGGGTCTCTCCACAGGAAATAGAAAAGGATAGAGTCAAGGACGGAGAGGATTTACTCTTGCCTATGACGACCTCTCTGAGTGGTCCTAAACACTGGAGTTTCCCGGCTTCACCGAACATGAACGGATCAGATGCTCCTTACTACCACAGTAGAAGCAGCTCCCCTTGGCTTGGCGTGTTTCTTGGCGAGACTTGACCATCTTGGTCTGGTTGATCTGCATGGGTTCGGGCGAGCGTGCCCGGGGAGTTGCTGGTTGGGAGGCAGGTTTCTGGAAAACACGAGCAAGATGAGGAAATTTTCTCTCCCAGGTAATCTCCTTAGCTGGTTCCAGGAATCGGATGTCAATCCGGGAAGCTAGTGACACCAGGTCATCCAGGGTGGTAGGAATGTCCCGGCCGGCTAGCTCGTCCTTGATCCGTCCGGAAAGAGGAGACAGTAGAAGTCATTCGTCCGGGCTCATCGAAGACCTTCCGGAAGGCAGTGAGGAAAGCCGGAAGATCGGACAGGGGATCCCCTCTCTCCCATAGAGGGTTTAGCCATGCCAATGCTTCCCCGGTGAGGTGAGACATGATGAACGTGACCTTGGCCCAGTCGGAGGGAAACTGATGTGCCAGTAGTTCAAAGTGCAGCGTGCACTGGTTCAGAAAACCCCAACATAAGGCGGGGTCACCCCCAAAACGAGGAGGCGCAGAGAGCCGGGGTCCAGAGCTGGATGCCATGGCACTGGTAGGTAGAGGCGCCGCTGGAGCAGGTGCTGCTCAGCTCGAGGCGGATGCAGGTGGGACGAACAGCATGTCTAGGCGAGAGTTGACAGACCGCAGGTAGGTCAGGATGGTTTCCTGTTGGGATCTCTGACGAGAAACCTCCTGGTACAGGTCAGCAAGCGAAGGAGCCTGGGGGCCACCGGGTTCCAGGGCCTGTGCAAAAACTGTTACGGATCCGGGTGTTGGAACCTCTGTGCTGCGTTGCAAGGAGGGACCAGAGGGGCGTAACTAGGTATCAACTCGGACGGACTAAGGTTGCACGGCGGCTCAATCGACTCCGTGAACCAGGGAAGGACCTAGCAGAGGGACCAGGTGCTACTCTGGACCAGTCCTTGTATGAGAGCAGGTGACTCCCACAGGTTAGAAGGCAGGGACTGACCGGTACAGCAGATGAGCACGGCAGGCAGGCTGATGGGTGATCTGGGTAGACGGACTGGCAGACACCACGGGTAACTGGCAGGAGCCTACAGGTAGGCTGGCTGGTAGGCACGGCAGGTAACATGCAGGAGCCTCCAGGTAGGCTGGCTGGTAGGCACGGCAGGTAACTGGTACATTCTCTGGGTAGGCAGGCAAGCCTGGCCCATAGACAGACTGGCGGGTTTGGACTGTAGGCAGACCGTCGGGCTGGAGAGTGTAGTCAGGCAGGCGGACTGAACTGGTAGTCAGGCTGGCGGACTGGACTTGAAGTCAGGCTGGCGGACTGGACTGGTAGTCAGGCTGGTGGACTGGACAGGTAGTCAGGCTGGCGGATGGGACTGGTAGTCAGACTAACAGTGGGACCTGAGGGCTGAAGCAGAGTTAGTACACAGTGCTACAACCTTGCACGGGTACCTCCATTTTGGAGGAGGTGCCTTTTATAGGAAAAGTCCTCCGGCCATTGGCCGGGGTCTCCTTAGGATGGCGCGTGCGGCCCCTTTAAGAGGGAGGGAGCGCGCACGCCCTAAGCAGAGTGCCCGGGAAACTGCATGCGCCGGCAGCATCAGCAGCAGGAGAGCCGGAAGACGCTGGGCCAGGAGCGCGACGGTAAGGGGGACAGCATCTCTGCCTGTCAGGGGGCAGAGATGCCGATGCTATAGTCCTAATTTTCCTACTAAAATAAAATACTGAAACCAAGGCTAGTCTATCTGAGTAAGTGTGCTTCCTAGGTTGGGAGATTGACAAGCCATGTGCAGCAGCAGCACCAAACAGTGAAGTTTGGAGGTAATAAAATCATGGTGTAGGGCTGCTTTTTAGCATATGGCATGGCTAACTTTATATGATTGAAGGAAAGATGAATGGACAAATGTACGAGAGACATTAATGATAAAAATCTGCTGCCATCTATAAGGATGGTGAAGATGAAATGAGGGTGGACATTTTAGCAAAACACACAGCCAATGAAACTCTCAATTGGTTTCAGTATGACAAATCTAACCCAAGCTGGGGTACAGAAACGCCTCAGTAACATTAAAATAAACAAATCACCAGGACCTGATGGCATACACCCAAGGGTACTAAGGGAACTAAGTAATGTGATAGACAGACCGTTATATCTTATATTTAAGGACTCTGTTGAGACTGGGTCTGTGCCACTTGACTGGCGACAGGCGTATGTAGTGCCAATATTCAAAAAGGGAGCGAAAAGTGACGCCGGAAATTATCGGCCGGTGAGTCTGACGTCCGTTGTGGGCAAAATTTTTGAAAGCTTCATTAAAGAGGCAATTACGGAGCATCTTGATGCTAATAATCTTTTAATCCCGAACCAACATGGATTCATGAGGAATCGCTCCTGCCAAACAAACCTGATTGACTTCTACGAGGAGGTTAGCTCTCGATTAGATCAGGGAGAACCAGTGGATGTCGTGTATCTCGACTTCTCAAAAGCGTTCGATAGCGTGCCACATAATAGGTTGGTACACAAAATGAGAATGATGGGGCTGGGGGAAAATGTCTGCAAGTGGGTAGCTAACTGGCTAAAGGATAGAAGGCAGAGGGTGGTTATAAATGGAATATTCTCAGATTGGGTAAGCGTCACTAGTGGGGTACCACAGGGGTCTGTACTAGGCCCAATGTTATTTAATATCTTTATTAACGACATAGTCAACAGGATAAATAGTAAAATATCAATATTTGCAGATGACACAAAGTTATGTAAAACAATTAATACAAAAGAGGACAGTGCAGACCTACAGAGGGACTTGGATAAGCTGGGTATGTGGAGCATTAAATGGCAAATGAGGTTTAACGAGGAGAAATGTAATGTCATACATATGGGAAGGAAAAATGGAAGTCACCAGTACTCACTGAATGGGAAATCATTGGGGAATTCAGAGATGGAGAAGGACTTGGGCATCTTGATTGATAGCAAACTAAATTGGAGTGCCCAAAGTCAGGCCGCTGCTGTAAGGGCAAACAGGGTAATGTGATGTATCAGAAGAGGTATAGCTGCAAAGGATGAGAACATTGTTCTTCCACTGTACAAAGCACTGGTCAGACCACACTTGGAATACTGTGCTCAGTTATGGGCCCCAATATATAGAAAGGATATGAATGAGCTTGAAAAGGTACAAAGGAGGGCAACAAAATTAATAAAGGGAATGGAGGGACTGCAATACCCAGAGAGGTTGGCAAAACTAGGACTATTCAGCCTGGAAAAGAGAAGGTTGAGGGGGGACATAATAAATGTGTACAAATATGTTAGGGGACAGTATAGAGATCTTGCCCGGGATTTGTTCAAAAGGAGGGATATTACGGTAACAAGAGGGCACTCACTAAAACTGGAAGAGAAAAGGTTTCAGCACCAGCATGGGAAGGGGTTCTTTACGGTAAGAGCAGTGAGAATATGGAATTCACTGAGTGAGGAGACGGTAATGTCGGATTCACTACACCAGTTCAAGCGGGGACTGGATGCATTTCTAGATACCAGGCAGATTTCAGCATATATTTAAAAATAAAATAAAATAGTAGGTTGATACAGGGATTTATTCTGACTGCTGGTTTCAGAGTCGGGAGGGAATTTTTCCTCAGGTGAAGATTGGCCAAATCATTTGGGGTTTTTGCCCTCCTCTGGATCAACTTTAGCAATTACAGAACTAACAGGTCGAACTTGATGGACGCAAGTCTTTATTCGGCTTTACAAACTATGTAAAATAAAGTGGCTAAAATGGCACAGCCAATCATATGATCTGAATCCAATAGAAAATGAATGCAATGAACTAATGCTCAGAATTAACAGAAGAAACCCATGGGACCTTCAGTTTTTGAAGAGTGTTTGTATGGAATAATGGGCCAAAATCACACCTGAGCAATGCATGCAAATAGTTTCTTTGTACAGGAGGCTTCTTGAAGCTGTCATCACCAATAGTGTTGAGTGATACCTTCCGATATCAGGAAATATCGTATCGGATTGAATCGGACCGATACCCAAAAAGTATCGGATATCGCCGATTCCAATACCGGAAACCAATGCAAGTCAATGGGACACAAATATCGGAATGAAAATAAACCCTTTCTTTCCTTGTAGGTTAATTCTACATGAAGTAAAACAACTAAGAATAATGTAGAATGTATTACGCTAAAAGCGGCAATTCATCAGCGGCATAAACTGGTACCCGACAATTTACAACAGAAAGAATAGAGCTTCACACATAGATTAGATAGATAGAAACATGTCAGTCACATATATATGAAGTACAGTGACAGTGTTGCTTACTGTACTTGTCATTTAGTGTAAAGGATTTATTTAAAAATATAAAAGTGTTTTCATGCACCGTCTCTTTAAAAAAGCCGGCCGGCAATTCAGCATCTGTACCCGACAATTTAGAATAGAAGGAATAGAGAATCATACATAGATTAGATAGATAGAAACATGTCAGTCGCATATATTTGAAGTACAGTGACAGTGTTGCTTACTGTACTTGTCATTTAGTGTAAAGGATTTATTTAAAAATATAAAAGTGTTTTCATGCACCGTCTCTTTAAAAAAGCCGGCCGGCAATTCAGCATCTGTACCCGACAATTTAGAATAGAAGGAATAGAGAATCATACATAGATTAGATAAATAGAAACATGTCAGTCACATATATATGAAGTACAGTGATAGTGTTGATTACTAGTGTTGAGCCACCCCCGTAGTGTTCGAGTTTGGTTCGGTTCGTCGAACACCCGTGTGTTCGCCGAACTGTTCGTCGAACTGTTCATCGAACACCTTCGAACACCATTAAAACCAATGGCAGGCAAACAAAAACACATAGAAACACATAGAAAACGCCTTCAAAGGTGTCCAAAAGCTGACAAACTGCTCAGAAGACACAACTAACACAAGGAAAAGTGACAAGTACATATAGTCATGAGAAAAGAAAAGAGGTGGAGGAGTAAACGGAGGGGGAGACACAGATATAGGCATGTCATGCCCTTCTAAAATCCAAAAAGTGAGAAGCCGACACGTTCAGTCCGCTCCTGCCCGTGCCACCTCCGTGTCGCCGGGTTTGTGCCAGAGCCGCGGTGAACCCTGACGGCCAGCCCCCCTCTCCCAATACTGGTGCCTGTCCGCTGGTGGGTCGAGCGAGCCCCCCTGTGGTGGAGGCAGCTCTAAGCTTTTTAATTTAAATTGTCTCTCTAATTTGAATGAATACGCTTTAAATCCATTTACAAGGATCTATTGGAGGGCAAGTCTCATGCCAGCAGCCGCGTAATTCCAGCTCCAGTAGCGTCCACTAAAGCTGCTGCAGTTAAAAAGCTTTTATAAGGATCGAGCTCGGCTGTCCACCGCAAGGCATCCTACTGCCAGTCCCAGCCCCTATGCCTTGGGGTGCCTTCTGATGCTCTTCACTGAGTATCCCGTGGTCCCGAAGCATTTCCTTTGAAAAAATTAAGTGTCCTAACTACAGGTGGTGTAGCTTGCTTAACAGCCGGGATAATCCGCTGACTAGCAGACACTGCTACTAGGCACAAAGTATTTCCTGGGCTAGATGCAGTTAAAAATTTGTAATTAGATACTCTCGTTGGATGCTGAGAAAGCATTCCATAGAGTCTCCTGGCACGCCATATATGATTCTCTTAAAAAGCTTGGGGTAGGGGTCTAGGGGACCCTTTTATAGCCAAAATCACAGCCCTGTATCGCAATACGTCACCTAGGCTGAAGATAAATGGAACTGTAGCACCCTGAGGGCTCGGTTGCTACAGAGGTATTGCACCTCACCCAGAGGTGTGATATGTCACTCTCAGGTAAGGATGGAGTGTGGATCAGGACCCGACACCTGCATGCATTACACCACATTGCCGTGGGGCAGGGCGACCAATATGCCCCTGAGATGGGCACGACAGTCCCTGTCCCTGGCTGGAGTGGGGGGAGGGAACACTGAGGAAGGGGAACCCTGTAGTGCAGGAGCAGGGAGGAAGCAGTTCCTGGGTGCATTGAGAAGGGAGTATAAAAGGTGGGCACCATCTTAGTTCAGTGCAGAGAAGTCTGAGCAGAAGTGGCAGGGAGCAGGGGCTCTGAATGAGCTCTGCTCCGGAGGCGGGCCTAGTAACAGAGGCCCAGGCCTGGAAGAGGGAGAAGGAAGGAAGAGGAGCGGAGAAGGCTCCAGGAACGAGGAACGAAGGGATCCCAGGAGTGCGGACGGGCAAGTCGCCACCGCACGCCCGAATCCACCTGCATGGAGGGGTCAGGCCAAAGGGGGAGACCGGTCCCCGAAACTAGTGGAGGCAGGAAACGACCCTCGGCTAGAAACCGGAGGCTGTGACCTTTTATGTGGTGCAGCCCCTCGCTACACCCGCTAGGAGGGCAGCACCTAGGGTCAGGGAAACTGGCGCCAAGTTTACCAAGAGGAGGCCTGAGGCAGCCGGACAGAAGGGTTGGTAAGAAAGGCCAGACAAAGGACACACAAAGGGGGTCCTGTGAAGCGCTCCAAAGTTATCTGGGAGTTGTCTGAGCCCCTCACCTGGTGAGCACAGCATGACGTGGGCAGCCGTTACCTGCAGACATGATCTGGATAATAAGAACTGTGAGTAAAGGCCCTGGACTGCATCACTGACTCCGTGTTGTTACTGCTGCTGCCCTGCACCATCACCCCCATCCTCCGCATACACTGCCCTGAGGCTATACTCCTCCCGTGGGGAGTTATGCTACGCTCTGCTGCACCCACAACACCAGCCTCAGCGGTCTGCCCTGCAGCGGCGGTTCACTCTGACCGCAATCCACGGGTGGCGTAGTCGGACATTTAAACATCAAAACCACATAAATAGTTCCGCCACTGGTTTGACCACCCTGAGCCACGGAACCGGGTCGCCGCCACGAAGACTACAACCACCAGCATCCACCAAAAAGGGTCGAGCTCCGGGTGTCGCAACATTTTCATCACCTTTCACAATCACCAATGGGACAAGGCAGGGATGTCCTCTGTCCCCTCTCTTATACATCCTAGTGACGGAGCACCTGCTCTCATCAATTCGCCATAACCCCAATATTAGGTGGATTGAGGTGGGAGGCACCGAGTACAAGTGCTCTCTATTTGCTGATGATGTACTAGTATATATCACTCAATCACATATATCCATCCATGCAGTTATGGCTGAAATAGATCACTTTGTTACATGGTCAAATTTTAAAATCAATGCAGCGAAGTCTGAGGCCCTTGATGTCTCCCTCCCCAAATCCATATAGGATTCCATCCAGTCCAACTTTCCCTTTGCCTGGCCCTCACAGGGTATCAAATACTTAGGAATTCCTATTGATAGAGACCTCTCCCATCTATGTTATCTTAATTTTGGGCCCTTTATTGAACAACTCCATACAGACCACGGTTGGCAAGTTAGAACTGTAAGATTCACTACGTGAACCACTGGTGTTTTGTGGAAAAGCACATGTACACTGTGTTCCAAATTATTATGCAAAAAGTGTTTAGGAGGTATAAGGGAAGAATTTGTTTGTTTGTCAGTTAAACTCATTGATGGTGATGTGTGTCAGGGCTCTTTATATCACTGTAAGCAATTGCAGACACCTGTGCTAATTAGTTTGGCAGGTGTGTCCAATGAAAGGCAAGACTACTTAAGAAGGCTGTCTCACATTATTAAGCAGCCTACATTTTCTGCCAAAATGGGAAAGAAAAAGGATGTGTCGGCTGCTGAGAAGCAACAAATTGTGGAGTGTTTAGGTCAAGGCATGACTACAATCAACATTGTGCGATGATTAGAGATGAGCGGTGTTTTACTAGAACTGTTCGCCAATCTCAAATTCGAGCTGTTTTGGGCGGTGTTCGAGTTGTTCGACGAACCCGAACGATTTGCAAAAAATTCGGCTGTTCGAGGTTATGTTCGATAACTGTTCGTGCACCAAAAGCGTGTCCTGCATGTCTGGCGCTATTTAGAGCACCAATCATGCAGGGATTGTCTGCCACTCACTGTAATGCCACAGCCATGGTGGTTGTGGCATTACAGTGATTGCCCAAATCGATGGGAACAGTGCCAACAGTGAAACATGAAAAGCCGGCAATTCAGCAGCGGCATACACCTGTACCTGACAATTTAGAACCGAAAGAATAGAGCTTCACACATAGATTAGATAGATATAAACATGTCAGTCACATATATAAGAAGCACAGTGACAGTGTTGCTTACTGTACTTGTCATTTAGCGTAAAGGATTTATCAAAAAAAATAATAGTGTTTTCATGCACCGTCTCTTTAAAAAAGCCGGCCGGCAATTCAGCAGCGGTACCTGACAATTTATAACAGACAGAATAGAGCTTCACACATAGATTAGATAGATAGAAACATGTCAGCCACATATATACGAAGTACAGTGACAGTGTTGCTTACTGTACTTGTCATTTAGCGTAAAGGATTTATCAAAAAAAATAATAGTGTTTTCATGCACCGTCTCTTTAAAAAAGCCGGCCGGCAATTCAGCAGCGGTACCCGACAATTTATAACAGACAGAATAGAGCTTCACACATAGATTAGATAGATAGAAACATGTCAGTCACATATATATGAAGTACAGTGATAGTGTTGGTTACTGTACTTGTCATTTAGTATTAAAATAAAGGATTTATTATTAAAAAAATTGGCGTGGGGTTCCCCTTAATTTTAGGCTCTAGCGGAGGTTAAGCAGACGGCTGGGGCAGATGTTTGAAGCCTGGGAAGGGGGTAATACCCACGGAGCTTCCCAGGCTACTAATATCAGCCCCCAGCTGAATACATAGCCTTTACTAGCTATTAAAATGGGGGACCCCCCCAAAAAAATGACGTGGGGTCCCCCCTAATTTAATAGCTAGCAAAGGCTAGGCAGACAGCTGGGGGCTGATATTAATAGCCCAGGAAGGGAGCCATGAATATTGGCCCCCTCCCAGGCTAGAAACACCAGCCGTCAGCCGCCCCAGAAATGGCGCATTCATAGGATGCGCCAATTCTGGCACTTAGCCTCGCTCTTCCACGCTGCCCTGGTGCGGTGGCAGGGGGTAATAGGGTTGGGGTTGATGTCAGCTTATAATGCCAGCTGACATCAAGCCCAGGTTAGTAATGGAGAGGCGTCTATAAGACACCCCCATTACTAACCCCATAGTCAAAGTTAAAAAAAACACAAACACCCAGAATAAAGTCCTTTAATTGAAATAAAGACACAATCCTTTATTGTTCTAAATTAAACCATACTTACCGTCACGCCCATTCCAGCTGAAGCCAACGATCTCCTGCAATAAAAGAAAAATAATAAAGCAACCTCATCCTTACCTTTCCATGGTTCCCACGACAGCTTCAGCTCTGCTACATCGAGATGACAGGCTGGACCGCAGCAGAACGCTGCCATCCAGCCTCTCATCCCGCAGACACTGAGAAGCGCAGGCTTGCTTGCGCTGCTCAGCGTCTCTCTGTGACGACATCCAGATGAGCCGAGTTCATGTCCAATGAACTCGGCTCACCTCATGCACGTCACTGACAGCGTGGGAAAATTCTCACGCTGAAGCGGTGAGTGCAGGAGAATTCTCCCACGCTGTCAGTGACGTGCATAAGGTGAGCTCATGTCCAATGAACTCAGCTCACCTCCTGCACGTCACTGACAGCGTGGGAGAATTCTCCTGCACTCAGCGCTTCAGCGTGAGAATTCTCCCACGCTGAAGCGCTGAGTGCAGGAGAATTTTCCCACGCTGTCAGTGACGTGCATAAGGTGAGCTCATGTCCAATGAACTCAGCTCACCTCCTGCACGTCACTGACAGCGTGGGAGAATTCTCCTGCACTCAGCGCTTCAGTGTGAGAATTCTCCCACGCTGAAGCGCTGAGTGCAGGAGAATTTTCCCACGCTGTCAGTGACGTGCATGAGGTGAGCCGAGTTCATTGGACATTAACTCGGCTCATCTGGATGCCCTCACAGAGAGACACTGTGGAGCGCAAGCAAGCCTGCGCTTCTCAGTGTCTGCGGGATGATAGGCTGGATGGCAGCGTTCTGCTGCGGTCCAGCCTGTCATCTCGATGTAGCAGAGCTGAAGCTGTCATGGGAACCATGGAAAGGTAAGGATGATGTTGCTTTATTATTTTTCTTTTATTTCAGGAGATCGTTGGCTTCAGCTGGAATGGGCGTGATGGTAAGTATGGTTTCATTTAGAACAATAAAGAATTGTGTGTTTATTTCAATTAAAGGACTTTTTTCTGGGTGTTGTGTTTTTTTTAAATACTTTACTAGAAATTCATGGTGGTCATGTCTAATATTGGCGTGACCCCATGAATTTCGGGCTTAGGGCCAGCTGATAATGCCAAGCTGGCCCTAACCCCTTTATTACCCAGTGAGCCACCGCATCAGGGCCCTGGATGAGTTGGGTACAGCGCCAGAAGATGGCGCTTCTATGAACGTGCCATTTTCCGGGGTGGCTGCGGACTTCAATTTGCAGCGGGGGTGGCCCAGAAAGCTTGGGCCTCCCTGCGCTGCGGATTCCAGCCCCCAGCTGCCTAGTTGTACCTGGCTGGACACAAAAACAGGGCGAAGCCCCACGTCAATTTTCTTTAAATTATTTCATGAAATAATTAAGAAAAAAAGGGCTTCCCTATATTGTTGTGTCCGGCCAGGTACAAATAGGCAGCTGGTGGTTGGGGGCAGCCCGTTCCTGCCTGCTGTACCTGGCTGGACACAAATATAGTGCGAAGCCCCACGTCAATTTTTTTAAAATTATTTCATGAATTTCCTGAAATAATTTAAAAAAATTGAAGTGGGGCTTCGCACTATATTTGTGTCCAGCCAGGTACAGCAGGCAGGAACGGGCTGCCCCCATCCACCAGCTGCCTATTTGTACCTGGCCGGACACAACAATATAGGGAAGCCCTTTTTTTCTTAATTATTTCATGAATTTCCTGAAATAATTTAAAAAAATTGAAGTGGGGCTTCGCACTATATTTGTGTCCAGCCAGGTACAGCAGGCAGGAACGGGCTGCCCCCATCCACCAGCTGCCTATTTGTACCTGGCCGGACACAACAATATAGGGAAGCCCATGAATTTCATGAAATAATTAAAAAAAATTGAAGTGGGGCTTCGCACTATATTTGTGTCCAGCCAGGTACAGCAGGCAGAAACGGGCTGCCCCCAACCACCAGCTGCCTATTTGTACCTGGCCGGACACAACAATATAGGGAAGGCCTTTTTTTCTTAATTATTTCATGAATTTCATGAAATAATTTAAAAAAAAGTACGTGGGGCTTCGCCCTATTTTTGTGTCCAGCCAGGTACAACTAGGCAGCTGGGGGCTGGAATCTGCAGCGCAGGGAGGCCCAAGCTTTCTGGGCCCCCCCCGCTACAAATTGCAGTCCGCAGCCACCCCGGAAAATGGCGCGTTCATAGAAGCGCCATCTTCTGGCGCTGTACCCAACTCATCCAGGGCCCTGGTGCGGTGGCTCACTGGGTAATAAAGGGGTTAGGGCCAGCTTGGTATTATCAGCTGGCCCCAAGCCCAAAATTCATGGGGTCACGCCAGTATTAGACATGACCGCCATGAATTTCTAGTAAAGTATTTAAAAAAAACACAACACCCAGAATAAAGTCCTTTAATTGAAATAAAGACACAATTCTTTATTTGTTCTAAATTAAACCATACTTACCATCACACCCATTCCAGCTGAAGCCAACGATCTCCTGCAATAAAAGAAAAATAATAAACCAACCTCATCCTTACCTTTCCATGGTTCCCACGACAGCTTCAGCTCTGCTACATCGAGATGACTGGCTGGACCGCAGCAGAACGCTGCCATCCAGTCTGTCATCCCGCAGACACTGAGAAGCGCAGGCATGCTTGCGCTCCTCACTGTCTCGCTGTGACGGCATCCAGATGAGCCGAGGTCATGTCCAATGAACTCGGCTCACCTCATGCACGTCACTGACAGCGTGGGAAAATTCTCACGCTGAAGTGCTGAGTGCAGGAGAATTCTCCCACGCTGTCAGTGATGTGCATGAGGTCAGCTCATGTCCAATGAACTCAGCTCACCTCCTGCACGTCACTGACAGCGTGGGAAAATTCTCCTGCAATCAGCGCTTCAGCGTGAGAATTTTCCCACGGTGTCAGTGACGTGCATGAGGTGAGCCGAGTTCATTGGACATGAACTCGGCTCATCTGGATGTCGTCACAGAGAGACGCTGAGCAGCGCAAGCAAGCCTGCGCTTCTCAGTGTCTGCGGGATGACAGGCTGGATGGCAGCGTTCTGCTGCGGTCCAGCCTGTCATCTCGATGTAGCAGAGCTGAAGCTGTCGTGGGAACCATGGAAAGGTAAGGATGAGGTTGCTTTATTATTTTTCTTTTATTGCAGGAGATCGTTGGCTTCAGCTGGAATGGGCGTGATGGTAAGTATGGTTTAATTTAGAACAATAAAGGATTGTGTCTTTATTTCAATTAAAGGACTTTATTCTGGGTGTTTGTGTTTTTTTTAACTTTGACTATGGGGTTAGTAATGGGGGTGTCTTATAGACGCCTCTCCATTACTAACCTGGGCTTGATGTCAGCTGGCATTATAAGCTGACATCAACCCCAACCCTATTACCCCCTGCCACCGCACCAGGGCAGCGTGGAAGAGCGAGGCTAAGTGCCAGAATTGGCGCATCCTATGAATGCACCATTTCTGGGGCGGCTGACGGCTGGTGTTTCTAGCCTGGGAGGGGGCCAATATTCATGGCTCCCTTCCTGGGCTATTAATATCAGCCCCCAGCTGTCTGCCTAGCCTTTGCTAGCTATTAAATTAGGGGGGACCCCACGTCATTTTTTTGGGGGGGTCCCCCATTTTAATAGCTAGTAAAGGCTATGTATTCAGCTGGGGGCTGATATTAGTAGCCTGGGAAGCTCCGTGGGTATTACCCCCTTCCCAGGCTTCAAACATCTGCCCCAGCCGTCTGCTTAACCTCCGCTAGAGCCTAAAATTAAGGGGAACCCCACGCCAATTTTTTTAATAATAAATCCTTTATTTTAATACTAAATGACAAGTACAGTAACCAACACTATCACTGTACTTCATATATATGTGACTGACATGTTTCTATCTATCTAATCTATGTGTGATGCTCTATCTTTCTGTTCTAAATTGTCGGGTACCGCTGCTGAATTGCCGGCCGGCTTTTTTAAAGAGACAGTGCATGAAAACACTATTATTTTTTAAAATAAATCCTTTACACTAAATTACAAGTACAGTAAGCAACACTATCACTGTACTTATTATATATGTGACTGACATGTTTCTATCTATCTAATCTATGTGTGAAGCTCTATTCTTTCTGTTCTAAATTGTCGGGTACAGATGCTGAATTGCCGGCCGGCTTTTTTAAAGAGACGGTGCATGAAAACACTAATATTTTTTTTAATAAATCCTTTACACTAAATGACAAGTGCAGTAACCAACACTGTCACTGTGCTTCTTATATGTGTGACTGACATGTTTCTATCTATCTAATCTATGTGTGATGCTCTATTCCTTCTTGTCTAAATTGTCGGGTACCGGTGTATGCCGCTGCTGAATTTGCCGGCCGGCTTTTTTAAAGAGAGTGTCTTCTGAGCAGTTTGTCAGCTTTTGGACACCTTTGCAGGTGTTTTCTATGTGTTTCTATGTGTTTTTGTTTGCCTGCCATTGGTTTTAACGGTGTTCGACGGTGTTCTAAGGTGTTCGACGAACAGTTCGACGAACAGTTCCTCGAACATCCCGGTGTTCGACGAACCGAACCGAACCCGAACACTACGGGGGTGGCTCAACACTAGTGGTAATATGTGATCTGGTTATGGTGTGATGATATTTGTTCCTTGTATGTGGTATTATTCTGTCACTATGTGGTGGTAATTTGTGATCTGGTCATGGTATGGCAGTATTTCTCCCTTGTATGTGGCATTATTCGATCACTATGCGGTCTGGTCATGGTGTGATGGTATTTATCCCCTGTATGTGGTATTATTCGGTCATTATGTGATGGGAATGTGTGGCTGGTCATGGTGTGACAGTATTTATCCCCTGTATGTGGTATTATTCGGTCACTAGTCTGTATTCATTTGTTTGTTTTCTTTTTCATAATTCAATTCTTATGTATTTTATATGTAAAATTTCCTGCTGCAGCTGCAACATGTGATATGAAAATTATTTATTTTTTATTTTTTGCTATTGTCTTTTTCGATTTTTTTCCCCTCAAACAGCTAAAATGATAAGTATTGTTATACAGTGCCTACAAGTAGTATTCAACCCCCTGCAGATTTAGCTGGTTGACACATGCGGAATTAACTTGGCATTGTGACATTTGTACTGTAGATCAGCCTGGAAGTGGGAAATGCACTGCAGCAAATTTTTTTTTTTTTTTTTTAAAAACGTAAAAAGTTAATTCAGAGTGTCATTTATTATTCAACCCCTCAAACCACAAGAATTCTGTTTGGTCCCCCTAAAATATTAAGAAGTAGTTCAGGCACCAAGAATAATGAGCTTCACATGTGTGGATTAAAGATCTCTTTTGCCAGCCTTTTCTGACTATTTAAGACCCTCCCCAAACTTGGGAACAGCACTCAGACATGGTCAATATGGGAAAGACAAAGGAGCATTCCAAGGCCATCAGAGACAAGATCGTGGAGGGTCACAAGGCTGGCAAGGGGTACAAAACCCTTTCCAAGGAGTTGGGCCTACCTGTCTCCACTGTTGGGAGCATCATCCGTAAGTGGAAGGCTTATGGAACTACTGTTAGCCTTCCACGGCCAGGACAGCCTTTGAAAGTGTCCTCCCGTGCCGAGGCCAGGCTTGTCCGAAGAGTCAAGGCTAATCCAAGGACAACAAGGAAGGAGCTCCGGGAAGATCTCATGGCAGTGGGGACATTGGTTTCAGTCAATACCATAAGTAACGTACTCCACCGCAATGGTCTCCATTCCAGATGAGCCCGTAAGGTACCTTTACTTTCAAAGCGTCATGTCAAGGCTCGTCTACAGTTTGCTCATGATCACTTGGAGGACTCTGAGACAGACTGGTTCAAGGTTCTATGGTCTGATGAGACCAAGATCGAGACCTTTGGTGCCAACCACACACGTGACGTTTGGAGACTGGATGGCACTGCATACGACCACAAAAATACCATCCCTACAGTCAAGCATGGTGGTGGCAGCATCATGCTGTGGGGCTGTTTCTCTGCCAAGGGGCCTGGCCATCTGGTCCGCATCCATGGGAAGATGGATAGCACGGCCTACCTGGAGATTTTGGCCAAGAACCTCCGCTTCTCCATCAAGGATCTTAAGATGGGTCGTAATTTCATCTTCCAACAAGACAACGACCCAAAGCACACAGCCAAGAAAACCAAGGCCTGGTTCAATAGGGAAAAAGTCAAGGTGTTGGAGTGGCCTAATCAGTCTCCTGACCTTAACCCAATTGAAAACTTGTGGAAGGAGCTCAAGAATAAAGTCCACATGAGACACCCAAAGAACCTAGATAACTTGGAGAAGATCTGCATGGAGGAGTGGGCCAAGATAACTACACAGACCTGTGCCGGCCTGATCAGGTCTTATAAAAGACGATTATTAGCTGTAATTGCAAACAAGGGTTATTACACAAAATATTAAACATAGGGGTTGTATAATAATTGACCCACACTTTTATGTTTAAAATTTAATAAAATTCAACTGAGCAACATAACTTTTTGGTTTGTAAGATTTATGCTTCTGTTCATAAAACCTACTCTCGTTTGCAGTTTGAAGGCTCTAACTTATTTGCATCTTATCAAACCAGCTAAATCTGCAGGGGGTTGAATACTACTTGTAGGCACTGTATCTGATTCTACTGCAATACAATGATGCTACTGCTCCATAGGAAGGTGTGACCCAGATGTCTCGATTAGCAAATGTACTTAAAGGATAGAATGATTTTTCTATATAGGCATAATAATAAAACATGACCACTAAAAAAAAACATTGAATTAGGCTAAAAAATAAAAACATAAGTCAGATCAACATAGAAACCATAAAAAAGACTAGAAACTATATAAATGTGAAGTCCTAAGGTACATTCTACCAAGTTTTAGAGGGAAAATAGTTGAGGCAATTGATGGAATTTTTGAAAACTTTTGAAAACCTGCAATTATATTTTTTCACATCTGGCAGCACAGCTAATTTGACCTCAGGTGTTATGAGGAGGAAAGCTATGTACTGGGCTGCTTGCTGTAGTTTGGGTAATATACTGTTTTATTCCTCGTTCTCTGCTGACACCCTAAATGATATATACAGAAGCTAAAGAGCAGAAAAGCAGAATTGAGTCTTCCCATAAATACAATTTTTATAAAATAATAGGTTATGCTAACCTGGTAGAGTTATGATCACACAACAATAAAGGAGTATGTACAGTGGGTACGGAAAGTATTCAGACCCCTTTAAATTTTTCACTCTTTGTTTCATTGCGGTCATTTGGTAAATTCTAAAAAGTTATTTTTTTTTCTCATTAAAGTACACTCTGCACCCCATTTTGGCTGAAAAAAAACAGAAATGTAGAAATTTTTGCAAGTTTATTAAAAAAGAAAAACTGAAATATCAAATGGTCATAAGTATTCAGACCCTTTGCTCAGATATTCATATTTAAGTCACATGCTGTCCATTTTCTTGTGATCCTCCTTCATTGGAGTCCAGCTGTGTTTAATTAAACTGTTAGGACTTGATTTGGAAAGGCACACACATGTCTACAGTGGGTACAGAAAGTATTCAGACCCCTTTAAATTTTTCACTCTTTGTTTCATTGCAGCCATTTGGTAATTTCGAAAAACTTATTCTTTTTTCTCATTAAAGTACACTCTGCATCCAATCTTGACTGAAAAAAAAAGAAATGTAACATTTTTTGCAAATGTATTCAAAAATAAAAACTGAAATATGGTCATAAGTATTCAGACCCTTTGCTCAGACACTCATATTTAAGTCACATGCTGTCCATTTCCTGTGATCCTCCTTGAGATGGTTCTACT
The DNA here is from genome assembly GCF_046119375.1 of Phyllobates terribilis. NCBI lineage: Eukaryota > Metazoa > Chordata > Amphibia > Anura > Dendrobatidae > Phyllobates > Phyllobates terribilis. The sequence continues at coordinate 898,753,769 of NW_027362762.1, forward strand.
CCTTGGAGTCCAGCTGTGTTTAATTAAACTGATAGAACTTGATTTGGAAAGGCACACACCAGTCTATATAAGACCTCACAGCTCACAGTGCATGTCAGACCAAATGAGAATCATGAGCTCAAAGGAACTGCCCAAGGAGCTCAGAAACAGAATTGTGGCAAGGCACAGATCTGGCCAAGGTTATAAAAGAATTTCTGCATTACTCAAGGTTCCTAAGAGCACAGTGGCCTCCATAATCCTTAAATGGAAGAAGTTTAGGACCACCAGAAGTCTTCCTAGACCTGGCTGTCCAGCCAAACAGAGCAATCATCAGAGAAGAGTCTTGGTGAGAGAGGTAAAGAAGAACCCCAAGATCACTGTGGCTGAGCTCCAGAGATGCAGTAGGGAGATGGGAGAAAGTTCCACAAAGTCAACTATCATTGCAGCCCTCCACCAGTCAGGCCTTTATGGCAGAGTGGTATGATGGAAGCCTCTCCTCAGTGTAAGACATATGAAAGCCCACATAGAGTTTGCTCAAAAACACATGAAGGACTCCCAGACTATGAGAAATAAGATTCTCTGGTCTGATGAGATGAAGATAGAACTTTTTGGTGATAATTCTAAGCGGTATGTGTGGAGAAAACCAGGCACTGCTCATCACCTGCCCATTACAATCCCAACAGTGAAACATGGTGGTGGCAGCATTATGCTATGGGGGTGTTTTTCAGCTAAAGGGACAGGACGACTGGATGCAATTGAAGGAAACATAAATGCGGACAAGTACAGAGATATCCTGGATGAAAACCTCTTCCAGAGTGCTCTGGACCTCAAACTTGGCCGAAGGTTCACGTTCCAATAAGACAATGACTCTAAGCACACAGCTAAAATAACAAAGGAGTGGCTTCAGAACAACTCTGTGACAATTCTTGACTGGCCCAACCAGAGTCCTGACCTAAATCTAATTGAGCATCTCTGGAGAGACCTGAAAATGGATGTCCACCATCATTCACCATCCAACCTGACGGAACTGGAGAGGATCTGCAAGGAAGAATGACAGAGGATCCCCAAATACAGGTGAGAAAAACTTGTTGCATCATTCTCAAGATGACTCATGGCTGTACTAGCTCAAAAGGGTGATTCTACTCAATACTGAGCAAAGGGTCTGAATACTTATGACCATGTGATATTTCACTTTTTCTTTTTTAATAAATTTGGAAAAATTTCTACATTGCTTGGGTTTTTTTCAGTCAAGATGCGGTGCAGAGTGTACTTTAATGAGAAAAAAATAAACTTTTTAGAATTTACCAAATGGCTGCAATAAAACAAAGAGTGAAAAATTTAAAGGGGTCTGAATACTTTCCATACCCACTGTATAACCAGTTGCTGCAGATCCACAGGTCATCTGACCGGTACAGAAGATATGGGAGGAAACGTGGATTTTTCGGCTCTGCGGATACTTGGAAGTGAGGATCCAAAGTCAGAAACTGTATTCAAGTGGTTATTTAATCGATGCATTTTGAAGTACACACACTTCTTCCTCAGTATATAACCACCTATATCTTGAGGAAGAAGTGTGTATACTTCAAAACGCAGTGATTAAATTAAGGCTTGAATTCAGTTACTGACTTTGGATTCTCATTTCCAAGTAACAGCAGCGCGGAAAAATCTACGTCTTTTCCCCATATCTTCAACATCGTAAATGATGAGCTCCTCCTATGCAGTGCTGAATTTTAGAAGTGAATGAACGAATTCATAATTAAATGAATTGGTTGTGAATTTTTCCAAAATGTGAACTTGTCAGAATCTGAATTTTTAATCTATTCGATTTACACATATTCTGTGGGCCAAGAAGAAGTTAAAGTAAAATCGTATGCTCTTCTCTTCTCTGGCATCACTACACTTCTCTCACCATTACCAATACTCTGATCAGCTCCTCTTCTCATTTCTATCTTCTATATTCATCTTCTCAGACCTATGGCACTGCTCTCCTTCAGTAGATCCCATGCCTTCAGGTACAGTGCGACACATGGTAATGACATGTCATGCTGCATTCTGTCAACTGGTGTGCTATGCACATAATTGACATCCTCAAGTGAAGCCGTGAGGCATAATGAAGAAGCCAAAGCAGCAGGTTAATCGGAGAATTGGCTGCTGTGGGAGGTACATGAGGAAGACCAAGGAGAGGTGAGTATAAGAGGTTATTTTATTATTATCACTCCTTTATGACAGATTAAATGTGTACCAAATTTAATTAGCTGTATTCATGATGCTCATCTCTACTCAATATTTGCTCGTCTCTACTCAATATTCATGAGCTCTGGCTATCCCTGCCACTTATCATTGATTGGAAGTATTCTGCCCATGCTGTGTTGGCAGAAAGCAGTCAATCAAAGGTGTGATTGGGGTTAGAAAGAGCTGCAGGATAAAAAAAAATGGTAATGGTATAAAAATGATAGCATGGATCCCAGAAAGTAACATATTGTTGGAATTTGTATCTTCATTTTTTTTCAATATGGAAACGTTCAGGTTATGTAAAGCTATTCCTCCAGAAAAAAAGCCATAGCGGCAAGCAAGTCGCGTCTGGCATTACAGTTTAGCTTATTGAAGAAAATATTAAAGTTAAACTGTCACCAGGTTTTTGCTACCTCATCTGAGAGCAACATAATATAGGAAAAGAGACCCTGATTCCAATAATATATCACTTAGTTTACTGAGTGCCGCAGTTGTGACACAATCAGAGATTTTAAATGTAGCCAGTAACAGAGCTCGGAAAACCCACCCTTTCTGTGTACATTGTTTATTGACAGTAAGTTGCTTATCCGAGGAGGGAGCGTGGTCGGACCAAGGCTCCCATGAGCTGTAGTCCAGGCAGTGATAATCTCCTGGTGATAAAACATTCATTGTACAGTAACAGCACACAACCTAATAAATGGTACATCCTTGAAATCAGCGTCTCAACCCCTGCCTCATGCTATCCTCAAATTACATAGCAAAAACGTGTTGACAGAGTCCCTTTAAATATTTGCAAAGATTGATTAATCTAAACGTGCTAAAATTCTGGCACAATTTTTACTGAAAAATATCTTTCATGACTTGCAGCATATTTATTACATATTATTAAACAATTTCTGCACCTTGATTGACAAGCTGGAGGCATAACCTATCGAAAAATAATCGCGATCTAACATGCAACACTATGAACTAAAAAAATGTGCAAGTATTGTTTCTCACATTTCGGCCAAGTAAGCTAAAAAAGTGGTGTAATCTTAGTAAACGTAGACCGGATAGTCTTAAAATTAGGCCAGAGTCACATGGTTGTATAACTATGACAAGGATCACAAAGCAATGTTCGGTCTGGCCGGCAGCTCTTCCAACCCAAGCATGACAACTGCATAAAATACATGCTGTCACGCTCAGGTCAAGAGAGCTAACGGCCAGTCCGAGCATTGTATTGTGATCTTTGTCTGAGTTATACAGCCGTGTGACTCTTCCCTTAGACAGATTTATCAAATTGCATGAACAATGAACCACTCTGATAAATCTGTCATATTTTAAGATTATCTTGTTTAAGATTGTATTGAGACAGTATTGATAAATCTGTCTTATTGTCTACATAGGACTTATTACTAAAATACATTATTGCCGTTTTTAACTAAATGCATTTATTTTCTTTTTCAATAAGGATATTTTTTATTATGTAACAGATCTTAAAAGCATTTATATTTTCTAAGTTTTGCCGGTTACTACTGCCAACTATGCCACTGTGATGCCAAATATTGATTTTAAGTATGGATTGAACTAAGAATATTATCAGATGAACATAATCATTGGCTTTTCAGATTCTTAATTTACTGTAAACTATCCAAAACCACCAAAAATTAGTGGAACATTTAAATCATACAATGGATGTCGAACAAAATCTGCAAATTGAAAAATATTTTCTGAAATAGATGGTGCAATTAGTCAACAATAAAGAGGTATTGAGTAGTGTTGAGCCACCCCCGTAGTGTTCGAGTTCGGTTCGGTTCGTCGAACACCCGTGTGTTCGCCGAACTGTTCGTCGAACTGTTCGTCGAACACCTTCGAACACCGTTAAAACCAATGGCAGACAAACAAAAACACATAGAAACACATAGAAAACACCTTCAAAGGTGTCCAAAAGCTGACAAACTGCTCAGAAGACATAACTAACACATGGAAAAGTGACAAGTACATATAGTCATGCGAAAATAAAAGAGGTGGAGGAGTAAAAGGAGGGGGAGACACAGATATAGGCATGTCATGCCCTTCTAAAATCCAAAAAGTGAGAAGCCGACACGGCCAGTCCGCTCCTGCCCGTGCCACCTCCGTGTCACCGGGTTTGTGCCAGAGCCGCGGTGAACCCTGACGGCCAGCCCCCCTCTCCCAATACTGGTGCCTGTCCGCTGGTGGGTCGAGCGAGCCCCCCTGTGGTGGAGGCAGCTCTAAGCTTTTTAATTTAAATTGTCTCTCTAATTTGAATGAATACACTTTAAATCCATTTACAAGGATCTATTGGAGGGCAAGTCTCATGCCAGCAGCCGCGGTAATTCCAGCTCCAGTAGCGTCCACTAAAGCTGCTGCAGTTAAAAAGCTTTTATAAGGATCGAGCTCGGCTGTCCACCGCAAGGCATCCTACTGCCAGTCCCAGCCCCTATGCCTTGGGGTGCCTCCTGATGCTCTTCACTAAGTATCCCATGGTCCCGAAGCATTTCCTTTGAAAAAATTAAGTGTCTAAACTACAGGTGGTGCAGCTTGCTTAACAGCCGGGATAATCCGCTGACTAGCAGACACTGCTACTAGGCACAAAGTATTTCCTGGGCTAGATGCAGTTAAAAATTTGTAATTAGATACTCTCGTTGGATGCTGAGAAAGCATTCCATAGAGTCTCCTGGCACGCCATATATGATTCTCTTAAAAAGCTTGGGGTAGGGGTCTAGGGGACCCTTTTATAGCCAAAATCACGGCCCTGTATCGCAATACGTCACCTAGGCTGAAGATAAATGGAACTGTAGCACCCTGAGGGCTCGGTTGCTACAGACGTATTGCACCTCACCCAGAGGTGTGATATCTCACTCTCAGGTAAGGATGGAGTGTGGATCAGGACCCGACACCGGCATGCATTACACCACATTGCCGTGGGGCAGGACGACCAATATGCCCCTGAGATGGGCACGACAGTCCCTGTCCCTGGCTGGAGTGGGGGGAGGGAACACTGAGGAAGGGGAACCCTGTAGTGCAGGAGCAGGGAGGAAGCAGTTCCTGGGTGCATTGAGAAGGGAGTATAAAAGGTGGGCACCATCTTAGTTCAGTGCAGAGAAGTCTGAGCAGAAGTGGCAGGGAGCAGGGGTTCTGCATCAGCTCTGCTCCGGAGGCGGGCCTAGTAACAGAGGCCCAGGCCTGGAAGAGGGAGAAGGAAGGAAGAGGAGCGGAGAAGGCTCCAGGAACGAGGAATGAAGGGATCCCAGGGGTGCGGATGGGCGAGTCGCCACCGCACGCCCGAATCCACCTGCGTGGAGGGGTCAGGCCAAAGGGAGAGACCGGTCCCCGAACTAGTGGAGGCAGAAAACGACCCTCAGCTAGAAACCGGAGGCTCTGACATTTTATGTGGCGCAGCCCCTCGCTACACCCGCTAGGAAGGCATCACATAGGGTCAGGGAAATTGGCGCCAAGTTTACCAAGAGGAGGCCCGAGGCAGCCGGACAGAAGTGTTGGTAAGAAAGGCCAGACAAAGGACACACAAAGGGGGTCCTGTGAAGCGCTCCAAAGTTATCTGGGAGTTGTCTGAGCCCCTCACCTGGTGAGCACAGTACGACGTGGGCAGCCGTTACCTGCAGACGTGGTCTGGATAATAAGAACTGTGAGTAAAGGCCCTGGACTGCATCACTGACTCCGTGTCATTACTGCTGCTGCCCTGCACCATCACCCCCATCCTCCGCATACACTGCCCTGAGGCTATACTCCTCCCGTGGGGAGTTATGCTACGCTCTGCTGCACCCACAACACCAGCCTCAGCGGTCTGCCCTGTAGCGGTGGTTCACTCTGACCGCAATCCACGGGTGGCGTAGTCGGACATTTAAACATCAAAGCCACATAAATAGTTCCGCCACTGCTTTGACTGCCCTGAGCCACGGAACCGGGTCGCCGCCACGAAGACTACAACCACCAGCATCCACCAAAAAGGGTCCGGCTCCGGGTGTCCCAAGGCCCAGGGGGTGCGTCAGAACATTTTCATCACCTTTCACAATCACCAATGGGACAAGGCAGGGATGTCCTCTGTCCCCTCTCTTATACATCCTAGTGACGGAGCACCTGCTCTCATCAATTCGCCATAACCCCAATATTAGGTGGATTGAGGTGGGAGGCACCGAGTACAAGTGCTCTCTATTTGCTGATGATGTCCTAGTATATATCACTCAATCACATATATCCATCCCTGCTGTTATGGCTGAAATAGATCACTTTGTTACATGGTAAAATTTTAAAATCAATGCAGCGAAGTCTGAGGCCCTCGATGTCTCCCTCCCCAAATCCATATAGGATTCCATCCAGTCCAACTTTCCTTTTGCCTGGCCCTCACAGGGTATCAAATACTTAGGAATTCCTATTCATAGAGACCTCTCCCATCTATGTTATCTTAATTTTGGGCCCTTTATTGAACAATTCCATACAGACCACGGTTGGCAAGTTAGAACTGTAAGATTCACTACGTGAACCACTGGTGTTTTGTGGAAAAGCACATGTACACTGCATTCCAAATTATTATGCAAAAAGTGTTTAGGAGTGATAAGGGAAGAATTTGTGTGTTTGTCAGTTAAACTCATTGATGGTGATGTGTGTCAGGGCTCTTTATATCACTGTAAGCAATTGCAGACACCTGTGCTAATTAGTTTGGCAGGTGTGTCCAATGAAAGGCAAGACTACTTAAGAAGGCTCTCTCACATTATTAAGCAGCCTACATTTTCTGCCAAAATGGGAAAGAAAAAGGATGTGTCGGCTGCTGAGAAGCAACAAATTGTGGAGTGTTTAGGTCAAGGCATGACTACAATCAACATTGTGCGATGATCAGGATGAAGTGTCTTGGCAATCAAGAAGTATGTAGCTGATTCACAGTACACACGTGTGCGTGCTGATAAGGGCAAATTGAGGACTCTTTCCTGAAAGCAATTACGTCAGGTTAAAAGAGCAGCGGCAAAAAAGCCTTGTCATAGCAGCAGACAAGTTTTTGAAGCTGCTGGTGCCTCCAACGTCCCCCGAACAACAAGATGCAGGGTCCTTCAGAGGATTGCAGCTGAGCATACGCCATCCTGTCGACCTCCTCTATCCACTTCACACAAGCAGAAACGGCTCCAGTGGGCCAAACAATACATGAAGACTGATTTCAAAACTGTTTTGTTCACGGATGAGTGCCGTGCAGCGCTCGATGGTCCAGATGGATGGAGTGGAGGATGGCTGGTTGATGGACACCCCACGCAAACACGGCTACAGCGCCAACAAGGAGGAGGTGGAGTAATGTTTTGGGCTGGAATCATGGGGAGAGAGATTGTCGGCCCCTTTAGGGTCCCTGAAGGCGCTAAAGATGAACTCCATAATGTATGTGGATTTTCTCAAACAGCACTTCCTGCCATGGTTCAAGAAGAAGAACCGTGTATTTCAAAGCAAGATCATTTTTTTGCATGATAATGCACCATCTCATGCTGCACATAAAACATCTACATCTCTGGCTGATATGGGCATAAATGGGGACAAACTTATGGTGTGACCCCCATGCTCCCCTGACCTCTACCCCATTCAGAACCTCTGGAGCATCATCAAAAGGAGTGTCTATGATGGCGGGAGGCAGTTCACATCTAAGCAACAGTTCTGGGAGGGTATTCTGTCCTCATGCAAAACAATTGAAGCAGAAACCATCCAAAACTTGAAAAATTCAAAGGACAAGAGAGTTCAGAATCTCCTTTCGAACAAGGGGTCCTATGTGAAAATGTAACATCACCTAGAATAAAGTTTTGAGTTGAAAACTGTTTGATTTCAGTTTCAAATAACCTGCTAATGCTTATAATTTCAAAAATGACCATTTTTTTGGTCTTTATTAAAGTGAAAAGGTTGATCGAAAAGTTTGGCGGATCTAAGAGTGTAGCAACCCAGTAGTCATGATTAGTGTTGAGCCACCCCCGTAGTGTTCGAGTTCGGTTCGGTTCGTCGAACACCCGTGTGTTCGCCGAACTGTTCGTCGAACTGTTCGTCGAACACCTTCGAACACCGTTAAAACCAATGGCAGGCAAACAAAAACACATAGAAACACATAGAAAACACCTTCAAAGGTGTCCAAAAGCTGACAAACTGCTCAGAAGACACAACTAACACATGGAAAAGTGACAAGTACATATAGTCATGCGAAAAGAAAAGAGGTGGAGGAGTAAAAGGAGGGGGAGACACAGATATAGGCATGTCATGCCCTTCTAAAATCCAAAAAGTGAGAAGCCGAGACGCCCAGTCCGCTCCTGCCCGTGCCACCTCCGTGTCGCCGGGTTTGTGCCAGAGCTGCGGTGAACCCTGACGGCCAGCCCCCCTCTCCCAATACTGGTGCCTGTCCGCTGGTGGGTCGAGAGAGCCCCCCTGTGGTGGAGGCAGCTCTAAGCTTTTTAATTTAAATTGTCCCTCTAATTTGAATGAATACACTTTAAATCCATTTACAAGGATCTATTGGAGGGCAAGTCTCATGCCAGCAGCCGCGTAATTCCAGCTCCACTAGCGTCCACTAAAGCTGCTGCAGTTAAAAAGCTTTTATAAGGATCGAGCTCGGCTGTCCACTGCAAGGCATCCTAGTGCCAGTCCCAGCCCCTATGCCTTGGGGTGCCTCCTGATGCTCTTCACTAAGTATCCCGTGGTCCCGAAGCATTTCCTTTGAAAAAATTAAGTGTCCAAACTACAGGTGGTGTAGCTTGCTTAACAGCCGGGATAATCCGCTGACTAGCAGACACTGCTACTAGGCACAAAGTATTTCCTGGGCTAGATGCAGTTAAAAATTTGTAAGTAGATACTCTCGTTGGATGCTGAGAAAGCATTCCATAGAGTCTCCTGGCACGCCATATATGATTCTCTTAAAAAGCTTGGGGTAGGGTTCTAGGGGACCCTTTTATAGCCAAAATCACGGCCCTGTATCACAATACGTCACCTAGGCTGAAGATAAATGGAACTGTAGCACCGAAGGCTCGGTTGCTACAGACGTATTGCACCTCACCCAGAGGTGTGATATCTCACTCTCAGATAAGGATGGAGTGTGGATCAGGACCCGACACCTGCATGCATTACACCACATTGCCGTGGGGCAGGGCGACCAATATGCCCCTGAGATGGGCACGACAGTCCCTGTCCCTGGCTGGAGTGGGGGGAGGGAACACTGAGGAAGGGGAACCCTGCAGTGCAGGAGCAGGGAGGAAGCAGTTCCTGGGTGCATTGAGAAGGGAGTATAAAAGGTGGGCACCATCTTAGTTCAGTGCAGAGAAGTCTGAGCAGAAGTGGCAGGGAGCAGGGGCTCTGCATGAGCTCTGCTCCGGAGGCGGGCCTAGTAACAGAGGCCCAGGCCTGCAAGAGGGAGAAGGAAGGAAGAGGAGCGGAGAAGGCTCCAGGAACGAGGAATGAAGGGATCCCAGGGGTGCGGACGGGCGAGTCGCCACCGCACGCCCGAATCCACCTGCGTGGAGGGGTCAGGCCAAAGGGGGAGACCGGTCCCCGAACTAGTGGAGGCAGGAAACGACCCTCAGCTAGAAACCGGAGGCTCTGACATTTTATGTGGCGCAGCCCCTTGCTCCACCCGCTAGGAAGGCACCACATAGGGTCAGGGAAACTGGCGCCAAGTTTACCAAGAGGAGGCCCGAGGCAGCCGGACAGAAGTGTTGGTAAGAAAGGCCAGACAAAGGACACACAAAGGGGGTCCTGTGAAGCGCTCCAAAGTAATCTGGGAGTTGTCTGAGCCCCTCACCTGGTGAGCACAGTACGACGTGGGCAGCCGTTACCTGCAGACGTGGTCTGGATAATAAGAACTGTGAGTAAAGGCCCTGAACTGCATCACTGACTCCGTGTCGTTACTGCTGCTGCCCTGCACCATCACCCCCATCCTCCGCATACACTGCCCTGAGGCTATACTCCTCCCGTGGGGAGTTATGCTACGCTCTGCTGCACCCACAACACCAGCCTTAGCGGTCTGCCCTGTAGCGGCGGTTCACTCTGACCGCAATCCACGGGTGGCGTAGTCGGACATTTAAACATCAAAACCACATAAATAGTTCCGCCACTGGTTTGACCGCCCTGAGGCACGGAACCGGATCGCCGCCACGAAGACTACAACCACCAGCATCCACCAAAAAGGGTCCAGCTCCGGGTGTCCCAAGGCCCAGGGGGTGCGTCGGAACATTTTCATCACCTTTCACAATCACCAATGGGACAAGGCAGGGATGTCCTCTGTCCCCTCTCTTATACATCCTAGTGACGGAGCACCTGCTCTCATCAATTCGCCATAACCCCAATATTAGGTGGATTGAGGTTGGAGGCACCGAGTACAAGTGCTCTCTATTTGCTGATGATGTCCTAGTATATATCACTCAATCACATATATCCATCCCTGCTGTTATGGCTGAAATAGATCACTTTGTTACATGGTAAAATTTTAAAATCAATGCAGCGAAGTCTGAGGCCCTCGATGTCTCCCTCCCTAAATCCATATAGGATTCCATCCAGTCCAACTTTCCCTTTGCCTGGCCCTCACAGGGTATCAAATACTTAGGAATTCCTATTCATAGAGACCTCTCCCATCTATGTTATCTTAATTTTGGGCCCTTTATTGAACAATTCCATACAGACCACGGTTGGCAAGTTAGAACTGTAAGATTCACTACGTGAACCACTGGTGTTTTGTGGAAAAGCACATGTACACCGCGTTCCAAATTATTATGCAAAAAGTGTTTAGGAGTGATAAGGGAAGAATTTGTTTGTTTGTCAGTTAAACTCATTGATGGTGATGTGTGTCAGGGCTCTTTATATCACTGTAAGCAATTGCAGACACCTGTGCTAATTAGTTTGGCAGGTGTGTCCAATGAAAGGCAAGACTACTTAAGAATGCTCTCTCACATTATTAAGCAGCCTACATTTTCTGCCAAAATGGGAAAGAAAAAGGATGTGTCGGCTGCTGAGAAGCAACAAATTGTGGAGTGTTTAGGTCAAGGCATGACTACAATCAACATTGTGCGATGATCAGGATGAAGTGTCTTGGCAATCAAGAAGTATGTAGCTGATTCACAGTACACACGTGTGCGTGCTGATAAGGGCAAATTGAGGACTCTTTCCTACAGGCAATTACGTCAGGTTGAAACAGCAGCGGCAAAAAAGCCTTGTCATAGCAGCAGACAAGTTTTTGAAGCTGCTTGTGCCTCCAACGTCCCCCGAACAACAAGATGCAGGGTCCTTCAGAGGTTTGCAGCTGTGCATATGCCATCCTGTCGACCTCCTCTATCCACTTCACACAAGCAGAAACGGCTCCAGTGGGCCAAACATTACATGAAGACTGATTTCAAAACTGTTTTGTTCACGGATGAGTGCCGTGCAGCGCTCGATGGTCCAGATGAATGGAGTGGAGGATGGCTGGTTGATGGACACCCCACGCAAACACGGCTACAGCGCCAACAAGGAGGAGGTGGAGTAATGTTTTGGGCTGGAATCATGGGGAGAGAGATTGTCGGCCCCTTTAGGATCCCTGAAGGCGCTAAAGATGAACTCCATAATGTATGTGGATTTTCTCAAACAGCACTTCCTGCCATGGTTCAAGAAGAAGAACCGTGTATTTCACAGCAAGATCATTTTTCTGCATGATAATGCACCATCTCATGCTGCACATAAAACATCTGCATCTCTGGCTGATATGGGCATAAAAGGGGACAAACTTATGGTGTGACCCCCATGCTCCCCTGACCTCTACCCCATTCAGAACCTTTGGAGCATCATTAAAAGGAGTGTCTATGATGGCGGGAGGCAGTTCACATCTAAGCAACAGCTCTGGGAGGGTATTCTGTCCTCATGCAAAACAATTGAAGCAGAAACCATCCAAAACCTGACAAATTCAATGGACGAGAGAGTTCAGAAGCTCCTTTCGAACAAGGGGTCCTATGTGAAAATGTAACATCACCTAGAATAAAGTTTTGAGTTGAAAACTGTTTGATTTCAGTTTCTAACAACCTGCTAATGCTTATAATTTCAAAAATGACCATTTTTTTTGGTCTTTATTAAAATGAAAAGGTTGATCGAAAAGTTTGGGGGATCTAAGAGTGTGGCAACCCAGTAGTCATGATTACTTCGAATTCTGACAATATGAGGGTCATGCTGCAGGTAGTGCAGCAAGAAGGCACTTATGTGTCTTGCGCATCGCGGAGCCCCAAAATTATTTTCCGGGCTAGATGCAGCTAAAAATTATTTTTAATTTTAAATCTGGTGAAGCTTATTATAGATGGCCTAATAGGATCAGTGCTGCACACTGCTACAAAGCCCAAATTATTTTCCAGTCAAGATACAGATAAACATGATTAGTAATTTGAAAGCTTAAAACGGTTGGTAGGGTGATTTTAACCAATCATCAAGCTTTTATTCTCCCCAGGATGACACAGGGGTAGAAAAGTCGTTTCGGATCCATGATTTGTTCATCTTTATGAACGTGAGTCTGTCTACATTATCAGTGGAGAGCCGCGTGCGCTTATCTGTCAGCACACCACCAGCAGCGCTGAACACACGTTCAGACAGAACGCTGGCTGCGGGGCATGACAAGATCTCCAAGGCGTAAGTGGCTAGCTCCGGCCATTTATCCAGATTGGAAGCCCAAAAAGAGCAAGGGTCCAGTGACACAGTCGTGGCTTCAATGTTTACTTGGAGATACTCCTGTACCATCGTCTCTAGGTGTTGACTATGTGTCAGACTTCTTGTCTCCTGTGGCCTTGCAAAGAATGGGCTAAAAAAGTGGTGAAATGATTCCGCAAAATTGATGTTACCAGCAGATACTGTGGTTCTGTTACGGTTTGAGTGCTGAACACTTGACGGTCCCACGGTTGGCAAGTTGGAACTGTGAGATTCACTACGTGCACCACTGGTATTTTGTGGAAAAGCACATGTAAGATTCTGCAACAGTCTCTGCTGATACTCCTGCATGCGTGCATCCCTTTCTATGGCAGGAATAATTTCTGCAAATTTACTTTTGTACCGGGGATCTAACAGTGTGGCAACCCAGTAGTCAGGATTATTTCTAATTCTCACAATTCGAGGGTCATGTTGCAGGTAGTGCAGCAAGAAGGCACTCATGTGTGTTGCACATCCAGGAGCACCAAGTCCCTGTTGTGTTGGTGGCGAGGTAGCAATCATGCTTCCTTCCTCTGTCCTCTCCCCCCAACCTCGCACAACAGAAATGTGATCAAGGTCTCCCTCATCTGATGAGTCTTCCATCAGTTCGTCCTCCACTTCTTCCTGGGCTCCTGCACCTTCCTCACTAGTTTGGCTGCTACCATGCGCCCTGGTAAAATCATCTTCCCCACCCTCACATGCCTGCCGCCTTGGTGCTGCCGACCGTCTGGACCTTGCAGATGTTAGCCCTTCTGCATACAACTCCTCCTCCTCTACTTCCTCCACCTCCTCTTGTGCCACCACCTGACTCCGAATTCTGTTTAACATGTGCTCCAGCATGTAAATCACCGGAATAGTCATGCTGATAATGGCATCGTCAGCACTAAACATCTTCGTCGCCATTTCAAAACTGTGCAGAAGAGTGCATAGGTCCCTGATCTGAGACCACTCCTCCAGCGTGATTTGCCCCACCTCTGAATCTCGTTGGCCCAGGCTATACGTCAGAACGTATTGCACGAGGGCTTGTCGGTGCTGCCACAGTCGCTGCAACATGTGCAGAGTTGAATTCCACCGGGTAGGCACATCGCATTTTAGCCGGTGAAGTGGCAGGCCCAACGACTTCTGTAGAGATGTAAGTCGCTGAGCTGCGGGATGCGAACGGCGGAAGTGAGCACACAGCGACCGTGCCCTCTGCAGAAGGCCATCTAGTCTGGGATAGTGGGCTAAAAATTGCTGGACAACCAGGTTCAACACGTGAGCCATACAAGGCACGTGTGTGACATTGCCCCGGCGAAGGGCCGCACCCAGGTTTGCAGCATTGTCGCACACGGCCTTCCCTGGTTTCAGGTCCAGTGGAGACAACCATTCATGAAATTGGTTCTCCAGAGCTGACCACAACTCCTCAGCTGTGTGACTCACATTTCCCAAGACATTTCAATGTAAAAACCGCCTGATGACGTTGAGCCCTACTGCCAGCATAGTAAGGAGGTGTGCAGGATCCCTTCTGCGCAGTTAGAAAGCTTGTGGCATGACCAGACAGGCTTTGGGTGCAGGTGGAAGACCGAGAGGAGGTTGAGGAGGCAGAAGCAGTGGAGGAAAAATGACATAAAGAGGATTGACGCACAACTCGTGGGGACGGCAAGACTTGGACAGCAGCCCCTTGTCCTGCTGTCACCATAGTTACCCAGTGCCCAGTCAGCGACATGTTACGCCCCTGTCCATGCCTACTCGTCCAAGTGTCTGTGGTGAAATGCACCCTGTCACACACAGAGTTTCTCAAAGAAGCGGTGATGTTGTGTGCGACATGCTGGTGGAGCACAGGCACACCTTTCTTTGAGAAGTAGTGCCGACTGGGCATCTGGTACTGGGGCACTGCGACGGACATAAGGTCTCGAAAATCCTCTGTGTCCACCAGGCGGAAAGGCAGCATTTCTGTAGCCAAGAGCTTGCAGATGGTGAAATTCAACCTCTTAGCTTTCTCATGGCTAGGAGGAAATGGTCTTTTACTTGTCCACATCTGAGGGACCGAGGGCTGGCTATTGTGCTTAGACGGGGTTGATAAGGGTGTCCCCGGCAAACTGCCGGTCTGTGAGGAAGATGCAGGCGGACATGTTAGGTTGCCTTGATCTAAAGGTGGTGCTATCGATGTCGGACAGCGCTCAAGACCAGCTGGTGTTACCACCTCCAAAGAAAATGATGACCTGCCAATCACGCTGGCTGTTGCGGGTAAAGAGGTGGCAGGTCTGCGCCCCAAAACAGGTGTGACTGCTGTCCCCCCAGTCACAGAGGATGAAGAGGCCGCGGATGCACAAGATATGGCAGACGGTGGTTGGCCCGGCCGGCTAGACCGCATTGTAGCACACTGAGCTTCCCACTGCAACTTATGCTTCATGTCCATGTGCCGGTTCATGCATGAAGTACTCAAACTATGTATTTTTTGGCCTCTACTTAGCTTTTGCTGACAAATGTTACAGATAACACGAGTTGGGTCATTTTTATCGATCTGAAAAAATGCCCAGGCTATGCAAGGCTTAGCACCCATGCGACCTGAAGAGCCACCACGACTTGTGGTGAGAGGCAGAGTTGTGTTTGAGGATGCAGTTGTTGACGTGCTTCCAGTACTACGTCTCTGTCCAGGAAGGCGCAACCTGACCTCGTCGTCACTAGCATCTTCCTCCACCTCCTCTGCTGACCTCATCTCTTGGCTGACTGTGGGTTGACAGTAAGTGGGATCTCCGACCTCATCATCATCACCCTGTGCGTTATCACACCCGTCGTCCTCAGAGCCAACCTGTTCCTGCCCTGACAAAAAACTAAAGTTGTCGCTCCAATCAGGTATTTGAGTCTTATCATCGTCTTCCTCATTGTCTCCACCAACAGGAGTTACAGTTTGGGAATGAGGGTCTACATTATGGTCAGAACCTTCTGCGTCTGGTCCTGGATCCGACTCATAAAGATTCTGGGCATCAGTGCAGATCATTTCCTCGTCTGGATTCACAGAAGCGCTGGAGTCGACCTCTGATTCCCAGGCTATAGTATGAGTAAACAGCTCTGCAGACTCAACCATCTGTTCTACCTCATACTCAGACGGGCAGCTGGAGATTTGGGAGCTGTGAGGAAGCAAGTGCGATTTGGGTGACACCTTTGAGGACTGGAGTATTTGTGATGTTGAAGTTGATGTGGAGGAGAGGCCACTTAAAGGAGCACTTGATATCCGTTGAAGCACCTGCTGTTTTTGTGCCTCATCTGGAATTTGTAGCGATTGGCGTGGCCGTAAGAAAGGGATCTTATCACATTGTCCGCTAAAAGAAGTAGACATTTTAGTTTGGCTGGAAGATGGTCTTTCTTCTGCACCTACCCCACGGACACAACCTTTTTTCCCCTTCCCAACACGCCTATTCCCCTTTCCACCAGCAGCAGGCCTTTTTCCACTCATTTTGGTGGTTAACTAATTCACAACTCTGGAGATGTTTGCACAAAAAAACAATGGATGGGAACCGAGCAGAGCTGAGTGGCCAAACTGTGGTATTAGGCCAAAACTATTGGCTGGGTTAGATGCAGAAAAAAATTATTTTTAATTTGCAACCTGATGGAGGTCAGTATAGATGGACTAATAGACCAAGTCCCACACACCGCTAGAAGCCCAAATATTTTTTCAGAGCTAGATGCAGAAAATTTTTTTATTCAATTTGCAACCTGATGGAGGTCAGTATAGATGGACTAATAGACCAAGTCCCACACACTGCTAGAAGCCCAAATATTTTTTCAGAGCTAGATGCAGAAAAAAATTATTTTTAATTTGCAACCTGATGGAGGTCAGTATAGATGGACTAATAGACCAAGTCCCACACACTGCTAGAAGCCCAAATATTTTTTCAGAGCTAGATGCAGAAAAAAATTATTTTTAATTTGCAAACTGATGGAGGTCAGTATAGATGGACTAATAGACCAAGTCCCACACACCGCTAGAAGCCCAAATATTTTTTCAGAGCTAGATGCAGAAAAAAATTATATTCAATTTGCACCCTGCTGGAGGTCAGTATAGAAGGACTAATAGAACAAGTCCCACACACTGCTAGAAGCCCAAATATTTTTTCAGAGCTAAATGAAGAAAAAAATTATTTTTAATTTGCAACCTGATGGAGGTCAGTATAGATGGACTAATAGACCAAGTCCCACACACTGCTAGAAGCCCAAATATTTTTTCAGAGCTAGATGCAGAAAAAAATTATTTTTAATTTGCAACCTGATGGAGGTCAGTATAGATGGACTAATAGACCAAGTCCCACACACTGCTAGAAGCCCAAATATTTTTTCAGAGCTAGATGCAGAAAAAAATTATTTTTAATTTGCAACCTGATGGAGGTCAGTATAGATGGACTAATAGACCAAGTCCCACACACTGCTAGAAGCCCAAATATTTTTTCAGAGCTAGATGCAGAAAAAAAATATTTTTAATTTGCAACCTGATGGAGGTCAGTATAGATGGACTAATAGAACAAGTCCCACACGCTGCTAGAAGCCCAAATATTTTTTCAGAGCTAGATGCAGAAAAAAATTATTTTTAATTTGCAACCTGATGGAGGTCAGTATAGATGGACTAATAGACCAAGTCCCACACACTGCTAGAAGCCCAAATATTTTTTCAGAGCTAGATGCAGAAAAAAATTATTTTTAATTTGCAACCTGATGGAGGTCAGTATAGATGGACTAATAGACCAAGTCCCACACACCGCTAGAAGCCCAAATATTTTTTCAGAGCTAGATGCAGAAAAAAATTATATTCAATTTGCACCCTGCTGGAGGTCAGTATAGAAGGACTAATAGAACAAGTCCCACACACTGCTAGAAGCCCAAATATTTTTTCAGAGCTAAATGAAAAAAAAAATTATTTTTAATTTGCAACCTGATGGAGGTCAGTATAGATGGACTAATAGACCAAGTCCCACACACTGCTAGAAGCCCAAATATTTTTTCAGAGCTAGATGCAGAAAAAAGTTATTTTTAATTTGCAACCTGATGGAGGTCAGTATAGATGGACTAATAGACCAAGTCCCACACACCGCTAGAAGCCCAAATATTTTTTCAGAGCTAGATGCAGAAAAAAATTATATTCAATTTGCAACCTGCTGGAGGTCAGTATAGAAGGACTAATAGAACAAGTCCCACACACTGCTAGAAGCCCAAATATTTTTTCAGAGCTAAATGAAGAAAAAAATTATTTTTAATTTGCAACCTGATGGAGGTCAGTATAGATGGACTAATAGACCAAGTCCCACACACTGCTAGAAGCCCAAATATTTTTTCAGAGCTAGATGCAGAAAAAAATTATATTCAGTTTGCAACCTGATGGAGGTCAGTATAGATGGACTAATAGAATGATGCTATGCCCAAAAGATTTTACTTCACTAGGTGCAGTAAAAAAATTGGTATTCTATACACAGGTGGTATATCTTGCAACACAGATAGGCTACTCCACTGACTAACACACTCTGCAATAGGCCAAAAAGGATTAGCTTTGCTAGATTCAGCCAAATGCTGTGAAAAAAACTTGCACAGCACTGGCACAGACCTGCCTGGCAAAAACTGATAGGAACTGATGTAACCTAGTCCTGAAAAGGACTCCAATTACAATAAGTCTTTACTCCCACAATCTATCTATTTAAGAGCACAGACCTGCCTGATAAAAGTCGTAGGAAATGCTGTAACCTAGTCCTTAAAAGGACTGCAATCACAACTATTCCCTACTCCCAAGCTATCTGTATATTTGTGCGAAAATTGGCTTGAAATTAACAAGGTATAGCGCACACAGCAACAGCGGTGCCGTCTAACACGCAGCTGCAGCAGTGAGAAAATGGTGGCGACGGGGAAAATGGCTTGGTCTTATAGGGCAAGGACATGTGACATACACTGCCAATCACACATGCCCTTGCTTTTGTGAAAAAAAGCACTTCGCTCCGTGTGTGCGCTGCTGATAGGCTGACAGATTGCACCTCCCCACTGCAAATGCGGGAAAGAGAAAAAAAAATGGAGATCTTCATTGTTCCTGCAGAGATCCATCCCCTGCCCCTCCCCCCGCCCCGCTGTACACTCAAACTGCGTATTAACATTAATTTTCATCATTACTGAGAAAAAATCCAGTTATGATTTTGGTGCACGAACAGTTATCGAACATAACCTCGAACAGCCGAATTTTTCTCAAATTGTTCGTGTTCGCCGACCGGCTCGAACACCGCCCAAAACAGCTCGAATTTGAGATTGGCGAACAGTTCGAGTAGAACAACGCTCATCTCTAGTCATGATTACTTCGAATTCTGACAATATGAGGGTTATGTTGCAGGTAGTGCAGCAAGAAGGCACTTATGTGTCTTGCGCATCTCGGAGCCCCAAAATTATTTTCCGGGCTAGATGCAGCTAAAAATTATTATTAATTTTAAATCTGGTGGAGCTTAGTATAGATGGCCTAATAGGATCAGTGCTGCACACTGCTACAAAGCCCAAATTATTTTCCAGCCAAGATACAGATAAACATGATTAGTAATTTTAAATCTGGTGGAGCTTATTATAGATGGCCTAATAGAATCAGTGCTGCACACTGCTACAAAGCCCAAATTATTTTCCAGCCAAGATACAGATAAACATGATTAGTAATTTGAAAGCTTAAAACGGTTAGTAGGGTGATTTTAACCAATCATCCATCTTTTACTCTCCCCAGGATGACACAGGGGTAGAAAAGTCGTTTCGGATCCATGATTTGTTCATCTTTATGAACGTGAGTCTGTCTACATTATCATTGGAGAGCCGCGTGCGCTTATCTGTCAGCACACCACCAGCATCGCTGAACACACGTTCAGACAGAACGCTGGCTGCGGGGCATGACAAGATCTCCAAGGCGTAAGTGGCTAGCTCCGGCCATTTATCCAGATTGGAAGCCCAAAAAGAGCAAGGGTCCAGTGACACAGTCATGGCTTCAATGTTTACTTGGAGATACTCCTGTACCATCGTCTCTAGGCGTTGACTATGTGTCAGACTTCTTGTCTCCTGTGGCCTTGCAAAGGATGGGCTAAAAAAGTGGTGAAATGATTGCGCAAAATTGATGTTACCAGCAGATACTGTGAGTCTGTTATGGTTTGAGTGCTGAACACTTGACAGTCCCACGGTTGGCAAGTTGGAACTGTGAGATTCACTACGTGCATCACTGGTGTTTTGTGGAAAAGCACATGTAAGATTCTGCAACAGTCTCTGCTGATACTCCTGCATGCGTGCATCCCTTTCTATGGCAGGAATAATTTCTGCAAATTTACTTTTGTACCGGGGATCTAACAGTGTGGCAACCCAGTAGTCAGGATTATTTCTAATTCTCCCAATTCGAGGGTCATGTTGCAGGTAGTGCAGCAAGAAGGCACTCATGTGTGTTGCGCATCCAGGAGCACCAAGTCCCTGTTGTGTGGGTGGCGAGGTAACAATCATGCTTCCTTCCTCTGTCCTCTCCCCCCAACCTCGCACAACAGAAATGTGATCAAGGTCTCCCTCATCTGATGAGTCTTCCATCAGTTCATCCTCCACTTCTTCCTGGGATCCTGCACCTTCCTCACTAGTTTGGCTGCTACCATGCGCCCTGGTAAAACCATCTCCCCCACCCTCACATGCCTGCCGCCTTGGTGCTGCCGACCGTCTTGACCTTGCAGATGTTAGCCCTTCCGCATACAACTCCTCCTCCTCTACTTCCTCCACCTCCTCTTGTGCCACCACCTGACTCCGAATTCTGTTTAACATGTGCTCCAGCATGTAAATCACCGGAATAGTCATGCTGATAATGGCATCGTCAGCACTAAACATCTTCGTCGCCATTTCAAAACTGTGCAGAAGGGTGCATAGGTCCCTGATCTGAGAACACTCCTCCAGCGTGATTTGCCCCACCTCTGGATCTCGTTGGCCCAGGCTATACGTCAGAACGTATTGCACCAGGGCTTGTCGGTGCTGCCACAGTCGCTGCAACATGTGCAGAGTTGAATTCCACCGGGTAGGCACATCGCATTTTAGCCGGTGAAGTGGCAGGCCCAACGGCTTCTGTAGAGATGTAAGTCGCTGAGCTGCGGGATGCGAACGGCGGAAGTGAGCACACAGCGACCGTGCCCTCTGCAGAAGGCCATCTAGTCTGGGATAGTGGGCTAAAAATTGCTGGACAACCAGGTTCAACACGTGAGCCATACAAGGCACGTGTGTGACATTGCCCTGGCGAAGGGCCGCACCCAGGTTTGCAGCATTGTCGCACACGGCCTTCCCTGGTTTCAGGTCCAGTGAAGACAACCATTCATGAAATTGGTTCTCCAGAGCTGACCACAACTCCTCAGCTGTGTGACTCAGATTTCCCAGACATTTCAAAGTAAAAACCGCCTGATGACGTTGAGCCCTACTTCCAGCATAGTAAGGAGGTGTGCAGGATCCCTTCTGTGCAGTTAGAAAGCTTGTGGCATGACCAGACAGGCTTTGGGTGCAGGTGGAAGACTGAGAGGAGGTTGAGGAGGCAGAAGCAGTGGAGGATCTTTGACATAAAGAGGATTGACGCACAACTCGTGGGGACGGCAAGACTTGGACAGCAGCCCCTTGTCCTGCTGTCACCATAGTTACCCAGTGCCCAGTCAGCGACATGTAACGCCCCTGTCCATGCCTACTCGTCCAAGTGTCTGTGGTGAAATGCACCCTGTCACACACAGAGTTTCTCAAAGAAGCGGTGATGCTGTGTGCGACATGCTGGTGGAGCCAGGCACACCTTTCTTTGAGAAGTAGTGCCGACTGGGCATCTGGTACTGGGGCACTGCGACGGACATAAGGTCTCGAAAATCCTCTGTGTCCACCAGGCGGAAAGGCAGCATTTCTGTAGTCAAGAGATTGCAGATGGTGAAATTCAACCTCTTAGCTTTCTCATGGCTAGGAGGAAATGGTCTTTTACTTGTCCACATCTGAGGGACCGAGGGCTGGCTATTGTGCTTAGACGGGGTTGATAAGGGTGTCCCCGGCAAACTGCCGGTCTGTGAGGAAGATGCAGGTGGACATGTTAGGTTGCCTTGATCCAAAGGTGGTGCTATCGATGTCGGACAGCGCTCAACAAAAGCTGGTGTTACCACCTCCAAAGAAAATGATGACCTGCCAATCACGCTGGCTGTTGCGGGTAAAGAGGTGGCAGGTCTGCGCCCCAAAACAGGTGTGACTGCTGTCCCCCCAGTCACAGAGGATGAAGAGGCCGCGGATGCACAAGATATGGCAGATGGTGGTTGGCCCGGCCGGCTAGGCCGCATTGTAGCACACTGAGCTTCCCACTGCAACTTATGCTTCATGTCCATGTGCCGGTTCATGCATGAAGTACTCAAACTATGTATTTTTTGGCCTCTAATTAGCTTTTGCTGACAAATGTTACAGATAACACGAGTTGGGTCATCTTTATTGATCTGAAAAAATGCCCAGGCTATGCAAGGCTTAGCACCCATGCGACCTGAAGAGCCACCACGACTTGTGGTGAGAGGCAGAGTTGTGTTTGAGGATGCAGTTGTTGACGTGCTTCCAGTACTACGTCTCTGTCCAGGAAGGCGCAACCTGACCTCGTCGTCACTAGCATCTTCCTCCACCTCCTCTGCTGACCTCATCTCTTGGCTGACTGTGGGTTGACAGTAAGTGGGATCTCCAACCTCATCATCATCACCCTGTGCGTTTTCACACCCGTCGTCCTCAGAGCCAACCTGTTCCTGCCCTGACAAAAAACTAAAGTTGTCGCTCCAATCAGGTATTTGAGTCTCATCATCGTCTTCCTCATTGTCTCCACCAACAGGAGTTACAGTTTGGGAATGAGGGTCTACATTGTGGTCAGAACCTTCTGCGTCTGGTCCTGGATCCGACTCATAAAGATTCTGGGCATCAGTGCAGATCATTTCCTCGTCTGGATTCACAGAAGCGCTGGAGTCGACCTCTGATTCCCAGGCTATAGTATGAGTAAACAGCTCTGCAGACTCAACCATCTGTTCTACCTCATACTCAGACGGGCAGCTGGAGATTTAGGAGCTGTGAGGAAGCAAGTGCGATTGGGGTGACACCTTTGAGGACTGGAGTATTTGTGATGTTGAAGTTGATGTGGAGGAGAGCCCACTTAAAGGAGCACTTGATATCCGTTGAAGCACCTGCTGTTTTTGTGCCTCATCTGGAATTTGTAGCGATTGGCGTGGCCGTAAGAAAGGGATCTTATCACATTGTCCGCTAAAAGAAGTAGACATTTTAGTTTGGCTGGAAGATGGTCTTTCTTCTGCAGATGTTACTGTTGCTTTAACACCTACCCCACGGACACAACCTTTTTTCGTCTTCCCAACACGCCTATTCCCCTTTCCACCAGCAGCAGGCCTTTTTCCACTCATTTTGGTGGTTAACTAATTCACAACTCTGGAGTTGTTTGCACAAAAAAACAATGGATGGGAACCGAGCAGAGCTGAGTGGCCAAACTGTGGTATTAGGCCAAAACTATTGGCTGGGTAAGATACAGAAAAAAATTATATTCAATTTGCAACCTGATGGAGGTCAGTATAGATGGACTAATAGAACAAGTCCCACACACAGCTAGAAGCCCAAATATTTTTTCAGAGGTAGATGCAGAAAAAAAATATTCAGTTTGCAACATGATGGAGGTCAGTATAGATGGACTAATAGAGAAAGTCCCACACACTGCTAGAAGGCCAAATATTTTTTCAGAGCTAGATGCAGAAAAAAATTATATTCAGTTTGCAACCTGATGGAGGTCTGTATAGATGGTAATAGAACAAGTCCCACACACAGCTAGAAGCCCAATATTTTTTCAGAGGTAGATGCAGAAAAAAATATATTCAGTTTGCAACCTGATGGAGGTCAGTATAGATGGACTAATACAACAAGTCCCACACACTGCTAGAAGGCCAAATATTTTTTCAGAGCTAGATGCAGAAAAAAATTATATTCAGTTTGCAACCAGATGGAGGTCTGTATAGATGGTAATAGAACAAGTCCCACACACAGCTAGAAGCCCAATATTTTTTCAGAGGTAGATGCAGAAAAAAATATATTCAGTTTGCAACCTGATGGAGGTCAGTATAGATGGACTAATACAACAAGTCCCACACACAGCTAGAAGCCCAATATTTTTTCAGAGCTAGATGCAGAAAAAAATTATACTCAATTTGCAACCTGATGGAGTTCAGTATAGATGGAGTAATAGAACAAGTCCCACACACAGCTAGAAGCCCAAATATTTTTTCAGAGCTAGAGGCAGATAAAAATTATTTTTAATTTGCAACCTGATGGAGGTCAGTATAGATGGACTAATAGAGAAAGTCCCACACACTGCTAGAAGGCCAAATATTTTTTCAGAGCTAGATGCAGAAAAAAATTATATTCAGTTTGCAACCTGATGGAGGTCAGTATAGATGGATAATAGAGAAAGTCCCACACACTGCTAGAAGGCCAAATATTTTTTCAGAGCTAGATGCAGAAAAAAATTATATTCAGTTTGCAACCTGATGGAGGTCAGTATAGATGGACTAATAGAGAAAGTCCCACACACTGCTAGAAGGCCAAATATTTTTTCAGAGCTAGATGCAGAAAAAAATTATATTCAGTTTGCAACCTGATGGAGGTCTGTATAGATGGATTAATAGAACAATCCCACACACAGCTAGAAGCCCAATATTTTTTCAGAGGTAGATGCAGAAAAAAATATATTCAGTTTGCAACCTGATGGAGGTCAGTATAGATGGACTAATACAACAAGTCCCACACACAGCTGGAAGCCCAATATTTTTTCAGAGCTAGATGCAGAAAAAAATTATATTCAATTTGCAACCTGATGGAGGTCAGTATAGATGGAGTAATAGAACAAGTCCCACACATAGCTAGAAGCCCAAATATTTTTTCAGAGCTAGATGCAGATAAAAATTATTTTTAATTTGCAACCTGATGGAGGTCAGTATAGATGGACTAATAGAGAAAGTCCCACACACTGCTAGAAGGCCAAATATTTTTTCAGAGCTAGATGTAGAAAAAAATTATATTCAGTTTGCAACCTGATGGAGGTCAGTATAGATGGACTAATAGAGAAAGTCCCACACACTGCTAGACGGCCAAATATTTTTTCAGATCTAGATGCAGAAAAAAATTATATTCAGTTTGCAACCTGATGGAGGTCAGTATAGATGGACTAATAGAGAAAGTCCCACACACTGCTAGAAGCCCAAATATTTTTTCAGATCTAGATGCAGAAAAAAATTATATTCAGTTTGCAACCTGATGGAGGTCTGTATAGATGGATTAATAGAACAAGTCCCACACACAGCTAGAAGCCCAATATTTTTTCAGAGGTAGATGCAGAAAAAAATCTATTCAGTTTGCAACCTGATGGAGGTCAGTATAGATGGACTAATACAACAAGTCCCACACACAGCTAGAAGCCCAATATTTTTTCAGAGCTAGATGCAGAAAAAAATTATATTCAGTTTGCAACCTGATGGAGGTCAGTATAGATGGAGTAATAGAACAAGTCCCACACACAGATAGAAGCCCAAATATTTTTTCAGAGCTAGATGCAGATAAAAATTATTTTTAATTTGCAACCTGATGGAGGTCAGTATAGATGGACTAATAGAGAAAGTCCCGCACACTGCTAGAAGGCCAAATATTTTTTCAGAGCTAGATGCAGAAAAAAATTATATTCAGTTTGCAACCTGATGGAGGTCAGTATAGATGGACTAATAGAGAAAGTCCCACACACAGCTAGAAGCCCAAATATTTTTTCAGAGCTAGATGCACATAAAAATTATTTTTAATTTGCAACCTGATGGAGGTCAGTATAGATGGACTAATAGAGAAAGTCCCACACACTGCTAGAAGGCCAAATATTTTTTCAGAGCTAGATGCAGAAAAAAATTATATTCAGTTTGCAACCTGATGGAGGTCAGTATAGATGGACTAATAGAGAAAGTCCCACACACTGCTAGAAGGCCAAATATTTTTTCAGAGCTAGATGCAGAAAAAAATTATATTGAGTTTGCAACCTGATGGAGGTCAGTATAGATGGACTAATAGAGAAAGTCCCACACACTGCTAGAAGGCCAAATATTTTTTCAGAGCTAGATGCAGAAAAAATTATATTCAGTTTGCAACCTGATGGAGGTCAGTATAGATGGACTAATATAGAAAGTCCCACACACTGCTAGAAGGCCAAATATTTTTTCAGAGCTAGATGCAGAAAAAAATTATTTTCAGTTTGCAACCTGATGGAGGTCTGTATAGATGGATTAAGAGAACAATTCCCACACACAGCTACAAGCCCAATATTTTTTCAGAGCTAGATGCAGAAAAAAATTATATTCAGTTTGCAACCTGATGGAGGTCTGTATAGATGGATTAATAGAACAAGTCCCACACACAGCTAGAAGCCCAATATTTTTTCAGAGGTAGATGCAGAAAAAAATATATTCGGTTTGCAACCTGATGGAGGTCAGTATAGATGGACTAATACAACAAGTCCCACACACAGCTAGAAGCACAATATTTTTTCAGAGCTAGATGCAGAAAAAAATTATATTCAATTTGCAACCTGATGGAGGTCAGTATAGATGGAGTAATAGAACAAGTCCCACACACAGCTAGAAGCCCAAATATTTTTTCAGAGGTAGATGCAGAAAAAAATTATTTTCAGTTTGCAACCTGATGGAGGTCTGTATAGATGGATTAATAGAACAATTCCCACACACAGCTACAAGCCCAATATTTTTTCAGAGGTAGATGCAGAAAAAAATATATTCAGTTTGCAACCTGATGGAGGTCAGTATAGATGGACTAATAGAGAAAGTCCCACACACTGCTAGAAGGCCAAATATTTTTTCAGAGCTAGATGCAGAAAAAAATTATATTCAATTTGCAACCTGATGGAGGTCAGTATAGATGGACTAATAGAATGATGCTATGCCCAATAGATTTTACTTCACTAGGTGCAGTAAAAAAATTGGTATTCTATACACAGGTGGTATATCTTGCTACACAAATAGGCTACTCCACTGACTAACACACTCTGCAATAGGCCAAAAAGGATTAGCTTTGCTAGATTCAGCCAAATGCTGTGAAAAAAACTTGCACAGCACTGGCACAGACCTGCCTGGCAAAAACTGATAGGAACTGATGTAACCTAGTCCTGAAAAGGACTCCAATTACAATTAGTCTTTACTCCCACAACCTATCTATTTAAGAGCACAGACCTGCCTGATAAAAGTCGTAGGAAATGCTGTAACCTAGTCCTTAAAAGGACTGCAATCACAACTATTCCCTACTCCCAAGCTATCTGTAGATTTGTGCGAAAATTGGCTTGAAATTAACAAGGTATAGCGCACACAGCAACAGCGGTGCCGTCTAACACGCAGCTGCAGCAGTGAGAAAATGGTGGTGACGGGGAAAATGGCTTGGTCTTATAGGGCAAGGACATGTGACATACACTGCCAATGACACATGCCTTTGCTTGTGTGAAAAAAAACACTTCGCTCCGTGTGTGCGCTACTGAAAGGCTGACAGATTGCACCTCCCCACTGTAAATGCGGGAAAGAGAAAAAAAAATGGAGATCTTCATTATTCCTGCAGAGATCCATCCCCTGCCCCTCCCCCCACCCCGCTGTACACTCAAACTGCGTATTAACATTAATTTTCATCATTACTGAGAAAAAATCCAGTTATGATTTTGGTGCACGAACAGTTATCGAACATAACCTCGAACAGCCGAATTTTTCTCAAATCGTTCGTGTTCGCCGAACGGCTCGAACACCAGCCAAAACAGCTCGAATTTGAGATTGGCGAACAGTTCGAGTAGAACAACGCTCATCTCTACTCCTGGCCTGCCCTGCCACTAGCGTTTTGTCAGAGCTATTTTTTTGTGCCGCCGGGGGCATTATAACTGATAGGCGCATCCGCCTGTTAACTGAAAGGCTACCTCATAAATAAGAACAAGGGCCAATTTGGTCCAGACATCTGAACACCACCGTATGATAGCAGAAGAATATAATGTCAAATCCAGTGTTTTTTTGGGGGGGTCTTTTCCCATGCACCTCTTCACACCCAGACATAGGTATACACTTCCTGAATTTGTCTATTTTCTGTTCTTCTCCTCATCCTCCACCACCACATCACCAGGGTAAACGTAGCATAATTTTTTTTAAGGTTGTTTTTGATGCTAGTAGGAAATTTTTTTAGAGGCCCACCTCTAACATTCTGTATGTTATACAGTGTATTCATGTATACCCCAAGGGGTAAATGTTTTTCAGCCCCTGTACTTAGTGCACAGGCATTACCAGTGTAGGAGACCCATTCCTTAACAATATGAAAAGAAGATCTGTCCGGCGATGATATTGCTAATAAAAATCCATTTCTCTTTATTGAATAAAACTTAAAAGATAATCCAGTGGATACAATCAAGAGGAACTAACATCACAGTAAAAGATAATGCCTTACCAACACCAGGTCATATTATCTGATGTAACGAGTCGAAGCGCATTGATCTGGATCCCCATGGAGGGTGCATGGTAGTTGCTCTTGATTGTATCCACTGGATTATCTTTTACATTTTATTCAATAAAGAGAAATGGATTTCTATTAGCAATTTCGTTACCCCTTAGACCTCAGTCCAGAGCCTCTCACCTAGCCAAATCAGTTCTCATACTTTGCACTGACGAGGGCCAACAGCCCGAAACACCGTGTCTGTAAATTGAGATTCTTATTTGGCTTTTATCTAAAGTCATATTGCACGACTCGTTAAATTGATTGTGACTTGTAGGATTGCTGCTTCCAATAGGTGGCGCTATAGAGTACAAGTCCTCTTTTTCTTTGAAGAGGCAATTTGCATATTAGCAATATCATCGCTGGACAGATCTTCTTTTCCTGCTGTGCATATGCTTGACCCAAACCAGGGCGGTTCCATGTGATGACTCTCCAAGGAAGATCTACTCACTGGTAAGCTGACTCTCCCTACCCCTATTTTACTTTGTGCTTCCATGCACTCCTTAACAATGGTAACAATTTTTTTAATTAGGACTGTGAAGAAAGCACCAGAGAGATCCCGCAGAATCCTACCGCTGCCACCACTTGTGAAGGATCCACACCTCGCCACTGACCTTACGTCACAATTACGTCAGATGTAACATGTTATACGGATCTGCCCTTTGCACCAACGTGATGTTTCTCACCCCCTAGGGGACACGTAAGGTCAGATTGGTACAGTTATACACTGACACACCCTGTAAGCATGGGTACAGTAAGTCACCGGGAGTGAGAAGAGGTGGCCCACTCAGTCACTGACGTGGCACCACGCTCTTTCACACCCCTGACAGGCTGAGAGACCCTTTCCACTGACCCCAGTGAAACAGAACCTTGTCGGCCTGGTAGAGCTGCTACCATTTTCTATTAGATATAATGGGACTTATATTGGGCCAGAAACCAGGCACGGTAGCATATTTGTTGGACCGAACAATGGACGTGAGGATTCATGGATCAAGATAAAAGAGCAGCCCAAGGTTAAATTATATATTTAATTGCCTTAAGGGCACACTAGACAATACACTATATACATAAGGATTATACATACACAATGATCAGAGATGCAAACACAATAGTAGTGGTACAAAAGATATAAGCAGTTATTAAGAGTCAGTTACCAGTCAGATGGAAGGCTTGGCTTGCGGGGAGAGGCGCTGCCACATGGGAGGCTTGTGGGTCCCTCTCTACCTTCTGTGAATTCCCTCACACGATGTGTCATCGTGACCTCCCCAGAGAAAAAGCACTGGGCTAGGGTTGCAGGAGCTTTTAACCTCTCTGGATCACTCCCATTACTGCCTCCTGGCTGGATCTAAATCTCCTCCCCTGACTTCCCTCAGGTAAAAATCCAAAAAACTAAAATGGGTTATACTTCCTTAATGGATGGTCTTAGGGAGCCGCTTCAGGTGTCATCGGATCCAGCCAGGCCCTTGCTACGCATGGAGGCCAAACACAGTGGCCCTAGGGGTTTATGAGGTGCTGTGCCTGGTATCTCCCCATCCCTATGCGCTAGACAGGGCTGGAAGCCAGGGTGACATTCCCCATTCTCTTGGGATCTCGAAAATCTAGGTTATGAATAACTAGGACATACGGTAATCCCATAACTCGGTATGGAATTATAATTGTCTGACACAAAGGGAAGGAGGCATGGCTTGGATCTCCAGGGAGTCTTCCTAAAACAGCTCCTTAGCTGGGAGCTGCTGGGAGATATTTTTCACTCACTGTCTCACTGCCCCCTCCCTTCTTCTTAGCTGCAGAAGTGTCCGGTTACAGCTGTACACTGTAGACCTTTATAATCCCCTGCCAAACAGGACACAATGATTGACATGGGATTATTTCTCCAATATTCTTCACAAGGACCTCCTCTATGTCTCTTCAAAGGGGAATTGGAGTGCGTCCAATTTTTGGCGGCCTTGCAGTCACTGCATTGGTATTACGACTTTAGGAGACTAACTCCTTATTAATGGGAACAATTTTTTTAATTAGGCCCTCCTCGACTTCTCTTCAAAGGGGTGCTGAATTGCGCCCAAATTTTTGGCAGTCCTTGAACTTTCTGCATATGCAACAACAGTATAGGAGACGCACTCCTTAATAATGGGAACAACAAAGCATAGCCAGCTGATGGCCCTCTAACAATAGTTAGGAACGACTGCTGGCCAACTAACAATAGTAAGGGCCACCTGATGGCCTTGAAAAATAGGCTTTTTGACTTTCACATCCCCTCCTTCACAAATGAAACAGGATGTGTCTGATCATGTCTCACACACCACATGGCGAGATAAGGCAGTAAAATGTTAAAATTACATTTACCGGTGAATGTACTTTTCACCATTGAAAGCAGTGCAAAAACACATCAAAAATGCTACGTGTGAACATAGCCCAAGGTGTGGAAGAGCATTTTTGTTTTTAGTTATTTATTTTGCCATATATACAAGTCATTAGCCTGGAAAGAATGTTCCTTAACATTTTTTTTCCAGGAAAATCTATTTTCCCTTTGTTTTTGTATATTTTATTGTGAGTCTGTAAAATTGGCGTAATACTCTGACAACATTGTTAACAGCAGTGACCTGAGAGTCAGAGATGATTTCAAGGGTCTTCATCATGCTGTTCCAATATCATTTTAGCACTGTTCCCATTGATTTGGCCAATTTTTAGCACCCTCCAAGCACCCGAGCATTACGATTTGCTTGACCCGAGCAACAAGCACCAGAGCATTTGAGTGCTTGCTCATCACTACTAGCTCCTTATCTTATGTATGGTAAGTGCTGCCTAATGGGGGAATTCATAGGTGTACACCAAGAAACTGGGGAATAGAAGTTGCACATTTTCAAACAATGTGTACCTGTCAAACCTTGCCAACCCTGCCGAGAAGCAGCTCTAGCTAAGAAAAGTGTGTGGGAAGGTTCCTGGACACTCTTTGGCTGCTTTTTTACTGAGGGAGAAAACCCATGCAAGCACTTGCTGTTGATTTGTTCATTGTGCTTCCCAAAAATTGCACTAAGGCTCAGCTCACATTTATCCTGCACACTACGCTGATCACTTACACTGGAGTTTCCATGTAAATCTCCGAAATACGTGATTTAATCAGAACCTCCGGTTCTGTCGGGGGTTTCATCTGTTACGTCACTCGGAGATTTAGATAGAAACCCCGATTTAAGTGCTCAGCATTAGAGCGCAGGATATATGTGATCCAAAATGTTATGTAAAATGTTCCCAATAAAATCTTCAACTCAATCCACAAAATAGCCCCCACTCAGGTGCATCATCTGTCAATGGAAATATAGGGGGCTTCCACGTTACTGGTAGTACAAAGGCTCTGGAAAAGCGCTATGGCTCCATGCCTCCAAAAAGAAATTCAGCAAATTCTGTGCTCCCAAATCCAAATGACTCCTCCCTCCTGAGCCCCAGTGTGTCTAAACCACATTTACCACCCACACGTTTGGCATTTCTGTTGCTTAATTTACGGGTGCATGTCTCCAGAAACACAAGCTGGGCATAACGTACTGTTGAGTACAACATACTGGTCACTACAATGGCAGTTTGTAATTTTCATTCAGCAACATCAACTACTGCTTGTTTCTGGAAAACACACATGGACTCAACATCATCTTTACACCTGTAGATAAGTTCCCAAAGGGGTATAATTTCCAAAATGGGGCAACTTGAGGAGGGATTTCGCTCTTCTAGCACTTAGGAGCTCTGTATATGGAGTGCACAAACAATTCTAGGAAAATCTGTGCTCCTGGATGCAAATAGCGCTCATTCCCTCTCGAGTCTCGCTTTATAGCTAAGCAGTACTGTACAGTTACATATGGGGTATGTCTTCATTCAGCAGAAATTGTGGGATAAATTTTGCTGCCATTTTTACCAATTTCCCAGTGTGAAAATATAAAATCTGGGTCTAAAACAAAATTTTGGTGGTAAAAATGTAATTATTTTTTTCTTCACTATAAAACGCTGTGACAGAATTAGCACACCTGTGGTGTCAATATGATCACAGCATTCCTAGATGAATTGAGAAGTGTAGTTTGTAAAATTGTGTCATTTATAGGGGATTTGACTTTTCTGTCACCTCAGGGGCTCAGGCAATGTGACATGGCACACCGTCCTGGGACCTGTATTGTTCAACATCTTTATCAATGATTTAGATGAAGGAATTGAGGGTAAACTGATTAAATTTGCTGATGACACAAAGCTAGGAGGGATAGCTAATACTAGAGAAGAGAGAGAGAGGATTCAAAAAGACCTAAATAAACTGGAGCAGTGGGCAGCAACCAACAGAATGGATTTTAACAGGGAAAAATGCAAAGTACTACATCTGGGCAATAAAAATGAAAAAAGCATATACAGAATGGGAGGAATAGAGCTAAGCAACAGTACATGTGAAAAAGACTTAGGTATACTAATAGATCATAGACTGAACATGAGTCAACAGTGTGATGCAGCAGCAAAAAAGGCAAATACAATTCTGGGATGTATTAACAGAAGCATACAGTCTAGATCACGGGAAGTCATTATCGGTCTTTACTCCTCTTTGGTCAGACCTCATCTGGAATACTGTGTACAGTTTTGGGCACCACATTTTAAAAAAGACATAGACAAACTGGAGCAAGTTCAGAGAAGAGCGACCAGAATGGTGACTGGTCTGCAAACCATGTCCTATGAGGAACGGTTGCAGGATTTGGGAATGTTTAGCTTGCAAAAAAGAAGACTTAGAGGAGACTTAATAGCTGTCTACAAATATGTCAAGGGCTGTCACATTGTAGAAGGATCATCTTTATTCTCATTTGCACAAGGAAAGACTAGAAGCAATGGGATGAAACTAAATGGGAGGAGACACAGATTAGATATTAGAAAAAACTTTTTGACAGTTAGGGTGATTAATGAGTGGAACAGGCTGCCACGAGAGGTGGTGAGTTCCCCTTCAATGGACGTCTTCAAACAGAGGCTGGACAGACATCTGTCTGAGATGATCTAGTGAATCCTGCT
This sequence comes from Phyllobates terribilis, assembly GCF_046119375.1. Classification (NCBI taxonomy): domain Eukaryota; kingdom Metazoa; phylum Chordata; class Amphibia; order Anura; family Dendrobatidae; genus Phyllobates; species Phyllobates terribilis. The sequence goes on from NW_027362762.1 coordinate 898,787,216, forward strand.
TTGAGCAGGGGGTTGGACCAGATGACCCAGGAGGTTCCTTCCAACTCTACCATTCTATGATTCTATGATTCAAACCAGTCCAGGAAAATCTGAACTTCAATATGGTGCTTCTTCCATTCTGAGCTTTGCACTGTGTCTCAAAAGTAGTTTTCAACCACAAATGAGGTATCAGCATACTCAGGAGAAATTGCACAACAAATTTTGGGGTCTATTTTCTCCTGCTATCCTTGTGAAAATGAAAATATTTGGGGCTAAAAACATTTTAACCAGGGATTGAAGCTTGAAGAGGACAATTTGCATATTCCAGGTGCCTTCTGGGAAAAGCGAAGAGTCTCCTTCAGCTAGAAGATTGTTGGGTACAGCCGGGACCAGCTGCTTGGAAAGCATCGCCAAACCGCACGCCTGACGGCACGCGAATTTGTTTAATTTGTTTGTCCTAGGGTATCACAAGAAAGAAGACAGACATCAAGTCAGCAGGGACAAGGAGCAGCATGGCAGATGTGACAACCTACATGGTGAGCTGCAACATGTGCTACATGTTCACAGATCGACCAGAAGCTGAAACCAACTTCACCTGCCAGAAGTGTAGACTACTGGCTCTTTTAGAAGAAAAGGTGCGGGGACTGGAAGAAAGAATTGCGACATTAAAACTCATCAAGGAAAATGAAGACTTCCTGGACAGAACAGAAGCGTCACTACTGGTCACGGAAAGTCAAGGAAGCATCAGAGAACCTCCAGAGGCAGACAAGTGGAGGCAAGTGACCAAAAGAAGCAAGAAGACCATGGAGACACCACCAACCACACAACTGAGAAACAGATTCCAAGGACTAGTGGAGGACGAAGATGGCACACCTAAGGATGAGGAACTACCAGCAAGCAAAAAAGGAAAGAGCACCCAGAAACACCCAGAAGCGACAAGAAAAAGGACAGCCAAGAAGGGAAGAAGAGTGGTGGTGGTGGGAGACTCACTACTAAGAGGAACAGAAGCAGCTATCTGCAGACCGGACATAACCGCAAGAGAAGTATGCTGCCTCCCAGGGGCGAAGATCAAGGATGTTACCGATAGGATACCGAAGCTCATCAGTTCCAAGGATGTCCACCCATTTCTTCTGATACATGTTGGCACCAATGACACGGCAAAGAAGGACCTACCGACAATCTGCAAGGACTTTGAAGCATTGGGGAAGAAAGTTAAAGAACTGGATGCGCAGGTAGTTTTTTCTTCTATCCTTCCAGTAGATGGGCATGGCGTCAGGAGATGGAACAGGATCCTTGAGGTGAACAACTGGCTGAGACGATGGTGCAGACAACAAGGATTTGGATTCCTGGACCACGGTGTGAATTACCTCTATGACGGACTCCTTGCCAGAGACGGACTACACCTCAACAAACCCGGGAAACACACATTCGCCAGGAGACTCGCAACACTCATCAGAAGGGCGTTAAACTAGAAGAAGAGGGGATGGGAAGAAAAACGCCGGACACGATCATGCAACCAGAGAACATACTAATGAAAGATATGAAGTGCGACAAAGAAGGTCCAAGACAAGATACTTGGAAGGGAGGTAAGAAAATTTCTAATACAATCCACAGGGAGAAGATTGGAACAAAACAAAATCGTGTAAACTGCATGCTAGCAAATGCCAGGAGCCTGACAAACAAGATGGATGAACTGGAAGCAGAAATATCTACAGGTAACTATGACATAGTGGGAATAACCGAGACATGGTTAGATGAAAGCTATGACTGGGCAGTTAACTTACAGGGTTACAGTCTGTTTAGAAGGGATCGAAGAAGTCGGAAAGGGGGTGGAGTCTGTCTATATGTAAAGACGTGTCTAAAGCCTACAATACGGGAGGATGTATGGGAGGGAAATGAGGAGGTCGAGTCCTTATGGGTGGAGATACATGGGGCAAAAAACAATAATAAAATTATCATAGGAGTCTGTTATAAACCACCAAATATAGCAGAAGCCACGGAAAGTCTATTAATGAGACAAATAGACGAAGTAGCAAAAAATAATGAGGTGCTTATTATGGGGGACTTCAACTACCCCGATATAGACTGGGAAACCGAAAGCTGTAGATCTCAGAAAGGAAACAGGTTTCTGTCAATTATCAAAGACAATTATTTGTCACAACTTGTGCAGGAACCAACTAGAGGGACGGCCCTTTTAGACTTAATATTAACTAACAGGCCAGACAGAATAACTGAGGTGCAGGTCGGGGGGCACCTGGGAAATAGTGACCACAACATTATACAATTCCACATGTGCTTCAGTAGGGTGCCCAGCAAGGGAGTCACAAAAACACTGAACTTCAGGAGGGCAAAGTTTGATCAGCTAAGAGATGCCCTTCACCTTACAGACTGGGATAGTATCTTTAGTAATAGGAGCACGGATAGAAAATGGGACATTTTCAAAACAGTCCTACATAGTCACTGTAGAAAGTCCATACCTTATGGGAATAAAAGGGCTAGGAATAGGAGGAAGCCAATGTGGCTAAATAAGGAAGTCAAGAGGGCAATGAAAAACAAAAAAAGGGCTTTCGGTAAATTTAAACAAGAAGGCAGCGAGGAAGCGCTAATATCTTATAGGGAAAAAAACAAAATCTGTAAGAAACAAATAAGAATAGCAAAAGAGGAGACAGAGAGACTAATTGCCAAGGAAAGTAAAACGTATCCCAAACTGTTCTTTAACTATATAAACAGTAAAAGGATTAAAACTGATGGTGTTGGCCCATTGAAAAATAACCTGGGTAAAATCATAGAGGGCGATGAGGGTAAAGCAAACCTACTCAATAGCTTCTTCTCCACTGTTTTCACAAAAGAAAACAATTTATCGGAGGAAATGCAGAGTGATAAAGTAAATCCTCCGCTAAATATCACCCACCTAACCCAGGGGGAAGTTCAGAAACGCCTAAATAATATCAAAATAGACAAGTCACCAGGCCCAGATGACATACACCCCCGGGTACTAAAAGAATTAAGTAATGTGATAGACAGGCCGCTGTATCTTATATTCAAGCACTCTTTATGGACAGGGACTGTCCCACTAGACTGGCGCCAAGCAAATGTGGTACCAATATTCAAAAAGGGGTCTAAAAGTGACCCTGGGAACTATAGACCAGTCAGCTTAACGTCTGTTGTGGGTAAAATGTTTGAAGGATTTCTTAGAGATGCTATTGTAGAATATCTTAATGATAATAACTGTCTAACTCCATATCAACATGGATTCATGAGGGATCGCTCCTGCCAAACAAACCTGATCGCCTTCTACGAGGAGGTGAGCTCACAGCTGGACCGGGGAGAGTCAGTGGATGTTGTATACCTTGACTTCTCCAAAGCGTTTGATACCGTGCCACACAAAAGGTTGGTATATAAAATGAGAATGCTAGGTCTGGGGGATAATGTGTGCAAGTGGGTAAATAGCTGGCTGAGTGATAGAAAGCAGAGGGTGGTTATCAATGGAGTAAGCTCAGGGTGTGTCAGGGTTACTAGCGGGGTGCCTCAAGGGTCTGTCTTGGGCCCTATATTATTTAATATATTTATTAATGATCTAGTGGAAGGGTTGCATAGTAAAATAGCAATATTTGCAGATGATACTAAACTTTGTAAAGTAGTTAATACAGATGAGGACAGGGCACAGCTACAGGAGGATTTAGATAAATTGGGGAGTTGGGCCAAAAAATGGCAAATGGGGTTAAATGCCGATAAATGTAAGGTCATGCACATGGGAAAGAAAAACAGCAGTCACCCATACATATTAAATGGGAAACCGTTGGGGAAATCTGACATGGAGAAGGACCTGGGCGTCTTGGTTAACAGCAAATTAAATTGGAGTGCCCAGTGTCAGGCAGCAGCTGCGAAGGCAAATAGAGTCATGGCATGCATCAGAAGAGGAATAGGGGCATATGATGAGAACATTGTTCTTCCTCTGTATAAAGCGCTGGTAAGGCCGCACTTAGAATATTGTGCACAGTTCTGGGCTCCGGTGCTCAGGAAAGACATATTGGAGCTAGAGAGGGTACAAAGGAGGGCGACTAAGGTAATAAAGGGAATGGAGGGACTAGAATACCCAGAGAGGTTGTCAAAATTAGGCCTATTTACATTGGAAAAGAGAAGGCTTAGGGGAGACCTCATAAACATGTATAAATACATCAGGGGGCAGTACAGAGATCTCTCACATGACCTGTTTATACCAAGGATGGTGACAAAGACGAGGGGGCACACTATGCGTCTGGAGGAAAGGAGGTTCCTGCACCAGCATAGAAGGGGATTCTTTACGGTCAGAGCCGTGAGACTCTGGAACTCTCTGGGAGAGGAAGTGGTGATGTCCAACTCACTTAAAGAGTTCAAGAGAGGCCTGGACGCCTTTCTTGAGAACAATAAAATTACATCTTATGCTTAGTGATAGTTAATTAATCCAGGGATTTAATCTTACTGCCAGATTGGTGTCGGGAAGTGAATTTTTCCTCAGTGATGTAAATTGGCCTATACCTCATGGTTTTTTGTTGCCTTCCCCTGGATCAACGCTGCGGAATAGCTGCAGTGCACAAGAAATAGGCTGAACTGGATGGACGCTTGTCTTTTTTCGGCCTTATAAACTATGTAAATATGTAACTATTTTTATGTACAAAAATATTTTTTTGATTTTCACAGCTCAACGTAAAATTCTATGAAGCACCAGTGGGTTCAAAGTGCTCACTACCTGTTAAAAAAAATTTCTTGAGGGGTCTAGTTTAAAAAATGGAGTCCCTTGTGGAGGGTTTCTACTATTTAGGCATATTAGGGGCTGTCCAAATGCGACATGACACCCCCAGACCATTCCATCAAAATCTGCATTCCAAAGCATCAATCCTTTCATTCTGTGCCCAAACAGTAGTTTTTCCCCATACATGGAATATCGGTGTACCTAGGAGAAGTTGCACAACAAATTGTATGGTGAATTTTCTCCTGTTACCCTTGGAAAATAAAAAATTGGGGCTAAAAGAACATTTTTGTCAGAAAAATTAATTTTTTTATTTTCCCGGCTCAACTTTACAAACTTCTGTAAATCACCTGAGGGTTCAATATGCTCTCCACACATTTAAATAAGTTCCGTGAGGTTTCTAGTTTCCAAAATGGAGTCACTTGTGGGGGTTTTCTACTCTTTAGGCACATCAGGTGCTCTCCAAATGCAATATGGCGTCCGCTAATGATTTCAGCAAATTTTGCATTCAAATAGTCGAATGGTGCTCCTTCCCTATTAAGCTCTATCATGTACTCGTGCAGTAGTTTTCCTCCATATATTGGTTATCGGCGTACTCAGGAGAATTTGCACAGCAAACTGTACAATGCATTTTCTCGTTACTCTTGAGAAATTAAAAAAAATTCTGCCTAAATAAATTTTTTGTGAAAAAAAGTTAAATATTCATTTTTCCTTCCACATTCCATTAATTCCTGTGTAGCACCTGAAGGGTTAATAAACTTCTTGAATGTGGTTTTGAGCACATTAAGGGGTGCCGTTTTTAGAATGTGTCAATTTGGGTATTTTCTTTCATATAGACCCCTCAAAGTCCCTTCAAATGTGATGTGTTCCCTAAAAAAATAATTTTGTAAATGTTGTTGGAAAAATGAGAAATTGCTGGTCAACTTTTAACCTTTCTAATTTCCTAACCCCCAAAAAAATATGTTTCAAAAATTGTGCTGCTGTAAAGTAGACATATGGGAAATGTTATTTATTAACTATTTTGTGTGACGTAACTTTGATTTAAGGGCATAAAAATTAAAAGTTTGAAAAATTCTAAAGTTTCTAATTTTTTACCAAGTACTGATTTTTTCAAAAATAAACGCAAGTCATATTGAATAAATGTTACCATTATTATGAAGTACATTATGTCATGAATAAAACAATCTCATAATCAGTGGGATCCATTGAAGCATTCCAGAGTTATTACCACATAAAGTGACACTGATCAGAATTGAAAAAATTTGCCCAGTCAGGAAGGAGGCTCGGGGGTGAAAGGGTTAAAAAGGAGTCTGTCTCCAGGTATTTGCTACCCCATCAAAGTGCAGTAGGATATCAGGTAGAAATCCTGATTCCAGTGATGTGTCACTTACTGGGCTGCGTGTAGCATTTTCCTTTTATAAAATCACTGTTTTATCTGCTCCAGAACTAAGAGTTCCTGATTCCTGAGCTCTGTATAACCCTGCCAAGAACACCAACTGACTGACAGCTTTCTGTTTATGCTGTGCATAGGCAGAAAACTAACGATCAATGGTGGGGGAAAGGTTATAAAAAACTCATACATATGGAGGACTACATGGCATTAGATTTACTAATCATTTGGTAATAATTAGTGATGAGTGAGCACTAAAATGCTCGGGTACTTGTTGCTCGCGTTGAGCAAATTGGAATGCTCGAGTGCTCAGTCCGAGCAATGAGCCTAATGTAAGTCTAATGGGAAACTCGAGCATTTTTTCGGCGACCCCTACCCAGGCGGTCAGCAGAGGACCTGAAAATTGCCCAAATCGATGGAAACAGTGCTCAAATGACATGGGAACAGCATGGGGAAGACCCCTGAAAGCATCTCTGATTCCCAGGTCACAGATGTCAACAATGATGTCAGAGGTATTACGCCACTTTTACGGACTCACAATAAAGCATAAAAAATGAAACCAAAATGGATTTTCCTGGGAAAAAATGTTAAAGAACATCCTTTCCAGGGTAATGTCTTGTGTATAAGACAAAATAAATATACAAAAACAAAAATGCTCCTCCACACCTTGGGCTATATTCAGACGTAGCGCATTTGATGCGTTTTTGCACATTTGCATTGATCGCAACGGTAAAAAATACATTCACCGGTAAATGTAATTTTAACATTTTACAACATTATCTGGCCATGTGGTGTGTGAGACATCAAAAGACACATCCTGTTTAATTTATGAAGGAGGGACTCTGAAAGTCACAAAGACTATTTTTATAGGGCCAGAAGTTGGCCCTCACTATTGTAACAGGGCCATCAGCCGGCTATGCTTTTTTGTTCCCATTATTAAAGAGTGGGTCTCCTATACTGCTATTGAGTTTGCAGTGACTGCAAGGGCTGTCAAAAATTCGGATGCACCCCAATACCCCTTTGAAGAGACATAGAGGAGGGCCTGAGTAAAAAAAATGTTCCCATTATAAAGGAGTGGGTCTCCTATAGGGGTAATGCTCATGCAGTGACTGCAAGGGCTACCAAAATTTGGGAAAAACCCCAATAACAATTTAAAATCACATAGAGGTGGGCCACAGTAACGGCATGTTCCCATTAGAAAGGAGCAGTTCTGCTATCCAGTAATAGGGTATGCAGTGAGTACAAGCGCTGCCAAATTTAGGGAATACCCAAATAACAATTTAAAGACACATAGAGGTGGGCCACAGTAATGATATGTTCATATTAGAAAGAAGTAGGTCTGCTATCCAGTTATTGGGTATGCAGTACGTACAAGGGTGTCACGTCAGATGTGGGAAAGACTTAGTGAAACACAAAGGGAAAAGGGAAAGGGAGCCCAGACTATAGGGAAAGGGGGAAGGGGAGACCTCCTAGTCAGGTCTAGTGTCACTCTGTCTCAACTACCATCCCTATATTGGCTCTTCACCAATCGCCGCACGCATGCCTCGCCCTGACTTTCCCTGGTGCATGGCTAAGGCTAGGGATGGGAGGAGATGAGCAATAGTCGATCTCCACTAAACTCTATAGACAACAAGGGTAGACATACTGGGGGGATTGCTTAGCTTTAGACGACTCCAGACAAATGCGCACACAGCCTCAAGCTCCAGAGAGGACGAAGTACTGCTCTTGCTAAAGCCTCACAAGTAGTAAAGAATATCGCTGGCACCTCCCTCTCAGAAACACCAGGTATTTATAGACCCAGGCCATGGAGCTAATTAAGCCAGAAGGAGGTAGCCGCTGGGTCCTAGAGACAGCCTCTAAAAAGATGTCTGTAATGCCAAACGTAGAGATCTCCTGCAAACAATTGCTGGGCAACTGTCTGTCACCTCTGACACACAGGTGACAAAGGGCTGTTAAAATTTAGGAAAAACCCCAATAACAATTTAAAGACACATAGGGGTGGTCCTCAGTAACAACATGTTCCTAGAAAGGAGCTGTTCTGCTATCCAGTTATAGGGTGTGCAGTGAGTACAACGGCTGCCAAAAATTTGGCGGAACTCCAATGCCCCTTGCAAGAGACGTAGAGGTCAGAGGACCTCCTGAAAAAAAATGTTCCCATTATTAGGAAGTAGGTTTCCAATACTGTTTGCCTATGCAGTGAGTGCAATGGCTGTCAAAAATTTGGATGAACTCCAATGCCCCTTGCAAGAGACGTAGAGGTCGGAGGACCTCCTGAAAACAATATTCCCTTTAATATTAAGTGGGTCTCCCATACTGCTTGCCTATACAGTGAAGCAACAGCTGCCAAAAATTTGGAGGAACTCCAATGCCCCTTGCAAGAGAAGTAGAGGTCGGAGGGCCTCCTGAAAAAAATGTTCCCAATTAATAGCAAGTGGGTCTCCCATACTTCTTGCCTATGCAGTGAATGCAACGGCTGCCAAAAATTTGGAGGCACTCCAATGTCCCTTGCAACAGACATAGAGGTCGAAGGGCCTCCTGAAATTTTTTTCCCATTATTAGGAATTGGGTCTCCCATACTGTTTGCCTATGTAGTGAATGCAATGGCAGCCATAAATTTGAAGGAGCTCCAATGCCCCTTGCAAGGAATGTAGATATGGTGATATGGTAGATATGGAGGTGGAGGATGAGGAGAAGGAGGACAAGAGCAAATAGACAAAATCAGGAAGCATATACCCATGTCTGGGTTTGAGGACAGAGGTGCATGGGAATAGAGTTAGACCTCCCAAAAAAAGACATTGTATTTGAGTTTATGTTACGCTGCTATCATTTGATGGTGTTGAGAAGTCTGGCCCAATCCAGACTGACAATCTAGTTAGTCTGTCAGCATTTTCAGTTGACAGGCGAATGCGCCTATCGGTTATAATTCCACCAGCGTCACTAAAAACTTTCTCTGAAAAAACGCTAGCGGCAGTGCAGTTCAGGACCTCCAAGGCATAGAGAGCCAGTTCATGCCATGTGTCCAGCTTGGATATCCAATAATTATAAGGCACAGAGGAATCACAGAGATCGTTGGTATGGTCGGCAAAGTACTGCCTCAGCATCTTCCCAAACTTTTCCATCCTTGTGAGAGAACCCCACGCCTCAGGGTCTGTGCGATGGGAGGGTCTGAGAAAACTGTCCCAGAACTTTGACAGTGTTCCCCTGCCTCTGTTAGATTGGATTTGTGTCTCTCTCGCCTGTACTGCTTGGTTGTCCAACGAACTGTAACCTCTGCCGCCAGCATTTTCAGATGAAATTTTTTTTAATAATTCCGCAACAAGGGCCTTCTTGTACTACACCATTTTATTTGGCCTGTCCAACACGGGAATAAGAGATATAAAGTTCTTCTTGTAGCGTGGGTCTACAAGTGTCAACAACCAGTAATGACTGTCACCCAAAATTTGGACAAGGCAAGGGTCACGGGAAAGGCAGCATAACATAAACTCAGGCATGTGTGCCATACTGCTAACAGGCAAGATTTCAGTGTCCTCACCAACGACTGACCATGCTCTCCTTCTCATCCTCCTCCTCCCTGTCCTCAGGCCATCCACGCTGAACAGACGGCATGACAGTTGTGGAGGTAGTACCATCTATAGCGCAGGATACTAGCTCCTGTTCTTCTTCCTCCTCCTCCTTTCTCTTATTGTCACCCAATCGACGTTGGGATGAGATGAGGCTGGTCTGTGTGTAATCACCCTGTATGGTTCCTTGCTCCATCTCATCGTGTCCCGCCTGCAATTCATCCTATTTAATTGTGAGCAGAGAGCATTTCAGAAGACAGAGAAGCAGGATGGTGACTCTCATTATGGCGTCATCGCCGCTCACCATCTTGATGGAGTCCTCAAAGTTTTGGAGGATGGTACAGATGTCTGACATCCATGTCCACTCCTGAGATATTATGTGGGGAGTCTGACCAGAATACCGACGGCCTTCTTGATGCTGGTAGTCAACAACTGGTTGTCAACAACTGCCGTCTTCTGCTCCCAAATCCTTCCCAACATCTGCAAAGGAGAGTTCCAACGCGTGGGGACTTTGCACACTAGTCAGTGAGCTGGAAGCTGCAAACACTGCTGAAGCACGGCAATGGCGGCGGAACCTGTAGCTGACTTTTTAAAATGGGCACACTTTGACAAGCAAATCCAGCAGATCTGAGTAAGTTTTGTTAAACCGCTGAACCATGAGATTTAGCACATGGGCCAGGCATGGTATGTGTGTCAGCTCGCCTCACTTCAGAGCCGCCACCAGATTCTGGCCATTGTCACACACGACCATGCCTGGCTGTAGGGTCAGTGGTGTCAGCCACAGATCTGCCAGCTCTTTCAGAGCTGTCCACAACTCTTCAGCGTTGTGTCACCTAAGCATATTAGCTTCAGCACAGCCTGATGTCGCTTGGCTGAAGCAGTGCTGTAGTGCTTCCAGTTTGTGACTGGTGTGGTCATTTTGGAGATGGAGGCTGAAGTGGAGGAGGATGAGGTGCAAGAGCTGTAGAATGTGGGGGCAGCCCTAATTGACCCAGGCCCGCAATCCTCGGCGTCGGAAGGACGTGTTCCGTCCCAAGGTCCGACTAAGTCCCGGCTTCCACTATATTAACTCAGTGTGTGATCAGCGAGATGTACCGTTCCTGCCCACAAGCATTTGTCCATGTGTCTATGGTTAGGTGGACTTTCCCAGTAACTGCATTTTTGAGGGCACAGCTAATGTTGTGGGACATGTACAATGCAGGGACAGCATACCGGGAGAAATAGTGGCGGTTGGGGACCGAGTACCGAGGGACGGCTGCCGCCATCAGATTGCGGCCACCAGACTCCCTGAGTCTAGCAGTCCAGTTAATTGTCAACCATTTAACTTTACAGGACAAGTTTGTGGCCACTAGCTGGGTGAACAGTTTACACTGCAGGTCAGATGTGCATATTATGACAGCGGCGTCCCAGGCTGCAGTCAATTTGCTCGGAGGTCAGGGGACAACGAGCGGATATATGACCTGGGCCGTGGCATTTCCAGCATATAATATCGCCAGCAGGGACCTTTGTCATTACCTTCCCCGCCCCTTTGGACCTAGGACGCCCTACCCCTTTTTGTTATGCCTCTGCCCCCTGTTGGAATACCCAGTATGGAGTGGACTGCCTGCCCAAGGAACCCTCAATGCACCAGCACCATCACATCTACTTCCCCGTCCCTTGCCATGCACCTTGCCCATTTTAAATGGAGGACAAAATTTTCCACGTTCACTACAAATGGCTGGATTTGACCAGCAGTTATATGTGATATGTCTGATGCAGAACCACAGTTTTAAAAACCGGGCCTGTAGTTTACTAATACTATTCTTCACAGTGACCTCATATGAATAGCTTCACTGACACACTGCAACAAAATGCAAATGGAAGCCAGAAATGGCTGAATTTGGAAAGCAGTTATATGTGATAAGTCTGATGTAGAACCACGATTTTAAAAACCAGGCCAGTAGTTTACTAATACTATTCTTCACAGCTACCTTGTGTGAATAGCTTTGCTGACACAATGCAACAAAATGTAAATGGAGGCCAGAAATGGCTGAATTTGGAATGCAGTTATATGTGATACGTCTGATGGAGAACCACGATTTTAAAAAGTGGGCCTGTAGTTTACTAATACTATTCCTCATAGTGACCTCGTGTGAATAGCTTCACTGACACACAGCTACAAAATGTAAATGAAGGCCAGAAATAGCTGAATTTGGAATGCAGTTATATGTGATACATCTGATGGAGAACCACGGTTTTAAATAGAGGGCGTGCAGTTTACTACTACTATTCTTCACAGCGACCTCGTGTGAATAGCTTTGCAGACACACTGCAACAAAATGTAAATGGAAGCCAGAAATGGCTGAATTTGGAACACAGTAATATATGATACGTCTGACGGAGAACCATGGTTTTAAATAGAGGGCCTGTAGTTTACTAATACTATTCTTCACAGAGACCTCTTGTGAATAGCTTCACCGACACACTGCAACAAAATAGAAATGGACGCCAATATTTTCTATGTTCATTTAAAATTTTTGGATTTGTATAGCTGTAATATGGAAAAGATCTTGTTGTATTCTGCAGCGCTAACAAGCAAATGGAGCAAAAAAATTGTGTACTCTGGATTGCATTTTATGCAAATAACCAGGATTAAGATAAAAAAAAAATTGCTCTGGCCCCTGATAGCTGGGGCTATGTCTACAAATATCTGTCACAGCAGCAGCAGACAGAACATGCTATGGACCCTCTTGTGCTGAATGCACTGTAGTCTGCCACATACCCTGCCTCCCTGCCTAACTCCTGGTATCATCACTGAATATATGTAGATGGATTAGTCCTCAGAAGGACTGTTAGTTCAGATGGATATATAGATATATGCTGTGAAATACTTTTACTAACTATAAACAAGCAAATCTCTCGCTGACTCAGCAGCAGCTCTCCCTACTCTGCCTGCTTCTGGGGTAGACTGTGATGAGCCTAGCATCTCCGGGTCTTAAATAGACCTGACGATGCTATGCGGCCAGCCAATCACTGTAATGCCCACAATCAACATGGCTATGGCATTACAGTGCATAGATAGCAATCCTTGCATGTTCATTGGCTCTCTAAAGAGTGCCAAACATGCAGGGCGGGGACTCAAGCTCCCGCCCGAGCAACCCGGAAATACTCGCCGATCGCCGAGCTTGTCGAGCACCGTGATGCTCAGGCGTGTACCGAGTAGTGGCGAGCACGTTGGCTCATCACTAGCAATAATCTCCTGCTGATAAAACAGTGATTTTATCAAAACAAGCATGAGAAATATGACATTATCAAAAATGATCAAATATGACATGATAAAATATGGAGGTACCAATGCACAAAAAGATATAACCTTATGATAGTGTCACACCCAGATCAAAATAGAATGTATTATGATATGTAATACAATGCTAGGAGACACAAGGTACATAGGACCTACAAAAAATACCATAACAAGTAACACAAATCAAAAAATATAATAATATGGAGATAAATATGGCAGGGAAAACAATTGCAAAATATATTCAAAATTAAAATGAGTATACTGGCTAATGTGTAAGAGTAAATGGAGGTAAATGTAAAATGAAGAAGCAAATGGAAAGTCAGTCTTATTAAACTTTGAGATTAGAAGAGATGGCCCACAAAATCTGTGATAGGAGATATCCAACATAATTAACAATCCAATATTCTTAGACCATCAAAGTTCCCTTTTGTTCACACCTAACACCTAATCATTCCAAATATAAAGCACATCATTTATAAATACTGGCCACTACTTTCAAAAACATAGCCAAACTTCCCCAACTTCAAAAACTCTGCTATGTGCCTCAAAAGACCCTGAAATATAAGGGATCAATAAGTTAGTTAAGACCGACATTAGGAGCCCAAGACTACATCCCTTACAACAGCTGCTATGGAACAGAAGGTTGAACATTTTTCCCTGTCTATTGCCCTAGCTATCCTAAGGTTATTAAATCAGATCACATCCTACACCCCAAGACAGGAAGTAAATAGCCCATCAAGGTTTATTACACATGCGAAGCAAATTACATAGTATCTCAAGCCATAAATCCAATAACCAGTGTGGCAATACCTGGCTCCCCAAACCCTATCACATCCACCATGATAGGCATTCTGCTGCACTACATTATTGGTTCATAGAAAAGGTCACAAGTCCAAGAAGGAGAAATACTTATGTTTGGCTACATAAACAAACAGAATACTATTAGATTCACACCTTACCAACTCCAATGCCCAAGATCTTAATCCCCTTATCCACCTATAAGACCAGCCATGGAGTGAAGAAGGCTGAAAAGAATATGCGTGGTGGGGGAAGGAGAAAATATAATTGGGAACTTGAGCTATTAGTGTAAATGTACAATTGTAATTTCTGATATTATAATTTTTCAATTTAAAGAATGTGGTAACAGCCAGCTTCTTTAGCAATCACCTTTTGTGGCTAACCCTCCTTGTGGAGTGTGTCAATGACTGCTTTCTGGGCATCTGTCAAGTTAGCAGTATTCCCCATGATTGTGGAGCCTACTGAAACAGACTAAGGGACCTTTATAAACGCGTAGGAAGCCTTTGCAGGTGTTTTTTGTTAATTATTCTAATTTGCTGAGATAATGACTTTTGTGTTTTCACTGGCTGTAAGCCATAATCATCAACATTAACAGAAATAAACACATGAAATAAATCACTCTGTTTCTAATGACTCTATATAATATATGAGTTTCACTTTTTGGATTGAAGAACTGAAATAAATTAACTTTTTGATGATATTCTAATTTTGTGAGAATCACCTGTATATAGTGCAGTTCATGTAATCTCTGTGTGTGAAATATATGACTCATAAATACATGTCTAAATTTTTTTTGGTCCATCAAAATACTCATGCAGCACATAATATACAGTATTTCCAGGTTGGGATCATAACACTAGTTTCGTGTTTCCCTATAAGTGAAGAAACATGAATGCAAAGTGGAGCACTCCTATATAATTGTTGAACACAAATATATCACTGCTAGAGTAGCCACAAACCACCAAAAAATCTTAAAATATTTTTTTTATTAAAATATAATTAAAAGAGATGGCACATGCATAAAATAGTGTTCTAATAAGGAGCAAAAAAAGTGATGGAGCAACATCAGTATCCCATAACACATATACTGTAGATGAAGCATGATTATGTCTAATTCAGGTTGTAACAATATGGTGAGCTCGCGCAAAGAATCCACTAGTTCATGTGACATATATAGTTATCGCACATAGATGCCCATGTCCATGCACATAGCAGACAGAGATGTATAAATCAATGCCAAATGCACTGCCTACCCATAGTAACATAGTAACATAGTTTTTAAGGTTGAAGGAAGACTAAGTCCATCTAGTCCAACCCATAGCCTAACTTGTTGATTCAGAGGAAGTAAAAAAAAAAACATGTGGCAAACACTAAGCTCCACATTGGGGAAAAAAATCCATACGACAATCAGACAAGTTCCCTGGATCAACGCCCTATCAAGGAATCTAGTATTTATAACCTGTAATATTATACTTTTCAAGAAAGGCATCCATGCCTTTCTTAAATTTTAACAGTGAATCACTCAGTACAACATCATGCGGCAGAGAGTTCCATAGTCTCACTGCTCTTACAGTAAAGAATCCCCGTCTGTGATTATGTTTAAACCTTCTTTCCTCCAGACGTAGAAGATGCCCCCTTGTCCCAGTCTCAGGCCTCAGAGTAAAAAGATCAGTAGAAATGTCTTTGTACTGTCCCCTCATATACTTGTACATAGCAATAAGATCACCCCTAAGCCTTCTTTTTTCCACAGTAAATAACCCCAAGTGTAATAACCTGTCTTGGTATTGCAGACCCCCCAGTCCTCTAATAACCTGGGTTGCTCTTCTCTGCACCCGCTCTAGTTCAGCTATGTCTTTCTTATACACCGGAGACCAGAACTGTACACAGTATTCTAAGTGTGGTCGCACTAATGACTTGTATAGAGGTAAAATTATGTTCTCCTCATGAGCATCTATGCCTCTTTTAATGCATCTCATTATTTTATTTGCCTTTGCAGCAGCAGCCTGTCACTGGCCACTAAACGTGAGCTTGTCGTCCGACAATACACCCAGGTATTTTTCAGTTACAGTTTTGCGCAGTGTATTACAATTAAGCATATAATTATACATTTTATTTCCTCTGCCCAAGTGCATTACCTTACATTTATCCCCATTAAAGCTCATTTGCCATTTATCAGCCCAAGCTTCTAGTTTACATAGATCCTCCTGTAATATAAAATTGTCCTCCTCTGTATTGATTACCCTGCAGAGTTTAGTGTCATCTGCAAATATTGAAATATTACTCTGTATGCCCCCTACAAGGTCATTAATAAATATGTTAAAAAGAAGGGGGCCCAATACTGACCCCTGTGGTACCCCACTGTTAACTGAGACCCAGTCTGAGTGTTTTCCATTAATAACCACCCTTTGTTTCCTATCACTGAGCCAATTCTTAACCCACATACATATATTTTCCCCTATCCCCATTGTTCTCATTTTATGTATCAACCTTTTGTGTGGAACCGTATCAAAAGCTTTTGAAAAGTCCATATACACAACATCCACTGCATTTCCTTGGTCCAGTCCAGAACTTGCCTCCTCATAAAAACTGATCAGATTAGTATGACAGGAACGGTCCCTCGTAAACCCATGTTGATATTGGGTCATGAGGTTATTCTTCTTCAGATACTCTAGTATAGCATCTCTTAGGAAACCCTCCAGGATTTTACCCACAGTAAAGGTTAAGCTTACCGGCCTATAATTTCCAAGTTCAGTTTTTGTCCCCTTTTTGAATATTGGCACCACATTTGCTATACGCCAGTCCTGTGGTACAGACCATGTTATTATGGAATCTTTAAAGATTAAAAATAATGGTCTATCTATGACGTTACTTAATTCCTGCAGTACTCGCGGGTGTATCCCATTCGGGCCCGAGGATTTGTCAACTTTAGTGATTTTTTAGACACCGCCGTACTTCCTGCTGGGTTAAGCAAGTGACATTTACTGGAGAATTTTTGTTATCACTAATCATGTTTTCTGTCATGCGATTTTCTTGTGTAAATACGGTTGAAAAAAAATCATTTAGCATATTGGCTTTTTCCTCATCCTCATCCACCATTTCACCCAGACTATTTTTGAGGGGGCCAACACTATCATTTTTTAGTTTTTTACTATTTATGTAGTTAAAGAATATTTTGGGGTTATTTTTACTTTCTCTGGCAATGATTCTCTTTGCCTCAATCTTCGCTGCCTTGATTTGGTTTTTACATAATTTATTTAATTTTCTATATTTATTTAATGCCTCATCACTACCTACTTGCTTTAGTTCTCTAAATGCTTTCTTTTTGTCACTTATTGCGCCCCTTACAGCTCTATTTAGCCATAGTGGTTTCCTCCTATTTCTAGCATGTTTATTCCCATAGGGTATATATTGTACACAGGTCCTATTCAGGATGTTAATAAATGTCTCCCATTTGCTTTGTGTAGTTTTATGTCTCAGGATATCGTCCCAGTTTATTGCACTAAGTTCATCTCTTAACCGTTGGAAATTTGCCTTCCTGAAGTTTAGTGTCCTTGTAACCCCTCTACTACACATCTTATTAAAGGTTACATGAAAACGTATTATTTTGTGATCACTATTACCCAAGTGACCCCCAACTCATATATTTGATATGCGGTCTGGCCTATTGGTTAATATTAGTTCTAGCAGTGCCCCCCTTCTTGTTGGGTCCTGAACCAGTTGTGAAAGGTAATTGTCTCTCATAGTAGTCAAAAACCTATTTCCTTTGCTTGAACTACATGTTTCTGTCCCCCAATGTATTTCAGGGTAGTTGAAGTCTCCCATAATAATGACTTCTCCTTGAGTCGCTGCTTCATCTATTAGCTTTACGAGGATATTCTCCGCTACTTCCATTATTTTTGGAGACTTATAACAAACTCCTATCAGTATTTTATTATTTTTTCCCCCTCCCCTTATCTCCACCCACAGGGACTCTACATTTTCATTAGATTCACATATATCCTCCCGCAAGACAGGTTTTAAGGATGATTTTACAAATAAACACATCCCCCCCTCGCTTGTTTGTACGGTCATTTCTGAACAGACTATAGCCCTGTAAATTAACTGCCCAGTCATGGCTCTCGCCCAGCCACGTCTCAGATATCCCTACCATGTCATAATTATTTTCCAACAAAATTAATTCTAATTCCTCCATTTTGTTGGTGAGGCTTCTGGCATTAGTGTACATGCATTTTATGTATCTCTCTGTACCTCTATTCCTTCTTACTTTATTGACTGTTCTAACCCCACCCCCAATTTCTTTATTTGTGCCCAGGTCACTATCTGCATTATCTTCCCCACCTATAAAATTAATACCCTCCCCCCCAATCCCTAGTTTAAACACTCCTCCAACCTTCTAGCCATTTTCTCCCCCAGCACAGCTGCACCCTCCCCATTAAGGTGCAGCCGGTCCCTAGCGTAGAGTCTGTAGCCAACTGAGAAGTTGGCCCAGTTCTCCAGGAACCCAAATCCCTCCTTCCTACACCAGTTCTTGAGCCACTTATTTATCTCCCTAATCTCCCGTTGCCTCTCTGGCGTGGCACGTGGTACCGGTAGTATTTCAGAGAATACCACCTTGGAGGTCCTTGCTTTCAGCTTGCAGCCTAATTCCCTGAAATCATCTGTAAGGACCTTCCACCTACCTCTAACTTTGTCATTTGTGCCAATGTGCACCATGACCGCTGGGTCCTCACCAGCCCCTCCCAGTAATCTGTCAACCCGATCAGCGATGTGCCGGACTCGAGCGCCAGGTAGTGTATAAGGGTTGATAGGCACTCCATGTTGCCCCAACTCATGTTTCGCGTAATTGCTTTCTCTAGGGGAAGTGTAGAGTATGTGGTTCTTCCAGATTTTACAAAGTATCACTAAATGCTGCCAATTAAAGAGGCATATGAGTACCGCAGTCCGCGCAAAATGAGTGTGCATCCACCCCTGGCCTTCATCATACCTCGGGCATGTTGTGTAAATCATGACCCAGTGACATCAATGACATCGTGCCCCAGTACTGATGACCAGGACGGAGCAGCATGGCGTCGGTGGCCATTTTTGAGGAGTCCAGTGGATGCATTTATAAACAATATTAAATAAGGCATGGGAAAGAGGGTGGCGGGTAAACGGAAGGGACAAAAACCACATGCAGAATGTCAGTGATGAATGGAAGGGATAAAAAATATAGGTATAATTTAAAGTGCAATGCAATGTACAAATAAGTATATTAAAATAGACATTTCAAAAAGTATAATAAATAACAACCATATTAGGTGCTGGTCTGGGATCTGAATTTAATTACGGAACTGATAAGAGTTCTGAATTATTTTGGGGGTATTAGTGTCAGTATTTAGAGCACTAGTTTTAGGTCTGAATTTATTTAAGTGTCTGGTTGGGAGAGGTGTGCAAATTTTGCACTTTGGTCTGAGGTTTCTGCATGTGTTAAAGGATCATTAACTCCTATTGATGGTAAAATAGAGGTGTCTTTCAAATTAGATTGCGTTGTGTTCATATAACTTTTAACTGATTTTCAGGCTTATATTTTCTGTCTGAGTATGTTTGCCTCGCAGTATACATTGCAATTCTGACTGTATTTGTGTTCAGCAGCTCTTTCAGGTGTAGACTATTGATATTTAAAGCCTTTTTAATATTGAAAGCAGAATATATAGATTTATACCTTAAAGTAGAATAAAGTATAATGGATTGCTGGAAGTAAATTGCCTCCTCCAATATCACACAATCAGCTAAACTTCCATTAATTTACAAACTATTTTTCTCTTAGTTAAGGTATTTTTACCAATATTATGCATTCTGGAAACATTTTATACTGAAGATAATGTATTTTCGTGTAATAAAAATAGAAGATTTTCCTTTTCTTCACAGATCAGTATACAGTACTGAAAGGAAAGTAAAAAATATTTTTTTCCAGAGCCAGTCACATTTTCTCGCTTTAACTATGAATAAAACAGAGTAATACTAGTTACTATGATGTCACACAGCAGAAATAATGCACAAATCATTGTAGTGTCACAAAAGAGAAATAAAGAATGGTTTGTCACAATACAGGATAATATAAAATGGACAAATAGTATATGCAAGGTTTATTGTACACAGTGATGTCATAGTATGGGAATAGAGGAAGTCAAGGAAGTGAGGAGCCTAGGAGTGTACAGCATGAAAGACATTACATTGGTGCTGGTATATTACTTAAGGCTGAATGTAGTAATATAAGAAGAAATATAAGATAAATTCCTGTATATTATGGAGCAAAAGAAAATGGAGGATAGAAGAAGCAGCTCCACCCCAATGGCCTTCTATTCTGTGTGGTTTGGCTGCTTTCTTTGCATAGCATGTAGTAAAAGATTGATAATACAGTAACTAGTGATGAGCGAGCGTGCCTTGGCACTGCTCGGTACTCGCCCGAGCATCTCACTGCTCGAAATGCTTGGTGCTCTGCGAGTATTTCCTTGTTGCTTGGGCAGGAGATTGGGTCCCCTCCCTGCAAGTCTGGCGCTCTTTAGAGAGCCAATGAACATGCAGGGATTGCCTGCCACACATTGTAATGAACATGCAGTGATTGGCTGGCCGCACAGCGTCATCAGGTCTTTATAAGACCTGGAGCCACCATGCTCGTCAAAGTCTACCCCGGAAACAAGCAGTGTAGGGAGAGATGCTGCTGAGCTAGGGAGAAATTTGGTTGTTTATTAGTTAGTATAAGCATTCCACAACATCTATATATATCCATTTGAATTAACAGTCCTTCTGAGGACTAATCCAGCTGCATATTTTCAGTGGAGAAGGTGATAGCAGGAGCTAGGCAGGCAGGCAGTGTATGTGGCAGACTGCAGTACATATAGCAAGGACCCTCTTGAACGTACTGTTAGTCTAGGTATTCCACAACATACATATATATATATATATATATATATATATACTGCTCAAAAAAATAAAGGGAATGCTCTAATAACACATCCTAGATCTGAGTGAATGAAATATTCTCATTGAATACTTTGTTCTGTACGAAGTTGAATGTGCTGACAACAAAATCACACAAAAATCATCAATGGAAATCAAATTTATTAACCAATGGAGGCCTGGATTTGGAGTCACCCCCAAAATTAAAGTGGAAAAACACACTACAGGCTGATCCAACTTTGATGTAATGTCCTTATAACAAGTCAAATTTAGACTCAGTATTGTGTGTGGCCTCCATTTGCCTTTATGACCTCCCTACAATGCCTGGGCATGCTCCTGATGAGGTTGTGGATGGTCTCTTGTGGGATCTCCTCCCAGACCTGGACTAAAGCATCCGCCAACTCCTGGACAGTCTGTGGTGCAACGTGACATTGGTGGATGGAGCGACACCAGGTCGCTGTGAAAAATAGTAACCTACAGGCCAGCTATTTAAAACTGTGGTTTTCCGTCACACGTATCATATATAAGTACGCTCCAAATTCAGCCATTTCGGGCCTCCATTTAAATATTGTTGCAGTGTGTTTGTGATGTTATTGACACCAGATCACTGTGAAAATAGTAACCTACGGGCCAGATATTTAAAACTGTGCTTTTCCGTCACACGTATCACATATAAGTTCGCTTCAAATTCTGCCATTTCTGGCCTCCATTTAAATTTTGTTGCAGTGTGTCAGTGAAGTTATTGACACAAGTTCGCTGTGAAAAATAGTAACCTACAGGCCAGCTACATAAAACTGTGTTTTTCCGTCACATATATCACATCACTGCGCTTCAAATCCAGCCATTTGTAGTGAGCGAGGAAAATATTGTCCTCCATTTAAAATGGGCAAGGCGCGTGGCAAGGAACGGGGAAGTGGATGTGATGGTGAGGGTGCATGCAGAGGACGAGGCCAAGGCCATGGGATAGCTGAAATTGTTCCACAACAAACACCCACATCTTGTCGCTCGACCTTCCTGTCCCAATAAATAGGGGACCGCAGAACACCACAAATAAACACAGAGCAGTGTGAAAAGGTTATTGGTTAGATAGCAGATAATGCTTCTAGCCACCACCACCCTGTCTTCCACATGGTCAATTCTCAGTAGCCGTGAGTCTGTACTGCATATTTCTCACCCTGATCCTCCTTCCTCCCACCATGCCGAGTGCCCGGAGACAACTGATCCCACACTTGGACACTCTGAAGAGCTGTCAACACAACGGAAGATGCCAGTACAAGTGTAAGGTCTTCCCGAGTCTGGTTGTTTTTAAAAGACTCTGCCGTTAACCCCAAAAAGGCCATTTGAACCACCTGCCATGCCAGCATCAGCAGGTGTAGCAAAACTACCAGCCTGACCACCACCAGCATGATCAGACACATGGCAGCAAAGCACCCGACTAAGCACACCCAACCACAGACATGTGGACAAGTGCTTTTGGGCAAGGACGGTACATCTCACTGCCGCCACACTGAGTTAAAATAGTGGAAACCGGGACCCAGTCAGGCTTTAAGACGGAACACGTCCTCTCGACTCCGAGGATTGCATGCCCTGGGTCAAGCAGGGTTGTCCTCACATTCTACAGCTCCTGCACCTCATCCTCCTCCTCCACTTCAGTCTCCATCTCCGAAATGACCACATCAGTCACAAGCTGGAAGCATTGCAGCACTGCCTCAGCCAAGCGTTAACAGGCTGTGCTGAAGCTAATATGCTTAGGTGACAAACCACACAATGCTGAAGAGTTGTGGACAGCTCTGAACACCGTTAAACCTACAGCCAGGCATGGTCATGTGTGACAATGGCTGGAACCTGGTGGCGGCTCTGAGGCGAGGCAAGCTCACACATGTACCATGCCTGGCCCATGTGCTTAACCTCGTGGTTCAGCGGTTTCTCAAAACCTCCCCGGATCTGTCGGATCTGCTTGTCAAAGTACGCCACCTGTGTGCCCAATTTAGAAAGACAGCTACATCTTCCGCCACTCTTGCCTTGCTTTAGCTTCCAGCGCACAGACGGATCTGCGATGTCCCCATGCATTGGAACTCTACATTGCAGATGTTGGGAAGGATTTGTGAGCAGAAGATGGCAGTTCTTGACTACCAGCATCAGCAAGGCTGTCGGTATTCATGTTAGACTCCACACATAAAACCTCAGGAGTGAACATGGATGTCAGAAATATGCACCATCCTCCAAAACTTTGAGGACTCCACCAAGATGGTGAGCGGCGATGATGCCATAATTAGCGCCACCATCCCGCTTCTCTGTTTTCTGAAACAATCTCTGCTCACAATCAAAAAGAATGCATTGCAGGCGGAACACGATGAGATGGAGCAAAGAACCATACAGGGTGATAACACACAGCCCAGCCTCATCTCATCCCAATGTGGATTGGGTGACAATGAGGAAGAGGAGGAGGAGGAGGAAGAACAGGAGCTAGTTTCATGCGCTATAAACGGTACTACCTGCACAACTATCATATCATCTGTTCAGCTTGAACAGGCTGAGGACAGAGAGGAGAGGAGGAGGATAGCATTGTCACTCGTCCTCTTGGTGAGCCTTGCCTGTTAGCAGTCTGGCACGCGTGGCTGAGTTTATGTTACACTGCCTTTCCCATGACCCTCGCTTTCTCAAAATTTTGGGTGACAGTCATTACTGGTTGGTGACACTTCTAGACCCACGCTACCAGGAGAACTTTATGTCTCTTATTCCTGAGACGGACAGGTCTACAAAAATGGGGCTGTACCAGAAGGCCCTTGTTGAGGAACTATTAAAAAAATTCCCGTCTGAAAACACTGGCGGCAGAGGGCACACTTCGTTGGACAACTAAGGAGTACAGGCAAGAGAGACACAACTCCAATCCAGCAGAGGCAGGGGAACACTGTAAAAGTTCTGGGAGAATTTTCTCAGCCCCTCCAATCGCAAAGGCACTGAGTCACGGGGTACTCTCACAAGGAGTGCAAAGTTTGTGAAGATGCTGAGGGACTACCTTGCCGACCGTACCAACATCCTCCGTGTTTCCTCTGTGCCTTATAATTATTGGGTATCCAAGCTGGATATGTGGAATGAACTGGCTCTTTATGCGTTGGAGGTCCTGGCCTGCCCTTCCGCTAGCGTTTTATCAGAGCGGGTTTTTAGTGCCACTGGTGGAATTATAACTGATAAGCGCATCCGCCTGTCAACTGAAAATGCTAACAGGCTGACTCTTATAAAAATGAACAAGGGCTGGATTGGGCCTGACTTCTCAACATCATCGAATAATAGCAGCGTAGCATAAACTCAACTCCAGTGTCTTTTTTTGTGTGGTATATTCCCATGCATCTTTTCACACCCACACATGGGTATAAGCTTCCTGATTTTGGCTATTTGCTCTTGTCCTCCTTCTCCTCATCCTCTTACTCCTCCATAATATCACCAGGGTGACCGTGGTCCGTGATTCAACACCTACATAATTTTTTAAATGGTCTTTTTGATTCCCGTAAAAAAAATTTTTATACAGTATGTTCATGTATACCCCCCAGGGGTAAATGTTTGTCAGCCCATACATTATTGCATGGGCATTACAAGTATAGGAGACCCGCTCCTTTCTAATGGGAACATTTTTTTTTGAGGCCCTCCTCCACGTCTCTTCCAAGGGGCATTGGAGTGCCTCCCAATTTTTTTTTCAGCCCTTGCATTCACTGCATAGGCCAACACTATGGGAGACCCACTTACCAATAATGGGAACATTTTTTCATGAGGCCCTCTACATTTCTTCCAAGGGGCATTGGAGTGCCTCCCTATTTTTGGCAGCCCCTGCATTCACTGCATAGGCAAACAGTATGGGAGACCCACTTCCTAATAATTGGAATAATTTTTTTCAGGAGGCCCTCCTCTGCGCCTCTTCCAAGGGGCATTGGAGTAGGTCCAAATTTTTGGCAGCCCTTGCATTCATGCATAGGCAAACAGTATGGGAGACCCACTTCCTAATAATGGGAACATTGTTTTCAGGAGGCCCTCTGACCTCCACATCTCTTCCAAGGGACAAAGAAGTGCCTCCAAATTTTTGGTTACCCTTTCATTCACTGCATAGGCAAACACAATGGGAGACCCACTTCCTAATAATGGGAACTTTGTTTTCAGGAGGCCCTCTGACTTCCACATCTCTTCCAAGGGGAAAAGAAGTGCCTCCAAATTTTTGGCAACCCTTGTATTCACTGTATAAGCAAACACAATGGGAGACCCACTTCCTAATAATGGGAACATTTTTTTTCAGGAGGCCCTCCTCTACGTCTCTTCCAAGGGGCATTGGAGTAGCTCCAAATTCATGGCAGCCCTTGAATTCACTGCATAGGCAAACAGTATGGGAGACACACTTCCTAATAATGGGAACATTGTTTTCAGGAGGCCCTCCTTTAAGTCTCTTCAAAGGTGTATTGGGGTGCGTCCAAATTTTCAAAGGGGTATTGGGGTGTGTTCAAATTTTCAAAGGGGTATTGGGGTGCGTCCAAATTTTTGGCAGACCTGCCACTCATTGCATACGCAATAATAGTATAGGAGACCCAATCTTTAGTAATGGGAACAACAAAGCATAGCCGGCTGAAGGCTCTCTTAGAATAGTGAGGGCTGACTGCTGGCCCTTTAAGAGTAGTTAAGGCCGCCTGAAGGCCCTATAAAAATAGGCTTTGTGACTTTCAGAGTCCCTCCTTCATAAATGAAACAGGATGTGTCTAATCATGTCTCACACACCACATGGCCAGATAAGGTTGTAAAATGTTAAAATGACATTTCCTGGTGAATACATTTGTCACGGTTGAAAGCAATGCCAAAGTGCTAAAACGCATCAAAAACGCAATGTGTGAACATAGCTTAAGGTATGGAGGAGTATTTTTGTTTTTGGTTATTTATTTTAATTACATACAAGTCATTACCCTGGAAAGGATGTTCCTTTACATATTTCCCAGGAAAATCCATTTTGGTTTAATTTTGTATGTTTTATTGTGAGTCCGTAAAAGTGGCGTAATATCTCTGACAACATTGCTGACAGTAGTGACCTTGGAGTCAGAAATGCTTTCTGGGTCTTCCCCATGCTGTTCCCATGCCATTTAAGCACTGTTCACTTCGATTTGGGCACTTTTTAGGCCCTCTGCAGACCGCTGGAGGGAGCCGCCTGAAAAATGCTCTAGTTTCCCATAGACTTACATTGGGCTCGTTGCACGGGTCGAGCACACGAGTATTCCAATGTGCTAACCCGAGCAACGAGCACACGAGCATTTTAGTGCTCGCCCATCACTACCTACTACATATTGGGATAGTATCTTGGAAATGGGAATACCTCTTTAAATACCTCTTTAAAGAAAAGCAGCTATAATGGCCTAATGATGACAACAAAAGCTGGTCATGAATATACAGCTGAAGTAATAATTATCTACTTCAATCTATGATTTGTAGGATACGTTAAATGACGTACAGAAGTATTGTGGATGGTGTTAATACATGACAATAAGGTATTGTCACAGATCTTCAAATGAACATCTTGAATAGTGTGGGTGATTATATGCAATGATTGTAGAAACAAAATGTTTCTCTCTGGATAATTAATGAGTCTGATGTGTCTGAATCTGTGATAAGAAGTGTAAATGGTTTTTAATGAAAAAGTTTAAGGTTTACATTAGCTATTTCTTAACTTTTTCAAAACATGATTGCAGGAGAAAGCAAAAATATATATTCACAACACTTTTTCTGAGACGCCTCACCATCCTCTAGCTGGACATATGTAAAAGGAATCTGTCAGTAGGATCAACCCTACTAAGTCGTGTATGAGCATGCAGATCATAGAAAGTTGAATAAAATGATACATTGATATCTGTAATGTGATGTCTTATTTCAGAGAAATACACCTTTTGATAATATGTAAATGAGCTGTTAAAGGGAATCTGTCACTCCTTGGGACTTATCAGTCCTCTAATATGGGCATACAGGTGATGGAAATGTAAATCAATATCTACCTATATGCCCCACATTAGAGGTCTGGTTGCTTTGAATTGTCTTTTTAGTCAATCCGTTTTCTGATGCTTGCGGTCCGGGGAACAGGAAGAAATCCCCACGTACTTTGTGAATTACAATTTTTCCCCCCTCCCTGCACATCACAGTACCCTGTGATATGCAGCCTTACCTTTCCAGTCTTGCACATGCGCACATCACCTTTAACGCAAGGCGCACTTTTTTCTCCCGGCTATGTTGTTTCCGCAGTGATCTTGTGCGCAGGCGCCAGGGAGTCACATAAAAAGACATTTAAAAGCAACCAGACCTCTAATGTGGGACACACAGGTAGGTATTGATTTACATTTCTATCACCTGTATGCCCATATTAGATGTCTACTAAGTCAAAGGTGGTGACAGATTCCCTTTAAGTACTATGAACCAGTCACAGATCTTCATGAGAATCTGCCTTTGGAGCTTATTTTACATGAAACGAGACATTACCAGTGTGAGACATGCAACAAACACAGAACAGTAGAACTGAACTTTGTATCCTTACAGACACATTTGCTGCAGCTCTCACAGTTCTGCTGTATTGCAACACTGCCTGTCTGTGAGATGGAAGTTGAAGCCTGGGAGGAACCTGCAGATATGTCAGGTATTATCACACACAGCTCTGCAGTGAGATCAGGAGAGCAGAGAGTGGCCATCACTGATCACAGTGGTAATTCCTCCTTTCATTTAAAACAAGCTCTGAAGGCAGATTCTCAGGGAAATCTGTGTAGGGCCCACAGTTCTTAAGAGGGCATTTACTATAAGAAAAATGTGGGCTAATCTGCAATAAGACATTTAATTGTAGATATAATGGTATCATTTTATTCAACCTTCTATGATCTACGTGTCCATATAAATGGATAAGAGGGTTGACCCTATTGTTAAAGCCTGCACCGTATAAAACTACCCAATCATACTGTCATGAGCTGGAATTTATGGCATAGGAAATGTCATATCTGTTTGTTTTTATTTTGATTGGTCTACATAACTATACCATTATCAAAACACTAAAGGAATTTGCATATGAGTCTTTATCAGGATGGTACGTTTAGTAACCTGCCTGAAGATAGGTGAAAAAATACTAAATAAATCTTAACCCTGCTGTTCTTTGCGGGTCTACTATACATTTTTAATGTTCCTGTCATTTTTGACCGGACCTACTAAAGTCTTGATTTTTAGCTAATTTAAGTGTTTTATTTGAATACCTGTTGCATTATTATACTGTATGTGAACATGGTTGTTCATAAACAAATGAAAAATGAAATCAAAAACGTAATTTTTATTTTTTTTGTATCAAAAAATATTACATTTCCTTATTGCAATATTCATGGATATTGCACATTTACACATAAAAAAATATTCTTTATATAACTGTAAACTATAACTAATAACATCAAACTGTATGTAAATATTTTTTTTTTCAAAAAAATAAATAAATAAAAAGTTCTGTTTTTTCTATATAAAATGCTAAATAAGGTTCACGGTGCTAAATTTACTGTTTGCATTTGTCACAAGTATAACTTACATGTCTTTTGCATAAGTACTTTGCACAACTGCAACATATCCCATTTGTTTTTTTTTGATTACTTGATGTTGGACAGAAGGCGCATCGTTTCCATTTTAGGCTGGTTGCGTTGCTGGTGGAGGCCGTGGGTATCGTAGCAGTGCCGGTGGAAGCCGTTGGTTCACTTTCTTTAGCATGCTGTTGGATCCTGTGGAGAATGGCTGCCGCTCCATCATCTCTGGTTGCTACTTTTCTTAGAAAATAGCAAAAGACAATGGTACCCACCAGCCAAGAATTCAAGAAAAACTCAAGAAAAATGCAAGAAATCTTGGCTGGTGAGTACCATTGCCTTTTGCTATTTTCTAATTTGACTTTGGAATTTTTTAAAAAAACTCTGTTTATTGTTCTGGCTATGCTGTTTGTTTTTAATGTTAGAGTAGGGACTCGCAAAACCGTGAGGACCCTTGATGATGGGTTGCGAGCTTACATATTTTGGCCAAAATATTAACTAATACCTCATATGATATTTTTGCACTTTTTTTATCTGCCAGGGCGCAGCCAGGCCCATCAATTGTGACCTTGTGAGTAGGGGCTTTGCACCTCTGCGATGCACGTATAGGGTGCAGGGCATACCGCCTAATCGAATAGTAGGGTAGTGTAATAGGATGCTGACTAGGCACGGTGCCGTGAGTGTGTGAATTGCACCCTACCCTACTGCAAGTTTCATCTGTGTGCAGCTTTAGTGCTAGGCAGCCGCTCCTCCAGTGACAGTGAGTGAGAGTGATTGTTCATCAGCATTCTACACCTGTGTTACCTCCTTCTAACAAAAGGGGGCAGGCTGCGTCCTGGTGTGCATTTTTCTTGAAATCTTGGCTGGTGAGTACCATTGCCTTTTGATATTTTCTAATTTGACTTTGGAATTTTGTTTAAAAATTCTGTTTATTGTTCTGGCTATGCTGTTTGTTTTTGGTGTTACTTTTCTTCCTTCGATATATGGGCTAACCAGTGATTTTCCAAACTCCTCTATAAAAATTCTTCTTTTATATAGTTTATTTTTGTTCCAATTTGGGTGAATTTCACACCATAACACAAAATCACTGTATGCTGACACATCAAGAATGTTGTAAAAAACAATCATTGGCCACCGATTTGTTTTGCGTTTACAGGTGTAAGTGCCTATGAGTTGATCTAGAGTATCAACTGCCCCTTTTGTGGCATTATAATGTAAAATCATGTCCAGCTTTCTGTCGCCTCGATTACTGATTGCACTATCATGGTGCATTGTGCTCATCAGAATGACCTGTTTGTGTTTTTTAGGAACGAAAGAAACTACTGTTGTATCCTTAGTAAAATAAAACATAGAACTATAAACGTCTCTCTTACTGTGGATACCTTGTGGCAGTTCTGGCTTATTCTGGCTTATTTTTTTCTAACAGTACCCAGCATGGTCATTTTTCTTTTCAGCAACATCTTCCCCAGTTGAAAGCAGGAGACAAATGGAGGTTTTTTTAGATGTAATTAGAATGAAAAAATCTTTATTAAATACATATTTTTCATATAAAAAGACATGTAAATTACATTAAAAAAACAGTGTGCTCAGGACAGAACAGATGCCTTAACGAGTAACCAGCCAAGGGTAGTAAAGGTATAGCTCTATTACGGTACAAAATGGTATTTAAATTCATGAAAGCACAAGTCCAAATATAAAACAGACTGGCACAGGGATAACCTTTTAGATTTGTGTAGTCTATTAAAAGGGGCAGACAGTGCTGCTATAATACCCAACAATAGGCCAGAAAAAAAGAGCAGGACTAGTAGTACTCATGTAGTGTGGTATCAAGGATGTAAAACATGGACTTATAAAATGTCACTTACCCAAAGGCTAAAGATCCCCCATAGGATGGAAAAGGTGCTGTTGCGACTTCCCAACGCGCGTTTTGCATTGACCATGCGTTGCTTTATCAAGGGAAGGTACTAGAATTGCCCTTCTAGGACCTTTAAGTAGCCGTACCAATTGATCACATGGGGAGTCATGTGATCGGCAGCAGGCCAGTGGCGCTGCTGAGATTGGCGCATGACCGTCCGGCAGGCCATGCCCCCCACCACACTCCTGGCAGTCAAACCAGCAGGGTGCATGCACCACAGACAGCCCGCAGAGCTGGCTGCCACAGAGTGCATGCGGGCATGGACACACCGAGAGGCGGCAGTGGGACGCGACCCCAGGAGGTGCATGCGCTCCACAGTGCCACCAATGGTAACTAAGCAAGAAGGGTATCAGGATACTACAGTTATAATGACAGGGCACAACCAACTTAGACCCCATAAATATTAGAGGTGGAGCAAATAAAACAGAAATAGAAATAATAAAAACATCAATTCTTAATTTGTTCCACATATATGAAGGGGAGGAGACAGGTGTCAATCTTGAACAACGCCTCAGGAAGAGTGGTTTGTTTCCTGCCTCAAAACAGTCATCCCAAAGGTGATGTGCACTGTTGGATATGATTCTAAGGTGCTTGCAAAGGCCAATAATCGGAGTCAAAAAGGATCCTAAACAAAGTATATAATTACAAAGATTAATATAAGCCCTCATAAAGAGTCAGTATATAACATGGGGCAATAACACAAACAGAACAACCGCAAAATCCAAAAATAATAAAGAAAAAAGGAAATTAGAGAGAAAATGGTGAAGGAAAAAATATTAATTAAAAAAGGAGATAAAATGCTAAGAAAAAAAAGGGGGGGGGGGAACAGCACTAAAGCAGGGGAATGAGGAATCACATAAATAATAACAAAATTAATCAATTTTTATCCCCCTTCCTGGAGGGACCGAGAGAGGTCATCTAGAGGAAAGAAGCAAAACTGAGAGACTCATCGAGACCCTTAGGGGCCATGGTATTAAGCGTAACGATCCACCGTGCTTTGCGTTGTGCAAGAATTTATTTTACTCTGCCACCTCTCGTCCCAAGGTGTATCAGATCAATACCCCTACTCATAAGGGATCGAGAGTCGCAGTAATGGAATTCTTTGAAATGACGGGGAATCGTTTTAAGCTCCGATGTATCGGTTACATGCCTCGCCGCATTAATGTTCCTAACGGCTCTCGGACCCTGACTCTGAGTTCTCTGGAGGTGAGGCCCACAGAAATAAGGGTCATCCGCATGTAGTGTAGTAAACTATAAACGTCTCTCTTACTGTGGATACCTTGCTGCAGTTCTGGCATGGTGATTTTTCTTTTCAGCAACATCTTCCCCAGTTGGTATGATGTGAAAAAATTGTCGCATGTAACATTTTGTCCTTTGAGTCCATGTGTCAAATGCAAAAATTCTCGCATACCTTGATTTTTTTCATCTCTTTCTCCAGTGTTTTCTCCTATGTATACCTGAGCGTTTACAGCATATGAACTTTTGCTGTCCCACAGAGTCCATATTTTGATGCCATACTTTCCAGGCTTACTTGGAATATTCTGTCAGAAAACACCACCCTTTAGCATAACATAGCCCACAGTAAAACAAACAAATTTGTCAAACAGAATTTATTAGTGCTCTTTTCAGGACAGCATTACACAGTAATAGAACCAGCTAACACAATGAAAATAAGAAAATCTTTTAATTTACAATGTGAAATGTTGACAACTGAATTTAACTATTTCTATATGAACAGCAGGGTAAATAAGATACAGCGAAACAAATTTGCACATAACTATACTGGAAACGAATCCATCTGCTGTATCGTAATTTGAAAATGTATGGATGTGTAAATCTGAATGGACCAAAAGATAAATTGATAAATAGTAGTAGATGAAATATATGGTCCCAAATGAGATTATAACTCCTTTATTTTACTCAAAAAATGGCTGGAGATTAGTATGAAAGGCTATTGGTCATTTTAAACCGAACAATACAAATGTAAAAAAAAAGTAAACAAAAAAAAATAACCATAGTAAGAACTAGTGTTGAGCGAGCACTAAAATGCTCGGGTGCTCGAAGCTCGGGACGAGCTCACCGTGATACTCGGGTGCTCGACCCGAGCAAAGAGCCCAATGTTAGCCTATGGGAGTCCCGAGCATTTTTGCGGCGGCACCCCCGGCAGTCTGAAGAAAGCATAAAAATTGCCCAAAACGATAGTGACAGTGCTCAAATGACATGGGGACAGCAAGGGGATCACCCCAGGAAGCATTTCTGACCCCCAGGTCACTGCTGTCAACAACATGGTCAAAGGTATTAA
Organism: Phyllobates terribilis; assembly: GCF_046119375.1. Classification (NCBI taxonomy): domain Eukaryota; kingdom Metazoa; phylum Chordata; class Amphibia; order Anura; family Dendrobatidae; genus Phyllobates; species Phyllobates terribilis. The sequence continues at coordinate 898,819,670 of NW_027362762.1, forward strand.
GCCACTTTTACGGGCACACAATAAAACGTTCATAAACGAAACTGAAAATGCTTTCCTGTGAAATATGTTAAGGAACATCCTTTCCAGGGTAAAGACTTGTGTACAAGGTAAAATAAATAACCAAAAACAAACATACTCCTCCACACCTTGGGCTATGTTCAAAAGTAGCATTTTTTATGTGTTTTTGCACTTTTGTATTGCTTTCAACCGTGACAAATGCATTCACCGGGAAATGTCATTTTAACATTTTACAACCTTATCTGGCCATGTGCTGTGTGACACATGCATACAGTGCTGAAAAGACATGGAACAGCATGGGGAAGACCCCTGGAAGCATCTCTGACACCCAGGTCACTGCCTAAAAGAGTGCCCATCAGAAGTGATCCTTGCCACATCAGAAGATGCAGACTTGCAACTATCCCCGTGCAAGTCCTTGTCCCAGGGCAGTGTTCAATTGTACCTCCCCCATTCCTTGCAATGCAAGCGCAAGTATGCTGCCTGCCATCCACCCACCCCCAGGCTGCAATACCATACTGCTTGCTTGCACTTGAAATTGGGCCTTAAAGACATGTGGAGGCGGAATCTGGCCACCACGTCATGGCTGCGTCGGCGGCCTGATATCCATACTCGGTCGCGAGCCGCCCCGCGGCCGGGTTTCCATAAACGGTCCCCAGCCGCCCCTCTTTGTCCTGGTAACCTTCCTTACACTCTTCTTAGAATGGCCTGCTTTAAGGCAGCATTGGCCGAGCCCACCAGAGAACCAGACTCCTCCGGTGGGCCCTGGCTTCTCCATCAGGGGAGTTGAGAGTGCCAAGGTGAGGACCATGATGATGACGATAGAAGTAAGCATCTGCTTTGTTTTCTTGGAATGCAAGCGTAAGTGTGCAGCCTGACACCCACCCACCCCCAGGCTGCAATACCATACTGCTAGCTTGCTTGCACTTGAAATGAGGCCTTTTAGGCTTGAGGAGGCAGACGCCGGCCACTATGTCATGGCTGCATTGGCGGCCTGGTATCCATACTCGGTCCCCAGCCGCCCCGCGGCCGGTTGCCCACACACGGTTCCCAGCCACCTGGGGGCGGCCGGGTGTCCATAAACGGTCCCCAGCCGCCCCTATTTGTCCCTATAAACAAGCGCGCATACCAAAACATTACCTGTGCCCTCCCCAGTGCATTTAGTGGGAAGGACAGCCTAACCACAAATACGTGGACAAGTGAATGTGGCCAGGGATGGTCCATCTCACTGACGCCTTCACACCGGGTTAATATTGTGGAAGCCGGGACACAGTTGGACACTGGGATGCAACACGTCCTCCAGACATAGAGGATTGTGGGTCCTGGGTCAATCATGCTTCAACACAAAGTACAGAGGGTAGACAGCAGCAGTGGTCGGCCTCCTACAGAATGAGTAAATTATTCATGAACATGAGGCCATCCATCTCATCAGCTTTTTGTTCCTTGGAATGCAAGCGCATGTATGTAGTAGCGGCTAGGCCTGAGGTGGTCAGCGTTTTGGCGCATATCCTACCTCCTCTGAGGATTGCTGGATGTTTTCCTGCTACTTTCCCAGTTCTATGACTTCGGTTAAAACAAAGCTTCAGGTCATGAATGATGGATGAGGTGGTGGCAAAAGAGAAAGAGCAGGAGGAACAGGGACCATTCACATCAATATCAGGCCAGTCAATCACACATATCTTGTAGGATATGTTTCTGTACCAAAAGGTACTGTTCGGCTACACAGTTATAAGGCATACAGTGAGTGCAATGACTAACAAAAATTTCGAAGCACTCCAATGCCCCTTGGAAGTGACATGGAGGTCAGAGGGCCTTAACTAAACTGTTTTTTCTATTTATAGCAACTGGGTCTCCTGTACACTGTTGGCCTAAGCAGTGAATGGAAGGCTTTCCAAAAATTATGAGGAAATGCAATGCCCCTTGAAACAGATATGGATTACAGCGTACTAAAAACCTTCTACCCATTATTGGGGAGTGGGTCTCCCTTAGTGTTCGCCTATGCATTGAAAAGCAAAAGCTGACTAAAATTTGGAGGAAATGCAATGCCCGTTGGAAGAGTCGTGGAGGTTAGAGGTAATTAAAAACAACATTTCAATGCCCCTTGGAAGAGCTGTGGAGTTCAGAGTGGTTTAACAAGACGGTTTTAATGCCCCTTGGAAGAGACGTGGAGGTCACAGCAGCTTAGCAAGACCATTTTAATGCCCCTTGGAAGAGTGGTGGAGGTCGCAGTGGAATAAAAAGACAATATCAATGCCCCTTGGAAGAATGGTGGAGGTAGCAGTGGAATAAAAGGACAATATCAATGCCCCTTGGAAGAGAGTGGAGGTCACAGTAGCTTAACAAGACAGTTTTAATTCCCCTTGGAAGAGACGTGGAGGTCACAGTAGCTTAACAAGACGGTTTTAATGCCCATTGGAAGAGGGGTGGAGGTCGCAGTGGAATAAAAAGACAATATCAATGCCCCTTGGAAGAGTGGTAAAGGTCACAGTGGAATAAAAAGACAATATCAATGCCCTGTGGAAGAGACGTGGAGGTCACAGTAGCTTAACAAGACGGTTTTAATGCCACTTGGAAGAGACATGGAAGTCACAGTAGCTTAACAAGACGGTTTTAATGCCCCTTGGAAGAGTTGTGGAGGTCGCAGAGGAATAAAAACACAATATCAATGCCCCTTGGAAGAGTGGTGGAGGTCGCAGTGGAAAAAAAAGACAATATCAATGCCTCGTGGAAGAGACGTGGAGGTCACAGTAGCTTAACAAGACTATTTTAATGCCCCTTACAAGAGCCATGCAGTACTGCATATTAAAAATATTATTCCCATTATGGGGAAGTGAGTCTCCCATAGTCTTTGCCTATGCCTTCCAAGCAAAAGCTGCCAAAAATTAGAATGAAGGAACTTGCAATGCTCCTTACATGAGCCATTCAGTACAGCATATTAAAAACATTATTCCCATTATTGGGAAGTGGGTCTCCCATAGTCTTTTCCTAAGCCTTCCAAGCAAAAGCTGCCAAAAATTAGGACAGAGGAACTTGCAGTGCTGTCAAAACGGACCACGGTTACCCTGGTGGTATAGTAGTGGTGGAGGCAGAGGATAAGGAGAAGAGCAAAAAACAGCTGAAATGAGGAAGCGTATACCTATGTGTGGGTGTGAAGTGGTGCATGGGAATATACCTCCCGAAACAACACAGTGGATTTGACTTTATGTTACTCTGCTGTCATTTAGTGGTCCTGAGAAGTCCAGCCCAATCCAGCCCTTGTTCATTTTGATAAGGGTCAGCTTGTCCGGATTGTCAGTTGACAGGCGAGTGCGCTTATCAGTTATAATTCCCCCAGCGGCAGTAAAAACACGCTCCGATAACACGCTATCGGCAGGGCAGGCAGGACCTCCAAGGCATACAGAGTGAGTTCATTCCAAGTGTCCAGCTTGGATACCCAATAATTAAAAGGCACAGAGGAATCACAGAGGACGCTGGTGCAGTCGGCAAGGTACTCCCTCACCATCTTTTGAAACTTTCCACTCCTTGTGAGAGTACCCCGCGCCTCAGGGCCTGTAAGCTGTGCGGGTTTCAGAAAACTGTCCCAGAACATTGACAGTGTTCCCCTGCCTTTGCTGGATTGGAGTTGCGTCTCTCTCGCCTGTACGCCTTGGTTGGTCAACGAACTGTGACCTCTGCCACTAGCGTGTTCAGATGGGAATTTTTTTAACAGTTCTGCAGCAAGGACCTTCTGGTACTGCCCCATTTTTGTATACCTCTCCACCTCAGGAATAATAGAGTGAAAGTTCTTCTTGTAGTAAGGGTCTAAAAGTGTCACCAACCAGTAATGACTGTCACCCAACATTTTGAAAACGCGAGGGTCACGGTTAAGGCAGCGTAACATAAAGTCAGCCATGAGTGCCAGACTGGTAATGGGCCAGACTTCCATGTCCACACCAAGATGATGAATGACCATGCTCTCCCCCTCCTCCTCACCCCCTGTCCTCAAGCCACCCACGCTGAACCGACAGTATGACAGTTGTACAGGTACTACCATTACAGCGCATGATACCAACTCCTGTTCTTCCTCCTCCTCCTCCTCCTTCTCCTCCTCTCCCTCATTGTCCCCCAATGCACGTTGGGATGAGATGAGGCTGGGCTGTGTGCAATCGCCCGCTACGGCTTCTTGATCCATCTCATCATACTCGGGCTGCAATACCTCCTCTTTAATTCTCTGCAGAGAGCGTTGCAAAAGACAGACAAGTGGGATGCTGACGCTAATGACAGCGTCATCACCACTCATCATCTTGGTGGGCTCCTCAAAGTTTGTCAAGATGGTACATATGTCAGACATCCAGGTCCACTCCTGAGGACTTATGTGTGGAGTCTGACCTGGATATCGATGGCGATGTTGCAGCTGGTACTCCACAACTGCTCTCTTCTGCTCACAAAACCTTTGCAACATGTGGAGGGTAGAATTCCAACATGTGGTGACATCACACACCAGTCGGTGTGCGGGAAGCTGCAAATGCTGCTGCAACACAGCAAGGGCGGCAGGTGATGTAGCCGACTTCCAAAAATGAGCTGATAGGCGGCGTACTTTGACGAGCAGATCTGGCAACTTGGGGTAAGATTTAAGAAACCGCTGAACCACGAGGTTAAGCACATGAGCCAGGCATGGTACATGTGTGATCTCGCCTCGCCTCAGAGCCGCCACCAGGTTATGGCCATTGTCACACACGACCATGCCTGGATGTAGGTTCAGTGGTCTCAGCGACAGATCTGCCTGCTCTTTCACAGCTGTCCACAACTCACAAGCAGTGTGAGGTTTGTCACCTAAGCTTATGAGTTTCAGCACAGCCTGTTGCCGCTTGGCTGAGGCAGTACTGCAGTGCTTCCAGCTTGTAACTGATGTGGTGATATCTGAGATGGAGGCTGAACATGAGGAGGAGGAGGAGGATGATGCGCAGGAGCTGTACACTGTGGGGGCAACTCTGACTGACATAGGGCCTGCAATCCTATGTGTGGAGAGGATGTGTTCCGTCCCAAGGTTCGACTGGGTCCCGGCTTCCACTATGTTTACCCAGTTTGCCGTCAGGGAGATGTAACGTCCCTGGCCACAAGCACTTGCCCACGTGTCCGTTGTCAGGTGGACTCTCCCAGTAACTGTGTTGTTGAGGGCACGGCAGATGTTTTGGGACACATGCTTGTGTAGTGCAGGGATGGCACACCAGGCAAAATAGTGTCAGCTGGAGACTGAGTACCGAGGGAAGGCCACCACCATAAGGTTGCGGAAGGATTCCGTCTCCACAAGCAGTCGTGAAATGTGCGAATTTAGGACTGTGGCCTGTGGGGTGTTGGCTGCGAATTTGCACTTTCGTTCAAAGGTCTGGGATATGGACAATTGAACGCTGCGGTGGGAAGTGGACGTGGATGTTGATGCTGTTTCTTGAGAAACTGCCATAACAGGTGAAGACTGAGAGGAGGGGGCATCTTTGCATGCAGTATGGACAGCTGATTGCATTGCACGCATAACAGGGGTTCTCTTACATGCACAACAGCAGAAGAAGCAGTGGTGACACCCGCTGACACTGGTCGTGGACCCTGGGGTTCACCCTACAAAGTCGGGTGCTTTGCTGACATGTGCCTAATCATGCTGGTGGTGGTCAGGCTGGTAGTTTTGTCACCCCTGCTGATGCTTGCCTGGCAGGTGGTACAAACAGCCTTTTTGGGGTTATCAGCAGAGGCTTTAAAAAAATTCCAGACTCTGGAAGACCTACCGGCTGTACTGGCAACGTCCCTCGTTTTGGTGTTACGGGGAACGTAACCACATTGCTTCTTCCTGCCTGTTGGGGTACTCTGCCTCCCTCCCCCTGTGTGCTCCTGGCCTCGCTCTGCATGTCCTCCTGCCATATTGGATCAGTTACTATATCATCCACCACCTCCTCCTCTTCCACTTCTGCACCACGGTCCTCCTCCTCACTTTATGGCAATTGTGTCTCGTCATCGTCCACCTCTTGTGACAAATTGCCAGCGTCGCATTCCTGTGGCCGTGGCGGTTCAAATAGTTGGCCATCGCTACATGGGATCTCCTCTTCCACCACTTCAAGCGGAGCAGGCGAGGGGCCCAAATATGGAAATGGACCAGTGAACAGCTCTTCAGAATATCTAACTGTGGGATCAGTTTCTGTCTGACGACACTCGGCATGGTGGGAGGAAGGAGCATCAGGGTGAGGAGAAGTATGCGGTCGAGGATCACGGCTACTAACACTTGACCGTGTGGAAGACAAACTGGAGGTGGTGGTGCCCAGGTGACTGGACGTATTATCTGCTATCCAATTAATATCCTGTTCACACTGATCAGTTCACAATACTGGTCTTGTTGTTGAGTGCTTCAAGAGTAATTTGGTCAAGAACTGGGAGCGAGAAGATGTGGCTGTTGGTTGTGGCACATTTTCACCTTGACCACGGCCCCGTCCTCTGCACGCACCATCATCAGAACGTCCACTTCCACATCCCTTGCCACGCACCTTGCCCATTGTAAATGAAGTAAAATAGCTTACACTCACACTATCAATTGCAAAAGGGTAATAAAAAGGAGATTAGAACCGTGGAAGAGGAAAACCATTGTTCTATTTCTCTGGCCTACACCAGAATCTTTTAAACAGATGTATTGGTGTCTGAGCAGTCAGTGAGACACTGAAAATGTTTTTTTTTATGGAAAAATGACAAAAAAGTGGATTATACAGAGATTTGAACCGTGGAACTGGAAAACCACAGTTATAATTTCCTGGTGTGTACCAGACTTGTTAAAATAGATATATTTGCGTCTTAAAAGTCAGCGACACACTCAAACTGTTTTTTTTATGGAAAAAAGGCAAGCAGGTTGATAACACCCAGATTTGAACCGTGGAAGAGGAAAAACACAGTTCTATTTCTCTGGCCTACACCAGAATCTTTGAAACAGATATATTTGTGTCTGAACAGTCAGCGACACACTCAAACTGTTTTTTTATGGAAAAAAGGCAAGCAGGTTGATAACACCCAGATTTGAACCGTGGAAGAGGAAAAACACAGTTCTAGTTCTCTGGCCTACACCAGACTCTTTTAAACAGATATATTGGTGTCTGAACAGTCAGCGAGACACTGAAAATTTTTTTTTTTTATGGAAAAAAGACAAAAAAGTGGATAATACACAGATTTGAACCATGGAACTGCAAAACTACAGTTATAATTTTCTGGTGTATACCAGACTTGTTAAAATAGATATATTCGTGTCTGAACAGTCAGCGACACACTCAAACTGTTTTTTTTTATGGAAAAAAGGTAAGCAGGTTGTTAACAACCAGATTTGAACTGTGGAAGAGGAAAACCACAGTTCTAGTTCTCTGGCCTACACCAGACTCTTTTAAATAGATATATTGGTGTCTGAACAGTCAGTGAGACTCTGAAAATGTTTTTTTTTATGCAAAAAAGGGTAAGCAGGTTGATAACACCCAGTTTTGAACCTTGGAAGAGGAAAAACACAGTTCTATTTCTCTAGCCTACACCAGAATCTTTTAAACAGATATATTTGTGTCTGAACAGTCAGCGACACACTCAAACTGTTTTTTTTTATGGAAAAAAGGCAAGCAGGTTGATAATTAGAGATGAGCGGTGTTCGACTCGAACTATTCGCCAATCTCAAATTCAAGCTGTTTTGGGCAGTGTTCGAGCCGTTTGGCGAACACGAACAATTTGAAAAAAATTCGGCTGTTCGAGGATATGTTCGATAACTGTTCGTGCACCTAAATCATAACTGGATTTTTTCTCAGTAATGCTGAAAATTAATGTTAATATGCAGTTTGAGTGTACAGCGGGGCAGGGGGAGGGGCAGGGGATGGATCTCTGCAGAAATAATGAAGATCTCCATTTTTTTTCTCTTTCCCGCATTTACAGTGGGGAGGTGCAATCTGTCAGCCTATCAGCAGCGCACACACGGAGCGAACTGCTTTTTTTCACACAAGCAAGGGCATGTGTCATTGGCAGTGTATGTCACATGTTGTTGCCCTATAAGACCCAGACATTTTCCCCGTCGCCACCATTTTCTCACTGCTGCAGCTGCGTGTTAGACGGCACTGCTGTTGCTGTGTGCGCTATACTTTGTTAATTTCAAGCCAATTTTCGCACAAATCTACAGATAGCTTGGGAGTAGGGAATAGTTGTGATTGCAGTCCTTTTAAGGACTAGGTTACATCATTTCCTACGACTTTTATCAGGCAGGTCTGTGCTCTTAAATAGATAGGTTGGGAGTAAAGACTAATTGTAAATGCAGTCCTTTTGAGGGCTAGGTTACATCAGTTCCTTTCACTTTTATCAGACAGGTCTGTGCTCTTAAATAGATAGGTTGGGAGTAAAGACTAATTGTAATTGCAGTCCTTTTGAGGGCTAGGTTACATCAGTTCCTTTCACTTTTTGCCAGGCAGGTCTGTTTTAGTGCTGTGCAAGTTTTTTTCACAGCATTTGTCTAAATCTAGCAAAGCAAATCCTTTTTGGCCTCTTGCAGTGTGTGATAGTCAGTGGAGTACCCTTTCTGTGTTGCAAGCTACACCAACTGTGTATAGAATACCAATACTTTTACTGCACCTAGTGAAGTAAAACCTTTTGGGCATAGCATCATTCTATTAGTCCATCTATACTAACCTCCACCAGGTTGCAAAGTCAAAATAATTTTTTTCTGCATCTAGCTCTGAAAAAATATTATTGCTTGTAGCAGTGTGTGGGACTTGTTCTATTAGTCCATCTATACTAACCTCCACCAGTGTAGCATCAGCGTCTCTGCCTGCAGCTAGGCAGAGACGCCGTCCCTCTCACCTTCCTGTTCAGCGCGCGGCGTCCTCCAGCGCTCCTTCCCTCGCTGCTGCCAGTGTGCGCTCCTCCCTGGGCACCATGCTTAGCGCGCGCGCGCGCGCTCCCCCTCTCTTAAAGGGACCGCGTGCGCTGTCCTAAGGAGTCCCAATAGCCGGAGGACTTCCCATATATAAGGCACCTCCTCCAAAATGGAGTTGCCCGAGCAAAGTTGTTGCAAAGCATACTCACCTCTGCTTCAGCACTCAGGTCCCTTTGCCAGCCCGATGTCCAGTCCTGTCTGCCTGCTTGTCTTCCCTTCAGCATCCACCAGTCTGTCTATGGGCAAGTCCACCTGCGGTACAGGAAGCACCTGCCCGTTACCTGCCTGCTACCTGCCGCACCCGCTAGCCCACTCACCTGGGAGCGCTCACCTGCTACCCGCCTGCTAGCCTACCTGGAGGCTCCACCGTCACTTGCCGTGACCATCTACCTGCCAGTCAAGAGACTCTTACCCGCTCAGCCATCACTTGCCGTGACCACCTGCCTGCCAGCCAAGAGACTCTTACCCGCTCAGCCGTCACTTGCCGTGACAGCCTGCCTGCCAGCCAAGAGACTATTACCCGCTCAGCCGTCACTTGCAGTGACCGTCCGACTACTCACCCAGAGACTGCTACCTACCAGCTGTGTCCACCCGCTACTCCGGTCAGTCCCAGTTACCTGTACCGTGGGAGCCACCTGCTCTATTACAAGGTTGTCACCAGTATAACATCTGCCCCTCGAGGTTCCGCCTTGTTCCTGGGCACAGAGGTTCCACCATCCGGCCCCGTTACAACCAGGTTGCAAATTCAAAATATTTTTTATCTGCATCTGGCTCTGAAAAAATATTTCGGCTTCTAGCAGTGTGTGGGACTTGTTCTATTAGTCCATCTATACTAACCTCCACCAGGTTGCAAATTCAATATAATCTTTTTCTGCATCTAGCTCTGAAAAAATATTTCGGCTTGTAGCAGTGTGTGGGACTTTTTCTATTAGTCCATCTATACTAACCTCCACCAGGTTGCAAATTCAATATAATTTTTTTCTGCATCAAGCTCTGAAAAAATATTTTGGCTTGTAGCAGTGTGTGGGACTTGTTCTATTAGTCCATCTATACTAACCTCCACCAGGTTGCAAATTCAATATAATTTTTATCTGCATCTAGCTCTGAAAAAATATCTGGGCTTCGGCTTGTAGCAGTTTGTGGGACTTGTTCTATTAGTCCATCTATTCTAACCTCCACAAGGCCAAATTCAAAATAATTTTTATCTGCATTTAGCTCTGAAAAAATATTTTATCTTGTAGCAGTGTGTGGGACTTGTTCTATTAGTCCATCTATACTAACCTCCAATGGGTTTCAAATGCAATATCATTTTTATCTGCATCTAGCTCTGAAAAAAATATTTTGGCTTGTAGCAGTGTGTGGGACTTGTTCTATTAGTCCATCTATACTAACCTCCACCAGGTTGCAAATTCAATATAATTTTTTTCAGCATCAAGCTCTGTTAAAATATTTTGGCTTGTAGCAGTGTGTGGAACTTGTTCTATTAGTCCATCTATACTAGCCTCCACCAGGTTGCAAATTCAATAAAATTTTTACCTGCATCTAGCTCTGAAGAAATATTTGGGCTTCGGCTTGTAGCAGTGTGTGGGACTTGTTCTATTGGTCCATCTATACTAACCTCCACCAGGTTTCAAATTCAAAATAATTTTTATCTGCATCTAGCTCTGAAAAAATATTTCGGCTTGTAGCAGTGAGTGGGACTTGTTCTATTAGTCCATCTATACTAACGTCCACCAGGTTGCAAATTCAATATAATCTTTTTCTGCAACTAGCTCTGAAAAAATATTTCGGCTTGTAGCAGTGTGTGGGACTTGTTCTATTAGTCCATCTATACTAACCTCCACCAGGTTGAAAATTCAATATAATTTTTTTCTGCTTCAAGCTCTGAAAAAATATTTTGGCTTGTAGCAGTGTGTGGGACTTGTTCTATTAGTCCATATATACTAACCTCCACCAGGTTGCAAATTCAATATAATTTTTATCTGCATCTAGCTCTGAAAAAATATTTGGGCTTCGGCTTGTAGCAGTTTGTGGGACTTGTTCTATTAGTCCATCTATACTAACCTCCACAAGGCCAAATTCAAAATTATTTTTATCTCCATCTAGCTCTGAAAAAATATTTTATCTTGTAGCAGTGTGTGGGACTTGTTCTATTAGTCCATCTATACTAACCTCCACCAGATTGCAAATTCAATATAATTTTTTTCTGCATCTAGCTCTGTTAAAATATTTTGGCTTGTAGCAATGTGTGGAACTTGTTCGATTAGTCCATCTATACTAACCTCCACTAGGTTGCAAATTCCATATAATTTTTACCTGCATCTAGCTCTGAAAAAATATTTCGGCTTTTAGCATTGTGTGGGACTTGTTCTATTAGTCCATCTATACTAACCTCCACCAGGTTGCAAATTCAATATAATTTTTATCTGCATCTAGCTCTGAAAAAATATTTTGGCTTTTAGCAGTGTGTGGGACTTGTTCTATTAGTCCATCTATACTAACCTCCACCAGGTTGCAAATTCAAAATAATTTTTATCTGCATCTAGCTCTGAAAAAATATTTTGGCTTGTAGCAGTGTGTGGGACTTGTTCTATTTGTCCATCCATACTAACCTCCACCAGGTTGCAAATTCAGTATAATTTTTATCTGCATCTAACCCAGCCAATACTTTTGGGCTAATACCACAGTTTGGCCACTCAGCTCTGCTCAGTTCCCATCCATTGTTTTTTGTGCAAACAACTCTAGAGTTTTCAATTAGTTAACCACCAAAATGAGTGTAAAAAGGCCTGCTGCTGGTGGAAAGGGGAATAGGCGTGTTGGGAAGGGAAAAAAAGGTTGTGTCCGTGGGGTTGGTGTGAAAGCAACAGTAACATCTGCAGAAGAAAGACCATCTTCCAGCCAAACTAAGATGTCTACTTCTTTTAGCGGACAATGTGATAAGATCCCTTTCTTGCGGCCACGCCAATCGCTACAAATTCCAGATGAGGCACAAAAACAGCAGGTGCTTCAATGGATATCAAGTGCTCCTTCAAGTGGGTTCTCCTCCACCTCAACTTCAACATCACAAATACTCCAGTCCTCAGAGGTGTCACCCCAATCGCACTTGCTTCCTCACAGCTCCCAAGTCTCCAGCTGCCCATCTGAGTATGGGGTAGAACAGATGGTTGAGTCTGCAGAGCTGTTTACTCATACTATAGCCTGGGAATCAGAGGTCGACTCCGGAGCTTCTGTGAATCCAGACGAGGAAATGATCTGTACTGATGCCCAGAATCTTTATGAGTCGGATCCAGGACCAGACGCAGAAGGTTCTGACCATAATGTCGACCCAAGTTCCCAAACTGTAACTCCTGTTGGTGGAGACAATGAGGAAGACGATGATGAGACTCAAATACCTGATTGGAGCGACAACTTTAGTTTTTTGTCAGGGCAGGAAGAGGTTTGCTCTGAGGGCGACGGGTATGATAACACACAGGGTGATGATGACGAGGTTGGAGATCCCACTTACTGTCAACCAACAGTCAGCCAGTCGTTGAGGTCAGCAGAGGAGGTGGAGCAGGATGCTAGTGACGATGAGGTCAGGTTGCGCCTTCCTGGACAGAGACGTAGTACTGGAAGCACGTCAACAACTGCATCCTCAAACACAACTCTGCCTCTGACCACAAGTCGTGGTGGCTCTTCAGGTCGCATGGGTGCTAAGCCTTGCATAGCCTGGGCATTTTTTCAGATCAATAAAGATGACCCAACTCGTGTTATCTGTAACATTTGTCAGCAAAAGCTAAGTAGAGGCCAAGAAATACATAGTTTGAGTACTTCATGCATGAACCGGCACATGGATATGAAGCATAAGTTGCAGTGGGAAGCTCACTGTGCTACAATGCGGCCTAGCCGGCCGGGCCAACCACCGTCTGCCACATCTTGTGCATCCAGGTCCTCTTCATGCTCTGTGACTGGGGGTACAGCAGTCACACCTGTTTTGGGACGCAGACCTGCTACCTCTTTACCCGCAACAGCCAGAGTTATTGGCAGGTCATTATTTTCTTTGGAGGTAGAAACACCAGCTGGTGTTCAGCGCTGTCCGACATCGATAGCACCACCTTTGGATCAAGGCAACCTAACATGTCCGACTGCATCTTCCTCACAGACCGGCAGTTTGCCGGGAACACCCTTCTCAACCCCGTCTAAGCACAACAGCCAGCCCTTGGTCCCTCAGATGTGGACATGTAAAAGACCATTTGCTCCTAGCCATGAGAAAGCTAAGAGGTTGAATTTCACCATCTGCAAGCTCTTAGCTACAGAAATGCTGCCTTTCCGCCTGGTGGACACAGAGGATTTTGGAGACCTTATGTCCGTCGCAGTGCCCCAGTACCAGATGCCCAGTCGGCACTACTTCTCAAAGAAAGGTGTGCCTGCGCTCCACCAGCATGTCGCACAAAACATCACCGCTTCTTTGAGAAACTCTGTGTGTGACAGTGTGCATTTCACCACAGACACTTGGACAAGTAGGCATAGACAGGGGTGTTACATGTCGCAGACAGGGCACTGGGTAACTATGGTGACAGCAGGACAAGGGGCTGCTGTCCCAGTCTTGCCGTCCCCACGAGTTGTGTGTCAATCCTCTTTATCTCGAAGTTCCTCCACTGCTTCTGCCTCCTCAACCTCCTCTCGGTCCTCCACCTGCACCCAAAGCCTGTCTGGTCATGCCACAAGCTTTCTAACTGCGCAGAAGGGATCCTGCACACCTCCTTACTATGCTGGCAGCAGGGCTCAACGTCATCAGGCAGTTTTTACTTTGAAATGTCTGGGAAATGTGAGTCACACAGCTGAGGAGTTGTGGTCAGCTCTGGAGAAACAGTTTCAAGAATGGTTGTCTCCACTGGACCTGAAACCAGGGAAGGCCGTGTGTGACAATGCTGCAAACCTGGGTGCGGCCCTTCGCCGGTGCAATGTCACACACGTGCCTTGTATGGCTCACATGTTGAACCTCGTTGTCCAGCAATTTTTAGCCCATTATCCTGGATTAGATGGCCTTCTGCAGTGGGCATGGTCGCTGTGTGATCACTTCCGCCTTTTGCATCCCGCAGCTCAGCGACTTACATCTCTACAGAAGTCATTGGGCCTGCCACTTCACCGGCTAAAATGCGATGTGCCTATCCGGTGGAATTCATATCTGCACATGTTGCAGCGACTGTGGCAGCACCGACAAGCCCTGGTGCAATACGTTCTGACGTATAGCATGGGCAAACGAGATTTAGAGGTGGGGCAAATCACGCAGGAGGAGTGGTCTCAGATCAGGGACCTATGCATCCTTCTGCACAGTTTTGAAATGGCGACGAAGATGTTTAGTGCTGACGATGCCATTATCAGCATGACTATTCCGGTGATTTACACGCTGGAGCACATGTTAAACAGAATTCGGAGTCAGGTGGTGGCACAAGAGGAGGTGGAGGAAGTAGAGGAGGAGGAGTTGAATGCGGAACGGATAACATCTGCAAGGTCCAGACGGTCAGCAGCACCAAGGCAGCAGGCATGTGAGGGTGGGGGAGATGGTTTTAGTAGGGCGCATGGTAGCAGCCAAACTAGTGAGGAAGGTGCAGGAGCCCAGGAAGAGGTGGAGGACGAACTGATGGAAGACTCATCAGATGAGGGAGACCTTGATCACATTTCTGTTGTGCGAGGTTGGGGGCAGAGGGCAGAGGAAGGAAGCATGATTGTTACCTCGCCACCAGCACAACAGGGACTTGGTGCTCCTGGATGCGCAACACACATGAGTGCCTTCTTGCTGCACTACCTGCAACATGACCCTCTAATTGTGAGAATTAGAAATAATCCTGACTACTGGGTTGCCACACTGTTAGATCCCCGGTACAAAAGTAAATTTGCAGAAATTATTCCTGCCATAGAAAGAGATGCACGCATGCAGGAGTATCAGCAGAAACTGTTGCATAATCTTACATGTGGTTTTCCACAAAACACTAGTGGTGCACGTAGTGAATCTCACAGTTCCAACTTGCCAACCGTGGCACCGTCAAGTGTTCAGCACTCAAAACGTAACAGAAACACAGTATCTGCTGGTAACATCAATTTTGCGGAATCATTTCACTACTTTTTTAGCCCATCCTTTGCAATGCCACAGGATACAAGAAGTCTGACACATAGTCAACGCCTAGAGACGATGGTACAGGAGTATCTCCAAGTAAACATTGAAGCCATGACTGTGTCACTGGACCCTGGCTCTTTTTGGGCTTTCAATCTGGATAAATGGCCGGAGCTCGCCACTTACGCCTTGGAGATCTTGTCATGCCCCGCAGCCAGTGTTCTGTCTGATCGTGTGTTCAGCACTGCTGGTGGTGTGCTGACAGATAAGTGCACGCGGCTTTCCACTGATAATGTAGACAGACTCACATTCATAAAGACGAACAAATCATGGATCTGAAATGACTTTTCTACCACTGTGTCATCCTGGGGAGAGTAAAAGCTTGATGATTTGTTAAAATCACCTCACCAACCGTTTTAAGCTTTCAAATTACTAATTATGTTTATCTGTATCTTGGCTTGAAAATAATTTGGGCCTTGTAGCAGTGTGCAGTACTGATTCTATTAGGTCATCTATACTAAACTCCACCAGATTTAAAATTACTAATCATGTTCATTTGTATCTTGGCTGGAAAATAATTTGGGCCTTGTAGCAGTGTGCAGTACTGATTCTATTAGGTCATCTATACTAAACTCCACCAGATTAAAAATTTCTAATCATGTTTATCTGTATCTTGGCTGGAAAATAATTTGGGCCTTGTAGCAGTTTGCAGTACTGATTCTATTAGGCTATCTATACTAAGCTCCACCAGCTTTCAAATTAATAATAATTTTTAGCTGCATCTAACCCAGAAAATAATTTTGGGGCTCCTAGATGCACAAGACACATGAGTGTCTTATTGCTGCACTACCTGCAACATGTCGCACAGATTGTCAGAATTCGAAATAATCCTGACTACTGGGTTGCCACACTCTTAGATCCCCCACACTCTTCGATCAACCTTTTCATTTTAATAAAGAACAAAAAAATGGTCATTTTTGAAATTATAAGCATTAGCAGGTTATTAGAAACTGAAATCAAACAGTTTTCAACTCAAAACTTTATTCTAGGTCATGTTACATTTGCACATAGGACCCTTTGTTCGAAAGGAGCTTCTGAACTCTCTCGTCCATTGAATTTGTCAGGTTTTGGATGGTTTCTGCTTCAATTGTTTTGCAAGAGGACAGAATACCCTCCCAGAACTGTTGCTTTGATGTGAACTGCCTCCTGCCATCATAGACACTCCTTTTGATGATGCTCCAGAGGTTCTCAATGGGGTTGAGGTCAGGGGAGCATGGGGGTCACACCATAAGTTTGTCCCCTTTTATGCCCATATCAGCCAGAGATGCAGATGTGTTATGTGCAGCATGAGACGGTGCATTATCATGCATGAAAATGATCTTGCTGCGGAATACACGGTTCTTCTTCTTGAACCATGGCAGGAAGTGCTGTTTGAGAAACTCCTCATACATTATGGAGTTCATCTTTACTCCTTTGGGGATCCTAAAGGGGCCGACAATCTCTCTCCCCATGATTCCACCCCAAAACATTACTCCACCTCCTCCTTGTTGGCGCCGTAGCCGTGTTTGCATGGGGTGTCAATCAACCAGCCATCCTCCACTCCATCCGTCTGGACCATCGAGCGTTGCACGGCACTCATCGGTGAACAAAACAGTTTTGAAGTCAGTCTTCATGTATTGTTTGGCCCACTGGAACCGTTTCTGCTTGTGTGCAGTGGATAGAGGAGGTCGAGAGGATGGCTAACGCACAGCTGAAAACCTCTGAATGACCCTGCATCTTGTTGTTGGAGGCACCAGCAGCTTCAAAAACTTGTCTGCTGCTATGACAAGGCTATTTTGCCGCTGCTCTTTTAACCTGACGTAATTGCCTCTAGGAAAGAGTCCTCAATTTTTACTTATCAGCACGCACACGTGTGTACTGTGAATCAGCTACATACTTCTTGATTGTGCGATGATCAGGATGAAGTGTCTTGGCAATGTTGATTGTAGTCATGCCTTGATCTAAACACTCCACAATTTGTTGATTCTCAGCAGCCGACACATCCTTTTTCTTTCCCATTTTGGCAGAAAATGCAGGCTGCTTAATAATGTGGGACAGCCTTCTTAAGAAGTCTTGCCTTTCATTGGACACACCTGCCAAACTAATTAGCACAGGTGTCTGAAATTGCTTACAGTGATATAAAGAGCCCTGACACACATCACCATCAATGAGTTTAACTGACAAACAAAAAAATTCTTACCTTTTCACTCCTAAATACTTTTTGCATAATAATTTGGAACACAGTGTACATGTGCTTTTCCACAAAACACCAGTGGTTCATGTAGTGAATCTTACAGTTCTAACTTGCCAACCGTGGTCTGTATGGAGTTGTTCAATAAAGGGCCCAAAATTAAGATAACATAGATGGGAGAGGTCTCTATGAATGCGAATTCCTAAGTATTTGATACCCTGTGAGGGCCAAGCAAAGGGAAAGTTGGACTGAATGGAATCCTGTATGGATTTGGGGAGGAAGACATTGAGGGCCTCAGACTTCGCTACATTGATTTTAAAATTTGACCATGTAAGAAAGTGATCTATTTCAGCCATAACAGCAGGGATGGATATATGTGATTGAGTGATATATACTAGGACATCATCAGCAAATGCAGAGCACTTGTACTCGGTGCCTCCCACCTCAATCCACCTAATATTGGGGTTATGGCGAATTGATGAGAGCAGGTGCTCCGTCACTAGGATGTATAAGAGAGGGGACAGAGGACATCCCTGCTTTGTCCCATTGGTGATTATGAAAGGTGATGAAAATGTTCCATTTATCTTCAGCCTAGGTGACGTATTGCGATACAGGGCCGTGATTTTGGCTATAAAAGGGTCCCCTAGACCCATACCCCAAGATTTTTAAGAGAATATTATATGGCGTGCCAGGAGACTCTATGGAATGATTTCTCAGCATCCAACGAGAGTATCTAATTACAAATTTTTAACTGCATCTAGTCCAGTAAATACTTTGCGCCTAGTAGCAGTGTCTGCTAGTCAGCGGATTATCCCAGCTGTTAAGCAAGCTACACCACCTGTAGTTTGGACACTTAATTTTTTCAAGGAAATGGTTCGGGCCCCCGGGACACTCAGTGAAGAGCATCGGGGAGGCACCCCAAGGCACAGGGGCTGGGACTGGCAGTAGGACGCCTTGCGGTGGACCGCCAAGCTCGATCCTTATAAAAGCTTTTTAACTGCAGCAGTTTTAGTGGACGCTACTGGAGCTGGAATTACCGCGGCTGCTGGCATGAGACTTGCCCTTCAATAGATCCTTGTAAAAGGATTTAAAGTGTACTCATTCAAATTAGAGAGACAATTTAAATTAAAAAGATTAGACCTGCCTCCACCGCAGGGGGGCTCGCTCGACCCACCAGAGGACAGGCACCAGTATTGGGAGAGGGGGGCTGGCCGTCAGGTTCCACCGCGGCTCTGGCACAAACCCGGCGACACGGAGGTCGCACGGGCTGGAACGGACTGGCAGTGTCGGCTTCGCACTTTTTTGGTTTTAGAAGGGCATGACATGCCTATATTTGTGTCTCCCCCTCCTTTTACTCCTCCACCTCTTTTCTTTTCACATGACTATATGTACTTGTCACTTTTCCATGTGTTAGTTGTGTCTTCTGAGCAGTTTGTCAGCTTTTGGAAACCTTTAGAGGTGTTTTCTATGTGTTTCTATATGTTTTTGTTTGCCTGCCATTGGTTTTAACAGTGTTCGAAGGTGTTCGACGAACAGTTCGGCGAACATACGGGTGTTCGACGAACCGAACCGAACTCGAACACTACGGGTGTGGCTCAACATTACTTATCACGTTTATCTGTATCTTGGCTGGAAAATATTTTGGGCCTTGTAGCAGTTTGCAGAACTGATTCTATTATGCCATCTATACTAAACTCCACCAGATTTAAAATTACTAATCATGTTTATCTGTATCTTGGCTGGAAAATAATTTGGGCCTTGTAGCAGTTTGCAGTACTGATTCTATTAGGCCATCTATACTAAACTCCACCAGATTTAATATTAATAATAATTTTTAGCTGCATCTAGCCCGGAAAATAATTTTGGGGCTCCTAGATGCGCAAGACACATGAGTGCCTTCTTGCTGCACTACCTGCAACATGTCGCTCAGATTGTCAGAATTCGAAATAATCCTGACTACTGGGTTGCCGCACTCTTAGATCCCCCACACTCTTCGATCAACCTTTTCATTTTAATAAAGAACAAAAAAATGGTCATTTTTGAAATTATAAGCATTAGCAGGTTTTTAGAAACTGAAATCAAACAGTTTTCAACTCAAAACTTTATTCTAGGTGATGTTACATTTGCACATAGGACCCCTTGTTCGAAAGGAGCTTCGGAACTCTCTTGTACATTGAATTTGTCAGGTGTTGGATGGTTTCTGCTTCAATTGCTTTGCATGAGGACCGAATACCCTGCCAGAGCTGTTGCTTAGATGTGAACTGCCTCCCGCCATCATAGACACTCCTTTTGATAATGCTCAAGAGGTTCTGAATGGGGTTGAGGTTAGGGGAGCATGGGGGTCACACCATAAGTTTGTCCCCTTTTATGCCCATATCAGCCAGAGATGCAGATGTGTTATGTGCAGCATGAGACGGTGCATTATCATGCATGAAAATGATCTTGCTGCGGAATACACGGTTCTTCTTCTTGAACCATGGCAGGAAGTGCTGTTTGAGAAACTCCACATACATTATGGAGTTCATCTTTACCCCTTCAGGTATCCTAAAGGGGCCGACAATCTCTCTCCCCATCATTCCAGCCCAAAACATTACTCCACCTCCTCCTTGTTGGCGCCATAGCTGTGTTTTCATGGGGTGTCAATCAACCAGCCATCCTCCACTCCATCCATCTGGACCATCGAGCGTTGCACGGCACTCATCGGTGAACAAAACAGTTTTGAATTCAGTCTTCATGTATTGTTTCGCCCACTGGAGCCGTTTCTGCTTGTGTACAGTGGATAGAGGAGGTCGACAGGATGGCTTACGCACAGCTGCAAACCTCTGAAGGACCCTGCATTTTGTTGTTCGGGGGACGTTGGAGGCACCAGCAGCTTCAAAAACTTGTCTGCTGCTATGACATGGCTTTTTTGCCGCTGCTCTTTTAACCTGACATAATTGCTAGTGGGAAAGAGTCCTCAATTTTCCCTTATCAGCACGCACACGTGTGTACTGTGAATCAGCTACATACTTCTTGATTGTGCGATGATCAGGATGAAGTGTCTTGGCAATGTTTATTGTAGTCATGCCTTGACCTAAACACTCCACAATTTGTTGCTTCTCAGCAGCCGACACATCCTTTTTCTTTCCCATTTTGGCAGAAAATGTAGGCTGCTTAATAATGTGGGACAGCCTTCTTAAGTACTCTTGCCTTTCATTGGACACACCTGCCAAACTAATTAGCCCAGGTGTCTGCAATTGCTTACAGTGCTATAAAGAGCCCTGACACACATCACCATCAATGAGTTTAACTGACAAACAAAAAAATTCTTACCTTATCACTCCTAAACACTTTTTGCATAATAATTTGGAACACAGTGTACATGTGCTTTTCCACAAAACACCAGTGGTTCACGTAGAGAATCTTACAGTTCTAACTTGCCAACCGTGGTCTGTATGGAGTTGTTCAATAAAGGGCCCAAAATTAAGATAACATAGACGGCAGAGGTCTCTATGAATATGAATTCCTAAGTATTTGATACCCTGTGAGGGCCAGGCAAAGGGAAAGGACTGGATGGAATCCTGTATGGATTTGGGGAGGGAGACATCGAGGGCCTCAGACTTCGCTGCATTGATTTTAAAATTTGACATTGTGACAAAGTGATCTATTTCAGCCATAACCATAACAGCAGGGATGGATATATGTGATTGAGTGATATATACTAGGACATCATCAGCAAATGCAGAGCACTTGAACTCGGTGCCTCCCACCTCAATCCACCTAATATTGGGGTTATGGCGAATTGATGAGAGCAGGTGCTCCGTCACTAGGATGTATAAGAGAGGGGACAGAGGACATCCCTGCCTGGTCCCATTTGTGATTATGAAAGGTGATGAAAATGTTCCATTTATTTTCAGCCTAGGTGACGTATTGCGATACAGGGCCGTGATTTTGCCTATAAAACGGTCCCCTAGACCCGTACCCCAAGCTTTTTAAGAGAATAATATATGGCATGCCAGGAGACTCTATGGAATGCTTTCTCAGCATCCAACGAGAGTATCTAATTACAAATTTTTAACTACATCTAACCCAGGAAATACTTTGTGCCTAGTAGCAGTGTCTGCTAGTCAGCGGATTATCCCAGCTGTTAAGCAAGCTACATCACCTGTAATTTGGACACTTAATTTTTTCAAAGGAAATGGTTCAGGCCCCCGGGACACTCAGTGAAGAGCATCGGGGAGGCACCCCAAGGCACAGGGGCTGGGATTGGCGGTAGGACTCCTTGCGGTGGACCGCCAAGCTTGATCCTTATAAAAGCTTTTTAACTGCAGCAGCTTTAGTGGATGCTACTGGAGCTGGAATTACCGCGGCTGCTGGCATGAGACTTGCCCTTCAATAGATCCTTGTAAAAGGATTTAAAGTGTACTCAGTCAAATTAGAGAGACAATTTAATTTAAAAAGATTAGACCTGCCTCCACTGCAGAGGGGCTTGCTCGACCCACCAGCGGACAGGCACCAGTATTGGGAGAGGGGGGCTGGCTGTCAGGGTCCACCGCGGCTCTGGCACAAACCCGGCGACACGGAGGTCGCACGGGCAGGAACGGACTGGCTGTGTCGGCTTCGCACTTTTGTGGTTTTAGAAGGGCATGACGTGCCTATATCTGTTTCTCCACCTCCTTATACTCCTCCACCTCTTTTCTTTTCGCATGACTATATGTACTTGCCAATTTTCCATGTGTTAGTTGTGTCTTCTGAGCAGTTTGTCAGCTTTTGGACACCTTTGAAGGTGTTTTCTATGTGTTTCTATGTGTTTTTGTTTGCCTGCTATTGGTTTTAACGGTGTTCGAAGGTGTTCGACGAACAGTTCGACGAACAGTTCGGCGAACACACGGGTGTTCGACGAACCGAACCGAACTCGAACACTACGGGAGTGACTCAACACTATTGATAACACCCAGATTTGAACCTTGGAAGAGGAAAAACACAGTTCTATCTCTCTGGCCTACACCAGAATCTTTTAAACAGATATATTTGTGTCTGAGCAGTCAGCAACACACTCAAGCTGTTTTTTTTATGGAAAAAGACAAAAAAGTGGATAATACAGAGATTTGAAACATGGAACTGCAAAACCACAGTTATTATTTCCTGGTGTATACCAGACAGGTAAAAATAGATATATTTGTGTCTGAACAGTCAGCGACACACTCAAACTGTTTTTTTTATGGAAAAAAGGCAAGCAGGTTGATAACACCCAGATTTGAACCATGGAAGAGGAAAAACACATTTCTATTTCTCTGGCCTACACCAGAATCTTTTAAACAGATACATTTGTGCCTGAACACTCACAGACACGCTCAATTTTTTTTTTGGGGGGGGGAATACCAAAAGGTTAATAAGACAGTTATTTGTACAGTCTGACTGAGGAAAAAAAAAACAAAAGAGGATTTAGATGAAAAACAAAGGATTTTTCCTGGCCCCTGAGACTTGGGGATAAGTCTAGCAATTTGACCAGCAGGAGCACACAGGACTGTAATGCAGTGTTTGTTGGTAGAACCATTGCATCTCCTATACAGCCTGCCTGCCTGCCTGATATCTGGGATGGATATTAGTCCTGAGAAGGACTGTTTGTTTCATTTGTCAGCCTTTACAGACCCTACACTAACTATTTTGCAGTATAAATCTGTCCCTAGCTTGGCAGCACTGTCCCTACATTGTCTGATTCGGAGTGACTGTGTCCAAGATGGCGGCGCCTGGTTTTAAATACTCGAGGTAACGCTGTGCGGTGAGCCAATCACTGTAATGCCCTCAAAGAACATGGCTGTGGCATTACAGTGACTGGCTGGCAATCCCTGCATGTTCATTGGCTCTGTAAATAGTGCCAAACATGCAAGGCGGAGACCCGAGCTCCCGCCCGAGAAACCCAAAAATGCTCGGTGTTCGCCGAACATCCCGAGTAGTGAGATGCTCGGGCGAGTACCGAGCAGTGTCGAGCATGCTCGCTCAACACTAGTAAGAACCCCTCAAATGAGGAAAAGTCAATTAACCACAAGTTTCAGAACCGCATAATGAATATTTTAAAAAATATAAAATTTCAAATTCGGTCAATTTTGAATGAACAGAACAGCAAGGTGAAAAAGACTAATTATATGCATAGCAATTTAAAAATGATTTGCTATGCATATGTTTTGTCTTTTGAGCTTCTTTTAACCCCTTCCTGACTGTAAAAACACAAAGCAGTTAAAAGAAGTGACCTGACTATTGATCAGCCAGTTTATGTTTGGAAGCTGTTCTTTATTTTATACATGCAAGTATAAAAAAAATTAACCCTTGATGCAAGTTACAACCACAAAGACGCTTCAGGAAAACACAGTTTGCGTCTTCCTAAATCGTGTTCTGCTCGAATAATGCTGCGTGGGTTCGTCTGTGTATTAAAGACATCATGTGCACATACCCTAAAAATGAAATTATTGATTTGATTCAAATTTAATTAGTGTTGAATATTTGAAAATTTATAGAAACCTAGAAAATTTTAATATTTTAAGATTTGATTAATATGTAGTAAAAAAAAATGCAAGCAACATTTTTTTGCAAAGCAAAAGATTGCATCAGCCAGGAAAGACTTACATGGTTTCAGGTGCAGCCTTTCCCATAATCATTTACAGCTATTACTTCACATGACATAGTGCAATCAATCAGGATATGCTGTGATAGCCTGTATAAAAGCTGAGGCAGGGAATGCAGTAGTCTTTTTTATGGTACATTTTATGCATTGAGTTTTTGCATTTCTTTTTCAATCCCTTCTCAGGAAGGATGGAATAATTGCATTAAAAAGCATTTTAAAAAAGTGACTGTTTTTTTCACACCTGTCTTAGTAGTCAAGTTTGAAACTTATTTTTGTCAAAACAATACTGTTGCATAATTTGGCTTTTTAGACATCTAAATACTACCATTTCTTATTCAGCCTTTTATGGGAAAGGATGTAATTGAGATTGAAAATAATTACAAAAGTTAGTTATATTGTAGTAAAAAGTGTATGTTGTATTAAAAAACTGGCATTGCAAATGGATGGTATAATATAAAAAAAAACATGCCATGGCTAAGAATGTGGAAGCTGCAAGCAGCAGTGCCACCGCTGACATCAGTCGTCCTTGCAGTAGTACTACCAAACGTAGGTCACAATATTTCTACTTTGCATTCGTCAAGATAATTCATGGGTAAGAAATCGTGGATTCTATGGGATATATGGCATATCACTTGATTACAACAGTATGCTGTTACTTTTGACAATGATACCATTAGTTGAGCCAGTGTTCTTTTTTTGCGTCAATAAAAGTTAACATATTCCATTGCAGACTTTCAATTTTGTAAAGGATACCTGTATACAGTATATTCTGCCTATAGTCACCTAAGCCAGAACGCTCAGGGGCTTAGTAAGATATTTCTTAACATATTTTTCTAGCTTATCTATTGGATGAGATGAACAGTCAGTGCTTGTGCTCAGATGAGATGGATCCATAAGATATGAATAACATGATTAAAACTCAGCTGGGTTGGTGACTCTGTCAATCATGGTCGTAGAGGCACTGGAAGAAGAGGTGATAGTGGCACCATGAATCAGGGAAAATATAGAGATGGGAATTAGGGTTATGGCAAGGAGCTCAGGATACTTGCCACACTGAGATAACTGTCAGTTAGAACAAGGATGATGATGATTTATGGATGATGATGATGATGATTGAAAAATATTGATGATGATATTGATTGTGTGGTAGAAAAGACCTGTGAACTAGATCAGCATGATGTGAAGGTGAGCCGACGTCCAGCCAAAAGATCTTCCAGGGAGGATTTATTTCTTCTGTGGTCAGCTTAGGAGTAGGTGATGTCTCAACTGCTGTTGGTGTATGGTGCTCAAAAGCATCTGAAATCTCTGGTCGTGGTAGTGGTGAGTTCTTCATACAGGCCACCAAATCATTGAAATGAGCAATCTCTGTTGAAGACAAATAAGTTGTCGATGTCCAGACTTAAATAGACTACGAATTACCTCTTTTCATTAACACAGGAAGTGGTATCACCTACTCATGTGGGAAAAGCAAGCTGGTCAGCAATATGAGCAAGGCTTAAGCTGTCCTTTGAACTCTATTCCTCACAGTCATCTTTTTGGAAACTAGGAGGTACCCTCAAGTACCTGATCAGTGTCATCATCATCCTCATCTGCTTCTTGTCATACTTTGACAACTCCTGTTCCTCATTCTCTGTCAAACCATCACATATCGATGTCTGATTGTGTGGTCAGAAATCATCTGCTTTTGAACTAACTCAACTATCTGGTTAAATTGCTTGTGGTGCAGTCACTGCCGTACCAATTAGGGGATTCCGCTGATTTTCAAGAAATGATATTGTGCACTTATTCTCACTGAAAGATAGCCAGCAACGATTGTTTGTCTCAGAAAGATATGCCTACTCTGTGCTCACATGTGTAGATGAACATGGACCACTCTGTAGACATGACACTGAGCTCAAAGATGCACTGCACCATTAACACAGTGACAGTACAAGTTTTCCACATCTCACTGGATGAACATTTTGAGCTCCAGTTCTGCAACACTGCAATGAAGACAAGTGGTAAATCATCCATGGTTTAGAAAGGTGGTAAATCATCCATAGTAGAGCGCTAGGTCTAGTTCCACTGCTCGTCCATTTTCCTCCGCTATACCTCTTCTGTGACTTGCTTAATGGATATGACCACATCTCGAACAGCCACAGGGCACAGCATTGCATGCACTCCCCACCATACCCTCAATGTTTTCATTCTTGTAATATTAAATGATGGCAAGATATTTTACAGATAATAAGCATGGGCATCAAAAGCCAAATTCTGGATGAGCTGCTCCTCTACATCATGGAGCAAATCTTATGCTGGATGGCTCCCCATCAAAAGCAAGTTAGCATTCTTGTAAGTGACAATGCCTGGATCAATCTGGCTGCACTACATTTGGCAAGGTATTTCATGTTCCCTGCATGGTTGATGTCCTAAATTTAATTGACCAAAACTTCTTAAAGATATATACCTGTTTCAAAAAGGTGATAGCCATAGCCAGAAGAGTGTTTAGGCATTTCAATTGTTCTTATGTAGCAAAGAATGTCCTTCAGGCTTGGTAAAAATAAAATGTTCTGCCATAACAGCCCTTGATTTCTGTTGTTACATAGTTACGGACTTTGGTGTTGCACATGATAGAGCTTTTGTCCGAACAGCATAAATCAGTGATGGATTATAGTACGCAACATTCAAACTGGAGCTTAGGTTACTTTGAAATACACCATTGACAGCTGATGAGGGACGCATATTGCATACTGAGAGGCTACTAACTTTGTCAGTAAGGAGAACTGTGGCTTCAATGATAGTATTAAATTAATGTTCAGGAGCAGAAATACG
The DNA here is from genome assembly GCF_046119375.1 of Phyllobates terribilis. Classification (NCBI taxonomy): domain Eukaryota; kingdom Metazoa; phylum Chordata; class Amphibia; order Anura; family Dendrobatidae; genus Phyllobates; species Phyllobates terribilis. Next base: position 898,846,326 of record NW_027362762.1, read on the forward strand.
CTACATGGCACATATATAAACATCTACCTACACGATGCTTCAAAACACTGTGATTAATTAATACGTGAACTCTAATATTGCTGTAAACCTTTAAAAATGTAAGGTTCTTATTTGCCTTTTTTGATCAAAGAGCACAAATGCCATCCAATCACTTCAGGGTGTTTCTAGATATGGATGAACTCTATCACTAATGTCCTACCTCTCCATGTGCCAAACCAGGTTTCACCTGAATGGGGAGTGAAATTGAGACCAGGCATAGCTCGCAACACAGGTGCACAAATCTACCTGAAATCTCCTGACCCCCCAACTCAGCAGCCTCATATATGTCTATGAAGCTGTTAAGTCCAGCTCTTAAGACCAGATCCAGGTCAGGAGTAGCCTTAGGCCACATTCACACGTTCAGTATTTGGTCAGTATTTTACATCTGTATTTGTAAACCAAAACCAGGAGTGGGTGATAAATACAGAAGTGGTGACGTGTTTCTATTTTACTTTTCCTCTGATTGTTCCACTCCTCATTTTGGCATCCAAATACTGATGTAAAATACTAACCAAATACTGAACATGTGAACGTGGCCTTAGGCTACTTCACAACTGCATTCTGATTTTCCGTTTGTTTGTTCTATGTTAATAAATAGACAAATTAAATGAAAGTCTATGGATTCATGAGAAACGCATATAGAACACGGAAAGCATCCATGTGGCGTCTGTGTGCTCTCTGTGTTTAACATTGTATAGAAAATGCTTTGTCGTTTATTTCTTTATACATCCGTGAAAAACACTGAAGAAAACTGAGGGTAAAACTGAAAACACACTGATGGCACACTGATACAAAACACTGTTGACACAATTTTTTCACGAACATGTTTAAATACGGATGTGTGAATGAGGCTTTGCATTCAAAGTTTTTGCCAGCACGTTGCACAATTATGTGGATAGCAGTTTTCAATCAACACACTTTTTTCTGACATGTTACACGTATTGTTGCGCTTTTGTTTAGTTCAGTAGACAGTAGACGTATATACTCACTCTGTTAACTGTGGTATTACAAGGGACTGCGGGATTCATCTATGGCAATATCTGTGCTTAGAGAGTTATCACTGCGTCATTTGTGGTGTTACATAGGACTGCAGGTAACATTGATGATATTATCTGTGGTCAGAGAGTCATCACTGTGTTATCTGTCTTGTTGCATATGACTGCGGGTGACATCTACTTCACTATCTGTACTCAAAATTATCAATGTGTTATTTGTGTTGTTATACAGGACTTCAGGTTTCATCTATGGCAATATCTGTGCCCAGAGAGTTATCACTGTGTAATTTGTGTTGTTATACAGGACTGCAGGTAACATCTACTTCACTATCTATACTCAAAATGATCACTGTGTTATTTGTGTTACATAGGACTGCGGGTAGCATTGATAACATTATCTGTCCTCAGAGAGTTATCACTGTTTTATCTGTGGCTTTACATAGAACTATAGGTGATATCTACTGCATTATCTGTTCCCCTGAAGTTTTCACTATGTTATTTGTAGTGTTACATTTTTTTGTTTGGATGAAGGGGGGTGTAGGCTGCAAAACATACTGTATGCCTCAGATCTTGGGTCCCTGATGTTTTTTGACCCTCACAACAGATATATATATATTCTGTTTAAAGATAATGCATATAGTATAAATTTCACTAGCTATAAATTTCTCGATTAGACATTAGCAATCAGACGAGGTGTACTCTTTCGAACTATGCCATGTTTTAAAAGCATTATAGTGAAACAAATAACAGGGTCACCTTGTGCCATTTCCTGCCTGGTATGTCTGAATTGGTTTTGCGTGGGGAATAAGAGTCACTTCTATATATATGCAAATTGATTGTGCAACTCTTTCAATAACTGCATAAATCTTCTTTTCATGTTGAAAATAGCTACCCCCAGGTAACTGTAGGGTGTGATAATCATAAATATAAAAAAAGATTTATTAAATACATTGAAGCAAATTTTAGCTAGAAAATGGTCAAAATAAATGAATATCTGTGTGTCCATTTGTTACCACCTTTTTATCTCCTTCCTCACAGCGCACCATAAAAAAATAGCTTCAATTGACAGTGTAACATAAATGTCCTTGTTTTGTCATTTTATTATTATTATCCTGCTATGAAGAAATGTTTATGTTATGTTGGTGTCTATGCTCTCTGTTCCTTCTTGTCACAAAGTATTACATATTTCTATCTGGTTTCTATAAAATGATATCTGCAAAGGAATTAAAGAGGTCCCTGTTTTTCAGCACCAATTAATATAATCAGTATTACAAGATATTGAAACGTTAGAGTAATTAACGATCACAGGTTAAAGTGCCCTAAGGAGACTAAAAAATAATATTAAAAAAATATACAAAATTTGAAATATATATAAAAAATATGTATATATATATATATGTACATGAATATATATTGAATATACAATTCAACCCACTTTGCCTCCCATAAAAATAAAGAAAATACATTTCCAAAAGAAACCATAAAATTCCAATTCATCATAATATGAAACTAATTAACTACAATGGAAATGCCAGAAATATGATTTTTATTTTGGGTCATTTTACTTCGCCCAAAAAATTTAATAAGCAATCAAAACATTGTCATACATGAAATTGGTATCAATCAGCTCATGGTGTTAAAAAAAACAAGCCCCATCAACAGAAAAATAAAAATGTTAAGTCTCGGAAAATGGCAACACAAAGTTAAAAAAAATGCCTTTTTTTTCACTATTTCATCAATATTTGATTTTTTTTTTCTAATTTTACAATGCATTGTCTGGAAAAATTAATGGAATCATTCAAAGACACAGCTTATCCCACAAAAAAAAAGCAAGTCATCATGTGGCTATGTTGATGAAAAAATAAACAAATCATGGCTCTTGGAAAAATGGTGAGAAGAAAACAAGAGCACAGAACCTAAGAAATCCCCAGTCCTCAAAGGGTTAAATAGCCTTTATTTAAAAAAAAAAAAAAAAAACTACTACCATTTTACTGGAGTTAAGTTTGTGGAACTTTGTATAGCTGGCGGCTATCCCGCTGATTCTGATAGCATTATAAAAAATAAACATGTAATGTGGCAATAAATGTAAATTTAGAATTGACTGTTAATCCCAGTATAAAGCTTTTTCAATGGTGCTGTAATCATTGCTCTTGCTTAAAGGAAGATTAACAGTATTCTCATATTAAGTGTATTATTTTTGACAAATAAGTAACTGCAGATCCAGATTGTACATACAGTGTATTATTAGACTGGAACGAAAATCAACTATCTTTGAGATGTTTCTCAGGATCACTTGAAGAGGATTTTTCACCATAGTTCATGCAGTGAAATCAGGGCAGGCTGTCATTACATCTCACGCAGGAGATGCCTGTTCTAAGCTAAGGTGGAGGCGTGTTCATTTTTCTCTTAAATGTTGCTGCCTGCTTATGATTGGTCAACCTAATACTGGGGAAGAAAAACATGTCCTCGCTGAAAAATCTCTGAAAACACCATCTAGAACTTAACAAAAATTAATTAATTAACTACCAAATACTTTGATTGCTAATATCTCCGCAATGAAGAGGCAAAATAAAATTAAAAACAAACAAACAAAAAAGCACAATTTATTCTGTTCTTACATCGTGTGCCCAGTTCAACATGTAAAAATTAGTGAAAGGTACCTGTCACATCAGATCATGCAATTTAGTTGCAGATATAGGTTTCATCTGCAGGTAAAGAATGTTAGACCGATGCCTGTCTCTCTTCCACGAGAAAATTAAGATTATTCCTCCCAGAAGCTACCACTTTCAGTCATACAGGTGAGCTGGTGCAGCTACAATCACCCCCGACAGAACCTTGAGCAGGACCTGTGAGTATGCCCCAGCATTTTGACTGATAGTAGACTGTGCACTGATGTACCCTAATTTTACTCTAATGATAGCTTTACAAATTCTTTCCATTCTCTCAAGCATCTTTATCATGCAGTCACCAGGAATGACTTATTGACAGTCTTGATGGAGTACTGACGGCAGTGGTCACTCAAGTATCCAAAGGGTTAATCATTGCAGTCAAAACATACCCTCAATATGCTCCTCAGAGTGTCATGGGGAGTGACAGCAGAAGTCCATGCATCCAAAAGGATGATCAGTGCCGGTAAGACATACGTATTTATATGCTCCACAGGGTGTCAGAAGCGCTGACAGCATCAGTGACAACTGTTCAAATGGATGCTCACTATCAGAAAGACATGCTCTGTATATATCCCCAAGGTATCAGTGTGCTGACAACAGGCGTTTAGAATAATGTTCAACGTAGTCAAGATATGCTTTGTACGCACCTCCAGCATGTCAGGAATGCTGACAGAAAGCCTGCAATGCTCATGAGCAAGCCATGTGGTCATGATTAATTGATCGGGAGAATGCCATGCATGACCGCTAATTATATACTCTGCTGTTTCAGCAGTGTCTAAACTTATTTTTTTAGGGATTCGTCTGAAGGAGGGCAGTGAAGCCAGCAGTGAATGGTAACAGTGATCTCATGACATACCAGAGTGACGTAATCACTGGGAGATTGAGTGCAAACACTGTTGGAATGGCTCCAGCACCGGAGGTGAGTATAAGTGTTGTTATTTTACTGGTGGCAAACATGCTGATTGAGATGGTGGTTGTCCAAGTAGTAGACAACTGCTTTAATTCTATTGCTTCAGTTCACCAAGACTGGTGTTTTGTAGGCCAGTCATGATTAAGTGTACTAGAGTAAGATGCTCTAAATTCATTACACCAGCATAAGAAATGTACCCCAGTCAGAATTTGACTACATTTCTGTCATAATTTATAGCACTTTTGTGCAGTAAGCTATTATGAATTTTGTCTGCCATTTCCCTCCCTATCCCAACCAAGCACTGTTGACTTTTTTCAAAAGATTGGCGGACTTGTCCAGGATTAGCATAAGATGCTTAAAGTCACACCATTTTCAAGAAGTTTTAGTCCTCAATTTTTTTGACAGCTGCTTGATGTCTTAGAACCTATATCTATTGTAAGGGATCTTCTCTCTGGTAGACGCTGGTGCACACACAAGGATCCAGTTCGTTGGTTCAAAACAAATGTGTGGTTTATTAAATGTCCATAAACCGTCCAGCTTAACAAAACAACCTTTTCTGGGTACAAAGATGTAACAAAACCAAAACAGAAAATAAACAGTTCATATATAGCACAGGCTCACCCGTTTAGACATCAGTCCTTCACTCAGCCTCTAGCAGAGACTGAGCCACACAAGCGAGGTCTTTTCACCTTGCATACACTGTGTCCTAATGATACAGCTGGACTTCCTTATATCTACTGTAAAAGACCCTGGGGTGGGAATACATGAGCAGCGAGCCCCATCCATCTCTCTGACTGCTCGTAAACTAGACCCCTGAAACGCCCTATTAACGCTCTCAGCGCTATACGTGTTGGAGCCTGCTGTGCCGGGCTTGCATCACCAAGGCTATCAGCTTCAATGATATATATCCCCTCTCGAGAACCTGTGTAGCAGCCATCTTACACTATCGAAAGAATTTGGAGTTTTGCAAAAGACAAAAAGATATAAACATACAAAGATATGGTAAGAAGATAATTGCCATTGAATTTTTTTAGATTATGAATGTGCTCAAGTAGGACATTGATTTTTAGGTAGTCATTAATTTCTTTATCTTCTGGATTATTCCTCTGTAGAGGAAATCTGACAAAGTTACATTTATTTTGCATCTTTATAAATAACAAGAGATAAATGAAATACATATTGAATACAGTCAATCTGCGGTAAAGTATAAAGATTTACACTATGTTATAAAAAAATACATCATTACATAAATAAATTGGTGACAAAGATGGAAATGTATTTTTAAGAATATAAATAATATGAAGGCTTAATGGATAATGTACAGAAATGATGCATTGGACTGAATATAGTAGGACACTGCTCATCTATCAATAAAAGCTCTAAATGAGTTTGATCATGTCACATTTAAGTGTAACGGACCATAAAAAAATATATATTTCAACTACTTAAGTTAATTTTGAAAAAAAAAAGCAGTCTCATTTCCCAGACAAACTTACACTAGGGTACAAAATATGAGCTCTTTACATGAGAGATTCAATCCATAAATTTCTTTAACTTGGCAACACTCCAGAAAGCTATTTTTTTTTCTTTCTTCCGTCAGTTGATGACACTGCTACCATTCTTTATCCTTTCTTAAACAGTATGCTGCACTTTTCCTTTCGATGTCTGCCTGATTTTTTTCACTTTTTACTTGGCCCTATTCCCAGGCTGCTATATCCTTTCTGAATTGCCTCAGTTAATTGCTTCCACTTGGATTTGATGGCCACCTCTACCAATGCTATCACTTATTACCATTCCCAAACTGCTGTAACATAAGGTACCAGCATCCCCAATACAAGGTCATTCATATCTCAGCATATTTAAAAAATGTACAATGGTGACCAGTTCAAATTTAAAAAAATGTTGTAGTTGCTGCAATTATGTAAGGAATGTGTAAAACAAAGTTAACTTATACAGCTGCACGTAAATAAATGAATATACTGTATATATAGTACAGACCAAAAGTTTGGACACGTCTTCTCAATTAAAGATTTTTCTTCATGACTATGAAAATTGTACTTTCACACAGAAGGCATCAAAACTATGAATTAAAACATGTGGAATTATATACTTAACAAAAAAGTGTGAAACAACTGAAAATATGTCTTATATTCTAGGTTCTTCAAAGTAGCCACCTTTTGCTTTGATGACTGCTTGCACATTCTTGGCATTCTCTTGATGAGCTTCAAAAGGTAGTCACCGGAAATAGTCTTCCAACAATCTTGAAGGAGTTCCCAGAAATGCTTAGCACTTGTTGGCCCTTTTGCCTTCACTCTGCGGTCCAGCTCACCCCAAACCATCTCGATTGGGTTAAGGCCTGGTGACTGTGGAGGCTAGGTCATCTGGCGTAGCACCCCATATTTTGAATAAATCCCCAACAGTGTCACCAGCAAAGCACCCCCACACATCACACCTCCTCCTCCATGCTTCACGGGTGGGAACCAAGCATGTAGAGTCCATCCGTTCACCTTTTCTGCGCCGCACAAAGTCACGGTGGTTGGAACCAAAGATCTCAAATTTGGAATCATCAGACCAAGGCACAGATTTCCACTGGTCTAATGTCCATTCCTTGTGTTCTTTAACCCAAACAAGTCTCTTCTGCTTGCTGCCTGTCCTTAGCAGTGGTTTCTTAGCTATTTTACCATGAAGGCCTGCTGCACAAAGTCTCCTCTTAACAGTTGTTGTAGAGATGTGTCTGCTGCTAGAATTCTGTGTGGCATTAACCTGGTCTCTAATCTGAGCTGCTGTTAACCTGCGATTTCTGAGGCTGGTGACTCGGATAAACTTATCCTCAGAAACAGAGGTGACTCTTGGTCTTCATTTCCTGGGGCGGTCCTCATGTGAGCCAGTTTCTTTGAAGCGCTTGATGGTTTTTGCAACTGCACTTGGGGACACTTTCAAAGTTTTCCCAATTTTTCGGACTGACTGACCTTCATTTCTTAAAGTAATTATGGCCACTCGTTTTTCTTTAGTTAGCTGCTTTGTCTTGCTATAATACGAATTCTAACAGTCTATTCAGTAGGACTATCAGCTGTGTATCCACCTGACTTCTGCACAACCCAACTGATGGTCCCAACCCCACTTATAAGGCAAGAAATCCCACTTATTAAACCTGACAGGGCACACCTGTGAAGTGAAAACCATTTCCGGTGACTACCTCTTGAAGCTCATCAAGAGAATGCCAAGAGTGTGCAAAGCAGTCATCAAAGCAAAAGGTGGCTACTTTGAAGAACCTTGAATATAAGACGTATTTTCAGTTGTTTCACACTTCTTTTTGTTAAGTATATAATTCCACTTGTGTTAATTCATAGTTTTGAGGCCTTCAGTGTGAATGTACAATTTTCATAGTTATGAAAATACAGAAAAATCTTTAAATGAGAAAGTGTGTCCAAACTTTTGGTCTGTTCTGTAGATTGGGGCATCAGACAAAATTAAAATTCAATGCAAAAAAGGTATTGTTCCAGCTCCTGGTTAAAAATTCCTGTTTAATTGAACACTTTAAAATTTATTATAATAGCAGCATGGCATAGAAAAAGATAAAGCTATGCATTTTGAACGCTATCTGGCATTCTTTGACAAAAAGCGCCAGCATTTGAAAAGCAAAGCTTTTCTTTTTCTCCATGGTGGCAGTGTCCTTATGTGGCGCTCCATGAGAGCTACTGGTATCGGGGAGCTCTATTTCTTTGTTTGTATCGTGAATTCACAGATGTACTGCTCTGTTTTGATAGAGAAGATGCTACCATCATTCCATGCACTTGGTAGACGTGCACTTTTTTAACATGACAATGAACCAAAACACACATTTAAGGCCACTGTTGCATTTCTGAAGAAGAATTGGGTGAAAGTGATTCAGTGGCCAAGTATGTCTCCTGATCTGAACCCTATTGAACCCTATGGGGAATTCTGTCCTTAAAAATCATGGAGGTCGTGCAAAATACTAGATGTAGTAGTTTTTGATGTGGGGTGTATTTATTTCTGTATCAATGAATTTGAGTTAAACTGAAGATTTTGGAGTGAAAGTTATATTGTTGACCTTACTTTCATGTTCTGAAAGGCAAAGGAATTCTCCAGCGTGGATAAAATTAAATTCTTTATTTGATCCAAAGTTAAAAAACGTATAAATCCAAGAAGACAGGTAGCACCACCATATGCTGACAACAGTAAGGAATCACATCAGTCAAATCGACGCGTTCCAACTCAAAAGATTCTTATTCATGAAACAAGTCAGAATATGTCTTAAAACTCATAATCCTCAAAGTACCCCTCTTTTAGGCTGATGACAGCTTTACATTGCAGGTATTTCAGTTTTGTTGGTTGATATTTATGAATTGAGATTAAATAATGTGCTAAAATTTCGATTTACAGAATCATTAGCAAGTGCAATCACCTTTCCATTGAAGAGTATAGAGAACATGACTGTCAAAAGGTAGCAAATGTCAGTAGACTCTTATTCTCCTAACAGTTGTGATTCTACAGGACTCACATCTATCAGGAATTCTATTTACTGTTGTTTAAAAATTTAACCAAAAATATAGTGTATAATGTGTAAATTATGTGGTATAATTAAAAAAAATGGGAACAAGAAACTGTACTTCAAGAATTTGTATGAAAAAAATCCAGTGGTTGATACAATAAAAGTTGCCGTAATATAGGTAAGTCTGGAAATGGTAACTGGTAAGAATGAAAATAATGTAAAATAAGTTGGATAAATAGGTTTTGATAAGATCAGTGAATTCATAGGTTTAAAGTGTTTGTTTTAATGACTAACAACATTAATATGGTTTTAACTTGATAAACCAAGAAAAGAGGTGATCATCCAAGTATAACTTCAGTTGTGCATTGATGAGAAATTTTTCGGATTTTGGTGGGAAGCCAAAAAATTGTCTATAAAGAGGGTGCAGTCTGTAATCACAAATGTACTATGAAATGCTAAAGCAATCTCAAGTTTACAAATGTTTGAACTGTCTAAATGGAGGGGTTAGTCTTGGGACGAATAGAAGGAACAAGGTGTAGAGGAAGACCAGCTTGATACTATCAAGATAACAGTGAAGGAGACCCTGGACCTATCTAGACTTGCACACAATCGATCTTCCTATAGAGCATTCATCCATTAAGTTGCCATGGATCAAGATCAAGCCAAAGGCCATTCAATTAGTACATAAATAAATCTGAGGAAGGGATGAAAAGTAACCCATAGCAGCATTCCCATCTTGAACAACTGTACTTGGCAATTTATAGAACTCACATAGAAATGAACAGAGGGAGCTGCACATGCGTGATTACCGGCCCTTCCTCTGTAGCACAAGACAGGTTCCTTTTTCAATGAAAAGTAGAGAAAAAAAACAATTTTCCTTAAGTGAAAATCCAGTAAAATGGATTATCCATCTAAGATTCCTGCATGAATTTATAGAACTAAAAAAAATAAGAAAACTGAACATGTCTTCAATTCGGGGACTAATAAAACAGTCGACAAAGTCAATAGGAAATACAAAACATTTGTCTATTCCTAAATAAGTGGAAAATGTTTTATAAAGGATATGGAAAACCATGTATCATGTCAACAAACTGATAATTACAGCACAGTATGTAAAATGTACATCTCCTGTAATTGTGTAACTTAACATCTCCTTGTTTAATTCTATGTCTTCGGGAATGTTCACATCGTATTTAACCCCCAATTAAATGACTTCAAACAAAGCTCCAGGAAAGTAAAACTTGCTGTGATTACTGCTAATTTACTTTAGTGCTGCACTAATATCCTTATGGTTGTAGTAATGTCCATTAGTTTTTGTATAAATGCTCCTTTTCATTGAAGCAGCCTGTGAAATACATAAATTTCTGTCTCATTTGATCAATAAGAAAAGAAATTTGCTGGCTTACGAAGAACAATACCAATTACTTTAATTTTCTCTGCATCAATATACCGTGACTGGTAAATATCCTAATTAACCTTTTCCTTTGACAAAGGGTAAATGTAGATGTTTAAATGCAGAGATGATTTTCAATGTGAGGTTCACAGACGAAAAGACACAGGACAGTTTTAATTGATAAAGAATTAAATGTTAAATATAAAAAATGCAGAGAAGAAACGCAAACAATTTTTTCAGGAGGCATTGCTAGAGCATTTGTCCTGGCTGCACTGTGCCAGCATACCACACTGACTTTCATGTAATATTTAAATGCACTCTGAGACCACGTTCACACGTTCAGTATTTGGTCAGTATTTTACATCAGTATTTGTAAGCTAAAACCTGGAGTGGATGAAGAATGCAGAAGTGGTGACGTGTTTCTATTATACTTTTCCTCTGATTGTTCCACTCCTGATTTTAGCTTACAAATACTGATGTGAAATACTGACCAAATACTGAATGTGTGTACATGGCTTTGATGGAACAAACTGTCTTTGTCCTGAGAGAAGAAAACCCCCTTAGGCTTTGTGCACATGTTAAGAATTTGGTGCAGAAATTTCTGCACCGTTTCTTCATCTCTCGGCAGGAAAAACGTTATGTAAAATAGGCACATTTTTGCCTTGCTTTTAATGCATTTTTTACATGCGTTTTGGGGCAGATTTTACCCCACTCATTAGCATGAGTAAAATTTGAAGCAAAAAATTTACATACTTCAGATTTATACTGCATCAAATCTGTAAGTCAAAAATAAGCAACGTCAGCAGGATTCTCATTCACTTTGCTGGTATCAGGATTCCCTTCAGGTTTTGTGACAAATATTTTGCAACAAAAAAGGAGACAAATTTGCAATGTGTGCACATGCTATACTTACGTATTTTATCTAATATTGTCTAGATGTTTTCTACCTGAGTTACAACACTATTGCTACATTGTCTGGAACCATATTTTACTTACACAAGAATCAGGCTCCTTGCATGTCTGTACTGGTATTATTACATCAGACTTAGTAAATTTGGTGTTTAGTATTTGTTTTCAATATTTTCAGCTTTCAACTTTTAGTGGTAAAATTAAATTTGTCAGGTGTTCGAACATTCATATCTCACTCTCTTCTTCTACATCTGCTAGGTGGTACCGCGCCTTCATTGCAGATGACCATTGGATCATTGGAGTAGTTCTGTTTATTATAGGTATCGTGGTGACGTTCAGTCAGGTAAATTGTGGGTAAAAGCCTTTCACTCCCTGTTGTGAGCCTTGGGTGTAGTTACACACTATTTAAACCCCTAGCAGTCTGTTTCCAGTTACCAGTTACAGACAAACCCTACTCTGGTTCACTCTTCTTGTACTACACTCATTTAGCCTGATTCTAGTCCTTATAGTAGACAAAAAGTGTTTTTTTTTTCAGCTCACCCCTGTTGAGAGACTTCAATTGTAATCCAGTATTGGAGTACAGAGTCCCGTTCCTGCCGAACGTGGAATGAACTTGCACAAAAATAAAGGTTGATCCATTGGTTTTCTCTGCCTATGGTTTTTCCTCCTGTCCAACCCAATTTTTATTGGAGGAACCAACAGGTTATATAAATATTTCTTAAATGTTCAAATAAAGATTTTTTCTACATTTTAAACTGGGGCTGGATCAACCTTTTTTTTTCTGTTCATCTTCTAGTCCTTGACCTCTGCTTGTGATTAGCATACCGTACTGCCCAAGTATTTTGTTCTTTATCCTGACCTCTTGGTGCTTACTTGGCATTCTGACTCTTCGCAGCCAGCCAACTCTACCGACCAGCAGCCATCCTTGGATGCAATGCACAGGCTCTGTATAAGTTCAAATCCCTGTACTGAGGTTGAAAGGCCAGGGAAAGGTTTCTAGATGGAGTGTTTTGTGCAAATTCTGTCCGTAGAAGCCTTTGTAAATGCAGCCAGCCTTCTACGAAAAGTGTTTTTTTACAGATGTAAATTAAAATAACATCGAAAATGTAATAATGTACTTCCATAAATCTGTACTGTTGTAGAGTATACCATTGACAGATTCTGATGTCCTACACATGGCCTAGAGAATAGTGGCATTGAGAAGCCTACAACAGAGATTAAAATGAGATAAGATTAAGTTTCAGCATAAAACCTATGGATTTAATAATACATTTATGACTGCTTTGATTAGTGGGTGCCATAATTGTGGGGCAGAAACATTACAGTAGAGATTATACCAGTGAGGGATGTCATGGTCAAAAAATGTATTAGGTTATAGCTGCATGCCATGATGTATCCTCTTTAATCCTTTATAATTAAAGATTCACACACTGGTTATACAATAGAACAGATGTGTTCTTCCTTACCCTTCCTCTTGTCCCAACCTATCCCAAGATGTGGTATAAGAAGATTAGCTTTGAAAAAAAAATATTCTTGTCATACTGTTAGGATTTGCTTATTCTATATGTGTCTACTTTATATGTGATCAAACGGAATTTGATATTTGGTCTGCATCCTGTTGCAGGTTTTTCTAGAATATCATGACAATGTATTTAATTGATGCTTTAAGAAATTAGAGTCTCACAGAAAATTAAAGGTGCAAATATCAATATACATTGATATAACCCCGGACGAAGGACTTTTGGCATGCGCCATGCCTAATCTGGGGACCACTCAGGTAATATGCAGTATTTTGTTGCCTATTGTTGCCTATTGCATTTGCCTATTGCAGTACTTTGTTGCATATTACCTGAATGGTCCACAGGTTAGGTGTGACGCATGCCCCGACTCATGTTTTGGAAAGAAGTCCTTTGTTAGGACTAGTGTTGAGCCACCCCCGTAGTGTTCGAGTTCGGTTCGGTTCGTCAAACACCCGTGTGTTCGCCGAACTGTTCGTCGAACTGTTCGTCGAACACCTTCGAACACCGTTAAAACCAATGGCAGGCAAACAAAAACACATAGAAACACATAGAAAACACCTTCAAAGGTGTCCAAAAGCTGACAAACTGCTCAGAAGACACAACTAACACATGGAAAAGTGACAAGTACATATAGTCATGCGAAAAGAAAAGAGGTGGAGGAGTAAAAGGAGGGGGAGACACAGATATAGGCATGTCATGCCCTTCTAAAATCGAAAAAGTGAGAAGCCGACACGGCCAGTCCGCTCCTGCCCGTGCCACCTCCGTGTCGCCGGGTTTGTGCCAGAGCCGCGGTGAACCCTGACGGCCAGCCCCCCTCTCCCAATACTGGTGCCTCTCCGCTGGTGGGTCGAGCGAGCCCCCCTGTGGTGGAGGCAGCTCTAAGCTTTTTAATTTAAATTGTCTCTCTAATTTGAATGAATACACTTTAAATCCATTTCCAAGGATCTATTGGAGGGCAAGTCTCATGCCAGCAGCCGCGTAATTCCAGCTCCAGTAGCGTCCACTAAAGCTGCTGCAGTTAAAAGCTTTTATAAGGATCGAGCTCGGCTGTCCACCGCAAGGCATCCTACTGTCAGTCCCAGCCCCTATGCCTTGGGGTGCCTCCTGATGCTCTTCACTGAGTATCCCGTGGTCCCGAAGCATTTCCTTTGAAAAAATTAAGTGTCCAAACTACAGGTGGTGTAGCTTGCTTAACAGCCGGGATAATCCGCTGACTAGCAGACACTGCTACTAGGCACAAAGTATTTTCTGGGCTAGATGCAGTTAAAAATTTGTAATTAGATACTCTCGTTGGATGCTGAGAAAGCATTCCATAGAGTCTCCTGGCACGCCATATATGATTCTCTTAAAAAGCTTGGGGTAGGGGTCTAGGGGACCCTTTTATAGCCAAAATCACGGCCCTGTATCGCAACACGTCACATAGGCTGAAGATAAATGGAACTGTAGCACCCTGAGGGCTCGGTTGCTACAGAGGTATTGCACCTCACCCAGAGGTGTGATATGTCACTCTCAGGTAAGGATAGAGTGTGGATCAGGACAGGACACTTGCATGCATTACACCACATTGCCGTGGGGCAGGGCGACCAATATGCCCCTGAGATGGGCACGACAGTCCCTGTCCCTGGCTGGAGTGGGGGGAGGGAACACTGAGGAAGGGGAACCCTGTAGTGCAGGAGCAGGGTTGAAGCAGTTCCTGGGTGCATTGAGAAAGGAGTATAAAAGGTGGGCACCATCTTAGTTCAGTGCAGAGAAGTCTGAGCAGAAGTGACAGGGAGCAGGGGCTCTGCATGAGCTCTGCTCCAGAGGCGGGCCTAGTAGCAGAGGCCCAGGCCTGGAAGAAGGAGAAGGAAGGAAGAGGAGCGGAGAAGGCTCCAGGAATGAGGAACGAAGGGATCCCAGGGGTGCGGATGGGCGAGTCGCCACCGCACGCCCGAATCCACCTGCGTTGAGGCGTCAGGCCAAAGGGGGAGACCGGTCCCCGAAACTAGTGGAGGCAGGAAACGACCCTCAGCTAGGATCCGGAGGCTGTGACATTTTATTTGGCGCAGCCCCTCGCTACACCCGCTAGGAAGGCACCACATAGGGTCAGGGAAACTGGCGCCAAGTTTACCAAGAGGAGGCCCGAGGCAGCCGGACAGAAGGGTTGGTAAGAAAGGCCAGACAAAGGACACACAAAGGGGGTCCTGTGAAGTGCTCCAAAGTTATTTGGGAGTTGTCTGAGCCCCTCACCTGGTGAGCACAGTACAACGTGGGCAGCCGTTACCAGCAGACGTGGTCTGGATAATAAGAACTGTGAGTAAAGGCCCTGGACTGCATCACTGACTCCGTGTCGTTACTGCTGCTGCCGTGCACCATCACCCCCATCCTCCGCATACACTGCCCTGAGGCTATACTCCTCCCGTGGGGAGTTATGCTACGCTCTGCTGCACCCACAACACCAGCCTCAGCGGTCTGCCCTGCAGTGCCGGTTCACTCTGACCGCAATCCACGCGTGGCGTAGTCGGACATTTAAACATCAAAACCACATAAATAGTTCCGCCACTGGTTTGACCGCCCTGAGCCACGGAACCGGGTCGCCGCCACGGAGACTACAACCACCTGCATCCACCAAAAAGGGTCCGGCTCTGGGTGTCCCAAGGCCCAGGGGGTGCATCAGAACATTTTCATCACCTTTCACAATCACCAATGGGACAAGGCAGGGATGTCCTCTGTCCCCTCTCTTATACATCCTAGTGACGGAGCACTTGCTCTCATCAATTCGCCATAACCCCAATATTAGGTGGATTGAGGTGGGAGGCACCGAGTACAAGTGCTCTCTATTTGCTGATGATGTCCTAGTAAATATCACTCAATCACATATATCCATCCATGCTGTTATGGCTGAAATAGATCACTTTGTTACATGGTCAAATTTTAAAATCAATGCAGCGAAGTCTGAGGCCCTTGATGTCTCCCTCCCCAATTCCATACAGGATTCCATCCAGTCCAACTTTCCCTTTGCCTGGCCCTCACAGGGTATCAAATACTTAGGAATTCCTATTCATAGAGACCTCTCCCATCTATGTTATCTTAATTTAGGGCCCTTTATTGAACAACTCCATACAGACCACGGTTGGCAAGTTAGAACTGTAAGATTCACTACGTGAACCACTGGTGTTTTGTGGAAAAGCACATGTACACTGTGTTCCAAATTATTATGCAAAAAGTGTTTAATACTGATAAGGGAAGAATTTGTTTGTTTGTCAGTTAAACTCATTGATGGTGATGTGTGTCAGGGCTCTTTATATCACTGTAAGCAATTGCAGACAACTGTGCTAATTAGTTTGGCAGGTGTGTCCAATGAAAGGCAAGAGTACTTAAGAAGGCTGTCCCACATTATTAAGCAGCCTACATTTTCTGCCAAAATGGGAAAGAAAAAGGATGTGTCGGCTGCTGAGAAGCAACAAATTGTGGAGTGTTTAGGTCAAGGCATGACTACAATCAACATTGTGCGATGATCAGGATGAAGTGTCTTGGCAATCAAGAAGTATGTAGCTGATTCACAGTACACACGTGTGCGTGCTGATAAGGGCAAATTGAGGGCTCTTTCCTACAGGCAATTACGTCAGGTTAAAAGAGCAGCGGCAAAAAAGCCTTGTCATAGCAGCAGACAAGTTTTTGAAGCTGCTGGTGCCTCCAACGTCCCCCGAACAACAAAATGCAGGGTCCTTCAGAGGTTTGCAGCTGTGCATACGACATCCTGTCGACCTCCTCTATCCACTGTACACAAGCAGAAACGGCTCCAGTGGGCCAAACATTACATGAAGACTGATTTCAAAACTGTTTTGTTCACGGATGAGTGCCATGCAGCGCTCGATGGTCCAGATGGATGGAGTGGAGGATGGCTGGTTGATGGACACCCCACGCAAACACGGCTACAGCGCCAACAAGGAGGAGGTGGAGTAATGTTTTGGGCTGGAATCATGGGGAGAGAGATTGTTGGCCCCTTTAGGATCCCTGAAGGGGTAAAGATGAACTCCATAATGTATGTGGAGTTTCTCAAACAGCCCTACCTGCCATGGTTCAAGAAGAAGAATCGTGTATTCCACAGCAAGATCATTTTTATGCATGATAATGCACCATCTCATGCTGCACATAAAACATCTGCATCTCTGGCTGATATGGGCATAAAAGGGGACAAACTTATGGTGTGACCCCCATGCTCCCCTGACCTCTACCCCATTCAGAACCTCTGGAGCATCATCAAAAGGAGTGTCTATGATGGCGGGAGGCAGTTCAAATCTAAGCAACAGCTCTGGGAGGGTATTCTGTCCTCATGCAAAACAATTGAAGCAGAAACCATCCAAAGCCTGACAAATTCAAACGACGAGAGAGTTCAGAAGCTCCTTTCGAACAAGGGGTCCTATGTGAAAATATAACATCACCTAGAATAAAGTTTTGAGTTGAAAACTGTTTGATTTCAGTTTCTAATAACCTGCTAATGCTTATAATTTCAAAAATGACCATTTTTTTGGTCTTTATTAAAATGAAGAGGTTGATCAAAAAGTTTGGGGGATCTAAGAGTGTGGCAACCCAGTAGTCAGGATTACTTTGAATTCTGACAATATGAGGGTCATGTTGCAGGTAGTGCAGCAAGAAGGCACTTATGTGTCTTGCGCATCTCGGAGCCCCAAAATTATTTTCCGGGCTAGATGCAGCTAAAAATTATTATTAATTTTAAATCTGGTGGAGCTTAGTATAGATGGCCTAATAGAATCAGTGCTGCACACTGCTACAAAGCCCAAATTATTTTCCAGCCAAGGTACAGATAAACATGATTAGTAATTTTAAATCTGGTGGAGCTTATTATAGATGGCCTAATAGAATCAGTGCTGCACACTGCTACAAAGCCCAAATTATTTTCCAGCCAAGATACAGATAAACATGATTAGTAATTTGAAAGCTTAAAACGGTTGGTGAGGTGATTTTAACCAATCATCAAGCTTTTGCTCTCCCCAGGATGACAAAGGGGTAGAAAAGTCGTTTCGGATCCATGATTTGTTCATCTTTATGAACGTGAGTCTGTCTACATTATCAGTGGAGAGCCGAGTGCGCTTATCTGTCAGCACACCACCAGCAGCGCTGAACACCCGTTCAGACAGAACGCTGGCTGCGGGGCATGACAGGATCTCCAAGGCGTAAGTGGCTAGCTCCGGCCATTTATCCAGATTGGAAGCCCAAAAAGAGCAAGGGTCCAGTGACACAGTCATGGCTTCAATGTTTACTTGGAGATACTCCTGTACCATCGTCTCTAGGCGTTGACTATGTGTCAGACTTCTTGTCTCCTGTGGCCTTGCAAAGGATGGGCTAAAAAAGTGGTGAAATGATTCCGCAAAATTGATGTTACCAGCAGATACTGTGGTTCTGTTACGGTTTGAGTGCTGAACACTCGACGGTCCCACTGTTGGCAAGTTGTAACTGTGAGATTCACTACGTGCACCACTGGTGTTTTGTGGAAAAGCACATGTAAGATTCTTCAACAGTCTCTGCTGATACTCCTGCATGCGTGCATCCCTTTCTATGGCAGGAATAATTTCTGCAAATTTACTTTTGTACCGGGGATCTAACAGTGTGGCAACCCATTAGTCAGGATTATTTCTAATTCTCACAATTCGAGGGTCATGTTGCAGGTAGTGCAGCAAGAAGGCACTCATGTGTGTTGCGCATCCAGGAGCACCAAGTCCCTGTTGTGTTGGTGGCGAGGTAACAATCATGCTTCCTTCCTCTGTCCTCTCCCCCTAACCTCGCACAACAGAAATGTGATCAAGGTCTCCCTCATCTGATGAGTCTTCCATCAGTTCGTTCTCCACTTCTTCCTGAGCTCCTGCACCTTCCTCACTAGTTTGGCTGCTACCATGCGCCCTGGTAAAACCATCTCCCCCACCCTCACATGCCTGCCGCCTTGGTGCTGCCGACCGTCTGGACCTTGCAGATGTTAGCCCTTCCGCATACAACTCCTCCTCCTCTACTTCCTCCACCTCCTCTTGTGCCACCACCTGACTCCGAATTCTGTTTAACATGTGCTTCAGCATGTAAATCACCGGAATAGTCATGCTGATAATGGCATCGTCAGCACTAAACATCTTCGTCGCCATTTCAAAACTGTACAGAAGGTTGCATAGGTCCCTGATCTGAGACCACTCCTTCAGCGTGATTTGCCCCACCTCTGGATCTCGTTGGCCCAGGCTATACGTCAGAACGTATTGCACCAGGGCTTGTCAGTGCTGCGACAGTCGCTGCAACATGTGCAGAGTTGAATTCCACCGGGTAGGCACATCGCATTTTAGCCGGTGAAGTGGCAGGCCCAACGACTTCTGTAGAGATGTAAGTCGCTGAGCTGCGGGATGCGAACGGCGGAAGTGAGCACACAGAGACCGTGCCCTCTGCAGAAGGCCATCTAGTCCGGCATAGTGGGCTAAAAATTGATGGACAACCAGGTTCAACACGTGAGCCATACAAGGCACGTGTGTGACATTGCCCCGGTGAAGGGCCGCAACCAGTTTGCAGCATTGTCGCACACTGCCTTCCCTGGTTTCAGGTCCAGTGGAGACAACCATTCATGAAATTGGTTCTCCAGAGTTGACCACAACTCCTCAGCTGTGTGACTCACATTTCCGAGACATTTCAAAGTAAAAACCGCCTGATGACGTTGAGCCCTACTGCCAGCATAGTAAGTAGGTGTGCAGGATCCCTTCTGTGCAGTTAGAAAGCTTGTGGCATGACCAGACAGGCTTTGGGTGCAGGTGGAGGACCGAGAGGAGGTTGAGGAGGCAGAAGCAGTGGAGGAACTTTGAGATAAAGAGGATTGACGCACAACTCGTGGGGACGGCAAGACTTGGACAGCAGCCCCTTGTCCTGCTGTCACCATAGTTACCCAGTGCCCAGTCAGCTTTCTCATGGCTAGGAGGAAATGGTCTTTTACTTGTCCACATCTGAGGGACCGAGGGCTGGCTATTGTGCTTAGACGGGGTTGATAAGGGTGTCCCCGGCAAACTGCCGGTCTGTGAGGAAGATGCAGGCGGACATGTTAGGTTGCCTTGATCCAAAGGTGGTGCTATCGATGTCGGACAGCGCTCAACACCAGCTGGTGTTACCACCTCCAAAGAAAATGATGACCTGCCAATCACTCTGGCTGTTGCGGGTAAAAAGGTGGCAGGTCTGCGCCCCAAAACAGGTGTGACTGCTGTCCCCCCAGTCACAGAGGATGAAGAGGCCGCGGATGCACAAGATATGGCAGACGGCGGTTGGCCCGGCCGGCTAGGCCGCATTGTAGCACAGTGAGCTTCCCACTGCAACTTATGCTTCATGTCCATGTGCCGGTTCATGCATGAAGTACTCAAACTATGTATTTTTTGGCCTCTACTTAGCTTTTGCTGACAAATGTTACAGATAACACGAGTTGGGTCATCTTTATCGATCTGAAAAAATGCCCAGGCTATGCAAGGCTTAGCACCCATGCGACCTGAAGAGCCACCACGAATTGTGGTGAGAGGCATAGTTGTGTTTGAGGATGCAGTTGTTGACGTGCTTCTAGTACTACGTCTCTGTCCAGGAAGGCGCAACCTGACCTCGTCGTCACTAGCATCCTCCTCCACCTCCTCTGCTGACCTCATCTCTTGGCTGACTGTGGGTTGACAGTAAGTGGGATCTCCAACCTCATCATCATCACCCTGTGCGTTATCACACCCGTCTTCCTCAGAGCCAACCAGTTCCTGCCCTGACAAAAAACTAAAGTTGTCGCTCCAATCAGGTATTTGAGTCTCATCATCGTCTTCCTCATTGTCTCCACCAACAGGAGTTACAGTTTGGGAATGAGGGTCTACATTATGGTCAGAACCTTCTGCGTCTGGTCCTGGATCCGACTCATAAAGATTCTGGGCATCAGTGCAGATCATTTCCTCGTCTGGATTCACAGAAGCGCTGGAGTCGACCTCTGATTCCCAGGCTATAGTATGAGTAAACAGCTCTGCAGACTCAACCATCTGTTCTACCTCATACTCAGACGGGCAGCTGGAGATTTGGGAGCTGTGAGGAAGCAAGTGCGATTGGGGTGACAGCTTTGAGGACTGGAGTATTTGTGATGTTGAAGTTGATGTGGAGGAGAGCCCACTTAAAGGAACACTTGATATCCGTTGAAGCACCTGCTGTTTTTGTGCCTCATCTGGAATTTGTAGCGATTGGCGTGGCCGTAAGAAAGGGATCTTATTACATTGTCCGCTAAAAGAAGTAGACATTTTAGTTTGGTTGGAAGATGGTCTTTCTTCTGCAGATGTTACTGTTGCTTTAACACCTACCCCACGGACACAACCTTTTTTCCCCTTCCCAACATGCCTATTCCCCTTTCCACCAGCAGCAGGCCTTTTTCCACTCATTTTGGTGGTTAACTAATTCACAACTCTGGAGTTGTTTGCACAAAAAAACAATGGATGGGAACCGAGCAGAGATGAGTGGCCAAACTGTGGTATTAGGCCAAAACTATTGGCTGGGTTAGATACAGAAAAAAATTATATTCAATTTGCAACCTGATGGAGGTCAGTATAGATGGACTAATAGAACAAGTCCCACACACAGCTAGAAGCCCAAATATTTTTTCAGAGGTAGATGCAGAAAAAAAATATATTCAGTTTGCAACCTAATGGAGGTCAGTATAGATGGACTAATAGAGAAAGTCCCACACACTGCTAGAAGGCCAAATATTTTTTCAGAGCTAGATGCAGACAAAAAATTATTTTTAATTTGCAACCTGATGGAGGTCAGTATAGATGGACTAATAGAGAAAGTCCCACACACTGCCAGAAGGCCAAATATTTTTTCAGAGCTAGATGCAGATAAAAATTATTTTTAATTTGCAACCTGATGGAGGTTAGTATAGATGGACTAATAGAACAAGTCCCACACACTGCTCGAAGGCCAAATATTTTTTCAGAGCTAGATGCAGAAAAAAATTATATTCAGTTTGCAACCTGATGGAGGTCAGAATAGATGGACTAATAGAACAAGTCCCACACACTGCTAGAAGCGCAAATAATTTTTCAGAGCTAGATGCAGAAAAAAATTATATTCAATTTGCAACCTGATGGAGGTCACTATAGATGGACTAATAGAGAAAGTCCCACACACTGCTAGAAGGCCAAATATTTTTTCAGAGCTAGATGAAGACAAAAAATTATTTTGAATTTGCAACCTGATGGAGGTCAGTATAGGTGGACTAATAGAACAAGTCCCACACACTGCTAGAAGGCCAAATATTTTTTCAGAGCTAGATGCAGACAAAAAATTATATTCAGTTTGCAACCTGATGGAGATCAGTATAGATGGACTAATAGAACAAGTCCCACACACAGCTAGAAGCCCAAATATTTTTTCAGAGGTAGATGCAGAAAAAAATTAAATTCAGTTTGCAACCTGATGGAGGTCAGTATAGATGGACTAATAGAACAAGTCCCACACACAGCTAGAAGCCCAAATATTTTCTCAGAGGTAGATGCAGAAAAAAAAATATTTTTAATTTGCAACCTGATGGAGGTCAGTATAGATAGACTAATAGAGAAAGTCCCACACACTGCTAGAAGGCCAAATATTTTTTCAGAGCTAGATGAAGATAAAAATTATTTTTAATTTGCAACCTGATGGAGGTCAGTATAGATGGACTAATAGAGAAAGTCCCACACACTGCTAGAAGGCCAAATATTTTTTCAGAGCTAGATGCAGAAAAAAATTATTTTTAATTTGCAACCTGATAGAGGTCAGTATAGATGGACTAATAGAGAAAGTCCAACACACTGCTAGAAGGCTAAATATTTTTTCAGAGCTAGATGTAGACAAAAAATTATTTTGAATTTGCAACGTGATGGAGGTCAGTATAGATGGACTAATAGAACAAGTCCCACACACTGCTAGAAGCCCAAATATTTTTTCAGAGCTAGATGCAGAAAAAAATTATATTCAATTTGCAACCTGATGGAGGTCAGTAAAGATGGACTAATAGAGAAAGTCCCACACACTGCTAGAAGGCCAAATACTTTTTCAGAGGTGGATGCAGACAAAAAATTATTTTGAATTTGCAACCTGATGGAGGACAGTATAGGTGGACTAATAGAACAAGTCCCACACAATGCTAGAAGGCCAAATATTTTTTCAGAGCTAGATGCAGAAAAAAATTATATTCAGTTTGCAACCTGATGGAGGTCAGTATAGATGGACTAATAGAACAAGTCCCACACACTGCTCGAAGGCCAAATATTTTTTCAGAGCTAGATGCAGAAAAAAATTATATTCAGTTTGCAATCTGATGGAGGTCAGAATAGATGGACTAATAGAACAAGTCCCACACACTGCTAGAAGCCCAAATATTTTTTCAGAGCTAGATGCAGAAAAAAATTATAATCAATTTGCAACCTGATGGAGGTCACTATAGATGGACTAATAGAGAAAGTCCCACACACTGCTAGAAGGCCAAATATTTTTTCAGAGCTAGATGCAGACAAAAAATTATTTTGAATTTGCAACCTGATGGAGGTCAGTATAGGTGGACTAATAGAACAAGTCCCACACACTGCTAGAAGGCCAAATATTTTTTCAGAGCTAGATGAAAAAAAAAATTATATTCAGTTTGCAACCTGATGGAGATCAGTATAGATGGACTAATAGAACAAGTCCCACACACAGCTAGAAGCCCAAATATTTTTTCAGAGGTAGATGCAGAAAAAAATTAAATTCAGTTTACAACCTGATGTAGGTCAGTTTAGATGGACTAATAGAACAAGTCCCACACGCAGCTAGAAGCCCAAATATTTTTTCAGAGGTAGATGCAGGTAAAAATTATTTTTAATTTGCAACCTGATGGAGGTCAGTGTAGATGGACTAATAGAGAAAGTCCCACACACTGCCAGAAGGCCAAATATTTTTTCAGAGCTAGATGCAGACAAAAAATTATTTTGAATTTGCAACGTGATGGAGGTCAGTATAGATGGACTAATAGAACAAGTCCCACACACTGCTAGAAGGCCAAATATTTTTTCAGAGCTAGATGCAGAAAAAAATTATATTCAGTTTGCAACCTGATGGAGGTCAGTATAGATTGACTAATAGAACAAGTCCCACACACTGCTAGAAGCCCAAATATTTTTTCAGAGCTAGATGCAGGAAAAAATTATATTCAATTTGCAACCAGATGGAGGTCAGTAAAGATGGACTAATAGAGAAAGTCCCACACACTGCTAGAAGGCCAAATATTTTTTCAGAGCTAGATGCAGACAAAAAATTATTTTGAATTTGCAACCTGATGGAGGTCAGTATAGGTGGACTAATAGAACAAGTCCCACACACTGCTAGAAGGCCAATTATTTTTTCAGAGCTAGATGCAGAAAAAAATTATATTCAGTTTGCAACCTGATGGAGGTCAGTATAGATGGACTAATAGAACAAGTCCCACACGCAGCTAGAAGCCGAAATATTTTTTCAGAGGTAGATGCAGAAAAAAAAATATTTTTAATTTGCAACCTGATGGAGGTCAGTATAGATGGACTAATAGAGAAAGTCCCACACACTGCTAGAAGGCCAAATATTTTTCAGAGCTAGATGCAGATAAAAATTATTTTTAATTTGCAGCCTGATGGAGGTCAGTATAGATGGACTAATAGAGAAAGTCCCACACACTGCTAGAAGGCCAAATATTTTTTCAGAGCTAGATGCAGATAAAAATTATTTTTAATTTGCAACCTGATGGAGGTCAGTATAGATGGACTAATAGAGAAAGTCCCACACACTGCTAGAAGGCCAAATATTTTTTCATAACTAGATGCAGAAAAAAATTATATTCAGTTTGCAACCTGATGGAGGTCAGTATAGATGGACTAATAGAACAAGTCCCACACACAGCTAGAAGCCCAAATATTTTTTCAGAGTTAGATGCAGGTAAAAATTATTTTTAACTTGCAACCTGATGGAGGTCAGTATAGATGGACTAATAGAGAAAGTCCCACACACTGCCAGAAGGCCAAATATTTTTTCAGAGCTAGATGCAGACAAAAAATTATTTTGAATTTGCAACGTGATGGAGGTCAGTATAGATGGACTAATAGAACAAGTCCCACACACTGCTAGAAGGCCAAATATTTTTTCAGAGCTAGATGCAGAAAAAAATTATATTCAGTTTGCAACCTGATGGAGGTCAGTATAGATGGACTAATAGAACAAGTCACACACACTGCTAGAAGCTCAAATATTTTTTCAGAGCTAGATGCAGAAAAATATTATATTCAATTTGCAACCAGATGGAGGTCGGTAAAGATGGACTAATAGAGAAAGTCCCACACACTGCTAGAAGGCCAAATATTTTTTCAGAGCTAGATGCAGACAAAAAATTATTTTGAATTTGCAACCTGATGGAGGTCAGTATAGGTAGACTAATAGAACAAGTCCCACACACTGCTAGAAGGTCAAATATTTTTTCAGAGCTAGATGCAGAAAAAAATTATATTCAGTTTGCAACCTGATGGAGGTCAGTATAGATGGACTAATAGAACAAGTCCCACACACAGCTAGAAGTCCAAATATTTTTTCAGAGGTAGATGCAGAAAAAAAATATATTCAGTTTGCAACCTGGTGGAGGTCAGTATAGATGGACTAATAGAATGATGCTATGCCCAAAAGATTTTACTTCACTAGGTGCAGTAAAAAAATTGGTATTCTATACACAGGTGGTATATCTTGCAACACAGATAGGCTACTCCACTGACTAACACACTCTGCAATAGGCCAAAAAGGATTAGCTTTGCTAGATTCAGCCAAATGCTGTGAAAAAAACTTGCACAGCACTGGCACAGACCTGCCTGGCAAAAACTGATAGGAACTGATGTAACCTAGTCCTGAAAAGGACTGCAATTACAATTAGTCTTTACTCCCACAACCTATCTATTTAAGAGCACAGACCTGCCTGATAAAAGTCATAGGAAATGCTGTAACCTAGTCCTTAAAAGGACTGCAATCACAACTATTCCCTACTCCCAAGCTATCTGTAGATTTGTGCGAAAATTTGCTTGAAATTAACAAGGTATAGCGCACACAGCAACAGCGGTGCCATCTAACACGCAGCTGCAGCAGTGAGAAAATGGTGGCGACGGGGAAAATGGCTTGGTCTTATAGGGCAAGGACATGTGACATACACTGCCAATGACACATGCCCTTGCTTGTGTGAAAAAAAGCACTTCGCTCCGTGTGTGCACTGCTGATAGGCTGACAGATTGCACCTCCCCACTGTAAATGCGGGAAAGAGAAAAAAAAATGGAGATCTTCATTATTCCTGCAGAGATCCATCCCCTGCCCCTCCCCCCGCCCCGCTGTACACTCAAACTGCGTATTAACATTAATTTTCATCATTACTGAGAAAAAATCCAGTTATGATTTTGGTGCACGAACAGTTATCGAACATAACCTCATCTCTAGTCAGGACCCCCTGACTGATTACTTCTGCCTGAAACGTGCGTCGGGGTGTGTGCCGCACCTAACCTGTGGACTTCTCAGGTAATATGCAGTACTTTGTTGCCTCCCTACTGGTTTCTTGACTATTAGGCAAACACAGTGTGTGACCATCCTGTATTTAAATGTGGACATGATTATATGATATATCCTACTTGACATTGAGAATCCCGTTTCATACTACTATATGGATTGATATTTCCCCTCCCATTTACCTCTGCTGAAGGCACTTCACTTTGTCACCAGTATTCTCCTATCATCCTATCACCCTATATTGTTCATAATCCCTTTACTTGTACACATCATATGTGCTAGATGACTTTGATATATACCTCCTGTTAATGCATACTATATGTGCTTGATGATTAAGATACATACTGTCTATATTGGGTGACACAGTGTTAATGCATATCATATGTGCAGGATGATTTTGATATATACCAACTGTACTGGGTGATACGTTGTACTTTTTGACTATTTACCATATTTAGTGTTATATACTAAAACTGCTCCCTAATGTGGTCCTTAAGTTTTACTTTTGTCCAACTTTACATTGTTTCATTATTTATGGTACGTAAGTGCGGGCACTCTTGTTGCATGTAGTGCCACTATTCCATTTGTCTTATAAAGGTTTTTTATTTTTCTAAACATTTGCGCTTTAATCTTTTGGACATTATGTTTGGTGTTTTACTCCTTGTTGTTCTTTAACAGAACACTGCCAATCAATGATGTGGAGTGGGGATAGAAAGAGCTTTGGAATATGGAATATAGATTATTACACTGCTGCAGGTTTGCTCGTTTTTAAGGCAATAATCTTCTGCCAATAAACACTATTTTATCAAAATTACTGCAAACTGCACTGTAAGCGAAAGTGACTCAGAGCTTGAATCAATGTCTCGGCCTCTACATTGTGCTGCTCTTAGATGAAGTAGCTAAAACCTAGTAAGAGAGTCTCTTTAAGCATAGGCATTTTGTCAATGTAAAAATCAGAAAAGCTTGTTTCTGATTCATTAAAGAGGTAATAATCAGAGGAAATAAAACAAAGGTGACAACATTCAGGCACTGTAGGGACCAAGTTATTTCCATTTTCCCTTAATGACAACTTTGTATTGCACTTTGTGCAAATACTTGATTCAATATTTTGTAACGGTAATGTAGCTTGCCTGTCACTTAGACTAATGCACTTTATTTAGTATCAATCCACACTCTCTTTGGTTCTCATCCTGGTGATGCCACCCTATCCTAAGTATGACTCCCTTTATAGACTTTTTATAGTTACTGATACATGTCAGCCACAGTCATTTAGGAAAATATGACCTATCTATTCACTTTTTAACAAAACAAAGACTAACTATCATGAGATGAGTCTTTATTATGTATACAACTATATATCTTTGCCAAAACCCAAGAAAATCAAAATGAGCAAGTAAAAAAGTAAATAGTAATAGTACATGTTTATAACTTAGGGTACTTAATCAATGCTATTTTGAATAAAAAGGCATAAAAGCCATCCCACCGAGGCAAGGTGACCCATCGGGACTGTCCTAACCTGTCTAGTATTAAAACCTTACCATGTGTCATACAACATCAATGTAAATAAGGGCAGAGGAGGACAAGGTCCTGACTGAGACACCCATCCATCGAAAGCTATACCGATGGAATACTAAGCTTTGAAAGTGGGGCCTCACCCCCTGTTTGTACAGAGTACAAAAGATTGCAGCAAAAGCCTGAGCCTGACTATAAGCTGTAATACGTGCAAAGTGTAAGAGCATGTTCACACTGTGGCCACTGTGAAAATTGAGTATACTCCTTAAAGCAAGTAAATAAGTTAATAGTACTTGTACAACACATGTGAATAACCTAGGGTACTTAGTTAATGCTATTTTGATCGAAAAAGCATAAAAGCCATCTCACCGCGACAATGTGTTTCCATCAGAACAGTCTTAACCTGTCTAGTATTAAAGCCTTACCATGTGTCATGTGACTCTATACCTATACTGTACCATACAGCACGTATTAAATTTTGAAAGTATTTTTTTATACACCTGGACCTAAAATTGTAGATTTTTTTTCAAGATAATTTTGATCCTTATGTATCTGCCAAATATATAACAAAAGAACACCTATTCGGCAAATGTATACCCATTAATGTTAATATGTGTGTTGGGAAAATTTACAGTCATAAATGCAAATGAAAAAGCTGAAAATTTGACATAAATATACTTGTATCTTCAGATAACTTGGTCTCATTTGATAATTTACTAAATACAGATGTAACAGATGTTC
This sequence comes from Phyllobates terribilis, assembly GCF_046119375.1. Taxonomy (NCBI): domain Eukaryota; kingdom Metazoa; phylum Chordata; class Amphibia; order Anura; family Dendrobatidae; genus Phyllobates; species Phyllobates terribilis. The sequence goes on from NW_027362762.1 coordinate 898,875,078, forward strand.
ATCAACCACAGGCATTTTTTAGCATGACAAATGATCATACAAAATTTGCATAATTTGGCTGCTCCAATGCAGAATAAATGAGTGACAGTACTACACAAATATCGTAGGCTTGCCATGGGTTTGTAGTAGTTCATTTAGATCTTGCCATATCTTTAGGAAATTTGCAACTTTTTTTTTACTAAAAAATGATGTTGATTTTCCCCTCAAAAAATGCCTTTCATCAGTGTGCCCTGTTTATTATCATTGCTGTCCCCAATGGGGCTCACAATCTGGATTCCCTATCAGTATGTCTTTGGAGTGTGGGAGGAAACCGGAGAACCCGGAGGAAACCCACGCAAACACAGGGAGAGCATACAAACTCCTTGCAGATGTTGTCTTTGGTGGGATTTGAACACAGGACCCCAGCACTCAGCCTTGCAGTGCTAACCACTGAGCCACCGTGCTGCCCATTTTCAATTGTAACCCATTTCTATCAGCAGAGATAGGAAGTGGAAATAAATTTTTGGGGGCAATTCATCAAGACCAGCGATTCTCTTGCCGGTGTTGATGAAGGGGCATTTTGAAATAGACACTTCTGATTCATTAAAAGTTTTTAGCCTATTAATGAATCAGGCAAAGTGCATAGTGGTGTGGGCTGCTCTGTGCGCTTCACCATAAATCTTACTCCAGCCAATGCTGGAGCAGGATTTGTTGAGTAGCAAATGCCGCCACTCATCATGAATTTGACGAGCATGGGGGTCACCACGCCCACAACCTGCCATGGCTCCCCCTACTTTGTCGAAGATTGGGCTAAAATGGCGTGGATCTCCAGAAGTTGCATGTTTTGTCTCACTGCTCATTCTGCTTGGTCTTTGAAACTGCCTACAAAAAGGCAGGCTATCACTTTGGGGTAGATGTACCACTGGATAATGACAGTGGTAATCCAAAAGAAGTGAGTAAAAGGAAGTTCTGTCTTAATGCTAATAAAGAGGACTCACCCTCTGAAAATGAGAGGATGGCAAATAACAGAGAATGAGCCTTAGGACAGTTCTTGGACATATTAGACTGATATATGCACCAAAAACAGTTATAACTTTTTCAAGTTTTATATTAAATGACAGGTACTCTCTAAATCACAATAGAAGTACGTGGTTATCTATGTTTGATTTAGCAAAACCAGTGATGGAGAGTAAATTTAGGATCTTGATGTTAAAATATGGTATTATAACTGTCTGGCTGGTTCATATTTTGGAGAATCAAAGGAGAATAGAATTTTTTAAGAACCAGCAGTCTGTAATCCAATCATCAGTCCTTAGTAGAACAGATTTTATTTAAATATGAAAATAAACATTGCATGCGGTAAATAATGGGTATGCATCAGTTCTTACAGCCTGGGAAGCATAAACTGAGAATGAGATTGTTACGGACACTATTAAACCTCAGTTATCTTGTGAATCTCTTAATTGCGCCAGCTGTCTTATCATACATCTTCAGCTGCTCGTGCTTGCTGTGATAATTCATCGGTTGAGTCACAATCTTCTAAGCATCCTCCTTTTGGATTGACATAATGCTGATACATCGAAGCCTGCAGATTTGATTTGCTACAGCACATTTGTCCCTTGCTTGAATCACACCTGGTTACTGCTTGACATTGATCTGTTTCGACATTTTATATCATTTAATTCCACTATGCAATTAACTCCAAATAGCGTTCTCTACAAACAGATGGATGAAAGCAATTGTTACAAATTACTTAGTTAAAGTTTGGCCTTTTGATTTTGAGTACAGTGCAGAGAAGGTTAAAAATTCTACCTTTAAGTTATTTTTTGATTATTTAAATTTTTACATTCTTTTTTACCATTTTAGATAATAAAAAAGGTAGATAAGATTTGCGTTGAAACTGAAAGTGATGAACACTGTACCAAAACTCTGATAGTATACAATATAAGTCAATGGCTTCCATTGGATAATGTAGGATTTGGTCATATGATGTAACGAGCACTGCATCCTTGCTTTTGTTATAAATGAAAGCCACAGACAATATGGGAACCTGGTCTAATATCCTGCAGATTTTGAAAACATATTGTACATGACAAAAACATTAGCTGACAGCTCAGCTAATTAACGCAGTGTTAATCAACCTCGTTATTGATCAACCCCCAACAGATCATGTTGAAAAGTTGTTCCAATTAGAACATACTAGTACATTTTTCTTGATCATGGAGGGACACCATTGGGTTGGGCTAAAGAGGGCTGGAAAGGGATTAAAAATCATTCTTAAACACACCTCTCTTCCGCACTCCTCATTCCTGACCAGCTACTGAAAGTACTTGAATTGGCTTTTTTATCTTCTAACTTGTATATTCTGTCTTCTATTTTCTAAATTATGTCTTCTACATTCTTTTTTCTTCATTCTACTTTCTTTCCTTCCAACTGGGTCTACTATTCACTAGGCTCCATGTGACCAAAAGCGATCGACAACTATGATGTGCATCATGCCCCTCATGATGGCATGGAGCCTAGTGAATGGGAGTTTAATTAAGAAAGAAAATTGAAGAAAAAAATAATTATGATAGAAGAATTAAGATAGAAAACAGAAGATAGAAGAACAAGAGGGCCGTTATATTGGGATAGGTTTGAGGAAGACCAAAGAAAAGTGAGCATCAGATTTTTTTTAACTCCTTCAATAAATATAACTTTCCTTCAGAATTGAACAAATCTGTCTGAATTGAATTCCAGAATAATTGCTCAATTCTAACTAAAAAAAAATTATTGTAAAATTTGCTGGATTTCCTAATGACCTGTAGATAAACATCTCATGTAAACGGCTAATTTAAGATCTTATTTGTAAAGTTAAATGGAGCTGTTTCCAAGATTAGCCTGGAACCTTTTGCATTGTTTTGATTGGGTGTCTAGAAACGAAGGATTTATAAGTAATAGAAGCAGTTCATGCTAACACTTTACACCACTAGACACAGATAGTGCACCCAAGGTTCGCTGTACTCTTATTTTAATAGGTAGTAGATTCTGCAGAGGGATCATCTGTCCACAGGTCCTACAACACCTGCAATACAAAGAAGCACCAAGTCTCCCTATCCCATGTGGATATAGATTGTAGTAGTTTTAGCCAGCACCTATAAATAATGGTGGTGTGCTTTCTCATCTCTATGAGTATGTTAGACATCCACTTTCTTGTAAATTTTTTTCTTTTTTTTTCTTCTTTAGTATTTTGTCAGGAGGGACAATACATGTCTGCCAGTTTATAAACTTTGAAAGATGACAGAAGTTTTAAACCCTTACATAGGTAAACAAGACTTCTAGACTTCAAGACTTCTTAGTGTACACCCCACAGGCAATGTGAAAGAATAGCCACGGAAATCCAGCTCTCTAGATTCTTTTCACTTATAGTCTTATATGCGAAGTGTTTTCTAAATCAGAGGGCATATTGGAGATAGCACAAAGACAAATTTATTGCCATGGGATGCAGAGTTAGAAAGGCTTTTCTGAAGGAAGAAAGGAAGAAAGGCATTTTACAATTTTGGGTATATTTTATATGTTTAAGATTATAAAATGCCTAGAAAACATCACCAGTTCCAAATAATAGTTTTATTACAAGTAAACTAACCGCCTTTGTTTTACTGGATAATAATGTCATGATGTTTTGCATTAGTTAAAGCAATAAATTGATAATTAAGCATAGAAGGAATAGATTACAAATACCAGGAGATTGTCACAGATGTACAGCAATTCATTGTTGCTTTTCTACTAATTTGATCGCTAGCTGCATTAAGCTTCCAGGGGTTCCTAAAATGTAAATGCAGTCATGCTTGAAATTACAGCATTTGGTAAGAAAAGGTATGCATGTAAGTAATGTCAATTAAATCACTCGATGGTTTATACTTAAAGTGCAAGTTACTTTAAGATAAGAATAAAAATTGGAATAATATTATCAAATTTTTACAAAACTAGTAAAGGAGCCATAAAAATGATTTGCTCTGTATCTGTTGCATACCTTTATTGCTGGTGATTCTTCAGCTTGGTAAGTATAAAGCAGTTCGGTAAAAATATGTAAAGTATCCATAAAACAAGGCCCAACGTTCCTAAAATTACATTTGAAATAAAAATATATCACAGCTAGAGGTGAATGAACAGAATTAATGTTAATCAAATTTGAGTTGAATTTTATTAAATTGGCAGATCCCGTCAAATTTGTACAATCTGTGATTCAATTAACACAAACTGACAAAAAAAATGGTCACTAACTTTTTACACATTATAGAATATAGCATTAGCCATAGAAAACTTCCCTATAATGCCTTGAACCAAGTCATGGCTTTTATACTTTGAGAAAGGCACTGCATCAGTGCAGAAATGCATTGGTATTAATAAAAACTGTTTGGGAATCCCAAGGCTCTTCATTCCTGCAGCGCAGCCAGCCTAAACGTGCCAGCTTCCATTTTTGCTATATACCTCTGGATGAACCCTTTCCTCCAACCACTGGGATGCAACAGAGGCTTTTCATCCATTTATACGTGTTGTGCCTGCACACAACACCCTTGGGTGAGTGCTACCCTCAATTATACTTATCCCTTGCCAGACGGTATTGCCCTATTTCGTATGCGCTTCTGTCCCTCTCCAAAGCTTCTCAATTTTAACCCAATTGACATTTTACAGCAACTTCTATCTGAAACTCCCTCACTGGAGCTATAGTATATTAGCAGGGAGTACTTGGTCTGTTATCACAAATCATTGCATACTGATGGACTCTTTCAATTTTTCTATGAATTAATACAATCTTCACCACTATTTTATTTCTTCCCATAACAGGAACAATCTTTTAAATATGGCTGGACTTCAAGCTTTACCTACTCTATCTTTTTAAGATAATCAACATGCACGTTTACTGTAGTTAACTAAATCAGCAGAAAGTCAAGCCAGGGTATAGTCCACGAAGCAAGCCTCTCTTAAAGCCCATGTACAAAAAATCCCACCTTCAATTTGCCAGGACCAATGCTGAAAAATGTGAAGACTAATGGAACTTTATACTCTGGAGTGATGAGACCAAGATAATGTTTTTTGAACTGATAGCTTTAAAACTGTATGGCGTCGCAAAGATGAGGGGTACAAAGAAAAATGCATGGAGTCTGCAGTGAGACATAGTGATGGCAGTGTCCTTATGTGGGGCTGCATGAGTGCTTCTGGTGTTGGGTAGCTACCTTTCATTGATGGTATCATGAATTCACAGATGTGCTTCTCTATATTGAAAGAGACGATGCTACCATCATTCCGTGCCCTTGGTAGTCTAGCACTTTTTAAACACGACAATGATCCAAAACACACATCTAAGACTACTGTTGCATTTCTGAAGAATGACAGGCTGAAAGTGATTTAGCGGCCAAGTGTCTCCTGATCTGAACCCAATTGAAACATCTAAGAGTAATTCTGAAGAGACAAGTTGCCATCACTCTCCATCCAGCATCCGGGCTCTAAAAGAGGTTGTTTTTGAAGAATGGAAAAAGATAGATGTTGCAACTTGCTCATTCCATGCTTAGAGGACTTGATGCTATGCTTAACCCTAGAACGCATACCTGGGGCCTCGCAGGCCCGCACTGTTAATTGTTTTCTATTTTCTGCAAGATTTCTTTAGTTAGAATTTTGAAACTCTAGGTATTCCTCAGGTATATAGTTGTTTGTCATTTCCAGTTGGTCATTTATTTATTATTTGCACACGGGCCTAAAAGGCCCCAGGTATGAGAAAGTGTAGATTTTTATGGTCATGCATTCTAGGGTTAAAACACACGGAGACAATAAAAAATACTAGACACAGTTGTTCTGTATGTGAAGTGTATTAATTTTTGGATCAACTAATTTGAGTAAAAATGAAGATTTTGTAATATTAATCTTACTTTCATGTTTTGGGTTAAAAAATTTTGGAAATTGTTCTTGTGTTCAATAAGATATTGATTAAAATATTACTTTTCAAAAGGGGTGTACTCATTTATGCTGAGCACTGTATGAAGATAAAAAACAGATGTCTGAAGGAGACAAAAAAAGGAGCAAGGCCTTTTTCAAAAAATATTTCTGGTTCTTGAGTCTAAAAATGGACTCATCCTAAAGTGGTACAGTGGGTACGGAAAGTATTCAGACCCATTTAAATTTTTCACTCTTTGTTTTTTTGCAGACATTTGGTAAATTCTAAAAAGTTCATTTTTTTCATTAAAGTACACTCTGCACCCCATCTTGACTGAAAAAAAAAGAATTATAGAAATTTTTGCAAATTTATTGAAAAAGAAAAGCTGAAATATCACAAGGTCATAAGTATTCAGTCCCTGTGGTCAGTACTGAGTAGAATCACCCTTTTGAACTAGTACAGACATGTGTCTTCTTGGGAATGATGCAACAAGTTTTCACACCTGGATTTTGGGATCCTTTGCCATTCTTCCTTGAAGATCCTCTCTAGTGCCGTCAGGTTGGATGGTGAACGTTGGTGGACAGCCATTTTCAGGTCTTTCCAGAGATGCTCAATTGGGTTTAGGTCAGGGCTCTGGCTGGGCCAGTCAAGAATGGTCAGAGTTGTTCTGAAGCCACTCCTTTGTTATTTTAGCTGGGAGTCCTTCATGTGTTTTTGAGCAAACTCTATGCAGGCTTTAATTTGTCTTGCACTGAGGAGAGGCTTCCGTCGGGCCACTCTGCCGTAAAGGCCCAACTGGTGGAGGGCTGCAGTGATAGTTGACTCTGTGGAACTTTCTCCCATCTCCCTACTGTATCTCTGGAGGCCAGCCACAGTGATCTTGGGGTTCTTCTTTACCTCTCTCACCAAGGCTCTTCTCCCACGATTACTCAGTTTTGCTGGACGGCCAGGTCTAGGAAGACTTCTGGTGGTCCCAAACTTCTTCCATTTAAGGATTATGGAGGCCACTGTGCTCTTAGGAACTATGAGTAATGCCGAAATTCTTTTGTAACCTTGGCCAGATCTGTGCCTTGCTACATTTCTGTCTCTGAGCTCCTTGGGCATTTTCTTTGAGCTAATGATTCTCATTTGGTCTGACATGCCCTATGAGCTGTGAGGTCTTATATAGACAGGTGTGTGCCTTTCCAAATCAAGTCCTATCAGTTTAATTAAAGACAGCTGGACTCTAATTAAGGAGTAGAACCACCTGAAGGAGGATCACAAGGAAATGGACTGCATGTCACTTAAATATGAGTGTCTGAGCAAAGGGTCTGAATACTTATGGCCATGTGATATTTCAGTTTTTCTTTTTTAATAAATTTGCAAAAATTTCTACATTTCTATTTTTTTTTCAGTCAAGATAAGGTGCAGAGTATACTTTAATGAGAACAAAAAATTAACTTTTTAGAATTTACCAAATGGCTGCAATGAAACAAAGAGTGAAAAATTTAAAGGGGTCTGAATACTTTCCGTACCCACTGTATATAAAAGTGTAAAGTTACTATGAGTAAACAAAGCCTCAAATCTTTTAAACATTTTGAATGAATATTTTTAAACACAATTTATATGCAAAAATATAGGAAGGAAAATAAAAGCAAAATAAAATAAAATAATCATGAAAAATATATATTGGAAATCCCATTTTTTTATTGTGAAAAAATTGCAAATAAGTATACAGGATTCTTTGTCATGACAAGTGTGGACTTGTTTCATAATGATGTTATTGCGCAGTACATTAACAATCCCTCACTTATCAATAACCATATGGCTAACTTTCATATAGTGTTGCCCTATACCATATTTTCTGCTGTGTTTGCAAAGGAAATAAATTTCCCACTGGAATATAGTTTGCAGTTTTTGCATTCTGGTCATAAATACGTCATGTGTTTATACTTCCATTACTTTTTATGTCAGAATCTATTATCGAAACCATGAATCTTGCATACCATTACCTGTTTGCATGGATTGCTTTAAAATTACAGAATTTATGTCATTTTAGTTCACAGGTGTGTACACAGAGAAGATGTGAAGTCAGCTTCTTTGTCAAATACAGGTTTTGTCAGTTCTTTCGATCACAATTTTTGTCATCCCTTGTTTAAAAAGAAATCTTCAGGGATTCATAACTGGATCTAACCTGAACTGAAGCCTTATGGTCACCAAGAATCCCCTGTGGGGGCTAGTATGACACATCTGCCCCAATTTATCAAAACTTCAAAACTTTTCTGCCAAAAATCTGGTGTACAAAAATTTCAAAAGTTGTAAAATGTTTGTGCAATGTGAGGGTGCACAAACAAATTGCTAATTTTGCTGTTTTCACACCATTTTAGCCTAAAGTGGGTGAAGCTGTGGTGTTACAGAAGTGTGAAGGGGCGTGATAACCCTCGCCTGTCAAAATCATGACAAGGGGTGGCGTTCCTTATGCCACAAACCTTAATCCTGTCCCAAACAGGAGTAATATTTGTGGCCAGGGTACACAGAGGCAAATGCCATTTTGCATCTCACCTAACTTATTAAAAGGCAGGCATCCCTTAATGAATCAGACACCTTGTGAAAATCACTGGTCTTGATTTATTGGGGCCATAGTTGCTAGAAATTCTTTTTGACCAAGTCATCCCGTGCTGCAACATTTTATATTTAGTACATAGGAAAAAAAATCTGTTGCATCAAGTTCTACGATGATAGGGAATAGTACGTGAATGAAGTGAAAGGGATGAGTAAAGGCCCCGTCACACTTAGCGACGCTGCAACGATCCCAACAATGATACGACCTGTCAGGGATCGATGCTGCATCGCTATGTGGTCGCTGGTGAGCTGTCAAACAGACAGGCTCACCAACGATCAGGGGAGCAGCGACATCGTGGAACTAATCTTACCATGATGTCCTGCTCCTGGTTACCAGCCTGCTGAAGCAGGAGCAGGCTGGTAACCATGATAAACATCGGGTTACTAGGTGCGCGTGTGCCCCTATTAACCCGATGTTTATCATGGTTACCAGCCTGATCGCTGCTCCCGCTGGTCACACACAGCGATGTGTGCTGACCAGCGGGAGAGCAACGACCAAAAAATGGTCCAGGACACTTTGCAGCGATCAGCGACCTCACAGCAGGGGCCTGATCGCTCCAAAGTGTGACACATAGTGACATCGCTGGTGAGGTCGCTGTTGCGTCACCAAAACCGTGACACAGCAGCGATCTCGCTAGCGATCTCGCTATGTGAGATGGGGGCTTTAGTCTTAGATCTTTGTTTTCACCTATAGATACAGACATAGGTGATCCATGACCCAATCTATGGCTACCACATGACTTAAGGCCTTGAATGAGAAGAGAGTTGAGATAAGCAAATTAGTTTGAAGAAAATTTAATTTGATTAAATTTTGCAAAATAATTGGATACTCACGAATACAAATTTTGTTGTGCTTAGCATAATGCTGGAAACCAATTTTCTGATTTATAGAGTGCTGAAAAAAGCATGAAATAAAAACCATCTTCTACTTTTCACTTTTCCTGCCAATACAGCCAACAACCTGGTCATCTGCACTGCTTCATCAAGCCCCTTATTTCAGCATTCAGCATTCTCTCATGGCTCTCCTGGCATCTTCACTCTAAGCCAAAGCAGCTTCCGGCGCAGAGTAGACATTAGATGCCATATTATGTCATGAAATTATAGCGTGTATTGTCCAGTCTTAATCAGTCTCTGGGGTGATGCTCCCCATCTGTCCTTCACCCCAGCACAGTGGCTCAGTGGTTTGCACTGCAGCCTTACAGCGCTGGGGTCCTGGGTTCAAATCCCACCAAGGCCAAGGACAACATCTGCAAGGAGTTTGTATGTTCTCCCCGTGTTTGTGTAGGTTTCCTCATGGTACTCAGGTTTTCTCCCACACTCCAAAGACATACTGATAGGGAATCTAGATTGTGAGCCCCAATGGAGACAGCCATGATAATGTATGTAAAGCACTGCGGAAAATGTTGGCGCTATATAAAAATAAAGATTATTATTATTATTATGTCACAAATTGCATCATGACTTCATAGGCTTACTTAGAGCCTGAAGACTTGGTACATAGTTAAGATGACAGAAGAGCTGAAATCACATGACATACAGTGCCAAAATGAAGGGAATGAGCAACCATAAGGGGTGCTGTGCTGTTCAGAAAGGTGAGCGGTGATGTATTTTTGATCATGCTCTGGAGAAAGTCCAAACCATAATAAGAAACATTTGATTTGCACAGATTAATTATGCCGAGTTGATCATAGAACAACTCGGCATAGACGGCGACAACCCTGGCACACGCCGCAAACACGTTATCTCCATCAGTGCTCCAGGTGCGCTGAACGGCTGTGGAAAAAATCTAATCTGGCGACGATTTCATCCATTATAAATTTAAGCTTAAAACATATAACTCTGCCCTTCACCTCTCCAAACAAACCTACTTTACCAACCTCATTATCTCACTGTCCAATAATTCTAAAAGCCTCTTTGACACTTTTCACTCACTCCTTAATCAAACAGCACAGGGCCCGACCACCGACCTCAGTGCTGATAATCTGGGCAAATATTTCAAAGAAAAATTGACCATATCCAACAGGAAATATTCTCCCAATCCCCAAATATTACGCATGCTCCTTCCTCCCACATTGTATCTTGCTCACTTTCTGAATTCGAACCAGTCACGGAAGAAGAAGTGATCAGGCTCCTTGTATCTTTTCGCCCTACCACCTGCACCAGGGACCCTATTCCCTCACATCTCCTTCAGTCCCTTTCTCCAACTGTCACCACTCACCTAACTAAAATATTCAACCTCTCCCACTCATCTGGTATTTTTCCCTCCTCTTTTAAACATGCCAGCATACATCCATTACTTAAAAAAAAATCCCTTGACCAGAACTGTGCTGCTAACTACTGACCTGTCTCCAATCTTCCTTTCATCTCTAAACTCCTTGAACGCTTGGACCACTCCCGTTTAACCCGCTATCTCTCAGATAACTCTCTTCTTGACCCTTTACAATCTAGTCTCCGCTCTTTACACTCTACTGAAGCTGCATTCACTAAAGTCTTTAATGATCTACTAACAGCTAAATCTAATGGTCACTACTCCCTGCTGATTTTCTTTGATCTCTCTGCAGCATTCGACATCATCCTGCTCACTATGCTCCGCTCTTTTGGCCTCAAGGACACTGTTCTCTCCTGGTTCTCCTCCTACCTCTCTGACCCCAACTTCTCTGTGTCTTTTGCTGACTTCTCTCCCTCTCCCCTTTCCCTTACTGTCGGGGTTCCTCAAGGATCAGTCCTAGGCCCCCTTCTTTTCTCCTTATACACTGATCCTATTGGACAAACAATCAGCAGGTTAGTTTTTAAGTAGCATCTCTATGCTGATGACACCCAATTATGCACCTATTCTCCGGACATCACCCCTGCATTATTACAAAATATCAGTGATTGTCTTTCCACTGTCTCTAACATTATGTCCTCCCTCTATCTAAAACTGAATTTGTCAAAAACTGAACTACTCGCATTTGCTCCCCCCACTAACCTACCTATGCCCAATATTACCATTTCCGTTTGTGATTCTATCATTACTCCCCAGCAACATGCCCGCTGTCTTGGGGTCATATTTGATTCAGATATTTCCTTCATTCCTCACATCAAAACACTCGCTCGTTCATGTCGTCTACACCTCAAAAACATCTCAAAAATCAGAACTTTTCTTACCTTTGACTCGGCAAAAACTCTTACTTTAGCTCTTATTCATTCTCGTCTGGACTATTGCAAATCTTTACTAATCGGTCTCCCTCTTACCAAACTTCTCAAATCTCCAATCCGTCCTGAATGCAGCAGCCAGGACAATATCCCTCACCAACCGATACACCGACGCCTCTTCCCTGTGCCAGTCATTGTACTGGTTGCCCATCCAATACAGAGTTCAATATAAACTTATATATCACTCTTACCCAAATATCACTCTTACCCACAAAGCGCTCCATGATTCAGCATCCCCCTACATCTCCTCCCTCATCTCAGTCTACCATCCTACTCATGCCCTCCATTCTGCCAATGACTTAAAACTAAAATCCTCCATAATCAGAACTTCCCACTCCCCTCTCCAAGATTTCTCACGTGCTGCGCCAATTCTTTGGAATTCACTATCCAGGACAATTTGATTAATTCCCAATACCCACAGTTTTAAGCGTGCCCTAAAAAACCATTTCTTTAGACTGGCCTATCACCTCAACATACTTATCTAACTGTCCTAGTTTGGCCCATATTAGAATTGTCTTCAAATTCATGTTCATACCATCGATGCACTTAATAGCCTCTGTTTGTACTGTACACATACTGGCTGGTGACCAGTTCATGTAGTGTTATGTACTTACCCGATTTAGTATATTATGACTGTATTATACAACATATGCACATGTTACCTTTTGTATCCCCCTCTTCCTTATAGATTGTAAGCTTGGGTGCAGGGCCCTCACTCCTTTTGATATGAGTTATGCTTATTCTGTAATGTCTATATTATCTGTATAAGTCCCCCCTAAAATTGTAAAGTGCTGCGGAATATGTTGGCACTATAAAATTAAAAAATATTATTATTATTATTATTATATTATTATTATTATCTACATTGCAAATGGAATTTACTTGCCATTTTTGAGCAAATTGTCAAATTTGAATCTCTAGAAAAAAAAGGCTTTTGGAACTTTTAATATTTATGTTCTATAGTTTTCAAAAATGAATAATTTTTTTTTTTATCCTTTTGTATGTCACTATGGGTCTAAATCAGGAGTGGACATATCATTGGAGTAACCTGTGTGGCGGCAAAGTGGCCCAAGAGGTAAGGGAACCCATTACTACTTCCAAAGCAGGTACAATTTTGCAGTTTTAGGAGCTCTTAGGTTGCAAAGGGCCCATAAATAGTTCTTGCACAGGGGCTCTTTCTGTCTGTGTCCGCCAGAGGTCTAAATATAATGTTGATGTCACATTAACAGCAAACAGCCAATCAATGAGGTCAATGGCTCTGCCAATGTAGAACAGGCAAGAAAGCTTGTAAAAGAACTTCAACATGACGTTTCAAGGATGGAGCGAGACTGCCATCTACTGGCCAGATACAGTCAAGTGGAACCAAAATATGCAAGGGAAGTTGCAGGGAGAGCAGGTTCAGATGCTGGACCCAATCAGGTGACTTCCAGGAAGGAGTTCCGGGAGATAAGAGGCCAGCTCGCCAAACCCGAGGGGTCTTTGGCGCCAAGCAGCAGAAAGGAGCAGACGTGCTCCCTGCATCCTGAGAAACCCCGCGTGACAGGCCAAATCCAGAGGCCTGAGAGGTGCTCCAGCCGGGCACCGGTAAAAGAGCTCCGGAACCCTCACAGTTGTGACCCGAGTGCTGTGCCTGCTGAAGAGACTAGGAACCTGATCGCGGTGCTGAGTGAGTTCGCAGAACCCGACGTCACCTGCCGACAGACAAGGCCTGGACCCCCCTATCCAAGGCTCAAGAGACTGCCTCCAATGGCCAAGCAGAGAGGAGTTGAGAGACGGTTGCCCCAGGAAAGTCACGCCAGCGGAAGCAGAGGAGCTGCATACGTGAGCAGGGCCATCACTTCCACTGTTCACCCACGGTACCGGGGACAATTTGGTTTAGGTACTCAGGTTGGGAGGGGAACAGTTGGGGCTAAAGTAGCACAATGTGATCTAATTAAATTTATCCGGAAGAGACTCACGGCCTAGCGGGAATAACCGGTGACCCCCGCTAGGGCCAAATGCACAGTTAAAGAACTTGCGTGGTGTCTCCCATGATTGAGGGCATCACCTTACTTTGAGAGACTGTGCCTTACTTTGAGAGACTGCGCCTTACTTTGAGAGACTGTGCCTTACTTTGAGAAATTTCATATTTTGCTGATATTTCAAACCACTGTTCATTACCCTTGTTGCTAATCCCTTGTTTCAGAATACCTGTTGTATAAAACTGTTTACAATCATCTCTGACTGTTCTCGCCTTGTGTTTATGTGCGTTGAATTCCGGCACCTGCATTACATTTGGCGTAGTCGGCAGGATGCAACATTCCGACGCAGAGATGGCGGATCAGTCTGTGGCTGGGTCCGGCCCAGAGCCATATACCCCTGGGGGCTATGCTCAGCCATCTTCCCAAGTTTACAGGGGATGGCATGTCACTGTGGGACTGGGCAGAAAGACTGAGAAGTTTGCTGCGTATGTATCCCCTTGACCCTCTAGCCCAGGCGGTGCTGGCCCTCCTAACCCTTGATGGAGAGGCCCGACAGACTGTTATGTACCTCCCACCTGGGGACCGTGACACCGTGTATAAAGTGCTAAAAATTCTAGAGGACATGCACGGTGACACTACAGATTTGGGGCACTTGCGCTTACGGTTGTTTCAGTGGGTCCAAGGGGAAAATGAGACAGTAAATCAGTATGTTAATGCATTACAGGAAGTGACGGCCCATATCGCTAAGAAAACTCGAGATGGGAACCAAGGACTGGGACCATTGGATGAGGTGTTGCGTGACCAACTGGTTGCTGGCTTGAAAGACCCTTCCCTGAGGCAGATCCTGAAGGAGCGGCTGCGATTGAGCCCTGATATGGGTTTCCTGGAGGTAGGGGCTGAAGCTAGAGTCCTGGAGAGAGAAGTTCCTGTTCTCAAAGCCACAGTTAGAAGTCATGAGGCAATTGCTCCTGGATTCACCAACCAAGAGCCTGAATGGGTATGGAAATACGTCAGGAAATTCGAGACTTTCGGGGTGAGCTGAATGCTATTTGGAAGACTCCTACTGCCCCCTTGCCGACAGACCGTACTGCTCAATGCGGACGGAGACCAGAACGAGAAAGACGTTCCTATCCGGCCCCAGCACGACATGTACCCGACCTATCGGCAGAACGAGGACCGGAGTGCTGGACCTGCGGAGGTAGGGGGCATATCTCCAATGACTGTCCCAACCGAGAAAGGAGGAGGAGGGGACAGCCGTTAAACTAAAATGCCCCACGGTTGTGGAGCATACCGTGGGGTCACGAGCTTCAGAGAGTAGAAGAGGGAGCTCTGAAGACATTGTCTCCGAGAGGCCCATTATCTGGGCTGAATTCAATGGGCAGTGGATCCGCTGTTTGATGGACACCGGGTCTCAAGTGACCACTATGCCTGAGACGTACTTCCAAAGTCACTTTCCTGAAGTCGCTCGTTCCTGCCGGGAACCCACTGTCAAACTGGTGGCGGCTAATCAACTACCTATCCCAGTAGTGGGAGTAGTATGGATGTCCGTGCGGGCATGTGGAAAGGACCTCGGTCGAAAAGGGATCGTACTGACCACAGGGCCCGGAGGCGATGGGCCCATTGTAACCCTGGGCATGAATGTGCTGAAAGAAGTCGGACAGTTCCTGGCTGAGGGCTGTAGCAAAAACAACTGGACCCGCGCCACTCGAGACCCAGCTAACAAGAGAGTGTTTCAGCACCTCGTGCGGGTCAGTCAGATTCAAAAGTTGCCAACTACCTCTCAGTACCTTGGTAAGGTATCGATACCGCCCGAAGCCACAATTACACTGCCGGTGGGACAGACTGTACTCACTTTGCCGGTGCTGGCACATGTGTCCTTAGAGAGCGTGGAAATTCAAATTGAACCAATGGAGGGAGAAGAAGCGCCCTCTGGACTCCTGATTGCTCGAACTCTGGCCACCGTGCGGCACGGTCGAGTACCCGTGCGCTGCATCAATTTAAGCGGCACCAGTTTACAGTTGTTGCCCCGACAAGATGTGGCGCGAGTGTGCATAATGCCAGAGGCCCTTACTAGAGCTGACGCTATAGGGCTGGCACCTGTGGAAGGAAAGCCATGGACCCTAGAGGTGTCCCTCAATAGCCAGGAGCATGGAAGAGAACCGTTGGCTGGACGCCACCTCCTGGAAGAAATGGAGGCTAACCTGACTGAGTTTTCTGCTGGACAAGTAAGGCAGATCGAACAACTTCTACAGCGATATCAGGGAGTGTTTGCACAGCATGAAGATGATTTCGGGTGCACTCGGGACATTCAGCAAAAAATACCCACCGGAAATATTGTTCCCATCCGAGAGAGATATCGGCAGATCCCGCCTCAAATGTACCAGGAGGTGAAAGAGCTGTTGGCCCACATGTTGCGGAACGGTGTGATCCGTGAAAGCCAGGGCCCCTGGGTGGCTCCGATCGTGCTGGTCCGAAAGAAGGATAGTACCCTGAGATTCTGCGTAGACTATCGAAAGCTGAATGCCTGTACAGTACACGACTCCTATCGACTCCCCCGAATCGAAGAGTCTCTATCTGCACTAGGGAGTGCCAAATTCTTCTCATCCCTCGACCTGGCCAGTGGCTATTGGCAGGTCCCAGTAGCTGAGAAGGATCGTCCGAAGACAGCTTTTGTTCTCCCTATGGGCCTGTTTGAGTTCAATCGAATGCCGTTCGGACAAACAAATGCGCCAGGAGCCTTCCAACGGCTGATGGAGGGATGCTTGGGGGACCTCAACTTTGAAGCCACTTTAATATATCTGGACGATATAATTATCTATTCCGCTATGTTTGAGGATCATCTCCGCCAATTGGAATAAGTGTTAGAATGGCTACAAAGGCACGGCCTGAAAATTAAGCCTCGTAAGTGTCATCTCTTCAAACGAGAAATTGAATATCTGGTGCACACTGTGTCCAGTGCAGGGGTGCACCCCACTGCGGAGAAAGTAGCTGCCGTGCAGAAGTGGCCCATGCCCGCCAATCTAAGGGAACTAAGGGCGTTCCGGGGGCTTGCTGGATACTACTGAAGATTCATTAAAGACTTCGCTAAGATTGCAATCCCGCTCAATGAATTGCTGAGAGGAACGGCCGGGGGAGCCAAGCGGCAGCCCATTCAGTGGGACCCACGACAAGAAGAGGCATTCCGAGCATTGAAAATGGCACTAACAGATGCCCAATTCTGGCCTACGCTGACTTTTCGCAGCCTTTCATGTTGTACACTGATGGAAGCTTGCATGGACTGGGAGCAGTGCTGGCTCAAGTACAAGGAGGGAAAGAGCGAGTGATCGCGTATGCCAGCAGGTCACTCCGAGATACAGAGAAGAATCCGGACAACTACAGTTCATTTAAGCTGGAGCTACTGGCACTGTTGTGGGCCATGACTAAGAAATTTGCTGAGTACTTGTCAGGGTCAGAAGTGCAAGTGCGGACAGATAACAACCTTTTGGCCCACTTGGAGAATGCCAATCTGGGCACGTTAGAACAGCGATGGGTCGCAAGGATGTCCAAATTCCAGTATAAAATCGCCCATTGGTCCAAGGCCCTGAACACACATGTAGATGCCCTGTCCTGGGTCACTTAGGCGGAGCCGAAGAAGGACAGAGATGAGGAGCTCGAAGGCGACGAGATCCCGGATTTCAGCCAGTTCGTCGCTGCTGTGGTCGACACCCAAGAGACAAGAGAGCAGCCGAGGCTCACTCAGATTCTGGGCAGTTCAAGAGACGAATGGATACAGCTGCAGCAATCCAACCTGGAGCTAGCAAAGTTGAGAGAATGGGTCGCCCTTAATCAGAGACCTGACCAGGAAACCAGAGCCGCTTCACTTCCAACTACCCTACAAATCCTAGGCCAGTGGGAGAGGCTCCTCCTGAAGGACGGCTTGCTATGCCGAAGAATCCAGCTGCCTCGAGAGTTTGATGTTACCTGGCAAGTGGTAGTTCCAGGAGCGCTAGTAACACAGCTAGCCCAAGAAGCTCATAGAAGAGGTGCTCACTTCGGAGTAGAAAAGACCTTCCGGTGGTTGCATCGGCTGGTGTATTGGCCTCAACTGCGGCAAGAAGTCGAGGGGGTCTGCCGAACATGTCGCCAGTGTGAGTAGAACAAGCCCCCGGAGCAAAGAGCTCCCATTCAGACCATCCGAACTTCTGCCCCCTTGGAAGTCTTGATAATTGACTACCTGATGGTAGGAACTTCATACAACGGTTATGGACACTGTTTAGTCATGACAGATCACTTCACCAAGTTCGCAGTAGTGACGCCCACTAAAGACCAGACGGCAGAAGCCGCAGTCAAGGCCCTCTGTCAAGATTTCATCCGGATTTATGGGTGCCCGAAGAGAATACATTCTGACCAGGGAGCCTGCTTCCAAGGACCAGTGATGGATGAGCTATACCGCATCTATGGGATCGACCGTTCCCGGACAACGCCCTACCACCCGCAAGGAAACGGTGCATGCGAATGCTTTAACCGAACCCTGTTGAAAATGTTGCGAACACTGGAAGTGGACAAAAAGATGAAGTGTCCCAAATTTGTGTCCGAGCTGGTGTGGGTGTATAATAATCGAGTTCATGCAACCACCGGCTACACCCCCTACATGTTGCTGTTTGGAAGAAGTGGCCGAGAAATCACCGAACTGGAGCTAGACTCAGAAGACCCCGGCCAGGGCAGTTGCCCAAGTACCTGGATTCGAGAACACCAGCGTCGACTCCATACCGTGAGAAGACTGATTGCTCAGAAGTTTCAGGAAGTAGAGCATGCAGTTCGGCCCCCGACCACAGGTGGATCGCTTCAGCCAGGAGACCGAGTGCTGGTGAGGGCTAAACGATTTGGGAGTAAACTGGACCATCGTTGGGAGGCAATACCATATCGGGTGGTGAAGAAGGTTCACCCAGACAACCCCGTCTATGAGGTTAGGCCCGAAGGGGATGACGCCGCGACATCCAGGGTGTTGCACCGTAATATGTTGCAACCTTGCTTCTCTGAAGCAGAAGTCTGTAACGGGTTGGGCCCTCAGACGTGTTGGCTGAAGTGCCACGAACAGGAACCTTGGGGGATGAAGAAGGATGGGCCACAATGCAGTTGGGCTCGTCAGAACCATTGGTGCCACTCCCGAGTGGAACTCAGAATGAGTCGGGAAATGATTTGCAATCCCCAGTAGTTGATTCCTTGGATCTCCCGGAGTCTCCTCCGCAAGAAGAGCCCCTGAGAACTGAGTTTATCTGGTCTCGAATCCAACAGAAAACGCAGGAGTGTGCCCAACTCCTGTCTGAGCTTGCACTGCCTGGAAGGAGACATCAATTCTGCGAGAAGTCCACTCGCCCGAGGACTGGTGAGCAAAAAGGAGGGAGGAATGTAGAACAGGCAAGAAAGCTTGTAAAAGAACTTCAACATGACGTTTCAAGGATGGAGCGAGACTGCCATCTACTGGCCAGATACAGTCAAGCGGAACCAAAATATGCAAGGGAAGTTGAAGGGAGAGCAGGTTCAGACGCTGGACCCGATCAGGTGACTTCGAGTTCCGGGAGATAAGAGGCCAGCGCGCCAAACCTGAGGTGTCCTTGGCGCCAAGCAGCAGAAAGGAGCAGACGTGCTCCCTGACTCCTGAGAAACCCCGCGCGACAGGCCAAATCCAGAGGCCTGAGAGGTGCTCCAGCCAGGCACCGGTAAAAGAGCTCCGGATCCCTCACAGTTGTGACCCGAGTGCTGTGCCTGCTGAGGAGACTAGGAACCTGATCGCGGTGCAGAGTGAGTTTGCGGAACCCGACGTCGCCCGCCGACAGACAAGGCCTGGACCCCCCTATCCAAGGCTCGAGAGACTGCCTCCAACGGCCAAGCAGAGAGGAGTTGAGAGACGGTTGCCCCAGGAAAGTCACGCCAGCGGAAGCAGAGGAGCTGCATACGTGAGCAGGGCCGTCACTTCCACTGTTCACCCACGGTACCGGGGACAATTTGGTTTAGGTACTCAGGTTGGGAGGGGAACGGTTGGGGCCAAAGTAGCACAACGTGATCTAATTGAATTTATCCGGAAGAGACTCACGGCCTAGCGGGAATAACCGGTGACCCCCGCTAGGGCCAAATGCACAGTTAAAGAACTTGCGTGGTGTCTCCCATGATTGAGGGCATCACCTTACTTTGAAAGACTGCGCCTTACTTTGAGAGACTGCGCCTTACTTTGAGAGACTGCGCCTTACTTTGAGAAATTTCGTATTTTGCTGATATTTCAAACCACTGTTCATTACCCTTGTTGCTAATCCCTTGTTTCAGAATACCCGTTGTATAAAACTGTTTACAATCATCTCTGACTGTTCTCGCATTGTGTCTCTGTGCGTTGCATTCCGGCACCTGCATTACACCTATACAGAAGGAATACACCCTTCAGGGCTGCTGAGGTCAACGAATATCTGCCATGCTGTCGACGTGACGTCATCCCAGCAGCCAATGTGAGGAATCTTTATTGAAAGGTACCAATCCATTTATGCCTCCCAATTCAATGGCAACCTGCCAACACCCAACAGTTGCTTAACCCATCCAATTGCTTAGATGCAAAGATCATTATGGACAGTAATCTAAGTAACATACAGCTGACACCTGCTACGTATAAACTTAGCTCAGCTCCAATGCTTGCTCTATTCACTCTCTTGCATACTGCTCCATGAATGCACAGCAGACAAAGCCAAGAGGTTAAAATCACAGCACGGTAGTTTGGATGATATATTATTTTCCAATGTTTGTGCAGACAGGGCCTTGAGCAAGTTCCAATTTTCCTCACTGACCAAATTAAAGTTTTTTACAATCACAAGTAGAATTACAGAGTAAAGACATGCTGGGAGTACACAACAGATATATAGACTCAGGTTGAAGGCCGATGTTCTGCAAGTTTTTCTTTTACAAGTTTTCAAACAGATTTTTATACCCTCACATAATTTAAGTTTAATGTACTAATGATAGAGGCTAAAAAATTAACATTATTCAATAACAACAATATTACAATTTCACAAGCTTAGTGCAGCCAAGGTGTTATTTTTGTATTTTGTACAATTCCTTTCTTGTCCTCCAGAGTCTTTCTATATTACTGTATATTGTATATTTTGAATGAATTGGTCACTTTATCTTTATTATAATAAGTAGGAGACATGATTTTATGATGCTTATATATAAGTATTATGGGTTCTCCTTCCTCACCACCTGCACAGCTCTTCTGTTCTCAAAATGGCCCCTGAAGGAGGAATATGTGACTAGATCTTTCGATGTACCCCCTTAATGAAATGCTCAGCTCCTGCTCTTTATTATTAATATAGTTAGTTGTAATAGCAGGGCTCTCTCTCTTGTTGTTTGTGTTCCAGGCGAGGCCAACCAACAAGGATACAGATAAACCTAGAGTAGAGCAAAGAGGCATCATCTTCTATCTTGTTCAGCTGACAGCCATAGGCAGTAGAGATGGGTAAATTTATTTGCGTGGAATTGGATTTTAATTGAGTTTTACAAAAATCTGCATTTTGAAGAATATGTGTTTTTTTTCAATTCGCTTTGCAAGAATTCAGAAAAATGGAAGCAAGCTGCTACCACCACCTTGCTAAACTGTAGAGGACTGGTAAAAGGTTAAAAAAACAAAACAAAAACATTCTCACTTCTCCAGGCTGCCCCTGCTGCTCCCTGTCCGGTGCATATAAGGTGCACTTAAATGTTTGCCTGCACCAAGGGTGCACCAAGCGCTTGTAATTGGTTTGAAAAGTTAATCTGTGCTGACAGACTCACTTAAATGTGAACCTTATGTGAACCATAATGATAAACCTTATGTGTGAAATTATCGTACTTATTTTACCTAACAGCTGAATGCTGTAATTCTGTTGGCTGCTAATTAGAGATGATCAGAAAGATTGGCACTACTCTGGTTTTGGTTCCACTTCAGTGCTCAATAGCAACTGAACTAGAGCAATGTGAACTTCCAACACTGGCATTCGAATGCAGGCATCCTGTGCAACTCAAGTGATTAGAACACCATAATGTTGTGATGCCCCACGCATCATGATCTTGCGTGACACCTTTTGCATCTAATGCTAGATTTGTGTTGGGACACTCGATCCTGGATGGCCTATTTGGTCTCACTTACATAGACCAGGACATTGGGGCACTTAATAGCATAGACCACATAGGAGGCCTCGCAGGTAAAGAAACCCTTAATGTGGATCCCTTCTCCCATGTGGGGGTGAAAATATTGTTACCCTTAAGGACATTGCCTGCACTGGATACAGTATAACACAGAAAGTTACCTTTCTTCTGAATGCGTAGAAATGACTGTGTGGGACATGTGGATTTAGAGCCCATGATTCATTTTTTTTTATTTTATATACCTTTTTATCTGTTAAATATGTTCTTTGATAATTTTTTGTTTTTTATTGATCTTGTCTCTTGATATTTTAACATCTCCTTGATTACTGTTACTTCCCTTCTTTCTATATGTCACACAGTCTCTGAATCTAGGACCAAAACGTCAAATATATTGTGAATTTGGATTGTTTCAATGAAATGTTTTCACTATTCTACTGATCAACCTGTGAGTGCTGAGTTTTTCCCTATTTTATTTTTAGTTCAGTTATTAACCTCTCCATTCTGTCTGTGTCAACATTTTTTCCATTGACTTACTTCCCCTCCCCTTTAGCAGCGTTTCTCATGCTTTTTGAAGCCATTTTATCCTATTTAAAGTCTCCTGTTGTTGTTCCTTGCATATTTGATTCTTATAACTTGAGAAAGGCACCAGTCAGGGCAAAAAATGTGTTAAGAATAATAAAAAAAACTATATGGAATTTTAAGGCTCTTTATTCTCACAGCGTAGCCCTCCTAAACGTGACAGTATCCATTTTTGCCAAAAGTTGAGGCATTGACACTGTCCTGGTGGTTGGTCTAAAGTATGGAAACCTGACCATGAGTGTACAAAATGTTTTGCTCATTTTTATTGATTTTACCATAGACACTTTCCGAATTTCTGTCTGCATTACTGTTTATAAATTGGAAGAAATAAACACAAAGAAAACACATTTAGATTGAAAACTCCCTTGCGGACAAAACTTTGAATCACTCCATGAAAAACTTTGTTTTAGCTCCAACATTAGCACTAGCTGCTAATCCTTGTCATGGTAAATTTGTAGCTTAGCTCGAAGTGTTCTGCAGGGAAAGGTGTTATTTAAATTAACAAGTTATTCAGCCGCCATGCTCCTGGGAACTTTCAGCAGAGGAAAGTTTAAAACAATTCCCGTACTAAATGGCCAATCAGAGTCATCAGTTACTGCAGCAATACAATTTTACTGAAATGTAAATAGTGCCCTGAGTCATTCCAATCCTGGAGAATTTCATTTTATAGAACAAAATGAGTTTTCAACACATTATCCTAAACATGATTGTTCTGGTCATATAATTTTCTGTCACGAAGGAAATGGAATGTGATGGGGTACATCTATCTACTTTTGATTTCTCATTTGACTTTAATTAAGTTTGCCTTAGGCTCCCAAGCTTGCGGAGTTTACAAAAATGCAATTCAAAAAGATTTATATGTAATTTTTTTTTTCAGGTCAACTTCTTAATACTAGCGATGGCATATAATGTCCATTTCTTTTACACATTGTTGTGCTGTTTAGATAATTTAAACTATCAAAATACGTAATATGAGTGAGGGAAGTCCAAGCCTACAAGTTTTCAATTATCTGCCACCATTGAATTTGCCTTCATTTAATGACTTTATCTACCACCGAAGATTAAATGCTTTAGAAAAGATAAATTATATATATATATATATATATATATATATATATATATATCGTTATATATATACATATATATATATATATATATATATATACAGTTATATGAAAAAGTTTGGGCACCCCTATTAATCTTAAGCTTAATGTTTTATAAAAATTGGTGTTTTTGCAACAGCTATTTCAGTTTGATATATGTAATAACTGTTGGACACAGTAATGTTTCTGCCTTGAAATAAGGTTTATTGTACTAACAGAAAATGTGCAATCTGCATTCAAACAAAATTTGACAGGTGCATAAGTATGGGCACCCTTATCATTTTCTTGTTTTAAATACTCCTACCTACTTTTTATTGACTTACTAAAGCACTTTTTTTGGTTTTGTAACCTCATTGAGCTTTGAACTTCTTAGCCAGGTGTATGCAATCATGAGAAAAGCTACTTAAAGTGGCCACTTGCAAGTTGTTCTCCTGTTTGAATCTCCTCTGAAGAATGGCATCATGGGCTCCTCAAAACAAGTGTCAAATGATCTGAAAACAAAGATTATTCAACATAGTTGTTCAGGGGAAGGATACAAAAAGCTGTCTCAGACATTTAACCTGTCAGTTTCCACTGTGAGGAACATAGTAAGGAAATGGAAGAACACAGGGACAGTTCTTGTTAAGGCCAGAAGTGGCAGGCCAAGAAAAACATCAGAAAGGCAGAGAAGAAGAATGGTGAGATCAGTCAAGGACAATCCTCAGGCCACCTCCAGAGAGCTGCAGCATCAACTTGCTGCAGATGGTGTCACTGTGCATCAGTCAACTATACAACGCACTTTGCACAAGGAGAAGCTGTATGGGAGAGTGATACGAAAGAAGCCGTTT
Source organism: Phyllobates terribilis (assembly GCF_046119375.1). Classification (NCBI taxonomy): domain Eukaryota; kingdom Metazoa; phylum Chordata; class Amphibia; order Anura; family Dendrobatidae; genus Phyllobates; species Phyllobates terribilis. Next base: position 898,899,379 of record NW_027362762.1, read on the forward strand.
CTGCAAGCATGCCACAAATAGAGTCGGCTGAGGTATGCAAAAGCACATTTGGAGAAGCCAATTTCTTTTTGTAAGAAGGTCCTGTGGACTGATGAAACCAAGATTGAGTTGTTTGGTCATACAAAAAGGCGTTATGCATGGCGGCAAAAAAGCACCGCATTCCAAGAAAAACACTTGCTACCCACAGTAAAATTTGGTGGAGGTTCCATCATGCTTTGGGGCTGTGTGGCCAATGCCGGCACCGGGAATCTTGTTAAAGTTGAGGGACGCAAGGATTCCACTCAGTATCAGCAGATTCTTGACAATAATGTTCAAGAATCAGTGACACAGTAGAAGTTACACAGGGGATGGATCTTTCAGCAAGACAATGATCCCAAACACCGCTCCAAATCTACTCAGGCATTCATGCAGAGGAACAATTACAATGTTCTGGAATGGCCATCCCAGTCCCCAGACCTGAATATCATTGAACATCTGTGGGATCATTTGAAGAGGGCTGTCCATACTCGGCGACCATCAAACTTAACTGAACTGGAATTGTTTTGTAACGAGGAATAGTCAAAAATACCTTCATCCAGGATCCAGGAACTCATTAAAAGCTACAGGAAGCGACTAGAGGCTGTTATTTTTGCAAAAGGAGGATCTACTAAATATTAATGTTATTTTTCTGGTGAGGTGCCCATACTTATGCACCTGTCAAATTTTGTTTGAATGCAGATTGCACATTTTCTGTTAGTTCAATAAACCTCATTTCAAGGTAGAAACATTACTGTGTCCAACAGTTATTACATATATGAAACTGAAATAGCTGTTGCAAAAACACCAATTTTTATAAAACATTAAGCTTAAGATTAATAGGGGTGCCCAAACTTTTTCATATAACTGTATATATATATATATATATATATATATATAGTATAGTATAGTGTAAGGCCATGTATTCTCTAAAGCTATGATTGTAAGCAATTACAATTCTGCTATGAGGAAAGCATTGGAAAAAAATAATTTAATATGCAAAGCACCCCTCTCTGACCCCCATCTACTATTAACGGGAAGCATCAAATGAACAATTTCCCTCACATAGATACACTATGTAGCAGGGCTTGAGTTGGTGCAAATCTATTCACAGTGTCAGGTCATTAATCTTTCGCTGTGGGATGAGGGCCGTGAGAACCGCTTCCTACCTCCTGGCATCTAAGGCTCTCCTCTTGATTAGCTGGCTTGGTGTGATGTCATATATGCATCACACTACTAAAATGATGTCATTCAAAGCTTTCTAATCAAAAAAGGAGTGATCAGGTAATTGGCAGTTCTTAGGGCACCCATCTAGCAGTCATAGATAACAGATGAGACCGCTGGAATGGGTCTTGTGAAACGATCCACATCATCTTTAATTAATACCCTAGCATACCATATGCCAGTTACTACATAGTGTAAAATACAGGAGTTTTACTATGTAATAGAAGGGCCTTTGACCCCTACATGCAACAAGAAGTTCAATTCCTACTTCTACACTTCTTACAGTTATGTCCAAAGACATTTAACATAAACAACTTCATAATTCTTCAATCTTAATTTTTCAATGTTTTTCTATCATCATACCAAGGGCTTTAGTCGAAAATCTGTTTTGGATGTTTTTTTCTATATGAACCAATCATTTATTGGGGTGTCTGGGGAAAAGGATGCTGTCCTTTTAAACACTTTTTATTGATGCATGTATGCAGTAGATATTGACAATATGAATTTAAGTTATAGTTTTGTGTTCTGGAAAGCTTGCCATTTATTACCATCTTTTCAGTAAGCCATTTAAAGGTATCAACCACTGAGGACTCTCAAATTTCAATATTTTTCTTTCTACTAGTTAACATGGTACAAAGATATATTTTTCCAATATTGTGTTCATACATCTATTTTTCATCTATGTTGCACCGATGATGATGACTGTTAATGTGTGCTATATAGCATGTGTTGATAATGTTATGTTGATTAGGGGTGTGGTCATAAAGCAACTAATTCATCATTGCTTTTGTGCCTGTTTTTTGAATAGTTTTATATGTTTTTTGTTTGCACCCAATTCATTATTTTATTTGCACTTTTTTGAAGTCTATTTTATATGTGCTCGCCTTACTTTTTTTTTACTGTGTGGGTGGTTTCTAATTCTTTTTGGTAGAATCATCAAGTGCGATTTTTTAAAAAGTCACAACATTTGGCTCAATTCCAATCAAGTACCCCTTGGTGTAATTGTGAGCACCCCAATATTTTGGCACAATTTTTGTTCAAATTTGTTAAATGTACATATTTTGGTTCCAAAAAGTGACAAAAACAGTTCAAAACAGAAAAAAAAAAAAATTTTTACTTTGTGCCAAATTCATGACTTGTGTGCTCTATTTTGAATAATTTGACATCAAAAACGTCAACTAATATCACAATAGAAAGAAGGGAAAGTGACAAAAAAAAGTACAAATGATGAATTGGGGCCATAGTGCCCTCAAACCCTTTCTGAGACTGAGGGGTGAAGCTAATGACTGTGCTGCTGAGACATTACTGAAAGAGATGATTTAAAATAACTTTGTTGCTGTTCCGCCCATCGAAGCAAAGTACAGAAACTTCTCCAAGGGTGTGAGCCAGCTCTAGGGAGTACTCTCTGACAAAGAAGAGCATCAACAAACAGTAGAGAGAATTTTTCTTAGAAAACAAGTAAATTAACCTGTATTTTGGTGTGTTTGAGAGTCACATGTATGAAATAGCATGCATGTATTGTGCTGCTGCAGAGCAGCTTTGGGCCATTTGCAACAGACCTATTTCAGCTTGTGAGTAGAAACCAAGTACTGTACTTACAATGAAACTTCACTAAAGGGAGAGAGCAAGATTGTACTTTTGCCTTCCTGGTGGCTGAATTCCTAAGGTTGCGTTGCTGGGAATTATGTATAACCACTAAGTTGAGTATAAACAGTGTAACCACCAAATTGTGTGCTGAAGACTGCAACCATCAAGCTAAGTTTTATTGCCTGCAATTGTTATGATTTATGCTCTATGTAGACTAAAGATATGTTGCTTGCACCAAAACTGTGTTGCCTTGCCATCTTCAGGTAAGGTCATTTGTTTAGGGCACAATAATGTTGTTCCTTTAATGAATATTGATAATATTTGATATGTAAAATGTTCATAATGAAGTTACTGCATTTTGAGTTACATAATGACGTGATGACCATAGGTGATGTGTGCTCTTTGACATGTACCATAATAAACCGAGATCATATGTGTTTCATGAACTTGCCAAATCTGTTATTTCTCCCAAAAGGAAACATTGGTGCTCCTCAGGAGCAAGGCTATATAAACAGTGTTAGTTGCTACTTTAGACTTCTGTCAAATGCTGTAAATTCGATACTTAAAGGGGTTTGTGGTTGGAACCATAGATACCTAAGCTACTTCAATGCCCTGCACATGGGGTAAGCAGCAAAGCAAATCAGAAGAACTATATTATATTTCTAATTGGAGGTATTTGCCCACATTATTATTGTTGTTACGACATCTCAACCACAAGCACACTAGTAGCATACAAACTAAGGAGACAAATATCTGAACCTGATAGATCCCTTGTAAAAAGCCCTACTCTGACTCTGGTCTGTCCCTACCTGACCGCGGAAGTTGGCACCCAAAGATAATGCAATGGCACCCCCACTCAATTGCAGCTCACGCTGTATGATCCTAACAGCTCATATTATAACTATGCCTGTGTAGCAACTCACTAGAGAAAATAGGTTATACACTAATAACTGCAACTGACCATACTTGTAACTGTACAGACTAGATATCCTGACTCCGCGGTCCTCAGTGATAACTGCGGGTGCAGAGAAAGACCTAACCACAGACTAGAAGATGGCAACGCTGGCCTAAACTTCCTAAAAGGCCGATAAGTTGGTTTACGTTCCCCCGAATGAACCGGGTGGATTACCTTCAAGAAAAGAAGTGTGCTGAACAAAGAAAAGATGTTGGAGTGAGTAAAAAAAATGACGAAACACCAAACAAAGAATAAAGAAAGTACTGTTAACAAATACTGCCTACTTCCTAATGATAAGCAAAAGATAAGTGCAAAGTATAGCAAAGAAACAACAAAGTGAAAACCCTTAGCAGGAATCTCACAAACTGGCTCCAAACATTAATAGAAAGTCAGAACATCTAAATGAATCTGTGATGAGCTGCTCACTTACTAAAGACTATGAGACTTTTCTATCACGGAGCTACGTTTCCATCAATATTATTAGTGTGTTTAATTAGAGATTTGTTTGCTGTGTTTTATCAATGTTCAGCTTGTTCGTCAGTTTATGTACACTAAGTTTAATAGTAAAGTGTTCAGCTTCAAGAATCAATGTTTCCATTCAGTGACAGTAAGCAGAGGAAGACATGCTGGCAGCAACTTGTTTATGCATAAGGCTTGACAAGAGATTTCCAAAGGTAAATGTCAATTCTGTTTATCTCTTTAATATCTCAAACAATGACTAGGCCCATTGTGTGAGTGTTGAATGTAGATCTGGCGGATTCATCACCACAGGGAGTCTCATATACAGACCTTGATGATGGGTTACACCTGAGAAAAATACCGCCACTAATACACACTTAGCTTTGGGGGAGAGGGTGAGAGCAGTTCTGCCCATTCAGGGGGCTGACCCCAGTGAAAGAGAAAAGAAGCCACATGTTTAGTGGGGAGTTATATGGAAGGACATCGAAGGAATAGGATCGAGACTGAGGACCTGCTCTATGGATGGATCGATGGCATATGGAGTTCAGTACTGACCCTCGCGTTCTCAAAATTTGGGTGACAGTCATTATTGGTTGGGGACACTTCTAGACCCATGCTACAAGGAGAACTTTCTATCTCTTATTCCTGAGGCGGATAGGACTACAAAAATGGGGCAGTACAAGAAGGCACTTGTTGCGGAACTATTAAAAAAATTCCCATCTGCAAACGCTGGCTGCAGAGGTCACAGTTTGTTGGACAACACAGGACTACAGACGAGAGAGACACAAATCCAATTCAGCAGAGGCAGGGGAACACTGTGAAAGTTCTGGGAGAATTTTCTCAACCCCTCCCATGGCACAGGCCCTTAGTCACAAGGTACTACCAACGTCCTCCTTGATTCCTCTGTGCCTTATAATTATTGGGTATCCAACCTGGATATGTGGAATGAACTGGCTCTCTATGTCGTGGAGGTCCTGGCCTGCCCTGCCGCTAGCGTTTTATGAGAGTGGGTTTTAAGTGCCGCTGGTGGAATTATAACTGATAAGCGCATCTGCCTGTCAACTGAAAATGCTGACAGGCTGACTCTTATAAAAATGAACAAGGGCTGGATTAGGCTAGACTTCTCAACACCACCAAATGATAGCAGCGTAACAAGCTCAAATCCAGTGTCTTTTTTTGAGAGGTGTATTCCCATGCACCTTTTCACACCCACACATGGGTTACGCTTCCTGATTTGGGTTATTTGCTCTTGTCCTCTTCCTTCTCCTCATCCTCATCCTCCACCACCATATCACCATGGTGACCGTGGTCCATGATGCAACACCCACAAAATTTTTTTAAAGGTTGTTTATGATGCCCATAAAAAAAAAATTATACAGTATGTTCATGTATACCCCACAGGGGTAAATGTTTGCCAGCCCATACACTTAGTGCATGGACATTACAAGTATAGGAGACCCGCTCCTTTCTAATGTGAATAGTTTTATGAGGCCCTCCTCAACGTCTCTTCCAAGGGGCATTGGAGTGCCTCCCAATATTTGGCTGCCCTTGCATTTACTGCATAGGCCAACACTATGGGAGACCAACTTCCTAATAATGGGAACATTTTTTCATGAGGCCCTCTACGTCTCTTCCAAGGGGCATTGGAGTGCCTCCCAATTTTTGGCAGCCCTTGCATTCACTGAATAGGCAAACACAATGGAAGACCCACTTCCTAATAATGGGAACATTGATTTCAGGAGGCTCCCTGACCTCCACGTCTCTTCCAAGGGGCATTGGGGTGCCTCCAAATTTTTGGCAGCCCTTGCATTCACTGCATGGGCCAACACTATGGGAGACCCACACCCTTATAATGGGAACATTTTTTCATGAGGCCCTCTACATCTCTTCCAATGGGCATTGGAGTGCCTCCCAATTTTTGGCAGCCCTTGCATTCAATGCATGGGCCAACACTATGGGAGACCCACTACCAAATGATGGGAACACTTTTTCATGAGGCCCTCTACGTCTCTTCCAAGGGGCATTGTAGTGCCTCCAATTTTTAGCAGCCCTTGCATACACTGCATAGGCAAACACAATGAAAGACCCACTTCCTAATAATGGAAGCATTGTTTTGAGGAGTCCCGCTGACCTCCACATCTCTTCCAAGGGGCATTGGAGTGCCTCCAAATTTTTGGCAACCCTTGAACATTGGGAACATTTTATTTCAGGAGGTCCTCCTCTAAGTCTCTTCAAAGGAGTATTGGGGTGCGTCCAAATTTTCAAAGAGGTATTGGGGTGTGTCCAAATTTTTGGCAGCCGTACCACTCACTGCATATGCAATAACAGTATAGGAGACCGACTCTTTAGTAATGGGAACAACAAAGCATAGCCGGCCGATGGCTGTCTAAGAATAGTGAGGGCCAACTGCTGGCCCTTTAAGAATAATAAAGGCCGCCTGCTGGCCCTATAAAAATAGGCTTTGTGACTTTCAGAGTCCCTCCTTCATAAATGAAACAGAATGTGTCTGATGATGTGTCACACATCACATGGCCAGATAAGGTTGTAAAATGTTAAAATGACATTTCCAGTTGAATACATTTGTCACGATTGAAAGCAATACAAAAGTGCAAAAATGCATCAAAAACGCTACATGTGAACATAGCCTATGGTGTGGAGGAGTATTTTTGTTTTTGGTTATTTATTTTGCCTTATATATAAGTCATTACTCTGGAAAGGATGCTCCTTAAAGTATTTCCCAGGAAAATCCATTTTGGTTTCGTTTTTGTATGTTTTATTGTGAGTCCATATTAGTGGCATAATACCTCTGACAACGTTGTTGACAGCAGTGACCTGGGAGTCAGAAATGCTTCCAGGGGTCTTCCCCATGCTGTTCTAATGCCATTTGAGCACTATTCCCATCAATTTAAACAATTTTTAGGCCATCTGCAGACCGTCGGGGGGAGCCGCCTGAAAAATGCTCAAGTTCCCATAGACTTACATTGGGCTCATTGCTCAGGTTGAGTACCCAAGTTTTCCAATGTGCTGAACCCGAGCATCGAGCACCAGAGCATTTTAGTGCTCGCCCATCAGTAGAGATATGTCATTGGGATTTAAACTTTCTTAAAGGACTATGCTACTGGATACCTGTGATTCCATCATTTTATCTGTTTTATGAAGGATTGGGAGACATTTGTATTTTGGACATTTACCTGGAATTGCTGTATTACATTGGATGTAAGGAATATAATATTGGTGCATTGTTAACCTGCCTGGGTGATTATTAAAAACCCACAAACTCAGATCTTCACATAATCTATCACCAGCAGGAAACTCCAGCAGGGGGACAGAATATAAAGCTGCACCCGAAAGGTGATAGGCACAAAAATGTAAACACCTGTGTTAAGCTAGACAGACTGCAGCCAAAAAAGCAGAACCAAAACACCCAGCGAAAAGGTGTGTCTCCTGTGGCTCAGCAGAAAGAGAATCCGACCACAGAAGACAAACTCAATGGATCAAATCCAGGAGAATGACAATTATTACACCTACTACATATTGGGATAGGTTCTATTCTGCACTCTGTTATATCTGATACCCATGACATGCTGGTCCTTTCTTTATTACATATAACATAGCATATTAGTATGTTGCTGGAGAATATTTGTACCTATAGGTAAATTCACAAAAGGTATTCTGCCAATCTGCCAATATGAACAACATCTTCTTCTGTGACACAGTAGAAATGAAGGAAGAATTAAATAGTTTTACAGATTAACTCCATTGCTCATGCATTGTGAAAACTCTATGGCGCAGATTTATAAAAGCTTTTACATCCAAAAGTAGTGTATAAGTTTTGAAAAATGTAAAAATTTAATTTTGGCGAAATTTGTAGTTGCAACAAATTTTTGTGATTTTTGGCATTTTCATATTGGTTTCTTGGATGGGGGCATTATGCATGTTTGATGTCACAGCTTATCTAATTCATGACGAGAAGTGGCATTCTGTTAGCCAGAAATCGCCACTCGCCAACGCTCCAGATTCACAAAAAGGCATGTACCTCTTCATGAATCAGGAGCATCTAACTCCACCACACCCCTTCATCAAGACTGGTGAGAAAGTTGTGGGTCTTTATGAATCAGGTCCTATGAGCACCCGTAATGCAGTGGATTTACCTTCAGCCCCATGTAGAACCATTATTAAAAATCTTAATACTTTTGTTGAAGACTAACTCCTACCGCTTTCATACCTTTCCAGCCATACTTTATTCTAATCCACAAAGTTTTTTCACTCATACTTTGCTATTTGTAAATGAAACGCTGATAACATTTTCAGACAGATTTCTGTGCCATTTGCCGTGGTTCCAGAAGAAAACAAATGCATTCATTAATAAGTAATGTATATCAAGTGAAAAGGTTAAGGTATTTATCACATCCTTAAATCAATGTGCTGAGTAGAGATGAGCGTTGTTCTACTCGAACTGTTCGCCAATCTCAAATTCGAGCTGTTTTGGGCGGTGTTCGAGCCGTTCGGCGAACACGAACAATTTGAGAAAAATTCGGCTGTTCGAGGTTATGTTCGATAACTGTTCGTGCACCAAAATCATAACTGGATTTTTTCTCAGTAATGATGAAAATTAATGTTAATACGCAGTTTGAGTGTACAGCGGGGTGGGGGGAGGGGCAGGGGATGGATCTCTGCAGGAACAATGAAGATCTCCATTTTTTTTTTCTCTTTACCGCATTTACAGTGGGGAGGTGCAATCTGTCAGCCTATCAGCAGCGCACACACGGAGCGAAGTGCTTTTTTTCACACAAGCAAGGGCACCATTTTCTCACTGCTGCAGCTGCGTGTTAGACGGCACCGCTGTTGCTGTGTGCGCTATACCTTGTTAATTTCAAGCCAATTTTCGCACAAATCTACAGATAGCTTGGGAGTAGGGAATAGTTGTGATTGCAGTCCTTCTAAGGACTAGGTTACAGCATTTCCTACGACTTTTATCAGGCAGGTCTGTGCTCTTAAATAGATAGATTGTGGGAGTAAAGACTAATTGTAATTGGAGTCCTTTTCAGGACTAGGTTACATCAGTTCCTATCAGTTTTTGCCAGGCAGGTCTGTGCCAGTGCTGTGCAAGTTTTTTTCACAGCATTTGGCTGAATCTAGCAAAGCTAATCCTTTTTGGCCTATTGCAGAGTGTGTTAATCAGTGGAGTAGCCTATCTGTGTTGCAAGATATACCACCTGTGTATAGAATACCAATTTTTTTACTGCACCTAGTGAAGTAAAATGTTTTGGGCATAGCATCATTCTATTAGTCCATCTATACTGACCTCCATCAGGTTGCAAATTGAATATAATTTTTTTCTGCATCTAGCTCTGAAAAAATATTGGGCTTCTAGCTGTGTGTGGGACTTGTTGTAATAGTCCATCTATACTGACCTCCATCAGGTTGCAAACTGCATATATTTTTTTCTACATCTACCTCTGAAAAAATATTGGGCTTCTAGCTGTGTGTGGGACTTGTTCTATTAATCAATCTATACAGACCTCCATCAGGTTGCAAACTGAATATATTTTTTTCTGCATCTACCTCTGAAAAAATATTGGGCTTCTAGCTGTGTGTGGGACTTGTTGTATTAGTCCATCTATACTGACCTCCATCAGGTTGCAAACTGAATATATTTTTTTCTGCATCTACCTCTGAAAAAGTATTGGACTTCTAGCTGTGTGTGGGACTTGTTCTATTAATCCATCTATACAGACCTCCATCAGGTTGCAAACTGAATATATTTTTTTCTGCATCTACCTCTGAAAAAATATTGGGCTTCTAGCTGTGTGTGGGACTTGTTGTATTAGTCCATCTATACTGACCTCAATCAGGTTGCAAACTGAATATATTTTTTTCTGCATCTACCTCTGAAAAAATATTGGGCTTCTAGCTGTGTGTGGGACTTGTTCTATTAATCCATCTATACAGACCTCCATCAGGTTGCAAACTGAATATATTTTTTTCTGCATCTAGCTCTGAAAAAATATTTGGCCTTCTAGCAGTGTGTGGGACTTTCTCTATTAGTCCATCTATACTGACCTCCATCAGGTTGCAAATTGAATATAATTTTTTTCTGCATCTAACCCAGCCAATAGTTTTGGCCTAATACCACAGTTTGGCCACTCAGCTCTGCTCGGTTCCCATCCATTGTTTTTTTGTGCAAACAACTCCAGAGTTGTTAATTTGTTAACCACCAAAATGAGTGGAAAAAGGCCTGCTGCTGGTGGAAAGGGGAATAGGTGTGTTGGGAAGGGGAAAAAAGGTTGTGTCCGTGGGGTAGGTGTTAAAGCAACAGTAACATCTGCAGAAGAAAGACCATCTTCCAGCCAAACTAAAATGTCTACTTCTTTTAGCGGACAATGTGATAAGATCCCTTTCTTACGGCCACGCCAATCGCTACAAATTCCAGATGAGGCACAAAAACAGAAGGTGCTTCAACGGATATCAAGTGCTCCTTTAAGTGGGCTCTCCTCCACATCAACTTCAACATCACAAATACTCCAGTCCTCAAAGGTGTCACCACAATCGCACTTGCTTCCTCACAGCTCCCAAATCTCCAGCTGCCCGTCTGAGTATGAGGTAGAACAGATGGTTGAGTCTGCAGAGCTGTTTACTCATACTATAGCCTGGGAATCAGAGGTCGACTCCAGCACTTCTGTGAATCCAGACGAGGAAATGATCTGCACTGATGCCCAGAATCTTTATGAGTCGGATCCAGGCCCAGACGCAGGAGGTTCTGACCATAATGTAGACCCTCATTCCCAAACTGTTACTCCTGTTGGTGGAGACAATGAGGAAGATGATGATAAGACTCAAATACCTGATTGGAGTGACAACTTTAGTTTTTTGTCAGGGCAGGAACAGGTTGGCTCTGAGGACGACGGGTGTGATAACGCACAGGGTGATGATGATGAGGTTGGAGATCCCACTTACTGTCAACCCACAGTCAGCCAAGAGATGAGGTCAGCAGAGGAGGTGGAGGAAGATGCTAGTGATGACGAGCTCAGGTTGCGCCTTCCTGGACAGAGACGTAGTACTGGAAGCACGTCAACAACTGCATCCTCAAACACAACTCTGCCTCTCACCACAAGTCGTGGTGGCTCTTCAGGTCGCATGGGTGCTAAGCCTTGCATAGCCTGGGCATTTTTTCAGATCGATAAAGATGACCCAACTCGTGTTATCTGTAACATTTGTCAGCAAAAGCTAAGTAGAGGCCAAAAAATACATAGTTTGAGTACTTCATGCATGAACCGGCACATGGACATGAAGCATAAGTTGCAGTGGGAAGCTCAGTGTGCTACAATGCGGCCTAGCCGGCCGGGCCAACCACCGTCTGCCATATCTTCTGCATCCGCGGCCTCTTCATCCTCTGTGACTGGGGGGACAGCAGTCACACCTGTTTTGGGGCGCAGACCTGCCACCACTTTACCCGCAACAGCCAGCGTGATTGGCAGGTCATCATTTTCTTTGGAGGTGGTAACACCAGCTGGTGTTAAGCGCTATCCGACATCGATAGCACCACCTTTGGATCAAGGCAACCTAACATGTCCGCCTGCATCTTCCTCACAGACCGGCAGTTTGCCGGGGACACCCGTATCAACCCCGTCTAAGCACAATAGCCAGCCCTCGGTCCCTCAGATGTGGAAAAGTAAAAGACCATTTCCTCCTAGCCATGAGAAAGCTAAGAGGTTGAATTTCACCATCTGCAAGTTCTTGGCTACAGAAATGCTGCCTTTCCGCCTGGTGGACACAGAGGATTTTCGAGACCTTATGTCCGTCGCAGTGCCCCAGTACCAGATGCCCAGTCGGCACTACTTCTCAAAGAAAGGTGTGCCTGCGCTCCACCAGCATGTCGCACACAACATCACCGCTTATTTGAGAAACTATGTGTGTGACAGGGTGAATTTCACCACAGACACTTGGACGAGTAGGCATGGACAGGGGCGTTACATGTCGCTGACTTGGCACTGGGTAACTATGGTGACAGCAGGACAAGGGGCTGCTGTCCAAGTCTTGCCGTCCCCACGAGTTGTGCGTCAATCCTCTTTATGTCAAAGTTCCTCCACTGCTTCTGCCTCCTCAACCTCCTCTCGGTCTTCCACCTGCACCCAAAGCCTGTCTGGTCATGCCACAAGCTTTCTAACTGCGCAGAAGGGATCCTGCACACCTCCTTACTATGCTGGCAGTAGGGCTCAACGTCATCAGGCGGTTTTTACATTGAAATGTCTGGGAAATGTGAGTCACACAGCTGAGGAGTTGTGGTCAGCTCTGGAGAACCAATTTCATGAATGGTTGTCTCCACTGGACCTGAAACCAGGGAAGGCCGTGTGCGACAATGCTGCAAACCTGGGTGCGTCCCTTCGCCGGGGCAATGTCATACATGTGCCTTGTATGGCTCACGTGTTGAACCTGGTTGTCCAGCAATTTTTAGCCCACTATCCCAGACTAGATGGCCTTCTGCAGAGGGCACGGTCGCTGTGTGCTCACTTTCGCCGTTCGCATCCCGCAGCTCAGCGACTTACATCTCTACAGAAGTCGTTGGGCCTGCCACTTCACCGGCTAAAATGCGATGTGCCTACCCGGTGGAATTCAACTCTGCACATGTTGCAGCGACTGTGGCAGCACCGACAAGCCCTGGTGCAATACGTTCTGACGTATAGCCTGGGCCAACGAGATCCAGAGGTGGGGCAAATCACGCTGGAGGAGTGGTCTCAGATCAGGGACCTATGCACCCTTCTGCACAGTTTTGAAATGGCGACGAAGATGTTTAGTGCTGACGATGCCATTATCAGCATGACTGTTCCGGTGATTTACATGCTGGAGCACATGTTAAACAGAATTCGGAGTCAGGTGGTGGCACAAGAGGAGGTGGAGGAAGTAGAGGACGAGGAGTTGTATGCGGAAGGGCTAACATCTGCAAGGTCCAGACGGTCGGCAGCACCAAGGCAGCAGGCATGTGAGGGTGGGGGAGATGGTTTTACCAGGGCGCTTGGTAGCAGCCAAACTAGTGAGGAAGGTGCAGGAGCCCAGGAAGAAGTGGAGGACGAACTGATGGAAGACTCATCAGATGAGGGAGACCTTGATCACATTTCTGTTGTGCGAGGTTGGGGGGAGAGGACAGAGGAAGGAAGCATGATTGTTACCTCGCCACCAGCACAACAGGGACTTGGTGCTCCTGGATGCGCAACACACATGAGTGCCTTCTTGCTGCACTACCTGCAACATGACCCTCGAATTGTGAGAATTAGAAATAATCCTGACTACTGGGTTGCCACACTGTTAGATCCCCGGTACAAAAGTAAATTTGCAGAAATTATTCCTGCCATAGAAAGGGATGCACGCATGCAGGAGTATCAGCAGAGACTGTTGCAGAATCTTACATGTGCTTTTCCACAAAATACCAGTGGTGCACGTAGTGAATCTCACAGTTCCAACTTGCCAACCGTGGGACCGTCAAGTGTTCAGCACTCAAACCATAACAGAACCACAGTATCTGCTGGTAACATCAATTTTGCGGAATCATTTCACCACTTTTTAGCCCATCCTTTGCAAGGCCACAGGAGACAAGAAGTCTGACACATAGTCAACGCCTAGAGACGATGGTACAGGAGTATCTCCAAGTAAACATTGAAGCCACGATTGTGTCACTGGACCCTTGCTCTTTTTGGGCTTCCAATCTGGATAAATGGCCGGAGCTAGCCACTTACGCCTTGGAGATCTTGTCATGCCCCGCAGCCAGCGTTCTGTCTGAACGTGTGTTCAGCACTTCTGGTGGTGTGCTGACAGATAAGCGCACGCGGCTCTCCACTGATAATGTAGACAGACTCACGTTCATAAAGATGAACAAATCATGGATCCGAAACGACTTTTCTACCCCTGTGTCATCCTGGGGAGAGTAAAAGCTTGATGATAGGTTAAAATCACCCTACCAACCGTTTAAAGCATTCAAATTACTAATCATGTTTATCTGTATCTTGGCTGGAAAATAATTTGGGCTTTGTAGCAGTGTGCAGCACTGATTCTCTTAGGCCATCTGTAATAAGCTCCACCAGATTTAAAATTACTAATCATGTTTATCTGTATCTTGACTGGAAAATAATTTGGGCTTTGTAGCAGTGTGCAGCACTGATCCTATTAGGCCATCTATACTAAAGCTTCACCAGATTTAAAATTAATAATAATTTTTAGCTGCATCTAGCCCGGAAAATAATTTTGTGGCTCCGAGATGCGCAAGACACATAAGTGCCTTCTTGCTGCACTACCTGCAGCATGACCCTCATATTGTCAGAATTCAAAGTAATCATGACTACTGGGTTGCCACACTCTTAGATCCCCCAAACTTTTCGATCAACCTTTTCATTTTAATAAAGACCAAAAAAATGGTCATTTTTGAAATTATAAGCATTAGCAGGTTGTTAGAAACTGAAATCATTCAGTTTTCAACTCAAAACTTTATTCTAGGTGATGTTACATTTTCACATAGGACCCCTTGTTCGAAAGGAGCTTCTGAACTCTCTCGTCCATTGAATTTGTCAGGTTTTGGATGGTTTCTGCTTCAATTGTTTTGCATGAGGACAGAATACCCTCCCAGAGCTGTTGCTTAGATGTGAACTGCCTCCCGCCATCATAGACACTCCTTTTAATGATGCTCCAAAGGTTCTGAATGGGGTAGAGGTCAGGGGAGCATGGGGGTCACACCATAAGTTTGTCCCCTTTTATGCCCATATCAGCCAGAGATGCAGATGTTTTATGTGCAGCATGAGATGGTGCATTATCATGCAGAAAAATAATCTTGCTGTGAAATACACGGTTCTTCTTCTTGAACCATGGCAGGAAGTGCTGTTTGAGAAAATCCACATACATTATGGAGTTCATCTTTAGCGCCTTCAGGGATCCTAAATGGGCCGACAATCTCTCTCCCCATGATTCCAGCCCAAAACATTACTCCACCTCCTCCTTCTTGGCGCTGTAGCCGTGTTTGCGTGGGGTGTCCATCAACCAGCCATCCTCCACTCCATCCATCTGGACCATCGAGCGCTGCACGGCACTCATCCGTGAACAAAACAGTTTTGAAATCAGTCTTCATGTAATGTTTGGCCCACTGGAGCCGTTTCTGCTTGTGTGAAGTGGATAGAGGAGGTCGACAGGATGGCGTATGCACAGCTGCAAACCTCTGAAGGACCCTGCATCTTGTTGTTCGGGTGACGTTGGAGGCACAAGCAGCTTCAAAAACTTGTCTGCTGCTATGACAAGGCTTTTATGCCGCTGCTCTTTCAACCTGACGTAATTGCCTGTAGGAAAGAGTCCTCAATTTGCCCTTATCAGCACGCACACGTGTGTACTGTGAATCAGCTACATACTTCTTGATTGCCAAGACACTTCATCCTTATCATCGCACAATGTTGATTGTAGTCATGCCTTGACCTAAACACTCCACAATTTGTTGCTTCTCAGCAGCCGACACATCCTTTTTCTTTCCCATTTTGGCAGAAAATGTAGGCTGCTTAATAATGTGAGACAGCCTTCTTAAGTAGTCTTGCCTTTCATTGGACACACCTGCCAAACTAATTAGCACAGGTGTCTGCAATTGCTTACAGTGATATAAACAGCCCTGACACACATCACCATCAATGAGTTTAACTGACAAACAAACAAATTCTTCCCTTATCACTCCTAAACACTTTTTGCATAATAATTTGGAACACAGTGTACATGTGCTTTTCCACAAAACACCAGTGGTTCACGTAGTGAATCTTACAGTTCTAACTTGCCAACCGTGGTCTGTATGGAGTTGTTCAATAAAGGGCCCAAAATTAAGATAACATAGATGGGAGAGGTCTCTATGAATAGGAATTCCTAAGTATTTGATACCCTGTGAGGGCCAGGCAAAGGGAAAGTTGGACTGGATGGAATCCTATATGGATTTGGGGAGGGAGACATCGAGGGCCTCAGACTTCGCTGCATTGATTTTAAAATTTGACCATGTAACAAAGTGATCTATTTCAGCCATAACAGCATGGATGGATATATGTGATTGAGTGATATATACTAGGACATCATCAGCAAATAGAGAGCACTTGTACTCGGTGCCTCCCACCTCAATCCACCTAATATTGGGGTTATGGCGAATTGATGAGAGCAGGTACTCAGTCACTAGGATGTATAAGAGAGGGGACAGAGGACATCCCTGCCTTGTCCCATTGGTGATTGTGAAAGGTGATGAAAATGTTCTGATGCACCCCCTGGGCCTTGGGACACCCGGAGCCGGACCCTTTTTGGTGGATGCTTGTGGTTTTTAAAGCATCAAAATATTATACGCCATTTAAACTGCTCCAGTTGTGCATTAAAAACATACAGTCAGACTTGGTTGGTTAGCAATAGCATTGCTATATTGCTACTGCAGTGTAACAAGTCCATGTGAAGTGGGCAATTTTCCTGCGATACAAATCCTGCAAAGTTTTTTCAGCAGGGAAATATCATACGTAATTTAAAATGGGCAATGCGCGTGGTAAGGGACGGGGAAGTGGATATGATTCTGATGGTGAGAGCAGAGGCTGAGGCCGTGGGCAATGTGAAAATGTGACTGTTTTGGGAGAACAACAAACACACACATCATGTCGATCTAGCTTTCTGCCACACTTTTTAGGGGGGAGTGGAACACCACTCTTGAAGCCAGACCAGTGTCAAAAGGTTGTTGGTTGGATAGCAGATAATTCTTACAGTCAGTTTGCCAGCACCACCCTTTCTTCCACACATTCAAGTCTCAGTAGCCGTGATTCTGGAACACATAATCTTCACTAGTGTTGAGCCACCCCCGTAGTGTTCGAGTTCGGTTCGTCGAACACCCGTGTGTTCGCCGAACTGTTCGTCGAACTGTTCGTCGAACACTTTCGAACACCGTTAAAACCAATGGCAGGCAAACAAAAACACATAGAAACACATAGAAAACACCTTCAAAGGTGTCCAAAAGCTGACAAACTGCTCAGAAGACACAACTAACACATGGAAAAGTGACAAGTACATAAAGTCATGCGAAAAGAAAAGAGGTGGAGGAGTAAAAGGAGGGGGAGACACAGATATAGGCATGTCATGCCCTTCTAAAATCCAAAAAGTGAGAAGCCGACACGTTCAGTCCGCTCCTGCCCGTGCCACCTCCGTGTCGCCGGGTTTGTGCCAGAGCCGCGGTGAACCCTGACGGCCAGCCCCCCTCTCCCAATACTGGTGCCTGTCCGCTGGTGGGTCGAGCGAGTCCCCCTGTGGTGGAGGCAGCTCTAAGCTTTTTAATTTAAATTGTCTCTCTAATTTGAATGAATACAGTTTAAATCCATTTACAAGGATCTATTGGAGGGCAAGTCTCATGCCAGCAGCCGCGTAATTCCAGCTCCAGTTGCGTCCACTAAAGCTGCTGCAGTTAAAAAGCTTTTATAAGGATCGAGCTCGGCTGTCCACCGCAAGGCATCCTACTGCCAGTCCCAGCCCCTATGCCTTGGGGTGCCTCCTGATGCTCTTCACTGAGTATCCCGTGGTCCCGAAGCATTTCCTTTGAAAAAATTAAGTGTCCAAACTACAGGTGGTGTAGCTTGCTTAACAGCCGGGATAATCCGCTGACTAGCAGACACTGCTACTAGGCACAAAGTATTTCCTGGGCTAGATGCAGTTAAAAATTTGTAATTAGATACTCTCGTTGGATGCTGAGAAAGCATTCCATAGAGTCTCCTGGCACGCCATATATGATTCTCTTAAAAAGCTTGGGGTAGGGGTCTAGGGGACCCTTTTATAGCCAAAATCACGGCCCTGTATCACAATACGTCACCTAGGCTGAAGATAAATGGAACTGTAGCACCCTGAGGGCACGGTTGCTACAGAGGTATTGCACCTCACCCAGAGGTGTGATATCTCACTCTCAGGTAAGGATGGAGTGTGGATCAGGACCCGACACCTGCATGCATTACACCACATTGCCGTGGGGCAGGGCGACCAATATGCCTCTGAGATGGGCACGACAGTCCCTGTCCCTGGCTGGAGTGGGGGGAGGGAACACTGAGGAAGGGGAACCCTGTAGTGCAGGAGCAGGGAGGAAGCAGTTCCTGGGTGCATTGAGAAGGGAGTATAAAAGGTGGGCACCATCTTAGTTCAGTGCAGAGAAGTCTGAGCAGAAGTGGCAGGGAGCAGGGGCTCTGCATGAGCTCTGCTCCGGAGGCGGGCCTAGTAACAGAGGCCCAGGCCTGGAAGAGGGAGAAGGAAGGAAGAGGAGCGGAGAAGGCTCCAGGAACGAGGAATGAAGGGATCCCAGGGGTGCGGACGGGCGAGTCGCCACCGCACGCCCGAATCCACCTGCGTGGAGGGGTCAGGCCAAAGGGGGAGACCGGTCCCCAAAACTAGTGGAGGCAGGAAACGACCCTCAGCTAGAAACCGGAGGCTGTGACATTTTATGTGGCGCAGCCCCTCGCTACACCCGCTAGGAAGGCACCACATAGGGTCAGGGAAACTGGCGCCAAGTTTACCAAGAGGAAGCCCGAGGCAGCCGGACAGAAGGGTTGGTAAGAAAGGCCAGACAAAGGACACACAAAGGGGGTCCTGTGAAGCGCTCCAAAGTTATCTGGGAGTTTTCGGAGCCCCTCACCTGGTGAGCACAGTACGACGTGGGCAGTCGTTACCTGCAGACGTGGTCTGGATAATAAGAACTGTGAGTAAAGGCCCTGGACTGCATCACTAACTCCGTGTCATTACTGCTGCTGCCCTGCACCATCACCCCCATCCTCCGCATACACTGCCCTGAGGCTATACTCCTCCCGTGGGGAGTTATGTGACGCTCTGCTGCACCCACTACACCAGCCTCAGCGGTCTGCCCTGCAGCGGTGGTTCACTCAGACCGCAATCCACGGGTGGCGTAGTCGGACATTTAAACATCAAAACCACATAAATAGTTCCGCCACTGGTTTGACCACCCTGAGCCACGGAACCGGGTCGCCGCCACAAAGACTACAACCACCAGCATCCACCAAAAAGGGTCCGGCTCCGGGTGTCCCAAGGCCCAGGGGGTGCATCAGAACATTTTCATCACCTTTCACAATCACCAATGGGACAAGGCAGGGATGTCCTCTGTCCCCTCTCTTATACATCCTAGTGACTGAGCACCTGCTCTCATCAATTCGCCATAACCCCAATATTAGGTGGATTGAGGTGGGAGGCACCGAGTACAAGTGCTCTCTATTTGCTGATGATGTCCTAGTATATATCACTCAATCACATATATCCATCCATGCTGTTATGGCTGAAATAGATCACTTTGTTACATGGTCAAATTTTAAAATCAATGCAGCGAAGTCTGAGGCCCTCGATGTCTCCCTCCCCAAATCCATATAGGATTCCATCCAGTCCAACTTTCCCTTTGCCTGGCCCTCACAGGGTATCAAATACTTAGGAACTCCTATTCATAGAGACCTCTCCCATCTATGTTATCTTAATTTTGGGCCCTTTATTGAACAACTCCATACAGACCACGGTTGGCAAGTTAGAACTGTAAGATTCACTACGTGAACCACTGGTGTTTTGTGGAAAAGCACATGTACACTGTGTTCCAAATTATTATGCAAAAAGTGTTTAGGAGTGATAAGGGAAGAATTTGTTTGTTTGTCAGTTAAACTCATTGATGGTGATGTGTGTCAGGGCTCTTTATATCACTGTAAGCAATTGCAGACATCTGTGCTAATTAGTTTGGCAGGTGTGTCCATTGAAAGGCAAGACTACTTAAGAAGGCTGTCTCACATTATTAAGCAGCCAACATTTTCTGCCAAAATGGGAAAGAAAAAGGATGTGTCGGCTGCTGAGAAGCAACAAATTGTGGAGTGTTTAGGTCAAGGCATGACTAGAATCAACATTGTGCGATGATCAGGATGAAGTGTCTTGGCAATCAAGAAGTATGTAGCTGATTCACAGTACAAACGTGTGCGTGCTGATAAGGGCAAATTGAGGACTCTTTCCCACAGGCAATTACATCAGGTTAAAAGAGGAGCGGCAAAAAAGCCTTGTCATAACAGCAGACATGTTTTTGAAGCTGCTGGTGCCTCCAACGTCACCCGAACAACAAGATGCAGGGTCCTTCAGAGGTTTGCAGCTGTGCATATGCCATCCTGTCGACCTCCTCTATCCACTTCACACAAGCAGAAACGGCTCCAGTGGGCCAAACATTACATGAAGACTGATTTCAAAACTGTTTTGTTCACGGATGAGTGCCATGCAGCGCTCGATGGTCCAGATGGATGGAGTGGAGGATGGCTGGTTGATGTACACCCCACGCAAACACGGCTACAGCGCCAACAAGGAGGAGGTGGAGTAATGTTTTGGGCTGGAATCATGGGGAGAGAGATTGTCGGCCCCTTTAGGATCCCTGAAGGCGCTAAAGATGAACTCCATAATGTATGTGGATTTTCTCAAACAGCACTTCCTGCCATGGTTCAAGAAGAAGAACCGTGTATTTCACAGCAAGATCATTTTTTTGCATGATAATGCACCATCTCATGCTGCACATAAAACATCTGCATCTCTGGCTGATATGGGCATAAAAGGGGACAAACTTATGGTGTGACCCCCATGCTCCCCTGACCTCTACCCCATTCAGAACCTCTGGAGCATCATCAAAAGGAGTGTCTATGATGGCGGGAGGCAGTTCACATCTAAGCAACAGCTCTGGGAGGGTATTCTGTCCTCATGCAAAACAATTGAAGTAGAAACCATCCAAAACCTGACAAATTCAATGGACGAGAGAGTTCAGAAGCTCCTTTCGAACAAGGGGTCCTATGTGAAAATGTAACATCACCTAGAATAAAGTTTTGAGTTGAAAACTGTTTGATTTCAGTTTCTAATAACCTGCTAATGCTTATAATTTCAAAAATGACCATTTTTTTGGTCTTTATTAAAATGAAAAGGTTGATCGAAAAGTTTGGGGGATCTAAGAGTGTGGCAACCCAGTAGTCATGATTACTTCGAATTCTGACAATATGAGGGTCATGTTGCAGGTAGTGCAGCAAGAAGGCACTTATGTGTCTTGCACATCTCGGAGCCCCAAAATTATTTTCCGGGCTAGATGCAGCTAAAAATTATTATTAATTTTAAATCTGGTGGAGCTTAGTATAGATGGCCTAATAGGATCAGTGCTGCACACTGCTACAAAGCCCAAATTATTTTCCAGTCAAGATACAGATAAACATGATTAGTAATTTTAAATCTGGTGGAGCTTATTATAGATGGTCTAATAGAATCAGTGCTGCACACTGCTACAAAGCCCAAATTATTTTCCAGCCAAGATACAGATAAACATGATTAGTAATTTAAAAACTTAAAACGGTTGGTAGGGTGATTTTAACCAATCATCAAGCTTTTACTCTCACCAGGATGACACAGGGGTAGAAAAGTCATTTCGGATCCTTGATTTGTTCATCTTTATGAACGTGAGTCTGTCTACATTATCAGTGGAGAGCCGCGTGCGCTTATCTGTCAGCACACCACCAGCAGCGCTGAACACACGTTCAGACAGAATGCTGGCTGCGGGGCATGACAAGATCTCCAAGGCGTAAGTGGCTAGCTCCGGCCATTTATCCAGATTGGAAGCCCAAAAAGAGCAAGGGTGCAGTGACACAGTCATGGCTTCAATGTTTACTTGGAGATACTCCTGTATCATCGTCTCTAGGCGTTGACTATGTGTCAGACTTCTTGTCTCCTGTGGCCTTGCAAAGGATGGGCTAAAAAAGTGGTGAAATGATTCCGCAAAATTGATGTTACCAGCAGATACTGTGGTTCTGTTACGGTTTGAGTGCTGAACACTTGACGGTCCCACGGTTGGCAAGTTGGAACTGTGAGATTCACTACGTGCACCACTGGTGTTTTGTGGAAAAGCACATGTAAGATTCTGCAACAGTCTCTGCTGATACTCCTGCATGCGTGCATCCCTTTCTATGGCAGGAATAATTTCTGCAAATTTACTTTTGTACCGGGGATCTAACAGTGTGGCAACCCAGTAGTCAGGATTATTTCTAATTCTCACAATTCGAGGGTCATGTTGCAGGTAGTGCAGCAAGAAGGCACTCATGTGTGTTGCGCATCCAGGAGCACCAAGTCCCTGTTGTGTTGGTGGCGAGGTAACAATCATGCTTCCTTCCTCTGTCCTCTCCCCCCAACCTCGCACAACAGAAATGTGATCAAGGTTTCCCTCATCTGATGAGTCTTCCATCAGTTCGTCCTCCACTTCTTCCTGGGCTCCTGCACCTTCCTCACTAGTTTGGCTGCTACCATGCGCCCTGGTAAAACCATCTCCCCCACCCTCACATGCCTGCCGCCTTGGTGCTGCCGACCGTCTGGACCTTGCAGATGTTAGCCCTTCCGCATTCAACTCCTCCTCCTCTACTTCCTCCACCTCCTCTTGTGCCACCACCTGACTCCGAATTCTGTTTAACATGTGCTCCAGCATGTAAATCAATGGAATAGTCATGCTGATAATGGCATCGTCAGCACTAAACATCTTCGTCGCCATTTCAAAACTGTGCAGAAGGGTGCATAGGTCCCTGATCTGAGACCACTCCTCCAGCGTGATTTGCCCCACCTCTGGATCTCGTTGGCCCAGGCTATACGTCAGAACGTATTGCACCAGGGCTTGTCGGTGCTGCCACAGTCGCTGCAACATGTGCAGAGTTGAATTCCACAGGGTAGGCACATCGCATTTTAGCCGGTGAAGTGGCAGGCCCAACAACTTCTGTAGAGATGTAAGTCGCTGAGCTGCGGGATGCGAACGGCGGAAGTGAGCACACAGCGACCGTGCCCTCTGCAGAAGGCCATCTAGTCTGGGATAGTGGGCTAAAAATTGCTGGACAACCAGGTTCAACACGTGAGCCATACAAGGCACGTGTGTGACATTGCCCCGGCGAAGGGCCGCACCCAGGTTTGCAGCATTGTCGCACACGGCCTTCCCTGGTTTCAGGTCCAGTGGAGACAACCATTCATGAAATTGGTTCTCCAGAGCTGACCACAACTCCTCAGCTGTGTGACTCACATTTCCCAGACATTTCAAAGTAAAAACCGCCTGATGACGTTGAGCCCTACTGCCAGCATAGTAAGGAGGTGTGCAGGATCCCTTCTGCACAGTTAGAAAGCTTGTTGCATGACCAGACAGGCTTTGGGTGCAGGTGGAAGACCGAGAGGAGGTTGAGGAGGCAGAAGCAGTGGAGGAACTTTGACATAAAGAGGATTGACGCACAACTCGTGGGGACGGCAAGACTTGGACAGCAGCCCCTTGTCCTGCTGTCACCATAGTTACCCAGTGCCCAGTCAGCGACATTTAACGCCCCTGTCCATGCCTACTCGTCCAAGTGTCTGTGGTGAAATGCACCCTGTCACACACAGAGTTTCTCAAACAAGCGGTGATGTTGTGTGCGACATGCTGGTGGAGCGCAGGCACACCTTTCTTTGAGAAGTAGTGCCAACTGGGCATCTGGTACTGGGGCACTGCGATGGACATAAGGTCTCGAAAATCCTCTGTGTCCACCAGGCGGAAAGGCAGCATTTCTGTAGCCAAGAGCTTGCAGATGGTGAAATTCAACCTCTTAGCTTTCTCATGGCTAGGAGGAAATGGTCTTTTACTTGTCCACATCTGAGGGACCGAGGGCTGGCTATTGTGCTTAGACGGGGTTGATAAGGGTGTCCCCGGAAAACTGCCGGTCTGTGAGGAAGATGCAGGCGGACATGTTAGGTTGCCTTGATCCAAAGGTGGTGCTATCGATGTCGGACAGCGCTCAACACCAGCTGGTGTTACCACCTCCAAAGAAACTGATGACCTGCCAATCACGCTGGCTGTTGCGGGTAAAGAGGTGGCAGGTCTGCGCCCCAAAACAGGTGTGACTGCCGTCCCCCAAGTCACAGAGGATGAAGAGGCTGCGGATGCACAAGATATGGCAGACGGTGGTTGGCCCGGCCGGCTAGGCCGCATTGTAGCTTCCCACTGCAACTTATGCTTCATGTCCATGTGCCGGTTCATGCATGAAGTACTCAAACTATGTATTTTTTGGCCTCTACTTAGCTTTTGCTGACAAATGTTACAGATAACATGAGTTGGGTCATCTTTATCGATCTGAAAAAATGCCCAGGCTATGCAAGGCTTAGCACCCATGCGACCTGAAGAGCCACCACGACTTGTGGTGAGAGGCATAGTTGTGTTTGAGGATGCAGTTGTTGACGTGCTTCCAGTACTACGTCTCTGTCCAGGAAGGCGCAACCTGACCTCGTCGTCACTAGCATCTTCCTCCACCTCCTCTGCTGACCTCATCTCTTGGCTGACTGTGGGTTGACTGTAAGTGGGATCTCCAACCTCATCATCATCACCCTGTACGTTATCACACCCATCGTCCTCAGAGCCAACCTGTTCCTGCCCTGACAAAAAACTAAAGTTGTCGCTCCAATCAGGTATTTGAGTCTCATCATCGTCTTCCTCATTGTCTCCACCAACAGGAGTTACAGTTTGGGAATGAGGGTCTACATTATGCTCAGAACCTTCTGCGTCTGGTCCTGGATCCGACTCATAAAGATTCTGGACATCAGTGCAGATCATTTCCTCGTCTGGATTCACAGAAGCGCTGGAGTCGACCTCTGATTCCCAGGCTATAGTATGAGTAAACAGCTCTGCAGACTCAACCATCTGTTCTACCTCATACTCAGACGGGCAGCTGGAGATTTGGGAGCTGTGAGGAAGCAAGTGCGATTGGGGTGACACCTTTGAGGACTGGAGTATTTGTGATGTTGAAGTTGATGTGGAGGAGAGCCCACTTAAAGGAGCACTTGATATCCGTTGAAGCACCTCCTGTTTTTGTGCCTCATCTGGAATTTGTAGCGATTGGCGTGGCCGTAAGAAAGGGATCTTATCACATTGTCCGCTAAAAGAAGTAGACATTTTAGTTTGGCTGGAAGATGGTCTTTCTTCTGCAGATGTTACTGTTGCTTTAACACCTACCCCACGGACACAACCTTTTTTCCCCTTCCCAACACGCCTATTCCCCTTTCCACCAGCAGCAGGCCTTTTTCCACTCATTTTGGTGGTTAACAAATTCACAACTCTGGAGTTGTTTGCACAAAAAAACAATGGATGGGAACCGAGCAGAGCTGAGTGGCCAAACTGTGGTATTAGGCCAAAACTATTGGCTGGGTTAGATGCAGAAAAAAATTATATTCAATTTGCAACCTGATGGAGGTCAGTATAGATGGACTAATAGAGAAAGTCCCACACACTGCTAGAAGGCCAAATATTTTTTCAGAGCTAGATGCAGAAAAAAATTATATTCAGTTTGCAACCTGATGGAGGTCAGTATAGATGGACTAATAGAACAAGTCCCACACACAGCTAGAAGCCCAATATTTTTTCAGAGGTAGATGCATAAAAAAATATATACAGTCTGCAACCTGATGGAGGGCAGTATAGATGGACTAATAGAGAAAGTCCCACACACAGCTAGAAGCCCAAATATTTTTTCAGAGGTAGATGCAGAAAAATTTTTTATTCAGTTTGCAACCTGATGGAGGTCTGTATAGATTGATTTATAGAACAAGTCCCACACACAGCTAGAAGCCCAAATATTTTTTCAGAGGTAGATGCAGAAAAAAATTATATTCAGTTTGCAACCTGATGGAGGTCTGTATAAATGGATTAATAGAACAAGTCCCACACACAGCCAGAAGCCCAATATTTTTTCAGAGGTAGATGCAGAAAAAAAATATATTCAGTTTGCAACCTGATGGAGGTCAGTATAGATGGACTAATAGAGAAAGTCCCACACAATGCTAGAAGGCCAAATATTTTTTCAGAGCTAGATGCAGACAAAAAATAATTTTTAATTTGCAACCTGATGGAGGTCAGTATAGATGGACTAATAGAGAAAGTCCCACACACTGCTAGAAGGCCAAATATTTTTTCAGAGCTAGATGCAGATAAAAATTATTTTTAATTTGCAACCTGATGGAGGTCAGTATAGATGGACTAATAGAGAAAGTCCCACACACTGCTAGAAGGCCAAATATTTTTTCAGAGCTAGATGCAGAAAAAAATTATATTCAGTTTGCAACCTGATGGAGGTCAGTATAGATGGACTAATAGAACAAGTCCCACACACAGCTAGAAGCCCAAATATTTTTTCAGAGGTAGATGCAGATAAAAATTATTTTTAATTTGTAACCTGATGGAGGTCATTATAGATGGACTAATAGAGAAAGTCACACACACTGCTAGAAGGCCAAATATTTTTTCAGAGCTATATGCAGAAAAAAAATATATTCAGTTTGCAACCTGATGGAGGTCAGTATAGATAGACTAATAGAGAAAGTCCCACACACTGCTAGAAGGCCAAATATTTTTTCAGAGCTAGATGCAGACAAAAAATTATTTTTAATTTGCAACCTGATGGAGGTCAGTATAGATGGACAAATAGAGAAAGTCCCACACATTGCTAGAAGGCCAAATATTTTTTCAGAGCTAGATGCAGAAAAAAATTATATTCAGTTTGCAACCTGACGGAGGTCAGTATAGATGGACTAATAGAACAAGTCCCACACACAGCTAGAAGGCCAAATATTTTTTCAGAGGTAGATGCAGATAAAAATTATTTTTAATTTGCAACCTGATGGAGGTCAGTATAGATGGACTAATAGAGAAAGTCCCACACACTGCTAGAAGGCCAAATATTTTTTCAGAGCTAGATGCAGACAAAAAAATATTTTGAATTTGCAACCTGATGGAGGTCATTATAGATGGACTAATAGAGAAAGTCCCACACACTGCTAGAAGGCCAAATATTTTTTCAGAGCTAGATGCAGACAAAAAATTATTTTTAATTTGCAACCTGATGGAGGTCAGTATAGATGGACTAATAGAGAAAGTCCCACACACTGCTAGAAGGCCAAATATTTTTTCAGAGCTAGATGCAGATAAAAATTATTTTTAATTTGCAACCTGATGGAGGTCAGTATAGATCGACTAATAGAGAAAGTCGCACACACTGCTAGAAGGCCAAATATTTTTTCAGAGCTAGATGCAGAAAAAAATTATATTCAGTTTGCAACCTGATGAAGGTCAGTATAGATGGACTAATAGAACAAGTCCCACACACAGCTAGAAGCCCAAATTTTTTTTCAGAGGTAGATGCAGAAAAAAATTATATTTAGTTTGCAACCTGATGGAGGTCTGTATAGATGGATTAATAGAACAATTCCCACACACAGCTAGAAGCCCAAATATTTTTTCAGAGGTAGATGCAGAAAAAAATTATATTCAGTTTGCAACCTGATGGAGTTCTGTATAAATGGATTAATAGAACAAGTCCCACACTCAGCTAGAAGCCCAATATTTTTTCAGAGGTAGATGCAAAAAAAAAAAAATATATTCAGTTTGCAACCTGATGGAGGGCAGTATAGATGGACTAATAGAGAAAGTCCCACACAAAGCTAGAAGCCCAAATATTTTTTCAGAGGTAGATGCAGAAAAAAATTATATTCAGTTTGCAACCTGATGGAGGTCTGTATAGATGGATTAATAGAACAAGTCCCACACACAGCTAGAAGCCCAAATATTTTTTCAGAGGTAGATGCAGAAAAAAATTATATTCAGTTTGCAACCTGATGGAGGTCTGTATAAATGGATTAATAGAACAAGTCCCACACACAGCCAGAAGCCCAATATTTTTTCAGAGGTAGATGCAGAAAAAAAATATATTCAGTTTGCAACCTGATGGAGGTCAGTATAGATGGACTAATAGAGAAAGTCCCACACAATGCTAGAAGGCCAAATATTTTTTCAGAGCTAGATGCAGACAAAAAATAATTTTTAATTTGCAACCTGATGGAGGTCAGTATAGATGGACTAATAGAGAAAGTCCCACACACTGCTAGAAGGCCAAATATTTTTTCAGAGCTAGATGCAGATATAAATTATTTTTAATTTGCAACCTGATGGAGGCCAGTATAGATGGACTAATAGAGAAAGTCCCACACACTGCTAGAAGGTCAAATATTTTTCCAGAGCTAGATGAAGAAAAAAATTATATTCAGTTTGCAACCTGATGGAAGTCAGTATAGATGGACTAATAGAGAAAGTCCCACACACTGCTAGAAGGCCAAATATTTTTTCAGAGCTAGATTCAGAAAAAAATTCTATTCAGTTTGAAACCTGATGGAGGTCAGTATAGATGGACTAATAGAGAAATTCCCACACACTGCTAGAAGGCCAAATATTTTTTCAGAGCTAGATGCAGACAAAAAATTATTTTTAATTTGAAACCTGATGGAGGTCAGTATAGATGGACAAATAGAGAAAGTCCCACACACTGCTAGAAGGCCAAAAATTTTTTCAGAGGTAGATGCAGAAAAAAATTTTATTCAGTTTGCAACCTGACGGAGGTCAGTATAGATGGACTAATAGAACAAGTCCCAAACACAGCTAGAAGGCCAAATATTTTTTCAGAGGTAGATGCAGATAAAAATTATTTTTAATTTGCAGCCTGATGGAGGTCAGTATAGATGGACTAATAGAGAAAGTCCCACACACTGCTAGAAGGCCAAATATTTTTTGAGAGCTAGATGCAGACAAAAAATTATTTTGAATTTGCAACCTGATGGAGGTCAGTATAGATGGACTAATAGAGAAAGTCCCACACACTGCTAGAAGGCAAAATATTTTTTCAGAGCTAGATGCAGACAAAAAATTATTTTTAATTTGCAACCTGATGGAGGTCAGTATAGATGGACTAATAGAGAAAGTCCCACACACTGCTAGAAGGCCAAATATTTTTTCAGAGCTAGATGCAGATAAAAATTATTTTTAATTTGCAACCTGATGGAGGTCAGTATAGATGGACTAATAGAGAAAGTCCCACACACTGCTAGAAGGCCAAATATTTTTTCAGAGCAAGATGCAGAAAAAAATTATATTCAGTTTGCAACCTGATGGAGGTCAGTATAGATGGACTAATAGAACAAGTCCCACACACAGCTAGAAGCCCAAATATTTTTTCAGAGGTAGATGCAGAAAAAAATTATATTCAGTTTGCAACCTGATGGAGGTCTGTATAAATGTATTAATAGAACAAGTCCCACACACAGCTAGAAGCCCAATATTTTTTCAGAGGTAGATGCATAAAAAAAATATATTCAGTTTGCAACCTGATGGAGGGCAGTATAGATGGACTAATAGAGAAAGTCCCACACACAGCTAGAAGCCCAAATATTTTTTCAGAGGTAGATGCAGAAAAAAATTATATTCAGTTTGCAACCTGATGGAGGTCTGTATAGATGGATTAATAGAACAAGTCCCACACACAGCTAGAAGCCCAAATATTTTTTCAGAGGTAGATGCAGAAAAAAATTATATTCAGTTTGCAACCTGATGGAGGTCTGTATAAATGGATTAATAGAACAAGTCCCACACACAGCCAGAAGCCCAATATTTTTTCAGAGGTAGATGCAGAAAAAAAATATATTCAGTTTGCAACCTGATGGAGGTCAGTATAGATGGACTAATAGAGAACGTCCCACACAATGCTAGAAGGCCAAATATTTTTTCAGAGCTAGATGCAGACAAAAAATAATTTTTAATTTGCAACCTGACGGAGGTCAGTATAGATGGACTAATAGAGAAAGTCCCACACACTGCTAGAAGGCCAAATATTTTTTCAGAGCTAGATGCAGATATAAATTATTTTTAATTTGCAACCTGATGGAGGTCAGTATAGATGGACTAATAGAGAAAGTCCCACACACTGCTAGAAGGCCAAATATTTTTTCAGAGCTATATGAAGAAAAAAATTATATTCAGTGTGCAACCTGATGGAGGTCAGTATAGATGGACTAATAGAGAAAGTCCCACACACTGCTAGAAGGCCAAATATTTTTTCAGAGCTATATGCAGAAAAAAATTATATTCAGTTTGAAACCTGATGGAGGTCAGTATAGATGGACGAATAGAACAAGTCCCACACACAGCTAGAAGCCCAAATATTTTTTCAGAGGTAGATGCAGAAAAAAATTATATTCAGTTTGCAACCTGATGGAGGTCTGTATAGATGGATTAATAGAACAAGTCCCACACACAGCTAGAAGCCCAAATATTTTTTCAGAGTTAGATGGAGAAAAAAATTATATTCAGTTTGCAACCTGATAGAGGTCTGTATAGATGGATTAATAGAACAAGTCCCACACACAGCTAGAAGCCCAATATTTTTTCAGAGGTAGATGCAGAAAAAAAATATATTCAGTTTGCAACCTGATGGATTTCAGTATAGATGGACTAATAGAGAAAGTCCCACACACTGCTAGAAGGCCAAATATTTTTTCAGAGCTAGATGCAGACAAAAAATTATTTTTAATTTGCAACCTGATGGAGGTCAGTATAGATGGACTAATAGAGAAAGTCCCACACACTGCTAGAAGGCCAAATATTTTTTCAGAGCTAGATGCAGAAAAAAATTATATTCAGATTGCAACCTGATGGAGGTCAGTATAGATGGACTAATAGAACAAGTCCCACACACAGCTAGAAGGCCAAATATTTTTTCAGAGGTAGATGCAGATAAAAATTATTTTTAATTTGCAGCCTGATGGAGGTCAGTATAGATGGACTAATAGAGAAAGTCCCACACACTGCTAGAAGGCCAAATATTTTTTCAGAGGTAGATGCAGATAAAAAATATTTTTAATTTGCAGCCTGATGGAGGTCAGTATAGATGGACTAATAGAGAAAGTCCCACACACTGCTAGAAGGCCAAATTTTTTTTTCAGAGCTAGATGCAGACAAAAAATTATTTTTAATTTGCAGCCTGATGGAGGTCAGTATAGATGGACTAATAGAGAAAGTCCCACACACTGCTAGAAGGCCAAATATTTTTTCAGAGCTAGATGCAGATGAAAATTATTTTTAATTTGCAACCTGATGGAGGTCAGTATAGATGGACTAATAGAGAAAGTCCCACACACTGCTAGAAGGCCAAATATTTTTTCAGAGCTAGATGCAGAAAAAAATTATATTCAGTTTGCAACCTGATGGAGGTCAGTATAGATGGACTAAAAGAACAAGTCCCACACACAGCTAGAAGCCCAAATATTTTTTCAGAGGTAGATGCAGATAAAAATTATTTTTAATTTGCAACCTGATGGAGGTCAGTATAGATGGACTAATAGAGAAAGTCCCACACACTGCTAGAAGGCCAAATATTTTT
The DNA here is from genome assembly GCF_046119375.1 of Phyllobates terribilis. Classification (NCBI taxonomy): domain Eukaryota; kingdom Metazoa; phylum Chordata; class Amphibia; order Anura; family Dendrobatidae; genus Phyllobates; species Phyllobates terribilis. The sequence goes on from NW_027362762.1 coordinate 898,930,882, forward strand.
TCAGAGCTAGATGCAGACAAAAAATTATTTTGAATTTGCAGCGTGATGGAGGTCAGTATAGATGGACTAATAGAGAAAGTCCCACACACTGCTAGAAGCCCAATATTTTTTCAGAGGTAGATGCAGAAAAAAAATATATTCAGTTTGCAACCTGATGGAGGTCAGTATAGATGGACTAATAGAGAAAGTCCCACACACTGCTAGAAGGCCAAATATTTTTTCAGAGCTAGATGCAGATAAAAATTATTTTTAATTTGCAACCTGATGGAGGTTAGTATAGATGGACTAATAGAGAAAGTCCCACACACAGCTAGAAGCCCAAATATTTTTTCAGAGGTAGATGCAGAAAAAAATTATATTCAGTTTGCAACCTGATGGAGGTCTGTATAGATGGATTAATAGAACAAGTCCCACACACAGCTAGAAGCCCAATATTTTTTCAGAGGTAGATGCAGAAAAAAAATATATTCAGTTTGCAACCTGATGGAGGTCACTATAGATGGACTAATAGATGGACTAATAGAGAAAGTCCCACACACTGTTAGAAGGCCAATATTTTTTCAGAGCTAGATGCAGACAAAAAATTATTTTTAATTTGCAACCTGATGGAGGTCAGTATAGATGGACTAATAGAGAAAGTCCCACACACTGCTAGAAGGCCAAATATTTTTTCAGAGCTAGATGCAGATATAAATTATTTTTAATTTGCAACCTGATGGAGGTCAGTATAGATGGACTAATAGAGAAAGTCCCACACACTGCTAGAAGGCCAAATATTTTTTCAGAGCTAGATGCAGAAAAAAATTATATTCAGTTTGCAACCTGATGGAGGTCAGTATAGATGGACTACTAGAACAAGTCCCACACACTGCTAGAAGCCCAAATATTTTTTCAGAGCTGGATGCAGAAAAAAATTATATTCAATTTGCAACTTGATGGAGGTCAGTATAGATGGACTAATAGAATGATGCTATGCCCAAAAGATTTTACTTCACTAGGTGCAGTAAAAAAATTGGTATTCTATACACAGGTGGTATATCTTGCAACACAGATAGGCTACTCCACTGAGTAACACACTCTGCAATAGGCCAAAAAGGATTAGCTTTGCTAGATTCAGCCAAATGCTGTGAAAAAAACTTGCACAGCACTGGCACAGACCTGCCTGGCAAAAACTGATAGGAACTGATGTAACCTAGTCCTGAAAAGGACTGCAATTACAATTAGTCTTTACTCCCACAATCTATCTATTTAAGAGCACAGACCTGCCTGATAAAAGTCGTAGGAAATGCTGTAACCTAGTCCTTAAAAGGACTGCAATCACAACTATTCCTTACTCCCAAGCTATCTGTAGATTTGTGCGAAAATTGGCTTGAAATTAACAAGGTATAGCGCACACAGCAACAGCGGTGCCGTCTAACACGCAGCTGCAGCAGTGAGAAAATGGTGGCGACGGGGAAAATGGCTTGGTCTTATAGGGCAAGGACATGTGACATACACTGCCAATGACACATGCCCTTGCTTGTGTGAAAAAAAGCACTTCGCTCCGTGTGTGCGCTGCTGATAGGCTGACAGATTGCACCTCCCCACTGTAAATGCTTGAAAGAGAAAAAAAATGGAGATCTTCATTATTCCTGCAGAGATCCATCCCCTGCCCCTCCCCCCACCACGCTGTACGCTCAAACTGCGTATTAACATTAATTTTCATCATTACTGAGAAAAAATCCAGTTATGATTTTGGTGCACGAACAGTTATCGAACATAACCTCGAACAGCCGAATTTTTCTCAAATCGTTCGTGTTCGCCGAACGGTTCTAACACCGCCCAAAACAGCTCGAATTTGAGATTGGCGAACAGTTCGAGTCGAACAACGCTCATCTCTAATCTTCACCCTGATCCTCCTTCCTCCCACAATGCCGAGTGACTGGTGAAAAGTAATCCCACACTTGGACACTCCGAAGAGCTGTTTACATTTCCATTTATAGATTCTGGCCTCTCGTCCTGCCGGCTTCAAGCAGGACATGAGGAAATCGCATGTAGCGATGCACAAATATTTGAGCAGCCACGGTCATAAGAAGGCAACGGTGTGAAACTGTAATTACTGTCGCAAAAGGTGGATGATGATGAGACACAATTGCCAGCAAGTCAGGAAGAGGACCAGGGTGAGAAAGTGGAAGACGAGGTAGTGGATGATGAAGTCACTGACCCATCCTAGGAAGGTGATATGCAGAGCCAGTACAGAAGCACAGAGGGGGAGGAATCCACAGCACCACAACAGGCAGAAAGAGGCAGTGGGGTGGCCACAAAAACAAGATGGGAAACTGTTCCCAAGAGCACCAACATGGGGGAATTTGCCAGGCCAAAGGTTAGGTGTTCCCGAATCTGACACTTATTAAAGAAAGTCCAGTTGAACCAAAAAAGGCCATTTGCAACATCTTACATGCCAGCATCAGCAGGGTCAGCACAACTACCAGTTTGATCACAAGCATGCTCAGGCACATGACAGCAAAGCAACCGACTAGTTGGGCTGAATGCTAGTGTCCAGAAACAATGTCTGTGAGTGACACCATTGCCTCTTCCCCTGTTATACGAGAATGCCAGTCCCCTATCCGTGACGCAGGCAAAGATGCCTCCTACAAAACACCTGTTGTTGCACACTTGCAACCACCATCAGCAATGACGTTCACGTCCTTGTCCCAGCGCAGCGTTCAGTCGTCCCTTTCCCAGTCCTTGGAACACAAATGCAAATACGCAGCCATCAACCCACTGGTCCAAATGCCTAATGGCCAGATTTCCAGCCTGCTTTCCCTGGAAATGTTGCCATTTATGCTTATGGAGACGGAAGCTTTCCACAACCTAATTGGGTGGCCATCCCTCAGTACTCGATCCTAAGCTGCCAATATTTCTCTGCTGCCGTCCCCGCCTTACACAAGCACGTGTCCCATAGCATCAGCCATACTCTGACCAATGCTTTAACTGGGAAGGTGAACTTAACCATGGAAACGTGGACAAGTACTTATGGCCAGGAATGCTAAATTTCCCTGACGACACACGCGGTGAAAATTGTGGAAGACTGGACCCTGACACGATCACATGCTACCGACGCTGAGGATTGCAGGCCCTGTTTTTTTCAGGGTTTCCACCACCTTCTACATCAGTTCCTGAACCTCCTCCTCCTTCTCACCCTCCATCTCCAGGATGTGAACATCAGTTGCAAGCTGGAAGCACTGCAGCACTGCCTCGGCCAAGCGGCAACAGGCTCTGCTGAAGCTAATCTGCTTAGATGACAAACCACACACCGCTGCAGAGTTGTTGAAATCTTTAACAGACCAGACAGATCTGTGGCTCTCGCCCCTAAACCAACAACCTAGCATGGTTATGTGTGACAATGGTGAGAACCTGGGGCAGCTCTGAAGCTTGGCAACCTCTCATACGTACCATGCCTGGTCCACACGCTCAACTTAGTGGTTCAGTGGTTTCTCAAAATCTACCCAGATCAAATGGCGACATGTGTGCCCATTTCCTCACTTTAGCTATAGCTGCCGCCACTCTGGCAGTGCTTCAGCAGCATTTGCAACTTTCATCTCACTGACTGGTGTGCGACGTCATCACGTGTTGGAACTCAACATTACATATGTTGGCAAGGTGAGCCGCAGAGGGCAATTATTGAGTGCCAGATACAGCACGCCGTCTGTATTCTGGCTAGCCTCCGCACATAAGAGCTGATGAGTGGGCATGGATGTTTGCCATCTGTGTGATTCTCCAAAACTTTGAGGACTTGACCAAGATAGTGAACAGGGATAATGCAATAATCATCGTCACCATCCCGCTCCTCTGTCTACTGAAACAATCGCTTCTCATGATTAAAGAAGAGACTTAGCAGGCAGAGCAAGTTGAGATGGAGCCAGAAACTATACAAGGTGATGCTACACAGCTCAGCCTCATCTCATCTTCTCAATGCGAATTCGGTGGTAATGAGGAGGAGGAGAAGGAGGAACAGGAGCTGGTTGCCTGCCCTACAGGCAGTATATTCACACAACATTCATTCTGTTTGTTCAGCATGGATGGCCTAAAGAGGAGGAGAGGGAGGACGAGGAGGAGAACAAGGAGGAGAGAATGGACAATTGTCCTCTTGGTGCGAACAGGGGAGTCTTGGCTGTTGGCATTCTCGCACACATGGCTGAGATTATGTTTCACTGCCTTTCCTGTGACCCTCGCGTTGTACACATTTTGGCCAACAGTAATTACTGGTTGATCATCCTTCTAGACCCATGCTACAAGGAGAACTTTCCATCTCTCCTTCCCGTGGCATAGATGTCTAATAAAATGTTGCAGTACTAGAAGTCCCTAGTTGAAGAATTTTTTTTTTAAATTCCCATCTGACAATGCTGGCTGCAGAGGTCACAATTCCTTTGATAACCAAGGAGTAGAGACGAGGGAGGCACAAACCAGAGGCAGAAGAGTTAGGGGAACACTATCAAAGGTCTGGGCCAGTTTTCTCAGACACTCCCACCTCCCAAGCCCTGATGTGTGAGGTACTCTAACAAGGAGAGAAAAGTTTTGGAAGATGTTGAAAGGGTATCTGGGTGACCGTACCAGCATCCTCCATGATTCCTCTGAGCCTTGCAACTATTGGGTATCCAAGCTGGACACGTAGTATGAACTGTCTCTCTACACCTTAGAAGTCCTGGCCTGCCCTGCCGGTAGCATTTTGTTAGAGCGGGTTTTTAGTGCTGCCGGGGGTATTATAACTGATAGACGCATCCGCCTGTCAACTGAAAATGCTGACAGGCTGACTCTTATCAAAATGAACAAGGGCTGGATTGTCTCAGACTTCTCAACACCATCGGATGACAGCACAGAACATAAACTCAAATCCATTTTTTTTTTCTTCTGGTCTATTCCGATGCACCCCTTCCCACCCAAACATAGGTATACATGAGTATACGCTTCAGGATTTTGTCTTATTTTGTGTTTTCTTCCTCCTTCTCTTCCTCCTCCTACAACATCATATCACAGGGTGATAATGCTACCCTCACTATAAATTTTATATATATATATGTATACCCCCCCAAGGCATAAATGTTTTTCAGCTCATGCACCTAGTGCATATGCATTACCCATCTAGGAGACCCACTCCATAATATATATTTTTTTTAATTCTGAGGCTCCTATTTTTGGCAGCCCTTGCCCTTACTTCATAGGCATTACCAGTCTAAGAGACCCACTCCTTAATAATTTAAAGAAAACATTTTCTGAGGCCCTCCACTACGTCTCTTCAAAAGGGTATTGGAGTGCCTCCTAATTTTTGGCAGCCCTTGCACTTACTGCATATGCATTACCACTCTAGTAGACCCACTTCTTAGTAATGGGAAAAAATGCTTTTCTGAGGCTTCAAGAAAAATTTTCCAGTTTGTCAGGGAGCGCTTCCAGGTGATTCATTACTTACTCCAAATCTTTCAGGAATAATCCAGTTTATTTTTATATAAACAACGCGTTTCGGCTATACATAACATTAGCCTTCATCAGGTAAAATCATAGTTGTCTTTAAAGAATACATTTATATAGCATAAAAAGAGGAGGAGGAACTAATCCAACCCCTCAATCAATTTTCATCAATTTAAAACACATGTGCACTTCTAAAAGGTATTAAGCAGTTAATTAAAAGTGAACTCTATATGGATTTAGAAAGGGGGGAGGGGGAAACAAAAAAAAAAAAAATTTTTTTTAAAAAAATAAAATAAAAATAAAAAACACCACTATATATTGTTTTTTCCTATTCAATAATTTTTTTTTTTTTTTTCTCTATAAAATAAAATTATTTGTCATATGACTCCATTTACTATCCTATTTTCTACTTCACTGATAGGGGAGAAATATTTTTCCCGATTCTAGAATATAACGATGTCATCAATATTAAGAACTCCATTTTTTATCTTATCTACTACATCACCAATAAGGGAAAAATATTTCTCCCAATTCTAAGGTATAACGAATTTATCACCAATATATGAACCAGTATCTGCTGGGATTGAAACTCATACATTTAGATTCCCCATATCTACAGTCATGGCCAAAAGTTTTGAGAATGACACCAAAATTATATTTTCACATGATCTGCTGGCCTCTGGTTTTTATTAGTGTTTGTCTGATGTTTATATCACATACAGAAATATAATTGCAACCATATTATGAGTACCAATAGGTTATATTGACAGTTAGAATGAGTTAATGCAGCAAGTCAATATTTGCAGTGTTGCCCCTTCTTCTTCAAGACCTCTGTAATTCTCCCTGGCATGCTCTCAATCAACTTTTGGACCAAATCCTGACTGATAGCAGTCCATTCTTGCATAATCAAAGCTTGCATTTTGCCAGAATTTGTTGGTTTTTGTTTGTCCACCCGTCTCTTGATGATTGACCACAAGTTCTCAATGGGATTAAGATCTGGGGAGTTTCCAGGCCATGGACCCAAAATGTCTATGTTTTGTTCCATGAGCCATTTAGTTATCACCTCTGCTTTATGGCAAGGTGCTCCATCATGCTGGAAAAGGCATTTTTGGGCGCCAGACTGCTCTTGGACGGTTGGGAGAAGTTGCTCTTGGAGGACATTCTGGTACCATTCTTTATTCATGGATGCGTTTTTAGGCAAGACTGCGAGTGAGCCGATTCCCTTGGCTGAGAAGCAACCCCACACATGAATGGTTTCAGGATGCTTTACAGTTGGCATGAGACAAGACTGGTGGTAGCGCTCACCTCTTCTTCTCCGAATAAGCTGTTTTCCAGATGTCCCAAACAATCGAAAAGGGGATTCATCAGAGAAAATGACTTTGCCCCAGTCCTCAGCAGTCCACTCCCTGTACCTTTTGCAGAATATCAGTCGGTCCCTGATGTTTTTTCTGGAGAGAAGTGGCTTCTTTGCTGCCCTCCTTGAAACCAGCCCTTGCTCAAAGAGTCTCCGCCTCACAGTGCGTGCAGAAGCACTCACACCAGCCTGCTGCCATTCCTGAGCAAGCTCGGCACTGCTGGTAGTCCGATCCCGCAGCTGAAACAGTTTTAAGATACGGTCCTGGCGCTTGCTGGTCTTTCTTGGGCGCCCTGGAGCCTTTTTGACAACAATGGAAGCTCTCTCCTTGAAGTTCTTGATGATGCGATAGATTGTTGACTGAGGTGCAATCTTTGTAGCTGCGATACTCTTCCCTGTTAGGCCATTTTTGTGCAGTGCAATGATGGCAGCACGTGTTTCTTTAGAGATAACCATGGTTAACTGAAGAGAAACAATGATACCAAGAACCAGCCTCCTTTTAAAGTGTCCAGTGATGTCATTCTTACTTAATCATGACTGATTGATCGCCAGCCCTGTCCTCATCAACACCCACACCTGTGTTAATGGATCAATCACTAAAATGATGTTAGCTGCTCCTTTTAAGGCAGGACTGCAATGATGTTGAAATGTGTTTTGGGGGTTAAAGTTCATTTTCTGGGCAAATATTGACTTTGCAAGTACAGTAATTGCTGTTAAGCTGATCACTCTTTGACATTCAGGAGTATATGCAAATTGCCATTACAAAAAATGAAGCAGTAAACTTTGGAAAAATTACTATTTGTCTCATTCTCAATACTTTTGGCCATGACTGTACAATATTTGCGTATCTACTCCATTGAGCCACTCACAGTTATAGTCTCTGGGTGCTTAATTTTTCTTTTTATTCTCTTTAGCTTTTCTCCCTCTACCTCATTTACGAGGTTTGCAGACTTCGATTTTTAACCCCCAAAAATTTAGCGGTATTATATGTTCTCTAGTTTATCATTGAGGCCATCTGGGTACAGAGTCCTCAATCTGTATATCCAGAAGGCCTCTTTTTTATTTAACTGTTGTATCCTATTGGAAACATCTCTAGGGATCTGTTCAATCCGTGTCAAAGTAACATTGAATTCTTTTTTATGCGTTAGCAAAAGGTGTCTTGATAGACTATGGATAAGGAGACCGACTCTGGCATTGTGTCTCTGGCCATTCAGTCGGGTTCGGACCAATTGAGTGGTCCTCCTCACATACTGGAGTCCACAGTCACAATTTATAACATATATAACAAAGTTGCTTATACATGTCAAATGTTGTTCTCTCTGAAATATTTCACCTGTACTCTTGGAAACTATTTGTTGTTGTTTATCTGCTATATTATAGCAGCACTGACATATTTTCTGGTTACATTTATATACTCCAGGTTTATTCACCTTTTTTGAGCAATTGTGGGTTTTCATGAAGTTTTTCAATCGGCTGGGAGCTACCATGTTCCTTATTGTTTTTCCCCTTCTAAATGTCATATTGGGGACTTGTGGTAATACATTTCGTAACAGGGGATCTTGTTTTAAGATATACCAGTGTTTTTTCAAGATTCCACGAATTTTTTCGTTATCTTTATTATAGGCTGTAATGAAGTTGAACTGCCATTTCTCATCACTAGATTTCAGGTGAGATTTAGTTGTATCCATGACAGCATTTTCTCTCACAGTTTTTTCAGTGCTTTTTTCTCTAGTATTTTCAAGCGTTTTTTTCAAACATTCACCCTGAGTTTTGACTAAGTTTACCTTATAAGCTTGTTGTATTAGGGTTTTTGGATACTTTTTTTCCCGAAATCTGTTAGTCAGGATCTTGCTTTGTGTTATATAATCCTGTTCACTACTATTATTTTTCCTTATTCTTAAATATTGACTGAATGGCTCAATGGAGTAAATATGCAAATATTGTAGATATGGGGAATCTAAATGTATGAGTTCCAATCCCAGCAGATACTGGTTCATATAATGGTGATAAATTCGTTATACCTTAGAATTGGGAGAAATATTTTTCCCTTATTGGTGATGTAGAAGATAAGATAAAAAATGGAGTTCTTAATATTGATGACATCGTTATATTCTAGAATCGGGAAAAATATTTCTCCCCTATCAGTGAAGTAGAAAATAGGATAGTAAATGGAGTCATATGACAAATAATTTTATTTTATAGAGAAAAAAAAAAAAAAAAAAAAATATTAAATAGGAAAAAACAATATATAGTGGTGTTTTTTATTTTTATTTTTTTTTTTTAATTTTTTTTTTTTTGTTTCCCCCTCCCCCCTTTCTAAATCCATATAGAGTTCACTTTTAATTAACTGCTTAATACCTTTTAGAAGTGCACATGTGTTTTAAATTGATGAAAATTGATTGAGGGGTTGGATTAGTTCCTCCTCCTCTTTTTATGCTATATAAATGTATTCTTTAAAGACAACTATGATTTTACCTGATGAAGGCTAATGTTATGTATAGCCGAAACGCGTTGTTTATATAAAAATAAACTGGATTATTCCTGAAAGATTTGGAATAAGTAATGAATCACCTGGAAGCGCTCCCTGACAAACTGGAAACTTTTACTTGCACTTTCTGACGAGTCTCCTGCAAAGGAGCTCGTTTTACCTGTTTTTGAGCTGCAGCCAACAGATCCAGACAACTACTCCACTCCCTAAAGACAGGGATACATGCTGGATAACAAGACACCACAAAGATCTGCGCCAGCCTTTCTTTTCTCCTTTTCCCTTTTTTTTATTCATCCATTTCTGAGGCTTCATATTCTTGATGAGGGAACATTTTTGGAAACCAATAGAGCCAGTGAGTTCTATTAGTATATGATCCAGCGCCTTGTTGTGGTGGTTGTCCAGTGCCTTGTCAGGTGCTCGTCACATAGGGAATTCTCACACTGCAGATAGGATTTCACAGCCGGGAAAGGAGACTTTGTACAGTAAGTACAGAAGATCCTGGTCTCCTCCATATTAGGCTTGGTAGATGCGAAACACTCCACTATATTCCCCAGCAGGGTTGATGAAATAGCAGTCCTTGTTGCTACTACGTTAAACCAATACCTTTTTTCAGGGCTAATTCAAATCCATTCTATTTTCTGCAATAATAACTCTCTTATCTGCAATTCATGTTGAAGGAGCTGTCTCAGTAGGGATAGTGTATTAGTGGCATCTAGTCAGGGATTATTGCCTTACAGTCCTTGCTACTACAACTTAAAAAAAAATATCAAGGTAACATCTATTCTATTCCCTATTAATACCCCTGTTATCTGCGTTTAGTGTAGGGATAGGTGCTAGGTATCATCTGCTGGAAATGAGTGTTCATTCTGGTTACATACATCTCTTCCACAGTCCATAACTTCATGGCTTTTTTTTTCCCATACACTGATTGACAGATTCTTGTTTTTTTATGCTGATCTGTACTCAGAAATTCATCAAAGTTGACAGAAATTCATCAAAGTTGACAAAATCTACTGATTTAATGTGTCATTCGCAGTTTCTCTGCAGCATTGGTATGTAAGAGGCAGTGGTGGAAGACTGGACGCTACTGGAGCTAGAATTACTAGTTTTATTGTCAGTATATAAAAGTGGCATAATACTCTGACAACATTGTTCCCAGCAGCGACCTGGGATTCAGAGATGCTTCCAGGGGTCTCCCCCATACTCTTCCCATGCCATTTCAGCATTGTTTCCATCAATTTGAGCAAATTATAGACCTCTCCAGATATCAGGGGAAGGGCCGCCAGAAAAATGCTCAAGTTTCCCTTTGACTTCCATTATACTCGTTACTTGGGTCGACCACCCAAGCATTACAATTTGCTTGACTCGAGTAACGAGCACCCAAGAATTTTAGTGCTCGCTCATCACTACTTATTATCAATCATTTATTATGCCCATATACGTCATAGAGCATTAAAGGAATAAGCACCCTCCCTGATAAATGCTGTGTGTGGGAGTTAATGCCAATCAGCATTTTAAATTTGTACAAACTCCACCATATAGCATTAAAGAGAAGCTGTCAGTAGGATTTTACAGACATGGCAATATTGGCGCTGTAATACTGATTAAAATGATGCCTGTGGTGAAGAAATGCATTTTGTGCTTTTTGTGTAATCATTGTTTCAAGTTTTCTTGTAATGGTATTTTTTTGTGCATTGGGGTGGAACTGTGGGTAGGGTCTTATCTTAGTGCCCTGGGCCTTCGTCACTGATCAGTCAATGACATGTCTCCTTTTTTAAATATTGCTCCAGTGCCTACTTTAGGGGGCTGTGGAGGGCATCGTACTGTAAAGGTGGTTGTTAGGGGCATCATACTGTATAAAGGGCAGTGGGGGATATTATATTGGGTGCTGTGAAGACATTATACTGTATAAGGGGCTGTGGTGACCATATTGTATAGGGGACCGTGGTGGACATAATACTGTATACTGGGGGGCTGTGGTGAACATCATATTACATGGGGGGCTGTGGTGGACATCATAGTGTATATTGGGGGGCTGTTGTGGATATCATACTGCATGGGCAGCTGTGGTGACCATCATACCATGTAGGGGGATAGTGAAAGGAGGGGGTACAATTTGGAGAGGACAACATGGTGGGCAGTATAAAGGTATAGTGAGAAAAGTGCATTAAAGTACTGATGGTCGTTCTGATGAGTCTTTAATGTACTGATAGTGGTTCTGGTGATATATTCATGTACAGAAGGTGGTTCTGGTTCCGAATTCATGTACTGATTGTGGTTTAAGTGACCTATTTATTTACCGATCATGGTTCTGTTGCTATTGCTGTATTTATGTACTATTGATGGCTCTGGTGTTCTATTTATGTACTGATGATGATATTGGTTTAATATTCATGTACTGATGATGGTTCTGGTGATCAATACAGCACTAGAACCATCATCACTACTTGAATACATCACCAGAGCCATCAGTAGTACATGAATACGTAGAATCATAGAATGCTAGAGTTGGATGGGACCTTCACGGTCATCGTGTCCAACCCCCTGCTCAATGCATGATTGACTAAACCATCTCATACAGATGTCTGTCCAGCCTCTGCTTAAAGACTTCCATTGAAGGGGAACTCACTACCTATCTTGGTGGTTTGTTCCACTCATTGATCACCCTCACTGTCAAAAAGTTTTTTCTAATATGTAATCTATCTTTTCCCATTCAGTTTCATCCCATTTCTTCTAGTCTTTCTTTGTGCAAATGAGACTAAAGCTGATCCCTGTACACTGTGAACATCCTTTCAGATATTTGTAGACAGCTATTGTCTCCTCCTAGTATTCCCTATAGCAAGCTAAACATTCCCAAATCCTCTAATCGTTCCTTATAGGACATTGTTTGCCGACTGGTCACCATCCTGGTAGCTGTTCTCTGAACTTGCTCCAGTTTTTCGATGTCTTTTTTAAAAAGTGGTACCCAGAACTGGACACAGTATTCCAGATGAGGTCTGGCCAAAGAGGTGTAGAGGAGGATAATTACTTCACATGATCTAGACTCTATGCTTCTGGTAATGCAACACAGAATTGTATTTGCCTTTTTTGCTGCTGCATCACACTGTTGACTCATGTTCAGTCAGTGATCTATTATTATTAGTGATGAGCGAGCATGCTCGCTACTGCTCGGTGCTCACCCGAGCATCTCGCTGCTCGAGATGCTCGGCGCTCCCTGAGTATTTCCGGTATTACTCGGCAGGAGCTCGGGTCCCCTCCCAGCATGTTTGGTGCTCTTTAGAGCGCCAACCAACATGCAGGGATTGTTTGCCACACACTGTAATGCCGCAGCCATGTTGGTTTTGGCAAAACAGTGATTGACTGGCCGCACAGCATCATCAGATCTATATCAGACCTAGCGCCGCCATGCTCCTCACAGTCACTCCGGAATCAGACAGTATAGGGAGAGCTGTTGCTGAGCTAGGGAGAGATTTGCTTGTTTCTAGATAGTGTAGGTATACCAGACTATATTAGAGACACATATCCATCTCAACTAACAGTCCTTCTGAGGACTAATCCAGCTGCAGAGATATCAGTGCTAGGCAGGCAGGCAGGCCGAGTATATAGCAGACTGCAGTGCACATAGCAAGAGGGTCCATTCCAGTTCTGTCTGCTGGTGCATTTACAGATATTTGTAGAGATAGGCCCAGGTATCAGGGGCCAGGAATATATATTTTTTTATCTTAATCCTGATTATTTGCTTATAAAGAAATCCAGAGAACAGTGTTTATCTGCTCCATTTGCTTGTTGACACTTCAGAATACTGCCAGGTCCTTTCCATATTACAGCGCGAAAAATCCAACTATTTAAAACTGTGGTTTGTTGGTCTAATGGATCACATATAATTGTGATGAAAATATTGCCATTTCTGGCCTCGAATGAAATTTTGTTTCAGTGTTTCAGTGAAGTTATTGACACCAGTTTGCTGTTAAAAATAGTTACCTACAGGCTAGCTATTTAAATCTGTGGTTTGTCCGTCACACGGATCATATATAATTGTGATGAAAATATTGCCATTTCTGGCCTCCATTTAAATTTTGTTGCAGTGTGTCAGTGAACTTATTGACATGAGGTCGGCGCTGTTAAAAATAGTCACCTACAGGCCAGCTATTTAAAATTGTGGTCTGTCCATCACACGGATCAAATATAATTGCGCTGAAAATATTGCCATTTCTGGCCTCGATTGAAATTTTGTAGCAGTGTGTCAATGAAGTTATTGATACAAGGTCAGCGCTGTTAAAAATAGTTACCTACAGGCCAGTTATTTAAAACTGTGGTTTGTCCGTCACACGGATCACATATAATTGCGCTGAAAATGCTGCCTTTTCTGGCCTCGATTAAAATTTTGTTTCAGTGTGTCAGTGAAGTTATTGACATGAGTTTGCTGTTAAAAATAGTTACCTACAGGCCAGCTATTTAAAACTGTGGTTTGTTTGTCACATGGATCTCATATAAGTTTGCTCCAAATTCAGCCATTTGTAGTGACCGTAGAAGATATTGTACTCCATTTAAAATGAGCAAGGCACGTGGCAAGGGTTGGGAAACTGGACAAGATGGAAATGGTGATGGTTCATGCAGAGGCCGAAGCCATAGGCAAGCTGAAATTGTGCCACAACAAACACCCACATCTTCTCGCTCGACCTTCCTGTCCCAATTAATAAGGGACCGCAGAACATCACTATTGAACACAGAGCAGTGTGAAAAGGTTATTGGTTGGATAGCAGATAATGCTTCCCGTCACTTAGCCACCAGCACCACCACCCAGCCTTCCACAAGGTCAAGTCTCAGTAGCCGTGAGTCTGGACCGCATATTCCTCACCCTGATCCACCTTTTCCCCATCATGGCGAGTGCCCAGACACAAGTGATCCCACATTTGGACATTCCGAAGAGCTGTTCACTTTTCCGTTTATAGATTCGGGCCTCTCGCCTGGTCCACTTGAAGCAGGGCAAGAGGAGATCGCATGTAGCGATGCCCAAATATTTGAGCAGTCACGGTCACACGAAGGCGACGGTGGGAAAGTGTCACAAGAGGTGGATGATAATGAGACACAATTGCCAGAAAGTCAGGAGAAGGACCAGGGTGCAGAAGTGGAAGACAGGGTGGTGGATGATATAGTAACTGACCCAACCTGGCAGGACCACATGCAGAATGAGGAGAGCAGCACACAAGGAGAGGGAGGCAGAGCACCTCAACAGGCAGGAAGAAGCAGTGTGGTGGCCGCAGACAGAAGGCGGGCAACCGTTCCCCGTAACACCAACACGAAGGAAGTTGCCAGTACAACTGTTAGGTCTTCCCGAGTCTGGTTGTTTTTTAAAGACTCTGCCGATAACACCAAAAAGGCCATATGCACCACCTGGCAGGTCAGCATCAGCAGGGGTAGCAAAGCTACCAGCCTGACCACCATCAGCATGATCAGGCACATGGCAGCAAAGCACCTGACTTTGTGGGCCGAACCCCAGGGTCCAGGAACAGTGTCTGCGGGTGACACCACTGATTCTTCCGCTGTTGTACGTGCAAGCCAATCCCCTGTTCATAGTGCATGCAAAGATGCCTCCTGCCCTGCACCTGTCTTAGCACACTCTCAACTAGCACCAGCAACAAGCATGTCCTTGTCCCAGAGCAGCGTTCATTTGTCCATACCCCTGTCCTTGAAACGCAAGCGTAAGTACGCAGCCCACGCCGTACAGGCCACACTACTATATTCACACATTTCGCGACTGCTTGCGCTTGTAATGTTGCATGTTAGGCTCGTGGAGACGTAAGCTTTCTGCAACCTGATGGCAGCCGTCCCTTGGCACTCGGTTCCCAGTTGCCACTATTTTTCATGGTGTGCCATCCCTGCATTACACAAGCATATGTCCCATAACATTAGCCGTGCCCTCAACAATGCAGTTACAGGGAAAGTCCACCTAACTACAGACAAGTGGACAAGTGCTTGTGAGCAGGGATGGTACATCTCGCTGACGGTACAATGGATTAACATAGTGGAAGCCGGGAACCAGTCTGACCTTGGGACGGAACACATGCTCCCGACGCCGAGGATTGTGGGCCCTAGGTCAATCAGGGTTGCCCCCACAGTCTACAGCTTCTGCACCTCATCCTTCTCAGCCTCCTCCTCCTCTTCAGCCTCCATCTCCGAAATGACCACCTCAGTCACTAGCTAGAAGCACTGCAACACTGCCTCGGCCTAGCGGCAACAGGTGCTGAAGCTAATATGCTTAGGTGACAAACTGCACAATGCTGAAGAGTTGTGGACAGCTCTGAAATTTAAGACAGATCTGTGGCTGACACCGCTGAACCTACAGCCAGGCATGTTCGTGTGTCACAATGGCCGGAACCTGGTGGCGGCCCTGAGGCGAGGCGAGCTCACACATGTACCATGCCTAGCCCATGTGCTTAACCTTGTGGTTCAGCGGTTTCTCAAATCTTACCCGGAGCTGTCGGATCAGCTTATCAAAGTACGCCGTCTGTGTGTCCCCATGCGTTGAAACTCTTCACTACAGATATTGGGAAGGATATGTGAGCAGAAGAGGGCAGTTGTTGAGTACCAGCATCAACAAGGCCATCAGTAATCAGTTCAGACTCCACACATAAGACTTCAGGAGTGGACATGGATGTCAGACATCTGTACCATCCTCCAAAACTTTGAGGACTCCAACAAGTTGGTAAGCAGCGATGTCACCATAATTAGCGTCACCATTCCGCTTCTCTGTCTTCTTAAATGCTCTCTGCTCACAATCAAAGAGGATCCATTGCAGACGGTACAAGATGAGATGGAGCAAGGAACCATACATGGTGATTACACACAGCCCAGCCTTATCTCATCACTACTTGGATTGGGTGATAATGAGGAAGAGGAGGAGGAGGAGGAAGAATAGGAGCTAGTTTCATGCGCTATAGATGTACTACCTGCACAACCGTCATACCGTGTGTTTAGAGTGGATGGCCTGAGGACAGGGAGGAGGAGGAGGAGTGTATGGTCAGTCGTCCTCTTGGTGATGACACGGAAGTCTTGCCTGTTAGTAGTCAGGCATGCATGGCTGAGTTTATGTTACACTGCCTTTGCTGTGACCCTCGCATTCTCAAAATTTTGGGTGACAGTCATTACTGGTTGGGGACACTTCTAGACTCACGCTACAAGGAGAACTTTATATCTCTTATTCCTGAGGCTGACAGGTCTAAAAAAATGGGGCAGAACTATTAAAAAAAATCCCATCTGAAAATGCTGGTGGCAGAGGTCCCAGTTCGTTGGACAACCAAGGAGTACAGCCGAGAGAGACACAACTCCAATCCAGCGTAGGCAGGGGAACATTGTCAAAGTTCTGGGAGAGTTTTCTCAGCCCCTCCCATCGCACAACCCTGGAGGCACTGGGCACTCTCACAAGGAGTGCAAAGTTTGGGAAGATCCTGAGGGAGTACCTTGCCAACCGTACCAACGTCCTCTGTGTTTTCTCTGTGCCTTATATTTTTTGGGTATCCAAGCTGGCCACGTGGAATGAACTGGCTCTCTACGCATTGGAGGTCCTGGCCTGCCCTGCTGCTAGCGTGTTATCAGAGCGGGTTTTTAATGCCACTGGTGGAATTATAACTGATAAGCGCATCAACCTGTCAACTGAAAATGCTAACAGGCTGACTCTTATAAAAATGAACAAGGACTGGATTGGGCCAGACTTTTCAACACCACCGAATGATAGCAGCGTAACATAAACTCAAATCCAGTGTCTTTTTTTGGGAGGTGTATTCCCATGCACCTTTTCACATCCACACATGGGTATATGCTTCCTGATTTTGGCTATTTGCTCTTGTCCTCCTCCTTCTCCTTATCCTCATCCTCCACCATCATATCACCAAAGTGATCTTGGTCCGTGATGCAACACACATATAATTTTTTTAAAGGCTGTTTATGATGCCCGTAAAAATGTTTTTTTATACAGTATGTTCATGTATACCCCCAGGGGTAAATTTTTGTCAGCCCATACACTTAGCGCATGGGAATTACAAGTATAGGAGACTCGCTCCTTTCTAATACGAACATTTTTCATGAGACCCTCCTCCACGTCTTTTCCAAGTTGCATTGGAGTGCCTCCCAATTTTTGGCAGCCCTTGCATTCACTTCATAGGCTAACACTATGGGAGATCCACTTCCTAAAAATGGGAACATTTTTTCATGAGGCCCTCTACGTTTCTTCCAAGGGGCATTGGAATGCCTCCCAATTTTTGACAGCCCTTGCATTCACTGCATAGGCCAACACTATGGGAGACCTACTTCCTAATAATGGGATCATTGTTTTCAGGAGACCCTCTGACCTCCACTTCTCTTCCAAGGTGCATTGAAGTGCCTCCAAATTTTTGGCAACCCTTGCATTCACTGCATAGGCAAACAGAATGGGAGACCCACTTCCTAATATGGGAACATTGTTTTCAGGAGGCCATCCTTCAAGTCTATTCAAAGGGTATTGTGGTGCGTCCAAATTTACAAAGGAGTATTGGGGTGCGTCCAAATTTTGACCAGCCGTGTCACTCACTGCATACGCAATAACAGTATAGGAGCCCCACTAATTAGTAATGGGAACAATAAAGCATAGCCGGCTGATGGCTCTCTAACAATAGTGAGGGCCGGCTGCAGGCCCTTTAAGAATAGTAAAGGCCGCCTGATGGCCCTATAAAAATAGGTTTTGTGACTTTCAGAGTCCCTCCTTCATAAATGAAACAGGATGTGTCTGATCATGTCTCACACACCACATGGCCAGATAATGTTGTAAAAAGTTAAAATGACAATTCCCGGTGAATGCATTTGTCACGGTTGAAATCAATGCAAAAGTGAAAAAATGCATCAAAAACACTACGTTTGAACATAGCCCAAGGTGTGGAGGAATATTTTTGGTTTTGGTTATTTTTTTTTGCCTTATATACAAGTCAATACCCTGGAAAGGATGTTCCTTAACATATTTCCCAGGAAAATCCATTTTAGTTTTGTTTTTGTATGTTTTATTGTGAGTCTTTAAAACAATACCTCTGACACCGTTGTTGACAGCTGTGACCTGGGAGTCAGAAATGCTTCCAGGGGTCTTCCCCATGCTGTTTCCATGTCATTTTAACACTGTTCCCATCGATTTGGGCAATTTTTAGGCCCTCTGCAGACCACCAGGTGGAGCCGCCTTAACAATGCTCGAGTTTCCCATAGACTTACATTGGGCTCGTTGCTCGAGTCGGGCACCTGAGCATTCCAATTTGCTCGACCCGATCATCGAGCAACCAAGCATTAAGTGCTCGCCCATCACTAATTATTATACATTCTATTAGTTGCTGCCCATGAGAGGGGTGCAGTGTTGAAGTTGTGGCGAGGGGATGCTGCTGTGTTCCCACACCCTGACTCCCCACAAATAAAAGATAATGTCCAATCTGCCTTGTGGTCTTTGTGTACTACACAACACTCACGGTTTTCCTGGAGGCTCCTATCAGCTTCAGGATTCCAAATGCAGCTGCAGAACAAGAATCATTTTCAGACTCTGTTTCCTTTTTCATAAAAACTTTAGTCAACTTTTTCATCAGAACAGTTTTGGTCTATCTATAATGGGACCTGTTTAGTTTCCATTAGGTTATCTGCCAAATGCTGGACACCTTAATTGAAACTAATTAGCCCTCATAAAAGTTAAGTTATATAAGTTTCCATTACTATCCTTGTGTCTGACTTGTACAATGTATTATGTCAGGGATGAATATCGCTATTTTTTCCTGGTATTTGTGTATATGGTTCGCAAACAATGAATGATGCTATATTTAACTTTGAAATTGCACTATTTGTTGCATCTCACCACTAGAGTACATCACTTTTGCAGGCAATTTTGTGGAAGTGGTCATCAGAGCTAGTTACCTGATCCATCGGAGGATGAGGGGGGTTGCGTTAGGGGTCCTTTTATCTTAGTCTCTGACCCATTCCTTTACTTGGAGGCTGGGGGTTCATCGAGAGGGAGGGTGTCATTGGCTTCATCTGCCAAGGGCACTTGAATACCGTGTCCCGGCCCTTCCTCTACCAATTCCAAAAAGTCAAAAAGCCATTGCATTATTCATTGTAAATGGAACTGAGGTTCTTGTCTATCACCAACAGTCCTATAGACAATGAATGGAATTGTGATGCGGACAATTGATAAGTTGTTATAGTGGACCAACCTGCTGTAAGAGAATCTGTCCACAGGGTTTTACTATCTCATCTGAGAGGAGCATAATGTAGGAAAAGAGACCGTGATTCCAATGATTTATCACTTAGTTTACTGGGTGCAGCTGTTGTGATACAGAGTTTTAGATGTAGCATGTATCAGAGCTCAGAAAGCTGCCCCCGCCCACAACACAGCTTTCTGTGTACATTGTCTATAGACAGTGAGCAGCTAATTAGTGCTGGTAGTGGAGCTGGACCAGGATGTACGCGGACACCTAGTCCGGAAGTGATAATCTTCTGCTGATAAAGCACTGATTGTACTGAAAAAAACAGCACACAGCCTAATAAGTGACACATTGCTGAAATCAGTATCTTAGCCCCTACATCATGCTGTCCTCAGATTATGTAGCAAAAAACTGCTGATGGATTCTTTTTAACTCTGAACTATATGAAGGCAAGTAGAGGCTTTGGAAATCTGTAGCATGAAAGCTGAAAGCAGAGCTCATGAATTGGGGTGATGTGCTGCCTCTACTTTGGGATTTGATTGGCCGACGTGTTTACATAGGCTAAAAGTACAAACATTAGTATGTCTAATCATTGACTCGTGGAAAATGACTTTACCTGAACTTTACATAAAATCTCCAGCTAACCAAACTTCAAACACTTTTATTTTGCCATACGATTGGGATGCACTATACATGGTATCTATTCTTTTAAAATAAAATGCAATATTACCCCTCCATTATAGGGATATTAATGGCCTTCCACCACTCCTTAACGTAGTGCACCTATGAAAAATGCATGGTTCAGGGTTGCATCAATGCCATAATTTTTTTTTTTTTACCAAGATAATGGTCTCAGTCTGCTTGTGCTAATTAATGATGTTTTTAATGCCTTTATACTTATCCTTGCAACAGAAAAGTCTTCAGTGACTTCCCCATAGCACTTTTATTTTACCTCTACAATACATCCATTGCTGCCTTGAATGTAAAATGCAATTTTTTTTTTATATTTTTTTTGAAGACGGATGGCCGTGAAGTGTTTGCATTAGCAATTGAATGTATATATTTAAGATAGCGATTTCTGGCAGAAATTGTATTTGCTTTTTTACTCAGTAGGCATCCCCTATTCTATAGAACCTTCTCCCTACCCCCTTTCAGAATAAAAAAAGATGCCTGGCTTTGTACTGCTTTGCAATTCTATGAGAGCCAGGAGGCAGTAGGACCCGGTATCCTATCACAGGCACTGAGCGAGCTGCTGCATGGGTCTATTTGTATTCAATGGCTCGTGCTCTCTGCATTAATAGTAATACAGATAACGGGTCACAATTCTGCACTGAAGAAAGGATTTGAATTCCGCTGGACAGATACCGGGAAGAAACCTCTTTGCTGATCTCCTTACAAAGTCTTGAACTGACGCTGCTGTCATTTTGTCCCTTAAGCCCAAAAAAAAAAAAAAGAAAAAAAAAAAGGTCTCGTTGTGTATGAAAGTTGCACGCGTTTCCATGTGAATAATGGAACTGACAGACTTGTGAAAGCAATATCATCTCACAAGGTAAGTTCTCCGCCAGACAAGTGTTTGATTTATGTGTACACACCTGAGGGTATGGGATTGACAACATATCATTGCAACTACTTCCATAGCCTTAGGGAAGGAAGTCCACTCTAATATTGGGAATTTTTATTTTTTTTTCCTTTGCCGTCCGTGTGTGTAAGATCATCAGTAAAAAAAAAAATCAAGTTTCATTGCAAGAAAAACAGAATATTTGGTATCTGGAATGGAGATTTCTGATGTTGAGTCTTTTAACTTTTGCTACTCATGTGCTGTGTCTTTTATAAGTATTGCTTGTGTATTGTAGATTGACCTGCAGTCCTATGTAAAATCATACGGACATCACAATGGGGTGTTGAGCTTGACTAATCAGCTCATCTCCCTAAATTCATATGTAAGATGTATAAGAGCAGAACTTTATAAGCTTTATAGAGAGCACTGCAACATTTTTTATTGTATCAGCTCTGATAACAGCTGAGTCTGTGAGATTTAGAAGACCTGAGTTTCATCAGATATAGCAGACCTGAGTTTGTCAGATATAGCACACCCGAGTTTGTCAGAAATAGCAGAGCCGAGTTTGTCAGAAATAGCAGAGCCGAGTTTGTCATCACCTGCAACTGATTGTGAGATCATTCCTTGTTTTCGTGTTTTTTTTTCCAAAGTGCTGCAGGTAATTCTGCTGCATTATCTCAAATCATTTCAATGAAACAATGCAGAGAATAATGACAAATTCAACTCTGCTCTATCTGGATTGTCAAGACTGCTTCCAGATGTGTAGGTGCATTGATCATGGCATTGATCTGGTTAAGAGAGCAGTTACCTCCCACCATTGTATTTTGGGTAATGGGTCTTCTGAGCAGTAAATGCTCTTATAATTGATGTACTCCGTCAGTTCCTGATTTAAAGGGCGCTAAAATATCCAGATTTGCTTTTTTTAGAACTGTCATTTCAGATGTAGCAGAGCTGAACGGGACATTTAAAGAGTCTGCATTGTTTGCAATGGTTTGCCTGCAGTCCTATGTAAAACCAGATTGTTATACCACGGCGGGCTGTTCCACATAACTGACTCAGCTACACATGACAATGCTTTCTCTGCTATACCTGTGCTGCGAGTGTATTAACTATCATTTTAAAAGGAGCATTAAAAATAAATGTGGCGTGGTGGCTTGCTGCTGGTGATATAGGGATGTTTCAGCTCGGGGTTGTGTGGCTTTGCATTCGTATTGTGAAGCTGGCTGCATTGTTAAAATGATTTTGGAAAAAAAAAAATGAAAGACTGAACATTAAGGAGAGGAGATTGTGTGTGCAGTGCTCAGAATACCAACTGTGCAATTATCTGCAGTGCTCTCTGGCAGAATGTAAGGCTAACAGGAGACTGCACCTCCTCAACTGTTCTTCATGTCTACTGAACGAGTCAATAGGAACTCTGCAAGACTTTCATGCTGTAAGGCTGGATCAGGGGACCTTTACAGCTCTCTGCAGGGATCTGGATAAGAAGAGAGGGTAATAGAGGCACTCTAGGAATCATTGCTACCTGTAGCTTTGAGATTTTAACCTCTGCAATAATCAGCTGAGACAGTCAGCTTAGAAAACCCTCCTGCTGGGTCTGGATAATATAACCATCCAATAAGATGTGGACGGTGATTTTTTTTGCAGAACTAAACTGCTTTTATCTTTTCAGCATGATTAGCGAAATGAGATTGTCTCTATACATATTATTTAAAGCAAAAAGCTGATGTAGCAGAGCTAAGTTTGTCATTACAAACACAGCTCATTTTTTTTCATACCTAAATTATTTTATTATGCTTTGTTAATATAGCGCCATCATGTTTTGTAGCAGTTTACAGAAATGATCATCCTTGTCCCCAATGGGGCTCACAATCTAAATTCCCTATTAGTATGTCTTTGGAATTTATTATATATCAAAACCAAAGAAATGAGCTGGAGCCTAAGTTGGCGTATTTGCAACGTATAGGAGCATGTTCACACTGTGACCATTTAACAGACAAAACCCAAGATAGAAACAAAATGAGCATATACCCTGTAAGTAAATAGTAATAGTACATCGAAATAACATAAGGTACTTAGTTAAGGCTATGTTGATCAAAAAAGCGTAAAATTTTTCCCACCTCGACAAGGTGTACCCATCGGGATGGTCCTATCTTCTGGCATTAAAATCTCATCTTGGGTAAGATGTCCTCAATGTTGATCGGGGCAGAACAGGACCGGGGTCTGAAAATTCAGATACTGTATCTAGCTATGGGAAGCTATATAAATGAAATGCAAAAAAAAAGGGAAAAGCCTCACCATGTGGTATATAGTCCAGATGCTCCTCATTAGTTTTGCCTGAATCTGAATCCGCTGACCGTCAGAAATTCAAAGAAAACGAAGGAAAGAGGATCCATACGGCGTTATTGGTTAAAAGTTCAGATCTTTATTCTCTTTATTCCATAAGATTAAAAATTGAGGATACCCAAACAGTTAAAAAAAGTGTCCATTCTGATTCGTTTCAGGCCGAAGCTTTTAGTCATAGAATGTCACATTCTATGACTAAGGCTGTGGGCCCATGATGCGTTTTTGGTGCGTTTTTTGGTGCGGATTTGCAGCGCAGAAACGCTCCAGAAACGCATTGCATACCTTATCCCATGACTTTCTATGACATTCTGCAAGTTCTGTGCACATAGTCAGGATTTTTTCTGTGTTGATTTTACTTGCAGAAAAAATCTGGACATGACCAATTCTTGTGCGTTTCTGCATACAGATTTGCCTATACAATGCTTTGGAAAAACTCATGGCAAATCCGCATGCAAAAACGCATCAAAAGCACGTCAAAAATGCATGGAAAAACCGCATGCGTTTTTCTGCCAAGGAGATGCAGAAATGCTCAGGAAAATTTCTCCTTCATTTCTGCATCGTGGGCACTAAGCCATAGAGCTTCAGACAGGAACGCGTCAGAATGGACATGGTTTTTTAACTGTTTGGATAGCCTCAGTTTTTCATCTTATGGAATAAAGATAAGAACTTTTAGCCAACAATGCCATATGGATCCTCTTTCCTTCATTTTCTATAAATGAAATGCCTAGCTCAAAAAAGAGTCCCATCCACCTATGTTTGCTTTGGACTGCACAGCTCATTTTATTTCCAAGTTTTTTATATATATTTACTTACGTCTGCAGGAAAGCCCATCTAAGATCGTTATCAAAATCTATCGGACAAATGACAAACTCAGCTCTGCTTCATCTATGAAATTTTAATATCAGAAATAAATTGTTGAATGTATTAAAAAAAAAATAGGAATTATCCAGAAAATTGGGCTTGTAGTGATGTTGTGTGTATATGGGCAAAGTTTGTTCTCATGTGGCCGGTATTGGTTGTGACTGTTGGCGTTGTCATCCATTGAGTGTGCAGATAAGTCAGCTGGAAAATAGACAATCTATTTAATTTCAGTTTGTAAATCACCCTGATGTTTCCAGCTGGATGAGCAGAGGTGCAATGCAGCAGAGGAGAAGAGCAAGTGCTGAATAGTGCTGAGTATACAGCACTCAGCTACATGGAAACTTGACAGGGAAAAGCCTGTGATCATCTGTCCTATACGCCGGCTGCGAACCTGAGATGTGCGTCTCTAACAACCCTCTGTCCTCATCTGTCCCCCTGCACAGCAGATACTAACGCAATAAAAGGCATAGGGACAAAGTGATTTTTATTGTCTTGGCATTTTATTTGAATGAATCCTTAGAATAACCTTTACTACATCCTAAATCCTCTGCTCAGGCCAGATGCTTCAGAAAACAATAGATACAAAGGACCTGATTCATTATTTGGGATATTTTTTAAAGTCACTTTTCTTTTCTTCTTGTCTTGTGGTATTCGCTGACGTTTTTTGCACAAAATTCTTAAAAATCGCACACGTGGTTCATGAATTTTGGTGCAAAACCAAAAATCATATATATATATTTTTTTAACTGGTCTCAAGAGACTTTTTAGCATAAGGCCACGTTCACACGTTCAGTATTTGGTCAGTATTTTAAATCTGTATTCGCATTGCACTCGCAAGAATGTTATTCATTGTTGCGCTGCGTATGGCTGCGTAAAACGGCAGAGACTCACCAATGCAAGTCAATGGGTACGAGAGAAAAATCCCGCTGCACACTGACCATGTGTGTGCCGTCTGATTTTTAAGCACCCATCTTAAGGGAAACTCAACATTTCATCAGCCGAGTGCAGTAAATTCACAGCATGACCCATCAAAATAGGATAGAAAGATGTCAGTGATATATATAGTTAGTGCATTGTGTGTGTAGCTTACTGTACATGTAATTAGCTAATAAATAAAGAAACCAAAAAAAATGATGTGTCCATTCACACTCTCAGTGTGTTCCAGCTGCTGTGCTGAGCTGTCATATTACTGATGTCACCGCTCAGCACAGCATCCAGATGTGGCAGAGTTAGGGATCATTGTGGGACATTCTGATTGTGGATTTACTGCGGACCCCTCTGGATTATTTTATTTTTTAAAGGTAATAAATGAGTAAAAGAGGGTTGGGGAGTGCTTTTTACAATTAAAGGACGTTTCTCTGTGTATGTGTTTATTTCTTTTGACTATGGGGTTAGTATTGGGGGTGTCTGATAGTGTTGAGCCACCCCCGTAGTGTTCGAGTTCGGTTCGGTTCGTCGAACACCCGTGTGTTCGCCGAACTGTTCGTCGAACTGTTCGTCGAACACCTTCGAACACCGTTAAAACCAATGGCAGGCAAACAAAAACACATAGAAACACATAGAAAACACCTTCAAAGGTGTCCAAAAGCTGACAAACTGCTCAGAAGACACAACTAACACATGGAAAAGTGACAAGTACATATAGTCATGCGAAAAGAAAAGAGGTGGAGGAGTAAAAGGAGGGGGAGACACAGATATAGGCATGTCATGCCCTTCTAAAATCCAAAAAGTGAGAAGCCGAGACGGCCAGTCCGCTCCTGCCCGTGCCACCTCCGTGTCGCCGGGTTTGTGCCAGAGCCGCGGTGAACCCTGACGGCCAGCCCCCCTCTCCCAATACTGGTGCCTGTCCGCTGGTGGGTCGAGAGAGCCCCCCTGTGGTGGAGGCAGCTCTAAGCTTTTTAATTTAAATTGTCCCTCTAATTTGAATGAATACACTTTAAATCCATTTACAAGGATCTATTGGAGGGCAAGTCTCATGCCAGCAGCCGCGTAATTCCAGCTCCAGTAGCGTCCACTAAAGCTGCTGCAGTTAAAAAGCTTTTATAAGGATCGAGCTCGGCTGTCCACCGCAAGGCATCCTAGTGCCAGTCCCAGCCCCTATGCCTTGGGGTGCCTCCTGATGCTCTTCACTAAGTATCCCGTGGTCCCGAAGCATTTCCTTTGAAAAAATTAAGTGTCCAAACTACAGGTGGTGTAGCTTGCTTAACAGCCGGGATAATCCGCTGACTAGCAGACACTGCTACTAGGCACAAAGTATTTCCTGGGCTAGATGCAGTTAAAAATTTGTAAGTAGATACTCTCGTTGGATGCTGAGAAAGCATTCCATAGAGTCTCCTGGCACGCCATATATGATTCTCTTAAAAAGCTTGGGGTAGGGGTCTAGGGGACCCTTTTATAGCCAAAATCACGGCCCTGTATCACAATATGTCACCTAGGCTGAAGATAAATGGAACTGTAGCACCGAGGGCTCGGTTGCTACAGACGTATTGCACCTCACCCAGAGGTGTGATATCTCACTCTCAGATAAGGATGGAGTGTGGATCAGGACCCGACACCTGCATGCATTACACCACATTGCCGTGGGGCAGGGCGACCAATATGCCCCTGAGATGGGCACGACAGTCCCTGTCCCTGGCTGGAGTGGGGGGAGGGAACACTGAGGAAGGGGAACCCTGCAGTGCAGGAGCAGGGAGGAAGCAGTTCCTGGGTGCATTGAGAAGGGAGTATAAAAGGTGGGCACCATCTTAGTTCAGTGCAGAGAAGTCTGAGCAGAAGTGGCAGGGAGCAGGGGCTCTGCATGAGCTCTGCTCCGGAGGCGGGCCTAGTAACAGAGGCCCAGGCCTGCAAGAGGGAGAAGGAAGGAAGAGGAGCGGAGAAGGCTCCAGGAACGAGGAATGAAGGGATCCCAGGGGTGCGGACGGGCGAGTCGCCACCGCACGCCCGAATCCACCTGCGTGGAGGGGTCAGGCCAAAGGGGGAGACCGGTCCCCGAACTAGTGGAGGCAGGAAACGACCCTCAGCTAGAAACCGGAGGCTCTGACATTTTATGTGGCGCAGCCCCTTGCTCCACCCGCTAGGAAGGCACCACATAGGGTCAGGGAAACTGGCGCCAAGTTTACCAAGAGGAGGCCCGAGGCAGCCGGACAGAAGTGTTGGTAAGAAAGGCCAGACAAAGGACACACAAAGGGGGTCCTGTGAAGCGCTCCAAAGTTATCTGGGAGTTGTCTGAGCCCCTCACCTGGTGAGCACAGTACGACGTGGGCAGCCGTTACCTGCAGACGTGGTCTGGATAATAAGAACTGTGAGTAAAGGCCCTGAACTGCATCACTGACTCCGTGTCGTTACTGCTGCTGCCCTGCACCATCACCCCCATCCTCCGCATACACTGCCCTGAGGCTATACTCCTCCCGTGGGGAGTTATGCTACGCTCTGCTGCACCCACAACACCAGCCTTAGCGGTCTGCCCTGTAGCGGCAGTTCACTCTGACCGCAATCCACGGGTGGCGTAGTCGGACATTTAAACATCAAAACCACATAAATAGTTCCGCCACTGGTTTGACCGCCCTGAGCCACGGAACCGGATCGCCGCCACGAAGACTACAACCACCAGCATCCACCAAAAAGTGTCCGGCTCCGGGTGTCCCAAGGCCCAGGGGGTGCGTCAGAACATTTTCATCACCTTTCACAATCACCAATGGGACAAGGCAGGGATGTCCTCTGTCCCCTCTCTTATACATCCTAGTGACGGAGCACCTGCTCTCATCAATTCGCCATAACCCCAATATTAGGTGGATTGAGGTGGGAGGCACCGAGTACAAGTGCTCTCTATTTGCTGATGATGTCCTAGTATATATCACTCAATCACATATATCCATCCCTGCTGTTATGGCTGAAATAGATCACTTTGTTACATGGTAAAATTTTAAAATCAATGCAGCGAAGTCTGAGGCCCTCGATGTCTCCCTCCCTAAATCCATATAGGATTCCATCCAGTCCAACTTTCCCTTTGCCTGGCCCTCACAGGGTATCAAATACTTAGGAATAGTGTTGAGCCACCCCCGTAGTGTTCGAGTTCGGTTCGGTTCGTCAAACACCCGTGTGTTCGCCGAACTGTTCGTCGAACTGTTCGTCGAACACCTTCGAACACCGTTAAAACCAATGGCAGGCAAACAAAAACACATAGAAACACATAGAAAACACCTTCAAAGGTGTCCAAAAGCTGACAAACTGCTCAGAAGACACAACTAACACATGGAAAAGTGACAAGTACATATAGTCATGCGAAAAGAAAAGAGGTGGAGGAGTAAAAGGAGGGGGAGACACAGATATAGTCATGTCATGCCCTTCTAAAATCCAAAAAGTGAGAAGCCGAGACGGCCAGTCCGCTCCTGCCCGTGCCACCTCCGTGTCGCCGGGTTTGTGCCAGAGCCGCGGTGAACCCTGACGGCCAGCCCCCCTCTCCCAATACTGGTGCCTGTCCGCTGGTGGGTCGAGAGAGCCCCCCTGTGGTGGAGGCAGCTCTAAGCTTTTTAATTTAAATTGTCCCTCTAATTTGAATGAATACACTTTAAATCCATTTACAAGGATCTATTGGAGGGCAAGTCTCATGCCAGCAGCCGCGTAATTCCAGCTCCAGTAGCGTCCACTAAAGCTGCTGCAGTTAAAAAGCTTTTATAAGGATCGAGCTCGGCTGTCCACCGCAAGGCATCCTAGTGCCAGTCCCAGCCCCTATGCCTTGGGGTGCCTCCTGATGCTCTTCACTAAGTATCCCGTGGTCCCGAAGCATTTCCTTTGAAAAAATTAAGTGTCCAAACTACAGGTGGTGTAGCTTGCTTAACAGCCGGGATAATCCGCTGACTAGCAGACACTGCTACTAGGCACAAAGTATTTCCTGGGCTAGATGCAGTTAAAAATTTGTAAGTAGATACTCTCGTTGGATGCTGAGAAAGCATTCCATAGAGTCTCCTGGCACGCCATATATGATTCTCTTAAAAAGCTTGGGGTAAGGGTCTAGGGGACCCTTTTATAGCCAAAATCACGGCCCTGTATCACAATACGTCACCTAGGCTGAAGATAAATGGAACTGTAGCACCGAGGGCTCGGTTGCTACAGACGTATTGCACCTCACCCAGAGGTGTGATATCTCACTCTCAGATAAGGATGGAGTGTGGATCAGGACCCGACACCTGCATGCATTACACCACATTGCCGTGGGGCAGGGCGACCAATATGCCCCTGAGATGGGCACGACAGTCCCTGTCCCTGGCTGGAGTGGGGGGAGGGAACACTGAGGAAGGGGAACCCTGCAGTGCAGGAGCAGGGAGGAAGCAGTTCCTGGGTGCATTGAGAAGGGAGTATAAAAGGTGGGCACCATCTTAGTTCAGTGCAGAGAAGTCTGAGCAGAAGTGGCAGGGAGCAGGGGCTCTGCATGAGCTCTGCTCCGGAGGCGGGCCTAGTAACAGAGGCCCAGGCCTGCAAGAGGGAGAAGGAAGGAAGAGGAGCGGAGAAGGCTCCAGGAACGAGGAATGAAGGGATCCCAGGGGTGCGGACGGGCGAGTCGCCACCGCACGCCCGAATCCACCTGCGTGGAGGGGTCAGGCCAAAGGGGGAGACCGGTCCCCGAACTAGTGGAGGCAGGAAACGACCCTCAGCTA
Source organism: Phyllobates terribilis (assembly GCF_046119375.1). Taxonomy (NCBI): domain Eukaryota; kingdom Metazoa; phylum Chordata; class Amphibia; order Anura; family Dendrobatidae; genus Phyllobates; species Phyllobates terribilis. Next base: position 898,960,787 of record NW_027362762.1, read on the forward strand.
GAAACCGGAGGCTCTGACATTTTATGTGGCGCAGCCCCTTGCTCCACCCGCTAGGAAGGCACCACATAGGGTCAGGGAAACTGGCGCCAAGTTTACCAAGAGGAGGCCCGAGGCAGCCGGACAGAAGTGTTGGTAAGAAAGGCCAGACAAAGGACACACAAAGGGGGTCCTGTGAAGCGCTCCAAAGTTATCTGGGAGTTGTCTGAGCCCCTCACCTGGTGAGCACAGTACGACGTGGGCAGCAGTTACCTGCAGACGTGGTCTGGATAATAAGAACTGTGAGTAAAGGCCCTGAACTGCATCACTGACTCCGTGTCGTTACTGCTGCTGCCCTGCACCATCACCCCCATCCTCCGCATACACTGCCCTGAGGCTATACTCCTCCCGTGGGAAGTTATGCTACGCTCTGCTGCACCCACAACACCAGCCTTAGCGGTCTGCCCTGTAGCGGCGGTTCACTCTGACCGCAATCCACGGGTGGCGTAGTCGGACATTTAAACATCAAAACCACATAAATAGTTCCGCCACTGGTTTGACCGCCCTGAGCCACGGAACCGGATCGCCGCCACGAAGACTACAACCACCAGCATCCACCAAAAAGTGTCCGGCTCCGGGTGTCCCAAGGCCCAGGGGGTGCGTCAGAACATTTTCATCACCTTTCACAATCACCAATGGGACAAGGCAGGGATGTCCTCTGTCCCCTCTCTTATACATCCTAGTGACGGAGCACCTGCTCTCATCAATTCGCCATAACCCCAATATTAGGTGGATTGAGGTGGGAGGCACCGAGTACAAGTGCTCTCTATTTGCTGATGATGTCCTAGTATATATCACTCAATCACATATATCCATCCCTGCTGTTATGGCTGAAATAGATCACTTTGTTACATGGTAAAATTTTAAAATCAATGCAGCGAAGTCTGAGGCCCTCGATGTCTCCCTCCCTAAATCCATATAGGATTCCATCCAGTCCAACTTTCCCTTTGCCTGGCCCTCACAGGGTATCAAATACTTAGGAATTCCTATTCATAGAGACCTCTCCCATCTATGTTATCTTAATTTTGGGCCCTTTATTGAACAATTCCATACAGACCACGGTTGGCAAGTTAGAACTGTAAGATTCGCTACGTGAACCACTGGTGTTTTGTGGAAAAGCACATGTACACCGCGTTCCAAATTATTATGCAAAAAGTGTTTAGGAGTGATAAGGGAAGAATTTGTTTGTTTGTCAGTTAAACTCATTGATGGTGATGTGTGTCAGGGCTCTTTATATCACTGTAAGCAATTGCAGACACCTGTGCTAATTAGTTTGGCAGGTGTGTCCAATGAAAGGCAAGACTACTTAAGAAGGCTCTCTCACATTATTAAGCAGTCTACATTTTCTGCCAAAATGGGAAAGAAAAAGGATGTGTCGGCTGCTGAGAAGCAACAAATTGTGGAGTGTTTAGGTCAAGGCATGACTACAATCAACATTGTGCGATGATCAGGATGAAGTGTCTTGGCAATCAAGAAGTATGTAGCTGATTCACAGTACACACGTGTGCGTGCTGATAAGGGCAAATTGAGGACTCTTTCCTACAGGCAATTACGTCAGGTTGAAACAGCAGCGGCAAAAAAGCCTTGTCATAGCAGCAGACAAGTTTTTGAAGCTGCTTGTGCCTCCAACGTCCCCCGAACAACAAGATGCAGGGTCCTTCAGAGGTTTGCAGCTGTGCATATGCCATCCTGTCGACCTCCTCTATCCACTTCACACAAGCAGAAACGGCTCCAGTGGGCCAAACATTACATGAAGACTGATTTCAAAACTGTTTTGTTCACGGATGAGTGCCGTGCAGCGCTCGATGGTCCAGATGAATGGAGTGGAGGATGGCTGGTTGATGGACACCCCACGCAAACACGGCTACAGCGCCAACAAGGAGGAGGTGGAGTAATGTTTTGGGCTGGAATCATGGGGAGAGAGATTGTCGGCCCCTTTAGGATCCCTGAAGGCGCTATAGATGAACTCCATAATGTATGTGGATTTTCTCAAACAGCACTTCCTGCCATGGTTCAAGAAGAAGAACCGTGTATTTCACAGCAAGATCATTTTTCTGCATGATAATGCACCATCTCATGCTGCACATAAAACATCTGCATCTCTGGCTGATATGGGCATAAAAGGGGACAAACTTATGGTGTGACCCCCATGCTCCCCTGGCCTCTACCCCATTCAGAACCTTTGGAGCATCATTAAAAGGAGTGTCTATGATGGCGGGAGGCAGTTCACATCTAAGCAACAGCTCTGGGAGGGTATTCTGTCCTCATGCAAAACAATTGAAGCAGAAACCATCCAAAACCTGACAAATTCAATGGACGAGAGAGTTCAGAAGCTCCTTTCGAACAAGGGGTCCTATGTGAAAATGTAACATCACCTAGAATAAAGTTTTGAGTTGAAAACTGTTTGATTTCAGTTTCTAACAACCTGCTAATGCTTATAATTTCAAAAATGACCATTTTTTTGGTCTTTATTAAAATGAAAAGGTTGATCGAAAAGTTTGGGGGATCTAAGAGTGTGGCAACCCAGTAGTCATGATTACTTCGAATTCTGACAATATGAGGGTCATGCTGCAGGTAGTGCAGCAAGAAGGCACTTATGTGTCTTGCGCATCTCGGAGCCCCAAAATTATTTTCCGGGCTAGATGCAGCTAAAAATTATTTTTAATTTTAAATCTGGTGAAGCTTATTATAGATGGCCTAATAGGATCAGTGCTGCACACTGCTACAAAGCCCAAATTATTTTCCAGTCAAGATACAGATAAACATGATTAGTAATTTGAAAGCTTAAAACGGTTGGTAGGGTGATTTTAACCAATCATCAAGCTTTTACTCTCCCCAGGATGACACAGGGGTAGAAAAGTCGTTTCGGATCCATGATTTGTTCATCTTTATGAACGTGAGTCTGTCTACATTATCAGTGGAGAGCCGCGTGCGCTTATCTGTCAGCACACCACCAGCAGCGCTGAACACACGTTCAGACAGAACGCTGGCTGCGGGGCATGACAAGATCTCCAAGGCGTAAGTGGCTAGCTCCAGCCATTTATCCAGATTGGAAGCCCAAAAAGAGCAAGGGTCCAGTGACACAGTCGTGGCTTCAATGTTTACTTGGAGATACTCCTGTACCATCGTCTCTAGGCGTTGACTATGTGTCAGACTTCTTGTCTCCTGTGGCCTTGCAAAGGATGGGCTAAAAAAGTGGTGAAATGATTCCGCAAAATTGATGTTACCAGCAGATACTGTGGTTCTGTTACGGTTTGAGTGCTGAACACTTGACGGTCCCACGGTTGGCAAGTTGGAACTGTGAGATTCACTACGTGCACCACTGGTATTTTGTGGAAAAGCACATGTAAGATTCTGCAACAGTCTCTGCTGATACTCCTGCATGCGTGCATCCCTTTCTATGGCAGGAATAATTTCTGCAAATTTACTTTTGTACCGGGGATCTAACAGTGTGGCAACCCAGTAGTCAGGATTATTTCTAATTCTCACAATTCGAGGGTCATGTTGCAGGTAGTGCAGCAAGAAGGCACTCATGTGTGTTGCGCATCCAGGAGCACCAAGTCCCTGTTGTGTTGGTGGCGAGGTAACAATCATGCTTCCTTCCTCTGTCCTCTCCCCCCAACCTCGCACAACAGAAATGTGATCAAGGTCTCCCTCATCTGATGAGTCTTCCATCAGTTCGTCCTCCACTTCTTCCTGGGCTCCTGCACCTTCCTCACTAGTTTGGCTGCTACCATGCGCCCTGGTAAAACCATCTCCCCCACACTCACATGCCTGCCGCCTTGGTGCTGCCGACCGTCTGGACCTTGCAGATGTTAGCCCTTCCGCATACAACTCCTCCTCCTCTACTTCCTCCACCTCCTCTTGTGCCACCACCTGACTCCGAATTCTGTTTAACATGTGCTCCAGCATGTAAATCACGGGAATAGTCATGCTGATAATGGCATCGTCAGCACTAAACATCTTCGTCGCCATTTCAAAACTGTGCAGAAGGGTGCATAGGTTCCTGATCTGAGACCACTCCTCCAGCGTGATTTGCCCCACCTCTGAATCTCGTTGGCCCAGGCTATACGTCAGAACGTATTGCACCAGGGCTTGTCGGTGCTGCCACAGTCGCTGCAACATGTGCAGAGTTGAATTCCACCGGGTAGGCACATCGCATTTTAGCCGGTGAAGTGGCAGGCCCAACGACTTCTGTAGAGATGTAAGTCGCTGAGCTGCGGGATGCGAACGGCGGAAGTGAGCACACAGCGACCGTGCCCTCTGCAGAAGGCCATCTAGTCTGGGATAGTGGGCTAAAAATTGCTGGACAACCAGGTTCAACACGTGAGCCATACAAGGCACGTGTGTGACATTGCCCCGGCGAAGGGCCGCACCCAGGTTTGCAGCATTGTCGCACACGGCCTTCCCTGGTTTCAGGTCCAGTGGAGACAACCATTCATGAAATTGGTTCTCCAGAGCTGACCACAACTCCTCAGCTGTGTGACTCACATTTCCCAGACATTTCAATGTAAAAACCTCCTGATGACGTTGAGCCCTACTGCCAGCATAGTAAGGAGGTGTGCAGGATCCCTTCTGCGCAGTTAGAAAGCTTGTGGCATAACCAGACAGGCTTTGGGTGCAAGTGGAAGACCGAGAGGAGGTTGAGGAGGCAGAAGCAGTGGAGGAACTTTGACATAAAGAGGATTGACGCACAACTCGTGGGGACGGCAAGACTTGGACAGCAGCCCCTTGTCCTGCTGTCACCATAGTTACCCAGTGCCCAGTCAGCGACATGTAACGCCCCTGTCCATGCCTACTCGTCCAAGTGTCTGTGGTGAAATGCACCCTGTCACACACAGAGTTTCTCAAAGAAGCGGTGATGTTGTGTGCGACATGCTGGTGGAGCGCAGGCACACCTTTCTTTGAGAAGTAGTGCCGACTGGGCATCTGGTACTGGGGCACTGCGACGGACATAAGGTCTCGAAAATCCTCTGTGTCCACCAGGCGGAAAGGCAGCATTTCTGTAGCCAAGAGCTTGCAGATGGTGAAATTCAACCTCTTAGCTTTCTCATGGCTAGGAGGAAATGGTCTTTTACTTGTCCACATCTGAGGGACCGAGGGCTGGCTATTGTGCTTAGACGGGGTTGATAAGGGTGTCCCCGGCAAACTGCCGGTCTGTGAGGAAGATGCAGGCGGACATGTTAGGTTGCCTTGATCCAAAGGTGGTGCTATCGATGTCGGACAGCGCTCCACACCAGCTGGTGTTACCACCTCCAAAGAAAATGATGACCTGCCAATCACGCTGGCTGTTGCGGGTAAAGAGGTGGCAGGTCTGCGCCCCAAAACAGGTGTGACTGCTGTCCCCCCAGTCACAGAGGATGAAGAGGCCGCGGATGCACAAGATATGGCAGACGGTGATTGGCCCGGCCGGCTAGGCCGCATTGTAGCACACTGAGCTTCCCACTGCAACTTATGCTTCATGTCCATGTGCCGGTTCATGCATGAAGTACTCAAACTATGTATTTTTTGGCCTCTACTTAGCTTTTGCTGACAAATGTTACAGATAACACGAGTTGGGTCATCTTTATCGATCTGAAAAAATGCCCAGGCTATGCAAGGCTTAGCACCCATGCGACCTGAAGAGCCACCACGACTTGTGGTGAGAGGCAGAGTTGTGTTTGAGGATGCAGTTGTTGACGTGCTTCCAGTACTACGTCTCTGTCCAGGAAGGCGCAACCTGACCTCGTCGTCACTAGCATCTTCCTCCACCTCCTCTGCTGACCTCATCTCTTGGCTGACTGTGGGTTGACAGTAAGTGGGATCTCCGACCTCATCATCATCACCCTGTGCGTTATCACACCCGTCGTCCTCAGAGCCAACCTGTTCCTGCCCTGACAAAAAACTAAAGTTGTCGCTCCAATCAGGTATTTGAGTCTTATCATCGTCTTCCTCATTGTCTCCACCAACAGGAGTTACAGTTTGGGAATGAGGGTCTACATTATGGTCAGAACCTTCTGCGTCTGGTCCTGGATCCGACTCATAAAGATTCTGGGCATCAGTGCAGATCATTTCCTCGTCTGGATTCACAGAAGCGCTGGAGTCGACCTCTGATTCCCAGGCTATAGTATGAGTAAACAGCTCTGCAGACTCAACCATCTGTTCTACCTCATACTCAGACGGGCAGCTGAAGATTTGGGAGCTGTGAGGAAGCAAGTGCGATTTGGGTGACACCTTTGAGGACTGGAGTATTTGTGATGTTGAAGTTGATGTGGAGGAGAGCCCACTTAAAGGAGCACTTGATATCCGTTGAAGCACCTGCTGCTTTGTGCCTCATCTGGAATTTGTAGCGATTGGTGTGGCCGTAAGAAAGGGATCTTATCACATTGTCCGCTAAAAGAAGTAGACATTTTAGTTTGGCTGGAAGATGGTCTTTCTTCTGCACCTACCCCACGGACACAACCTTTTTTCCCCTTCCCAACACGCCTATTCCCCTTTCCACCAGCAGCAGGCCTTTTTCCACTCATTTTGGTGGTTAACTAATTCACAACTCTGGAGTTGTTTGCACAAAAAAACAATGGATGGTAACCGAGCAGAGCTGAGTGGCCAAACTGTGGTATTAGGCCAAAACTATTGGCTGGGCTAGATGCAGAAAAAAATTATTTTTAATTTGCAACCTGATGGAGGTCAGTATAGATGGACTAAAAGACCAAGTCCCACACACTGCTAGAAGCCCAAATATTTTTTCAGAGCTAGATGCAGAAAAAAATTATTTTTAATTTGCAACCTGATGGAGGTCAGTATAGATGGACTAATAGACCAAGTCCCACACACTGCTAGAAGCCCAAATATTTTTTCAGAGCTAGATGCAGAAAAAAATTATTTTTAATTTGCAACCTGATGGAGGTCAGTATAGATGGACTAATAGAACAAGTCCCACACGCTGCTAGAAGCCCAAATATTTTTTCAGAGTTAAATGAAGAAAAAAATTATTTTTAATTTGCAACCTGATGGAGGTCAGTATAGATGGACTAATAGAACAAGTCCCACACGCTGCTAGAAGCCCAAATATTTTTTCAGAGATAAATGAAGAAAAAAATTATTTTTAATTTGCAACCTGATGGAGGTCAGTATAGATGGACTAATAGACCAAGTCCCACACACTGCTAGAAGCCCAAATATTTTTTCAGAGCTAGATGCAGAAAAAAATTATTTTTAATTTGCAACCTGATGGAGGTCAGTATAGATGGACTAATAGAACAAGTCCCACACGCTGCTAGAAGCCCAAATATTTTTTCAGAGAAAAATGAAGAAAAAAATTATGTTTAATTTGCAACCTGATGGAGGTCAGTATAGATGGACTAATAGACCAAGTCCCACACACTGCTAGAAGCCCAAATATTTTTTCAGAGCTAGATGCAGAAAAAAATTATTTTTAATTTGCAACCTGATGGAGGTCAGTATAGATGGACTAATAGACCAAGTCCAACACACTGCTAGAAGCCCAAATATTTTTTCAGAGCTAGATGCAGAAAAAAATTATTTTTAATTTGCAACCTGATGGAGGTCAGTATAGATGGACTAATAGAACAAGTCCCACACGCTGCTAGAAGCCCAAATATTTTTTCAGAGATAAATGAAGAAAAAAATTATTTTTAATTTGCAACCTGATGGAGGTCAGTATAGATGGACTAATAGACCAAGTCCCAAACACTGCTAGAAGCCCAAATATTTTTTCAGAGCTAGATGCAGAAAAAAATTATTTTTAATTTGCAACCTGATGGAGGTCAGTATAGATGGACTAATAGACCAAGTCCCACACACTGCTAGAAGCCCAAATATTTTTTCAGAGCTAGATGCAGAAAAAAATTATTTTTAATTTGCAACCTGATGGAGGTCAGTATAGATGGACTAACAGAACAAGTCCCACACGCTGCTAGAAGCCCAAATATTTTTTCAGAGATAAATGAAGAAAAAAATTATTTTTAATTTGCAACCTGATGGAGGTCAGTATAGATGGACTAATAGACCAAGTCCCACACACTGCTAGAAGCCCAAATATTTTTTCAGAGCTAGATGCAGAAAAAAATTATTTTTAATTTGCAACCTGATGGAGGTCAGTATAGATGGACTAATAGACCAAGTCCCACACACTGCTAGAAGCCCAAATATTTTTTCAGAGCTAGATGCAGAAAAAAATTATTTTTAATTTGCAACCTGATGGAGGTCAGTATAGATGGACTAATAGACCAAGTCCCACACACTGCTAGAAGCCCAAGTATTTTTTCAGAGCTAGATGCAGAAAAAAATTATTTTTAATTTGCAACCTGATGGAGGTCAGTATAGATGGACTAATAGAACAAGTCCCACACGCTGCTAGAAGCCCAAATATTTTTTCAGAGATAAATGAAGAAAAAAATTATTTTTAATTTGCAACCTGATGGAGGTCAGTATAGATGGACTAATAGACCAAGTCCCACACACTGCTAGAAGCCCAAATATTTTTTCAGAGCTAGATGCAGAAAAAAATTATTTTTAATTTGCAACCTGATGGAGGTCAGTATAGATGGACTAATAGAACAAGTCCCACACGCTGCTAGAAGCCCAAATATTTTTTCAGAGATAAATGAAGAAAAAAATTATTTTTAATTTGCAACCTGATGGAGGTCAGTATAGATGGACTAATAGACCAAGTCCCACACACTGCTAGAAGCCCAAATATTTTTTCAGAGCTAGATGCAGAAAAAAATTATTTTTAATTTGCAACCTGATGGAGGTCAGTATAGATGGACTAATAGACCAAGTCCCACACACTGCTAGAAGCCCAAATATTTTTTCAGAGCTAGATGCAGAAAAAAATTATTTTTAATTTGCAACCTGATGGAGGTCAGTATAGATGGACTAATAGAATGATGCTATGCCCAAAAGATTTTACTTCACTAGGTGCAGTAAAAAAATTGGTATTCTATACACATTTGGTATATCTTGCAACACAGATAGGCTACTCCACTGACTAACACACTCTGCAATAGGCCAAAAAGGATTAGCTTTGCTAGATTCAGCCAAATGCTGTGAAAAAAACTTGCACAGCACTGGCACAGACCTGCCTGGCAAAAACTGATAGGAACTGATGTAACCTAGTCCTGAAAAGGACTCCAATTACAATTAGTCTTTACTCCCACAATCTATCTATTTAAGAGCACAGACCTGCCTGATAAAAGTCGTAGGAAATGCTGTAACCTAGTCCTTAAAAGGACTGCAATCACAACTATTCCCTACTCCCAAGCTATCTGTATATTTGTGCGAAAATTGGCTTGAAATTAACAAGGTATAGCGCACACAGCAACAGCGGTGCCGTCTAACACGCAGCTGCAGCAGTGAGAAAATGGTGGCGACGGGGAAAATGGCTTGGTCTTATAGGGCAAGGACATGTGACATACACTGCCAATCACACATGCCCTTGCTTGTGTGAAAAAAAGCACTTCGCTCCGTGTGTGCGCTGCTGATAGGCTGACACATTGCACCTCCCCACTGCAAATGCGGGAAAGAGAAAAAAAAATGGAGATCTTCATTGTTCCTGCAGAGATCCATCCCCTGCCCCTCCACCCGCCCCGCTGTACACTCAAACTGCGTATTAACATTAATTTTCATCATTACTGAGAAAAAATCCAGTTATGATTTTGCTGCACGAACAGTTATCGAACATAACCTCGAACAGCCGAATTTTTCTCAAATTGTTCGTGTTCGCCGACCGGCTCGAACACCGCCCAAAACAGCTCGAATTTGAGATTGGCGAACAGTTCGAGTAGAACAACGCTCATCTCTAGTGTCTGAGAGACACCTCTCCATTACTAACCCCTGTGCTTGATGTCAGCGGACATTAGACAGCTGACATTAACCCCAAAACTATTACTCCGATTGCCAATACACCAGGGCGATCGGGAAGAGCCAAGGCAAAGCGCCAGAATTGGCACTTCTAATGGATGTGCCATTTCTGGGGCGGCTGAGGCCTTGTGTTATTAGTCTAGGAGGGGGCCAATATCCATGGCCCATTTCCAGCCTATTAATATCAGCCGTGTGCTAAGCCTTTTCTTGTTATTAGTGTTGCCCGAGCGTGCTTGGTTATACTTTTCACCAAGCACGCTCAGGTGCTGCCCCAGTATTTTTGGCGTGCTCGGCATCTATGCTCAAGCCGCCACGAATGCATGTGTCACGGCTGTTAGACCGCTGTGTCACATGCAGGGATTTCCTAACAAACAGGCAATCCCTGCATATGTCACAGCTGTCTAACAGCCGTGACACATGCATATATGTTGAGTTTGCCAAAAACACTCGTGCAGCACCCGAGCCTGCTCGGTGAAAGGGTTAACCAAGCACGCTCGCGTAACACTACTGGTTATTAAAAATAGGGGGGACACAACTAGAGATGAGCGTTGTTCTACTCGAACTGTTCGCCAATCTCAAATTCGAGCTGTTTTGGGCGGTGTTCGAGCCGTTCGGCGAACACAAACAATTTGAGAAAAATTCGGCTGCTCGAGGTTATGTTCGATAACTGTTCGTGCACCAAAATCATAACTGGATTTTTTCTCAGTAATGATGAAAATTTATGTTAATACGCAGTTTGAGTGTACAGCGGGGTGGGGGGAGGGGCAGGGGATGGATCTCTTCAGGAACAATGAAGATCTCCATTTTTTTTTCTCTTTCCCGCATTTGCAGTGGGGAGGTGCAATCTGTCAGCCTATCAGCAGCGCACACACGGAGCGAAGTGCTTTTTTTCACACAAGCAAGGGCATGTGTCATTGGCAGTGTATGTCACATGTCCTTGCCCTATAAGACCAAGCCATTTTCCCCGTCGCCACCATTTTCTCACTGCTGCAGCTGCGTGTTAGACGGCACCGCTGTTGCTGTGTGCGCTATACCTTGTTAATTTCAAGCCAATTTTCGCACAAATATACAGATAGCTTGGGAGTAGGTAATAGTTGTGATTGCAGTCCTTTTAAGGACTAGGTTACAGCATTTCCTACGACTTTTATCAGGGAGGTCTGTGCTCTTAAATAGATAGGTTGTGGGAGTAAAGACTAATTGTAATTGGAGTCCTTTTCAGGACTAGGTTACATGAGTTCCTATCAGTTTTTGCCAGGCAGGTCTGTGCCAGTGCTGTGCAAGTTTTTTTCACAGCATTTGGCTGAATCTAGCAAAGCTAATCCTTTTTGGCCTATTGCAGAGTGTGTTAGTCAGTGGAGTAGCCTATCTGTGTTGCAAGATATAACACCTGTGTATAGAATACCAACTTTTTTACTGCACCTAGTGAAGTAAAATCTTTTGGGCATAGCATCATTCTATTAGTCCATCTATACTGACCTCCATCAGGTTGCAAACTGAATATAATTTTTTTCTGCATCTAGCTCTGAAAAAATATTTCGGCTTCTAGCAGTGTGTGGGACTTGGTCTATTAGTCCATCTATACTGACCTCCATCAGGTTGCAAATTAAAAATAATTTTTTTCTTCATTTAGCTCTGAAAAAATATTTGGGCTTCTAGCAGTGTGTGGGACTTGTTCTATTAGTCCTTCTATACTGACCTCCAGCAGGTTGCAAATTGAATATAATTTTTTTCTGCATCTAGCTCTGAAAAAATAGTTGGGCTTCTAGCGGTGTGTGGGACTTGGTCTATTAGTCCATCTATACTGACCTCCATCAGGTTGCAAATTCAAAATAATTTTTTTCTGCATCTAACCCAGCCAATAGTTTTGGCCTAATACCACAGTTTGGCCACTCAGCTCTGCTCGGTTACCATCCATTGTTTTTTTGTGCAAACAACTCCAGAGTTGTGAATTAGTTAACCACCAAAATGAGTGGAAAAAGGCCTGCTGCTGGTGGAAAGGGGAATAGGCGTGTTGGGAAGGGGAAAAAAGGTTGTGTCCGTGGGGTAGGTGTTAAAGCAACAGTAACATCTGCAGAAGAAAGACCATCTTCCAGCCAAACTAAAATGTCTACTTCTTTTAGCGGACAATGTGATAAGATCCCTTTCTTACGGCCACGCCAATCGCTACAAATTCCAGATGAGGCACAAAAACAGCAGGTGCTTCAACGGATATCAAGTGCTCCTTTAAGTGGGCTCTCCTCCACATCAACTTCAACATCACAAATACTCCAGTCCTCAAAGGTGTCACCCAAATCGCACTTGCTTCCTCACAGCTCCCAAATCTCCAGCTGCCCGTCTGAGTATGAGGTAGAACAGATGGTTGAGTCTGCAGAGCTGTTTACTCATACTATAGCCTGGGAATCAGAGGTCGACTCCAGCGCTTCTGTGAATCCAGACGAGGAAATGATCTGCACTGATGCCCAGAATCTTTATGAGTCGGATCCAGGACCAGACGCAGAAGGTTCTGACCATAATGTAGACCCTCATTCCCAAACTGTAACTCCTGTTGGTGGAGACAATGAGGAAGACGATGATAAGACTCAAATACCTGATTGGAGCGACAACTTTAGTTTTTTGTCAGGGCAGGAACAGGTTGGCTCTGAGGACGACGGGTGTGATAACGCACAGGGTGATGATGATGAGGTCGGAGATCCCACTTACTGTCAACCCACAGTCAGCCAAGAGATGAGGTCAGCAGAGGAGGTGGAGGAAGATGCTAGTGACGAAGAGGTCAGGTTGCGCCTTCCTGGACAGAGACGTAGTACTGGAAGCACGTCAACAACTGCATCCTCAAACACAACTCTGCCTCTCACCACAAGTCGTGGTGGCTCTTCAGGTCGCATGGGTGCTAAGCCTTGCATAGCCTGGGCATTTTTTCAGATCAATAAAGATGACCCAACTCGTGTTATCTGTAACATTTGTCAGCAAAAGCTAAGTAGAGGCCAAAAAATACATAGTTTGAGTACTTCATGCATGAACCGGCACATGGACATGAAGCATAAGTTGCAGTGGGAAGCTCAGTGTGCTACAATGCGGCCTAGCCGGCCGGGCCAATCACCGTCTGCCATATCTTGTGCATCCGCGGCCTCTTCATCCTCTGTGACTGGGGGGACAGCAGTCACACCTGTTTTGGGGCGCAGACCTGCCACCTCTTTACCCGCAACAGCCAGCGTGATTGGCAGGTCATCATTTTCTTTGGAGGTGGTAACACCAGCTGGTGTTGAGCGCTGTCCGACATCGATAGCACCACCTTTGGATCAAGGCAACCTAACATGTCCGCCTGCATCTTCCTCACAGACCGGCAGTTTGCCGGGGACACCCTTATCAACCCCGTCTAAGCACAATAGCCAGCCCTCGGTCCCTCAGATGTGGACAAGTAAAAGACCATTTCCTCCTAGCCATGAGAAAGCTAAGAGGTTGAATTTCACCATCTGCAAGCTCTTGGCTACAGAAATGCTGCCTTTCCGCCTGGTGGACACAGAGGATTTTCGAGACCTTATGTCCGTCACAGTGCCCCAGTACCAGATGCCCAGTCGGCATTACTTCTCAAAGAAAGGTGTGCCTGCGCTCCACCAGCATGTCGCACACAACATCACCGCTTCTTTGAGAAACTCTGTGTGTGACAGGGTGCATTTCACCACAGACACTTGGACGAGTAGGCATGGACAGGGGCGTTACATGTCGCTGACTGGGCACTGGGTAACTATGGTGACAGCAGGACAAGGGGCTGCTGTCAAAGTCTTGCCGTCCCCACGAGTTGTGCGTCAATCCTTTTTATGTCAAAGTTCCTCCACTGCTTCTGCCTCCTCAACCTCCTCTCGGTCTTCCACCTGCACCCAAAGCCTGTCTGGTCATGCCACAAGCTTTCTAACTGCACAGAAGAGATCCTGCACACCTCCTTACTATGCTGGCAGTAGGGCTCAACGTCATCAGGCGGTTTTTACATTGAAATGTCTGGGAAATGTGAGTCACACAGCTGAGGAGTTGTGGTCAGCTCTGGAGAACCAATTTCATGAATGGTTGTCTCCACTGGACCTGAAACCAGGGAAGGCCGTGTGCGACAATGCTGCAAACCTGGGTGCGGCCCTTCGCCGGGGCAATGTCACACACTTGCCTTGTATGGCTCACATGTTGAACCTGGTTGTCCAGCAATTTTTAGCCCACTATCCCAGACTAGATGGCCTTCTGCAGAGGGCACGGTCGCTGTGTGCTCACTTCCGCCGTTCGCATCCCGCAGCTGAGCGACTTACATCTCTACAGAAGTCGTTGGGCCTGCCACTTCACCGGCTAAAATGCGATGTGCCTACCCGGTGGAATTCAACTCTGCACATGTTGCAGCGACTGTGGCAGCACCGACAAGCCCTGGTGCAATACGTTCTGACGTATAGCCTGGGCCAACGAGATTCAGAGGTGGGGCAAATCACGCTGGAGGAGTGGTCTCAGATCAGGGACCTATGCACCCTTCTGCACAGTTTTGAAATGGCGACGAAGATGTTTAGTGCTGACGATGCCATTATCAGCATGACTATTCCGGTGATTTACATGCTGGAGCACATGTTAAACAGAATTCGGAGTCAGGTGGTGGCACAAGAGGAGGTGGAGGAAGTAGAGGAGGAGGAGTTGTATGCGGAAGGGCTAACATCTGCAAGGTCCAGACGGTCGGCAGCACCAAGGCGGCAGGCATGTGAAGGTGGGGGAGATGGTTTTACCAGGGCGCATGGTAGCAGCCAAACTAGTGAGGAAGGTGCAGGAGCCCAGGAAGAAGTGGAGGACGAACTGATGGAAGACTCATCAGATGAGGGAGACCTTGATCACATTTCTGTTGTGCGAGGTTGGGGGGAGAGGACAGAGGAAGGAAGCATGATTGTTACCTCGCCACCAACACAACAGGGACTTGGTGCTCCTGGATGCGCAACACACATGAGTGCCTTCTTGCTGCACTACCTGCAACATGACCCTCGAATTGTGAGAATTAGAAATAATCCTGACTACTGGGTTGCCACACTGTTAGATCCCCGGTACAAAAGTAAATTTGCAGAAATTATTCCTGCCATAGAAAGGGATGCACGCATGCAGGAGTATCAGCAGAGACTGTTGCAGAATCTTACATGTGCTTTTCCACAAAATACCAGTGGTGCACGTAGTGAATCTCACAGTTCCAACTTGCCAACCGTGGGACCGTCAAGTGTTCAGCACTCAAACCGTAACAGAACCACAGTATCTGCTGGTAACATCAATTTTGCGGAATCATTTCACCACTTTTTTAGCCCATCCTTTGCAAGGCCACAGGAGACAAGAAGTCTGACACATAGTCAACGCCTAGAGACGATGGTACAGGAGTATCAACAAGTAAACATTGAAGCCACGACTGTGTCACTGGACCCTTGCTCTTTTTGGGCTTCCAATCTGGATAAATGGCCGGAGCTAGCCACTTACGCCTTGGAGATCTTGTCATGCCCCGCAGCCAGCGTTCTGTCTGAACGTGTGTTCAGCGCTGCTGGTGGTGTGCTGACAGATAAGCGCACGCGGCTCTCCACTGATAATGTAGACAGACTCACGTTCATAAAGATGAACAAATCATGGATCCGAAACGACTTTTCTACCCCTGTGTCATAATGGGGAGAGTAAAAGCTTGATGATTGGTTAAAATCACCCTACCAACCGTTTTAAGCTTTCAAATTACTAATCATGTTTATCTGTATCTTGACTGGAAAATAATTTGGGATTTGTAGCAGTGTGCAGCACTGATCCTATTAGGCCATCTATACTAAAGCTTCACCAGATTTAAAATTAAAAATAATTTTTAGCTGCATCTAGCCCGGAAAATAATTTTGGGGCTCCGAGATGCGCAAGGCACATAAGTGCCTTCTTGCTGCACTACCTGCAGCATGACCCTCATATTGTCAGAATTCGAAGTAATCATGACTACTGGGTTGCCACACTCTTAGATCCCCCAAACTTTTCGATCAACCTTTTCATTTTAATAAAGACCAAAAAAATGGTCATTTTTGAAATTATAAGCATTAGCAGGTTGTTAGAAACTGAAATCAAACAGTTTTCAACTCAAAACTTTATTCTAGGTGATGTTACATTTTCACATAGGACCCCTTGTTCGAAAGGAGCTTCTGAACTCTCTCGTCCATTGAATTTGTCAGGTTTTGGATGGTTTCTGCTTCAATTGTTTTGCATGAGGACAGAATATCCTCCCAGAGCTGTTGCTTAGATGTGAACTGCCTCCCGCCATCATAGACACTCCTTTTAATGATGCTCCAAAGGTTCTGAATGGGTTAGAGGTCAGGGGAGCATGGGGGTCACACCATAAGTTTCTCCCCTTTTATGCCCATTTCAGCCAGAGATGCAGATGTTTTATGTGCAGCATGAGATGGTGCATTATCATGCAGAAAAATGATCTTGCTGTGAAATACACGGTTCTTCTTCTTGAACCATGGCAGGAAGTGCTGTTTGAGAAAATCCACATACATTATGGAGTTCATCTTTAGCGCCTTCAGGGATCCTAAAGGGGCCGACAATCTCTCTCCCCATGATTCCAGCCCAAAACATTACTCCACCTCCTCCTTGTTGGCGCTGTAGCCGTGTTTGCATGGGGTGTCCATCAACCAGCCATCCTCCACTCCATCCATCTGGACCATCGAGCGCTGCACGGCACTCATCCGTGAACAAAACAGTTTTGAAATCAGTCTTCATGTAATGTTTGGCCCACTGGAGCCGTTTCTGCTTGTGTGAAGTGGATAGAGGAGGTCGACAGGATGGCGCATGCACAGCTGCAAACCTCTGAAGGACCCTGCATCTTGTTGTTCGGGAGACGTTGGAGGCACAAGCAGCTTCAAAAACTTGTCTGCTGCTATGACAAGGCTTTTTTGCCGCTGCTCTTTCAACCTGACGTAATTGCCTGTAGGAAAGAGTCCTCAATTTGCCCTTATCAGCACGCACACGTGTGTACTGTGAATCAGCTACATACTTCTTGATTGCCAAGACACTTCATCCTGATCATCGCACAATGTTGATTGTAGTCATGCCTTGACCTAAACACTCCACAATTTGTTGCTTCTCAGCAGCCGACACATCCTTTTTCTTTCCCATTTTGGCAGAAAATGTAGGCTGCTTAATAATGTGAGAGAGCCTTCTTAAGTAGTCTTGCCTTTCATTGGACACACCTGCCAAACTAATTAGCACAGGTGTCTGCAATTGCTTACAGTGATATAAAGAGCCCTGACACACATCACCATCAATGAGTTTAACTGACAAACAAACAAATTCTTCCCTTATCACTCCTAAACACTTTTTGTATAATAATTTGGAACGCAGTGTACATGTGCTTTTCCACAAAACACCAGTGGTTCACGTAGTGAATCTTACAGTTCTAACTTGCCAACCGTGGTCTGTATGGAGTTGTTCAATAAAGGGCCCAAAATTAAGATAACATAGATGGGAGAGGTCTCTATGAATAGGAATTCCTAAGTATTTGATACCCTGTGAGGGCCAGGCAAAGGGAAAGTTGGACTGGATGGAATCCTATATGGATTTGGGGAGGGAGACATCGAGGGCCTCAGACTTCGCTGCATTGATTTTAAAATTTTACCATGTAACAAAGTGATCTATTTCAGCCATAACAGCATGGATGGATATATGTGATTGAGTGATATATACTAGGACATCATCAGCAAATAGAGAGCACTTGTACTCGGTGCCTCCCACCTCAATCCACCTAATATTGGGGTTATGGCGAATTGATGAGAGCAGGTGCTCCGTCACTAGGATGTATAAGAGAGGGGACAGAGGACATCACTGCCTTGTCCCATTGGTGATTGTGAAAGGTGATGAAAATGTTCTGACGCACCCCCTGGGCCTTGGGACACCCGGAGCCGGACCCTTTTTGGTGGATGCTGGTGGTTGTAGTCTTCGTGGCGGCGACCCAGTTCCGTGGCTCAGGGCGGTCAAACCAGTGGCGGAACTATTTATGTGGTTTTCATGTTTAAATGTCCGACTACGCCACCCGTGGATTGCGGTCAGAGTGAACCGCCGCTACAGGGCAGACCACTGAGGCTGGTGTTGTGGGTGCAGCAGAGCGTAGCATAACTCCCCACGGGAGGAGTATAGCCTCAGGGCAGTGTATGCGGAGGATGGGGGTGATGGTGCAGGGCAGCAGCAGTAACGACACGGAGTCAGTGATGCAGTTCAGGGCCTTTACTCACAGTTCTTATTATCCAGACCACGTCTGCAGGTAACAGCTGCCCACGTCGTACTGTGCTCACCAGGTGAGGGGCTCAGACAACTCCCAGATAACTTTGGAGCACTTCACAGGACCCCCTTTGTGTGTCCTTTGTCTGGCCCTTCTTACCAACACTTCTGTCCGGCTGCCTCGGGCCTCCTCTTGGTAAACTTGGCGCCAGTTTCCCTGACCCTATGTGGTGCCTTCCTAGCGGGTGTAGCGAGGGGCTGCGCCACATAAAATGTCAGAGCCTCCGGTTTCTAGCTGAGGGTCGTTTCCTGCCTCCACTAGTTCGGGGACCGGTCTCCCCCTTTGGCCTGACCCCTCCACGCAGGTGGATTCGGGCGTGCGGTGGCGACTCGCCCGTCCGCACCCCTGGGATCCCTTCATTCCTCGTTCCTGGAGCCTTCTCCGCTCCTCTTCCTTCCTTCTCCCTCTTCCAGGCCTGGGCCTCTGTTACTAGGCCCGCCTCCGGAGCAGAGCTCATGCAGAGCCCCTGCTCCCTGCCACTTCTGCTCAGACTTCTCTGCACTGAACTAAGATGGTGCCCACCTTTTATACTCCCTTCTCAATGCACCCAGGAACTGCTTCCTCCCTGCTCCTGCACTACAGGGTTCCCCTTCCTCAGTGTTCCCTCCCCCCACTCCAGCCAGGGACAGGGACTGTCGTGCCCATCTCAGGGGCATATTGGTCGCCCTGCCCCACGGCAATGTGGTGTAATGCATGCAGGTGTCGGGTCCTGATCCACACTCCATCCTTACCTGAGAGTGAGATATCACACCTCTGGGTGAGGTGCAATACGTCTGTAGCAACCGAGCCCTCAGGGTGCTACAGTTCCATTTATCTTCAGCCTAGGTGACGTATTGCGATACAGGGCCGTGATTTTGGCTATAAAAGGGTCCCCTAGACCCCTACCCCAAGCTTTTTAAGAGAATCATATATGGCGTGCCAGGAGACTCTATGGAATGCTTTCTCAGCATCCAACGAGAGTATCTAATTACAAATTTTTAACTGCATCTAGCCCAGGAAATACTTTGTGCCTAGTAGCAGTGTCTGCTAGTGAGCGGATTATCCCGGCTGTTAAGCAAGCTGCACCACCTGTAGTTTAGACACTTAATTTTTTCAAAGGAAATGCTTCGGGACCACGGGATACTTAGTGAAGAGCATCAGGAGGCACCCCAAGGCATAGGGGCTGGGACTGGCAGTAGGATGCCTTGCGGTGGACAGCCGAGCTCGATCCTTATAAAAGCTTTTTAACTGCAGCAGCTTTAGTGGACGCTACTGGAGCTGGAATTACCGCGGCTGCTGGCATGAGACTTGCCCTCCAATAGATCCTTGTAAATGGATTTAAAGTGTATTCATTCAAATTAGAGAGACAATTTAAATTAAAAAGCTTAGAGCTGCCTCCACCACAGGGGGGCTCGCTCGACCCACCAGCGGACAGGCACCAGTATTGGGAGAGGGGGGCTGGCCGTCAGGGTTCACCGCGGCTCTGGCACAAACCCGGCGACACGGAAGTGGCACGGGCAGGAGCGGACTGGCCGTGTCGGCTTCTCACTTTTTGGATTTTAGAAGGGCATGACATGCCTATATCTGTGTCTCCCCCTCCTTTTACTCCTCCACCTCTTTTATTTTCGCATGACTATATGTACTTTTCACTTTTCCATGTGTTAGTTATGTCTTCTGAGCAGTTTGTCAGCTTTTGGACACCTTTGAAGGTGTTTTCTATGTGTTTCTATGTGTTTTTGTTTTCCTGCCATTGGTTTTAACGGTGTTCGAAGGTGTTCGACGAACAGTTCGACGAACAGTTCGGCGAACACACGGGTGTTCGACGAACCGAACCGAACTCGAACACTACGGGGGTGGCTCAACACTAGACACAACATCATAATTTTTTTGGGTCCCCCATTTTTAATAACCAGTAAAGGCTAAGTAGACAGCTTTGAGATGATATTAATAGCCTGGGAAGCTCCATGTTTATTGCCCCCTTCCCAGGCTATTAAGAACAGCTCTCAGCTGACTTCTTTCCCTCAGCTGGTTAATAAAAATAAAGGAGACCCCACGCCATTTTTTTCATTTAATTACTGTATTTTTCAAACTATAAGACCCACTTTTTTCCTCCAAAATTTTGGAAGAAAATAGGGGGTGCGTCTTATAGTCCGAATGTTGTGGGGGTGTATAGATATGTGGGGTGAGCGGTAGCAGTGGAGGAGTGGGCACAGGAGGCAGCAGCCACCCGCTGCAGCCTACACTGTCCCCGCTGCTAAAGAAAATGAATATTCACTGCTCCCCACGCCCATGGGGCATGGGGAGTAGTGAATATTCATGCCCTTTAATAAGCGGGCACACGCGATAGCCCGGCAGCAGCAGGAGCCGCAGCGCGGCTACACTGTGTGCCGGCTATGAAGGAGAGTGAAGTCACTGCTCCCCGCGCACACAATCCCGGCGTGGGGAGCAGTGACTTCCGGCAGCTGATCTCTCCATGTGAGCCAGGCAAGGCAGTGACGCCATGCTCGACTCACATGGAGAGATCAGTGCGGGCAGACAGGACACAGCGCTGGAGGAGAGAGAAGAAAGGTGAGTATGAGTGTTTATTTTTTTTATGTGCAGCCTGATGGGAATTAGGGGGACCATGCATACTAGGATAAGGATGAGGGGGCCATACATACGAGGGTAAGGATGAGGGGGACATACATACGAGGGTAAGGATGAGGGGGCCATACATACGAGGGTAAGGATGAGGGGGCCATACATACGAGGGTAAGGATGAGGGGGCCATACATACCAGGGTAACACTGAGGGGGCCATACATAACAAGATGAAGATGAGGGGGCCATATATACCAGGATAAGGATGAGGGGTGACATGCATACCAGGATAGGGATTAGGGGTGCTATGCATACCAGGATAGAGATTAGGGGTGCCATGCATATCAGGATATGGATTAGGGGTGCCATGCATACCAGGACAGGGATGAGGGATGACATGCATATCAGGACAGGGATGAGGGGTGTCATGCATATCAGGATAGGGATTTCTGTGCCATGCATACCAGGATGGGGATGGCTGTGCCATGCATACCAGGATAGGGGTTAGGGGTGCCAAGCATTGCAGGATAGGGATGAGGGGTGCCATGCATACCAGGATAGGGATGAGGGATGCCATGCATATCAGGAGAGGGATGAGGGGTGCCATGCATACCAAGACAGGGATGAGGGGTGCCATGCATACCAGGACAGGGATGAGGGGTGCTATGCATACCAGGATAGGGATGAGGGGTGCCATGCATACCAGGATGGAGGGGTTGCATGCATACCAGGATGGAGGGATGCCAGGCATACCAGGATGGGGATGGGGACCACGTATAAAAGGAAGGGGGGGCATATATACCAGGATAGGGGATATTGTCAGAATTGGGGGATATTACCCCTATACCAGTGTCAGCAGAAGACCCCGTCCCCCTTAAAAGTGCATCATGAACACATTTTTTGCTTACTTTTTTTTTTATTTTCCCCCTCTAAAATTTAGGTGCGTCTTATGGTCCGGTGCGTCTTATAGTCCGAAAAATCTGGTATGTATTTATTATCTAAATACAAGTACAGAAAACTTCACACACACAGCACTGATTATATATATATCTCGCTGACATATTTCTTTCCTTCTATCTATCTATATCTGTTTATAAGATTGTTTAGATAGAAAACTAGATTGAAATGACATAGAGAATTACTGTATGTAATAGCTGATGTTAAAAGTGCATTGCATCTGGATTGCATATGCATGTTATACGGATGCTAGGGGAGGGAAAACCACGCTCACACGTTCAGTATTTGGTCAGTATTTTACATCAGTAATTGAAAACCAAGAGTCAGTGAGAAATGCAGAAGTGGTGCACGTGTTTTTATTATACTTTTCCTGTAATTGTTCCGCTCCTGATTTTGGCTTACAAATACTGATGTAAAATACTGACCAAATGCTGAAAGTGTGAACAAGGCCAAAAATGCTCACTCGCATAATACTCGCATGACAAACGCATGCTAGGTGAGAAAAAAAAATGCATGACACTCACCTGACACTCTCCAACTTTTCTGGCTGAGAATCTCAGCTACTTTATATATGCAGATGTGAGGAAAACCCTTAGGCTATGCTCACACTATCAGTATTTGGTCAGTATTTCACATCAGTATTTTGTAAGCTAATATCAGGAGTGGAACAATCGGAGGAAAAGTATAATAGAAACACGTGCACCACTTCAGCATTTTTTGTCCACTCCTGGTTTTGGCTTACAAATACTTATGTGAAATACTGAACAAATACTGAAAGTGTGAATGTGGCCTAAAAAGTCGCAAATCCTTAAAAATGTTGCTAGTCTTCAATACCATTGAAATATAAAAACTGACAAAATCTTACTCCAGGCATGGACTGGAGTGAGATCCGGCAAAAAAAAACAGTATTTGGGATAAAGTCACATTTTATGAGTCTGTCAATAATATTTGAATAAGCAAAGTTGTGGAGAACAAACAAAAGCAAAAAAATAAAGGAAAATAAACTTAACAAAATGGCGCAAAACTTATAGAGAATGAAGTGGAAATGCTAAAGCCAACAATAAAGAGAAAATTACTCCATAAAAGTGGAGAAACATCAATGATGAATTGGGTCCAAAGTGTAGGGAGAATGCAGCACAAATCTGACTTAGATTACCAGGCAAGCGGGAGACATAATATCAGTAGAGTTCTGTTCACATTAGTAGTAGAATCCTGTAAATGCTTTTTGCCTGCAGTCTTTTGAGAAGTTCACATATTCAAATGAGTCGTCCAAAGATAGAAAAAGGTTAGCATTGTTTCCCAGATATATAATAAATTAAAAGTAGAAAAAAAAATCCTTACACTTAGCTCATCGCTCACCTCTACAGCCGATTCGCTCCTCGCAATTACCCATTCGATCCTCATTACATCTTCTGATCACCAGCATGAGTACTGAAATCCCCCTCTGATGTTAGGTTGGGACTTTGGCATCTCATGAGGCCCAAGAAGGTTCTGTGTAATGCACTATCAAGGTGAAAGTCAGGGCTTCATGATATTGTGACCTTTCGTGTGTTTGCGCAGAACTCTCCTGTGCCTCATCGAGCTGAATGAGATGCCATGGGGAGCTAAATAAATGTATTGTCAAGCTCAATGAAAAGGAAGGCCTTGCCCTTATTTGCACAGAGCACAAAAACCTGAAACAAAAACCTAACAAGATTGAACTGGAATATAAATTGGTATGCATGCAACGTATAGGTGCAGTTCAGCACAACTGTTTTTGGTTTCAGGTTTTTGCACTCTGTGTAAATAAGGGTGTGGACATTACATTTATATAGCACCCCATGGCTGGGTGTCCAATAGTCGGGGTTTCTGTCCTGCTCAGCCCTTATTACCATTTACGTAATTTGACATATGGTAAAGTTTTAATACTAGAGGTTAGGACCATCCAGAATAGGGTCACCGTGACGTGGTGGGGTGGCTTTTACATTTTTTTATCAAAATTATGTTAATTAAGTACCCTATATTATTTTCATGATCTATTGCTATTTATCTATTTACTGCAGGCTATTTTCTCATTTTTTAAGCTTAGTCTGTTTAGTGGCCAGTGTGAACATGCACCTACATATCACATGCATACCAATGTATATTGAAGTTTTTTTGTTTAGGTTTTTTCTCTTTGTATATTAGCAAAGAAAGGTTCTGGATATCTGACTCTGATCATTAAAGGGATTGTCCAGAACTAACATATTGATGACCTATGTATTGTATGGGTTATCAATATCAGATCTGTAGGTGTTCAACACCAGGCATCTTCACCAATCAGGTGGTATGGTGCAGCCAGATGTACACAATGTGAACAGTGAGGATATGCATTTATGAATTGGAGCTGATCTGTAGGACTACTAAATGGAAACTAAACAATGTATATAGCATGTTTTTTCGGCTTTTTATGCCTTTTACATCTGACCACCACCTGAGCAGATAGCAAATTACTACTGAGGATACTGCAAGGTGTCAATTGCCCACCGATCTGATATTGATGATTGACTCTCTGGATAGATCATCAATATGTTAACTTGGGCAACCCATTAACTGAGTTTGCTGCCTCCAAATAATCTGTGATCAAGAAGGACGTCTGTCTTAGCTTATAAACTGAAACAAACAGGGAAAACAATGGGAGAACTCTGTTCCTGTCTTCTTGTGTTTGAATGGTGCAGCTAATACATGAGAAGCAAAACTTTCCGAGACAATGCAGACTTAAACTAAAATTAGACTATCTATAAAGTATAGACTTAAAATATTTTTAGTAATTTCATTAATTTTATGTTTAGAAAACACTAATGAACTTCTTCTGGCATCAGACAACCCCTCAAATCTAAATATTAAGTGTTGAAGTCTATGAGATGGAGTATTTTTCATGTGGTTTCTGGAGTGGACTAAAATTTCTGAAGGGGTACAGTTGACACCACTGCCTTGACTCTCCCAATCAATGTTCTCTTCTAAGAAAGAAAACGTCTCTAACATATGTTCTTCAACCTTATTTTTGGTATTTTTCCAAGTTTGTTAATTGCCCTAATAAAATTTCCAGAGTTGGAGCCCATGGTCCTTCATCAAAATTAAGAGTATTTATATAAAGGCTTTCTCCAATACTGCAAAGTAGATTAGATCATTTGCACCATACTGTATGTTTGCAGTAAGATAGTAAAATTGATCAGAAGTGTATACATTTATACACTAAGGGAAGGGGCCGGTTGTATGACAGCACAAAGCAGTAGTCATAGTCTTGCCCAGGAACCTTTTACATTAGGTTTATAAGATGGATCAGAATATTTTATTATTTTTGTCTGTTTTCTTTGCTTTTCCAGGATGTTACAGCTTCTAAGGCACTCAAGCATCTGACAACCTGTAGCTTACATGTGACAGACTTGAAATTGCCTATAACCAAAGATGAGTGTTTTGATCCTGCGGGAGGCAATGACCTCCTAACTCAAGTGATTATGCCTGTGTGTCCCAATCCCCAATCCATCATTTTTCTGTCTCCAAAATTCTATAATAGTATCGCAAGTTAATTTGATTGAATGTAGGTTATGTCTGTATTTGAACAACATACCCATAATAAGGAGATTTTTGTATTCTTATGTAATACTAGGTTTTAAAAAATACTGTAGTAAAATAGATGTACTCTGAGTGCATTTTCCAGGAATGCTAAGGGCTTCTATAAAAGAAATACTTCCCATTCCCCTATGATACATTTTAAAAAGGCTGTATTTATAGCCTGCTGAATACGTCTTATCCATCACTGCAAGTAGAAATCAATACACCCCATGCAGAAAGTGCTGATAGCATTGATGCACCATCTGAGTGCGTACTGGACAGACGAGAAATGGAAGGCAAAACCATGTACAACATCTATGTCTCTTTATTCTGTAATCCTGTGTGTGTAAGTTAAGCACTTTTTTCAGAGGATAGATTACGCATTTGGTGATCTGGTGCTCACCAAATCACAAACACAGAGGTATTACAATAGTATACAGTGGGTACGGAAAGTATTCAGACCCCTTTAAATTTTTCACTCTTTGTTTCATTGCAACCATTTGGTAAATTCTAAAAAGTTCCTTTTTTTTCTCATTAAAGTATACTCTGCACCCCATCTTGACAGAAAAAAAAACAGAAATGTAGAAATGTTTGCAAATTTATTAAAAAGAAAAAATGAAATATCACATGGTCATAAATATTTAGACCCTTTGCTCAGTATTGAGTAGAAGCACCCTTTTCAGCTAGTACAGCCATGAGTCTTCTTGGGAATGATGCAGCAAGTTTTTCACACCTGGATTTGGGGATCCTCTGCCATTCTTCCTTGCAGATCTTCTCCAGTTCCGTCAAGTTGGATGGTGAACGTTGGTGGACAGCCATTTTCAGGTCTCTCCAGAGATGCTCATTTGGGTTTAGGTCAGGGCTCTGGTTGGGCCAGTCAAGAATGGTAACAGAGTTGATCCAAAGCCGCTCCTTTGTTATTTTAGCTGTGTGCTTAGTTTCATTGTCTTGTTGGAACGTGAACCTTTGGCCAAGTCTGAGGTCCAGAGCACTCTGGAAGAGGTCTTCATCCAGGATATCTCTGTACTTGGCTACATTCATGTTTCCTTCAATTGCAACCAGTAGCTGAAAAACACCCCCATAGCATGATGCTGCCACCAACATGTTTCACTGTTGGTATTATATTTGGCAGGTGATGAGCAGTGCCTGGTTTTCTCCACACATACCACTTAGAATTATCACCAAAAAGTTCTATCTTCATCTCATCAGACCAGAGAATCTTATTTCTCATAGCCTTGGAGTCCTTCATGTGTTTTTGAGCAAACTATATGCGGGATTTCATATGTCTTGCACTGAGGAGAGTCTTCCATTGGGCCACTCTGCCATAAAGGCCTGACTGGTGGAGGGCTGCAGTGATAGTTGGCTTTGTAGAACTCTCTCCCATCTCCCTACTGTGTCTTTGGAGCTCAGACACAATGATCTTGGGGTTCTTCTTTACCTCTCCCACCAAGGCTCTTCTTCCACGATTGCACAGTTTGGCTGGATGGCCAGATCTAGGAAGACTTCTGGTGGTCCAAAACATCTTCCATTTAAGGATAATGGAGGCCACTGTGCTCTTAGGAACCTTGAGTAATGCAGAATTTCTTTTGTAACCTTGGCCAGATCTGTGCCTTGCCACAATTCTGTCTCTGAGCTCCTTGGGCATTTCCTTTGAGCTTATGATTCTCATGTGGTTTGACATGCACTGTGAGCTGTGAGGTCTTATATAGACAGGTGTGTGCCTTTCCAAATCAAGTCCTATCAGTTTAATTAAACACAGCTGGACTCCAATGAAGGAGTGTAACCATCTCAAGGAGGATCACTAGGAAATGGACAGCATGTGACTTAAATATGAGTATCTGAGCAAAGAGTCTGAATGCTTATGACCATGTGATATTTCAGTTTTTCTTTTTTTTAAAAATTTGCAAATTTGCAGCATCTGAAACAACGGATACTGGAAGCCTGTGCTATCATTTCTTCTACGGTGTTGCTATCCGTGTGTCAAGAGTGGGAGAAGAAGGTTGCATTGACAATCCAACACAATGGGCAGCACTTTGAACACATTTTATAAGTGGTCATAAACTTGTAAAAAACTCATGAGAGAATAAAGTTACCTTAAAACCAAGCACACCATTGTTTTTCTTATGAAATTCTCAATAAGTTAGATGTGTCACATGACCCTCTTCCCATTGAAAAAAATAAAGTTGGAACCAAAATGGCCGACTTCAAAATGGCTGCCATGGTCAACACCCATCTGGAAAAGTTTTTCCCCTCCCATATACTAATGTGCCACAAACAGGAAGTTGATATCACCAACCATTCCCATTTAATTTAGGTGCATACATAAAAATGGGCCACCCTGTACTATTGTGGTTGGGACCTGTGGTGCTGCTAAGCCAAGTATAATGAGTGTTTGTGCTGTTGAGCAGTTCAGCAGGAGTAATCGGCTTACTGCTACAGCCAAAGGGGCAGCATCACTTCCTACTTAACCTACTAAAAGAAGCACTCCCATTAATTTTTTTACTCATTAAATGTGTACATATGTGCATGTAATGTAGTGTGAGTGCATTGATATACTCTCTCTGGTGTACAGCGCCGTTCTGCTTCTGTTCTCAGTGACGTCACCACAATTGTGAGTAGCCTATGCTATGTGCATGAGCCGGAAGTCTTTTTTACAATGAAAGCCTATGGAGCCTAGCTCTGATGCTCTATAAACTTACATTCTAAAAGACACTTCTGGGTCTGGGGCGCAGTGTGACCTGCAGAGTCTGCAGAGGGGCGACATCACTGAGAAAAGGTGCAGAATGCAGCACAAACACCTATTCTACTTGGCTTATCAGCACCACAGGTCCCAGCCACAATAGTATTCTTGGCTGAAGAGCATCTGTGTTGCCCATAGATACAGAACTGGTCATGATATCTGCTCCATTTCAAGTGCAGCCTGCAGAGTGAATATGGTGGTGCCATGCAACAGAGGCAGATATCACTTAATGTACTTTTTAGAAATTAATGAACACAAATAATCTTATGAGCCGGTTTGTAAAGAAACAACTGCCAGTCGTTAAGAAGCTGACATACAAGGTGCTGGAGTTAAGTACAGAAAACTATAATCCATTGCATACAAATTTGCTTTTCATTGTCAGCAAAACATTGTCTATCCAAATCTTCACATTTCTAGAATCCTTCAATAATCCCCAAATGTAAAACTGTTAATTAACTTGGTATAAAATGTATCAGCAAAAAATCCAATTATTATACCATGAAACTATGAGATGTTTTGACACCATGGTGGGCTGATATTAAATAGGATTTGCATCACAAATCCGCTGTACTCACTGTTAAGAGGCCAATAATTTGGTCCATGGTGCTGAATGTCCCTACTGAAAAATATAGAGTTTCCACAACATTCTTTATACCGGTGAAATGTCTAGGATTCTGCCTTCTACCATTGCTACTTCTAAGTGGATGACCAGAACTATTTTTTTCTTGTATTTTTGGGATGTATGCAGAATAAAAATTAACTATTTTGAGAGTTCTAATGTTTAATTAGTTTAACTTCATTTAAATGAGGGAATGTTTCATTTTTTTCAATTTCAGCTTGAAGTCACGCTATCTGTCTTTAGCACCTATGGTGCCCAAAAATAAAAAGTCCGTAAAGGGGTTGTCCACTACTCGGACAACCCCTTCTTCAACTAAATGTTTGGCCTTGATAAAATAAAAAACCTATACTCATCTCCCATGCCAGCTCCATTCCAGCGATGTTGGCACTCGAGGTCCCCGGGCTCTGGTGCAGTGGCATGACACATGGTGCCCGGCGCCCAATCAGTGCTGGCGTCACTGTCTCCGCCTTCGGACATTTTGAACATGAAGGGAAAGTCCGGTCTGCAGCTGATCTCTTACTACCTCTTCATGTTCAATTTTGTACAAAGGCTGGGACAGTGACGTCAGCACTGACTGGGTGCCGGGCATCACATGTCATTCCACCGCACCAGAGCCCCGGGGATATGAATGCTGACACCGCTGGAATGACACCAGAATGGGAGGTTAGTATAGTTTTTTTTTATTTTATCGAGGCCAAGCATATAGTTCAAGAAGGGGTTTGTCCTAGTAATGGACAAGCCTTTTAAAGTGTCCATGGATATAAACAATCCCAAACCTCTGGGGCTCATTGCTACACATCAATCAGTCACATTTCAAATTACAAACCTAATATTGTGCCACTAAAACAGTTCTGACAAATGGAAAGATTGTCTCTAAAAAACCTCTGAAGGTGTGGTATCTGGCACTAATATGTTAGCTCAGAACTTAAACATGTAAAATATAACCACTCTTTCAGAAAAGTATTGTTAAAAGTTTTGCAAACACTCAGTTACATTTTGAGTTGGTAAATTTCAAAGAAGACCTCCGTAAATTGTGCTTGGTTTTCAGCATTTCAAAAATGCTGAATTGAACTGAGATCTGGAAAATTTGGATGCCAATCAGAAACCTGGAACTCTTTGTCATGGCCTTCAAACATTTCCTAAGTAACGTTTGCAGTGTGGCAGGATGCATTATCCTGCTAAAAAGACCACTCTCATTAGGAAATACTGCTGCCAAAAAGGGATGTACTCGATCTGCCACAAGGTTTAGCGGCTTTGGTAGGTTGTACATCTCAAAATAATATGAATGCAAAAAGGTTTCACAACAGAACATTACTTAAAACATCTCACTGCCTCCCCCAGCCAGACTTTTTTTCATAATTAGTCTGACCAATCTACTCAAAAAACAATCTACATACATCCAGCCATACACATAATGTAAAAGAAAATGTGATTGATCAAACCAGTCCACCTTCATCTGTTGCTTCATAGTCCAATTCTGATGATGTGCCCATTGTAGACCAGTTTTGTGATATTTTTTTATCATAGCCACCAGTATCTTTTGCAGTAATTTGTGATATAAAAGCTTTTACGCAGGATCAAACCTGATAGGCTAGTCTTTGCTCTCCACTCCCATCAATGAACCTTGTGGTGCTCTTTGGATCACTTTTAGATAGTATTAGCCACTGCATAATGGGAACATCCCAAGAGACCTGTCATTTAGAGATGTTCTGGGCTAGTCATCTAGCACATTATTTCCCTAGTCAAGCACTGGTTACTAGTCAAGCTTACTCGTATTAATTTTTCCTGAATGATTTTTTTCGCTGACTAATGTATTTCATCCCTTGACATGTGCTATTATCAAAATGAATTAAATGCCTATCACTTCACTACCACCAGTGAAGGACTCTCATTTCTAAAAAAACTGTATTGACCAATGTAAGTGCCAACTTCCATTGATCTGAATGACAAATTCTGGACAAAAAAGGGGTTCCTATTTTGCCCTTTTCTATTGAATGTAAGAAATAAACTAGGCTATTTTGCCGTAGCCTAGTTAATTTATTACATTTTATATTAACCCTGTGGTGGTCAGGGACATCTTTTTGTGACAGGGAACCTGTAAGGTACTCTCAGTTAGCGCCAGTGTTATTCATTTATTTTATCTTTTCTATTAAACCCTTTCTCTCCTACTAGCCCATTGTATACTTGGTGAATGTTTATGATACATAACCAAAGTTGATCTCCATGGTCTTGCCATGAGCAACATGGTCTTCCTTTCTTCGATATTATAAAAATGGTGGAAGTACTTATTTTTCATGGGCTACTGGGTTTTTACTCCCGAATTGAGAAGGACAAAATTATCTTAAGTCTTCAGAAGTGCAATGGGTGGTGCTTTTATTAATACACCCTCTATTAAAAATTAATATTTCGAGTCTGAGAACTTGCAGACATCATCATATTAAAATTCTGTCATTGCTCGACTTATACTATTTATTTTTGCATTGTGTCTTATATGACATATGTGGAATATTTCCAGTGTTAGTGAACAGAAGTGTTTACTTCCACACTGTTTGACATGTGCTCATGGCTGCAATATCCTTGTAATTAAATGAGTTAAGTTCAAGTATGGTGTTAATTTGTTCAGAGATGTCAAATAACTCAGGATTTTCATATGATTAGTTCCAATCTAAGTATATGAAGTAAAAGCAGTTAATATATTTAATGGTGTGAATATGCATATGCCTCAGCAAAAATATTTCAAACCACATCTGAATGTGGAGTGAAAATATTACAGTCATTATTATGTGCAATTATGAATGACAAGGGTATGAAGTTTTAAAGTTTTACTGTGTTATCATGAATTTGCTTATCACTAGGATATGCCATAACTTGGTCGGTCAGGATCACCAAGATAATGAAGGCAACTTTGGCTTTTTTCTTCAGCATTGCTGGCCACCCACTGTGCAGGGAACACAACTTCATTTAGTCAAATAAGGTTAAATAAGGTACCTTAATTTTGTGGACCAGAATGTGTAGCCAAAAGTGATCACTTATTATCATGGAAATAGCCCTACAAGTTATTTTTGCTGGTGATAAACTTGTCAGTAGTACTACATGCAGTTGTGATGATCAAAATCACTTTAAAAATAATCTCCATCTATTAAAGGTCTTTCTTTCATGAAGACAATTTCTTTAACAGAGGACGGGTGGCTTCCCAAATTGGAGAAGCCACTCTTTGAACCAAAGTGGGCTCCTAAGAAATTCACCTATGCATTTGGAAACTGAACAAATTCCAAATTATCTTTCTCACTAAAAGGTAAAATAAATTACCTTGATTATCTTGTCACAATAGCAACTGTCAAGGTATAGGATGTTTTGTATTTGCCAGCAAATGAACATTCACAAATCAAAAATGGCCAAGAGTAAGGAACTGATCAATGATAACAATGGCCAAGTTGCAATGACTGGGTTTGAATGTCTATAAAATAGCAGTTCTGGGAATAGCTTCACAATGGAACTGCACAGGAGAATCTAGAACCACTGTGAAATGTTTACTTTTCCATGGGCATGTTCTTCCAAAGCGTTTTCCTATCATACACATTTACCACTTTTCCACCTACAGTTGTGCTCAAAAGTTTACATACCCCGGCAGAATTTTTTCCTTTCTTGGCCTTGTTTCAGAGAATATGGATGATAACAAAAAAACTTTTTCTCCACTCATGGTTATTGGTTGGGTGAAGTCATTTATTGTCAAACTACTGTGTTTTCCCTTTTTAAATCTTAATGACAACCAAAAACATCCAAACCACCCTGATCAAAAGTTCACATACCCCAGTTCTTAATACCGTGTATTGCCCCCTCTAACATCAATGACAGCTTGAAGTCTTTTGTGGTAGTTGTGGATTAGGTTCTTTATTTCCTCTGATGGTAAAGCTGCCCATTCTTCTTGGGATAAAGCCTCAAATTCTGCAAATTCCTGGGCTGTCTAGCATGAACTGCGCGCTTGAGATCTCCTAAGAGGGGCTCAATGATATTGCGGTCAGGAGACTGAGATGGCCACTCCAGAACTTCCACTTTGTTCTGCTGTAGCAAATGACAGATCGACTTGGCCTTGTGTTTTGGATCGTTGTCATGTTGGAACGTCCAAGTACGTCCCATGGGCAGCTTCCGGGCTGATGAGTGCATATTTGCCTCCAGTATTTGCTGATAATGTGCTGCATTCATCTTTCCTTTAACTTTTACCAAGTTTTCTGAGCCTTTGTAGCTCACACATCCCCAAAACATCAGCGATCCATCTCCGTTCTTTATTGTAAGAATGGTTTTAAGTTCATCATAGGCTTTGTTGACCTCTCTCCAAATGTAACATTTATGGTTGTGGCCAAGAAGTTAAATTTTGGTCTCATCACTCCAAATTACCTTGTTCCAGAAGTTTTCAGGCTTGTCTCTGTGCTGTTTGGCGTATTGTAAGCAAGATGCTTTGTGGCATTTGCGCAGTAATGGCTTACTTCTGGCGACTCGGCCATGCAGCCCCTTTTTCTGCAAGTGCCTCCTTATTGTGCATCTTGAAACAGCCACACCGCTAGTTTTGAGAGAGTCCTGAATTTCAGCTGATGTTATTTTGAGCACAACTGTATCTCCAATTGTTAGGATCAGTAGAATGGGGATCCTGATTTGCCTGATCTTCCTTTCTGACACTGTGTTGTGTCTACAAAAAAGCAGACCTGTGAGCTCCACAATGGTATAGCACAGGAGGACCATGTGATTCTAAGCTCCCTGGCATTGATGCATAGTAAAGGAGCACAACTGAATGCTATATAAGTGTCCATGTGGCAAGGAAAAGAATATCTCACCTTGTCGGTTCTTGGCACTGAAATGACACCATTCTGGACACTTCAATGGTCAATTAAAAAGAAGGAGTCAGCCATAGCAGCTAGCTACTATTGTTTTTTTTTGCATGCATTTAGAAATGTGTTTGTCACTAAGACTGATGACTAACACGACTGATACATTATAGGCAAATTAAAGTCATAAAACAGAGTAAATTGCTCCAAGAGCCAGTAAAACATAGTAGGGGGCAGGCACAATGGGCAATTGATGCACAATTTAATGATTCACTTACAGTATGCCATTGTGAATACTTATACTTTCAAATGTTTACAGAATAAACAAGATCAAGATGTTACAAAAGATCTTAAAATATCTGCAAACCCTAAAGTAATGGATAGTTTACAGATCTATGATGTGGTAAATGTCCTGTGGTAAAGTGATTTGCAGATAATCTTACTATATTATCATGAGAAATTATAAAAATTTATATCACTAGTGCAACACACAGGCAATCCCTGCATGTGTTGCAGTTGTCTAACAGCAGCAAGGCATAAAGTCGCGGCGACGCAAACATATTTTCTGAGCACGCCGAAGATACTCTGTTAGCACCCGAGTGTTTATTATACTTTGGGTCCAATTTGTGAAAACTTTGAAAGGTCGCATCTTTTTGGCTGAAGTGGCGGCTGTACTAAAATTATGTGACTTTTGGTGCTTTCATGCTATTTTTGCCCAGCTCTGACAGAGTGGGGAGAGCTTGAGTAGTCCGGTGGACAAGGCAACTGCTGCTCATCCAATTCATAACTAGCGACGGTGTTTGCCACGCCACAAAATCTTACTCCAATGTAGACTGAAGTTGGATTTGTGGTGAGGCGCACACAGAGGTGCATGACACTCATGCATTGCTCCTGATACCTCTTCATGAAGAGTGTCTGACTTTAGCCCATCTACTCATCAAGACTAGATTGAACAACACCTGTCGTAATGTACTGGGCCCTTTGTGTGTAGATTTGCCACTTTTTATGCTGAAAATCTCTACATGCTTAATGGGGTTCTCCGGTAAAAACAAGTCATTGATAGCTTATTGATCAGCGTGTATCTGATTGCAAGAACACTACCGTATGGCAGAATGGCGAAATTTTATCCCCTCATGGGTCATTTTTATCCCAATTAGAATGGAGTGGCAGTGCACATCTCCAACTGCTGCTCCATTTATTCTCAATGCGGCTACCAGAAAATGGAGAGTGTAGCACTTAGCAGCCCCATTGGGAATGATTGAAGCTGCCGTTGAACAAGGTTCATAGGGCCCTTTCTTTCTGATCGATGGGGGTCCTAACAGTTGGGCCTCTCACCGATCAATACATTTTCACCTATCCTTTGTATAGGTCATAACTTGTTTTTCCAGAGATCCCCTTTAATACTTCTTACAGCTAGCAGAGAGCTAGAATTGAGTCCAGTCTACACAATCCGATGAGAACCATCAGCAATACAAATTTCTTTCTAGCGCTGAAGAAATGCTACAATGTATTTATGTGAGACATATTAGTGATCTATGGATTTTTCAGCTCAGTATATAAATAAAAATGTTATAATTTATTGAAAGCAAACAATCTTGCACATAGCAAGAAATTGTAGACATTTGCAGAAAAGCTCAAGATTCATTCTAATAATGATGGCCTGGTAAAAATAAAAAAAATGTACTGACACAGTGTATCGTGCTTTGGGAGATTTTTATACAGTAGAGCACAGGTGCAACATTGGATGCAGTATCATTGATTTTGTGCCAATAGATGTTGTAATGCTGTCACAATCAGTTTAGTAACCAGGAAATTTGTATCAAACTTCATTTAACAGCTATTAAATTTTCTCTACATCAAGCAAGGGTGCCTGTACAAGTTGTCAGCAAGCTGTGAAGTTATGGCAGATTTCTTTATCTCTAAAACACACAAAAATGTTTTACAACTAAAGGATACACAGGGCCCACGCAAACATCCATCTATGTAGGCGGATGAAAGAAGAATTGAATGCACTCCCCAGTCTGTTATATAATATAATGTCACAGTTTTTCTGAAAAATATGAATGTGTGACATGAATTATTGCAAACTACTAGATTTGGTATCTGAAGACCTCAGGGAAACATATTATTCCCTCTATTTTAGTATCCTGGCATCAAAATGTTGAAAAATGTAGTGATACTTTATGGCAAAAATTTTTTTTAACCATTTGCTTTTTTGCAATGGTGCCCAAACTTTTCTAAAAGTAAATGGGGTTCAGTAAAATATAGCCATGACCAATTGCACATGAGAAATTTACTTTAAGACATATAATGTAAACTGTAGCTGACATAAATTTTATTTTCTGGTGCAAGAACAGACCGAAAAGATGTGTGCGATTATTAATAAATTTGGTGCATTTTATTCCAGAGGGCTTTCGGTTCAAGACTGGTTTCTGAATTACCAGTTTTAATAACTGCCTTCCCTTTGCCTCTGTGAGTTACTTCTACATCCATGTAATGTGATAAATAAGTAAAAAGCTAGTTTTTCCTGGTCTACAGAATCTTAGCTAGATCGATCGTCATGGAGAAGAGCCCACAAAACTTTTCATGCAGTTTTCATTTTATGTGTATGTCTGCCTCTGTGCACTGTGGCTGGTATTATCTTATTTTAGCATTGAACATAAGGTTTTCATGTTTCTTTATGGTACTTTTTATGTCAGTTGCTTATATACATATATATATATATATATATATATATGTTTAACCTAAGTGTCACATGGTCTGTCAGTATATACACCTCTTCTGAAAGGCCACAGAGACTGCAACACCATTAAACAAGAGGCACCACTAATCAAACAACACCATGAAGACAGATTTCCAAACAAGTCAGGGACAAAGTTGTTGAGATGTACAAGTCAGTGTTGGGTTATAAAAAAATCCCAATCTCTGATGATCCCCCGGAGCACCATCAAATCCATTATCATCAAATAGAAATAACATGGTACCACAACAAACCAGCCAACAGAGGGCCGCCCACCAAAATGTCTCCATCTTCTCCATTGTGTCAGTGTGGAGAAATGAAACAGCACACAGATGTCATCCGAATGCAGTCCTATGATTTGCACAAACTCATTGACTTGTATGGCTGAGTGTGATTCGATAATCGGATCAAATTCAGACATGCTGTGATTTTTTTGGTGCGCAGCCTCATAGAATAACATTGGTCCGAGTGCGATCCGATGTTTTGTCGGATCACACTTGGATGGGAAATACGGTGGGGTAAATTCGCCCTTATAGAGGTATTCATATTCATGCTGAATCCTCCATAATCGGTAATATGTTATATATTTTATGAATTTTATTTGTTGAAATTGTTTATTTTTTTTAATTAGGAAAATTACCAGTAATTATACTATGGCCAACTGCTTTTCAAGCATAACTGTTATTAATTGATCAAGCCAATATTGAGCTAATGACAATGCATTCATCCATTTAATAGGAAAGGCAACATTAACAATTTTTTTGTGTGCTATAATATGGAGCTCGTTTTTTTTTCTCAGGAGTTCTTAGATTTTACCTACTTTGTAGATTGTAAATTATAAACAGTACTTTTTATTGCCTTATTGTTGGGTTTATCCTTTTCAAACTATGAAGTCTATTGGGTTTGATCACTTTGGAAAAAAAAGTCAATAGTTGACATAATATTATTATTATAATTATCATCATAATTATTATGAAAATTAGAGTTGCTCCACCTCTCGATTGGGCCGAGTACATTGTGCATAAAGTAAATGTTTATGTGAACTGTATTAAAATTGCATTGTCACAATTTATTACAACTTGTATCACTTGTCTGCAGTTCTTCAATATATCCACATGGTTGCCCACAGCTGACATTTTTTCATTAAGTCATAAAAGCTTTTCTGTAGATCTAGACTGTAATCTACTGCAGAACTATAGGCAATTTTGCATGATTAGAGGCTTTTAGAATTAACTGCACATGTAAGTCTGGATTTTACCTTGTGATAACTGAGAATAAAGAAAGATGGATTTATATAGTAGGTAGGAGGGGGATAAAAAATAGAAAGAGAGAAGGATAGTAAAAGAGGAAAAAATCTTCCTTTTAAGTTCTGTCTCAGCCATATCTGTATAATGCACCATTTTTACCCATATTTATAATTTGCCAGCCTATTAGTGAAAGAAGCTGTAATTCTGCCTTCATAGCATAGTCAGCATATCTTTCCCTATAATGCTATGCTTTTATATATAAGCATAATGCTCTCTTTTGGCATGGACAATTTTCAAGGAAATTCAGTGAAATAGCTTTATATCTGCAATAATGGAACTCGATGGGCATGAGATTATAAAATTGGGAAGTATCAAACCATTTCAAGCTCCATCATCATACCTAACAATTTTAGCCCCCATCCAGAAAAACGGAATGGGAGATAATAAACTCTGATAGTATAGGAATTATGTGTACTTCATGATAGGAAAATTAGTTTTACTAATAAAGTTCATGATATTTTCAGAATGTAGAAATGCAAAATATCTCACCTCTACAAAGTAGCATTTCTGTGATCTGTGGGGATAAAACATAAAGACTGTTCAAACCTTTGAAACCATTAATTTTTATTAATATCCTTATACATTTAAACCAAAAACTGATGCAACTTTACTAAAAGTGTTTGTGTAGAGATTTCACTGTTTGTTTGCTGCCACCTTGGAGGTTTATAGCCATCGTAGTAGTTGTAGAAACAAACCGGTAGGACATTTCTATCAAGACCAATTACAGAGTTGTAGACCTGTGAAATTATAAAAGGAAAACAGCAATTCATAGGGCATTACCATTATGCAGAAGGGTAACGGCTTCACCTAGATTTTCGATGGACTCCCTGGTTTTTTATTGCTCACCTTGTGGAGCTGAGACATCTTAAGAAAGTGGAAGCTGTATTGTGCAATCAAGCTAAATATTCAAATAAGAAGCCGATATCTTCTTCTTTTTTTGCTGCCTTTCCCACCATGAGCATTTACAAGAGTAACAATTATCATTTACTGTCGGGCAAATATAGCAGCAAGATAATATGGTTCCATTTCCGCAATATTTGTGGTTCAGTTATAGCAATAAATAAAAGTTGTATGTTTTATGCTTTTCATATAATTATGCATTGCTTAAAAATGAGAAAGAAAGTGTATACATTTATATTCATTAGAGGTGAGAGAATCAATTTGCTTTTGAGTTGAATTGCCTAAAATTTGCTGTTTCGCGTGAATTCAAACATTTTGAGATTCGATTCGCAATTTGCAAAAAAAATCTTGCCCGGAACAATTTTGAAGCATCAGAGAGCAGGCAAACATAATTTTGCGTTACCATGTAGGTCTCCCCACAATGCCTGGCAGTTATGACATCTAGTGGATTATCTGACCTTGTACAGTCGTGGACACCACAGATCAGTTGTTCTCAGTGGGGCACATTGAGTACCGCAGAGTCATTTTCCATATCCAGAGTCATTACGTAAGTCTTTCTAAGCTCTTATGGTCAGTGGGTTCCTCTCTCTCGCCTATAAAGTGTACGCACTTATGGTCAACGGGGTTTCTACTCTCTCTCCTCTCCCCCACGTTTATTTTTTGAACAAACAAGCTTTCCAGTATTGAAGTGCAAATTTATTCCATGCAAATTACATTGTTTGGGAAAATTCATCAAAGTTGATGAATTTGAGTTTTAAATGTACTGCTCATCTCGAATATTCACGATGGTGTTTTGGTGTTTTGACTTATAACATAAGATCAACTTTTATTCATATATGAAAAAAGGCATCAAACTGTAGATCATCCAATAATGTGCCAGGCAGCTTTCCCCAAAGGTCAAGTATAAGTATTCTAAAAATTATGTAAAAGTATATCTATAAGTCAAAACACTATCATGAAAATAAATCTAAAAATCTAAGTCTATTTTATTTATATTTTCAAACAATATATGTATAAATTATGATATGAAAATATATATGTATTTCTTTCTAATTGTATGCTTTATTGTCCTGAGGAAAGGCACCCCAGAAAAATACTGAATCGATATAAATAAAGCACAATTTTAAATATAAATAAAGCACGATTTTAAATGAAAATAATCTTAGGCTCATTCCCCCTAACTGAGCAATGCGGCATGACAATCCCTATTATCCCCTGCCTATTGTACATTATATTGTCGAGTTTTGTCATAGACAAAACTTTAACAAAACTTATTTTTGTAAAAGCGGACATAGCACTAACTGACATTGATCGATATCAGGTGTTTTTTGTATAGACATAATATGGTTTTACTCAAGTTTTGAGTTGTATGGAATCATAACATAGTTATCCATATCAACAAGTTGTATGTATTTATATTAGATATATATCAAAAGATACTGTTTATTTTAAGTGCATAATTCCTTTAAGGGTAAAACTATTTATTTTACTTAGGTGTTAAAATGCACTTATGGAATTAATTGGCAACTATCTTCATCTAAGACGTAAATTAAAAATGTAAAATAAAAAAATATATATTTATTTCTTTGTTTTTGGGGTGGTGGTTACTAGTGATGAGCGAACATGCTCGCTACTGCTCGTTGCTCGCCTGAGCTTCTCACTGCTCGAGATGCTCGGCGCTCGCCGAGTATTTCCGGGTTGCTCGGGCGGGAACTCGGGTCCCCTCCCTGCATTTTTGGCGCTCTTTAGAGAACAAATGAACATGCAGGGATTGCCTGCCATGCACTGTAATGCCGTAGCCATGCTGGTTGTGGGCATTACAGTGATTGGCTGGCCACACAGTGTCATCAGGTCTATATCAGACCTGGCGCCGCCATGCTCGTCACAGTCACTCCGGATCAGACAGTGTAGGGAGAGCTGTTGCGGTGTCAGGGAGAGATTTGATCGTGTATTAGGTAGTGTAGGGAGAAAAACCATACATTACACATATCCATCTTGATAAACAGTCCTTCTGAAGACTAATCCATCTGCCGAGATATCAGGCAGGCAGGGTGTATAGGCAGGCGATGTATATAGCAGACTGCAGTGCATATAGCACAAGAGGCTCCATTCCAATTCTGCCTTCTGTTGCTGTTAGATATTTCTATACGAAGGCCCAGGTCTCAGGGGCCAGGAATACTTTTCTTTGGATCTTAATCCTCATTATTTGCTTAAAAAGCAATCCAGAGAATACCGTTTTTCTGCGCCATTTGCTTGTTTTGGGAGAGGTGCTGCTGCGTCAGGGACAGATTTGCTTGTGTATTAGGTAGTGTAGGGAGAAAAACCGTACATTAAACATATCCATCTTAACAAACAGTCCTTCTGAGGACTAATCTATCTGCAGAGAAATCAGGCAGGAAGGGTGTATAGGCAGGCAGTGTATATAGCAGACTCCAGTGCACATAGCACAAGAGGCTTCTTTCCAATTCTGCCTTCTGCTGCTGTTAGATATTTCTATACAAAGGCCCAGGTCTCAGGGGCCAGGAATACTTTTCTTTGGATCTTAATCCTCACTATTTGCTTAAAAAGCAATCCAGAGAACACAATTTTTTCTGCGCCATTTGCTTGTTGGCACTGCAGAATACAGCCAGGTCCTTTACATATTAGAGCACTGGAAATCCAGCTATTCAAAACTTTCTTTTCTCCGTCAAACGGATCACATATACGTTGTCAGAAAATACTGCCATTTCTGGCCTCCATTAAAAATTTCCTTCAGTGTGTCATGGAAGCAATTCACTGCAGTTTGCTGTTCAAACTACTAACCTACAGGCCAGGTATTTAAAACTCTGTTTTCTCTATCACACGGATCACATATAAGTTCGCTCCAAACTCAGTCATTTGTAGTGAGCGTGGAAGATACTGTCCTCCATTTAAAATAGGCAAGGCAGGTGGCAAGGGACAGGGAACTGGACGTGATGATAAAGGTGCAGGCAGAGGCCGAGGACAAGGCAGTGGGCAAGCAAAAAATGGTAACACAACAAACACCCACATATTCTCACCTGACCTTCCTGTCCCAATTTCTAGGGGACCGCAGCACACCACCTTTGAACCCAGAGCAGTGTCAAAAGGTTGTTGGTTGGTTAGCGGATAATGCTTCCAGTCACTTAGCAACCACCATCACCACCCTGTCTTCCATACGGTCAAGTCTCAGTAGCCATGAGTCTGGACCGCATATTCCTCACCCTGATCCTCCTTCCTCCCTCCATACTGAGCACCCAGAGACAACTGATCCCACACTTGGACACTCTGAAGAGCTGTTCACCTTTCCAGTTATAGATTCGGGCCTCTCGCCCGGTCCACTTGAAGCGGGGTAAGAGGAGTTCGCGTGTAGCGATGCTCAATTATTTGAGCAGCCACGGTCACACGAAGGTGACGGTGGGAAAGTGTCACAAGAGGTGGACGATGATGAGACACAATTGCCAGAAAGTCAGGAGGAGGACCAGGGTGCGGAAGTGGAAGACGAGGTGGTGGATAATATAGTAACTGACCAAACCTGGCAGGAGGACATGCAGAGCGAGGACAGCAGCACACAGGGGAAGGGAGGCAGAGCACCCCAACAGGCAGTACGAAGCAGTGTGCTGGCTGCAGATAGAAGGCAGGCAACTGTTCCCCATAACTAGTGTTGAGCCACCCCCGTAGTGTTCGAGTTCGGTTCGTCGAACATCCGTGTGTTCGCC
Source organism: Phyllobates terribilis (assembly GCF_046119375.1). NCBI lineage: Eukaryota > Metazoa > Chordata > Amphibia > Anura > Dendrobatidae > Phyllobates > Phyllobates terribilis. Next base: position 899,002,916 of record NW_027362762.1, read on the forward strand.
GAACTGTTCGTCGAACTGTTCGTCGAACACCTTCGAACACTGTTAAAACCAATGGCAGGCAAACAAAAACACATAGAAACACATAGAAAACACCTTCAAAGGTGTCCAAAAGCTGACAAACTGCTCAGAAGACACAACTAACACATGGAAAAGTGACAAGTACATATAGTCATGCGAAAAGAAAAGAGGTGGAGGAGTAAAAGGAGGGGGAGACACAGATATAGGCATGTCATGCCCTTCTAAAATCCAAAAAGTGAGAAGCCGAGACGGCCAGTCCGCTCCTGCCCGTGCCACCTCCGTGTCGCCGGGTTTGTGCCAGAGCCGCGGTGAACCCTGACGGCCAGCCCCCCTCTCCCAATACTGGTGCCTGTCCGCTGGTGGGTCGAGAGAGCCCCCCTGTGGTGGAGGCAGCTCTAAGCTTTTTAATTTAAATTGTCCCTCTAATTTGAATGAATACACTTTAAATCCATTTACAAGGATCTATTGGAGGGCAAGTCTCATGCCAGCAGCCGCGTAATTCCAGCTCCAGTAGCGTCCACTAAAGCTGCTGCAGTTAAAAAGCTTTTATAAGGATCGAGCTCGGCTGTCCACCGCAAGGCATCCTAGTGCCAGTCCCAGCCCCTATGCCTTGGGGTGCCTCCTGATGCTCTTCACTAAGTATCCCGTGGTCCCGAAGCATTTCCTTTGAAAAAATTAAGTGTCCAAACTACAGGTGGTGTAGCTTGCTTAACAGCCGGGATAATCCGCTGACTAGCAGACACTGCTACTAGGCACAAAGTATTTCCTGGGCTAGATGCAGTTAAAAATTTGTAAGTAGATACTCTCGTTGGATGCTGAGAAAGCATTCCATAGAGTCTCCTGGCACGCCATATATGATTCTCTTAAAAAGCTTGGGGTAGGGGTCTAGGGGACCCTTTTATAGCCAAAATCACGGCCCTGTATCACAATACGTCACCTAGGCTGAAGATAAATGGAACTGTAGCACCGAGGGCTCGGTTGCTACAGACGTATTGCACCTCACCCAGAGGTGTGATATCTCACTCTCAGATAAGGATGGAGTGTGGATCAGAACCCGACACCTGCATGCATTACACCACATTGCCGTGGGGCAGGGCGACCAATATGCCCCTGAGATGGGCACGACAGTCCCTGTCCCTGGCTGGAGTGGGGGGAGGGAACACTGAGGAAGGGGAACCCTGCAGTGCAGGAGCAGGGAGGAAGCAGTTCCTGGGTGCATTGAGAAGGGAGTATAAAAGGTGGGCACCATCTTAGTTCAGTGCAGAGAAGTCTGAGCAGAAGTGGCAGGGAGCAGGGGCTCTGCATGAGCTCTGCTCCGGAGGCGGGCCTATTAACAGAGGCCCAGGCCTGCAAGAGGGAGAAGGAAGGAAGAGGAGCGGAGAAGGCTCCAGGAACGAGGAATGAAGGGATCCCAGGGGTGCGGACGGGCGAGTCGCCACCGCACGCCCGAATCCACCTGCGTGGAGGGGTCAGGCCAAAGGGGGAGACCGGTCCCCGAACTAGTGGAGGCAGGAAACGACCCTCAGCTAGAAACCGGAGGCTCTGACATTTTATGTGGCGCAGCCCCTTGCTCCACCCGCTAGGAAGGCACCACATAGGGTCAGGGAAACTGGCGCCAAGTTTACCAAGAGGAGGCCCGAGGCAGCCGGACAGAAGTGTTGGTAAGAAAGGCCAGACAAAGGACACACAAAGGGGGTCCTGTGAAGCGCTCCAAAGTTATCTGGGAGTTGTCTGAGCCCCTCACCTGGTGAGCACAGTACGACGTGGGCAGCCGTTACCTGCAGACGTGGTTTGGATAATAAGAACTGTGAGTAAAGGCCCTGAACTGCATCACTGACTCCGTGTCGTTACTGCTGCTGCCCTGCACCATCACCCCCATCCTCCGCATACACTGCCCTGAGGCTATACTCCTCCCGTGGGGAGTTATGCTATGCTCTGCTGCACCCACAACACCAGCCTTAGCGGTCTGCCCTGTAGCGGCGGTTCACTCTGACCGCAATCCACGGGTGGCGTAGTCGGACATTTAAACATCAAAACCACATAAATAGTTCCGCCACTGGTTTGACCGCCCTGAGCCACGGAACCGGATCGCCGCCATGAAGACTACAACCACCAGCATCCACCAAAAAGGGTCCGGCTCCGGGTGTCCCAAGGCCCAGGGGGTGCGTCAGAACATTTTCATCACTTTTCACAATCACCAATGGGACAAGGCAGGGATGTCCTCTGTCCCCTCTCTTATACATCCTAGTGACAGAGCACCTGCTCTCATCAATTCGCCATAACCCCAATATTAGGTGGATTGAGGTGGGAGGCACCGAGTACAAGTGCTCTCTATTTGCTGATGATGTCCTAGTATATATCACTCAATCACATATATCCATCCATGCTGTTATGGCTGAAATAGATCACTTTGTTACATGGTAAAATTTTAAAATCAATGCAGCGAAGTCTGAGGCCCTCGATGTCTCCCTCCCTAAATCCATATAGGATTCCATCCAGTCCAACTTTCCCTTTGCCTGGCCCTCACAGGGTATCAAATACTTAGGAATTCCTATTCATAGAGACCTCTCCCATCTATGTTATCTTAATTTTGGGCCCTTTATTGAACAATTCCATACAGACCACGGTTGGCAAGTTAGAACTGTAAGATTCACTACGTGAACCACTGGTGTTTTGTGGAAAAGCACATGTACACCGCGTTCCAAATTATTATGCAAAAAGTGTTTAGGAGTGATAAGGGAAGAATTTGTTTGTTTGTCAGTTAAACTCATTGATGGTGATGTGTGTCAGGGCTCTTTATATCACTGTAAGCAATTGCAGACACCTGTGCTAATTAGTTTGGCAGGTGTGTCCAATGAAAGGCAAGACTACTTAAGAAGGCTCTCTCACATTATTAAGCAGCCTACATTTTCTGCCAAAATGGGAAAGAAAAAGGATGTGTCGGCTGCTGAGAAGCAACAAATTGTGGAGTGTTTAGGTCAAGGCATGACTACAATCAACATTGTGCGATGATCAGGATGAAGTGTCTTGGCAATCAAGAAGTATGTAGCTGATTCACAGTACACACGTGTGCGTGCTGATAAGGGCAAATTGAGGACTCTTTCCTACAGGCAATTACGTCAGGTTGAAACAGCAGCGGCAAAAAAGCCTTGTCATAGCAGCAGACAAGTTTTTGAAGCTGCTTGTGCCTCCAACGTCCCCCGAACAACAAGATGCAGGGTCCTTCAGAGGTTTGCAGCTGTGCATATGCCATCCTGTCGACCTCCTCTATCCACTTCACACAAGCAGAAACGGCTCCAGTGGGCCAAACATTACATGAAGACTGATTTCAAAACTGTTTTGTTCACGGATGAGTGCCGTGCAGCGCTCGATGGTCCAGATGAATGGAGTGGAGGATGGCTGGTTGATGGACACCCCACGCAAACACGGCTACAGCGCCAACAAGGAGGAGGTGGAGTAATGTTTTGGGCTGGAATCATGGGGAGAGAGATTGTCGGCCCCTTTAGGATCCCTGAAGGCGCTAAAGATGAACTCCATAATGTATGTGGATTTTCTCAAACAGCACTTCCTGCCATGGTTCAAGAAGAAGAACCGTGTATTTCACAGCAAGATCATTTTTCTGCATGATAATGCAACATCTCATGCTGCACATAAAACATCTGCATCTCTGGCTGATATGGGCATAAAAGGGGACAAACTTATGGTGTGACCCCCATGCTCCCCTGACCTCTACCCCATTCAGAACCTTTGGAGCATCATTAAAAGGAGTGTCTATGATGGCGGGAGGCAGTTCACATCTAAGCAACAGCTCTGGGAGGGTATTCTGTCCTCATGCAAAACAATTGAAGCAGAAACCATCCAAAACCTGACAAATTCAATGGACGAGAGAGTTCAGAAGCTCCTTTCGAACAAAGGGTCCTATGTGAAAATGTAACATCACCTAGAATAAAGTTTTGAGTTGAAAACTGTTTGATTTCAGTTTCTAACAACCTGCTAATGCTTATAATTTCAAAAATGACCATTTTTTTGGTCTTTATTAAAATGAAAAGGTTGATCGAAAAGTTTGGGGGATCTAAGAGTGTGGCAACCCAGTAGTCATGATTACTTCGAATTCTGACAATATGAGGGTCATGCTGCAGGTAGTGCAGCAAGAAGGCACTTATGTGTCTTGCGCATCTCGGAGCCCCAAAATTATTTTCCGGGCTAGATGCAGCTAAAAATTATTTTTAATTTTAAATCTGGTGAAGCTTATTATAGATGGCCTAATAGGATCAGTGCTGCACACTGCTACAAAGCCCAAATTATTTTCCAGTCAAGATACAGATAAACATGATTAGTAATTTGAAAGCTTAAAACGGTTGGTAGGGTGATTTTAACCAATCATCAAGCTTTTACTCTCCCCAGGATGACACAGGGGTAGAAAAGTCATTTCGGATCCATGATTTGTTCATCTTTATGAACGTGAGTCTGTCTACATTATCAGTGGAGAGCCGCGTGCGCTTATCTGTCAGCACACCACCAGCAGCGCTGAACACACGTTCAGACAGAACGCTGGCTGCGGGGCATGACAAGATCTCCAAGGCGTAAGGGGCTAGCTCCGGCCATTTATCCAGATTGGAAGCCCAAAAAGAGCAAGGGTCCAGTGACACATTCGTGGCTTCAATGTTTACTTGGAGATACTCCTGTACCATCGTCTCTAGGCGTTGACTATGTGTCAGACTTCTTGTCTCCTGTGGCCTTGCAAAGGATGGGCTAAAAAAGTGGTGAAATGATTCCGCAAAATTGATGTTACCAGCAGATACTGTGGTTCTGTTACGGTTTGAGTGCTGAACACTTGACGGTCCCACGGTTGGCAAGTTGGAACTGTGAGATTCACTACGTGCACCACTGGTATTTTGTGGAAAAGCACATGTAAGATTCTGCAACAGTCTCTGCTGATACTCCTGCATGCGTGCATCCCTTTCTATGGCAGGAATAATTTCTGCAAATTTACTTTTGTACCGGGGATCTAACAGTGTGGCAACCCAGTAGTCAGGATTATTTCTAATTCTCACAATTCGAGGGTCATGTTGCAGGTAGTGCAGCAAGAAGGCACTCATGTGTGTTGCGCATCCAGGAGCACCAAGTCCCTGTTGTGTTGGTGGCGAGGTAGCAATCATGCTTCCTTCCTCTGTCCTCTCCCCCCAACCTCGCACAACAGAAATGTGATCAAGGTCTCCCTCATCTGATGAGTCTTCCATCAGTTCGTCCTCCACTTCTTCCTGGGCTCCTGCACCTTCCTCACTAGTTTGGCTGCTACCATGCGCCCTGGTAAAATCATCTCCCCCACCCTCACATGCCTGCCGCCTTGGTGCTGCCGACCGTCTGGACCTTGCAGATGTTAGCCCTTCCGCATACAACTCCTCCTCCTCTACTTCCTCCACCTCCTCTTGTGCCACCACCTGACTCCGAATTCTGTTTAACATGTGCTCCAGCATGTAAATCACCGGAAAAGTCATGCTGATAATGGCATCGTCAGCACTAAACATCTTCGTCGCCATTTCAAAACTGTGCAGAAGGGTGCATAGGTCCCTGATCTGAGACCACTCCTCCAGCGTGATTTGCCCCACCTCTGAATCTCGTTGGCCCAGGCTATACGTCAGAACGTATTGCACCAGGGCTTGTCGGTGCTGCCACAGTCGCTGCAACATGTGCAGAGTTGAATTCCACCGGGTAGGCACATCGCATTTTAGCCGGTGAAGTGGCAGGCCCAACGACTTCTGTAGAGATGTAAGTCGCTGAGCTGCGGGATGCGAACGGCGGAAGTGAGCACACAGCGACCGTGCCCTCTGCAGAAGGCCATCTAGTCTGGGATAGTGGGCTAAAAATTGCTGGACAACCAGGTTCAACACGTGAGCCATACAAGGCACGTGTGTGACATTGCCCCGGCGAAGGGCCGCACCCAGGTTTGCAGCATTGTCGCACACGGCCTTCCCTGGTTTCAGGTCCAGTGGAGACAACCATTCATGAAATTGGTTCTCCAGAGCTGACCACAACTCCTCAGCTGTGTGACTCACATTTCCCAGACATTTCAATGTAAAAACCGCCTGATGACGTTGAGCCCTACTGCCAGCATAGTAAGGAGGTGTGCAGGATCCCTTCTGCGCAGTTAGAAAGCTTGTGGCATGACCAGACAGGCTTTGGGTGCAGGTGGAAGACCGAGAGGAGGTTGAGGAGGCAGAAGCAGTGGAGGAAAAATGACATAAAGAGGATTGACGCACAACTCGTGGGGACGGCAAGACTTGGACAGCAGCCCCTTGTCCTGCTGTCACCATAGTTACCCAGTGCCCAGTCAGCGACATGTAACGCCCCTGTCCATGCCTACTCGTCCAAGTGTCTGTGGTGAAATGCACCCTGTCACACACAGAGTTTCTCAAAGAAGCGGTGATGTTGTGTGCGACATGCTGGTGGAGCGCAGGCACACCTTTCTTTGAGAAGTAGTGCCGACTGGGCATCTGGTACTGGGGCACTGCGACGGACATAAGGTCTCGAAAATCCTCTGTGTCCACCAGGCGGAAAGGCAGCATTTCTGTAGCCAAGAGCTTGCAGATGGTGAAATTCAACCTGTTAGCTTTCTCATGGCTAGGAGGAAATGGTCTTTTACTTGTCCACATCTGAGGGACCAAGGGCTGGCTATTGTGCTTAGACGGGGTTGATAAGGGTGTCCCCGGCAAACTGCCGGTCTGTGAGGAAGATGCAGGCGGACATGTTAGGTTGCCTTGATCCAAAGGTGGTGCTATCGATGTCGGACAGCGCTCAAGACCAGCTGGTGTTACCACCTCCAAAGAAAATGATGACCTGCCAATCACGCTGGCTGTTGCGGGTAAAGAGGTGGCAGGTCTGCGCCCCAAAACAGGTGTGACTGCTGTCCCCCCAGTCACAGAGGATGAAGAGGCCGCGGATGCACAAGATATGGCAGACGGTGGTTGGCCCGGCCGGCTAGACCGCATTGTAGCACACTGAGCTTCCCACTGCAACTTATGCTTCATGTCCATGTGCCGGTTCATGCATGAAGTACTCAAACTATGTATTTTTTGGCCTCTACTTAGCTTTTGCTGACAAATGTTACAGATAACACGAGTTGGGTCATCTTTATCGATCTGAAAAAATGCCCAGGCTATGCAAGGCTTAGCACCCATGCGACCTGAAGAGCCACCACGACTTGTGGTGAGAGGCAGAGTTGTGTTTGAGGATGCAGTTGTTGACGTGCTTCCAGTACTACGTCTCTGTCCAGGAAGGCGCAACCTGACCTCGTCGTCACTAGCATCTTCCTCCACCTCCTCTGCTGACCTCATCTCTTGGCTGACTGTGGGTTGACAGTAAGTGGGATCTCCGACCTCATCATCATCACCCTGTGCGTTATCACACCCGTCGTCCTCAGAGCCAACCTGTTCCTGCCCTGACAAAAAACTAAAGTTGTCGCTCCAATCAGGTATTTGAGTCTTATCATCGTCTTCCTCATTGTCTCCACCAACAGGAGTTACAGTTTGGGAATGAGGGTCTACATTATGGTCAGAACCTTCTGCGTCTGGTCCTGGATCCGACTCATAAAGATTCTGGGCATCAGTGCAGATCATTTCCTCATCTGGATTCACAGAAGCACTGGAGTCGACCTCTGATTCCCAGGCTATAGTATGAGTAAACAGCTCTGCAGACTCAACCATCTGTTCTACCTCATACTCAGACGGGCAGCTGGAGATTTGGGAGCTGTGAGGAAGCAAGTGCGATTTGGGTGACACCTTTGAGGACTGGAGTATTTGTGATGTTGAAGTTGATGTGGAGGAGAGCCCACTTAAAGGAGCACTTGATATCCGTTGAAGCACCTGCTGTTTTTGTGCCTCATCTGGAATTTGTAGCGATTGGCGTGGCCGTAAGAAAGGGATCTTATCACATTGTCCGCTAAAAGAAGTAGACATTTTAGTTTGGCTGGAAGATGGTCTTTCTTCTGCACCTACCCCACGGACACAACCTTTTTTCCCCTTCCCAACACGCCTATTCCCCTTTCCACCAGCAGCAGGCCTTTTTCCACTCATTTTGGTGGTTAACTAATTCACAACTCTGGAGTTGTTTGCACAAAAAAACAATGGATGGTAACCGAGCAGAGCTGAGTGGCCAAACTGTGGTATTAGGCCAAAACTATTGGCTGGGTTAGATGCAGAAAAAAATTATTTTTAATTTGCAACCTGATGGAGGTCAGTATAGATGGACTAATAGACCAAGTCCCACACACCGCTAGAAGCCCAAATATTTTTTCAGAGCTAGATGCAGAAAATTTTTTTATTCAATTTGCAACCTGATGGAGGTCAGTATAGATGGACTAATAGACCAAGTCCCACACACTGCTAGAAGCCCAAATATTTTTTCAGAGCTAGATGCAGAAAAAAAATATTTTTAATTTGCAACCTGATGGAGGTCAGTATAGATGGACTAATAGACCAAGTCCCACACACCGCTAGAAGTCCAAATATTTTTTCAGAGCTAGATGCAGAAAAAAATTATATTCAATTTGCAACCTGCTGGACGTCAGTATAGAAGGACTAATAGAACAAGTCCCACACACTGCTAGAAGCCCAAATATTTTTTCAGTGCCAAATGAAGAAAAAAATTATTTTTAATTTGCAACCTGATGGAGGTCAGTATAGATGGACTAATAGACCAAGTCCCACACACTGCTAGAAGCCCAAATATTTTTTCAGAGCTAGATGCAGAAAAAAAATATTTTTAATTTGCAACCTGATGGAGGTCAGTATAGATGGACTAATAGACAAAGTCCCACACACCGCTAGAAGCCCAAATATTTTTTCAGAGCTAGATGCAGAAAATTTTTTTATTCAATTTGCAACCTGATGGAGGTCAGTATAGATGGACTAATAGACCAAGTCCCACACACTGCTAGAAGCCCAAATATTTTTTCAGAGCTAGATGCAGAAAAAAATTATTTTTAATTTGCAACCTGATGGAGGTCAGTATAGATGGACTAATAGACCAAGTCCCACACACTGCTAGAAGCCCAAATATTTTTTCAGAGCTAGATGCAGAAAAAAATTATTTTTAAATTGCAACCTGATGGAGGTCAGTATAGATGGACTAATAGAACAAGTCCCACACGCTGCTAGAAGCCCAAATATTTTTTCAGAGATAAATGAAGAAAAAAATTATTTTTAATTTGCAACCTGATGGAGGTCAGTATAGATGGACTAATAGACCAAGTCCCACACACTGCTAGAAGCCCAAATATTTTTTCAGAGCTAGATGCAGAAAAAAATTATTTTTAATTTGCAACCTGATGGAGGTCAGTATAGATGGACTAATAGACCAAGTCCCACACACCGCTAGAAGCCCAAATATTTTTTCAGAGCTAGATGCAGAAAAAAATTATATTCAATTTGCAACCTGCTGGAGGTCAGTATAGAAGGACTAATAAAACAAGTCCCACACACTGCTAGAAGCCCAAATATTTTTTCAGAGCTAAATGAAGAAAAAAATTATTTTTAATTTGCAACCTGATGGAGGTCAGTATAGATGGACTAATAGACCAAGTCCCACACACTGCTAGAAGCCCAAATATTTTTTCAGAGCTAGATGCAGAAAAAAATTATTTTTAATTTGCAACCTGATGGAGGTCAGTATAGATGGACTAATAGACCAAGTCCCACACACCGCTAGAAGCCCAAATATTTTTTCAGAGCTAGATGCAGAAAATTTTTTTATTCAATTTGCAACCTGATGGAGGTCAGTATAGATGGACTAATAGACCAAGTCCCACACACTGCTAGAAGCCCAAATATTTTTTCAGAGCTAGATGCAGAAAAAAATTATTTTTAATTTGCAACCTGATGGAGGTCAGTATAGATGGACTAATAGACCAAGTCCCACACACTGCTAGAAGCCCAAATATTTTTTCAGAGCTAGATGCAGAAAAAAAATATTTTTAATTTGCAATCTGATGGAGGTCAGTATAGATGGACTAATAGAACAAGTCCCACACGCTGCTAGAAGCCCAAATATTTTTTCAGAGATAAATGAAGAAAAAAATTATTTTTAATTTGCAACCTGATGGAGGTCAGTATAGATGGACTAATAGACCAAGTCCCACACACTGCTAGAAGCCCAAATATTTTTTCAGAGCTAGATGCAGAAAAAAATTATTTTTAATTTGCAACCTGATGGAGGTCAGTATAGATGGACTAATAGACCAAGTCCCACACACCGCTAGAAGCCCAAATATTTTTTCAGAGCTAAATGAAGAAAAAAATTATTTTTAATTTGCAACCTGATGGAGGTCAGTATAGATGGACTAATAGACCAAGTCCCACACACTGCTTGAAGCCCAAATATTTTGTCAGAGCTAGATGCAGAAAAAAATTATATTCAGTTTGCAACCTGATGGAGGTCAGTATAGATGGACTAATAGAATGATGCTATGCCCAAAAGATTTTACTTCACTAGGTGCAGTAAAAAAATTGGTATTCTATACACAGGTGGTATATCTTGCAACACAGATAGGCTACTCCACTGACTAACACACTCTGCAATAGGCCAAAAAGGATTAGCTTTGCTAGATTCAGCCAAATGCTGTGAAAAAAACTTGCACAGCACTGGCACAGACCTGCCTGGCAAAAACTGATAGGAACTGATGTAACCTAGTCCTGAAAAGGACTCCAATTACAATTAGTCTTTACTCCCACAATCTATCTATTTAAGAGCACAGACCTGCCTGATAAAAGTCGTAGGAAATGCTGTAACCTAGTCCTTAAAAGGACTGCAATCACAACTATTCCCTACTCCCAAGCTATCTGTATATTTGTGCGAAAATTGGCTTGAAATTAACAAGGTATAGCGCACACAGCAACAGCGGTGCCGTCTAACACGCAGCTGCAGCAGTGAGAAAATGGTGGCGACGGGGAAAATGGCTTGGTCTTATAGGGCAAGGACATGTGACATACACTGCCAATCACACATGCCCTTGCTTGTGTGAAAAAAAGCACTTCGCTCTGTGTGTGCGCTGCTGATAGGCTGACAGATTGCACCTCCCCACTGCAAATGCGGGAAAGAGAAAAAAAATGGAGATCTTCATTGTTCCTGCAGAGATCCATCCCCTGCCCCTCCCCCCGCCCCGCTGTACACTCAAACTGCGTATTAACATTAATTTTCATCATTACTGAGAAAAAATCCAGTTATGATTTTGGTGCACGAACAGTTATCGAACATAACCTCGAACAGCCGAATTTTTCTCAAATTGTTCGTGTTCGACCGACCGGCTCGAACACCGCCCAAAACAGCTCGAATTTGAGATTGGCGAACAGTTCGAGTAGAACAACGCTCATCTCTACCCATAACACCAACACAAAGGAAGTTGCCAGTACAACTGTTAGGTCTTCCCTAGTCTGCTTGTTTTTTAAAGACTCTGCCGATAACCCCAAAAAGGCCATTTTCACCACCTGCCAAGCCAGCATCAACAGGGGTGGCAAAACAACCAGCCTGACCACCACCAGCATGATCAGGCACATGGCAGCAAAGCACCCGACTTTATGGGCCAAACCCCAGGGTCCAGGAACAGTGTCTGCGGGTGGCACCATTGTGTCTCCGCTGTTGTGCATGCAAGCCAATCCCCTGTCTATGGTGCATGCGAAGACGCCTCCTGCCCTGCAGCTGTCATTGCACACTCTCAAGTAGCAGCATCAGGAAGCACGTCCATGTCCTTGTCCCAGCGCAGCGCTCAGTTGTCCATACCCTATTCTTTGGAACGCAAGCACAAATATTCAGCCAACGACGCACAGGCCACACTACTAAATTCTCACATTTCATGACTGCTTGCACTCGAAATGTTGCCTTTCAGACTCATGGAGACCGAAGCATTCCGCAACCTGATGGTGGCGGCCATCCCTCGGTACCTGGTCCCAAGCCGCCACTATTTCTCCCGGTGTGCCGTCCCCGCATTACACAAGCATGTGTCCCAAAACATTAGCCGTGCTCTCAACAACGCAGATACCGGTAAAGTCCACCTAACCACGGACACGTGGACAAGTGCTTGTGGACATGGACGGTACATCTCGCTGACGGCACACAGGGTTAACATAGTGGAAGCTGGGACCCAGTCGGACATTGGGCAGAACACGTCCTCCCAACGCCAAGGATTGCGGGCCCTAGGCCAATCAGGGTTTCCCCCACGGTCTACAGCTCCTGCACCTCATTCTCCTCAGCCTCCTCCTCCTCTTCAGCCTCCATCTCTGAAATGACCACATCAGTCACAAGCTGGAAGCACTGCAGCACAGCCTCGACCAAGTGTCAACAGGCTGTGCTGAAGCTAATATGCTTAGGTGAAAAACTGCACAATTCTGAAGAGTTGTGGACAGCTCTGAAAGAGCAGGCAGATCTGTGGCTCACACAGCTGAACCTACAGTCAGGCATGGTCATGTGTGACAATGGCCTGCACCTGGTGGCGGCTCTGAGGCGAGGCGAGCTCACACACGTACCATGCCTGGCCCATGTGCTTAACCTCGTGGTTAAGTGGTTTCTCAAATCCTACCCGTAGCTGCCGGATCTGCTTGTTAAAGTACGCCGCCTGTGTGCCCATTTCAGAAAGTCAGCTACAGCTTCCGCCGCCCTTGCAGTGTTTCAGCCGCATTTGCAGCTTCTCGCTCACAGACTGGTTTGTGATTTCCCCACGCGTTGAAACTCTACACTGCAGATGTTGGGAAGGATTTGTGAGCAAAAGAGGGCAGTTTTGGAGTACCAGCATCAACAAGTCCTTCGCTATTCAGTTCAGACTCCAAACATAAGACCTCAGGAGTGGACATGGATGTCAGACATATGTACCATCCTCCAAAACTTTGAGGACTCCACCAAGATGGTGAGCGGCGATGACGCCATAATCTGTTCAGCGTGGATGGCCAGAGTGTAACGGGTCCGGGAGGCGGAACCTCTGAGCTACTATACAAGGGGGCGGCCCTTGTAAGGGAGCGGGTGGCAGTCTCTGGGTGAACGGACAGGGAGTTACGGCAAGTGATCAGGGCAGTCTCTGGGTAAGGGGTAGGTACGACCTGTGATGGCAGAGCCTCCGGGTAGGCTAGCAGGCAGATGGTAGATGTGTGCTCCCAGGTGAGCAAGCGAGAGTCTCTGGAATAGCAGGTGGTCACGGCACGTGACGGCGGAACCTCCGGGCTGGCAGGCAGGTAGGTAACGGAGAAGCGCTCCCAGGTGAGCGGGCAAGAGTCTCTGGAATAGCTGGTGGTCACCGCACGTGACAACAGGACCTCCGGGCTGGCAAGCAGGCAGGTAACGGAGATGCGCTCCCAGATGAGCGGGCAAGAGTCTCTGAGATAGCTGGTGGTCACAGCACGTGACAACGGAGCCTCCGGGCTGGCAAGCAGGCAGATAACGGAGAAGCGCTCCCAGGTGAGCGGGTAAGCTGGTCCATAGACAGACTGACCGGAGTAGTAAGGCAGACCGTCGGACCTCAGACTGGCAGACAGGTAACAAGTATTCAGGCAGGAATCAGGCAGGTAACTGGCAGGTAATTAGCAGGAAACTGGCAGGAAACTGGCAGGTAACTGGCAACGGCACCTGAGGGCTGAAGCACAGGTGAGACACAGGTGCAAACAACATTGCTGGGGCACCTCCATTTTGGAGGAGGTGCCTTATATATGATGAAGTCCTCCGGCCATTGGCCGGGGACTCCTTAGGACGGCGCGCGCGGCCCCTTTAAGAGGAGGGGAGCGCGCGCGCGCGCGCCCTAAGCACAGGGGCCGGGAAGGAGCGCGCGCTGAGAGCAGAGCGGGAGGAGGACGCCGGGAAGGAGCGCGCGCTGACAGCAGAGCGGGGAGAGGACGCCGGGCACGGAGCAGAGCGGTGAGGGGAGCAGCGTCCCTGCCTAGCAGAGGGCAGGGACGCCAGCGCTACAGTACCCCCCCTTTAGGCCCCCCCTTTTTTAGGCCAGACAGAAATTTAGCTAGGATGAGAGGGGCATGGATGTTCTCCCGGGGCTCCCACGTTCTCTCCTCAGGACCAAACCCCTTCCAATCTACCAGAAAAAAGGTCTTTCCTCTTACCCTTTTGGTGGCAAGAATGTTCTCTACCTCAAACTCGTCCTCAGCAGAAACCGGAGCAGGAGGCGTACCTGTAGACTTGGAAAAAGAGTTAAGCACCACAGGTTTGAGGAGAGACACATGGAAGGAGTTAGGGATCCGTAAGTTGGCCGGGAGTTTCAATTTATAGGCCACCGGGTTGATCTGACTGATGACCTCCAGTGGGCCGATGAACCGAGGCCCTAACTTATAGGAAGGGATCTTGAGCCGGACATATTTGGACGAGAGCCAGACTTTATCCCCAGGGCGGAATTGAGGAGGGTCCAGACGTTTTTTGTCAGCGTGTCTTTTCATACGCTCGGATGACAGAAGGAGTGCGGACCGGGTACTCTCCCATATGGAGGAAAATTTGTTAACAAGAGATTCCGCAGCCGGATTGTCCGCCGAGGTGGAGACGGGAAACGGGATCCGAGGATGCTGACCGTAGACTACAAAAAACGGGGATTTGGAGGAAGACTCGCTCTCGTGATTGTTGTACGAGAATTCGGCCCATGGCAGGAGATCCACCCAGTCAGAATGGTGGGCATTAACGAAGTGCCGAAGGTAACTGGTCAGGTTCTGATTGATCCGCTCCACTTGACCATTAGACTGTGGGTGGTAAGCGGAGGAGAAGTCCAGGGTGACGTCCAGCAATTTACAAGTGGCTCTCCAGAAACGGGAAGTGAACTGTACCCCACGATCCGACACGATGTGACGGGGCAGGCCATGAAGACGGAAGATGTGGCGGATAAAGTCTTTAGCCAGCTCGGGTGCAGACGGAAGACCTGGCAGTGGAATGAAGTGAGCCATCTTGGAGAAGCGGTCAGCGACCACCCAAATGACCGTACAACCGGCAGAGATGGGTAGATCAGTAATGAAGTCCATCGCTATATGCTGCCAGGGGGCAGTAGGTACTGGCAGAGGTAGGAGGCGGCCGGCCGGCAGGTGTCTCGGAACTTTGTTGCGGGCGCAGGACACACAGGCAGAAACAAAGTCTATTACATCCTTGTGCAGGTTAGGCCACCAGTAGTGCCGGGTAATAAGCTGGAGGGTCTTTTTCTGACCGGCGTGGCCAGCTAGTTTAGACGAATGACCCCAGTGTAGGATCTTCTCCCGATCAGGTACTGGTACGAACGTCTTACCAGGAGGAAGACGATTTAGACTCACGGGAGCCACCTGCATTACTCTGGCGGGATCGATGATATGTTTCGGATCCTCCTCGAGATCAGACACCAGAAAGGACCGAGACAAGGCGTCCGCCTTGACGTTTTTGTCAGCCGGGCGAAAATGAAGGACAAAATCAAAACGAGCAAAAAACAAGGACCACCGGGCTTGGCGCGGGTTAAGTCTCTGGGCATGCTGGAGGTAAGCCAAGTTCTTGTGGTCAGTGTAAATTATTATTGGGTGAAGAGCCCCCTCGAGCAGGTAACGCCACTCCTCCAATGCCAGTTTGATGGCCAATAACTCTCGGTCTCCTATGGAATAGTTGCGCTCAGAGGAGGAGAAGAGTTTAGAGAAGAAGCCACAAGTTGCCATCCTCCCGGAAGATGATTTTTGAGTAAGTACCGCTCCGGCTCCAGAGGAGGAGGCGTCAACTTCCAGGAAGAACTGCTTGTTGCCATCTGGGCGATGCAGCACCGGGGCGGAAGAGAAGGCCTGTTTAAGGGAAAGAAAGGCCTCCTCTGCTTCGGGTGGCCACTCTTTGGGATTAGTACCTTTACGGGTGAGCGCAGAAATTGGGGCCGTCCGGGAAGAGAAGTGTGGTATGAAGAGGCGGTAGTAGTTGGCGAAGCCCAGGAATCGCTGAATGGCCTTCAACCCCTCCGGTCGGGGCCATTTCTCGATGGCAGACAGTTTCTCAGGATCCATTTGTAGACCGGTCTGAGAGATAATGTAGCCCAGAAACGGAAGCGAGGTCTGCTCAAAGAGGCACTTCTCAAATTTAGCGTAGAGATGGTTCTGCCTTAGCCTGAGCAGGACCTGACGAACGTCCCTCCGGTGAGTCTGGAGATCCGGAGAGAAGACCAAGATGTCGTCCAGGTACACCACTACGCAGGAGTAGAGAAGGTCCCGGAAGATGTCATTGACCAACTCTTGAAAGACGGCAGGAGCGTTACAGAGACCAAAGGGCATTACCAGGTATTCATAGTGACCGTCCCGGGTGTTGAATGCCGTCTTCCATTCATCCCCCTGACGAATACGAACCAGGTTGTACGCCCCACGAAGGTCCAGTTTGGTGAAGATCCTAGCCCCCCTCAGGCGATCAAATAATTCTGGAATGAGCGGAAGGGGGTACTTATTCTTCACCGTGATCAGGTTTAGGCCTCTATAGTCTATACAGGGACGGAGAGAGCCGTCCTTCTTTTTGACGAAAAAGAAGCCTGCTCCCGCCGGGGAGGTAGATTTCCGGATGAATCCTCTGGCCAGATTCTCCTCAATATATTCGGACATTGACCGGGTCTCAGCAGCGGATAAAGGATAGATACGCCCACGGGGAGGAGTAGTACCGGGTGGCAGATCGATGGGACAGTCGTATGGTCTATGTGGTGGTAATGTCTCTGCCTCCTTTTTATTAAAGACATCTGCATAAGACCAATAAGGAATCGGAAGTCCAGGTAGATTAGCTGGGGTAGGAGAGGGACGGACGGGATGGACGGGAACCAGGCAGGTTTTATGACAGTCTTGTCCCCAGCGAAGGACCTCTCCGGTTTGCCAGTCTAGCACGGGTGCATGTCTCTGGAGCCAGGGCAGACCTAGCAAGAGGGCGTGAGAGAGTCCAGGCAGAACATGAAAGGAGATACTTTCAGAATGCAGCATACCCACCTGCAGGGTAATGGATTCAGTGATGAGTTGAATGGGGCGAGGTAAGAGGCCCCCATCCACGGCAGCGACAGACAAGGGTACAGCCAGAGGTTTGGTGGGGATGCGGTATTTCTCAACCAGGGACTGTGAAATAAGGTTCCCGGCTGCTCCAGAGTCAAGTTGGGCTAGTTCGAAATAACGGTTCTCCCCGTAGATGATCGAAACTGACAACAGCAGGGATGGAGAGGATTTATTCTTGTCTAGGTGGACCTCTCTGAGCGAACCTAGACACAGGCGTTTCCCGACCTCTCCGGGCAGGCACGGATCCGGTGCTCCTTACTGCCACAGTAGAAGCAGCTCCCCTCGGCACGGCGTGAGTCCTGATGGGTTTTGACCATCTTGGTCTGGTCGACCTGCATAGGCTCAGGAGAGTGTACCTGGGGAGAGATGGAGGGAATGACGGGTTTCTGGAAAGTAGGAGCTAAACGTGGAATCCTTCTCTCACGGGTGACCTCTTTGGCACGCTCCTGGAACCGTAGGTCAATCCGGGTGGCAAGGGTTATTAGATCATCGAGAGAGGTAGGAATGTCCCGACCAGCAAGTTCATCTTTAATACGACCGGACAGACCCTCCCAGAAGACGGATACCAGAGCGTCGTTATCCCAGGCCAGCTCCGAGGCAAGGGTGCGGAACCGTATGGCATATTGGCCCACGGTGAGACCCTCCTGACGGAGGCGTAGCAGAGAGGATGCGGATGAGGTCTTCCGTCCGGGTTCGTCGAAGACTTTCCGGAAAGCCGAGAGAAAAGCAGGCAAGTTGGACACCAGGGGGTCTCCTCTCTCCCATAGAGGATTTAGCCAGGCCAGGGCCTCCCCGGTGAGATGGGACATGATAAAGGCAATTTTGGCCCGGTCGGAATTAAACTGATGGGACAAAAGTTCAAAGTGCAGGGTGTACTGATTTATGAAGCCCCGAGCCTGGACGGAGTCGCCTCCGAAGCGAGGAGGTGCAGACAGCCGGGGACCGGGATAGGTTACCATGGTATTAGTGGGTAGCGGAGCTGCCGGGTTGCGAGTCATGGTACTGGCAGTGGCTGCAGGTGGTGCAGTCAGAGTGTCCAGGCGAGTATTGACATTCCGCAGGTGACCCAGGATGGACTCCTGTTGGGACCTTTGACGGGACAGTTCATGACACAGGTCCGTGAGCGAGGGAGCTTGGGTGCCACCGGGTTCCATGGCCCGAGCAAACTGTAACGGGTCCGGGAGGCGGAACCTCTGAGCTACTATACAAGGGGGCGGCCCTTGTAAGGGAGCGGGTGGCAGTCTCTGGGTGAACGGACAGGGAGTTACGGCAAGTGATCAGGGCAGTCTCTGGGTAAGGGGTAGGTACGACCTGTGATGGCAGAGCCTCCGGGTAGGCTAACAGGCAGATGGTAGATGTGTGCTCCCAGGTGAGCAAGCGAGAGTCTCTGGAATAGCAGGTGGTCACGGCACGTGACGGCGGAACCTCCGGGCTGGCAGGCAGGTAGGTAACGGAGAAGCGCTCCCAGGTGAGCGGGCAAGAGTCTCTGGAATAGCTGGTGGTCACCGCACGTGACAACAGGACCTCCGGGCTGGCAAGCAGGCAGGTAACGGAGATGCGCTCCCAGGTGAGCGGGCAAGAGTCTCTGAGATAGCTGGTGGTCACAGCACGTGACAACGGAGCCTCCGGGCTGGCAAGCAGGCAGATAACGGAGAAGCGCTCCCAGGTGAGCGGGCAAGCTGGTCCAT
This sequence comes from Phyllobates terribilis, assembly GCF_046119375.1. Taxonomy (NCBI): domain Eukaryota; kingdom Metazoa; phylum Chordata; class Amphibia; order Anura; family Dendrobatidae; genus Phyllobates; species Phyllobates terribilis. The sequence continues at coordinate 899,021,610 of NW_027362762.1, forward strand.
AGACAGACTGACCGGAGTAGTAAGGCAGACCGTCGGACCTCAGACTGGCAGACAGGTAACAAGTATTCAGGCAGGAATCAGGCAGGTAACTGGCAGGTAACTAGCAGGAAACTGGCAGGAAACTGGCAGGTAACTGGCAACGGGACCTGAGGGCTGAAGCACAGGTGAGACACAGGTGCAAACAACATTGCTCGGGCACCTCCATTTTGGAGGAGGTGCCTTATATATGATGAAGTCCTCCGGCCATTGGCCGGGGACTCCTTAGGACGGCGCGCGCGGCCCCTTTAAGAGGAGGGGAGCGCGCGCGCGCGCGCCCTAAGCACAGGGGCCGGGAAGGAGCGCGCGCTGAGAGCAGAGCGGGAGGAGGACGCCGGGAAGGAGCGCGCGCTGACAGCAGAGCGGGGAGAGGACGCCGGGCACGGAGCAGAGCGGTGAGGGGAGCAGCGTCCCTGCCTAGCAGAGGGCAGGGACGCCAGCGCTACACAGAGGACAGAGAGGAGGAGGAGAGCATGGTCAGTCATCCTCTTGGTGAGGACACGGAAGTCTTGCCTGTTACCAGTCAGGCATGCATGGCTGAGATTAGGTTACGCTGCCTTTCCCATGACCCTCGCGTTCTCAAAATTTTGGGTGACAGTCATTACTGGTTGGTGACACTTCTAAACCCATGCTACATGGAGAACTTTATATCTCTCATTCCTGAGGCGGACAGGTCTACAAAAATGGGGCTGAACCAGAAGGCCCTTGTTGCGGATTTATTAAAAAAATTCCCATCTGAAAACGCTGGCGGCAGAGGGCACACTTCGTTGGACAACCAAGGAGTACAGGCGAGAGAGACACAACTTCAATTCAGCAGAGGTAGGGGAACACTGTCAAAGTTCTGGGAGAGTTTTCTCAGACCCTCCCATCGTTCAGGCCTTGAGGCACGGGGTACTCTCACAAGGAGTGCAAAGTTTGGGAAGATGCTGAGGGAGTACCTTGCCGACCGTGCCAACGTCCTCCGTTATTCCTCTGAGCCTTATAATTATTGGGTGTCCAAGCTGGATACGTCTATGCCTTTGAGGTCCTGGCCTGCTCTGCCGCCAGCGTTTTATCAGAGCGGGTTTTTAGTGCCGTTGGTGGAATTATAACTGATAAGCTCATCCGCCTGTCAACTGAAAATGCTGACAGGCTGACTCTTATAAAAATGAACAAGGGCTAGATTGGGCCAGACTTCTCAACAGCACCGAATGATAGCAGCGTAACATAAACTCAAATCCAGTGTCTTTTCTTGGGAGGTGTATTCCCATGCACCTTTTCACACCCACACATGGGTATATGCTTCCTGATTTTGTCTATTTGCTCTTGTGCTACTCCTTCTCCTCATCCTCCACCAGCATATCACCAGGGTGACCGCGGTCCCTGATGCAACACCAACATAATTTTTTTAAAGGGTGTTTATGATGCCGGTGAAATTTTTTTTTTATACAGTATGTTCATGTATACCCGGCAGGGGTATATGTTTGGCAGCACATACACTTAGTGCATGGGCATTACAAGTATAGGAGGCCCGCTCCTTTCTAATGGGAAAATTTTTTTATGAGGCCCTCTTCCACGTCTCTTCCAAGGGGCATTGAAGTGCCTCCAAATTTTTGGCATCCCTTGCATTCACTGCATAGGCCAACACTATGGGAGACACTTTCCTTTCCAATTTGAATTTGTCATTACTGTGGCCCTGCTCTGTGTGTTTTTAAATTCTTAGTGGGGTTTTTCCTAAAATTGGTCAGCCATTGGACTTACTGCATACCCTATATCTGTATAGCAGACCCTCTCCTTTCTAATAGGAACATGTCATACCTTGTTACTGTGGCTCTGCTCTGTATGTCTTTAAATTATTAGTCGGGTTTTTCCTAAAATTGGTCAGCCGTTGGACTCACTGCATACCCTATAACTGTATAGCAGACCCTCTCCTTTCTAATGTGAACATGTCATACCTAGTTACTGTGGCCCTGCTCTATGTGTCTATAAATTCTTAGTGGCGTTTTTCCCAAATTTTGGCAGCCCTTGCAGTCACAGCATGGGCATGACCACTATAGGAGACCCGCTCCTTTATAATGGAAACATTTTTTTTACTGAGACCCTCCTCTATGTCTCTTCAAAGGGGTATTGGGTTACGTCCAAATTTTTGGCAGCCCTTGCAGTCACTGGATCCGCAATAACAGTATAGGAGACCCACTTGTTAATATTGGGAACAACAAAGCATAGCTGGCTGATGGCGTCTAACAATAGCTAGGGCCGACTGCTGGCCTTTTAAGAATAGTAAGGGCCATTTGATGTCCCTGTAAAAATAGGCTTTATGACTTTCAGAGTCCCTCCATCATAAATAAAAAAGGATGTGTCTGATGATGTGTCACATACCACATTGCCAGATAAGGTTGTAAAATCTTAAAATTACATTTCCCGGTGAATGCATTTGTCTTAAAAAATAACGTAAAAAAAAACAAAACAATAGGATCTTTCTTTAGTATAAAAACAGCGTCACCAATTTAAGTTCAATGTAATCACATTGTTCAGCTCCTGCACCTCCTCCTCCATCTCCGAAATGATCACATCAGTCACAAGTTGACAGCACTGCAGCACTGCCTTGGCCAAGCGGCCACAGGCTGTGCTGAAGATAACATTCTTAATGCTTAATTGACAAACTGCCCCATGCTGTAGAGTTGTTGAAAGCTGTAACACTGCATCCTGATCTGTGGCTCTCACCGCTGAACATACAGCCAGACATGGTCGTGTGTGACAATGGGCGGAACAAGGTGACGGAGAAATGACAGCCAGGGTAGATACGGTTTCCCTCTATGCCAGTCCTTTCACCTAGCTAAAGGATATGGCTGTGGTGAAATACAACTTCCACTGAGAAGTTGTTTCAGATTGAAAAACATTGTGCCCACCAGAGGATTTGATTCAGAGTGATAACCTTTCTCACCGGCTCAAGAGCCCCATAGAAGCTGCAAAGTTATCGCTATCATGAACTCTCTTGAGGTAGAAGCCAAGGCACACCAGAGGATTCTCTGGTGGGACCGTACAACCCTGCCAAGAAGCAGTCCTGGCTAAGAAAAGTGTGTGTGTGAAGGTTCCCGGACACTCTATGGCTGCTTTTTACTGAGGAGGAAACACACGCAAACACGGGGAAAACATACAAAGTCCTTGTAGATGTTGTCCTTGCTGGGATTTGAACTCAGGATCCCAGCGCTGCAAGGCTTCAGTGCTAACCACTGATCCAATGTGCTGCCGTTCACCCTCTAATATCTAACAGGCTGGAGAAACTTGCACCTACTTCCACTCCATCTTCAGCTCCTTTGTGAGAAAATGTAATTGGGCAGCCACTCAGTCTACCAAATAAAATTCCTGAGAAGGAAATTGGGGATGGATTTGCTACTGGTACTGGGGGCAGTGCTAATACCATGGCGTTGTTCCATAGTTTACTGGAAATATTTCAGGCTGGTAGGAGGCAAGCAAATTCCCACAGAAAAGTACCAGCAGTAATGTTCAAGCCACATTTCAAGTGCAAGCAGTTTTAGAGAACTTCCTGAGAGAAATGACATGCAGAGTAGATACGGTTTCCCTCTGTGCCAGTCCTTTCACTGAGCTAAATACAACTCTCAGCAAAAAAAAGTTGTGGACTGCCTCCATACCATCCCTGGCCACATTCACCTGTCCACGTGTCTGTGGTTAGGCGGTCCTTCCCAGTAAGTGCACTGGGGAGGGCACGGGTAATGTTGTGGGACCTGTGCTTGTGGAAGGTGGAGGTGATACCGGGAAATGCAGTGGCGGCTGGGGACCGAGTATGGACACCCGGCCGCCGCCGGCATGAGGTTGTGAAAAGCTTCCGCCTCCATGAGCTTAAAAGGCCACATTTCAAGTGCAAGCAGCTGTCAAAAATTTGGCAGTATAGTGTTGCAGCCTGTGGGTGGGTAGGTGGCTGCCTGCATACTTGTGCTTGCATTCCAAGGAATGGGGTAGGGACAACTGAACGCTGCAGTGGGACAAGGATGTTGATGACAGGTGCATGGCGGGAGGCATCTTCGCATGCGCCAAGAATCACTTATGATGGGCACACTTTTAGGCAGTGACCTGGGAATCAGAGATGCTTCCAGAGGTCTTCCCCATGCTGTTCCCATGTCTTTTCAGCACTGTATGCATGTGTCTGATGATGTGTCACACACCACATGGCCAGATAAGGTTGTAAAATGTTAAAATGACATTTCCTGGTGAATGCATTTGTCTTGGTTGAAAGCAATTCAAAAGTGCAAAAACGCATCAAAAACGCTGCATGTGAAAATAGAAAAAACCTGGAAGTTTGAACTGAAACATAAATTGATGTGCATGCAAAATGTAAATGCATGTTCACACAAGGCCACTAGAAAAAGAAAAGTTGTGGAGGAGTATTTTTGTTTTTGGTTATTTATTTTGCCTTATATACAAGTAATTACCCTAAAAAGGATGTTCCTTAACATATTTCCCAGGTAAATCCATTTTGATTTCGTTTTTGTATGTTTTATTGTGAGTCGGTAAAAGTGGCGTAATACTCTGACCACGCTGCTGACAGCAGTGATCTGGCAGTCAGAGATGCTTCCAGGGGTCTTCCCCATGCTGTTCCCATGTAATTTGAGCACTGTTCCCATCGATTTGGGCAATTTTTAGGCCCTTTGCAGACCGCCGGGGGGGCAGCCTGAAAAATGCTCGTGTTTCCCATAAACTTACATTGGGCTCGTTGCTCGGGTCGAGCACCCGAGTATTCCAATTTGCTCGACCCGAACAACGAGTACCAGAGCATTTTAGTGCTCGCTCATCACTAGTGGTTACCGTTTATGTGACTGTTAGGGAGTTAAGACCAATTTGCAAGAGAAACTATATATAAGGAGTATGTTGGACACCCTTGAAAAAAGGACACACAAAATGTGTCAACTGAATTAAACAATAAGTATGAAAATAATTGATAGAAACTTAAATTGAGAATGAGCACCAGAGAGTAACCTGCTACATCAATGTGTTACTTACCTGTCATAGCTGATATAACTAAATTATCTTTGTCAGTAATTCCTTTCTGAAATGCAAATCTATTTTCAAGAGAATTTTAAAATCTGGTAATATTGTATGTAAATTTATACGGCATAATTTGATGTTAATTATTTATAAATGCACTCATATTATTATCATTTATTAAGAAAAAGGTATTGTGGCGGCATGGTAAGAAATAAGTGAAGGGTATAATTTCTGACTGGTACAAAGGTCAATGTCTGGCAGAGAATAATTAGAGATCGTACTGGCATATATTGTTTTTGTGTGTACCCAGTGTCAGGAAGCAGTTGAAAACGCTAATTGAATGTTACTAAACTAAAGTATTAAGCTTCTTTAAAACTGATACATAATGATTCACGAAAAGAAATATTATTCCAACTGAACAAAGATTTACAGTTCAAAAAGTGTTAAGTATAGATGAAAATCATTGTTGTGTCTCTTCATCTACTTCGAAAATAAGTAAATTGAAGCATTTTTAGGAATTCTGTTTTATAATCAACAGTTTATATGGTAAATTTACATATGACTGTCTTAAAATGCAAAAAGCATATCAAACTAGTAAGTGCTATTCGATAAATCGGGCTAATATTTAGACTGTGTGGTCAAAGCTTATAACATCTATTAGTTCACTTAGTTTGGCCTTGATTCATCATTGCCTTTCTGCCCATTTTTGTCTAGCTTTATGTCTAGCTTGTTTGTACCTAATTCATTATACAATGTGCTTGCCTGACCTTTTTTGTTTTCCGATTTATTTGCGGATTTTAGTGATTCCTGATATTTTAGCCTATTTCATCAATTGCAATTTTGTCAAAATTTGGTGAAACTTTATTCCAGTCTCACCGTTATATATGTTGGAGTAGCCTAGCATTCTGGCACCATTTTTGCGATTTTTGATACTATTATTAGACCTTTGATACCTATTTTTTGCTTCCAACCAAATTTATGAACAGTATGCGCCATTTTGATGAATTTGGCACAAAAATGGCAACTAATACCAGAAGAAAAAACAAGGAAAGTGACTAGAGATGAGCGGATTGATACACAGAGGATCAAATTTGTGTCCATTTTTTTAAAATTTGCAATTTCATGCATTGAGAAATGCAAGCATGGACATTTTGAGATTTGATTTATGAGTTGCAAAAAAAAACCCCTTTCATGGCACCATTTCCCACACTGTTGAAGCATCAGAGAGTAGTCAAAAGTCATTTTTCATTGTCGAGTGACCCTCCTCATAATGTCCTGCAGCTATGACATCTTATGGATTATAATACGTTAGATAGTGGTGGTTGCCAAGAATGCCAAGAGTGTGCAAAGCAGTCATCAAAGCAAAAGGTGGCTACTTTGAAGAACCTAGAATATAAGACATATTTTCAGTTGTTTCACACTTTTTTGTTAAGTATATAATTCCACATGTGTTAATTCATAGTTTTGATGTATTCAGTGTGAATGTACAATTTTCATAGTCATGAAAATCCAGACAAATCTTTAAATGAGAAGGTGTGTTCAAACTTTTGGCCTGTACTGTATGTGGCCAAACATTGAAGGGAAGACCATACCCTTTTTCTATAATTGACTATGTATACTGTTCAGGAAAAGATCCTCTATTGTGCCACGTAAGACTCATAAACACTTTGTGTCCTACCTTAGGGAGTATAAAACAAGAATAAAATAGGATATGTCATAGTACACATAGTTTACAGTTTACAGTTTCTTCTAACCCTTTAACCAAGCCCTCCTTCATTAAGAAAATTTATAATATTGGAGTATATTTTTCAGTTCCCCAAAACCAAAACTTTTAAAAAGGTTGCAAAACATGGCATTAAAACATATGGCCTGATTGATTAAGACTGGCGTTGGACATGCCAGTCTTAATAAAGAGGCTTGTTGGAATAAAATGCACTTAACGGGACCTTTCTGGAATAATTTACGTGACTAAAGTAGTATAGCTTTTCATGAATTTAATGGGCAGGTGTAACTCATCCCCTGTGCCACCCATCTTGACATAGCTTGCCGAGACTAGCATTTAAACACAAAAAGTCCCCATATTATTGCACAACTTTTGAGTTTTGACTTTCTTAGTTAATTTACTCCAGAATTCTAGCGTTAACGCCTTAATGAATTTGGGCCATAATTCTTAATTATTCATGCATTAATGTTGGCATTAATAAAATATCAATATTATCCTACTAGTTTTATTATTATCCATTTTTATTATACAGTAAACATCATTATTTACTTTTTTGGGAACCTTTTATAAAAAGGATATTGCAAAATAAGACAATCCCTGGAAAGACATATGACAGTTCCACAGATACTATTGGTCATTTAGGGGGCTGTATTACATTACATTGTTCTCTGTTACTCAACGGTAAATTTTCTGTTCTTTAACTCTTATTTGTTGCAATTGTCATAAAACACACATCCTGCCATTTGGAAAAATGCCAAAATCAAAACCTATTTTTAACTGTAGACAACAGTCAGCAAATTAGTCCTTTTAAAGAGGACAGTTCACTTGATTTTTCAAATATAAACTGATTATTTCCTCCAATTGTCGCTGCTTCACTGATCCTGGAAGAGTTTTTTCTTTTTCTTCTGGGCCCAGTACGAGTATGCAGATACCAGACATGGTTAGATTTTTTTTTTATTTAAGTGGTGAAAAAAAATGTGGAAATTTATAAAAGAAAAAAAATTGGCTTTTGTCGCCATTTTCCAACCCTCGTAATGTTTTCATTTTTCAGGATAGGGGACTGAGTAAGGGCTTATTTTTTGCCCCCTGAGCTGTCATTTTACTGATACCATTTTGGGGTAGATACGATGTTTTGATCACCTCCTATTGTATTTTAATGCAATGTTGCAAAAAATCCCTTAATTTTGATGTTTTAATTTTTTTCTTATTACGCCATTCACTGATCGAATCTTACTGGCTTTCACAGTAGGATCATAATGACAGGAACGGGTGTCTTCAGCAGACCCCTCGTTGTCATGACAACCCATTGATGCCCCACTGAGCACGTCATGGGCACACCAAGGGGAATGTGGATTGATGCGCCCCCTGTTGGCGCATATTAAATCCCTCTGTAAGAGATTAACAGTGGGATTTGAATGGTTAACAGCCCCAGGTGGAGCGGTTCTTCACTCACAACTGTTAGAGGCACATGATGGCTAAATAAATCGGCCATCATGTGCAGGGAAAGATGCAGATTTTCTATGCGAGCCTGCATGTAAGTCATCATATGATGTGAAGGGGTTTAAGGGTTTGTCCGACAAACAAAGTAAATTTGAATCAATAGATCTTGGAATAAAAAAAAAGTTCTTGTGCTGAGATAATCTTATAATTGTGCCCCTGCTATGTACTGTGTAATGGCTATGTTTGACTATACAGGGATATTGTCAGAACATACCACATCTCCTGGGCAGGGGAAGAAGAAAAAGAGAGTATATAGTTGGGACAGCATGACATCACAGCTGTTTCTGTGAAGTAAAACATTTGCTGCTTGTTTTTAAATAAGCAGGGAAATGTGTTACCTCATAGGAAGCAGCGCTCTTTTTTTGCTTCCCTCCTGCACAGGAGCTATGGTATGATCAGACCACGTTCCTGCACGGTCAGACACAGCCATTACACAGTACACAGCAGGGGAACATTTATTTAAGATTATCTCAGCACAGGAACATTTTTTAACAGTTATTTTTATTCCAAGATCTATTAATTAAAATGGACTTTGCTCGTGGGAAAAACCTTTAACTAGTGGGTCTTAGGAATACAATTTGGGTGTGGTGAAACTGGATCTGCTCCATTAATATTTTTTCAGTTTTACAGAATACATGTGAATGAGAATCTATGACACACTTATTACCTTATTACATAATATACAATCTAGAGCAAAATCTTACCAGATCGGGATTTAGATAAAAATGATACAACCTATGTTGCTCCATCTGGACTTCAGCTTCCACAACAGCTGATGAACCACAGGTTGACATAGCCAGAGTTAAATACTCCCACATAGTCTAATAATGAAAATTACCTGCCTGTAGGCCCTGAGCGGAAATATATCTACGTATCTGAAAATGGAGATAAAAAGACATCAGAAAGGAAAAGAAGATACAGTTGTGTAATCTCATTAAACTACAAACGTGCAAACTCTGTATTTTTAACTAACAAAGTGTTTCAGACTGTAATTTATCTTCTACTGTCTGTTTGACAGGGAGCTTCCTAATGTGCTTGTTTCATTGATTAGCAACAGATGTTGCAATTTGGAAATCATGTGATCTTCAAAATTCTGAGGAGACTTCCATTGGTACCCATCAGTGCTCTCTTGCTGGGCATTGGGTCCAAAGAATCTTTCTTATGGTGACAAAGATTAAGGCTTCAACAGCAAGAACATGTTAGAATCATTTAACCTCCTTTACCACTATGGCCATTTTTTTTTATCCCAGTTTTCTAAGAATAGATCATCGAAAACAGGAAATCCAATTTTCTGCAAATTTCTTACACACTTAATCCCTTTGAAACATAGGTAGTATTTGTTTGGTCACCTCCGGAGATAACTATTCTGGTCTTCAAAGAGATTATATCAGACACCCAGCAAAGTCCATATCAGGCAAAGAAGTCCAGTTATGAATATTGGGCTTTTTGTGACAGGCATATGTTCTGTTGTTATATTTTCAGCTTTGTGGTGAACATAACGTATTTACTTACATCACTGAGCAGTTTTCACATCAGCTCCAAATTAATATTAATGATGCTAAGCACTAAAATGCTCGGGCACTTGTTGCTCGGGTTGAGTAAATTGGAATACTCGGGTGCTCGACCCGAGCAACGAGCCCAATGTAAGTCTATGGGAAACGCAAGCATTTTTCAGGCTGCTCCCCTCGGCGGTCTGCAAGGGGACTAAAAATTACCAAAATCAATGAGAACAGTGCTAAAATGACACCCTGAAGACCCCTGGAAGAATTTCTGACTCCCAAGTCACTGCTTCCAACAACGTGGTCAGAGGTATTATGCCACTTTTATGGACTCACAATAAAACATACCTAAACGAAACCAAAATGCATTTTCCTGGGAAATATTTTAAGCAACATCCTTTCCATAACATGTACAATGAGTATAAAGCAAAAAAAATAACCAAAAACAAAAATACTCCTCCACACCTTGGGCTATGTTCACACGTAGCGTTTTTGATGCGTTTTTGATGCGTTTTTGCACTTTTGTATTGCTTTCAACAAAGACAAATGCATTCACTGGGACATGTAATTTTAACATTTTACAACCTTATCTGGCCATGTGGTGTGTGACACATCATCAGACACATGCATACACATGGGAACAGCATGGGGAAGACCTCTGGAAGCATTTCTGAATCCCAGGTCACTGCCTAAAAGTGTGCCCATCATAAGTGATCCTTGGCGCATGCGAAGATGCCTCCCGCCATGCACCTGTCATTGCAGACTTGCAACAATCACCGTCCACGTCCTTGTCCTAGTGCAGCGTTCAGTTGTCCCTACCCCATTCCTTGGAATACAAGCACAAGTATGCAGCCAGCCACCCACCCACAGGCTGCAACACTATACTGCCAAATTTTTGACAGTTGCTTGCACTTGAAATGTGTCCTTTTAGGTTCGTGAAGGCAGAAGCTTTTCATAACCTCATGCCCGCGCGGCCGGGTGTCCTTACTCGGTCCCCAGCCACCACTGTTTCTCCTGGTGTCGCCTCCGCCTTCCACAAGCACGGGTCACACAACATTACCCGTGCCCTCCCCAGTGCACTTATTGGGAAGGACCGCCTAACCACAAACACGTGGACAGGTGAATGTGGCCAGGGACGGTGCAGAGCGAGTCCACAACTTTTTTTTCTGAGAGTTGTAATAAGCTCGGTGAAAGGACTGGCATAGAGGTAAACCGTATCTACCCTGGGTGTCATTTCTCCCAGGAAGTCTTCTAATGCAGCTTGTTGCAGAAGCAATGGCAGCCCGTCCATCATCAACTCGCACTTATCGGTGGTGCTTTGACACACACATATCTTTCTTTGCACATTTAATTTCATGAATACAGAGTTGGACAATGGCCTGATCTGCAATGCGGTTTAAGAAATAACATGCATTAGCATGTCCGATTTACATTAAAAAAGCAGCCACAGAGTGTCCAGGAACCTTCCGCCACACTTTTCTTAGCCAGGGCTGCTTCTTGGCAGGGTTGGACGGGCCCACCAGAGAACCAGAGACTCCTCGGGCGGGCCCTGGCTTCTCCTTCAGGAGAGTTCATAGTGCTGAGGTGAGGCCATGATGATGATAGAGGCCACCATCTGCTTAGATTTCTGTGACTTGGAATGCAAGTGCAAGTATGCAGCCAGCCACCCACCCACAGGCCTCAACACTAAACTGTCAGATTTCTGAGCAGCTGCTTGCACTTGAAATATGGACTTTTAAGCTCAGGGAGGCGGAAGCTTTGCAAAACCTCATGCCAGCGGCTGCCAGGTGTCCATACTCGGTCCCCAGCCTCCACTATTTCTCCTGAAATGGTCTCCGCCTTCCACAAGCACGAGTCCCACATTACCAGTGCCCTCCCCAGTGCACTTATTGGGAAGGACCGCCTAACCGCAAACACGTGGAAAGGTGAATGTGGCCAGGGACAGTATGGAGCCAGTCCACAACTTTTTTTGCTGAGAGTAGTATTTAGCTCGGTGAAAGGACTGGCATAGAGGGAAACCGTATCTACTCCGACTGTCATTTCTCCATCACCCGGTTCCGCCCACTGTCACACATGACCTTGCCTGGCTTTATGTTTAGCGGTGAGAGCCACAGATCAGGCTGCTTTGTTACAGCTTTCAACTACTCTGCAGCGCTGGGCGGTTAATCAATTAAGCATTAAGCATGTTATCTTTAGCACATCCTGTTGCCGCTTGGCAAAGGCAGTGCTGCAGTGCTGTCTGCTTGTGACTGATGTGGTCACGTCAGAGATGGAGGAGGAGGTGCAGGAGCTGAACAATGTGATTACATTGAGGTTAAATTGGTGATGCTGTTTTTTATACTGAAGAAAGATCCTATTTCCCGGGAAATGTAATTTTAAAGATTTTACAACCTTATCTGACAATGTGGTGTGTGACACATCATCAGACACATCCTGTTTTATTTATGATGGAGGGACTCTGAAAGTCATGAAGCCTATTTTTATAGGGACATCAGACGACCCTTGCAATTCTTAAAAGGCCAGCAGTCGGCTCTCGCTATTGTTAAAGAGACATCAGCCCGATATGCTTTGTTATTCCCATTATTAACAAGTGGGTCTCCTATACTGTTATTGCGTAGCCAGTGACTGCAAGGGCTGCCAAAAATTTGGACGCAGCCCAATACCCCTTTGGAGAGACATAGAGGAGGGTTTCAGTAAAAAAAATGTTCCAATTATAAAGGAGCGGGTTTTCTATAGTGGTAATGCCCATGCTGTGACTGCAAGTTCTTCCAAAATATGTGAAAAACCCCACTAAGAATTTAAAAACACAGAGCAGGGACACAGTAACAAGTACGACATGTTCCCATTAGAAAGGAGAGGGTCTGCTATACAGTTATAGGGTATGCAGTGAGTCCAACGGCAGACCAGTTTTAGGGAAAAACCCCACTAAGAATTTAAAGACACATAGAGCAGGGCCACAGTAACAAGGTACGACATGTTCCCATTAGAAAGGAGAGAGTCTGCTATACAGTTATAGGGTATGCAGTGAGTCCAACGCCTGACCAAATTTAGGAAAAACCCCGCTAAGAATTTAAAGACACATAGAGCAGGGCCACAGTAACAAGGTGCAACATGTTCCCATTAGAAAGTAGAGAGCCTGCTTACAGTTATAGAGTATGCAGTGAGTCCAACGGCTAACCAATTTTAGGAAAAACACCACTAAGAATTTAAAGACACTTAGAGCAGGGCCACAGTAATGACAAATTCCCATTAGAAAGGAGAGAGTCTCCAATAGTGTTGGCCTTTGCAGTGAATGCAAGGGCTGCCAAAAATTTGGAGGCACTTTATTGTCCTTTGGAAGAGGCGTGGAGGAGGGCCTCATAAAAAAATGTTCCCATTAGAAATGATCATGCACTAAGTGTATGGGCTGACAAACATTTACCCCTGGGGGGTATCCATGAACATACTGTATAAAAATTTTTTTTACGAGCATCAAAAACACCCTTTAAAAAAATTATGTTGGTATTGCATCACGGACCACAGTCACCCTGGTGATATGGTGATGGAGAATGAGGAGAAGGAGGAGAACGAGAGCAAATAGCCAAAATCAGGAAGCGTATACCCTTGTGTGGGTGTGAAAAGGTGCATGGGAATATAACGCCCAAGAAAAGACACTGGATTTGAGTTTAGGTTACGCTGCTATCATTCGGTGGTGTTGAGAAGTCTGGCCCAATCCAGCCCTTGTTAATTTTTATAAGAGTCAGCCTATCAGCATTTTCAGTTGACAGGGGGATGCGCTTGTCAGTTATAATTCCACCAGCGGCACTAAAAACCCGCTCTTATAAAACGCTGGCGGCATGGCAGGCCAGGACCTCCAAGTCATAGAGAGCCAGTTCATTCCACTTATCCAGCTTGGATACCCAATAATTAGAATACACAGCGGCCTGTCCATTGGGAGGGTCTGAGAAAACTCTCCCAGAACTTTGACAGTGTTCCCCTACCTCTGCTGGATTGAAGTTGTGTCTCTCTTGCCTTCACTCCTTGGTTATCCAACGAAGTGTGCCCCCTGCCGCCAGCATTTTCAGATGGGAATTTTTTTAATAATTCCGCAACAAGGGCCTTCTGGTACAGCCCCATTTTTGTAGACCTGTCCGCCTCAGGAATAAGAGATATAAAGTTCTCCTTGTAGCGTGGGTCTAGAAGTTTCACCAACCAGTAATGACTGTCACCCAAAATTTTGAGAAGGTGAGGGTCATGAGAAAGGCAGTGTAACATAAACTCAGCCATGCGTGCCAGACTGCTAACAGGCAAGACTTCCGTGTGCTCACCAAGTGGATGACTGACCATGCTCTTCTCCTCCTCCTTCTCCTCCTCTCTGTCCTTTGGCCATCCACGCTGAACAGACGGTATGACAGCTGTGCAGGTAGTACAGTCTATAGTGAATAAAACTAACTCCTGTCCTTCATCCTCCTCCTCCTCTTCCTCATAGTCACCCAATCCACATTGGGATGAGATGTGGCTTGGCTGTGTGTAATCACCCTGTATGGTTCCTTGCTCCATCTCATCGTGCTCCGCCTGCAATGCATCCTCTTTGATTGTGAGCAGAGAGCATTTCAGAAGACAGAGAAGCGGAATGGTGACGCTAATTATGGCGTCATCGCCGCTCACCATCTTGGTGGAGTCCTCAAAGTTTTGGAGGATGGTACATATGTCTGACATACATGTCCACTCCTGAGGTCTTATGTGTGGAGTCCGTACTGAATACCGACGGCCTTGTTAATGCTGGTACTCAACAACTGCCCTCTTCTGCTCACAAATCCTTCCCAACAGCTGCAGTGGGGACATCACACACCAGTCTGTGAGCCGGAAGCTGCAAACGCTGCTGAAATACTGCAAGAGTGGCCGAAGCTGTAGCTGACTATCTAAAATGGGCACACAGGCGGCGTATTTTAACAAGCAGATCCGGCAGCTCTGGGTAGGATTTGAGAAACTGCTGAACCATGAGATTAAGCACATGGGCCAGGCATGGTACATGTGTGAGCTCGCCTCGCCTCAGAGCCGCCACCAGGTTCTGGCCATTGTCACACACGACCATGCCTGGCTGTAGGTTCAGCGGTGTGAGCCACAGATCTGCCTGCTCTTTCAGAGCTGTACACAACTCTTCAGCATTTTGCATTTTTTCACTTAAGCATATTAGCTTCAGCACAGCCTGTTACCGCTTGGCCGAGGCAGTGCTGCAGTGCTTCCAGCTTGTGACTGATGTGGTCATTTCAGAGATCGAGGCTGAAGAGGAGGAGAAGGCTGAGGAGGATGAGGAACAGGCGCTGTAGACCATGGGGGCAACCCTGATTGACCTAGGGCCCGCAAACCTTGGGGTCGGGAGGACGTTTTCCTTCCCAAGGTCCGACTGGGTCCAGGCTTCCACTATGTTAACCTAGTGTGCCGTCAGTGAGATGTACCGTCCCTGCCCAAAATCACTTCTCCACGTGTCAGTGGTTAGGTGGACTTTACCGGCAACCGCGTTGTTGAGGGCACGGCTAATGTTTTGGGACACGTGCTTGTGTAATGCGGGGACAGCACACCTGGAGATATAGTGGCGGCTGGGGACCGAGTACAGAGGGACGGCCGCCGCCATCTGGTTGTGGAATGCTTCCATCTCCAAGAGCCTAAAATGCAATATTTTGAGCGCAAGCAGTCGTAAAATGTGAGAATTAAGTAGTGTGGCCTGTGGGGCATAGGCTGAATATTTTCACTTGCGTACCAAGGACTGGGGTATGGACAAATGAACGCAACACTGGTACAAGGACATGGACTTGCTTCCTGATGCTGCTACTTGAGAGTGTGCAAAGACAGGTGCAGGGCAAGAGGCATCTTCGCTGGCACCATGGACAGGGGATTGGCTTGCATGCACAACAGCGGAAAAAGTGATGGTGCCACCCGCAGACACTGTTCCTGAACCCTGGGGTTTGGCCTACAAAGTCGGGTGCTTTGCTGCCATGTGCCTGATCATGCTGGTGGTGGTCAGGCTGGTCGTTTTGCCACCCCTGCTGATGCTGGCCTGGCAGGTAGTGCAAATGGCCTCTTTGGGGTTATCGGCAGAGTCTTTAAAAATCAACCAGACTCGTGAAGACGTAACAGTTGTACTGGCAACTTCCTTCATGCTGGTGTTACGGGGAACGGTTACCTGCCTTCTGTCTGCGGCCACCACACTGCTTCTTACTGCCTTTTGGGGTGCTCTGCCTCCCTCCCCCTGTGTGCTGCTGTCCTCGCTCTGCATGTCCTCCTGCCAGGTTAGGTCAATTACTATATCATCCACCACCTCATCTTCCACTTTCGCACCCTGGTCCTCCTCCTGACTTTCTTGCAATTGCGTCTCATCATCGTCCACCTCTTGTGACACTTTCCCACCGTCGCCTTCGTGTGACCGTGGCTGCTCAATTATTTGGACATCGCTACATGCAATCTTCTCTAGCCCGGCTTTGAGTGGACCGGGCGAGAGGCCCGAATTTATAACAGGAAAAGTGAACAGCTCTTCAGAGTGTCCAAGTATGGGATGATTTGTCTCCAGGCACTCGGCTTGGTGGGAGGAAGTAGGATCAGGGTGTGGAATATGTGGTCCAGACTCACGGCTACTGAGACTTGACCGTGTGGTAGACAGGGTGGTGGTGGTGGCAAAGTGACTGGAATCATTATCCGCTATCCAACCAACAACCTTATGACACAGCTCTGGGTTCAATAGTGGTGTGCTGCAGTCCCCTAGAAATTGGGACAGGAAGGTCAGACGAGAAGATGTGGGTGTTTGTTGTGGCACAATTTTGGCTTGCCCACGGCCTTATCCTCGACCTCTGCATGCAACATTACCATCACATCCAGTTCCTCGTCCCTTGCCACATGCCTTACCCATTTTAAATGGAGGACAGTATCTTCCACGCTCACTACAAATGACTGAGTTTGGAGCGAACTTATATGTGATCCGTGTGATGGAGAAAACAGAGTTTTAAATACCTGGCCTGTATGTAAGTAGTTTGAACAGCAAACTGCTGTGAATTGCTTCACTGACACACTAAAGGAAATTTTTAGTGGAGGCCAGAAATGGCAGTATTTTCTGACAACATATATGTGATCCGTGTGACTGAGAAAACAGAGTTTTAAATACCTGGCCTGTAGGTAAGTAGTTTGAACAGCAAACTGCTGTGAATTGCTTCACTGACACATTAAAGGAAATTTTTAATGGAGGCCAGAAATGGCAGTATTTTCTGACAACATATATTTGATCATTTTGATGGAGAAAACACAGTTTTAAATAGCTGTATTTCTAGCGCTGTAATATGGAAAGGACCTGGCTGTATTCCGCAGTGCCAACAAGCAAATGGCGCAGAAAAACGGTGTTCTCTGGATTGCTTTATAAGCAAATAATGAGTATTAAGATCCAAAGAAAAGTATTCCTGGCCCCTGAGACCTGAGCCATTGTATAGAAATATCTAACAGCAGCAGAAGGCAGAATTGGAATAGAGCCTCTTGTGCTATGTGCCCTGCAGTCTGCTATATACACTGCCTGCCTGATATCTCTGCAGATGGATTAGTAAGTCCTCAAAAGGATTGTTTGTTAAGATGGATAAGTGTAAAGTACATTTTTTCTCCCTACACTACCTAATACACAAGAAAATCTCTCGCTGACGCAGTAGCATCTCTCCCTACTCAAGCAAATGGCGCAGAAAAACTGTTAGGTGTCAGGCAGTTGTTGGACCTGAAATTGGGGCAGAATCATCTGTGGTCTCCCATTCTGGTCCAGCCAGGGTGGAAGCTGCTTAGCATCACCATCAGTCCCAAAGCCTAGCCAGTGCACGAGAAGTGCAGGCTGTCTCTTAGGTCCTTGTTACTAGTAGTGTTAAGCATAGGTTGCGGAGGGGAACAAGGGCTGCTACAGCCTAAGTCCAGGAATCACTGCACTGAGCATGCCCGTGACATGGCGGACTGTGATTGGTGCTTTGGTGTCAGCTGATCCGGTGACCTGGCACCGCCTCATTTCCCGCAGGTGACGTCATCTGTTGTGCGACCAATAATGCGATAGTGGGCAGAGCTTAGTCTTTAAATAGGCCGCCCAAAAGCATGGCGGCGCGCTCTAATCATTGAGCTAAGGTTGTGTTCATGTGTGGATGCTTGTCTGTTTGAGCTCCACGTGCTCTCTTGCTGCTTTAACTTCGGACAGGCAGGTTTAGCTGGGGATAGGCAGTCTTAGCTGGAGGGAGGCAGGTATTTCCTTTTGACAGTCGGCTCCGACAAGGGGGTCGCTATACACCCCGAGCAGACTGTGGACTCTGTATTCCTGGCATCGACTGTTAGCCATGTTGAGAGTTTCTCCGCAGTCCGGTCGCACACCGGCTGGGAGCATGTATACGCCGGCGTGAGTCACACACACTTCTTAGCATCTGCTGCGTAGCCTCTGTGCAGTTAACAGGGCTACGGCTATGTAATTTGTCGCACATCTCTCGTGCATTTAACGGAGATAGTGCGAATCCCTTTTCCCAGTAACACTGGAGGGAGTTATTTATTAGTTGGTTGTTTTACCTTCTTACCCGGAAGGTGTTCGGCCGCTGTCTTGAAGACTGCATCGCGGACCCCGGTTTCGGTTGCTTTCCATTATTATTAAAGTTGTTTGCAACCGTCCCCATAACAAAAACGGTGTTCTCTGGATTGCTTTTTAAGCAAATAATGAGGATTAAGATCCAAAGAAAAGTATTCCTGGCCCCTGAGACCTGGGCCTTTGTATAGAAATATCTAAAAGCAGCAGAAGACAGAATTGGAATGGAGCCTCTTGTGCTGTATGCACTGAAGTCTGCTATATACACTGCCTGCCTGCCTATACACCCTGCATGCCTGATATCTCTGCAGATGGATTAGTCCTCAGAAGGACTGTTTGTTAAGATGGATATGTGTAATGTACGGTTTTTCTCCCTACACTACCTAATACACAAGCAAATCTCTCCCTAGCTCAGCAGCACCTCTCCCTACACTGTCTTATTCCGGAGTGACTGTGACGAGCATGGCGGCGACAGGTCTGATATAGACCTGATGACGCTGTGCAGCCAGCCAATCACTGTAATGCCCACAACCAACATGGCTACGGCATTACAGTGCATGGCAGGCAATCCGCAATCCCTGCATGTTAATTGGCTCTCTAAAGAGCACCAAACATGCAGGAAGGGGACCCGAGTTCCCGCCTGAGCAACCCGGAAGTACTCAGCGAGCGCCGAGCATCTCAAGCAGTGAGATGCTCGGGTGAGCACCGAGCAGTAGCGAGCATGCTCGCTCATCACTAATTAATATCGGCCCAATGGATAACATTCTAGATGCCATTGTCTGGTCCTGTGAATTTTGTACTATTTCCAAAATAAAGAGTTCCCCTTCGCAAAGATCAGAACCATTCCTGCGACCACAAGTTTTGTACTTTTTCTTTTGCTTTCCCTTTTTATTTTATTCAATTATATATGCTGTATTATTTTGTTCCCTTATGTAACATCTTTTTCATATTTTTATAAACACTGCCTACTTTTCATATTAAATATATAAAATTGAATAGCTTCATTTCTCTGGCTCTTTAAACAACATCCTTGAAGCCATACACTACCTGTAAGGGGAGTCCAATCGGCCTGTATGAACGATTGTTGGTGGCAGCTAGTTTTCTTGGGTCATTGGGGGCTTTACGGTGGTCGTACCGAAGTACATATATATTCCAGCATTCAAATTGGGTGTATATATATACTATATGTTCACTGGGAACCGCCGATAACTGGCCTAGTAATAAAAGCAGCCATAGCCTCATCCATCAATGGTCAGACAATTGCATAATTGTCCTGACTATTGGAGGCAGAGAAGTTCTTGTTTGTGACAAAAATGAGACAGCGGTTGGATCTCATTGTGACCCCCCAGCTGGTCTCCTGACACACACTTTGCTTATTTTTCCTTTTCAGACTCGCAGAAGTTGTAAATATACAGTATGTCAATTCTTTCAGTTTTTTTGCTGCAGATTTCACATATACTAATGAGTGGGGAAAAATCCACACACAAATGCATGTAAAAAACCCAGTAAACACGTCAAAACGTGTCTATTTTGCACCATGCTTTTCCTGCCAAAAGATGAAGAAATGATGCAGGAATTTCTGCTGCTAATACTTAAGATGTGCAGATACCCTTAGGTCGGGGTCACAGGAGCGTCTCATGCAAAACAATTGGCTCGATTATGTTAATGACATTTAGCTCAAGCTCTAATTAAAGTGTGAGCTGCGTGTCAGCTTATTGTGATCCGATTCTCTCGCATGAGAAAATCGGACCACATGTGTGAGGAAGATGGAAAACTTAATTTTTCCATCTTCTCCATTGTCTGCGGATGTCAGACTGCACTCGGATGACTTCCGAAAGCAGTCCGATGTTTTATATGCAGCTGTAGATTTTTAAACATGCGTATGCTTCAATTTGCAGAGCGACTCACAGCATTCTGCGATTTTCTTCTCACGCCGAATCGGCACTGCCCCATAGTATAATATTGGGCCAAGTGTTATCTGATAAAATATCGGATAGCACTTCTCCAATGAATAAGCTCATGTGAGTGAGCCCTAACATGGAGTTTTTTATTCAACTTGTACTGCCATGATGTCCATAGTGGGGAATTAGAGCAGATTCAGTAAGATAAATATATACTACAGTTTAATAATTTGGAATATTCAGCTTAAATGTATGGACTTTTTTGACCATTTTAAAGATGATTTACTTTTTAAACTTTTACTGACAATTTCTTGATTTTTTGTTAAAAGTTGTTTTGTTGAAAAGATTAAGAAAATCCCCAATCTTTTATGGAAACATCACTATTATTGATAGAAAGAGAGAGTGAAAAAATCTGGGCAGACACCTAGTAATTTTCCTGTCCGCACTTACTGTGCTTATTTTAGAACATAATTTCAAATTACTCCTCTTCTGATTTTTTCCAGCTGTGTATTTACAGACTGTCTTATCTGTCATTTTCCTTACTTAAATGTTAACCTTAGATGTCTACATAGATATTTCTCTCCTGAGACACATGAGGCTGATAGGTTTAGAAGGTATGTATAAGTAGGACAATGCATATTCCGAAAGTAAAAGTTGAGTTTAAAGTTGAGTTTTTTTTGGTGAACTTTCAATTATTTATGAATTACATGATGTAGAGATTAACACAATCCCAATTTTATGTCAATTTGTTGATACTTTTCTATTTTTTCCATATCTATGCAATATGGATTTATTTTAAAAGCCCCTATTTTATTAGATGGGGGAAGCAAAGTTCAGCCAATTGGTAAACCACCTTTCCTCAATATATTTCCTAAAATTCTTTTGTCAACAAAACCACATACTTTATTAGAAATCGCAATCTAACAGATGGCAATTGTACTGTAACTCAACCTTTTTAGTGCAATGAATACATCAATAGCTGCCAACTGATTTGAGTATTTTAGCCTTGTTGGTTGTTACTTTTGAATTAACTTCTTAGAATGCTTGCATGTTTACACAGATTCAAAACAATGTTTGGAACAGAAATACCACCTGTGCAGCCACTTCAGCTACACGGATGACCATGGGCAAGGGAGGCCCAGTCGTACTACAGGTTGCAAAGACTCTTCTCCTATAGATTCTCCTCATCCAACTCAGGACATTGTGAGAAGACCCACTCCTTCTCTATATGCTTTCACAGACTCATAGCTAAAGCAATGCACAAGCATATTTTTTTTTCTTTCTAAATAGCTATTCTTCTTTACAGGCATATTGTACAGGTACATAGACATACATCTCTATATAGCAGTATCCGGTATCCTGTACACCAGAATATCCACCAAATAAAATTTATGACATCTCATTATGGCATATCAAAGGCTTTATAAAAACGAAAGTGTCTGTTTAATTTTATTAACTCAGTCAGCTTGAAGGCTTTAACATTTAATTTAATCCTAAATGCCTGCCTATTTAATGTCATAATATAATCTAGTTTCTAATATGCTTTAATTAAAAATTACCTTCACATGTGGGGACAAGTTTGGTCTCTACTTGCAGAGTTTACTCCTTACAATGCACACTGACAGTGCGCTTTCTTGTCGGCTCATCACTTCTTTTCAAAGCCGGTGAGAGAGCAAACTGTCACTGTGCATTAAAAAGAATATTGAAAAGTGACAAGATCCGATAGAACATATGTTAGAATAGACAACTGATGCATGCTTACTAGAGCAGCCACTAGTACAATCCTTGAAAAGGAAGTCACTGATGAGGCATCATTTCAGGGAGGGGCGGTCGAGTATCACCGCATGCAGTGTGGGCTCTCAAACAAAGCATCATAAAAAAGGAAATAAGTAAAAAAAAAAGCAGTCAGATAGTGTAGTGAGGGAAAGATAGGGGATTTTTAATAAAGTATATTAGAAAAGAGAATAGATTATGACATTAAGTAGGCAGACAATTAGGATTAAAATAAATGTTAGTTTCAGACCACCCATTTAAGCTTACTTCTTGGAGTTTGGTGAGAAACTAGATGTGGAGAACATGCAAACTACTTGCAATGTCGCTCTGGCTGTATCAAAAAATATGACCCTATGTATGTAATTAGGCATTTCTAAGGGACAACAGGCCGTAGGAAAACCGAAGCCACTAAATTGTTGATGCAGACAATGAAGCTGTACTGCATGCTGAGCTAAGCTCATATAGTTTACCACTGCACATTTAAATGCAACTAAACCCGATTTATTAATAGAGACATTTTTCCTCTAAATGGTTTTCTTGAAAGCAACTATCACAAGGGAATTTGGACACAATGTCAAACAACTTGATGACCTTATTAGTTATTTATTTCACTCACATTTACAATTCATACTTTCCATTGTAACATAAATCAGATCGGTAATGAAACCGGGAGATATGCACAGACAAGCAATAAAGTTCTCAAGATATATTACAGATTTTAAATAAAAAAAATTGTACTGTGTGATACTGTATGGAAATTGGGACAAATAATTGATAGGCATTTTACAGCAAAGTAAGATTATTGCAATGCTAACATTCATATCCTATTACTCAGAGTATAAATGTGCCCACAGACCTTCTTATTATAGTCTAACTGGAGGGCTGGTGAATAATCTCAGCATGGTTGAGCAGCAAATGTTGGAGGATAATTGGATCTGCAGGCTAAGGTAGTACAAATGAAAGGATTTTGGGTTGCAGATTGATAGGTAGTTATTTTACATTGTGGCTTGAAAACTATTTTTTTCTCCTGCCAGTCTTCCATATCACACAATAAAATAGAATTACTTAAAACCTATTGTTCTTCTATCATCAAGATCCATCTAGAAGGGCCGTAATGTTATGAACAAAAAAATAGAAACCTATCAGTGGACTGTAATAAGTGTGATAAATGTAATAAAAACATTGGTGGTGCGTCGCTTAATTGTGAGGATGTCACATAATTCTATGTTTCTCTAAGTTCTTAGATGAGTTTTTTGAAATATGACTATTTGAATTCTGAGATATTATTTTATTTTTTACCAGTGATATAAACTTTAATACGTTTTCCCATCTCTAGGATTTACCGTTACTTTTTATGAGTGGGAGACCCACCTCGAGACTCTCGAATAGTAACGGTATATAGCAAGAATATTCCATAAATGTTTTCATCAGTGGGTGAGCCACTTATTTGATTCTCACTGATCCTTACAATTTGAGGATAAAGCTATGGTGTATTGCTGTATACCCTTTACTATTTTTCCCTAAACAGTGGTCCCCTCTTATCTAGTTATGAAGGGAACTGCAGTGTAGCCCCACATAGGTGCCCAACCCTATTACAGTTCTGCATCTCCTTCATTCTCAAGATTGGTGGAGGACATACTAATGATGAGACCTGTACTTCCACACAAGGGTCCAGAAGGTAAGAGGGCCCACTTCCACCTCACAAGCAGATGAAATTGTGCATTATGATTTGAAAAAGCTCATATATTGTTCTTCTTCAGCATGTGTTCATTCATGCTCAAGTTCATTTGGGTTCTCAAAGGTCAGATCTCAACTGATCATAAAGTCATGGCATATCTTAACACTTTCTGATATTAGAAAATCATTATCTCCTCAACGATATTTAATTGCACATAAGTTAATATATTAAAGGAAATATCAAAATATAAATTCCATAATTACATCTCACTCTATATGCATAGGACTTTTCAGCTTGTCAAAAGCCATCAGCTCAAAAAGGCTATTTCAACAGCCTTGGTGCTATCCACTTAGTCTAGTAGGTTTCAGAGAGACCCGGACTTCACCCTTTAACCCCAATGAAGCAGGGATTCTCAAACAAATCAATGTCAGTATCAGGAGTGACAAAATAAAATATAGAATAAGTAGGGAAAATCATAGTCAAGAGATCAGCTGAGATCAGATACCAATTAGTGAAAACAAAGTCATGCAAGCCAGAGTCAGGATGGGATACAGAACAAACATGGTCAGGATAACAATCCAAGTCAAAATTTGGATAGGAGAATGAGTAGTAGCAAAAGTAAACAAGGAGAAACCTAAGGAATTATTGGCAACTTCCAGTAGTAAGCTGGGCACTTAAGTAGGATGTGGTGCTGCACTAGGGAGCTGATTACTTCTGCTGGACAGCACATACCTATTCTGACTGTTTGGGCAAAGTCACAAGTCCCATCTATGCCAGTATCTCTAGCTGGACATTGATATTGGTCATGATGTCTTCAGCTCCAGCACCAGCGCCACTCGCACAGTAAGTACAATGGCACCTGACAACAGAGGCAAATGTCAATGGAGCATGGATTGAGGGGAGAAGTAAGAGAGACAGAAAAAAATGTGCCATGTTTGTATCAACACCATATTGTTGTAAGAGCGTTTCATGTAGCAACATTTTCCTACCGCTCCATAGAATAAAGTCACAGTACGTAAAGCTCCTTTTACTAAATAGAACGGTAAACCAGAAATGGAATAGTGGCGCATATTTATATAGCAGCTCAAGTGAAGCTTTGAGACTCTTTCCCCTGTGTATTCATGGATGTTATATTCTAAAGTCACTTTTCCTGTTGTACATTATATTATGGTTTTCTAAAAATGGCCAGCAAAATAAATCAAGGATTGGTAAAATGTGTAAGCCCTTTATTATATTTTTCTTGATATTTAAGAATTTTTAAAGTATGGATGTAAATTTAGGGAAAAAATCTTTGATGATAATGTTCAATGTGAATTTATTAATAATTTTGCTGCAAATTCGCCACGGATTCTCCACAATGCATTTGTAAAGGATAAAATATACTGTAAAGTTAAATCTTCACGGAAATTCACCGGCAGAACTTATAATAAATCTACAGAATGTCACCTTATGCTGTGTATTTGAAATCAGCAATGCAGGTCAATTTACTTCCAGATTTTTTTTATGCAGCACATGGATGCAATTTTGTAAAATGTGTAATATGTTGGATCCTGAGAATGTCCTTCATTATTTAAAATTATGTCCTTCCTTCCTGCCAAGATTGAAATCTTTGTCCTCCTGTATTGCTGGCTACATGCATATGCAGAGTACAGAAGGCAAGATGACTTTGTCATTTGCTGCTCTCCTGCTCTCTGCATATGATTCCTAGTAACTCAGTAGCCTCTGTCATCTTAGTCACTGCATATGCAGAGCACATCATTCGATATGAATTTGTCATCAATTGCTAAGCTTTGCAAGGACAGCAACCAAGAAGACAAAGCTCTCAGTATAATGAAAAAAAAATCTTTGTCATTATGATTGTGGACTTTGTCCAATGAAGTAGCCTATGAAAAATGATTCTGGCTGCTGTGCTCTTCTTAGGCAGTGATAAAACATGAAAAAGCAGCCACTTGTCTGCATTACTCAACTGCTCATCAGCTGCCGGGCACTCATTGCTTTTATGTGCCACTTTAGGATAACTTCTTGCTGCTCAATGGAGATTCCCCAGCAGGATAAAAGGTCACGGATCATTTCACAATGGGCAAGTGGGGGAAATTTCCCTGTAGAATTTGGTGCTACTGTATTGTACTGCAGTGGAATTTTTCTGCCGGGAAAAGTTTGACATATTCTAAATAAGTAAAAGTTGGATAATTTTTGAAAAATTATTTATTTTTTCTAAAGCAGTATGGAGCATAAAAGTACAATAGCTATGGTATTGACCTTGTTCCATACATTGAATGTATAACACAAATCTAAGATGTAGTTTTACTCTCAAAATGCTCAATGTTATGATGTATACTTTTTTATTTAAAAGCAAATAAGCAACACCTAGCAAGAAAAAGCATGAACCTGGCAAAAATAAAAATAAAGATATGTGTAGTCCTTATCAAATAGTGAAGATATAATACAAAACATATTAAAAAAACAAACCTACAAAAATAATTAAAAAATGATCACAACATACTTACATGAAATGCATCATTATTGTGACATGCAGTTTATCATAATTTATACTGGGCTCTGTGATGCCTCATCAAGTCTTGTGTGGATTCTGCTTCATAAGGAGATATTCCCAGGTTATTACATTGTTTTACTTAGACAACATGAAAATAAGCAAGTTTGCATTTAACTTGCTTTTTCTATCTGCTACCATTTTCCTGTTTTTAGAGCTTTTGTCTTACGTAGTGTAAAACCTGTTTCAATGGAACTGAGCCACTTTCTAATATCCCAATCACTTCTCTCCAGCCCAATGATTTCTATACAGCAGATAACTGCTCACCTCCCTCATCTCCTGCAGCTCCTGCAAAATCAACAGCCCGTACCATCAGCTGTTTCCAGAGCAGTTCTGCTAATCACTAGTCTCACTTTCCTGACTTAAGTATTTGTTCAAATGCCCTCTTATCACCATATGTAAATACAGTTATAACAGTATACACTTCAAAATAAACTCATGACAGCTGAATGTGTTAAAGCAGAACTTGTACTGAGCTTTATTGTTCTGCTAATAGTACCGTTCGGCTACTCAGTGAAACTGTCACTCAAGGAAGAGCCCAATCTGCCAGAAACCAGGAAGTAAGGAGACTGTTGAGTTGTGAGCTGCTCAAGAGACAACTTTAAAAAAAAACTTTAACCATTTGAATAGATTGGGAAGCATTGATGGAGCTTCCTCTTCCATACACATTGGTTATGTAATATCTGTATATATTGAGGGGGTAAGAGCTGTGGGGTTACAGGAGACTCAGACCACTCTGCTGTGCAACCAGGAGGCTGCATTTCCCTTGTTAGGTAAAAAACAAGGGAAATAAGATGAAAACAAAAAATATTTCAATATTTAAATTTCCCCCAAAGGTCTTTTATGAATTTATGGGGGCACAATGGGTAAAATAAAAGAAAGATACATTAAAAAATAACAGGTAAAAAGTAAATAAATAGATAAATTAATTAATTAATAAAAAATGCCACTGTCAATCCAAATTGCTGTTACTAGAAGGGCCCCTATAAAGAAAAAAAATCCAAAATATAAAATTATTTGTTGCAGAATGGGGAACACATTTTTTAATGTGTTTTAGTGCTCCTGTGTGGTCATAAAAAAATAAACAAATAAAAAAATGGGAAAAATGGACACTTATTTCCCTTATTTTCCCACCGATATTGCCCAATATCAGCATAAATAGCTTTTAAAGTGCATGTATGAAAGAATCCGAAATGTGTCTGATTGGGATGTAAATGGCCAAGTCATTAACTAGTTAAGCAAATGGTTGTGAATGTCTAGATCATAAATTTTATATGATAGTGAGTTTAGCTTATTATCTGGTTATTGCTATGTTTACTATGTTATAGAGATCAAGTCACACCTTTATGTCAGAGACCATTCACCAATAAAGTTGTATTTTCTCCTTTTTTTGTGTTCTTATTTTGAACAGATGAATTCTAATAATGTATGATTGTCAAACCTTTTCAATGCCCTTTATAATCACTTTGAACACTTTTGCATTAGACCGAAAAAATATGACAACTACAATAGCACACTTGACAATTTGCTATTTGCATAGTGAAATTATAGTTTTGCTTTTCTAGCTGCAGTAATCTGGACCTAATAATTAGTTGTTAATACAAAATATTTCACAGAGAACATATAATCAAAAAGTGACATATTATTTACATATACAGTATTTATTATAAATGAGTAATACTCGCCTTACTTCTGCGCCATCTAACTCGACTCTTAAGGGTGACATCGCTGATAGCATCACTGGATAGTATGTAATTGCCCTGCTTTAAGCAGTCATTCAAGTGAACTCCATTTCTGTTACCCAACATGCCTCCTCCATCTGCTGGGAAGCAGCTTTTATCGTTTATTTAAACATATGTATATAATATCTTGCTGATCAGCTGAAAAGTGGTGCTGCTGTGCAGACAATATATTGGGTGGATTCAGCTGCAAAGAGCATACACAACACCCTATGTCAACTCCATTCTGATGGTTTATACTTTTCCAGGGCAATATATTCATAAAAGTTATTCTAATACATGACTCTGGCTAGTTTAACACTTCTCTTCTTCTCTTTATATCTTTAGATTACTCACTCTTGACCTTGGACTGTGTAATTATTTTGTCACTTACTGATTATGTCATTGGTTTTGTCGCTATTGTTTTGACCCCAGAAATACTCTTTTTTCTTGCTTGTTCAACATCTCACTGCCAATTCGCTCTAACAGATACCAGCTACTCCATGGTTGCAACCAAAGGGACTCTACAGCGAAGGATAAATTCCTGTACAGGGGTGAAAGGTGAACACTCCTGGAGAACTGATAAGTGGAGTGGCTAGTGCCAAAAAGGCCATGGTAGCGAGTTGTCAGACTCTACATACAATTACATAACAAAAACAATATATATATATATATATATATACATTTTTTTTAGTAAAAAAAAATCTTGACATTTTCTAGTTTTTACGCCAGCAACTAGAACAGATACTTAGTTTGGAGTTAACTTGACAACTTTGCTCCTATTACACATCTATAACTTTTGGATACCCATGAAACTGCTGACATTTCACTAGTTGTTCTTACTTGCGCACTTTGATAGGTGATAATCGCTGCCTACTCTGAACATCCAATTACGCCTAGCTCATTGGAAATTTTACTGATCAGTCATGTAGCCAAAATTGCTCAGATCCTACTAACACTTGCCCATTTTCTTGCTATCATATTGCGTGAGATGATAGAACCAATTTGATATGAATCAAATTTAAGTCAAATCAAATTAAATTTGAACAATTTGTGTTTCAATTTATGAGAATGACTAAAAGAGTACTAGCCATGTTTTTACCCTTTGTAGGAAATTGCAGGGAATGCAGCAGCCTTTTTAGGGTTATTTTAGGATAGTGAGAGGCTATCAGAGCTCACAACTTGAGATATGAAGAGAAAGCCCTAAAGCATTAAAAACAGTAATGTGTTGTAAAGCTGCAACAGTGAAGAAGAGGAGAATAGTAGTCAGTAAATTATACAAAAATAGAGGGAGCGGGAGATAGGAGAAGTGCCAGCAGCAGTGCCAGACTCAATGTGATTGATCAGTGATATAGTGTAGCTGGCATCTGACCTGCTGTATTTGCGTAACAATGAGGCTGTGTGCCCACGATGCATTTTTAATGCGTTTCCGCAGCGTTTTTGCAGCTGCGGAAAGGCATTAAAAATGCATTAAAAACACATGGTAGAAGGGCAGCAATGTTCCCCAATGATAATCCGCATGTGCTGTGCACATGCTGCGGAAATTTCCGCTGCGGATTATCATTGCGGAAAAAAAATGCAGCACTACCAATTATTTTGCGGAAGTGTTGCGTCTTCGCCGCCATTGACTTGCATTAGACCGCATGGATTACGCATCACTGTATATGTAGATGCGTAATCCAAGTGTTCTAATGTGCGGATGGTACCCGGGTGTAGATGAGAGGAGAGTCTCCTCCACACCCATGTACCATTAAAAAATCTGTAAAAAAATAATAAAATAAAAAATAAATGTATATTTACCTTCTGTCAGCCCGCACTGCGCTCCTACTTGCTTCCTAGCACTTTGCAGTGAATTGAAGGACCTGCGCTGACGTCAGAGTCATGTGACGGGTCACGCGACGCTGACGACGGCAGGTCTTTCAATTCACTGTTGCCGGCAAGGGAGAAAGGAGTGAGCGGGACACCGGGGGCCATCGGAGGGTAAGTATATATTTATTTTTTTATTTTTACCACTCTCTCGGGTCACACTATATAAATCCATGCTGTTTGCATGGATTTATATAGTGTGACCTAGTTGTCACAAGCATTTTCCAAGTGATGCTAATCGCTTGGAAAGCGCTTGTCAATCCACATGCGGAAATGTCAGTGGGTAACCGCTGCATTTCCTTATGTCCCTGGCAGGAAAACGCATGTACAATCCGCATGCATTTTTTTCTGCCAAGGAGATGCAGAATTGCTCAGGAAAAAATCCTGAGCATTTCTGCATCGTGGGGACATAGCCTGACACTTTTTTTCATTCTTAAACTACTATAAAGCAGAATGATAGACAGCACAATTGTTTTACAAAAAAATTGGAAATCAGTGTCAAATGGTGTGTTTATCTGTTACAAGCAACTGTTCTTTTTTTGTCTTTCTTGTGCAATTGTGTTTGTGAAATTGGGGAATAATATTGTTTTAAAAATATAAAAGAAAATTCCCTAAAATCTCAAGGCATTTAACTGTGTCTATCTACTTAACAAACTGTGCAGGCCAAAAGCATTTTTTTGCATATCTGATTTATTAATCAAGTTTTACATCAATATACATCACACTAAGGGCAGGTGCGGACGGACGTAGATTTTGTCATCCGAGAGAATTGGGTCAATTATACAAATGACACTCTGATTAAACTCTGATCAGAGTTCACCAAAGTGTGATCATAGTGTGATATTATTCTCTAAGATGAGGAGAAGGCAAAGAAAAATATTTCTCCATATGCTCCATTGTGTCAGGCCGCAGAAATCAGACTCATTGACTTGCATGGGAAATGCTATTCAAATATAGGATCATACTTGGGCATTTAACAATTTTTTCTTCAGACAGACACGGTCCAAGAGAAAATTGAACATGTGCCCTATAAACTAACGTAGGTTCAGGTTTGATCCGCCGTTTTGTTGGATCACACTCAGACCAAAAATACCATCTTCTCCACCTACCCTAAAACAGTGCCCTGTTGAAGTTGCTACAGTTTTACTTGTTTACCATTATAACATTTCTTCTTTTGTAATTTTTTGGGTAAAGGCTTGAATTTTGATTAAAAAGATAATTTTTTTTTAAAGTAGACATTTAACTGTGCATGTCTGTTTCAGCACACCTGTTTTAATCACTCAATTGGACAACTGTACATGCCACATCTATGATGCCACATTTTGCTTTCTCTGCATGTACCTACCGACTTAGGATTTCTTGTTATATCCTTTTTTTGCAAAGGTTGAAAAATTAGGCTTGAAAATATCAACAAAGTTAATTATTGCTTTTTATAAAATGTTTGGTAAAAGAAAAAGCAGTAATGGCAATGAATGGGGAAATGTACCAGTTAAAAAACATACCTTGGCTAAAAATTTGAGAGCCACTAGCAACAGCAGAAGCACCATCACCATCAATTGTTACAATTAGCTGGACAGTAGTACTATGAAAGACAATTGGCCTTATTTACTTCTGCAAGCATATTCGTAGGGAGGAAGTGGACGATGTCAGGGAAATATTGAGAAATATTAAAATCTTTTCTTTTCCCCTGTCTTAGATATTAAGAGGATATTAAGAATTCTCTCTCTCCCAGACCCCTCATTCCCTCTCACCCCTCCCCTATAGTATGTATCCAGAGATGACAATCTACAGTGTCTCTTATGCAAATTAACACTCCACCCAGCTGCCTGTATGCAAGTCTCAGCACACAGGAAAAGTGTCTAGGTAGACAAATGCTGGCACAAGAGAGGTGCTACAGAACCCGTTTAGCATGCAAATGTGTTTTCCTCTGACACAGAGAGGAGGACTTAGCTCGTTAAGTTCAAAGGCACTCACAAATAATTATGACAATTCCCCAGTTGCAGACTGCAGGATTTTCGGAGCCGCTATGAAATATGGAATAACTAAAGTTCTATACGTCCGATAATAACGGGACCTATATTTTAAGTAGCAGGGTCAGCCAAGGAACCATATGCTTATTTTTCCATTGCTGTAAGCCCCTTCGGGGAGCAGTAATGCAAAAGCACCAGAATAAAGGATCGCAGGTACGCCATGCGTGGTCTCTAAATGAAGGTAAAATCATATTAGAAAATATGGTACCACTTATGGGCTTCTGGGATCAACCAGCGATAAGTTATCCCTAAAACCAGACTTTAAATACAAACATGAAGGGTGGAGCCAAAGCCCACATTATGTCATCACAGGGGTGTGTGGGCTGATCTTCCCCTTTGGCATAAAAGAGTCAATGGAAGATTGATCAATATTCTTGCCCAGAGTATATAGTTAGTATAGCAATGAATCCGGTTCGATAGCAGTCAAAACTGGAGCATCTCCCCTCCACCTAGCTGATTCATCCCTGCGAACTGTATAGAGTAAGTTTCTTCATTAATCCTTATTATTTTGTGTAACTCCTTTGTAAAATCTTGCATATTTTTCTTAAACAGTGCCTCCATTTTGGATTAAATATAAAATGTAATAGTTCTGTTTCTTTTGTTCTGTAATCGTTCCCTCCCCGAAGCCATACGCTACCAGAATGCAGGCGTCCTGCCAGGACTGTATTATATTTCAAACTTGGCTGGTGGTGGCAGCGAATAATATTAATAATCGGGCTATCGTGAAGGTGACAGTGGAGGGCGTAAACAGGTATTCCATGCAGTGGAATCCAGAGGTGTGACGCAAATTGCTCACTGGTTGCTTGCCGATACCTACGTAGAGAGTAGTGGGGACCATGTGCTTGCAGATCCCTGACGAAATTTGACAGCGTGACGGCAGTGGTGAGATATTGCGTGATCTCCCCGGTGTCGTCTCTGTGGAACACCTGACAGACAACAATAGGGATTATATGGCACTCATCTCATTCAGAACAGTTAGATGTTACCTCTGTCAGTGACATCATCAGTCTGAGTTAGTGTTCTGCACAGAATGGTCTGCTTGATCACAAATTATATTGATTGATGCACTTCCGGAACACAGGATTATAGATAAATGAAGCCAAGGATCCCAAAAAATGAAGATGCAGTTTATCTATGCTTTTCGATTTTACAACACTTCTTCTTCACGACAAACCACTGATCTGTGATTTGTCCTGAAGAAGAAATGTTGCTACTACAAAATATGTAGATAAATAAACTGCATCTTTATTTCATTGGATGCTTGACTTCATTTATCTACAATCCTTCATTCCGGCAGCACAGATTTAAGCCCATTTTTTGAACAATCAATATCATTTATCACTGTGGGTCTTCAGTAGCTGAATCCAAGGGCTATTTATGGTTGTGGTTGCACAACATGGAAAGGTGAGCAAGTTTTATATTTCCTATCCCAATTTTTAATCTGATAAGATCCATTTGTCTTTCCGGCCTATACATATTAATCACAAATGAAAAAGATGATTCATTTTTGGACTCTATTTAATTTAAATAATAATGAAAAGTCTGTCAGAATACTCTTGTATTAAATGTGCTGGTGATAACTAGTAGGTTACTCATCATTTCTATGATGAGGTTACTTTGACATTAGTAAGACTGAGTTTGCATTAAAGAGAAAGAAAAGTCCTAGGAAACTTCAAAATGTTATACACATCTTTTCAGATGAATTGGAGCACCTACAATTATAAATTTGCCACAAATCACATTTTAATAAAATTGCAGGTAGGGAGGATGGATGGGGTCATGGATCATGAGATTTTGGCCAACAACCTCCTTCTCTCAGTAAGAGTATTGAAGATAGGTCGTGGCCTGGTCTTACAGCATGACAATGACCCAAAACACACAGCCAGGGAAGCTAAGGAGTGGTCCGTAAGAAGCAGTTCAAGGTCCTGGAGTGCCCTAGCCAGTCTCCAGACCTCAACCCAATAGAAAATCTTTGGAAGGAACTGAAACTCAATATTGTCCTGCAACAGAGCAGGAACCTGAATGATCTAGAAATCTGTATGGGGGAGTGGGCCAAAATCCCTGCTGCAGTGTGTGTAAGACTGGCCAAGAATTACAGGAAACATCAGACCTCTGTAATTGCAAACAAAGGTTTCTGTACCAAATATTAAGTTCTGTTTTTCTATTGTATCAAATACTTATTTCATGCAATTAAATGCTAATTAATTGTGTAAAAATCATAGAATGTGATTTTCTGGATTTTTTTTTAGATTCTGTCCCTCACAGTTGAAGTGTACCTACGATAAAAATTACAGACCTCTCCATTCTTTTGTAGGTGGGAAAACTTGCAAAACGGCAGTGTATCAAATACTTATTTTCCCCACTGCATGAAAGAAGCTGCCCAAGCTTTAAAAAAAGTCTGCATTCTCCTAGAAACAGACCCAACCCTGTCCATGAAATTCTATCTGGCATTGCAGCTCAGTCGATTAAAGTGAATGAAGGTGAACTTCAATACAACACACAAATGATGGCTAATGTGTCACTATTTTTGGAAGAAAGCAACCAAATTTTTCTAAGCCAACCATTTTAAAGCTAAACATCTGGTTATATTTGCTTTTATGTAATTTTGCAAATTTAAGTTTATGACGCTTGCAAGAGAATGTAGAATCAGATTGGCTTTTAAGTTACATGTTACATTGCTATTCAAGGTGAATCTGTCGCACACAACTAAGCTGCAATGAATGATGAATGTGATTTTTTACTTTTCTTCTGTTGACTCTCAACCTGAATTTCATGTAGACATAATACAGTATGTACATTCATTTCTGCCTGCACATAAATTGAGGTGACTGACCGTGCAAATAGCCACTCTGAAAATTAGCTATAAAAGTTGTTACCGCGATCAAAACAGCATGTGATATAAAATGCTCTATATAGAGGTAATCTACGGCTCACATGGAAATTCTTTATCCCTCTTTATCCTTCAATATTCTGAGTAAGAATTCTGGGTAAAAAGCTTTTCTCAGCTAATGTGTTGGCTAAATGCAGTAAACTCTTTTATTCTATAGGAGATTTTTCTTTGATGCTCAACAGGGCGCAGAACATACTGTAGCAACTTGCTGCAAATATACTGTTCCAACAAAATACAAAGCAGTAAACAGGACTCCTGTGCCTTATACTTATCAAAAACATTGCTCACATCTTCATTTTCATTGCAGAAGGAAAATTCTTTGGTGCCCTGTGCAAAACGTTTTTTTGTTTGTCTTTTTTTCTATTTTTGCTTGAAGGTATTTCTTCCAAAAATCCTAGTGTCGATCACATAGACTTCTCTGTTTATTTTTTACATTTTACCCCTGCTCAACGTTATCAATGTTATCAAATCCTAAAGTCATCTGATAACTAGTAGTCTAGAACGGTGACGATGATAGTGTTATTACATGACCACAGTTTTGGAGTTTGAGGACAACATCGGTTTGGGGTTCCTTGGTTCCAAAAATGGAAATTATTTTGA
Organism: Phyllobates terribilis; assembly: GCF_046119375.1. Lineage (NCBI taxonomy): Eukaryota > Metazoa > Chordata > Amphibia > Anura > Dendrobatidae > Phyllobates > Phyllobates terribilis. The sequence continues at coordinate 899,056,918 of NW_027362762.1, forward strand.
AGGTCTAGCTATTAAACAGAGCACATACATGTACAGTTTTCATATCATTGTAAGTCAGACGTCAAAAAAGTCTAATTTGCTGTTTGTGAATGAAACCCATAATAAATTGACTCAATGCTCCAACATCAGCTTTAAATGGTATTCTCATCCACTTGAACTTTTTAGGGCTGATTATTCTTTCTGAACCCGAGAGCTTATTCAGAAAATCGTATAATTGGTCTATGTCCTGCCCATATGCAAACCTGATGGCATACGGACACCACACTGACCAAAGAAAGTTAATGTACTAGTTCACTTGAAGTCTTTTACACAAAAACTGATAGTATTTATGCAAAAAATTGTAGCAGGTACTACTTTGATCTGTATTACAGATCAGACTCTCCCATTATAGGTCAATGGGAGCACAAAAAATGGATGATACATAGGTTATATGTCATACGTTTTCATGGATCCGTTACAATTATTAAGATAGAAAACTGAATTTGATCTTCTATGATTTACAAAATTGATCATGTTAAAAACGATGGCATATACAGTTAGGTCCATATATATTTGGACAGAGACAACATTTTTCTAATTTTGGTTCTAGACATTACCACAATGAATTTTAAACAAAACAATTCAGATGCAGTTGAAGTTCAGACTTTCAGCTTTCATTTGAGGGTATCCACATTAAAATTGGATGAAGGGTTTAGGAGTTTCAGCTCCTTAACATGTGCCACTCTGTTTTTAAAGGGACCAAAAGTAATTGGACAAATTAAATAATTGTAAATAAAATGTTCATTTCTAGTACTTGGGTGAAAACCCTTTGATGGCAATAACTGCCTGAAGTCTTGAACTCATGGACATCACCAGACGCTGTGTTTCCTCCTTTTTGAGGCTCTGCCAGGCCTTCACTGTGGTGGTTTTCAGTTGCTGTTTGTTTGTGGGCCTTTCTGTCTGAAGTTTAGTCTTTAACAAGTGAAATGCATGCTCAATTGGGTTGAGATCAGGTGACTGACTTGGCCATTCAAGAATATTCCACTTCTTTGCTTTAATAAACTCCTGGGTTGCTTTGGCTTTATGTTTTGGGTTGTCCATCTGTAGTATGAAACGACGACCAATCCGTTTGGCTGCATTTGGCTGGATCTGAGCACACAGTATGGCTCTGAATACATCAGAATTCATTCGGCTGCTTCAGTCCTGTGTCACATCATCAATAAACACTAATGACCCAGTGCCACTGGCAGCCATGCATGCCCAAGCCATCACACTGCCTCCACCGTGTTTTACAGATGATGTGGTATGCTTTGGATCATGAGCTGTACCACGCCTTCACCATACTTTTCTCTTTCCATCTTTCTGGTAGAGGTTGATCTTGGTTTCATCTGTCCAAAGAATGTTCTTCCAGAACTGTGCTGGCTTTTTTAGATGTTTTTTAGCAAAGTCCAGTCTAGCCTTTTTATTCTTGATGCTTATGAGTGGCTTCCACCATGCAGTGAACCCTCTGTATTTACTTTCTTGCAGTCATCTCTTTATGGTAGATTTGGATATTGATATGCCTACCTCCTGGAGAGTGTTGTTCACTTGGTTGGCTGTTGTGAAGGAGTTTCTCTTCACCATGGAGATTATTCTGCGATCATCCACCACTGTTGTCTTCCGTGGGCGCCCAGGTCTTTTTGCATTGATGAGTTCACCAGTGCTTTCTTTCTTTCTCAGGATGTACCAAACTGTAGATTTTGCCACTCCTAATATTGTAGCAATTTCTCGGATGGGTTTTTCCTGTTTTTGCAGCTTAAGGATGGCTTGTTTCACCTGCATGGAGAACTCCTTTGACCGCATGTTTACTTCACAGCAAAACCTTCCAAATGCAAGAACCACATCTCAAATCAACTCCAGGCCTTTTATCTGCTTAATTGAGAATGACATAACGAAGGGATTGCCCACACCTGACCATGAAATAGCCTTGGAGTCAATTGTCCAATTACTTTTGGTCCCTTTAAAAACAGGGTGGCACATGTTAAGGAGCTGAAACTCCTAAATCCTTCATCCAATTTTAATGTGGATACCCTCAAATGAAAGCTGAAAGTCTGAATTTCAACTGCATCTGAATTGCTTTGTTTAAAATTCATTGTGGTAATGTCTAGAACCAAAATTAGAAAAATGTTGCCTCTGTCCAAATATATATGGACTTAACTGTAGATGTACAAAATGGACATATGGATAACAAACATTTGTAAAAAATGGACACACGGATTGCACTGTGGATTGCATTTGGATGATAATACGGATGAAAAATCTTTTTTTTCTGGTTGAAAAATGGACGATTTTACATACGTTCGTCTGAACTGATCCTTGGTTTAATGGAGAAGAATCCTCTAGTACTTTGATGTCAAAGGTCTATCCTGGCTTAGGTTAGTTGAAGAGGAGTAATTTATTTCCAGTGGCTTGCGCACTTTGTAGGTAGACATCAAATCTTTTGAAATTCAAATTCGCCAGCTGCAACAATTTTTTCCCCAAAAAATTTGTTTTGTGGAGGATAAATTTGCCACAAATTGTAGGTACTCCTTTTGCTATCATAAAATGTGTATTACTCTTAGATCTCTTTGGACTATTTCAAGCTCTATAACGCAGCCTTAGTGATGTCAAAGTGACCTTCACATATTTGTCTATGGGCAAACGAATGGTTTGTCTGTAATATGCACTATCAGTTCAGTATATTCAGAGGGTTTTCTGCTTTTTCTCCCTATTTCTATTGCTAAGTAGTGAGATGTGGCATCCGTTCAAATAACAGATTCACCCCAAAATGGTTGATTTGCTGCATTCCCTACTTGAGCTTTTAAACTGGCTATGATAAGCTGTGCTATACTATGGTAATGTATGTGATGGCTGTGCTAATAGTGATTGACTCAAATCGAATCACAAATTGTTCAAAATCCCTGGGTCCAGCAAATTAAAAAAAAAATAGACACAGATTTTATTGGCATTGAGTCAATTCACTTGTCTCTTCTTGAAAGGCTTTAGTATTGTTTTTGCCAACTGTGATATTAGGCTGACCTCCACAGTCAAAACTAATATCATGTCACTTTAAATAATGATTACCCTCTCCTTAAGAATAGTAATAGGACAATGGTGAATAAAGGTGTCTGAAAATGTTAATAATTTTTTTTATGTTATTATTTACCCTTGATGTACTCATGTTTCCAGAATTTTTTTTGTTTCAATGGATGTAATTGGGAATTCTTATTAGCTACCATATGTGTATTAATGTAATGAGAGGTAAGTATCCTGAAGGAGTCTTACAATCTCATCCATTCATGACTGAGATGGGAGCACTGAACCTATCTACAGTATATGGGAGGTGATCAGGATTCCAAGGACAGCTGAGTTGGCTGTATTATACTGTTTCTGTAGCCTCCATTCATTTCTGCCTAATAAAGGAAACAGCGTAGCAAAGACCACCTGAGTATTTTTGTATTCCCTACCATCAATGGTTGAAACATATATAGACAGGCACTTCTATCTCAGTCATTCATGGGAATAGCCCTTCAATACTGACTTGATGGCGTGGAAAATTTGGATAAGGGTTCATCTACATTTAGGCATATACTGTAGAGGCGTAATACTATTTTTTTGCATTTTGATAAATTTTTGTTTCCTTATTACTGTATATTCATTTTTGCTCAACATTGTGTTGACTTGTCTGTTTTTCATCTGTATTGGTGAAATTTTAATTTTAATTATTTACGAAGCCTCAAAAAAAATGCAATACAAATATGGATAATAGAATTTTTTGAAGAGGTAAAAAAAATCCTTTGGTCTTTAAGGCAGTAAATGGCTTGGGTCTTAAGGTGTTAAACAAATATCCCATGAGACATGCTTTAGGAGAAGGAAATTTGATTAGAAGTGCAACATCTGGTCTCTGGCCACCCGTTGGTTATCCCTGCAGTATTCATATGGCGAGCTGTCAGCTATGTCCTCCTTGAGGATAATCCTAGCCTTATACTACAGATTTTTTAAAGACTTGAATAAAGGGTAATATATAACAGCTGGCATGGATCAGCAAGACCTAATAAGTGATCACATGTAATGCCTAATACTTATAATAACAATTCTGTACTGAATGCGAAAGCGTGCATTACCTAGCAGTGAAAATAAGTAGAATAAAGAGGAATATAATCAAACACCTATTATTTAGCTATTTAAATCTATTATAAAATGTTATTGGCTGACAGGGAGGATTTCATACTTCATAAAGGGGTTCAACTGACAAAAAATGTATTTTAAAAGTAGTGTAGTTTGTTTTTAAACAAAAAAAATTATATTTGCCTCATTGATCTCCCGAAGTTCATTGCTCTGATGCATATCTGGTCTCTGCTGGTTTCTGTTTCCTAGTACTGTATTGACACACCAAAAGTGTGCGGAAATAAATCTCGGCCGGACTGACTCAGGGCACCACAGAGTCAGCATTTCCAATCAATCATTCCCTGTGTATCAATATGGGTGTATGAAGCACAGAAAAGTGAGGAGCAGGTTTGAATCAGAACAAGAGCTATGGGGCATACAGCGAGTGAAAAAGTGAAATTATCACCAGATGTCAGTAATAACCCTTCCAATCCACAAAGGCAAAGAAATCAAACCATAGCTGCCCACAAATTAAGTTATGTGTAATAATGAGAAATGACACAGGGAAAAAGTATTGAGCACGCTTGCTGAAATTTATTTAATACTTCGTACAAAAGCCTTTGTTGGTGATGACAACTTCAAGACGGCTCCTGTATGGAGAAACTAGTCACATGCATTGCTCAAGTGTGATCAAATCAAATCAAATCCTGAAGGTCCTGTGGGCTCCTTCTATGAACTCTGAGCATTAGTTCCTTCTATACATTTTCTATTGGATTCAGGTTAGGTGATTGGCTGAACCATTTTAGCAGATTTATTTTCTTTCACTGAAACTGATTGAGGGTTTCCTTGGCTGTGTGCTTGGAATCATTGTCTTGCTGAAATGTCCACCCTCATTTCATCCTCATCATCTTGTAAATGGCACAAGATATTTATCAAGAATGTCTCGGCACATTTGTTCATTAATCCTTCCTTCAATTAAATAATGTTTGCCAGTGCCATATGCTGAAAACAGCCCCACAGAATGATGTTCCCACCTCCAAACTTCACTGTTAGTATAGTGTTTTTGGGGTGATATGCAACGCCTTCGGGCCTCCAAACATGGCATCCAAAGAGTTAAATTTTGGTCTTTTCTGACCAGACTATATTCTCCAAGTATTTCACAGGCTTCTCTAAATGTTGTTGAGCAAATTATAAACATGCTTGAACATGCTCTTTGTTCAGCAATGGAGTCTTGGGTGGTGAGCGTGCATACAGGCCATGGAGGTTACCTCCTGATTCCAGGTCTTTCTATAGCTCTCCACAGGTGGTCCTTGGTTTTTGGACAACTCTTCTGATAATTCTTTTCACTACTCTTTCTGAAATCTTTCGAGGAGCACCTGGTCGTGGCCGATTTATGGTGAAATTATATTCTTTCCACCTCTGAATTATGGCCCTAGCAGTGATCACTTGATCCTTCAGTAGTTTACAAATTCTTCTGTAACCATTGCCATCAGTATGTTTTGCAACAATAAGGTTGCAAAGGTTTTGAAACAGCTTACTGGTTTTACCCATCATGATATGTTTCTTACTTGGCACCTTGGTAATGAGACACCTTTTTATAGGCCATCAGCTAGGCCATCCCATTTTCTCTTTATTACTTATAACTAGAGATGAGCGGTGTTCGACTAGAACTGTTCGCCAATCTCAAATTCGAGCTGTTTTGGGCGGTGTTCGAGTTGTTCGACGAACCCGAACGATTTGCAAAAAATTCGGCTGTTCGAGGTTATGTTCGATAACTGTTCGTGCACCAAAAGCGTGTCCTGCATGTCTGGCGCTATTTAGAGCACCAATCATGCAGGGATTGTCTGCCACTCACTGTAATGCCACAGCCATGGTGGTTGTGGCATTACAGTGATTGCCCAAATCGATGGGAACAGTGCCAACAGTGAAACATGAAAAGCCGGCAATTCAGCAGCGGCATACACCTGTACCCGACAATTTAGAGCAGAAAGAATAGAGCTTCACACATAGATTAGATAGATATAAACATGTCAGCCACATATATACGAAGTACAGTGAAAGTGCTGCTTACTGTACTTGTCATTTAGCGTAAAGGATTTATCAAAAAAAATAATAGTGTTTTCATGCACTGTCTCTTTAAAAAAGCCGGCCGGCAATTCAGCAGCGGTACCCGACAATTTATAACAGACAGAATAGAGCTTCACACATAGATTAGATAGATAGAAACATGTCAGCCACATATATACGAAGTACAGTGACAGTGTTGCTTACTGTACTTGTCATTTAGCGTAAAGGATTTATCAAAAAAAATAATAGTGTTTTCATGCACTGTCTCTTTAAAAAAGCCGGCCGACAATTCAGCAGCGGTACCCGACAATTTATAACAGACAGAATAGAGCTTCACACATAGATTAGATAGATAGAAACATGTCAGTCACATATATATGAAGTACAGTGATAGTGTTGGTTACTGTACTTGTCATTTAGTATTAAAATAAAGGATTTATTATTAAAAAAATTGGCGTGGGGTTCCCCTTAATTTTAGGCTCTAGCGGAGGTTAAGCAGACGGCTGGGGCAGATGTTTGAAGCCTGGGAAGGGGGTAATACCCACGGAGCTTCCCAGGCTACTAATATCAGCCCCCAGCTGAATACATAGCCTTTACTAGCTATTAAAATGGGGGACCCCCCCAAAAAAATGACGTGGGGTCCCCCCTAATTTAATAGCTAGCAAAGGCTAGGCAGACAGCTGGGGGCTGATATTAATAGCCCAGGAAGGGAGCCATGAATATTGGCCCCCTCCCAGGCTAGAAACACCAGCCGTCAGCCGCCCCAGAAATGGCGCATTCATAGGATGCGCCAATTCTGGCACTTAGCCTCGCTCTTCCACGCTGCCCTGGTGCGGTGGCAGGGGGTAATAGGGTTGGGGTTGATGTCAGCTTATAATGCCAGCTGACATCAAGCCCAGGTTAGTAATGGAGAGGCGTCTATAAGACACCCCCATTACTAACCCCATAGTCAAAGTTAAAAAAAACACAAACACCCAGAATAAAGTCCTTTAATTGAAATAAAGACACAATCCTTTATTGTTCTAAATTAAACCATACTTACCGTCACGCCCATTCCAGCTGAAGCCAACGATCTCCTGCAATAAAAGAAAAATAATAAAGCAACCTCATCCTTACCTTTCCATGGTTCCCACGACAGCTTCAGCTCTGCTACATCGAGATGACAGGCTGGACCGCAGCAGAACGCTGCCATCCAGCCTGTCATCCCGCAGACACTGAGAAGCGCAGGCTTGCTTGCGCTGCTCAGCGTCTCTCTGTGACGACATCCAGATGAGCCGAGTTCATGTCCAATGAACTCGGCTCACCTCATGCATGTCACTGACAGCGTGGGAAAATTCTCACGCTGAAGCGGTGAGTGCAGGAGAATTCTCCCACGCTGTCAGTGACATGCATAAGGTGAGCTCATGTCCAATGAACTCAGCTCACCTCCTGCACGTCACTGACAGCGTGGAAGAATTCTCCTGCACTCAGCGCTTCAGCGTGAGAATTCTCCCACGCTGAAGCGCTGAGTGCAGGAGAATTTTCCCACGCTGTCAGTGACGTGCATGAGGTGAGCCGAGTTCATTGGACATTAACTCGGCTCATCTGGATGCCCTCACAGAGAGACACTGTGGAGCGCAAGCAAGCCTGCGCTTCTTAGTGTCTGCGGGATGACAGGCTGGATGGCAGCGTTCTGCTGCGGTCCAGCCTGTCATCTCGATGTAGCAGAGCTGAAGCTGTCATGGGAACCATGGAAAGGTAAGGATGATGTTGCTTTATTATTTTTCTTTTATTTCAGGAGATCGTTGGCTTCAGCTGGAATGGGCGTGATGGTAAGTATGGTTTAATTTAGAACAATAAAGAATTGTGTGTTTATTTCAATTAAAGGACTTTTTTCTGGGTGTTGTGTTTTTTTTAAATACTTTACTAGAAATTCATGGTGGTCATGTCTAATATTGGCGTGACCCCATGAATTTCGGGCTTAGGGCCAGCTGATAATGCCAAGCTGGCCCTAACCCCTTTATTACCCAGTGAGCCACCGCATCAGGGCCCTGGATGAGTTGGGTACAGCGCCAGAAGATGGCGCTTCTATGAACGCGCCATTTTCCGGGGTGGCTGCGGACTGCAATTTGCAGCGGGGGTGGCCCAGAAAGCTTGGGCCTCCCTGCGCTGCGGATTCCAGCCCCCAGCTGCCCAGTTGTACCTGGCTGGACACAAAAACAGGGCGAAGCCCCACGTCAATTTTCTTTAAATTATTTCATGAAATAGTTAAGAAAAAAAGGGCTTCCCTATATTGTTGTGTCCGGCCAGGTACAAATAGGCAGCTGGTGGTTGGGGGCAGCCCGTTCCTGCCTGCTGTACCTGGCTGGACACAAATATAGTGCGAAGCCCCACGTCAATTTTTTTTAAATTATTTCATGAATTTCCTGAAATAATTTAAAAAAATTGAAGTGGGGCTTCGCACTATATTTGTGTCCAGCCAGGTACAGCAGGCAGGAACGGGCTGCCCCCATCCACCAGCTGCCTATTTGTACCTGGCCGGACAAAACAATATAGGGAAGCCCTTTTTTTCTTAATTATTTCATGAATTTCATGAAATAATTAAAAAAAAAGTACGTGGGGCTTCGCCCTATTTTTGTGTCCAGCCAGGTACAACTAGGCAGCTGGGGGCTGGAATCTGCAGCGCAGGGAGGCCCAAGCTTTCTGGGCCCCCCCCCCGCTACAAATTGCAGTCCGCAGCCACCCCGGAAAATGGCGCGTTCATAGAAGCGCCATCTTCTGGCGCTGTACCCAACTCATCCAGGGCCCTGGTGCGGTGGCTCACTGGGTAATAAAGGGGTTAGGGCCAGCTTGGTATTATCAGCTGGCCCCAAGCCCAAAATTCATGGGGTCACGCCAGTATTAGACATGACCGCCATGAATTTCTAGTAAAGTATTTAAAAAAAACACAACACCCAGAATAAAGTCCTTTAATTGAAATAAAGACACAATTCTTTATTGTTCTAAATTAAACCATACTTACCATCACACCCATTCCAGCTGAAGCCAACGATCTCCTGCAATAAAAGAAAAATAATAAACCAACCTCATCCTTACCTTTCCATGGTTCCCACGACAGCTTCAGCTCTGCTACATCGAGATGACTGGCTGGACCGCAGCAGAACGCTGCCATCCAGTCTGTCATCCCGCAGACACTGAGAAGCGCAGGCATGCTTGCGCTCCTCACTGTCTCGCTGTGACGGCATCCAGATGAGCCGAGGTCATGTCCAATGAACTCGGCTCACCTCATGCACGTCACTGACAGCGTGGGAAAATTCTCACGCTGAAGTGCTGAGTGCAGGAGAATTCTCCCACGCTGTCAGTGATGTGCATGAGGTGAGCTCATGTCCAATGAACTCAGCTCACCTCCTGCACGTCACTGACAGCGTGGGAAAATTCTCCTGCAATCAACGCTTCAGCGTGAGAATTTTCCCACGCTGTCAGTGACGTGCATGAGGTGAGCCGAGTTCATTGGACATGAACTCGGCTCATCTGGATGTCGTCACAGAGAGACGCTGAGCAGCGCAAGCAAGCCTGCGCTTCTCAGTGTCTGCGGGATGACAGGCTGGATGGCAGCGCTCTGCTGCGGTCCAGCCTGTCATCTCGATGTAGCAGAGCTGAAGCTGTCGTGGGAACCATGGAAAGGTAAGGATGAGGTTGCTTTATTATTTTTCTTTTATTGCAGGAGATCGTTGGCTTCAGCTGGAATGGGCGTGATGGTAAGTATGGTTTAATTTAGAACAATAAAGGATTGTGTCTTTATTTCAATTAAAGGACTTTATTCTGGGTGTTTGTGTTTTTTTTAACTTTGACTATGGGGTTAGTAATGGGGGTGTCTTATAGACGCCTCTCCATTACTAACCTGGGCTTGATGTCAGCTGGCATTATAAGCTGACATCAACCCCAACCCTATTACCCCTTGCCACCGCACCAGGGCAGCGTGGAAGAGCGAGGCTAAGTGCCAGAATTGGCGCATCCTATGAATGCGCCATTTCTGGGGCGGCTGACGGCTGGTGTTTCTAGCCTGTGAGGGGGCCAATATTCATGGCTCCCTTCCTGGGCTATTAATATCAGCCCCCAGCTGTCTGCCTAGCCTTTGCTAGCTATTAAATTAGGGGGGACCCCACGTCATTTTTTTGGGGGGGGTCCCCCATTTTAATAGCTAGTAAAGGCTATGTATTCAGCTGGGGGCTGATATTAGTAGCCTGGGAAGCTCCGTGGGTATTACCCCCTTCCCAGGCTTCAAACATCTGCCCCAGCCGTCTGCTTAACCTCCGCTAGAGCCTAAAATTAAGGGGAACCCCACGCCAATTTTTTTAATAATAAATCCTTTATTTTAATACTAAATGACAAGTACAGTAACCAACACTATCACTGTACTTCATATATATGTGACTGACATGTTTCTATCTATCTAATCTATGTGTGATGCTCTATCTTTCTGTTCTAAATTGTCGGGTACCGCTGCTGAATTGCCGGCCGGCTTTTTTAAAGAGACAGTGCGTGAAAACACTATTATTTTTTTAAATAAATCCTTTACACTAAATGACAAGTACAGTAAGCAACACTATCACTGTACTTATTATATATGTGACTGACATGTTTCTATCTATCTAATCTATGTGTGAAGCTCTATTCTTTCTGTTCTAAATTGTCGGGTACAGATGCTGAATTGCCGGCCGGCTTTTTTAAAGAGACGGTGCATGAAAACACTAATATTTTTTTTAATAAATCCTTTACACTAAATGACAAGTGCAGTAACCAACACTGTCACTGTGCTTCTTATATGTGTGACTGACATGTTTCTATCTATCTAATCTATGTGTGATGCTCTATTCCTTCTTGTCTAAATTGTCGGGTACCGGTGTATGCCGCTGCTGAATTTGCCGGCCGGCTTTTTTAAAGAGAGTGTCTTCTGAGCAGTTTGTCAGCTTTTGGACACCTTTGCAGGTGTTTTCTATGTGTTTCTATGTGTTTTTGTTTGCCTGCCATTGGTTTTAACGGTGTTCGACGGTGTTCTAAGGTGTTCGACGAACAGTTCGACGAACAGTTCCTCGAACATCCCGGTGTTCGACGAACCGAACCGAACCCGAACACTACGGGGGTGGCTCAACACTACTTATAACGTATTTGATGGACATCTATGGTTTGATATCTTTGCCTAGGACCTACCAGCTCTCCTTACCTGATATGAAAAAATTCCGTGGCATCTTTTCTTGCCTCAGAGGTTGGATGTTCATTAGTTATTCACCCTAAAAATTGGGCATTGTGCTAACTGGGCATTATGTGGTATTTTGATGTCAATAAGGCTTTCCCCTAAATATAAAGTTTATTAAAATCAATGACATTATGTCATTCATACATTACATCATGGGAAAACTGTAAATTATTTGGCCTCTTCAGAAAAATTGCATGATTGTGCCTGCCTTGTCTAAGAAGATAAACCAATGGAAATGTTATGTGGACATGGCATTAACAAGTAGATGACAGACAGAGTATCACTGGTTTGATCAAAGTGTTTTTAGCTTACTGCTCCTCAACTGATCAAAGGGGCTGGTTGCTAAGAACCTCTAAGATCAGCAAATATCATGGGCAAAGCGAAAGTCATGCTTTTGTTCTTGAATTAGGTGCTGAAATTATTCATAATTTATTCAGCATCCATTGCTGGGTTAACAACTGTCTGTAAATTCCTGGAAAGTCAGAAAAAGTTGGGACATTTTTATTTTGTCCATAAGTAAAGTTTGATGCATTGATCTGTTTTATGAAGCTGATTGTAATTATTATCAATATTGCAATTTAAATTGTCATATTTTTTCAGGTCATTGTAAGTGCATCACTGTTATAAAATATACACATATTACTCATAAATGGTGGTTTGTTAAGGTTTTACAATATGCCCATAAAAATGTTGGCCATCCATAACTTTTGGATAAGCTGTTAATAAGAAGAAAAAATTAGAAAGCAAAAACTAGCGAATCTGCCTAATTTCCAGTTTGGCCATGAAATTTGATTTGCATCAAATTTATACAGTACAAATCAATTTGATAGTAGTAGATATTTATTATACTCTGAGGTCTTTCCAAACCTTAAAGCATAATAAATAAAGTTGTTAACCCCTTCAATTCTGGCGATTTTCTGTTTTTTGTTGTTTTTTTTCATTTAATTACATGTGCGTAAAAATTGCAAAAAAAAATTGTGCAATTTCACAATTGTATTTATTTATTTATTTTTATTTGTCATGTTCAGTATACAGTAAAACTGACTTGGCAATATGGTACTCCAGGTCATTACGCTACGCAGATACAAAACGTACAGTTTTTTTATTTTTATTTCAGTGGTTAATAAAAAAATTTGAAAAAAAAAAACAACTTTGCTCATGTCGCCATTTTCCGAGACCCATAATGCTTTCAACTTTAGGAATATAGAGCTATGCGGGGGCTTTTTTTTCACGCCCTGAGGTGATATTTTTACTGACTTTTACTGATATTATTTTGGGGTAGATACAATGTTTTGATCATCTCTCAATGTATTTTATTGCAATGTTGTGGCAGCTAAAAAAACCACGTAATTGTGGTGTTTTGATTTTTTTCTCATTATGTTATTTACCGCTCGGATTAATTTACTTTTAATTTTGATAAGTCAGACTTTTACGAACGCAGTGATACTAAATATGTGTATTTTTTATTTTTTTGTGTGTTTTATTTTTAATGGGGCAAAAGGGGGGTGATTTGAACTTTTGTGTTTTTTTTCATATTAGTAAAAAAAATGTTTAACTTTTACTTTATTTAATAGTCCCATTAGGGGACTTGAAGCTGTGATCATCAGCACTACTATGTATAGTGGTTTCACAAGAGAATCGTCATGACAAGCACAGAGGTCTTCAGTAGACCTCTGGCTGTTGTGTCAACCCATCAGTGCCCCGCAATCATGTAATGGGTGCACTAATGCCTGCCGGCTTGTTTTAAGTGCCGCTGTCAGAAATCGACAGCGGAATTTAACATCTTAACAGCCATGGGTGGAGCTCTGCCCATAAATCAGCCATCATCTGCTGGGAAAGATGCAGGCTCGGTATGCTAGTCTGCATCAAATCAGGGACACAACATATGATATAAATATACATCATATGTCGTGAAGGGGTTAAAAAAATATATTATACTCACCGAGCCCCTCACATGTTCTGCTATCATATCTCATCGCCCAGGTCTGTCCTTGCTCCCTTCCATTCCTCCGACTCTAGTCTTCCTCAATCAGTCTCCTGCACTGACTAGGCCTCACACAATGCCATGATGAGCAATTACATTGCGACATTATGATGTTGCTTAACCTTTTTCCGACATGGCACATAATAGTGCGCACCACATCGGAAACCCTGGTTCAGTGCGGGCTCCGGAGCTGAGCCCACACTGAACCCGGCACATGTCAGCTGATTAATATAGATAGCTGACATGTGCCCTCAACAGCTGAGGGTGGAATCGTGATCCACCCACGGCTGTTAACTAGTAAAATGCCACTGTCAATCTTTGACAGCTGCATTTAACTTGCTAAAACCGGATGAGCGTCATCTACCCCCCCCCATCGGTGACCACATCACATGATCGCGGGTCACTGATGGGTTAGCATGACAACCCGGGGTCTGCAGCAGACCCCTGTGGTTGTCATATCTAGATTGCTATGAGTGCCACCCAGTGGTCGGAGCTCATAGCAAGTGAGCTTTTCTGCTACACAGAGGCGATCTGCTGACAGAAACGATCAGATAAGTGCTGCTTCTAGTCTCCCATGGAGACTATTGAAGCAAGCAGAAAGTGTAAAAAAATATTTAAAAATATATATATATATATACTGTATATAAAAGTTTAAATCACTCCCCTTTCGCCCCATTCAAAATAAAATAATAATAATAAAACAAAAACACATACACATATTTGGTATCACCGCGCTCAGAGTCGCCTGATCTATCAATATAAAAAAGTAATTAATCCGATCAGTAAATGGCTTAACAAGAAAAAAATTCTAAACACCATAATTACGTTTTTCTGGTCGTTGCAACATTGCAATAAAATGCAATAACGGGCTATCAAAGCCTCACATCTACCCCAAAATGGTATCAATAAAAACAATAGCTCAGCACGCAAAAAATAAGCCCTCACCCAGCCCCAGATCACAAAAAGTGGAGACGCTAGAGATCTCGGAAAATGGCGACTTTTTTTTTTTTTTAGCAAACTTTGGATTTTTTTTCACTACTTAAATAAAAAAAGAACCTATACATGTTTGATATCTACAAAATCATAATGACCTGGAGAATAATAATAGCTGGTCAGTTTTAGCATTTAGTGAACATGGTAAAAAAGAAACCCAAAAAACAACTGTGGTGCTGCACTTTTTTTTGCAATTTCACTGCACTTGGATTTTTTTTCCCATTTTCCAGTACATGATATGGTATAAGCAGTGATGCAGTTCAAAAGTACAACTTGTCCCGCAAAAAATAAGCCCTCACATGGCCATATTGACTAAAAAATAAAAAAGTTATGGCTCTGGGAACAAGGGGAGCAAAAAACAAAAACGCAAAAATGGAAAATGACCAGAGGTAAAGGGGTTATAGAGTAACTGTTGTTTTAATTTTAATTTCATAAAGGACTAGTCAGATTGAAAAAAGAAGTGAAGTCCACACTGAGAGGGAGGGTGGGAGCCAGTGGAGGACTGGCCGAAGAGCTGAGGCTCTAGGATGGGTAACAATCAAGGTGAGTATAATGTTTTATATTTTTAACCTCTTCTCTACACTAAAAAGAATTAAGCAAAATGGTGACCAAGTACCATATTGATTGGTAGGAGAAAATTGAATCTCAAAATAACTCGGGTTAATAGCGAATCAGAACTTTTGTGAAATTTGAAGCTAATTTGACTTGCCTCAAACCAATTTGCTTTTATGCACTAGGAACCTAAATCCAATAACTTAAAGGTATGTACACAGAATGTTGGTAGAAAAAATGCTGCTTAAATTTCACGCACTTTTGTCGCATTTTTGGGTGCACTATTGATGTATTTTTAATAGTGTTTCTTTCCCATTCATTTGAAAAAATGCTGAAAGAATTGATACACTGCAGATTTGAAAAAACGGTTTGAAGACTCAAATCTGCAAGGAAAAAAAAAAGCAACGTGTGCGTGAGATTTCAGAAATCTCAATCACTATGCTGGTACAGTAAAACTCTTCATTTTTTCCAATGGCAAAAATGCATGGAAACAATGCGGCAAAATGCATTGTGTGAATATATGCCCTAAATCGACATTCATGATTTTGCTGACTGTTGAGAAACAGATGAATAAACCACAAAAACAGACTATACTTGGAGAGAGAAAGGCATATGTTGATTGATTCCAAACTAATTACTGCAGAAGAATTCCATTTGTATCAAACAGTTGGCTGGAAAATTGGTCCAAAGGGTCATAAAAATGGTGAAGAATGCAACGCAAACACCAGGGCTGGGTAGAAAACCTCGTCATGTAATGGTATCACCAGTTTGATATTTGCCATGGTGTCCAAGATTCTTAAATGCCAAGAGCTACATTTTACAAGGCTTTCAGCTATAGACAATGAAAGCAGAACTTTCTTCTATCAGTTAAACAAGCCCTTATATAGTAAAAAAGAAGGAATAACATAAAACTATATTTGGAATATAATTTTTTAAATAAAAAAATCATTTAAAAAAAGACACAAACATGAAAATTTGAAAGCTCACTTAAAATAATAGCTACTTTTTTCTATTAAATCAAAACCACCAATATATGTAACAAATAATATTATGAATACTGGATTATAAATTGCAAGTCCTTCAAGAGCTGAGTATGATTTATGACGTTATATGTAGGGCTAATTACGACCCGCATGTTATTTAATTTGAATAAATGTAATGTGTTTAATGTATGAAGTAGTCGGAAAGTAATACGAATATGTAATACTTAAAACAATTTTCTTTCCTTCATTGATAATTAAAGTCTCTGCTGGCAGCTCCAAATATCCATAACATTCGGTAATTAATATTCTGCAAAATTCCCTTTACTTTATAGCTGGCAGTATTGATTGGACTCAATTAATGTTTGCCAGTAAGTAAATTAACTGGGCACCTGAGGCACACGGCTTAAGTTGTTTCTGTACAGAAGGCAGAGTTTGGCTCCAGCAGTGCACAGCAGTGCAGGAAACAGGATCCCTCAGTTTTAATATGGACCCAGCCAATGTCTCTAGTGACAGGTCATTTACAATAACCCTATGTCTCACTGCAAAGATGTCTGTTTAGGTGGCACATTATCGATAGCAATTCAATTAGTCAGGCTGTAGGCTAGAGATTGGTATTACACTTCTGAACGCCTGAAAACACAATTTACATTTTAACTATTAATCTAGATTTAGGTATTTATTGTTAAATTGATCATCAACTCCCCTACGTTTTATAGCAACTAAAATTGGTAATTCAGATCATGAAGCTCTTAATCTCCAAAACAAATTCATAGTACCACCAGACAACATTTAGCATCTATAGAACTTCCCGAAATTCTTGATTTCACACAAAATTGAACATTTTGAGATTCGAGTCACAATTCCTAAAATAAACCACCTGCCCCTCACCATTACCTAGACTGCTGAAGCATCAGAGAGCAGGCTAACTTCATATTGAATTGCTGCATGGGCCTCCCCATAATGCCCTGCAACTATGACATGTAGCGGATTATCACACCTTGGCCATCACAGATCAGAGATTCCCAGTAGAGTGCAGTCATTTTCCATCTACAGAGTTACTTGGGAAACTTCTCCTGTAGAGTGTAAGCTCCTGCAGTCAGTGTGGTCCTCTACCTCTCTTCCGTAGTGTGTAACCACTTATGTTTAATGGGATCCCCTCTTGCTTCTGTACAATATAAGCTTTTATGGTCAAAGAGGTTCTCACTTTCTCTCTCCTGTAGAGTGTAAGCTCCTATGGTCAGTGGGGTCTTCTATCTCTCTTCTGTAGTGTGTAAGCTCTCATGTTTAAAGGGATCCCCTCTTGCTTCAGTAGAATATAAGCTCTTATGGTTAAAGGGGTTCTCTCTTTCTCTTTCTCTCTCCTGTATGGTCTAAGCTCTTATGGTCAGCAGGTTCCTCTCTCTCTCTTTCTCTCTCCTGTATGGTCTAAGCTCTTATGGTCAGCCCCATATGTAGTTTCAGAGCAATTACAAACTTTCCAGTATTGAGATTTTTGCATATGCATTCGTCGTGAATTTAATTTATTCTTTTTTTAGGGGGGGGGGGAATTCGGCAAAATTGCTTCTGTCCTCTTCTGTAGATTTATACCGCTCAGCCAACATGGTCATGATATTACTTTAACTTGAGAAAACCTAAAGCTAGAATACTAAATTTAGTATTAAGCCATTTTATGTTAATTAATTGCAAGGCAAAATAATAAGAAAAAAAGGATGTGGTGGGCTTTGCCAAGATGAAGACAAGGATGAAAAGCTGTAGAAAAGCAAGAAACATTTATTAAAGATAATGGCTGTCTTTTAATAGACATTCATTGTTTTTCTATACTTTCTCATCCTTGTCCTCATCGTGACAGTGCCCACCACAATGTTTTTTTCTTATTTTTTTCCTTGCAATTGTTTTAATAAGACGTTCTGTGGTTTTAAATGGGTGGAGCAGCAGTCTATGCGAGCAATGCCACTTTACAACTACTCTCATCAGAGTTGCGCCTGACCTGAACAACTCCAGCAGGTGAGCAGATTCCATATACTCTTCCCTGTTTCCTATCACTAGTACTTCACCATGGAGCACTCCTATTTTGTCTTTTAGTTTTATGTTACTGTCATTTCAACAAACTTTGCATAAATTAATAGTACAAGAATATCTAAGAAACTTGGTAATATATCATATCAGAAAAAGTATATACTTTCTCCACTTATCAGCCACTTCTCCTTACCCCAATACAAAAATGACTGCCATCTCACTCAGGGGTTAATGTCAGATCCCTATTGTAGTCAATGTACAGCAGAGGAGCATGGGGGAGAAGAGTAACGAAGAGAGGCAAAGGCACATAAACAGTGCTTATCTTACCTCAGTGCTAGAATCACAGCATTACTGCTCAGTACTGCTGCATAACGTCCTGCACAATGTTGCTTAGAACATCTGCAAGGTAGAGAGAGATGAGACTTATGTCTATGTGTACTGTGTATGAAAGATGTCATAGCAAATAGTCTCTTCCAACTACAGAGACAACTAAAAATTTAAAATAGAGCCTGCCTTGGTTAAACATAAAAACTTCAATATTCAAGTCATAGATAGTCGAGCAAAAAATGCAGCTCTTTATGTACATGCACACAAAACAGCTTTTTCTTAAAAGTCACCTGAAATAAGGCTAACACTCTTAGAACAATGGCATAACTACCACCTAGGACCAAGAATAGTGAAAAAGGAAAAAAAATCACTTGCACCAACCAATAAGTGGCAGCAACATTACATTCTAGAATGGAATGTTACATTATATCCAAGTCCCAAATACCAGGATATTGAACATAGAAGAGAGAAGAAGAGAGGATTCGGTACCATCCAACTTGAAAAATCGGAATAAAAGATTTTTTTATAGCCTTCATGAAAAGGAAGACAACACGTATTGGCCTGCACAAATACCTTTGTCAAGTGAAACATCCAAATCCACTTGCAGTACATTTATACAGTATAACAGTGATCCAATAACTATAGAGTACCACATATTTGCATAAGATAATCAACATATTTGCCTAACATAATCGACATAATAGCATGTCATATTTTTTTTAATTCACTGCTCTCTGCTCATTGTCCAATCCTCCATACCTCTGTACCGTCGCATCTAAGACCTGGTGTTAACTCTTAGTTTGGGCTTTCAACTTCGAGAAGGCCCTGGAGTTCACTGCGCATACTCTGAGGCCTACTTGCAGCTGGAAGTCCCAGCCTAGAGTCAG
The DNA here is from genome assembly GCF_046119375.1 of Phyllobates terribilis. NCBI lineage: Eukaryota > Metazoa > Chordata > Amphibia > Anura > Dendrobatidae > Phyllobates > Phyllobates terribilis. The sequence goes on from NW_027362762.1 coordinate 899,076,067, forward strand.
TATTGGGCTTCGACTTTGGTGTGATTCCCAGAGATCATCTAGGTTTGGCCTACAGTGAACATTGTGCCAGAGATGCGATGCAACAGAGGCATGGCGGTGGCCGGAGAGGTGACTGGTGAGGCGAAAATAAGTATTTTCTGACATTTATTATGCTTTGAGGTCTACAAAGAACCCAGAGCATAATAAGGGAATTTTACTTGACAATTAATGTCTAGTATGTAGGACTTTGTTAACTATGTGAAGAAAAGTTCCTATTACTAAGACATTGTATTAGAAAAAAAGTGATACAACGAAGGACACAAATTGAATTTATTTTTAAGGTGAATGATGAATATTTAATATTTAAAGGATTCTTCTTTTATTTTGTTCAACCATTAAATGCCAAATGTTTCTAATAACACAGTTTGCATAATGTTGTTCTAAATATTGAGGTGGGACAGACATACTGCTGAGTAATTGGTTTTATAAATTAAAACCAAGTGAACCTACTCTTACCTGTCATCATCCCAATGAACCTTCTACCTGTCACCATCAATGGCATCTCTTCTGATTAGGAGGCCTAAAATAGTGACATACGTGCTTTGATGAGAAATGATGATGTTGTGCTGGGCCTACAAATCAGAAGAGGTGCTGGTAATTCCAGCAGGTAGGAGGAGATTTGCAGGGTTCTTGTCCTGCAAATTTTTTTGGTCAACTCTAATTGAGACGTATAATTAGGCGTTAATATAAAAGTAAAAATTGTACCAACTTATGATGCTTATCTAGACTCTACATGGCTTTGGAAGATGTACCATGACAAGTGCATATGTAATCACACTTTTACCAAGAAATAAATGAACTGAGACATGTACGATGCTTGACTTAGCAATATACTGAGCAGACGACTGCATTTCACTGTAGACTTGTCTTAAATGTGGTTACTGCATTGTGCATTAAACGGCTGTAGACACATTATTCTGTAACACACAGTCCGTTCCTCCATTAGAACCTCATTTGTAAGGCAATCATTATTTATAACCTCTTTAAGGTATTGTTATATCTTTTCTCCCCCTGTGCATTTATCCCGGCTAGATATTTAATCAGATGGGCTATTCTGAGACTATTTTCAGGGTAATCATATTTCTTACAATTGCAGAAGGTCTGTGATTGCCCAAAAGTAATAGCAAAAATTTTGAAAAAAATGAGACGGTGGTAAGCCGTCCCGTCATGCCCGCCAACATTAAGGCCATTGTATAGTGATGTTGAATTTTATGGTTATGTTTCCCCTGGTGGTATTTAGCATCTATTATTAAGAAGATAAATGCTATAAAAGCCTGCTATAACATTACTGTGCAATGTGCCACATATATAGCATCCTTTTCCTTCTTCAGCTACAAGAAAAAGCTGAAATATTTTTAGAATTTTGGGAAAGATTGTATTATTTACAGATGTAAAATATAAAACAGCTTGAAAGATTATAAGAAATTACATGTATATGTCAGTCATAGATTTGGGGAAATTCTTTGTCTATAGTCCGTCTCCTTTTTTTTAATTTTAACGGCTTAAAAAATGAAGCTCAGATACACTGATGAGCAAAAAGGTAACAATGTTTTGAACTTTTGTGGATCGCACAGAACAAAAGGTGTCAAACCACAGCAGGGAGGATGTAATAACTATATAATGTACATTCAAGAGTAATACAAAATTATTCAATGTAAATGATGGATCACAAGGACAGTTAATCAGTGAAAAACAGACATATATGCAAATATATGGGTAAAAATCAAATAAGAAAAATCTGTAATCATCACAGTGTAGACAAGATAGCTGAATTATAGCACAGATGCAAGTCCTAGAATAATAAGATATAAGGTAGGGAATACAATGTCCAAAAAGGGGAACTGGAGTCCAAACCTAAGGATGACTAATGCGCAATGATAATGTGATTAATAAAGATAATGAGGGTAAATGTAAAAAGTTGGAGGTGTGTTGGAGTCAGATGAACCTGATTTAAGGAATATGGAGCATCGGATTAGGCCTTCAAGCATCCCTGACTGGAGTAAGTTTTCCAGCATAGGGAACACCACAGCTGATCATGAATTAGAAGAGCTGTGGCATCATGCCCCTCACACACCCCTGTCCTGCCCCAGCTCCACCCATTTTACCAGAACTGGGAGAAACTGGCGTGAAGGTGACAACTCACAAATTTTTTGTGCATTTTTCAGTTGCTCCAAAATTTTGCGACTTTCCAAAGCAATTTAGGACAGAATTCTGGTGGAATTGCTATGATGAATCGGGCCTATGTGTTTATAATAAAACTTCTACTGACAAGCTGGTGCCCATCCCTATAGAGAGAGAAGAGAGTAAACAGGCGCTACCCCAGGCGGATTTGCCCATCACTGCTCCAGGTGATTCTAGGTCTCTCTCTATGTACATGGGAGAGAAACTTGTCAAGTGGAGTGAAGAAGGCAGAAGCCAACCAATGTCAGGGCTGGACTAGTTCCGTCTCTTAATGTGGTCTCTGGCCTGATCTTCAGTCTATGTTTCCTCTGAAACCCTAGTGTGTATCAGAGAATAACATAGTTATCTGCAATCAGGAAGCCTGGCTTTAATTCATGCTGCCTGTGGTTTAGTCAAAATGAATCAAGTGATAGGATCCCTTTAATGACATTGTAACACGGTTGGCTACCAGTTGCTTTTCTGTGTGCTCAACGCCGTTTTATGTACTGTGTGACTTGTACATAAAATATTGGGTCAGATTTACTAATCCTGATGTATATTTAGACTAGACACTATGAAAATGCAACAAAATTATAACAATAGTTCATGTTGCATAATACATTTGATGCATCTTAACACTTTTGTGTATCTTTTTCACCACCTTTTAATTTTCTTACTTTGCACCATCATAGAAATCTTGAGATGTACATTCAAGATGAGTGAGTCAATTCGAAGTAAATCGAATTTGCGTCAAATTAACAAAAATCTGATTTGTCAGAATCTGAATATTTTGCTATTAATTTCGCTCAAAGTCAACAAAATGGTAGCCAGCAGGACACAATTTTACTGGAGAATTTTTAGTGCTGTGAATGACCTGCAAATAAAAATATAATACTTGCCTTGAAACTCACCTGTCCTGCTGCTACAGCTCCTCACCCTGTCCTGTGCTAAATTCCTCCCAATGGCTTCGGCCTTCTTGTTTACAATAATAGGCCTCACATGTGGAAGTGATGCATTGTGTGGCATGTCCAAATGTGCTGAATACCTCGGAGTTTTACAACTCTTCTGGAACAACTTTCTCTAAAATCATACATTCAATTAATTGTTGGACAAGTGCAGTAATTTATTATGCCACTTGTCCTTGCAATAAAATGTATGTTGGCATGACCACAAGGGAGTTTAAAAAGCGAGTGAGGGAACATGTGCGCGACATTATTGCAGCAAGAGAAGCTACTATGAGCACTGAACTCAAACCAATACCTCCTCATTTTTGGCTGGCACATGGATGCGATGAGATGCAATTGTTAGTACGTGGCATTGGCCGTATAATATTAGGTCGGAGAAAGGGCAATTGGAAACGATTAGCTCAAAAAAAGGTTGAGTGGATATTTAAATTGGAAACACAGACTCCCCGTGGCCTCAATGAGTACACATCATTTGCACCATTCCTCTAGAAAATTACTATCTTTATGCGTAAATGGGCCTCTTCTAAATGTGTGTCTCATTCTGAGTCTTTGTTTGCAACATCTGTGTTATATGATTCTGTGTCTTTTTTTGTCTTTAGTTTTAATGTTTTCATTTTATCTACTTCAGAAATTTGGGCACATCCATCTTTGTTTCTTGTTTAAATGAACGACATCCATATCTACCGGGGTGCAATTTGAAGCGGATACACCATTGGATTGGATATTATCATGATCTCTTTTTAACCTTATCTTCATATTTATATTTATTTTTGTATCTAAATAAATATAGAATATATAGCTATTTACGGATTACGGTCTATATTGAGTCGACACATCACTTTATAGTAATTTATATGCATAACTGACTTACTTATCAGTAACCGTGGAGCTTCACAAATATATACTAAAACACTAAGTATACCATGACACACATATATATATTTTTTGCTGGTACACTTATATGTACACATTCTTCACATTAAACACCTGGACTTACCTGGTTGCGTATCTTTGCATTCTCCTGAGTGCTGGGATACACAATGCACACCAATACACAGTCTCCCTTTATTTTATTTTTTTCACCTTTTTCACATTCACGTGCACTTATGGTCCTTCACTTTTTCTTTGTAACCACTCCCCTGTGTTCTTATTTCACTCTTTATTCTATTTTTACATGTCACTTTTATCATTATACTGTTGCATGTTTTATTCTTCCAATTTTTACTTAGTTTATCATATATATATACTGTACAGACCAAAAGTTTGGACACACTTTCTCATTTAAAGATTTTTCTGTATTTTCATGACTATGGAAATTGTACATTCACACTGAAGGCATCAAAACTATGAATTAACACATGTGGAATTATATACTTAAAAAAAGTGTGAAACAACTGAAAATATGTCTTATATTCTAGGTTCTCCCAAGTAGCCACCTTTTGCTTTGATGACTGCTTTGCACACTCTTGGCATTCTCTTGATGAGCTTCAAGAGGTAGTCACCGGAAATGGTCTTCCAACAATCTTGAAGGAGTTCCCAGAGATGCTTAGCACTTGTTGGCCCTTTTGCCTTCACTCTGCGGTCCAGCTCACACAAATCATCTCGATTGGGTTCAGGTCTGGTGACTGTGGAGGCCAGGTCATCTGGCGTAGCACCCCATCACTCTCCCTCTTGGTCAAGTAGCCCTTACACAGCCTGGAGGTGTGTTTGGGGTCATTGTCCTGTTGAAAAATAAATGATGGTCCAATTAAACGCAAACCGGATGGAGTAGCATGCCACCGCAAGATGCTATGGTACCGATGATGGTTCATGCCTTCAATTTTGAATAAATCCACAACAGTGTTACCAGCAAAGCACCCCCACACCATCACACCTCCTCCTCCATGCTTCACGGTGGGAACCAGGCATGTAGAGTCCATCTGTTCACCTTTTCTGCGTCGCACAAAGACATGGTGGTTGGAACCAAAGATCTCAAATTTGGACTCATCAGACCAAAGCATAGATTTCCACTTTTCTAATGTCCATTCCTTGTGTTCTTTAGCCCAAACAAGTCTCTTCTGCTTGTTGCCTGTCCTTAGCAGTGGTTTCCTAGCAGCTATTTTACCATGAAGGCCTGCTGCACAAAGTCTCCTCTTAACAGTTGTTGTAGAGATTTGTCTGCTGCTAGAACTCTGTGTGGCATTGACCAGGTCTCTAATATGAGCTGCTGTTAACCTGCGATTTCTGAGGCTGGTGACTCGGATAAACTTATCCTCAGAAGCAGAGGTGACTCTTGGTCTTCCTTTCCTCAGGCGGTCCTCATGTGAGCCAGTTTCTTTGTAGCTCTTGATGGTTTTTGCAACTGCACTTGGGGACATTTTCAAAGTTTGCCAAATTTTTTGGACTGACTGACCTTCATTTCTTAAAGTAATGATGGCCACTCGTTTTTCTTTACTTAGCTGCTTTTTTCTTGCCATAATACAAATTCTAACAGTCTATTCAGTTCGATTATCAGCTGTGTATCCACCTGACTTCTGCACAACACAACTGATGGTCCCAACCCCATTTATAAGGCAATAAATCCCACTTATTAAACCTGACAGGGCACACCTGTGAAGTGAAAACCATTTCCGGTGACTACCTCTTGAAGCTCATCAAAAGAATGCCAAGAGTGTGAAAAGTAGTCATCAAAGCAAAAGGTGGTTACTTTGGAGGACCTAGAATATAAGACATTTTCAGTTGTTTGACACTTTTTGTAAAGTATATAATTTCACATGTGTTAATTCATAGTTTTAATGCCTTCAGTGTGAATGTACATGAAAATACAAAAAAATCTTTAAATGAGAAGGTGTGTCCAAACTTTTTGTCTGTACTGTATATATATATATATATATTATATATATATATATATATATATATATATATATATACATATATACATATATATATATATATTGTTGCAAGGTGACTTACTTGGCTGCTTTCGGAAGTAGACTCAGGACAGTTTAGTCTGCAGGTTTATTATAATGGCATAAAGCACTGCAGAATCAGCAAAATAAACTCAGCCTTACTGGCATAATTGCAAAACAAAAGATAAACGATAACACAGTACATATGCCTGCGGGTTCGCCCCCATAAGTTTCAGCACACTTCAGCTCCTCCTGAGCTGAAGTTCCACCATTTGGAGACTGGCCTCTCCAAACTCACAACAGAGAAAAAAAAACAGTGACTGAGCATTTAACCTTGCACAGCCACACCCTGAGGTGGAGATATGGTGAATGACTTCCCACTCTTCTCAATGTCTTTCACAAAAAAGCACTTCCTTTGAAAATGGTGGTTTAACCCCCAGCACATATAATTCTGGAGGAAATTTGCAGGTTTAGTTCACTGACGCTCATAGCTGCAGTGAAACATATCTCCCCTCACATATAACACCAGTGACTCTGGCACAATATATAGTGCTGGCCAAAAGTATTGGCACCCCTGCAATTCTGTCAGATAATATTCAGTTTCTTCCTGAAAATGATTGCAATCACAAATTCTTTGGTATTATTATCTTCATTTAATTTGTCTTCAATGAAAAAAACACAAAAAGAATTGTCCTAAAGCCAAATTGGATATAATTCCACACCAAACCTAAAAAAGGGGGTGGACAAAAGTATTGGCACCCTTTGAAAAATCATGTGATGCTTCTCTAATTCATGTAATTAACAGCACCTGTAACTTACCTGTGGCACCTAACAGGTGTTGACAATAACTAAATCACACTTGCAGCCAATTAACATGAATTAAAGTTGACTCAACCTCTGTCCTGTGTCCTTGTGTGTAACACATTGAGCATGGAGAAAAGAAAGAAGACCAAAGAACTGTATGAGGACTTGAGAAACCAAATTGTGAGGAAGCATGAGCAATCTCAAGGCTACAAGTCCATCTCCAAAGACCAGAATGTTCTTGTGTCTTCCGTACGCAGTGTCATCAAGAAGTTTAAAGCCCATGGCACTGTGGCTAACCTCCCTAGATGTGGACGGAAAAGAAAAATTGACGAGAGATTTCAACGCAAGATTGTGCGGATAGTGGATAAGGAACCTCGACTAACATCCAAACAAGTTCAAGCTGCCCTGCAGTCCGAGGGTACAACAGTGTCAACCCGTACTATCCGTCGGCGTCTGAATGTAAAGGGACTGTATGGTAGGATACCCAGGAAGACCCCACTTCTTACACCGAGACATAAAAAAGCCAGGCTGGAGTTTGCCAAAACTTACCTGAGAAAGCCTAAAATGTTTTGGAAGAATGTTCTCTGGTCAGATGAGACAAAAGTAGAGCTTTTTGGGAAAAAGCATCCACATAGAGTATACAGGATAAAAAAAGAGGCATTCAAAGAAAAGAACACGGTTCCTACAGTCAAACATGGCGGAGGTTCCCTGATGTTTTGGGGTTGCTTTGCTGCCTCTGGCACTGGATTGCTTGACCGTGTGCATGGCATTATGAAGTCTGAAGACTACCAACAAATTTTGCAGCATAATGTAGGGCTCAGTGTGAGAAAGCTGGGTCTCCATCAGAGGTCATGGGTCTTCCAGCAGAACAATGACCCAAAACACACTTCCAAAAGCACTATAAAATGGTTTGAGAGAAAGCACTGGAGACTTCTAAGGTGGCCAGCAATGAGTCCTGACCTGAATCCCATAGAACACCTGTGGAGAGATCTCAAAATGGCAGTTTGGAGAAGGCACCCTTCAAATATCAGGGACCTGGAGCAGTTTGCCAAAGAAGAATGGTCTACAATTCCAGCAGAGCATTGTAAGAAACTCATTGATGGTTACCGGAAGCGGTTGTTCGCAGTTATTTTAGCTAATGGTTGTGCAACCAAAAGTATTGGCTGAGGGTGCCAATACTTTTGTCTGGCCCATTTTTGGAGTTTTGTGTGAAATGATCAATGATTTGATTTTTGCTTCATTCTCTTTTGTGTTTTTTCCTTGCAAGTAAATTAAATGAAGATAATAATAGCAAAGAATTTGTGATTGCAATCATTTTCAGGAAGAAACTGAGTATTATCTGACAGAATTGCAGGGGTGCCAATACTTTTGGCTAGCACTGTATATATATATATATATATATATATATATTCAGTATATATGCATATGTCCACTTACCTTATCTGAATGTATACTACAGCTATTATAAATATACTATGTGATAAATCTAACACTCAGCTTGGATAGTATTTTTATTTTACTGCTTTATCTATTGTGGGGTCCCCTCAGCTTCTCACCCACCATTGAATGCATCTTTGTGTCTGTATTTTGGATTTTTTATGAAAACTTTTTTATCATTCAATAAAGTTTATATCTTTTTATATTTACTATGATGAATTTAGCTCTGCATTTTATTCTTTAGGATTTATGTTTAGCTGATAATGCCTTTTGGGACACTGTATCTATACCAGAGGTTGCAGTTTTCTGATGCCTGCATGTTCTACCCAGCGCCGGCTCAGAGCAGTCACTAGATCAGCTGCTCCACGTCAACAGAGCAGCTCTTCTTCTTCTAGGCTGCTCTGTCAATGGGGCGTGACTACTGATGTCATGCTGATTGACAGCTGGGCACTGGTTGTCTATCAGCATTAACAGAGCAGAGAGGATGAGAAGCCACTGCTCTGTCTAGGTGATGTTAGCGGAAGCTGCTGCATCGCTGGCAAGAGAGATCTGTGACATCTCTGTGCCGACAGAGATCAGCGCCAGGCACAATAGGCAGTTAGTTAGCAACTACCTGTCTGTTAGTTCTCAGGCCCGTAGTAAAAAAAATTATAGTCTTAGATAACCCCTTTAATTTAAATATCTTATCTTGTCCCTTTAACACTTCACAATGGTGATACATGGTGTGTAGAGCTGGATTGTAAGCCCTCTACTCCGATCTTCGGCTCCTCCTTTCCCTCCATTCTCAACATCCAACAACTAAATTGTGAGAGGCAGGACAAGCATAGAAGTTGTTGTTTGAGAACTTTTCCCAATAACCTTCCAGTTTTTTGTGTTATATAGGTATGTACTGTAAATGTAACTGTCAGTGTACTCCGGCCTCTGGAAACAAGAAACAATTTAAGTGCTGGGTCTGAAAGGACTCCTGATGTTGGATTGGAAGAAGACTAGGAAAGACCTGTATAGCTCCCTTAGGAGTGATTCTACACAGTCAGAGCAAAGTACGTTTATTCACAGAAGGTTGGAAATAAATGGTTTGCTATGTAATCTAACAACTAAACTACAATTATTTAAAGCGTTGGCAACAAACAGAAAAACAAAATATTTTGACATTTATAGAAAGTGCTCTTAATTACTGTGACAATATTGATATTCACAATTTTCCCACATATTTTTTTTTACTGGTCCGTTTTGGAGAAGGACAGTGAATATAAACGTCTGGCATTGGTTGCTCTTTGGGGTTTAGCTGTATACCTCATGCTGATATACTGATAGGTATAGCACTATTTTACAAAGCCAAACAACCAATATCCTGATCCAGATTGAGACTAAACACTTCCAGTGCACAGCAGTGATATTGTATATTGGAATTGCTAACAAACAGCAAAATCTAATGTTCTCTGCAATGGAACAAAATGAGTTCTCGGTGTTAGCAATAATTAAAGTGAAATAAAAGCTTAAAAAAAAAACATTGGATTTTTGAGCAGGTACAGCAACTGTTGGTCTTATTTATTTGACTCACTTATATAGCACCATTAATTCCACATGGCTTCACAGACATTATCATCTCTATTCCTATTGAGGCTCACAATCGAAATTCCCTATCACTATGTCATAGGAATGTGAGAGAAAAAACATGAAAATATGGGGAGAAAGTACAAACTCCTTGCAGATGTTGTCTTTGGTAGGATTTGAACCCAGGATCTCAGAGCTGCAAAGCAATAGTGCTAACCACTGAGCCACCGTGCTGCCCATTCATCTTGAACCAATGCCACATAACCTGGTTTATTAGGGTTGACTAATTATTCATACAATATTTAATTTATGAGGGAAAAGTTTAGATTGTTTAATCAAGACAAAACCTTTTCAGTTTGATGTTTGATAAGCGATCATTTGATTGCCGCAGGTTTGGTTTTGAAAGCTCTTAATAATCAGTTGTTAAGCCTGGGGGAAAATATTGCCAGCCTTATTAACCATGCAACTTTTCACTTTAACCAATCTAGGTGGATCCAGAGCAGGAGAAACACCTCTATGATATGAGCATATTCTACCTGTTCATATGACAAAAAACTTGTATTCTTCAGATTGTTAAAACCTAAGATGAAAACAAAATGAGCAAATACCCTGCAGTAATTAAATAAATAGCAATAGTGTATGAAAATAACATAGGGTACTTAGTTAATATGATTTTCATAAATAAAAATGTAAAAGCCATCCTACTGCATCAAGGCGACCCTATTTGGGACTGTCCCAACCTCTAGTGTTAAGACCTTACTATTTTTGAAATGGAGTGAATGTGAATAAGGGTCGAGCAGGACTGAGACACCGACAAATGCACATCCAGCCATGGAGAGCTATATAAACGTAATGTCCAGCTCAAAGAAAAGGGAGGACACGCTACATTTGGGGCTGAAGGCTTAAACCCAAGCCATACATATACATTGAAGAAGAGGATAAGTATTGTCTGCCATAATGTGGTTAACAACAATCTGAAGAAAAACCCAAAGAGTTGGGCACACACATGACACACACATTTCGCTCTTGGCTTATTGATAAAAATAGATATCAGAGATGTCAACAGATAAGAGGAGGTCTTCAGAGCTCCTGTTTGCTGGCCATGGACTACTAAAATGGCTTCTGAACCAGGATTTAGTGAATCAATTCGCTCATGTCTGAAAAATAGATGTTATAGGGAATCTGTCAGTAGAACCAACCATCCTAAGCCGTTTAAATGAGCGTGCAGGTTCTCAATGGTTGAAAAAAATGATACCTTGATATCTGCAATCTGTGGGCTGGAAATAGATCTGCCCGAGAATCTGCCTCTGGAGCTTCTTTCAACATAAAGTGGGTGTTACCAGTGTGTGACACGTAGATCAGAAGAAAAGACTGTCAGTAATTACATATCTCACACGGGTAACACTCTAATTAAGTTAATATAAGCTCCGGAGGCAGATTCTCAGGGAGATCCATGTCCCGCCCTTTGATCTTAAGAGCTCATTTAAATTATAATAATGTAATCAAATGAACTGTATTACCACAGACAATTATATTGAATATTATATGGCTTTCTGCTGTATGACAACTTCAAGATATGTGACCTGCTAACTTTAAAGTTTCCTTTTAGGGAATTCCAATTGGAGACTATTAAATCAATTCTCAACCAGTCAAATTCATTCTGAATTTCTCAAAAATTTTGGATTTTGATGATTCTGGTGAACTAATCTTGCAAAATGGTGGCCCACCAGCTACTATTTTGCTTCCATCTTTGAGAGCTGGGGATTAAATAGCAAATTGTTTCATATTCACCTGCCCTAGGCTCTCACCTGTTCTTTTGCTGCCTACACTGCTGTTACAGGTCCTCCATGCTGGACTTTGTTTTGTATGGTGCTCCCTTCTGGCGCTCCCTGCTGGCACTGAGGCTGGTGATTGCCATTATGCACAACCATGATATTAATGATCACTTCCCTATTATGCTTTAGACCTCAGACTATAATGATTATCTTTTCATGGCAATTGGGGCACTTTCGATTCAGACCAATTTCATTAAGACCGAATCTAAGCTGCCAGCAAAATCAACAATACTTCCAGGACAAATGTTGGGGGATTTCTATCATTTTTAATTCCAATCTTTGGACCAAACTTAAGATAATTTACAAGCAAATGCAAGAGTCCTTATCTAGCAAAAGTGTTGGCATCAGAGAACAGCAAAACAAAAAGAAAAAAGCTCTTTGAAAAACATGATTTATATGCATTTACATTGCTTTTTACATTACTCTGCAGATAGATCTGTACTCCATCCATGGATCGTTATATCACTATAGAAGCAAAGTTAGACTTTTTGAGGTCTCTTGCATGATATAATACTGAAATTAATATTTTGCAAATGACCCAAGGATGTATAGCATTCTGTTTAATGGAATCATTCACCAAGATTTTGATTTCCCATCTGAGAGCAGCATGATTTAGGGACAGAGACTCAGATTCCAGCAATGTAATACTTACTTTACTGGTCTGCATGCTGTAGTTTTGATCAAGAATAGTTTTATTTGCTCTAGTTCTCTGAATGTTGACCTCTGTATAACCCTGCCCACACCACTGGCAGCTTTCTGTGTTCACTTTGAAGAGGCAGAAAGCTGCCAATCAGTGGTGGGAGATGGAGTTGGGCTACCTGGCAGCAGGTTTACTACTTTTGTAGAAATAATCTCCTGCTGATAAAACCTTGATTTTATCAAAATTACACCAAACAGAGCAGTAAGAGACACATCGCTGAAATCAGGTTCTCTCTCTCTATATCATGCTACTCTTAGTTTAGGTGGCATAAACCTGGTGACAGATTTCCTTTAAGCATTCATATTATTAGTGCCTTCCCCAAGTCTGGCTTATGGAGTATGTTTCCTGTCACAGACACAAGAACACTGACGATTAATAGAAGCCAGATATATTATTGACCTGTGAAAAAAAAATCATAATGTACCTATAGAGCACATACAAGCTAATGCAGAAGGTGCCTAAGCTGCAATCAAACCTATGGCTTCATAACTGCAAGGCAGCACAATGATAACGACTGCACCAAAAATAGAAATGAAACTGGTCTGTAAAATATTTCTCATTCACAATTGCTCTTCTTTAGTCATTCATAGAGAAATTGTTTCCATAATTCACACATGCATTCTGATTTATCCACCCATTGGTCTTTTGATTAATATTCATTTATCCAGTGAAACTTTGCTACTACTTACTCACCCATGAAAGGAACCAATTTTTTATTCTTCTGAATGATTGAACATTGACTGTGTGCGCATATCTCACCGTTAGCACATGACACTAAATGAGATTTAGACTGGTTAATTAATACTGCAAGGAACTGATTAATATTAATTTGGCTAAGGACAAAAATAATGATACAGCAATTAAAATGATGTTCTATGCTGAAAGATAACAGTATCAGGGGCAAACATAGAAATCATGAGGCCCCATAGCGGAGGTTCTACTTGCCCCCCACACCACACCAAAAATAAAAAATAATTAATATATGGCGGGACCACAGAAGAGAATATCTCACAATTTTGCAGGTTTTAAAAAGTAATTTTCCTCCTACTGAAGTCCTAGATTCCCCTTTCATTGCACCCACAAAAGTGCCACACAACACTGTATGATGCACACACAGTGAATTCTTCCACAATACCCTCCACACGCACAGTGTGATGACCCTACTTTACCCCAGATCAACTCCCCTGGCAAAGTATGGTGACCCCAGCACAGTATGATCTTTGAATTGTGACCTCCACACAGCCCTGCATGCAAAATAATGAGGCTATAAACAGTATAATGGCCCCACACCTAACCACACTGTATAATGGCCTCCACATAGTCCTCAAAACAGTAAAATGCCCCCCCACACAGCCCTTCACACAGTATGATGGACCCCACAGAAACCTTCACACTGTATAATTGCTTGCATACAGAATTATGGCTCCCACATAGCTTTTCATAAAGTATAAAGGCTCCCACATAGCCCTCCAAATATTATAATGGCCCCCACAAAGCTGTACAAATATTATAATGCACCCCCATATAGTATAATGCGTGATATAGTTCTCCACATAGTATACTGCACCCCATAATCATTCATCTAGTTTAATGCAATCCCAAGAGTCCTACATACAGTATAATGCACTCCTTTTAGTCCTACATATAGTATAATGCACTCCCCATAGTCCTTTATATAGTATTATGCACTCCCATAGTCCTCCATATAGTATAATGCAGCCTATAGTCATCCATATAGTATAATACACTTCATAGTCCACCATATAGTATAATGCACTCCCCATAGTCCTTAATACAGTATAATACACCCACCATAGTCCTATATTTAGTATAATGCACTCCCCATAGTCCTCCATACAGTGTAATGCACCCACCACAATGTACCCATAGCAGCCCCTTGACCTGCCAACATTGACGGTATGCCACTGATCAGTATATTTGGTATCCCTATATATTTTCTTCTGAAGAATCCACAAAATTCAAAGACTGGAAATATAATATCATATGTGCAGGAAATGATTTGAGAAACGTCATCCATGATAAGCTGAGTCAAAATACGACATTAAGCTAATGCAATACACATTTTATTTTTATACAAATGCTTTCTAGAGATTGGCAAATTGATTCTGTATGAGTTGATTCAGATACAAGTTTTTCAAAGTTGGTTGAAGTTTGTGGATTCGAATAATTCATGATTACATTTAGACGAATCGTTAAAATTGGGCATATTAGAAAAAGAATGATATAACCTAACTTATGGCCCACTGGATTTTCCATTATTTCCTCGCAGTTACCATACCCCTACAGCACATGACAATCTAGAGGAGAGAGGTCCTTGATGACTCAAAGCCTCTGAAAAACCCCAAGCGAGAGACGCTGTTGCAATTTTGTGGGGATGTGGAGAGAAGAGAGGACCTCAGAGCTCTGTCAGGGAGACATAATACACATTGTAAGGTTTAATGTGTGAGAAGAAAATAGATTTAATTACAAAATAAATTGAGAAAAAGTGATATACTCTACTGTAAATAGGAGTTACTGACACTGTTCTAGGCAGGGAGCTGCTGTTGTGAGTGCTGCAATTGTCAGTCTGCACTTGCACAGCACTCATTTTTTGCACCTATAAGGTGTCTTCTTTTGCTGCACACAATATTGTTGTATTTTCTGCCTTGAACTACTAGTATTTAAACACTGTGATAAGTTAGTTTGAGTGCCACCAGTCAGAATGTGGGAGTAAAAGCAGTAGCTGCCAGGCTGTTGGAAACGGCTATCAAGCCAGTAGCAGCAAATCAGGAAACAAATATGAGTTTCCTCCAATAGCGGTTTTATGTCATATAATAAAACTTTTATTTTTTTGAAAATGTATTTTTTATTTTTACAAAAAATATTAATGTGATCTTTGCAATGTTTTTCATTTTAAAAAAGCATTTTAAGTAAAGTATTGTAGTGTGTGATTCAGCAGGCTATTTCCCTTACAGTACTACAGGACTATTGTTCTTTCCTCAAGCATAATCTATTCTAGCAAACGTGTGATGGCTTTTCCCTTCGTGTGACAGCAAGCTGTTTGTTACCACCGGCAGCCTGGTTACCCATTGCAGTATATGTTGATATTGTTAAGGTTGTGTTTGCATTAAAGGGAATCTGTCACAAGGTTTTTCTACCTCATCTGAGAGCAGCATAATGTAGAGAAAGAGACCCTGATTCCACTGATATGTCACTTAGTTTATGGGTGCAGCAGTTGTGACACAATCAGCGTTTTCGATGTATAAGAGCTCTGTATGATAACCCCACCCACACCACTGATTAGCAGCTTACTGTGTACATTATATAGGGACAGTAGAACGTAAGGTAACGGGAGGAGAATGGCTGTGGAGTGGACGTGCGTCCTGGAGAAAGGGCCCGCGTGCTACGGCTTCCACCTGCACAGTGAGAAGAGCCGGCCAGGCCAGTTTGTGAGACTTGAAGAGCCGGGCTCCACCGTGGATAAGTCAGGGCTCCGGGCGGGGGATCGGCTGATCTGGGAGTGCGGGGAGGATGTGCGGGAGCTCAGGCATCAGCAGGTGGTCGGCAAGATCCGGGCGGCCACAGAAACGCTCATCCTGGAGGTGGAAGGGCCTGAGGAGCAGAGTCCGGAGGCCCCCACCAGACTGTTGAAGAGCCCCCTGCATCCGTTACCGAAAAGACTATTAAAGAGCCCCCTGCATCCGTTACCGAAAATAGTGAAGGACGTCCCAGGCTGTGTACCATGAAGAAGGGCTCCGGAGGGTATGGATTCAATCTCCACAGTGACAAGAATCATCCAGGGCAGTATGTCCGAGCCGTGGATCCCAACTCCCCCGCTGAAAGGTCCGGACTCTTCCGAAAGATCGTATTTTAGAGGTCAATGGGGAGAGCATGTTGGGAAAACAGCATACTGATGTGGTGAGTGCCATCAAAGCAGGGAGTGATGAAACGTCCCTGCTGGTGGTGGATCCAGAGATGGATAAATACTTCCAGGAATGTCATGTGACCTCCGGACGGGAGCACTTGACAGGTCCATTGCCAGAAAAAGTTGCCAATGGAGACATAATCTATTCTAGCAAAAAGTGTGATGGCTTTTCCCTTCGTGTAACAGCAACCTGTTTGTTACCACCGGCAGCCTGGTTACCCATTGCTGTATATGTTGATATTGTTAAGGTTGTGTTTGCATTAAAGGGAATCTGTCACCAGGTTTTTCTACCTCATCTGAGAGCAGCATAATGTAGAGAAAGAGACCCTGATTCCAGTGATGTGTCACTTAGTTTATGGGTGCAGCAGTTGTGACACAATCAGAGTTTTTGATGTAGAAGAGCTCTGAAAGCTAACCCCGCCCACACCACTGATTAGCAGCTAACTGTGTACATTATATAGTGACAGTGAGCGGCTAATCAGTGGAGGGGGAGTGGTTAGACCAAGATGCATGAGGGCAGCTAGTCCAGCAGTGATAATCTCCCACTGAAAAAAAAAAACACTTTTTGTATTGAACCAACAGCACACAGCCTTTTGAGTGACACATCACTGAAATCAGTCTCAGCCTCTACCTCATGCTACACTCAGATTACATATAAAAAAATTGCTACCAGATTCCCTACAAAGTCTTTGAAATAAGGTGAACATAGTCCTAAGAGAACCTGAAGTGTCATACATGTTTATAAGAAAATTGGAGATTTCAGAGCACTTCATGTGAAATAAACTGCCCTTTCAATTCATGCCAAAGAAATTTGGTCTGAATCTAATCTTTTTGGACTAATCAAACTCCAAAAAGATTTCAGGAAATTTGTGCATTTTTTGTGTTATCTTTAAGGAATAATTACGTAACCCAGTTTTGAGCCTGAGTAGAAAGCCACTCACAAACTGCAGCTCTTGCTTTGATTAACTCAACTAATCAATGTCTTACGAATGAGATTTCACTTTACTAATTAAAGCATGCATGTAGCATCACATTTCCTCTTTAGTGGCCATTGCACAGAAAATATACACATGGCTGAATCACATGTGATCTGCAAGGGTTTCAGAAGTCGTACCTGCGACAATGAGCTCATCCCCAAATTGGCATTAATCGGTAATACTTGTATATTAGTATGTGTCACAAAAATCATATCCCCAACATATACAGTTATGTCCAGAAATATTTGGACAATGACCAGATCATTCTGATTTGGGCTTTGCATGCTGCTATTTTGGATTTATCATGAAACAACTGAGATGTAATTGAATTGCAGACTTCAGGTTTAATTAAAGGGGTCGAACAAAAATATCCTGTGAAACATTTAGGAATTACAACCATTTTTCTACAAAGCCTCCTCATTTCAGGGGTTCAAAAGTAATTGGACAAATTAACTTTACTATAAATAAAATGTTCATTTTTAATACTTTGTAGAGAATCCTTTGCAGGCAATGACTGGCTTCCAGACTTCAGTTAAATGCTGGGTTTCCTCATTTGTGATGCTCTGCCAGGCCTTTACAGCAGCTGACTCCAGTTGTAGCTTGTTTGTCTGTATTTCTGCCTTAAGTTTTGTCTTAGACAAAGTATGTTAAATGCTTCTCGATGGAGATTGAGATCTAATAATTCATTTAGCCAGCATAATATTCCACTTCTTTGCCTTAAAAACTCCTGGGCTGCAGTATGTTTAGAGTCATTGTCCATCTGTACTGTGCAGTGCCGTCCAGTCAACCTTGGTTGAATCTGAGCAGAGAGTATCACCCTGTACACTTCCGAATTCATTCAGTTGCTTCTGTTTTCAATCACATCATCAATAAATACTAATGATCCAATGCCATTGGGAGATGCATGCCCACACCATCACACTGCCTCCACCATGTTTTACAGAGGATGTGGTGTGCTTTGAATCATAAGCCATTTCATAAGCCATTTCAAGTCTTCTCCATACTTTCTTCTTCCCATCATTCTCCTACAGGTTGATCTTAGTTTCATCTGTCCAAAGAATGTTTTTCAAGAACTGGGCGGCTTCTTTACATGGTTTTTGGCAAAGTCTAATCTGGCATTTCCATTTTTAAGGCTGATTAATGGTTTGCACCTTGTGGTGAACCCTCTGTATTTGCTCTCATTATGTCTTCTCTTTAAGGGAGATTTAGATCCTGAAACACCTAATTCATGGACAGTGTTCTTCACTTGGGTGGATGTTGTGGAGGTGTTTTTCTTCACCATGGAAAGATTTCTTCAATCATCCAACACTGTTGTCTTCTGTGGATGTCCTGGCCTTTCTGAGTTCCCAAGCTCACCAGTGTGCTCTTTTTTTGCAGAATGTACCAAACTGTTGATTTGGCAACTTCTAACATTTCTGCCATTTCTCTGATGGATTTCTTCTCCTTTTCAGTCTAATAATGGTCTGTTTTTCTTCCACTGAGAGAGCTTTTGAACACATGTTGTGGGTTTACAGCAACGACTTCCAAATGCAAATGCCATACCTGGAATCAGCTCCAGACCTCTTACCTGCTTAATTGATGATGGATTAATGAGGGAATAGCCCAATAAAGAGCTGTTGAGATAATTGTACAATTACTTTTGGTCCCTTTGAAAAAGGCATCTACATATTGAAGTGCTGTAATTCCTAAACTCTTGTGCCAATTATTATGTGAATATAATCAAATGAAACTGAGAAACTGCACTTGAAGCACATATTGATTACATAACTATATATTGAATATGTTTGGGTAAACAGCTAAAATGGCAAAACTTATGTCATTGTCCAAATATTTCTGGACCTAACTGTATATAAAAATAAAGCAGTCAACCTTTTTAAAGGGGTATTCCACCTCAGACATTTATAGCATGTCCACAGCATAAGCCATTCATGTTTGACATATCCCATTGGGTCTTTTGGGAAAATGGCATACATTTCTCAATACCCTTTAAAAGTATTTGTGCAAGTTTCTACTTTTGCAATGTCATTAATTTTTCTATACTATTAGGGCTCTTTGAAATACTAGTGAGATAATTGTCTCTGACAGATTGGGGATTTTCTTCTGACTTTACCCTGAATACCAGATACTTGAGTTGATAAATTGGCACTCTTAGCCTTTACTAGTTTCACTCTTAAAGGGCATCATTACGGAGACAGCCCAATTTAGAATGGCTCCCTCATCTCATATGATACGTCTGTTTCAGTATATACTTTCTTAGGACTCAGTATTGTACATTCCTCTGTTATACCTCCTGGAAATATTTATATACATTGATGTAATTTAATAACTAACTGAATAAAAGTTTAATTGGGCGGTGAAAAATGAAGGAACAAATCCATCCAAAGAAGAGTGTAAGCAACCAGGTGTCAATTTATTTGGGCATTCTCAGAAGTAATAACCGAAGGAATAGTAGAACACTAAGTTCTAAGAAAAGATGCTCCACGTTTGCTAATTCATGAAGAATATAAATATTTACACATCAGGAGAGTTGATAAATTTATTCTCATAACACAACTTGGTTATTTCCATGTTGCATTTGGATTTGTATATGAAGAATTCAGACTCTTGCACTTTGTTTTCTTGAGTGTAATCCATGTCATCCATTCGATATGTATAAATAGATGAGCATTACATTATTAGCTATTTTTTTTCCTTAATAAAACATGACAACAGCCGTCAGCTCAGCGTGGCTCTTGTAACAGCGACTCTGCTACCAACCAGCATCTGGATTGCCCTGTATGAGTCTGACTGTATGTGCTTTTTATTCATATTCAATCTGTTAAATTTAAAAGACCATCTGTTGTCACTGTCTATGTAACAATATCGGCCCGTATTACCAATATATCCCAAAATATTAACAAAATCAATACTGATAGCACCACGCTATTATATCCTCTCCCTAGAGCGCTGTAATAGGTATTTAATTGGAAAAATGGCGAACACAAAATTGAATGAGTCAATTTTGGAGTCATAATTGAATATATTTGATATGAATGTCATATATTTTGCATAATATTCAATTCAGAATATTGGCTGTACTATGGCGTAATGTATACACTATAGCATCATAATTTAATAACCCCTTAATCCCTTCCTACCAAGACCAATTTCTGTTTTTTGTTTTTGTTTGCCCTCCACCTTCATCCAAGAACCATAACTTTTTTACTTTTCCATCCACGTAGTGGTATGATGGTTTGTGTTTTTGCAGGATGAGTTGTACGTTTGAATGACACCATACATGTTATCATGTGAGGTACTGGAAAGCAGGAAAAAATTCCAAGTGTGGCAAAATTTTAAAAAAAGTGCATTTTCACAAATTTTATTTTTTTGCTTTTTGTTTTTTAGTTTACCATGTGTATGTCTATACGGTAAGACTGACCTGGCAATATTATTCTCCAGGTCAGTATGATTACACAGATGCCAAACATGCATAGTTTTTTTATTATTTAAGTGGTGAAAAAAAATATCTGAATCTATTTTTATGACTAAAAAAAAAAAATTCTACTGACTGAAGAATTATGCTGCCAGATCATTTTTACCATGCAATGAAATCTGTAAAAACAGATCACAGTATTGTGGATTACTTTTGGAGATTTCATTGCATTTCAATTTTTTTTTTACATTTTCCAGTACATTGCATGTTCAAATTAATGCTATGATTCAAAACTTCAACTTTATTTTAGCAAAATCAAGTCCTCATATGGATATGTTAACAGTAGAATATAAGAGATATGTGACGAGCCCCCTGGGGCCGTGGAGTACTCAGCGCCGGGTCGGTCGGTTCTTTTAGGATAGTCACGGTGGCGTGACTCTGTCCGTGGCCCTTGGAGGTCAAGAACAGAGGGGAATAAAGTTTTGGGGATAAAGTTTTGCGACGCCACCCGTGGTATGCGGCTATCGGTGGCCGTCGCTGTGGTTCAAATCCACTGGGGCCATTGGTGACGCAGCAGAGATGGTTCAGCTCTCCACGGGTAGAGTTAGGCCCCAGAACAGTTAAAGAGGTAGCTTTGTTGTTGGTGTAGTGCAAGGCAGGTGACGCAGCAATTAAGTCAAGGACACAGTGGGGTGCAGTCTTCAAGTTTTTGCTCACAGTTCTTATGATGTTCCAGGTTACAACTGCCAGCAGGTTATAAAAACCCACCGAGTCCTGGGTCCTCCGGTGAAGTGATCCAGTCAACTCTCAGATAATTTGTGTGTATTTGATCGGAACACCTTCTTGTGTACCTTTCCCGGGTCGTTTCTCTCGGCGCTGGCTCTCGCCCTCCTGCCCTGCGCCTCACACACAGTGTCACGAGCCAGTGGCCGCAGGCCTTGTCGGGCGATGTCCTCTCTGTCCCCTTGGACCTATATGGCCACCTTTTCAGCAAATGTGTGTGGTTTTGGCTACGGCACTTAGAGATACCACAGCCTCCGTTTTGCTAGCTGAGTCTTTCAGTCCTCCACTAGTCTGGGGCCGGTCTCCTACTGTGGGGTGATCCCTTCTCCCAACTATGGTTTTTGTGAATTCGGGCGCACGGGTGGACTCCGCACTTCCCGTGCCCTTAAGATCCCTTCTTTGTCTCTGTAGCCCTTCTCTGACTCACTCACTCCTCTCGTTCTCTCTCCTACTGGGCCCCTCTGACTGGGCCCTTACTCTGTCTGGACCCTACTCCTCAACAGTCTTCACTCACTTGGCGCTTCTAGATGTTTCTACCTGTCTTTTTATACTGTCTGTCATGTGACCCACGTCACTAACTGTCACTCTACATGGTCCCCTCTACCTTCAGTCCTTCCTTGTGTGCTCCCCTAAACTACTTCCTTCACCCACCTCCTCTACCTAGTTCCCTCCTCCAGACAGGAACAGGGACTGTGCTCTCCCTCAGGAGCAATCTCACCCTTCCCTACTGGAGTGATGTGGTGTTGGATGTGGGTGTGTGGGTCCCGGGTAGTGCTCCCTCCTTACCCGAGAGTGGGGTACCACACCTCTGGATGAGATGCAGTACCTCTGTGGTGACTGGACCCACAGGGGTGCAGCATATGCCACTTGTAAAAAAGGGAGGAAAAAAATGAAGCATAAAAAAATAAAATTGACTGTGGTGGGAAAAGGTTAAAGGGGTTTTTCCACGACCAAAAGTTCATTGTAATCAATAGATCTTTGAATAATAATAATTTCCCCAATTGGATGTGTTTAAATAAAATGTTCCTGTGCTGAGATAATCTTATGAATGTGCCCCTGCTGTGTAATGTGTAATGGCTGTGTCTGACTGTGCAGAAACTTGATCTGATCATACCACAGCTCCTGGGCAGGGGGGGAAGCAAACGAATATACTGGCATAGCACGGGATCACAGCTGATTCTTTCTTTGAAGTAAAACATTGTTTAAAAACAGGCAGGGAAATGTTTGACCTCTCAAAAAGAATCAGCTGTGATCCCGTGATCTAATGTCTGTATATTCTTTTGAATACTCCCTGTCCAGGAGATGTGGTATGATCAGACTGTGTTCCGTGCATGGTCAGACACAGCCATTACACAGTACACAGCAGGGGCACACTTATAAGATTATCTCAGCACAGGAACATTTTATTTAAACACATCCAATTGTGGAACTTATTATTCAAAGATCTATTAATTAAAATCAACTTTTGTTCATAGGAAATCCCCTTTAAGCTTTGTCCCACACTTCACATGAGCATAACACCAATGCATTTTGCATCTTATTGTTGCCAGAAATCCTGACCCAAACTAATTGTATCAAGAATATGGACACATGATCAATGGACCCATGGTTGGGCTGATACTTGCGACTGTAATATAGGCCTAAGAAGGCATCTAACTTAAGTTTGTGTAACACCAATTTTACTTGTGTAACCTACATTTGATGCCATTTTTTTTCTTGGTAGGAAGGTTTAACATGATTATAGTGTAAACATAAGGACCTAATTCATCATTTGCAGTTTTATTAAAGTCACTTTTCATTTTTGTCTTGTAGTATTCGTTGATGTTTTTTGCTACAAATTCTTCAAAATTGAGCATGCAGTTTAGGAACTTTGTGCAAAATAAAAATGAGTTTTATTTTTGTCCTTAACCTGTTTTGCAAATCTGTATGGCAAAAAGTTGCATTCTCCAGCTAAATGTCGCAAAACTTGCTCCAAAATGTCCAAAATTTGTGCAAAAATTTTGCACTTTTTTAAAAAGTCACAATTATTGTTGGTGAGAATATCATTTCACAAATATCATTCTATCGGCCACAATAGTGGTTTGTGACTGGGAGCGAGAAAACAGTCTCTTACCAGTCAAGTCAATCCAGACTCTTCTTTTGATTTGCTGGCCTGGTGCAACATTACTGCAAAGTGACCTCAGTTCAAGTTGGCTAATCAAAAAGAAAGTCGGGGATGACAGAAGGTAAGAGGCGGTACTCCGGCTCCCATGTGCAACGACAGGCCACTACTGTGGTCAATGTAATGGAACGTGCAAATAAATTCATACCAGCTCTAGTCAGATTTGATGAGACAGCGGAAAATATCTGTAAATGCCAAACCTGAAAAAAGTGGACACATCTGAAATAGATTCAAAATATGGTGCAAATTAAAACAAGAATAAGGGAACCTTATTCACCTGCACTGTGATTCATCCTGTCCAAGCCACAGGCAGCCAGAATCCAAGCCTGGCTGCATGACTGTTACCATGTATATTTTCCTCTGAAAAAGAAGATCCAGTCGGTGACCATAGCCGGAGACCAGACTTGTCCGGTGCTGCTGTAGATCTCTTCCATAGAGAGAGACCTATCAATCACTTATAGAAGTGCAGGCAGAAGTGGGCTTGGGACACAGCCAGACTAGTCTCATTTTTGACTATGTCACCAACCAGAACTTCTTACTATATTTTCTCTGAAACACCAAAGCATTACGGAAAGAAATATGTCTGCAAACATTCAGCCAGACTCTGATTCACTCTGCCCAGTTGACAAGTTCCCTTTAACTTAATGAACATTATGTCCCTTAAAGAGAACATGTTGTCTGGATTTTATACCCTAAACTAATGGCATGCATATAGAGGTGCTTTAATGCTGATTACATCCTTACCTTGCTTGCAGAAACCTGTTTTGCTGTTTTAGAGAAATCCATAGTTGAACTTGTAGCTAATGATTTGCAAGAGCAGTGGGGTAGACATTGCACTTACAGCTCACCTGATTTTCTTCCTACTCCTTCCCACTGACAGCCTACTGTCTCTGGCTGACAGGTCACTCATGCTTCAAAGAAGTCAAAGTCAAAGACAAGAGGCAGGTAGTTGGCAGGGAAAAGGCAGATAGGGAGTAGAGGTGTAAGTGCAATGTCCACCCACTGCACTTGCAGCTCATTAGCTACAGTTTCTACTATGGATTTCTCTAAAATAGCAAAATGGATTTGTACAAGAATATAAGGATTTAATCAGCATTAAAGCGCATTTATTTACAAGCCATCAGTTTGGGGTTTAAAATCCAGATGACAGGTTATCTTTAAAGATGAAAATTACATTGTTTTTTTTTTATTGGGAGGGTCAAAATATAGAGAATGTGAATAATTAAAATGGAAGTGAATAAGCCGATAATCCCAGAGAATGGAGTTTTCTGAGCAAACAGCAGTCAATTCATTACTACAGATAATACCTGATTAGAGAATTAAAGATTTCTGAGGTGAATATAAAACAATGAATTTCATGTAATAGAAATGAAATTCCCTGGATTAATTGTTTATAACTTTGAAAATGAATGCATCTAATTACACGATTAGCTTGTAATATCATTTCTGAACTTCTGTCGCCAAGAAGATATCACAAAATACAGTATAATGATAGGTGACAAGTGGCAATAGTAATAATCTCATACACAATCATTTGTTTGGTGGTTTTGACTGAAAATCATATATATTATAAATGAAATCCCATATAGACGGGGATGACAAAGTCATAAATGAGGAGCATTCCTGGCTTAGTGAGTAAATAGTTACTATTACTTTTTAGATATTTGTACCATAAATATTAGGGTTTATATTACGGTAGTACCACATACAGTAATTCCCTTAGTAGTACTAAATTGAACTACAGTATATGATAAAGTTGGGTTTTATGAGGTTACAAATTTGGTTATGTTGAATCAATCATGGAAGCCGATTGGGACCATAATACTGCACAAACGTTAAACTTCCACCATATCATGTCCATATTGGACATTATAGCTTCCATATAATTAAAATGCCCAGCAGTTACGGTAGTGTGATACATAAAGTTCAGCCAATTTTAGTCAAAGCAATAGCTCCAAATTTACAGCTCAGACTCTAAGAATATACCAGTCTGTGTTATATATGCAATGCTTTTTAAGAATTTATACATTTTTGGATTTGCAGACTACAATTCAGGTTGGATTGGTAATCATCATTAATTGAATTCCTTGTTCGTTGTAGGCTTAGGACCTCAGAGAGTGGATCTAATATGTGACTGACAGTTAACTTTTTAGATATACTCAAAGAGAACCTAGCTACACAATATTACATGTTAAAGTAAAGTCATGGCTATAATGGCAATGTTATACAGATTAAATTGATACCTTTACTGAAGAAATCCACATGGTGGTTGCTGTTTAATCCACATTTAAAGTCTTGGTGTAATAAGCTATTGGAGCATAGAGATGGGACTGCAGTCTTCGGCTCCTCAACCTCACTCTGGTGTCTGTATCTGCCTTCTGTTAGTAGGTTCACGCTGGTGCCATCCTTGCCGTGGGCAGCACTTGTGAAAATTGATCGCCTGGCAGTCTTCAATAAAATGGCACTAGATGCGGCACATGCGCAGATTGAGCTACCGGCGGTTTCAGTAAAATAGCACCAATTTTGACACATCCACAGATTGAGATCTCTGCTCATCGTGAGCACAGCGCCAGTGCAATCTTTCAAATGGGAGGCAGATGCAGATACCAAAGTCAGGTGGAGGGGTCGGCGCAGGAGCCGAAGACCTTACCAACAGTCCCGGCCCTATGCTCTGAAAGCTTATCATTACACCAAAACTTCAAATACTGATTAAAGAACAGCCATGCAGATTTCTGCACCAAAGATATAGATTAGTTTCAATCTGTATAACAGTGCCATTATAGCCATGCCTTTACTTACAGGTTCTCTTTAAATGGGTGAAGGGGCCACGACATATTAGGACCACTCTCTTTACAGCCAAGCCCAAAATAAGTAAAGATTTTAATGAATATAATATAGGTTATACTGAATATTCCCACAACCACCATATATATAAACTTTTCTGGCTCTACAACATGCTGCCAATAGATTGCACAACATTTAGAATCTGATACCCACTTGGAAAAGACCATAAAACTCAGCACTAAATAAAATGGTCCATATCTATAGGACTGTACGGATTAAAAAAATGGAATACTCAAGGGAGCAGAGGAAAAAGCGCAAAAAACAGCCACTTTTTACATGATGACAGCTCCTCTATAAGGGAGCAGATTATTAAGGAAAAAAGTACTTATTTTACAGTACAGTAAAAAAAAAAAAAGAACTGGAAATTTTCTAGATTTCTCCTACATTTATTTTTTAATATTTTAACCAAAGGTCTCGGATACATTAGAATATCTTATACATACAGTAAGTAAAAATGACATGTATAGTGTTTAATATCTCTGCCACTTAATCCTTTTCATGCTATCATTTCTAAAGGTGTAAGTGGTGATGTTTCTCCTGGAGGGGATTTTGAAGCTGGTAAAGGGACGCTTACATGCCAGGCAATGATCTCTGGAAAAAAGATATGCAAATAACATCTTCAAAGAAGAAAAGGAAGGAGTATCTAGTGCCATCTATTGGAAGTAGCAATCCTAGGGCTCAAAAGTAACCCTTAAAGATCATTGCAATATGACTTGGGATATAAATAAACTCAAATCAGAACTTTCTTTAAAAGGAAAAGAACTCAATTTGCGGATAGCTGTTACAAGGTTCTCTCTGGACTCTGGCCTCTGTTTTTCTGAACCATAAAGAGGCTATCAAAGGGTTTAAAATTCCAAAAAAAATATTATACTCACCTCCCCGCTCATCTCCCTGGCTCCTATGTTTCTCACCATCACTCGTTTGGTACTCGTCGCATCTTCTGATCACTGCCATGAGTGCTGAAATCCCTGGGCCTCTCACACTTAGCCGGGACTTGCAGCTCTGACGAGGCTAGAGTTGGTTTTGTGCATGCAATTGTAAGGTCCCAGTGTATGACATGGCATCATCAGAGAGTCCCAGCCTGGATTTTAGTAATGATAGAAGATGTAGTCAGGACTAGACAAGTGATGGTGAGGAGCAGGGGACCAAAGAGGTGTGCGGTGAGGTGAGAAAAAGGATTTTTTTTTATTTTTTACAAATCATTTATTGTATTCTTGTTGTCTGTAAAGATCCAAGAGCATAATAATGGACATTTAGTTTTCAGAGAATAACTTCTCCCTTTCTGGGAAAATCTGAGCTAACCGGCTAATTAGAAATTTATCTAATCTGCACATCTCTAGTTATTATCACCTATCCTATGAATGGATGATAACTTGTTTTCATCGGACAACCCATTTAAATGGAACCCACCAGGACAATTTTACTAGTGAAACTAGTGGCATGGCTGCATGGTTGTATACAGCAGTGCCGGTGCTGAGAAAGTAAGCTTTGAAGCCTCAAGGAAGTGCATAGGGGGCATGTCATTACACTCAGAGGGTTTGGCCACTCCACCAATGCAGTTCCAGCCTAGTTTGCATGTGGCTTCAAAGTTTAATTTCTCAGCACCGGAACATCAGATTACTGAAAAACACCTGTCATTTTTATAGTCATACTAGGACATATTCAGTTACTAGTTTCAGTAGCAAAATTGTCATGACATATTTTCTTTGATTTGAGATTTAAAAGGTTTTTCACTTCTAGAAAAGTGGACCCCCACAACGCTGCTTGAGACTTTGTGCTTTGGCTGTAGATGTGATGACACATCAAAAGTTCACATCACCGCTATACAGTGGCTTTCAAAAGTATTCACCCCCACCTACTTTCTGAATTTTTCATGTTTTGATATCTCACAACCTGCAATTTCACTGTTTTTTTGAGGGTTTCCATCAGTTCATGTAAAGAATATGCCTACAACTGTGAACATTTGGTTTTCTTTTATTGTGAAGCAAATAACAAATAAGACAAAATAACTGAAAACTTCAGTATGCATAACTATTCAGCCCCCAAAAGTCAGTACTTTGTAGAGCCTCCTTTTGCGGCAATTACAGCTGCAAGTTGCTTTGAATAAGTCTCTATGAGCTTTCCACCTCTTGCCACTGGAATTTTTGCCCATACATCAAGACCAAACTGCTCCAGTTCCTTCAAGTTAGATGGTTTCATCTGGTGAACAGCAATCTTCAAGTCTGACCACAGATTCTCAATTGGATTAAGGTCTGGGCTTTGACTAGGACACTGCAAAATATTTAAACATTTCCCTTTAAACCACTCGAGTGTTGCTTTAGCAGTATGCTTTGGGTCATTGTCTTGTTGGAAGATGAACCTACATCCCAGTCTCAAATCAGTGACAGACTGAAACAGGTTTTTCTCAAGAATATCCCTGTATTTCACTTGATCCATCTTCCCCTCGACATGGACCATTTTCCCTGTACCTGCTGCCAAAAAACATCCCCACAGCATGATGCCCCCACCATTTTTCACTGTGAGATTTGTGTTTTTGGTTTGATGAGCTGTGTTAGTTTGGCACCAGACCTAGCATTTACCTTGGTTGCCATCTGACCATAGCACCTTCCTCCATACATTTGGTCTCCTACATGTCTTTTGGCAAACTCAAAATGAGCCTTACAATTTTTGTGTGCAAGTAAAGGCTTTTTCTGCCCACTCTTCCATAAAGGCCATCTCTATGGAGAGTACGGCTTATTGTGGTCGGATGGACAGATACTCCAGTCTCTGCTGGGGAACTCTGCAGCCCCTTCAGGGCTTTCTTTGGTCTCTGTGCTGCCTCTCTGATTAATGCCCTCCTTGCCCCGGCTGAGAGTTTTGGTGGGTGACCCTCTCTTGGCAGGTTGGTTGTTGTACCATGTTCTTTCCATTTGATGATAATGGATTTGGGATCATCACAGACTGGGATCATTTTTTGTAATCCAACCCTGACTTGTACTTCTCAACAACTTTGTCCCTGACTTGTTTGCAGATCTCCTTGGTCTTCATGGTGTTGTTTGGTTAGTGGTGCCTCTTTATTAATGGTGTTGCAGCCTCTGTGGCCTTTCAGAGAAAGTGTGTATATACTGACAGGCCATGTTACACTTAAATTACACACAGGTGGTCTTCTTTCACTAAAAATGTTACTTATGAAGGTAATTGATTGCACCAGAAATTGTTTGGGGCTTCATTGCTAAAGGGGTGAATGCATATGCACATGCTAATTTTTAGTTATTTGATCCAACAAATTTAACTTATGCCTATATTTTTCTCTCTTCACTTCATCAACTTAGACTATTTAGTGCTGATGCATCACACACAAATCGGATTACAAAAATATTTAAACAGAAGCTGTAATATAACAAAATGCATAAAAATCCAAAAGGGGTGAATACTTTCATAAGCCAATGCAGGCAATCAGTGAGCTCAGTGGCTCATTGCGTCTGTATCAGTAATAAGATATCACCGCTGCAGCTAAAACATAGAGACTAGATCAGCAGTGGGGAGCCAGTACTGAACTGGGGGAGTAAGAGTACTATCTGTATTTGTTATTTTCAACAACCAGAATTGTTTGGGGTCCACTTTTCTAAAAGTGGAAAACTCCTTTAAAGAGAACCTTTCAGCAGGATTTAGCACTATAAAGTAAAGCCATGGCGATAATGGCATTGTAGAATCACACTGCACACACGCCGCCTAACCCAATGATGGCGGTGGAGCGGAATTTAAGTAAAGAGGTAGGTCACTGAATTATCAAAAAAATCACAGGAGGCTGGAAGAGGGGCGGAGAAGCAGAAGAAGACCCTACCTCCTATGCCCAACCCGATGAAAACCTGTGCACAGAAGACATCATTAGATGAAAACTTTAGAAGATGACTATTCAAAAACCACAGATCAGATTCCTTCACAGCAGGTATCAGACTAATCAGCATCACAGCGTCATTACGGACATTGCTTTACTTTATGGTGCTAAATCTTGCTGACAGGTTCTCTTTAAGGATTTATTCCTAACTTCATAGATGAGTGTTGTTAGATAGTGCTTGTAAATAAAAGCTCTTTTGCAATTTACATTTAGTTACATTTTTTTGTGTTCTTTGGCAACCTAAAAGGAGCACTTACAAGCTTATAAGGAAATAGCTTGTAAGCTATATGCACATTTTGGCCACAAATGACAACGAGCTGTATACAAAAGAAAAGTGTTAATATTTCAACGACGGCTATAATTTTTTTTTTTGTAACTGTAATTTTTATTAAAATTTTTCACATATTTTAGCAAACATAGAACACAGAAAAGTCATTCACATTTTCATATCAGAGAAAAAACGTAGGCCTCCAACAGGCCGGCCCATTAGAGATCACTTTAAAGCTTTCAAATTCAAATATCTGATATGATATCCATTTTAACCACTTCGCACTAGAGGCTGTTTTTGCCTTCGTGACCGGGCCAATTATTTCAATTCTGACCACTGTCACTTTATGAAGTAATTACTCTGGAACGCTTCAACGGATCCCCCTGATTCTGAGATTGTTTTTTTCGTGACATATTGTACTTCATGATAGTGGTAAAATGTATTCGATATCACTTGCGTTTATTTGTGAAAAAATCATAAATTTGTCAAAAATTTTGAAAATTTTGCAATTTTCAAACTTTGAATTTTCATGCCCTTAAATCAGAGAGATATGTCACACAAAATAGTTAATAAACAACATTTCCCACATGTCTACTTTACATAATCACAACTTTGGAACCAAAAATTTTTTTTGTTAGGGAGCTATAAGGGTTAAAAGTTGACCAGCGATTTCTCATTTTTCCAACAAAATTTACAAAAACATTTTTTTATTGACCACATCATATTTGAAGTCACTTTGAGGGGTCTTTATGACAGAAAATACCCAAAAGTGACACCATTCTAAAAACTGCACCCCTCAAGGTGCTCAAAACCACATTCAAGAACTTTATTAACCCTTCAGGTGCTGCACAGGAATTTTTGGAATGTGGAAGAAAAAAATTACATTTAACTTTTTTCGCAAAAATGTTACTTTAGACCCAATGTTTTTTATTTCACAGGGGTAACAGGAAAAAATGGACCGCAAAATTTTTTGTGAAATTTCTCTTGAGCGCGCTGATACCCCATATGTGAGGGAAAACCACTGTTTGGACGCACTGCAGGGTTTGGAAGGGAAGGAGCGCCTTTTGACTTTTTGAATGTAAAATTTGTCTGAATAATTAACAGACGCCATGTTGCGTTTGGAGAGCTCCTGATGTTCCTAAACAGTGGAAACCCCCCATAAGTGACACCATTTTGGAAACTAGACCACTTAGGGAACTTATCTAGATGTGTGGTGAGCACTTTGCACCCCCAGCCACTTCACAGAAGTTTATAATATTGAGCCGTAAAAATAAAATTTTCAAATTTTTCCCACAAAAAATGTTTTTCATTCCCTAATTTTGCATTATCATAAGGGTAACAGGATAAGTTGCACCATGAAATTTGTTGTGCAATTTCTCCTGAGTACGCCGATACCCCATATATGGGTGAAAACCACTGCTTTGGTGTACGGCAGGGTTCGGAATAGAAAGGAGCGCTATGTTGGCTGGGATAGGTTGCAGACACCATGTCACATTTGAAGTGTCGCTGACATGCCGAAACAGCAGAAACCCCCACAAGTGACCCCATTTTGTAAACTACACCTCTCAAGGAATTCATCTGGGGAAGTAGTGAGTGTTTTTTAATTTTTAAATTTGTACCACTGGGCAGCGAGAAAAGCATAATTATATTTTTACCACAAAAAAATGTTTTACCCTCAGATTTTACATTTTCACACAGGGCAATGGGTAAAAATCGTGTCCAAATGTGTCACACAATTTCTTCTAAAAGTGTCAATACCCCATATGTGGCTGTATCGTACCGCTCAGCCATACGGCGAGATCTGGGGGGGACGGAGTGCTATTTGACAATTGGAGAACAAATTATTGTAGAATAGGCATTTGGATTTGGGAGCACAAAATTTTCTGAATTTCTTTTGGGAGGCAAGGGCCATTTCGCTTTTCCAGAGCCTTTCTGCTACCAGTAACTTGGAAGTCCCTTATATTTTTAACAGATGACGGACCTGAGTGGGGACTAGCTTTTTTTGATGACTGAGTTGAAGCTTTTATTGGGAACATTTTACGTAACATTTATCCGGCGCTCTAGGCTGAGCACTTACATCGGGGTTTCCATCTAAATTTCCAAGTGATGTAATTCAGATGAAACCCCTGCGGGATCCATTCACTGTAATGAGGCAGCAGAGTTACTCTGGACTCCGTTTGGCCTCTGTTTAGCGGTGTCCTTTTTTTCAGAAGTGCACAAAACTGTGGCCAACCGCACTTTTATGCACGCCTAAAACAAATGACACCGTGGGATCACAGGCCAGACGGCATCCACAGTGGCCTATATCTGCCTCATTACAGGGAATCTTCTGTCATGGGTTCCAGCTGAATCACGTATTTCAGAGATTTCCACGGAAACTCTGGGGTAAGTGCTCAGCGCAGAGCGCAGGATAAATGTAAGGCTCTGCGCCTTACTGCGATCTTTTGGAGACCTAATAAACTAATCAGTAGCAGGTGAAGAATTGGTTTTATTTATTTTTTTACGCCATTCCTAGTGTGATATAACTGATTAGATTACTTTATTCTTCGGATCGGTGCGATTACAGAGATACCAGATTTATATCGGGTTTTTATGACTGACAGCTGTCACACACTAAAAGACGCTTTTTTTTACAAAATCTAGTTTTTGCATCGCCATATTTTGAGAGCTATAATTTTTCCAGATTTTGGCCGACAGAGTCATGTGACTGCTTGTTTTTTGCGGGACGAGTTGACATTTTTATTAGTACCATTTTTGGGTACGTGCCATTTTTTGATCGCTTTCTATTCCGTTTTTTGGGAGGTAAAATTAACAAAAACTAACAATTCAGGAATTGTTTTTTGAGGTTTTTTTTTATGCCATTCTGTGTGTGGTAAAAGTGATCAGGCAGCGTTATTCTTCAGGTCAGTATGTTTACAGCGATACTTCACTTACTGTATATTTTTTTATGTTTTGGCGCTTTTACACAATAAAACCATTTTATATAAAAAATATATTTTTTGCATTGCTTTATTCTGAGAGGTATAACTTTTTTATTTTTTTGCTGATGGAGCTGTATGGTGGCTTGTTTTTTGTGGAACAAGATGACGTTTTCAGCGGTACCATTTTTATTTCCATTTTGCTTTTTGATCGCATTTTTTTCCATTTTGTGTTTCGCGACATGAGGAAAAAGCATAGTTTTTTGCTAGGTTTTTTATTTATTTTTATGATGGTGTGCCCAGAAGGAGTTAATTACTGTGACAGTTTTATAGCTCGGACGCGGTGATACCAAATATGTGAACTTTTTTTATTTTTGCATAAATATACGGATTTATCGGTTTAATATTTTATTTATTTTTATTTATTTTGTAATTTTTTTTTAACAGTTTAAAAACATTTTTTTTAACTTTTTTTTACATTTTTACTTAGTCCCTGTATGGGACATTAATTTTTATTTTTCTGATCACTGATCTCATGTAATGTAATAGACATGTATTACATTACATGAGATCTTCCCTGACTGTTTCACAGTCAGTCTCCTGCCTGGCTTCAGCTGCAGGCTGAGCCAGGCAGGACACCATATTTGGCAGATCTGGAGGTGGTCATGTGACCTCCAGCTGCCATAGCAGCGTTAGGTCCTGGAAGGTATAAGGGGGCTGTCGGAGAGGTAAGTGGACGACCCTCTCTCCTCCTGCTGTCTTCTATATGCCGCGATCACTATAGATTGCGGCATATAGAAGACAGCAAAGGGTTAACATCACTGGGACCGAATCCAATCAGGTCCTGATGATGTTCCCTGTCAGAGCTATCACTCTGCACTGCTCCCGCAGCGCTTGCAAGACCCTGGGGTCTGCACAGAGCCCAGGCAGCGCGGACGTTTATCTACAGTGGGCGGTCGGGAAGCGGTTAAATAACAGTCCATGAAACACAAAGAAAAAAATAAAAAACACAGAGAGAAGGAAGGGAAAGGAAGAATGATATAGACAAAAGATCAAGAAGCAGTTGATCATTCACTACGCTGCGCCCAATAGTAGTCCCATGGGGCCCATACAGTCTCGAATAGGCCAATTTTTGCATTAAGACTTGTCAAGGACTCCATCCACTTCACATCACAGACCCTAGCGTAGTACTCTTGTCTAGAGGGTGGTGAGTCCCTTTTCCAGCAAAGAGCAATCATGCATCTCGCTGCTGTCAACAAGTGGAGGAGCAATTTGGAAGAATGTCTACCCATTCCCCCAGGGGTCACATTGAGAAGGAAAACAGAGGGCTCCAGAGAAATCTCTGTAAATAGCACCTCCTGAACCAGTTTTCTTATTGTTTCCCAAAAAGTAACTATTTTGCTGCAGGTCCAGAAAGAGTGCCGACAGATGATCCACATCTCCAGCATATACTGGGGACCTGCGGGTTCATTTTATTCTGGACATCCGGCGTGTCGTACCAATGCATTAAAATTTTCTATTGGTTCTCCTTGTTTAGGGTGCAAATTGATGTCTTAGCTGCTTTAGACCATATTGTCTGCTATGTCTGAGGGGAAAGCCTCCTTCTCAAGAATCCCTCCCACTTAGACATATATGGGTGCTGGAAGATGGGTCCACCCACCGGTGAATTGATTGTTTTATATACAGTACAGACCAAATGTTTGGACACACCTTCTCATTTAAAGATTTTTCTGTATTTTCATGACTTTGAAAATTGTACATTCACACTGAAGGCATCAAAACTATGAATTAACACATGTGGAATTATATACTTAACAAAAAAGTGTGAAACAACTGAAAATATGTCTTATATTTTAGGTTCTTCAATGTAGCCACCTTTTGCTTTGATGTCTGCTTTGCACACTCATGGCATTCTCTTGATGAGCTTCAAGAGGCAGTCACCAGAAATGGTCTTCCAACAATCTTGAAGGAGTTCCCAGAGATGCTTCGCACTTGTTGGCCCTTTTGCCTTCACTCTGCGGTCCAGCTCACCCCAAACCATCTCGATTGGGTTCAGGTCTGGTGACAGTGGAGGCCAGGTCACCTGGCGTAGCACCCCATCACTCTCTTTCTTGGTCAAATAGCCCTTACACAGCCTGGAGGTGTGTTTGCGGTCATTGTCCTGTTGAAAAATAAATGATGGTCCAACTAAACGCAAACCAGATGGAATAGCATGCCGCTGCAAGATGCTGTGGTAGCCATGTTGGTTCAGTATGCCTTCAATTTTGAATAAATCCCCAACAGTGTCACCAGCAAAGCACCCCCACACCATCACACCTCCTCCTCCATGCTTCACAGTGGGAACCAGGCATGTAGAGTCCATCCGTTCACCTTTTCTGCGCTGCACAAAGACACGGTGGTTGGAACCAAAGATCTCAAATTTGGACTCATCAGACCAAAGCACAGATTTCTACTGGTCTAATGTCCATTCCTTGTGTTTTTTAGCCCAAACATGTCTCTTCTGCTTGTTGCCTGTCCTTAGAAGTGGTTTCCTAGCAGCTATTTTACCATGAAGGCCCGCTGCACAAAGTCTCCTCTTAACAGTTGTTGTAGAGATGTGTCTGCTGCTAGAACTCGGTGTGGCATTGACCTGGTCTCTAATCTTAGCTGCTGTTAACCTGCGATTTCTGCGGCTGGTGACTCAGATAAACTTATCCTCAGAAGCAGAGGTGACTCTTGGTCTTCTGGGGCAGTCCTCATGTGAGCCGGTTTCTTTGTAGCGCTTGATGGTTTTTGCAACTGCACTTGGGGACACTTTCAAAGTTTGGCCAAATTTTTCGGACTGACTGACCTTCATTTCTTAAAGTAATGATGGCCACTCGTTTTTCTTTACTTAGCTGCTTTTTTCTTGCCATAATACAAATTCTAACAGTCTATTCAGTAGGACTATCAGCTGTGTATCCACCTGACTTCTGCACAACATAACTGATGGTCCCAACCCCATTTATAAGGCAAGAAATCCAACTTATTAAACCTGACAGGGCACACCTGTGAAGTGAAAACCATTTCCGGTGATTACCTCTTGAAGCTCATCAAGAGAATGCCAAGAATTTGCAAGCAGTCATCAA
This sequence comes from Phyllobates terribilis, assembly GCF_046119375.1. NCBI lineage: Eukaryota > Metazoa > Chordata > Amphibia > Anura > Dendrobatidae > Phyllobates > Phyllobates terribilis. The sequence goes on from NW_027362762.1 coordinate 899,112,721, forward strand.
AGCAAAAGGTGGCTACTTTGAAGAACCTAGAATATAAGACATATTTTCAGTTGTTTCACACTTTTTTGTTAAGTATATAATTCCACATGTGTTAATTCATAGTTTTGATGCCTTCAGTGTTAATGTACAATTTTCAAAGTCATGAAAATACAGAAAAATCTTTAAATGAGAAGGTGTGTCCAAACTTTTGGTCTGTACTGTATATCCGAGATCAACCCCTTGGTAGAGGGACCTCTCCTGCACAGCCTCTCAAACTCCGTGGGGATGGACACTTTATATGAGCCAAACAGGGATCTTGCAAAATACTGAATCTGTATGTACTGATAGAATTCCCGGTTAGTGATGTTAAAACTTTCTTTTAAATAATCAAACTGATGTATAACTAAGGTGTTTCTGTCCACTATATCCACAAATCTAAACAATCCCACTTTGATCCAGGGATGAACCATCGATGATTCTTGGCTCTGAGGGAGCAAAGGCTGAAAGACAAACGATATCATCGGGGATTGTTTAGAAGAAAGAGGAAATCTCTTCCTACAGGTGTCCAATATGTCTCTAGTGAATTGCATAGGGCCCAGTAAAGTGGTTTGGAGTTTAACAGATTTCTCAGACCACAGTAGTGAATTCGGATGAACTGGGGCTATCCATAATTTTTCAATTTCTGTCCACTTATTATATGCCCAAAGGGATGACCACGAGGGAATCCTTCTCATGTGAACCGCCCAATAGTATTTTACCACATCCGGTACCGATAACCCCCCCTGCTCCGTCACTGAGATCAGTACCTGCTTGGAGATTCTATGCCTCCCATTATTCCATATAAACTTCATTATACAGGATTGGAGAGCCCTCAACTCCCCCATAGGAACCCCAACTGGTAGAGTTTCAAAGTAGAAGTTGAGTTTAGGAATAAGGGACATTTTCACCGCCGATATACGCCCAAAAAATGAGATATGAAGATTGGCCCACTTGACCATAAGACCCTTCAATTCTTTAAAAAGGGGCGGAAAATTACGAGCAAACAGGGTCCCATAGTATGACGTTATGTTAATCCCCAGATATTTGATACTCTCTGACTTCCGCCAGAATTTGTAATTCAGCTTAAGATGATCTAATTCTTCATGGGGAAGGTTTAGTGGAAGTGCCTCTGTTTTTTTAGGATTAATCTTATATCCTGAGATCATGCCATATTCCCGAAGTGTCACTTTAAGATTAGGGAGGGTGATATGCAGATTCGTGAGGGTCAGTAGCACATCGTCTGCAAATAGGGAAATTTTAAATACTTTACCCCTTACCTCCACCCCCGATATGTCAGGATTGACTCTTATTGCTGCCGCTAGAGGCTCGATACGACGGCTATCATTTTAATAAACAATAAATTGCCAAAATGCATGTTTTTACAATCTCTAATGAAGATGGAAAAAAACCTTTATTACTCAGATCACCACATGAATTTCTGTAATATTTACACAGGATTACGTTTCATGTGTTAAAGTGGGCACTGCGGTGCTTTATAGCAAAAACATTACTAATTTTGAATAAATACAATTTGATAAGAGGAGACGAAAGAGGAGTTTATGGCCATTGTTAAGATTTTATCTCTGAAATGTTAGTCCGCAGGTGCAATGTCCAGAGCATTTTACATCTTTCTCATTAATTTAGCATTATAAAGTTAATGAAACATTTGGGTGAATATATTATAAAATAATGAAGGCATTATTGTTAGTTTTCCTGCACTCAATTATGCTAATCAGCATCTGTTATTGTGTGATGTGTTTCTAAAGGTTACAGCGCAATGACGAGAGAGAGGGAAGGCCACCAAGTATTGTAGCAGGTTAGGAACAGAGTCAAGAGTCATTCCGAATCAATGCAAACTCAAGTCTGTGGTAACCCTAGATCTGGATGACGGGATCTTAACTGTCTTCATGATAAATATGTCCTCTATTATAGATGCCCTAATAATGGTAAAGGTATCATTGCACCCAGCAAACAATATCTTCAGCTCTCCTGACATCTATTTTTAGTAATTGCTTCCATTTTCCTGTTATTTAACATCTGTAACAACATAAACTTCATTGTGCTGTTCCTCTCTTTTATACACTTGTATATGCCTGTTTCTTAGGCATTCCTCACAAATATTAAAGCTGTCAAACAGTTACAAATCATGCGCACAGACTGACTCAAACAAAACACCCGAGCACACTGAAGATACTTGGAAAACACCCGAGCATGCTCGTAAATCTCGAGTAACGAGCATGCTCGCTGATCACTAGTCAGGACTCATTACTAGCCATTTTAAAACAGTTCCTTTTTCTTTTTCAACCATTCCTGTATACTTTTGGATGTGTGCTTTGGGTCATTGCCTTGCTGGAGCACCCATGATCTTCTACTCAAAACATGTTTTATTATTCTAAGAAGAACATTTCGCTGTAAAATCTCTTGATAATTCTCTGATTTCATGATTCATGTGATACAGTAGTCAGGGTCTCTAGTATCAGAGGCAGCAAAGCAACACCACAGCATTATGGATCCTTCACCATGCTTAACTGTTTGTAGGATGTTATTTTCCTTTTAAACTTCAATGTGTCATCTGTAAACAAATTTTTCATTTTTTTCATCTGTCCACATAACATTTTCCCAGAACGATTGTGGCTTGTCAAGGTACTCTTTGGTAAAGATCAGTCGTTCCTTTTTATGTCTTTTCTTCATCAATGGTTTCTTCCTTGGCCTTCGCCCATAAAGCTCTGCTTGGTTTAGTGTGCGGCATTTGGTACTTGTTGAAACCATGACCAAGACTGTTTCAGGTTGGCCTTCAGGTCTTTGGATGTTTGATGTGGTGTTTTTTCCAACATTCATATCGACTTTCAAAAACATCAATCAATTTTCCTCTTGCCCCCATATCCAGGGTGGTTCTTGATGGTTCCATTCTTGGAAAACTTCTTAATTACATTGCGCACTGTTGAAACTGGGATACCAAGGTCTTTGGAGATGGCCTTATACCCTTTGGAAGTCTTGTGTTTGCTAATAATTGCAGTTCTGATGTCCTCAGAAAGCTCCTATGTCTTCACCACCTTGACAAAGGAACAGAGCCTAACGTGGCTTTTTAAAACACTTATGTCATCATTAGTGATGATTGAGCATGCTCGTTGCTCGAAATTTACGAGCATGCTCGGGCGAGTACCTATTATCTTCAGGGGTTACGTTTTCATTGCTCCGTGAACATGATTTGTGACTGTTTGACAGCTTTAATACATATGAGGAATGCCTGTTTTTCCAGCATTCCTCACATGTATTAAAGTTGTCAAACAGTTGCAAATCATGTTCACGCAGCGACGAAAACTTAACCCCCGAGCACGCTGAAGATAATAGGTACTCGCCCGAGCATGCTCGTAAATCTCGAGCAACGAGCATGCTCGATCATCACTAGTCTTCATTCATTGGCTAATTCATGTCACATGGGCACCGACAATTAAACACAGGTGAATCTCTTTTGTAATTTACCAGCCGCGAGTCAAAATGTGTTTCCATAATAAATTCATGTAAAGAATACCAATAACAGTGACACAGCAAGCTTTAAGATTTTCTATTTTACCCTCCCATTGCTTTTTGTTTTAAAATATTGTTTATAATTTGCTCTTTTGTATTTACCACAAGTGCTCTATACAAAAAAAACTGTTCGCTTGATTAATTTTTTTCAGGAGATATTCCACATTATGTACTTAAACTTCATGGGTGCCAATAACGATGAGCAGGACTGTATGTGGTTGGTTTCTATGCACTTCCATTATTGCCACTTGACAATTTTGGTATATCATGACTGCTATTTTCGTTCATGGAATTTTGCATCTTCACCTATTTGTATCCATTTGCTATATTGATTTTAATGAATTTCTAACAATAAAATTTATATTTTTATATATCATGAACTAATTACTTGTATGATTCCTTGTTGGGTTTCAGAATTCCAAACATTTATAGGTTACATATATCTAGGGAGTAAAACCCATTTTTCCGTATGGGATTATGAAATTTGTAAATATCCACAGTGACGGTGTTGTTAAGTGGTCTAATATTCCTGAAGGACCCCCCGCCACCATGCTTAGCAATACATTGGTTATTAATCCAACATAACTTTACTGGTTATGGCAGCATGTAGGTTCAATAAAGCAGGAAATTTACTTATAAGGGTATTCCCAAGTTTGGAAGTTACGCTCTATCCCCCTTTCTGTTCAGAAAACAGAGGAAACAGCAGTAAAAGAAAAAGTATTATAAACTTTGAAATTTGATTTCCCCCCTGGTGCATTTGGATATATAGATGCATTGCTATTGGTAGCAATTATTCTCCATTAGAACTCAGTTTTGGTCATTAATTCGGACTTCATAATCAAGAGAGAACATATCTAATTCCAGAGCAAAAAATGCACCAGAGTCTTATAACAGTACCACATAGGAAGTAAAGGGATTTCTAGTTTCAGAAAACCTCTCTTCCCTTGCTGCTTTTTTTTTAAAAAAAACAAAAAAAACTGATTTTACAAAAGCGCTGCAGCCAATCTGTGAGCTCAGCAGCTCTGAGTGGCTCGTGCCATCAACTCTGGCACAGCCACTGAGCTCACTGATGACTGCTGCTTTGCTGACATCATGTCAGTGCTGCAGACAATAACAGATGCTGGGAGCAGCGGCGGAGACTCGTTGCTGGACCTGGAGAGAGTGAGTAAAGCACTTTTTTTTTAACAAACTGCAGTTGGGGGAGAATGGTTTTCTGAAACTGAAAAACTCCTATAGGCTATGTGGACATAGTATCTTTTAACTCGCCAGCCAGATTTTTTAAGGCGAAACCACTTCAGGAAAGCACTAGAGGTCAATTTCCCCCAAGTGACTTTGCCCACATCTTTTCAGACGTCTATTCCTGGTAGCTGACATCTTTTACTCTATATTTTCAAGAATAGAGAGTAGATCAACCCTCCGAAACCATTTATATGGGCATGTAGGTCATAGGAAGCTGAAAATTTAATAATACCTTGATATCATATCAATGATGGATCGATAGATAAATAGATAATTTGATAGATGTTAGATAGATATCTCAGCCTGTGTATAGATTGCATACAGTAGTGAATGTCTGATCATTCTGATCCCTATAAAATATAGATGATATGATTAATTTAATACCGTCTGGCCCTTACAGACAGCCCCTTCTGTTTGTGTGACAGAAGCTCGGAGAACTCCTTCAGCTTATTGTCACTGACCTTTGTAAAGCTGTATATCATTTTCTGGGGCCCTTAGCTTGTTTTCTCCTCTCCCACAGGGCAGCAAATGACAGTCCTGCTCTACCTTCTGCAGCTGTGTGTCACTTGTAATGCACCATTTTGCACCTCTGTTCTGTGCTAGCTGTGCTGTTCCATAGCAACATAGCGCTGCATGCTGTGCAAAGGTCTGCTGTAGTTACGTCCACCGGGAGCTATTAATATGTTATGGTGGAATTGCTGCTAAACTTGTATGGCTCTTTGTTTTGTCTGCAGAGCGGGCTGAGCTCCATACGAGCTGCCTGCCACTGCCATTGCAGCCTAGATGAACACGTCTAACTAATATACATAGATAGTAGAAAATAAATAAATATTTTATTAATTACCTTCTCTCATTTCTGAAAATTTAGCAGCGTAAGTCTTAGACACTCTGACACCCCAAGGGGATTTATCTATCAATTCCAGCAGAAATTTCTAACTAGCCGGCGTAAAAACCCTACATGGCGGATTGAGTCATATGAGATTCATTGCGTTGCTCTTTGGACCTATTCACTGTAGTGTGAAGCAAGGATAAAACACAATAAACAATGAGGAAAATCCTAATTAGTTATCTTCACATTCCCCTAGAAAGATTAAATTGTAGTCTAAATTCTAATGAGTTCCAGTACAGTTCAATAGTAACTTTGAGATTGCATAGTAACATCTGTGATTTCTTCTCATTAATTGAAAAGATTACCATGATTATTTGTGACTCGAGCGACGTTCTAGTGAAGGCTCGTTCAATCAATAATTTATTTCTCGCATTCTGGATGCGTAATTCGCGGTCATGTTTTAAGTGTCTTAAGAAGTAATTATGGTTTGTGACCTGATTATTGCATTTTTATTGTTGAACACTGTGTTACTGTATTATAGATTTGAGCACAATATGCCAGCAGGCGAAAGCGAGCAGGATTCACGCAGCATCTATTACAGAGAGCGAGGATCTGTCACTTGCTATAAATATGTATCATTATTTTGTTTACCTGGTGTAAATTGTTCTCCTGAATCTAACAATGGTTTTCTTTTGATCCTGGAACTCTCCATTCTGAAGATAAGGCTTCTTATTTCCTGTTTATAAATTTAGTCTTGTTAGCCAAGTGGGTGTGGTACTCAATAAGACTCTTACAGTGAACAGTTGAGAACCACGCCTACTTGGCAAAAAGACTAGATTTATGGTTGGGGAAGATGGGGTCATTTCTCAGGATAAGAAAGGAGCAGGAATAAAGGAAGAGCAACCTCAAATTCAGAAGAACAACATTTACAAAAAATAAAAAGGTCACATACTTAAGACAAGTGGTAGGTCTTCTTTAAAGTATTTAGATGATGTAATAGTGGATTCCTAGCCAAGGTCCTTCTGTTTATATAGCCAAAACAGAGAGCTGCTGCAAATACAGGTTCTTGTTCAGGTAGATGCCTCCTGTCCATGTAGTATATGGATGACCATCAGAGATAGGTGATGTAGGTGAAGTAGGCTTTGGGTGGATATTCGGAAACTTCTCTTTTTGACACCAAGTTAGCTTGTTCCCCTTATTGACAGCATTTATTTAAATGGGCAGCATACTACAATACTTCCTATTTTTAGGAGATGGTATGGGCAAATAGAGCTTTTCTGAACAATAACAGCTATTTAATGGTGGATTTTCAAAGTCAGACCTGTTAAACAGTTGCTGACTTTATTAAAAATGGATTAAAGGGAATCAGATAGCAGGTTTTCGCTACCTCATCTGAGAGCTGCATGATGTAGGCAAAGAGACCCTAATTCCAGCAATACATCACTTAATTTACTGGATGCACTGGTTCTGACACAATCAGAGTTTTTAGATTTAGGAATGCAGCAGGGCTTAGAAAGCTGCCCCCACCCACACCAGGCTCTCAGTGTACATAGATATAGACAGCGAACTGCTTATCACAGAAGGGGCGGAGTCAGACTAGGGCTCACATGCTGCTATAGCTGCTGTAGTCTGAGCAATGATAATCATTAGGTGATTGAAGCTTCAGTCTCAATAAACAACAGCACACAACCTCACATATGACACATCGTTGAGTTCAATGTTTTAACCCCTACCTGTCACGCAAGGTGAGGGAAAACCTAAGTGCAACATGAAGGTAAGAAGGGGAGGAAGCCCAAACACTAGGGAAAGGGGGAGTTGAGACCCCAAGGCAGATCTAATATCACCTTGCCTGCCCTATCGTCCCTACATAGGTTCCACACCTATCACCGAGCAGGAACCTAAGCTCGGAATGTCCCTAGAGCGTGGCCCCAGATAGGAAGGGGACAGGGTGAGCACTCGTCAAGCCCCACTACAAACTGAAGACAACAAGGTAGACAAACAAAGGGGCTACACTTGTCTTGAGTAGACACCAGAGAGATAACGCCAACTGTCCTCCAAGGACACCAGAGAAGAAACTAGCCGACTGCTAGTGCTCCAAGTCTACACAGAGGTACATAGAACTATCACCGGCGACTCTCTGGAGAAACTGAGACCATTTAAATTCCCAGCAAGGGTGTGTCAATCAGCAGCAGAAGGTGGAGGTCGCTGCTGGGTCCTAAAGGAAGAAGGATAAAACTATTTTACAGAGATGAGAGAATCAAGAAGGCGTCTGCAATGCCAAGTGCAGTGACCTTCTACAGCCAGCTCCAGAGTGACTGTCTGTCACACCTGACACACCCATGACTCTACCTAATGCTGTCTTCAGCTTACATAGCAAAAACCTGCTGCCAGATTCCCTTTAAGGCGCCTTTAAAGTAAATTTTTGGATACTGTGTGACAGCATTTTGTGCATTTTCTGTTTAGGCAAACATGTGCCACCCTGCGCCTATACAGCCCTGGCACCAGTAACTTCTTAATTACCTCCGCTCTGAACTTGGTGACCTAATACAGTAACTCCCATTTACGGCAAACTATGGATATCGGGTGTCAGCCCCCAGCTCTTGAGCAACACCATTCAGGACAGTGACATTATCAAACACCCCTTTTAGAGTCAAGTCTCTAAGCTGGGCGGTTCCAAAGTTTCCACTGGACACCTCCAGCTCAGAGATGTTGGCCTCCGGGGATGCTGCCTCATCCTCATCCCCAACAAGCACACAAAAAGGAAACCCGGCGGTGGCAGCCTGTGATGAGGTTTCTTCAGGAGCAACCTGGTTGTTGTTGCCTCTGCTGTTGATGCTGCTGGAGATTAGTCTGCATGATTTACTTTATCAGCTCCTCCATGCTGCTAGACGTTCCTGGCTGGCTGGCGGCCTTCACCCAGGACATAAATGGTTTCCTGAAGCAGTCACACTGCCCCTTGGGATTTGTGCTCATGTTTCTAGCACCAATTGTAGGGTTTTGTACACACTCAGCAGCGTTAGAGGTAGGCACAGGATACTGTCTCTTTAAAATGTCCAAGGCAGGTTTATTCAGGCTTCATAAACCGCACTTTCAAAGTAAACAAAACACAGCCTTGTCCGGCACAAATTAACAAAACAGGAAAATAAACTATCCATATAGTACTGTGGGTTTGCCTACTCACAGTCAGTGTCTTTTAGCACAGACACGCTGCAGTTCTCCATACTTCCTGCCACAGACACTGAATGAGACACTCTGTCTGCATTTTATGCACACGCCCTTGGGTGGGGATATGTGAGCAGCCAATCCCTCCCATCTCTTATGACTGCTCTCGGCCCTGATACGCCCTATTAACCCTCTCAGCAATAAATGTGCTGGAGCAAGCTTTCCCGATTTTACATCACCGAAGCTACCAACCTGGGTGATGCATATCTCCCCTCAAGGACCTGACCGGTGGCCATCTTACATTAGCTAAAAGCATGTGGGAAAGCATTTTATGGCTTGATGAGAGCAAGGTTGAAATTTTTGGGCATAATTCCAGAAAGTATGTTTGGCGCAAAACCAAAAGAACACCATACCCACAGTCAAGTATAGTGGAAGCAGCAACATACTTTGGAGATGCTTTTTGGCCGCTTTTCGTCAAGGAGAATAGAATTATGAACAGTTCCAAATTTCAGTCAATTTTCCATCAAAACCTTCAGGTGTCTACTAAAAGGCTGACATTGATAAAGAATTTCACCTACAGCATGACAAGTCAACAGAAGATCGCCAGTAGAAGATCAAAGTTTTGGAATGGCCCAACCAGAGCCCAGACCTGAATACAATTTAAAACATGTGGATTGATATCAAGAGGATGATGTACAGAGGAGATGCCCTCACAATCTGACAGATTTGGAGTGCAACTGCCAATAAAAGTGGGCAAAGATTGCCAATTTTAGATGTACCATGCTGAAAGACTTCTACCCAAAAAGACTGAAAGCTATCAGAAATTCAACAAAGTGTTATATTAAATGTCTACATATTTATTCAAGCACATTATTTTAGCTGTTTATTTTTATTTTTCCACCAGAAAAGATATGTTTCTTTGTCAATTGAAATGTCCAGACTATGGGAGACATTAAAGTTGGAAAAACTCTGAAATGATTCTTCTTAGTATGATTTTTTTACATGATAAAAACCTGACATTATAACAAGGGTGGGTAGACTTTTTATATTCATTGTATACTTACCTCTCAGACCGGTACCGGTCCTGCAATGTCAGTGTGAGGATCTCCAGTGGGTCATGTGACATTTTTATGTCACACAACTTTTGCAGCCAATAAGTGGCTGCTGATCAGCTGTAGCCTTCCAGCATTCTATCATAGTGGACGTCACGTGATCAATTAAGAAGGGATTGTCAAGAAGTGGACAACCCCTTTAAGTAATATATAGTTATCATGGAGTAAATGAAAGTCCTAAATCCTGGTTGACACCCTCATATCTTGACGGTTAGAACTAAAAGTGCAAGAATTTCTACTGGTATCTTGGTTCATCGCTGTTGCCATGTATGACATGTGATGGCAGCATTCAAGTGCTACTTGCTTATAATCAAAGTGTGGCAGAAAGTATGGAGTTTCTGTGCTGGAATGGCAGGGCAGTAAGAGAGACGAGTAGTGCTTCTTTTTGTTTTGCAGCATTTGCTACTTATTTTTCTTTTATATTTTTGAAGAACTCTTTTAAACCATTGTACTAGGCATGACACAGTGCATTGGTAATGCTGGACTATTCCTTTAAATTTCAAGTGCACTAATGTTGGTTTCTACATAGTCAAATATAGTTTTTTATTCACTGCACTTCGACATTTTCCCATTTAAAAAAAAATAAAACCTAGTATATGAATAGAGCCTAATAGATATTTTTAGTTTGAGAAGCGGTAGTATAAAATGACTTGTTCTATTTTGTAAAAGAAAAAAAATATATAGGAACATAAAGTAATGCTCCTCACTCTGAGTTTCAGGATACTTGGAGGCCAGATATGTAGCTAATGTTAGTTTCATTGTGCTGCAGATACAGTAGCTGCTATATTGGAATAACTGAATCATCTTTTTTATGGAGTCTGACATTGAAGAGTTCTATGAAACTTCACTTGCAAGAATTTAACATTCGTTTTCCCTTCTTCTAGCTATCATAACTCTCTGCGTGTTACTAATAAGATCTTGTTATAGGCAACATGTACTGACAAGCACAGACTCAAACATGCCCATGAGGACCAGAACATCCTGCAGTACACTGGAAGATTGCTGTTAATATCAGATATAATGAAAATATAATCTTATAGTGGATCACTAATTTCAAAGCCTGAAACTTTATCATGGCCATAGAAACAAATTTACTTAACAATTGTCAAAACTTTTACACATTTGCTACTCTAAATTATATATTCTGTCTCTGTAAGATTTTACCTTGCAATATTTAATTAATTATGGACTACAGACTTATGCTGGCTGGATTTTGTTCCAACAGGTACATTTGGAGGATATACCTGCAAAACCATTTCTTTGAGAAGTTTGTATTGTACTTTCTGTCCTAATTCTTAGGGTCATTTTTGGCCTGTGCATGACACTTCATGGCCTTTCTGCAAAAAAAAAAAAAAATCTACAGATACAGCATTTTTCACCATTTTGCACAATGTATTAGCTATGCTATGATGTAGAAAGATATCTTAATGCACGAAGCTGTAATTGGGTACTTAAAAGAGTTACCAGTGAAAAATCATTCCTACAAAAGAAAGAAAAACACACAATCGAAATCCATCCCACACCCCTCAACCTCTAAGATTCAGTGCTTCTACTCTGATGGTCTTCAATGGACCAGAAGTGATGATATCAAGATCAGCAATGACCTCATACCAATGAATAGATGCAGAGCCGGATGACAGGTGGTCAATATGTCATCACTGAAAATGGCTTCCCACTGTTAACTCTATTGACTCAACAGAAAACTCCTTAAGGTTATGAGCACACACCATCTTTTTCAGATGGATTCAACCTGGGAATCATCTGAAAAAGCACTAAAAAAGCAGTACAAAGAATGATCTTAATTCAGTCATGTAAAAACGACTCGTGCATTTTTTCTGTCTTTTCTTCATATTGTATGTGCCTCTGGAAAGAAGTTAAAAGAAGAAGTATGTTAATTTTTTGAGACCTCTCACTATTTAAAGTTTAAATGGCAAAACAAAAAAACGGTACCAGAGCTGCTATAGAAATGGAGGACAGAAAGACAACAAAGGCACTTCAGGAAAAACAATGCTGGCGTTTTCCTAAAGCGTCTTCACCTTAGAAAACTCAACGGACTTGCTGGCATCTAAAAGACGCAAAGTGCACAAACCCTACAAGGCGTCAAGGTGTCAAGGAGTAATGATGATCAAATCTCAAAAACTGAAATTGGCAGATTCACTGGGATTTGTCCAGAAATTATTATTTGAATTGACTTTATTTCATGCTAGTCGAGTGTGCCTTATTATGCTCTTGGGTGTTTCTAAATGCCAGAGCATAATAATTGAAGACAAAAAAAAATAATACTAAACCGACCCTCACCTTCTTTGCTCAACTTTCTACCTGGTCCTCATAATTATATTCTGGTCTTCAGTCTTTTTCACAAGTCCTGCCTTGTCCTCATGCAACGTCATGAAATCAAATGCCTTAGTCAGCGCTAGAGGCGCCAAAGACTGGAGAAGAACTGTAAAGAAGACCAAAGGCCTGCTGTGACTGAGGACCAGTGTAAAACTGGGAGGACCAGGTGGGAAGCTGCACAGAAAACGAGAGGGTGAGCGAAAGGTGGGTATAAGTTTTCATCAGCTTTTTATTTGTTTGCGGTTATTTGAACCTAACCAAATAATGTTGAAGCTCAAAAATCTTTGAGTGTATCCAAGTTTTGGTGAAAGTTGAAGCAAATGTTATTCACGTTTAATTGATTTTCTCATCTCTGCTGTAAGTTACAGTATTTTTAGCATAGATCATGCCCATCTTACTCAATGGCCTGGTTTGTACTGTACACGATGATTAGAGTCATGTTATTAAACTCTTCCTGATTGGTTGGAAAATGAATGGAGGAAAAGCAAGCTGAGATACAATGGACAACTCACAAAACCTTAATTTGCCCTTATATAATTTTGAAGTCTAGTTGTTCCTTAAAATCAACCCTTCACTAAGTAAACATACGATGGGGTACCTCCCACAAATGAGAATAACTTATTTACATTTTTTTCATTCAAGATAACATCTTGAAAATATTATTCCCCTTCAAAATACTGTCCATTAGGTCAGTGGTCCCCAACTCATGTCCTCAAGGCCCACCAACAGATCATGTTTTCAGGATTTCCTTAGTATTGCACAGGTGATGGAATTATTGCCTGTACAGGTGATATAATTATCACCTGGGCAATACTAAGGAAATCCTAAACAGATGACCTGTTGGTGTGCCTTGAGGACTGGAGTTGGGGAACCCTGTATTAGATGATATGCACTTGTCCCAATGATTTTTCTACTATTCGAAAGATTTTTTGTATTCTTCTGAACTACAGCAATGCTGTTAAAGCCTCCAGGTATTGTTTCTTAACCTACATCCTGAAAACGCTGTACCTTTAGATTTTTCTTGATTCTTGGGAGTAAGAAGAAGTTGCAGGGGACTAGGTAGGGAGAATAAGAGGGGGGGAGTAACCCTGATTTTTTTGTCAAAAGTCATCACAAGGGACGAATGTTGGTGTTACGTCTATGACTCTGAAATAAAACACCAGTCGATTTATGTGACTGCAGACTGATGAGTTGTGACAGTGTGCAATGCGCACACTATCTTGATTCTCTGGTATTTGTAGCATAAGTGGGTGATCATATATGCAATTTGTATACTTGAGTTCACTTGCCAGCTTGATTCTCCTGCTTTTCTCTCACAACACACAACTTTGTAGTCACTGAGACTAGAAGTCATCTTTTGATTGACAGATGCAAACAGCCGGCCATTAGCTGGAGAAAAATGAGGGATTACACAGTAGGTTTACTGCAATTATGTCATTCAGGATGTGATATCTGTTACATAAGTCATATGTTTTGTTACTGAACTTTAGACATATGAGATTTTTTTGATGAGTAGCAAAAAAGGATTTAATTAATTGACACGGGCAAAAGTTAAGTGAATTTATCCATAGAGATGGTGAAATCTATTTTCTAGATTTGATTTCTAAAGATCATTAATAGTCTTAATCTGACTATTAAGTATTAAACCTTGTTTGTTTAAATAATAAATATAATTATACAATTAAATCAAATTAAATAAATAATAATAACAATAATAATAAACTAAATAAAAACAACTAAAATCTATAAAGAAATAAAGTAAGATTATCATCATCATCTGTATCTGTAAACTTCAACAGCCTTATGGAATAACTCTTTGTGCAGTAATATTAATAAATAAGTATAATAATACTGCCTTGGATGTAATGGTGCTAGAAAAATGTTGATTTTGATCTTTTCTTTCAGTCTTGTGTGATCACATACTGATAATATCATCACATTTCCTGCCTTATAAAAAATGAGAGGGCTTCTATATTAACATAAGATTTGGAGACAAATAGGAAGAAGTATAAGGGTCATTGACAAAGTATTCTTATTGTAAAATTGTCCAGTGTTTTCTGTGTTTTTTGCACCTGTTTGCTTTTTTTCTAGCTTCCTTTGTGCTCTTTGGCTTTTTTTTTCTTTCTTAGGCATTTGAAAGCCTCCACAAAGCCCTAGCCCTTGCTTTGTGTGCACTGTCTGAGAGGTTGCTCAATAAGGTCAGATGAATCCCCGGAGCCCAGTACAAATCACCATTATTATTTTTTTTTTCCAAATGTTGACACAAACGAAGCGAAGCCGCAATTTATATTCACATTTACATTATTATGGTAATGCGGCCGTTGACAGGGATATCAGTATGGTAATTCTAAGTATAAAATACAGTTTTGAAGATTATAAAAGCAAATCAGAATAATAGAAGTAGTGAAAACTGATTCGCCTTTAGACACATGGGTCATTTAAAGAAAGGCATGGCTCAACACGGAGCTTATGTCTCTTTCAAGATTTTATGCTTATTAAAAATGTTCCAATTCATAATAATCCATGCAAATGTTCACGAGCGGCTGAATTCATCAACAGGAGTTTGTTAAGTAGAAGAATAAAGATGAAGCCGAGCTGAATTTATAACCTTAAGCTCCTGGATACCAATGCAAAATTTATGAAAGGTTCTCTACTAGTGTTGCGCGAGTGTGCCCGGATAAGGTGTTAACTGAGCACGCTCGGGTGCTAAAAGAGTATCTTCGGCGTGCTCAAAAATATGTTCACGTCGCTCGCGGCTGCATGTCTCGCCGCAGTTAGAAAGCTGCAACATATGCAGGGATTGGCTGTTTGTTGGGCAATCCATGCATGTGTTGCAGCTATCTAACATGCAGCTGCAGCGACGCGAACATATTTTTTGAGCACGCCGAAGATACTCTGTTAGCACCCAAACATGCTCAGATAACACCTTATCCGAGCATGTTGGCACACCACTAATCCCTAATGTGACATTTATATTACTGGTATCTACTTAAAATCAAATAGATTTTGGATCCCTTTAGATGACAGGGCTGGGTGCACTTGCTACCTATAAATCCTCGTAGCTACACCCTGATCCAAGCATGTGTGTGATCTGTTTACCGATAATTAAACCAACCAAATTATCTTATTTCACATTTATCATGATTCATTAACTATGCAATTGATTTTTATAGATTGTGGCTGCATTTAAAGGGGTAAAGACAATAGACGTCTGACCCCTGGGACCATCATGATTTGCAAAATGAAAGATCAGGTGTACTACAGAGAGCGTTATTCAATGCATTGGATGGGAGAGCATCATAAAAACCAAAGAAATGATCGAGAGCATAAGTTGTCATACGTGCAATGTGTAGGAGCATGTTCACACTGCAGCCACTTCACATACACAACCAAAGAAAAAAGAAAGCAAAATAAGCAAATACTCTGCAGTAAGTAAATAATACTAGTACATGTAAACAACATAGGGAACTTAGTTAACTCTATCCCAAATTGGGGCATTTTTATCTCTAGAATTAAAAACTCACCTTGTGTCAGCCCACCTCAATATAGAGCAGGATAGGGGCCAGACTTCAACTATCTGCCCATGGGAAACTATAAACTATACCTCGCCATGAAATGCCTAGATCAGAAAGGGGGCCATGCCATTGTCTGTACAGAGTACAAGAAACTACAGCAAAACAAAGAAATAAGCATAAGTTGTTATATGTCCAATGTGTAGCAGCACCTTCTAACTGTGGCCATTTCACAGAAAAAAAGCCAAGAAAAAAACAAAATCAGCATATACCCTGCAGTAAGTAAATAGTAGCAGTGATTTTCATAAAATAGGGTACTTTGTTAACACTATTTTAATGAAAAAAGCGCAAAAGCCATCTCACTACAACAAGGTGTACCTAATTGGGATGGTCCTATCTCCCAATAGGGTACCCCAATCATAGCATCATAAGTGGAAGCCTGACTGTGCAACTCCACTACAGGGGGTCTTTGTATTACAGCATGCTCTACTATCTCATCATTCTGATTTTCCAGCAAGCTACAATCCCCTTATATATGGCTGTCTGTTATGTGCTTTCCAATTGGTGGCGCTATAGAGTACAAGTCGTCTTTTTCTCTGAAGAGGCAATTTGCATATGTGCTTTCCAGAGGGACTCAGTAAAACTGGCACCAAACCAGCAAAGGCACAGCCACAGATGCACTTGACACAAGCTGCTCAGCTAGGCAAGCCCTTGAGTGCCGGGAATACTTTTCACCCAGCTCCCAGTAAATGGAAGGGGGAGTTTGACAGAGTCTTTCCCATGCCCACTATCGCAGGACAGCTGGCGTCTAGTGACGCAGCAAGTGCCTAGTCAAGAAAAAGGTGAGTACCTCTGCAAGAACCCCAGGAAGTAAAACCAGAAGAGAAAATGAGAAAAGATAGAAAACCTAATGCTAGCCCCACTCACCACTACAGCACATGAAACTGCAATAAACAGCAAGGCATTGAGCAGGGAGCAGGATTATATAGCCTGTCTAATGATCAGTTGTTGAATGCCTCCCAATCATCCCCAAACTTCAACTCCCAGCTATCCTGCAAAGTAAAATGATCACAATTCCACGATTGCTTAATACCAGACAAAGCAGCGTACTGCATTTGCCTGGCAACCGGGGAAATCAGTAAGAGACATGGCGTCCCACATCCTCACGTCCTACAACACCAGAATGTGATGCTTGAAAACATTGGGACAGTCATCATAGTAGCTCTGCATCCAGGATCAGGACAATGGTGGCGTCCACGACCGGAGAAGTGAAGCACCAGACCTGCTCTATTCCCAGGTGAGAGCACAGAACCACGATTCCTAACACAGTCCAAGAGAGTATTGCTGCCCTGTAATTCAGGACCCTCATCAATCCTGCATTATTTAAAAATGTAAAATTCCACAATACCCATTAGGATTATGGCAAGTCATTAACTAAGAGCAAATAAAATCAAGTAATTAAGCAGCTCTTAAAATTACCAATGAAGTATCAATATGTCAACTATTTTACCAGCTATCCAAATACATTAGGTTGATGCTGATCCCATGTAACAGGAAAGGGCGAGGTGGGGGAGAATTCCTTTGTTGTCTGTTCATGGGGATAAGATGCAATGGGTACAAAGATATCTCCCTAACTGGACATTTAGGCAACATTTCATATTTACATAATTTGTGCTTTATTAGCCATTGAAGCATGAAACTGCTTAATTTGTCTTAGATCTTGACCAAACAGCACCTTGCATGATGATCTCCTCCACAGTTGTTCTATATTCTGTTAATTTTCTGATAATTATCTAATTTCATCCTGGCAACCACCTTATTAGCAGAAGTGCCCCATAGATGCAGGCAATTAGAAAACCAATTGTCTATTAAAATTATTTCATGTGTGTTGCTGTTATAGGGATTTTAGTAATGGATGTAGATCTTTTGCAGTGTTTTATTTTTGCAAATATATAATTAGAAATAGTTTATTATTTAAAACAGGTTTTTATTACATTGTTTATTCCTTTTAGGCAACAGTATAAAATAATCGATACAATTTTCATCCAGGAAAGTGGTATGATTTTTTGCGCACTTGACATTGTGCGATCTGTATGCAATCCATTTTTTACTCAGTAGTTATTAACCATTAACACGACCATTTACAGTTTCCTATGTTACAGAATTGTAATATATCCGTAAAAATCAGATGTTATACTGTGGCTCCGTATTGCATTTGATTTTTTTTCAAACTCTCATCCGATTTCAGAGTGAGATCTCAACATGCTGCAATTTTTTTCTGTCCGTGAAAAAAAAACGTCATCATTGAATAACATTGGCAAGTGGGCGGTCCAATAAAAAAACCCAGAAATGTTCATCTGATTTATACTGTGGTGTGAGTCCTTATGGTGATATTTTTTGTGACTAAATAAACAAAACACAGGATTTAAATATTCCAATATTTATGAAACTAGAGGACTAGCAACATTACTTGACATTTTTTAATTCCTGTAGTTTGGCTTTGCCTTTAAGACAGAGACTGGGTGAACAGAGCTGTTTCCTCATCATTAGATTACAGTGAAATTAATAAAAGCTACAGATTAATTATGGAGGCCAGAATAAGGCAAATAGAAAACTATACACATAGCTATGTCTTTCTATTCTTTATGGTCTCTGCGTGAGGGTGTTTTAGCAATCATTTCCAGATGACTGTATTTATATTTAACATTTTTCTATCAATTTACTCCAATCTCCTCTGGTGTCACCTTGCTACGATTTCTACAGAGACTTTATAGAAAGCAAGTCTTTATTACAAGCGACCGCTATTGAGATGTTAAAAAATTGCTAAAATATGAATTGAAAACATAACATACTCATCATTCCTCTCCTTAAGGCTTACATCTAATTAAAGGGAATCTATCAGCAGGTTTTTGGCTAAGTAATCTGAGGACAGCATGAGGTAGGAGCGGAGAAACAGATTTTAGAGATATGTCACTTATTAGGCTGTTGTTTCAATACAATGAATGTTTTGTCATGAGATTATTACTGCCTTGACTACAGCTCTTGTGAGCAGTTGTCCCACCATGCCCCCCCTCTCTGATAAGCAGCTCATTGTCAATACACAATGTACATAGAAACCTGTGACTCAGTGGTGTAGGCGGGGTTAGCTGTCTGAGCTCTGCTACATGCTACATCCAAAACCTCTGATTGTTTCACAACTGCTCCTCCCAGTAAACTAAATGATACGTTCTTGGAATCAGGGTCTCTTTTCCTACATTATGCTGATCTCAGATGTGGTAGCGAAAGATTTCATTTAATGAAAGCTAAACATATGAGCAAAATCCTTTCACAGGCTGCTATGCTAGGCTGAGATGCAATTCAAGTGTAAACTTTCAGGTTTATTTAACCCCTTCACAACCCTGGGATGTTCCATTTTTGCATTTTCATTTTTTGCTCCAATTGTTCCCAGAGCCATAGCATTTTTATTTTTTGGTCAATATGGCCGTGTGATGGCATATTTTTTGCAGGACGAGTTGTAATTTTGAACGACATTACTGATTTTACCATATCGTATACATAAAAACAGGAAAAAAATTCCAAGTGCAGTGAAATTGCAAAAAAAGTGCAATACCACAGATTTTTTTTAAATTTTTTTTACCATATTGACTGAATGCTAAAACTGACCTGCCATTATTATTCTCCAGCTCATTACGAGTTCGCAGACACCAAACATGTATAAGTTCTTTTATACTTAAGTGGTGAAAAAAATTCCAAAGTTTGCTTAAAAAAAAAAAATAACACCATTTTTCGGGATCTGGGGCCGGGTGAGGGCTCATTTTTTTGTGCGCCGAGCTGAAGTCTTTATTGATACCATCTTGGGGAAGATCCGATGTTTTGATCGCCTGTTATTGCATTTTATTGCAATGTTGTGGCGACCAAAAAAAGTAATTCTGGCGTTCAGATTTTTTTTCTCCTTATGCCGTTTACCGATCGGATAATTTTTTTTTATATTGATAGATTGGGCGAAAAACTTTTTTTTCACTTTTTGCATGCTTCTATAGTCTCCATAGGAGACTAAAAGCAGCGCTTGTCTGATCGCCACTGCTACATAGAGGTGATGAGCAGATCACCTCTATGTAGCAGAAATGCTCCTGTGCTATGAGCGCCGACCACTAGGTGGTGCTCATAGTGATCAGCACATGACAACCACTGGGGTCTGCTGCAGACCCAGGGTTGTCATGCCCACCCATCAGAGACCTTCGATCACGTGACGGGGTCACCGATGGGCGGGGTAAGTGACGCGCTTCCGGCGTGCAATGTTAAATGCTGCTGTCAGAGATTGACAGCGGCATTTAACATGTTAACAGCCACGGGTGGATCGCGATTCCACCCGCGGCTGTTGCGGGCACATGTCAGCTGTAATAATCAGCTGACATGTGCCCGTTCAGTGTGGGCTCAGCGCCTGAGTCAACGCTGAACAGGAGGTGACAGCCTGGTGCGTACTAATATGCCACAGGCTGCAAAGTGGTTAAGGGATTGAACAAAAAGATCCTGTGAAACATTTAGGAATTGCAACCATTTTTCTACAAAGCCTCCTCATTTCAGGGGCTGAAAAAGTATTTAGACAAATTAACTTTAGCAAAAATAAAATGTTACTTTTTAATACTTCTTAGGGAATCCTTTGAGGGCAATGTCTGCCTGAAGTCTGGAAGCCATGGACGTCACCAAAGGTTTCCTCCTGTTTGATGCTTTGCCAGGAGTTTACTGTAGCTGATTTCAGTTGCTGTTTGTTTCTGGATTCTTCTACCTTATGTTTTGTCTTAAGCATGTGAAATGCATGCTCAATGGGGTTGAGATCTGATGATTGACTCAGCCATTGCAGAATATTCAACTTATTTGCCTTAAAAAAATACCTCAGTTGCTTTCTCAGTATGTTTTTGGTCATTGGCCTTGCTGCATTTGGTTGAATCTGAGCAAAAAATTAGCCCAGTACATTTCAGAATTGTTATGTCCTCAGTCACATCATCAATAAACACTAATGATCCAGTGCCATTAGAAGCCTTGCATTTCCATTCCATCACATTGCCTCCACCATGTTTTACAGATGATTAGGTATACTTTGAATCATGAGCTGTTCCAAGCCTTTCTTCTTTATTACTTTCAACTTCCCAACCTGGTACAGGTTGATCTTAGTTTCATCTGTCCAAACAATGCTTTTCCAGAATTGGGCTGACTTCTCTAGATGTTTTTTGGCAGTTTAATCTGGCCTTTCTATTTTGGAAGGGACTCTGTCAGCACAGAATGACTGTTCAAACCAAGTACAGCCACTCAGTGTTCACAGCGGGGACAATCATTTACATACACCTTCCCACCTGCTTGGTTTACATCTAACTCCACCCTTCTCTGGCTCTATGAAGCCAGAGCTGTCAATCAAAGAAGAGGAGGGGTTGAGATTGAGGGCAAACAAGCACGTTTGAATGTGCATTTAAGTTATTTGCACCCAATTATATTGAACCCTGTTTATTTGCTCTCATGAAGTCTTCTCTTTATGATAGTCTTAGATACTGAAACACCTAATTCCTGGAGAGTGTTCTTCACTTGGGTGAATGTTATGAAGGCGTTTTTCTTCACCATGGAAAGGATTAAGTAATCATCCACCAGTGTTGCCTTCTGTGGAAACCCTGGCCTTTTTGATTTCCTAAGCTCACCCTTGAACTATTTTTTTGCTGAATATATCAAACTGTTGATTTGACCATTCCTAGCATTTCTGCTAGAGAATAGCAAAAATTACTAGGAATGGCCAAATCAACTTCTTTTTTTCAGCCTAATGGTGGTATGTTTCACTTCTTTTGAGAGTTCCTTTGACCGCTTTTTGTGGGTTCAGAGCAACAGCTTCCAAATGCAAATGCCATACCTGGAATCAGCTCCAGGCCTTTTATCTGCTTAATTGATGATGGATTAGTAAGGGAAAAGCCCAAGCAGCCCATTAAAGAGCCATTTAGATAATTGTCCAATTACCTTTGGTCCATTGAAAAAGAGGCAGCTACACATTAAAAAGCTGTAATTCCTAAATCCTTAATCAAATTAGGAAGTGAATACCATTGAAATAAAGCTGAGAGTCTGCACTTTAATCCCAAATTGATTATATATCTGTATATTGAATATGTTTTGGTAAACAGCTAAAATGCAAAAACCTGTGTCTAAATATTTCTGGACCTAACTGTTTTTCATAAGCACTTAGTGACCATATACAGTATAGACACATGTAGCTTAAATATCTCCTGACAGAGTATCAAAAAAATCATGTTTTCATTCTAAAGCTGATTATCTTGAGTAGATATGAGCGGTGTTCGACTCGAACTGTTCGCCAATCTCAAATTTGTGCTGTTTTGGGCGGTGTTCGAGCCATTCGGCGAACACGAACAATTTGAAAAAAATTCGGCTGTTCGAGGTTATGTTCGATAACTGTTCGTGCACCAAAATCATGACTGGATTTTTTTTCAGTAATGCTGAAAATTAATTTTAATACGCAGTTTGAGTGTACAGCGGGACGGGGGGAGGGGCAGGGGATGGATCTCTGCAGAAATAATGAAGATCTCCATTTTTTTTTCTCTTTGCTACATTTACAGTGGGGAGGTGCAATTTGTCAGCCTATCAGCAGCGCACACACGGAGCGAACTGCTTTTTTTCACACAAGCAAGGGCATGTGTCATTGGCAGCGTATGTCACATGTCCTTGCCCTATAAGACCCAGCCATTTTCCCCGTCGCCACCATTTTCTCACTGCTGCAGCTTCGTGTTAGACGGCACCACTGTTGCTGTGTGCGCTATACCTTGTTAATTTCAAGCCAATTTTCGCACAAATGTACAGATAGCTTGGGATTTGGGAATAGTTGTGATTGCAGTCCTTTTAAGGACTAGTTTACATCATTTCCTACGACTTTTATCAGGCAGGTCTGTGCTCTTAAATAGATAGGTTGGGAGTAAAGACTAATTGTAATTGCAGTCATTTTCAGGGCTAGGTTACATCAGTTCCTATCACTTTTATCAGGCAGGTCTGTGCTCTTAAATAGATAGGTTGGGAGTAAAGACTAATTGTAATTGGAGTCCTTTTGAGGGTTAGGTTACATCAGTTCCTATCACTTTTTGCCAGGCAGGTCTGTTTTAGTGCTGTGCAAGTTTTTTTCACAGCATTTGGCTAAATCTAGCAAAGCAAATCCTTTTTGGCCTCTTGCAGTGTGTGTTAGTCAGTGAAGTAGCCTATCTGTGTTGCAAGCTACACCACCTGTGTATAGAATACCAATTTTTTTTACTGTACGTAGTGAAATAAAACGTTTTGGGCATAGCATCATTCTATTAGTCCATCTATACTAACCTCCACCAGGTTGCAAATTCAAAATAATTTTTATCTGCATCTAGCTCTGAAAAAATATTTCGGCTTGTAGCAGTGTGTGGGACTTGTTCTATTAGTCCATCTAAACTAACCTCCACCAGGTTGCAAATTCAATATAATTTTTTTCTGCATCTAGCTCTGAAAAAATATTTCGGCTTGTAGCAGTGTGTGGGACTTGTTCGATTAGTCCATCTATACTAACCTCCACCAGGTTGCAAATTCAATATAATTTTTTTCTGCATCTAGCGCTGAAAAAATATTTGTGCTTTGGCTTGTAGCAGTGTGTGGGACATGTTCTATTAGTCCATCTATACTAATCTCCACCAGGTTGAAAATAAAAAATAATTTTTATCTGCATCTAGCTCTGAAAAAATATTTCAGCTTGTAGCAGTGTGTGGGTCTTGTTCTATTAGTCCATCTATACTAACCTCCACCAGGTTGAAAATTCAAAATAATTTTTATCTGCATCTAGCTCTGAAAAAATATTTTGGCTTGTAGCAGTGTGTGGGACTTGTTCTATAGTCCATCTATACTAACCTCCTCCAGGTTGCAAATTCAATATAAATTTTTTCTGCATCTAGCTCTGAAAAAATATTTCGGCTTGTAGCAGTGTGTGGGACTTGTTCTATTAGTCCATCTATACTAACCTCCACCAGATTGCAAATTCAAAATAATTTTTATCTGCATCTAACCCAGCCAATACTTTTGAGCTAATACCACAGTTTGGCCACTCAGCTCTGCTCGGTTCTCATCCATTGTTTTTTGTGCAAACAACTCCAGAGTTGTGAATTAGTTAACCACCAAAATGAGTGAAAAAAGGCCTGCTGCTGGTGGAAAGGGAAATAGGCATGTTGGGAAGGGAAAAAAGGTTGTTTCCGTGGGGTAGGTGTTAAAGCAACAGTAACATCTGCAGAAGAAAGACGATCTTCCAGCCAAACTAAGATGTCTACTTCTTTTAGCGGACAATGTGATAAGATCCCTTTCTTATGGCCACGCCAATCGCTACAAATTCCAGATGAGGCACAAAAACAGCATGTGCTTCAACGGATATCAAGTGCTCCTTTAAGTGGGCTCTCCTCCACCTCAACTTCAACATCACAAATACTCCAGTCCTCAGAGGTGTCACCCCAATCGCACTTGCTTCCTCACAGCTCACAAGTCTCCAGCTGCCGGTCTGAGTATGGGGTAGAACTGATGGTTGATTCTGCAGAGCTGTTTGCTCATACTACAGCCTGGGAATCAGAGGTCGGCTCCAGAGTTTTCTGTGAATCCAGACGAGGAAATGATCTGCACTGATGCACAGAATCTTTATGAGTCGGATCCAGGACCAGACGCAGAAGGTTCTGACCATAATGTCGACCCAAGTTCCCAAACTGTAACTCCTGTTGGTGGAGACAATGAGGAAGACGATGATGAGACTCAAATACCTGATTGGAGCGACGACTTTAGTTTTTTTTCAGGGCAGGAAGAGGTTGGCTCTGAGGACGATGGGTGTGAAAACTCACAGGATGATCATGACGAGGTTGGAGATCCCACTTACTGTCAACCCACATTCAGCCAGTTGATGAGGTGAGCAGAGGAGGTGGAGGAGGATGCTAGTGATGATGAGGTCAGGTTGCGCCTTCCTGGACAGAGATGTAGTACTGGAAGCACGTCAACAACTGCATCCTCAATCACAACTCTGCCTCTGACCACAAGTCGTGGTGGCTCTTCAGGTCGCATGGGTGCTAAGCCTTGCATAGCCTGGGAATTTTTTCAGATCGATAAAGATGACCCAACTCGTGTTATCTGTAATATTTGTCAGCAAAAGCTAAGTAGAGGCCTAAAAATACATATCTTGAGTACTTCATGCATGAACCGGCACATGGATATGAACCATAAGTTGCAGTGGGAAGCTCACTGTGCTACAATGCGGCCTAGCCAGCCGGGCCAACCGCCGTCTGCCACATCTTGTGCATCCGCGGCCTCTTCATCCTCTGTGACTGGGGGAACAGCAGTCACATCTGTTTTGGGATGCAGACCTGCCACCTATTTACCCGCAACAGCCAGCGTTATTGGCAGGTCATCATTTTCTTTGGAGGTGGAAACACCAGCTGGTGTTCAGCGCTGTCCGACATCGATAGCACCACCTTTGGAGCAAGGCAACCTAACATGTCCGCCTGCATCTTCCTCACAGACCTGCAGTTTGCCGGGGCCACCCTTCTCAACCCCGTCTAAGCACAACAGCCAGCCCTCGGTCCCTCAGATGTGGACTAGTAAAAACCATTTCCTCCTAGCCATGAGAAAGCTAAGAGGTTGAATTTCACCATCTGCAAGCTGTTGGCTACAGAAATGCTGCCTTTCCGCCTGGTGGACACAGAGTATTTTTAAGACCTTATGTCCGTCGCAGTGCCCCAGTACCAGATGCCCAGTCGGCACTACTTCTCAAAGAAAGGTGTGCCTGCGCTCCACCAGCATGTCGCACACAACATCACCTCTTCATTGAGAAACTGTGTGTGACTGGGTGCATTTCACCACAGACACTTGCAGAAGTAGGCATGGACAGGGGCATTACATGTCGATGACTGGGCACTGGGTAACTATGCTGACAGCAGGACAAGGGGCTGCTGTCCAAGTCTTGCCGTCCCCACGAGTTGTGCATCAATCCTCTTTATCTCGAAGTTCCTCCACTGCTTCTGCCTCCTCAACCTCCTCTCGGTCCTCCACCTGCACCAAAAGCCTGTCTGGTCATGCCACAAGCTTTATAACTGCACAGAAGGGATCCTGCACACCTCCTTACTATGCTGGCAGCAGGGCTCAACGTCATAAGGCGGTGTTTACTTTGAAATGTCTGGGAAATGTGAGTCACACAGCTGAGGAGTTGTGGTCAGCTCTGGAGAACCAGTTTCATGAATGGTTGTCTCCACTGGACCTGAAACCAGGGAAGGCCGTGTGCAACAATGCTGCAAACCTGGGTGCGGCCCTTCGCCGGCGCAACGTCACACACGTGCCTTGTATGGCTCACGTGTTGAACCTGGTTGTCCAGCAATTTTTAGCCCACTATCCCGGACTAGATGGCCTTCTGCAGAGGGCACGGTCGCTGTGTGCTCACTTCCGCCGTTCGCATCCCGCAGCTCAGCGACTTACATCTCTACAGAAGTCGTTGGGCCTGCCACTTCACCGGCTAAAATGCGATGTGCCTACCCGGTGGAATTCAACTCTGCACATGTTGCAGCGACTGTAGCAGCACCAACAAGCCCTGGTGCAATATGTTCTGACGTATAGCCTGGGCCAACGAGATACAGAGGTGGGGCAAATCACGCTGGAGGAGTGGTCTCAGAATAGGGACCTATGCACCCTTCTGCACAGTTTTGAAATGGCGATGAAGATGTTTAGTGCTGACGATGCCATTATCAGCATGACTATTCCGGTGATTTACATGCTGGAGCACATGTTAAACAGAATTCGGAGTCAGGTGGTGGCACAAGAGGAGGTGGAAGAAGTAGAGGAGGAGGAGTTGTATGCGGAAGGGCTAAGATCTGCAAGGTCCAGACGGTTGGCAGCACCAAGGCGGCAGGTAAGTGAGGGTGGGGGAGATGGTTTTACCAGGGCGCATGGTAGCAGCCAAACTAGTGAGGAAGGTGCAGGAGCCCAGGAAGAAGTGGAGGACGAACTGATGAAAGACTCATCAGATGAGGGAGACCTTGATCACATTTCTGTTGTGCGAGGTTGGGGGGAGAGGGCAGAGGAAGGAAGCATGATTGTTAACTCGCCACCAACACAACAGGGACTTGGTGCTCCTGGATGCGCAAGACACATGAGTGCCTTCTTGCTGCACTACCTGCAACATGACCCTCGAATTGTGAGAATTAGAAATAACCCTGACTACTGGGTTGCCACACTGTTAGATCCCCGGTACAAAAGTAAATTTGCAGAAATTATTCCTGCCATAGAAAGAGATGCATGCATGCAGGAGTATCAGCAGAGACTGCTGCAGAATCTTACATGTGCTTTTCCACAAAACACTAGTGGTGCACGTAGTGAATCTCACAGTTCCAACTTGCCAACCGTGGGACGGTCAAGTGTTCAGCACTCAAAACGTAACAGAAACACAGTATCTGCTGGTAACATCAATTTTGCGGAATAATTTCACCACTTTTTTAGCTCATCCTTTGCAATGCCACAGGAGACAAGAAGTCTGACACATAGTCAACGCCTAGTGACGATGGTACATAAGTATCTCCAAGTAAACATTGAAGCCATGACTGTGTCACCGGACCCTTGCTCTTTTTGGGCTTCCAATCTGGATAAATGGCCGGAGCTCACCACTTACGCTTTGGAGATCTTGTCATGCCCCGCAGCCAGCGTTCTGTCTGAACGTGTGTTCAGTGCTGCTGGTGGTGTGCTGACAGATAAGCGCACACGGCTCTCCACTGATAATGTAGACAGACTCACGTTCATAAAGATGAACAAATCATGGATCCGAAATAACTTTTCTACCCCTGTGTCATCCTGAGGAGAGTAAAAGCTTGATGATTTGTTAAAATCACCTCACCAACCGTTTTAAGCTTTCAAATTACTAATTCATGTTTATCTGTATCTTGGCTGGAAAATAATTTGGGCCTTGTAGCAGTGTGCAGTACTGATTCTATTAGGCCATCTATACTAAACTCCACCAGATTTAAAATTACTAATCATGTTTATCTGTTTCTTGGCTGGAAAATAATTTGGGCCTTGTAGCAGTTTGCAGTACTGATTCTATTATGCCATCTATACTAAGCTCCACCTGCTTTCAAATTAATAATAATTTTTAGCTGCATCTAGCCCGGAAAATAATTTTGGGGCTCCTTGATGCGCAAGACACATGAGTGCCTTCTTGCTGCACTACCTGCAACATGACCCTCAGGTTGTCAGAATTCGAATTCTTCGATCAACCTTTTCATTTTAATAAAGAACAAAAAAAATGGTCATTTTTGAAATTATAAGCATTATCAGGTTATTAGAAACTGAAATCAAACAATTTTCAACTCAAAACTTTATTCTAGGTGATGTTACATTTGCACATAGGACCCCTTGTTCGAAAGGAGCTTCTGAAATCTCTCGTCCATTGAATTTGTCAGGTTTTGGATGGCTTCTGCTTCAATTGTTTTGCATGAGGACAGAATACCCTACTAGAGCAGTTGCTTAGATGTGAACTGCCTCCCGCCATCATAGACACTCCTTTTGATGATGCTCCAGAGGTTCTCAATGGGGTTGAGGTCAGGGGAGCATGGGGGTCACACCATAAGTTTGTCCCCTTTTATTCCCATATCAGCCAGAGATGCAGATGTGTTATGTGCAGCATGAGACGGTGCATTATCATGCATGAAAATGATCTTGCTGCGGAATACACAGTTCTTCTTCTTGAACCATGGCAGGAAGTGCTGTTTGAGAAACTCCACATACATTATGGAGTTCATCTTTACCCCTTCAGGGATCCTAAAGGGGCCGACAATCTCTCTCCCCATGATTCCAGCCCAAAACATTACTCCACCTCCTCTTTGTTGGCGCCGTAGCCGTGTTTGCATGTGGTGTCCATCAACCAGCCATCCTCCACTCCATCCATCTGGACCATCGAGCATCACATGGCACTCATCGGTGAACAAAACAGTTTTGATGTCAGTCTTCATGTATTGTTTGGCCCACTGGAGCCGTTTCTGCTTATGTACACTGGATAGAGGAGGTCGACAGGATGGCTTACGCACAGCTGCAAACCTATGAAGGACGCTGCATCTTGCTGTTCGGGGGACGTTGGAGGCACCAGCAGCTTCAAAAACTTGTCTGCTGCTATGACAAGGCTTTTTTGCCGCTGCTCTTTTAACCTGACATAATTGCCTGTAGGAAAGAGTCCTCAATTTTCCCTTATCAGCATGCACACGTGTGTACTGTGAATCAGCTACATACTTCTTGATTGTGCGATGATCAGGATGAAGTGTCTTGGCAATGTTGATTGTAGTCATGCCTTGACCTAAACACTCCACAATTTGTTGCTTCTCAGCAGCCGACACATCCTTTTTCTTTCCCATTTTGGCAGAAAATGTAGGCTGCTTAATAATGTGGGACAGCCTTCTTAAGTAGTATTGCCTTTCATAGGACACACGTGCCAAACTAATTAGCACAGGTGTCTGCAATTGCTTACAGTGATGTAAAGAGCCATGACACACATCACCATCAATGAGTTTAACTGACAAACAAAAAAATTCTTATCTTATCACTCCTAAACACTTTTTGCATAATAATTTGGAACACAGTGTACATGTGCTTTTCCACAAAACACCAGTGGTTCACGTAGTCAATCTTGCAGTTCTAACTTGCCAACCGTGGTCTGTATGGAGTTGTTCAATAAAGGGCAAAATAATTAAGATAACATAGACGGGAGAGGTCTCTATGAATACGAATTCCTAAGTATTTGATACCCTGTGAGGGCCAGACAAATGGAAAGTTGGACTGGATGGAATCCTGTATGGATTTGGGGAGGGAGACATCGAGGGCCTCAGACTTCGCTACATTGATTTTAAAATTTGTTCATGTAACAAAGTGATCTATTTCAGCCATAACAGCAGGGATGGATATATGTGATTGAGTGATATATACTAGGACATCATCAGCAAATGCTGAGCACTTGTACTCGGTGCCTCCCACCTCAATCCACCTAATATTGGGGTTATGGCAAAATGATGAGAGCATGTGCTCTGTCACTAGGATGTATAAGAGAGGGACAGAGGACATCCCTGCCTTGTCCCATTGGTGATTATGAAAGGTGATGAAAATGTTCCACTTATCTTCAGCCTAGGTGACGTATTGCTATACAAGGCCGTGATTTTGGCTATAAAAGGGTCCCCTAGACCCCTACCCTAAGCTTTTTAAGAGAATAATATATGGCGTGCCAGGAGACTCTATGGAATACTTTCTCTGCGAGAAGTATCTAATGACAAATTTTTAACTGCATCTAGCCCAGGAAATACTTTGTGCCTAGTAGCAGTGTCTGCTAGTCAGCGGATTATCCCAGCTGTTAAGCAAGCTACACCACCTGTAGTTTGGACACTTAATTTTTTCAAAGGAAATGGTACGGGCCCCCGGGACACTCAGTGAAGAGCATCGGGGAGGCACCCCAAGGCACAGGGGCTGGGACTGGCGGTAGGACGCCTTGCGGTGGACCGCCAAGCTCGATCCTTATAAAAGCTTTTTAACTGCAGCAGCTTTAGTGGACGCTACTGGAGCTGGAATTACCACGGCTGCTGGCATGAGACTTGCCCTTCAATAGATCCTTGTAAAAGGATTTAAAGTGTACTCATTCAAATTAGGGAGACAATTTAAATTAAAAGATTAGACCTGCCTCCACCGCAGGGGGGCTCGCTCGACCCACCAGCGTACAGGCACCAGTATTGGGAGAGGGGGGCTGGCCGTCAGGGTCCTCCGCGGCTCTGACACAAACCCGGCGACACGGAGGTCGCACAGGCAGGAACGGACTGGCCGTGTCGGCTTCTCACTTTTTTGGTTTTAGAAGGGCATGACATGCCTATATCTGTGTCTCCCCCTCCTTTAACTCCTCCACCTCTTTTCTTTTTGCATGACTATATGTACTTGTCTCTTTTCCATGTGTTAGTTGTGTCTTCTGAGCAGTTTGTTAGCTTTTGTACACCTTTGAAGGTGTTTTCTGTGTGTTTCTATGTGTTTTTGTTTGCCTGCCATTGGTTTTAACGGTGTTTGATGGTGTTCGACGAACAGTTCGACGAACAGTTCGGTGAACATACGGTTGTTCAACGAACCGAACCGAACTCGAACACTACGGGGGTGGCTCAACACTAATCTTGAGCCACTCATCTCTGAATATGTTGTACCAAATGAGAAAGAAAGGGCATGTATGTAAGATTTTCCTTTCAAAGTGTCTACTCATAATTTGTTGGCATTTTATAAACCAGCATAACAAAAAATACTATTACACAATGCCAAAATGTCCAAATAATTCAAGGAGTAGAATATATTTTATAGATACTGTAAGTGCAATAGCTGCTCGACCTCATTTTCCCTATAGAAAATATAAAGTTTTATCTTCATAAGCATGTAAATGTCGGTCTACAACTCACTATATCTCATCTCTATGGCTAACTTTACTCTTTTTTTCATGCAGTTAAAAAGTGTTCACAATAGGGAAATCATTAATGAAAATATTTTAAATGTGTGCAAAAATATTACATTTTTTTCATGTTCTTATTTTTTACATGAATTAAATGTGGGTCATATTGAATTCATGTGGATATTTGTTCGCAATGGGAGAAATTGCTTGTATACGTAAATCAGCTGCAGAAAGATGTTAAGGGCTTAAGTCTTCTCTCT
Source organism: Phyllobates terribilis (assembly GCF_046119375.1). Classification (NCBI taxonomy): domain Eukaryota; kingdom Metazoa; phylum Chordata; class Amphibia; order Anura; family Dendrobatidae; genus Phyllobates; species Phyllobates terribilis. The sequence goes on from NW_027362762.1 coordinate 899,144,181, forward strand.
GTTCAGACAGTAGAAATTTTTTTTTTCACATTGTATGCCAGTGATTCATAGCTAATTATACAATAACTAGTTTTATAAAATTATTTTGTCTGTAAATTGAGGTTATGATTTGGCTTTTATCCTAAGGCATATTGCACAATTCGTTAAAGGGTCGATTGTGGCATGTAGGATTGCTGCTTCCAATAGGTGGCACTATAGAGTTCAAGTCCTCTTTTTCTCTGAAGAGGCAATTTGCATATTAAATTTCCCGGCGCACAGCACACGGAGAATAAGCCTCCTTACCTTGACATGCCAGAGCCGGTATGTCACTCTCAACAAGGAGAAATGTTACCACTTAGACCTCCTAAAATTCTTTCAAATTCATATGCATTTTATTGTATAAGCGATAAAGCTATAACAAATTCCCTTTGGACACTAATAAAAATGATTAAAATAGTTATATTATTAATTTAAAATGTATAACTCTCTATATCTACCCCCTTCAAAAATGAAGCCAAAATTACCATCTTTTACATTAAAACGCAATAAAAAAATAAGAAAAAAATACTATATTTGGTATTTTTGCATGAGTAATTGCCCAAACTATTAAGATATCTAAATATTTATCCCAGATAATAAACTCTGGAAAAAAATAGCAGAATCATTGTTTTTTTGTCACTTATAGAAAAAGAGATGTGAAAGTTATACAGTATATAAACCAAAATTGAACCAAAAATTATTACATTTCATTCCATACAAAACAGGCTGTCATAAAATATTATCAACCAAAAATGTAAAAAGTTATAGCACAAACCTATTTTTTAACAAATGTTTTCATTTTTTCTTAAAATGTAAAACATAAAAAAACATAAAAATTTGATATCAACATAACCATAATTACCTGAAAGACATAGTTAGTATGTCATTTTTATTATAAAGTCAGTGACGTACAGTACAGACCAAAAGTTTGGACACACCTTCTCATTTAAAGATTTTTCTGTATTTTCATGATTATGAAAATTGTACATTCACACTGAAGGCATCAAAACTATGAATTAGCACATGTGGAATTATATACTTATCAAAAAAGTGTGAAACAACTGAAAATATGTCTTATATTCTAGGTTCTTCAAAGTAGCCACCTTTTGCTTTGATGACTGCTTTGCACACTCTTGGCATTCTCTTGATGAGCTTCAAGAGGTAGTCACCGGAAATGGTCTTACAACAATCTTGAAGGAGTTCCCAGAGATGCTTAGCACTTGTTGGCCCTTTTGCCTTCACTCTGCGGTCCAGCTCACCCCAAACCATCTCGATTGGGTTCAGGTCTGGTGACTGTGGAGGCCAGGTCATCTGGCGTAGCACCCCATCACTCTCCTCCTTGGTCAATTAGCCCTTACACAGCCTGGAGGTGTGTTTGGGGTCAATGTCCTGTTGAAAAATAAATGATGGTCAAACTAAACGCAAACCGGATGGAATAGCATGCCGCTGCAAGATGCTGTGGTAGCCATGCTGGTTCAATATGTCTTCAATTTTGAATAAATCCCCAAGAGTGTCACCAGCAAAGCACCCCCACACCATCACACCTCCTCCTCCATGCTTCACGGTGGGAACCAGGCATGTAGAGTCCATCCGTTCACCTTTTCTGCGTCGCACAAAAACACGGTGATTGGAACCAAAGATCTCAAATTTGGACTCATCAGACCAAAGCACAGAATTCCACTGGTCTAATGTCCATTCCTTGTGCTCTTTAGCCCAAACAAGTCTCTTCTGCTTGTTGCCTGTCCTTAGCAGTAGTTTCCTAGCAGCTATTTTACCATGAAGGCCTGCTGCACAAAGTCTCCTCTTAACAGTTGTTGAAGAGATGTGTCTGCTGCTACAACTCTGTGTGGCATTGATCTGGTCTCTAATCTGAGCTGCTGTTAACCTGCGATTTCTGAGGCTGGTGACTCGGATAAACTTATCCTCAGAAGCAGAGGTGACTCTTGGTCTTCCTTTCCTGGGGCGGTCCTCACGTGAGCCAGTTTATTTGTAGCGCTTGATGGTTTTTGCAACTGCACTTGGGGACACTTTCAAGGTTTTCCCAATTTTTCGCACTGACTGACCTTCATTTCTTAAAGTAATGATGGCCACTCGTTTTTCTTTACTTAGCTGCTTTTTTCTTGCCATAATATAAATTCTAACAGTCTATTCAGTAGAACTATCAGCTGTGTATCCACCTGACTTCTGCACAACACAACTGATGGTCCCAACCCCATTTATAAGTCAAGAAATACCACTTATTAAACCTGACGGGGCACACCTGTGAAGTGAAAACCATTTCTGGTGACTACCTCTTGAAGCTCATCAAGATAATGCCAAGAGTGTGCAAAGCAGTCATCAAAGCAAAAGGTGGCTACTTTGAAGAACCTAGAATATAAGATATATTTTCAGTTGTTTCACACTTTTTTGTTAACTATATAATTCCACATGTGTTAATTCATAGTTTTGATGCCTTCAGTGTGAATGTACAATTTTCATAGTCATGAAAATACAGAAAAATCTTTAAATGAGAAAGTGTGTCCAAACTTTTGGTCTGTGCTGTATATTTAGTACTGATTTGCCATATGAAATCAGCACCAAAAGTCCGCGGGAAATCCCTAATGCAAGATCCTTCCTTGAGTTTTTTTTATGAACTACATTGTTTATAAATTACTTATAATGTGTCTCTACCTTCATGTGACAGTAACCCAATTCAGTTCGGGTGTGACTACAATTCAACATTGATATTTCATTTTCCGAAATTCATCCTAAAAATAAAACAATATCCAGGAAACTTGAGTGTTATAGGATGTCCAAGAGATTTTAATAGATAGAAAATGTGGATTTTTTCACCACTAATGAGATAAGGCATCTTAGCATTCATGAGGATCTGAGTTGTCAGACTTCCCTTGAAATCAGTGCTCTGGCATAGCCAGTCCTTCATCAGAAACCTTTTATGCTACATTTTCCAACAGAGCATCCATGAAAAGAGCTCTAATTAGAGATGAGTTAATCTTTAGATATTTGACTATCAAGTTCAACAAGTTATCCCAGGAATTGAAAGTACTTTAAAGCCTCCAATTGCCCTTTTCCTCCCATACTAATCTTCTTCACTGCCATGATTTCACACAATATATGGTTTCCTCATTGTTTTATAGTTTTCTCTCCATATCTCCATGGCTAAGCTGTCCTCTCACTATCCAGATTCATCAAAAGTTTTCTGCTACATTTCCTGCTTTTGCTTTTATACAGGCTATGATAAATCTGTCTTCTAGCAGTCTGTGCTATAACATGTGATGTAATAGCTGGAAGGTATTATGAGGAAGCCACTTCTGATGTCAACTGATCCTTCTTTGGCTGATAAAATCTTCTGCAATGTCTAAAATGATGATGGATATTTTAGGAGATTCATGCAAAAGGGAATTTCAAATTCAAATAAAATCAAATGTATTTAAAAAAAATCCCATGAACCAAAAGGAGAACTTTCTGCAAACTTAACACAAATTTCCACAAAGCCTAAAACACAATGACCTTATCTTGACTTCTAATGTTTCTGTTAACTGTCATTTCTTAATTACATTTCGAACTGAGGAAAGGGCAACTTAAGAAAACATTTTTGCTATCTTCTTATAGCCTTCTCCTGCATTGTGGGCCTCCACCATTTTCATTTTCAGAGTGCTAGGCAACTGCTTAGAAGAACCACAGTTATAATAACATTGATGTATAGAATTAAAAGTATTCAGATATCTGAATTGGCAAACAGGACACTTCCTATCTTATGTCTTAATAAAAACATTTTGAATAACCTGTGGAATCCTAGATTGAGGTCCTGCCACTTTACAAAAAACATCCAATAACCTACTTTAATAACTGACAAGGTTACAAGCCATATGAAACTCATCCTAAAGTCAACAACTGGATGAACTTAATCCTAAAGTCAACAGATATTGGAATCTAATTTGTCTTTAATTTTGATATGTCTAATATATGATTGCCCTGTTATTTAGGAAAGAACAGAACCTCAACCAAGAATTTTAATGTACAAATAAATATTTCCTATCAATTAACATTTTTATTATTTTTTATTATACAATTAACATATTTTTTATGATCATGTCAACAAAATGTTGTCATAAGCCTTTCCTAAGGAATATATTGTGATCAGTGGACCAACATTATTTCCAACTGTTGCATCAAAATTAAAATGCCTCTTCCACATTTTCAAATGCATAGCAGTATTGTATATATAGATGATCAAATAAATTTAAGTAGAATTAAATTTTACTTGAATTTAAACAAAAATCCTTAATTAGCCAGAATGCATATTTTTGTAATTCTCTTCCACGCAGATTCAGCAGAACCATAAAAGGCCATCAAAATGTTAAGAAAAAAAAATCCTTATACTCACTTCACTGCTCACCTATCTTGCCCATCCACTCCTCATCGCAATCCGTCTGGTTCTTGTTGCATTTTCGAATTTCCGTTGGCCTCGCTGAAATTCCCCGGGCTATTATCCCATGCTAGGCTGAGTCCTTGGAGTTTGATGGGCCCGGGATCATTATGAATAAGTACTTGTAAAGATCAGTTCCACACCAAGATGTCATGACCCAGGCGCACAATAGGAGACATTAAATTCTGGAAAATCCACGTGAACAGGCAAATACAAATTTTTCCTATACCACTCTTCTCTAAATGTATAGATTTACAATAGGACAGCTATAGAAGCACTTGGGGACTTTATAGTACCTACAGTTGGGTCCATATATATTTGGACAGAGACAACATTTTTCTAATTTTGGTTCTAGACATTACCTCAAAGAATTTTAAACAAATCAATTCAGATGCAATTGAAGTTCAGACTTTCAGCTTTCATTTGAGGGTATCCACATTAAAATTGGATGAAGGGTTTAGGAGTTTCAGCTTCTTAACATGTGCCACCCTGTTTTTAAAGGGACCAAAAGTAATTGGACAGATTAAATAATTGTAAATAAAATGTTCATTTCTAGTACTTGATTGAAAACACTTTGTTGGCAATGACTGCCTGAAGTCTTGAACTCATGGACATCACCAGACTCTGTGTTTCCTCCTTTTTGATGCTCTGCCAGGCCTTCACAGCGGTGGTTTTCAGTTGCTGTTTGCTTGTGGGCCTTTCTGTCTGAAGTTTAGTCTTTAACAAGTGAAATGCATGCTCAATTGGGTTGAGATCAGGTGACTGACTTTGCCATTCAAGAATATTCCACTTCTTTGCTTTAATAAACTCCTGGGTTGCTTTGGCTTTATGTTTTGGGTCATTGTCCATCTGTAGTATGAAACGACGACCAATCAGTTTGGCTGCATTTGGCTGGATCTGAGCACACAGTATGGCTCTGAATACATCAGAATTCATTCGGCTGCTTCTGTCCTGTGTCACATCATCAATAAACACTAGTGACCCAGTGCCACTGCAGCCATGCATGCCCAAGCCATCACACTGCCTCCGCCGTGTTTTACAGATGATGTGGTATGCTTTGGATCATGAGCTGTACCACGCCTTCACCATACTTTTCTCTTTCCATCATTTTGGTAGAGGTTGATCTTGGTTTCATCTGTCCAAAGAATGTTCTTCCAGAACTGTGCTGGCTTTTTCAGATGTTTTTTAGCAAAGTCCAGTCTAGCCTTTTTATTCTTGATGCTTATAAGTGGCTTGCACCGTGCAGTGAACCCTCTGTATTTACTTTCATGCAGTCTTCTCTTTATGGTAATGGCAGGTCAGTTTTAGCACTCAGTGAACGTGGCAAAAAAAAAGAAAGACAACCGTGGAATTGCATTTTTTTTGCAATTTCACCGCACTTGGAATTTTTTTCCTATTTTCCAGTACACGATATGGTAAAACCAGTGATGGCGTTTAAAACTACAACTTGTCCCACAAAAAATAAGCCCTCACACGGCCATATTGACTGTAAAATAAAAAGGCTATAGCTCTGGGAAGAAGGGTAGAAAAAAATGAAAATGCGAAAATGGAAAATGCTCCGGTCATTAAGGGGTTAAACAAGCTGGACTTTTGCTTTGTCTGATATAAGGTTGTGTTTTTTTCTTCTGCCAGTGTGAATGAAACACTGAGCTTGGACTGAAAACCTGCATGTGCCTCTTTACTGCAGTCCTGCCGTTGCCTAGCAGAGCGAATCCCCATAACATCTAAGGCTTTCGTTTTGAGAAACTCTTTCAAATCGTCTTCCTCAACATAAAAAACAAATGCAGTGTAGCCGAGGGCATTATGCACTTTACAGTTATGGGCAAATGGCTCCTATCTGTGCATAATACCCTAGGCTAAGTGTACACTATATTTGGTTTTTATGTTGACGAAGACCATTTGAAACAGTTTCTCAAAGTTAAAGCCTTAGATGTATCCAGAAGTAGGGCACAGGCATTTGCATATGTTGGCCATTGACTTTCATTAAATAATGGCCATGCACTGAACCACATATTCTTCACTTCTATCCAATATAGACCATTATCTCCAGAGAAGAACATAATTATAATCAGCATGCAATATGTGACTTTCAAATAAAATAGTTTAAAAAAGTCTAAAAGATAATGATTGGTCTGCTGTTTCTATAATGTTCCCAAGCACAGTGCTAATATTGTGAGTTTGGACCTGAGAATCATATCAAGGAGCATGCCAGTAGAATAATAGCCTGGAGATAGTCTGGGACATATTCATGAATAGCCTTGGTTAGCTTGTGGTCATGAATAAGAATAACATGGAAAATGGCTGCATTCTTTCATCATGAAGCAGATTTGTACATTTGTTGGGAAAAATGGCTCGTGGCTATTTATATTTAAGAGTAATATATTGAAAATGTAGACAACATATGGAGTACAAGGGTCATGGAGAATGATTGCTGTAGGAATAAAGGAATGATTAGACTAAGTCCAGAGTGCATAAATACACATATTCGATAGACAATTGCAAGTTCTACCCCTCGGCAATCAAAATCTATAGTGGCAATCCAAATTATTTAACCCTCATTACAAACTAATTAAACAATCAATCAATTAATTGATCAATAGCAATTTAATTAGTTCAACACAACTAATACAACAAGTAGCCTCTCCAAATTCCAAGTTACTTTTAATTACTACTACAGACTCAGAATGATTCAACTCCTTCATGACAAGCGTCTTTAGTACTTAGAGCCTTTTTGGCTGATATGACCTGTTGCCAACATGATGCGTAGCCAGACACTTGCTTCTGGCAGCTTTTGTAAGGATTCTTAGCCCATTTCTCATGTGCAATGGACTCAAGTTCATTAATATTCTTGGGTTGTCAATGGTGATGAGCAAATTTATTTGAGTGGAATTGAATTCTACTCGAATTTGACAAAAATCTGTATTCGACAAAATGCATATTTTTTGGGGAATTTGCTCCCACTTGGATTCAGCAAAAGGGTTAAAAGAATATATTTATACTTACCTTACAACTCTCCTATCTAGCTGATCTGCTCCCCACCATTACCCGTCCACCTCATCGCATCTTTTGATTGATGCTGCTCAAGCTAAAATCCCTGAGCCGCTCACTCAAGCTCAGGATTTACGGTTCTGATGAGACCAGGAATGATTCTGTGCATGCGCGCGTGGGGTCACCGCACATGTTGCGATGTCATGACGCTGTAACCTTTTGTGCGCTTACACAGAACCTTCTGGAAGAATTCAACGACGTGGTCAGCAGCAATCAGAAGTTGAAGTGAGATCGAGAAGGGTGATGGTGAAGAGTGGAGGGTCCATAGAGGTGAGCAGTAAGATGAGTTAAATGATTTTTCAGCATAATAGGTGACATTAGATTCACAGAGAATAACTTCTCTGTCAATCAAATTTCCCTGGAAAATGCACGCGAACAGGAAAATGTATATTTTGGCAGATTCGCTCATCTCTAGTAGTCAAGAGACTGGTCCAAAAAGTTGAAAGAAATCTGAAGGTCATGTAATAATGAAAGTCTAACTGTTGAAAATGTAAGTGTAACCACTAATTTTTCTTCTTTGTAGTTTAGTGGTGTAAAGTGAGTGTCGGGTAATAGAATGTATCAAAGACACTCAGACTCTCAGATCATTATACTGCTTATCAATTAATAAAATCTTCATACAAGACACAAACTGTGTACTGACTAAGAAGTAATATGACGGTTTTGCATAAAGCTGACTTAGAAAACACCCTGCCAGTTATTTTGTTTTTATTATTATTATTATTATTATTATTATTATTTTCTGTGATATTCATGAGAATTGTTTTCCAATAAAGGCAAATGCATGGGGAAGAAACCGAAAAATTTGCTAAAGTACGAAGCATTCTCTCAACCATTCCAAGCCTACTCATATATGATCCTACACTCAAGCATGTGGCTTCATAATGGTTATAATCATTTCTTGGTGTCTACCCTCATAGTCATCAGTGCACGTAAAGACTGAGGTTGACCTTTGCTGTGTCTAAATGGTAAGAGCATGTGGTCAGTTATATTTCTGGTGGATATACTGTATCTATGAACTGTCTGACAATGGTTTTGAATCTTGCAAGGAAAGACATGTATTTTCAATATAAATGCCCAAACTTTTTTTTTTTTTATATTTCTAGTTTGTCACTGTGTTCGGCTGGATAGCTATTCCTCTTATCACTCCACGTAGTGAATGAAAGACTTCAGCATTACAAGATAAATTATAATGAAGCTCCAATTCACATAATCTCTGTAAAGAGACAAAGAACAAAAGATCAACAACAAAGAACAACTCAAAGAGATGCTTTTCTTTTTCTAAAACAAACTATTTCTAGTACCACTCATCCAAACTATTCTTCTCATGATCACTTCTGCTGGCCTTTAGCGTTAGATTAAAAAATTGTCAAGGAGAAGAATGAAAAAAAATATATAATTTTTAAATGGCATTTGAGGTCTCCAGAGTAAAGATAAACAATAGGTGCTACACCAAGATATGATTCAGTATTATTGCTGAAATTCATCAAAAGATAAATACAATGAAAAAGTCTCCATAGCATCAAAATGCAATGGTGATGGGATATAATAAAGATGCGCAGAGGATCGACGTCAAGATGAATTTCTTGAAATTCATGGTTTCACTCAAAATTGACCATTTGAAAATTCGATTCACAGTTCACAAAAGAAAAACTTGCCCAGCACTATTTCCCACACTGTGGAAGCATCAGAGAGTGGGCTTATATCTTTCTGTGTGCCCATGTGAGCCTCCCCATAATGTTCTGCAGCTATAGCATCATACGGAATATCATACCTTGTACAGTGGTGGTCAGTACCTAGGTCATCACAGATCAGCGGTTTCCAGCGGAGCACAGTTTATGTGGCAGAGTCATCTTCCGACTCCTGAGTCACTGGGTAATACTCCCTCCCATATATTGTAAGCTCTTATGGTCAGCAGGATTCTCTCTCTCTCTCTTATAGAGAAAAAGCTCTTTTGGTCAGTGGGATTCTCTCTCTCTGTCGCTTATAGAGTGTAAGCTGTTTGGGTTAATGGGATTCTTTCTCTTTCTCTCCTCTCCCCCACGTGTACTTTCTGATCCAGTATTGAGATTGGCATAAATTTATTTGCCGCCAATGAAAATTTTGGGGAAAATTTGGTGGTGTCAGTGAATTAAAATTTTAAAAGATCCAGTCATCTATTATTACACTTTAGCACAGGACTTATGGAATAGTTTTTAAAGACAATTGATTACATTTCTGCATGATTTTTCCTTTTAGGACCTCTACAACTTCTAGAAGAGAGAGGCTCATTTGCAAGCAAGTAGTAATGAGCAAGCATACTCAGAAGTGCTTGGTACTCGTCCAAGCATCTCAGTACTCGAGATGTTCGGAGCTCTCCGAGTACTTGCAAGATGCTCGAGCGGAAGCTTGGGTCCCCTCACTGCATGTTTGGCTCTCTTTAGAGTGCCAATCAACATGCAGGGATTGCCTGCCACTCACTGTAATGCCGCAGCCAAGTTGGTTGTGGCATTACAGAGATTGGCTGGGCTCACAGCGTCATCAAGTCTATATCAGACCTGGCGCCGTCATGCTTGTCAGTCTACTCTGCAATCAGGCAGTGTAAGGAGAGGTGCTGCTGAGCTAGGGAGAGCTTTGGTTGTGTATTAGGTAGTGTAGGGAGAAAACAAGTACATTACACATATCCATCTCCACAAACAGTCCTTCTGAGGACTAATCCATCTGCCGAGATATCAGGCAGGCAGCGTATATAGCAGACTGCAGTGCATATAGCACAAGAGGCTCCATTCCAGTTCTGCCTTCTGCTGCTGTTAGACATTTCTAAACAAAGGCCCAGCTCTCAGGTACCAGGAATAATTTTTTGGGGATTTTAATCCCTATTATTTGAAACTGTGGTTTCTCCGTCACACGGATCACATATAATTGCGCTGAACATAATGCCATTTCTTGCCTCCATTCAATTTTTTTTCAGTGTGTCAGCAAAGTTTTTGACACCTGTTTGCTCTTCAAAATACTTGCCTACTGGCCAGGTATTTAAAACTGTGGTTTGTCCGTCACACGGATCACATATAATTGCGCTGAGAATACTGCCATTTCTGGCCTCCATTCAAATTATTTTCAGTGTGTCAGCAAAGTTTTTGACACCGGTTTGCTGTTCAAAATAGTTACCTACAAGCCAGGTATTTAAAACTGTGGTTTGTCCGTCACACGGATCACATATCCTTTTTCTGAAAATTCTGCCATTTCTGGCCTCCATTCTAATTTTTTTTTCAGTGTGTCAGCAAAGTTTTTGACAATGGTTTGCTGTTCAAAATAGTTACCTACAGGCCTGGTATTTACAACTGTGGTTTGTCCGTCACACGGATGACATATATGTTTTCTGAAAATTCTTCCATTTCTGGCCTCCATTCTAATTTTTATTCATTGTGTCAGCAACGTTTTTGACACCGGTTTGCTGCTCAAAATAGTTACCTACAGGCCAGGTATTTAAAACTCTGGTTTCTCCGTCACACAGATTACATATAACTTTGCTCCAAATTCAGCCATTTGTATTGAGCGTGGAAAATATTGTCCTCCATTTAAAATGGGCAAGGCACATGGCAAGGAACGGGGAACAGGACGTGATGGTGCATGCAGAGGCCGAGGACAAATTTGTGGGCAAGCTGAAATTGTGCCACAACAAACACCCACATCTTCTCGCCCCACCTTCCTGTCACAATTCCTAGGGGACCGCAGCACACCACTATTGAACCCAGAGCAGTGTCAAAAGGTTGTTGGTTGGATGCGGATAATGCTTCCACTCACTTTGCCACCACCCTGTCTTCCACACGGTAAAATCTAAGTAGCCATGAGTCTGGACTGCATATTCCTCACCCTGATGCTCCTTCCTCTCACCATGCCAAGTGCCCGGACACAACTGATCCCATACTTGGACACTCCGAAGAGCTGTTCACTTTTCCATTTATAGATTCGGGCCTCTCGCCCAGTCCACTTGAAACGGGCATGTAGCGATGCCCAAATATTTGAGCAGCGATGGTCACACAAAGGCAACGGTGGGAAAGTGTCACAAAAGGTGGACGATGATGAGACACAATTGCCAAAAATTCAAGAGGAGGACCAGGGTGCGGAAGTGGAAGACGAGGTGGTGGATGATATTGTAACTGACCCAACCTGGCAGGAGGACATGCAGAGCGAGGACAGCAGCACACAGGGGGAGGGAGGCAGAGCACCCCAACAGGCAGGAAGAAGCAGTGTGGTGGCCGCAGACAGAAGACAGGCAACTGTTCCCTGTAAGAACAACACAAAGGAAGTTGCCAGTACAACTGTTAGGTCTTCGGAGGGTGGTTGTTTTTTAAAGACTCTACCGATAACCCCAAAAAGGCCTTTTGCATCACCTGCAAGGCCAGCATCAACAGGGGTGGCAAAACTACCAGCCTGACCACGACCAGCATGATCATGCACATGGCAGCAAAGCACCCGACTTTGTGGGCCAAACTCAAAGGTGCAGGAACAGTGTCTGCAGGTGGCACCACTGCTTCTTCCACTGTTGTGCATGCAAGCCAATCCCCTGTCCATGGTGCATGCAAAGATGCCTCCCTATCTGCATCTATCATTGTACACTCTCAAGTAGCAGCATCAGCCAGCACGTTCACGTCCTTGTCCCAGCGCAATGTTCAGTTATCCACACCCCAGTCCTTGGAACACAAGCACAAATGCGCAGCCAATGCCCCACAGTCCACACTACTATATTCCCACATTTCACAACTGCTTGCGCTCGAAATGTTGCCTTTTAGGCGCGTGGAGACGGAAGCATTCCTCGGTACTCGGTCCTCAGCCGCCACTATTTCTCCCGGTTTGCCATTTCCGCATTACACAAGCACGTGTCCCAAAACATTAGCCATGCCCTCAACAACGCAGTTACGGAGAAAGTCCACCTAACCACGTGGACACATGGACAAGTGCTTGTGGACAGGATGCTGACGGCACACTAGGTTAACATAGTGGAAGCGGGGTCCCAGTCGGACCTTGGGACGGAACACTTCCTCACGACGCCAAGGATTGCAGGCCCTAGGTCAATCAGGATTGCCCCCACAGTCAACAGCTCCTACACCTCATCCTCCTCAGCCTCCTCCTCCTCTTCAGCCTCCATCTCTGAGATGACCACATCAGTCACAAGCTGGAAGCACGGCAGCACTGCCTCGGCCAAGCAGCAGCAGGCTGTGTTGAAGCTAATATACTTAGGTGACAAACCGCATAATTCTGAAGAGTTGTGGACAGCTCTGAAAGAGCGGGCAGATCTGTGGCTCACACCGCTGAATCTACAGCCAGGCATGGTCATGTGTGACAATGGCCGTAACATGGTGGCAGCTCTGAGGCGAGACGAGCTCACACACGTACCATGCCTGGTCCATGTGCTTAACCTCGTAGTTCAGCGATTTCTCAAATGCTACCCGAAGCTGCTGAATCTGCTTGTTTATGTATGCCACCTGTGTGCCCATTTTAAAAATCAACTACAGCTTCTGCCGTTCTTACCGTGTTTCAGCAGCATTTGCAACTTCCGGCTCACAGACTGGTGTGTGATGTCCCCACGCGTTGGAACTCTACACTGCAGATGTTAGGAAGGGTTTGTGAGCAGTAGAGGGCAGTTGTTGAGTAGCAGCATCAACAAGGCCGTCGGTATTCAGGTCAGACTCCACACATAAGACATCAGGAGTGGACATGGTTGTCAGACATATGTACCATCCTCCAAAACTTTGAGGACTCCACCAAGATTGTGAGCGGCTATGATGCCATAATTAGCATCACTATCCTGCTTCTCTGTCTTCTGAAATGCTTTCTGCTCACAATCAAAGCGGATGCATTGCAGGCGGAGCATGATGAGATGGAGCAAGGAACAATACAGTGTGATTACACACAACCCAGCCTCATCCCAATGTGGATTGGGTGACAATGAGGAAGAGAAGGAGAAGAACAGGAGCTAGTTTCATGCACTATAGACGGTACCACCTGCACAACTGTCATACCGTCTGTTCAGCGTGGTTGGCCTGAGGAGAGAGAGGAGGAGGAGAGCATGGACAGTCATCCTTTTGGTGAGGACACGGAAGTCTTGCCTGTTAGCAGTCTGGCACGCATGTCTAAGTTTATGTTACGCTGCCTTTCCCATGACCCTCGCATTCTCAAATTTTTGTGTTACAGTCATTACTGGTTGGTGACACTTCTAGACCCACGCTACAAGGAGAACTTTCTATCTCTTATTCCTGAGGCGGACAGGTCTACAAAAATGGGACAGTACCAGAAGGCCCCTGTTGCAGAACTATTAAAAAAATTCCCATCTGAAAACAATGACGGCAGAGGTCACAGTTCTTTGTACAACCAAGGAGTACAGGCGAGAGACAGACAACTTCAATCCAGCAGAGGCAGGGGAACACTGTCAAAGTTCTGGGACAGTTTTCTCAGCACCTCCCATCGCACAGGCCCTGAGGCACGGGGTACTCTCACACGGAGTGCAAAGTTTGGGAAGATGCTGAGGGAGTACCTTGCCGACCGTACAAATGTCCTCCATGATTCCTCTGTGCCTTATAATTATTGGGTATCCAACCTGGATACGGGGAATGAACTGGCTCTCTATGCCTTGGAGGTCCTGCCTGCCCTGCAGCTAGCGTTTTATCAGAGCGGGTTTTTAGTGCCGCTGGTGGAATTATAACTGATAAGCGCATTCGCCTGTCAACTGAAAATGCTGACAGGCTGACTCTTATAAAAATGAACAAGGGCTGGAATGGGCCAGACTTCTCACCACCACCGAATGATAGTAGCCTAACATAAACTTAAATCCAGTGTCTTTTTTTCGGAGGTGTATTCCCATGCACCTCCTCACACCCACCCATGGGTATACGCTTCCTGATTTTGGCTATTTGCTCTTGTCCTCCTTCTTCTCCTCATCCTCATCCTCCACCATCATATCACCAGGGTGAACGTGGTCCATGATCCAACTCCTACATAATTTTTTAAAGGTGTTTATGATGCCTGTAAAAATTTTTTTTTATACAGTATGTTCATGTATACCCCCCAGGGGTAAAAGTTTGTCAGCCCATACACTTAGTGCATGGGCATTACAAGTATAGGAGACCCGCTCCTTTCTAATGGGAAAATTTTTTATGAGGCCCTCCTCCACGTCTCTTCCAAGGGGCATTGGAGTGCCTCCCAATTTTTGGCAGCCCTTGCATTCACTGCAGAGGCAAACACAATGGGAGACCCACTTTCTAATGATGGGAACATTTTTTTTCAGGAGGCCCTCCACTCCTTCTCTTCCAAGGAGCATTGGAGTGCCTCTAAATTTTTGGCAACCCTTGCATTCACTGCATAGGCAAACACAATGGGAGACCCACTTCCTAATAATGGGAACATTGTTTTCAGGAGGCCCTCATCTAACTTTCTTCAAAGGGGTATTGGGTTGCATCAAAATTTTCAAAGTGGTATTGGGGTGCGTCCAAATTTTGGGCAGCCCTGCCACTCACTGCATGCGCAATAACAGTATAGGAGACCCACTCTTTAGTAATGGGAACAACAAAGCATAGCCGGCCGATGGCTCTCTAAGAATAGAGAGGGCCGACTGCTGGCCCTTTAAGAATAGTAAAGGCCGCTTGATGGCCCTATAAAAATAGGCTCTGTGACTTTCAGAGTCCCTCCTTCATAAATGAAACATGATGTGTCTGATGATATCCCACGACTTTGTCCAAGTTTATCATATTGGTCCTTTGTGTGTTTGAGCTTGACATCCCTGCCCTAAGAGGTTCCATTTTTTGATATAACATGTATCATCTTTCCTATTATAAGGTGAAATTTTCTCTACCCTCATGTTTTTTGAATATGTGAATTCTTCTACACTCAATGAATATGTAGTTACAAGTTTCTTCTTAAAACTTTTCCTTTTATTCAGTTTAAATGTGCTAAAATATAACATATTTCAGATACATTGGGACCTTCTTCAGATAATGTATTTCACTTTTACAATATTCATGTTGTGTTTCACAGAATCTTTATAAAGTTTTTATGTTTGGCAGCAACTTATGCCTCGTATGTAAAAAACAGCATTCATATTCTAAAAAAAAATTTAGGACCTTGATAAACAACACCCAGCAATGTTTTCATATTGCATTAGAAAATCAGACCCTACAGTACATCTGAATATAGGAAAGTCAATCTAATCCCTTAGCTGCTGAGTAAGATACATTATACCATAAAGTGTACACTTGGCATGTAAATAGACAACCTTGAAAAAGAGTAAGGTAAAATATTATTAAGTGAATTGGACTATGGTCTCCACTTTATGTGGTGTGGAGTAAAATTCTGGAGGATATTTTTCAATACTGTCTAATTTTAGCGTAAACTTAGACTAGACAATCTTACAATTTGACAAATTTAGTAAAGTGGCTCATACTGTCTCATACAGTAAATCTAATTTTAAAATTGTCTAGTCTAAATTTATGCCACCTATTATTTGACTCTCTTTGTGCCAAAAATTGCTCCAAAATTTTGAAACATTATTTTTTATACAAAAGGAGTTGGCAGTTGGTCAATCCATTATCAGTTGGTCCACTCCACCTTTTGATGAAATCAGACACAAAATGTCTCCAGAACAATTAATGAAATATGATGATAGTCATGAAAGACAGTTTTTGTGGGGTACAAAAACTTTCAAAAATGTTGGCATATTTAGCTTGATCAAATCAAGAGAAATAAGGCTGAAAGCAAATAAACTACTAATAAGCAAATTATTAGTGCACTAGGCTTCCGTGCTCCCTGTATTGGCTGCTCTGATGCAAATTTGTCAAGTTAGTGCAGTATATTTACAGATATTTAGTCAGTGGACTTCCTAAAAGCTCGATTATTCTTAAAAAATTAAAATGTGTTTTTACCCCTATTAACAGACACATACAGATGTGTCCATCCTTTCCTTCTCTTGAGTTTGGTTAATGGATTGTCCACTAATCGGGGCAACCCATTCTCATTCTGTATGTGTCAACCTTTTAAAATAATAACACTTATTCAGACCCCCATCAAGAATTTGATTCTGTGAGTCCTAAGTGATGAAAAAATTCTGAAGTTCTGTACCAGTGGGATATTATTTTATAGGAGTTTACATTTGGAGAGCTATGTGAATGAGAAAGAATAGTTTTATGTTCAGATTCAGTAAAACTAGTGTTTAATTCCTTTTCCCAAGAAATCAGAAAGGTTGGTTTATACAGTAAGGTTTCATAGGAAACATTAAATAATTATACATTTTTAAGATTCCACTGCGAATGGAGAAGTTAAGTCTTAAAAGTAAATTAAGCCAGTACTATTCTCTGGTTGCTAGGAACTTTATTTTAAATTGCATAAAAATATGAGAGGTATAGTTTAATTGCAAAATAAAAATACTAGAGCGGCGTGCAATTTCTACTGGCCACAATCTCCCATAGGAATATTGCTTGATAAAAAATGGGAAATATTGTTATTGGTAAATGAGACCATAGATTATAAGTGTCTTGGGTCTAAAAAGTTTAGGATGGTGCTAATAGGAGCTAGGGCTGAAGGAACATATGAATATGAATTAAAATCCTTTCAATAGCTTGTTTGCTAGACAGTATAGTAGAGGTGCTTATTAAAACAGTAGTTAGGTGGAGGAAGGGAGTTGATCCCGATGTTTTGATATTTTTACCTAGTAATAGGATTTCTATGTCTGATTTGTTGTTTCGTTTTAATAAATTAGCAAGTTTCAACCGTAGGTGAATTGCTTTGTAGTAAGTTTAGATATCTGGGAGGCCTCCTTGTGATTTTGGTTGGGCAAGAACCTTATATGATAATCTTGCCTATTTGTATTTCCAGATAAATTGAGAGATCTGTTTTTTCACCATAGAGAAAAATGAAGTAGGTAGATCAATAGGTAACATATTTAAGGTATATAGTATTTTAGAAAGGACATAGGATTTTACTACATTTTTTCTTCCAATCCATGAAAAAAGGGGAGATTGTTGGTTTTTAAGAGGTTGATTGATTTCTTCAATCAAGGGTGGGTAATTGTTTTGATACAAGTACTTCTGGTTGTCAATAATTTTAACACCTAAGTCCATTTTAATACAGTATATTATCATAATATGCTATCAAAACTCTCAGCAGTTTGCAGCTTATATCACAAACACTGGGTGGCCATAGATAGACACATAAAGCATTAACATGTATTTTTTTAAGTTAGTAATCTTGCCCATTCGTCTCAGAAGATGTTGAGCCAAGAACAAAAGTAAGAAAGGATATATTTCTATTCTGCAACCCATACTTTAGGTGAATGACACTCCCTTATTATTCCATTGATAGGTAATTAGACCTCGTATTTATTATCTGCTTTATATTTCTACATTTTATGTGTTATGTGACCTTACAGTCTAGTCTATAAGGAGAAAATAATAAATAAAACTCGGGGGATGGAGAAAGTAATTCTAGGCAAGCGCTTTGTTGGATTTATATTGTACAAGTTGGGTAACGCTTTAGAACAGTTTTTTAGGAAAAGTAAGTTTAAAGAGGGTTTAAAAGTTTTAAGGGTTTGAGAGTTGGATACAAAATGATAGAAATTACAGAAGAGAAAATGGAAAAAGTATTTTGTGCAAGAATGTGTAGAGCATGTTTAAAGTAATAGAGAAAAATTTGTCTTTAGTAGACTAGTTTAACTTAGACAATAAATGTAGGATGGCGCAGAATTGTGTAGGACATGTGTTGAAGTGAGTTTTTTTAACTGGATTTATTGTGTTTTTGTAGAAAGATGGGAGAGGGTCCAAGTAATAGACAGCTTAGATACTTAACGAGAAAACAATCTGGTGGAGTCTAAAGTATTCACTAGAGTTAGCAGAATTAGTGTTTTTTCACTTTGCAGTCACATTTTGTGCTGCATTTTTTCTCATTTTTTAACACTTTCTTTGCATCAATAAAGTTAGCATTTTTTTCTGAATCTGGAGAATATAGTGAACATGTAAGTTCAATTCCCCATTCATCTCACTATCTGATTGACTCTTCTATTAAGTGAAACTGTCTCACTGCCTTCCTTAAACACAGTTACTATTTTATCTTTCTGGGATTTATATAATATATACTTATATACTCATTGATACACTTATATATAGAAAACCCTTCATAAAAATGAATGGGTTCATTTTTTTACGGAAAGATTGTGGTCAGATATTGATTGGCTGTAGGATAAAAAAAAAACAATGTATTTTGGCAGTACCTTTTGTGGTTCTTTGTTTTCTTCCAAATCTGGCATGCTCTACATTTGGGTATTTTTACAAGTTTTTCTATAACATTATCTGTAAACCAATAAAATAATAAAATAATAATAGAAATGCAAAAAAAACATACTTGTCTGCAATAAAATCTGACATTAAAAACCATTGCTTTATTTGAATGGATCATTTTTGGAGCCCCGTTTTTAGGATTCCTAATAGTTTCTGAAGTCTCAGACTCCCAGCAATCAGAAGATGATAAATTGCTGAGTTTAGACAACTTGTCTTTTAGATACCAAAGTAACCGTAAAGTTTTTCAAGCACAAGATGCTTCTAGAAAACGTTGCCGGTGTTTTTTCTATAACTGTAACATCTTTTCTGCCATCTTCTCGGTAACTTTTTTCGGTGGCTTTGGCACCAGTGTTTTTATATTTCTTTATATAAAATAGTGAGCGGTTTCCAAGCGGAATCCGCCTGAACAATAGTCAAGTCACTTCTTTTAACTGTTTTCAAAGTATTAAGCAATTAAAAGAAGATCAAAAAGATGGAACATATTTAGAGCACGTCACTTCAAAATTGCAGCACAAATGTTCATGCTTTTCATCAAAGGTTATGCACCTTATAAGTGCAATTCAAAGCGCACCAGCCTGAAAAAGATATTATGAGCACATACCATAAGGGGTGGATAGATTTAGTGAAAAGGCCAATTTTTTTCAAATCTGACATGTCACTTTAAGTGACAATAATTCTGAAATGTTTCAAAATATCCCAGGAATCTCTAACCCCTTAGATTCCAGTCTTAACATCTCATCTAGCCAAATCAGATCTCATACTTTGTAGTGTTGAGGGGCAATAGCCCCAAAACACTGTGTCTGCAAATTGAGATTTTGGTTTGCTTTTTATCCTAAGTCATGTGGCAAGGCTCATTACAGGGTCGATACTGACTTGTAGGATTGCTACTGTACTTCCAATTGGTGGCGATAGAGTTCTTGTCCTCTTTCTCTCTGAAGAGACAATTTGCATATCAAAATATTTTTTTGTGGAACATTATACTTTGTGATAATAGTAAATTTAGGTTAATATGTTTTGTGTATATTTATAACAGTAGCAGAAATTGGACAAAAATGTCTAAAATGTAGCAATTTTCAAACTTTGAATGATTATCCCTTTAATCCAGACAGTCATATAACAAAATATAGTTAATAAATCCCATTTCCCCCCATGTCTGATTTACAACAGCACCATCTGTTTGTTAGGATATTAGAAGCTTTAAAATTGGAGCCGTAATTTTTCATTGTTTCAAGAACATTTACAAAACGTACGTTTTTTTAGAGATCTATTCAGTTTGTTAAGTAACTTTAGTGGACTTACAGAAAGTATATGTTGGAAAAACCCCAAAAGTGATAGCATTTTAAAAACGTCTCCCCTCGTCATATTCAAAACTGCTGTTGGGCAGTTTATTAACTCTACGGGTGCTTTTCAAGAATTAATGAAAAGTGGCATCACAGGAATGAAAAATGTTATTTTTACCCATTAAATGTTGCGAACTTCTGAACAGGTCACTCACTATAGCAGACAGACTCTAAGGACGGTATTTGGCTATGAATTGCCATGTCATCCATTAGCATCGCACATTCATATTCTCACGGTGCCGCCACATTCTGTTAACCATCTAGATTCCACAGTCACATTTGACAGCAGCTTCTAAGGGGTTAAATGGCAATGGTCGGTGCCAATACCTATCACGATTGATATACTAGTATCAGCTATAGTGCACAGGAGATAGCTGCTCCATTATCACCCGTCAGGGGATGTTATTCACTTATATCTCAGGTCAGTTTTAAGGCATATTGTGGTGACTAAGGGGTTAATTTTGCTAATGGTATTGCGTACCTCACTTCTGTATATATCTGTAGGCTGAACCCACGTTGCACAATGCATGTGTAATATGGTCTATTTATGATGCAGATTGCATTATCGCATCATCAAACAAAAGTGAGACTTTTGTATCATTATTTCGATGTAGTTATGTGACAATATTTGCAGTTTGTGACTCCATTTGATGTCTTTGTTCCTGTCCAGTGATATAATCTAGGCTTCTTTTTTTGTACATTTCTTGTCCTCTCAGTAAAAAAAAAGAAAGAAAAGAAATGGAACAAAGCTTAATAGTTCTCTGCTCTTTCCTAAGGTTTTTGTCTGATGGATCTAAATTGCTTTTAAGTTTTCCTTTCCCTTGGTCCTACAGGGAGTACATGCTGAGAATTCTGAATTTGCAAGACACTGTGGTTGGCAGTGCTGTGACTCTAAAGGATTTGAGGAAGATTAAGAGATAATATGGTTGAACAATCCAAAGCAACCATTAGCCAAAGGACCTATACAATGGGAACTTTCTGCAACTGTTGCTTATTTCATATGTATTTGTGGACTAATGACATAAAAATAACCCCTTGTTAAGGCAGAATGACAACATCACCGGCATTGAATGAGGCTTGTTACTCTGAAGTTGGTCATTTGTCAGGTTATTTCCAATTAAGAAATCTTTTCTATGCTGCTTTTTATTTTTGCTTGTAGTGTCTCATTTTGTTTGATTGAAATTTTAGCTTTAAAATTTTTGGTTTAAAAAAGGATATCACAACATAAACCGCATCCATCACACAATGGACACCAAAGGCTCCTGATGGTCCCAATTGACTTAAAGGAAATTTGTCAGTAGGTTTTTACTATGTAATCTGAATATAGCAGGATATAGGGGCTGAAACACAGATTTCAGTGATGTGTCACTTATCAGGCTGTGTGCTGTTGTTTACTTACAATGAAGGTTTTATCACCAAGATATTATCACTGCCAGGACTACAGCTCAGAGGACTGTTAGACCGACCACGCCCCCTCCTCTGATAAGCAGCTCACTGTCAATAGACAATATACATAGAAAGCTGTCGTGTGGGCTGGTTAGCTTTCTCAACTCTGCTACATCTAAAAACTTTTATCGCAAGTGCTCCACCCAGTAAACTAAATGGTACATCACTAGAATCAGGTTTCGCTGCCTACATCATGCTGCTCTCAGAAAAGGTAGCAAAACCTGGTGACAGATTCCCTTTAAGGAGGATCTATTTATTAGACTTGATAAAGCTGTTGTACTTACTTTGAAAATCCATGTAAGAATGGCTATGTTCTGCTATTTGAAAATTTCCATAACTGATATTATGATGAGCATTGAAATGAGCCCAGTTCTATCTGAAGTCACATATGTAACAAGGAGAGCAAATTTCTCTGTTCGACTTAGTCATCTGAGTTTTCCCATGAATAAAGTTAATTTTAATCTACATTTTAATCTATAGATCTTGGAATAATAATAACTTCCACAATTGGATGTGTTTAAATAAAATGTTCCTGTGCTGAGATAATCTTAAAAATGTGTCCTTGTTAAATACTGTGTAATGGCCATGTCTGACCGTGCAACGACGTGGTCTGATCAGGGGTGAATTAAGAGTAGCAAGGGACCCGGGCAGTTTAGAAGGCGTGGGCCCCCCCCCCCCCACACACACACCTGATGCATCACATGTCATATGATCCCTTGTGAAAGATCATGTGATAGTTCACGTGAAATTAATTTGGCACAATATTAATTATAATAATTTTTTTTAGGCTGTGTGCCCACTATGCGTTTTTTAAGCAATTCCGCTGCAGAAACACTTAAAAAACGCTTGGTAGAAGGTCTGCCATGTTCCCCAATGATAATCCGCATGTGCTGTGCACATGCTGCGGAAATTTCCACTGCGGGTTATCAAAAAACGCAGCACTACCAATTATTTTGCGGAAGCGCGACGTTTTCGCCGCCATTGACTTGTATTGGAACGCATGGAATCCGCATCACTGCATCTGTACATGCGGATTCCATGCGTTTCTATGTGCGGATGGTACCCGGGTGTGGAGGAAAGGAGACTCTCCTCCAGACCCAGGTGCCATAGATCCTGTAAAAAAAGAATAAAATAAAAAATAAATATTATACTTACCTTCTGATGGCCCCCGGTGTCTTTATCCGATGCGTCCTGGCTTGCCGGCAGCTCGCGATGGTCTGAAAAGGACCTGCCGTGACGTCATTTAGTCATGTGATGGGTCACGCAACCGCTGACGTCGGCAGGCCATCAGAAGGTAATTATATATTTATTTTTTATTTTTTACCATTCTTTTACGGTCACACTATATAAATCCATGCTGGTTGCATGAATTTATATAGTTGTCAAGCACTTTCCAAGTGATGCTAAAATCGCTTGGAAAGCGCTTGTCAACCCGCATGCGGAAATGCATGTGTAGAACGCTTCTCTTCCAATTGTCCCTGGCAGGAAAAACGCATGTAAAATCCGCATGCGTTTTTTCTGTCAGGGCGATGCAGAAACGCTCAAAAAAAATCCGAAGCATTTCTGCATCGTGGGCACATAGCCTTACATTAATTGTATGACTCAATATTGAGCACACGTAGCCATCTATACACGGCGGGAGGCCACACGGCACCACCTATACACAGCGGGAGGCCGCACAGTGCCATCAATGCACAGCAGGAGGCCGCACGTAGCCATCTATAGTCAGCAGGAGGCCGCACATAGCCATCTATACACAGCGGGAGGCGACATGTAGCTATCAATACACAGCAGGAGGCCGCACGTAGCCATCTATACACAGCGGGAGTCCGCACGTTGCCATCTATAAACAGCAGGAGGCCGCACGTAGCCATCTATACACAGCAGGAGGCCCCACGAAGCCATCTATACACAGCAGGAAGCTGCACGTAGCCATTTATACACAGGAGGAGGACGCACGTAGCCATCTATACACAGCAGGAGGCTGCACGGCGCCATCTATACACAGCGGGAGGCCGCACGTAGCCATCTATATACAGCAGGAGGCCTCACGTAGCCATCTATACACAGCAGGAGGCCGCACGGCGCCATCTACACACATCAGGAGGCCACATGTAGACATCTATACACAGCGGGAGGCCGCACGTAGCCATCTATACACAGCAGGAGGCCGCACATAGCCATCTATACACAGCGGGAGGCCGCACGTAGCCATATATACAAAGCAGGAGGCTGCACGGCAGCACCTATACACAGCGGGAGGCCGCACCTAGCCATTTATACACAGCAGGAGGCCGCACGTAGCCATCTATACACAGCAGGAGGCTGCACAGCGCTATCTATACACAGCGGGAGGCTGCACGTAGCCATCTATATACAGCGGGAGGCCGCACGTAGCCATCTATACACAGCGGGAGGCTGCACGGCGCCATCTACACACAGCAGGAGGCCACATGTAGCCATCTATACACAGCAGAAGGCTGCACAAAGCCATCTGTATACAGCGGGAGGCCGCATGCAGCCATCTATACACAGCGGGAGGCCGCACGTAGCCATCTATACACAGCGGGAGGCTGCACGTATCCATCCATACAAAGCGGGAGGCCACACGTAGCCATCTATACACAGCAGGTGTTATGTTCTGCTACCAGAGCTAAGGAAAGAGAGGAGATCTGTCCCTACGATAGAACTCAGCTTTATCCCTACGATGTAACAGGGGACCTGATCCTGCGATCAGACCTGCTAAAGTCCTAAGCTAGTCTGTACGGAGACCTATAGAATTGGGGAAGGAATCCCTACAAGTACTAAGGACTGGGAGGAAAATGGGACACCTCCTAACAGAAATAGTAGCAGACAGACAAACAAACAAAATATATAGAACACTGAGGTCCGTAGACCAAGCAAACTAACAGAGTTAGATACAGAGCACAGGCTAGCTAGAAAGTAGTTATACAATGAAGGCCAGCAAAGCCAGAAGGGCGGAGCAGGATTAAAAAGGCCAACAAGGTCATGTGACCAGCAAAGGAAAAAACCTAAGAGTAAGGTTCTAACAGTACCCCCCCTTCTAAGAGGATCCTCTGGATCCCCTAGGGCCAGGCTTATCAGGAAATCTCCTGTGAAACGCTCTGATAAGTCTGGATGCGGAAACATCATCTGACCTCACCCAAGAGTTATCCTCGGGTCCGAAACCTTTCCAGGCCACAAGATACTGCAAACTACCTCTATACCGTCTAGAGTTAAGGATGCGAGAAATTTCATATTCCCCGTCCTCCACCACCGGAGGAACAGAGGCAGAGGCGTCACCATCTGACACAACAGCTTTTTTTAACAGAGAGACATGAAATACCGGATTAATTCTCCAGGAGGTAGGAGACCTAACAGCAGATTGGTTGACAACCTGAAACACCTTAAAGGGCCCTACAAACTTGGGACCAATTTCTTAGAAGGAATCCTCAACCGCAGATTCCTAGAGGACAACCAAACCATGTCACCAACAGCGAACAAAACCTCCTGTCGTTTCCTATCAAAGTAGTCTTTAGATTTTCTGTTGGCCTCCTGAAGATTACCACGCACATCCGTCCAAACACTCTCCAAATCACCGGAAAAATTCTCCTCCTCAGGCACGGCAGATCCCAACTTGGAGAACGACCCAAACGACGGATGTCTCCCAGAACAACAAAAAAAAGGCGAACAACCAGCAGAAGAAGATGTATGATTGTTCAGAGCAAATTCAGCAAGTGGCAGAAACTCAGACCACCCCTCTTGATTGTCTGCCACAAAACAACGCAAGAACTGCTCAACATCCTGGTTTTTCCTTTCTGTCTGGCCATTAGATTCAGGATGATATCCGGACGAGAACGATAAATGAACTCCCAACCTGTCACAAAAGGCACGCCAAAAACGTGCCACGAACTGAGGACCCCTATCAGAAACAATGTCAGTAGGAACGCCATGAAGTCTGACAATTTCCTTGACAAAGGCCTTAGCGAGAGTTTTAGCGCAGGGCAGTTTGACGAAGGGAACCAAGTGACACCTCTTGCTAAAACGGTCCACGACCACCCAGATGACAGTAAAACCCTCAGAGGGGGGAAGGTCAGTTATAAAGTCCATAGCCAAATGTGTCCAAGGAGCACTGGGAACCTGCAAAGGACAAAGCAACCCCGCAGCAGGAGTATGTGAGGACTTAGATCTAGCACATATAGTACATTGACGCACCCACTTAATGACTTCCTTCTGCCATCCAGGCCACCAAAAACTGCGACCCACCAGTCTCTTGGTCTCAGAGATTCCGGGATGACCTGCCAACCGAGATTCGTGACACTCAACAAACAAATCTCTCCTAAAGGTCCCAGGCACAAACAACCTCCCATGAGGAATGTTAGATGGGGCATTCTCCTGTGCTTTAAGAATCTCATCTTCCAAAACAGAGTCCAAAGCAGCTATCACAACACCTTCTTGTAAAATGTTCTCCTCTTTCTCAGCACCGACTATGGGAGAAAAACTGCGAGACAAGGCATCCGCCTTAACATTCTTAGTACCAGGGATGTAAGTAACGGAGAAATTAAACCGCGAGAAAAACAGTGCCCACCTAGCCTGACGGGCATTCAGGTGCTTGGCAGCATCAAGATATATCAGATTTTTATGATCCGTAAGAACATGAATGGGAAATTCCGCACCTTCCAAGAAGTGGCGCCAGTGTTCAAATGCGAGTTTAATAGCCAATAATTCCCGATTACCAATATCGTAATTCAGTTCAGTCTCCGAAAATTTTTTTGAAAAAAAGGCACAGGGATGTAATCCATCCCCGTTATCCTGAGACAATACTGCGCCAACCCCCACAGAGGAAGCATCAACCTCAACCAAAAACGGCTTAGTCACATCAGGCTGCATAAGGATGGGAGCAGAGGTGAACCTCTCCTTGAGATACACAAAAGCTTCAATAGCCTCAGAAGACCACTGAACCGCATCAGCACCTTTCCTGGTGAGATCGGTCAGAGGTTTGACAATACTAGAAAATTTTTTTATGAATTTTCTGTAATAATTGGCGAAACCTAAAAACCTCTGTATCGATTTCAAACCAATAGGCATAGGCCATTCCTGTACAGCTTGAACTTTAACCGGGTCCATCTCAAAACCTTCGCTGGAGATAATGTAACCCAAAAAACTAATTCTCTGTACAGCGAACTCACATTTCTCCAGCTTAGCAAAAAGCGAATTGTCCATTAACAACTGTAATACCTCACGTACGCTCCGCCAATGAGACTCCAGATCCGGCGAATAAATCAAAATGTCATCCAAATACACAACCACATTTTTGCCAATCAAAGGTCTAAGGATGTCATTAATAAGATTCTGAAAAAATGCAGGAGCATTAGTAAGACCAAAAGGCATAACCAGATTCTCAAAATGACCCACAGGAGTGTTAAAAGCAGTCTTCCATTCGTCACCCTCCTTCATGCGCAACAGATTGTATGCCCCCTTAAGGTCAATTTTAGAGAACCACTTGGCCCCCATTAACTGGTTAAATAAATCAGGAATCAATGGCAGTGGGTAAGGATTGCGTACAGTAATTTTGTTAATCTCACGAAAATCCAGACAAGGACGTAAACCGCCGTCCTTTTTTTTTACAAAAAAAAATCCAGCCGCCACAGGAGACTTAGAAGGCCTAATGTGACCGGCGGCCAAACTTGTCTGTATGTATTCCTCCAAAGCCTTCCTCTCAGGAATAGTAAGGTTAAATAAACGACTTTTAGGAAGAGTCGCTCCAGGGACAAATTCAATAGAACAATCATAGTCTCTATGGGGAGGCAAAACCTGCGATTCCTTCTCAGAAAAAACTCTCCAAAAATCCTGAATAGGAACAGGCAATTCTCCCCTATCCAAAGCTGCAATACGCCCGTTACAACACTTGTCATAACATTTATGGCTCCAGGATTTAATTTCACTGGTAGACCAATCCAGTACAGGATTGTGAAATTTTAACCAGGGCAATCCCAATATTACTGGAGAAGGCAAGTTATTCAAAACTACCAAATCCAATTTCTCATGGTGAACACCATTAATAGTGAGAGGAAATTCACAGACCTTGAGAGTAATATTCTTCAAAGGGGAACCATCCACAGAAACCACAGCAATGGGGGATGATAAAGGTTCGGGTTTTAAATTGAGTCTTTCCAAGAATCCCCCATCAATTACATTCAGAGTAGACCCACAATCGACAAACACCCGAAATTCCATTAATTTTTCCTGAGCAATCGTGGAAGCAGCTAAAAATACACCCTTGGAATTTAAACAGGCAATATGGGCATGACTGACCATTTTTTTTTCTTTCTTCATACGAAGCTCACAGCCTTTAATCAAATGACCAGATTTTCCGCAATAGAAACACAAGCCTTCAAAAAATCTACGGTCTTTTTCTTGAGAGCGAGGTGCCACCGATCCAATCTCCATCGGTTCACCACTGTTAGTACACACATTCTCATAACCAGAAACTGACATAGCAGAGGATTTGCTCTCATTAACCCTTGCACGCAGTCTCCTATCCACCAGTATAGCTAATTGCATAGCCTGTTGCAAATCTTCAGGTGTAGGATAAGCAATTAGCAGGTCTTTAACCCTTTCATTGAGCCCAGCAAGAAATAGACTTTTCAGAGCAGAATCGTTCCACCCTGTTTGAGTAGACCATCGACGGAAATGAGTACAATATTTTTCCACATTACCTGATCCCTGTCTCAAACGTCTTAACTCAGTCTCAGCTGATGCGACACGGTCAGGATCATCATATAATAGCCCCAAAGCAGAAAAAAAACTATCCACTGATCTGAAGCATGTATCACTAGGTTGCAAAGAAAAGGCCCACTCCTGAGGCTCTTTGCGCAAAAGTGACATTATGAACCCTATGCGCTGGGATTCATCCCCAGAGGACTTGGGTCTCAAACGAAAATACAATAAGCAAGCATTTTTAAATGAAAAAAATTCTCGGTGTTCACCAAAAAATAAATCCGGCAAACATACCTTAGGCTCCAAGAAATGTGCTCCAGGACAGTAACTCACGTGCTGACGGAGCTCGGCCACCTCCAGAGAGAGTCCCTGCAGGCGATGAGCCAAATCCTGAACCGACACCATGATGGAACAGAAAAATCTTTCCTTAGAGAATTTGCAGGCTGGACTTACTGTTATGTTCTGCTACCAGAGCTAAGGAAAGAGAGGAGATCTGTCCCTACGATAGAACTCAGCTTTATCCCTACGATGTAACAGGGGACCTGATCCTGCGATCAGACCTGCTAAAGTCCTAAGCTAGTCTGTACGGAGACCTATAGATGTGGGGCAGGAATCCCTACAAGTACTAAGGACTGGGAGGAAAATGGGACACCTCCTAACAGAAATAGTAGCAGACAGACAAACAAACAAAATATATAGAACACTGAGGTCCGTAGACCAAGCAAACTAACAGAGTTAGATACAGAGCACAGGCTAGCTAGAAAGTAGTTATACAATGAAGTCCAGCAAAGCCAGAAGGGCGGAGCAGGATTAAATAGGCCAACAAGGTCATGTGACCAGCAAAGGAAAAAACCTAAGAGCAAGGTTCTAACAGCAGGAGGCCGCACGTAGCAATCTATACACAGCAGGAGGCTGCATGTAGCCATCTATACACAGCAGGAGGCCACACGTAGCCATATATACACAGCGGGAGGCTGCACGGCGACATCTATACACAGCGTGAGGCCACATGTAGCCATCTATACACAGCGGGAGGCCGCATGTAGCCATTTATACACAGCAGGAGGCCACACGTAGCCATCTATACACAGCAGGAGGCTGGACGGCGCTATCTATACACAGCGGGAGGCTGCACGTAGCCATCTATATACAGCGGGAGGCTGCACGTAGCCAACTATACACAGCAGAAGGCCGCACGTAGCCATCTATATACAGCGGGAGGCCGCATGTAGCCATCTATACACAGCGGGAGGCCGCACGTAGCCATCTATACACAGCGGGAGGCTGCATGTAGCCATATATACACAGCGGGAGGCCGCACGTAGCCATCTATACACAGCAGGAGGCCACACGTAGCAATCTATACACAGCAGGAGGCTGCATGGCGCTATCTAAACACAGCGGGAGGTCGCTCGTAGCCACCTATACACAGCAGGAAGCCACACTTAGCCATTTATACACAGCGGGAGGCCGCATGTAGCCATCTATACACAGCAGGAGTCCGCACGTAGCCATCTATACACAGCATGAGGTTGCACGCGCTATCTATACACAGAGGGAGGCCGCACGTAGCCATCTATATACAGCGGGAGGCCGCACGTAGCCATCTATTCACAGCGGGAGGCTGCACGGCGCCATCTACACACAGCAGGAGGCCACATATAGCCATCTATACACAGCAGAAGGCCGCACGTAGCCATCTATACACAGCGGGAGGCTGCACGGCGCCATCTACACACAGCAGGAGGCCACATATAGCCATCTATACACAGCTTGAGGCCGCACGTAGCCATCTACAGTGCTAGCTAAAAATATTGGCACCCATTCAATTCTGTCAGATAATACTCAGTTTTTTCCTGAAAATGATTGCAATCACAAATTCTTTGCTATTATTATCTTCATTTAATTTGTCTTCAATGGAAAAACACAAAAGAGAATGAAGCAAAAATCAAATCATTGATCATTTCACACAAAACTCCAAAAAAGGGCCGGACAAAAGTATTGGCACCCTCAGCCTAATACTTGGTTGCACAACCTTTAGTCAAAAGAACTGCGATTAACTGCTTCCGGTAACTATCAATGAGTTTCTTACAATGCTCTACTGGAATTATAGACCATTCTTCTTTGGCAAACTGCTCCAGGTCCCTGATATTTGATGGGTGCCTTCTCCAAACTGCCATTTTGAGATCTCTCCACAGGTGATCTATGGGACTCAGGTCTGGACTCATTGCTGGCCACCTTAGAAGTCTCCAGTGCTTTCTCTCAAACCATTTTATAGTGCTTTTGGAAGTGTGTTTTGGGTCATTGTCCTGCTGGAAGACCCATGACCTCTGAGGGAGACCCAGCTTTCTCACACTGGGCCCTACATTATGCTGCAAAATTTGTTGGTAGTCTTCAGACTTCATAAAGCCATGCACACGGTCAAGCAGTCCAGTGCCAGAGGCAGCAAAGCAACCCCAAAACATCAAGGAACCTCCGCCATGTTTGACTGTAGGGACCGTGTTCTTTTCTTTGAATGCCTCTTTTTTTTTCCTGTACACTCTATGTTGATGCTTTTTCCCAAAAAGCTCTACTTTTGTCTCATCTGACCAGAGAACATTCTTCCAAAATGTTTTAGGCTTTCTCAGGTAAGTTTTGGCAAACTCCAGCCTGGCTTTTTTATGTCTCGGGGTAAAAAGTGGGGTCTTCCTGGTTATCCTACCATACAGTCCCTTTTCATTCAGACGCCGACGGATAGTACGGGTTGACACTGTTGTACCCTCGGACTGCAGGGCAGCTTGAACTTGTTTGGATGTTAGTCGAGGTTCCTTATCCACCATCCGCACAATCTTGCGTTGAAATCTCTCGTCAATTTTTCTTTTCCGTCCACATCTAGGGAGGTTAGCCACAGTGCCATGGGCTTTAAACTTCTTGATGACACTGCGCACGGAAGACACAAGAACATTGTGGTCTTTGGAGATGGACTTGTAGCCTTGAGATTGCTCATGCTTCCTCACAATTTGGTTTCTCAAGTCCTCATACAGTTCTTTGGTCTTCTTTCTTTTCTCCATGCTCAATGTTTTACACACAAAGACACAGGACAGAGGTTGAGTCAACTTTAATTCATGTTAATTGGCTGCAAGGGTGATTTAGTTATTGCCAACACCTGTTAGGTGCCACAGGTAAGTTACAGGTGCTGTTAATTACATGAATTAGAGAAGCATCACATGATTTTTCAAAGGGTGCCAATACTTTTGTCCACCCCCTTTTTTAGGTTTGGTGTGGAATTATATCCAATTTGGCTTTAGGACAATTCTTTTTGTGTTTTTTTCATTGAAGACAAATTGAATGAAGATAATAATACCAAAGAATTTGTGATTGCAATCATTTTCAGGAAGAAACTGAAAATTATCTGAAAGAGTTGCAGGGGTGCCAATACTTTTGGACAGCACTATATATACAGCGGGAGGCCGCACGTAGCCATCTATACACAGCGGGAATCAGCACGGCGCCATCTACACACAGCAGGAGGCCACATGTAGCCATCTATACACAGGAGAAGGCCGCACGTAGCCATCTATACACAGCGGGAGGCCGCACGTAGCCATCTATACACAGCGGGAGGCCGCACGTAGCCATCTATACACAGCAGGAGGCCGCACGTAGCCATCTATATACAGCGGGAGGCCGCACATAGCCATCTATACACAGCAGGAGGCCGCACGTAGCCATCTATATACAGTGGGAGGCCACACATAGCCATCTATACACAGTGGGAGGCCGCACGTAGCCATCTATACACAGCGGGAGGCCGCACATAGCCATCTATACACAGCAGGAGGCCGCACGTAGCCATCTGTATACAGCAGGAGGCCACACATAGCCATCTATACACAGCGGGAGGCCGCACGTAGCCATCTATACACAGCAGGAGGCCGCACACTGCCATCTATACACAGCGGGAGGCCGCATGTAGCCATCTATACACAGCAGGAGGCCGCACAGCGCTATCTTTACACAGCAGGAGGCTGCATGGCGCCCCCCCAGAGACAGCGGCAGACAGGGCTGTGTCTCCTAGCTGTGACGCGGCCGGGCCAGCACAGGGAAGTTAACAGCTGCAGTGCTGGCCCGGCCGAAGATGAAGTAGCGGCCGTGCGCTGCTGCTGGGAGCGGTCCGGTGTCCCTCCCGCCACTGTCTGCCGGTATGTGCCACGTTGCCACACATATAATGAGATTGACCTCATTATACACTGTGTTCCAAATTATTATGCAAATAATATTTTCTCAGATTTTCCCAAATTACCTATATGAATTGCAGTCATTCTAATTTTCCAGTCAAATAACTATTAGAGTACAATTGAAAGGATTTTGTACAAACTGCCTATGATAACAGTATATTTAAAAAAAAATAAAAAACTCAAACTGCACTCAAAATGCATGTTCCAAATTATTATGCACAGCAGAGTTTTCAACCTTTTCATTTTAATAAAGAACAAAAAAATGGTCATTTTTGAAATGATAAGCATTAGCAGGTTATTACAAACTGAAATCAAACAGTTTTCAACTCAAAACTTTATTCTAGGTGATGTTACATTTGCACATAGGACCCCTTGTTTGAAAGGAGCATCTGAACTCTCTCGTCCATTGAATTTATCAGGTTTTGGATGGTTTCTGCTTTAATTGTTTTGCATGAGGACAGAATACCCTCCCAGAGCTGTTGCTTAGATGTGAACTGCCTCCCGCCATCATAGACACTCCTTTTGATGATGCTCTAGAGGTTCTCAATGGGGTTGAGGTCAGGGGAGCATGGGGGCCACACCATAAGTTTGTCCCCTTTTATGCCCATAGCAGCCAGAGATGCAGATGTGTTATGTGCAGCATGAGACGGTGCATTATCATGCATGAAATGATCTTGCTGTGGAATACACGGTTCTTCTTCTTGAACCATGGAAGGAAGTGCTGTTTGAGAAACTCAACATACATTATGGAGTTCATCTTTACCCCTTCAGGGATTCTAAAAGGGCCGACAATCTCTCTCCCCATGATTCCAGCGCAAAACATTACTCCACCTCCTCCTTGTTGGCGCCGTAGCCGTGTTTGCATGGGGTGTCCATCAACCAGCCATCCTCCACTCCATCCATCTGGACCATTGAGATCATTTCATGCATGATAATGCCCCGTCTCATGCTGCACATAACACATCTGCATCTCTGGCTGCTGTGGGCAGAAAAGGGGACAAACTTATGGTGTGGCACCCATGCTCCCCTGACCTCAACCCCATTGAGAACCTCTGGAGCATCATCAAAAGGAGTGTCTATGATCGCGGGAGGCAGTTCACATCTAAGCAACAGCTCTGGGAGGGTATTCTGTCCTCATGCAAAACAATTGAAGCAGAAACCATCCAAAACCTGACAAATTCAATGGACGAGAGAGTTCAGAAGCTCCTTTCGAACAAGGGGTCCTATGTGCAAATGTAACATCACCTAGAATAAAGTTTGGAGTTGAAAACTGTTTGATTTCAGTTTGTAATAACCTGCTAATGCTTATAATTTCAAAAATGACCATTTTTTTGTTCTTTATTAAAATGAAAAGGTTGAAAACTCTGCTGTGCATAATAATTTGGAACATGCATTTTGAGTGCAGTTTGAATTTTTTATTTTTTTAAAAATCTACTGTTATCATAGGCAGTTTGTACAAAAACCTTTCAATTGTTCTCTAATAGTTATTTGACTGGAAAATTACAATGACTGCAATTCATATAGGTAATTTGGGAAAATCTGAGAAAATATTATTTGCATAATAATTTGGAACACAGTGTAATCTGCCTATGGGTCTGATCATACCACAGCTCCTGGGCAGGGGAACATGCAAAAGAGTATACAAACATTACAGCAGGGGATCACATCTAATTCTTTCTTTGAGGTAAAACTTTGCTTAAAAACAGGCAGGGAAATGTTTTACCTCACGGAAAGAATCAGCTGTGATCCCGTGCTGATCAGCTGATGGCACAATGTGCTGAGAATGGTGCTGCGGTTGGTTGAACTCAGATCATTTAACTGGATTGTAGAAATGTTCACTGCATATTTAATTATTGCAATAATGTAGAATTTATTTCGGTGATGCACACAAAATTGGAAGCTGTGCTTCTTGCTTGCAACCTTGCGACTTTTTGATCCATAGAACCTTTTCCAAACTGTCATTGAAGAGAAGCCTTCTGGATTTTGGGTGTGCTTATGTAAGAGAGTGTACAATAGAAGATTAGAAGATTAGATTCCCCAGCAGTGTACACTGTTTGTAATTAGCGACTGCCATCTATTGCTGAAATGGAACCCTGCAGAACCAGAGGAAAGAGGAAATGTTGCATGAAGGACAGGTCCAAAGAGAGCACCAGGTCAGGTGACTTCTGTGATGCAGCTCTCTGATATAAAAGACGGGGTACAAAGGCGGAAATCAGTTTGGAGCCAATAAGTTAGACTAGCAGGACATGTGCTAAGAGAGATGCGGCAGCTGAGTCACCAGTGTGACCCTGCACTGGCATCGTATGCCAGTAAGTGGGACCCAGCAAACGATGGTCAAGACCTGGGAGGCAGACTACGTCTTTCAAGACCTGAGGTTTAGCTCTGCGCCAGTCAAGACCCATAAGCCAGACTATTTCTGTCAAGACCCGAGGCCCAGCCCTTATCCGTCCTGGCCTAATAGATGACTGTCTTAGGCCAAGCACCAAAGACCGAGTGCAGACTCCAATCCAGAAGTGGACGTCCCCTGCAGTGATTGGGAGGCGCAAGTGAGACAGATCATTACTTTCTATGCTGACATATGGTGCAGGGTTCATTCTGGGGCAGTGCACAGACAGGATGGGGACCGGCCAGTGTGAGGAAGGCCCAGAAAGCTTAAATTGACTTTGTTAGAAAAACTTGCCTAGCTGGAAAACCAGGTGACCCCTGTTAGAGCCTGTAACTTGAGTGAAACCACATTAATGACACCTCTATACCTGTGAATGCTACACTCACTGGGAACCAGCTAGTTAGGGAAGAGGAATTCTGCTGTACAAGCTTTTTTGTGTTTCATGTCAACTTTGCTGATATTGTATTCTGACCTATTCTGTTCTCATACGACTTCCTTCTTACTCAAAACTATCCCTCCCTATGTCTGTGATAAGAAGAATAAACTATTAAATTCATTAATTCCACCTTGTCCTTATCTGCATATTGCATCCTAGTAACCCGCTTACAATTATAGGGCACTATACACATAGACATGGCACTGTATAGTGTCCTATAATCACACCCCTAAATCCAGGAGGCTTCTCTTTAGTAATAGCTTGAAAAAGGTTCTATGAATGTAAACGTCACAAAGTCGCAAGCAAGAAGCACCACTGAAATAAATTCTACACTACTGCACTAATTGTGTGTGCAGAGAATATTTCCACAGGACCTTGGGAACCCTCTCCTGCCTCACTAGCACCTCATCAAACTTTGCTAAACATGTAATTGGATTAACGCACTATTTAAGATGGAATAGTGATGACTCTAACCATGCTCCTTTAGGAAGACATACTTTCAAATTACACATAATGGAGAAGATTAGCTTTAATGCCAATTTCTAAGGCTAGATACACACTATTGTAGACTCTCTCTCATAGTGTGTGACAAAAGTGTGATCTGATTGTTTCGGATAAGTAGAAAATGGAGAAAAAAATGTCTCCATCTTTTCCATTTTGTCAGTCTGTGGATATCGAACTGCACTCAGATGTCATCCAAGTGCAGTCCAATGATTTCCACGCACTTATTGACTTGCATGTCTGAGTATGATCCAATTGGATCAAACTTGGGCATGCTGCATTTTTCTGTCAGAGGAAAAAAATCTGACATGTGCATGGCCCCATAAAATAATATTCGTCCGAGAGCAGTCCGATGTTTTCTCAGATCGAACTCGGTCTTCTGAATGAGCCCTAAGCCTGATGCATTCAACAATTTTAATATATTACTAATACTTTTAAATTGGCACTTTGCGCTTCGACTTTATGTGACTGATAATATATGTATTGAAATGGATGCCCATGCAGATGGGGACTTCTCATCTAAACTCTTGATGTCACTTTATCTTAGTTGAGTAAACAGTTACTATGAATGGAGAAGCGCACAAGCTGTCATATCTTGAATTTCCTGTTTTTTGTAATTGTTTATACAGTTTTTAATAATATGTAATTAAAGTGTATACATTTTTTGAATGGCGTTAGTACTCTTGCTGTTCATGTTTTGGAGCAATGGTGTATTTGTGTTACTAAATCATCACATATGGTTATGTGTATAGTCTCTGGAGCGTATAAATGTGATTATGCTTAGACTTCCACTTATATATTTGTTGGTGAAGTTATAGTGGTGCAAGGCTTGCACTTTGCAGAGATACTTTCTATGGATGCTACAAGTCACCAACTTCCATTATATAGGCCTGTCCTGTCTGATAATGCTATGAGAAGTCATAGCTGCTTTTACATGGCAAAAAGGGGTATAGAAATCATAGAAACAGCGCAACTACTACAAGACCTGGGAAGAAAGAGAAGTTTTCCTAAGACGAACCTTTTGCTTATTTTCCTATGATTTTTATAAATTAGCATTTTAATAAAGCATCACATGACCCTGATTTTTTCTTTATAGAGAACCTGGCAGCTATTACATCCTGCCAGATCAACAAGCAGCATATTTCAGCTACCTATGCTTAACTCTGAAACGCTGCCGTGTTTCAGAGAAAAACATAGTTTAAAAGCTACAGGGAGACTAGTCAGACAGGTGGGTCCCCATTGGAATCTCCCCACCCACTCCCCTTGAGTAACCGGTTTCGCACTACAAGTGCATGCAGAGAGATACCTGTCGTTTATGGTCTGATACAGTTCATGCTGTTCGTGGATTGGCCAGCATGTGTCAGCTGTCAGGTTGCCTTTAAATGTAGAGATCACCTTTTACTCTACTGCAAATGTGAATTTGTGTGAATCTACCAACCACAAATAAATATAGCAAATAATAAAAAAATCTATTTGTGCATTTGCAGGTAATGATTATACATATTATATACAGGTGCATCTCACTAAATTAGAATATTATCAAAAAGTTAATTTATTTCAGTTCTTCAATACAAAAAGTGAAACTCATATATTATACAGTATATAGAGTCATAACAAACAGAGTGATCTATTTCAAGTGTTTATTTCTGTTAATGTTGATGATTATGGCTTACAGCCAATGAAAACACAAAAGTCATTATCTCAGTAAATTAGAATACTTTATAACAGCTTGAAAAATGTTTTTAAAATCTGAAATGTTGGCCTACTGAAATGTATGTTCAGTAAATGCACTCAATACTTGGTCGGGGCTCCTTTTGCATCAATTACTGCATCAATGCGCCGTGGCATGGAGACAATCAGCCTGTGGCACTGCTGAGGTGTTATGGAAGCCCAGGTTACTTTGATAGCAGCCTTCAGTTCGTCTGCATTGTTGGGTGTGGTGTCTCTCATTTTCCTTTTGACAAGGTCAGGTGAGTTTGCTGGCCAATCAAGCAAAGTGATACTGTTGTTTTTA
Organism: Phyllobates terribilis; assembly: GCF_046119375.1. Classification (NCBI taxonomy): domain Eukaryota; kingdom Metazoa; phylum Chordata; class Amphibia; order Anura; family Dendrobatidae; genus Phyllobates; species Phyllobates terribilis. The sequence continues at coordinate 899,182,036 of NW_027362762.1, forward strand.
AACCAGGTATTGGTACTTTTGGCAGTGTGGACAGAGGCCAAGTCCTGCTGGAGAATGAAATTTCCATCTCCAAAATGCTTGTCCTCAGAGGGAAGCACGAAGTACTCTAAAATTTCCTGGTAGACGGCTGCGCTGACTTTGTTCTTGATAAAACACAGTGGACCTACACCAGCAGATGACATGGCTCCCCAAACTATCACTGATCGTGGAAACTTCACACTAGACCTCAAGCAGCTTGGATTGTGGCCTCTCCACTCTTCCTCCAGACTCTGGGGCCTTGATTTCCAAATGAAAATTGGAACTCTGAGACCTTGTGGAGTGTGTCAATGACTGCCTTCTGGACATCTGTCAAGTCAGCAGTCTTCGCTATGATTGTGGAGCCTACTGAAACAGACTAAGGGACCTTTTTAAATGCTTAGGAAGCCTTTGCAGGTGTTTTTTGTGAATTATTTTAACTTATTGAGATAATAACTTGTGTGTTTTCATTGTCTGTAAGCCATAATCATCAACATGAACATAAATAAACACTTGAAATAAATCACTGTCTGTAATAATATAGGAGTTTCACTTTTTGTATTGAAGAACTGAAATAAATTAACTTTTTCATGATATTCTAATTTAGTGAGATGCACCTGTATATAGTCAGTATTTATAATATGACAAAACAATATTTGTGTATTTGTGTTTATTATTATAAATGCAATAAAACTATTCACGCTATCCCGATAATGCTTTTAGCCGGTAATTACAGTTTTATTGCATATTCTCTTACTAGATGGTAGCAATGCTGGATGTGGAGTTAGATATAAAACTCTCTCTACAGTTTTACACCAGCTTTTTTTCTCTTCAACATAGTGTTTCCATGTTCCACTTTTTTGCTTAAGTGGCAGTTTTATTTAGTTCAGTAAGGAGCACTATGGCCATTAGCAACTCCTAAAATATTGTAAAGCCGGCAGGCTTGGACTGTCCCACAGAAAGCAGGAGAATCCTCCGGTGGGCCCCTCTGCAAGTGTGGGCCACCACCCTCTTATATGAGCAATATTTGGTACAATATACTTGAATCACTATGTACAGACAAAGGCAACATCTTATTCATGTAACAATCTACCCAGTTCATTGTTGTATAAATTTGTGATTGACGATAATGTCACATTTGCATGTAGCTGTAAAGTGTGGCCTTAGAGTTGGTTACCCGTGGGCCCTTGTCACCCCAGTCCGACAGTGAAAGCCGGTGTTCCTTTCCTAGAACCCTGGAACATCATGTTGTTGTACAAGTTGCAGCACAAAGCAAACTTTCTATGCATTGCAAATGAAAAACATCTTTCTTCCTCAGAGATAGAACCAATTAGCGGTTGCTTTAATTTAGAATTTCCCCAGACATCGGATTGCCGACTTGATAGTAAAATGACCATTAGTGTTCAAATGCAAGCAGTTCTAGTTCGCTATTTATACTGTTTGATATTAAAGTGTCCAGCTGAAATATCCACTTTGTCTCAATATGTGACATATTTTTTTATTACATTTTTATTTTTTTGCTGGTGCTTTCCCATTTCTAAAACCCCACTTGGTCATGGGGACCGGATTCACACCAGGTTATGCAAATTGGTATGTTGGTTGGTGGATAAAGGTACTTTTCCCCAGGACTGACTTAATGTGAACCTGGTCATCTGTCATAATTTTATTGACGATTTAATAACACTGACGAACGATTAGGTAACATTTTTATTTCTTATTTAGAAAATAAAACGGTCAGCAATTATCCCAACATGAAACTTTGAAAGATGGTGGACAATATATAAATCAACATATAGGATCAGAAATGTGGTATATACAGTATACAAATGGGAAAGTAACAGTATAGAGGGGTGACGGTGGTCATCAAGACTACGTAAAGCAGTGAGACCCATTGGATATTTTGTTATACACATGTTTATTGATTTTGTGTGTATTAGAACAACACAAAAAAAAAACAGAGGAAGAAAAGGAAAATTAGACATAATTTCACACAAAACCCCCAAAAATTGGCTGGACAAAATTTTTGGCACCCTCAACTTAATATTTGGTTACACACCCCTTGGAATAAATAACTGCAATCAATCGCTTCCTTTAACCATCAACAAGCTTCTTACACCTCTTCCCCTGTACAAAGACAAGATAGTGTAATGACTGCAAATGTTATCCATCATTTGTGCCAAGAGGCAGACATTGAAGAACTGTAATGAACCCAAGGTTTCTAAGTGTGAAGAAACTTGTCAAGGGACCTTTTTTCCCAACAAAAAAATTATTTTCTTCCTTTTAATAAATGTGACCATTTCTTTTTTTTATTGTGCTAAAAATTTACGTCTATTATAGGGGTGTCAAAAATTTCGTTATGGAAATAAGGTGGCTGGACAGGCAATTTTATAAGGGGTTGTACAAAGGAGAGCCTGTAGAAAGGGAAACATTCTTAAGAGGGAGCATCAGAGGGATATTACATATAAGTATTTGTTTTTCAGCTTCTAATCGGAATGGTCTAACAATAAAACAGTCCCACCATGTATGAGAAAAAGAATCATTTCACTTGAGGCAGCACTTTCAAGTTTTGGATGGTGAATGACCATGGATGAAAAGAAATTCTGGCCTTCTCCAATTGCTCTAGATTTTACTATTTTTTTACAACTGTAATTTGTGGCATTTATCTACATTGTCCGTTTACTGTAATGCAAGCAGATGAGTTTCTGTATACAGTTGCATACTAATGTTCTTTACCTAATATTTACATCTAAATTATACAGAGCTGGACTTGGCATAGTTTTTTAGAGCTGCCTTTTGAAGAAAATGGAGTCCTATGTAAAAGCATACATGCCACACTATAATACTACAATCAATTAAGATAGTGCAGAAAATACATGAGTAAAAGACAAGCTGAGCTCTGCAACATCAGAATCTACACATTTCCTCTGCAGACAGTGTTCTAGCTTGAGGCATGTTAAAGTGAAATACACGAGCCGCATAGTAAATCGTAAAATTTCATTGATCGCTGTTTAGCCGAAATTTGATTGTTACTCCAGTTCACTCCCATATGCTGAAATTAAATAGCTATCACCATACAATGATCACAGCTTGCAAGGATTTAAAAAAAAAAAAAGCCCAAACTTCATTTAGGTCCAGCCTGTGAATGTAACAAATATAATTACAGATTCCCCAGAGATCAATGTCTAGGAGCAGATCCATTAAATTCGGGGTCACCACACTGTCACCATGTAGGAGGCAGAACATGAAATCAGGAAAAACAGCAAATCAAAATTCTGGCTTAGAAACCTTTAAAATCCTCTATTTTATATTACATATGTAGGAAACAGGAATATAAAGTGTTTGTTATTAAATGTTTTCATTAAATTATTTAAATTTAATTTGATATTAATTAAGCATAATTCCATTGCTGGTATTAATTAATTAGACTGAAGCTAATGTTGCAGAGACATCTCTGCGGCAAGATATAAAAAATCCTCAATCGAGCTGACTGCCAAGATTAAAGGGCAAAGCAATCACATTTCTAAATCCACGAACAAAGAAGTAATAAGTGACACCCATTGATAAACCAATGAGATTTTATTTTTGTATATAACGATCATGAAGGTTATTTCACGTCCAAGGCCAAGAAAAAGTGTGACCGTATGTAAAGTGGTCTTTACCTCCTTGTCCCACTTTTCCACGGTTCCTTTAAGGCCACGGTCCCACTATCAGTATTTGGTCAGTATTCAATCAGTATTTTTTCTCAGGAGCGGGAGCAAAAACCAGGAGTGGGTGATAAATGCAGAATTGGTGACTTGCTTCTATTATACCTTTTCTCGGATCATTCCTCACCTGGTTTTGTCTCCCACTCCTGAGAAAAAATACTGATCGAATACTGACCAAATACTGATAGTGAGGACATGGCCTAAAACTGACATTGTACATGTAACATTGTTCATTTCTTTTAATTTGTTGAGCAGTACTGCCTCCAACGGCTCCTATTTTGGAATGCCAACTTGTACTCATTAGAATAGTGCCACCCTGCTGACTGCTTCTTTAGCATGAAGTAGATATCTAAATCCTTCTAACCATGATCAACATTTTTGACAACAGGGACAGTATTTCAGTAGTTATCATGATATACAGATGTAGTATTTTTCTTTTTTCACCTATCACACACAATGCATCAATTACATACAAATTATTACAGAAACATTTCTGTATGCCGAAATCTATAACATAAAGAGAATCTATCACCAGTACTACCTTATCTGAGAGCAGCATAATGTAGGCAAAGAGACCCTGAATTTAATTATGTATCACCTAGGTTACTGGGTGCAGCAGTTGTGATTAGGGATGAGCGGACCCGTGGAAGTTCGGGTTCTGGTACCATACCAGAACATTATTCCAAAATTCGGTTCGGGTACCAGAACTCTACCAAAACTTGAACCACAATCCGAACCTCATTTAAAATAATGATGACCCGAACTTTTGAGATGGAAAATTCTCTGTCTCTCTTTCTTCTTCCCATGGAACTCTAAACATTGTAACGGACGTCCGGGGGAAATCTTTATTCAGCATTTAGCACCAGACACTAACTGTCCGGTACAAACCCCAAACTTTTAAGTTCGGGTTCGCTTATCTCTAGTTGTGACGCAATCAGATTTCTTAGATGTAGCACGTAACAGAGCTCAGAAAGCTGACCACAACCACACCACAGCTCTCTATGTACTTAGACTATTGGTAGTGAGCTGCTTATCACTGGAGGGGGCAGAGTTAGACTAGGTCTCATGAGCTGCTGTAGCTTCTTTAGTCCAGGCAATGATAATCACCAGGTGATAAAACCTTCATTGTAAGTAAACAACAGCACACAGCCCGAAAATTGACACATCGTTACAATCTGTGTTTTAATCCCTACCTCATGCTGTCCTCAGATTAAAAAGCAAAAACCTGCTGGCAGATTCCTTTTAACACTTTAAATAGCACAAGCCATTGAACACGTCAACTTAGGTTTCAAGATACCATTTTTTGAGTCAAGTTTGCTTCCTACATCATACTATGTGTATCAGGATAGAAAATGATACTTCTATTATCCATTTGCTTAGAAATGATAATAAATAATCTTTATTTATATATAGCACCAACATATTCTGCAGCGCTTTATATATAACATAAATTATCATCATTGTCCCCATTGGGGCTCACAATCTACATTCCCTATTAGTATGTCTTTGGAGTGTGGAAGGAAGCCGGAGAACCCGGAGGAAACCCACACAAACACGGGGAGAACATACAAACTCCTTGCAGATGACGTCCTTGGTGGAATTTGAACCCAGGACTCAGGGGTGCAAGGCTGCAGTGCTAATAACTGAGCCACCGTGCTGCCCGTAGTGTCACGGATGAGTAAGGAAACCTAAACAGACAAGAAAGGGTTGACCAGTCCTGCCAAAATAACTGGATTTGGGCATCATTTCTCTAAAGTGTATTAGGGCCTTAAGACCTACAGATGTAGCAGTTTCTAACTTGACACACATACAGTTCCACAATGCTGCAAGATATCAAGGTGTAGAAACCTGTAATTTGATACCTAACTTGACATGTTCAACGGCTTGTGCTATATGAAAGCTGTTGCCAAATACTAGAAAATCCCTTCTTAAATTTTACTGGGCCACATATATGCTGATTGCAAAATTATTAGGCATTTTGACCATATCATCATTTTTATGCAGATTTTCCAAATCCTCGTTGTATGAACTTTAATGCTTATTGGATGAAGCAGATCAGGTGATGTTTATTTTGGTAATATGGGAGAGTGAGGCCTAAGGATACAACACCCTTTATCAAGGTGTGCAAAATTATTAGGCAGCTTGTTTTCCTCAATTAAAACAAGCCAAATAAGAGATTTAACTGACTCTGAAAAGTCAAAAATTGTTACAAGTCTTACAGAGGGATTCAGCACTTTTAAAAATGCTAAGCTATTGGGGCACGATCACAGAACAATCCAAAATTGTGTTGCAAATAGTCGACAGGTTCACAAAAAACATGTTGTGAAAAAAAGACGCACAATAACTGCTATAGGTTTGAGAAAAACCCGACCATTACTGAGCAAGACACAGAAGTTAAAACAACAAGACTTGGCCAAGAAATATCTACCCAATATGTAGATTCCAATGCATGCGATGGAGCATTGTTCTGTATAAAAATCATAGTTTTCTTCAAAGATGAGAACTTTTTCCTTTACAATTCCTTGAAGAAAGTGTCTTATAATTACTGGCAGTAGGTTTGGAAGTTGATTTTAATTCCATTTTCAATCTGAAGTGGTCCAACTAGCTCATGATTAGCAATACCAGCCCATAGCAGTACCCCACCTCCACCTTGCTGGTGTCTGAGTGGAGGTTTTTGCCCAGTACTGGGCCACAAGAAAATCTTTCTGGTCCGTCAGGAGGCATTTTTATCACATCAGTCCATAAAACCTTTGAAAAATCTGTCTTCAGATATTTCTTGGGTCAGTCTTGATGTTTCCATTTCTGTGCCTTGTTCAGAGGTGGTTGGGTCTCAGCCTCACTTACCTCAGACATGTCTCTGGGCACTAAACACCTTGTATTTCTAGGCATTCCAGGGAGGTTGCAGTTCTGGAATATGACAGCACTGGAAGATAATGGGTTCCTGTACACTTCACGTTTGATTCTTTTCAAAGTTTCAGTAGTTAATGTGCATCTTTTTTTCTCAATTTATTTTATGCAACTTTGTTGACTATTGGAAACAAAACTTTATTTCAATGACAGTTGAATCTCTTTTTTGGCCCATTTTACCTGAGGAAAAGAAGCTGATAAATAATTCTGGACACCTTCATAAAGAGTGCTGATATTACAAATCACCCGATCTGATACATCCAATAGGCATTTAAGTTTATACAGAGTGGTGTAGGAAAATCTGCATGAAAATTATATGGTCAAAATACTCCATTACCTAATAATTCTGCACACAGTGTACAATAAAATATTAATAATAATAATAATAATAATAATCTTTATTTTTTATATAGCAACAACATATTCCGCAGCGCTTTACATACATTATCAAACATATACTTCTATATTTTAATATACATATATACAGTATATATATATTTTAATATATGTTTATTTCGTGCTTTCATTTTTTATTTAAATCATCCTACCTCCAGATTTGCTTCATATCAAAGTCATCAAAACCTGCCTCAGTCACAGTATTAGTAGTACAATAGGGTGGGGCCTCAGGGAAAGATGATCAGAACACCTAGCTCACCACAATACTGCAAAGTCACCTTAATCTCTTATATTATCTATTTAGTTCAACCTTGCTTTCTGACTGGAGCAATGGTCAGTGAAAGGAATGTGCAGATCAAGCCTCTGGAAATGAGAAACATGCCTTCTTGCCAGTTTGAATAAACTCCGCCAGATTGGGTGGGGATGGGGCAGAACAGGGGCAGTATGGTGTGCATGACCACGCTCCTGTCAAATTGCTCAAAAATACAGTTTTTTTACACCAGAATTTCTACTTCAGTCCCTGACTGGAGTAGTGTTTCTGCCATGGTGCATGGGAGAGCATGCCAATCAGAATAGGTGCCAAATTCATTAAGTGAGTGTGCCACTTAATTAATTCAGCACCTCTTGTACTCCAGCATAAGTGTGTGCTACGCCAGTCTTGATTAACCGGCCCCATAGTTTGAAGAGCTGAGCGGGGTCTAGAAGTAGATAAGACTAGTCTGGCATTGCCCCTTGGCCTGTTTCTCAGTACATCGCTCAAGTTGCTTGACATGGGAAAGAACTGTCAATCACGTGGAGTGGGGCCGGTATCTTCAAACTATATTTTTCATGAAGTTCCAGAGCATTTCAAAGATATACATATCTAGCTTCAATCATGCAGCCAAGAACTGATTTATGTTGCCCGTGAAATGTTAAGCATGAATTGAGCAATAGGTTCCCCTTAATAAAAATAAGCAAACAAAACTTTATTTTGTAAAATCTTCAATAAAGAAGCGGCACATAGTCTGACAGGGTAACGAGTAGGAAGGGGTGAACAAAATATTTTACTTTTCTAAGCACTCTAAAGTGTAATACTATTAATCATAAGTGTCAAGATGTATTTATGTATTGATTGATTTCTTGTTTTTAATTATGTAGCGCTAACAAAATGGGCATTTTCCAAAGTTATTTATACTCTTGTTCCCGACCAAGCATATTTTCAGCTATTTTTGTACCAGAAAGTGTTGTACAATTTTTTTCTGTTCAGAAATTCAAAATGCTTTTGCATCTTTTTTTCATGGTATGTGGTGCCTTATTTTCATACAATTTAAAAAAATGACGATTTCAAGCAACATCGCTCTGAAAATAAAGGAAATGTGTCTGTTTTTCACAATTTTTTTAAACCACAAATAAACGTTAACATTTTTTCACCTTTCCGTAACAATTATTTTTATACAGTACAGACCAAAAGTTTGGACACACCTTCTCATTTAAAGATTTCTCTGTATTTTCTTGACTATGAAAATTGTACATTCACACTGAAGGCATCAAAACTATGAATTAACACATGTGGAATTATATACTTAACAAAAAAGTGTGAAACAACTGAAAATATGTCTTATATTCTAGGTTCTTCAAAGTAGCCACCTTTTGCTTTGATGACTGCTTTGCACACTCTTGGCATTCTCTTGATGAGCTTCAAGAGGTAGTCACTGGAATGGTCTTCCAACAATCTTGAAGGAGTTCCCAGAGATGCTTAGCACTTGTTGGCCCTTTTGCATTCACTCTGCGGTCCAGCTCACCCCAAACCATCTCGATTGGGTTCAGGTCTGGTGACTGTGGAGGCCAGGTAATCTTGCATAGCACCCCATCACTCTCCTTCTTGGTCAAATAGCCCTTACACAGCCCGGAGGTGTGTTTGGGGTTATTGTCCTCTTGAAAAATAAATGATGGTCCAACTAAACGCAAACCGGAAGGAATAGCATGCCGCTGCAAGATGCTGTGGTGGCCATGCTGGTTCAGTATGCCTTCAATTTTGAATAAATCCCCAACAGTGTCACCAGCAAAGCAACCCCACACCATCACACCTCCTCCTCCATGCTTCACGGTGGAAGCCAGGCATGTAGAGTACATCTGTTCACCTTTCTGCGTCGCACAAAGACACGGTGGTTGGAACCAAAGATCTCATATTTGGACTCATCAGACTAAAGCACAGATTTCCACTGGTCTAATATCCATTCCTTGTGTTCTTTAGCCCAAACAAGTCTCTTCTGCTTGTTGCCTGTCCTTAGCAGGGGTTTCCTAGCAGCTATTTTACCATGAAGGCCTGCTGCACAAAGTCTCCTCTTAACAGTTGTTGAAGAGATGTGTCTGCTGCTAGAACTCTGTGTGGCATTGACCTGGTCTCTAATGTGAGCTGCTGTTAACCTGCGATTTCTGAGGCTGGTGACTCAGATAAACTTATCCTCAGAAGCAGAGGTGACTCTTGGTCTTCCTTTCCTGAGGCGGTCCTCATGTGAGCCAGTTTCTTTGTAGCGCTTGATGGTTTTTGCAACTGTACTTGGGGACACTTTCAAAGTTTTGCCAATTTTTCGGACTGACTGACCATCATTTCTTAAAGTAATGATGGCCACTCGTTTTTCTTTACTTAGCTGCTTTTTTCTTGCCATAATACAAATTCTAACAGTCTATTCAGTAGGACTATCAGCTGTGTATCCACGAGACTTCTGCACAACACAACTGATGGTCCCAACCCAATTTATAAGGCAAGAAATCCCTGTTATTAGACCTGACAGGGCACACCTGTGAAGTGAAAAACATTTCCGGTGACTAACACTTGAAGCTCATCAAGAGAATGCCAAGAGTGTGCAAAGCAGTCATCAAAGCAAAATGTGGCTACTTTGAAGAACCTAGAATATAAGACATATTTTCAGTTGTTTCACACTTTTTTGTTAAGTATATAATTCCACATGTGTTAATTCATAGTTTTGATGCCTTCAGTGTGAATGTACAATTTTCATAGTCATGAAAAAACAGAAAAATCTTTAAATGAGAAGGTGTGTCCAAACTTTTGGTCTGTACTGTTTATCGAACATGTTTTTTGGGAGAGCTAGTATAAGCAATATGGATTGGCAGTGGCTTTTTTTCATTTATTTCTTTTTTCCTGCATTTATTTTATTTATTTATATTTTGTTTATTTCACATATTGTGCCCTCCATAAGTTTAAAAAAAACCTTTGTGTGGCATTTTAATATTTAAATACTTTTTTATTTGATTTCCCCTGTAACTGTGACTGGTACATTAGCTCCAGTTATAGTGGAATTGAGCCCCCTGCCTATATACATTAGCAGAGCTGTCATGGTCTCTGCTATTACTAGGTCCAGAGATGGAAGCACTATTAGTGTTTACTATTACAGTATGCACCGAACTTGTTTAGCAGCGCAGTATATACAGCAATTAGGAAGGTAAAAATGGTAATAAACCATCTCTATCTGCTTTCTGCACGATCGCTGAGTAGAATGTGGACTGCCTGTATAATTTATGGGAGGTTCGATAGTGGTTAACCAAATTAAAATGGAAGTTATTACGGCAGACTGAATAAAGCCTTGGATAACGACTTATAGAGCAAGTCTTTTTTGTAGTCTGTCCTCAAAAGTGACACCTAAAAAACAAATCCGGTTAAATTCCCTTTCTGCATTAGCATTTTTACTCAACAGCTCATCAATAATCATAGGTGAAGTATCTTCATGGGTAAATTGAATTTTTAATCCTTACTCCATTTTCTGGTACTATGGGAACTAAAACAGTTATTTTAGCAAAATCTAAGGCAATGTTGTAAGTACTGCTGATGGTAATGAGTAGACTAATAATTTCTGAAGGGATTTATTTTTACTAAGTATACTATACACTCAATCTATGTATACAATTCTTTGAATGCTAACCAGCACAACCTGACCCTTGTATGTGATCCAAAAATCACATAATAGGAAAAATGTCCAATTTTTCAATCATGTTATTGATTAAACTGAGAAATTACTGCAGGTTGCATTACAGCCTGGATCAAGCTGGAAGTCTGACAACCAACTCGTCCAATAATAAACTTTTTCATTAAAGTTGTTTCTTAGATAAAGTTACAAACTTTATCTCAGAAAGATAAAAGATAAAGTTACAAACTTGAAACAAATAGATGTTACATAAAAATAGTGTCTGTTTCTACTAATGAAGCTTATGAGAAAAACTTTTCAGACTGGGGACAGCCCTTTAACATATACAGCTAAGGGAATTAAAAAGACTCCACATATTCAGATTGCATGCAGCCTTTTTGATTGTCCTACGCCTAGTGTTCATTTGCAGCAGTCTAATGAAGATAGTAATGATTTTTTTTGCAAGCTATATACAATTTAAACTATTTGCACTCTACATATTTAGTATCCCAGGCAGTACAGATGGAATGGGTGCAATACTGGACTCAAACCATATGGTACTTTTAGTAGGAATAATTTTGAGTAACCCCTTCTAACTTCCTGTTAACTATATGCCTCTAGAGTTATGGCCAGATCAGGGGCACATAACAGGTTAAAAACAGTTTAGGGATCAGTTGCAATTTTATTACAATTTCCTATGGTTTATATCTTTGGCTACAAAGAGATAATTGTTAACAGACATAATAATATTTTCGCTTCAAGGCCAAATGAAATTGGTCTATATTCTGTCGAAATGTACTTGAGACTTAACTATATGTCTATCGCATGCTATGAATAACCTTGAATAAGTCACTCAATGCTCAAGGCTTTATCATTGTTAGCGCTTATTCACACGTCCGTATTTGGTCAATATTTTGCGTTCGCTTTTGTATGCCAAAACCAGAAGTGGAACCTCCAGAAAAACTATAATTGAAAGATTGACATCTGTTTGTGTTTTGGAGACACTCCTGGTATTGTCAGTCAAATAGAGATGCAAAAATACTAATGTGTGAAAAAAGTCTTCTAGAATGGCAATCGGAATGGGATTTTACATGGTTGTCCACTGATCACCATTAAGAAGATAAATAGATCCAATAAGAAATTTGATTTGTTATTCTATAATTATGGCTACAATATAAGGCTGGCCTGGAATCATCCACCATTGAACAAAAAAGATGTCTCGGGTCATAACTAAATATACATATTCAGATTTTTAATTATTTTCATCTCTAAGGTATCTATTACAAGTATTGTGTGTTAATTCCTCTGTCACTGCTCTGGTGGTCGCTGGCTGAGCCACCATCATAATCCTTGGTTTCATTCTTCCTGCTGAACGGCATGTGTTTTGTGAATATTATAGTCCTGATGTCCCCCCCACCCCGCCTCCCTAACTAGATTATTTCCCCAGCTGTGCCTGTCACTAGAGCTGCTCAAGTAATTGACATAGCATAGTAGAGAACAGTCAATGTCTAATTGAGATACTGCTGACACCAGCACATGCAACGTAATTGGCCTCTAAACTCACCGTGTATGGATGCCCTGGGATTGGTTTTGCATGTCTGATGCCCAATTTGAAAACAAGTTTATACTTTAGTTTTCTTAATTGCAAAATCCCTGAATAATGTAATATCTTATTGTTCATAGGAATCTAAGCCAGGGAGATTTTCTATCCGGTGTGAATGTGAAATTAGCAGAACACACAGATCAGCATATTTTATACATCTCAAGTAATATATGGCGGAGTTTCAATCCTCACTATTCATTTTCATTAAGTGGTTCTGAGAAATATGAACTGCTTTAGTAAAATTAAAATATTGATAAAACCATTTTTTATTTCTGGAAGTGATTAAATCAATATATTATTACATAACCTGGCTATGGTATTGCTGCCCAGTAATGCTGGCATTGTGATGTAAGGGACTGAAATGAGCTTATCAAGCAGTTTAATGATCTCTACCCTACGTCATTGGAAATGCTCATTATGTGAAATGTGCTCTCAATTAGAATAATGCTAAGATCTATTGTGCAATATGAAGAGATCTTAACGGGAACCTGTCACTTTGTACATGCTGTCATATTTGTAGGCAGGATTTTATATGGTAAAAGAAAGTGAGCAGTTGGATACATATATATATATATATATATATATATATATATATATATATATATATATATATACATATATATACAGTACAGACCAAAAGTTTGGACACACCTTCTCATTAAAAGATTTTTCTGTATTTTCATGACTATGAAAATTGTACATTCACACTGAAGGCATCAAACTATGAGTTAACTCATGTGGAATTATATACTTAACAAAAAGTGTGAAACAACTGAAAATATATCTTATATTCTAGGTTCTTCAAAGTAGCCACCTTTTGCTTTGATGTCTGCTTTGCACATTCTTGGCATTCTCTTGATGAGCTTCAAGAGGTAGTCACCGGAAATGGTCTTCAAACAATCTTGAAGGAGTTCCCAGAGATGCTTAGCACTTGTTGGCCCTTTTGCCTTCACTCTGCGGTCCAGCTCACCCCAAACCATCTCGATTGGGTTCAGGTCTGGTGACTGTGGAGGTCAGGTCATCTGGCGTAGCTGTTATGATCTGCTACAAGCACTAAGGAAAGAAAGGTGATCTGTCCCTACAATAGAACTAAGCTAGATCCCTACGATGTAACGGGATAGTCTGTACGAAGACCTATAGATGCAAGGGAGGGATCCCTACAAGAACTAGGGACTGGGATAAAGTTGGACACCTCCTAGCAGAAATTGTAGCAGTAAAAGACAAACATACAGCATAGAACATAAAGGTCCGAAGACCTAGCTAAACTGACTGAGAAAGGTAACTAAGCACCAGGCTAGCTTAAGAGTAGAAATTACAATGAAGTCCAGCAAGGCCAGGACGGCGGAGCAGGATTAAATAGGCAAAAAAGGTCATGTGACCAGCAAGATAGAAAAAACCTAACAGGAGAGTTCCAACAGTACCCCCTCTTCTATGAGGATCCTCCGGATCCCCTAGGCCCAGGCTTATCAGGAAACCTCTTGTGAAACACTCTGACAAGTCTAGAAGCAGAAACATCATCCGCCCTCACCCATGAGTTATCCTTGGGTCCGAAACCCTTCCAAGCGATGAGATACTGCAAACTCCCTCTATACCGTCTAGAATTTAGGATGCAGGAAATTTCGTATTCCCTGTCCTCCACCACCGGAGGAACAGTGGCAGAGGTGTCTCCCTCCGACACATAAGCTCTTTTCAACAGAGAAACATGAAACACCGGATTAATTTTCCAGGAGCTTGGAACCTCCAACCTAACAGCAGATTGGTTAACTACCTGAAGCACCTTAAAGGGCCCTACAAACTTGGGACCCAATTTTTTAGAAGGAATCTTCAACCGTAGATTCTTAGAGGACAACCAAACCATGTCACCAATAGCAAACAAAACCTCTTGCCGTTTCCTATCAAAGTACCTCTTAGATTTTTTGTTAGCCTCCTGAAGATTACCACACACATCTGTCCACACTCTCTCCAAATCACCGGAAAAACTCTCCTCCTCAGGCACAGCCGATACCAATTTGGAGAATGACCCAAAAGACGGATATCTCCCAGAACAACAAAAAAAAGGCGAACAACCAGCAGAAGAGGATGTATGGTTGTTAAGAGCAAACTCAGCAAGTGGCAGAAACTCAGACCACCCCTCCTGATTGTCTGCCACAAAACAACGCAAGAACTGCTCAACATCCTGATTCTTCCTTTCTGTCTGGCCATTAGACTCAGGATGATATCCGGATGAAAACGACAAATGAACTCCCAACCTGTCACAAAAATCACGCCAAAAACGAGCCACGAACTGAGGTCCCCTATCCGAAACAATGTCAGTAGGAACACCATGTAGTCTGACAATTTCCTTGACAAAGGCCTTAGTGAGTGTCTTAGCGCAGGGCAGTTTGATGAATGGAACCAAGTGACACATCTTGCTAAAGCGGTCCACGACCACCCAGATGACTGTGAAACCCTCAGAGGGGGGAAGGTCAGAAATAAAGTCCATAGCCAGATGTGTCCAAGGTGCACTAGGAACCTCCAGAGGGCAAAGCAACCCCGCTGCAGGAGTATGTGAAGACTTAGATCTAGCACACACCGTATATAGACGCACCCACTTAATGACTTCCTTCTTCCATCCAGGCCACCAAAAACTGCGACCCACAAGTCTCTTGGTCTCAGAAATTCCTGGATGACCTGCCAACCGAGACTCATGACACTCAACAAACAAATCTCTCCTAAAGGTCCTAGGCACAAACAACCTCCCATGGGGAGTGTTAGATGGGGCATTCTCCTGTGCTTTAAGAATCTCAAATTCCAAAACGGAGTCCAATGCAGCAATCACAACACCTTCTTGTAAAATGCTCCCCTCCTCCTCAGCACCGACCATGGGAGAAAAGCTGCGAGACAAAGCATCAGCTTTAACATTCTTGGTACCCGGGATGTAAGTAACGGAAAAATTAAACCGCGAGAAAAAAAGTGCCCACCTAGCCTGACGGGCATTCAAGCGCTTGGCAGCATCAAGATAGATCAGATTTTTATGATCAGTGAAAACCTGAATGGGAAATTCAGCACTTTCCAAGAGATAATGCCAGTGTTCAAATGCGAGTTTAATAGCCAGCAATTCCCGATTACCAATATCGTAATTAAGTTCAGTCTCAGAAAAAATTTAAAAAAAAAAGCACAGGGATGTACTCCATCCTTGTTTTTCTGAGACAACACCGCACCGACCCCCACCGAAGAAGCATCAACCTCAACCAAAACGGCTTAGTCACATCAGGCTGCATAAGGATGGGAGCAGAGCTGAACCTCTCCTTTAGAAACACAAAAGCTTCAATGGCCTCAGTAGTCCACTGAACCGCATTAGCACCGTTCCTGGTGAGATCGGTCAGTGGTTTGACAATAATAGAAACATTTTTAATGAATTTTCTGTAATAATTGGCGAAACCCAAAAACCTCTGTATCGATTTCAAACCAATAGGCCTAGGCCATTCCTGCACAGCTTGAACTTTCACCAGGTCCATCTCAAAGCCCTCGCTGGAGATAATGTAGCCCAAAAAGCTAATTCTCTGTACAGCGAACTCACATTTCTCCAGCTTAGCAAAAAACAAATTGTCAATTAATAACTGTAATACCTCACGTACGCTCCACCAATGAGACTCCAGATCCGGTGAATAAATCAAAATGTCATCCAAATACACAACCACATTTTTGCCGATCAAAGGAGTAAGACCAAAAGGCATAACCAGATTCTCAAAATGACCCACAGGAGTGTTAAAAGCAGTCTTCCATTCATCACCCTCCTTCATGCGCAACAAATTGTATGCCCCCCGGAGATCAATTTTAGAGAACCACTTGGCCCCCACTAACTGGTTAAATAAATCAGGAATCAATGGCAGTGGGTAAGGATTGCGTACAGTAATTTTATTAATCTCACGAAAATCCAGACAAGGACGTAAACCGCCGTCCTTTTTTTTAACAAAAAAAAAATCCAACAGCCACAGGAGACTTGGAAGGCCTAATGTGACCGGCGGCCAAGCTTGTCTGTATGTATTCCTCCAAAGCCTTTCTCTCAGGAATAGTAAGATTAAATAAACAACTTTTAGGAAGAGTCGCTCCAGGGACAAATTCATTCAATGGTACAATCATAGTCTCTATGGGGAGGCAAAATTTGTGACTCCTCCTCAGAAAAAACTCTCCAAAAATCCTGAATAGGTACAGGTAATTCCCCTTTTTCCACCGCATCAATACGTCCGTTACAACACTTGTCATAACACTTAGGGCTCCAGGACTTAATTTCATTGGTAGACCAATCCAGTACAGGATTGTGCAATTTTAACCAGGGTAGCCCCAAAACTACTGGAGAAGGCAAATTATTTAATACTGCCAAATCCAAATTTTCTTGGTGAATACCATTAATAGTGAGGGGAAATTCACAGACCTTGTGAGTAACACTCTTCAAGGGGGAGCCATCGACAGAAACCACAGCAATAGGGGATGACAAAGGTTTGGGTTTTAATTTAAGTTTTTCCAAGAATCCCCCACCAATCACATTCAGAGTAGAACCACAATCCACAAATACCCGAAATTCAATTAATTCTTCCTGAGCAGCAGTAGTAGCAGAAAGAAATACCCCCTTAGTATTTAAACAGGCTATACGGGAGTAACTGACCTTTTTTTTTTCTTTGTTTATACGAAGCACACAGTTCTTAATAAAATGGTCAGATTTCCTGCAATAAAAGCACAAACCTTCAGAAGACCTGCGGTCTTTTCCTGAGAGCGGGGTGCCATCGCCCCAATCTCCATCGGCTCTCCAATGTCAGTACAGACCCTCTCAAGTCTCGGAGCTGACATGGCAGAGTATTTACTCCCATTAACCCTTGCACGCAGTCTCCTGTCCACCCGTATAGCTAATTGCATTGCCTCCTGCAAGTTTCCAGGTGTGGGATAAGCAATCAGCAAATCCTTAACCCTTTCACCTAGCCCCGCAAGAAACAAACTTTTCAAAGCTGAATCGTTCCACCCCACCTGGGCAGACCACCGACGGAAGTGAGAACAATATTTTTCCACATTACCTGATCCCTGCCTCAAACGTCTCAATTTAGTCTCAGCTGATGCGACACGATCAGGATCATCATACAACAAACCCAAAGCAGAAAAAAAACTATCCACTGATCTAAAGCATGGATCACTAGGTTGGAGAGAAAAGGCCCACACACCTTTGGACACACCTTTAAATGAGAAGGTGTGTCCAAACTTTTGGTCTGTACTGTATATATATATATATATATATATATATATATATATATATATATATATATATATATATATATATAAAATTTATTATTATAGTGCCATTTATTCCATGGCGCTTTACATGTGAATATATATATGATATTTTTTACATATAGACATATACTGTACAGACCAAAAGTTTGGACACCTTCTCATTTAAAGATTTTTCTGTATTTTCATGACTATGAAAATTGTACATTCACACTGAAGGCATCAAAACTATGAATTAACACATGTGGAATTATATACTTAACAAACATTGTGAAAGAACTGAAAGTATGTCTTATATTCTTGGTTCTTCAGAGTAGCCACCTTTTGCTTTGATGCCAAGAAAAAAGCAGCTAAGTAAAGAAAAACGAGTGGCCATCATCACTTTAACAAATGAATGTCAGTCAGTCCAAAAAATTGGGAAAACTTTGAAAGTGTCCCCAAGTGCAGTTGCAAAAACCATCAAGCGCTACAAATAAACTGGCTTACATGAGGACAACCCCAGAAAAGGAAGACCAAGAGTCACCTCTGCTTCTGAGGATAAGTTTATCCGAGTCACCAGCCTCAGAAATCGCAGGTTAACAGCAGCACAGATGAGAGACCAGGTCAATGCCACACAGAGTTCTAGCAGCAGACACATCTCTACAACAACTGTTAAGAGGAGACTTTGTGAAGCAGGCCTTCATTGTAAAATAGCTGCTAGGAAACCACTGCTAAGGACAGGCAACAAGCTGAAGAGACTTGTTTGGGCTAAAGAACACAAGGAATGGACATTAGTCCAGTGGAAATCTGTGCTTTGGTATGATGAGTCCAAATTTGAGATCTTTGGTTCCAACCATCGTGTCTTTGTGCGATGCAGAAAAGGTGAACGGATGGACTCTACATGCCTGGTTCCCATCGTGAAGCATGGAGGAGGAGGTGTGATGGTGTGGGGGTGCTTTGCTGGTGACACTGTTGGGGATTTATTCAAGATTGAAGGCATACTGAACCAGTATTGCTACCACAGCATCTTGCAGCGGCATGCTATTCCATCCGGTTTGCGTTTAGTTCTACCGTCATTTATTTTTCAACAGGACAATGACCCCAAACACACCTCCAGGCTGTGTAAGGGCTATTTGACCAAGAAGGAGAGTTATGGGGTGGTACGCCAGATGACCTGGCCTCCACAGTCACCAGACCTGAACCCAATCGAGATGGTTTGGGGTGAGCTGGACCGCAGAGTGAAGGCAAAAGGGCCAACAAGTGCTAAGCATCTCTGGGAACTCCTTCAAGATTGTTGGAAGACCATTTTCGGTGACTACCTCTTGAAGCTCATCAAGAGAATGCCAAGAGTGTGCAAAGCAGTCATGAAAGCAAAATGTGGCTACTTTGAAGAACCTAGAATATAAGACATAATTTCAGTTGTTTCACACTTTTTTGTTAAGTATATAATTCCACATGTGTTAGTTGATAGTTTTGATGCCTTCAGTGTGAATGTACAATTTTCATAGTCAAGAAAATACAGAAAAATCTTTAAATGAGAAGGTGTGTCCAAACTTTTGGTCTGTACTATATATATATATATATATATATATATATATATATATATATATATACATATATTTCTATATATATGATATATTTTACAGGCAGACCTCTATATAAATATATATATATATATATATATATATATATATAAATATATATATATATTTATATATATATATATAATATATATATTTTATATATATAAAATATATATTTTATTTATTCAGTATATATTGTATTTATTGTCCAGTGAGTGGTCCTACTTAGTGACTGTAAGTTTGCCCTTTATGGACATTCATAAGAGAGAGGTTGTCAATCACTTAGTAGGACCACCCACTGAATTTTTAACCTCAAAATGAGTAGAGATTTAGAGTAAATGAATAAAATGCAAGCTATTTCTTCCCCAAAAATATTTTATACCAATTTAGGGCTCAGTAACATGGTTCAAGCAGGTCAGGTCCCATGTTCAATGTGGCAGGTTCTTTTTAAATGAATGATGTGGATGGAATAAGTGTGTTATAGATGGAAAATTTATAGAAGTATGGAATATCTTTATAATGGTAGCAGCTAATTTGAGCAGCTAGTACCCACAAATTGTACATTAGACAGGAGGCCTGCTAACAAATCTTAAACAGAGAAATAGTAAATATATTCTTTCTTTCTACCCCTGAAGTCCCCTCACACCTCCCTTATCAACCCTTTGTCACAAGAAGAGTGCTGAGAGCTCTGTCTGTATGCAGTTAACACATGCTTGAGAAGTGCCCTGTAAACAAATACCAGCCAAGACATAATACGACCTAATTAAAAATTCCCTGATAGAGGTAAGGGATGATTAGACGCAGGCTTGCGATAATTTACGTGTAACTGTTGAAGCTTGCTTCCCAAGCTTCAAAGGGAAATCTATTGTCAGGCCGGCACCAATACAGATTATGGAATATTGTAAGTTCCATAATTCCGATAATAATGGGACCTATATTTTTAGTGGCAGGGATAGCCAAGGAGCGATATGCTTATTTTTCCATAACTGTAAACCCCTCCGTGGAGCTGTAGCGCAAAAGCACCGGAATAGCGGGCCACACATATGCCATGCGTGGTCTCTAAATGAAGGTAAAATCATAATGGAAAAAATGGCGTCGTTTGCAAGCTTCTGCGATCAACAAGCGATAAGTTATCCCAGAAGTTAGAGTTTTTAATAAAGACATGAAGGGTGGAGCCAAGCCCCTGTGATATCAGCACAGGGGGTGTGTGGGCAGATTTCCCCTTAGACATAAAAGAGACCACGGAGGATAGAGGAGCACTCATTGCAGGGAGCATATGTATAGTAAGTAAGGGGTCACGTTCCGCTGAACGGTCACAGGAGAGCTCCCCTCCAACTATATTGAGACGTCTCTGCGAACGTATAGTAAGTTTCTTCTTTAAACCTGTTTTATTTTGTGTAACTGTATATTCTGGATTGTAATGTGTCCTTTGTAAAATCTCATATATTTTTCTTAAACACTGCCTTCCTTTTGGATTAAATATAAAATGTAATAGTTCTGTTTCTTTTGCTCTGTAATCGCTCCATCCCCCGAACAAAGTCATATATGCTACCGGAAAGCAGGCGTCCGACCAGGCCTATATTATATTTCAAATCTGGATGGTGGTGGCAGAAAATAATAATAATTGTGCTATCATGAAGCTGACAGTGACCGTACGGAGGGCATAAACACATATTCCATGCATTGGAATCCCGAGGTGTGACGCCATATGCTCACTGGTCGCTTGCCGATACCTATGTAGAGAGTAGTGTGGACTGTGTGCTCACGGATCCCTGACGAAATCGGTGACATAGTGACGGCACGGTGAGATATTGCGTGCTCTCCCCGGTGTCGTCTCTGTTGAATACATGACAGCCCCCATTTTAGAGCTGTATTTTGCCAATCAAGAGGAAAGAAAAGTCTGCTACTAATTTTCTTCCCACACAACCTTACATTTGGACCAGTTGTTTACTTGTTTGTTAAAGGAGTTGCCCATTACTTTTTTTTCTTGATGGTCTACCCTTCCGCCATAAATATCTGATCTGTGGGAGTGCAACATCTGGTACATCTGCTGATAAGCTGTTACCGACACAGGCTGCAGTTAGAAATTTTCGGATGATGTAAGAGCACTGTAGCTCCATCATTTCTAATGTGGCTATTGCTGGGTTTTGCAGTTCTACCCCTTACTCAAATGAGAATGTCTGCTTACCAAATAGAAAAGGGGATGGGGCAAACAAGAGCTTATATTTGTTTTAAAGCATGTACTTACTTTGATATTAGTGGGTGTTCGTTGTCAACTAAAATGAGCAGAAGATACAAAAACATTTAAATGAATAACTATTACGGCAGATATATTATTAAGGAACAATGACTCTCCTTTATTTTACTATTTTTTTCCCTGTCTCTTTACTTTCATTTGTAAAGACAGTGAAACATGGACAGCATTATTATAACTACTGAACACCACCACTATATTGGCTTTTTCTTCATCATTTTTGGTCATTTATTTTCACTTAAAAACTATAATTATACTACAATGGTTCTCATACATGCAAATGCATCGTTTTAAACTTTATAAAAATGTCATGAATATATACACTGCTCAAAATAATAAAGGGAACACTTAAACAGCTCAATGTAACTCCAAGTCAATAACATTTCAGTGAAATCTAACTGTCCAGTTATGAAGCAACACTGATTGTGAATCAATTTCTCCTGCTGTTGTGCAAATGGAACAGACAACTAGTAGAAATGATAGGCAATTAGCAAGATACTCCTTATAAAGGAGTGGTTCTGCAGGTGATGACCACAGACCATTTCTCTGTTCTCATCCTTTTTGGCAGTTGTTTTGGTCACTTTTTCATTTTGCCATTGCTCTCACCCCTAGAGGTACAGTAGCATGAGGCGGTGTCTACAGTACAACCAACAGAAATTGCTCAGATAGTGCAGTTCATCCAGGATGGCACATCAGTGCGAGCTGTGGCAAGAAGGGTAGCTGTGTCTGTCACTGTAGTGTCCAGAGCATGGAGCAGAAACCAGGAGACATGGAGGGAGCCATAGGAGGGCAAAAACCCAGCAGCAGGACCATTACCTCCTCCTTTGTGCAAGGAGGAACAGGAGGAGCACTGACAGAGCCCTGCAAAAAGAACACCAGCATGCCAAAAATGTGCATGTGTCTGCACAAACACAGATGGGGGTTGTGCTCACAGCCCAACACCGTGCAGGACGCTTGGCATTTGCCACAGAACACCAGGATTGGCAAAGTCGCCACTGGCGCCCTGTGCTCTTCACAGATGAAAGCAGGTTTACATTGAGCACATGTGACAGACGTGACAGAGCCTGGAGACACCGTGGAGAGCGATCTGCTGCCTGCAACATCCTTCAGCATGACCAGTTTGGCAGTGGGTCAATAATGGTGTGGGGTGGCATTTCTTTGGAGGGCCACACAGCCCTCCATGTGCTCGCCAGAGGTAGCCTGACTGCCATTAGGTACCGAGATAAGATCCTCAGACCCCTTGTGAGACCATATGCTGGTACAGTTGGCCCTGGGTTCCTCTAATGCAGGACAATGCCAGACCTCATGTGGCTGGCGTGTGTCAGCAGTTCCTGCAAGATGAAGGCATTGAAGCTATGGACTGGCCTGCCCTTTCCCCAGATACAGGCACGTGGAGGCCATACACAATACTGAACCTCATTTTGACTTGTTTTAAGGACAATACATCAAAGTTGGATCAGCCTGTAGTGTGTTTTTCCACTGTAATTTTGGGAGTGACTCAAAATCCAGGCCTCCATTGGTTAATAAATTTGATTTCCATTGATGACTTTTGTGTGATTTTGTTGTCAGCACATTCAACTTTGTACAGAACAAAGTATTCAATGAGAATATTTCATTCATTCAGATCTAGGATGTGTTATTTGAGTGTTCCCTTTATTTTTTTGAGCAGTGTATATACAGTGGGGGAAATAAGTATTTGATCCCTTGCTGTTTTTTGTAAGTTTGCCCACTGACAAAAACATGAACAGTCTATAATTTTATGGGTAGGTTAATTTTAACATTGAGAGATAGAATATCCCAAAAAAAATAAAGAAAATCACATTGTATAAATTAGATATTTTTTTTTGCATTTTGCAGAGAGAAAAGTATTTGATCCCTCTGGCAAAAAACACATTATACATGGTGGCAAAACCCTAGTTGGCAAGCACAGCAGTCAGACTTTTTTGTTGTTGATGATGAGTGTTGCGCACTTGTGATGGGCAAGCACTAAAACGCTCGGGCGCTCGTTGCTTGGGTCGAGCACATTGGAATACTTGGGTGCTCGACTCGAGCAACGAGCCCAATGTAAGTCTATGGAAACTCGAGCATTTTTCTTGCGGCTCGACCCGGTGGTCTGCAGAGGGCCTAAAAATTGCCCAAATCGATGGGAACAGTGATCAAATGACATGGGAACAGCATGTGGGAGACCCCTGGAAGCATTTCTGACTCCCAATGTTGTCAGAGGTATTACGCCACTTTTACGGACGCACAATAAAACATACAAAAACGAAACGAAAATTGATTTTCCTGGGAAATATGTTAAGGAACATCCTTTCCAGGGTAATGACTTGTATATAAGGCAAAATAAATAACTAAAAACAAAAATACTCCTAAACACCTTGGGCAATGTTAACACGTAGCATTTTTGATGCGTTTTTGCACTTTTGCATTGCTTTCAACCAAGACAAATGCATTCATTGGGAAATGTCATTTTAACATTTTACAACCTTATCTGGCCATGTGGCATGTGAGATGTGATCAGACACATCCTGTTTCATTTATGAAGAAGGGACTCTGAAAGTCACAAAGCCTATTTTTATAGGGCCATCAGACGGCCTTTACTATTCTTAAAGGGCCAGCAGTCGGCCCTCACTTTTCTTAGAGAGCCATCACCCGGGTATGCTTTGTTGTTCCCATTACTAAAGAGTGGGTCTCCTATACTGTTATTGCGCATGCAGTGAGTGGCAGGGCTGCCCCAAATTTGGACACACCCCAATACCCCTTTGAAAATTTGGACGCACCCCAATACCCCTTTGAAGAGACTTAGAGGAGTGCCTCCTGTAAAAAGATGTTCCCATTATTAGGAATTGGGTCTCCCATTGTGTTTGCCTATGCAGTGAATGCAAGGTTTCCCAAAAATCTGGAGGCACTCCAATGCCCCTTGGAAGAGACGTGGAGATCAGAGGGCCACCTGAAAACAATGTTACCATTATTAGGAATTGGGTCTCCCCTTGTGTTTGCCTATGCAGTGAATGCAAGGGCTGCCAAAAATTGGGAGGCACTCCAATGCCCCTTGGAAGAGATGTAGAGGGTCTCATGAAAAAATGTTCCAATTATTAGGAAGTGGGTCTCCCATAGGGTTGGCCTATGCAGTGAATGCAAGGGCTGCCAAAAATTGGGAGGCACTCTAATGCCCCTTGGAAGAAACATAGAGGGTCTCATGAACAATTGTTCCCATTATTAGGAATTTGGTCTCCCCTAGTGTTGGCCTGTGCAGTGAATGCAAGGGTTGCCAAAAATTGGGAGGCGCTCCAATGCCCCTTGGAAGAGACGTAAAGGGCCTCATGAAAAAATGTTCCCATCATTAGGAAGTGGGTCTCCCATATTGTTGGCCTATGCAGTGAATGCAAGGGCTGCCAAAAATTGGGAGGCACTCCAATGCCCCTTGGAAGAGTGGCAGAGGGCCTCATGAAAAACTGTTCCCATTATCAGGAAGTGGGTCTTCCATAGTTTTGGTATATGCAGTGAATTCAAGGGCTGCCAAAAATTGAGAGGCACTCCAATGCCCCTTGGAAGAGACGTAGAGGGCCTCATGAAAAAATGTTCCCATTATTAGGAAGTGGGTCTCCCATAGTGTTGGCCTATGCAGTTAATGCAAGGGCTGCCAAAAATTGGGAGGCACTACATTGCCCCTTGAATAAGATGTGGAGGAGGGCCTCATAAAAAAATGTTCCTATTAGAAAGGAGCGGGACTCCTATACTTGTAATGCCCATGCACTAAATATATGGGCTGACAAACATTTACCCTTGGGGGTATACATGAACATAATGTATAAAAAAAATTTTTTACAGGCATCATAAACACCCTTTAAAAAAATTATGTGGATGTTGCATCACGGGCCACGGTCACCCTGGTGCTATGGTGGTGGAGGATGATGATGAATAGAAGGAGGAGGACAAGAGCAAATATCCAACATCAGGAAGCGTATACCCATGTGTGGGTGCGAAGAGGTGCAGAGGAATACACCTCCCAAAAAAATACACTGGCTTTGAGTTTATGTTTAGAGATGAGCGGTGTTCGACTCAAACTGTTAGCCAATCTCAAATTCGAGCTGTTTTGGGCGGTGTTCGAGCCGTTCGGCGAACACGAACAATTTGAAAAAAATTCGGCTGTTCGAGGTTATGTTCGATAACTGTTCGTGCACCAAAGTCATAACTGTATTTTTTCTCAGGAATGCTGAAAATTAATGTTAATACGCAGTTTGAGTGTATTGTGAGGCGGGGGGAGGGGCAGGGGATGGATCTCTGCATAAATAATGAAGATCTCCATTTTTTTTTTTTTTCCCGCATTTACTGTGGGGAGGTGCAGTCTGTCAGCCTATCAACAGCGCACACATGGAGCGAACTGCTTTTTTTCACACAAGCAAGGGTATGTGTCATTGGCAGTGTATGTCACATGTTCTTGCCCTATAAGACCCAGCCATTTTCCACGTAGCCACCATTTTCTCACTGCTGTAGCTGCGTGTTAGACGGCACCGCTGTTGTTGTGTGCGCTATACCTTGTTAATTTCAAGCCAATTTTCGCCCAAATCTACAGATAGCTTGGGAGTAGGGAATAGTGGTGATTGCAGTCCTTTTGAGGACTTGGTTACATAATTTCCTATGACTTTTATCAGGCAGGTCTGTGCTCTTAAATAGATAGGTTGGGAGTAAAGACTAATTGTAATTGCAGTCCTTTTGAGGGCTAGTTTACATCAGTTCCTATCACTTTTTGCCAGGCAGGTCTGTGCCAGTGCTGTGCAAGTTTTTTTCAGAGCATTTGGCTAAATCTTGCTAAGCAAATCCCTTTTGGCCCCTTGCATTGTGTGTTAGTCAGTGGAGTAGCCTATCTGTGTTGCAAGCTTCACCACCTGTATATAGAATACAATTTTTTTTACTGCACCTAGCCAAGTAAAACCTTTTGGGCATAGCATCATTCTATTAGTCCATCTATACTAACCTCCACCAGGTTTGAAATTCAAAATAATTTTTATCTGCATCTAGCTCTGAAAAAATATTTGGGTTTGTAGCATTGTGTGGGACTTATTCTATTAGTCCATATATACTAACCTCCACCAGGTTGTAAATTCAAAATAATTTTTATCTGCATCTAGCTCTGAAAAAATATTTGGGCTTGTAGCAGTGTGTGGGACTTGTTCTATTAGTCCATCTATACTAACCTCCACCAGGTTGCAAATTCAAAATAATTTTTATCTGCATCTAGCTCTGAAAAAATATTTGGGCTTGTAGCAGTGTGTGGGACTTGTTCTATTTATCCATCTATACTGACCTCCATCTGGTTGCAAATTCAAAATAATATTTATCTGCTTCTAGCTCTGAAAAATTATTTGGGCTTGTAGCAGTGTGTGGGACTTGTTCTATTAGCCCATCTTGACTAACCTCCGCAAGGTTGCAAATTCAAAATAATTTTTATCTGCATCTAGCTCTGAAAAAATATTTGGGCTTGTAGCAGTGTGTGGGACTTGTTCTATTAGTCAATCTATACTAACCTCCACCAGGTTGCAAATTCAAAATAATTTTTATCTGCATCTAGCTCTGAAAAAATGTTTGGGCTTGTAGCAGTGTGTGGGACTTGTTCTATTAGTCCATCTATACTAACCTCCACCAGGTTGCAAATTCA
Source organism: Phyllobates terribilis (assembly GCF_046119375.1). Taxonomy (NCBI): domain Eukaryota; kingdom Metazoa; phylum Chordata; class Amphibia; order Anura; family Dendrobatidae; genus Phyllobates; species Phyllobates terribilis. The sequence goes on from NW_027362762.1 coordinate 899,209,297, forward strand.
AAAGAATTTTTATCTGCATCTAGCTGTGAAAAAATATTTGGGCTTGTAACAGTGTGTGGGACTTGTTCTATTAGTCCATCTATACTAACCTCCACCACCTGTGTATGTAATAAAATTGTTTTACTGCATCTAACCCAGCCAAAACTTTTGGGCTAATACCACAATTTGGCCACTCAGCTCTGCTCGGTTCCTATCCATTGTTTTTTGTGCAAACAACTCCAGAGTTGTCAATTAGTTAACCACCAACATGAGTGGAAAAAGGCCTGCTGCTGGTGGAAAGGGGAATAGGCGTGTTGGGAAGGGAAAAAAAGGTTGTGTCCATGGGGTAGGTGTTAAAGCAGCAGTAACATCTGCAGAAGGTAGAGCATCTTCCAGCCAATCTAAGATGTCTACTTCTTTTAGCGGACAATGTGATAAGATCCCTTTCTTACGGCCACACCAATCACTACAAATTCCAGATGAGGCACAAAAACAGCAGGTGCTTCAACGGATATCAAGTGCTCCTTTAAGTGGGCTCTTCTCCACCTCAACTTCAACATCACAAATACTCCAGTCCTCAGAGGTGTCACCCCAATCGCACTTGCTTCCTCACAGCTCCCAAGTCTCCAGCTGCCCGTCTGAGTATGGGGTAAAACAGATGGTTGAGTCTGCAGAGCTGTTTACTCATAGTATAACCTGGGAATCAGAGGTCGGCTCCAGAGCTTCTGTGAATCCAGACGAGAAAATTATCTGCACTGATGCACAGAATCTTTATGAGACGAATCCAGGAACAGACGCAGAAGGTTGTGACCATAATGTAGACCCTCGTTCCCAAACTGTAACTACTGTTGGTGGAGACAATGAGGAAGACGATGATGAGACTCAAATACCTGATTGGAGCGACAACTTTAGTTTTTTGTCAGGGCAGGAACAGGTTGGCTCTGAGGACGACGGGTGTGATAACACACAGGGTGATGATGACGAGGTTGGAGATCCCACTTACTGTCAACCCACAGTCAGCCAGTCGATGAGGTCAGCAGAAGAGGTGGAGGAGGATGCTAGTGACGACGAGGTCAGGTTGCGCCTTCCTGGACAGAGACGTAGTACTGGAAGCACGTCAACAACTGCATCCTCAAACACAACTCTGCCTCTGACCACAAGTCGTGGTGGCTCTTCAGGTCGCATGGGTGCTAAGCCTTGCATAGCCTGGGCATTTTTTCAGATCGATAAGGATAACCCAACTCGTGTTATCTGTAACATTTGTCAGCAAAAGCTAAGTAGAGGCCAAAAAATCCATAGTTTGAGTACTTCATGCATGAACCGGCACATCGATATGAAGCATAAGTTGCAGTGGGAAGCTCACTGTGCTACAATGCGGCCTAGCCGGCCGGGCCAACCACCGTCTGACACATCTTGTGCATCCGCGGCCTCTTCATCCTCTGTGACTGGGGGGACAGCAGTCACACCTGTTTTGAGACTCAGACCTGCCACCTCTTTACCCGCAACAGCCAGCGTGCTTGGCAGGTCATTATTTTCTTTGGAGGTGGAAACACCAGCTGGTGTTCAGCGCTGTCCGACATCGATAGCACCACCTTTGGATCAAGGCAACCTAACATGTCCGCCTGCATCTTCCTCACAGACCGGCAGTTTGCCGGATACACCCTTCTCAACCCCGTCTAAGCACAACAGCCAGCCCTCGGTCCCTCAGATGTGGACAAGTAAAAGCCCATTTCCTCCTAGCCATAAGAAAGCTAAGAGGTTGAATTTCACCATCTTCAAACTCTTGGCTACAGAAATGCTTCCTTTCCGCCTGGTGGACACAGAAGATTTTCGAGACCTTATGTCCGTTGCAGTGCCCCAGTATTAGATGCCCAGTCGGCACTACTTCTCAAAGAAAGGTGTGCCTGCACTCCACCAGCATGTCGCACACAACATCACCGCTTCCTTGAGAAACTCTGTGTGAGGCAGGGTGCATTTAACCACAGACACTTGGACGAGTAGGCATGGACAGGGGCATTACATGTCGCTGACTGGGCACTGGGTAACTATGGTGACAGCAGGACAAGGGGCTGCTGTCCAAGTCTTGCCGTCCCCACGAGTTGTGCATCAATCCTCTTTATCTCGAAGTTCCTCCACTGCTTCTGCCTCCTCAACCTCCTCTCGGTCCTCCACCTGCACCCAAAGCCTGTCTGGTCATGCCACAAGCTTTCTAACTGAGCACACCTCCTTACTATGCTGGCAGCAGGGCTCAACGTCATCAGGCAGTTTTTACTTTGAAATGTCTGGGAAATGTGAGTCACACAGCTGAGGAGTTGTGGTCAGCTCTGGAGAACCAGTTTCATGAATGGCTGTCTCCACTGGACTTGAAACCAGGGAAGGCCGTGTGCGACAATGCTGCAAACCTGGGTGCGGCCCTTCGCCGGGGCAATGTCACACACGTGCCTTGTATGGCTCACGTGTTGAACCTGGTTGTCCAGCAATTTTTAGCCCACTGTCCTGGACTAGATGTCCTTCTGCAGAGGGCACAGTCGCTGTGTGCTCACTTCCGCCGTTCGCATCCCGCAGCTCAGTGACTTACATCTCTACAGAAGTCGTTGGGCCTGCCACTTCACCGGCTAAAATGCGATGTGCCTACCCGGTGGAATTCAACTCTGCACATGTTGCAGCGACTGTGGCAGCGCCGACAAGCCCTGGTGCAATATGTTCTGACATATAGCCTGGGCCAACGAGATCCAGAGGTGGGGCAAATCACTCTGGAGGAGTTGTCTCAGATCAGGGACCTATGCACCCTTCTACACAGTTTTGAAATGGCGACGAAGATGTTTAGTGCTGACGATGCCATTATCAGCATGACTATTCCAGTGATTTACATGCTGGAGCACATGTTAAACAGAATTCGGAGTCAGCTGGTGGCACAAGAGGAGGTGGAGGAAGTAGTGGAGGAGGAGTTGTATGCAGAAGGGCTAACATCTGCAAGGTCCAGACGGTCGGCAGCACCAAGGCAGCAGGCATGTGAGGGTGGGGGTGATGGTTTTACCAGGGCGCATGGTAGCAGCCAAACTAGTGAGGAAGGTGCAGGAGCCCAGGAAGAAGTGGAGGACGAACTGATGGAAGACTCATCAGATAAGGGAGACCTTGATCACATTTCTGTTGTGCGAGGTTGGAGGGAGAGGGCAGAGGAAGGAAGCATGATTATTACCTTGCCACCAACACAACAGGGACTTGGTGCTCCTGGATGCGCAAGACACATGAGTGCCTTCTTGCTGCACTACCAGCAACATGACCCTCGAATTGTGAGAATTAGAAATAATCCTGACTACTGGGTTGCCAAACTGTTAGATCCCCGGTACAAAAGTAAATTTGCAGAAATTATTCCTGCCATAGAAAGGGATGCACGCATGCAGGAGTATCAGCAGAGACTGTTGCAGAATCTTTCATGTGCTTTTTCACAAAACACCAGTGGTGCACGTAGTGAATCTCACAGTTCCATCTTGCCAACCGTGGGACCATCAAGTGTTCAGCTCTCAAAACGTAACAGAAACACAGTATCTGCTGGTAACATCAATTTTGCGGAATCATTTCACCACTTTTTTAGCCCATCCTTTGCAAGGCCACAGGAGACAAGAAGTCTGACACATAGTCAACGCCTAGAGACGATGGTACAGGAGTATCTCCAAGTAAACATTGAAGCCATGACTGTGTCACTGGACCTTTGCTCTTTTTGAGCTTCCAATCTGGATAAATGGCCGGAGCTCGCCACTTACGCCTTGGAGATCTTGTCATGCCCCGCAGCCAGCGTTCTGTCTGAACGTGTGCTCAACGCTGCTGGTGGTGTGCTGACAGATAAGAACACACGGCTCTCCACTGATAATGTAGACTGACTCACATTCATAAAGATGAACAAATCATGGATCCGAAAGGACTTTTCTACCTCTGTGTCATCCTGGGGAGAGTAAAAGCTTGATGATTTGTTAAAATCACCTCACCAACCGTTTTAAGCTTTCAAATTGCTAATCATGTTTATCTGTATCTTGGCTGGAAAATAATTTGGGTCTTGTAGCAGTTTGCAGTACTGATTCTATTAGGCCATCTATACTAAGCTCCATCAGCTTTCAAATTAATAATAATTTTTAGCTGCATCTAGCCCGGAAAATAATTTTGGGGCTCCTAGATGCGCAAGACACATGAGTGCCTTCTTGCTGCACTACTTGCAACATGACCATCAGATTGTCAGAATTCGAAATAATCCTGACTACTGGGTTGCCACACTATTAGATCCCCCACACTCTTCGATCAACCTTTTCATTTTAATAAAGAACAAAAAAATGGTCATTTTTGAAATTATAAGCATTAGCAGTATTGTTGAGCGAACATGCTCGACACTGCTCGGTACTTGCCCCAGCATCACGCTGCCCGGGATGTTCGGCGAGCACCGAGCATTTCCGGGTTACTCAGGCGGGAGCTCGGGTCTCCACCCTGCATGTTTGGCGCTCTTTACAGAGCCAATGAACATGCAGGGATTGCCAGCCAGTCACTGTAATGCTGCAGCCATGTTGGCTGTGGGCATTACAGTGATTCGCTGGCCGCACAGCGTCACCTCGAGTATTTAAAACGGGGCGCCGCCATATTGGACACAGTAGCTCCGGATTAGACAGTGTAGGGACAGCGCTGCTGATTTAGGGAGAGATATAAACTGCGAAATAGTTAGTGTAGGGTCTGTAAAGGCTGCCAGAACAAACAAACAGTCCTTTTCAGGACTAATATCCATCCCAGATACCAGGCAGGCAGGCTGTATAGGAGACACAGTGGTTATACCAGCAAACGCTGCATTACAGTCCTGTGTGCTCCTGTTGCTGAAATTGCTGGACTTAGCACCAGGTGTCGGGGGCCAGGAAAAATCCTTTTTTTTTCATCTAAATCCTCCTTTTTTTTCCCTCCTTCACACTGTACAAATACCCGTCTTATTAACCTTTTGGTGTGTCCCCCCCCACCCAAAAAAAAGCGTGTCTCTGATTTTTCAGACACAAATATAACTGTTGAAAATAGTCTGGTGTAGGCTAGAGAAACAGAAGTGTTGTTTTGCACTTCCACGGTTCAAACCTCTGTATTATCCATTTTGGGCCATTTGTATCTAAAAAAAAAAACAGTTTGAGTGTGTCGCTCACTGTTCAGCCGCAAATATCTCTATTTAAAAAAGTGTGGTATACCCCAGTAAACAATAACTGTGGTTTTGCCATCCCACGGTAAAAAATCTCTATTATTCAGCTTTTGGTAGTTTTTTACGTAAAGAAAAACAGTAGTGTCTCCTGACTGTTGTGACACAAAAATATATCTGTTGAAAATAGTCTTGTGTAGGCCCGACATCCCAGTGTAGTTTCTCAGTTCCACGGGTCAAATCGCTGTACTATCCAGTCTTGGGCCTTTGGTATCTAAAAAAAAAGCAGTTTGAGTGTGTCGCTCACTGTTCAGCCGCAAATATCTCTATTTAAAAAAGTGTTGTATACCCCAGTAAACAATAACTGGTTTTCCTCTTCCACGGTTCTAATCTACTCTTTATTACCCTTTTTACATTGATAGTGCAAGTGTAAGCTATTTTACTTCATTTACAATGGGCAAGGCGCGTGGCAAGGGACGTGGAAGTGGACGTTCTGGTAATGGTTCGTGCAGAGGACGGGGCCGTGGCCAAGGTGAAAATGTGCCACAACCAACAGCCACATCTTCTCGCTCCCACTTCTTGACCGAATTACTAGGGAAGCACAGAACAACACCAGTATTGAGAACTGATCAGTGTGAACAGGTTATTAATTGGATAGCAGACAATACTTCCAGTTCCCTGGGCACCACCACCTCCGGTCTGTCTTCCACATGGTCAACTCTTAGTAGCCATGAGTCTCGACCGCATACTCCTCCTCACCCTGATCCTCCTTCCTCCCACCATGCCGAGTGTCGTCAGACAGCAAGTGATCCCACACTTGGACACTCTGAAGAGCTGTTCACTGGTCCTTTTCCATATTTGGGCCCCTCGCCTGATACGCTTGAAGTGGTGGAAGAGGAGATCCCATGTTGCGATGCCCAAATATTTGAACAGCCACGGCCACAGGAAGTCAACGCTGGCAATCTGTCAGAAGAGGTGGACGATGACGAGACACAATTGCCAGGAAGTGAGCAGGAGGATCGTGGTGTGCAAGTGGAAGAGGAGGAGGTGGTGGATGATCTAGTAACTGACCCAATGTGGAAGGAGGACATGCAGAGTGAGGCCAGCAGCACACAGGGGGAGGGAGGCAGAGTACCCCAACAGGCAGGAAGAAGCAGTGTGGTGGCCGCAGACAGAAGGCAGGCAACCGTTCCCCGTAACACCAACACGAGGGACGTTGCCAGTACAAGCGGTAGGTCTTCCAGAGTCTGAAATTTTTTTAAAGACTCTGCTGATAACCCCAAAAAGGCCATATGTGACACCTGCCATGCCAGCATCAGCAGGGGTGACAAAACTACCAGCCTGACCACCACCAGCATGATCAGGCACATGGCAGCAAAGCACCCGACTTTGTGGGGCGAAACCCAGGGTCCACGACCAGTGTCAGCGGGTGTCACCACTGCTTCTTCCACTGTTGTGCGTGCAATAGAACCCCCTGTTGTGTGTGCAAGGCAATCCCCTGTCCATACTGCATGTAAAGATGCCCCCTCCTCTCAGTCTTCACTTGTTATGTCAGTTTCTCAAGAAACAGCATCAACGTCCACGTCCACGTCCCACCGCAGCGTTCAATTGTCCATATCCCAGACCTTTGAACGAAAGAGGAAATTCGCAGCTAACACCCCACAGGCCACAGTCCTAAATTCGCACATTTCACGACTGCTTGCATTGGAAATGCTGCCTTTTAGGCTGGTGGAGACAGAATCCTTCCGCAATCTTATGGCGGTGGCCGTCCCTCGGTACTCGATCCCCAGCCGACACTATTTTGCCCGGTGTGCCATCCCCGCACTACACAAGCACGTGTCCCAAAGCATGTGCCGTGCCCTCAACAACGCAGTTACTGGGAGAGTCCACCTGACAACGGACACGTGGAAAGTGCTTGTAGCCAGGGACGGTACATCTCTCTGACGGCACACTGGGTAAACATAGTGGAAGCCGGGACCCAGTCGGACCTTGGGACGGAACACATCCTCCCCACACCGAGGATTGCGGGCCCTATGTCAGTCAGAGTTGCCCCCACAGTGTACAGCTCCTGCGCATCCTCCTCCTCCTCCTCCTCCTCATGTTCAGCCTCCATCTCAGATATCACCACATCAGTTACAAGCTGGAAGCATTGCAGTACTGCCTCCGCCAAGCGGCAACAGGCTGTGCTGAAACTCATAAGCTTAGGTGATAAACCTCACACTGCTTGTGAGTTGTGGACAGCTGTGAAAGAGCAGGCAGATCTGTGGCTGAGACCGCTGAACCTACATCCCGGCATGGTCGTGTGTGACAATGGCCTTAACCTGGTGGCGGCTCTGAGGCGAGGTGAGATCACACATGTACCATGCCTGGTTCATGTGCTTAACCTCGTGGTTCAGCGGTTTCTTAAATCGTATCCCGAGTTGCCAGATCTGCTCGTGAAAGTACGCCACCTGTCAGCTCATTTTCGCAAGTCGGCTACAGCTTCCGCCGCCCTTGCTGTGTTGCAGCAGCGTTTGCAGCTTCCGGCACACCGACTGGTGTGTGATGTCCCCACACGTTGGAACTCTACCCTCCACATGTTGCAATGGATTTGAGAGCAGAAGAGAGCAGTTGTGGAGTACCAGCTGCAACAAGGCCGTCGATATTCAGGTCAGACTCCACACATAAGACCTCAGGAGTGGACCTGGATGTCTGACATATGTACCATCCTGACAAACTTTGAGGAGGCCACCAAGATGGTGAGTGGCGATGATGCCATCATTAGTGTCAGCATCCCACTTGTCTGTCTTTTGCAACGCTCTCTGCAGAGAATTAAAGAGGAGGCATTGCAGCCAGAGTATGATGAGATGGATCAAGAAGCCGTAGCGGGCGATTACACACAGCCCAGCCTAATCTCATCACAACGTGCATTGGGGGACAATGAGGGAGAGGAGGAGGAGGAGGAGGAGGAAGAACAGGAGCTGCTATCATGCGTTGTAGACGGTAGTACCTGTACAAGTGTCATACCGTCTGTTCAGCGTGGGTGGCCTGAGGACAGGGGGGAGGAGGAGGCGGAGGAGGAGAGCATGGTCAGTCGTCATCTTGGTGAGGACACGGAAATCTTGCCCGTTACCAGTCTGGCACGCATGGCTGACTTTATGTTACGCTGCCTTAACCGTGACCCTCGCGTTGTCAAAATGTTGGGTGACAGTCATTACTGGTTGGTGACACTTGTAGACCCCCGCTACAAGGAGAACTTTCACTCTCTTATTCCTGAGGTGGAGAGGTCTGCAAAAATGGGGCAATACCAGTAGGCCCTTGCTGCAGAACTCTTAAAAAAACTCCCATCTGAACACGCTAGCGGCAAAGGTCACAGTTCGTTGCCCAACCAAGGCGTACAGGCGAGAGAGATGCAACTCCAATCCAGCAGAGGCAGGGGAACACTGTCAACGTTCTGGGACAGTTTTCTGACACCTGCCCAGCTTACAGGCCCTGAGGCGCGGGGTACTCTCACAAGGAGTGGAAAGTTTCAAAAGATGGTGAGGGAGTACCTTGCCGATCGTACCAGCGTCCTCCGTGATTCCTCTGTGCCTTTAATTATTGGGTATCCAAGCTGGACACTTGCAATGAACTCGCTCTGTACGCCTTGGAGGTCCTGGCCTGCCCTGCCGCTAGCGTGTTATCGGAGCGTGTTTTTAGTGCCGCTTGGGGAATTATAACTGATAAGCGCACTCGCCTGTCAACTGACAATGCTGACAAGCTGACCTTTATCAAAATGAACAAGGGCTGGATTGGGCCAGACTTCTCATCACCACCAAATGACAGCAGAGTAACATAAAGTCAAATCCACTGCGTTATTTCGGGAGGAGTATTCAAATGCACTGCTTCACAACCACACATGGGTATACGCTTCCTCATTTCGGCTGTTTAATCTTCTTCTCCTTATCCTCAGCCTCCACCACCAGTATACCACCAGGGTGCCAGCATTGCAAGTTCCTCCGTCCTTACTTTTGGCAGCTTTTGCTTGCAAGGCATAAGAAAATACTATGGGACACCCACTCCCCAATAATGGGACTTATGTTTGTAATATGCTGTACTGCATGGCTCTTGTAAGGGGCATTGCAAGTTGCTCCGTCCTAATTTTTGGCAGCTTTTGCTGGGAAAGCATAAGCAAATACTATGGGACACCCACTCCCCAATAATGGGACTTATGTATGTAATATGCTGTACTGCATGGCTCTTGTAAGGGGCATTGCAAGTTGCTCCGTCCTAATTTTTGGCAGCTTTTGCTGGGAAAGCATAAGCAAATACTATGGGACACCCACTCCCCAATAATGGGACTTATGTTTGTAATATGCTGTACTGCATGGCTCTTGTAAGGGGCATTGCAAGTTGCTCCGTCCTAATTTTTGGCAGCTTTTGCTGGGAAAGCATAAGGTAATACTATGGGACACCCACTCCCCAATAATGGGACTTATGTAGTGTTGAGCCACCCCCGTAGTGTTCGAGTTCGGTTCGGTTCGTCGAACACCCATGTGTTCGCCGAACTGTTCGTCAAACTGTTCGTCGAACACCTTCGAACACCGTTAAAACCAATGGCAGGCAAACAAAAACACATAGAAACACATAGAAAACACCTTCAAAGGTGTCCAGAAGCTGACAAACTGCTCAGAAGACATAAATAACACATGGAAAAGTGACAAGTACATATAGTCATGCGAAAAGAAAGGAGGTGGAGGAGTAAAAGGAGGGGGAGACACAGATTTAGGCATGTCATGCCCTTCTAAAATCCAAAAAGTGAGAAGCCGACACGGCCAGTCCGTTCCTGCCCGTGTCACCTCCGTGTCGCCGGGTTTGTGCCAGAGCCGCGGTGGACCCTGACGGCCAGCCCCCCTCTCCCAATACTGGTGCCTGTCCGCTGGTGGGTCGAGCGAGCCCCCCTGTGGTGGAGGCAGCTCTAAGCTTTTTAATTTAAATTGTCTCTTTAATTTGAATGAATACACTTTAAATCCATTTACAAGGATCTATTGGAGGGCAAGTCTCATGCCAGCAGCCGCTTAATTCCAGCTCCAGTAGCGTCCACTAAAGCTGCTGCAGTTAAAAAGCTTTTATAAGGATCGAGCTCGGCTGTCCACCGCAAGGCATCCTACTGCCAGTCCCAGCCCCTATGCCTTGGGGTGCCTCCTGATGCTCCTCACTGAGTATCCCGTGGTCCCGAAGCATTTCCTTTGAAAAAATGAAGTGTCCAAACTACAGGTGGTGTAGCTTGCTTAACAGCCGGGATAATCCGCTGACTAGCAGACCCTGCTACTAGGCACAAAGTATTTCCTGGGCTAGATGCAGTTAAAAATTTGTAATTAGATACTCTCGTTGGATGCTGAGAAAGCATTCCATAGAGTCTCCTGGCACGCCATATATGATTCTCTTAAAAAGCTTGGGGTAGGGGTCTAGGGGACCCTTTTATAGCCAAAATCACGGCCCTGTATCGCAATACGTCACCTAGGCTGAAGATAAATGGAACTGTAGCACCCTGAGGGCTCGGTTGCTACAGAGGTATTGCACCTCACCCAGAGGTGTGATATCTCACTCTCAGGTAAGGATGTAGTTGGATCAGGACCCGACACCTGCATGCATTACACCACATTGCCGTGGGGCAGGGCGACCAATATGCCCCTGAGATGGGCACGACAGTCCCTGTCCCTGGCTGGAGTGGGGGGAGGGAACACTGAGGAAGGGGAACCCTGTAGTGCAGGAGCAGGGAGGAAGCAGTTCCTGGGTGCATTGAGAAGGGAGTATAAAAGGTGGGCACCATCTTAGTTCAGTGCAGAGAAGTCTGAGCAGAAGTGGCAGGGAGCAGGGGCTCTGCATGAGCTCTGCTCCGGAGGCGGGCCTAGTAACAGAGGCCCAGGCCTGGAAGAGGGAGAAGGAAGGAAGAGGAGCGGAGAAGGCTCCAGGAACGAGGAACGAAGGGATCTCAGGGGTGCGGACGGGCGAATCGCCACCGCACGCCAGAATCCACCTGCGTGGAGGGGTCAGGCCAAAGGGGGAGACCGGTCCCCGAAACTAGTGGAGGCAGGAAACGACCCTCAGCTAGAAACAGGAGGCTGTAACATTTTATGTGGCGCAGCCCCTCGCTACACCCGCTAGGAAGGCACCACATAGGGTCAGGGAAACTGGCGCCAAGTTTACCAAGAGGAGGCCCGAGGCAGCCGGACAGAAGGGTTGGTAAGAAAGGCCAGACAAAGGACACACAAAGGGGGTCCTGTGAAGCGCTCCAAAGTTATCTGGGAGTTGTCTGAGCCCCTCACCTGGTGAGCACAGTACGACGTGGGCAGCCGTTACCTGCAGACGTGGTCTGGATAATAAGAACTGTGAGTAAAGGCCCTGGACTGCATCACTGACTCCGTGTCATTACTGCTGCTGCCCTGCACCATCACCCCCATCCTCCGCATACACTGCCCTGAGGCTATACTCCTCCCGTGGGGAGTTATGCTACGCTCTGCTGCACCCACAACACCAGCCTCAGCGGTCTGCCCTGGAGCGGCGGTTCACTCTGACCGCAATCCACGGGTGGCGTAGTCGGACATTTAAACATCAAAACCACATAAATAGTTCCGCCACTGGTTTGACCGCCCTGAGCCACGGAACCGGGTTGCCGCCACGGAGACTACAACCACCAGCATCCACCAAAAAGGGTCCGGCTCCGGGTGTCCCAAGGCCCAGGGGGCGCGTCAGAACATTTTCATCACCATTCACAATCACCAATTGGACAAGGCAGGGATGTTCTCTGTCCCCTCTCTTATACATCCTAGTGACGGAGCACCTGCTCTCATCAATTCGCCATAACCCCAATATTAGGTGGATTGAGGTGGGAGGCACCGAGTAGAAGTGCTCTCTATTTGCTGATGATGTCCTAGTATATATCACTCAATCACATATATCCATCCATGCTGTTATGGCTGAAATAGATCACTTTGTTACATGGTCAAATTTTAAAATCAATGCAGCGAAGTCTGAGGCCCTCGATGTCTCCCTCCCCAAATCCATAGAGGATTCCATCCAGTCCAACTTTCCCTTTGCCTGGCCCTCACAGGGTATCAAATACTTAGGAATTCCTATTCATAGAGACCTCTCCCATCTATGTTATCTTAATTTTGGGCCCTTTATTGAACAACTCCATACAGACCACGGTTGGCAAGTTCGAACTGTAAGATTCACTACGTGAACCACTGGTGTTTTGTGGAAAAGCACATGTACACTGTGTTCCAAATTATTATGCAAAAAGTGTTTAGGAGTGATAAGGGAAGAATTTGTTTGTTTGTCAGTTAAACTCATTGATGGTGATGTGTGTCAGGGCTCTTTATATCACTGTAAGCAATTGCAGACACCAGTGCTAATTAGTTTGTCAGGTGTGTCCAATGAAAGGCAAGACTACTTAAGAAGGCTCTCTCACATTATTCAGCAGCCTACATTTTCTGCCAAAATGGGAAAGAAAAAGGATGTGTCGGCTGCTGAGAAGCAACAAATTGTGGAGTGTTTAGGTCAAGGCATGACTACAATCAACATTGTGCGATGATCAGGATGAAGTGTCTTGGCAATCAAGAAGTATGTAGCTGATTCACAGTACACACGTGTGCGTGCTGATAAGGGCAAATTGAGGACTCTTTCCTACAGGCAATTACATCAGGTTGAAAGAGCAGCGGCAAAAAAGCCTTGTCATAGCAGCAGACAAGTTTTTGAAGCTGCTTGTGCCTCCAACGTCCCCCGAACAACAAGATGCAGGGTCCTTCAGAGGTTTGCAGCTGTGCATACGCCATCCTGTTGACCTCCTCTATCCACTTCACACAAGCAGAAACGGCTCCAGTGGGCCAAACATTACATGAAGACTGATTTCAAAACTGTTTTGTTCACGGATGAGTGCCGTGCAGCGCTCGATGGTCCAGATGGATGGAGTGGAGGATGGCTGGTTGATGGACACCCCACGCAAACACGGCTACAGCGCCAACAAGGAGGAGGTGGAGTAATGTTTTGGGCTGGAATCATAGGGAGAGAGATTGTCGGCCCCATTAGGATCCCTGAAGGCGCTAAAGATGAACTCCATAATGTATGTGGATTTTCTCAAACAGCACTTCCTGCCATGGTTCAAGAAGAAGAACCGTGTATTTCACAGCAAGATCATTTTTCTGCATGATAATGCACCATCTCATGCTGCACATAAAACATCTGCATCTCTGGCTGATATGGGCATAAAAGGGGACAAACTTATGGTGTGACCCCCATGCTCCCCTGACCTCTACCCCATTCAGAACCTTTGGAGCATCATTAAAAGGAGTGTCTATGATGGCGGGAGGCAGTTCACATCTAAGCAACAGCTCTGGGAGGGTATTCTGTCCTCATGCAAAACAATTGAAGCAGAAACCATCCAAAACCTGACAAATTCAATGGACGAGAGAGTTCAGAAGCTCCTTTCGAACAAGGGGTCCTATGTGAAAATGTAACATCACCTAGAATAAAGTTTTGAGTTGAAAACTGTTTGATTTCAGTTTCTAACAACCTGCTAATGCTTATAATTTCAAAAATGACCATTTTTTTGGTCTTTATTAAAATGAAAAGGTTGATCGAAAAGTTTGGGGGATCTAAGAGTGTGGCAACCCAGTAGTCATGATTACTTCGAATTCTGACAATATGAGGGTCATGCTGCAGGTAGTGCAGCAAGAAGGCACTTATGTGTCTTGCGCATCTCGGAGCCCCAAAATTATTTTCCGGGCTAGATGCAGCTAAAAATTATTTTTAATTTTAAATCTGGTGGAGCTTATTATAGATGGCCTAATAGGATCAGTGCTGCACACTGCTACAAAGCCCAAATTATTTTCCAGTCAAGATACAGATAAACATGATTAGTAATTTGAAAGCTTAAAACGGTTGGTAGGGTGATTTTAACCAATCATCAAGCTTTTACTCTCCCCAGGATGACACAGGGATAGAAAAGTCGTTTCGGATCCATGATTTGTTCATCTTTATGAACGTGAGTCTGTCTACATTATCAGTGGAGAGCCGCGTTCGCTTATCTGTCAGCACACCACCAGCAGCGCTGAACACACGTTCAGACAGAACGCTGGCTGCGGGGCATGACAAGATCTCCAAGGCGTAAGTGGCTAGCTCCGGCCATTTATCCAGATTGGAAGCACAAAAAGAGCAAGGGTCCAGTGACACAGTCGTGGCTTCAATGTTTACTTGGAGATACTCCTGTACCATCGTCTCTAGGCGTTGACTATGTGTCAGACTTCTTGTCTCCTGTGGCCTTGCAAAGGATGGGCTAAAAAAGTGGTGAAATGATTCCGCAAAATTGATGTTACCACCAGATACTGTGGTTCTGTTACGGTTTGAGTGCTGAACACTTGACGGTCCCACGGTTGGCAAGTTGGAACTGTGAGATTCACTACGTGCACCACTGGTATTTTGTGGAAAAGCACATGTAAGATTCTGCAACAGTCTCTGCTGATACTCCAGCATGCGTGCATCCCTTTCTATGGCAGGAATAATTTCTGCAAATTTACTTTTGTACCGGGGATCTAACAGTGTGGCAACCCAGTAGTCAGGATTATTTCTAATTCTCACAATTCGAGGGTCATGTTGCAGGTAGTGCAGCAAGAAGGCACTCATGTGTGTTGCGCATCCAGGAGCACCAAGTCCCTGTTGTGTTGGTGGCGAGGTAACAATCATGCTTCCTTCCTCTGTCCTCTCCCCCCAACCTCGCACAACAGAAATGTGATCAAGGTCTCCCTCATCTGATGAGTCTTCCATCAGTTCGTCCTCCACTTCTTCCTGGGCTCCTGCACCTTCTTCACTAGTTTGGCTGCTACCATGCGCCCTGGTAAAACCATCACCCCCACCCTCACATGCCTGCCGCCTTGGTGCTGCCGACCGTCTGGACCTTGCAGATGTTAGCCCTTCCGCATACAACTCCTCCTCCTCTACTTCCTCCACCTCCTCTTGTGCCACCACCTGACTCCGAATTCTGTTTAACATGTGCTCCAGCATGTAAATCACCGGAATAGTCATGCTGATAATGGCATCGTCAGCACTAAACATCTTCGTCGCCATTTCAAAACTGTGCAGAAGGGTGCATAGGACCCTGATCTGAGACAACTCCTCCAGCGTGATTTGCCCCACCTCTGAATCTCGTTGGCCCAGGCTATACGTCAGAACGTATTGCACCAGGGCTTGTCGGTGCTGCCACAGTCGCTGCAACATGTGCAGAGTTGAATTCCACCGGGTAGGCACATCGCATTTTAGCCGGTGAAGTGGCAGGCCCAACGACTTCTGTAGAGATGTAAGTCGCTGAGCTGCGGGATGCGAACGGTGGAAGTGATTACACAGCGACCGTGCCCTCTGCAGAAGGCCATCTAGTCTGGGAAAGTGGGCTTAAAATTGCTGGACAACCAGGTTCAACACGTGAGCCATACAAGGCACGTGTGTGACACTGCCCCGGGGAAGGGCCGCACCCAGGTTTGCAGCATTGTCGCACATGGCCTTCCCTGGTTTCAGGTCCAGTGGAGACAACCATTCATGAAATTGGTTCTCCAGAGCTGACCACAACTCCTCAGCTGTGTGACTCACATTTCCCAGACATTTCAATGTAAAAACCGCCTGATGACGTTGAGCCCTACTGCCAGCATAGTAAGGAGGTGTGCAGGATCCCTTCTGCGCAGTTAGAAAGCTTGTGGCATGACCAGACAGGCTTTGGGTGCAGGTGGAAGACCGAGAGGAGGTTGAGGAGGCAGAAGCAGTGGAGGAACTTTGACATAAAGAGGATTGACGCACAACTCGTGGAGACGGCAAGACTTGGACAGCAGCCCCTTGTCCTGCTGTCACCATAGTTACCCAGTGCCCAGTCAGCGACATGTAACGCCCCTGTCCATGCCTACTCGTCCAAGTGTCTGTGGTGAAATGCACCCTGTCACACACAGAGTTTCTCAAAGAAGCGGTGATGTTGTGTGCGACATGCTGGTGGAGCGCAGGCACACCTTTCTTTGAGAAGTAGTGCCGACTGGGCATCTGGTACTGGGGCACTGCGACGGACATAAGGTCTCGAAAATCCTCTGTGTCCACCAGGCGGAAAGGCAGCATTTCTGTAGCCAAGAGCTTGCAGATGGTGAAATTCAACCTCTTAGCTTTCTCATGGCTAGGAGGAAATGGTCTTTTACTTGTCCACATCTGAGGGACCGAGGGCTGGCTATTGTGCTTAGACGGGGTTGATAAGGGTGTCCCCGGCAAACTGCCGGTCTGTGAGGAAGATGCAGGCGGACATGTTAGGTTGCCTTGATCCAAAGGTGGTGCTATCGATGTCGGACAGCGCTCAACACCAGCTGCTGTTACCACCTCCAAAGAAAATGATGACCTGCCAATCACGCTGGCTGTTGCGGGTAAAGAGGTGGCAGGTCTGCGCCCCAAAACAGGTGTGACTGCTGTCCCCCCAGTCACAGAGGATGAAGAGGCCGCGGATGCACAAGATATGGCAGACGGTGGTTGGCCCGGCCGGCTAGGCCGCATTGTAGCACACTGAGCTTCCCACTGCAACTTATGCTTCATGTCCATGTGCCGGTTCATGCATGAAGTACTCAAACTATGTATTTTTTGGCCTCTACTTAGCTTTTGCTGACAAATGTTACAGATAACACGAGTTGGGTCATCTTTATCGATCTGAAAAAATGCCCAGGCTATGCAAGGCTTAGCACCCATGCGACCTGAAGAGCCACCACGACTTGTGGTGAGAGGCAGAGTTGTGTTTGAGGATGCAGTTGTTGACGTGCTTCCAGTACTACGTCTCTGTCCAGGAAGGCGCAACCTGACCTCGTCGTCACTAGCATCTTCCTCCACCTCCTCTGCTGACCTCATCTCTTGGCTGACTGTGGGTTGACAGTAAGTGGGATCTCCAACCTCATCATCATCACCCTGTGTGTTATCACACCCGTCGTCCTCAGAGCCAACCTGTTCCTGCCCTGACAAAAAACTAAAGTTGTCGCTCCAATCAGGTATTTGAGTCTTATCATCGTCTTCCTCATTGTCTCCACCAACAGGAGTTACAGTTTGGGAATGAGGGTCTACATTATGGTCAGAAACTTCTGCGTCTGGTCCTGGATCCGACTCATAAAGATTCTGGGCATCAGTGCAGATCATTTCCTCGTCTGGATTCACAGAAGCGCTGGAGTCTACCTCTGATTCCCAGGCTATAGTATGAGTAAACAGCTCTGCAGACTCAACCATCTGTTCTACCTCATACTCAGACGGGCAGCTGGAGATTTGGGAGCTGTGAGGAAGCAAGTGCGATTTGGGTGACACCTTTGAGGACTGGAGTATTTGTGATGTTGAAGTTGATGTGGAGAAGAGCCCGCTTAAAGGAGCACTTGATATCCGTTGAAGCACCTGCTGTTTTTGTGCCTCATCTGGAATTTGTAGCGATTGGCGTGGCCGTAAGAAAGGGATCTTATCACATTGTCCGCTAAAAGAAGTAGACATTTTAGTTTGGCTGGAAGATGGTCTTTCTTCTGCAGATGTTACTGTTGCTTTAACACCTACCCCACGGACACAACCTTTTTTCCCCTTCCCAACACGCCTATTCCCCTTTCCACCAGCAGCAGGCCTTTTTCCACTCATTTTGGTGGTTAACTAATTCACAACTCTGGAGCTGTTTGCACAAAAAACAATGGATGGTAACCGAGCAGAGCTGAGTGGCCAAACTGTGGTATTAGGCCAAAACTATTGGCTGGGTTAGATGCAGAAAAAAATATATTCAGTTTGCAACCTGATGGAGGTCAGTATAGATGGACTAATAGAGAAAGTCCGACACACTGCTACAAGGCCAAATATTTTTTCAGAGGTAGATGCAGAAAAAAATTATATTCAGTTTGCAACCTGATGGAGGTCTGTATAGATGGATTAATAGAACAAGACCCACACACAGCTAGAAGCCCAATATTTTTTCAGAGGTAGATGCAGAAAAAAATATATTCAGTTTGCAACCTGATGGAGGTCAGTATAGATGGACTAATACAACAAGTCCCACACACAGCTAGAAGCCCAATATTTTTTCAGAGGTAGATGCAGAAAAAAATATATTCAGTTTGCAACCTGATGGAGGTCAGTATAGATGGACTAATACAACAAGTCCCACACACAGCTAGAAGCCCAAATATTTTTTCAGAGGTACTGTAGATGCAGATACAAATTATTTTTAATTTGCAACCTGATGGAGGTCAGTATAGATGGACTAATACAACAAGTCCCACACACAGCTAGAAGCCCAAATATTTTTTCAGAGGTACTGTAGATGCAGATAAAAATTATTTTTAATTTGCAACCTGATGGAGGTCAGTATAGATGGACTAATAGAGAAAGTCCGACACACTGCTAGAAGGCCAAATATTTTTTCAGAGCTAGATGCAGAAAAAGATTATATTCAGTTTGCAACCTGATGGAGGTCAGAATAGATGGATTAATAGAACAAGACCCACACACAGCTAGAAGCCCAATATTTTTTCAGAGGTAGATGCAGAAAAAAATATATTCAGTTTGCAACCTGATGGAGGTCAGTATAGATGGACTAATACAACAAGTCCCACACACAGCTAGAAGCCCAAATATTTTTTCAGAGGTACTGTAGATGCAGATACAAATTATTTTTAATTTGCAACCTGATGGAGGTCAGTATAGATGGACTAATACAACAAGTCCCACACACAGCTAGAAGCCCAAATATTTTTTCAGAGGTACTGTAGATGCAGATAAAAATTATTTTTAATTTGCAACCTGATGGAGGTCAGTATAGATGGACTAATAGAGAAAGTCCGACAAACTGCTAGAAGGCCAAATATTTTTTCAGAGCTAGATGCAGAAAAAAATTATATTCAGTTTGCAACCTGATGGAGGTCAGTATAGATGGATTAATGGAACAAGACCCACACACAGCTAGAAGCCCAATATTTTTTCAGAGGTAGATGCAGAAAAAAATATATTCAGTTTGCAACCTGATGGAGGTCAGTATAGATGGACTAATACAACAAGTCCTACACACAGCTACAAGCCCAAATGTTTTTTCAGAGGTACTGTAGATGCAGATAAAAATTATTTTTAATTTGCAACCTGATGGAGGTCAGTATAGATGGACTAATAGAGAAAGTCCGACAAACTGCTAGAAGGCCAAATATTTTTTCAGAGCTAGATGCAGAAAAAAATTATATTCAGTTTGCAACCTGATGGAGGTCAGTATAGATGGATTAATGGAACAAGACCCACACACAGCTAGAAGCCCCATATTTTTTCAGAGGTAGATGCAGAAAAAAATATATTCAGTTTGCAACCTGATGGAGGTCAGTATAGATGGACTAATACAACAAGTCCCACACACAGCTAGAAGCCCAAATATTTTTTCAGAGGAACTGTAGATGCAGATAAAAATTATTTTTAATTTGCAACCTGATGGAGGTCAGTATAGATGGACTAATACAACAAGTCCCACACACAGCTAGAAGCCCAAATATTTTTTCAGAGGTACTGTAGATGCAGATACAAATTATTTTTAATTTGCAACCTGATGGAGGTCAGTATAGATGGACTAATACAACAAGTCCCACACACAGCTAGAAGCCCAAATATTTTTTCAGAGGTACTGTAGATGCAGATACAAATTATTTTTAATTTGCAACATGATGGAGGTCAGTATAGATGGACTAATACAACAAGTCCCACACACAGCTTGAAGCCCAAATATTTTTTCAGAGGTACTGTAGATGCAGATAAAAATTATTTTTAATTTGCAACCTGATGGAGGTCAGTATAGATGGACAAATAGAGAAAGTCCGACACACTGCTAGAAGGCCAAATATTTTTTCAGAGCTAGATGCAGAAAAAAATTATATTCAGTTTGCAACCTGATGGAGGTCAGTATAGATGGATTACTAGAACAAGACCCACACACAGCTAGAAGCCCAATATTTTTTCAGAGGTAGATGCAGAAAAAATATATTCAGTTTGCAACCTGATAGAGGTCAGTATAGATGGACTAATACAACAAGTCCCACACACAGCTGGAAGCCCAAATATTTTTTCAGAGGTACTGTAGATGCAGATACAAATTATTTTTAATTTGCAACCTGATGGAGGTCAGTATAGATGGACTAATACAACAAGTCCCACACACAGCTAGAAGCCCAAATATTTTTTCAGAGGTAGATGCAGAAAAAAATATATTCAGTTTGCAACCTGATGGAGGTCAGTATAGATGGACTAATACAACAAGTCCCACACACAGCTAGAAGCCCAAATATTTTTTCAGAGGTACTGTAGATGCAGATACAAATTATTTTTAATTTGCAACATGATGGAGGTCAGTATAGATGGACTAATACAACAAGTCCCACACACAGCTTGAAGCCCAAATATTTTTTCAGAGGTACTGTAGATGCAGATAAAAATTATTTTTAATTTGCAACCTGATGGAGGTCAGTATAGATGGACAAATAGAGAAAGTCCGACACACTGCTAGAAGGCCAAATATTTTTTCAGAGCTAGATGCAGAAAAAAATTATATTCAGTTTGCAACCTGATGGAGGTCAGTATAGATGGATTAATAGAACAAGACCCACACACAGCTAGAAGCCCAATATTTTTTCAGAGGTAGATGCAGAAAAAATATATTCAGTTTGCAACCTGATGGAGGTCAGTATAGATGGACTAATACAACAAGTCCCACACACAGCTAGAAGCCCAAATATTTTTTCAGAGGTACTGTAGATGCAGATACAAATTATTTTTAATTTGCAACCTGATGGAGGTCAGTATAGATGGACTAATACAACAAGTCCCACACACAGCTAGAAGCCCAAATATTTTTTCAGAGGTAGATGCAGAAAAAAATATATTCAGTTTGCAACCTGATGGAGGTCAGTATAGATGGACTAATACAACAAGTCCCACACACAGCTAGAAGCCCAAATATTTTTTCAGAGGTACTGTAGATGCAGATACAAATTATTTTTAATTTGCAACATGATGGAGGTCAGTATAGATGGACTAATACAACAAGTCCCACACACAGCTTGAAGCCCAAATATTTTTTCAGAGGTACTGTAGATGCAGATAAAAATTATTTTTAATTTGCAACCTGATGGAGGTCAGTATAGATGGACAAATAGAGAAAGTCCGACACACTGCTAGAAGGCCAAATATTTTTTCAGAGCTAGATGCAGAAAAAAATTATATTCAGTTTGCAACCTGATGGAGGTCAGTATAGATGGATTAATAGAACAAGACCCACACACAGCTAGAAGCCCAATATTTTTTCAGAGGTAGATGCAGAAAAAATATATTCAGTTTGCAACCTGATGGAGGTCAGTATAGATGGACTAATACAACAAGTCCCACACACAGCTAGAAGCCCAAATATTTTTTCAGAGGTACTGTAGATGCAGATAAAAATTATATTTAATTTGCAACCTTATGGAGGTCAGTATAGAGGGACTATTACAACAAGTCCCACACACAGCTAGAAGCCCAAATATTTTTTCAGAGGTAGATGCAGAAAAAAATATATTCAGTTTGCAACGTGATGGAGGTCAGTATAGATGGACTAATACAACAAGTCCCACACACAGCTAGAAGCCCAAATATTTTTTCAGAGGTACTGTAGATGCAGATAAAAATTAGTTTTAATTTGCAACCTGATGGAGGTCAGTATAGATGGACTAATAGAATGATGCTATGCCCAAAAGATTTTACTTCACTAGGTGCAGTAAAAAAATTGGTATTCTATACACAGGTGGTATATCTTGCAGCACAGATAGGCTACTCCACTGACTAACACACTCTGCAATAGGCCAAAAAGGATTAGCTTTGCTAGATTCAGCCAAATGCTGTGAAAAAAACTTGCACAGCACTGGCACAGACCTGCCTGGCAAAAACTGATAGGAACTGATGTAACCTAGTCCTGAAAAGGACTCCAATTACAATTAGTCTTTACTCCCACAACCTATCTATTTAAGAGCACAGACCTCCCTGATAAAAGTCGTAGGAAATGCTGTAACCTAGTAGTTAAAAGGACTGCAATCACAACTATTCCCTACTCCCAAGCTATCTGTATATTTGTGCGAAAATTTGCTTGAAATTAACAAGGTATAGCGCACACAGCAACAGCGGTGAGAAAATGGTGGCGACGGGGAAAATGGCTTGGTCTTATAGGGCAAGGACATGTGACATACACTGCCAATGACACATGCCCTTGCTTGTGTGAAAAAAAGCACTTCGCTCCGTGTGTGCGCTGCTGATAGGCTGACAGATTGCACCTCCCCACTGCAAATGCGGGAAAGAGAAAAAAAAATGGAGATCTTCATTGTTCCTGCAGAGATCCATCCCCTGCCCCTCCCCCCACCCAGCTGTACACTCAAACTGCGTATTAACCTTAATTTTCATCATTACTGAGAAAAAATCCAGTTATGATTTTGGTGCACGAACAGTTATCGAACATAACCTCGAACAGCCGAATTTTTATCAAATTGTTCGTGTTCGCCGAACGGCTCAAACACCGCCCAAAACAGCTCGAATTTGAGATTGGCGAACAGTTCGAGTAGAACAACGCTCATCTCTAGACTTATGTTTGTAATATGCTGTACTGCATGGCTCTTGTAAGGGGCATTGCAAGTTGCTCCGTCCTAATTTTTGGCAGCTTTTGCTTGGAAAGCATAAGCAAATACCATGGGACTCCCACTCCTCAATAATGGGACTTATGTTTGTAATATGCAGTACTGCATGTGACGCGCCCCCTGGGCCGTGTGTACACGTGTGTGGGATACCCGGTGCCGGGTCTCTGGGGTCTGTAGTCTCCGTGGCGGTGACCCGGTCCCGTGGCTCTGGCTGGTCAAACCAGTGGCAGTCTTTCTTAGGTTTTGAGGTTAATTGTCCGACTGCGCCACCCGTGGATTGCGGTCAGTGAGTACCACCGCTGCGAGGCAGACCGCTGAGGCTGGTGTTGTGTGCGCAGCATAGAATGGGATAACTCCCCTCGGGAGGAGTATAGCCTCAGGGCAGTGAGTGTGGATGATGGGGGAGATGGTGCACGAGCGCAGCAGGAATGACTCAGAGTCTTTGCAGTGCAGTTCAGGGTCTTTACTGATGATTATAAGGTAGACCCTCCCGGGAGTACTGGCTAGCATAAGAGGCCTGGTCAGTCTATGAGCAAGCAGGAGTTCCCCTGGCCCGGTGGAGTTGTAGGCCTCCCCGTCTGTCTGCACTCGTCCTGGCTACCTTGCTGTAAGCGGGTAGAAGTAGCCCACGTCCCTGAGTGTACCGTGTAGTGCTCACCCGTATGGCTGGTGACTTGGGGCCTTCTGTTAGCCTCCGCTCCACGACGGCGGTGCTGGTCCCTTGCTTGTGACTGAGCCTCCGGGATTCTATGGCCAGAGGACCTGAAATCCCCTGTTGGCTGGTTTCTGCTGCTGGTTATATAAGTCCTCACAGCTTCGGACTCCTGTGTCCGGTTCCTATTGTCTTCTGCCAGGGCGAGCTCTGCTCAGCTTCCAGCCCCTGGTCTTTAGCTCCTAGCTCCTACAGAGCTCCTTGCTGTTACTTTCCCTTGCTCTCACTCTGACTCTGACTGTTCTCTGACTCACTCAACCCCGCCCCAGATCCAGTTTATAAGGGCAGAATTCTCCCCTCCCAGGATTGGGGCAGGAGGATGTTGCATGCTTAAGGGATCCTGACCAGGAAACCTCCCACTTGCTCTCCAATGTAATATCTCTATTACTGTGGTGACCAGAACCCTGGGGTGCCACACATGGCTCTTGTAAGGGGCATTGCAGTTCCTCATAATTTTTGGAAAGCCTTCCATTCACTGCTTAGGCCAACAGTGCATGGGAGACCCAGTTGCTATAAATGGAAGAAAAGGTTTAGTTAACGCCCTCTGACCTCCATGTCATTTCCAAGGGGCATTGGAGTGGCTCGAAATTTTTGGTAGGCATTGCACTCACTGTATGCCCTATAACTGTGTAGCCGAACCGTTCCTTTTGTTACAGAAACATATCCTACAAGACATATCTGGTTGACTGGCCTGATATTGATGTGAATGGTCCCTGTTCCTCCTGCTCTTTCTCCTTTGCCACTACCTGATCCATCATTTATCACTTGAAGCTTTGTTTTAACGGGAGTCAAAGAACTTGGATAGTAGCAGGAAAACATCCAGCAATCCTCGGAGGAGGTAGGATATACGCCAAAACGCTGACCACCTCAGGCCTAGCCGCTACTACATACATGCGCTTGCATTACAACAAAACAAAGCAGATGCTAACTTCTATCCTCCTCATCATGCTCCTCACCTTGGCACTCTCAACTCCCCTGATGGAGAAGCCAGGGCCCACCGGAGGAGTCTGATAGTCCGGTGGGCTCGGCCAAAGCTGCCCTAAAGCAGGCCAGGCTAAGAAAAGTGTGGGAAAGGTTACTGGGACAAATAGGGGTGGCTGGGGACTGAGTATGGACACCCGGCCACCCCCTGGAGGCTGGGGAGCAAGCGGGGACACCCGGCCACCAGGCGGCTGGGGACTGAGTATGGATACCAGGCCGCCGACACAGCCATGGCGTGGTGGCCAGATTCCGCCTCCACATGCCTAAAAGGCCCAATTTAAAGTGCAAGCAAGCAAGCAGTATGGTATTGCAGCCTGGGGGTGGGCGGGTGGCAGGCTGCATACTTGCGCTTGCATTGCAAGGAATGGGAGAGGTACAATTGAACACTGCCCTGGGACAAGGACTTGAATGGGGATAGTTGCAAGTCTGCAATGACAGGTGCAAGGTGGGAGGCATCTTCGCATGTACCATGAACAGGGGTTTGGCATGCACACACTACAGCGGAATAGGCTCTCCTTCCCACTAAATGCACTGGGGAGGGCACAGGTAATGTTTTGGTACACGCACTTAATCTTATGTATAAGGTACACCAGGACAAATATGGGCGGCTGGGGACTGAGTATGGATACCTCGCTGCCGAAGCAGCCATGAGGTAGTGGCCAGCTTCGGCCTCCTCCAAACTAAAAGGCCCCATTTCAAGTGCAAGCTAGCAGTATGGAATTGCAGTCTGGGGGTGGGTGGGTGGCAGACTGCACACTTACACTTGCATTAAAAGAAAACATAGCAGATGCTAACTTCTGTCATCATCATCATGCTCCTCACCTTGGCACTCTCAACTCCACCGATGGAGAGGTCAGGGCCCACCGGAGGAGTCTGGTTCTCTGGTGGGCTCGTCCAATGCTGCCTAAAGCAGGCCAGGCTAAGAAAAGTGTGTGGGGGGATGTTCCAAGGAGAAATAGGGGCGGCTGGGGACCATTTATGGACACCCGGCTGCCCCCAGGCGGCTGGGGACCGTGTGTGGACACCCGGCCGCCGGGCGGCTGGGGACTGAGTATGGATTCCAGGCCGCCAACACAGCCATGACGTGGTGGCCAGATTCCGCCTCCACATGCCTAAAAGGCCCAATTTCAAGTTCAAGCAAGCAAGCAGTATGGTATTGCAGCCTGGGGGTGGGTGGGTGGCAGGCTGCATACTTGAGCTTGTATTGCAAGGAATGGGGGAGGTAAAATTGAACACTGCCCTGGGACTAGAACTTGCATGGGGATAGTTGCAAGGTTGCATCTTCTGATGCGGTAAGGATCACTTATGATGGGCACACTTTTAGTGGGAGTCAGAGATGCTTCCAGGGGTCTTCCCCATGCTGTTCCCTTGTCTTTTCAGCACTTTATGCATGTGTCACACAGCACATGGCCAGATAAGGTTGTAAAATGTTAAAAAGACATTTCCTGGTGAATGCATTTGTCACAGTTGAAAGCAATACAAAAGTGCAAAAACGCATAAAAAATGCTACTTGTGAACATAGCCGAAGGTGTGGAGGAGAATTTTTGTTTTTGGTCATTTATTTTAACTTATACACAAGTCTTTACCCTGGAAAGGATGTTCCTTAACATATTTCACAGGAAAAAAGTTTCACTTTAGTTTTTGAACGTTTTATTGTGAGCCTGTAAAAGTGGCTTAATACCTCTGACCACGTTATTGACAGCAGTGACTTGGGGGTCAGAAATGCTTCCTGGGGCAAACCCCATGCTGTACCCATGTCATTTGAGCACTGTCACTATCTTTTTGGGCACTTGTTAGGCTTTTAAAAGACTGCCGGGGGTGCCACCGCAAAAATGCTCGAGTCTCCCATAGACTAACATTGGGCTCGTTGCTCGGGTCGAGCACTCGAGTATCACGGAGAGCTTGGCCCGAGCTTCGAGCACCCGAGCATTTTAGTGCTCGCTCAACACTAATTAGCAGGTTATTATTAACTGAAATCAAACAGTTTTCAACTCAAAACTTTATTCTAGGTGATGTTACATTTGCACTTAGGACCCCTTGTTCGAAAGGAGCTTCTGAACTCTCTCGTCCATTGAATTTGTCAGGTTTTGGATGGTTTCTGCTTCAATTGTTTTGCATGAGGACAGAATACCCTCCCAGAGCTGTTGCTTAGATGTGAACTGCCTCCCGCCATCATAGACACTCCTTTTGATGATGCTCCAGAGGTTCTCAATGGGGTTGAGGTCAGGGGAGCATGGGGGTCTCACCATAAGTTTGTCCCCTTTTCTGCCCATATCAGCCAGAGATGCAGATGTGTTATGTGCAGCATGAGACGGTGCATTATCAAGCATGAAAATGATCTTGCTGCGGAATACACGGTTCTTCTTCTTGAATCATGGCAGGAAGTGCTCTTTGAGAAACTCCACATACATTACGGAGTTCATCTTTACCCCTTCAGGGATCCTAAAGGGGCCAACAATCTCTCTCCCTATGATTCCAGCCCAAAACTTTACTCCACCTCCTCCTTGTTGGCGCCGTAGCCATGTTTGCATGTGGTGTCCATCAACCAGCCTTCCTCCACTACATCCATCTGGACCATCGAGCGTTGCACGGCACTCATCGGTGAAAAAAACAGTTTTGAAGTCAGTCTTCATGTATTGTTTGGCCCACTGGAGCCATTTCTGCTTGTGTACAGTGGATAGAGGAGGTCGACAGGATGGCTTACGGACAGCTGCAAACCTCTGAAGTACCCTGCATCTTGTTGTTCGGGTGACGTTGGAGGCACCAGCAGCTTCAAAAACTTGTCTGCTGCTATGACAAGGCTTTTTTGCTGCTGCTCTTTTAACCTGACGTAATTGCCTGTAGGAAATAGTCCTCAATTTTCCCTTATCAGCACGCACACGTGTGTACTGTGAATCAGCTACATACTTCTTGATTGTGCGATGATCAGGATGAAGTGTCTTGGCAATGTTGATTGTAGTCATGCCTTGACCTAAACACTCCACAATTTGTTGCTTCTCAGCAGCCAACACATCCTTTTTCTTTCCTATTTTGGCAGAAAATGTAGGCTGCTTAATAATGTGGGACATAGTCTTGCCTTTCATTGGACACACCTGCCAAACTAATTAGCACAGGTGTCTGCAATTGCTTACAGTGATATAAAGAGCCCTGACACACATCACCATCAATGAGTTTAACTGACAAACAAACAAATTCTTCCCTTATCACTCCTAAACACTTTTTGCATAATAATTTGGAACACAGTGTACATGTGCTTTTCCACAAAACACCAGTGGTTCACGTAGTGAATCTTACAGTTCTAACTTGCCAACCGTGGTCAGTATGGAGTTGTTCAATAAAGGGCCCAAAATTAAGATAACATAGATGGGAGAGGTCTCTATGCATATTAATTCTGAAGTATTTGATACCCTGTGAGGGCCAGGCAAAGGGAAAGTTGGACTGGATGGTATCCTGTATGGATTTGGGGAGGGAGACATCGAGGGCCTCAGACTTCGCTGCATTGATTTTAAAATTTGACCATGTAACAAAGTGATCTATTTCAGCCATAACAGCAGGGATGGATATATGTGATTGAGTGATATATACTAGGACATCAGCAGCAAATGCAGAGCACTTGTACTCATTGCCTCCCACCTCAATCCACCTAATATTGGGGTTATGGCGAAATGATGAGAGCAGGTGCTCCATCACTAGGATGTATAAGAGAGGGGACAGAGGACATCCCTGCCTTGTCCCATTGGTGATTATGAAAGGTGATGAAAATGTTCCATTTATCTTCAGCCTAGGTGACGTATTGCGATACAGGGCCGTGATTTTGCCTATAAAAGGGTCCCCTAGACCCCTACCCCAAGCTTTTTAAGAGAATAATATATGGCATGCCAGGAGACTCTATGGAATGCTTTCTCAGCATCAAACGTGAGTATCTAATTACAAATTTTTAACTGCATCTAGCCCAGGAAATACTTTGTGCCTAGTAGCAGTGTCTGCTAGTCAGCGGATTATCCCAGCTGTTAGGCAAGCTACACCACCTGTAGTTTGGACACTTAATTTTTTCAAAGGAAATGGTTCGGGCCCCCGAGACACTCAGTGAAGAGCATCGGGGAGGCACCCCAAGGCACAGGGGCTGGGACTGGTGGTAGGACGCCTTGCGGTGGACCGCCAAGCTCGATCCTTATAAAAGAAAAAGTACAAAAACATAAAAACCCGTAACACTCCATCAAACCCTCCCCATGTCATATATCACCAACAATTTTCCAGAACAAAAGAGAGGCTAGGCCGCCAATAAATAACACACAATATGTAAACCCAGAAACTATAACCCCCCTATGTCATACAATAACCAAACTAAAAGAAGGCTAAGCTGCCTTAAAAATAAGCAAGGTACGATACTGAGCATACCATGAAAGTCCCCGCTAGGTCCAGATGAAAGTCTAGGTGCGGGTTCTCCATACAGAGCCACAGGAGTCCATTGAGTCTGTAAGAGTCCTTGAGAGAGTCCAAGAGAGTCCCAGAGTCCTAGAGTCCGTGAGTCCTCACATTATGCTCGGCTCGGCTCTGCTCCGCTCCACCCCTGCTCTTTTTGCTCTTTTTTGCTCCTCTTCTTTGCCCTTGCTACTTTCTTATTACCTTTCCATCCGCCTCCTTCCTGGCTCGATGTTCCAGTTAGGAAGAGAAACAGAAAAAGGGGACCGCATTACCATACCTTCAGACGAACCACAGAAAACCTTAACACACAGCCTGAAAATAAAACCTGGTCCATCGCCCAACATAACATACCCAACATAAGCATAATAACCACTGTGGAAGAAAAAACAACCCTAACTGAAACTTAGAACCCTACATACACACCCATGTGTTGTTGTTTTTTTGTGTTTTTTATTTTATTTTTTTATTTATTTTTTTTTTATTTTTTATTTTTTTTATTTATTTATTTATTTATTTTCCTACTGGCATAAAATATGACATACACTAATACTACCACATGACAATACTACTACTTAAATAATTTTTTTTTTTGCGATATCTCGGTGGGGTTTACCTTCACCCCACCTTATTACCCTACTACCCTCCTGCCTTATATGGAATACCTCACAACTTAGCATAATAACTCAACAACTTAACAACATTATAACCTGACTGACAACAATCTAACAATTACCACTTACACTTTAAGCCATGGCTCGGTGCTTGCGAACCCCATACACCTCAGTACTTCTTGAAAACAAAATGCTACCAGTGAAAGTTGACAACCCACCACCGGGAGCCGGAAAAGCAGGCACTCTCCCTGATACAAGGAAAAATATAAATATAAACCTACCTTTCCCTTACTATCTAAAAAGCTATCCCTAATTTAAAAGACCTGTCCCTATCTGTCCCTCCCTGCCCCTATCGCCCTATCTACCTCACCTCGTGCCTAACTATCTTTCCCTCCTCTGTCCCTAACTGTCCCTATGAATATCTCTCCCTACTGCCTAAATACCTGCCCCTACTACTATAAAATTAAAATTAATCTGGCCCTCAAGGCGCTTCAAATGAGAGACCCCTCCAAAGGCGGGAGGCCTTCCCAGGGCCCAGCCTGTCAAATTCCAGCGAGCGCATTTTACCGAGGTCACCCAGAATGTTCCCACCTCTTCCATGGGGAGGTTTTTCTGTTGGGTAGAAACTAAGCAGCGTGTGTTCCACATGTAGAACCTAACCACTAAGCTGACTAGAAATAACGTGCCCCGATCTCGGCCACTCAGGGATCCGAATGCTCCGTACGCCCACTCCGGATAGGAGAGGCGAGCCAGCCTAGGCCAGCCTATGGAAGCACCCACCCTGTTGCAGACCCCTGCATTAAAGGGGCACTGAAGGAGGAAGTGCTCCATGCTTTCCAGCACGTTGCAGCATTCCTCACGGGGCAACCCCGGTCATCAGAATTCCTGTACTTCAAATTGCCCCTTACATACAGCCTTCCGTGAAAGCAGCGCCAGGCCAAGTCCCAAAACTTCAAGGGGATCCGAGTAGAATTTAACAACCTCAGCCCCACCTCCAGATCCCGACCTGGGCAATCCTTGAGGGCCAGAGGCTTCTGGAAATGGGTCCACAGGACCCTCCTGTCAAGGAATTTCCTCGGCATGGCTCTGATCTCCCACATTCCCAGACTCCACCGGCGTATCACTTTCAAAACCAGGGTAGCATAAGCTGGGAGATGCCTGTGCGGTGTGCGTAGGTCCTTCACTCGCCCTCCTGACTCCCATTCCTGGAAGAAGGGTCGAAGCCATCCCGTGCAGGAGAAGACCCACGGAGGAGCCCTCTCTGGCCAGAGGTTCACTATGTTGATTTTAAGGAAGGCATTCACTAAGAATACCACCAAGTTGACCATACCCAACCCGCCTAGTCTCCTCTTTTGACTAGGTTGAGCCTGTTTCCCCATAACATCTGAAAAAACAGGCCGTAGACCCGTGTCCAAAGAGGCTCTGGCAAAATGCAGACGCTGCCCAAATAGTTCAGCAAAGGCAGAAGGTAACCCTTGATCAGGTTCACCCGCTCCCTTAGGGTTAAAGTACAACCCTTCCACTGGTCCACCTTT
Organism: Phyllobates terribilis; assembly: GCF_046119375.1. NCBI lineage: Eukaryota > Metazoa > Chordata > Amphibia > Anura > Dendrobatidae > Phyllobates > Phyllobates terribilis. Next base: position 899,240,370 of record NW_027362762.1, read on the forward strand.
TAAGCTGCAATCTTCAGCCTGCCCTCCCAATTTAGCTGGGGGTAATCACCCGGGCCGAAATTGATGCCTAAGATCTTAGCTGTTGGTTGAGGTTCTGGGAGGGTGTCTGGGAGACCAAAACTAGGGTCTCCCCCTCCCAGCCAGAGACTCTCACACTTCTCCTGGTTGATCTTAGACCCAGATGCCTCCGAGTAGCGGTCAACCTCAGACATCACCCAGTCCGCCTCCTCTTTCGAGGATACAAACAAGGAGACATCATCGGCGTATGCCACTGCCCTCAAGGTGGCCTCCGGAGCCGCCTGGTCCATCCGGACTCCTGCCAACGGTCCACCCTCGATCCTCCTTAAAAAGGGGTCGATGGCGAACACGTATAACAGCGGGCTCAATGGACAGCCCTGGCGAACCCCAGATTCCACCTCAAAAGGGCAGCCAGACCAACCATTCACCAGCGGGAAAGTCTCAGCCCCTTCATACAATGCCTTTAACCAATTTACGAACCCCCCGGGCAGACCGTACCTCAAAAGGACAGACCAGAGGTAGTCATGGTTCACCCGATCAAAAGCCTTTGCCTGATCTAGGGACAGCAGAAACCCCTTCCAGAGGCCAGCCCTACCCTGCTCCACTGCCTCCCGGACACCGAGTACAGCACTAAATGTGCTGCGGCCTGGAACAGAGCAATGCTGGGACCCGGAAAGGAGCCGGGGCACAAATTTCACCAACCGATTAAAGAGCACCCTTGCCAGAACCTTCCGGTCCGTACTGAGAAGCGCTATGGGACGCCAGTTCTCAATATGGGACGAGTCTTTACCCTTTGACAGGATAATCAGGGCAGACCTCCTCATTGAACGGGGAAGAGCACCCGAGGAAAGGCACTCGTTGAACACCTCCGTCAAGAGGGGGACCAAGGAGTCCCTAAAGGTCTTATAAAATTCAGACATTAAGCCGTCTGGACCTGGCGATTTCTTGAGCCGAAGCCCATCAATGGCCAGTCTCACTTCCTCTCCCCTGATTGCCTCAGTCAAAACGCTGAGAGAGGGGTCATCCCCTGGCTCAGGAACGGCTTCGGCCAGGAAAGTCGACGTCACGTCTCGATCTAGTTCCGTCTTTCCCAAGAGGCGTGAGTAGAACGACCTGACGACTTCCAGGATCCCTGATTTGGATCTGTTCAGGGAACCTTTACTATCGATCAGGCCGGTCACTACTTTACGATTCACTGACATCTTACAGTTTCTGTAGGGGTCAGGCGAGCGGTACTTCCCGAAATCCCTCTCCAAAACCAAAGATGTGTGTCTATCATACTGACTCCTCTTGAGCAAAGACTTCACTCTGGAGATCTCCTCACGGTCACCTCCAGTCGAGACGAGCTGTTCGAGTTTCCTCCTCAGGCTCTGGTACAGGCGGTACCTGCTCAGGCTCCTGAGGCTAGAGAGCTGGCGGAAGAAACTCGCAACCCAATCTTTGAACATCTCCCACCACTCAGACTTAGTGCTACACAGATCCAACAGCGGTACCTGGCTCTGAAGAAAATCCTCAAAGGATTGTCTCACCTCCGCTCCTTCCAGCAGTGATGAATTCAGCTTCCATAGTCCTCTCCTCATCCGGGGGGTTTCTGAAACATTCAAGGAAAAGAAAATTAGACAGTGTTCGGAGAATTCCACCTCCACAGCGGACACTGCTGAAGAGACGGCCTCCTCCTTTAAAAAAAACCTGTCTATTCTAGACCTACAACTACCCCTATAATATGTGAAACCACTGTGACCTGGGGTGTGCCGGATGTGGACATCCACCAGGCGAGCAAAACTAGCTATGCAATTCAGAGTCACGCTATCATAAGCCAACCGGCAATTGGAGCCTCCCCGGTCACGTAATCTTGTGACGGTGTTGAAGTCCCCTCCAAAGACCACCTGCCGACTCGTAAAAAGATAGGGCTTGATCTTCAGGAGGAGACATTTGCGTTCCCACTTTGATTGGGGACCGTAGATGTTTATGAGCCGAAGCTCCTGTCCCCCCAAGAAGACGTCTAAAACCAAGCACCTTCCCATTTCTACTTCGATAACCCTCCGGCATTCTACCGCTGCGGTCATAAAAAGGACCGCCACCCCGCTATACGGCTCGGCCGCAAGAGACCAGTGTGAGGGCCCACACCTCCACTCACTCCTTGCCTTGTGAATGGCCCCCATGTCTGTTAGTCTGGTCTCCTGCAAAAATAAAATTTCAGCCTCAAACCGGGTGAGAAAATCAAAGGCCGTAAATCTAGCCGCATCTGATTTTATGCTGGCGACATTAATGGACGCCAGCGTCATCGGGGTGGGTGCAGCCATTTGGTGATCGAATTAGATGGCTTTCTTCTTCCCTCCACTCCCCTCACCGTCCGACAAAGACCCCTTGCTGTCACGCTCACGGCGTTTGAGGGACACTGTCATATCCATAGAACCCCCCCTCCCCTTTCTACCTCACCCCCAGGTTCAGGGACAGTCCCTCTCCCAGTGGAAGATGGTATACCCCCCGAGGGAAGGACTTCGCTGTCCCCCACAGGCCCCTCAGGTGGCTCCCCCAGCTCTTTACCCTCAACCCCCGCCACATCCAGGTCCTCGAGGACTCCAAACCGGTTGGAGACAGAGATCAGAGGGGAGAACGTGGAGCCTTCCGCCGGCACCTTGCTGGTCAGGAGGGGGGGGCAGATTTTTTAACCCCCTTCCCATTGATCTTCCTCTTCCTCCTTCGCCGTTTTTTTGGGGTTTCACTGTCACCCTTTGCTGTAGGCTGCGCAACCTCGTCCTCCTCAACAATTTCATATTGGGAGGAATCTGAGAGCGCAGCCGCCTCCTCCCTTTCCATCCTGGTCTCTTTGCTCAGCGCCTCCTCCCCCAGGGCCTCAGTGGCACCGGTCGAGACCCTTGGAGGGGGGACAGTCATCACCCCAGTTGCCTGGGGATCCCCCTGCCCTTCCCCAACCAGGCGCCTCTCCTGCCTCCGATGATAAGAGGGGCCCCGGACCTTCCTGTTCTTCACTGGCCCCTCAGCCCCCTCGCTTCCACCAGCCCCAGGCTCAGCAGAAGGTGCACTGCCGGGATCCACCCCAACACGGCCACCCTCCGCCTGACCAATTACAGCGTTGGCAAAAGAACGAGGGCAGCGACTGAACGGATGCCCGACGGCATCACACAGGTGGCACCGAACCGTACCACAGGAGGCGGTGAGATGGCCTATCCCACCACACAGGGTGCATTTCTGCACCCTGCATGCTGCACTAAAGTGCGTGGGATCACCGCACCTGTGGCACACTTTCGGCTGCCCCTGGTAGAAAACCAGGATCCTGTCCCTCCCAAGGAAAGCCGAGGTAGGGATGTGGGTGACAGTGCCGCCGGACCTCTTCAACCTCATCATGAAGGTCCAGCCCCCTGACCAAATGCCCTCATCCATTATTTTTTTTGGAACCTCCACCACTTCTCCGTGCCTACTGAGCCTGGTCATAATGTCGACTCCTGAAAGTGACTCATTGCATGTCAGCACGGTCACCTTCTTGGGCCCATTCTGGCGGGATATCGCCTCCGCGACGAGACCCCGCCAGCCGGGCGTCTCCTTTGCCAGCTCGTAGGTTCGACCAAAAAAGCTCCATGCTCTCCGGCCGAACAAAGCCAACATCAAAGATGGGGGTGCCAAAAGGATGTATCAGGGCAAAGATGTCATTCGCCCTGAAACCCATCTCCAGGAGGAGCTTCACCACCCTTGATCTTGATGGGCACGCATCATCACCCCTCCACCGGAGACGGACCACATTCCTCCTGGACACCCCCCGCCCGGCTGTAGGGAGAGACCATACAGTCTCTCCCCCCCTTTTCTCTTGAAAGGCGGCCTGTCCGAATTTGTCCAACCAGAAAGACAGGTCCACATCCCTCCCCTCTACTGAGATCGTCCGATCCCCACGCCTCAGGGCCTACACGAGACAGCGGTGGAAATCTCCGTCTCCTGAGCCTGAAGGTGAGGAAGACCCCACCACAGCCCCAGAAAAATTCAAAACATTGCCTGCAGGGGGCGATGGACCGGCCCCCCCACTGTCACCACTCACCTCTCTTGTATCACCTCTCACATTGACCCCCCCTGGCAGGGCTGGCCATTCCTCCATTTCTATACACTCCCCATTCTCTCAAATCACACTTCCACCTAAACCCTCATTCACACCATGCGCTTTTTTCCCTCCCACCCCATCATTCACACCATGCATTTTTTCCCTCCCCCCACATTATTCACACCCTGCGTTCTCCCTGCTCCACTTACAGGTGCAGCCCCTTTCTCTGCTCTTCCCTTGCCGGTGTTGTTACTTCCTGGACTTTTGCTTGGGAGATTCTGGCTGGTTGCCGCTTTAAGATTTTTCTCGCGTACTGCCACTTTAAGGGATTCACAGCTACTGCTGGAAATAGGTACACCCAGCTTTCCAGCAGAGCAGCAGCAACAGCCAGGTCAGCAGCAGAACATTCCTCCTGCACTCCATGCTGCAGGACATCGCGCCCTGAGGGAGCAGCCACAGCCGAGGACCCTGCCGACCCAGGTGACAAAATGCCAACAGGGGACCCCGACGGTGCGACCCCTCCCCCTGTGGCTGGGGGCGGGGCTTCCATGTTTACTACTTTGGATGTTTTTTGGGATGTTTTTGATGTTATTTTCACCTCATTTGCACTGCACATGTCCTTTACTTTAACCGGTACCGGGGCCCCTGCCACCACAGGTGGTACAAGGCTGGCAGGAGACCCTGGCAGCACCGCACCCCCTGCCGGGGTTGCAATCAGGGACGCGGCCAGCTGTGTTGCCACGGTTTTAACTCTTAAGCTCCCACCCTTACATATTGTCGGCGCCGAGGCCCCTGCGGCCCCAGATGGTGGCAGGCACACAGGGGACCCCGGAAACACCGCCCCCACCGCCGGTGGTGCGTTCCGGGACACGGCCCGGCTGTACCTCAGCCACGACACTCCTCGCCCTTTGATGTTACCGTCGCCGAGGCCCCCGCAGCCCCAGGTGGAAGCGGGCTCACAGGAGGCCCCGGCTGGCCGCCCCCCCCGCCGAGGGTGCGGGCGGGGGTAGGATGGCGGCGGCTATCACGGCCGACCACTTGCTCTTACTAGCTGGCCCCAGGGCCCCCGCAGACCCAGTAGATGATACACTTGCCAGAGACCCCGGCAGCACAACCTCCCCCACCAAGGTGGGGTCGCGGGTCAGCCGGACCTCCGGCACCATCCTCATGTTAGGTCCCTTTCCCCCATCCATGCTACGATCAGCATGGATGGTAGCCTTCACCGTGATTACATTTCTCTTCCCGCCCCCTTGCACTGGGCCCACACCAGAACCCAGGCCGGGGTGGGAAGCGGGCACATAGTGGGACCGGGGGGTCCCAGGAAGGGGGACATACACAAGTTTTTCCTCCATTCTGATCTTATTCTTCCCTTTTTTATTCCTCCCCTTCTCAGTTGCCTCTTCCAGGCAGCCCTCATCCCCAAATGTAAGCTGGGAGAAATCCACTCCCGGGGACTCGAGCTGCCGGATCTGGCGCATGAGGAAACCCCCCTCGCTACCACTGTCACTACTCCCATCATCATCCTCCACACTGCTGGCGTCCGATGGGAGCGCAACTTGGTGATGATCTAATTGCCCACTATGTGTGACCTGGTGATCACTTACCAGGTCGCCAGGCAGGCTGTCCGGCTTCTCCTCCTCCTCCTCCTCCATAGCAGATTCCCCAGCCTCCTCCTCCTCTGCCTGGGTCGAGCGGCCAGACCCCCCTAGCGCCCCTCTGGCGGCGGTGGTGGTGGTGGTTGTGGTTATTCCCAAAAACCTCTCATCGTTGTTAAGTTTCTCTCGGAAGGGACCGGCATTAGCCAGAATCTCTTGCTTCCTCTTCTCCAAGGCCTTTATTGAGCTTTTCAGCTCCTTTACTTAAGCTGACAGGGCCAACCTAGGGCCACGAGATGCGCTGTTTGCGGCTAGCTGAGCACACCGCAGCTCCTCTGGAAGCCGCCTCAAGGTCTTTATGGCTTCCCTGTGTTCACTGAGGTACATGCCCAGGCGGGAGCTGAAGGTGGAAGATGGCTCCCCCTCAGCCTGGACTCCCCAGTCCTTATGGACGGCCATTGTACCCCGGCAAGCACCAGGCCCTTCCCCAGGAGGAGAGATCTGTCCCACTTGCGGCCCGGCTACGGCCCCGGCCGGTACCCTGCTGCCCCTCTTTGCCTGTTTAGCCTCCTTGGCCTTAGCCTCCATCGTTCTCACCTCTTTGGCTTTTCCTTCCTTGGCCTTTTTGGCCTTAGAGGTGCTACCTTTCATTGTAGGGGCTCAGTACAAAATAAAGTCACCATAAAGTTCAAAATAAAGTCCGAAAACAGGACTCCCACCCCCGGTATCAACCGAGGGGTCGGAGACGGGGACAATCCCCACTGCTGTCCTCAACCACCCTCCCTCTCCTGGATCAAAGAGGGGGGGGTCCTTCCAGGTGAAAAACAAGCCTCACGGCCCAGGAGCTCCTCAGTCCACCACCTCCCTCCTCAGCTGCAGTCCACACACTGACACACCCAGGAATTCCCGCAGCTGCTGGCATGAGACTTGTCCTTCAATAGATCCTTGTAAAAGGATTTAAAGTGTACTCATTCAAATTAGAGAGACAATTTAAATTAAAAAGATTAGACCTGCCACCACCGCGGGGGGCTCGCTCGACCCACCAGCGGACAGGCACCAGTATTGGGAGAGGGGGGCTGGCCATCAGGGTCCACCGCGGCTCTGGCACAAACCCGGCGACACGGAGGTCGCACGGGCAGGAACGGACTGGCCGTGTCGGCTTCGCACTTTTTTCGTTTTAGAAGGGCATGACATGCCTATATCTGTGTCTCCCCCTCCTTTTACTCCTCCACCTCTTTTCTTTTCGCATGACTATATGTACTTGTCACTTTTCCATGTGTTAGTTGTGTCTTCTGAGCAGTTTGTCAGCTTTTGGACACCTTTGAAGGTGTTTTCTATGTGTTTCTATGTGTTCTTGTTTGCCTGCCATTGGTTTTAATGGTGTTCGACGGTGTCATTTCCGGTGACTACCTCTTGAAGCTCATCAAGAGAATGCCAAGAGTGTGCAAAGCAGTCATCAAATCAAAAGGTGGCTACTTTGAATAACCTAGAATATAAGACATATTTTCAGTTATTTCACACTTTTTTGCTAAGTATATAATTCTACATGTGTTAATTCATAGTTTTGATGCCTTCAGTGTGAATGTACAATTTTCGTAGTCATGAAAATAAAGAAAAATCTATAAATGAGAAGGTGTGTCCATACTTTTGGCCTGTACTGTATATGCAAATATACAGTATATATATACAGTGGGTATGGAAAGTGTTTCATTGTAGCCATTTGGTAAATTCTAAAAAGTTCATTTTGTTCTCATTAATGTACACTCTGCACCTCATCTTGACTGAAAAAAACAAATGTAGATATTTTTGCAAATTTAATAAAAAAGAAAAAATTAAATATCACATGGTCATAAGTATTTAGACCCTTTCCTCAGACACCCATATTTATGTCACATGCTGTCCATTTCCTTGTGATCCTGCTTGAGTTGGTTCTACTCCTTCATAGGAGTCCATCTGTGTTTAGTTAAACTGATAGGACTTAATTTGGAAAGGCACACACCTGTCTATACAAGACCTCACAGCTCACAGTGCATGTCAGACCAAATGAGAATCATGAGCTCGAAGGAACTGTCCAAGAAGCTCAGAGACAGAATTGTGGCAAGGCACAGATCTGGCCAAGGGTACAAAAGAATTTCTGCAGTACTCAAGGTTCCTAAGAGCACAGTGGCCTCCATAATACTTAAATGGAAGAAGTTTGGGAACACCAGAAGTCTTCCTGGACCTTTCCGTCCAGCCAAACTGCAATAGTGGGTGAAGAGCCTTTGTAAGAGAGGTAAAGAAGAACCCCAAGATCACTATGGCTGAGCTCCACAGATGCAGTAGGGAGATGGGAGAAAGTTCCACAAAGTCAACTATCACTGTGGCCATCCACCAGTTGGGCCTTTATGGCAGAGTGGCCCAACGGAAGCCTCTCCTCAGTGCAAGACATATTAAAGCCCTCATAGAGTTTGCTCAAAAACACATGAAGGACTCCCAGACTGTGAGAAATAAGATTCTCTGGTTGATGAGGCGAAGATAGAATGTGAATGTTTTGTTGATAATTCTAAGCGGCATGTGTAGAGAAAACGAGGAATTGCTCATCACCTGTTCAATACAATCTCAACAGTGAAACATGGTGGTGGCAGCATCATGCCATGGGGGTGTCTTTCAGCTCCAGGCAAAAGACGTCTGGTTGAAATTGTGGAGACATTGTGGCCAAGTACAGAGATATCCTGGATGAAAACCTCTTCCAGAGTGGTCTGGGCCTCAGACTTGGCCGAGGGTTGACCTTCCAACAAGACAAGGACCCTAAGCACACAGCTAAAATAACAAAGGAGTGGCTTCAGAACAAATCTGTGAACGTTCTTGTAATGCACACGCCCGGACTGACTGGCGTGTGCGTGTTTATGTTGTGATTCCACTGTGCCATGAACCGGAGAGTGCCTGGAGGGGCATAACTAAGTATCTGCCCGATCCGACCAAGGTCGCACGACGGCATATGACGCCAGTGCACCAGGGAGGAACCGAGCAGAGGAACCAGGGTCTACTCCAGGTCAGACTCCGGACACGGCTGTTAACCCACACCGGGGAATACAGGAACAGGCAGACTAGAGCGCAGGCTGGGTAGGGTCCAGTACAGACTGGGAGACAAATTCGAAACCGCAGACATGGTGGACAGGGCAGAGCAAAGCGAAAACCGCAGACGCGGTGGACAGAGCTGAGCAAAGCGAAAACCGCAGACGCGGTGGACAGAGCTGAGCAAAGCGAAAACCGCAGACGTGGTGGACAGAGCTGAGCAAAGCGAAAACCGCAGACGCGGTGGACAGAGCTGAGCAAAGCGAAAGCCGCAGACGCGGTGGACAGAGCTGAGCAAAGTGAAAGCCGCAGACGCGGTGGACAGAGCTGAGCAAAGCGAAAACTGCAGACGCGGTAGAGACAGGGCTCTGTTCACACGGAACAGACTAGAAGGGAAAGGCAGAACCAGATACCCACAGGGTACTTGCAGAGAAGTAGCGAGTGGACCACAAACTCACAAACGGAAGTACAGTGACAACGAGCAGGAGTTAGGTATGAGTTCAGACTCTGCAGAAAAAGGGAAAGTACGGACAAAGAGAAAATCAAAACAGGCTAGGAGAGTATTCAGACAAGAACAGACACAGCAGCAAGATACAGGAGCGGGTCTAGGTATGCGGCCCCTAGAAGGCGGAGCGAACAGGCAGGAGCGAGTTCACACAGGCCTGGAAATACAGCCTCCAGGATAGGCAGAAGACAACAGGCTAGAAGATAATACAGACAGGACACAGTTCAGACACGGGAACTGATACCGAAGGCAGGAAACATAAACGGGACCTGGCATATCAGAGACCAAAGGCCAACTGACAGAACACAATGCTCAGGCAGGGATTCATTGGAGCAGCTGGGTTACATACCAGATGACAGACAGCAATAGGCTGAGGACGCACAAGGGGTGTGCCTGCAGCAGGTACAAAAAGCAGGAAGTGATCGGGGGCCGCCCTTAAGCAGCAGACACAGAGGCAAACAGACAGCATGGAGGGTAGCCAGGCTAGCAGACTGGACTGGAGATCAAGTGCGCGCTCTTGCACAGTGGGAGATGGACCACTATGCAAGGACGCCGCCAGGTATGTTACAGTTCTTAACTGGCCCAGCTAGAGCCCTGACCTAAACCCAATTGAGCATCTCTGGAGAGACCTGAAAATGGCTGTCCACCAACATTCACCATCCAACTTGACGGAACTGGAGAGGATCTGCAAGGAAGAATGGCAGATGATCCCCAAATCCAGGTGTGAAAAACTTGTTGCATCACTCCCAAGAAGACACATGGCTGTACTAACTCAAAAGGGTGCTTCTACTGAATACTGAGCAAAGGGTCTGAATACTTATGGCCATTAGAGATGAGCCGTGTTTGACTCGAACTGTTCGCCAATCTCAAACTCGAGCTGTTTTGGGCGGTGTTCGAGTCGTTCGACGAACTCGAGCGATTTGCAAAAAATTCAGCTGTTCGAGGTTATGTTCGATAACTGTTCGTGCACCAAAAGTGTAACTGGAATTTTTCACAGTAATACTGTTAATCAATGTTAATAGACAGTTTCAGTGTAGAGTGGGCGGGGGAGGGGCAGGGGATGGATCCCTGCAGAAATAATGCCGATCTCCATTTTTTTTTCTTTCCCACATTTACAGTGGGGCGGTGCAGTCTGTCAGCCTATCAGCAGCGCACATATGCAGCGAAGTGCTTTTTTTTCCACACAAGCAAGGGCATGTGTCATTGGCTGTATATGTCACATGTCCTTGCCCTCTAAGACCCAGCCATTTTCCCCGTCGCCACCATTTTCTCACTGCTGCAGCTGAGTGTTAGATGGCACCACTGCTGCTGTGGGCGCTATACAGTATAACTGTGTGACTTGCGAGCGAACTTCCAGTTACATAGAGAGATAGGTTTAGGGAGTAGGGACTAGTTCTAATTCCAGGGCTAGGTTACAGCAGTTCATAGCACTTATTGCCAGGCAGGTCAGTGCCAGTGCTGTGCAAGTGTTTTTCACAGCATTTGGCGAAATGTAGCTCAGCCAATCCTTTTGGGCCTTCAGCAGTGTCTGTTAGTCATTGGAGTAGCCTATCTGTGTTGCAAGCTACACCACCTGTGTATCTAATAACAATTTTTTACTGCATCTAAGCCAGCCAATCCATTTGGGCCTGAAGCAGTGTCTGGTAGTCAGTGGAGTAGCCCATCTGAAGCAAGCTACACCACCTGTGTATCTAATAACAATTTTTTACTGCATCTAACCCAGTAAATCCTTTTGGGCATAGTAGCAGTGTCTCGTAGTCAGCGGAGTAGCCCACCTGTGAAGGAAGCTACACCGCCTGTGTATTTAATTCGAATTTTTAACTGCATCTAACCCAGGAAATCTTTTTGGGCCTAGAAGCAGTGTCTCGTAGTCAGCAGAGTAGCCCACCTGTGAAGGAAGCTACACTGCCTGTGTATCTAATTCAAATTTTTTATTGCATCTAACCCAGGAAATCTTTTTGGGCCTAGTAGCAGTGTCTGGTTGTCAGTGGAGTAGCCCACCTCTGAAGGAAGCTACACCGCCTGTGTATCTAATTCTAATTTTTTACTGCATCTAACCAAGGAAATCCTTTTGGGCCTAGTAGCAGTGTCTGGTATTCAGTGGAGTAGCCCAGATGAAGCAAGCTACACCACCTGTGCATCTAATAACAATTTTTTACTGCATCTAACCCAGTAAATCCTTTTGGGCATAGTAGCAGTGTCTCGTAGTCAGCAGAGTAGCCCACCTGTGAAGGAAGCTACACCCCCTGTGTATCTAATTCTAATTTTTTACTGCATCTAACCCAGGAAATCCTTTTCGGCCTAGTAGCAGTGTCTCGTAGTCATTGGAGTAGCCCAACTGTAAATCAAGCTACACTGCCTGTGTATCTAATAAAATTGTTTTACTTCATCTAACCCAGCCAATCCTTTTGGCTAGTACCACAGTTTGGCCACTCAGCTATGCTCGGTTTCCCTCCATCGTTTTTTGTGCAAACAACTACAGAGTTGCCAATTAGTTAACCACCAACATGAGTGGCAAAAGGCCTGCTGCTGGTGGAAAGGGGAATAGGCGTGTTGGAAAGATAAAAAAAAGGTTGTGTCCGTGGGATAGGTGGTAAAGCAACAGTAACATCTGCAGAAGAAAGACCATCTTCCAGTCTAACTAAGATGTCTACTTCTTTTCGTGGACAATGTGATATGATCCCTCTCTTACGGACACGCCCATCGCTACAAATTCCAGATGAGGCACAAAAACAGCAGGTTCTTCAACGGATATCAAGTGCTCCTACAAGTGGGCTCTCCCCCACCTCAGCTTCAACATCACAAATACTCCAGTCCTCAGAGGTGTCACCCCAATCGCACTTGCTTCCTCACAGCTCCCATGTCTCCAGCTGCCCGTCTGAGTATGGGGTAACACAGATGGTTGAGTCTGCAGAGCTGTTTACTCATACTATCGCCTGGGAATCAGAGGTCTGCTCCAGAGCTTCTGTGAATCCAGATGAGGAAATGATCTGCACTGATGTCCAGAATGTTTTTGAGTCAGATCCAGGCCCAGATGAAGAAGGTTCTGAGCATAATGTAGATCCTCGTTCCCAAACTGTAACTCCTGCTGGTGGAGACAATGAGGAAGATGATGATGAGACTCAAATACCTGATTGGAGTGACAACTTGACTTTTCGGTCAGGGCAGGAAGAGGTTGGCTCTGAGGACGACGGGTGTGATAACACACAGGGTGATGATGATGAGGTTGGAGATCCCACTTACTGTCAACCCACAGTCAGCCAGTCGATGAGGTCAGCAGAGGAGGAGGAGGAGGATGCAAGTGACGACAATGTTAGGTTGTGCCTTCCTGGACAGAGACGGAGTACTGGAAGCACGTCAACAACTGCATCCTCAACCACAACTCTGCCTCTGACCACAAGTCATGGTGGCTCTTCAGGTTGCATGGGCTCTAAGCCTTGCATAGCCTGGGCATTTTTTGAGATCGTAAAGGATGACCCAACTCATGTTATCTGTAACATTTGTCACCAAAAGCTAAGTAGAGGCCAAAAAAATCCATAGATTGAGTGCTTCATGCATGAACCATCACATGGATATGAAGCATAAGTTGCTGTGGGAAGCTCACTGTGCTACAATGCGGCCTAGCAGGCCGGGCCAACCACCGTCTGCCCCATCTTGTGCATCCGCGGCCTCTTCATCCTCTGTGACTGGGGGGACAGCAGTCACACATGTTTTTGGACGCAGACCTGCCACCTCTTTACCCGCAACAGCCAGTGTGATTGGCAGGTCGTCAGCTCATTTGGAAGTTGAAACACCTGCTGGTGTTGAGCGCTCTCCGACATCGAGAGCACCACCTTTGGATCAAGGCAACAGAATATGTCCGCCTGCATCTTCCTCACAAACCGGCAGTTTGCCGGGGACACCCTACTCAACCCCGTCTAAGCACAGCAGCCAGCCCTCGGTCCCTCAGATGTGGACAAGTGAAAGACCATTTACTCCTAGCCATGACAAAGCTAAGAGGTTGAATTTCACCATCTGCAAGCTGTTGGCTACAGAAATGCTGCCTTTCTGCCTGGTGGACACAGAGGATTTTCGAGACCTTATGTCCGTCGCAGTGCCCCAGTACCAGATGCCCAGTCGCCACTACTACTCAAAGAAAGCTGTGCCTGCGCTACACCAGCAAGTTGCACACAGTATCACCGCTTCCTTGAGAAGCTCTGTGTGTGACAGGGTGAATTTCACCACAGACACTTGGACGAGTAGGCATGGACAGGGGCATTACATGTCGCTGACTGGGCACTGGGTAACTATGGTGACAGCAGGACTGGGGCTGCTGTCCAAGTCTTGCCATCCTCACGAGTTGTGCGTCAATCCTCTTTATCTCGAAGTTCCTCCACTGCTTCTGCCTCCTCAACCTCCTCTTGGTCCTCCACCTGCATCCAAAGCCTGTCTGGTAATGCCACAAGCTTTCTAACTGCGCAGAAGGAATCCTGCACACCTCCTTACTATGCTGGCAGCAGGGCTCAACGGCATCAGGCGGTGTTTACATTGAAATGTCTGGGAAATGTGAGTCACACAGCTGAGGAGTTGTGGTCAGCTCTGGAGACCGAGCTTCATGAATGGTTGTCTCCACTGAACCTGCAGCCAGGGAAGGCGATATGTGACAATGCTGCAAACCTGGGTGCGGCCCTTCGCCGGGGCAATGACACACACGTTCCTTGTATGGCTCACGTGTTGAACCTGGTTGTCCAGCAGTTTTTAGCCCAATATCCCGGACTAGATGGCCTTCTACAGAGGGCACGGTAGCTGTGTGCTCACTTCCGTTGTTCGCATCCAGCAGCTGAATGACTTACATCTCTACAGAAGTTATTGGGCCTGCCAGTTCACCGGTTGAAATGTGATGTACCGACACGATGGAATTCTACTCTGCACATGTTGCAGCGACTGTGGCAGCATCGACTAGCCCTGGTGCAATACGTTCTGACGTATAGCCTGGGCCAACGAGATCCAGAGGTGGGGCAAATCACGCTGCAGGAGTGGTCTCAGATCAGGGACCTATGTACCCTTCTGCACAGTTTGAAATGGCGACGAAGATGTTTAGTGCTGACGATGACATTATCAGCATGACTATTCCGGTCATTTACATGCTGGAGCACACTTTAAACAGTATTCGGAGTCAGGTGGTGGGACAAGAGGAGGGGGAGGAAGTACAGGAGGAGTCATATGCGGAAGGGATAACATCTCCAAGGTCCAGACGGCAGTACCAAGGCGGCAGGCATGGGAAGGTGGGGGAGAGGGATTAACGAGGGCGCATGGTAGCAGCCAAACTGTTGAGGAAGGTGCAGGAGCCCAGGAAGAAGTGGAGGACAATATGGCGATGGGCATGGAAGACTCATCAGATGAGGGAGACCTTGATCACATTTCTGTTGTGCGAGGTTGGGTGGAGAGGGCCGAGGAAGGAAGTATGATTCTTACCTCGCCACCAACACAACAAGGACTTGGTCCTCCTGGATGCGCAAGACACATGAGTGCCTTCTTGCTGCACTACCTGCAACATGACCCTCGGATTTTCAGAATCCGAAGTAATCCCGACTACTGGGCTGCCACACTCTTAGATCCCCGGTACAAAAGTAAATTTACCGAACTAATTCCTGCCATAGAAAGGGATTCACGCATGCAGGAGTATCAGCAGAGGCTGTTACAGGATCTTACATCTGCTTTTCCACAAAACACCAGTGGTGCACCTAGTGAATCTCACAGTTCTAACTTGCCAACCGTGGGACTGTCGAGTCTTCATCACTCAAACCGTAACAGTAACACCGTATCTGCTGGTAACAGCAATTTTGTGGAATCGTTTCATCAATTTTATAGACCCTCCTTTGCAAGGCCACAGGAGACAAGAAGTCTGACACATAGTCAACGCCTAGAGAGGATGGTACAGGAGTTTCACCAAGTCAACATCGAAGCCATGACTGTGTCACTGGACCCTTCCAATCTGGAAAAATGGCCTGAGCTCGCCACTCACACCTTGGAGATCTTGTCGTGCCCCGCAGCCAGCGTTCTTTTTGAACGTGTGTTCAGCGTTGCTGGTGGTGTGCTGACAGATAAGCGCACACGGCTGTCTACTGAGAATGCAGACAGACTCGCGTTCATAAAGATGAACAAATCATGGATCCACAAGGACTTTTCTACCCCTGTGTCATCCTGGGGAGACTAAAAGCTTGAGGATTTTGGAAATCACCTCACCAACCATTTTAAGCAACGCTGGGGCAATTGATGCCACTTAAGTTGTGTCTGTGCCACAATTTTTGGAAAAAATTGAGACTCTTTTTGGAGTCCCCTTGCTGTGTTTTACATGACATTGGCATCGTCAATTCCAGGTGGGTCGGGTCGCACCCCCCTTTTTAATCTTAAGGAACTACATACACTATGGCTTGGGGTAACACAGATGGTTGAGTCTGCAGAGCTGTTTACTCATACTATAGCCTGGGAATCAGAGGTCTGCTCCAAAGCTTCAGTGTCTGCTAGTCTGTGTAGTAGCCCAGCTGTGAAGCAAGCTACACCGCCTGTGTATCTAATAACAATTTTTTACTGCATATAACCCAGGAAATCCTTTTGGGCTAGTAGCAATGTCTCATAGTCAGCGGAGTAGCCCATCTGAAGCAAGCTACACCGCCTTTGTATCTAATAACAATTTTTAACTGCATCTAGCCCAGGCAATGCTTTGGGCCTAGTAGCAGTGTCTGCTAGTCAGCGGAGTAGCCCAGCTGTTAAGCAAGCTACACAGCCTGTAGATCTAATTACAAATTTTTAACTGCAGCTAGCCCAGGCAATACTTTGGGCCTAGTAGCAGTGTCTGCTAGTCAGCGGAGTAGCCCAGCTGTTAAGCAAGCTACACCGCCTGTAGATCTAATTACAAATGTTTAACTTCATCTAGCCCAGGCAATATTTTGGGCCTATTAGCAGTGTCTGCTAGTCAGCGGAGTAGCCCAGCTGTTAAGCAAGCTACACCAACTGTGCTTTGGACACTTAATTTTTTCAAAGGAAACGCTTCAGGCCCCCGGGACACTCAGTCAAGAGCATCGGGTAGGCGCCCCAAGGCAAAGGGGCTGGGACTGGCGGTAGCACGCCTTGCGGTGGACCGCCAAGCTCGATCCTTATAAAAGTTTTTTCACTGTCCTTTTAAAGGAATAGAAGAATCCAAGTTATCTGTAAACAGAAAGATTGTGAGGGAATATTTAGCTAACATAAATGAGTTCAAGTCTCCAGGTCCAGATGAATTACACCCCAGAGTACTGAAGGAGATCGTAGAAGAAATTTTAGAACCACTCTCCATAATCTTTGAAAATTCTTGGAGAACAGGAGAAGTCCCAGAAGACTGGAGAAGAGAAAATGTTGTTCCTATCTTCAAAAAGGGGAAGAAGGTTGACCCAGGGAACTATAGGCCGGTGAGTCTGACTTCTATACCAGGAAAGATCTTTGAACAAATTATTAAACATCATGTATGTAAGTACCTGGATAAGAATGAAGTGATTAACCAGAGTCAGCATGGGTTTGTGACTAACAAGTCATGTCAGACTAACTTAATTTCCTTCTATGACAGAATCACTGACTGGGTGGATCAGGGAAATGCTGTAGATATAGTATATCTTGACTTCAGCAAAGCATTTGACAAAGTATCTCACACCATCCTTATTGAAAAAATGACCAAGTATGCAATGGACCAGGCAACTGTTAGGTGGATTCATAACTGACTTAGTGATCGGACTCAAAGGGTGGTTGTAAATGGCTTCACATCCAGCTGGATGAATGTCTCAAGTGGGATACCACAGGGCTCTGTCCTGGGACCTGTATTGTTCAACATCTTCATCAATGATTTAGATGAAGGAATTGAGGGTAAACTGATTAAATTTGCTGATGACACAAAGCTAGGAAGGATAGCTAATACTAGAGAAGAGAGAGAGAGGATTCAAAAAGACCTAAATAAACTGGAGCAGTGGGCAGCAACCAACAGAATGGTTTTTAACAGGGAAAAATGCAAAGTACTACATCTGGGCAATAAAAATGAAAAAAGCATATACAGAATGGGAGGAATAGAGCTAAGCAACAGTACATGTGAAAAAGACTTAGGTATACTAATAGATCATAGACTGAACATGAGTCAACAGTGTGATGCAGCAGCAAAAAAGGCAAATACAATTCTGGGATGTATTAACAGAAGCATACAGTCTAGATCACGTGAAGTCATTATCGGTCTTTACTCCTCTTTGGTCAGACCTCATCTGGAATACTGTGTACAGTTTTGGGCACCACATTTTAAAAAAGACATAGACAAACTGGAACAAGTTCAGAGAAGAGCGACCAGAATGGTGACTGGTCTGCAAACCATGTCCTATGAGGAACGGTTGCAGGATTTGGGAATGTTTAGCTTGCAAAAAAGAAGACTGAGAGGAGACTTAATAGCTGTCTACAAATATGTCAAGGGCTGTCACATTGTAGAAGGATCATCTTTATTCTCATTTGCACAGGGAAAGACTAGAAGCAACGGGATGAAACTAAATGGAAGGAGACACAGATTAGATATTAGAAAAAACTTTTTGACAGTTAGGGTGATTAATGAGTGGAACAGGCTGCCACGAGAGGTGGTGAGTTCCCCTTCAATGGACGTCTTCAAACAGAGGCTGGACAGACATCTGTCTGAGATGATTTAGTGAATCCTGCTTTGAGCAGGGAGTTGGACCAGATGACCCAGGAGGTCCCTTCCAACTCTACCATTCTATGATTCTATGATTTTATGATTCTATGAACTGCAGCAGGTTTAGTGGACGCTACTGGAGCTGGAATTACTGCGGCTGCTGGCACTAGACTTGCCCTCCAATAGATCCTTATAAAAGTATTTAAAGTGTACTCATTCAAATTACAGAGCAAATTTAAATTACAGAGCTTAGACCTGCCTCCACCTGTCTCGACCCACCAGCGGATAGGCACCAGTATTGGGAGAGGGGGGCAGGCCGTCAGGGTCCACCGCGGCTCTGGCACAAACCCGGCGACATGGAGGTCGCACGGGCAGGAACAGCCTGGCCATGTCGGCCTCGCACTCCAGCGTAGTCCCTCTGCCTGCTCACGCCCGTAACCTCAAAGGGATGCGCAAGCGGCTTTTCTTCCCAGGGCTGTTCCCCACCCAACAGTAACATGGGGGAGCTCAGGTCGGCCTTCCACCATACTCCCTTACCTCCCTCGCCCTCTTTCCTTGTTCCATTCTCCATCTAACCCCTCGGCTCTGTGGTGTCCGCTCTCCCTCCAGCTCTCTGTTTCTCACAGGTGGACTACCGCGTGTACTCACAATGTTGCGAATCTTTTGGGCCCAGGCATAAGAAGTCGTCGAGGTATTGGATAATATGTGCCCACTTAGAAACGTCCATGACGACCCATTCGTGGAAGTAACTAAATGCCTCAAATAGTGAGCAGGATATGGAGCACCCCATGGGCAAACAGCAATCTATATAGTATGCTCCTTCCCAGAAGCAGCCCAATAGGTGGACACTATTCGGAGGCACAGGTAGTAAGTAACCGGAATGCCCCCTCAATGTCTGTTTTGGCCATTAGGGTGCCCCTTCCCAACTTCTTGACCCGTCTGATTGCCCTGTCAAAGGAGGTACAGTATATACTACTGTACTTGGTTTCGCATCGATGTTGTCGTTTACTGACCTTCCCCTTGGATATGACAAATGGTGGATTAGTCCGAATGTATTGGGTTCCATTTTTGGCACGACTCCCAACGGGGATACCACTACATCTTGTAAGGAAAGTGTTCTGAATGGAACCGCCATTCTACCTAAAGATATTTCTTTTTTTAATTTTCTTGTCATGACGTCTGGGTGTTGGTAGGCTGATTTTAGATTTTTACTCCAGCCTTTCTTGATTTTAGAAGGGCATGACATGCCTATATCTGTGTCTCTTCCTCCGTTTACTCCTCCACCTCTTTTCTTTTCGCATGACTATATGTACTTGTCACTTTTCCATGTGTTAGTTGTGTCTTCTGAGCAGTTTGTCAGCTTTTGGACACCTTTGAAGGTGTTTTCTATGTGTTGTCTATGTGTTTCTATGTGTTTTTGTTTGCCTGCCATTGGTTTTAACGGTGTTCGACAGTGTTCGACGAACTGTTCGACGAACCGTTCGGCGAAAATGCCGATGTTCGACGAACCGAACCCGAACACTACGGGGGTGGCTCAACACTAATGGCCATGTGATATTTCAGATTTTCTTTTTTAATAAATTTGAAAAAAAATTCTACATTTCTGTTTTTTTTTCAGTCAAGATGGGGTGCAGAGTGTATATTAATGAGGGAAAAAAAGAACTTTTTAGAATTTATCAAATGGCTGCAATGAAAAAAACAGTGAAAATTTTAAAGGGGTCTGAATACTTTCCATCCCCACTGTATATATATATATATATATATATATATACACATATATATATATACATAGTATTGAACATGCTTACTGAATTTTATTTAATACTTCGCACAAAAGTCTTTGTTGGTGATAGCTTCAAGATGCCACTGTTAGAACCCTCCTGTTTGCTTTTTCCATCTTGTGTTTTGCGGTCACGTGACCATCTGCCTTTATATTCCAGCTCCGCCCTTTTGGCTGTGCTGGACTTCAGTGTTTGACTGTTTCTCTAGCCAGGTGCTTCTGTGCCTTTCTCTGTCAGTTTGCTTAGTCCTTCTGGGACCTCTAGTACCTTTTTGTCAGTTTGTCCTTTTGTGTTCTGCAACAACTTCTCTGTTTAGGAGGTGTCCCATTTTTTGTCCCAGTCCTTAGTTCTTTTAGGGACCCCTCTCTTTATGCTATAGGTATTCGTTCAGAAAATACAGAAAAATCTTTAAATTAGAAGGTGTGTCCAAACTTTTGGTCTGTACTGTATATAAAGAAAAACAGAACAATACTCAAGAGTATTATACGTTTGCCTCATCCATACGTTTAGTGAAATATTCCAGACCAAGCAAAAATATCGCTTTTATATTTCTTATCCAGTAAAATAAACTTTTTCAAGAGAATCTTCAATAGGCTGGGGGCATCAAAAGGTCATGAGGATACTGTTGAGTTGGTGCTAAGGTTGGTGTCCCTTCTTTGTGGACCTGACGATAGTTGTGAAGCACAACACAATAATGATTTATCTACAGTCAGGACCATAACACATGACAAACCATCCCTAGCACTTTCTCAAAGGGATCCTCATGAATAAAGATGGGCAGATCGATTCACAGAGGATTGAGTTTAAGGATTGAGTTTTCTGAAAATCATGATTTCACATGAATTCAATCATTTTGAGATATGATTAGTGGAGTTGATTCCTCTTTTACTTATTATGCATACTTTCACATCTGTTGGCTTGCATTTAATCTTTACCATCCTGCTGGAGAAACCATGCTCGCATTGACATATGTATTCAATCCCTTGTTCACAGATGCTCCATATTATGTGTGGGCGTTTTTGCCCACACTTGTTTTTCCATTGGTCTGTGCAGGCGCTGAAAGCACTTGCCAAATGTGTAGGTGTCATCTGATACCTCTCATGTGACTTGTTCTTACACTTACTTCCACTTCCTGCTCCGGAGATAGTGTGCCCCGCACATCGGATTGTGGAACCAGGTAATCACATTGTGTTTATATTTGTGCATTGACCCTCAAGCATCAGGACCTGCCCTGATGAAGCCATATTGACGGCGATATGCGTGGGCTTCGCTCACTCCTATGATCCCTCTCCCATCTTCCCCGCTACATCCACATGCATTCCTCTTCATCCCACCATATGGGGATCTATATGAGTAACACTGCCTTTGACAGGTTGGAGTGGCTACACTAGTCTGCATTTCAGGTTTTTTGCCCGCACACTGGATTTGTATAGTATATATATGTGTTATATGAGCCATTATATAGCTGCTATACTGAGGTTAAATATTTTCTCCAGGGATGCCTGGTTTTGAGTTCTATATCTTTATTATACTATATACCTACATGTTTCTGCCTATATGATCCTCTATACCTGCCATTTTGTTCAACTAAACTGCAGTATTTGATGTATGGTGGTTATTTGTAACATGTTCTTATGGGAGAGGGTACCTAGCAATTGATCTATGTCATTATCTGTACCTTCAGGTTAGTGATTTCTTGTGGACATGGTCTTTTTGTATGGTTTCTGTTTTTAATTGGTTTTAGCATGTTTGTGTCAGTGCACATTAATAAATTTTGGAATTTTTTGATTTAACATTATTGACTCATAGGTGTGCATTTCCATATTACATTGTCTCTTTCTTCTTTTTTTGCGTCAGATTATTTTGTCAATGTAGGTATTTTGCATCGGGCATTTTTTGCCCTATGATTGGCACTGGTGCACCCCCATTTACATACAGTTATATGAAAAAGTTTGGGCACCCCTATTAATCTTAAGCTTAATGTTTTCTTAAAATTAGTGTTTTTGCAACAGCTATTTCAGTTTGATATATGTAATAACTGTTGGACACAGTAATGTTTCTGCCTTGAAATGAGGTTTATTGTACTAACAGAAAATGTGCAATCTGCATTCAAACAAAATTTGACAGGTGCATGAGTATGGGCACCCTTATCATTTTCTTGTTTTAAATACTCCTACCTACTTTTTACTGACATACTAAAGCACTTTTTTTGGTTTTGTAACATCATTGAGCTTTGAACTTCATAGCCAGGTGTATGCAATCATGAGAAAAGCTACTTAAAGTGGCCACTTGCAAGTTGTTCTCCTGTTTGAATCTCCTCTGAAGAGTGGCATCATGGGCTCCTCAAAACAACTGTCAAATGATCTGAAAACAAAGATTATTCAACATAGTTGTTCAGGGGAAGGATACAAAAAGCTGTCTCAGAGATTTAACCTGTCAGTTTCCACTGTGAGGAACATAGTAAGGAAATGGAAGAACACAGGGACAGTTCTTGTTAAGGCCAGAAGTGGCAGGCCAAGAAAAACATCAGAAAGGCAGAGAAGAAGAATGGTGAGATCAGTCAAGGACAATCCTCAGACCACCTCCAGAGAGCTGCTGCATCAACTTGCTGCAGATGGTGTGACTGTGCATTGGTCAACTATACAACGCACTTTGCACAAGGAGAAGCTGTATGGGAGAGTGATGCGAAAGAAGCCTTTTCTGCAAGCACGCCACAAACAGAGTCGGCTGAGGTATGCAAAAGCACATTTGGAGAAGCCAATTTCTTTTTGGAAGAAGGTCCTGTGGACTGATGAAACAAAGATTGAGTTGTTTTGTCATACAAAAAGGCATTATGCATGGCGGCAAAATAACACAGCATTCCAAGAAAAACACTTGCTACCAACAGTAAAACTTGGTGGGGGTTCCATCATGCTTTGGGGCTGTGTGGCCAATGCCGGCACCGGGAATCTTGTTCAAGTTGAGGGGCGCATGGATTCCACTCAGTATCAGCAGATTCTTGACAATAATGTTCAAGAATCAGTGATAAAGTTGAAGTTACGCAGGGGATGGATCTTTCAGCAAGACAATGATCCAAAACACCGCTCCAAATCTACTCAGGAATTCATGCAGAGGAACAATTACAATGTTCTGGAATGGCCATCCCAGTCCCCAGACCTGAATATCATTGAACATCTGTGGGATCATTTGAAGAGGGCTGTCCATGCTCAGCGACCATCAAACTTAACTGAACTGGAATTGTTTTGTAAAGAGGAATGGTCAAAAATACCTTCATCCAGGATCCAGGAACTCATTAAAAGCTACAGGAAGCGACTAGAGGCTTTTATTTTTGCAAAAGGAGGATCTACTAAATATTAATGTCACTTTTCTGGTGAGGTGCCCATACTTATGCACCTGTCAAATTTTGTTTGAATGCAGATTGCACATTTTCTGTTAGTACAATAAACCTCATTTCAAGGCAGAAACATTACTGTGTCCAACAGTTATTACATATATCAAACTGAAATAGCTGTTGCAAAAACACCAATTTTTATAAAACATTAAGCTTAAGATTAATAGGGGTGCCCAAACTTTTTCATACAACTGTATATCTATCATTGATTAGTGGAGTAAAGTCATTTTCCATTGCCAGAGTCTCAAGGCATTTCTTTTCTGTAGAGTGTAAGCTCTTATGTTCAGTAGGGTCTTCTTTCTCCTTTAGAGTGTGAGCAATTTTGGCCAGCGGGGTCCTCTCTCTCTCACCTGTAAAATGTAAGGTCTTATAATCAGCAGGATCCTATATCTTCTGTATGGTGTAAACTCTCATGGTCAGTGTTGTCCTCTTTCTTTTGTAAATTGTAGGCTATGAGGGTCATTAAGGCCCTCTCTCTCTTGTCTATAAATTATATGCTCTTATGGTCTGTGGGGTCCTTTCTGTCTCCTCTATAGTGTAAGCTCTCATGGTCAGTGGGATCCTCTCTTTCTCACTTGTAAAGTGTAAGCTCTTATGGTCAGCAAGATTCTCTCCTCTCCCCCACATGTATTTGCAAATAATTACAAATAATTACAAGCTTTCCAGTATTAAAATTTGTTCAAATTTATTTGGCCCTAATCAAATTTAAGGGGAAAATTCAGCAAAGCCGGTGAATTTGATTTTCAAAAGTTTTACTCATCTGTATTCATGACCATTTGCCGAACCATGTCTGATGTAGGATGTCTTGATCAAAAACATTGCATTTAATTTTTAACATTTTTGTCGGGTCTAGAATAATTAGATAAATTTATGGTTTAGGCAAACCTGTTAGACTCTGATGTGATGCTTTGCTTTTCTCTACATGTATAAAGATGCCAGGATGAGGGCTGGCCAGCTCGTTTGGAACGTGCACCCATACCCCATATTTATTTATTTATTTATTTTGCTCACCTATATCGCACCATTAATTCCACAGCGCTTTATATCACTGTCCCCATTGGGGCTCACAATCTACATTTCCTATCAGAATGTCTTTTGATACTCTACTTGCGCTGCCAGATTTTATATTAAAACATAGTTATATCACCAATCATTGGTGTCACATTTCGATTGTAGTTGGTATCGGTGGACTGGATCCTGATTACTGCATTAACCATCAGAAAACACGTACTACATATTAATACAGATCACTGTTATAAATGTATCCCATTCATGATATAAAAATAAGGGGTTATCCAGGACTATTTTTTTTTTTTTACTATGGGCCTAAGAACTAGCAGGCAGGTAATTGCTAACTGCGTGCCTGTTATGCCAAGTGCAGATCTCTGCCTACACAGAGCGTTCACTGACCGCTCCTGGCCGTGATTCAGCAGCTTCCGCTGATGTCACATCAATAAAGCAGTGAATTTTCATCCGCTCTACTCTATTGATGGGGCGTAACTATCAGGATGTTGTCGGCAGTCATGCCCCATCAAGAAGAGCTGCTCTGTTAATGTTTGAGCAGCTTGATCACTGGCTGGAGCAGTCAGTGACAAGTCTGAGCCAGTGCCAGATAGAACATGCAGGAAGCCGTCAACTAGTTCGCAACTACAAGCCTGTTATTTTTTTGACTCATAATAAAAAGTAATTTAGTTCACTGGATGTAAATACTTTTATGCCCAAAAATGACAAAAGTATTCTCGGAGTGATACCTTTATTGGCTAACCAGAAATAATATATATATGCAAGCTTTCAGAGCACAGAGGGTCCTTCTTCAGGCAAGATTACAAATGAATTAATTAAGATATTACTCCATGAATACTTTTGTCATTTTTGGGCATAAAAGTATTAACATTGAATTTTCTGGCTAACACGATACCACATTATAAGTTTGTATTGTACATCAATTTAGTACACTAAATGCATTTGCAACAGATCCAGGGCACACAACATATAACTAGCCAGATGATACTGTATTCTGGGTTAAAACCATTATAAACGGGAAGGTTAAATGGAGAAGTCAATTAAATTATCAATTAGAATCCCAAATGAAAACACCTTATGAATGAAAAACTTGCTAAATGGTGTCTAAATTAGGTTAGCTGCCTAATGACCAATGAAGGTGACTACATGCTATGTGCATGTTCCTATGCAATCACTGTATGGACACCTATTCAAAAGATGTGCTGTTACAGTAGCTATGCAAGTGTTGAAAGGAAAGACCAATTGAAATATGCTGCTCTTTTAAGCAATATTTTGAGTGAGAAAACACTAAAAAATAATTGAAAATATTGAGGGTCTCTACTAAGAAGGCATTGGGGGGGAATACAAATGTTTTTGTTCCAAATAGTGAGGAAACACAAGATCACACCATCGCCCAGCGTTCGTAGATGTAAGTTTAAGGTTAAAAAAAAAAGGTCCAGCCTCCAGATTTAATTGGATATAAAATTGTGATTTTATTGATAATCAATTAAAAATTATACACAGTGCAAAAATAATATAAATGAAGGGGGAGACCGCCGTGATATAATGGTATTAAGAACATTTAGCAATCAAAACGCATAAGGGTTTCATGGAGGCCTCTCCCTTCGTTCATTTCAATTTTGCAATGTGTGTATTTTTTTAATAGATTAACAATAAAATCACGATTTTATTCCCAATTGGATCTGGAAGCTGAATGCTTATTATTTTCCTCTCAAACTTGCAAATATGAAGTCCCTGCAGGAAACAAACGTACAAAGGAATTTAAATGAAACAAAATTGGCCAAAATGTTTAGTGGAAAAGAGTCAATTCCATTTCTTGTTAAAATTTGTGACAGGGAGAGTGTTACGGGTCCGGGTGGTGGAACCTCTGTGCCGAGGTGCAAGGAGTGACCCAGAGGGGCATGACTAAGTATCAACCCGAACCGACCCTGGTCGGACGGCGGCTAACGACTCCGTGACCAGGGAGGATCCAGGCAGAGGGACCAGGTGCTACTCTGGGGACGACCTTGTAAGAGAGCAGGTGGCTCCCACGGGTCAGATGACTGGGACTGACCGGTATAAAGGGTGGACACGGCAAGCAGGCAGAATTCTCTGGTTAGCTGATGGGTGGTCACGGTACGCGACAGCAGAGCGAGTAGTAGTCTCTAGGTTTACCAGGCAGGTGGTCACAGCAAGTGACGGCAGAATCTCCAGGCAGGCTGACAGGAAACAGGCGGGTGCTCCCAGGTGAGCCGGCAGACAGACAAGGCTGGTAACAAGCAGGTAACAGGTGAGCGGGCTGATGGACACAGCAGGTAACAGGCGGGCGCTCCCAGGTCAGCGGGCTGACGGACACAGCGAGTAACAGGCGGGTGCTCCCAGGTGGGCGGACTGACAGCCAAGGCAGGTAACAGGCAGGTAACAGGTGAGTCCTCCAGGTGGGGAGGCTGGCAGGTTCGGCAGGTAACAGGCAGATAATAGGCTGGCAGGCAGGACGAGAAGTCAGGCTAGCAGCGGGGCCTGAGGGCTGAAGCAGAGAAAAGAAACTGTGCAACAACTTTGCTCGGGCACCTCCATTTTGGAGGAGGTGCCCTATATATGGGAGGACCCTCGGCAATTGGCCAGGGACTCCTTAGGACGGCACGCGCGGCCCCTTTAAGAGGGGGGGAGCGCGCGCATGCGCGCCCTAAGCACAGTGCCCGGGGGACTGCGCGCGCCCACAGCAGGCTGAGAAGGATAGCGGGGAGCGCGGAGAGAGAGGAGGTGAGAGGGACGGCGTCTCTGCCGGGCAGGAGGCAGACACGCCAAAGCTACAGGACTGTGCGCGCCGACAGCAGGCTGGGAAGGAGAGCGGGAGCGCGGGGAGAGATGAGGTGAGAGGGACGGCGTCTCTGCCTGGAAGGAGGCAGAGACGCCGAGGCTACAGAGAGTTATGATGAACAGTCAATCACCTGTATGGCATTAAGGGACAAAATCATAAATGGGATTTGTTGGGACTGGGCATGGTGTCTAATATTTAACAAGTGTTGTTGAAGGTCTTCATTCCTGGCACAAAGCCCATTTAGTCTGGATGCCCCAGAGCAGTTGAGTAGTTAGTATATTAGTCAGGAGCAAAATTGGGGGACCATGCTCAATTTAAGGAAAGCAGCATATTGGGCTCTGGTGGAGTTGGAGTCCAGTGAAAGTGAAACGGGACCAACTAGACAACTTCTCTAGATAAGCTTTAAAGAATTTCGCACATCTGCTCAAGGACTTCCCCCTTTTATGTCAGCTGGAAGCTCCTAAGGAGAACAAGAATACAAAGAAGGTTGAACATGGAGTTTGAGCCTGAGCTGGCGACAAGAGAGGGCAGTAGGGGAGTAGTAGTTATGAAAAGATTCCGATATCTCAAGGGTGATTCGAAGAGTTGATCAAAAATAAGTTTTCATGCAAAGTGCTTAGATTTTAATTTAGCATAGAGATCTTTTTACATTTTGCCATGTTCCATGTACTATATGGAATTTTTCAGCTCAATATTACAAAGTATTAGGCTATATAATGCCTTGATACTGAACCAAATTATCTTATAAGAATATCTTCTCCTAGGAAAGGAAATAGCAGTAATTCAGCGTGTGATAGAACATGCCACCATTTCTTTTATCATGGAAAAAAAATAAGAAAACAACTTCCATATAACTGCATAGATTTATATGGGTGACATATTAGTGATCTGTATAACAGGATCCCTAACATGACCGAACTCTAATCACACATAGGCATCCATGTTATTCACATGATCTGCTATGAATGAGCTGGCAGCTGTCATCGTAACAATGGTAATAGATTTGATACATGACAGCCCATGAAATGTATATTGATAGAATGAATTGCATTGTGAAATTATCGTGATGAAGAGCCATTAGTATACGGAGTATAATTATTCATAAAATGAAATCCTAAATCCAAATGAGTCTCCTTTTACATCTAAATAATGCGGTAGTTATGGCACATTTCTGTAGAGCTCTTATTATTTAAGATATTCTGGGATGAAATGAACGTTTAGTATGCCATTTTGAAGTCACAAATCTAAAGTATAATGTTTCATTTTCTCATTCCTAGATAGTGTGGAAAGACCATAGAATCGCACCATTGACATTTGAGAAGCCGCATATCGCTTCCATTCTCCAGATTACAAATTTAATCTGTCACATTATATAAGCGTTAAAATAGTAGTTTGGTTGCTTCATCTCCTGTTTTCTCTCGAGACAATTTATGCATTTTATCTGCTGCATAAATTAAGGAATTCAAAGTCCGACCGGTTTGTACTCCTGATGGCTTTTGGGGGCCTTGTCAATTCCTATAGCTTTTCTCTTAGGCCCAGCTGTGTGGGTTGGAAGCCACTCGGCTGGTAATTAGGTATTTATCAGATTGTTTCTGAAAAGCCACGAGACAGCTATCTGACACAATTATCTTTGAAAATTGAATCCCCCTTTTTAAGCCCTGCTGAGGACATTCAGAAGAAATGTGAATGTTTAAAGCTAAATGGCTTTGAAAGCCCTCTTGCCTTTTTAAGAACAAATAGAACTGAAGAGTCAAAATACCATCTTGGGAGAATATTCTGTACCCTTTTCCAGCACTGTATTTCCTTTTGTTCTCATCTTATCATTTCATCATTATTTTATAAGCTAAATTACTTCTATCTGTCAGTTCTCCCCGCTGCCAAATGTCTATCAGTCTTAAAGAATTCAAAGGTCTTTCTTCTGCGATGATCCTTAAAATTAAAGGTTATTCTGTCTTGGTCCCCGAAACCTCACTCGTAAATGAAATACATCTATAATGTTATCTATCATGGCTAAGGTTGCTGAATTGCTACAGCCGTCAAAGTCATTTTATGTACCTCTTCGATGGCTAAGTAAAAATCTTTGCAATAATAACATTTCTCAAGCGCTCTGTTAGGCTTAACCAGGACAGTTTTATGTGAACGAGAGATAAAGAAGAAACACTATGTGCTCTTGATATGTAATTCTTACTACTTAATTATGTCTTTAGGGTATCTCTTGTCTGGTGGAATCAATTATAAATAGGGGCATTCTATAAAGAGTTTCTGAAGACAATGGGATCATATAAATTGATTGACTGTGTTGGTAGAAGGTTCTTCTGGTGAGATTATGTACTGTCACATATTTACAGAACCGAATGATGAGATTTTTTCAGTAAAAGGATACCATCTACGTTAATAACTCTTTGTGTACTACAGAAGTTCAGTAACAACAGGCTGTGCATCTTTTGTTAGCATATTCACATCTTTAGGATTTATTTTATATGTCAACTTCTTAACTGAATTGATACTAATCATCAGTCATATAAATGTGCAGATCAATCTTGCCACGGTGCCGATAGTAAGTAGCTGTAAATGTGACTTATTCCTATAGAACCTCAGCCATCATTCTGGTGTTATAGGAGGACTTAAGTGTGAATTTTTGTCAAATTATATATCATTCTTTCAAAGCTAAAAAGTAAGTGCCTTCCGGAGGACAAGGACACAGATGCAGACTGGATCAAACTATCCAATCAGATTTGGAGCATTGCTAATGAGCTGTTTTGAGCTTGCAGACACTTTTTGCCTAAGGGTCCATTTTATTTGGACTAAGGGTGCTTCTTGCCTATGGGCCTGATTACATGGACTGACAGATAACACTAAATGACTACTGATTGGTAAAGATTTACCAATGGGCAGTCATTTAATAGCCTGTTTAAACAGGCAGACCACAAGTAACAACGTGTGTGGAGTGATCTGTAATAGATCGCTCAGTGCACAGAGGCTGCCTTTGTTTTTGGACAAAACTGAAGACAGAAACAAAATGAGCATATACTCTGCTGTAGGAAAGTAAGTAAATATTAATAGTACATATAAATAACATAAGCCACTCTTTTTCATTGAAAAAGGGTAAAAGCCATCCCACTGCGGCAAGGTATACCCTAATCAGGATAGTCCCTTCCTCTAGTATCAAAACCTTGCCTTGTGTCAAACGATCTCAATGTAGATGGGGCAGAACAGGACTGAGGTCAGACTGGTCAGACACCCAGTCATGGGAAGCTATACAAATGAAATGCCTAGTTAAAAAAAAATACACATCCCTGTTCGTACAAAGCACTAAAAACTACAGCAAAACCAAAGAAATGATTCAGAACAGAAGTTGGTATACATGCAATGTATAAGAGCGTGTTCACACTGTGGCCATGGTATTTTATGTTGCTTGTGTATCAACTTTTGATCCGGCTCATTCCTTTGGTTTTGCCATTGTTTTTGGCAGTGTGATTCCTGTTTGTAAAGGATGATGCACGAAGATGATGTAACGAGCACTGCTCAAAAAATCATTTAACCCTATGAATTAGCATTCTACTCAATCATCGGATGATCATCAACCTGTTTACATTGAAAGAGTATAAAGAAATGAGCATTCTTAAAAATGATTGTTCACGATGATCTTTTAGTGTAAATTCATTTTAAGAGCCTGGCCACCATTCCTAGATTGCAATATACAGTAGATGAAAAAATCCTTCTGTTCTCTATTTTTACAAGCACTTTGTAATTATACTGGTTAAAGAAACTGAAAATACACTTTTAAAGGGGTTTTGTGGAACATTTTTAAAATATGACCAAGAGCAGGGAATGCTTTAAAAAAAAAAATAATCATCACTTCCTCCCTGACTCCATTAGTCCCTCTAGTTCCTGCTTACTTTCTGCTGTGATCACATGCCATACACCATTCATGTGACTGAGTTCAGGTGCCTTATACTGTTTATGGCAACGTCAGTAAGACGTGTTCAGCTGCAGATCTTACGGTAGGTGATCTCAGCAGGAACTAGGCAGAGAACAGAAGGGACATCCAGAGTCATGATGATGAAGCGGTGGGTCCCTGCCCTGCAACACTTTTTCATAAATCCCAGAAAACTCCCTTAAGTTTTTATTTTCAATTAATTTTGGCTATTTTAAATAGCATCATATTTTTGCATCAGATTACTAACCCCTTATTGACATTGTCAGTAATAGTACATCCCTGTGCCCTGGGTCTATTTTTACCAGGTGCATACTATTACACACAATGTGATCGCGCCCACTCAGAAGCTTGATTGTGATTCTCACAGCTGCCACCTTGTACTATCTGCCAGGAGCGGTCTCGCACTGCTCCCGACACATTAACCCCCGAAATGCATTCTGGGAGAAAGGAGAGGTAAGCGTGCCCCTCTCACATTGTTTCCGGGGTCCGGTGCTGAGTCTGCTGGGTCCAGGTCATTGCCATGGTGATCCGATGTCGTCATGATGACATCTGGGTCACCAGGCATCAGGAAGTTACTTTGATCATACGCAGTGCACAATCAAAGTAACTTGTGACTGTGCAGCGCCTACAGGCTGCATAGCATAGAGATGCTGCTGCATCTCTATGCTGTGCAAGCAATCAGCCTGCAAAAAATGAAAGTCCCATAGTGGGACAAGGTGTAAAAGTATAAAAAGAGTCAGAAAGTTAAAAAAAAAAAAAAAAAAAATTATAAAAATATAAAAAAAAGAAGACAAAATAATCCCAAAAAAAGAAAAATATTTTGTACCCATAAATAAATATTATTATGGAAAAAAAGTACAAATATTTGGTATCGCCGCATCTGGAACAACTTGACCTATAAAACTGTTCCACTAGTTAACCCCTTTAGTGATCACGGTAAAAAAATAAATAAAAATCAAAGCAAAAAACTATGCTTTATCATCATACCTCCGAACAAAAAATGGAATAAAATGCGATCAAAAAGACAAATGTAAATAAAAATGGTACCGCTGAAAATGTCATCTTGTCCTGCAAAAAACAAGCCCCCATACAGGTCCATCAGCCTAAAAATAATAAAGTTATAGCTCTCAGAATAAAGTGATACAAATAAAATATTTTTTTCTGTAAAATAGTGTTACTGTGTAAAAGCGCCAAAACATAAAAAAATTATATAAATGTGGTATCGCTGTAAACATACTGACCCAAAGAATAAAGCTGCCTTATCAATTTTACCACACACTGAAAGGCATAAAAAAAAACAAAAAAACAATTCCTGAATTGCTGTTTTTTGTTTATTCTGCCTCCCGAAAATGGTACCAGTAAAACGTCAACTTGTCCTGGAAAATACAAGCCTTTACATGACTCTGTTGGCTGAAATATGGAAAAATGTTTGCAAAAACTAGTCTTTGCAAAATAAAGCGTCTTTTAGTGTGTGACAGCTGCCAAGCATAAAAACCCGATATGAATCTGGTATCGCAGTAATCGCACTGACTCGAAGAATAATGTTGTCTAATCACTTATACAGCACGAGGAACGACGTAAAAAATAAACTCTAGGGTTAGGGTTGTGTTAGGGTTATGGTTAGGGTTGTGCTTGGGTTAGGGTTAGGGTTGTGCTAGGGTTATGGTTGTTGTGCTAGGGTTGGGGTTGTGTTAGGGTTGGGGTTGTATTAGGGCTGGGGTTGCATTAGGGTAGGGGTTAGGGTTGTGTTGGGTTTGGGATTTTTTCAAAAGTAAAGGAAAAAAAATGATGACGATATGGCGACTATTGTTGATCGCAAGTGCTTGCTACTTGAGTTTGCATCGGATGCTTGGGTATGCACCTAGTATCTCGGGTGCTCGATTGAAATGCTCGAGTCTCCATCCCATATGTTTCATGGCTGTTATACAGCCTAAAATACCTTCCTGGGACTGCCTGCCATGCACGAGCCATCCCTGTATGTTTTTTTTTGGTGTCTAACAACCGTGAAACATGCGGGGCGGGAACTTGAGCATGTCACTCGAGCACCCGCAATACATGGTACATACCCAAGTACACAATACATACTCAAGTAGCGAGTAGTGATGAGCAAGCACTAAAATGCACGGGTGCTCGATGCTCGGGTCGGCACTCCAATGCCCCTTGGAAGAGACGTAGAGGTCAGAGGGCCTCCTGAAAACAATGTTTCCATTATTAGAAAGTGGGTCTCCCACTATATTTGCCTATGCAGTGAATGCAAGGGATGCCAAAAATTTGGAAGCACTCCAATGCCCCTTGGAAGAGACTTGAAGGTCAGAGGGCCTCCTGGAAACAATGTTCCTATTATGAGGAAGTGTGTCTCCCATTGTGTTTGCCTATGCAGTGAATGAAAAATGTTCCCATTAAAAAGTGTACGGGCTGAAAAACATTTACCCCTGGGGGTATACATGAACATACTGTATAAAAAAATTTTTTTACGGGCATCATAAACACCCTTTGAAAAAATTATGTGGGTGCTGCATCATGGACCACGTTCACCCTGGTGATATGGTGGTGGAGTATGAGGAGAAGGAGGAGGACAAGAGCAAATAGCCAAAATCAGGAAACATAAATAGTGTTGAGCCACCCCCGTAGTGTTCGGGTTCGGTTCGGTTCGTCGAACACCGGGATGTTCGAGGAACTGTTCGTCGAACTGTTCGTCGAACACCTTAGAACACCGTCGAACACCGTTAAAACCAATGGCAGGCAAACAAAAACACATAGAAACACATAGAAAACACCTGCAAAGGTGTCCAAAAGCTGACAAACTGCTCAGAAGACACTCTGTTTAAAAAAGCCGGCCGGCAAATTCAGCAGCGGCATACACCGGTACCCGACAATTTAGACAAGAAGGAATAGAGCATCACACATAGATTAGATAGATAGAAACATGTCAGTCACACATATAAGAAGCACAGTGACAGTGTTGGTTACTGCATTTGTCATTTAGTGTAAAGGATTTATTAAAAAAAATATTAGTGTTTTCATGCACCGTCTCTTTAAAAAAGCCGGCCGGCAATTCAGCATCTGTACCCGACAATTTAGAACAGAAAGAATAGAGCTTCACACATAGATTAGATAGATAGAAACATGTCAGTCACATATATAATAAGTACAGTGATAGTGTTGCTTACTGTACTTGTCATTTAGTGTAAAGGATTTATTTAAAAAAATAATAGTGTTTTCATGCACTGTCTCTTTAAAAAAGCCGGCCGGCAATTCAGCAGCGGTACCCGACAATTTAGAACAGAAAGATAGAGCATCACACATAGATTAGATAGATAGAAACATGTCAGTCACATATATATGAAGTACAGTGATAGTGTTGGTTACTGTACTTGTCATTTAGTATTAAAATAAAGGATTTATTATTAAAAAAATTGGCGTGGGGTTCCCCTTAATTTTAGGCTCTAGCGGAGGTTAAGCAGACGGCTGGGGCAGATGTTTGAAGCCTGGAAAGGGGGTAATACCCACGGAGCTTCCCAGGCTACTAATATCAGCCCCCAGCTGAATACATAGCCTTTACTAGCTATTAAAATGGGGGACCCCCCAAAAAAAATGACGTGGGGTCCCCCCTAATTTAATAGCTAGCAAAGGCTAGGCAGACAGCTGGGGGCTGATATTAATAGCCCAGGAAGGGAGCCATGAATATTGGCCCCCTCCCAGGCTAGAAACACCAGCCGTCAGCCGCCCCAGAAATGGCGCATTCATAGGATGCGCCAATTCTGGCACTTAGCCTCGCTCTTCCACGCTGCCCTGGTGCGGTGGCAGGGGGTAATAGGGTTGGGGTTGATGTCAGCTTATAATGCCAGCTGACATCAAGCCCAGGTTAGTAATGGAGAGGCGTCTATAAGACACCCCCATTACTAACCCCATAGTCAAAGTTAAAAAAAACACAAACACCCAGAATAAAGTCCTTTAATTGAAATAAAGACACAATCCTTTATTGTTCTAAATTAAACC
The DNA here is from genome assembly GCF_046119375.1 of Phyllobates terribilis. Classification (NCBI taxonomy): domain Eukaryota; kingdom Metazoa; phylum Chordata; class Amphibia; order Anura; family Dendrobatidae; genus Phyllobates; species Phyllobates terribilis. The sequence continues at coordinate 899,275,201 of NW_027362762.1, forward strand.
ATACCTACCATCACGCCCATTCCAGCTGAAGCCAACGATCTCCTGCAATAAAAGAAAAATAATAAAGCAACCTCATCCTTACCTTTCCATGGTTCCCACGACAGCTTCAGCTCTGCTACATCGAGATGACAGGCTGGACCGCAGCAGAACGCCGCCATCCAGCCTGTCATCCCGCAGACACTGAGAAGAGCAGGCTTGCTTGCGCTGCTCAGCGTCTCTCTGTGACGACATCCAGATGAGCCGAGTTCATGTCCAATGAACTCGGCTCACCTCATGCACGTCACTGACAGCGTGGGAAAATTCTCACGCTGAAGCGCTGATTGCAGGAGAATTTTCCCACGCTGTCAGTGACGTGCAGGAGGTGAGCTGAGTTCATTGGACATGAGCTCACCTCATGCACGTCACTGACAGCGTGGGAAAATTCTCACGCTGAAGCGCTGATTGCAGGAGAATTTTCCCACGCTGTCAGTGACGTGCATGAGGTGAGCCGAGTTCATTGGACATGACCTCGGCTCATCTGGATGCCGTCACAGCGAGACAGTGAGGAGCGCAAGCAAGCCTGCGCTTCTCAGTGTCTGCGGGATGACAGACTGGATGGCAGCGTTCTGCTGCGGTCCAGCCAGTCATCTCGATGTAGCAGAGCTGAAGCTGTCGTGGGAACCATGGAAAGGTAAGGATGAGGTTGGTTTATTATTTTTCTTTTATTGCAGGAGATCGTTGGCTTCAGCTGGAATGGGCGTGATGGTAAGTATGGTTTAATTTAGAACAATAAAGAATTGTGTCTTTATTTCAATTAAAGGACTTTATTCTGGGTGTTGTGTTTTTTTTAAATACTTTACTAGAAATTCATGGCGGTCATGTCTAATACTGGCGTGACCCCATGAATTTTGGGCTTGGGGCCAGCTGATAATACCAAGCTGGCCCTAACCCCTTTATTACCCAGTGAGCCACCGCACCAGGGCCCTGGATGAGTTGGGTACAGCGCCAGAAGATGGCGCTTCTATGAACGCGCCATTTTCCGGGGTGGCTGCGGACTGCAATTTGTAGCGGGGGGGGCCCAGAAAGCTTGGACCTCCCTGCGCTGCAGATTCCAGCCCCCAGCTGCCTAGTTGTACCTGGCTGGACACAAAAATAGGGCGAAGCCCCACGTACTTTTTTTTTAATTATTTCAAGAATTTCATGAAATAATTAAGAAAAAAAGGCCTTCCCTATATTGTTGTGTCCGGCCAGGTACAAATAGGCAGCTGGTGGTTGGGGGCAGCCCGTTCCTGCCTGCTGTACCTGGCTGGACACAAATATAGTGCGAAGCCCCACTTCAATTTTTTTTAATTATTTCATGAAATTCATGAAATAATTAAGAAAAAAAGGGCTTCCCTATATTGTTGTGTCCGGCCAGGTACAAATAGGCAGCTGGTGGATGGGGGCAGCCCGTTCCTGCCTGCTGTACCTGGCTGGACACAAATATAGTGCGAAGCCCCACTTAAATTTTTTTAAATTATTTCAGGAAATTCATGAAATAATTTAAAAAAAATTGACGTGGGGCTTCGCACTATATTTGTGTCCAGCCAGGTACAGCAGGCAGGAACGGGCTGCCCCCAACCACCAGCTGCCTATTTGTACCTGGCCGGACACAACAATATAGGGAAGGCCTTTTTTTCTTAATTATTTCATGAAATTCATGAAATAATTAAAAAAAAAGTACGTGGGGCTTCGCCCTATTTTTGTGTCCAGCCAGGTACAACTAGGCAGCTGGGGGCTGGAATCTGCAGCGCAGGGAGGCCCAAGCTTTCTGGGGCCCCCCCCGCTACAAATTGCAGTCCGCAGCCACCCCGGAAAATGGCGCGTTCATAGAAGCGCCATCTTCTGGCGCTGTACCCAACTCATCCAGGGCCCTGGTGCGGTGGCTCACTGGGTAATAAAGGGGTTAGGGCCAGCTTGGCATTATCAGCTGGCCCTAAGCCCGAAATTCATGGGGTCACGCCAATATTAGACATGACCACCATGAATTTCTAGTAAAGTATTTAAAAAAAACACAACACCCAGAAAAAAGTCCTTTAATTGAAATAAACACACAATTCTTTATTGTTCTAAATTAAACCATACTTACCATCACGCCCATTCCAGCTGAAGCCAACGATCTCCTGAAATAAAAGAAAAATAATAAAGCAACATCATCCTTACCTTTCCATGGTTCCCATGACAGCTTCAGCTCTGCTACATCGAGATGACAGGCTGGACCGCAGCAGAACGCTGCCATCCAGCCTGTCATCCCGCAGACACTGAGAAGCGCAGGCTTGCTTGCGCTCCACAGTGTCTCTCTGTGAGGGCATCCAGATGAGCCGAGTTAATGTCCAATGAACTCGGCTCACCTCATGCACGTCACTGACAGCGTGGGAAAATTCTCCTGCACTCAGCGCTTCAGCGTGGGAGAATTCTCACGCTGAAGCGCTGAGTGCAGGAGAATTCTCCCACGCTGTCAGTGACGTGCAGGAGGTGAGCTGAGTTCATTGGACATGAGCTCACCTTATGCACGTCACTGACAGCGTGGGAGAATTCTCCTGCACTCACCGCTTCAGCGTGAGAATTTTCCCACGCTGTCAGTGACGTGCATGAGGTGAGCCGAGTTCATTGGACATGAACTCGGCTCATCTGGATGTCGTCACAGAGAGATGCTGAGCAGCGCAAGCAAGCCTGCGCTTCTCAGTGTCTGCGGGATGAGAGGCTGGATGGCAGCGTTCTGCTGCGGTCCAGCCTGTCATCTCGATGTAGCAGAGCTGAAGCTGTCGTGGGAACCATGGAAAGGTAAGGATGAGGTTGCTTTATTATTTTTCTTTTATTGCAGGAGATCGTTGGCTTCAGCTGGAATGGGCGTGACAGTAAGTATGGTTTAATTTAGAACAATAAAGGATTGTGTCTTTATTTCAATTAAAGGACTTTATTCTGGGTGTTTGTGTTTTTTTTAACTTTGACTATGGGGTTAGTAATGGGGGTGTCTTATAGACGCCTCTCCATTACTAACCTGGGCTTGATGTCAGCTGGCATTATAAGCTGACATCAACCCCAACCCTATTACCCCCTGCCACCGCACCAGGGCAGCGTGGAAGAGCGAGGCTAAGTGCCAGAATTGGCGCATCCTATGAATGCGCCATTTCTGGGGCGGCTGACGGCTGGTGTTTCTAGCCTGGGAGGGGGCCAATATTCATGGCTCCCTTCCTGGGCTATTAATATCAGCCCCCAGCTGTCTGCCTAGCCTTTGCTAGCTATTAAATTAGGGGGGACCCCACGTCATTTTTTTTGGGGTGTCCCCCATTTTAATAGCTAGTAAAGGCTATGTATTCAGCTGGGGGCTGATATTAGTAGCCTGGGAAGCTCCGTGGGTATTACCCCCTTCCCAGGCTTCAAACATCTGCCCCAGCCGTCTGCTTAACCTCCGCTAGAGCCTAAAATTAAGGGGAACCCCACGCCAATTTTTTTAATAATAAATCCTTTATTTTAATACTAAATGACAAGTACAGTAACCAACACTATCACTGTACTTCATATATATGTGACTGACATGTTTCTATCTATCTAATCTATGTGTGAAGCTCTATTCTGTCTGTTATAAATTGTCGGGTACCGCTGCTGAATTGCCAGCCGGCTTTTTTAAAGAGACAGTGCATGAAAACACTATTATTTTTTTTGATAAATCCTTTACGCTAAATGACAAGTACAGTAAGCAACACTGTCACTGTATTTCGTATATATGTGGCTGACATGTTTCTATCTATCTAATCTATGTGTGAAGCTCTATTCTGTCTGTTATAAATTGTCGGGTACCGCTGCTGAATTGCCGGCCGGCTTTTTTAAAGAGACAGTGCATGAAAACACTATTATTTTTTTTGATAAATCCTTTACGCTAAATGACAAGTACAGTAAGCAACACTGTCACTGTACTTCGTATATATGTGGCTGACATGTTTCTATCTATCTAATCTATGTGTGAAGCTCTATTCTGTCTGTTATAAATTGTTGGGTACCGCTGCTGAATTGCCGGCCGGCTTTTTTAAAGAGACGGTGCATGAAAACACTATTATTTTTTTTGATAAATCCTTTATGCTAAATGACAAGTACAGTAAGCAACACTTTCACTGTACTTCGTATATATGTGGCTGACATGTTTCTATCTATCTAATCTATGTGTGATGCCCTATTCTTTCGGTTCTAAATTGTCGGGTACAGGTGTATGCCGCTGCTGAATTGCCGGCTTTTCATGTTTCACTGTTGGCACTGTTCCCATCGATTTGGGCAACCACTGTAATGCCACAACCACCATGGCTGTGGCATTACAGTGAGTGGCAGACAATCCCTGCATGATTGGTGCTCTAAATAGCGCCAGACATGCAGGACACGCTTTTGGTGCACGAACAGTTATCGAACATAACCTCGAACAGCCGAATTTTTTGCAAATCGTTCGGGTTCGTGGAACAACTCGAACACCGCCCAAAACAGCTCGAATTTGAGATTGGCGAACAGTTCTAGTCGAACACCGCTCATCTCTAAACATAAACCCATGTCTGGGTGTGAAAAAGTGCATGGGAATACACCTCCCAAGAAAAGACACAGGATTTGAGATTATGTTACGCTGCTATCATTCGGTGGTGTTGAGAAGTCTGGCCCAATCCAGCCTTTGTTCATTTTTATGAGTCAGCCTGTCAGCATTTTCAGTTGACAGGCGTATGCGCTTATCAGTTATAATTCCACCAGCGGCACTAAAAACCCGCTCTGATAAAACACTGGCGGCAGGGCAGGCCAGGATCTCCAAGGCGTAGAGACCCATTTCATTCCACGTATCCAGCTTGGATACCCAATAATTATAAGGCACAGAGGAATCACGGAGGACGTTGGTACGGTCGGCAAGGTACTCCCTCAGCATCTTCTCAAACTTTGCACTCCTTGTGAGAGTACCCCGTGCCTCAGGGCTTGTGCGATTGGAGGGGCTGATAAAATTCTTCCAGAACTTGGACAGTGTTCCCCTGCCTCTGCTGGATTGAAGTTGTGTCACTCTCGCCTGTACTCCTTGGTTGTCCAACGAAGTGTGACCTCTGCCGCCAGAGTTTTCAGATGGGAATTTTTTTAATAGTTCTGCAACAAGGGCCTTCTGGTACAGCCCCATTTTTGTAGACCTGTCCTCCTCAGGAATAAGAGATATAACATTCTCCTTGTAGCGTGGGTCTAGAAGTGTCACCAACCAGAAATGACTGTCATCCAAAATTCTGAGAACGCGAGGGTGATGGGAAAGGCAGCGTAACATAAACTCAGCCATGTGTGCCAGACTACTAAAAGGCAAGACTTCCATGTCCTCACCAAGAGGATGACTGACCATGCTCTACTCCTCCTCCTCCTCCTCTTTGTCCTCTGGCCATCCACGCTGAACAGACAGTATGACAGCTGTGCAGGTAGTACCATCTATAGCGCATGAAACTAGCTCCTGTTCTTCCTTCTCCTCCTCTTCCTCATTGTACCCCAATCCACGTTGGGATGAGATGAGGCTGGACTGTGTGTAATCACCCTGTATGGTTCCTTGCTCCATCTCATCGTGCTCCGCCTGCAATGCATCCTCTTTGATTGTGAACAGAGAGCGTTTCAGAAGACAGAGACGCGGAATGGTGACGATAATTATGGCGTCATCGCCGCTCACCATATTGGTGGAGTCCTCAAAGTTTTGGAGGATGGTACATATGTCTGACATTCATGTCCACTCCTGAGGTCTTATGTGTGGAGTCTGAACTGAATACCGATGGCCTTGCTGATGCTGGTACTCAACGACTGCACTCTTCTGCTCACAAATCCTTCCCAACATTTGCAGTGTAGAGTTCCAACAAGTGGGGACATCACACAACAGTTTGTGAGCTGAAAGCTGCAAGCGCTGCTGAAACATGGCAAGGGCGGCGGAAGCTGTAGCTGACTTTCTAAAATGGGCACACAGGCGGCGAACTTTAACAAGCAGATCCGGTAGTTCCAGGTAGGATTTGCGAAACCACTGAACCACAAGGTTAAGCACATTGGCCAGGCATGGTACCTGTGTGAGCTCGCCTCACCTCGCCTCAGAGCCGCCACCAGGTTCTGGCCATTGTCACACACGACCATGCCTGGCAAAAGGTTCAGCGGTGTGAGCCACAGATCTGATTGCTCTTTCAGAGCTGTCCACAACTCTTCAGCATTGTGTGGTTTGTCACCTAAGCATATTAGCTTCAGCACAATCTGTTGCCGCTTGGCCGAGGCAGTGCTGCAGTACTTCCAGCTTGTGACTGATGTGGTCATTTCGGAGAAGGAGGCTGAAGAGGAGGAAGAGTCTGAGGAGGATGAGTTTCAGAAGCTGCAGACCGTGGGGGCAACCCTGATTGACCTAAGGGCCCGCAATCCTTGGCGTCAGGAGGATGTGTTCCGTCCCAAGGTCCGACTGGGTCCCGGCTTCCACTATGTTAACCCAGTATACTGTCAGCGAGATGTACCTTCCCTGCCCACAAGCCCTTGTCCACGTGTCCGTGGTTAGGTGGACTTTCCCGGTAACTGCCTTGTTGAGGGCACGGCTAATGTTTTGGGACAGGTGCTTGTGTAATGCGGGGACCGCACTCAGGGAGAAATAGTGGCGGCTGGGGACCGAGTGCCGAGGGACGGCCGCCACCATCAGATTGCAGAATGCCTCTGTCTCCAAGAGCCTAAAAGGCAACATTTCGAGCGCAAGCAGTCGTGAAATGTGAGAATTTAGTAGTGTGGCCTGTAGGACGTTGGCTGCGTATTTGCTCTTGCATTCCAAGGACTGGGGTATGTACAACTGAAGGCTGCGCTGTGACAAGGACATGGACGTGCTTCCTGATGCTGCTACTTGAGAGTGTGCAACGACAGATGCAGGGCAGGAGATTGGCAGTTACTATATCATCCACCACCTCATCTTCCACTCCCACACCCTGGTCCTCCTCCTGACTTTCTGGCAATTGTGTCTCATCATCGTCCACCTCTTGTGACACTTTCCCACCGTTGCCTTTGTGTGTCCATGGCTGCTCAAATATTTGGGCATCGCTACATGCGATCTCCTCTTGACTCACTTCAAGTGGACCAGGCGAGAGGACCGAATCTATAAATGGAAAAGTGAACAGCTCTTAAGAGTGTCCAAGTGTGGGATCATTTGTCTCCAGGCACTCGGCATGGTGGTAGGAAGGAGGATCAGGGTGAGGAAAATGCGGTCCAGACTCACGGCTACTGAGACTTGACTGTGTGGTAGACAGGGTGGTGGTGGTGGTGGTGGCTAAGTGACTAGAGTTGAGCGGTGTTCGACTAGAACTGTTCGGCAATCTCAAATTCGAGCTGTTTTGGGCGGTGTTCGAGTTGTTCGATGAACCCGAACGATTTGCAAAAAATTCGGCTGTTCGAGGTTATGTTCGATGCACCAAAAGCGTGTCCTGCATGTCTGGCGCTATTTAGAGCACCAATAATGCAGGGATTGTCTGCCACTCACTGTAATGCCACAGCCATGGTGGTTGTGGCATTACAGTGGTAGCCCAAATCGATGGGAACAGTGCTCACAGTCAAACATGAAAAGCTGGCAATTCAGCAGCGGCATACACCGGTACCTGACAATTTAGAACAGAAAGAATAGAGTATCACACATAGATTAGATAGATAGAAACATGTCAGTCATATATATATGAAGTACAGAGACAGTGTTGGTTACTGTACTTGTCATTTAGTGTAAAGGATTTATTAAAAAAATAATAGTGCTTTCATGCACCGTCTCTTGGCATTTCAGCAGTGGTACACGACAATTTAGAATAGAAGGAATGGAGAATCACACATAGATTCGATAGATAGAAACATGTCAGTCACATATATATGAAGTACAGTGACAGTGTTGATTACTGTACTTGTCATTAAGTGTTAAAATAAAGGATTTATTTAAAAAAAAATTGGAGTGGGGTTCTCCATAATTTTAAGCTCTAGCGGAGGTTAAGCAGACGGCTGGGGCAGATGTTTGAAGCCTGGGAAGGGGGTAATACCCACGGAGCTTCCCAGGCTTCTAATATCAGCCCCCAGCTGAACACCTAGCCTTTACTAGCTATTAAAATGGGGGACCCCCCCAAAAATATGACGTAGGGTCCCCCCTATTTTAATAGCTAGCAAAGGCTAGGCAGACAGCTGGGGGCTGATGTTAATAGCCCAGGAAGGGTGCCATGAATATTGGCCCCCTCCCAGGCTAGAAACACCAGCCGTCAGCTGCCCCAGTTCTGGCACTTAGCCTCGCTCTTCCCACTGCCCTGTAGTGGTGGCAGTGGGGTAATAGGGCTGGGGTTGATGTCAGCTTATAATGCCAGCTGACATCAAGCCCAGGTTAGTAATGGAGAGGCGTCTATAAGACAACCCCATTACTAACCCCATAGTCAAAGTTAAAAAAAAACACAAACACCCAGAATAAAGTCCTTTAAATGAATAAAAGACACAATTCTTTATTGATCTAAATTAAACCATACTTACCATCACGCCCAATCCAGCTGTAGCCAATGATCTCCTGCAATAAAAGAAAAATAATAAAGCAACATCATCCTTACCTTTCCATGGTTCCCACGATGGCTTCAGCTCTGCTAAATTCACATAACAGGCTTGATCGCAGCAGAACGCTGCCATCCAGCTTGCCATGCCGCACACACTGAGAAGCGCAGGCTTGCTTGCGCTCCTCAGTGTCTCGCTGTGACGGCATAAAGATGAGCCGAGTTCATGTCCAATGAACTCGGCTCACCTCATGCACGTCACTGACAGCGTGGGAAAATTCTCCTGCACTCAGCGCTTCAGCGTGAGAATTCTCCCACGCTGTCAGTGATGTACATGAGGTGAGCTGAGTTCATTGGACATGAGCTCACCTCATGCACGTCTCTGACAGCGTGGGAAAATTCCCCTGCACTCAGCGCTTCAGCGTGAGAATTCTCCCACGCTGTCAGTGACGTACATGAGGTTAGCTGAGTTCATTGGACATGAGCTCACATCATGCACATCACTGACAGCATGGGAAAATTCTCACGCTGAAGCGCTGAGTGCAGGAGAATTTTCCCACGCTGTCAGTGACTTGCATGAGGTGAGCTGAGTTCATTGGACATGAACTCACCTCATACACGTCACTGACAGCGTGGGAAAATTCTCACGCTGAAGCGCTGAGTGCAGGAAAATTTTCCCACGTTGTCAGTGACGTACATGAGGTGAGCTGAGTTCATTGGACATGAGCTCACCTCATGCACGTCACTGACAGCGTGGGAAAATTCTCACGCTGAAGCGCTGAGTGCAGGAGAATTTTCCCACGCTGTCAGTGACGTGCATGAGGTGAGCCGAGTTCATTGGACACTAACTCGGCTCATCTTTATGCCGTCACAGCCAGACACTGAGGAGCGCAAGCATGCCTGCGCTTCTCAGTGTGTGCGGGATGACAGGCTGGATGGCAGCTTTCTGCTGCGGTCCAGCCTGTCATCTCGATGTAGCAGAGCTGGAGCTGTCCTGGGAACCATCGAAAGGTAAGGATGATGTTGCTTTTTTCTTTTTCTTTTATTGCAGGAGATCGTTGGCTTCAGCTGGAATGGGCGTGACGGTAAGTATGGTTTAATTTAGAACAATAAAGAATTGTGCGTTTATTTCAATTAAAGGACTTTATTCTGGGTGTTTGTGTTTTTTTTTAACTTTGACTATGGGGTTAGTAATGGGGGTGTCTTATAGACGCCTCTCCATTGCTAACCTGGGCTTGATGTCAGCTGGCGTTATAAGCTGACATCACCCCCAGCCCTATTACCCCACTGCCACCGCTACAGGGCAGTGGGAAGAGCGAGGCTAAGTGCCAGAATTGGCATATCCTATGGATGCGCCATTTCTGGGACGGCTGACGGCTGGTGTTTCTAGCCTGGGAGGGGGCCAATATTCATGGCACCCTTCCTGGGCTATTAATATCAGCCCCCCAGCTGTCTGCCTAGCCTTTGCTAGCTATTAAAATAGGGGGGACCCCACGTCATTTTTTTGGGGGGGGTCCCCCATTTTAATAGCTAGTAAAGGCTAGGTATTCAGCTGGGGGATGATATTAGTAGCCTGGGAAGCTCCATGGGTATTACCCCCTTCCCAGGCTTCAAACATCTGCCCCAGCTGTCTGCTTAACCTCTGCTAGAGACTAAAATCACGGGGAACCCCACGCCAATTTTTTTTTAAATAAATCCTTTATTTTAACACTAAATGACAAGTACAGTAACCAACACTATCACTGTACTTATTATATATGTGACTGACATGTTTCTATCTATCTAATCTATGTGTGAAGCTCTATTCTTTCTGTTCTAAATTGTCGGGTACCGCTGCTGAATTGCCGGCCGGCTTTTTTAAAGAGACGGTGCATGAAAACACTAATATTTTTTTTTAATAAATCCTTTACACTAAATGACAAGTACAGTAACCAACACTGTCACTGTACTTCTTATATATGTGACTGACATGTTTCTATCTATCTAATGTATGTGTGATGCTCTATTCCTTCTTGTCTAAATTGTCGGCTACCGGTGTATGCCGCTGCTGAATTGCCGGCTGGCTTTATTAAAGAGAGCGTCTTCTGAGCAGTTTGTCAGCTTTTGGACACCTTTGAAGGTGTTTTCTATGTTTTTCTATGTGTTTTTGTTTGCCTGCCATTGGTTTCAACGGTGTTCGACGGTGTTCTAATGTGCTCGACGAACAGTTCGACGAACAGTTCCTCGAACATCCCGTTGTTCGACGAACCGAACCAAACCCGAACACTACGGGGGTGGCTCAACACTATAAGTGACTGGAAGCATTATCCGCTATCCAACCAACAACCTTTTGACACTGCTCTGGGTTCAATAGTGGTGTGCTGCGGTCCCCTAGAGATTGGGACTGGAAGGTCAGGCGAGAAGATGTGGGTGTTTGTTGTGGCACAATTTCGGCTTGCCCACGGCATTGTCCTCGGCCTCTGCATGCACCATTACCATCACGTCCAGTTCCCCGTCCCTTGCCCCGTCCCTTGCCCATTTTAAATGGAGGACAATATCTTCCAATCTCACTACAAATGACTGAATTTGGAGCGAACTTATATGTGATCCGTGTGACGGTCAAACCACATTTTTAAATACCTGGCCTTTAGGTAACTATTTTGAACAGCAAACTGGTGTCATTTGCTTCACTGACACACTTTAATGGAGGTTAGAAATGGCAGTATTTTCTGAAAATGTATATGTGATCCGTGTGACGGAGAAAACACTGTTTTAAATTCTTGGCCTGTTGGTAACTATTTTGAACAGCAAACTATTGTCAAAAACTTCGCTGACACAGTGAAAAAAAATTTGAATGGAGGCCCAAAATGGCAATATTTTCTGAAAACGTATATGTGATCCGTGTGACGGAGAAAACACAGTTTTACATACCTGGCCTGTAGGTAACTATTTTGAACAGCAATCTGGTGTCAATTGCTTCACTGACACACTGAAACAAATTTTTAATGGAGGTCAGAAATGGCAGTATTTTCTGAAAACTTATATGTGATCCATGTGATGGAGAAAACAGTTTTAAATACCTGGCCTGTAGCTAACTATTGTGAACAGCAAACTGGTGTCAAAAACTTCGCTGACACAGTAAAAAAAAAATTTGAAAGGAGGCCAAAAATGGCAGTATTTTCTGAAAACGTATATGTGATCCGTGTGACAGAGAAAACACAGTTTTAGATACCTGGCCTGTAGGTAACTATTTTGAACAGCAATCTGGTGTCAATTGCTTCACTGACACACTGAAACAAATTTTTAATGGAGGTCAGAAATGGCAGTATTTTCTGAAAACGTATATGTTATCCGTGTGATGGAGAAAACATAGTTTTAAATACTTGGCCTGTAGGTACCTATTTTGAACAGCAAGCTGGTGTCAAAAACTTCGCTGACTGTAACATTGGCATCTCTGCCTCCTGCCAGGCAGAGACGCCGTTCCCCTCACCGCCGCGGTCCAGGTCCGGCGTCCTCCCGCTCCCCTGCTGCTGTGGCGCACACTGCGTCAGGCTTCCCGGGCTCTGTGCTTAGGGCGCGCACGCGCTCCCTCCCTCTTAAAGGGGCCGCGAGTGCCGTCCTATTGAGTCCCTCACCAATGGCCGGAGGACTTCCCCTATATTAGGCACCTCCTCCAATATGGAGGTGCCAGTGCAAGGCTGTTGATCCGTGTGCTAACTCTTGCTTCAGCACTCAGGTCTCTCTGACTGTCAGTCCTGCCCTCCAGTCTGCCTGTATGTCCTGCTCGCCAGTCTGCCTGCCAGTTTCCTGCCATGCTCACCAGCCTGCTTACCTGGAAGCACCTCTTTGCTACCTGTCGTGCCCGCCAGCCAGCCTACCAGGAAGCACCTGTCTGTTACCTGTTGTGCCCACCAGCTTGCCTACCTGGAAGTACCTGTCTGTTACCTATTATGCCCGCCAGCCTACCTATCTGGAAGAACCTGCCAGTGCCCGCCAGCTTGCTTATGTGGAAGCACCTGTCTGTTACCTGTTGTGCCCACCAGCCTTTTTATCTGGAGCACCTGCCTGTAACCCGCCGTGCTCGCCAGCCTGTCTACCCGGACCACCAGTCAGCCTTCCTGCCATGCTCATCCGCTGTACCGGTCAGTTCCTGCCATCTCATTCGTGGGAGTCACCTGCTCTCACACAAGGTCGGTCCCAGAGTGGCACCTGGTCCCCCTGCTCGGTCCCTCCCTGGTTCACGGAGTCGATTTAGCCGCAGTGCGACCTTGGTCAGGCCGAGTAGGCACTTAGTCACGCCCCTCTGGTCCCTCCTTGCACAGAAGCACAGAGGTTCCACCACCCGGATCTGTAACACTGAAACAGTGAAAAAAAATTTGAATGGAAGCCAAAAATGGCAGTATTTTCTGAAAATGTATATGTGATCCGTGTGACGGAGAAAACACAGTTTTAAATAGCTGGATTTTTAGTGCTGTAAAATGGAAAGGACCTGGCTGTATTCTGCAGTGCCAACAAGCAAACGGTGCAGAAAAACGGTGTTCTCTGGATTGCTTTTAAGTAAATAATGAGGATTAAGATCCAAAAAAATTATTCCTGGACCTTTGTCTAGAAATATCTAACAGCAGCAGAAGGCAGAACTGGAATGGAGTCTGTTGTGCTATATGCACTGCAGTCTGCTATATACACTGCCTGCCTGCCTATATTCACTGCCTGCCTGATATCTCTGCAGATGGATTAGTCCTCAGAAGGACTGTTTGTTGAGATGGATATGTGTAATGTACTTGTTTTCTCCCTACACTACCTAATACACAACCAAATACTCCCTAGCTCAGCAGCACCTCTCCCTACACTGCCTGATTGCGGAGTAGACGGACGAGCACAGGCGCCAGGTCTGATATAGACCTGATGACGCTGTGCGGCCATCCAATCACTGTAATGCCACAACCACCATGGCTGTGGCATAACTTTCTAACATAAAAAAAATTGGGGTTACAAAATTGTGCTGGTGTAAAGTAGACATGTGGGACATATCTCTCTGATTTAAGGGCATGAAAATTCTAATTTTGAAAGTTGTGAAATTTTTGCCAAATTTCCGAACTTTTCACAAGTAAATGCAAGTCATATCAAAGAAATTTTACCACTATCATGAAATACAATATGTCACGAAAAAACAATCTCAGAATCAGTGGGATCCGTTGAAGCATTCTAGAGTTATTACCTTATAAAGTGACAGTGGTCAGAATTGTAAAAATTGGCCTGGTCATTAGCGTGCAAACCACTTTCCGGGGTAAAGGGGTTAAAGAGTAACCGTCCTTTAAATTTTTATTTCATAAATCATCAGTGCACATGAAAAGTAAGAAACTTTGTAATTATTATTCTCTTATTAGAGAAATCTGCTTCTTCTTTCTCTTGGACAGATTTTTCACTCAAAATTCTCAATTCACAGATAAAATCTGTGTTCATTGAAGACAGATTTTTACATCACTGAGATACGAGATGACAGCTACTACAGATGTTTTTATATAGATGGGAAGGGGGAGGAGCTCTCCCTTGCTCTTTCTATCTCCCTTCTGTATAGAATCTTATCCGTTGCTGCTACTATCTTCTATCACAGTAATAAAAATCTGTCTTCACTGAATACAGATTTTACCAACCTTATTTAGGATGGCCATGCACTGTCTAATATTAAAACCTTACCAAGTTAGGATGTGGCCTCCCTTCCTTGATCTTGACATTACATTTATATAGCTTCCCAAGGCTGAGGTGTTCAGAGTTCGGGGCCCGGTCCTTTGTCTGCCCTTATTCACACTGAGATCACTTGTGATACAAAGTTTTACTATTAGATAGTGTAGGACCATCCCGAATAGGGTCACCTTTGTGCTGGTGGGAAGGCTTTTATGCTTTTTTTGATCAAAAACAGTGTTTACTAAGAACCCTATGTTATTTAAATGCACTTTTGCTTTATGCTTTTTTTTAGCTACAGCAGGGTATATGCTCATTTTGTTTCTTTTAGGTGTTGTCTGAAGGAGAAAAAGAAGCAGATACCTCTGAAAAGATCTAATATAAAGTTGCTTATTTTCATGTGTTCAATTAATTTATGAAATATAAATTATAATGACAGTTACTCTTTAAGCTACACTAACAACTTTTCAGAAAGCCACTGATAAAGAAATTTTTATATTTCTGGTGGCCACACTGAACCCAAAATGTTCTTTTGCTTATTGCTTTACTGAGCTATTCACCCTCAGAAACATTACATCTGAGGTTTCCTCAGAAACAGTACATCTGAGGCTACATACATACGATGGGTATTTGGTGAATTTTTGCTATTCCAGATTCTATGCAACATTTCTGCACCAATTAGGTAAATTAAGTTACTTGCATTTTTTTATTTAATTTTTATTGTACTTTTTATATCCATTTTACCACGTTTTTTAACTGCATTTTTTGTCTTTTTTTGTTATGTCATGTTTTAAATAAAGCTACTTTACTTTTGATACTTCCTGGTATTTGATTTTCACAAAACTTTATTGATACAGTCATGTGAGAATTGCATGTGTTTTTAGTGCTTTTCCGCAGTGGAAACACTAAAAACATATATGCGTTTTTTACTTACAGATTTTCCTCATCTAATGCAATTCTATGAGAAAAATCCACCCATAAAACTCAGCGTACTGTCATGGCTCGACTCCAGGACTAGATCCGGTGATCTCTGGTGATCTCTGTTTGACCACAGCCTATGGAGTATCTTTCCAACTGTTGATAATGCTTTTCTCTTTGATTTGCTGTGTTGCTTCTATGCAGGTGTTTTCAATTCCTTATTTTGGTTTGTCCTATCACATCTTGGGAGGGGCTATATTTGTATTCCAATTTAGATGGATGTTTGGAGTCCCAGCTCCCCAGTGAAGGTTTATCTTGCTGAGGTTTTCTCTATTGCTTCTCCTGCGGCTTGTTTGCGTATTTCCCATCTCAGCTCTTTTCACATTTTATTACATTCAGGGTCTGGGGTTTTCACATGTGCCAAAGGTCTTTTTGGGTTATATTTTTCTTTTCCTTCTGTCTTTCATTTATGACTGTGTGAACATGTCCTTAGCCCTGTACCTCACCCTCTGTCTGCGTACACCATGTTCTGTTGTTTGGTTTTGGGTTACACTCTGTGTGCAGTTGAAGGTGCAGTTAAGGACAGTAAGAGTCAGCCAACATTGGGAGGGGGCACCATTGCATAATTTTTTGGTGCCAACCTCCGCGGTCAGGCAGGGACAAATCAGGGTCAGGTTAGGGATTGCTTATTCTGTATACGAACCTGTGGTGTGCAGGTTTAACATCTCCGCTGGTTTGTTCATCTACGTGTGAGTGTTGGGGCTCAGTCATAACACATACTCGCAAGAGAAATTAACATTTTGTGGATTTCAAACATACAAGTTTTTTTGGCTTTTGTTTCTGCTTAAACAAAAAGTTCAGTGGGTATTAGATTTCTATGAATCCCATTCACTTTGCTGGAACTTTAAGATGTTTTATTTTTTGAGCAGTGAAAATACACAGTGACGAAACTCACAAAAAAACTGATTGTGGTAACAGCTGACAGCACCTGTGCATACTTAAACTAATAGGTTAATTACTGAAATGTGAGCAGTTTGATCTCGCTGTTCAATCCCTTAGGTTTCAGCTCATCTAATTCAAAGATCTATTGGTTCTCCATTCGTGACATTTGCTTAATATAATTGCCTCCTCGACAACTCTCTTTAACCCTTTTATATTCCCCATATTTATGTACTTTTAAAGGCGCTCCCTTGTTTTTCATCATAATTTTTTGATAAAGGTTTGTCATGGAGTTTATTTTTAACATTGCACAATATTAAACCTGAAAGATTGAACAGCAAGATCAAACTGTTTGCATTTCAGCAATTAACCTATTAGTTTAAGTATGCACAGGTGCTGTCAGCTGTTAGAGCTATAAATGGGCTATACTTACCTATTGGGACCATCCCTGGGAAAGGAAACTGACTTTTCTGAAACGCGTTGGAAAGAAGTTTGGTTTGTCCCGTGAATCATACCAGCAATGTCACGTCATGCTACGCTCCAACAGTGAAGACATGCATTGCTGATAATTAATCAGCTCTCCCTGCATGCGCCGCAGGCCGGAGCACCGGTTAAGAGACAGTGCATACAGGAACTCTACTCATGGACTAATAGGCTAGATCTTGATCCATCAGGTACTCATCCTTAATCATCAGGTATTTTAGCAATGAGAAGTACACATTAGTGTAGATGCAAAAAAAAAAACAATTGTCAACACTCTGCACTTTATATTTATTGCACTGTAATAGGACAACCTCATGACTTAATTTGGCACTAATCAAGATGTGGCTTGACAAATGCAACAGCTATTCCAAGTGGCAGGATTATCATTGAAATTAATTGAAATTTGTTTTTAAAAATATCTATGTTTAATATAAGGCATCTAATTTACCGACTGTATTTATATTATACTGCAATTATCTCAATATGGTGCATCAATTTTATTACACATATGGTCAATGACCCATCTATTTCTATTAGCGCAAATATATTCTTATTTTTTGATAATATTAGCAAATATCTCCACTTAGAAATATAATATAATATAGTTTTTTTGATTCGCTATGTTGCTTACCTCATGTGCAGGGTAGGGCATTGCAGTAGCTTAGGTATCCATTGTTACGACCACTAACAGCTTTTTAACTAACTAACTGTCATTATATGAGTGGTCATAACCGTGCATGCCTAAGCTACTGCAATGCCCTGCTCATTGGGTAAGCTACATAGCGAATCAGAAGAACTATACTACATTTCTAATTAGAGGCATTTGCTAATATTTTTATTATTACACCTACTACATATTGGGATAGGATTTTGAAGATGGGAATAGCCCTTCATCCTAAGGGCTCGCTCACATGGGCGTATAACTCAAATAGGTGCTAACCAATGTTTTATTGGATAGCACTCGGCCCAATGTTTTAATGTTGGGCATTGCAGATCTGCTTTTTTTGGTACAGACTGTGGAAATAGTGCAGCATACTGCAAGTGGCTCAGAAATCCGGATGATGAAACATCGGTTTTCTGAGTGCAGTCCGACATCCAAACACTCAGACAATGGGGAAGATAGAGAAATTACGTTCTTCATACCTATGCGAGAGAATTGGGTCATGTTAAGATGACCTTTGGATCAAACTGACAGAGAGAGAGAATCATCGCTCGTGAGACCTTGGCTTAAGCTATAAATCTCACTTATGACATATAATAAAAATCTATTTATATAGCGCCAACATATTCCCCAGTGCTTTACAATTCAGAAACATTATCAGCACTGTCCCCATTGGGGCTCACAATCTACATTCCCTATCACTATGTCTCTGAGTGTGAGAGGAAACCAGAGAACCAGGAGGAAACCCACACAAACATGAAGAGAGCATACAAACTCCATGCAAATGTTGTCCTTGGTGGGATTAGAACTCAGGACCCCAGCACTGCAAGGCTGCAATGCTAACCACTGAGCCACTGTGCTGCCCTATGATGACACACCGGAATCCCAGTGGCTTGTTTTACACAGCAGCCCAGCACTCTCTGTTTTTCTAGAAATTCTCCTGGGCATGGCTCTTCCTCTGTAATGTGCATGTAGTCATAGATTTTGTAGCTGTGTCTGTTTTCAAATTTTGTTCATTTAACTGATATGTAGGATTGGTTTTCCAGTGTTTTTTTTTGTCAGTTAAAGCTGTAAGTACCCTAAGTTTAAGATCCTGCTATCCATTTGGATGGGCTTTTTCTATTTCCCGAAATTCAGCCATCTAAAATGAAAATGTGAAAAAAAAAAATTGTTGCTACTTACATTTTCCGAAGGTAACTAAACTCCAACATGTGGCAGTGATGATTCCTTTGGATTAATCTTTCCTAGGAAATGCACTAGTTTTGTTTCATTTTCCATATTAAAACAGCACTTGTGCATTAATGAAAATGTTTGCTCACCTTATTGATAGAGTACTTCACAATTAGAAGAGTCATCCACATTCAATAGTGTAATTAAGTATAATTAACTGTTCTATGAAATGTGTAAACACTCATCATTATATTAATGCAATCTGAAGAATGAACCACTTGATGATGAAAAACAATCTTGCTCCACATCAACCGTGAAGGTATCTATTATGGATGGAGAAAAAAACCTTTTTGATAATGTATGAAATGTTAATTTAATTTTTTTTCTTAGAAGTGTTTGGTTGCTTGATTTGTAAATATTTGACCGATGAGAGGAGAAGAGACCTCAGAGCATACTGTAGTCATTCACATGCAATTCGTACCTAAAAAGCTCAATGTGAATTGAATTTCTTGAAATTTCAACAAATCTGCTGAATTGGAATTTGAACAGATTCCCTCATCCTTATGCTTAAAGGGAACCTGTCATGTAAAAAATGCTTTTAGCCTGCAGATATAGTGTTAATCTGCAGGTTAATAGTGTTCTAAACTGCCTGGCACCTGCACTGAAAGCCCAGCTGCTGGGAGGAAATGAACTAACTTTATTCCTCCCAGCAGTCTCAAGCTTTCAGTCATGCTGAGCTGGTTGTCAGTCAGTGTCGGAGCTTGGTTTCAGCCACTGCTAACTATGCACTGAGCGGTGACACACACATTCTGGCACATCCCTATGACTGAAAGCTCAAGGTAGGTTAACCTTTAAAGCAGCACTCCAGCATTTTTTTTTTATTTTAGTCTGTAGTGGTGCTAATAGTCTAAGTTTTCTGACCCTAGCATTATTCTTACCAAATGCTGTCTTTAGCTCTTCCCGAAACTGCACTGGTCTCGCGCTACCATCTTGTGACTGCAACTTCTGACTGAAGTCGGAGGTAATCATCACAAGCTCTTTATGTAAGTTTATGAGAGCCTTCTTCTGGCCTCGTTATGGCTCTCATAGACTTACATTGCATTGTGACTTCTGGATCTTCAGCAAACACTGGAATAACCTGCAGAAGACTGACCAGAGCAACACCCATCAAAGATGAAGATGGCAGCTGGTAAGTATATTACCAGAGGCAGGGAACTTATGTTTATAGCACCACTCCAGCACTGCAATAAAAAAAATGCTGGAGTCGTGCTTCAATGATTATGTTCTTATTGAAGGGAAGACACTTCCAGTTGTGCCTGAGGTGCCTGAACATAGTAGGTAAATAAGTATTTGATACACTCCTAATTTTGCATGTTTTCCCACCTACAAAGAATGAAAAGGTCTGTCATTTTTATCCTAGGTACTCTTCAACTGTGAGAGACAGAATCTTTAAAAAAATCCAGAAAATCACATTGTATGATTTATACACAATTAATTTTCATTTTATTGCATGAAATAAGTATTTGATACAATAGAAAAACTGAACTTTATATTTGGTACAGAAACCTTTGTTTGCAATTACATAGGTCAGACGTTCCCTGTAGCTCTTGACCAGGTTTGCACACACTGCAGCAGGAATTTTGGCCCACTCTTCCATACAGATCTTCTCCAGATATTTAAGGTTTTGGGGCTGTCACTGGGCAACATTGAGTTTCATCTTCTTCCAAGGATTTTCTATTGGGTTCAGGTATAGGGACTGGCGAGGCCACTCCAGGACCTTGAAATGCTTTTTCAGAGCCACTCCTTAGTTGCCCTGGCTGTGTGTTCGATCATTGTCATGCTGGAAAACCCAGCCACGACCCATCTTCAATGCTCTTACTCAGGGAAGGAGGTTGTTGACCAAAATCTCTCGATACATGGCCCAATCCATCCTCCCTTCAATATAGTGCAGTCATTCTGTCCCCTTTTCAGAAAAGAACCCCCAAAGTATGATGTTTCCCCCACCATGCTTCAAGATTGGGATGGTGTTCTTGGGGTTGTACTCATCCTGCTTCTTACTCCAAACATGGCGAGTGGAGTTGATACTAAGTAGTTCTCTTTTGGTCTCATCTGACCACATGACCTTCTCCCATGCCTCCTCTGGATCATCCAGATGGTCACTGGTGAACTTCAAAAGGGCCTGGACATGAGCAAGGCATGAACAGGGGGACCTTGTGTGCCCTGCAGGATATTAATCCATGACAGCATAGTGTGTTACTAATGGTACTGTTTGAGACTGTGGTCCCAGCTCTCATTGACCTGGTTCTCTCATGTATTTCTGGGCTGGTTCCTGACCTTTCTCAGAATCATTCTTACCCCACGAGGCAAGATCTGGCATGGAGTCCCAGACAGAGGAAGATTGACAGTTATCTTGTGTTTCTTATATTTTCTAATAATTGTGCCAACAGTTGTTGCCTTCTAACCAAGTTGCTTGCCTATTGTCCTGTAGCCTATCCTAGCCTTGTGCAGGTCTACAATTTTGTCCCTGGTGCCCTTAGACAGCTCTTTGGTCATGACCATGGTGGAGTGATTGGAGTGTGATTGATTGAGTGAGTGGAAAGGTACCTTTTATACAGGTAATGAGTTCAAACAGGTGCAAGCAATACAGGTAATGAATAGAGATGAGCGTTGTTCTACTAGAACTGTTCGCCAATCTCAAATTCGAGCTGTTTTGGGCGGTGTTCGAGCCGGTCGGCGAACACGAACAATTTGAGAAAAATTCGGCTGTTCGAGGTTATGTTCGATAACTGTTCGTGCACCAAAATCATAACTGGATTTTTTCTCAGTAATGATGAAAATTAATGTTAATACGCAGTTTGAGTGTACAGCGGGGCGGGGGGAGGGGCAGGGGATGGATCTCTGCAGGAACAATGAAGATCTCCATTTTTTTTTCTCTTTCCCGCATTTGCAGTGGGGAGGTGCAATCTGTCAGCCTATCAGCAGCGCACACACGGAGCGAAGTGCTTTTTTTCACACAAGCAAGGGCATGTGTGATTGGCAGTGTATGTCACATGTCCTTGCCCTATAAGACCAAGCCATTTTCCCCGTCGCCACCATTTTCTCACTGCTGCAGCTGCGTGTTAGACGGCACCGCTGTTGCTGTGTGCGCTATACCTTGTTAATTTCAAGCCAATTTTCGCACAAATATACAGATAGCTTGGGAGTAGGGAATAGTTGTGATTGCAGTCCTTTTAAGGACTAGGTTACAGCATTTCCTACGACTTTTATCTAACAGGTCTGTGCTCTTAAATAGATAGATTGTGGGAGTAAAGACTAATTGTAATTGGAGTCCTTTTCAGGACTAGGTTACATCAGTTCCTATCAGTTTTTGCCAGGCAGGTCTGTGCCAGTGCTGTGCAAGTTTTTTTCACAGCATTTGGCTGAATCTAGCAAAGCTAATCCTTTTTGGCCTATTGCTGAGTGTGTTAGTCAGTGGAGTAGCCTATCTGTGTTGCAAGATATACCACCTGTGTATAGAATACCAATTTTTTTACTGCACATAGTGAAGTAAAATCTTTTGGGCATAGCATCATTCTATTAGTCCATCTATACTGACCTCCATCAGGTTGCAAACTGAATATAATTTTTTTCTGCATCTAGCTCTGAAAAAATATTTGGGCTTCTAGCAGTGTGTGGGACTTGGTCTATTAGTCCATCTATACTGACCTCCATCAGGTTGCAAATTAAAAATAATTTTTTTCTTCATTTAGCTCTGAAAAAATATTTGGGCTTCTAGCAGTGTGTGGGACTTGTTCTATTAGTCCTTCTATACTGACCTCCAGCAGGTTGCAAATTAAAAATAATTTTTTTCTGCATCTAGCTCTGAAAAAATATTTGGGCTTCTAGCAGTGTGTGGGACTTGGTCTATTAGTCCATCTATACTGACCTCCATCAGGTTGCAAATTAAAAATAATTTTTTTCTTCATTTATCTCTGAAAAAATATTTGGGCTTCTAGCAGCGTGTGGGACTTGTTCTATTAGTCCATCTATACTGACCTCCATCAGGTTGCAAATTAAAAATAATTTTTTTCTGCATCTAGCTCTGAAAAAATATTTGGGCTTCTAGCAGTGTGTGGGACTTGGTCTATTAGTCCATCTATACTGACCTCCATCAGGTTGCAAATTAAAAATAATTTTTTTCTTCATTTATCTCTGAAAAAATATTTGGGCTTCTAGCAGCGTGTGGGACTTGTTCTATTAGTCCATCTATACTGACCTCCATCAGGTTGCAAATTAAAAATAATTTTTTTCTGCATCTAGCTCTGAAAAAATATTTGGGCTTCTAGCAGTGTGTGGGACTTGGTCTATTAGTCCATCTATACTGACCTCCATCAGGTTGCAAATTAAAAATAATTTTTTTCTGCATCTAGCTCTGAAAAAATATTTGGGCTTCTAGCAGTGTGTGGGACTTGGTCTATTAGTCCATCTATACTGACCTCCATCAGGTTGCAAATTGAATAAAAAAATTTTCTGCATCTAGCTCTGAAAAAATATTTGGGCTGCTAGCGGTGTGTGGGACTTGGTCTATTAGTCCATCTATACTGACCTCCATCAGGTTGCAAATTAAAAATAATTTTTTTCTTCATTTAGCTCTGAAAAAATATTTGGGCTTCTAGCAGTGTGTGGGACTTGTTCTATTAGTCCTTCTATACTGACCTCCAGCAGGTTGCAAATTGAATAAAAAAATTTTATGCATCTAGCTCTGAAAAAATATTTGGGCTTCAAGCGGTGTGTGGGACTTGGTCTATTAGTCCATCTATACTGACCTCCATCAGGTTGCAAATTAAAAATAATTTTTTTCTGCATCTAGCTCTGAAAAAATATTTGGGCTTCTAGCAGTGTGTGGGACTTGGTCTATTAGTCCATCTATACTGACCTCCATCAGGTTGCAAATTAAAAATAATTTTTTTCTTCATTTATCTCTGAAAAAATATTTGGGCTTCTAGCAGCGTGTGGGACTTGTTCTATTAGTCCATCTATACTGACCTCCATCAGGTTGCAAATTAAAAATATTTTTTTTCTGCATCTAGCTCTGAAAAAATATTTGGGCTTCTAGCAGTGTGTGGGACTTGGTCTATTAGTCCATCTATACTGACCTCCATCAGGTTGCAAATTAAAAATAATTTTTTTCTTCATTTAGCTCTGAAAAAATATTTGGGCTTCTAGCAGTGTGTGGGACTTGTTCTATTAGTCCTTCTATACTGACCTCCAGCAGGTTGCAAATTGAATATAATTTTTTTCTGCATCTAGCTCTGAAAAAATATTTGGGCTTCTAGCGGTGTGTGGGACTTGGTCTATTAGTCCATCTATACTGACCTCCATCAGGTTGCAAATTAAAAATAATTTTTTTCTGCATCTAGCTCTGAAAAAATATTTGGGCTTCTAGCAGTGTGTGGGACTTGGTCTATTAGTCCATCTATACTGACCTCCATCAGGTTGCAAATTGAATAAAAAAATTTTCTGCATCTAGCTCTGAAAAAATATTTGGGCTTCTAGCGGTGTGTGGGACTTGGTCTATTAGTCCATCTATACTGACCTCCATCAGGTTGCAAATTAAAAATAATTTTTTTCTGCATCTAGCTCTGAAAAAATATTTGGGCTTCTAGCAGTGTGTGGGACTTGGTCTATTAGTCCATCTATACTGACCTCCATCAGGTTGCAAATTGAATAAAAAAATTTTCTGCATCTAGCTCTGAAAAAATATTTGGGCTTCTAGCGGTGTGTGGGACTTGGTCTATTAGTCCATCTATACTGACCTCCATCAGGTTGCAAATTAAAAATAATTTTTTTCTGCATCTAACCCAGCATATAGTTTTGGCCTAATACCACAGTTTGGCCACTCAGCTCTGCTCGGTTACCATCCATTGTTTTTTTGTGCAAACAACTCCAGAGTTGTGAATTAGTTAACCACCAAAATGAGTGGAAAAAGGCCTGCTGCTGGTGGAAAGGGGAATAGGCGTGTTGGGAAGGGGAAAAAAGGTTGTGTCCGTGGGGTAGGTGCAGAAGAAAGACCATCTTCCAGCCAAACTAAAATGTCTACTTCTTTTAGCGGACAATGTGATAAGATCCCTTTCTTACGGCCACGCCAATCGCTACAAATTCCAGATGAGGCACAAAAACAGCAGGTGCTTCAACGGATATCAAGTGCTCCTTTAAGTGGGCTCTCCTCCACATCAACTTCAACATCACAAATACTCCAGTCCTCAAAGGTGTCACCCAAATCGCACTTGCTTCCTCACAGCTCCCAAATCTCCAGCTGCCCGTCTGAGTATGAGGTAGAACAGATGGTTGAGTCTGCAGAGCTGTTTATGTGGCACCCCAGGGGTCTGGTTTTCCACAGTAATGTAATGTTATGTCTGAGAGCAGGTGGGAGGTCCTTTGGTCAGGGATCCTGTGCATGCCACACCTCCTGCCCAGTCTTGGGAGGGGAAGAACTTCCCCTGTATAAACCCGGGGCTGAGGCAGGGTGAGTCAGACAAGTGGAGTAGAGACAAGAAGCAGCATAGGAAACAGCAAAGTTACAAGGAGTCAGAGGCTGGCAGCTGCAGAGCTCGCCCTGACTAAGAAGACTTCTTTCCGGACCCGGAGTCCGAGGCTGTGGGGACTAACTCCTACCCAGCAGCAGAATCCGTCAGGCAGGGGATTTCAGGTCCTCTGGCCCAGAAGCCCGAAGGCACGGTCACACGCGTGGGACCAGCACCGCCATCGTGGAGCGGAAGCCATTAGAAGGCCCCGAGTCACCGGCCATACGGGTGAGCACCACACGGTACACTCAGGGACGTGGGCTACTTACATCAGCTTCTAGCAAGGTAGCCAGAAGAGTACAGTCAGTTTGGGAGGCCTACAACTACGCCTGGCCAGGGGAGATCCCATCTGCTCAAGGACTGACCAGGCCCCGTTCGCTAGCAAGTACTCCGGGAGGGTCTATCGTTGTTACCAGTAAAGACCCTGAACTACACCGTACCGTCTCTGAGTGGTTCCTGCTACCCCCATCATCCACGTCGGCTGCCCTGAGACCATACCCCTCCCGTTGGGGGTTATACTATCACGCTGCATAATCCTACCATCGGCCTCAGCGGTCTGCCCCGCAGCAGCAGCTCCCTGGCTGCACTCAACGGGTGGCGTAGTCATCAACTATTTACTACTAGTAGACTGCCGTCCAGTTTGACTCCCTGGGCACGGACCGGGTCACCGCCACGAGACTACAACCCTCCACGGATCCGGCTCCGGGTAAGCTCCCGCGTGCGCACCGCAGCGCGACACAGGCCCAGGGGCGCGTCAACTTTGGCGTAGTCGGCAGGATTACGTGCCCGCAACCACCGGGTACTGCGTGCCTGAAAAGCAAAGACTGTTCAAACTTACCAGTGGTGAAGATTCCCGCTATCCGTGGAGGTTTCCCGCCATCCGGCGCCATCTTCTACCTTCTTCCCGCCATCCGCGAAGTTTTCCCGCCATCCGGCGCCATCTTCGACCTTCTTCCCGCCATCCGTGGAGTTTTCCCGCCATTGGACGCCATCTTGAGGACGCCGCGCGGGAAGAAGAGGGGCGTGGACTCCGAAAGCGCGCGAGAACTGAAGCCCCGCCTCACGTCCGGACGTTGCGTAAGGTCCTGGAAGGAGCCCAGCAGACGCCGAAGTCACCGGAGCGCGACAGAAGGTCCTCAACCCTGACGATCCACTGCGGAGCCGCGGCCTACGGAACAGGATCATCGCAAGGTAGGCCACGGTCCACTAGGGGGGAGGAAGATGTCGGATACGGAGGAGAGCTTCACTGCCTCAACCCCCGCCAGCGTCACCGCTGCTGCAGTTATGCCCTTCACCATGCCCTATATCCCGGGAGCAGCTTGGCTACCCCAGTACTCAGGGGAGTCACATACCCTGCATGACTTTAGAGAAAAGCTGGATAGCCTCTTCCAGGTGTACCCCCTCACAGAAGAGCAAAAAGTGAGCATCCTGGTGGCCCAACTAACAGGGGCAGCCAAAAGGGAAGTAAAATCCTGGCCACCTGGGAGGAAGACTGTCGCAGGGATACTAACCCGGCTGAAGGACACCTTTGATACCCGCACCTCAGCCGAGATTAAGCTTAGATTCTACGGGTGCAAGCAGCGAGCGCATGAGAGTATAAGGGACTATGCACTAAACCTACAAGAGGCCCTGAGGGCCATAAAGCAGACCGACCCTGATGGGGTGGGAAACGAGGACAGGCTGTTGACTGAACAATTTATAGAGGGTTTATATTGCAATGCCCACCGAACCCAGTTGCGGGCAATGGCCTTACAGGATCCCCATCTGGACTTTGCACAGTTCAAGGACAGAGCCATCCGGGTGCTCCGAGAACCGGCACCAGGTGGCGTTGTGACCCACAGACGCCCCACTACCACTTACTACCAGGAGGCGGCGCCCTTGTCAGCAGGGCCTGTGGGAGCTGATGCGCAGGCTTTGGACAATGACCCGGCTCCAGACCTACACCATCAGGTCCAAGAGCTAGCTAAGAGCGTTGCTGCGCTAACCCGAACTGTGCAGTCTTTACAGGTTTCCACCCCAGGGAAGATCCAGCTGGCATCCGGACCGGAGGACATCCCGTGGCGTCGACCAAGGAGGACCCCACCGGCCAGAGGAAGACCCAGTGATCGATACAGTGAGGACGGACGACCCATCTGCCGCCGCTGCAATCAACCCGGACATATGGCAAGGTACTGTTCTTTAAACGGGCACAACCTGGGGTAGAGGGCCAACCCCCAGGAAAAAGATCACCAGGCCCATCGAACTGGCGCGACAGATATGTGGGAGGACGTCCAGTCTTGCCTGTGGTACTGGATGGCATTCCCATGAGTGCCCTACTGGACACCGGGTCACAGGTCACCACCATCCCGTACGTGCTCTTCAAGCAGTACTGGAATGACTCGGATATTACCCGCTACCCCGACGACGACTTGAGTATCATCGCCAGCAATGGTCAGCCCGTGCCACAGATCGGATTTAAAGAGGTGACCATCAAAATTGGTAGAGTCGAACTGGCCGCACAGGGACTGATCATTGTAGATATTGATAAACATGAGAGTCACCCAAAAATAACTCTAGGAACTAATGTAATTGAAAATTGTCTTGCAGAGGTGATTTTCCTTTTACAGCAGGTTGCCAAGAATGCCAGCTCCGGCGAGCAGCGGGTGCTCCAGAAAGAGATCCGGGCACTGATGCAACGGCAACAAGTGGAACTCTCCGGCGGTGAGATTGGTAGCGTAAGAATGTGTGACCCTTTTCCTATTGCCATGCCCCCAAAAAGTGAAATGATGATTTGGTGCCGGGCAGCTATTGGTCTGAGAGGTAGAGATTACCAGGCAATGGTAGAACCAGTTTACTCAGACAGTAGGCCCACCATTTTGACAGCACGGGGGGTCGTCAATGTACGCCATGGGAGGGTGCCCGTTCGCATAATAAATATCGGGGAGAGGGAAGTGTACCTGCCCCGGTATGCCACGCTAGCCAAATTATATATCACTAATCAAAATTCTATACAATCTGTGGAACCCTTGCCTCCATCTCACCCGGAGGAAGGTAACGGCTCTAAGAAAGACATGGAGGACTGGTGTCAGCAACTACATCTGGGTACTGACTCCACTCCCTCACATCAGAAACAAGGAGTCTATCGGGTGGTTCAAGAGTATGAGAGAGTGTTTAGTAAACACCCGTTAGACTTCGGGCGAGTCAAGGGGGTAGAACATCGCATCCCCACGGGAGATCATCCTCCCATAAAAGAGAGGTATCGACCCGTACCCCCTGCACATTACCAACACGCCAAGGGGATGCTTAGAGACATGAAGGAGGCTGGGGTAATCCGGGATAGTTGTAGCCCCTGGGCAGCCCCATTAGTTTTAGTCAAAAAGAAAGACAACACCATGAGGATGTGTGTAGATTACCGGAAAATCAACCGTATCACACACAAGGATGCGTACCCCTTACCAAGGATAGAGGAGTCATTGGCTGCTTTAAGATCTGCTAACTTCTTCTCTACCTTGGATCTCACTAGCGGGTACTGGCAGGTTCCTGTAGCAGAGGCGGACCGGGAGAAGACCGCATTCACCACCCCGATGGGACTTAGCGAGTTCACCTGCATGCCGTTCGGACTCTGCAACGCACCAGGAACCTTCCAACGCCTAATGGAGTGTTGTCTGGGCCACAGAAACTTCGAGACGGTCCTGTTGTACCTGGACGATGTCATCGTATATTCCAAGACGTATGAGGACCACCTGAAACACCTGGCGGAAGTGTTCGAGGCTCTGGCGAGTTACGGCCTAAAGGTGAAACCCTCCAAGTGTCACCTCCTGAAACCAAAGGTGCAGTACCTGGGGCACGTAGTGAGCGCTGACGGAGTGGCTCCCGACCCTGATAAAATCACCGCAATTAAGGAATGGCCAAGCCCCTCCAGCGTAAAGGAAGTGCGGCAGTTCCTCGGGTTGGTAGGCTACTACCGAAGGTTTATTCCCGGTTTCACCAAAAAGGCAGCACCTATGCAGGACCTCCTGATAGGCCAGTCCCGGAAGGCCAAGAACCAGAAGCCGCCCTTCAAATGGGAAGAGCTGGAAGAAGAGTCCTTCCGCCAGCTGAAGATGGCCCTCACGGGGGACGAAATCCTGGCGTACCCGGATTATAGCCAGCCCTTTATCCTCTACACCGACGCCAGTAACATCGGGCTAGGAGCCGTACTGTCCCAGATCCAGCAGGGGAAGGAACGAGTAATCGCCTACGCCAGCCAAAAACTGCGACCCACCGAAAGGAACCCCGAGAATTACAGCTCATTTAAGTTAGAGTTCCTGGCCGTAGTATGGGCAATCACTGAGCGCTTTAAGCATTACCTCGCTTCTTCCCGGTTCACCGTGTACACGGATAACAACCCGCTGACACACCTGGACACGGCAAGACTCGGTGCCCTGGAGCAGAGGTGGATGGCCCGTCTGTCCAACTACGAGTTCACAATTAAATACCGGGCAGGACGCTCTAATACCAACGCGGATGCCCTGTCCAGGATGCCAAACCTGCCGGACGGAGGAGAAGATCCGGAGGGACTGGAAGAAGTTGAACTCCCTGCGTTCCACCGTCATGGGACTATTCAGTATTCCCACCGGGTAAGGAGTAAGCAGGCTGCTACGTTGAACCCCTTACCCCACTACAACTGGGCGGAAAAGCAAGACAGCGACCCTGCCGTCCGACTGGTGAAGGAGATGCTGACTCGGCCGGAGGCTCGCCTTGAACCAGACGCTCCGGAGGAAGCCAAACAACTGTGGGCAGAGAAGAGTCGACTGTTCCTTTACAAAGGGAAGTTGTGCCGCAGAATGGTTAACTCCCGGACGCATGAATTACTCTGGCAAGTAGTGGTGCCACGAAGAGACGCAGCCATGGTGATGGAGGCATACCACGACGGAGCTGGACACTTTGGGTGGAAAAAGCTGGAGTTCCTGCTGCGCGAGCGGTTCCACTGGGTAGGCATGAGGGGAACCATCGAGAAGTGGTGCAGAGATTGTGGCCCGTGCAACCTGAGAAGGAAGGACCGAGCCAGCCAGAAGACTCCCCTGCAGTCCATCGTCACCCGGCAACCGTTGGAACTGGTAGCTTTGGATCATGTAAAACTGACCCCAAGCAGAAGTGGCTACGTCTACGCGTTAACCATCGTGGATCATTACTCCCGGTTCTTGGTTGTCGTCCCCGTCAAGGACTTAACGGCTCAAACAACAGCTAGAGCCTTCCAGCAGCACTTCTGCCGTCCACACGGGTACCCGGACCAAGTGCTGACGGACCAGGGACCTGCCTTTGAAGCGGAGGTCTTTCAGGAATTCTGCAATCTGTATGGCTGCCGGAAGATAAGGACGACACCCTACCATCCGCAGACTAATGGACTTTGTGAAAAAATGAACCAGGTGGTAATGGATCTTCTAAAAACGTTGCCCCTGGAAGAACGCAGTCTGTGGCCTGAAAAGTTGCCCGATCTGGTGGACCTATACAACCACATCCCGGTAGGTTCCACCAACTGTACCCCGGCTTACCTAATGAGGGCAAGACCTGGTAAGTTACCTGTTGACCTGGAAATGGGAGTCCTGACCCCCGAGGACACTTCACCAGAAACAGACTGGGACACAGAGAGGCAGCAGCAGTACCGGAGAGTACAGGAGAGCGTGGAGCGAAGTCTCTGTCAGGCTAGGGAAAGACAAGAGAAAACTTACAACCAGTATGCTCCCGCTGTTCCCCTGGTACCCGGAGAGCAGGTCTTGAAGAGGAAGAGACGGCTCCACAAGTTGGACGACCAGTGGGAGAAGGACCCGTACACCGTACTGCCCTCAAGCCACGAGAACCCGAAGGTCTGTACCATCAGTAAAGACGGAGGGGAAACCACAGCCATTGTATCCCGGGACCACCTGAAGAAGTGTCCCGAACAACTGAGGAACCCTGAAGAGGAACAAGAAGACCATCGACCCGTGGAAGAAAGGGAAGATATGGTTAGTACCGTGCTCGGGGACTTCCCTCAGTCTTGGACTCAAGTCAATGGTGCAGTTGTGGTACCCGTACTCACCTTCCTCCAACCATCATCCCAAGAACCTACGGAGCAACGGGTAGAGCTGGAAGAACAGCCGGTCCAGGAGGCAGAAGACTCCACACAAGCAGAACAGGAGAATCAACCCTCTGCTTATAGTGAGCCTGCCGTACCCCTAGTGAGACAAAGAGCCGGTAGACAGCTGCCCAGTTTACCCTTGACAGCTCCTACACCCTGTAGTTCAGGGCCAGACAGTCAGCTCCGTAGGTCCACTCGGGCCACTAGAGGCCAGTTACCCGCACGCTGGAGAATTTAAAGTGTATAAATTGTTTTATTTATGTTTTTCTGTGTCTTGTTGCTTGTGTATAATTTTGTGTTTCTAGTTATTTTTAGGAATCCTTGGTGGATTTACCGGGAATCCTTGTACATAGTTGGAGCGTAACCCAGGATGGACTAGAGACTGTTAAGGACTCGGGGTAAGACAGACCCCTACCTGGTTACGTCTCCCTGTGTTGGTGAAATGGACACCTTGCTCTCTTCAGAGACTGCACCCGGTTGCGGACACGCCGTAACCATCTTTATATGTTTTCTTATTGTATTATTAATGTTTTTGCCTTGTTATGTTTTTCTAAATGTGTTTAGTCCCGGAGTACTAAATTTCACTAGGGGGGAATGTGGCACCCCAGGGGTCTGGTTTTCCACAGTAATGTAATGTTATGTCTGAGAGCAGGTGGGAGGTCCTTTGGTCAGGGATCCTGTGCATGCCACACCTCCTGCCCAGTCTTGGGAGGGGAAGAACTTCCCCTGTATAAACCCGGGGCTGAGGCAGGGTGAGTCAGACAAGTGGAGTAGAGACAAGAAGCAGCATAGGAAACAGCAAAGTTACAAGGAGTCAGAGGCTGGCAGCTGCAGAGCTCGCCCTGACTAAGAAGACTTCTTTCCGGACCCGGAGTCCGAGGCTGTGGGGACTAACTCCTACCCAGCAGCAGAATCCGTCAGGCAGGGGATTTCAGGTCCTCTGGCCCAGAAGCCCGAAGGCACGGTCACACGCGTGGGACCAGCACCGCCATCGTGGAGCGGAAGCCATTAGAAGGCCCCGAGTCACCGGCCATACGGGTGAGCACCACACGGTACACTCAGGGACGTGGGCTACTTACATCAGCTTCTAGCAAGGTAGCCAGAAGAGTACAGTCAGTTTGGGAGGCCTACAACTACGCCTGGCCAGGGGAGATCCCATCTGCTCAAGGACTGACCAGGCCCCGTTCGCTAGCAAGTACTCCGGGAGGGTCTATCGTTGTTACCAGTAAAGACCCTGAACTACACCGTACCGTCTCTGAGTGGTTCCTGCTACCCCCATCATCCACGTCGGCTGCCCTGAGACCATACCCCTCCCGTTGGGGGTTATACTATCACGCTGCATAATCCTACCATCGGCCTCAGCGGTCTGCCCCGCAGCAGCAGCTCCCTGGCTGCACTCAACGGGTGGCGTAGTCATCAACTATTTACTACTAGTAGACTGCCGTCCAGTTTGACTCCCTGGGCACGGACCGGGTCACCGCCACGAGACTACAACCCTCCACGGATCCGGCTCCGGGTAAGCTCCCGCGTGCGCACCGCAGCGCGACACAGGCCCAGGGGCGCGTCATTTACTCATACTATAGCCTGGGAATCAGAGGTCGACTCCAGCGCTTCTGTGAATCCAGACGAGGAAATGATCTGCACTGATGCCCAGAATCTTTATGAGTCGGATCCAGGACCAGACGCAGAAGGTTCTGACCATAATGTAGACCCTCATTCCCAAACTGTAACTCCTGTTGGTGGAGACAATGAGGAAGACGATGATAAGACTCAAATACCTGATTGGAGCGACAACTTTAGTTTTTTGTCAGGGCAGGAACAGGTTGGCTCTGAGGACGACGGGTGTGATAACGCACAGGGTGATGATGATGAGGTCGGAGATCCCACTTACTGTCAACCCACAGTCAGCCAAGAGATGAGGTCAGCAGAGGAGGTGGAGGAAGATGCTAGTGACGACGAGGTCAGGTTGCGCCTTCCTGGACAGAGACGTAGTACTGGAAGCACGTCAACAACTGCATCCTCAAACACAACTCTGCCTCTCACCACAAGTCGTGGTGGCTCTTCAGGTCGCATGGGTGCTAAGCCTTGCATAGCCTGGGCATTTTTTCAGATCGATAAAGATGACCCAACTCGTGTTATCTGTAACATTTGTCAGCAAAAGCTAAGTAGAGGCCAAAAAATACATAGTTTGAGTACTTCATGCATGAACCGGCACATGGACATGAAGCATAAGTTGCAGTGGGAAGCTCAGTGTGCTACAATGCGGCCTAGCCGGCCGGGCCAACCACCGTCTGCCATATCTTGTGCATCCGTGGCCTCTTCATCCTCTGTGACTGGGGGGACAGCAGTCACACCTGTTTTGGGGCGCAGACCTGCCACCTCTTTACCCGCAACAGCCAGCGTGATTGGCAGGTCATCATTTTCTTTGGAGGTGGTAACAGCAGCTGGTGTTGAGCGCTGTCCGACATCGATAGCACCACCTTTGGATCAAGGCAACCTAACATGTCCGCCTGCATCTTCCTCACAGACCGGCAGTTTGCCGGGGACACCCTTATCAACCCCGTCTAAGCACAATAGCCAGCCCTCGGTCCCTCAGATGTGGACAAGTAAAAGACCATTTCCTCCTAGCCATGAGAAAGCTAAGAGGTTGAGTTTCACCATCTGCAAGCTCTTGGCTACAGAAATGCTGCCTTTCCGCCTGGTGGACACAGAGGATTTTCGAGACCTTATGTCCGTCGCAGTGCCCCAGTACCAGATGCCCAGTCGGCACTACTTCTCAAAGAAAGGTGTGCCTGCGCTCCACCAGCATGTCGCACACAACATCACCGCTTCTTTGAGAAACTCTGTGTGTGACAGGGTGCATTTCACCACAGACACTTGGACGAGTAGGCATGGACAGGGGCGTTACATGTCGCTGACTGGCACTGGGTAACTATGGTGACAGCAGGACAAGGGGCTGCTGTCCAAGTCTTGCCGTCCCCACGAGTTGTGCGTCAATCCTCTTTATGTCAAAGTTCCTCCACTGCTTCTGCCTCCTCAACCTCCTGTCGGTCTTCCACCTGCACCCAAAGCCTGTCTGGTCATGCCACAAGCTTTCTAACTGCGCAGAAGGGATCCTGCACACCTACTTACTATGCTGGCAGTAGGGCTCAACGTCATCTGGCGGTTTTTACATTGAAATGTCTGGGAAATGTGAGTCACACAGCTGAGGAGTTGTGGTCAGCTCTGGAGAACCAATTTCATGAATGGTTGTCTCCACTGGACCTGAAACCAGGGAAGGCCGTGTGCGACAATGCTGCAAACCTGGGTGCGGCCCTTCGCCGGGGCAATGTCACACACGTGCCTTGTATGGCTCACGTGTTGAACCTGGTTGTCCAGCAATTTTTAGCCCACTATCCCAGACTAGATGGCCTTCTGCAGAGGGCACTGTCGCTGTGTGCTCACTTCCGCCGTTCGCATCCCGCAGCTCAGCGACTTACATCTCTACAGAAGTCGTTGGGCCTGCCACTTCACCGGCTAAAATGCGATGTGCCTACCCGGTGGAATTCAACTCTGCACATGTTGCAGCGACTGTGGCAGCACCGACAAGCCCTGGTGCAATACGTTCTGACGTATAGCCTGGGCCAACGAGATTCAGAGGTGGGGCAAATCACGCTGGAGGAGTGGTCTCAGATCAGGGACCTATGCACCCTTCTGCACAGTTTTGAAATGGCGACGAAGATGTTTAGTGCTGACGATGCCATTATCAGCATGACTATTCCGGTGATTTACATGCTGGAGCACATGTTAAACAGAATTCGGAGTCAGGTGGTGGCACAAGAGGAGGTGGAGGAAGTAGAGGAGGAGGAGTTGTATGCGGAAGGGCTAACATCTGCAAGGTCCAGACGGTCGGCAGCACCAAGGCGGCAGGCATGTGAGGGTGGGGGAGATGATTTTACAAGGGCGCATGGTAGCAGCCAAACTAGTGAGGAAGGTGCAGGAGCCCAGGAAGAAGTGGAGGACGAACTGATGGAAGACTAATCAGATGAGGGAGACCTTGATCACATTTCTGTTGTGCGAGGTTGGGGGGAGAGGACAGAGGAAGGAAGCATGATTGTTACCTCGCCCCACCAACACAACAGGGACTTGGTGCTCCTGGATGCGCAACACACATGAGTGCCTTCTTGCTGCACTACCTGCAACATGACCCTCGAATTGTGAGAATTAGAAATAATCCTGACTACTGGGTTGCCACACTGTTAGATCCCCGGTACAAAAGTAAATTTGCAGAAATTATTCCTGCCATAGAAAGGGATGCACGCATGCAGGAGTATCAGCAGAGACTGTTGCAGAATCTTACATGTGCTTTTCCACAAAATACCAGTGGTGCACGTAGTGAATCTCACAGTTCCAACTTGCCAACCGTGGGACCGTCAAGTGTTCAGCACTCAAACCGTAACAGAACCACAGTATCTGCTGGTAACATCAATTTTGCGGAATCATTTCACCACTTTTTTAGCCCATCCTTTGCAAGGCCACAGGAGACAAGAAGTCTGACACATAGTCAACGCCTAGAGACGATGGTACAGGAGTATCTCCAAGTAAACACTGAAGCCACGACTGTGTCACTGGACCCTTGCTCTTTCTGGGCTTCCAATCTGGATAAATGGCCGGAGCTAGCCACTTACGCCTTGGAGATCTTGTCATGCCCCGCAGCCAGCGTTCTGTCTGAACGTGTGTTCAGCGCTGCTGGTGGTGTGCTGACAGATAAGCGCACGCGGCTCTCCACTGATAATGTAGACAGACTCATGTTCATAAAGATGAACAAATCATGGATCCGAAACGACTTTTCTACCCCTGTGTCATCCTGGGGAGAGTAAAAGCTTGATGATTGGTTAAAATCACCCTACCAACCATTTTAAGCTTTCAAATTACTAATCATGTTTATCTGTATCTTGACTGGAAAATAATTTGGGCTTTGTAGCAGTGTGCAGCACTGATCCTATTAGGCCATCTATAATAAGCTTCACCAGATTTAAAATTAAAAATAATTTTTAGCTGCATCTAGCCCGGAAAATAATTTTGGGGCTCCGAGATGCGCAAGACACATAAGTGCCTTCTTGCTGCACTACCTGCAGCATGACCCTCATATTGTCAGAATTCGAAGTAATCATGACTACTGGGTTGCCACACTCTTAGATCCCCCAAACTTTTCGATCAACCTTTTCATTTTAATAAAGACCAAAAAAATGGTCATTTTTGAAATTATAAGCATTAGCAGGTTGTTAGAAACTGAAATCAAACAGTTTTCAACTCAAAACTTTATTCTAGGTGATGTTACATTTTCACATAGGACCCCTTGTTCGAAAGGAGCTTCTGAACTCTCTCGTCCATTGAATTTGTCAGGTTTTGGATGGTTTCTGCTTCAATTGTTTTGCATGAGGACAGAATACCCTCCCAGAGCTGTTGCTTAGATGTGAACTGCCTCCCGCCATCATAGACACTCCTTTTAATGATGCTCCAAAGGTTCTGAATGGGGTAGAGGTCAGGGGAGCATGGGGGTCACACCATAAGTTTGTCCCCTTTTATGCCCATATCAGCCAGAGATGCAGATGTTTTATGTGCAGCATGAGATGGTGCATTATCATGCAGAAAAATGATCTTGCTGTGAAATACACGGTTCTTCTTCTTGAACCATGGCAGGAAGTGCTGTTTGAGAAAATCCACATACATTATGGAGTTCATCTTTAGCGCCTTCAGGGATCCTAAAGGGGCCGACAATCTCTCTCCCCATGATTCCAGCCCAAAACATTACTCCACCTCCTCCTTGTTGGCGCTGTAGCCGTGTTTGCGTGGGGTGTCCATCAACCAGCCATCCTCCACTCCATCCATCTGGACCATCGAGCGCTGCACGGCACTCATCCGTGAACAAAACAGTTTTGAAATCAGTCTTCATGTAATGTTTGGCCCACTGGAGCCATTTCTGCTTGTGTGAAGTGGATAGAGGAGGTCGACAGGATGGCGTATGCACAGCTGCAAACCTCTGAAGGACCCTGCATCTTGTTGTTCGGGGGACGTTGGAGGCACAAGCAGCTTCAAAAACTTGTCTGCTGCTATGACAAGGCTTTTTTGCCGCTGCTCTTTCAACCTGACGTAATTGCCTGTAGGAAAGAGTCCTCAATTTGCCCTTATCAGCACGCACACGTGTGTACTGTGAATCAGCTACATACTTCTTGATTGCCAAGACACTTCATCCTGATCATCGCACAATGTTGATTGTAGTCATGCCTTGACCTAAACACTCCACAATTTGTTGCTTCTCAGCAGCCGACACATCCTTTTTCTTTCCCATTTTGGCAGAAAATGTAGGCTGCTTAATAATGTGAGAGAGCCTTCTTAAGTAGTCTTGCCTTCATTGGACACACCTGCCAAACTAATTAGCACAGGTGTCTGCAATTGCTTACAGTGATATAAAGAGCCCTGACACACATCACCATCAATGAGTTTAACTGACAAACAAACAAATTCTTCCCTTATCACTCCTAAACACTTTTTGCATAATAATTTGGAACGCGGTGTACATGTGCTTTTCCACAAAACACCAGTGGTTCACGTAGTGAATCTTACAGTTCTAACTTGCCAACCGTGGTCTGTATGGAATTGTTCAATAAAGGGCCCAAAATTAAGATAACATAGATGGGAGAGGTCTCTATGAATAGGAATTCCTAAGTATTTGATACCCTGTGAGGGCCAGGCAAAGGGAAAGTTGGACTGGATGGAATCCTATATGGATTTAGGGAGGGAGACATCGAGGGCCTCAGACTTCGCTGCATTGATTTTAAAATTTTACCATGTAACAAAGTGATCTATTTCAGCCATAACAGCAGGGATGGATATATGTGATTGAGTGATATATACTAGGACATCATCAGCAAATAGAGAGCACTTGTACTCGGTGCCTCCCACCTCAATCCACCTAATATTGGGGTTATGGCGAATTGATGAGAGCAGGTGCTCCGTCACTAGGATGTATAAGAGAGGGGACAGAGGACA
Organism: Phyllobates terribilis; assembly: GCF_046119375.1. Classification (NCBI taxonomy): domain Eukaryota; kingdom Metazoa; phylum Chordata; class Amphibia; order Anura; family Dendrobatidae; genus Phyllobates; species Phyllobates terribilis. Next base: position 899,313,229 of record NW_027362762.1, read on the forward strand.
TCCCTGCCTTGTCCCATTGGTGATTGTGAAAGGTGATGAAAATGTTCTGACGCACCCCCTGGGCCTTGGGACACCCGGAGCCGGACCCTTTTTGGTGGATGCTGGTGGTTGTAGTCTTCGCGGCGGCGATCCGGTTCCGTGGCTCAGGGCGGTCAAACCAGTGGCGGAACTATTTATGTGGTTTTGATGTTTAAATGTCCGACTACGCCACCCGTGGATTGCGGTCAGAGTGAACCGCCGCTACAGGGCAGACCGCTAAGGCTGGTGTTGTGGGTGCAGCAGAGCGTAGCATAACTCCCCACGGGAGGAGTATAGCCTCAGGGCAGTGTATGCGGAGGATGGGGGTGATGGTGCAGGGCAGCAGCAGTAACGACACGGAGTCAGTGATGCAGTTCAGGGCCTTTACTCACAGTTCTTATTATCCAGACCACGTCTGCAGGTAACGGCTGCCCACGTCGTACTGTGCTCACCAGGTGAGGGCCTCAGACAACTCCCAGATAACTTTGGAGCGCTTCACAGGACCCCCTTTGTGTGTCCTTTGTCTGGCCTTTCTTACCAACACTTCTGTCCGGCTGCCTCGGGCCTCCTCTTGGTAAACTTGGCGCCAGTTTCCCTGACCCTATGTGGTGCCTTCCTAGCGGGTGGAGCAAGGGGCTGCGCCACATAAAATGTCAGAGCCTCCGGTTTCTAGCTGAGGGTCGTTTCCTGCCTCCACTAGTTCGGGGACCGGTCTCCCCCTTTGGCCTGACCCCTCCACGCAGGTGGATTCGGGCGTGCGGTGGCGACTCGCCCGTCCGCACCCCTGGGATCCCTTCATTCCTCGTTCCTGGAGCCTTCTCCGCTCCTCTTCCTTCCTTCTCCCTCTTGCAGGCCTGGGCCTCTGTTACTAGGCCCGCCTCCGGAGCAGAGCTCATGCAGAGCCCCTGCTCCCTGCCACTTCTGCTCAGACTTCTCTGCACTGAACTAAGATGGTGCCCACCTTTTATACTCCCTTCTCAATGCACCCAGGAACTGCTTCCTCCCTGCTCCTGCACTGCAGGGTTCCCCTTCCTCAGTGTTCCCTCCCCCCACTCCAGCCAGGGACAGGGACTGTCGTGCCCATCTCAGGGGCATATTGGTCGCCCTGCCCCACGGCAATGTGGTGTAATGCATGCAGGTGTCGGGTCCTGATCCACACTCCATCCTTATCTGAGAGTGAGATATCACACCTCTGGGTGAGGTGCAATACGTCTGTAGCAACCGAGCCCTCGGTGCTACAGTTCCATTTATCTTCAGCCTAGGTGACGTATTGTGATACAGGGCCGTGATTTTGGCTATAAAAGGGTCCCCTAGACCCCTACCCCAAGCTTTTTAAGAGAATCATATATGGCGTGCCAGGAGACTCTATGGAATGCTTTCTCAGCATCCAACGAGAGTATCTACTTACAAATTTTTAACTGCATCTAGCCCAGGAAATACTTTGTGCCTAGTAGCAGTGTCTGCTAGTCAGCGGATTATCCCGGCTGTTAAGCAAGCTACACCACCTGTAGTTTGGACACTTAATTTTTTCAAAGGAAATGCTTCGGGACCACGGGATACTCAGTGAAGAGCATCAGGAGGCACCCCAAGGCATATGGGCTGGGACTGGCACTAGGATGCCTTGCGGTGGACAGCCGAGCTCGATCCTTATAAAAGCTTTTTAACTGCAGCAGCTTTAGTGGACGCTACTGGAGCTGGAATTACGCGGCTGCTGGCATGAGACTTGCCCTCCAATAGATCCTTGTAAATGGATTTAAAGTGTATTCATTCAAATTAGAGGGACAATTTAAATTAAAAAGCTTAGAGCTGCCTCCACCACAGGGGGGCTCTCTCGACCCACCAGCGGACAGGCACCAGTATTGGGAGAGGGGGGCTGGCCGTCAGGGTTCACCGCGGCTCTGGCACAAACCCGGCGACACAGAGGTGGCACGGGCAGGAGCGGACTGGCCGTCTCGGCTTCTCACTTTTTGGATTTTAGAAGGGCATGACATGCCTATATCTGTGTCTCCCCCTCCTTTTACTCCTCCACCTCTTTTCTTTTCGCATGACTATATGTACTTGTCACTTTTCCATGTGTTATTTGTGTCTTCTGAGCAGTTTGTCAGCTTTTGGACACCTTTGAAGGTGTTTTCTATGTGTTTCTATGTGTTTTTGTTTGCCTGCCATTGGTTTTAACGGTGTTCGAAGGTGTTCGACGAACAGTTTGACGAACAGTTCGGCGAACACACGGGTGTTCGACGAACCGAACCGAACTCGAACACTACGGGGGTGGCTCAACACTAGTAATGAATGCAGGGTAGGAGTGTTTCTTAAAGAAAAGCTAACAGGTCTGTGAGAGACAGAATTCTTGCTGGTTGGAAGGTGATCAAATATTTATTTCATGCAACAAAATGCTAATTAATTATGTAAAAATCATACAAAGTGATTTTCTGGGTTTGTTTTTTTAAGAATCTGTCTCTCACCGTTGAAGTGTACCTACGATAAAAATAACATATCTCTTTATCCTTTGTAGGTGGGAAAACTTGCAAAATCATCAGTGAATCAAATACTTATTTTCCCCACTGCATACTAAGAGTTAGAAGGAATTGCTGTCAATTGAACTACTTTCCAATAAATCCCAAAAGCATTCTAGCACTTGCAATAAAATCCATATCTTTAGATCTTCAATCATTAAAAAATCATGTAGAAAAGAAAGTTGGAGTATGGTACCTTCAGCGAATTGGAGTTATTGGAAAGTACTGACTTCTGAAACCCCTGGCAGTTGTCACAACTGTAATGGAAATATTTGCAGTTGATAACTGAATTTGTTTGGCTTTCATATATTTCTTTTGCAGTTTTGACAATTGCCTGATGTTTTGGAAGCCAGTACATTTCGAGAAATCCCAATCGCTGATGGAACTATGCTTCTACTTGCATTTCTGTACCATATTTTAATAAAGGAAGACCAAACATATGGATTTTATTACAAATGCTGGAATGTGTTTGGGATTTATTGGAAAATATTATAATCTGTCAGGCTTCCTTGAGCTTTGTGGTATCGAGCAGTGCAGACAATAGATGGTAAGCTTGCTTTTTCTTTTTGGCTTCAGAAGTCAGGCCTGCATTGATAGTTGGGCCTAGGGGTATGTGCACATAGCAACTTATAAATGCCGGCATATCCACATAGTCTATGATGTAAGAAACAGTTTAGAAATAAATCAGCAGTCTTTTCCTGAGGTGTCATTTTTTGTCATCTCTTCTGACTTTGCTGACGGTGCATTATTTTTTTGCACTTCTCACAACAAGAGTGGCTTCCAACTGAAAATTTGAGGAAAAATAGTTGAATCAGTTATTTTAGCCACTTTCCAACTTTCAAAGCCTGAATCATTTGAAAGAACTTGAAAAAGCCTAAATATTTGACCAACAAGAGGTTTAACATTGATGTGCATGCAGTGGGTGAAATAAGTTTTGAACACATCACCAATTTTCTAAGTAATTATATTTCTAAAGATGCTATTGACATGAAATTATCACCAGATGTCGGTAAGATCCCAACTAATCTACACAGGCAAAGAAATCAAACCATAGCTGTCCATAAATTAATGTATGTGTAATAATGAGAAATGACACAGTGAAAAAGTATTGAGCACATGAAACACGAGAGGTGCAAAAACTCAAGGGAAGTCATGACACCATCTGAAATTTATCAGTAATTAAAAAGCAATCCTGCCACTCAGTGAAAAATAATAGCTGGATTAACTGATGGCCTATAAAAAGGTCTCCCATTACCAAGGAGCAACACAAGAAACATCTCATGATGAGTAAAACCAGTGAACTGTCTCAAGACCTTCACAACCTAATTGTTGCAAAACATAGTGATGGCATTGACAGAAGAATTTTTAAACTACTGAAGGCCCCAGTGAGCACTGTTGAGGCCTTAATCCTGAAGTGAAAAGAACAAAATTTCACAATAAACTGGCCACGACCAGTTTCAGACAAAGATTGAAAAGAATTATCAGATTAGTTTTCCATGTGCCAAGGACCACCTGTTGAGAGCTACAGAAAGACCAGGAAATAGCAGGTACAATTGTTTAAAAAAAGACAGAAAGAAATGAACACAACCTCCATGACCTTTATGCATGCTCACCACACAAGACTCCATTGCTGAAGAAAAAGCAAGTTCAAGTGCGTTTGCTCAACAGTATTTAAGCAAGCCTGTGAAATACTGGCATGATATAGTCTGGTAAAATAAGACCAAGATTAAACTCTTTGTATACCATAATACACACCATGTTAAGACACCATACGATCAATGAAGTTCGTAGGTGGGACATGTTGCTGTGCATACTGCACTCACAAACTTCATGTTTTTGAAGGAAAGATGAATGGACAAATGTACTGAGACATTCTTGATAAAAATCTACTGCCATCTACCAGAATGATGAAGATGAAACAAGGGTGAAAATTTCAGCAAGACAATAATCCCAAACACATAGCCAAGGAAACTCTCAATTGGTTTCAGAGACAGAAAATAAAGCTGCTAGAATGGTCCAGCCAATCATCTGACTTGAATCCAATAGAAAATATGGAAAGAGCTAAACTTCAGAGTTCATAGATGGAGCCCACGGGACATTCAGGATTGAAGAGTGTTTGTATGGAAGAATGAGCTAAAATCACACCTGAGCAATGTATGTGACTAGTTTCTCTATACAAGAGGCGTTTTGAAGCTGTCATCACCAACAGGGGCTTTAGTTCAAAGTATTAAATACATTTCAGTAAACATGCTCAATACTTTTTCCATGTGTCATTTCTCATTATTACACATAATTTATGGACATTTGTGGTTTGATTTTTTTGCCTGTGTGGATTGGATAGGTTGTTACTGACATCTGGTGAGAATTGCATGTCAATATCATCTTTAGAAATATATTTAATTAGAAAATTGGTGACATGTTCAACATATTTCTCCCTCTGTTTATTCATTATTTTTAGCATTTATTGAGCTCTTTTTTAACAGTTTTCCAGGCAGAATCCATTTAAAAAAGATGTTGTGTGGACATACCCTAAGAGAGGTTACTAAAAATATATTTTAAATGAAAGAGCACCATTTATAAATCTAGAGACTGTATAGGGCTCAACTTAGCTCTGGTTCTGTTAGTTCTCCTGACATGTTTAATAAACAATTCTGGAGAATCTTTTCTCATTACTACAAGCTGTACACTTGATCTGTTATTCCTCCTAGAAATGTATAACTAAATTGACAACTGGGTGTTACCTCTTTCCTTGACAAAGAGGCATGCCCTTTCCCATCTCTGACACTCACAGCTCTAATTTAGTGACAGCACATGTATTCATAAGTTTGCACGAAAATTAACAGAAGCAGCACAATAGCTATACAAAAAGATGATCCTGAATAATTCTGTTATTTAAAATAAAATATTTACTAAACAGACAGGTCAGGAAAGCTAGTGCGTCCTCTTTAAATGATGCTAAACTGAGATATGCCACTAGTCTTATACTTGCCAGCCACCGTCTTCATCTTCTATCTCTACCACTCCAGTAGGTCACCAGCAGTTTGTGATTTGCTGGATCACTCCAGTGTTTGCTGGATGAGCCGGAGGTCACTTTTCAATGTAAGTCTATGAGAGTCCCGTTCTAGCTCTCATAGACTTGCATTGAGAGCTTATGACTGTTACCTCTGACTTTTGGCTAGTCAGAAGTTGCGGTCACAAGATGGAGCCATGAGACTGGAGCGGTGCCGATGGAAGGTGAAAATGGCAGAGAGTAAGTATAAGAGTATGGTCTAGGACCTTGATAAGAAGCACCACTCCAATGCTTAAAAAACCAAAACACAGGAGTGGTGCTTTAAGATGCCTGGTGGGAACTGAAGTCTCCTCTGATAGATAGGATTCAAAAAACACACTGCACAAAAAATTAAGAGAAAATAATTAAAGGAATTCTTCAGCAGTTAATCACTGTTCAAACCAAACACAGGTTCTCAGTGCACCCTTGGTATGACAAAATATTTAGGTACATCTTCCCATCCGCATGTTTCCCTCTATCTCTGCTGTTCTCTGCCTCTATAAAGCCAGAGCTATCAATAAAAAAACGAGTGGGGAAAATAAGTAGGTGGGAAGGCGCACTTAAATGCTTTGCCACGCCAACGGTGCACCATGCACCTGTACTGGAATTGAACAGTCATTCTGTGCTGACAGAGTCCCTTTAAGCATCATAATATTTAAGGATATGAATCTGTATAATTAGAAAGAATCAGCGATTGCGAAACAACTTCTCCAGCTTTGGTGCAAGAAAACTAATGACACATGCAAGAGAGGCAACAATAAGACATCGCCCAATAAAAGAATGGTTTTACAGGTGGTGGCCACAAACAATTTCCATTTTCTTTATATTTTCTTACTAAGTCTTGCTAGTATCTTTGTCACTACCGGTACCTGCAGCCCAATCAGGTTGCATTGGTAGTGAATCTCCTCCTCGCTCAATGGCCCATCATATGGCAAGAAGGTTTGCTGTGGCTCCAAGCACAGTCTCAAGTCTCAAGTGCAAGGAACAGATATTAGCACGATCAGTTCAGTGGTGGGTCAATTATGGTTTTTGAGAGGCATATGCTTGGAGAGTAGCATAAGATTTCACTAATATTTTCCTGGCTACTGCCACGTACCAGGATGAAATCCTCAGAACCTTGTCAGACCTTACACTGGTGCTGTGTGTAGACTGTTCCTGGATGCCACTGACTGACCCTCACATCCCCCAGACCTGAATGCAGCTAAGAACCTTTTGGAGATTATATATCAGTGCATAAGACTCTGTCAATTAATCCCAGTGACTGTCCAGGAATTCACTGAGGGCCTAATCCAGGTCTTTGAAGAAATTCCCTAGGACATCATCCACCATTTCATCAGTTGCATGCCCTGACATTGTCAGGATCGCTATTGGCATGTGGCAGCCATTCACATTGCTGAGTTTAATTATGAGTTGCTGAGATGAAATTCACATAAATTGGATCCTCCTGTGATTTCAATTTTTTATTTTTATTTTCGGGGTGATTTGGGATCCGACCCTAAATCGGTAAATCATTTTTGTCTCTATTGACCGCATTGACGTACCACTTTGTTCTCTCTGAATTGAGCAATTTATATCAGTAAATATTTTAATTTTGAATCTTTAATTCATTGAGATCCGATGTGGATGTGTGATTTGTGTGGTTCCTTAATTTTTTGAGCAGTGCGTTTTAAATGGCAAATGGAATGTGATGGACATTTTTTACAGATTTTGCATTATGACCCAAGAGCTTCAAGTTAAATTTTAGATAAAACAGTTTAATAAAAAAACAATAACTGTATTAAGAGATAACAGGTGGCAATACAAGTCTGTGATCAAGGAACTCGGTTTTTGCTCACTTTTTAACTTTGGCATAGAGGCTTATAAATGTGTCCATTGAAAAAAAAGATAATTATTTGAAAGTGATTATTTGTGTGCTTTGTTACTTATTGGTTATCCTTTTCATTGTTACTTGCATCATGCGGCTTGTTCCAGGTCTGAAGCTGGCAAAAACAAGTTAATTACATCTCACATAGTCCGCATTGTTGTACGATTCTTTAATTTACTGTTGCTGCAAGCGCATAAGAGGAGCAATGTTCAAAGCATAGAAATGTTGTTTGCACAGACTTTACCTGTGGATTAAAATATCCAGTTTTTTTTTTTTTTACTAAATGCACTTAATATTAACTAAATGGATGTTTTCAATATGAAACAATTACTGTAGGCAAATGGATTGAATGTATGGCCATCAGACATAGGACAACATTTAATTAAGATGTAACATACTTAACACAAATAATGAAGGTTTTTATACTTCGCTATTTGCTTATTTAATAGTGTTTGCGAGATGGAAAGAAATATACAGAGCTATAGCTTATAAATAAAACCTCTTTGTACTGTTCACATTGGGAGAGAGAGCTCGAAGCAATAAAAGAATGAAAATAAAATCCAGTGAACTTTTGTAGAGATGTTTGTATACATTGCAGATGTGTTCAGAAATGTATGCTAATGGACCAAGCCCATTCAATAGTGCAATATGGAATAGATTTTTCAGTTGCAGAAATTTTTGTGACACATTTGTAGGGGGAGGGGAAGGATGAAGAACTAAAATGGGAAACTGTCAGCAGGATTTCACCCCCAAAACTATTTATGTGCCCATGTGGCTCTTTCAAAGTCAATTCCAGCAATACCTGGCTAGTTTGTTCCTCAGTTCCTGAAAAATCAGAGTTTTAATTGATTTGGAAAAGAGGATCTAGAGCAATTTGTAGATCTGAATCCTCTGTCGCTGCAGCTCTGTTCTCTGCCCATCGCCACCTCCTCCTGCTATACTGTCAGCCTCTATGCTGTGTGATGTGTGATTGCAGGGAGGGGAGCTGTCAGTCAAGTAGGAGGTGAGGAATAGAGCTGAAGTGACAGAGGCTTCAGATATACAACAATTATTCAGCCTAATTTGCATATCAATTTAAATGCCAATTTCTCAAAAAATAAAGGAATGTACTGGCCATGTATAGGTGTTGCTGGACTTATCTTTGAAAGAGCTACATGTGAATAAAAATAGTTTGGGGTATGAAATCCTGCTGACAGAATATATTGCCTTTGTGTTTGGAGGATAGTACTGTGCATATCCTTCCCAATTCCGTTGCCACTCCTCAGCATATGCAAATAAACCCATATACATACAAGATGCATCAGGACACTATGATTAATGAACACATGTTCTCCCGTATTGCTGTAAATGTTAAAAATGTAAAGGTACTTAGCGTGTTTTGATCAAAGAGTGCAAAAGCCATACAACCATGTCAAGGTGTACCTAAACATGGATGGTCCCTATCACTTTGTGTCCTACCTTACCTTGTGCCAAACTAGGCTCCATCTGGATTGGGAAGTGAAAGAAAACCAGATGTAGCTTGCAATTTATAGCTTGTCTGGGAAGGACCTTTAGATAAGGATTCTGAGCCCTAGAGGGGCCACACCGCCCAATGTGTACTTAAAAAAAAACATAGGACTCATACACCTTTGGTGTTAAATTAATGTTCAGGTACACAAATACATTATGGGGCCAATATACAAACATATATCTGCACGATGCATCAGCACACTTCGATTAATGACTACATGAACTCCACTATTGCTGTAAACATTAAAAACATTAGGTTCTTAGTGTTTTTGATCAAAGTGCATAACAGCCATCAAACCACATCAAGGTGTACTGAAATATGGATGGTCATTATCACTAACGTCCTACCTCTCTATGTGCCAAACACATGCATTTATACAGGCAAGGAGGCTGAAGTTCTGAAGTGGCCAGCAATGATCAGGATCTAAATCAGGGGTCTCAAACACGCAGCCCTTCAGGCTGCTTCATGTGGCCCGCAGGCACCATAGACCCCGATCGCGGTCCGGTCCAGGAGCTGCCGGCAGCTGCGCTTCAGTGCAGTGTATTGTCGCACAGAGACCGGCTCTCTGCACATCAATACCAGTGCCAGCCGCCGGCCTATAAGAGGCCTATAAGAGGCCAGCAGCTGACATCTGCATCCCAGCACAGCAGCGTATGATGTCACTGACTTGTGCAGATGTCAGCTGCTGGCCACTGGTATTGCTGTGCAGAGAGCCGGTCTCTGTGCTGCAATACACTGAACTGAAGCGCAGCTGCCGGCGGCTCCTGGACCGGGCCATGATCCGGGTCTATGGTGCCTGCGGGCCACAGGTGCAAAAAGGACGCCGAGGGAATGGAGGACAGGTGAGAAGAATCTTTTTTTTTTTTTCTCTTGTATGTGTAGAATGGCACAAGGGACAGTCCTCCAAGATGGGGACCAGGCTGGGGACAGTCCTAAAAGATGGGGACCAGGCTGGGGACAGTCCTAAAAGATGGGGACCAGGTTGGGGACAGTCCTAGAACATGGGGACCAGGCTGGGGACAGTCCTAAAACATGGGGACCAGGCTGGGGACAGTCCTAAAAGATGGGGACCAGGCTGGGGACATTACTACAAGAGGGGGACAAGGAAGGGGACATTCCTAGAAGATAGGAACATATCTACAATATGGGGACCGGTATGTGACATTACGACAATATGGGGCCCAGTATGGAATATTACGACAAGATGCAGACCAAGGTGGGGCACATTACTACAAGATTTTGGCAGAAAAACTTCAAAGTAAAGGATGAAAAAATATTTTGCCACTAAAAATGCTGCTTTATATCTAAACTAAAGTAAACAAAAAAAGTGCATGTTTTATTATCGCCACATCCATAACAACCCAAGCTATAAAAAATAAAACAGCAAAAATGTTCAAAATGTGTAAAGAAAAAAAAATGGTATCACTAAAAATGTCACTTTGTCCTGCAAAGAATGCGGCCCCCCCAAATTAATTTTTTTTCCGTGTGCGGCCCATATACCCAGCCGAGTTGGAGACCCCTGATCTAAATCCTATTGAACACCTGTGGTGAGCTCATAACATTGCTGTTGGGAAAAGGTACCTTCAAATATGAGAGACCTGGAGCAGTTTGCAAATAAAGAGTGGTCCAAAATTCCAATTGAGAAGTGTAAGAAGCTTGTTTTTGGTTATAGGAAGCGATTTATTGCAGTTATTTATTCCAAAGGGTGTACAACCAAATATTAAGCTGGGGGTGCCATCAATTTTATCCAGCCTATTTTTGGGGATTTGTGTGAAATTATGTCCAATTTGCCTTTTTCCTCTGTTTTTTTTGTGTTTTTCCAATATACACAAAGGAAATAAAATGTATAACAAAACATGTGTAATTGCAATAATTTTCTGGGAGAAATACTTCACTTTCTGGAACAATTTGAATTCCAATATATATACTGTACGTATTTTTATGTACATATTATGTACATATATTTATTTATTTATTTATTATACTCACTTCTATAGGGCCATTAATTCCACAGACATTACACTGTGTGCAGAATTATTAGGCAAATGAGTATTTTGATCACATGAAACTTTTTATACATGTTGTCCTACTCCAAGCTGCATATGCTTGAGAGCCAACTACCAATTTAGTAAATCGGGTGATGTGCATCTCTGTAATGAGGAGGGGTGTTGACTAATGACATCAACACCCTATATAAGGTGTGCTTAATTATTAGGCAACTTCATTTCCTTTGGCAAAATGGGCCAGAAGAGAGATTTGACGGGCTTTGAAAAGTCCAAAATTGTGAGATGTCTTGCAGAGGGATGCAGCAGTCTTGAAATTTCCAAACTTTTGAAGCGTGATCACCAAACAATCAAGCGTTTCATGACAAATAGCCAACAGGGTCGCAAGAAGCGTGTTGGCCAAAAAAGGCGCAAAATAACTGCCCATGAATTGATGAAAATCAAGCGTGAAACTGCCAAGATGCCATTCGTCACCAGTTTTGCCATATTTCAGAGCTGCAACGTTACTGGAGTATCAAAAAGCACAAGGTGTGCGATACTCAGAGACATGGCCAAGGCAAGGAAAGCTGAAAAACTACCACCTTTGAACAAGAAACATAAGATAAAGCGTCAAGAATGGGCCAAGAAATATCTTAAGACTGATTTTTCTAAGGTTTTATGGACTGATGAAATGAGAGTGACTCTTGATGGGCGAGATGGATGGGCCAGAGGCTGGATCAGTAAAGGGCAGAGAGCTCCACTTCGACTCAGATGCCAGCAAGGTGGAGGTGGGGTACTGGTATGGGCTGGTATCATCAAAGATGAACTTGTGGGCCCTTTTCGGGTTGAGGATGGAGTGAAGCTCAACTCCAAGACCAACTTCCAGTTTCTGGAAGACAACTTCTTCAAGCAGTGGTACAGGAAGAAGTCGGTATAGTTTAAGAAAAACATGATTTTCATGCAGGACAATGCTCCATCACATGCATCCAACTACTCCACAGCGTGGCTGGCCAGTAAAGGTCTAAAAGAAGAAAAAATAATGACATGGCCCCCTTGTTCACCTGAACTAAACCCCATAGAGAACCTGTGGTCCATCATAAAATGTGAGATCTACAGGGAGGGAAAACAGTACACCTCTCGGAACAGTGTCTGGGAGGCTGTGGTGGCTGCTGCACGCAATGTTGATCGAAAGCAGATCAAGCAACTGACAGAATCTATGGGTGGAAGGCTGTTGAGTGTGATCATAAAGAAAGGTGGCTATATTGATCACTAATTTTTTGGGTTTTTGTTTTTGCATGTCAGAAATGTTTATTTCTAAATTTTGGGCACTGATATTGGTTTACCTGGTGAAAATAAACAAGTGAGATGGGATTATATTTGGTTTTTATTAAGTTGTCTAATAATTCTGCACAGTAATAGTTACCTGCACAAACAGATATCCTCCTAAGATAGCCAAATCTAAAAAAAACCCACTCCAACTTCCAAAAATATTAAGCTTAGATATTTATGAGTCTTTTGGGTTGATTGAGAATATAGTTGTTGATCAATAATAAAAATAATCCTCTAAAATACAACTTGCCTAATAATTCTGCACACAGTGTATATTATATGGTTCTATGCAAAAGTAAATTGCAAGTGCAAAGCTACAAATACAAAAGAAGGTGTAATACCATGGGTCCATAATATAGACCAAAAACCTGTGAGAGTGAATCAAGACTATTGCTCCAGACCTGTGGTTATGTTAAATGGAAACTTCTTGCTCCCCTTGCATGCACCCCAATGCATGTTTCGCAAGTTTCTTCCTCAGGGAGTGATGATGTACCAAATTTATCTTCGAGCATGCACCTCTGAGATGTATTTTAAAATTCTCCAGTTTAACTTTGCACTAGATTGCACTTATCTAAGTAATAAACAGGACTAGCAATTCTTCTATAACTGTACCTCATTATTCACTACCATTCTGCTTTTGTAAACCTACAATAAGACACTTTCTTCCAATAACCCTAGTGTCCTTCAGTGCCTCTTTATGTCATGAATACTGCATAATGCCCCAGCTGTAGTTATGTACATACTTATTTTCTAAAAGTTTTAAAAATATATTACTTGTGTATCCGATCACATAAACTTTTACTCATTTCTATATTTATTTGCATTACAACATTGCTGCTAACTTTAGTATGGCCTTTCCGGTTTTATAGTCATCATTAAAATTGATTAAATTTATTCATCTCATCTAAAAATCCAATTTACATTTACAATATATCCGTGTGTTTATCTAGCATCCTAAATGTGTCAAATGCAAAGAATAAAACACCATACTGTATAAAAACCTCTTCTCTATGGATCACAACAGGCAAATGACTAAACTATTATTGCTTTAAAATATAAATTGCGGGAATTCAGAGGGAGAATGTTATACAGAATCATAATGGGGAGGAATAGCCAAGGATATAAATGTATACAGTCTTTGTTTTCCTAATGTGACTGTGGCGCTCGTACAATGATATTATCCAAACCCTTGACTTAGCACATTATGACAAACTGTCCTGCACTTATTATGTCTCTCTGCCATTTAATAATTTCCCGTAAAGTAGAAAATTGTGAAGAGCAGCTTTTTGTATCGAGCGTCATTTGGAGTGAAATGCATGCTTCTATATTAATCATGTCATTTGTCAGTATTCTCCTTGAAATTGACACGAGGCTCTGAAAACTTTCCTGTCTTATTTCGCTTATATCATTCAGATCGCATCGAGGTAATGAACAAAACGGGGTCAAGATGAAATGGACAAGAATGCCCTCATTTTTCCTGTCAGTGGTTTCAATCCTACTGTTTCTTCACTTGGTAGTCACCCAGTTGATTCCAGGTAAGGCGAATGAGCTACAGCATGTAACTATATGTTTGTCATAGGCTCTGTTCACACAGTGACAATGTTATGTTTTTGGAAGTAGAGGGAAATATATATACATAACTCCTGTTTGGATCCAATTTTATTATTGAGTATACCTGGAAAATGCCACTTACCATGCACAAATTAAACCAGTGTTATTTAAATAAATATAATATCCAATGGCATTAAAAGGAATCTGTCAGCGGGATTTCACCCCACAAACTATATGTGCATGTAGCTCTTTAAAGTCAAGTCCAGCGATACCTTTACATGGCGAGTCTGTTCCTCCATTACTGAGAAATCAGCCTTTGAATTGAGGCTGAAGATCTGAAGCCTCTGTCACTCCAGCTCTATTATTTACCTGTACTGCCTCCTCCTGCTTGACTTATGGCTCCTGTGCCTATAGTCACACAGCATAGAGGTGGTCAGTGAAGCAGGAAGGGGCGGCACAAGGCAGGGAATAGAGCTGGAGTGATAGAGGCTTCACATCTGCCAAAATCTTTCAGCTCCATTTGCATATCAATTTAAACACTGATTTCTCAGTAATGAAGGAACGGACTGGCCATGTAAAGGTATTGCTGGACTTCTCTTTGAAAGAGCTACATGTGCGTATACATAGTTTGGGGTGTGATATCTTGCTGACAGATTCCCTTTAAGAAGGTTGCATTGGAATAGAATATAGGGTCTATTCTGCTTTCATAAATGATACCATGCCTATTTATGGGCTAAATCCTGTATTAAACCCAATTCCAATTTACTTGAATCTGAAATACCAGACATAGCCTAAGGATAGGCAAACACTGCTTGTAAAAATAATACCCTTACTTCAAAACCTGGATAAAACCTTCTGGGAAAGACTGAAAAGTAATATTTTAATGAATTAATCATATATACATGGTTACTTAAGCATACATTTGAGGTTATGTTTCTATGATCGTTATTTGGTGCAGTTTTGATGTTTTATATATTCGCTGCACAATAAAATACAGTGTCTTACAGTTCTTTAGGGATTTATAGACATCTCCTGACTAATGTGCTTCATTTACACAGCGTAAAGTGACCGGGAGTGCATTTTTTAAAATTTGCAACATGTCAATTTCACTTGCGGTAAATATACATTTTATTTGCAGATATTCCCCTATAGGCTTGAATGAGTTGAGAAAAATCCACAGGTAAAAAAAAAATGTGTTTTTAGAGTACACTAAAAATGCATGTAATCCATATATGACTTTATCAATAACGTTTCATGAAGTAACAGAAAGTTACCAAAACAAAGTAGTTGTATTTAAAACATGACAAACCAAAAAGAGAGAAAAGCACACCTGAAAAAATCACGATAGAAACACGTAAAAAAAATATAACCCAAAATGTGCCAATAACCTAACTTAGCTAATGTTGCAGAAAATATGTAACATCAAAAATTCACCAAATACTTTTTGATGGACTGTAGCCTTATTCTCCTAATTTATTTTACTTCTTATTGTTAATTGTTCTTGTTGCTTTGATACTAGTAATAAATGTGAAATCTTTCTTGGGCTTTTTGGATTTCATGAGCTTTTTTTATCTTAGAATTTTATTATAAAGGTCATGAAATTATATCTTTGTCAATGTCGCTTTGGTTGAAGCCATACGTGCCATCTTCTAATATTAGTAGATGACATTTGATCTCTAAATTACAGTATAATAGGGAGCAGGAACTCCTAATTAAAAAAAAATTAAATGGAAGGCAATGGTGAAAGCAATGCTAGAGTGTATGATCAAAGGTGTGCTATAGCACAAATTAATAATACATGCACTATTCTAATGAAGCGTATGATCAGTTTTATTCTGTTTTATGTACTCCATCAACTGACAAGCTTAACAATAGAGCAATGGTTTTTAACCTTGGTAGAAGAAAAAAATTCTCTTAATTCAGATTAATCCATAATGCTCTAGCCAACTATTTGTAAGATTCAAAATATTTGAAAAATAGAACAATTTTAAAGGGTCTTTCCAGCATTTTTGAGTATCTTGAAAATAAAAAACCCTGATCACATTGTCTATCACTTAATAAAACACTCCAGTTGCCATTTTTTCAATTTTGCATCCTGTTCTTGAAGATTGTAGGTTCCCTGGATTGCATTAGTTTGTCATGCTACATTCTATCGTTAATAACTATATTCCTTATGACTAGCATTAGAGTTAGACAAAAATATTTGCTTTTCCTGGTTTTAGTAGGTCCAACGCAACATTACGTGTGCATAGCGCAATATCTACTAATCAGAAAAAGAGCCAAGGATATCGGTAGATAGAAGGATGTTTGCACGCTTCTGGTCCAGTAGACATGTGCTACAGACATAGCCAGTGGACCAGGGTTCTGTGAATTTTTTGTATTTACCTAGGATTGAATCACAGCCAGCTTGAAGTATGTCCACTATATCTCCTGACTAGCTATCAAACCCATCCATTCGACCTCTTTGCACCCAGTTCAAGTATCCGGCATTTCTGGCTTCCATAATAGTTGATGTTAGCTATGGCAATTTGTATATTAAAGCAGCCAGAAGAGACCCTGACAGGGGAAAAGATGTGATGTCATTGACAGCTTGGAAAAATACTGTGGTGGCATCCTTAATGGGGCAATTACAAAATAAGATTTCTTCTTTTTGGCAGTACAGTTCAATTCTACCCCCAACGCTTCTCCGTAATTGCCCCTTGTCTTTAATGACATGGATAAAGTGTTGATGTATTGACTGCTGCAGGAAAAATTTGGACTCAATTATCTTGTACCATCTTCACCGGCATGAACTTTAAGCACAGTCATTGGCTGCAGCAGTCATTTCCTATAGTCGTGACGTCACCAGCAGCAAAAACGGGGGGCAGCAGCAGAGAGGCAGTACTGGATCATCCGTGTTTAACAAAGGCAATATTTGTTATTATTGCAAAGAGAAAACCTTTGGACTGAAAAAAAAATCAATGATGGACATCCTTTTTGACTGTTTGGTCCCACTAAAACCTTTTAAGGCTTGAAAGACAAGAGTTTACATTGTGGTACTATGGGGCTGTAGGAAGTGCATTGGCTCAATTATTGCTCAATTATGACATATTCTTCCCTTAGCTTATGAACAACATATTGTTTGATTGTCCTAATCATATCTAAGGGTGCCATAATGTGGCTGGAATTAGTGTTCCAATGGTAAAAATCGCAAGTGGAGAAAGACAGACATATTTTGGATTTCCTGATAAATAGAATTGGTGCTTTGCAGAGACAATATTAAAAAAATATAACTGCATTTACTGTTTCTTTTCCTTTAATCATTTATTTTTTACTATTCTTTAGTGTCACTTTTCATTTTCGCAAACATATCCTGGCAGTGAATTGGGCAACTTTTCTCTCAGTCAGCTGTGTAAGCAGTTTAGCTTATTCTATTACGATTGAAGTGCTTTGGAATAAGTTTGCTTCATAAATCTGTCCAGTAACGTCAGTCATCGAAAATCTTTTTACGAATGTGAATCATTTTATGTGCAGCCAGAACTTGCAGAGGAAAATCAAATGTCAACATTCAGTTGTATATCTCCTGAACAAGCGAGGATGGAGAATGGTCAAGAATCAATTTACATTTCTGGCATCTCATACCACGGCGGCTTGGTTATCCGTGCAGTGGATAGAGTTTTGTAAGCTACAGGGCAAGCAGAGATGAAACAAGTCAGGATACCTGTTAAAAATTGTGTAGCAGATTAAAACATGGCAGCTCATAGTTTTTGCTTAGATGCAGTGGAACACTGTATGCAAGCATGAAGTCTTCCATTAGGGCAAAATATATGACCCATCGTATGTAAATGTGTAAAAAGGATGGATCTTTAACACCTGTCACAAAATATTATTTCTAAATTCTGTAGCATTTTATATAGCACCATAGGTTGCAGAATTTACTTAATCCAGTGTCCAAGACCCATGTATCATAGATAAATTCTGTGCTTGCTCAGTAGGGCCTCCCACTAGGCTCAAAAAAGTAGAATATCGAGGAACTGCGGTATTTTGAGGCTTGAGAAAGGCCATATATGGCAGAAACGTTGCGTGATCTTCCTATTATTGTAATCTTTTAATATTATGGAATAAATATCTAATTTTTTAAGGATTATCCTCTGGTGCCTTGGGATTTTTGAATATTCTATCATAGGTTGCAGATGTGGATGCTGCACCCAGGTCCTGGTCCTGGAGGCAGCCCAAACATCCTTCTGGCACATTGTGCGCTCTTGGTATCATAAATGGCACATAGGAGGTGTAGTCTCCTGCTACTAATTTTACACTGGGGCTTGTGAGTCTGGGAGTTTCAGGAGCTACAAGAGATATTTTAAGTTTCATGAGATCCACCCCAAAACACAGGCAAACCCTCCAATTAATGCAGAACCTTGTTTGTCTCCTAGATATCTTATTTATTCTCATATCATATCATATGTAGCACAAAGTAGGTGTTTATATGAGCTTTAGGTTCTAAGTGGATAGCTTGGGACTTACAATTTTCCCAAAAGTTGATTTCAAGTGTTTTGAGATTTCTCACAGTTGGAAGGTCAAGAAGATAGCATTGTAGATAGAGATGAGTGAATCTCTTGAAATGAGTTTTAGGGCAGTTTCGTTCTAATTGGTGCAAACAAATATTGGTCCACATCAAATCTGCCCTGAAAAAGAAATTTACTATGCTTTGAGGTGTTTCCAAACCATAAAGCATAATTAAAAATTATAAAAAATATATACTCAATTGACCCCTTGCTTCAAATCGATCTTCAGATCTGTCGTTGGTCTACAGATCAGTCTTCAGTCCCAGTCTTCCACTGCTGAATAGGCGTTACATTGACCTTGACACATGACTTTGACGTCAAAGATATCTAGTTAATTCAAATTTAGGGGGAAATTCATAACATTATTTTGTGTATTGATTTAATGTCTCTATTACTGGCAATATAATGCTGAAGTGCTACAAGCACCTTGGATACTGATGTTGCAATTATTACAATAATGTCCCAGGAAAGCTCCCGCTGCAAATGTTAATTACATCCGTAGACCACCATTTACTAGACAGAGGTAATATTGTCTACCACTTGCTGATATACATCAATATGTACATGTATTTTTACTGTTTTTTACTGTTTCGAAGTTGCTCTATTCCATGTAGTGGCAACATGTGAGATATATGCTTTTTTTTTTCCAATAAATACCTCTGGCCGTCAAATGCCACTGAAATCTGATTATTTGTGCAACTTGTAACATAAAATGAAATAAGTAGGCAAGTAAAAAAAACTTTTACCAGTAGCTTTTCTCAATAAATCTGTTTAATGGAAAGAAAAATCAAAATATGAACAAAGTTAATGATCAGAATTTTGAAGTAACTAATTATAACCATTTTGATTCAGATTCACATATGAGATTCAGGAGGATCAGTTTTCCCTCATTTTAAAATCTTCTTCAATTTCAGGTTCATACCATCCATGTATTTAATAGCCTCTGTCAGGACTGTACACATGCTGGCGACCAGTCCATGTATTATTATTTATCCTATTTAGTATATCAAGGCTGCATTATACAATATGTGTACACTTTACCTTTTGTGTCTCCCCCATTTCCTCATAGACTGTAAGCTTACGAGCAGGGCCCTCACTCCTTTTGATTTGAGAAATGTTCATTCTGTATTGTTTGTATAAGTCCCCCCTAAAATTGTAAAGTGCTGCGGAATATGTTGGAGCTATAAAAATAAAAATTATTATTATTATTATTATCAAAGCATAAGGGCTCATTCAGACATCAGTTTTTCATGCATAGAACTCATACCTATTATAGTCTATAGATCTGTTCACATTTCCATACATTATTGCAAAGCAAGTGGTCCACACAAAATCACAGAGACTGGTGAAATTTTGATCTGAGTCACCAAGTAAAACTCACCATTGCAAGTCTATAGATCCCTGAAAAATAGGCCAGCATTCTGATACCAACCATATGATGTATTTTCTGCTTGATAAGAGAGTCTTGAGAAATTGCCATCATTTTTTTTCACACGAGAAAAACTGATTAAACTCTGATGGTAAAAACTGACAAAAAAATACCAAAAGCTAAAACAGTTAAAACTCTGACAGTTTTTTTACATATAGGAAAAATTACTGATGTCTGAATTAGCCCTTACTTATAGAAAATAACTCTTTCATCCAGGGCTGATTTTAGGAGGAGGCAATTTTTTTTCTGTTAAAGCAAGTACTGTATTTTTCAGATTATAAGACGCACTTTTTCCCCCAAATCTAGGGATAAAATGGGGATGCGTCTTATAATACGAATTGAGCAGTGGAGCGTACCAGCTGCAGTAGAGTGGGGTCCTAGGGTCGCTGCTGCCGGAAGCTTCTGGCGGAGGCAGGAGTCGAGAGAAGGCTGCGGTCCTCATGCTGGTAGGATGAGGTGTTCAGTGGTACGGGGGATCCGCCAACATTTTGTAAAAGCCAAAGCCCTGCACCTTCCATACTCTTCAATGGGGTGAACGTTAGGAAAATGGCCGCCGGAAGTGGCGCATGCTCAGATTGAGATCAGGAGCCAAGATATCGGGACATTGGTGCTGAGATCTCAATCTGAGTATGCGCCCCCTCTGGCAGACATTTTTCTGAAGTCCATCGCATTAGAAAGTATGGAAAGTTCGGGGCTCCGGCTTTCACAAAATGCCCCTGCTCCACCGAACACCTCATCCCACCAGTGTGGGGTCCACAGGCATCTCTCGACTCCTGCCTCTGAACACCCAATCATGCCTCCGCAGCATCTCCTACCTCTGCCAGCAGCGATCCTGCCACCTGGGACCCCGCTCCACAAATGCCACCGCTCCCCAGGTAAGCTGATTATAACTCGCACCGGTTTATAAAAAAACATTTTTTTCCTATTTTCATCCCCAAAATGTATAATTCACAAAATACGGTATTTAAATATAACTAGGCATCATAAAAAATGGACATTTTTTGTTAGCTCACAAAAACCATGACAAAAAAGTGGCTGGTCATTTAAGAACAAAACACAGTTGTTTGTTAAGGGTTAAAAAAATTATCACAGAAATTTACAGAGAAAATTTACAAACTAGTCACATCTGAACTGTCATTGCATATCCTCTATAAACAAAATTGTTTATTTAAGCGAGGTGGTATGAAATTAACATTTATTTCTTTGTTCCATGCCCATTCCATTTTTACGATGCATGCAGATTATATTACAGGTTTAATACCATGACATGAATGAAATTATTTATTTTCAGTCTGCATATCTGCTTGGCTACAAAACGTACATCAATGCAATTGCTCAGCAGTGAAATAAAATTATGCCAGTGTTATGACCGGTCCTAAAATGTTATGTAAAACACTGCAAGCGAGGGCGCGACTGGCAAAAATCCTTGCTTGAAATCGGATTGGCATCTATAAATATAGTTGTGTTATGGTACAATTACAATTTTTATCTTGATTGCAAAATTACCAGTACATGAGTCACTATTACCCGACTTTGGCATTATTCAAGATTTTATACCTTCAGGAAATGTAAGAAAAAAACCAAAACTTGTTGGTAATGCTCTTTGAATCTGTAGACGCTACTGCTCAAGCTCTGACATTCACCACGTGGTATCTCCACAGTGTTGGACCGGGAAACATTGGGCCTACCAGAGGATTTGATTCTGAGGGCCCACCTTTCAACCAATGTATTATCATTAAAGGTTTTTTATTGACCATGGTTGATCAAGAAGAGTAATCAGATATCATAGGTCAGAGATTTGATGTTATTGGAGTCAGGGTGTGTTTAGTGTAGTTATACACCATACAATACATCACCTTATTCTGTTTTTTTCACGTCTGGCAATTTCTGCACCATTTGGCATTTGAGTGGTGCCCACCTTAACAAGATTTTTCTTCTTTTTCTCCAATGACATACTTGGTGGTCCAAGTGTGATAGCAACAAAAGTCTAAGGCTAAGTTCACACAAACCTATTTTCAGTCTATCTGTTGTCGGTGAGTGAAAAAGATTGCACATGGACAGCATACAGACCAATGTTGGCTAAGTCTTAGTGCACATAGCAGATGTTCCACAAAGACCTAAGAGGTACAGACAGTGTATGATGCAATGACAGGAAACTCCTGTCCTGCACTTGACAGCAATGTGGATGAGCACATAAAGCTGCGCATGGAGTTGATTGTAGTGCTCATGTGAACTTAGCCTAAGGGCTCATGCAGACGTCCGTGCAACACGGTCCAAGCACAGACCGCAATGCACAGACTGGTCACGGACTGCCAACCTGAGCGTGACAGCTCTATATAATTCTGTTAGGCCATCATGCTCAGGTCAGGAAACTCATGGCCAGTTAATGCATTGGGGTTTATTCTCAGACCATGTTGCACAAGCCCTAAGAGAAATTTGTCTTGTAACACATGACACAATACATCTATATAGAACTGTATCCGAAAGTAACTGCCATCTCCTATTTAAGTAATGGGAAAGTCTGTCTTCACTGAATAAAGATTTTACCTCAGAATTGAGCATTTTTATAATGACCAATCAATTTTGGCAGAGAAAGAAGCTAATTTTTCTGATATGATATATTACAAAGTTTCTTACTTTTACGTGTACTATTGACTTGCGTAATAAAAATTACAATGTCGGTTACGCTTTAAGTGCCACCTTTCTCCTTTATATGGCATTTGTTTTTTTTGTTGTTCCTGAGCCTCTTCATTCCTGAGATATAACCCCCCTCTTCCCCATATATAAATCTAGTCTTTTTAGCTAAATGGTCATGATCATCAAATCTTGTCTATTGAGGTCTTCTTGAAGACCACAGCCCCTTGTTTGATAGATTAGGCTTACATAGAGGGAAAAGAAGGCCATATCTCAAGTATGGAGAGGCACACAAAAGAAAAACAAATGCAGTTTCAAGAGAAGAGCAAAATTTACATCATATAATAATATATACTGTACATACCGTATTTTTCACTTTATCCCCTAAATTTGGGGGGAAAATAGAGGTGCATCTTAAAATGCGAATGTACATTACCGGCTGCTGTGGAGCGGGGTCCCAGGGTCGCTGCTGGTGGCGGCGGAAAGAGTGGGGCGATGCTGCGGGCCCGATGCTGGGAGGAGGGGATGTTTGGATGTGTGACGCTGTGGGTCTTCGTCAGTGCTGCAGCTCCGCAAGCATTTTGAGAAATCCCGTAGCCCCCGCACTTACATGGTATACAATGCGGTGAACTCCGGGAAAATTGTTGCTATGAGCGGCGCATGCGCAGATTGAGGGCTCGGCACTGAGATCTCTAAAGACGAGTATACCATGTATACTATGTTAGTGCAGGAGCTCTGGGCTTTATCAAAATGTTGGCGAAGCCCCCGTACCGCTGATCACCCACAACATCCCCTCGCACCTCCGGACACCAGCTCCACCCAGCCTGAGGCCCACAGCATCGCCCCACTTCTGCCATGCCCAGCTTCCTGCAGCAGTTACCCTGGGACCCCGTTCCACAGCACCCCCGGTAAGCAATAAGACTCACTGACTATAAGACGCACAACAATTTTATTCAAAAAAGTTTTTTTCCCATTTTTCTTCCCAAAATTTGGGGTGCGTCTTATAATCCGGTGTGTCTTATAGTCCGCAAAATACGGTATATATGTGAAGTGACAGGTCCACTTTAAGCAGATAGAAGCAGACAATGATGCAGTTCCTTTACATATATACAGGACATATGTAAGGCACTGCAATACATAACTAAGACTTATTCTCAGTTTCTAAAAATGTTCACATTCCCAAAATAAACATTCAGATCAGAGATGATGGCATTAGACAGAAAGATATGAGAGCTCGAAATCCATCCAAGGCAATTTACCTGTCAAAAAGGCATTTGCTGTTGTTCTAAAATGAGCACCTGTGGAGCTCAACTTATTTCCATGATAACTAGTTCCATCTCTCTACATTGGTTTCAATCTCATCAGAGCTTCACAGAATCCACTAAAAAGGCAGTTTTCATTGTTATTGCTCTACCCATCAATTTATTTTCAGAATA
Source organism: Phyllobates terribilis (assembly GCF_046119375.1). NCBI lineage: Eukaryota > Metazoa > Chordata > Amphibia > Anura > Dendrobatidae > Phyllobates > Phyllobates terribilis. Next base: position 899,337,088 of record NW_027362762.1, read on the forward strand.
AAATCACAGGTGGCATTGTGATTTCATCCCTTCTTAGTAATTTTCATCACAGCCCTAGACCTGAACTGACTGATTACTTTATAAAGGCAGATATCAAAGAGTGTTCTGCTTTCTTTAGTGGCTTGATGCCTGATTGTGGTCCCAGATCAAATAAAAGAAACTCAATCTTTTTTTTTTCAGTGTATCTTCCATTATGTTGAACACCCAGCCTTGGGGTCTTACTTAACCAAGTTGTTGTCAAAGGCTTAAAGAAATCTTGTATTGATTGGTCACTGACATCAATAGGAAATCTGGGAAAATGTGATTGGTTGTGATTTAAAGTAATAGCGTTCACTTGACATATTCATTAATAGAGAGAGAGAGAAATTTAAAGAATACGTGTTCACTACTACCATTACAGAAATTTTGTTAAGAATCCAGTATTTCACAATTCAAATAAAGAAAATTATTATGGCATACAAGTAGAGATGAGCAAATTGTTTTGATGCTGATTGAATTTGTGACAATTTTTTTGGAAATTTGGAGATCCCGGGAAATTCAAAGAAATTTGCGATTCAATTTGTGTGAATTACTGAAAAAATGCTCGCTGTCAAAATATACATTGCAAAAGATTTCATCACTGCTAGAAGGCTTACATATTCATTTCCCCTAAAGCTTTCATGTTATCACATCACATCGTATAATGAAACCAATCAAGAGGGACTACCAAAGCCTGCATAAAAGCCGAAGCAGTGAATGCAGCAGCCACTTTATAGTGAATCAAGATGATGAAGGATTTAAGTATTCATAGTCCAGCAAAACAGATTTGGAAAGAAAGCCCTAAAATATTGAAAAAATAGTCTAGAAGTTAGTTTTGTACAACTACATCACTGAAGAAGACGAATGTAGTACTCTGTGAATAATGCAAAGAAGCAATTGATAGAGGGAGAGAAATAGGAGAGGTGCCAGCTGCATTGCCAATACAGTTCACTGTTGCATTTGCTGCCTTTTTGTGCTCACCTTCTTTTGTGCTGCTTGTCTCTGGCCCTATTCCTTGATGGTAAAGGCAGCGCTTCATGTGCTGCAAGTTGTTTACACTTATCTGCTATACTGTGATGCGTCCTGTTTTGCATAGCTGCACATTTAAAGGAAACTTGTGAAGTGAAAGAACTCTACAGATATGGGGTTAAACTGCATGGGAATAATGTTCTGAACCTGCCCAGCATCTACACTTAGAGCCCCTCTGCTGGGAGGGAATGAACTTTATTCCTCCCGGCAGCGTTAGCATTTCAGTTATGGGGGTGGCGCCAGCATGGCTTCAGTTACCGCACTGTTCATAGAGAGAGGTGACTGTAACCACACCCCCAGCAATGACTGACAGCCGGGTCTAAGGGTTCACTCACATCTGCGTATATAAAATTGTTCAGATTCTCAGCCAGAAAAGTTGGTGTATGTCATTCCGTATGTCATGTGAGTGCTATGTGAGTGTGCCCTTTTTTTTTTCGCTTAGCATCCATAAGTCATGCGTATGACATCTGTATTCAATGCATTTATAACATCATATTTCACATACTATAATAATATCCATGTAAATTAAATCTAGTTGTCATAAATAATAAAGCCATCTTATATAAACCTATAGATCAATAGATGATAGAAAGATATTAGATATATAATAAATAGATATACAGTGGGGAAAAAAAGTATTTAGTCAGCCACCAATTGTGCAAGTTCTCCCCCTTAAAAAGATGAGAGAGGCCTGTAATTGACATCATAGGTAGACCTCAACTATGAGAGACAAAATGAGAAAACAAATCCTGAAAATCAAATTGTCTGATTTGGAAATAATTTTTTTTTTCAAATTTTGGTGGAAAATAAGTATTTGGTCAATTACAAAAATGCAAGATTTCTGGCTCTCACAGACCTGTAACTTCTTCTTTAAGAGGCTCCTCTGTCCTCCACTCATTACCTGTAGTACTGGCACCTGTTTGAACTTGTTATCAGTATAAAAAACAAAAGTTCATCTCAATACTTTGTTATATATCCTTTGTTGGCAATGACAGAGGTCAAAAGTACAGTGTCCATTTAAGGACATGATCAGATATCAAAATCTAACATGAGAATGATGTCAGTTTGACCCTGTCTGACAAGTTATCCTGACAAGTGATTTGGACAAGGTACTTTGATAAAGTGACTTTTACAACTGTAATAATAATAAAAAAAGGTCACTGTTCGCTGATGGGACTTGAATCCAAAATTCTGTGTTCTGAAGCCAGTGCATTAACCACTGAGCTATAAACTCAGTCAAAGAAACCTAGGAGTTCTATTTGGTTATATGATTTTGAGTGCAAACCTGATTGAAACTCATTGGACACACAGACTGCCAGCAAGCCAAATTCAAATGATGTTTGATTTTGATTAGTGTTGAGCCACCCCCGTAGTGTTCGGGTTCGGTTCGTCGAGCACCGGGATGTTCGAGGAACTGTTCGTCGAACTGTTCGTCGAACACCTTAGAACACCGTCGAACACCGTTAAAACCAATGGCAGGCAAACAAAAACACATAGAAACACATAGAAAACACCTTCAAAGGTGTCCGAAAGCTGACAAACTGCTCAGAAGACGCTCTCTTTAAAAAAGCCGGCCGGCAATTCAGCAGCGGCATACACCGGTACCCGACAATTTAGACAAGAAGGAATAGAGCTTCACACATAGATTAGATAGATAGAAACATGTCAGTCACATATATAATAAGTACAGTGACAGTGTTGCTTACTGTACTTGTCATTTAGTGTAAAGGATTTATTAAAAAAAATAATAGTGTTTTCATGCACCGTCTCTTTAAAAAAGCCGGCCGGCAATTCAGCATCTGTACCCGACAATTTAGAACAGACAGAATAGAGCATCACACAAAGATTAGATAGATAGAAACATGTCAGTCACATATATATGAAGTACAGTGACAGTGTTGATGACTGTACTTGTCATTTAGTGCTAAAATAAAGGATTTATTAAAAAAAAAATTGGCGTGGGGGTCCCCGTAATTTTAGTCTCTAGCGGAGGTTAAGCAGATGGCTGGGGCAGATGTTTGAAGCCTGGGAAGGGGGTAATACCCACGGAGCTTCCCAGGCTACTAATATCAGCCCCCAGCTGAATACCTAGCCTTTACTAGCTATTAAAATGGGGGATCCCCCCAAAAAAATGACGTGGGGTCCCCCCTATTTTAATAGCTAGCAAAGGCTAGGCAGACAGCTGGGGGCTGATATTAATAGCCCAGGAAGGGAGCCATGAATATTGGCCCCCTACCAGGCTAGAAACACCAGCCGTCAGCCGCCCCAGAAATGGCGCATCCATAGGATGCGCCAATTCTGGCACTTAGCCTCGCTCTTCCCACTGCCCTGTAGCGGTGGCAGTGGGGTAATAGGGCTGGGGTTGATGTCAGCTTATAATGCCAGCTGACATCAAGCCCAGGTTAGTAATGGAGAGGCGTCTATAAGACACCCCCATTACTAACCCCATAGTCAAAGTTAAAAAAAGCACAAACACCCAGAATAAAGTCCTTTAATTGAAATAAACACACAATTCTTTATTGTTCTAAATTAAACCATACTTACCGTCACGCCCATTCCAGCTGAAGCCAACGATCTCCTGCAATAACAGAAAAATAATAAAGCAACCTCATCCTTACCTTTCCATGGTTCCCACGACAGCTTCAGCTCTGCTACATCGAGATGACAGGCTGGACCGCAGCAGAACGCTGCCATCCAGCCTGTCATCCCGCAGACACTGAGAAGCGCAGGCATGCTTGCGCTCCTCAGCGTCTCTCTGTGACGGCATAAAGATGAGCCGAGGTCATGTCCAGTGAACTCAGCTCACCTCATGCACGTCACTGACAGCGTGGGAAAATTCTCCTGCACTCAGCGCTTCAGCGTGAGAATTTTCCCACGCTGTCAGTGACGTGCATGAGGTGAGCTCATGTCCAATGAACTCAGCTCACCTCATGTACGTCACTGACAGCGTGGGAGAATTCTCACGCTGAAGCGCTGAGTGCAGGAGAATTTTCCCACGCTGTCAGTGACGTGCATGAGGCTAATATTTAAATTTGGCGCACAACTCGGTGATTGGTCGCGGGCAGCGTCCGCGACCAATCAGCATGGTAGTGTTTAACTTTGGCGGCAAGATCAGTGATTGGTCGCGCGCCAAGACCGCGACCAATCACCGATTTGGGCGCCACATTTAAATATCGGCCCCGACCAATCAGCACAGCGTTGTTTAAATGTGGATCCAAGATCGGTGATTGTTCGCGGCCGATATTTAAATGTGGCGCCCAAATCGGTGATTGGTCGCTGTCTTGGCGCGCGACCAATCACTGAACTTGCTGCCAAAGTTAAACACTACCGTGCTGATTGGTCGCGGATGCTGCCCGCGACCAATCACCAATTTGTGCGCCAAATTTAAATATCCGACCAATCTGCACAGTAGTGTTTAACTTTGGCGGCAAGATCAGTGATTGGTCGCGGTCAAGACGGCGACCAATCACCGATTTGTGCTGCACATTTAAATAGCGGCCGCGACCAATTGGATGTCAGCGCCGCTCCCCGGTCCTCCCTTCACACCCTAGCCGCATGGATGTCAGCGGCGCTGCCTGTGTGGATACTTCCGCTGTGAGAACCCGGGACATGAGCGGGCGCTCGCAGCAGAAGTATTCCGACCCGCAGCGCCGCTCCCCGGTCCTCCCTTCACACCCTAGCCGCTGATGTCCCCACAGTATCCGCATGGTGTTACAAAGGTCCGGACATTTGTGTTAAAAATCGCTGATTGGTCGCTGGCGCTGCCCGCGACCAATCACCGATTTGGGCGCCAAATTTAAATATCAGCCGCGACCAATCACCGATTTGGGCGCCAAATTTAAATATCCTCCGCGACCAATCACCCATCTTGGCTCCACATTTAAACACCGCTGTACTGATTGGTCGCGGACGCTATTTAAATGTGGCGCCAAAATCGGTGATTGGTCGCGCCCAGCGTCGGCGACCAATCAGCACAGCGGTGTTTAAATGTGGAGCCAAGATTGGTGATTGGTTGCGGCCGATATTTAAATTTTGCGCCCAAAAATTTAAATTTGGCGCCCAAATCGGTGATTGGTCGCGGGCAGCGCCAGCGACCAATCAGCGATTTTTAACACAAATGTCCGGATCTTTGTAACACCATGCGGATACTGTGGGGACATCAGCGGCTAGGGTGTCAAGGGAGGACCGGGGAGCGGCGCTGCGGGTCGGGATACTTCTGCTGCGAGCAGTCGCTCATCTCCCGGCTTCTCGCAACGGAAGTATCCGACCAGGCAGCGGCGCTCCCCGGTCCTCACCAATGCGATTAGCTGATTGGTCACGCTCTCCGCACGCGACCAATCAGTGATCTTGGCGCTAAAGTTAAACACCGCTCTGCTGATTGGTCGCGGACGCTGCCCGCGACCAATCACCGATTTGGGCGCCACATTTAAATAGCGGCCGCGACCAATCAGCGAGCTTGGCGCCAAATTTAAACAACGCTCTGCTGATTGGTCGCGGACGCCAGACGCGTCCAATCAGTGAGATTGGCGCCAAATTTAAACAACGCTCTGCTGATTGGTCGCGGATGCCAGACGCGTCCAATCAGTGAGTTTGGCGCCAAATTTAAACAACGCTCTGCTGATTGGTCGCGGACTCCAGCCGCGACCAATCAGCGAGATTGGCGCCAAATTTAAACCCCGCTCTGCTAATTGGTCGCGGATGCCGGCCGCGACTAATCAGCATTATTGGCGCCAAATTTAAACACCGCTCTGCTGATTGATCGCGGTCGCCGTCCGCGACCAATCAGTAGTATTGGCGCCAAATTTAAACCCTGCTCGGCTGATTGGTCACGGTTGACGGCCGCGACCAATCAGCAGTATTGGCGCCAAATTTAAACCCCGCTCTGCTGATTGGTCACAGTTGCCTTCCGCGACCAATCAGCGATTTTGACGCCAAATTTAAACACCGCTCTGCTGATTGGTCGCGGCCGGCGATTGCGACCAATCAGCATTATTGGCGCCAAATTTAAACCCCGCTCTGCTGATTGGTCGTGACCGCCGGCCGCGACTAATCAACATTGTTGCCGCCAAATTTAAACACCGCTCTGCTGAATGGTCGAGGTCGTGACCAATCACCATTATTGGCCCCAAATTTAAACACCGCTTTGCTGATTGGTCGCGACCACAACCTATCAGCATTATTGGCGCAAAATTTAAACCCCGCTCTGCTGATTAGTCGCGACCGCCGGCCGTGACCAATCAGTGATATAGTCGCCAAATTTCAACACCGCTTTGCTGATTGGTCGCGGTTGCTGGCCGCGACCAGTCAGCGATTTTGGCGCCAAATTTAAACACCGCTCTGCTGATTGCGCCGGGTCTGCCGCATACATATTCTAGAATACCCGATGCGTTAGAATCGGGCCACTATCTAGTTTCATGAAATAATTTTAAAAAAAATTGACGTGGGGCTTCGCACTATATTTGTGTCCAGCCAGGTACAGCAGGCAGGAACGGGCTGCCCCCATCCACCAGCTGCCTATTTGTACCTGGCCGGACACAACAATATAGGGAAGCCCTTTTTTTCTTAATTATTTCATGAATTTCATGAAATAATTAAAAAAAAAAATACGTGGGGCTTCGCCCTATTTGTGTGTCCAGCCAGGTACAACTAGGCAGCTGGGGGCTGGAATCTGCAGCGCAGGGAGGCCCAAGCTTTCTGGGTCCCCCCAGCTGCAAATTGCAGTCCGCAGCCACCCCAGAAAATGGCGCGTTCATAGATGCGCCATCTTCTGGCGCTGTACCCAACTCATCCAGGGCCCTGGTGCGGTGGCTCACTGGGTAATAAAGGGGTTAGGGTCAGCTTGGCATTATCAGCTGGCCCTAAGCCCGAAAATCATGGGGTCACGCCAATATTAGACATGACCACTATGAATTTCTAGTAAAGTATTTAAAAAAAACACAACACCCAGAAAAAAGTCCTTTAATTGAAATAAACACACAATTCTTTATTGTTCTAAATTAAACCATACTTACCGTCACGCCCATTCCAGCTGAAGCCAACGATCTCCTGCAATAAAAGTAAAATAATAAAGCAACCTCATCCTTACCTTTCCATGGTTCCCAGACAGCTTCAGCTCTGCTACATCGAGATGACAGGCTGGACCGCAGCAGAACGCTGCCATCCAGCCTGTCATCCCGCAGACACTGAGAAGCACAGGCATGCTTGCGCTCCTCAGTGTCTCACTGTGACGGCATCCAGATGAGCCGAGGTCATGTCCAATGAACTCAGCTCACCTAATGTACGTCAGTGACAGCGTGGAAGAATTCTCCTGCACTCAGCGCTTCAGCGTGCGAATTCTCCCACGCTGTCAGTGACGTACATGAGGTCAGCTGAGTTCAATGGACACGAATGAGCTCACCTCATGCACGTCACTGACAGCGTGGGAAAATTCTCCTGCACTCAGCGCTTCAGCGTGAGAATTTTCCCACGCTGTCAGTGACGTGCATGAGGTGAGCTCATTCATGTCCAATGAACTCGGCTCACCTCATGCACGTCACTGACAGCGTGGGAAAATTCTCACGCTGAAGCGCTGAGTGCAGGAGAATTCTCGCACGCTGTCAGTGACGTGCATGAGGTGAGCCGAGTTCATTGTCGCCTCATCTTTATGCCGTCACAGCGAGACACTGAGGAGCGCAAGCATGCCTGCGCTTCTCAGTGTCTGCGGCATGGCAAGCTGGATGGCAGCGTTCTGCTGCGGTCCAGCCTGTCATCTCAATGTAGCAGAGCTGAAGCTGTCCTGGGAACCATGGAAAGGTAAGGATGAGGTTGATTTATTATTTTTCTTTTATTGCAGGAGATCGTTGGCTTCAGCTGGAATGGGCGTGATGGTAAGTATGGTTTAATTTAGAACAATAAAGGATTGTGTCTTTATTTCAATTAAAGGACTTTATTCTGGGTGTTTGTGTTTTCTTTTAACTTTGACTATGGGGTTAGTAATGGGGGTGTCTTATAGACGCCTCTCCATTACTAACCTGGGCTTGATGTCAGCTGGCATTATAAGCTGACATCAACCCCAGCCCTATTAACCCACTGCCACCGCTACAGGGCAGTGGGAAGAGCGAGGCTAAGTGCCAGAATTGGCGCATCCTATGGATGCGCCATTTCTGGGGCGGCTGACGGCTGGTGTTTCTAGCCTGGGAGGGGGCCAATATTCATGGCACCCTTCCTGGGCTATTAATATCAGCCCCCAGCTGTCTGCCTAGCCTTTGCTAGCTATTTAAATAGGGGGGACTCCACGTCATTTTTTTGGGGGGGTCCCCCATTTTAATAGCTAGTAAAGACTAGGTATTCCGCTGGGAGCTGATATTAGTAGCCTGGGAAGCTCCGTGGGTATTACCCCCTTCCCAGGCTTCAAACATCTGCCCCACCCGTCTGCTTAACCTCCGCTAGAGCCTAAAATTACGGGGAACCCCACGCCAATTTTTTTTTAAATAAATCCTTTACTTTAACACTAAATGACAAGTACAGTAACCAACACTGTCACTGTACTTCATATATATGTGGCTGACATGTTTCTATCTATCTAATCTATGTGTGAAGCTCTATTCTTTCGGTTCTAAATTGTCAGGTACCGGTGTATGCCACTGCTGAATTGCCGGCTTTTCATGTTTCACTGTTGGCACTGTTCCCATCGATTTGGGCAATCACTGTAATGCCACAACCACCATGGCTGTGGCATTACAGTGAGTGGTAGACAATCCCTGCATGATTGGTGCTCTAAATAGCGCCAGACATGCAGGACACGCTTTTGGTGCACGAACAGTTATCGAACATAACCTCGAACAGCCGAATTTTTTGCAAATCGTTCGGGTTCATCGAACAACTCGAACACCGCCCAAAACAGCTCGAATTTGAGATTGGCGAACAGTTCTAGTCGAACACCGCTCATCTCTACTTTTGATGTGTGTGTCTGATGTGTGACTTTCTTCAAACATCAGAATCAGAATCACAATGACTTTTAGTCACCCTGAGCATTTTCATGGTTGATCTCATAAGACAAGAAAAGTTGCCAGTTACTATCACTTGACTGGATAGCTCAATGGTAAGGCATCAGCCTCTGAAGCTACAGTGTCAGGGTTCAAATCTCAATAGGAATATTATTTTTTAATTATGCCTATTTAGCACACAAACTACAGGGGTGTTTTCCTTTTACTATCTGACATTCTGATTGTCATCCTGACGTTTTAAGAGTTTCAGACACGCTGTTTATTTGCATGGTAAATTACAGAGCAAAAATAAATTGGGAGGCGTTAATTTACTACATATCTATTTCCAAGTGACTGTACATTTGCATAATTTCTTAAAGGGGTCTAATGATAAAATCTGTTTATTGTAAATTTTTATTTCCATCCACCCAATTACTGGCTGCAAACTCCCAATTTACCTTTGCTATGTAATTATTATTATACTAGACGGATGCCCAATGCTATCGTATCGGAAGGGCGGTAATGTCACGATGAGGGCAGGCTTTGCAGCGTTGAGAATCTCTTTCCCCATGTGCTCACCCAGCTATCCACTCTCTCTTTTCCCATGTGCTGCATTCTCCAGTCTGTGCTTTCTTCTTTGACCTGTCTACCCCATGTGCTATTCCCCTTTTCTGTTGTCTCTCTCCTTCCTGTGCTGTGTTCTCCCCTCATTTGCTGTCACGTTTGAGTTGTATTCCCCCTGTGCTCTGTCTCTCTCCCCCCTGTGCGCTTTCTCTCTCCCCATCTGCTGTCTTCTCCTCTCATGTGATCTCTTCTTTGACCTGTGTACCCCATGTGCTCTCCCCCTTGTCTGCTCTCTCTTTCAACCACTGTGCTGTCTTCTTCCCTCATGTGTTCTCTCATGTGAGAACATCGCCTGGATCAGCCGAATGATTCACTGTGCCTTTTTGGAATTCGCGCAGGCGCAGTAAATCAGATCGCTGCCATCTTTGTTTGGGCAGATAGCGGCGGTCACATTAAAACTGCACATGCGCTCCTCCTGTACAAAGATGGCGGCGGTCAGTGAATCATTCGGCTGATCCCGGCTGCTGCATGTACGGCGTGTTGCGACGATGTTCCGCTGGTGGTACAGTGCTAGAGGCTGTGTATGGGCATACAGTGTGTGTGTGGTGTGTACGGCATATACAGAGTGTGTGTGTGTGTGTGTGTGTGTGGTGGTGCGGACGGCATATACAGTGTGTGTGTGGTACGTACGGCGTATACAGTGTGTGTGTGGTGCATACGGCATATACAGTATGTGTGTGTGTGTGGTGCATACGGCATATACAGTGTGTGTGTAGTGTGTATGACGTATACAGTGTGTGTGGTGTGTATGGCGTATACAGTGTGCGTGTGGTGCGTACGGCATATACAGTATGTGTGTGTGGTGCGTATGGTGTATACAGTGTGTGTGTGGTGCATATGGCGCATACAGTGTGTGTGTGGTGTGTACTGCGTATACAGTGTGTGTGTGGTGCATACAGCGTACAATCTGCGTGTGTGGTGCGTACGGCGTATACAGTGAGTGTGTTTGTGTGTGTGTGGTGCGTACGGCTTATACAGTGTGTGTGGTGCATATGGTGTATACAGTGTGTGTGGTGGTGCGTACGGTGTATACAGAGTGTGTGTGTGGTGCGTACGGCATATACAGTGTGTGTGTGGTGTGTACTGTGTATACAGTGTGTGTGTGGTGCGTGCGGCGTATACAGTGTGTGTGTGTGTGGGTGTGTGTTGCGCATGGTGTATACAGTATCTGTGTGTGGTGCATATGGCGTTTACAGTGTGTGTGTGTGTGGTGCATACATGCATACGGTGTATACAGTGTGTGTGTGGTGTGTACGGCGCATACAGTGTGTGTGTGGTGCATACTGCGTATACAGTGTGTGTGTGTTGCGCATGGTGAATACAGTATGTGTGTGTGGTGCATACGACGTATACAGTGTGTGTGTGTGTGTGTGGTGCATACATGCATACAGTGTATACAGTGTGTGTGTGGTGTGTACGGCGTATACAGTGTGTGTGTGTGGTGCGTATGGTGTATACAGTGTGTGTGTGGTGGTGCGTACGGCGTATACAGTTTGTGTGGTGCGTACGGCAAATACAGTGTGTGTGTGGTGCGTATGGCATATACAGTGTGTGTGTGTGTGTTTGGTGGTGCGCATGGCGTATAAAGTGTGCATGTTGTGCGTACGGTGTATAAGAGTGTGTTTGTGGTGGTGCGTACGGCGTATACAGTGTGTGTGTGGTGCGTATGGCGTGTACAGTGTGTGTGTATATGTGGTGGTGCGTATGGCGTATACAGTGTGTGTGTGGTGCGTACGGCATATACAGTGTGTGTGTGTGGTGCGTACGGCGTTTACAATGTGTGTGTGTATGTAGTGCGTGGCGTATACAGAGTGTGTGTGGTGCGTATGGTGTATACAGTGTGTGTGTGGTGGTGCATACAGCGTATACAGAGTGTGAGTGTGGTGCTTATGGCACATACAGTGTGTGTGTGTGGTGCATACGGCGTATACAGTGTGTGTGGTGTGTACTGCGTATACAGTGTGTGTGTGGTGCATACGGCGTATACAGTGTGTGTGTGTGGTGCGTACGGCGTATACAGTATGTGTGTGTGGTGCATATGGCGTATACAGTGTGTGTGTGATGCGTATGGTGTATACAGTGTGTGTGTGTGTGTGTGTGGTGCGTACATGCATATGGTGTATACAGTGCGTGTGTGTGGTGCGTACGGCGTATACAGTCTGTGTGTGGTGCGTACTGGGTATACAGTGTGTGTGTGGTGCATACGGTGTATACAGTGTGTGTGTGGTGCGCATGGCGTATACAGTGTGTGTGTGGTGGTGTGTACAGCGTATACAGAATGTGTGTGGTGCGTACGGTGTATACTGTGTGTGTGGTGTGTACTGTGTATACAGTGTGTGTGTGTGTGTGGTGCATACGGTGTATGCAGTGTGTGTGTGGTGCGTACAGTGTATTCAGTGTGTGGTGCGTATGGTTTATACAGTGTGCGCGGTGGTGTGTACGGCATATACAGAGTGTGTGTGTGTGTGTGTGGTGCATGCGGCGTATACAGTGTGTGTGTGGTGCATACGGCGTATACAGTGTGTGTGTGTGATGTGTACTGCGTATACAGTGTGTGTGTGTGTGTGGTGCGTATGGCGTAAATAGTGTGTGTGGTGCGTACGGCGTATACAGTGTGTGTGTTTGTGTGTGTGTGGTGTGCATGGTGTATACAGTGTGTGTGTGGTGCATACGGCGTACAATGTGTGTGTGTGGTGCATACGGCGTATATAGTGTGTGTGTGTGTGAGTGTGTGTGTGTGGTGCGTGAGGGGTAAACAGGGTGTGTCTGTGTGGTGCTTACAGCGTATACAGTGTTTGTGTGGTGCGTACGGCATAAACAGAGTGTGTGTGTGTGTGTGTGTGTGGTGGTGCGCACGGCGTATACAGTGTGTGTGTGGTGTGTACGGTGTGAATAGTTTGTGTGTGTGTGGTGTGTACGATGTATACAGTGTGTGTGTGTGTATGTGGTGCATACGGCGTATACAGTGTGTGTGGTGCGTACTGCATATACAGATTGTGTGGTGTGTACGGTGTATATAGTGTGTGTGTGTGTAGTACGTAAAGAGTATACAGTGTGTGTGTGGTGGTGTGTATGGTGTTTGCAGTGTTTGTGTGTGGTGGTGGGTACAGTGAATACAGTGTGTGTGGTGCATACGGCGTATACAGTGTGTTTGCGTGTGTGTGGTGCGTACGGCGTATACAGTGTGTGCATGTGGTGGTGCATATGGCGTATGCAGTGTGTGTGTGTGGTGGTGCATACGGTGAATACAGTGTGTGCGTGGTGCATACGGCGTATACAGTGTGGGTGTGGTGTGTACGGCGTATACAGTGTGTGTATGTGGTGCATACGGCATATATAGTGTGTGAGTATGGTGCGTACGGTGTATACAGTGTGTGTGTGTGTGTGGTGCGTACGGGGTATACAGTGTGTGTGTGTGGTGCGTACGGCGTATACAGTGTGTGTGTGTGGTGCATATGGCGTATATAGTGTGTGAGTATGGTGCGTGCGGCGTATGCAGTGTGTGTGTGTGGTGCATACGGTGTATACAGTGTGTGTGTGATGCATACGGCGTATACTGTGTGTGTGTGTGGTGGTGCGTACGGTGAATACAGAGTGCGTATGGTTTATACGGCGTATACAGTGTGGGTGTGGTGTGTATGGCATATACAATGTGTGTGTATGTGGTGCATACGGCGTATATAGTGTGTGAGTATGGTGCGTACGACGTATAAAGTGTGTGTGTGTGGAGCATACGGTGTATACAGTGTGTGTGTGGTGCGTACGGCGTATAAAGTGTGTGTGTGTGGTGCGTACGGCATATACAGTGTGTGTGGTGCATACGGCGCATACAGTGTGTGTGTGTGTGTGGTGCGTACGGCGTATACAGTGTGTGTGTGTGGTGCGTACGGCGTAAACAGTGTGTGTGTGGTGGTGCGTACGGCGTATACAGTGTGTGTGTGGTGCGTACAGTGTGTACAGTTTGTGTGGTGCGCACGATGTATATAGTGTTTGTGTGTGTAGTGCATACAGAGTATGCAGTGTGTGTGTGTGGTGGTGCATATGGCATATGCAGTGTGTGTGTGTGGTGGTGCATAAGGTGAATACAGTGTGTGTGGTGCATACATCGTATACAGTGTGGGTGTGGTGTATACGGCGTATTCAGTGTGTGTGCATGTGATGCATACGGCGTATATAGTGTGTGAGTATGGTGCGTACGGCGTATACAGTGTGTGTGTGTGGTGCGTACGGCGTAAACAGTGTGTGTGTGAGTATGGTGCGTACGGTGTATACAGTGTGTGTGTGTGTGGTGCGTACGGCTTATACAGTGTGTGTGGTGCGTACGGCGTAAACAGTGTGTGTGTGGTGCGTACGGTGTATACAGTGTGTGTGTGTGATGCGTACGGCATACACAATGTGTGTGTGGTGTTGCGTATGGTGAATACAGTGTGTGTGTGGTGCATAAAGCGTATACAGTGTGGGTGTGGTGTGTACGGCATATACAGTGTGTGTGTATGTGGCGCATACAGCATATATAGTGTGTGAGTATGGTGCGTGCGGCGTATGCAGTGTGTGTGTGTGGTGCATACGGTGTATACAGTGTGTGTGTGATGCATACGGCGTATACTGTGTGTGTGTGTGGTGGTGCGTACGGTGAATACAGAGTGCGTATGGTTTATACGGCGTATACAGTGTGGGTGTGGTGTGTATGGCATATACAATGTGTGTGTATGTGGTGCATACGGCGTATATAGTGTGTGAGTATGGTGCGTACGACGTATACAGTGTGTGTGTGTGGAGCATACGGTGTATACAGTGTGTGTGTGGTGCGTACGGCGTATAAAGTGTGTGTGTGTGGTGCGTACGGCATATACAGTGTGTGTGTGTGTGGTGCGTACGGCGCATACAGTGTGTGTGTGTGTGTGGTGTGTACGGCGTATACAGTGTGTGTGTGTGTGGTGCGTACGGCGTAAACAGTGTGTGTGTGGTGGTGCGTACGGCGTATACAGTGTGTGTGTGGTGCGTACAGTGTGTACAGTTTGTGTGGTGCGCACGATGTATATAGTGTTTGTGTGTGTAGTGCATACAGAGTATGCAGTGTGTGTGTGTGGTGGTGCATATGGCATATGCAGTGTGTGTGTGTGGTGGTGCATAAGGTGAATACAGTGTGTGTGGTGCATACATCGTATACAGTGTGGGTGTGGTGTGTACGGCGTATTCAGTGTGTGTGCATGTGGTGCATACGGCGTATATAGTGTGTGAGTATGGTGCGTACGGCGTATACAGTGTGTGTGTGTGGAGCATACGGTGTATACAGTGTGTGTGTGTGTGGTGCGTACGGCGTAAACAGTGTGTGTGTGAGTATGGTGCGTACGGCGTATACAGTGTGTGTGTGTGGAGCATACGGTGTATACAGTGTGTGTGTGTGTGTGGTGCGTACGGCTTATACAGTGTGTGTGGTGCGTATGGCGTAAACAGTGTGTGTGTGGTGCGTACGGTGTATACAGTGTGTGTGTGTGATGCGTACGGCATACACAATGTGTGTGTGGTGTTGCGTATGGTGAATACAGTGTGTGTGTGGTGCATAAAGCGTATACAGTGTGGGTGTGGTGTGTACGGCATATACAGTGTGTGTGTATGTGGCGCATACAGCATATATAGTGTGTGAGTATGGTGCGTACGGCGTATACAGTGTGTGTGTGGTGCATACTATGTATACAGTGTGTGTGTGGTGCGTACTATGTATACAGTGTGAGTATGGTGCGTACGGCGTATGCAGTGTGTGTGGTGCGTATGGCGTATACAGTGTGTGTGTGTGTGGTGCGTACGGCATATACAGTGTGTGTGTGTGTGGTGCGTACGGCGTTTACAATGTGTGTGTGTATGTAGTGCGTGGCGTATACAGAGTGTGTGTGGTGCGTATGGTGTATACAGTGTGTGTGTGGTGGTGCATACAGCGTATACAGAGTGTGAGTGTGGTGCTTATGGCACATACAGTGTGTGTGGTGCATACGGCGTATACAGTGTGTGTGGTGTGTACTGCGTATACAGTGTGTGTGTGGTGCATACGGCGTATACAGTGTGTGTGTGTGGTGCGTACGGCGTATACAGTATGTGTGTGTGGTGCATATGGCGTATACAGTGTGTGTGTGATGCGTATGGTGTATACAGTGTGTGTGTGTGTGTGTGGTGCGTACATGCATATGGTGTATACAGTGCGTGTGTGTGGTGCGTACGGCGTATACAGTCTGTGTGTGGTGCGTACTGGGTATACAGTGTGTGTGTGGTGCATACGGTGTATACAGTGTGTGTGTGGTGCGCATGGCGTATACAGTGTGTGTGTGGTGGTGTGTACAGCGTATACAGAATGTGTGTGGTGCGTACGGTGTATACTGTGTGTGTGGTGTGTTCTGTGTATACAGTGTGTGTGTGTGTGGTGCATACGGTGTATGCAGTGTGTGTGTGGTGTGTACAGTGTATTCAGTGTGTGGTGCGTATGGTTTATACAGTGTGCGCGGTGGTGCGTACGGCATATACAGAGTGTGTGTGTGTGTGGTGCATACGGCATATACAGTGTGTGTGTGGTGCATACGGCGTATACAGTGTGTGTGTGTGATGTGTACTGCGTATACAGTGTGTGTGTGTGGTGCGTACGGCGTAAATAGTATGTGTGGTGCGTACGGCATATACAGTGTGTGTGTTTGTGTGTGTGTGGTGTGCATGGTGTATACAGTGTGTGTGTGGTGCATACGGCGTACAATGTGTGTGTGTGGTGCATACGGCGTATATAGTGTGTGTGTGTGTGACTGTGTGTGTGTGGTGCGTGAGGGGTAAACAGGGTGTGTCTGTGTGGTGCTTACAGCGTATACAGTGTTTGTGTGGTGCGTACGGCATAAACAGAGTGTGTGTGTGTGTGTGTGGTGGTGCGTACGGCGTATACAGTGTGTGTGTGGTGTGTACGGTGTGAATAGTTTGTGTGTGTGTGTGGTGTGTACGATGTATACAGTGTGTGTGTGTATGTGGTGCATACGGCGTATACAGTGTGTGTGGTGCGTACTGCATATACAGTTTGTGTGGTGTGTACGGTGTATATAGTGTGTGTGTGTGTGTAGTACGTACAGAGTATACAGTGTGTGTGTGGTGGTGTGTATGGTGTTTGCAGTGTTTGTGTGTGGTGGTGGGTACGGTGAATACAGTGTGTGTGGTGCATACGGCGTATACAGTGTGTTTGCGTGTGTGTGGTGCGTACGGCGTATACAGTGTGTGCGTGTGATGGTGCATATGGCGTATGCAGTGTGTGTGTGTGGTGGTGCATACGGTGAATACAGTGTGTGCGTGGTGCATACGGCGTATACAGTGTGGGTGTGGTGTGTACGGCGTATACAGTGTGTGTATGTGGTGCATACGGCATATATAGTGTGTGAGTATGGTGCGTACGGTGTATACAGTGTGTGTGTGTGTGGTGCGTACGGGGTATACAGTGTGTGTGTGTGTGTGGTGCGTACGGCGTATACAGTGTGTGTGTGTGGTGCATATGGCGTATATAGTGTGTGAGTATGGTGCGTGCGGCGTATGCAGTGTGTGTGTGTGGTGCATACGGTGTATACAGTGTGTGTGTGATGCATACGGCGTATACTGTGTGTGTGTGTGGTGGTGCGTACGGTGAATACAGAGTGCGTATGGTTTATACGGCGTATACAGTGTGGGTGTGGTGTGTATGGCATATACAATGTGTGTGTATGTGGTGCATACGGCGTATATAGTGTGTGAGTATGGTGCGTACGACGTATACAGTGTGTGTGTGTGGAGCATACGGTGTATACAGTGTGTGTGGTGCGTACGGCGTATAAAGTGTGTGTGTGTGGTGCGTACGGCATATACAGTGTGTGTGTGTGTGGTGCGTACGGCGCATACAGTGTGTGTGTGTGTGTGGTGTGTACGGCGTATACAGTGTGTGTGTGTGTGGTGCGTACGGCGTAAACAGTGTGTGTGTGGTGGTGCGTACGGCGTATACAGTGTGTGTGTGGTGCGTACAGTGTGTACAGTTTGTGTGGTGCGCACGATGTATATAGTGTTTGTGTGTGTAGTGCATACAGAGTATGCAGTGTGTGTGTGTGGTGGTGCATATGGAATATGCAGTGTGTGTGTGTGGTGGTGCATAAGGTGAATACAGTGTGTGTGGTGCATACATCGTATACAGTGTGGGTGTGGTGTGTACGGCGTATTCAGTGTGTGTGCATGTGGTGCATACGGCGTATATAGTGTGTGAGTATGGTGCGTACGGCGTATACAGTGTGTGTGTGTGGAGCATACGGTGTATACAGTGTGTGTGTGTGTGGTGCGTACGGCGTAAACAGTGTGTGTGTGAGTATGGTGCGTACGGCGTATACAGTGTGTGTGTGTGGAGCATACGGTGTATACAGTGTGTGTGTGTGTGTGGTGCGTACGGCTTATACAGTGTGTGTGGTGCGTACGGCGTAAACAGTGTGTGTGTGGTGCGTACGGTGTATACAGTGTGTGTGTGTGATGCGTACGGCATACACAATGTGTGTGTGGTGTTGCGTATGGTGAATACAGTGTGTGTGTGGTGCATAAAGCGTATACAGTGTGGGTGTGGTGTGTACGGCATATACAGTGTGTGTGTATGTGGCGCATACAGCATATATAGTGTGTGAGTATGGTGCATACGGCGTATACAGTTTGTGTGTGGTGCATACTATGTATACAGTGTGTGTGTGGTGCGTACTATGTATACAGTGTGAGTATGGTGCGTACGGCATATGCAGTGTGTGTGGTACGTATGGCGTATACAGTGTGTGTGTGTGTGGTGCGTACGGCATATACAGTGTGTGTGTGTGTGGTGCGTACGGCGTATACAGTGTGAGTGTGTGTGGTGCGTATTGCATATACAGTGTGTGTGTGTGGTGCATATGGCGTATACAGTGTGTGTGTGTGTGTGTGTGTGGTGCGTACGGCATATACAGTGTGTGTGTGTGGTGTGTACGGCGTATACAGTGTGAGTGTGTGTGGTGCGTATTGCATATACAGTGTGTGTGTGTGGTGCATATGGCGTATACAGTGTGTGTGGTGAATACGGCATATACCGAGTGTGTGTGTGTGTGTTTCCATATTGAGACACCCATCACTTGGGTTTCTCAATATGGCGGTCAACGAACTTCCGCCGCTTGGAATTCTGGAATCCGGACACATCTGGACGGAAAAGTTAGTGAAGACATTACAAGGTAATGATGTTATTGGATATCACTACCTAAATAATCAAATAATGAACCTATAGTTTAATGGTAACTGGGTAAGGCATCTGTGTCACATAGATTTATATATTTATATTTATATATATGAAGCATGTATATAAACTGAGAGTAGAAGCTAAGTGTTGATGTTCCACAACTCCCTTTTCTACATATATTTATTCTTCATCTGCACTTACGGGACTTTGTTACTTGGCACTGTCATAAAATTGATTGCTTGTATTGTTGCTCATTTTAACACCACGGTGTATATAACGTGAAGCATTTATATTATGGCTGTGATACCTGAAACTTCCATAAATCTACCAATTCTAACTGAATGATTTTAGCATTTGGACTACCGCTTGCACAGAGAGTAGTGGTCATACACGTGCAATAACACTCCATTCAACAATGAAACATTGAAACCTTATGCTCAATGGAGGTTTTCAGAGATCATCCATTTTTCAAATGATCTGTGAATAGTTGATAAATGTAGATTATAGGACAACCACTTTTATTGACCATACTGTAGGTAGTTTACAGTGATTTAGGTTGCATTTCAGTTGAACTGCCATAAGTTCAGTTATAAAGAACCTAAAGTATGGTCATGCTTAGGCTATCTGGAACCTACATTAAAGAAAGTGGTTCTATAAAATTTTAATCTTACATAAGTAGAATTTTTTTGGCTTTTAGTTTTTAATTTAGGCTAAAAAAGAAAAATGTAATTACGACTGTGAATTTTTACTTTCCGATTTACCTTATAAATTGTATCTGGAAGAATCTGTGTGTTACACACACAGATGGCACATGTGGATCGTGGGCCCACTTTGCCACGGGGCCAGGCTTACATAGGAGGGGCATAACTACCTGGCTACACTGGAGCTCCTGATGGTGGAATCAGGCTTGAACTGCAGGTAGCTGCCAGGTACCAAACCTAGGTAGTACCTGGTACTGCAGCTGCTGACTAGTGTTGAGCCACCCCCGTAGTGTTCGGGTTCGGTTCGGTTCGTCGAACACCGGGATGTTCGAGGAACTGTTCGTCGAACTGTTCGTCGAACACCTTAGAACACCGTCGAACACCGTTAAAACCAATGGCAGGCAAACAAAAACACATGGAAACACATAGAAAACACCTGCAAAGGTGTCCAAAAGCTGACAAACTGCTCAGAAGACACTCTCTTTAAAAAAGCCGGCCGGCAAATTCAGCAGCGGCATACACCGGTACCCGACAATTTAGACAAGAAGGAATAGAGCATCACACATAGATTAGATAGATAGAAACATGTCAGTCACACATATAAGAAGCACAGTGACAGTGTTGGTTACTGCACTTGTCATTTAGTGTAAAGGATTTATTAAAAAAAATATTAGTGTTTTCATGCACCGTCTCTTTAAAAAAGCCGGCCGGCAATTCAGCATTTGTACCCGACAATTTAGAACAGAAAGAATAGAGCTTCACACATAGATTAGATAGATAGAAACATGTCAGTCACATATATAAGAAGTACAGTGATAGTGTTGCTTACTGTACTTGTCATTTAGTATTAAAATAAAGGATTTATTATTAAAAAAATTGGCGTGGGGTTCCCCTTAATTTTAGGCTCTAGCGGAGGTTAAGCAGACGGCTGGGGCAGATGTTTGAAGCCTGGGAAGGGGGTAATACCCACGGAGCTTCCCAGGCTACTAATATCAGCCCCCAGCTGAATACATAGCCTTTACTAGCTATTAAAATGGGGGACCCCCCAAAAAAAATGACGTGGGGTCCCCCCTAATTTAATAGCTAGCAAAGGCTAGGCAGACAGCTGGGGGCTGATATTAATAGCCCAGGAAGGGAGCCATGAATATTGGCCCCCTCCCAGGCTACAAACACCAGCCGTCAGCCGCCCCAGAAATGGCGCATTCATAGGATGCGCCAATTCTGGCACTTAGCCTCGCTCTTCCACGCTGCCCTGGTGCGGTGGCAGGGGGTAATAGGGTTGGGGTTGATGTCAGCTTATAATGCCAGCTGACATCAAGCCTAGGTTAGTAATGGAGAGGCGTCTATAAGACACCCCCATTACTAACCCCATAGTCAAAGTTAAAAAAAACACAAACACCCAGAATAAAGTCCTTTAATTGAAATAAAGACACAATCCTTTATTGTTCTAAATTAAACCATACTTACCATCACGCCCATTCCAGCTGAAGCCAACGATCTCCTGCAATAAAAGAAAAATAATAAAGCAACCTCATCCTTACCTTTCCATGGTTCCCACGACAGCTTCAGCTCTGCTACATCGAGATGACAGGCTGGACCGCAGCAGAACGCTGCCATCCAGCCTGTCATCCCGCAGACACTGAGAAGCGCAGGCTTGCTTGCGCTGCTCAGCGTCTCTCTGTGACGACATCCAGATGAGCCGAGTTCATGTCCAATGAACTCGGCTCACCTCATGCACGTCACTGACAGCGTGGGAAAATTCTCACGCTGAAGCGCTGATTGCAGGAGAATTTTCCCACGCTGTCAGTGACGTGCAGGAGGTGAGCTGAGTTCATTGGACATGAGCTCACCTCATGCACATCACTGACAGCGTGGGAGAATTCTCCTGCACTCAGCACTTCAGCGTGAGAATTTTCCCACGCTGTCAGTGACGTGCATGAGGTGAGCCGAGTTCATTGGACATGACCTCGGCTCATCTGGATGCCGTCACAGCGAGACAGTGAGGAGCGCAGGCATGCCTGCGCTTCTCAGTGTCTGCGGGATGACAGACTGGATGGCAGCGTTCTGCTGCGGTCCAGCCAGTCATCTCGATGTAGCAGTGCTGAAGCTGTCGTGGGAACCATGGAAAGGTAAGGATGAGGTTGGTTTATTATTTTTCTTTTATTGCAGGAGATCGTTGGCTTCAGCTGGAATGGGTGTGATGGTAAGTATGGTTTAATTTAGAACAATAAAGAATTGTGTCTTTATTTCAATTAAAGGACTTTATTCTGGGTGTTGTGTTTTTTTTAAATACTTTACTAGAAATTCATGGCGGTCATGTCTAATACTGGCGTGACCCCATGAATTTTGGGCTTGGGGCCAGCTGATAATACCAAGCTGGCCCTAACCCCTTTATTACCCAGTGAGCCACCGCACCAGGGCCCTGGATGAGTTGGGTACAACGCCAGAAGATGGCGCTTCTATGAACGCGCCATTTTCCGGGGTGGCTGTGGACTGCAATTTGTAGCGGGGGGGGGGGGCCCAGAAAGCTTGGGCCTCCCTGCGCTGCAGATTCCAGCCCCCAGCTGCCTAGTTGTACCTGGCTGGACACAAATATAGTGCGAAGCCCCACTTCAATTTTTTTAAATTATTTCAGGAAATTCATGAAATAATTAAAAAAAAATTGACGTGGGGCTTCGCACTATATTTGTGTCCAGCCAGGTACAGCAGGCAGGAACGGGCTGCCCCCAACCACCAGCTGCCTATTTGTACCTGGCCGGACACAACAATATAGGGAAGCCCTTTTTTTCTTAATTATTTCATGAAATAATTTAAAGAAAATTGACGTGGGGCTTCGCCCTGTTTTTGTGTCCAGCCAGGTACAACTAGGCAGCTGGGGGCTGGAATCCGCAGCGCAGGGAGGCCCAAGCTTTCTGGGCCACCCCCGCTGCAAATTGCAGTCCGCAGCCACCCCGGAAAATGGCGCGTTCATAGAAGCGCCATCTTCTGGCGCTGTACCCAACTCATCCAGGGCCCTGATGCGGTGGCTCACTGGGTAATAAAGGGGTTAGGGCCAGCTTGGCATTATCAGCTGGCCCTAAGCCCGAAATTCATGGGGTCACGCCAATATTAGACATGACCACCATGAATTTCTAGTAAAGTATTTAAAAAAAACACAACACCCAGAAAAAAGTCCTTTAATTGAAATAAACACACAATTCTTTATTGTTCTAAATTAAACCATACTTACCATCACGCCCATTCCAGCTGAAGCCAACGATCTCCTGAAATAAAAGAAAAATAATAAAGCAACATCATCCTTACCTTTCCATGGTTCCCATGACAGCTTCAGCTCTGCTACATCGAGATGACAGGCTGGACCGCAGCAGAACGCTGCCATCCAGCCTGTCATCCCGCAGACACTGAGAAGCGCAGGCTTGCTTGCGCTCCACAGTGTCTCTCTGTGAGGGCATCCAGATGAGCCGAGTTAATGTCCAATGAACTCGGCTCACCTCATGCACGTCACTGACAGCGTGGGAAAATTCTCCTGCACTCAGCGCTTCAGCGTGGGAGAATTCTCACACTGAAGCGCTGAGTGCAGGAGAATTCTCCCACGCTGTCAGTGACGTGCAGGAGGTGAGCTGAGTTCATTGGACATGAGCTCACCTTATGCACGTCACTGACAGCGTGGGAAAATTCTCCTGCACTCAGCGCTTCAGCGTGGGAGAATTCTCACGCTGAAGCGCTGAGTGCAGGAGAATTCTCCCACGCTGTCAGTGACGTGCAGGAGGTGAGCTGAGTTCATTGGACATGAGCTCACCTTATGCACGTCACTGACAGCGTGGGAGAATTCTCCTGCACTCACCGCTTCAGCGTGAGAAATTTCCCACGCTGTCAGTGACGTGCATGAGGTGAGCCGAGTTCATTGGACATGAACTCGGCTCATCTGGATGTCGTCACAGAGAGACGCTGAGCAGCGCAAGCAAGCCTGCGCTTCTCAGTGTCTGCGGGATGAGAGGCTGGATGGCAGCGTTCTGCTGCGGTCCAGCCTGTCATCTCGATGTAGCAGAGCTGAAGCTGTCGTGGGAACCATGGAAAGGTAAGGATGAGGTTGCTTTATTATTTTTCTTTTATTGCAGGAGATCGTTGGCTTCAGCTGGAATGGGCGTGACGGTAAGTATGGTTTAATTTAGAACAATAAAGGATTGTGTCTTTATTTCAATTAAAGGACTTTATTCTGGGTGTTTGTGTTTTTTTAACTTTGACTATGGGGTTAGTAATGGGGGTGTCTTATAGACGCCTCTCCATTACTAACCTGGGCTTGATGTCAGCTGGCATTATAAGCTGACATCAACCCCAACCCTATTACCCCCTGCCACCGCACCAGGGCAGCGTGGAAGAGCGAGGCTAAGTGCCAGAATTGGCGCATCCTATGAATGCGCCATTTCTGGGGCGGCTGACGGCTGGTGTTTGTAGCCTGGGAGGGGGCCAATATTCATGGCTCCCTTCCTGGGCTATTAATATCAGCCCCCAGCTGTCTGCCTAGCCTTTGCTAGCTATTAAATTAGGGGGGACCCCACGTCATTTTTTTTGGGGGGTCCCCCATTTTAATAGCTAGTAAAGGCTATGTATTCAGCTGGGGGCTGATATTAGTAGCCTGGGAAGCTCCGTGGGTATTACCCCCTTCCCAGGCTTCAAACATCTGCCCCAGCCGTCTGCTTAACCTCCGCTAGAGCCTAAAATTAAGGGGAACCCCACGCCAATTTTTTTAATAATAAATCCTTTATTTTAATACTAAATGACAAGTACAGTAACCAACACTATCACTGTACTTCATATATATGTGACTGACATGTTTCTATCTATCTAATCTATGTGTGAAGCTCTATTCTGTCTGTTATAAATTGTCGGGTACAGATGCTGAATTGCCGGCCGGCTTTTTTAAAGAGACGGTGCATGAAAACACTATTATTTTTTTTGATAAATCCTTTACGCTAAATGACAAGTACAGTAAGCAATACTGTCACTGTACTTCGTATATATGTGGCTGACATGTTTCTATCTATCTAATCTATGTGTGAAGCTCTATTCTGTCTGTTATAAATTGTCGGGTACCGCTGCTGAATTGCCGGCCGGCTTTTTTAAAGAGACGGTGCATGAAAACACTATTATTTTTTTTGATAAATCCTTTACGCTAAATGACAAGTACAGTAAGCAGCACTTTCACTGTACTTCGTATATATGTGTCTGACATGTTTATATCTATCTAATCTATGTGTGAAGCTCTATTCTTTCGGTTCTAAATTGTCGGGTACCGGTGTATGCCGCTGCTGAATTTCCGGCTTTTCATGTTTCACTGTTGGCACTGTTCCCATCGATTTGGGCAATCACTGTAATGCCACAACCACCATGGCTGTGGCATTACAGTGAGTGGCAGACAATCCCTGCATGATTGGTGCTCTAAATAGCGCCAGACATGCAGGACACGCTTTTGGTGCATGAACAGTTATCGAACATAACCTCGAACAGCCGAATTTTTTGCAAATCGTTCGGGTTCGTCGAACAACTCGAACACCGCCCAAAACAGCTCGAATTTGAGATTGGCGAACAGTTCTAGTCGAACACCGCTCATCCCTACTGCTAACCCTAGGGGTCAGATACGCAAACATGGATAGGACTCAGGCTCCTTTCAGACTACTAGGTTATGGATCCTGTGCAGAGTGGTTACTGATACGGACACGGACTCGGGCTCAATTCAGACTACTAGGTTCAAGATCCATGGATAGAACGGTTACTTTTAAACAAGATGCCTATTGGCTGGAGGCCATCTTGCAGGTACCGAGAACTGCGGCGCGCATAACACAAGGAAGCAGGGAGCATGCCAGGGACCACGCCGCTTGGCTGGGGCGGTGAGTATGCCGGCATCCCTGCATGAAGACGGAAGGGAAACCATGCAGGGGCACCGGTAAAAGCGTTACACTGTGTTTAACATTGCTTTCATGGCTTCCTTCCAGGGCTTCTATATGAATCCCTTAAAACAGTATTCAGATGTGCCTCTAACAGAGCAGTTTAGTAGAATGAGGCAAACAAAGTTCAAATAGACTCCGTTTGTTTTCTTTTGTGGCGGTGTCCATGTTTTTAGACCGGCACAAGAACATAGTTCAACGTAGCTCTGGATGGAAGCCATGAAAGCTTTGCTGAATGCAATGTGAATCTAGCCTAAGTGACATTTGTAATCCACATATATAGTATATCTGAAAAACATTTCTCATTTCAGCTTCCAAACAATGTGGAGGCATTTTGTCAGAGACTAAAACCCAGGTGACATATTTGAAGGGTCTATAGAGATGTCAACGCTGAAGCTGAAATAAGCCGAGGCTTTGAAAATTGCAATAATAAAAATATTTACGGTACAATATGAGAGTGTGTGATTTTTGGAATTTATATCATATAACAATAGATATGATATCTTGGTCAGATAGCACAAACATACTGTGTAAACCTGAGAAAACATTCCTCTTTGTCAATCATAACCCCTTTCCTCCTCTGATCAGAACTGACAGTGTTGTTAATGTCTTTTTGATCGGCTCAAGAACACTTTTTTGAAGGTGACCTTGACTTTTCCATCCATACTTTGCTATTGAGAAATCACCAAGGCTTGAAAATACTATCAATACAAATGTCACCTCTCAAAGGAAGGACAAATATTAAAAAAAAAAAAAAAACAGCGTGAGACATATCTCTGACTTCCAAGTTGTCATTGCTGATAACGCACCAAAAATGCCAGCTGTACTTCAATTGAACATCTTTATTAGTATGGATCCTGCGGGCAAAAGCACAGCCTTAATTGAGTGAGTTAAGTTAAAGTGAGAAATGCAGCCACCACGTATGAGTTTAATAAAGATATCGGTATTTTTAATCTAGCAGCAGATAATGTAACAATTCCCTTTGAATAATGATGTGGCTTGTCAGATGAGGTTGAGTCAAAAACACATGTGCTACTCTATTTACTTAAGTAAGTCATCAGAATGCAGCGAGGCACACGAGGTGACTCATGTGGACATTTACAAGTAATTTTGTCCCTATTGCCTGGTTAATAGGAAGTGACAACATCCTAGATTATGACTGATAGAGGTGATAGAGATCACAGGCTATTTTTATGCCCTCAGGTAATTTTCTTTTTTTTTGAGCACAGAAGGAAAAATAATTTAGAATTTTATTTTTTCCCGAGGTGTAAAATATATTTGTGTTAAACTATACGTCAATGATTTGACTGATGTATTGGCTCATAATTACAACCCTGATGTACTCCAAAGATTGTGACCTTCAGAACACATTCAATAGCATATATACGACGGTTTGAGTGGGTATTTTTATGTATCTATTTTCTCCATGTCTTCCTTCTAATGTGTTACTTTAGGAAATCAGATATTTCACAAAGAGGAATAACAATTCCGAATACAACTATTGGAGAATCCTTCTTAGTTTTTCATGTTCATTGATGTTCCACTGATTAAAGCATTAGGCACCAAGTCAATGTATAGACTTTTGGCTAATATATGTATGAGAGTAATTTAGCTAGGAGGTTTGCATTATCGGAAAACACATAAGTCTTCAAAAATTACCAATTCGGTGTAACCATAATGTGGACATCAAGAGAGGAAGGATAGATTAATAAGTAATATGCCTAGAGGAAATGATGAAGATATATAATGATGTCTTAGGTAACTATATTGAATCAATGATAACCTTGTGTCCACAGCAAGCATTGCAAAAGTACATTTGTAATTCACTTAGCCAGGTTAAGTCAATATCCTATTTTCGAAAATCATACGATCCAAGATTCTCAGTTTCCTTTTCCAGAGAATGGTAGCTGAAGCTCGACATATCCCAAGAAGAGTGGCACGAGAAAACTATCTTTAAAAAATGTTTACCCGAAAATAAAATCTAACCTAAAAAAAGACCTTGCATGATTTTATAGGATTTTTGGAGTATGCTGGAAATATAAGCTCTACTCCAAACATAAGCCCTGGTTAGTCAGGACCAGCATCTTGTTAGGAGGGCAAACTAGTTGATTGCCTACGGCCCCTACTGTCTTATGGGTTCCTAGCATTCCAATTCCGAGGTTCAAACTGCTTAAGGACCTTTGGTGACATCATGGTCATGAGACTATTATGTCATCAAAAGTCATTAAACAATAGGAGTCTAGAGAAACTAAAGAGGATACAGGCTGGTATGCAGGGTCCATGTTAAGGGGAAGGGGAGTAAAACTGGGCAATTTCTCAGGACCCACACCCTCTTAGGAGCCCCAAGTATTTATATTCTGAGGTTAAGATTGCTTAAGGACCTTTGGTAACATCCTGGTCATATGACAATGATGTCTCCAAAGGTCCCATAATTGTAGGAGTCTAGAGGAGCTGAAGAAGAGACAAGATGGTATGTACTATATGTGCAGCGTGTGCATATTTTCATGTGTATTTGCAGTGTGTGTGGGATGACATGACGTTATTTAAATAAATGTTGATTTTTTTTGTTCAAGAATAAATATGGATTTTTGGTCATGCAAAAAAAGAAGACATCCCCTGAAAATAAACTCCAACTCATCTTTCTGATCAAAAAATAATATAAGAGCCTGTCTTATTTTTGGAGAAACCCAGTATTTCAATATTCTACCAAGCGATGCCTGTGCTATATGTATCTATGTATGGCCGCCCGGTGGCTGTGATTTCAAGGACTTTACTAGGATGTGTTCAATGTATATTTTGAGAAACTAGAGTTTTTCTAGAAATTTGTTGAAAGTAAAGGTAGACACAGGGGCGAAAATATTATTGGTGAAACCTGTGCAGCCTCACGGAGACCAAAGAGGTAAAAGGCCCCACATCCAGCTCTAAGGTAAGTGGAGTTTTGCATTCTGATGAATCATTGAATTGCAAATGGACCATAGAGCCCATATACTGTTCTGGCACTGAGGCCCTTTGTGTACAGTTCTTTATGGCTCTAATTTAGAATGTTTCTATAATCTTAATACTGTAGAACTCCAGAAGAACATTGTGTATAAGAGGTTGAATGAAAGAGAAGTGCCCTTTACCAAAGCCAAAAATACAATTTTGTTTGTTTTCCCTTCCGTTTCACTCAAAGTTCAAGAATCCTAATCGTAAAATGAAAATGAAAAACATGAAACTTCTGGACTAAAATGTTCAATTGTTCAGATATTGCCATATTTTTTTCAAAATATTGTAGCTGTTCTTTATGTTTTTGACTAAGCACATCCCTAAAATGGTTTGCATGAATTTCAAAGGGGCATGAAGCTTCATATCAGAATAAAAGATTAAAAGCAAAATATCAACTGCAGAAATAGGATTCCAAAAGAGTAACCACACAAGTTTCATTTGAGTTTTTATCCTGTAAGCTAGAGCAAAGAATGGCCATGAGTGGTATTCCTGATTGCCAGCTATGGCTACATGCATACATATCCCTAGCTTTCTTCATAGCTGGTAGACTATGGCTTAAAGTAGACCACAGTAGTCGACACTATGCAGTATAACTTGATGACCTCTTAGATGTCTTACTGGAGAGTTACTGATACACTTGTTTCTTTGCTCCTGCTGATAGGCCCTAAGTAGGCCACTAGTCCAGAAGTATGCACTGAACCTACTTCCTAGAAGTCTGCTTATGATTGTGAAGTCGTGTTAGAAGTTATTTATTTCTGCCCGATCTTTGATATTCTTAAGGTATGTATGAGATGGACTAAGCCAGAAATGCTGGAATGAATTTGGCTAATAGGAGTGATCTCATGTTGTTTCTTCCAGAGCGTATCACTCCTCTGCTCCAACGTTCTGGTTGCTGGGCAGTGTTAAGCTCCTGAAGATTGACAGTTTGGAGCAGTGCATGGTCCCAACTGAGAACTCTTCCATGCTATGCAGAGGCTATTTAATTCTGAAGCATGGGAGAAAATCATCTGCACTGAAGCTGACTAGATCCAACGATGTGGCCAGCTTGAGAGCGGTTATTGCAGACTCTAAAGCACAGCACCTGCTAGCCATGAGCGGTCCTTAAAGGTGATGCATGGTCTTAAACAACAAGTCTGCAGACACTCCATTTGACTGCAGACTTGTGAATCTTCACATCACACTGTGAAGATTCTCCGATGCCTCCAGCAGTGATGTAACGACAAGTATGAGATATGCATACTCCCGGCCATATTTCAACTAGATGGGCATGATCTCGCTTAATGCAAGTGTATTGAGCAAGGCCAGAAACAATCTAGTCGGAATATGGCCGGGTGTGTGCTAAGTGAGATTTCACAAGTTTCCAGTCACATAATGTGACTGCAGACTTGTACTTTAAGTCCAGGCAACCCCTTTAACTAGGTAATTGGCCATTGTGAGACTGGTGACCAATAACCAAGGCCAAGTGCAGTAAACTATTGAATTAGAAATCCCTCCGTTCTTGAGCCGTAAATTGCAAAGTTGCTTGTTTTTACAAGTACTTTGCAATTTGAACTATTTAAAAACTTGCTATAATCCCTATAAATTTGCCACGTCTTTCTAGTGTCTAATAATCCCACACATGACTTCTTATGTCATCATGCATGATTTTGTCTGCTTCTGAGTCCTGTATTATTTCCTCAGAGAGCTTGTGCTCTGACATTTCTGGACTGAAGAGTGGAAAACAAAGTGACACCTATTTTCTGCCCTAAGAAAAAAGTACAAGTAGCATTATGTCATACAATGAGGAGCATTTAACTCTCTTTTACCATATACCAAACAACAACAGGCATGATAACAGAATAAATCATAGGATCTTGTTAAGATATGTACTTGATGTCAAGTCTAATTTTTCCGACTTCCTATTGAAATGTTCTGCTTTGTATTGCTGCTGAATCTCCAATCAATGTATGTAACAGTCACCTTGCAGAATATAAGTGAAATCTCTCGTCAGCACTAACACAACAGCCTTTTTTGTTAATTCAACATAGACTGACAGGATCTTGGCTCTTCTTCCTAGTCTGCAGTGCAGAGGCAATATCCACAAAGCCGAGGAGCACATTCTGCACTCATCTCAATGCCCTTGAATGTTTTAAAGGGAAATTTAGACAATACACTTAAATAAACATTTTAATTAAACAGTTGATTGTTCGTCAATGGTCACCTTTTGTCACTGCCTTTCTCTTTGTGTTATTGGTGACTTACAATGTTCTCATATCGCAGTACACGTTGCCGTCTATTGTGTGAAATACTGATCGATCTGTACCAGAACCACTTAATTATAGCATTAACACAGGCTTCTTCAACTGGAAACACAATACAGGTAACAGAAAGAGAGCAGACGTCTGGATGATGAAGTCACATGGAAATACAATGGAACTTCTACGTGACACAAAACATTTTGGTAAAATCTGTTATCGGCAAGGAAAGATTTTCATTGTCTTAGCAGCAGGCAACGCAAAATATTTGAAATAAAAATCCAATAAGTAATTATTAGTGATGAGCGAGTATGTTCTCTTAACCCTTTCGACGAGCATGCTCTGGCGAACACCTAGTATCTTCAGCGTGCTCAGTGTTATGTTTGAATCACTCCCGTGTGCAAGATTTGCGACTGTTTGACAGCTTTAATACATGCGATGAATGCCTGTCTGTTTCGCATTCCTCGGAGCTCACCGAGCACTTGCGAGATGCTCAGGCAGATGCTCGGGTCCCCTCCCTGCATGTTTGGCGCTCTTTAGAGTGACAATCAACATGCAGGGATTGCCTGCCACTCATTGTAATGCCGTAGCCATGGTGGTTGTGGCATTACAGTGATTGGCTGGCCACACAGCATCATCAGGTCTATATCAGACCTGGCGCCACCATGCTCATCAGTCTACTTCGCAATCAGGCAGTGTAGGGAGAGGTGCTGCTGAGCTAGGGAGAGATTTGGTTGTGTATTAGGTAGTGTAGGGAGAAAACAAGTACATTACACATATCCATCTCAACAAACAGTCTTTCTGAGGACTAATCCATCTGCAGAGATATCAGGCAGGGAGTGTATATAGGCAGGTAGGCAGTGTATATAGCAGACTGCAGTGCATATTGCACAAGAGGCTCCATTCCAGTTCTGCCTTCTGCTGCTGTTAGATATTTCTAGGCAAAGGCCCAGGTCTCAGGGGCCAGGAATAATTTTTTTGGATCTTAATCCTCACTATTTGCTTAAAAAGCAATCCAGAGAACACCGTTTTTCTGCGCCATTTGCTTGTTGGCATTGCATAATACAGCCAGGTCCTTTCCATATTACAGCGCTAAAAATCCAGCTATTTAAAACTGTGGTTTGTCCGTCACACGGATCACATATAATTGCGCTGAAAATACTGCCACTTTTGGCCTTCATTCAAATTTTTCTCAGTGTGTCAGCAAAGTTTTCAGCACCAGTTTGCTGTTCAAAAGAGTTACCTACAGACCAGGTATTTAAAACTGTGGTTTCTCCATCACACGAATTACATAATACTTCGCTCCAAACTCACCCATTTGTAGTGAGCGTGGAAGATATTGTCCTCCATTTAAAATGGGCAAGGCGCGTGGCAAAGGACGGGGAACTGGAGATGATGGTGATGGTGCATGCAGAAGCCGAGGCCAAGGCCGTGGGCAAGCTGAAATTGTGCCACATCTTCTCGCCCCACCATCCTGTCCCAATTCTTAGGGGACCGCAGCACACCACTATTGAACCCAGAGCAGTGTCAAAATGTTGTTGGTTGGATAGCGGATAATGCTTCCAATCACTTAGCCACCACGCTGTCTTCCACATGGTCAAGTCTCAGTAGCCGTGAGTCTGGACAGCATATTCCTCACCCTGATCCTCCTTCCTCCCACCATGCTGAGTGCCCAGAGACATACAATCCCACACTTGGACACTCTGAGAAGCTGTTGACTTTTCCATTTATAGATTCGGGCCTCTCGCACGGTCCACTTTAAGCGAGGAAGGAGGAGATCACATGTAGCGATGCCCAAATATTTGAGCAGCCCCGGTCACACGAAGGCAACGGTGGGAAAGTGTCACAAGAGGTGGACGATGATGAGACACAATTACCAGAATGTCAGGAGGAGGACCAGGGTGCGGAAGTGAAAGATGATGTGGTGGATGATGTAGTAACTGACCCAACCTGGCAGGAGGACATGCAGAGCAAGGACAGCAGCACACAGGGGGAGGGAGACAGAGCACCCCAACAGGCAGTAAGAAGCAGTGTGGTGGCCGCAGACAGAAGGCAGGCAACCGTTCCCCGTAACACCAACACAAATGAAGTTACCAGTACAACTGTTAGGTCTTCCCGACTCTGGTTGTTTTTTAAAGACTCTGCCGATAACTCCAAGAAGGCCATTTGCACCACCTGCCAGGCCAGCATCAGCAGGGGTGGCAAAACTAGCAGCCTGATCACCACCAGCATGAGCAGGCACATGTAAGAAAAGCACCTGACTTTGTGGGCCAAACCCCAAGGTCCAGGAACAGTGTCTGAAGGTGGCACCATTGCTTCTTCAGCTGTTGTGCATGCAAGCCAATCCCCAGTCCATGGTGCATGCGAAGATGCCTCCTGCCCTGCACCTGTCGTTGCACACTCTCAAGTAGCAGCATCAGGAAGCACGTCCACGTCCTTGTCCCAGCGCAGCGTTCAGTTGTCTATACCCCAGTCCTTGGAACGCAAGCGAAAATACACACCAACCCACAGGCAAATACCCCACAGGCTTGCGCTCCAAATGTTGCCTTTTAGGTTCATAGAGACAGAAGCATTCAGCAACCTAATTGCGGCGGCCATCCCTCAGTACTCGGTCCCCAGCTGCCACTATTTCACCAAGTGTTCCGTCCCCGCATTACACAAGCATGTGTCCCAAAACATTAGCCGTGCCCTCAACAATGCAGTTATCGGGAAAGTCCACCGAACCAAGGACAAGTGGACAAGTGCTTGTGGGCAGGGACGGTACATCTCGCTGATGGCACACTGGGTTAACATAGTGGAAGCCGGGACCTAGTCAGATATTGGAACGGAACATGTCCTCCCGACGCCAAGGATTGTGGGCCCTAGGTCAATCAGGGTTGCCCCCACGGTCTGCAGCTCCTGCAACTCATCCTCCTCTGCCTCCTCCTCCTCTTCAGCCTCCATCTCCGGAATGACCACATCAGTCACAAGCTGGAAGCACTGCAGTACTGCCTCAGCCAAGCGGCAACAGGCTGTGCTGAAGCTAATATGCTAAGGTGACAAACCACACAATGCTGAAGAGTTGTGGACAGCTCTGAAAGAGCAGGTGTTAAGATCTGCAACAAGAACTATGGAAAGATAGAGGAAAGCTGTCCCTACAGTAAGACTAAGCTTAATCCCTGTAGCGGGCTGCCTGTTCCTAGTGAACTGACCCGCCTTCGTCCTTGGCTAGTCTGAACGAAGACCTATGGAATTAAGAGAGGGTCCCTAAAAGAACTAAGGACTGGGACAAATATGGGACACCTCCTAAACAGAAATTGTTGCAGAACACAAAAGACAAACTGACAAAAAGTACTAGAGGTCCAAGAGGACCAAGCAAACTGACAGAGATCGGCACCGAAGCCCAAGGCTAGCAAAACAGTCAAACAACACTGAAGTCCAGCAAAGCCAGAAGGGCGGAGCTGGAATATATAGGCAGATGGTCACGTGACCGCAAAACACAAGATAGAAAAAACTAACAGGAGGGTTCTAACAGTACCCCTTCTTTTATGAGGATCTTCCGGATCCTCCAGGCCCAGGCCTATCCAGAAACCTCCTGTGGAAATCTTTAACAAGCTTAGGAGCAGAGACATCATCCGTCCTTACCCAGGAGTTGTCTTCGGGACCGAAACCCTTCCAGGAGACAAGATACTGTAATCTCCCTCTATGCCATCTAGAATTCAAGATACGCGATATTTCATATTCGCCGTCTTCCACCACAGGAAGAACTGTGACAGTGATGTCCCTATCAGATACGTCAGCCTTTTTCAACATGGAAACATGAAACACAGGATTAATCTTCCAGGAAGTAGGGACATCCAACCTAACAGCAGACTGGTTAACAACCTGAAGCACTTTAAATGGACCCACAAACTTAGGACCCAGCTTTTTAGAGGGAATCCTCAGCCGCAGGTTCTTCGAGGACAACCAAACCATGTCACCCACAGTAAACAAAACCTCTTTACGTTTCCTGTCAAAATACTTCTTGGACTTTTTGGTAGCCTCTTGAAGGTTACAACGTACATTAGTCCAAACTCTCTCCAAATCACTGGAAAAATTCTCCTCCTCCGGCACCGCCGACCCCAATTTGGAGAACGAACCAAAAGACGGATGTCTCCCAGTACAACAAAAAAAAGGAGAACACCCAGCAGAGGAGGATGTATGATTGTTAAGAGCAAATTCTGCGAGAGGCAGAACCTCCGACCACACCTCTTGATTGTCCGCCACAAATCAACGCAAAAACTGCTCAACATCCTGGTTCTTTCTTTCAGTCTGTCCATTAGACTCAAGATGATAACCAGACGAAAATGACAAATGGACTTCCAACCTGTCACAAAAAGCACTCCAAAAGCGTGCCACAAACTGAGGTCTTCTATCAGACACAATATCCATGGGAACGCCATGGAGCTAGACAATCTCCTTAACAAACGCCTTAGCGAGTGTCTTGGCGCAGGGCTACTTAATGAATGGAACCAAATGACACATCTTACTAAAACGGTCCACGACCACCCAGATAACAGTAAAACCCTCGGACACAGGAAGATCAATAATAAAATCCATAGTGAGATGCGTCCAAGGTGCACTAGGAACCTCCAGAGAGCAAAGCAACCCCGCAGCAGGAGTATGTGAAGCCTTTGACCTAGCGCACACAGTACACTGACGCACCCACTTGATGACTTCCTTCTGCCATCCAGGCCACCAAAAACTGCGACTGATCAGTCTCTTAGTCTCTGAAATTCCTGGATGACCTGCCAACAGAGACTCATGACACTCCACAAACAAATCTCTCCTAAAGGCTCTAGGCACGAACAACATCCCATGGGGAGTGTTAGATGGAGCATCATCTTGAGCTTTCAGAATCCCTTTCTCCAAAATGAAGTCCAAAGCCGCCACCACAACTTCTTTCTGTAAAATGCTCTCCTCCTCCTCGGCACCGTCCGTAGGAGAGAAGCTGCGAGATAAAGCATCGGCTTTAACATTCTAAGTACCAGGGATTTAGGTAACAGAAAAATAAAACCGAGAAAAAAAAGTGCCCACCTAGCTTGACGGGCATTCAAGCGCTTGGCAGCATCCAGATAGACCAAATTCTTATGATCTGTGAAAACCTGAATAGGAAATCTAGCGCCTTCCAAAAAATGACGCCAATGTTCAAACGCGAGTTTAACAGCCAGCAACTCCCAATTTCCAACATCATAATTCAGTTCGGTTTCCGAAAAAAATTTAGAGAAGAAGGCACAAGGAAGCACTCCACCCTTGTTCTCCTGAGGCAAAACTGCTCCGACCCCCACCGATGAAGCATCGACCTCGACCAAAAAAGGCTTGGTCTCATCAAGCTGCATAAGGATAGGGGCAGAACTGAACCTCTCTTTGAGATAGTCAAATGCTTCAATGGCCTCAGTAGTCCACTGGGCCGTATTCGCACCTTTCCTGGTGAGATCGGTAAGAGGTTTAACAATTACAGAAAAATTCTTAATGAATTTCCTGTAATAATTGGCAAAACCCCAAAATCTCTGCATAGATTTCAAACCAATAGGCCTAGGCCATTCCTGCACAGCCTGAACCTTCACAGGGTCCATCGCAAAGCCCTCGCTGGAGACAATGTAGCCCAAAAAACTTATTTTCTGCACAGCGAACTCACATTTCTCCAGCTTAGCAAAGAGTGAATTATCACCCAATAACTGCAAAACTTCACGTACACTATGCCAATGGGACTCCAGATCTGGTGAATAAATCAAAATGTCATCCAAATACAGAACCACATTCTTACCAATCAGAGGTCTCAGGATGTCATTAATAAGGTTCTGAAAAAATGCAGGTGCTTTGGTAAGACCAAAAGGCATCACCAGATTCTCAAAATGACCTACCGGAGTGTTAAAAGCAGTTTTCCATTCATCACCCTCCTTCACACGTAACAAATTGTATGCCCCACGGAGATCAATTTTGGAGAACCACTTGGCTTCCACTAACTGGTTAAACAAGTCAGGAATTAACGGTAATGGGTAGGAATTGCATACGGTAAACTTATTAATTTCACGAAAATCCAGACCTGGACGTAAACCGCCGTCCTTTTTTTTTACAAAGAAGAATCCAACTGCCACAGGCGACTTAGAAGGTCTAATGTGACCAGCAGCCAAGCTAGTCTGTATGTACTCCTCCAAGGACTTTCTTTCAAGGATAGTCAGATTAAATAAGCGATTTTTGGGAAGAGTAGCACCCGGAACAAACTCAATGGCGCAATCATAATCCCTATGAGGAGGTAAAACTTGCGACTCCTCCTCCGAAAAAACTCTCCAAAAATATTGAATAGGTACAGGTAATTCCACTTTTTCCACAGCCGCAATGTGACCATTACAACATTTATCATAGCACTTCAGACTCCAAGACTTAATCACATTAGTAGACCAGTCCAATAAAGGATTGTGCAGTTTTAACAAAGGCAATCCTAGAACATCTGGAGAGGGTAAATTATCCAAAACAACCAAGTCCAAAATTTCTTGGTGAACTCCATTGATAGTGAGAGGAAATGCAGCAGTCTTGTGAGTAATACATTTCAAAGGAGTGTTATCAATTGCAACCACAGAAATAGGTGATGACAAAGGTTTGAATTTCAATTTAAGATTTTCCAAAAACCCTTTATCAATCACATTAAGTGTTGAACCACAATCCACAAATACCTGAAATTCAATCAAATCTCCCTGCAGAGTAGTACTCCCAGAAAGAAATACTCCTGCAGAGCGTAAACAAGCTATACGGACGTAACTGACCTTTTTTTTTTCTTTACTTAAACGACGCTCACAATACTTAATCAAATGGTCACCTTTACCACAATAAAGACACAATCCCTCGGCGAATCTCCGGTCTTTTTCCTGAAAGCGGAGTGACATTCGCCCAACCTCCATCGGTTCCCCACCGTCAGAGCAGATTTTCTGGGGACTAGGACCTGGCATTACAGGAGTCTTTACCTCATTGAGCCTGCACCTCAGTCTCCTGTCTATACGAACAGCTAACTGCATAGCTTCCTGCAGAGTCTCAGGTGCAGGGAATGAAATTAGCAAATCCTTAACCCTTTCACTCAGACCAGCAAGAAATAAACATCTCAATGCCGGATCATTCAACTTAACTTCTGAAGCCCATCTCCTGAAGTGTGAGCAATAATTTTCATCATCATCAGACCCGTGATTCATATGTCTAAGTTCTGATTCAGCAGATGAGATTCGATCAGGATCGTCATATAATAGCCCCATAGCAGAAAAAAATTCTTCAACAGAACTTAAACACGGATCATTAGGCTGGAGAGAAAAAGCCCAACCCTGTGGTTCTTTGCGCAAAAGTGACATAGTAAAACCAATGCTCTGTGATTCATTCCCAGAGGATCTTGGTCTCAAACAAAAATATAACAAACAAGCATTTTTAAAGGAAAAAAAAATCTTGCTGTTTACCATAAAAAACATCAGGCAGTCCTACCTTTGGTTCGACAAAATGCGCTCCAGGACAGCTACTCAAGTGTTGCTGAAGCACGGCCACCTCCAGAGACAATCCCTGCAGGCATTGAGCCAACTCCTGGACTGAAACCATACTGATCCCTGAATTTCTTTCCTTTTAGTTTTTTTGGGCTGGACTTACTGTTATGATCTGCAACAAGAACTAAGGAAAGATAGGGGAAAGCTGTCCCTACAGTAAGACTAAGCTGAATCCCTACGATGTAGCGGGTTGCCTGTTCCTAGTGAACAGACCCGCCTTCGTCCTCGGCTAGTCTGAACGAAGACCTATAGAATAAAGGGAGGGGTACCTAAAAGAACTAAGGACTGGGACAAAAATGGGACACCTCCTAAACAGAAATTGTTGCAGAACACAAAAGACAAACTGACAAAAAGTACTAGAGGTTCAAGAGGACCAAGCAAACTGACAGAGATAGGCACCAAAGCACCAGGCTAGCAAAACAGTCAAACAACACTCAAGTCCAGCAAAGCTAGAAGGGTGGAGCTGGAATATATAGGCAGATGGTCACGTGACCGCAAAACACAAGATTGAAAAAACTAACAGGAGGGTTCTAACAGCAGGCAGATCTGTGGCTCACACCACTTAACCTACAGCCAGGCATGGTCGTGTGTGACAATGGTCGGAACCTGATGGCGGCTCTGAGGCGAGTCGAGCTCACACACGTACCATGCCTGGGCCATGTGCTTAACCTCGTGATTCAGTTGTTTCTCAAATCCTACCCGGAGCTGCTGGATCTGCTTGTTAAAGTACGCCGCCTGTGTGCCCATTTTAGAAAGACAGCTACAGCTTCTGCTGCCCTTGCCATGTTTCAGCAGCGTTTGCAGCTTCCGGCTCACACACTGATGCGTGATGTCCCCACGCTTTGGAACTCTACACTGCAGATGTTGGGAAGGATTTGTGAGCAGAAGAGCGCAGTTGTTGAGTACCAGCATCAACAAGGCCGTTGGTATTCAGTTCAGACTCCACACATAAGACCTCAGGAGTGTACATGGATGTCAGACATTTGTACCATACTCCAAAACTTTGAGGACTCCACCAAGATGGTGAGCGGCGATGATGCCATAATGAGCGTCACCATCCCGCTTCTCTGTCTTCTGAAATGCTCTCTGCTCACAATCAAAGAGGATGCATTGCAGGCGGAGCATGGTGAGATGGAGCAAGGAACCATACAGGGTGATTACATAGAGCCCAGCCTCATCTCATCCCAACATGGATTGGGTGACAATGAGGAAGAGGAGGAGGAGGAGGAAGAACAGGAGCTAGTTTCAAGAACTATAGACGGTACTACCTGCACAACTGTCATACCGTCTGTTCAGCGTGGATGGCCAGAGGACAGAGAGGAGGAGAGCATGGTCAGTCATCCTCTTGGTGAGAACACAGAAGTCTTGCCTGTTAGCAGTCTGGCACGCATGGCTGAGTTTAGATTACGCTGCCTTTCCCATGACCCTCCCGTTCTCAAACGTTTGGGTGACCGTCATTACTGGTTGGTGACACTTCTAGACCCACGGTACAAGGAGAACTTTATATCTCTTATTCCTGAGGCAGACAGGTCTACAAAAATGGGGCTGTACCAGAAGGCCCTTGTTGCGGAACTATTAAAAAAATTCCCATCTGAAAATGCTGGCAGCAGAGGTCACAGTTCGTTGGACAACCAAGGAGTACAGGCGAGAGAGACACAACTTCAATCCAGCAGAGGCAGGAGAACACTGTCAAAGTTCTAGGAGAATTTTCTCAGCCCCTCCAATCACACAGGCCCTGAGGTGCGGGGTAGTCTCACAAGGAGTGCAAAGTTTGGGAACCTTGCCGACCATACCAATGTCCTTCGTGAGTCCTCTGTGCCTTATAATTATTGGGTATCCAAGCTGGATGCGTGGAATGAACTGGCTCTCTATGCCTTAGAGGTCCTGGCCTGCCCTGCCGCCAGCTTTTTATCAGAGCGGGTTTTTAGTACTGCTGGTGGAATTATAACTGATAAGCGCATCCGCCTGTCAACTGAAAATGTGGACAGGCTGACTCTTATAAAAATGAACAAGGGCTGAATAGGGCCCGACTTCTCAACACCTCCGAATGATAGCAGCGTAACATAAACTCAAATCCAGTGTCTTTTTTTGGGAGTTGTATTCCCATGCACCTCAACACACCCACACATGGGTATACGCTTCCTGATTTTGGCTATTTGCTCTTGTCCTCCTCCTTCTCCTCATCCTCATACTCCACCACCATATCACCAGGGTGAACGTGGTCCGTGATGCAACTCCTACATAATTTTTTTAAACGGTGTTTATGATGCCTGTAAAAAAAAAAATTTATACAGTATGTTCATGTATACCCCCCAGGGGTAAATGTTTGTCAGCCCATACACTTAGTGCATGGGCATTACAAGTATAGGATCCCCGCTCCTTTCTAATGGGAACATTTTTTTATGAGGCCCTCCTCCACATCTCTTCCAAGGGGCATTGGAGTGCCTCCCAATTTTTGGCAGCCCTAGCATTCACTGCAGAGGCAAACACAATGGGAGACCCACTTTCCAATGATGGGAACATTTTTTTTCAGGAGGCCCTCCACTCCTTCTCTTCCAAGGGGCATTGGAATGCCTCCAAATTTTTGGCAACCCTTGCATTCACTGCATAGGCAAACACAATGGGAGACCCACTTCCTAATAATGGGAACATTGTTTTCAGTAGGCCCTCCTCTAACTTTCTTCAAAGGTGTATTGGGTTGCGTCCAAATTTACAAAGTGGTATTGGGGTGAGTCCAAATTTTGAGCAGCCCTGCCACTCACTGCATACGCAATAACAGTATAGGAGACCCACTCTTTAGTAATGGGAACAATAAAACATAGCCGGCTGATGGCTCTCTAATGTTACGGATCTGGTTGGTGGAACCTCTGTGCTGCAGTGTAAGGAGGGACCAGAGGGGCGTATCTAGGTATCAACTCGGACTGACCAAGGTCGCACGGCGGCTCAATCGACTCCGTGAACCAGGGAAGGACCAAGCAGAGGGACCAGGTGCTAATCTGGGCTTGTCCTTGTATGAGAGCAGGTGAGTCCCGTGGGTAACTGGTAGGAGCCTCCAGGTAGGCTAGCTGATAGACACGGCAGGTAACTGGTACGTTCTCCAGGTAGGCAGGCACGCCAGGGCCATAGACAGACTGGTGGGTTTGGATTGTAAGCAGACCGTCGGGCTGGAGAGTACACTAGGCTGGCGGAGACAGGTAGTCAGGTTGGCAGACAGGACTGGTAGTCAGGCTGGTGGACTGGACTGGTAGTCAGGCTGGCGGACTGTACTGGTAGTCAGGCTGGTGGACTGGACTGGTAGTCAGGTTGGCAGACTGGACTGGTAGTCAGGCAGGCAGCGGGACCTGAGGGCTGAAGCACAGTTTAGGACACAAAGCTGCAACCTTGCACAAGCACCTCCATTTTGGAGGAGGCACCTTTTATATGAGAGGTCCTCCGGCCATTGGCCGGGGACTCCTTAGGAAGGCGCGGGCGGCCCCTTTAAGAGGGAGGTAGCGCGCGCGCGCCCTAAGCACAGTACCCGGGAGGCTGCGCGTGCCGGCAGCAGCAGCAGGAGAGCCGGAAGACGCCGGGCCGGGAGCGCGGCGGTTAGAGGGACGGCGTCTCTGCTTGTCAGGGGGCAAAGACGCCGATACTACGTCTAAGAATAGTGAGAGCCGACTGCTGGCCCTTTAAGAATAGTAAAGGCCGTCTGATGGCCCTATAAAAATAGGCTTTGTGGCTTTCAGAGTCCCTCCTTCATAAATGAAACACGATGTGTCTCATGATATCTCACACACCACATGGCCAGATAAGGTTGTAAAATGTTTAAATGACATTTCCTGGTGAATGCATTTGTCACGGTTGAAAGCAATGCAAAACTGAAAAAATGCATCAAAAACGCTACGTGTGAACATAGCGCAAGGTGTGGAGGAGCATTTTTTGGGGGGGTTATTTATTTTGCTTTATATACAAGTCATTACTATGGAAAGGATGTTCCTTAACATTAGTGTTGAGCCACCCCCGTAGTGTTCGAGTTCGGTTCGGTTCGTCGAACACCCGTGTGTTCGCCGAACTGTTCGTCGAACTGTTCGTCGAACACCTTCGAACACCGTTAAAACCAATGGCAGGCAAACAAAAACACATAGAAACACATAGAAAACACCTTCAAAGGTGTCCAAAAGCTGACAAACTGCTCAGAAGACACAACTAACACATGGAAAAGTGACAAGTACATATAGTCATGCGAAAAGAAAAGAGGTGGAGGAGTAAAAGGAGGGGGAGACACAGATATAGGCATGTCATGCCCTTCTAAAATCCAAAAAGTGAGAAGCCGACACGTTCAGTCCGCTCCTGCCCGTGCCACCTCCACGTCGCCGGGTTTGTGCCAGAGCCGCGGTGAACCCTGACGGCCAGCCCCCCTCTCCCAATACTGGTGCCTGTCCGCTGGTGGGTCGAGCGAGCCCCCCTGTGGTGGAGGCAGCTCTAAGCTTTTTAATTTAAATTGTCTCTCTAATTTGAATGAATACACTTTAAATCCATTTACAAGGATCTATTGGAGGGCAAGTCTCATGCCAGCAGCCGCGTAATTCCAGCTCCAGTAGCGTCCACTAAAGCTGCTGCAGTTAAAAAGCTTTTATAAGGATCGAGCTCGGCTGTCCACCGCAAGGCATCCTACTGCCAGTCCCAGCCCCTATGCCTTGGGGTGCCTCCTGATGGTCTTCACTGAGTATCCCGTGGTCCCGAAGCATTTCCTTTGAAAAAATTAAGTGTCCAAACTACAGGTGGTGTAGCTTGCTTAACAGCCGGGATAATCCGCTGACTAGCAGACACTGCTACTAGGCACAAAGTATTTCCTGGGCTAGATGTGTAGCACCCTGAGGACTCGGCTGCTACAGGGGTATTACACCTCAAGCCAGAGGTGTGGTATTCCACTCCCGGGAAAGGATGGAGTGTGGAACTGAGCTAGTAGGCTGCATGCACTACATACATCCCATTTCCGGGGGACAGAACGACGGTACTCCCACCAGTTTATGTGCAGGTACGACAGCGTCTGTCCCTGGCTGGAGTGGGAGGGGGGTGGAACATCCCAGTAGTGTAGGGGCAGATAGGGGGAGTAGTCTGGGTAAATGTAGGAGCTCATTGGGTGCTGGTCACCTGA
Organism: Phyllobates terribilis; assembly: GCF_046119375.1. Classification (NCBI taxonomy): domain Eukaryota; kingdom Metazoa; phylum Chordata; class Amphibia; order Anura; family Dendrobatidae; genus Phyllobates; species Phyllobates terribilis. The sequence goes on from NW_027362762.1 coordinate 899,380,489, forward strand.
GCTCACACATAGAGGGAGTATATAAGGTGGGCACCATCTTAGGACAGGGTCAGTCAGTCAGTCAGTCAGTCAGCCAGTCAGTGAGTCAGCAGTAACTCCAGGAGAGAAGAAGGAAGAGGGACCCAGAGGCGCAGTACAAGAGGGGACCCCAAGATCCCAGAATAAGGACAAAAGGGTGAAGGGTCGGCAAAAGGGTACCGGATCCCAAGCTGGCGGAGGCCAAAGCAAACCTTAGCCAGGAACCGGAGGTTGTGGGCAGGATCTGCCACGACCCTCACCAAATCCACTAGAAAGGCACACCGAGCATAGGGTCAGGGAGCCCAGAGGAGGCTTGACCAACAAGAGACCTGAGGGAGCCGGACATAAGTGGATCCCTGGTGGGAACGGCCAGAGAAAGGGAGAGTCAGAAAGGAGCTCAGGACCACGCTCCAGAATTGCCCGAGAGTTGACCGAGTCCCGCACCTGGTGGACGCAGCACGGCTTGGGTGGTCACTGCTGTACAGAGTGACCCGAGCAACACCAGTGAGTAAAAACCCTGAAACTGCATTTCATGCCTCTGAGTCTCCTTGCTGCACCTTCACAACCACCATCCTCCACGTCTGACCCCCTGAGGCTATACCCCTCCCGTTGGGGGTTATACTACCATAGCTGCACACACACCACCAGCCTCAGCGGACCATCCTGCAGCGGCGGCCCTTTGACCGCAAATCAACGGGTGACGTAGTCGACACTAAGAACATCTGCAAGGACTGCCGCACACTGAGTTTGACACCCTGGGCACGGACCGGGTCACAGCCACTCGGAGACTACAACCCCCATCTGATCCGGCTCCGGGTATCCCTAACAACATGGCCCAGGGGGCGCGTCAACTTTGGCGTAGTCGACAGGATCACGTGCCCGCAACAACCGGGTACTGCGTGCCTGAAGAAAAGTTCACATTTACCTCAAAAAGAAGTCTCCCGCCAATTCCAGAGGGTCCCCGCCATCGGACGCCATCTCGGATCAGTTCCCGCCATTTGCCCGTCATCTGCAGTCTTTTCCCGCCATCCACAGAGTTTCCCGCCACTGGGAGAAGATTCCCGCCATTTCAGAAGATTTCCCGGCTTGGCAGAGCGGAGGCCATTATGGGCGTGCCAGAGGATGGCAAGAGGCCACCTCCCATCGTGGGCCAGGATCGGAAATGGCGCCAAAAGTGGAAACCGCCCCCACCAGCAGAGACTGTGATGATTGATATGTCCATCAGCGTGAGGGAACTGCCCCTGGAACTGGCAATCACAAAGTTGCCCCAGGACGACCCCCAATGTGGGCGGATACAGAACAAAAGGAAGAAGATGGGAGCAGCCTGGAGGAGTCTGGAGAGAGCGCACCCGGAGATGAGGAGTCTGGAGGAGCCGTACCCGGAGATGGAGGGAGAGTCAGGCAGCACTGACCCTGTGGTCAGGAGCCTGTTGCAGGCCGCCACTCCAGAAGGCCTGCTGGAGATCCTGGCACAGCTCCCCCGAGACCGGGAGCGTGCACAGACCGCGCTGGAGGGCCTCGCACGAAGGATGGCCCGGGTGCAGCAGGAAACGCTGGCGGAGTGGACCCGAGAGATGGCCCTGCAGGCTGGAGCCTGCCAGCGAAGCATGTCACCCGCAGCGAGGAGCAAGTCCACCTCTGAGGACGGCGAAGGAGGGACGACGGCCGGAGACGACGCCGCGGAGGGAGCCGAAGAGATGAAGGCAGGTAATGGGGACGACAAAATCCCGTGCCCAGAAGCCGTAAACCTGCCCCAGCTCCCCGTCGCAGAGCCCGAAGCCCCACTCACCGTTTCCGTAGCCGCTGCGTCATCACTCCAAGCTAGGCCTCAAGCGGCCGGAGCCGCGACCACGCCCCCTGTGACGTCACGCGCCTCGATCCAGAGCGCGGCCAAGCAGGAGACGCCACCGGCCTGGTCGCAAGGCCGAGTGCCCCCGGGCGCCGCAGTACCAACAGCGCCCTCTACCTCCACTGAGCTACCGGCCTGGTCACTGGGCCAAGTAACCCCGGGCGCCGCCGTCTTCACGGTGCCCTTTACATTCAGGGTGCCCTAGGCCTGGTCGCAAGACCTGGTGAATCCGGGCGCCGCTTCCACCACCGCGTCCTCAACATCTAGAGCGCCACACCTGGGTGAAGATCTATTTGCCCAGCACACATGCCCGGATGGGCAGCCCTTTATATGGCCACCGGAGTATTACCAACTTGAGCTCCAAAAGGAAAGGCCCCTGTGCGAGCCCCTGATTCCGGCTCCGAAGCCCGTCAAGAGGACCCCGCTCTCGTTGGAGGAGACACAGTTTGAGTGGGACCCCACTGGAGGAGATCTCATGGGGTTCACCCAAGAAACTCGGGCGGCCGCAGCTGAGCGTGCGGAGTGCTGCCGGCAGCAGTTAGAGGTCTTCGACCGGGAACGGAGAGAGAGGCGGGTCCGTGAGCAGCGGCTGCAGATACAGAGCGCAGAGCAGAAGAGCCGGACCAGGAGGAACCCCCGTGCAGCCCACGGTCCCCGTGCCACCGGGACTGTAATAAAATTCCAGTTGGAGCACGGGTGGGGTTTCATCCGGGACCACAAGACCCCCGGCGACGTCTTTGTCACCCGCAGAGACGTTGAAAGTCATCTGCCGGAGGGACACAGAGGTCGTGACCTATACCTGGGTGATGAGGTCACCTTCACCCGGCATCAGTGCACCAAGGGCCCGTATGCCCTGCACGTGCATAGACTTACTGAGAAGGAGCTACGGGGTGAGGAGGATCAAGAGGACCCGGACGGGTCTAAAGATTACCCTCAGCCAAGAGCACACCGCCACTGATGAACTGTAAATAGAACATGTAAATAATTACCCGTGTGGGTACAGAGACTGTTGCTACAAAAGTGTAGTCCCCGTTGGGACCAGTGAACTGTTCTAGTGTGTCCCATATCCCTTAACAGGCTGAGGACTGTGAACAGCCATCCCTTTTCCCCTCTGGCCGAGGACTGAGAGCGGCCATACCTTCCCTTGTATATAGTTGCGCTTTCTAAGGCGCCCCCTACCGGTTTTATAGGAAACTGTTGTTTTTTTCTACCAGAGACTGTGGCACTTACCTGGTCACCATTTGCACCGTGGCCGGAGAAACAAGAATGTTTTATATGAAAAAGTTTTATGCTGATGATATATATAGTGTTTTATATGTTTATGATGTTTTTGCAAAAATTTTGTATGTTTGTGGATATTTTATTCTTTTACAGCCCGAGGACGTGCTGTAATTTATCAGGGGGGAATGTAGCACCCTGAGGACTCGGCTGCTACAGGGGTATTACACCTCAAGCCAGAGGTGTGGTATTCCACTCCCGGGTAAGGATGGAGTGTGGAACTGAGCTAGTAGGCTGCATGCACTACATACATCCCATTTCCGGGGGACAGAACGACGGTACTCCCACCAGTTTATGTGCAGGTACGACAGCGTCTGTCCCTGGCTGGAGTGGGAGGGGGGTGGAACATCCCAGTAGTGTAGGGGCAGATAGGGGGAGTAGTCTGGGTAAATGTAGGAGCTCATTGGGTGCTGGTCACCTGAGCTCACACATAGAGGGAGTATATAAGGTGGGCACCATCTTAGGACAGGGTCAGTCAGTCAGTCAGTCAGCCAGTCAGTGAGTCAGCAGTAACTCCAGGAGAGAAGAAGGAAGAGGGACCCAGAGGCGCAGTACAAGAGGGGACCCCAAGATCCCAGAATAAGGACAAAAGGGTGAAGGGTCGGCAAAAGGGTACCGGATCCCAAGCTGGCGGAGGCCAAAGCAAACCTTAGCCAGGAACCGGAGGTTGTGGGCAGGATCTGCCACGACCCTCACCAAATCCACTAGAAAGGCACACCGAGCATAGGGTCAGGGAGCCCAGAGGAGGCTTGACCAACAAGAGACCTGAGGGAGCCGGACATAAGTGGATCCCTGGTGGGAACGGCCAGAGAAAGGGAGAGTCAGAAAGGAGCTCAGGACCACGCTCCAGAATTGCCCGAGAGTTGACCGAGTCCCGCACCTGGTGGACGCAGCACGGCTTGGGTGGTCACTGCTGTACAGAGTGACCCGAGCAACACCAGTGAGTAAAAACCCTGAAACTGCATTTCATGCCTCTGAGTCTCCTTGCTGCACCTTCACAACCACCATCCTCCACGTCTGACCCCCTGAGGCTATACCCCTCCCGTTGGGGGTTATACTACCACAGCTGCACACACACCACCAGCCTCAGCGGACCATCCTGCAGCGGCGGCCCTTTGACCGCAAATCAACGGGTGGCGTAGTCGACACTAAGAACATCTGCAAGGACTGCCGCACACTGAGTTTGACACCCTGGGCACGGACCGGGTCACAGCCACTCGGAGACTACAACCCCCATCTGATCCGGCTCTGGGTATCCCTAACAACATGGCCCAGGGGGCGCGTCAGATGCAGTTAAAAATTTGTAATTAGATACTCTCGTTGGATGCTGAGAAAGCATTCCATAGAGTTTCCTGGCACGCCATATATGATTCTCTTAAAAAGCTTGGGGTAGGGGTCTAGGGGACCCTTTTATAGCCAAAATCACGGCCCTGTATCGCAATACGTCACCTAGGCTGAAGATAAATGGAACTGTAGCATCCTGAGGGCTCGGCTGCTACAGAGGTATTGCACCTCACCCAGAGGTGTGATATCTCACTCTCAGGTAAGGATGTAGTGTGAATCAGGACCCGACACCTGCATGCATTACACCACATTGCCGTGGGGCAGGGCGACCAATATGCCCCTGAGATGGGCATGACAGTCCCTGTCCCTGGCTGGAGTGGGGGGAGGGAACACTGAGGAAGGGGAACCCTGTAGTGCAGGAGCAGGGAGGAAGCAGTTCCTGGGTGCATTGAGAAGGGAGTATAAAAGGTGGGCACCATCTTAGTTCAGTGCAGAGAAGTCTGAGCAGAAGTGGCAGGGAGCAGGGGCTCTGCATGAGCTCTGCTCCGGAGGCGGGCCTAGTAACAGAGGCCCAGGCCTGGAAGAGGGAGAAGGAAGGAAGAGGAGCGGAGAAGGCTCCAGGAACGAGGAACAAAGGGATCCCAGGGGTGCGGACGGGCGAGTCGCCACCGCACGCCCGAATCCACCTGCGTGGAGGGGTCAGGCCAAAGGGGGAGACCGGTCCCCGAAACTAGTGGAGGCAGGAAACGACCCTCAGCTAGAAACAGGAGGCTGTGACATTTTATGTGGCGCAGCCCCTCGCTACACCCACTAGGAAGGCACCACATAGGGTCAGGGAAACTGGCGCCAAGTTTACCAAGAGGAGGCCCGAGGCAGCCGGACAGAAGGGTTGGTAAGAAAGGCCAGACAAAGGACACACAAAGGGGGTCCTGTGAAGCGCTCCAAAGTTATCTGGGAGTTGTCTGAGCCCCTCACCTGGTGAGCACAGTACGACGTGGGCAGCCATTACCTGCAGACGTGGTCTGGATAATAAGAACTGTGAGTAAAGGCCCTGGACTGCATCACTGACTCCGTGTCGTTACTGCTGCTGCCCTGCACCATGACCCCCATCCTCCGCATACACTGCCCTGAGGCTATACTCCTCCCGTGGGGAGTTATGCTACGCTCTGCTGCACCCACAACACCAGCCTCAGCGGTCTGCCCTGGAGCGGCGGTTCACTCTGACCGAAATCCACGGGTGGCGTAGTCGGACATTTAAACATCAAAACCACATAAATAGTTCCGCCACTGGTTTGACCGCCCTGAGCCACGGAACCGGGTCGCCGCCACGGAGACTACAACCACCAGCATCCACCAAAAAGGGTCCGGCTCCGGGTGTCCCAAGGCCCAGGGGGCGCGTCAGAACATTTTCATCACCTTTCACAATCACCAATGGGACAAGGCAGGGATGTTCTCTGTCCCCTCTCTTATACATCCTAGTGACGGAGCACCTGCTCTCATCAATTCGCCATAACCCCAATATTAGGTGGATTGAGGTGGGAGTGCTCTCTATTTGCTGATGATGTCCTAGTATATATCACTCAATCACATATATCCATCCATGCTGCTATGGCTGAAATAGATCACTTTGTTACATGGTCAAATTTTAAAATCAATGCAGCGAAGTCTGAGGCCCTCGATGTCTCCCTCCCCAAATCCATATAGGATTCCATCCAGTCCAACTTTCCCTTTGCCTGGCCCTCACAGGGTATCAAATACTTAGGAATTCCTATTCATAGAGACCTCTCCCATCTATGTTATCTTAATTTTGGGCCCTTTATTGAACAACTCCATACAGACCACGGTTGGCAAGTTAGAACTGTAAGATTCACTACGTGAACCACTGGTGTTTTGTGGAAAAGCACATGTACACTGTGTTCCAAATTATTATGCAAAAAGTGTTTAGGAGTGATAAGGGAAGAATTTGTTTGTTTGTCAGTTAAACTCATTGATGGTGATGTGTGTCAGGGCTCTTTATATCACTGTAAGCAATTGCAGACACCTGTGCTAATTAGTTTGGCAGGTGTGTCCAATGAAAGGCAAGACTACTTAAGAAGGCTGTCTCACATTATTAAGCAGCCTACATTTTCTGCCAAAATGGGAAAGAAAAAGGATGTGTCGGCTGCTAAGAAGCAACAAATTGTGGAGTGTTTACGTCAAGGCATGACTACAATCAACATTGTGCGATGATCAGGATGAAGTGTCTTGGCAATCAAGAAGTATGTAGCTGATTCACAGTACACACGTGTGCGTGCTGATAAGGGCAAATTGAGGACTCTTTCCTACAGGCAATTACGTCAGGTTGAAAGAGCAGCGGCAAAAAAGCCTTGTCATAGCAGCAGACAAGTTTTTGAAGCTGCTGGTGCCTCCAACGTCCCCCGAACAACAAGATGCAGGGTCCTTCAGAGGTTTGCAGCTGTGCATACGCCATCCTGTCGACCTCCTCTATCCACTTCACACAAGCAGAAACGGCTCCAGTGGGCCAAACATTACATGAAGACTGATTTCAAAACTGTTTTGTTCACGGATGAGTGCCGTGCAGCGCTCGATGGTCCAGATGGATGGAGTGGAGGATGGATGGTTGATGGACACCCCACGCAAACACGGCTACAGCGCCAACAAGGATGAGGTGGAGTAATGTTTTGGGCTGGAATCATGGGGAGAGAGATTGTCGGCCCCTTTAGGATCCCTGAAGGTGCTAAAGATGAACTCCATAATGTATGTGGATTTTCTCAAACAGCACTTCCTGCCATGGTTCAAGAAGAAGAACCGTGTATTTCACAACAAGATCATTTTTTTGCATGATAATGCACCATCTCATGCTGCACATAAAACATCTGCATCTCTGGCTGATATGGGCATAAAAGGGGACAAACTTATGGTGTGACCCCCATGCTCCCCTGACCTCTACCCCATTCAGAACCTTTGGAGCATCATTAAAAGGAGTGTCTATGATGGCGGGAGGCAGTTCACATCTAAGCAACAGCTCTGGGAGGGTATTCTGTCCTCATGCAAAACAATTGAAGCAGAAACCATCCAAAACCTGACAAATTCAATGGACGAGAGAGTTCAGAAGCTCCTTTCGAACAAGGGGTCCTATGTGCAAATGTAACATCACCTAGAATAAAGTTTTGAGTTGAAAACTGTTTGATTTCAGTTTCTAACAACCTGCTAATGCTTATAATTTCAAAAATGACCATTTTTTTGGTCTTTATTAAAATGAAAAGGTTGATCGAAAAGTTTGGGGGATCTAAAAGTGTGGCAACCCAGTAATCATGATTACTTAGAATTCTGACAATATGAGGGTCATGCTGCAGGTAGTGCAGCAAGAAGGCACTTATGTGTCTTGCGCATCTCGGAGCCCCAAAATTATTTTCCGGGCTAGATGCAGCTAAAAATTATCATTAATTTTAAATCTGGTGAAGCTTTAGTATAGATGGCCTAATAGGATCAGTGCTGCACACTGCTACAAAGCCCAAATTATTTTCCAGTCAAGATACAGATAAACATGATTAGTAATTTTAAATCTGGTGGAGCTTATTATAGATGGCCTAATAGAATCAGTGCTGCACACTGCTACAAAGCCCAAATTATTTTCCAGCCAAGATACAGATAAACATGATTAGTAATTTGAAAGTTTAAAACGGTTGGTAGGGTGATTTTAACCAATCATCAAGCTTTTACTCTCCCCAGGATGACACAGGGGTAGAAAAGTCATTTCGGATCCATGATTTGTTCATCTTTATGAACGTGAGTCTGTCTACATTATCAGTGGAGAGCCGCGTGCGCTTATCTGTCAGCACACCACCAGCAGTGCTGAACACACGTTCAGACAGAACGCTGGCTGCGGGGCATGACAAGATCTCCAAGGCGTAAGTGGCTAGCTCCGGCCATTTATCCAGATTGGAAGCCCAAAAAGAGCAAGGGTCCAGTGACACAGTCATGGCTTCAATGTTTACTTTGAGATACTCCTGTACCATCGTCTCTAGGCGTTGACTATGTGTCAGACTTCTTGTCTCCTGTGGCCTTGCAAAGGATGGGCTAAAAAAGTGGTGAAATGATTCCGCAAAATTGATGTTACCAGCAGATACTGTGGTTCTGTTACGGTTTGAGTGCTGAACACTTGACGGTCCCACGGTTGGCAAGTTGGAACTGTGAGATTCACTACGTGCACCACTGGTATTTTGTGGAAAAGCACATGTAAGATTCTGCAACAGTCTCTGCTGATACTCCTGCATGCGTGCATCCCTTTCTATGGCAGGAATCATTTCTGCAAATTTACTTTTGTACCGGGGATCTAACAGTGTGGCAACCCAGTAGTCAGGATTATTTCTAATTCTCACAATTCGAGGGTCATGTTGCAGGTAGTGCAGCAAGAAGGCACTCATGTGTGTTGCGCATCCAGGAGCACCAAGTCCCTGTTGTGTTGGTGGCGAGGCAACAATCATGCTTCCTTCCTTTGTCCTCTCCCCCCAACCTCGCACAACAGAAATGTGATCAAGGTCTCCCTCATCTGATGAGTCTTCCATCAGTTCGTCCTCCACTTCTTCCTGGGCTCCTGCACCTTCCTCACTAGTTTGGCTGCTACCATGCGCCCTGGTAAAACCATCTCCCCCACCCTCACATGCCTGCCGCCTTGGTGCTGCCGACCGTCTGGACCTTGCAGATGTTAGCCCTTCCGCATACAACTCCTCCTCCTCTACTTCCTCCACCTCCTCTTGTGCCACCACCTGACTCCGAATTCTGTTTAACATGTGCTCCAGCATGTAAATCACCGGAATAGTCATGCTGATAATGGCATCGTCAGCACTAAACATCTTCGTCGCCATTTCAAAACTGTGCAGAAGGGTGCATAGGTCCCTGATCTGAGACCACTCCTCCAGCGTGATTTGCCCCACCTCTGGATCTCGTTGGCCCAGGCTATACGTCAGAACGTATTGCACCAGGGCTTGTCGGTGCTGCCACAGTCGCTGCAACATGTGCAGAGTTGAATTCCACCGGGTAGGCACATCGCATTTTAGCCGGTGAAGTGGCAGGCCCAACGACTTCTGTAGAGATGTAAGTCGCTGAGCTGCGGGATGCGAACGGCGGAAGTGAGCACACAGCGACCGTGCCCTCTGCAGAAGGCCATCTAGTCTGGGATAGTGGGCTAAAAATTGCTGGACAACCAGGTTCAAAGCGTGAGCCATACAAGGCACGTGTGTGACATTGCCCCGGCGAAGGGCCGCACCCAGGTTTGCAGCATTGTCGCACACGGCCTTCCCTGGTTTCAGGTCCAGTGGAGACAACCATTCATGAAATTGGTTCTCCAGAGCTGACCACAACTCCTCAGCTGTGTGACTCACATTTCCCAGACATTTCAATGTAAAAACCGCCTGATGACGTTGAGCCCTACTGCCAGCATAGTAAGGAGGTGTGCAGGATCCCTTCTGCGCAGTTAGAAAGCTTGTGGCATGACCAGACAGGCTTTGGGTGCAGGTGGAAGACCGAGAGGAGGTTGAGGAGGCAGAAGCAGTGGAGGAACTTTGACATAAAGAGGATTGACGCACAACTCGTGGGGACGGCAATACTTGGACAACAGCCCCTTGTCCTGCTGTCACCATAGTTACCCAGTGCCCAGTCAGCGACATGTAACGCCCCTGTCCATGCCTACTCGTCCAAGTGTCTGTGGTGAAATGCAACCTGTCACACACAGAGTTTCTCAAAGAAGCGGTGATGTTGTGTGCGACATGCTGGTGGAGCGCAGGCACACCTTTCTTTGAGAAGTAGTGCCGACTGGGCATCTGGTACTGGGGCACTGCGACGGACATAAGGTCTCGAAAATCCTCTGTGTCCACCAGGCGGAAAGGCAGCATTTCTGTAGCCAAGAGCTTGCAGATGGTGAAATTCAACCTCTTAGCTTTCTCATTGCTAGGAGGAAATGGTCTTTTACTTGTCCACATCTGAGGGACCGAGGGCTGGCTATTGTGCTTACACGGGGTTGATAAGGGTGTCCCCGGCAAACTGCCGGTCTGTGAGGAAGATGCAGGCGGACATGTTAGGTTGCCTTGATCCAAAGGTGGTGCTATCGATGTCGGACAGCGCTCAACACTAGTGTTGAGCCACCCCCATAGTGTTCGGGTTCGGTTCGGTTCGTCGAACACCGGGATGTTCGAGGAACTGTTCGTCGAACTGTTCGTCGAACACCTTAGAACACCGTCGAACACCGTTAAAACCAATGGCAGGCAAACAAAAACACATAGAAACACATAGAAAACACCTGCAAAGGTGTCCAAAAGCTGACAAACTGCTCAGAAGACACTCTCTTTAAAAAAGCCGGCCGGCAAATTCAGCAGCGGCATACACCGGTACCCGACAATTTAGACAAGAAGGAATAGAGCATCACACATAGATCAGATAGATAGAAACATGTCAGTCACACATATAAGAAGCACAGTGACAGTGTTGGTTACTGCACTTGTCATTTAGTGTAAAGGATTTATTAAAAAAAATATTAGTGTTTTCATGCACCGTCTCTTTAAAAAAGCCGGCCGGCAATTCAGCATCTGTACCCGACAATTTAGAACAGAAAGAATAGAGCTTCACACATAGATTAGATAGATAGAAACATGTCAGTCACATATATATGAAGTACAGTGATAGTGTTGCTTACTGTACTTGTCATTTAGTGTAAAGGATTTATTTAAAAAAATAATAGTGTTTTCATGCACTGTCTCTTTAAAAAAGCCGGCCGGCAATTCAGCAGCGGTACCCGACAATTTAGAACAGAAAGATAGAGCATCACACATAGATTAGATAGATAGAAACATGTCAGTCACATATATATGAAGTACAGTGATAGTGTTGCTTACTGTACTTGTCATTTAGTGTAAAGGATTTATTTAAAAAAATAATAGTGTTTTCATGCACTGTCTCTTTAAAAAAGCCGGCCGGCAATTCAGCAGCGGTACCCGACAATTTAGAACAGAAAGATAGAGCATCACACATAGATTAGATAGATAGAAACATGTCAGTCACATATATATGAAGTACAGTGATAGTGTTGGTTACTGTACTTGTCATTTAGTATTAAAATAAAGGATTTATTATTAAAAAAATTGGCGTGGGGTTCCCCTTAATTTTAGGCTCTAGCGGAGGTTAAGCAGACGGCTGGGGCAGATGTTTGAAGCCTGGGAAGGGGGTAATACCCACGGAGCTTCCCAGGCTACTAATATCAGCCCCCAGCTGAATACATAGCCTTTACTAGCTATTAAAATGGGGGACCCCCCCAAAAAAATGACGTGGGGTCCCCCTTAATTTAATAGCTAGCAAAGGCTAGGCAGACAGCTGGGGGCTGATATTAATAGCCCAGGAAGGGAGCCATGAATATTGGCCCCCTCCCAGGCTAGAAACACCAGCCGTCAGCCGCCCCAGAAATGGCGCATCCATAGGATGCGCCAATTCTGGCACTTAGCCTCGCTCTTCCACGCTGCCCTGGTGCGGTGGCAGGGGGTAATAGGGTTGGGGTTGATGTCAGCTTATAATGCCAGCTGACATCAAGCCCAGGTTAGTAATGGAGAGGCGTCTATAAGACACCCCCATTACTAACCCAATAGTCAAAGTTAAAAAAAAACACAAACACCCAGAATAAAGTCCTTTAATTGAAATAAAGACACAATCCTTTATTGTTCTAAATGAAACCATACTTACCGTCACGCCCATTCCAGCTGAAGCCAACGATCTCCTGCAATAAAAGAAAAATAATAAAGCAACCTCATCCTTACCTTTCCATGGTTCCCACGACAGCTTCAGCTCTGCTACATCGAGATGACAGGCTGGACCGCAGCATAACGCTGCCATCCAGCCTGTCATCCCGCAGACACTGAGAAGCGCAGGCTTGCTTGCGCTGCTCAGCGTCTCTCTGTGACGACATCCAGAGGAGCCGAGTTCATGTCCAATGAACTCGGCTCACCTCATGCACGTCACTGACAGCGTAGGAAAATTCTCACGCTGAAGCGCTGATTGCAGGAGAATTTTCCCACGCTGTCAGTGACGTGCAGGAGGTGAGCTGAGTTCATTGGACATGAGCTCACCTCATGCACATCACTGACAGCGTGGGAGAATTCTCCTGCACTCAGCACTTCAGCGTGAGAATTTTCCCACGCTGTCAGTGACGTGCATGAGGTGAGCCGAGTTCATTGGACATGACCTCGGCTCATCTGGATGCCGTCACAGTCAGACACTGAGGAGCACAAGCATGCCTGCGCTTCTCAGTGTCTGCGGGATGACAGACTGGATGGCAGCGTTCTGCTGCGGTCCAGCCAGTCATCTCGATGTAGCAGAGCTGAAGCTGTCGTGGGAACCATGGAAAGGTAAGGATGAGGTTGGTTTATTATTTTTCTTTTATTGCAGGAGATCGTTGGCTTCAGCTGGAATGGGTGTGATGGTAAGTATGGTTTAATTTAGAACAATAAAGAATTGTGTCTTTATTTCAATTAAAGGACTTTATTCTGGGTGTTGTGTTTTTTTTAAATACTTTACTAGAAATTCATGGCGGTCATGTCTAATACTGGCGTGACCCCATGAATTTTGGGCTTGGGGCCAGCTGATAATACCAAGCTGGCCCTAACCCCTTTATTACCCAGTGAGCCACCGCACCAGGGCCCTGGATGAGTTGGGTACAGCGCCAGAAGATGGCGCTTCTATGAACGCGCCATTTTCCGGGGTGGCTGCGGACTGCAATTTGCAGCGGGGGGGGGCCCAGACAGCTTGGGCCTCCCTGCGCTGCAGATTCCAACCCCCAGCTGCCTAGTTGTACCTGGCTGGACACAAAAATAGGGCGAAGCCCCACGTACTTTTTTTTTAATTATTTCATGAAATTCATGAAATAATTAAGAAAAAAAGGCCTTCCCTATATTGTTGTGTCCGGCCAGGTACAAATAGGCAGCTGGTGGTTGGGGGCAGCCCGTTCCTGCCTGCTGTACCTGGATGGACACAAATATAGTGCGAAGCCCCACTTCAATTTTTTTTAATTATTTCAGGAAATTCATGAAATAATTTAAAAAAAATTGACGTGGGGCTTCGCACTATATTTGTGTCCAGCCAGGTACAGCAGGCAGGAACGGGCTGCCCCCAACCACCAGCTGCCTATTTGTACCTGGCCGGACACAACAATATAGGGAAGCCCTTTTTTTCTTAATTATTTCATGAAATAATTTAAAGAAAATTGACGTGGGGCTTCGCCCTATTTTTGTGTCCAGCCAGGTACAACTAGGCAGCTGGGGGCTGGAATCCGCAGCGCAGGGAGGCCCAAGCTTTCTGGGCCACCCCCGCTGCAAATTGCAGTCCGCAGCCACCCCGGAAAATGGCGCGTTCATAGAAGCGCCATCTTCTGGCGCTGTACCCAACTCATCCAGGGCCCTGATGCGGTGGCTCACTGGGTAATAAAGGGGTTAGGGCCAGCTTGGCATTATCAGCTGGCCCTAAGCCCGAAATTCATGGGGTCACGCCAATATTAGACATGACCACCATGAATTTCTAGTAAAGTATTTAAAAAAAACACAACACCCAGAAAAAAGTCCTTTAATTGAAATAAACACACAATTCTTTATTGTTCTAAATTAAACCATACTTACCATCACGCCCATTCCAGCTGAAGCCAACGATCTCCTGAAATAAAAGAAAAATAATAAAGCAACATCATCCTTACCTTTCCATGGTTCCCATGACAGCTTCAGCTCTGCTACATCGAGATGACAGGCTGGACCGCAGCAGAACGCTGCCATCCAGCCTGTCATCCCGCAGACACTGAGAAGCGCAGGCTTGCTTGCGCTCCACAGTGTCTCTCTGTGAGGGCATCCAGATGAGCCGAGTTAATGTCCAATGAACTCGGCTCACCTCATGCACGTCACTGACAGCGTGGGAAAATTCTCCTGCACTCAGCGCTTCAGCGTGGGAGAATTCTCACGCTGAAGCGCTGAGTGCAGGAGAATTCTCCCACGCTGTCAGTGACGTGCAGGAGGTGAGCTGAGTTCATTGGACATGAGCTCACCTTATGCACGTCACTGACAGCGTGGGAGAATTCTCCTGCACTCACCGCTTCAGCGTGAGAATTTTCCCACGCTGTCAGTGACGTGCATGAGGTGAGCCGAGTTCATTGGACATGAACTCGGCTCATCTGGATGTCGTCACAGAGAGACGCTGAGCAGCGCAAGCAAGCCTGCGCTTCTCAGTGTCTGCGGGATGAGAGGCTGGATGGCAGCGTTCTGCTGCGGTCCAGCCTGTCATCTCGATGTAGCAGAGCTGAAGCTGTCGTGGGAACCATGGAAAGGTAAGGATGAGGTTGCTTTATTATTTTTCTTTTATTGCAGGAGATCGTTGGCTTCAGCTGGAATGGGCGTGACGGTAAGTATGGTTTAATTTAGAACAATAAAGGATTGTGTCTTTATTTCAATTAAAGGACTTTATTCTGGGTGTTTGTGTTTTTTTTAACTTTGACTATGGGGTTAGTAATGGGGGTGTCTTATAGACGCCTCTCCATTACTAACCTGGGCTTGATGTCAGCTGGCATTATAAGCTGACATCAACCCCAACCCTATTACCCCCTGCCACCGCACCAGGGCAGCGTGGAAGAGCGAGGCTAAGTGCCAGAATTGGCGCATCCTATGAATGCGCCATTTCTGGGGCGGCTGACGGCTGGTGTTTCTAGCCTGGGAGGGGGCCAATATTCATGGCTCCCTTCCTGGGCTATTAATATCAGCCCCCAGCTGTCTGCCTAGCCTTTGCTAGCTATTAAATTAGGGGGGACCCCACGTCATTTTTTTTGGGGGGTCCCCCATTTTAATAGCTAGTAAAGGCTATGTATTCAGCTGGGGGCTGATATTAGTAGCCTGGGAAGCTCCGTGGGTATTACCCCCTTCCCAGGCTTCATACATCTGCCCCAGCCGTCTGCTTAACCTCCGCTGGAGACTAAAATTAAGGGGAACCCCACGCCAATTTTTTTTAATAATAAATCCTTTATTTTAATACTAAATGACAAGTACAGTAACCAACACTATCACTGTACTTCATATATATGTGACTGACATGTTTCTATCTATCTAATCTATGTGTGAAGCTCTATTCTGTCTGTTATAAATTGTCGGGTACCGCTGCTGAATTGCCGGCCGGCTTTTTTAAAGAGACAGTGCATGAAAACACTATTATTTTTTTTGATAAATCCTTTACGCTAAATGACAAGTACAGTAAGCAGCACTGTCACTGTACTTCATATATATGTGACTGACATGTTTCTATCTATCTAATCTATGTGTGATTCTCTATTCTTTCGGTTCTAAATTGTCGGGTACAGGTGTATGCCGCTGCTGAATTGCCGGCTTTTCATGTTTCACTGTTGGCACTGTTCCCATCGATTTGGGCAATCACTCTAATGCCACAACCACCATGGCTGTGGCATTACAGTGAGTGGCAGACAATCCCTGCATGATTGGTGCTCTAAATAGCGCCAGACATGCAGGACACGCTTTTGGTGCACGAACAGTTATCGAACATAACCTCGAACAGCCGAATTTTTTGCAAATCGTTCGGGTTCGTCGAACAACTCGAACACCGCCCAAAACAGCTCGAATTTGAGATTGGCGAACAGTTCTAGTCGAACACCGCTCATCTCTACTCAACACCAGCTGGTGTTACCACCTCCAAAGAAAATGATGACCTGCCAATCACGCTGGCTGTTGCGGGTAAAGAGGTGGCAGGTCTGCGCCCCAAAACAGGTGTTACTGCTGTCCCCCCAGTCACAGAGGATGAAGAGGCCGCGGATGCACAAGATATGGCAGACGGTGGTTGGCCCGGCCGGCTGGGCCGCATTGTAGCACACTGAGCTTCCCACTGCAACTTATGCTTCATGTCCATGTGCCTGTTCATGCATGAAGTACTCAAACTATTTTATTTTTTGGCCTCTACTTGGCTTTTGCTGACAAATGTTACAGATAACACGAGTTGGGTCATCTTTATCGATCTGAAAAAATGCCCAGGCTATGCAAGGCTTAGCACCCATGCGACCTGAAGAGCCACCACGACTTGTGGTCAGAGGCAGAGTTGTGTTTGAGGATGCAGTTGTTGACGTGCTTCCAGTACTACATCTCTGTCCAGGAAGGCGCAACCTGACCTCATCATCACTAGCATCTTCCTCCACCTCCTCTGCTGACCTCATCTCTTGGCTGACTGTGGGTTGACAGTAAGTGGGATCTCCAACCTCATCATCATCACCCTGTGCGTTATCACACCCGTCGTCCTCAGAGCCAACCTGTTCCTGCCCTGACAAAAAACTAAAGTTGTCGCTCCAATCAGGTATTTGAGTCTTATCATCATCTTCCTCATTGTCTCCACCAACAGGAGTTACAGTTTTGGGAATGAGGGTCTACATTATGGTCAGAACCTTCTGCGTCTGGTCCTGGATCCGACTCATAAGGATTCTGGGCATCAGTGCAGATCATTTCCTCGTCTGGATTCACAGAAGCGCTGGAGTCGACCTCTGATTCCCAGGCTATAGTATGAGTAAACAGCTCTGCAGACTCAACCATCTGTTCTACCTCATACTCAGACGGGCAGCTGGAGATTTGGGAGCTGTGAGGAAGCAAGTGCGATTGGGGTGACACCTTTGAGGACTGGAGTATTTGTGATGTTGAAGTTGATGTGGAGGAGAGCCCACTTAAAGGAGCACTTGATATCCATTGAAGCACCTGCTGTTTTTGTGCCTCATCTGGAATTTGTAGCGATTGGCGTGGCCGTAAGCAAGGGATCTTATCACATTGTCCGCTAAAAGAAGTAGACATTTTAGTTTGGCTGGAAGATGGTCTTTCTTCTGCAGATGTTACTGTTGCTTTAACACCTACCCCACGGACACAACCTTTTTTTCCCTTCCCAACACGCCTATTCCCCTTTCCACCAGCAGCAGGCCTTTTTCCACTCATTTTGGTGGTTAACTAATTCACATCTCTGGAGTTGTTTGCACAAAAAAACAATAGATGGGAACCGAGCAGAGCTGAGTGGCCAAACTGTGGTATTAGGCCAAAACTATTGGCTGGGTTAGATGCAGAAAAAAATTATATTCAATTTGCAACCTGATGGAGGTCAGTATAGATGGACTAATAGAACAAGTCCCACACACAGCTAGAAGCCCAAATATTTTTTCAGAGCTAGATGCAGAAAAAAATTATATTCAGTTTGCAACCTGATGGAGGTCTGTATAGATGGATTAATAGAACAAGTCCCACATACAGCTAGAAGCCCAAATATTTTTTCAGAGGTAGATGCAGATAAAAATTATTTTTAATTTGCAACCTGATGGAGGTCAGTATAGATGGACTAATAGAGAAAGTCCCACACACTGCTAGAAGGCCAAATATTTTTTCAGAGCTAGATGCAGATAAAAATTATTTTTAATTTGCAACCTGATGGAGGTCAGTATAGATGGACTAATACAACAAGTCCCACACACTGCTAGAAGGCCAAATATTTTTTCAGAGCTAGATGCAGATAAAAATTATTTTTAATTTGCAACCTGATGGAGGTCAGTATAGATGGACTAATAGAGAGAGTCCCACACACTGCTAGAAGGCCAAATATTTTTTAAGAGCTAGATGCAGAGAAAAATTATATTCAGTTTGCAACCTGATGGAGGTCAGTTTAGATGGACTAATAGATCAAGTCCCACACACAGCTAGAAGCCCAAATATTTTTTCAGAGGTACTGTAGATGCAGATAAAAATTATTTTTAATTTGCAACCTGATGGAGGTCAGTATAGATGGACTAATAGAGAAAGTCCCACACACTGCTAGAAGGCCAAATATTTTTTCAGAGCTAGATGCAGAAAGAAATTATATTCAGTTTGCAACCTGATGGAGGTCTGTATAGATGGATTAATAGAACAAGTCCCACACACAGCTAGAAGCCCAATATTTTTTCAGAGGTAGATGCAGAAAAAAATATATTCAGTTTGCAACCTGATGGAGGTCTGTATAGATGGATTAATAGAACAAGTCCCACACACAGCTAGAAGCCCAATATTTTTTCAGAGGTAGATGCAGAAAAAAATATATTCAGTTTGCAACCTGATGGAGGTCAGTATAGATGGACTAATACAACAAGTCCCACACACAGCTAGAAGCCCAATATTTTTTCAGAGGTAGATGTAGAAAAAAATTATATTCAATTTGCAACCTGATGGAGGTCAGTATAGATGGACTAATAGAACAAGTCTCACACACAGCTAGAAGCCCAATATTTTTTCAGAGCTAGATGCAGAAAAAAATTATATTCAATTTGCAACCTGATGGAGGTCAGTATAGATGGACTAATAGAATGATGCTATGCCCAAAATATTTTACTTCACTAGGTGCAGTAAAAAAATTGGTATTCTATACACAGGTGGTATATCTTGCAACACAGATAGGCTACTCCACTGACTAACACACTCTGCAATAGGCCAAAAAGGATTAGCTTTACTAGATTCAGCCAAATGCTGTGAAAAAAGTTTGCACAGCACTGGCACAGACCTGCCTGGCAAAAACTGATAGAAACTGATGTAACCTAGTCCTGAAAAGGACTCCAATTACAATTAGTCTTTACTCCCACAATCTATCTATTTAAGAGCACAGACCTGCCTGATAAAAGTCGTAGGAAGTGCTGTAACCTAGTCCTTAAAAGGACTGCAATCACAACTATTCCCTACTCCCAAGCTATCTGTAGATTTGTGCGAAAATTGGCTTGAAATTAACAAGGTATAGCGCACACAGCAACAGCGGTGCCGTCTAACACGCAGCTGCAGCAGTGAGAAAATGGTGGCGACGGGGAAAATGGCTTGGTCTTATAGGGCAAGGACATGTGACATACACTGCCAATGACACATGCCCTTGCTTGTGTGAAAAAAAGCCCTTCGCTCCGTGTTTGCGCTGCTGATAGGCTGACAGATTGCACCTCCCCACTGTAAATGCGGGAAAGAGAAAAAAAAAATGGAGATCTTCATTGTTTCTGCAGAGATCCATCCCCTGCCCCTCCCCCCACCCCACTGTACACTCAAACTGCGTATTAACATTAATTTTCATCATTACTGAGAAAAAATCCAGTTATGATTTTGGTGCACGAACAGTTATCGAATATAACCTCGAACAGCCGAATTTTTCTCAAATTGTTCGTGTTCGCCGAACGGCTCGAACACCGCCCAAAACAGCTCGAATTTGAGATTGGCGAACAGTTCGAGTAGAACAACGCTCATCTCTACTTAACATATTTCCCAGGAAAATCCATTTTGGTTTTGTTTTGGTATGTTTTATTGTGAGTCTGTAAAAGTGGAGTAATACCTCTGACAACGTTGTTGACAGAAGTGACCTGTGAGTCAGAAATGCTTCCAGGAGTCTTCCCCATGCTGTCCCCATGTCATTTGAGCACTGTTCCCATCGACTTGGGCAATTTTTAGGCCCTCTACAGACCACCGGGGGGAAGTCACCTGAAAAATGCTTGAGTCTCCCGTAGACTTCCATTGGGCTCGTTGCTCGGGTCGAGCACCCAAGTATTCCAAAGTGCTCGACCCGAGCATCGAACACCTGTGCATTTTAGTGCTCGCTCATCACTACCCGTCACCCTTCACTGGACTACATCCCCCAGGGTTCAGAAAAGAAGATGCTGCCTTCTGTATATTTTTTCACACAGAAACATTAGAGAAGTGTTAAACCCTTATAGCTACAGTAAAAAGTAATAATTTTGCCTTTTTATTGTTTTGCTTCTTTATGAAGCATTGGATATTCTGACATTGTTAATCTAAGTCATTAAACATTATGGCAGAATACTGTGTAGAACAGATTTTCAACAGATTTGCACTAAAGCCTGTTGAGCTTCAGTAAACTAATTATCCAAAGTAATGTAGGAGAAATCAGGTTATTATGTGCTCACACCATTCAGTAGAGGAATGTATCCACTGGTAAGTAGTGTTGAGCATTACGAAACTGATATATCGGGTATCGACCGATATTCGCTGTATTGGAGTTCCGATATTGAGTTCTATACTTTATCAATATCGAATACCGGAATCGGAAGTTTACATAATGCCTGCGCTCTGCAGTGTCTCTGAAGGATGACAAGCTGGATGGCAGCGCTCAGCTGCGATCCAGCCTGTCATCAGAATGCCATCCCAGCGTGGGAGAATTCTCCTGCTCAAGCGCTGACATTACAATTAAATGGAATAGCAGGAATAAATATTTTTTTAAGACGTTAATGCCACAGCCATGGTGGTTGTGGCATTACAGTGGTTGACCAAATCGATGGGAACAGTGCTCACAGTGAAACATGAAAAGCCGGAAATTCATCAGCGGCATACACCGGTTCCCGACAATTTAGAACAGAAAGAATAGAGCTTCACACATAGATTAGATAGATAGAAACATGTCAGTCACATATATAAGAAGTACAGTGACAGTGTTGGTTACTGTACTTGTCATTTAGTGTTAAAGGATTTATTTAAAAAAATAATAGTGTTTTCATGCACCAGTCTCTTTAAAAAAGCCGGCCGGCAATTCAGTATCGGTACCCGACAATTTAGAACAGAAAGATAGAGCATCACACATAGATTAGATAGATAGAAACATGTCAGTCACATATATAAGAAGTACAGTGACAGTGTTGGTTACTGTACCTGTCATTTAGTGTTAAAATAAAGGATTTATTAAAAAAAAAATTGGCGTGTGGTTCCCCGTAATTTTAGTCTCCAGCGGAGGTTAAGCAAACGGCTGGGGCAGATGTTTGAAGCCTGGGAAGGGGGTAATACCCACGGAACTTCCCAGGCTACTAAAATCAGCCCCCAGCTGAATACCTAGCCTTTACTAGCTATTAAAATGAGGAACCCTCAAAAAAATGACGTGGGGTCCCCACTATTTTAATAGCTAGCAGAGGCTAGGCAGAAAGCGGGGGGCTGATTTTAATAGCCCAGGAAGGGTGCCATGAATATTGGCCACCTCCCAGGCTAGAAACGTCCACCCGTGAGCCGCCCGAGAAATGGCGCATCCATAGGATGAGCTAATTCTGGCACTTAGCCTCGCTCTTCCCACTGCCCTGTAGCAGTGGCAGTGGGGTAAAAGGGCTGGGGTTGATGTCAGCTTATAATGCCAGCTGACAGCAAGCCCAGGTTAGTAATGGAGAGTTGTCTATAAGACACCCCCATTACTAACCCCATAGTCAAAGTTAAAAAAAACACAAACACCCAGAATAAAGTCCTTTAATTGAAATAAACACACAATTCTTTATTGTTCTAAATTAAACCATACTTACCGTCACACCCATTCCAGCTGAAGCCAACGATCTCCTGCAATAAAAGTAAAACAATAAAGCAACATCATCCTTACCTTTCCATTGTTCCCAGGATGGCTTCAGCTCTGCTGCATTCACATGACAGGCTGGACCGCAGCCGAGAGCTGCCATCCAGCCTGTCATCCCGCAGACAATGAGAAGCGCAGGCATGCTTGCGATCCTTAGTGTCAGGCTGTGACGGCATCCAGATGAGCCGACAATGAACTCAGCTCACCTCATGCATGTCACTGACAGCGTGGGAGAATTCTCCTGCGCATGCGGTGAGCGTGAGAGACTCGGCTCATCTGGATGCCGTCACAGCCTGACACTGAGGAGCGCAAGCATGCCTGCGCTTCTCAGTGTCTGACTGCAGCATGACAGGCTGGATGGCAGCTTTCTGCTGCGATCCAGCCTGTCATCTCGATGTAGCAGAGCTGGAGCTGTCCTGGGAACCATCGAAAGGTAAGGATGATGTTGGTTTATTATTTTTCTTTTATTGCAGGAGATCGTTGGCTTCGGCTGGAATGGGCGTGATGGTAGGTATGGTTTAATTTAGAACAATAAAGAATTATGTGTTTATTTCAATTAAAGGACTTTATTCTGGGTGCTGCGCTTTTTTAAAATACTTTACTAGAAATTCATGGCAGTCATGTCTTATATTGGCATGACCACTTGAATTTCAGGCTTAGGGCCAGCTGATAATACCAAGCTGGCCCTAACCCCTTTTTTACCCAGTGAGACACCGCACCAGGGCCAAGGATGTGTAGGGTTCAGCGCCAGAAGATGGCGCTTCTATGAACGCGCCATTTTCCTGGGTGGCTGCCGACTGCAATTTGCAGCGGGGGGGCAGAAAGCTTGGGCCTCCGTGCGCTGCAGATTCCAGCCCTCAGCTACCTAGTTGTACCTGGCTGGACACAAAAATAGGGCGAAGCCCCAAGTAATTTTTTTTTAAATTATTTCATGAAATTCATGAAATAATTAAGAAAAAAAGGGCTTCCCTATATTTTTGTGTCCAACCAGGTACAAATAGGCTGATGGTGGTTGGGGCAGCCCGTTCCTGCCTGCTGTACCTGGCTGGACACAAATATAGTGCGAAGCCCCCACGTCAATTTTTTTTTCATTATTTCAGGAAATTCATGAAATAATTAAAAAAAAATTGACGTGGGGCTTCGCACTATATTTGTGTCCAGTCAGGTACAGCAGGCAGGAACGGGCTGCCCCCAACCACCAGCTGCCTATTTGTACCTGGCCGGACACAACCATATAGGGAAGCCCATTTTTTTAATTATTTCATGAAATAATGAAAAAAATAATTGACGTGGGGCTTTGCACTATATTTGTGTCCAGCCAGGTACAGCAGGCAGGAACGGGCTGCCACCAACCACCAGCAGCCTATTTGTACCTGGCCAGACACAACAATATAGGGAAGCCCTTTTTTCTTACTTATTTCATGAACTTCATTAAATAATTAAAAAAAAAAAAATACGTGGGGCTTCACCCTATTTTTCTGTCCAGCCAGGTACAACTAGGCAGCTGGGGGCTGGAATCCGCAGCGCAGGGAGGCCCAAGCTTTCTGAGCCCCCCCCTGCTGCAAATTGCAGTCCGCAGCCACCCCGGAAAATGGCGCGTTCATAGAAGCGCCATCTTCTGGCGCTGTACCCAACTCATCCAGGGCTCTGGTGCTGTGGCTCACTGGGTGATAAAGGGGTTAGGGCCAGCTTGGTATTATCAGCTGACCCTAAGCCCGAAATTCATGGGGTCACACCAATATTAGACATGACCGCCATAAATTTCTGGTAAAGTATTTAAAAAAAACACAACACCCAGAATAAAGTCCTTTAATTGAAATAAACATACAATTCTTTATTGTTCTAAATTAAACCATACTTACCATCACGCCCATTCCAGCTGAAGCCAACGATCTCCTGCAATAAAAGAAAAATAATAAAGCAACATCATCCTTACCTTTCGATGGTTCCCAGGACAGCTCCAGCTCTGCTACATCGAGATGACAGGCTGGATCGCAGCAGAAAGCTGCCTGTCATCCCACACACACTGAGAAGCGCAGGCAAGCTTGCGCTCCTCAGTGTAAGGCTGTGACGGCACCCAGATGAGCCGAGTCTCTCACGCTCAACGTATGCGCAGGAGAATTCTCCCACGCTGTCAGTGACGTGCATGAGGTGAGCTGATTTCTTTGTCGGCTCATCTGGATGCCGTCACAGCCTGACACTGAGGAGCGCAAGCATGCCTGCACTTCTCAGTGTCTGCGGGATGACAGGTTGGATGGCAGCTTTCTGCTGCGATCCAGCCTGTCATCTTGATGTAGCAGAGCTGGAGCTGTCCTGGGAACCATGGAAAGGTAAGGATGATGTTGCTTTATTATTTTTCTTTTATTGCAGGAGATCGCTGGCTTCAGCTGGAATGAGCGTTACGGTAAGTATGGTTTAATTTAGAACAATAAAGAATTGCATGTTTATTTCAATTAAATGACTTTATTCTGGGTGTTTGTGTTTTTTTTTTACTTTGACTATGGGGTTAGTTATGGGGGTGTCTTATAGACGCCTCTCCATTACTAACCTGGGCTTGATGTCAGCTGGCATTATAAGCTGACATCAACCCCAGCCCTATTACCCCACTGCCACTGCTACAGGACAGTGGGAAGAGCGAGGCGAAGTGCCAGAATTGGCGCATCCTACGGATGCGCCATTTCAGGGCGGCAGACGGCTGGTGTTTCTAGCCTCGGAGGGGGCCAATATTCATGCCACCCTTCCTGGTCTATTAATATCAGCCCCCAGGTGTCTGCCTAGCCTTTGCTAGCTATTAAAATAGGGGGGACCCCTCGTCATTTTTTTTGGGGGGTCCCCCATTTTAATAGCTAGTAAAGGCTAGGTATTCAGCTGGGGGCTGATATTAGTAGCCTCGGAAGCTCCATGGGTATTACCCCCTTCCCAGGCTTCAAACATCTGCCCCAGCCGTCTGCTTAACCTCCGCTAGAGACTAAAATTACGGGGAACCCCACGCCAATTTTTTTTTAAATAAATCCTTTATTTTAACACTAAATGGCAAGTACAGTAAGCAACACTGTCACTGTACTTCTTATATATGTGACTGACATGTTTCTATCTATCTAATCTATGTGTGATGCTCTATTCTTTCTGTTCTAAATTGTCAGGTACCGGTGTATGCCGCTGCTGAATTGCCGGCTTTTCATGTTTCACTGTGAGCACTGTTCACATCGATTTGGGCAACCACTTCCCCCAATACATTCTACATTATTGTTAGTTGTTTTCCTTCATGTAGAATTAACCTACAAGGAAAGAAAGGGTTTATTTTCATTCCGATATTTGTGTCCCATTGACTTGCATTGGTTTCCGGTATCGGAATTGGTGATATACGATACCTTTTGAGTATCGGCCCGATCCAATCCGATCCGATATTTCCTGATATCGAAAGGTATCGCTCAACACTACTGGTAAGCCAAAATATAAAAATGGTCATATTTTTAAAAAAATGTACTATATTTATTGTTTTCTATATTCTAATGGAAAAAAAGTAAAGAAATGTAGCCTTATACTGTCTACATTCATAAGAAAAAAGTTGGCCAAACCCTTCGATGTTGGCTGACTGCGTTTAAGGGTGTCTGTCAGCAGCTTTTTGCTATGTAATCTGAGTACAGCGTGATGTAAGGGTTGAGACACAGATTTCAGGGATGTGTCATTTATTAAGCTGTGTGCTGTATCCATACAATGAATCTTTTATCATCAGGAAATTATCACTGACCACACTAGCTCCCTCTTGCCAAGTTGTCCGACCATGCCCCATCATTTGATAAGCAGCTCACTATACAATGTTAAAAACAAAAACCAATTTAACATAAAGGGGTTCAAATCATAAAACTCGAAAGAAAGAAAACCCCCCTAAAAACAATTTTTATTAGTTATTAAAAGCAAAAATGTAGGCATATACCTTAAGTTTAAAAGGACCTAAATCAATAGCATGTTGTGCTCTGCCATGTGACGGACTCAGGGATAAGGGATATATAGACATAATATTTTTCATCAATTGAGGAAAGTAAAAAGTCAAATGGCTAACTACTGCCCCTGAAAATCCCTTAGTAATCCCTGTCTCACCGTGGAGGATGGCACCCTAAATATATTCGAATTGCCGCCCCTACTCAACATAGTCAGACCTTATCATGCTGACCTACCGTGCACCTTGCTGCTAATAAAGTGCAAATTACAAACACGTGCAAGAACATACAAACATATAAAAGACATGAATAAATATAGCTGTAGATTTAAATAGTTCTCAGAGGCAGTCCGTGGGGACCTGGTAATGTAGTGACATATTATACAGTCATGGCCGAAAGTGTTGGCACCCTTGAAATGAAGTATTTATCCCATAAAATTATTGCAATTACACATGTTCTGTTATGCACACGTTTATTTCCTTTGTGTGTATGGCAACAATGCAAAGAAACAGAGAATGCAAAAAAATTAGTCTATTTACATGGTATATATAGCTTTTTAGCCTAACAAATGATTTGAAATCAATAAATATAATTTCCCTTTTATAAGTTCCCTTTTCAAAGAACCAACAAAATGTTGCCAGATATCTAATATGATGGACTCCAAATTCAGGCCACCCCTCCACTAATTTCTGGATTGGATGATTCATTCTGTAGATAGTGTACTGATCCGAGAGGTGAGAGCTACACCTTTAAGACACTTATGGCAAATCCTGTGAATATTATGTATATGTCTAGGATAGGAATACTGTGTTCAGACTCATTTCCTGGAAGCTATTTTTTTCCATAGTTGAATGATTATAAGTGAATGTAACAGTAATTGCCCAATGCACAGCTAATGAGCAAAATAATGATTTGTAAATATAGAAAATTCAAATTGATATATTATTATGAAAAAAAATTAGTTGCTCGTGAAGAAAAAAATTAATGATCTCCCATGTAGGCAAGTAAATTTAAACTTTTCCTCACCAGGCAACTGCAGATGTCTTCACAAATGAAATGACATCACTAATCAATGATGATAGGGTGTCACATGTATAGAATATATATATTCCATAGAGCATTTTTATAGCTTTTGAATTCATAGGGGTGGATCATCTGTAAAATCCTTAATACAAGAAATTCAAAAAGTAGGTATGCAGTTGAATCTAGGAAATTCTGAGGTATTATACCTACACATACACACTGACACACAACTGCTACGTAAACGTGTTGAACAACATAGTAGTGCCATAAATTAGAACCAGGGCTAACTTTTCCAAACTCCTCTTTCAACAAGATGTAACACCTCTTCATTGTGATTTTATGGTAAGGGACTACCTTGACAATGTCTTCACCCAGCATTGGATCAGATCACATGGCAGCATTGAATGCCCGACAAGTTCACCCTACTTAACAACAATGGACTTCTTTTTTTGGAGTGTAGTAAAGAATAAGAGTTTTGATAAGAAGCCCCAAACAATGAGCAATGTCAGTGTGTATATTTACCCACTTAACCTGCTGTGATGAATTTAATTGATTTAACCATACACCTATTTTTGACCCATGTCAATCAAAATGTTACCTAGAAAGTTTATACCTGTACCTGCTCAGGTAATACTTGTTTGATGAAGTCAAAGTCCTCCATATCCACAAAACCAAAGAAAAATTCTAACTTGCATTTTGTGTCTCATTCTTAATGGAAAGCATGCTGGGTAAGTTGCAACAAAAAATAAATTTGGTATATCTTTGGCTTTTGTGTGTCAACACAAGAAATGTATTCCAATCAGAGACTGGAGTACATTTCGCAATAATTTAGTATGTCATCATAAATTATAATAAATTTGTAGGCTGCGCTCATCCATTCTCCATCTCAGGCATGCTTTGCCCACTTTAAAAATGTCCCCAAAATGCTAAAAGTTGCAAATTTTGCAATACTTCAAACAGTTTTACTCCAGAATTCTGGTGAGAACCGTTTGAGGAATCAATCCCTAAGCTTTTTATTTCCCTTTATTGCCAGTACCTCTTAATGGATGTATCTAACCTAAATATGAATTTCTGACACTTTAACAAGCTTTTCAATATGACTAGGAATATAGGATATAGGCAACTCCAGACACCCACAGGCAGATAGCAATTTTGTATTATTGTTATTATTATTATTATTATTATTATTATTATGAGCCAGAAATTGTGGTTTCTTCACTCAAGTGCATAAAAATGTGATGGTGCCACAATAAAGTGCACTAGGATGCAGTCTATTGCAGCTGACTCGAAAATGATAAGGGCCCCAAAACATCTTTCATAGTTCCTCTGGAATAGAACACCATAGTAAAGGTCAGGGATCTGTGGCTTTCCCTTACTGTAGCTTAGGGAATCCCATAATAGTGCTTTTGACATCCAAATGGTCTGCCACAAGAGTGGAATCAGGAGCACAGTCTAGGCATCTCTTTTCTCAAAGCAAATAGCCTGAGGTTTATGGGGGAGAGCAGAATCTGTTGGCCACACACTCCCCCCTAGACCAGCCAGGAGGAAGTCCACAAGGGAACCACATCTTGAAAAGTCCTAGTGAGAAACACCAGTGCAAAAGGTAACACACAGTGAAAGACATAATAAATAGTAGAAGATGTTCATAGTGTAAAACTGTCTTGACCTCCCACTGGAAAATGTATAAATTCCTGTATCCTAGGCAGGAGGTGTGGATTAAGGATGTGTGCTTTAAAAGATTAAAACTTGAAGTGCAGTGAAGCTCAAGTGGGGTTCCTTACCCTGTGAGTACAGACATCCCAGGATAACCACTGCTGGGGCATTTCGAACCAGGGCTTTCAATCTTACCTGACCTCATTTCTTTGAGCCTCGGTGTTAGGATCACCTACCAGATGACTATGTAAGCCACCTGGTGTACACCCCAAAGCTTCCACTCAGCTTTCAACTTATGAATCTACTAAGGCAGCCCCTCTTATAACTGCCATTTTGAAAGATACTGTACTTGATCTTAGCCAAAATGCTGAGAAGTGACACATAAATCCATGATATACTTACAGTATGGTTCATCACATACAGTACCATTCCTCCTTTCACATCAGATAAAATTTACTATGAAAGCTCTGGAACAAGTTTCAATAGAGCCTTACTGACCTCTATAATGCAGTGTAATAATCAGTTTCCCCTACAATAGATGCAATGCCTTTTATCAAGTCTACACTTTTTGAAATGTAAATAATTATAGCAAGGATTTTGAGAGATTTTAGCTGTAGGGTGATTATACCTATAGGAGCAAAGTTTATTGAGACCAGCCATCTATCAAATGTAAATCCTACAAAAAATTGTAGTCCAAAATTTCACTATATAAAATAGACAATAATTTATTGAATACAACAAAAAATTTCAAAAAAACTATTAAAACAAAAGGTTTAAGACTCAGGTGTGGGCAAGGCAGGTACACATTTATGTATAGGAACCCAGTGGGCTATAAAAAGTATATCATGCAAAGTACAGTATATGACCACAAGTTATGACAAAAAAACTGATCACAATATAACAAGGAATTTATTTGAATAAATAACATACCTATTTCTTTTTGTATAGTACCTCACACCATCAGCCCCGATGCGCAATTTACTCGGGCTTCCTCATTGGGCTGCTCAGTAGGAGATGAACCACAGGTTTAGACATTTGGTGCGTGTGCTTGGCTGAGGAGCCAATAGGGCAAAGCTACCATCTGTGGTATTATGAATGAATGCCTCCAAGTCAGAATCTCCCCTAAACGTAATGATACCGCAGTGCTGAAGAGTCCATCCCTGCCAGGGATAGCTGGGGGCCCCTGAGCCCCTAGCGAGTAATGCTGCATGCCTCGGCATTGGTAAGTGGAGAGCGCCCAGAAACTCCAACGACTCTCTCCCGGAGCACACAGAAAATTTTGCTGTGAACCCGGTGCTAAATTATTCATAGATGACCTGCTTCTACGAGTTATGAGTAAGAAGCATTACTTCGAAATGAGTCAACCATAATAGCATTATCCTTGGGACTTTTTCCTCTGTCTTTGATTTTGCCATTTGCAATATAAGATTTTTAGTGGATTCTAATAATGGATTTTTTATCGAAGTGCTGGATCATCTGCTGTCTTTTGGATTGCCTTTAGATTGCCATATATTCAAATTATATAGGCCTTAAAATCTACAGAATTGAATTGCAAATGTGTATGTTTGGAATAAAAAAACAAGAAATTAACTATTACTCAGGATTATAAAATGCAAGGCATTTATAGTAAGCTTTTTATATTTTATTATGTGTAATAATTCTAAAAAATTTTTGTAAAAATGCAAACCCCTTTAATTAATGATTATTTGAAAATTTACTATTTTTTTATACTATACATTTCTAGTAGTAGACTATCCAGATTTCAAGTACTTATTAGACGAGCATTTTCTACAATCTTCCATTATTATCCATTATGTCCTTCATGTTACTGAGGTCCTGGGTGCTGAAGCTTTCAATGTCTCTCACACTCTTCTTAGGAAATGGATGTTAGTAATGTGTAATACAGAGGCTGCACGCTTAGCAGGTGAAATGGCATGGCCAATAAATCTATTGTCATCTTCACAACACTGGAAAAATCATACATTAAACTTGATGGTTTGAATTTTCCTTATTTCCATCCCCTGCAATAATTTTTAAACTTGCTAAAAATGCTGGCTAATTCCTCAGATTCCTCCTCCGCAGATCATTAGTCCTTGGTGGACAATGACCTCTGTCTCTCTCGCTTCTGTTTAGCTGAGTTAACAATTCACGGCAAGCACATTATGCATCTCTAAGCAGCTGCAATGAAAGTTCGCCTAATGGAATCCATGTGCCGAAAGAACTTTCAAAAGTTCATGGAGGTGAAATAGATTTTTTCAGAAAACTTTTTTTTTTATTGTTATTATCAAAAGGCACTATGTATGAACTGAAAAACATCCATCAAACACATCTCACATCTCAGATATTCACATATGGAGTGATTTAAGAATAAAAAGATAGACTATATTGGGTTATTTTGTGAAAGAACAAGAAATTTGCAATACAAATAAATTGTTATTTCAATGGTAAAATTCTACAATGTACAAGACTGGAGTTAAGAAAAACTAACATAATGCATTGTTATATTACATGATGATATCAGGCGGAATACAATTGATAGGCAGAACTGATAGGATAGGAAATGGCAGCAGTAACTGCCATCTCCTATCTCAGTAATGTAAAAATCTGTCTTCACTGAATTCAGATTCTACCCATGAATTGAGAATTTTGAGAATGAATGATCAATCCTGGCAGAGAAAGAAGATTTCTCTGATAAGATATATTACAACGTTGTTTATTTTCATGTGTACTATTGATTTATGAAATGAAAATTAAAACAAGGATTAGACATTAAGGAAATTGTGATAATTTCTGTATTAAATTTATCAACTTAAAAAAAGGATTGTCCTCTAGTTTACAACTAATACTCAATGGGCCCTGGGTGACTAAGAAAAGAAAAAAAAACTATAATCCCCTTCTGTATCGGAACCATCACACTTGCTATTGTTTCCCAAATCTTGGGTTAGATTTTGCAGATAGATTTGAAGTAAAATCCACAACAAACGTCACTTTTTTTATTTCGCCCAATTGCAACACGAGGCATAACTCTTTTTGGCCATTATATAACTTGTATGTGAATGCATTTCATGATGTTTTCTATATACAGCACAACACACAGAGAAACGAGGCATTCCTGCTCTCATGTCCCTATGTAACACATGTTCAGAAACAGCAGCAGTATGAAGAACTTTATACAGTAGAACTGAGCAGTGTAGATGAGAATTCAGCGCTTGGGTGAAAAAAATAAACAATAGAACATAGCAGAATTGATCTGTGTCTGTATCTCTGCCTGATTTCCCAATTTTCTCCTTTAGTTTTTCAATAGACTTCAAAAGGTAGCTCAGTGATCATTCAATAAGCAGGCAATCCATTTTTTTTTGTCCAAGATAGATTTTAGCAACTTTTCAGAGTGTATAATGAGTTCAGGAGATAGGAAAGATGATCATTTAAATGTGATATGTCAAACCTTACATTAGAAACTAAAGTAAAACATCTATATCATGGTAACAACGTATGTAATGAATGTATTTTTTTTACAAGCTAAAAGCAAAATAATTTTAAAGTAAGTATTACGTGCATAAAAATGATTAAAAAAAAACAGATAAAAACAATCTAATTGTCTATTTTTAGTTTTATATTTTTAGTTATATATATTTCAAGTTCCAAAATACCCCAGACCTGAACTTGTTAAGTTAATTAATGTAATGATAATAAGCGATGTGCTTTGAGCATTTTGTTAACATTTTATTTCAGCCATTAAATTTTTACAATCTACTCCCCGCTCTTTTTTCCTTTCCATGCATCACAATGAGTTTAGTAAACATCATAAAACAATGGCTTGCCTTTCATTTGTCTTAATAATGTGCCTAAGCTACTGAATCAAGGATGCCCTTTAATTACAATTGTTACATTGCTAAAAAACCATCTTCACAAACCATGTTTGTCTTATAAAAATGCTTCTCATTATTCCAGAGCGACTATCGAGCGCAATCATATTTTTATCTCTCCGTGTGGCAGATCAACAACTTGTTTGAATTACAACCTTGCCGAGGAATGATAAGGCGCCAACAATTCTAGGTTAATGATTCTTCCATCTATAAATTGAATGTCTCTCTAGAAATCAAATCATTCACGAATGGAATTCTATCATAAAGAACAAACTATAAATTGAGCCACAACATTGTATGTATATTACCGTTATGTCTACATCGCGGATAACAAATGTAGTCATAAGTCAGAGGCTGGCAGATCCTACAGAAGTGATAAGGTATTGATTAACAACATGGAAAATAAGAAAAACACATCTATTTATGATGCCAAATTGAGAGTACAGGGTCACCTTCCATATACTCTAGATCATACTGTATCCATGTATATGAAATCATAAAGGATAATGGATGGTCATCATAAGAACTATCCGACTGGGTTTTAAAGCCGCATCTAGCCACAATAACCATGTTCAGAAAAGATTAATCTAGATGACTTTCAAATGGAATGAAGATTGTCTAGTTGAAGGCAAAAAGACGACAGTTTACAAGGCCTACCTTCGCAGGATGCCATCCGTACTTTACTTTGCTTTGATCTTGCGAGGGAGCAGCCAATAAAACGCAAAGGTCTTATGCCTCCCGCTGTGGTAGATCTATATTGATCTGCAACAAACATCTAAAACAAACAGTAGCTTTCTGTAGCTTCTCCCCACCTCCAAGTGACATGAAGGTTTCTTCTCTTGGCTTCCATGGGAAGTAGCGAGAAAATAAAGTGCATTTCCAGATGAGATCTTGACTTCTAGGCGAGAATATTGTAGTTTGTTGAATGTATATGGGTCTGTGATATAGGCCATATAGATTTCTTATATTGCAGTACAGGTCCTACCTAAATATGGTATTGATACTTTTTTTTTTCTTTTTATTTACATTTCTTAGAAAAAAGCCATGGGCGTATATAGAAATCCTGTGGCAGCAGCAAAAGTCCAAACCGATGCTTCCCCATAGGTCCTTGGCTGCCATTAAAGAGCTCATCATTACAGGGGTGAAAAAGGACACTCTCCCATCTAAGCACTTAAATACCATAGTCACTGTTCTCCATGGTATCTAAAGGGGTTAAATGGAAAACTCAGAGCTGGCTCCAATTCCAGTAGTCTAACTGCGGGTGTTAGCTGTGTAAAACAGCTGGCAACTGCCTAGCCTGCTCCATAGAAATCATCCTGACTTTTGTTGTACATATGCAACAGATGTTGGGATAAGTGTATGTAAGGCAGGGCCATTTGGCACAAAGTTTCCACCATTGGTGGAATTCCACTAAATAAGGCAATAAACAGAAAAACATAATATCAATATGTTATAATTACACCAATCCATCCTAACATTTTTCATTTGTCCCCCATATTAGCACACAAGCAGCAAAAAATATAATTCAAATGCTCTTATTAGGCAAATGTTAAAGCAGATCTGTTACCACTCCAGACATCCATTTTAATAAAAAACTTGTATTTTTCACGAAATAATAAAAAACTGTGTTTTGCCATTCCAAGGTTAATCCTTTCAGAAATGTATGATTGCATTTATATCTGGATGTTACTAATTGTTGGTATGTGTGTCCCGAGTCTGAAACTGTCTAACCATTGTTGACAGTATTAAACTATCTAGGGACACGCCCATTTTGAAACATAGATATGGTAACACCCAGTTTCCAGTTTATTAAAAAGATTATAGGAGGAATAATAGAGGAATGGTACAACATAGAGTTTTGAGAAAAGGTGTTTCAGATTTGATATTTCATGGGGAATACAAGTAGTTGCTAAAACAAACGTTAGGAGTGGGGGATTCTCAAAGTTAAATCAAGGAGATGTCTCATAATTGAATTAGAAATGTATTGATTTTTTAAAATTAAACGAAACCTACTTTGGTATTCATTGTTTGCAGACTCAATACATTTGGTAAGGAATGTATAAGAATAAGGATAAGTAAGGAATTGGATCATCAATATTTTATCATGTTTGGTTTTAGGAAACCCCAATGATCAGCATATTTCTTCAGGAAATATTTCTGCCAGTCATACATATAAATGAATAGCCATTTATATATTACCCCCTTTACGACTTGCGCTGTACATGTATGGCTAAAGTCGAGAGCAGGTGTATGGAGTCGGCTCATGGGGTGAACCCGCCCCATAACCGGCAAGTCATGTCTGTCTGTGTGCTACAGCCAGGACCTGCCTCCAACAGTCGCAAGTGGAGCTCCACCCGCGATTGTTAAACTATTAAATGCTATATTGTCATGTTCAGAGAAGTCCGATCTATCAAAATATCAAAATAATTAACCTGAAAACGAAACAAAAAAACAAAAACAAAAAAAATGTAAGAATGCAAAAATTAAATTTTTTTTGGCTGCTGCAATACCACAAAAAATGCTGTGAGAGGAGATCAAAACATCATATCTATCATAAAATAGTATCAGTACAAACATCTTGTCATCATCGACCGAAAAATGAAAACATTACCGCTGGGCTCAGAGAATGGCGACACGACCCCTCCAAAAAATATTTAAACAACTTGTTTTTTTTTTTCACCACTAAAATAATAAAAAACTGGACATGTTTGAAATTGCTGTAGTTGTACTGAT
This sequence comes from Phyllobates terribilis, assembly GCF_046119375.1. Taxonomy (NCBI): domain Eukaryota; kingdom Metazoa; phylum Chordata; class Amphibia; order Anura; family Dendrobatidae; genus Phyllobates; species Phyllobates terribilis. The sequence continues at coordinate 899,415,519 of NW_027362762.1, forward strand.
GAGGAGAATCACTTTGCAAGGTCATTTTTATGATAAAAGTTTACTCATTGCAATGAGTAAACACTGAATCTGAAATGCGTCTGCAGTTATCTATGTAATTGATGGGATTTTAATGGACATGAAATACACTAAGAATTTTAAGGATCATTGCTGGAATTTCTTCTTCATCTACAAGGACCTCTGTGTCACCCCCATAAAGAACCAATGACTTATCATAGACACAGCTCTAGGTTCATTACTGTATTGTATTATTCAAATATTATAAATTAATTAACTATCTGTGGCCACAGTAGCATTGCTGCCACAGATGACTTTGATCAAAATGAGAAAAAAACGCTACATTTAAAGTTTTTAATAATAATTCAGTGTGATGGAACATGTATAATGTATTTTACCTTCATCCTTTAAGTAGGGAAATTCAGTTTGGGGTCATTGCCTTTAAAGGTGTATGAACAGTCAATCAAGGCATGAGTATATACCACGTTGTATTTTCCCAACTTGCACTCACTCTATAATTCTTGGTAATTCTGCATTTTATTCCTGTAATTTTTTATTAATATTTATAATAGCCTTTGATAATTTATTCAGCTGGAAATGTTCAAAAACCCGAGATGTGACCAGATTTAATGTATTCATAGATCAATGACACTGGTTGGTTTGAAAGGATGGATTAATAAGATTATATGAAACTCATTTGAGTGATCTGTCTAAATCTAAGCAATTATATAGTACTTAACTAAATGTGCCTCTAATTGATAAATGACATTTATATCGAATTCAAGCCCATTGAGAATTAAATTATTTTTTAAATACATTTTTAATGACATTTAGATAATTTCTGCGGGCATGTATGGTATATAGCCAAACAGATTCTTCATGGTAAGCCAGACAAGGCAGAGGTATGGGGCTCTTCACATTTTTCCTTTTTTTTCTTTTTTTTCTATTTGTAGCACAGTTGAGTTTGATATTTCATTGTATTGTCAGGTAGGAATATAGGTTATCTACTGACTCAACTTAGAGTGTCAAGATGGATACGTGAGGCAATCCTGAAGAGTCAAATTACAAAATCAGCTGAGCTACATTTAGATGATTTTGATCATGAGCTTGACACTTATTATTTGGGATTTTATTACTGTGAATGGTTACAGCTGGTACATAAAAGTCCATCCTTCGCTTTTCTTTGAATTCCAATATGTGTAACACAAAATAACAAGCTTTAAATGGAAAATATGATTTTGCAATACTCTGTCATGGGATGTTTATACTTTATTTGACCACTCAGTAGTTGTGATTTGGTTTGCAGTCTATTGAGGGTTTTGTTTAGAAGATTCAATAAAGTATCAAACATGTAGTGAAAGAAATTGAAGCAGTGGACATATCTGTCTATTATAGGGGTACTCTCAAGTTTGAAAGTCCTCCCTTAATCATTGGATAGGGGAGAACTACCCAATTGATTGGAATCTGATAGCTGGGACCCCGACCGATCCTGAGAACTCTGAAAAGCCCCATTTTGCGTAGATGTTATCTACATGACAGGGTGGCAAATCAGGGATGCTCATGGGCAGAGCCGATTTTTTGGCGCGAACAAGCCGGAACCACGAACATGAACCTGAATTTGAAATGCCGAACAAATTCGCTCAACACTATTTAGGAGATTACTATTGTGCAGACTACAGGTGAGTCAAAAGGCAAGTTTTTTGCACAGTACATGAGGTTCTCAAAGGATATACAGTATATCGTGTATAAAGTCTTTGATGTCTTGATGCTGAAAGCATAAAAAATGGGTTTCCTAAACTTCTTTTCTATTATCTAAATTATTTTCTATCACATTGTATATGCACATAATTATATACTAATAGTATAAGCAGTAATAAACATAATATGTTCACAGATCTTCTGTAATACGAATGAGATCTCAAGATCTGCTACTGTTAACCCATTTTGGAACTGGGCGATTTTTTCATTTTTGCGCTTTCATTTTATCTTTGTCTTCTTTCAAGAGCCATAACTGCTTTATTTTTCCATCAACATTGGAAACAGGGCTTGCTATTTGCAAGGGAAAATAGTAGTTTTTATTAACTCCCATTCAATTTTCCATATGATGAACTGAAAAACTGGAAAAACATTCCAATTGGGATAAACTGAAGAAAAAATGCAATTCTGTCAGTGTTTTAAGGGTTTGTTTTTTCAAGGTGAACTGATATTTTAATTTATGCCATTTTGGAGCACATACAATATTTTGATCATTTTTCTTGTATCTTTGAGAAGTGGTGATCGAAAAAATGTAATCCTGGCCTTTTAAATTTTTTCTTCTCATTACACTGTTTATTGTATGGGTTAATCAATAGTATATAGAAACTAGATTTTTACAGATATGGAAATACCAAATATGTATATTTTTTGTTTTTTATTAATTTATATTTAATGAGGAAAAAATTTGTTGAGTTGTACATATTCCCGGTCAGAGCCCGTCTTTAGGGGGCGTGGCCTTGCTCCATACATTTGTACTGAGCAAGTGTACAGAAGTGAGACTGGACAGGAGTATGTATAAGGCATATATACCCTCCGGTCCCGGCTCAGAAACTGTAGAATACCCATAGCACCAAGTGTGTACGCTGTAGGAATTCATAAGTCTGCAGTCATGCAGAATGACTGTAGACTTATCGATTTAGACCGGACAACCCTTTGAAGCCAGTAGACTTTCTCAACTTTTTATTTATCTATTGACTCTAAGCAATAGATCATTTAAAAGCATATGAAACACAGATGGAACTATAAAGTACAAAGTCTGTCTCCCATTCATCATCTGTTTTATATGGATCCTAATAGCTTTTAATGGCTGAGTCTGCAAATTGTGTGAGAGCAGGAGATGTGTCTCACGGATCAGGACACAGAGCAGTTTTTAAAAATTATGTGTGAATTGATCAGTAAAATTTTGTGGGTTAGTGTGCAGTCCTAGAAAAAAACAGACAGCACACTGATGTGTGAATATAGCTTAAATTTAAATGCTGCACATTTCAAATCCTCAGGAACAGTAAATTACAGCTGCAGATTTTCTCTGAAAAGTGTGGATGAGATTTTGTACAATACCTTCCACTATTTTAGTTCAGAAAAGAAAATCTGCATACAACCCCTCACATACAAACCTTAAATTTGAGACCTAAGAACTTGAAGAGAGAACTCTCGACTTTTTTTTAAATGAATGACAAAAAAGGAATGAATCTACTGAAATGTCAGAGAATGCTGTGGGCATACTCTCTTGTTTGCATGCTTAATTGTTGGCATGCTTTGTACAGCACTCAGCTTTCACCAAAGTCGTCCTCATCACCTATTGTCATGGGGTGGTTCTCTGCTAAGTCCAACTGTATAAGAAAGGTGTTAATATTAATAGTACTTAAATATAGTACATTGGTCTCGATTCATAAAAGCTTTAGTGGCAATAAATGGACATGAAAAGCTTTGAAAGCCACCAAATTTTTGTGCAACACGAGGTTGCGAAGAAATTTACACCTTTGGTATTTTCACTCCACTTAGTTAGGACATGACGTGGCGTGGCAACTCCTAATTGTCAAATTCATGATGAGTGGTGGCATTCTTTAAGCCTCAAAGTTTACTCCTGTCTCTGACTGGAGTAAAAATTGTGGTGAGGTGCAAATGCCATTTAGCACCTCACCTCCTTCTTTAAGAGGCTTGTACTGCATGGTGAATCAAGCGCCTTGCACCCCACCCCTCTCTCTCATTAAGACTGGCGTGAAAAAAACAAATTGTGTCCCAGATTTAAAAAAAAAACATACTTCCCAGACTGGTGCTGTTTTTGCGATGTCAGCACTGGAATGGCACAGTTCCAGGTACTAAATATGTGATATATGTTTTTTTAATTATTTTATGATAAGGGGTTATAAAATAGTGGACAACTCCTTTTACAGATAATTTGCAAATAAAAGGCATTTTATTAAAGATAAACTATATTCTGTAATTAAACTGAATTTACTGAAAAAATCTATTAAAGAATGACTCCTCCCATCAAAGTTTTTATCCTCTTAATATTTTGCAATCATCATATTATATAGCTCTGTGTTCTTACAATTGCTCATTTTGCCCTTCTACCAAGTTACTTCTCTTTTCCATTGGGTCTATGACATCACGTGACTAGCTGAATACTTTTAAGCTCTATGTAGAAACAGTAGATCGATTCTCGCTGCATGACACATGAGTAGGTGCAAAAGTCCCAGGCAGGGGGGGAAGGAGGGAGCAGCTGGGTCAGGTGGTGAAGGGGGAATGATATAGGCAGGGAAAAGAGACTTCCTGTTTCTACAAAGAGCAGAGAAAAGAGAAGAATTAGCTGGGTAGAAAGGCAAAATGAGCAATTGTAAGTACACAGTGCTATATAATATAATGACTGCAGTATATTAAGAGGATAAAAACTTTGATGGGAGGAGGGCTTCTTTAGTCATGAAATGTAGTTGCATAAAGTAAAATATTCTGAATTCCATTGGATGTAGGGATGAACCGATCGCTGCTCGCAATCTCAGCTCATAGTACAGTTCAGGGCCCTCAGGCTGTGGACAGGAGCTGTATAAATTTCTTGACCTTCCAGGTTCCCCAGCACATTGTTTGATTCTCTGACCTGGCATGACGTTATCTGTGTGGCATGCGGTGCCCAGGTGAGATTTTGCCAACGCTACTGATTATAAACTGAGCCTGGACTCCTGGAGATTAAGTAAATTCTCACATCTCCTGTTCACAGCCAGAGAACACTGACCTGGACCGTGGACCAGAATTGAGTACAGCGATCTGCTCATCTCTAATTGGATGCTGTTCTGTTATTTGTTGTTATTTAGAACATAATCACCATCATCATCCATATTAGCAGATCTATACATAATTAACTTCTGTACAGTAGATAAGAATAACACATAGGTGTTTCACATCTGTCAGCTTTCACTTGTGTATAAAGAAGATGCATTAAAAATGAATGTTACATGAACTTAGTTACATCTGGGTTATTTATTCATTGTTCTTCGCTAGGTAGAAAAAAAATCCATTTATTGTACAAGACTTGGCATGGAGAATGATATGAGAGACCACAGCTGTCCATTACATCTGAATTATTTACTACATGTACAAGGCATACAACGGTGTAAACATCTCATTGCTCAACCTTCATAAATATTTGTCTTCCATTCGTTCTTCATCACTGGCTCCTCCACCACTCTATTGACATCTAAATGGACTGGTTTTAAATTGGACGATATTAGAGAGCAGTACTATATTGGTAGATGAGAAAATAGTTGGCACTAGTTCTTTGAGTTTATATCTAAAATGCAGACTGTAAAAACAGCAAAGAAAAAGAAGAATTACAGACTCGTCTACCAAGCACAATCCGAAATGCCCAGGTAGATCATTTGCGTGTTTTTTCTTTAAATTCACTTTTTTGTTTTGTAGTATTTGTTTCTGTTCATTTCTATGGTAAATTTTTCCACATGGCTCATGCAATTCATTAATTATTGCAAAAAATCAAAAATTGGCTTTATTTATATATTTAACCTTTTTACAGTTTTTTAGAGGAAAAAGTCTCAATTTCAATAAAATGTCATAAAATTTGCACAAAAATTTCTGACGATAGAAAATTCACTCCAGGGGAGATTGGAATATTATTGGACAAATATAAAAAAAGTTTTTCAAAAAGTCACATCTGATGAATTAGTCTAAAATATCTAAAAGCCACATTGACATGAAAACAGCGCATGCACTGCATGCTGTGAGGATTCTCCAGAAGCGGGTGGTCATGTGACATGATTTGCATATCTCTGGCCACTTTTCGACTAGACGTGTCCAGCCTCGCTCAATACACTTGCATTGAGCGAGGCAAGGCACATCTAGTTGGCACATGACTGCATGTATGTAAATCGCATACTTGTGGTTATGCGCCCACTGTCACATAGAGTGACTGCTGATTTGTACCCTAAGGCCAGACAACCCCTTTAACTAAGCAACAAAAGGCAACTTGAAGAAGTCACAAATCGAAAAGTCATAATTGAGAGTCATTCACATTCAAAAACTGGAAAAAATGCATTGACGAATTGGGCCTCAAAGAACTGTTCAGATGTGCCAATTTTTGGAAGTTAACGAGTACCGTTCAACTATATACAAGTCTATGGGCTCTCATTAACTGGCCTTTCAGTACTAATGCTGATGGGAACAGAGCAATGATTAATATGATTGTTCTTTTGTCTTGCAAAATGGTGCTGTCTGCAGCACATGCCCCATTAACAAGGGATGTTGTTTTGCAGATAATGATGATTTTTATGCCAGCATCAATCTTCCAAAAATGTTGCATTTTTTTGGATGAACACAGACCTGTCAACTTGAATGAATGCTCGTTTGCAGGTTGTCAACTCATATAAATGCACCTTAATGACACTAACTCTTTATATGTCAATTATTAAGACTAACAAACCACAGTACTCCTTTAGCACATCTACACCCTAGTCCAAACGTTTTTTTCCAACTAATAATGGTTCATCATCAATGGCCAAAAAAACCAGGGTCAAATAAACATAAAAGTTAAAAGGTCAAACCACAGTCAAAAAGGTTGTTCAGGACTTTGCAGGAACATGGTTCATCAATATGAGATTGATGGGGGTCTGACACTGAGCACCTACACTGATCAGCTGAAATCTATGCCGGCAGTGGACTGATATGCTGTAATCAATGTATAGGACCAAACAAGCAGCCTCGAATAGTTGCCTCTAATGTGTACTGCACTTTATCTCCCATTCAAGTGATAGGTCATCAATTGTAAGGTCCCAGATAACCCATTTAATGTTGATTGATAACCAAGGCCAATAGTACAGATATTCACTGGTCTCCATGCTGATCCACACAATTTCAGCTCTGGTCAATTTACCTGACCTTTTTTTTTTACTTTTTATCTTATTGGTCTCCTAATTAACCGGATACTAATCAGGGAAACAAGCTTGGATATTGTTTATTAACCAAACTTGTGACTAAAGTATATGAGAGTTATAGGGGTGATGAGATACCCCGAACTAGACTGTGATTCATCTGACCGACCTGATATTTGTGCCTGACCTTCGCTATCTCCCACACTTCTAAAGTTAATAAGAGGAGGGAGCATAGGAAGTTGAGTAATATGACTTCAGGATCTGACAGTACACTTGCTACTTCCTTAGTTTGTAACCATAGAAATTTATATTTATATCTATCTGCATAGGAACTGTATACAAGACTGTAAAATATTTTTAATTGAGGCTATAAGCAAACTTGATATATACAGTATTATATTTTGGATACATTTAGGCCATATAGAATACTTATTCTTTATTTTGTGTGGTCATTGCTTGTCAGGAAGCTAGACCACTTTTTTCCCAAAGTTCCTAGAAATATCAAAATAGTAAGTGAGGAATGAAAAAAAAAAAGATCAAAGTCCATCTAGTTCAAACTATTATCCTGTACTGTCGATCCAGGCATGACAACCTCCTTGGTCGATTTTCTCAGTCTTAAAAGAAAAAAATAAAAGATGACATCTTATTTCATGTAGTAAAGCGTCTAGCTATAATAAAACATGTATAGAAGCATAAATTTCCAAGCAAATCACGGTCGGGTGCATTGAATAGAAAATATGCAATAATCGTATTTTCCAGCTTGATATTAGGATGCGATAATTAGAAACCAGACCTGTTTTTAACCATTTATCCTTTTTATTAGCACTGCACACAATACTAGCATGATGTTTGTAGAGACATGAAAATACTATTGCATTTGTCACATCTATTATGCATAGGGTGTACAGTCATTTGTGGGAATAAAGCGCTGCCTCTTGAATAGTTAAAATAGGTCTCGGAGTATTCGTATAAGTGTTGAATAACAAAGTCCTGGCAGACACAGGAATATGACACAATTGAATTGGCTGAGAATATGAGAAAATACTCATCAAAGGGAAAGTATATTATAACGCAATAATATGAAGCCTTTGTCCGACCTGGATCTTTAGATTCAGTCCACAGTCTTCTTATAGGATGGATTCATATCCCTGTATAGCCTGGAATAAAGGAACCAGCGTATGCTGCAATGTATTTTTATCAGTATGGTGCCAGTGTTGGTTATGGGTATGTGGCTGCTCTTTCCTTTTATTATCTCTACTTTATAGAATGTATCTTGTGAATATAGGGCTGTTTTTGTTCATTTTAATGTTGTCCTTGTTTATGACAATCATTTTATACCAATTTGTTTAGAATTCTTCAAAACAGAAATTTTAATACTAATGAACCATGAAAGCAAATAAAGTAAAAAATTAGATCAATATGAGGAAGATTCACAATACCATAAAGTGTGATATACAATTATACTAAAGGGGTTGTTCCATGAATAAAAGTTTATTTTAGTCACTAGATCTTGGAATGAAAATAAGATTCACAATTGGATGTGAATAAAAATATGTTCCTGTGCTGAGATAATCTTATAAATGTGCCCCTGCTGTGTACTGTGTAATGGCTGTGTCTGACTGTGCAGGAACATGGTCTGATCATACCACATCTCTTGGGCAGGGGAGGAAGCAAAAGAGTATACAGACATTACAGCACCGGATCGCAGATGATTCTTTCTTTGAGGTTAAGCATTGCTTAAAAACAGACAGGGAAATGTTTTACCTCACAAAAAGCAGCAGCTGTGATCCCGTGCGGTAACGTTTGAATACTCTTTTGCTTCCTCTTCTGGCCAGGAGATGTGGTATGATCAGACCGTGTTCCTGCACGGTCAGACATGGCCATTACACAGTACACAGAAGGGGCACATTTATAAGATTATCTCAGCATAGGTACATTAATTTTAATCACATCTAATTGTGGACTTTATTTTTATTCCAAGATCTAGTGAATAAAATTAACTTTTGTTCATGGGAAAACCCCTTTAATAGTGCAATGGGGAGGAAAATCACTTAAAAAAGCACTCCCGGTATTTTTATTTACTGGGTTCATGTTAGTGTAGTATTGTGTAAGTGTGTCTCATCGGTTACCGTCTTCCCCCTCTGGTACTGCTCTTGTCTTTTTTTTAGCAACGTGATGTTTATTCAGATTACACAGGGGTCAATGCGTGAGCCGTAAGTCACTTTTACAATGTAAGCCCATGGAGCCTTGTTCTGACGCTCCATAGCCTTAAAGGGAATCTGTCACCAGGTTTTTCCAATACAAAGTACGGCCACCACCTTTAAGGCCTTTTTTACAGCATTCTAATATGTTGTATGTATGTCCTATGCATGGCACAAAAAAGACCTGTTATTATACCCACAGAACAGTCTGCTGGGCTTCTCTGTTCTTGATCCAGTGCCTCCTCTCTTTCCACAATTGTCATCCTTCTGCCCAGCTTCATGTAAATCACACATTCTACATCATCTACACAGTGTTCCCAAGTGTCCTTTTATTTTTTTATTGGCTATATCTGTGTAATGTTAGTATAGTGTAGTGTCAGTGCAGTAATATACTCACTGATCAGTGTCTTCCTCTGGCTTTCAGCACCACTCTGTGTCCCCTAATCATGCTCCTGTGCAGGGGCACTTCTCTCTGCCCTGCCGAGGCCGGAGCAAAGTACTATACTGTTCATGTGTTGGCTTTATTTCCGGGAAATTGGCGATCATTGGCCTTTACTGGGGCATCCACTCTACAATACTTTGCTCTGACTTTGGCAGGGCAGAGAAAGGTTCCCCTGAGCAGGAGCGCTTGGGGAACATGGAGCAGTAGTGAAAACCAGGGGGGAGGAGGACTCATCAGTGAGTATATTACCGCACTGGCACTATACTATACTAACATTGCACAGGTATAGCCAATGAAAAAAAATAACAGGAGTGCTTCTTTAAACATGAGGGAAATGGCAGGGTAACTGACTTTGGCCATTACTCTGGCCCTGCAGACTTTATTGTTTTTTCAAAGCATCTTCCTTTATAAGGTTGCCCTTGTGCAAGAACCTTATTCTTAGTGAATTTCCTCAGGTAATAATGGTTCATAGTGGGACCAAAGGGATATATAAAAAACATCATAAACACATAAAAGTGTATTACGAAAGGGATTCACAAAAATATAACGTGTCATCACTCACCATGTCAGTATTTGATTAATATTTTGCACTGGTACTTTTAAATAATATACTAAAAAGACTTAAAGAGGTTGTTCATTACTATTAACAATGCCCCCATCAATTTAAGTTGTGTAAACAAGTCTTTTTGTAATTACCTTGCATGGTCTTTATTACCTGTGAGGGTCACTATCGCTGGCCGCCCACCAGGCATCACGTGACCCCCGGCTGCAGCCGGTTCCGACATCCGCTGATGTCACGTCAAGTTCCGGCTGCAGCTGAGGGTGACTTACTGACGCGCTGTCAATGGACTGTGGACTGGGTTTCACCGTACGTCACAGCCCAGCATCCAGCGCACTTTCCCAACTAAAGCAGAGGAGAGGGAAAATGCGCGATGTCGGAGCCAGCTGCAGCCGGGGTCGTGTGATACCTGGTGAGCGGCCAGCGATAGTGCCGCTCACAGGCAAAAAAGACCATGCAAGGTAATTACAAAAATACTTTTTTACACTATTTAAATCGATGGGGGCATTGTTACTAATATGGGACAACCTCTTTAAACTTCTTCTGCATTTTGGAATCACTTCTGGTTCTGGTTTAAGAATACTGATCAAACACTGACTAAAATATGATGATAATAGCCTAGCTTACAGTAAACTCATTCAGATCATATACTGCTTAATCAGTTTACATTTAAATTAGCTTTCTCCCAGGTTAAAAGAATTTTATCTTGCTAATGTTACCTTTTGAAGCTATGTAGCTACCCAAAAGCTCAATGTTCAACCCGTTACCAAGCCAGACATCTACCTAAAGATGGCTGCGTCCTGGGGTGGTGGGATTGAAGCTCTTCTTAAAGAGACATTTCCATGAACATTTTTTTCTCTAAATCTGAGTATAGGTGTATGTAGGTTACTGTCAGTGTGTTTACATACTCATCTACCGCCGATGTCTCCGGTATCCAGCACTGCTCCACTCCTCTTTTGAGTGATGTCACCAAATTAAATTCTGGGAGATTCTAGGAGATCTGAACATCTTACTAATAAGAAGTGTCTCACTCAATCAATGGCTTCCATGTAATACTACTTTATTTCTGAAGCTAACAGCAGTTTCCTTTGATAAAATGAGCTGCTTGATGGAGTTGCTGAAGCTGGACCTTCATCTAATCCCATGCTAGAATGAGACAACCCCTCTTAGGGTATTTATGCACCATGATATCAACCATTTTGACATGTAGGAGGATAAGCCAACTACTTTCATTATGAAATACATAATATACCCTTGTCTTTTAGCAGCTACAAAATAAATGCATATCTAATATTTTACAAGTTAAAGTGAAGACTGTAATCTGACATATCCTCTTAAGAACAAAAATCATTTAGTTCTTGACATCAGAGCATGTTGTTAAAAGGTGTATACCAGAAACCTCTTCAATTATGGCATTGATGGGGGCATTACTGTGGATCACCCATCCAGGCTCCCATCATTGTCACTTAAATGATCTGTCAGAAATACTGAAACTGGAAAACCAGTTGAATCCCAAAGAGACTGTCCATAAATCCTTTTAGTGAATACAAAATTCCTTGAAATAACCTAAAATGTAAGACTCTTTCAGATAAGTAGCCTCAGTATTGTGTGCTATGTGCAGAGAACATATCAGTAAAAGTGAAGGTTAAGTTATAAATTCATTGTCAAGATAACATTCACATTTTATAATCCAAGAAATGGAAAATTCAGTCTGTGACATGTTTACAAGGCGCATAACACAGTGCATGAAGTCGATGAGCACATTGCCAGATCTGAAGCTTCCATAAAGGAAAGGGTCACTTTATAAAATGTAATACTATTATTTTGAGGGGTATAATAACTCAAATAGAATACTTATTCTAATTGCTTATATGTGTGTGCCACAGGAATCTTATAGTTCTGCTATGCACTGCGGATCTGTATCCGATCTGTGGTCATTGTCTCTCAAAATTACACATAACTTAATTTATGTACTGTACATCTATGGTTTGATTTCTTTGCCTGTGGGGACTGGATGGGTTCTTACCAACATTTGGTGAGAATTTCTTGTCAATAGCATCTTTAGAAATATATTTACTCAAAAAATTGGTGACGTGTTCAATAGTAATTTCACCCGCTGTATGTATCGCTGATCTTAGGATCTTCTGTCATGCTCCTTTGCGGCACTGAGGCTTTTGATTAACCTCGCACAGTCTCATAGGTAGCAATTCACATCTCTGACATCAATGATGTATGTCATCCATGTGAGGCCAATCACGGAATTCGACAGAAGCGACATGTCAAAAACTCCAAGACACCTGATGTGGAGGACTGAGAACTGCGGTAGCATGAGGAGGTGAGAAGTTAGCCTTGGACTGGTGAGTATATAATGTTTATTATTTTTTAACCACTTTCTTCTGTTTGTTATACTCATGTCATAAAAACTCTCTTCTTATGCCATTTTCTATTTACACTGGTTTTATTCGGATTCGAATTTGCACAAAATGATTTTCATATATGCAACTGTAACCAACACCAACTGCAATGTGAATCTGAGCCTGCTGTTCATCCGGAGGATTAAACCATCATAAGCATGGTGAGTATGTTGAGCTTGGTGCTTTATTAAAATAAAACTGCAGTGCATATCGATTTCAAACTCAGAAATCCTCAGGCTTAAAAATACATTTGCTAAATTATAAATATAAACTAACTAATCTCTGATGTATTTGGGACTGTTCGCCCCTCTTCACTGTAAAGATTTGCACCTAAGAGGGTCTAACAGGCTGAAACATGTGTCATAGATAAGTTGGTTCATATTTATATTCGAAGAGATGTATTTTTAATTAATCAAATTGAAATAATTAAAACAGTTAGTTTTTTCTCCATGTTTTATTTTTCTATCATTCACCTGGTCCTTGTCCACTTCAATCATGGCTGTGGGAGATGATTTGTGCTACTCTGCGCATGTCCGTTTGGAACCTTGTAGCACCTCACTGATGTTGTTGTTCTGCTGACCATGTCGGAGCGGCATCATCACCAATTATTCACTTCATGTATACCTTTAGATCACAAATTCTTAATTGTGCCCAATATTGGCCTTTATTTTTTCCCAATATATCATGCACTATAATTATTCTCTGGTTTGTTCCCTTTTCTTTGATTTTTTAATTTGTCTTGTGTCTTATTTGTTTTTTTTATGGTGGCCTTTGTGTCGAATAATGTATTACAATTTTATTAATGTGCATACTCATTGTATCAAATATATGCCTCTTTGGAATAAAATTTTAGATCTAAATGTATTTTGATGCCAGGGGAAGACTACCAAATTTGGAATTGAAGCACATTGCCGTTTTATCCTAATAAAGCACTCATAGTTTAATCCCCTAGACAAACGCCACACCTAGATGTCCATTGCAGTTGGTGTTGGTTGCACCCAAGTATTTGTTCTTTTCCCTAACCTCCCTTTGTGATTCTTTCTGCTTGAGCAACAAGTTAACAAGCAGATGTATACTTGGAAACATGGACAATGGGGTTGTATGCATAATTCAACTCCACCAGGCGAGAGGACATTCTCTGAATTTATTTAGCTCTTTTTACTCACAACAATATAGTAAGTAATGTCCTTCCCCATTTTTTTTATATTTCTAAAATTATTTTTAGGACATTAGCTCATCTCTAATTTATAACCTTTACGTGAAATGCATAGACATTTTAGACCCTCTAGATTGCAAGACATTCTTTTTACCTTATCCGAACTCCCAAGTTCATGTCATAGATGAAGAGTGTCCAATTGTCCATACAAATCTATGGGTCCTGAAAAAATATGTCATCCCTTTGCTGCCAATATTTATCATTGCATAGGATAGGAGAAGCTTCGTCAGTCATTTATTTATCTATCCTTGAAAAATACCGATGATACAATAAAGTTACCAGTAGTGTTGAGCCACCCCCGTAGTGTTCGAGTTCGGTTCGATTCGTCGAACACCCGTGTGTTCGCCGAACTGTTCGTCGAACTGTTCGTCGAACACCTTCGAACACCGTTAAAACCAATGGCAGGCAAACAAAAACACATAGAAACACATAGAAAACACCTTCAAAGGTGTCCAAAAGCTGACAAACTGCTCAGAAGACATAACTAACACATGGAAAAGTGACAAGTACATATAGTCATGCGAAAATAAAAGAGGTGGAGGAGTAAAAGGAGGGGGAGACACAGATATAGGCATGTCATGCCCTTCTAAAATCCAAAAAGTGAGAAGCCGACACGGCCAGTCCGCTCCTGCCCGTGCCACCTCCGTGTCGCCGGGTTTGTGCCAGAGCCGCGGTGAACCCTGACGGCCAGCCCCCCTCTCCCAATACTGGTGCCTGTCCGCTGGTGGGTCGAGCGAGCCCCCCTGTGGTGGAGGCAGCTCTAAGCTTTTTAATTTAAATTGTCTCTCTAATTTGAATGAATACACTTTAAATCCATTTACAAGGATCTATTGGAGGGCAAGTCTCATGCCAGCAGCCGCGGTAATTCCAGCTCCAGTAGCGTCCACTAAAGCTGCTGCAGTTAAAAAGCTTTTATAAGGATCGAGCTCGGCTGTCCACCGCAAGGCATCCTACTGCCAGTCCCAGCCCCTATGCCTTGGGATGCCTCCTGATGCTCTTCACTAAGTATCCCATGGTCCCGAAGCATTTCCTTTGAAAAAATTAAGTGTCTAAACTACAGGTGGTGCAGCTTGCTTAACAGCCGGGATAATCCGCTCACTAGCAGACACTGCTACTAGGCACAAAGTATTTCCTGGGCTAGATGCAGTTAAAAATTTGTAATTAGATACTCTCGTTGGATGCTGAGAAAGCATTCCATAGAGTCTCCTGGCACGCCATATATGATTCTCTTAAAAAGCTTGGGGTAGGGGTCTAGGGGACCCTTTTATAGCCAAAATCACGGCCCTGTATCGCAATACGTCACCTAGGCTGAAGATAAATGGAACTGTAGCACCCTGAGGGCTCGGTTGCTACAGACGTATTGCACCTCACCCAGAGGTGTGATATCTCACTCTCAGGTAAGGATGGAGTGTGGATCAGGACCCGACACCTGCATACATTACACCACATTGCCGTGGGGCAGGGCGACCAATATGCCCCTGAGATGGGCACGACAGTCCCTGTCCCCGGCTGGAGTGGGGGGAGGGAACACTGAGGAAGGGGAACCCTGTAGTGCAGGAGCAGGGAGGAAGCAGTTCCTGGGTGCATTGAGAAGGGAGTATAAAAGGTGGGCACCATCTTAGTTCAGTGCAGAGAAGTCTGAGCAGAAGTGGCAGAGAGCAGGGGCTCTGCATGAGCTCTGCTCCGGAGGCGGGCCTAGTAACAGAGGCCCAGGCCTGGAAGAGGGAGAAGGAAGGAAGAGGAGCGGAGAAGGCTCCAGGAACGAGGAATGAAGGGATCCCAGGGGTGCGGACGGGCGAGTCGCCACCGCACGCCCGAATCCACCTGCGTGGAGGGGTCAGGCCAAAGGGGGAGACCGGTCCCCGAACTAGTGGAGGCAGGAAACGACCCTCAGCTAGAAACCGGAGGCTCTGACATTTTATGTGGCGCAGCCCCTCGCTACACCCGCTAGGAAGGCACCACATAGGGTCAGGGAAACTGGCGCCAAGTTTACCAAGAGGAGGCCCGAGGCAGCCGGACAGAAGTGTTGGTAAGAAAGGCCAGACAAAGGACACACAAAGGGGGTCCTGTGAAGTGCTCCAAAGTTATCTGGGAGTTGTCTGAGCCCCTCACCTGGTGAGCACAGTACGACGTGGGCAGCCGTTACCTGCAGACGTGGTCTGGATAATAAGAACTGTGAGTAAAGGCCCTGAACTGCATCACTGACTCCGTGTCGTTACTGCTGCTGCCCTGCACCATCACCCCCATCCTCCGCATACACTGCCCTGAGGCTATACTCCTCCCGTGGGGAGTTATGCTACGCTCTGCTGCACCCACAACACCAGCCTCAGTGGTCTGCCCTGTAGCGGCGGTTCACTCTGACCGCAATCCACGGGTGGCGTAGTCGGACATTTAAACATGAAAACCACATAAATAGTTCCGCCACTGGTTTGACCGCCCTGAGCCACGGAACTGGGTCGCCGCCACGAAGACTACAACCACCAGCATCCACCAAAAAGGGTCCGGCTCCGGGTGTCCCAAGGCCCAGGGGGTGCGTCAGAACATTTTCATCACCTTTCACAATCACCAATGGGACAAGGCAGTGATGTCCTCTGTCCCCTCTCTTATACATCCTAGTGACGGAGCACCTGCTCTCATCAATTCGCCATAACCCCAATATTAGGTGGATTGAGGTGGGAGGCACCGAGTACAAGTGCTCTCTATTTGCTGATGATGTCCTAGTATATATCACTCAATCACATATATCCATCCATGCTGTTATGGCTGAAATAGATCACTTTGTTACATGGTAAAATTTTAAAATCAATGCAGCGAAGTCTGAGGCCCTCGATGTCTCCCTCCCCAAATCCATATAGGATTCCATCCAGTCCAACTTTCCCTTTGCCTGGCCCTCACAGGGTATCAAATACTTAGGAATTCCTATTCATAGAGACCTCTCCCATCTATGTTATCTTAATTTTGGGCCCTTTATTGAACAACTCCATACAGACCACGGTTGGCAAGTTAGAACTGTAAGATTCACTACGTGAACCACTGGTGTTTTGTGGAAAAGCACATGTACACTGCGTTCCAAATTATTATACAAAAAGTGTTTAGGAGTGATAAGGGAAGAATTTGTTTGTTTGTCAGTTAAACTCATTGATGGTGATGTGTGTCAGGGCTCTTTATATCACTGTAAGCAATTGCAGACACCTGTGCTAATTAGTTTGGCAGGTGTGTCCAATGAAAGGCAAGACTACTTAAGAAGGCTCTCTCACATTATTAAGCAGCCTACATTTTCTGCCAAAATGGGAAAGAAAAAGGATGTGTCGGCTGCTGAGAAGCAACAAATTGTGGAGTGTTTAGGTCAAGGCATGACTACAATCAACATTGTGCGATGATCAGGATGAAGTGTCTTGGCAATCATGAAGTATGTAGCTGATTCACAGTACACACGTGTGCGTGCTGATAAGGGCAAATTGAGGACTCTTTCCTACAGGCAATTACGTCAGGTTGAAAGAGCAGCGGCAAAAAAGCCTTGTCATAGCAACAGACAAGTTTTTGAAGCTGCTTGTGCCTCCAACGTCCCCCGAACAACAAGATGCAGGGTCCTTCAGAGGTTTGCAGCTGTGCATGCGCCATCCTGTCGACCTCCTCTATCCACTTCACACAAGCAGAAACGGCTCCAGTGGGCCAAACATTACATGAAGACTGATTTCAAAACTGTTTTGTTCACGGATGAGTGCCGTGCAGCGCTCGATGGTCCAGATGGATGGAGTGGAGGATGGCTGGTTGATGGACACCCCACGCAAACACGGCTACAGCGCCAACAAGGAGGAGGTGGAGTAATGTTTTGGGCTGGAATCATGGGGAGAGAGATTGTCGGCCCCTTTAGGATCCCTGAAGGCGCTAAAGATGAACTCCATAATGTATGTGGATTTTCTCAAACAGCACTTCCTGCCATGGTTCAAGAAGAAGAACCGTGTATTTCACAGCAAGATCATTTTTCTGCATGATAATGCACCATCTCATGCTGCACATAAAACATCTGCATCTCTGGATGATATGGGCATAAAAGGGGACAAACTTATGGTGTGACCCCCATGCTCCCCTGACCTCTACCCCATTCAGAACCTTTGGAGCATCATTAAAAGGAGTGTCTATGATGGCGGGAGGCAGTTCACATCTAAGCAACAGCTCTGGGAGGGTATTCTGTCCTCATGCAAAACAATTGAAGCAGAAACCATCCAAAACCTGACAAATTCAATGGACGAGAGAGTTTAGAAGCACCTTTCGAACAAGGGGTCCTATGTGAAAATGTAACATCACCTAGAATAAAGTTTTGAGTTGAAAACTGTTTGATTTCAGTTTCTAACAACCTGCTAATGCTTATAATTTCAAAAACGACCATTTTTTTGGTCTTTATTAAAATGAAAAGGTTGATCGAAAAGTTTGGGGGATCTAAGAGTGTGGCAACCCAGTAGTCATGATTACTTCGAATTCTGACAATATGAGGGTCATGCTGCAGGTAGTGCAGCAAGAAGGCACTTATGTGCCTTGCGCATCTCGGAGCCCCAAAATTATTTTCCGGGCTAGATGCAGCTAAAAATTATTTTTAATTTTAAATCTGGTGAAGCTTTAGTATAGATGGCCTAATAGGATCAGTGCTGCACACTGCTACAAAGCCCAAATTATTTTCCAGTCAAGATACAGATAAACATGATTAGTAATTTGAAAGCTTAAAACGGTTGGTAGGGTGATTTTAACCAATCATCAAGCTTTTACTCTCCCCAGGATGACACAGGGGTAGAAAAGTCGTTTCGGATCCATGATTTGTTCATCTTTATGAACGTGAGTCTGTCTACATTATCAGTGGAGAGCCGCGTGCGCTTATCTGTCAGCACACCACCAGCAGCGCTGAACACACGTTCAGACAGAACGCTGGCTGCGGGGCATGACAAGATCTCCAAGGCGTAAGTGGCTAGCTCCGGCCATTTATCCAGATTGGAAGCCCAAAAAGAGCAAGGGTCCAGTGACACAGTCGTGGCTTCAATGTTTACTTGGAGATACTCCTGTACCATCGTCTCTAGGCGTTGACTATGTGTCAGACTTCTTGTCTCCTGTGGCCTTGCAAAGGATGGGCTAAAAAAGTGGTGAAATGATTCCGCAAAATTGATGTTACCAGCAGATACTGTGGTTCTGTTACGGTTTGAGTGCTGAACACTTGACGGTCCCACGGTTGGCAAGTTGGAACTGTGAGATTCACTACGTGCACCACTGGTATTTTGTGGAAAAGCACATGTAAGATTCTGCAACAGTCTCTGCTGATACTCCTGCATGCGTGCATCCCTTTCTATGGCAGGAATAATTTCTGCAAATTTACTTTTGTACCGGGGATCTAACAGTGTGGCAACCCAGTAGTCAGGATTATTTCTAATTCTCACAATTCGAGGGTCATGTTGCAGGTAGTGCAGCAAGAAGGCACTCATGTGTGTTGCGCATCCAGGAGCACCAAGTCCCTGTTGTGTTGGTGGCGAGGTAACAATCATGCTTCCTTCCTCTGTCCTCTCCCCCCAACCTCGCACAACAGAAATGTGATCAAGGTCTCCCTCATCTGATGAGTCTTCCATCAGTTCGTCCTCCACTTCTTCCTGGGCTCCTGCACCTTCCTCACTAGTTTGGCTGCTACCATGCGCCCTGGTAAAACCATCTCCCCCACCCTCACATGCCTGCCGCCTTGGTGCTGCCGACCGTCTGGACCTTGCAGATGTTAGCCCTTCCGCATACAACTCCTCCTCCTCTACTTCCTCCACCTCCTCTTGTGCCACCACCTGACTCCGAATTCTGTTTAACATGTGCTCCAGCATGTAAATCACCGGAATAGTCATGCTGATAATGGCATCGTCAGCACTAAACATCTTCGTCGCCATTTCAAAACTGTGCAGAAGGGTGCATAGGTCCCTGATCTGAGACCACTCCTCCAGCGTGATTTGCCCCACCTCTGAATCTCGTTGGCCCAGGCTATACGTCAGAACGTATTGCACCAGGGCTTGTCGGTGCTGCCACAGTCGCTGCAACATGTGCAGAGTTGAATTCCACCGGGTAGGCACATCGCATTTTAGCCGGTGAAGTGGCAGGCCCAACGACTTCTGTAGAGATGTAAGTCGCTGAGCTGCGGGATGCGAACGGCGGAAGTGAGCACACAGCGACCGTGCCCTCTGCAGAAGGCCATCTAGTCTGGGTTAGTGGGCTAAAAATTGCTGGACAACCAGGTTCAACACGTGAGCCATACAAGGCACGTGTGTGACATTGCCCCGGCGAAGGGCCGCACCCAGGTTTGCAGCATTGTCGCACACGGCCTTCCCTGGTTTCAGGTCCAGTGGAGACAACCATTCATGAAATTGGTTCTCCAGAGCTGACCACAACTCCTCAGCTGTGTGACTCACATTTCCCAGACATTTCAATGTAAAAACCGCCTGATGACGTTGAGCCCTACTGCCAGCATAGTAAGGAGGTGTGCAGGATCCCTTCTGCGCAGTTAGAAAGCAGGTGGAAGACCGAGAGGAGGTTGAGGAGGCAGAAGCAGTGGAGGAACTTTGACATAAAGAGGATTGACGCACAACTCGTGGGGACGGCAAGACTTGGACAGCAGCCCATTGTCCTGCTGTCACCATAGTTACCCAGTGCCCAGTCAGCGACATGTAACGCCCCTGTCCATGCCTACTCGTCCAAGTGTCTGTGGTGAAATGCACCCTGTCACACACAGAGTTTCTCAAAGAAGCGGTGATGTTGTGTGCGACATGCTGGTGGAGCGCAGGCACACCTTTCTTTGAGAAGTAGTGCCGACTGGGCATCTGGTACTGGGGCACTGCGACGGACATAAGGTCTCGAAAATCCTCTGTGTCCACCAGGCGGAAAGGCAGCATTTCTGTAGCCAAGAGCTTGCAGATGGTGAAATTCAACCTCTTAGCTTTCTCATGGCTAGGAGGAAATGGTCTTTTACTTGTCCACATCTGAGGGACCGAGGGCTGGCTATTGTGCTTAGACGGGGTTGATAAGGGTGTCCCCGGCAAACTGCCGGTCTGTGAGGAAGATGCAGGCGGACATGTTAGGTTGCCTTGATCCAAAGGTGGTGCTATCGATGTCGGACAGCGCTCAACACCAGCTGGTGTTACCACCTCCAAAGAAAATGATGACCTGCCAATCACGCTGGCTGTTGCGGGTAAAGAGGTGGCAGGTCTGCGCCCCAAAACAGGTGTGACTGCTGTCCCCCCAGTCACAGAGGATGAAGAGGCCGCGGATGCACAAGATATGGCAGACGGTGATTGGCCCGGCCGGCTAGGCCGCATTGTAGCACACTGAGCTTCCCACTGGAACTTATGCTTCATGTCCATGTGCCGGTTCATGCATGAAGTACTCAAACTATGTATTTTTTGGCCTCTACTTAGCTTTTGCTGACAAATGTTACAGATAACACGAGTTGGGTCATCTTTATCGATCTGAAAAAATGCCCAGACTATGCAAGGCTTAGCACCCATGCGACCTGAAGAGCCACCACGACTTGTGGTGAGAGGCAGAGTTGTGTTTGAGGATGCAGTTGTTGACGTGCTTCCAGTACTACGTCTCTGTCCAGGAAGGCGCAACCTGACCTCGTCGTCACTAGCATCTTCCTCCACCTCCTCTGCTGACCTCATCTCTTGGCTGACTGTGGGTTGACACTAAGTGGGATCTCCGACCTCATCATCATCACCCTGTGCGTTATCACACCCGTCGTCCTCAGAGCCAACCTGTTCCTGCCCTGACAAAAAACTAAAGTTGTCGCTCCAATCAGGTATTTGAGTCTTATCATCGTCTTCCTCATTGTCTCCACCAACAGGAGTTACAGTTTGGGAATGAGGGTCTACATTATGGTCAGAACCTTCTGCGTCTGGTCCTGGATCCGACTCATAAAGATTCTGGGCATCAGTGCAGATCATTTCCTCGTCTGGATTCACAGAAGCGCTGGAGTCGACCTCTGATTCCCAGGCTATAGTATGAGTAAACAGCTCTGCAGACTCAACCATCTGTTCTACCTCATACTCAGACGGGCAGCTGGAGATTTGGGAGCTGTGAGGAAGCAAGTGCGATTTGGGTGACACCTTTGAGGACTGGAGTATTTGTGATGTTGAAGTTGATGTGGAGGAGAGCCCACTTAAAGGAGCACTTGATATCCGTTGAAGCACCTGCTGTTTTTGTGCCTCATCTGGAATTTGCAGCGATTGGCGTGGCCGTAAGAAAGGGATCTTATCACATTGTCCGCTAAAAGAAGTAGACATTTTAGTTTGGCTGGAAGATGGTCTTTCTTCTGCAGATGTTACTGTTGCTTTAACACCTACCCCACGGACACAACCTTTTTTCCCCTTCCCAACACGCCTATTCCCCTTTCCACCAGCAGCAGGCCTTTTTCCACTCATTTTGGTGGTTAACTAATTCACAACTCTGGAGTTGTTTGCACAAAAAAACAATGGATGGTAACCGAGCAGAGCTGAGTGGCCAAACTGTGGTATTAGGCCAAAACTATTGGCTGGGTTAGATGCAGAAAAAAATTATTTTGAATTTGCAACCTGATGGAGGTCAGTATAGATGGACTAATACAAATAGTCCCACACACTGCTAGAAGCCCAAATATTTTTTCAGAGGTACTGTAGATGCAGATAAAAATTATTTTTAATTTGCAACCTGATGGAGGTCAGTATAGATGGACTAATAGACCAAGTCCCACACACTGCTAGAAGCCCAAATATTTTTTCAGAGCTAGATGCAGAAAAAAAATATTTTTAATTTGCAACCTGATGGAGGTCAGTATAGATGGACTAATAGACCAAGTCCCACACACCGCTAGAAGCCCAACTATTTTTTCAGAGCTAGATGCAGAAAAATATTATATTCAATTTGCAACCTGATGGAGGTCAGTATAGATGGACTAATAGACCAAGTCCCACACACTGCTAGAAGCCCAAATATTTTTTCAATGCTAGATGCAGAAAAAAAATATTTTTAATTTGCAACCTGATGGAGGTCAGTATAGATGGACTAATAGACCAAGTCCCACACACCGCTAGAAGCCCAAATATTTTTTCAGAGCTAGATGCAGAAAAAAAATATTTTTAATTTGCAACCTGATGGAGGTCAGTATAGATGGACTAATAGACCAAGTCCCACACACTGCTAGAAGCCCAAATATTTTTTCAGAGCTAGATGCAGAAAAAAATTATTTTTAATTTGCAACCTGATGGAGGTCAGTATAGATGGACTAATAGACCAAGTCCCACACACCGCTAGAAGCCCAACTATTTTTTCAGAGCTAGATGCAGAAAAAAATTATATTCAATTTGCAACCTGCTGGAGGTCAGTATAGAAGGACTAATAGAACAAGTCCCACACACTGCTAGAAGCCCAAATATTTTTTCAGAGCTAAATGAAGAAAAAAATTATTTTTAATTTGCAACCTGATGGAGGTCAGTATAGATGGACTAATAGACCAAGTCCCACACACTGCTAGAAGCCCAAATATTTTTTCAGAGCTAGATGCAGAAAAAAATTATATTCAGTTTGCAACCTGATGGAGGTCAGTATAGATGGACTAATAGAATGATGCTATGCCCAAAAGATTTTACTTCACTAGGTGCAGTAAAAAAATTGGTATTCTATACACAGGTGTTATATCTTGCAACACAGATAGGCTACTCCACTGACTAACACACTCTGCAATAGGCCAAAAAGGATTATCTTTGCTAGATTCAGCCAAATGCTGTGAAAAAAACTTGCACAGCACTGGCACAGACCTGCCTGGCAAAAACTGATAGGAACTCATGTAACCTAGTCCTGAAAAGGACTCCAATTACAATTAGTCTTTACTCCCACAACCTATCTAATTAAGAGCACAGACCTCCCTGATAAAAGTCGTAGGAAATGCTGTAACCTAGTCCTTAAAAGGACTGCAATCACAACTATTCCCTACTCCCAAGCTATCTGTATATTTGTGCGAAAATTGGCTTGAAATTAACAAGGTATAGCGCACACAGCAACAGCGGTGCCGTCTAACACGCAGCTGCAGCAGTGAGAAAATGGTGGCGACGGGGAAAATGGCTTGGTCTTATAGGGCAAGGACATGTGACATACACTGCCAATGACACATGCCCTTGCTTGTGTGAAAAAAATCACTTCGCTCCGTGTGTGCGCTGCTGATAGGCTGACAGATTGCGCCTCCCCACTGCAAATGCGGGAAAGAGAAAAAAAAATGGAGATCTTCATTGTTCCTGCAGAGATCCATCCCCTGCCCCTCCCCCCACCCCGCTGTACACTCAAACTGCGTATTAACATTAATTTTCATCATTACTGAGAAAAAATCCAGTTATGATTTTGGTGCACGAACAGTTATCGAACATAACCTCGAACAGCCGAATTTTTCTCAAATTGTTCGTGTTCGCCGAACGGCTCGAACACCGCCCAAAACAGCTCGAATTTGAGATTGGCGAACAGTTCGAGTAGAACAATGCTCATCTCTAGTTACCAGGACAACTACTGATGACACCGATGCCATTTTTTTGTGTATGTAAAAAATACTGACATGTGAATGAGGCCTAATACATAAAATGATGAGAGTTCTGAATTATAATTTTGAAAACGTTTTTTTTTCACACCGAATATTTCCTTCAACCCATAAAAGTTAAATGTTTTAATATGTTCACATATGAATTTCATTGTATTAGTTTTCTTGAATCCACCAAAAATTTTAACTGTTCTTGTTGACCTTACTGGTATAAAGTTGTTCTATAAAAGGACTGAGAAAACACTCACATCCACATGGGATCTTAGAGGAGCTGTCTCTATTCACAAAACTTTACCACTGCCGCCAGTATCCAGTTGTAATCCTTTGATCAGAAGATTAGAAAGTCAGCGGACTCTCCTATGCTTAACTTGTAACTAACCAGTATAAACTGACACATACAACAGAGTGGTAAAGATTAATTGCTAATTTTATCTCCCAGAGCCACATGTGCAGTTCACAAGATTACCGAGGGATACAAAGCATGGCTACTTTTTTTTATAGTCCATTGATCTTTATCAAAACCAAGGAATAGGAAATGTTTGATTCCTAAAGAAAATTGTGAACAGAAAATATGTTCAGGACAGGAGCACTATATACCAAATAAATAAAATATTAATGATGTACCCAAAATGTGACCTGGGTAACAGAGAAGTACTGTAGAACGTTGCAAACATACTTTGCATTAACTGTTACATGACGTCTTTTAAATATACATATTTAATGAAAAAAATGTTTTGAAGAAATATGGAAAAACCTATTTTACTATTGAAAAACATATAGTGAATGTCCATGAGCGGATGAGAACATTACAAGATCTATGTCGCTTGATAGCCCCTAAAGTATAGTACAATGCAAAGGCAAAAAATGAGCACAGATTATTTAAGGGCACAAAGTAGATTTTCAACCTTCAATTTTTTCCATATTTTCCACATATTTTAACTATTGCAATGCAAAATCTGCATTACAATAAAATATTAATTAAATATTAAATAATCTCTACATTTAACTCATTCCCAAAGTGTGCAGATGAGCTGAGCTTGTGTCACACATGTCTGTTGCTGATTGTGCAGCCCTAAGGGCACATTCACACTTTCAGCATTTGGTCAGTATTTTACATCAGTATTTGTAAGGCAAAAACAAGAAGTGGGTGATTAATACAGAAGTGGTGACGTGTTTCTATTATACTTTTCCTCTGATTGTTCCACTCCTGGTTTTGGCTTACAAATACTGATGTAAAATACTGACCAAATGCTGAACGTGAATTCAGACATCTTTTTTTCTCAGACAGAACTGATCATTTTGATCAAACTCTTATCAGATTGAAAGTTTGATTAGAGTGTAATAAGAGTGTCATCAGTTTTTCTCATACAGTATGTGAAGAAAAAATAAAGTTTCTCCACCTTCTCCTTTCTGACAGTCCATGAAAATCATAAAGCACTTTGATGTCATCTGATTTTGTCACGGACCCATATACAGTTGAATCCAGAAGTTTACATACATTAAATATCTGACATGAAATCAGAATAAACCGTTCCCATTTAAGGTCAATTAGGATTACCATAATTTTTAATGCTTGCCAAAAGCCAGAATAATGAGAGAGAGAGAGAGAATGTTTTAAGGCATTTTTATTACTTACTGCAAAGTCAAAAGTTTACATACTGTACATTTCATTAGTATTTGGTACCATTGCCCTTAAACTGAATGACTTGGGTCAAACATTTGGGTTATCCTTCCAAAAGCTTCTCGTAATAGTTGGTCGGAATTTGGACCCCTTCCACCTCATAAAACTGGTGTAACTGATCCAAGTTTGTATGTCGCCTTGCTTGCACCTGCCTTTTCAGCTTTGCCCATACATTTTCAATAGAATTGAGATCAGGACTTTGTGATGGCCTCTCCAAAACATTGACTTTGTTATCCTAAAGCCACTTTGCTACCATTTTGGCAGTATGCTTCTGGTCATTGTCCATTTGAAGACCCATTTCTGCTCAAGCTTTAACTTTCTATCTGATGTCTTGAGATGTTGCTTCAGTATTGCCAAGTATTGCCACATAATCTTCTTTTCTCATGATGCCATCAATTTTGTGAAGTGCACCAGTCCCTCCTGCAACAAAACAACCCCACAACATGATGCTGCCACACCCGTGTTTCACAGTTGGGATGGTGTTCTTAGGCTTCCAAGCTTCTTCCTTTTTCCTCCAAATGTAACGATGGTCATTATGCCCAAAAAGTTCAAATTTAGCTTCATCAGACCACAGGACATGTCTCCAAAAATTAAGGTCTTAGTTCCTGTGTGCACTTGCAAACATTGATTTGGCTTTTTTATGCTTCTTTTGGAGTAATGGACTCTTCCTGGAAGAGTGGCCTTTAAGCCAATTTTGATACAGTACTCGTTTCACTGTGAATATTGACACAATCTTACCAGATTCCATCATCATCTTCACAAGGTCTTTTGCTTTTCGCCTTGGGTTGATGTTGCACATGTCGGACCAAAGCACGTTCATCTCTGGGACAAAGAACCTGTCTCATTCCTGAGCGGTATGATGGCTGGACATTCCCATCTTGTTTGTACTTGGGTATAATTGTTCATACGGATGAACGAGGCACCTTCAGGTTCTTGAAATTGTACCCAAGGATGAGACAGACATGTGCAAGTCCACAATTCTCTTCCTGATATCTTGGCTGATTTCTTTAGACTTTCCCATGATGCTACACAAAGAAGCAGTTTGTTTCAGGTGTGCATTAAAATAAATCTACAGGTGTGTCTCTAATTACCTCAGATGTTGCCAAAAAACCAGAAGCTTCCAAACATATGACATCATCTTATGGGCAGTCCAGAATTGTTTAAAGGCATAGTAATCTTAGTGTATGTAAACTTTTGACTTTGCAGAAAGTAATAAAAATGCCTCTCTCTCATTATTCTGGCATTTGGCAACTATTAAAAATTATGGTAATCCTAATTGATCTAAAACGGGAAAGGTTTAATCTGATTTCATGTCAGATATTGAGAAAAACATGTTTATTTGTCTTTTGATATAGTGTATGTAAACTTCTGGTTTCAACTGTACTTGCTTTACCAAATTTGATCTGACCCTCAGATCAAAATCAGACATGATTTTGTGATTTTCCACAGACCACTCCATCCACGAAAAATCATGGACATGTGAATGGCCCCATAGACTATCACAGGTACGAATGCTATCCATGAAAAACATGGCTAGAACACATACAGTACAGACCAAAAGTTTGGACACACCTTCTCATTTAAAGATTTTTCTGTATTTTCATGACTATGAAAATTGCACATTCACACTGAAGGCATCAAAACTATGAATTAACACATGTGGAATTATATACTTAACAAAAAAAGTGTGAAACAACTGAAAATATGTCTTATATTCTAGGTTCTTCAAAGTAGCCACCTTTTGCTTTGATGACTGCTTTGCACACTCTTGGCATTCTCTTCATGAGCTTCAAGAGGTAGTCACCGGAAATGGTCTTCCAACAATCTTGAAGGAGTTCCCAGAGATGCTTAGCACTTGTTGGCCCTTTTGCCTTCACTCTGCGGTCCAGCTCACCCCAAACCATCTCGATTGGGTTCAGGTCTGGTGATTGTGGAGGCCAGGTCATCTAGTGTAGCACCTCATCACTCTCCTTCTTGGTCAAATAGCCCTTACACAACCTGGAGGTGTGTTTGGGGTCATTGTCCTGTTGAAAAATAAATGATAATCCAGCTAAACGCAAACTGGATGGAATAGCATGTCGCTGCAAGATGCTGTGGTGGCCATGCTGGTTCAGTATGCCTTCAATTTTGAATAAATCCCCAACAGTGTCACCAGAAAAGCACCCGCACACCATCACACCTTTTCCTCCATGCTTCATGGTGGGAACCAGCCATGTAGAGTCCATCCGTTCACCTTTTCTGCGTCGCACAATGACACGGTGGTTGGAACCAAAGATCTCAAATTTGGACTCATCAGCCCAAAGTAAATATTTCCACTTGTCTAATGTCCATTCTTGGTGTTCTTAAGCCCAAACAAGTCTCTTCTGCTTGTTGCCTGTCCTTAGCAGTGGTTTCCTAGCAGCTATTTTACCATGAAGGCCTGCTGCACAAAGTCTCCTCTTAATAGTTGTTGAACAGATGTGTCTGATGCTAGAACTCTGTGTGGCATAGGGCTAGGAGGAGAGGGTGTCCTGGCACTTCGAGGCTCGCATTCCGTGCATGCGGCACCTCCGGTGGTCATTTTCCCAGAGTCCACTGCAGTGAAAACAATGGGAAGTGAGGGAACTCCGGTGACATTTTATGAAATCCCGGGGCCCGCCGTAGCCTTGCACCACCAAACACCCCCTTCTCTTAGCCTGGGGCCTGAAGTATCGCCTCACTCCTGTCGCTGCCAGCTTCCATCAGCAGCGACTCTGCCTCCTGTGACCCTACTCCACAGCAACCATCCCCCCCGGTAAGCAGCATTCAAATTATAAA
Source organism: Phyllobates terribilis (assembly GCF_046119375.1). Taxonomy (NCBI): domain Eukaryota; kingdom Metazoa; phylum Chordata; class Amphibia; order Anura; family Dendrobatidae; genus Phyllobates; species Phyllobates terribilis. Next base: position 899,444,306 of record NW_027362762.1, read on the forward strand.
ATGCACCCCCATTTTCCTCCTAAATTTTGGGCAGGGAATTGCATCTTATAATTAGAAAAATATGGTAATTAAACTCCATAAATGCCATAAATAACAGAATTGCCGTATCTTTTTTTTACATAAAGGCAATAAGCAGTAAGCAAAATGTTGTATGTATCTGAAAAATGTATCAAGAAAAAGCTCACAGTTCAAAACGAAATGTAAGAATGCCAGAAAATTGAGAAACAAACCAAACAATTTAATTCCAAGTTCTGAATTTTTTTAGCAACTTTAAGATTAAAAAAAGATGTGCACGTTTTGCATTTCTGGAATCATACTGACCTGAAGAATCATGTTGCCAAATAATTTTTCCTACCCAATGAACGCCATGAAAGCAATACTAAACAAACAATTGCTCAATTACATTTTTCTCACCATTTCATTACACTTAGATTTTTTTCCCATTTGTCTGTACAGCATACCATGAAATGAATAATATCATTCAAAACTACAACTCCCCCCACAAAACAAGCCCTCATTACAACTATGTCTATTGCAAAATAAAAAATATATGATTGTTTGAAAGAAAGCTAGGAAAAAAACAAATTGTAACAACAAAAAAAAATCCCCTGGAAGGGAAAGGGGTTAAGCAAATATTGTTGCCTGTGGTAGTTAAAAAAAAAAATAGCATGAAAAACTGCTATAATCTGACCTGGGTGTAGGGCAGTAGACTCTATCTGTTAGCAAACTACACCTATCTACCATAGATGGTAGTTTTGGGGCAGCTGGAGCAATAGAGGCTGAAGATCACTGCCCAGAATGAAATGTTAAGGGGCTTTTTTTGCATTACAGTTTTATTTTTGATAATTAGACTTTTGAAGTCTTAATATATTTCAGTACATTGGAAACTGCACAATTGGATTTTTCATCAAGTCACACTCAATAATCCTCTTTCAATTCTGGTGCTTACCCAGTATCCACTGATCTGTACTTCTAATTCATTCTTTAACCACTGAAAATGGCTGAAAATGCTTGCTTGGTCAATCATTGGCTGAGAATGTCCACGCTTGTGCCCCAGTGATTTAAGAAGCATGCACTTCTGACTTTTTCAAGTCGAGGGCGGGATTAGAAAAGACAGACCAGTGGAGACCAGTTAACCTTCAGAATGTGACCTGTTGATGATCGCTGATGGTTTCATTATTTAATTATTTTTTAACAAATCTGGACCATTTTAAGTATACTTTGGATCAACTGAGAACTCTTCTAGCAGTGAAATCCATAGGTGAGCTTGTCTGATATCAGGAATTGGAACTGGAAAACTTTTCTTTCTTCAGATCATTGTCGCCTAAACGTAATATGGTAAATATACTGGTGCTGAAACGCGTTGGTTAATAAAAACCTATATTTCATACCATCAAGGATTCTTCATTTCCACAAGCGCACTAAACTAAACAAAAGTTACTGGTAAATGTACACACACAGAAGCACAACCACAAAAATATTTCTCATAATTAATACATCAGTAAAATCTCTCTTTGGTTGGAGGGGAAGCAGAGGTGCAAGTAGCAGAGTAGTGCATTAAATGCATTTACTATAATTGGAACTTCACATACAAACTGAATTCAATTGTGAGACAAGCCAAGAAAGTCACTTGAAGGTGAACACACACTTTGAAGAATATAACCAGTATAGAGATATCAATCTACCCATCTTATTTATACTCCCATTGAGGGGCAGGTAGAGATAAGAAAACTTCAACATTCCGCTTTACTGACAAGGCTCTCCTTCTTCTTCAGTCTGCAAAGTGACATTGTGCAACAGTCAATGCTATCCAGGTTTAAACTCATTTATTTTCTGTGATTCCATACTGTGAATAAAATATATCTAAAAATATAAATAAAACCTCTGCAAAGATTTTTTTAGTTTCATATTTATTTTATTTTTGGATTTTTTAATGCTTACTTTCTTTTATTAGTACATTTTGTATCATTTCCAATTTTTGATTCTAAAATTTCATATTCCGGAAAATAATATATGATTAAATTAGCTAGGTAATATTTCCAAACATGATTTTGATTAATCTAGCTAATCTGGAAAGAATATTGAAGTTTAATTAGTCTTCTATCTATACAAAACTGCTAAAATATCACTATTTTGAGGAAGGGAATAGCACAGATACTAACATTAAATTATAGCTTCATTCTCACTTTTCTGCTAAATGTGTGCATCCATCATTCTTGGAACCTCTAAAATCCGCTTTATGAAAGCTTTTCTTCCATTTATTAAAATCTTTTTTTCCCCTCTTATAAAATTAACAGTTTCTATAATAAATGGGCATCATGAAGTGAAGGAAATAAAGTGAATGAATAATTATTCTGGATGCTCCACAGCAATTTTTCAGACACACTAGTTAGAGCACCAATATTGTAATCGTCTGCAATTTGCTCAATTGTACAGTTCGGTTGTCAGAAAGTTTTTTGACATCCTGTTCTGCTCCACGTTATTGACAAATTTTCTATGTCCACATAATTCCTTTTATATCCTTTTTTAATTAAATCACATCATTCTTGATATATTCTCAATATATTATTTTGCAAGAAAACTCTACAAAGGAAAGATTTTAAAAAAGTCCATTTAACACTTTATCAACGAGCATCATAAATGTACGGTGCTCGTCGGGAGCAGCTTTATGTATTAGGCTCAGGCGCTGAGCCACCCTATCACCATCAGATGATAGATGTATTATTCAGCCATCATCTGCCTCTAACAACCATGAGTGGAACTGAACTCAGCTCGCTGCTGTTAACCTCCTGAATTGCACTGTGCTTAAAGTGCAAAGGAGTGCCATTCTATGCGCACATCATGTCAATGGGTTGCCATAAAAGCCAAGAGCCTGCCACGATGGTGCTCCTATGAAAAACCAACATGCGGTTGACCTTCATAGGATATGATTTGTCCAATATACTGCAACACAGTCACATTCGTCACCTACTGTATCCTCACCCATCCTTTGTAGATTGGGCTGGCAGGACCCTCTCTCCTCCTTTGCCAGTTGGTGACTTGTATTGTTCAAGATTATTGTACTTGTTTTCTACTATGTGTACTCCTTTTCACATGTAAAATGCCATGGAATAAATTGCAGTATAATAATAAATAAAAATAATATTCCAGTAAGTAGTACATGCAATAATATCATTGCTGGTTCAAGCCCCACAAGTCCCCCTAAAAAAGTAAAAAAATGTTTTTGAAAAATATATAAAACATATAAAAAATACAAATCACCCCTCTTTTCCACCATTAAAAATAAATATTAGAAAAAAAAACATATTTAGTATTGATGCGTCCTTTAAAGTCTGATCTATTAATATATACAATTAATTAATCAGATTTTTACAATAAAATGAATAAATCTAGAATCAAAACAATGAATCGATACCCTGCAGTAAGTAAATAGGTAGTATTAATACAGTGTTTGACAAAAAATATAGGGTACTTAGTTAACAGTTTTTTGATCAAAAGAGCATAAAAGCCATTTCACCACGACAAGGTGAACCCATTCAAAGTGGTCAGTAATTCTAGTGAGTCACCTCGCTATGTGTCAGTAGGCTTCACAATGGATGGGGTGGCAGAGCAGGACCTGGGCCCAACTGTGATTTACACCTGACTGTGGAAAGTTAAATAGACAAGGTGCACAGCCCAAAGGGGTACAATGAATACCATAAAATGAAATAAAAAAAAAATTGCAGAATTGAATTTTTTACGCAATTTCATCACCCTTTGAATTTTCTTCCCATTTTCCAGTACATCAAAGAGTAAAGCGGACCATGTCATTCAAAAGTAGAAATCGTTGTCCAAAAAAAAGAGTTTATATGGTTATGGGGATGAAAAAGTAAAAAAAAAAATAGGCTACTTAACCCTAGAACGCATACCTGGGGCCTCGCAGGCCCGCCCTGTTAATTGTTTTCTATTTTCTGCAAGATTACTTTAGTTAGAATTTTGAAACTCTAGGTATTCCTCAGGTATATAGTTGTCTGTCATTTTTGTTTGAGTTATTCCATGTTATTTGCACACGGGCCTAAAAGGCCCCAGGTATGTGAAAGTGTAGATTTTTATGGTCATGCGTTCTAGGGTTAATTAACACTGTTTTGATCAAAATGGCATAAAAGCCATCCCATTGTGACAAGATGTACCCAATCAGGATGATCCTTAACTCTAGTGACTCACCTCACTATGGGCCTGCCTGTGGAAAGCTAAATAGACAAGGTGCACAGCCCAAAGGGGTACAAGGAATGAATACAATGAATACCATAAAATAAAAATGCAAAAAGCAATTGCAGAATTAAGCAATTTCACGACCCTTTGTATTCTGATCTCATTTTCCAGCACATCACAGGGTAAGATGGATGGTGTCAATCAAAAGTACAACTTGTTGTGCAAAAAAAATGTTTTAAGTTATGTGGTCAAAAAAGTAAATTTCATTGATTGGTGGAAGTGCAAGCAGTATTCCAATGATAGATAGATGGATAGATAGATAGCTTACATAGGCTCACCATTCACATCATTTTCTGTCCACATTATGGGCTTACAATATACTTTCCCTATTTTAGACACACACTAGTGTCCAATTTATAGGAAGCCAGTTGACCTTTAAGTATGACCTTTTTCGACTAGAGAAAACCCATACCGACAAAGGGAGAACATGGAAACTCCATGCAGATGATGCCCTTAGGTCTACAGCATTGTGAAACAACAATGCTAATTACAAAGCCACATTTGTCGCCTATTCTATGGATAAGGTGGATATTGTCATTGACTGGGAAACCCATTAAATGCCAACTTAAAACAATTCGTTTGGGATTTTGATTTTAGAAAATTGTTGGATGTACAATATGGTGGTTAGAATAACTCCCTGTACTTCGCCCTTTCTCCCCATATACATTGTCAATGGAGAAGATTCCTGATATTGCTTTCCTTGACATCATATGAAACATCCTCCTTCAAATTGAAAATCATCGAGCATAATAACTTTCCTGATAATGTCTGTCAGTTAGAGGGTATTACATTGTACAAATTACCATCCTGTGTAATAAAAGGCAATTCAGATTAAATGCACACACTTTTATCAAATCTACATTTCATAAAACATCTCCAGCTCAGAATATGTTTAAGATCATTACAAATGATTAAAGAAAATTGAATTCTAACTAAAATCAATATAGATATTTCTTTAATACTTATTTAATGGAACACATATATCTTTATTATACAAAGCCTGTAGATGTATCTCTAAGCCCATTATCTTATCTCATATATATTAAAGTCACCTGCTGAATAGTCTTCACCTTTAGATGGATACAATGTTTATTTAATAATGACACCAATGACAATTATCCGATAAAATGTCTGAAGAAAAAATAACACGGACAGCAGATATTCACCATGTATTGTAATAATCATAACTTATATAGATTTACAATGTGAATACAGTGGATACGGAAAGTATTCAGACCCCTTTAAGTTTTTCACTCTTTGTTTTATTGCAGCCATTTGGTAAATTCTAAAAAGTTCATTTTTTTTCTCATTAAAGTACACTCTGCACCCCATCTTGACTGCTCTGGAGTGCTTTGGACCTCAGACTTTGCCAAAGGTTCACCTTCCAACAAGACAATGAACCTAAGCACACAGCTAAAATAGCAAAGGAGTGGCTTCAGAACAACTCTGTGACCATTTTTGACTGGCCCAGAGCCCTGACCTAAACACAATTTAGCATCTCTGGAGAGACCAGAAAATGTCTCTCCACCAACGTTCACCATCCAACCTGACGGAACTGGAGAGGATTTCCAAGGAAGAATGGCAGAGGATCCAAAATTCAGGTGTGAAAAACTTGTTGCATCATTCCCAAGAAGACTCATGGCTGTACTAGCTCAAAAGGGTGCTTCTACTCAATACTGAGCAAAGGGTCTCATTACTTAAGACCATGTGATATTTCAGTTTTTCTTTTTTAATAAATTTGCAAACATTTCTACATTTCTGTTTTTTTTTCAGTCAAGATGGGGTGAAGAGTGTACTTTAATGAGAAAAAAAAATGAACTTTTTAGAATTTGCCAAATCGCTGCAATGAAACAAAAAGTGAAAAATTAAAGGGGTCTGAATACTTTTTGTACCCACTGTAGATGATGGTTTTCCTATGTTAAAATGTTTAAAGACCTTGTAATTACTGGAATAAAGGTGCAATCAGGGATAATAAGTATAGATGGGTGGATCAATTTGCCGGACTCTTGTCAGGTCAGTAGATTTTGGACCGGAGGCTCGCGATTCTCTTACTTTCCGGGATTACCGGCATGACTTTTGAATAACCGGGCTGGTGTGAAGTCATCTCTGAATAACACCTCAATGATGATGTATTGCCAGCCTGGTTGATCAAAAGCCACTCTAGGGATCCCAGAACGTAAGAGATTTGCAAGCTTCAAAATGGTAGTCATAAACGAACACTGATTTAATCCTAAATGTCTATCTATTTAATATAATAATCTACCATATTTTTCGGACCATAAGACATACTTTTTTCCCCCAATATACCTGTGCCTGGCCGGTACTGGGGCTGGGGCCGATGTCAGGCTTTGAGCGACGTGCCGCCTGCGCAGGTTTCCGGTGTGCGTGGCCATCTTCTTAGAACTGTGATTTACAGGAAAATGGATGCCCAAGCCAGCGCATGCGTGGACCGGTAGCACCGGCGGCCATTTTCCTGTAGATCACAGCTCTAGGCAGATGGCCGCGCACATCGGAAACCTGCGCAGGCCGCACTGTTTCGCCGCTCACAGCCCGGCACCGAACGCAGCACGGTACATCCCCCAGCCCCAGCCAGAGGTCCCAGCCCAAGACCCCGGCCCCTGCCAAAGCCAGAGGCCTCGGCCCCAGCCAAAGACCCCAGCCCCAGCAAGAGACCTTGGCACCCGGCCTCAGCCCCAGCCAGAGGCCCCAGCCAGAGGCCTCGGCCCCTGCCCCAGCCAGGGACCTCAGCCCCAGCTTCAGCCAGAGGACCCGGCCCCAACCAGAGGTCCCTGGCCTCAGCCCCAGCCAGAGGCCTTCTCACAGGAACCGGCCAAGCTAAGGGCCTCAGCCAAACACAGGTCCCGGACCGGCACAGGCTCCACAGCATCTGACCTTTTCTGTTGCAGCTGCCGACTTCCTGAGTGACCCTGCCTCTTGTGACCCTCTTTTCACTGCCCCCCAAGTAAGATACCGTACCTATTCAGACTATAAGATGGACCCCCATCTTATAAAAAATATTTTTTTTCTATTTTCGATTCCAAAATTTGGGGTGCGTCTTATGGTCCAGTGCGTCTTACAGTCCGAAAAATACAGTAATTACATTTCTAATATGCTTTTATTAAAAATTCCCTATAATTCCCTCTGTCCTTTAGCTGAAACAAAGTGTTGTCAGTGACCTAAATTTCATGGACTGGGCTAGTCCCTTCTCTACTGAGCATGGATCGGTTGTCAATTCTGATGTGTGCTCTTAGTAGGATTTTTTCACTGTGCAATATTCTTTTTAATGCACAATGACAGTGCACTCCATTGTCACTTCTGATAAAAAGTGATAAGCTGGCAAGAGAGCACACTGTCTGTGTGCATTGTAAGAAAGAAACGCAACGAGCAGCGAGAACAGAGATCAGCCCCACCCCCAAAAGTGACGTCCGTATCGGGGGCGGGACTGCTGTCTGCTTTTTCCTGCTCACTGGGTTATCTCCTTACAATGAGCACTAATAGTGCAAGCAGATACCCATAAATCAATCTGCCCATCTCTACTAATAAGCTTCAAAATTGTTCTGTTCTTGATGATGCTGATAAAACAAATGTGTCCACTCTTTCCTTTCTGAAAGAACTTCAATTTTGTAATATCCAAACATTACAATATGCTAGTAAAACCCTCAACAGCTTGCAGTTCACATCATAACCACTAGATGACCACTTTTAGACACATATATCATAAACATCTCCCAACAGAATATCACAAAATCAAGTTATTTTAAACAGCTGGTAATCTCCTGCCACTTACCTCTGGATGTGTATATCCATAGATAATATTAGCATTTAATGCAATATCTTAAATGTTGCACTACAGGAAAAATTACAAAATATTCTAGTTTATGTGAATAACATCTGTAAGGACTTGTTCACATATTTAATGGGTACAAAGGACTCATACGCATAAAAGACTCATATATGGTTCCCCCATTCACCTTGGCTTTATTTTCCCAGAAAAAGAAGCAATTTTAGGGATAAAAGTAGTTAGATAAAGCATAGCATGACTGTAGTTATATTGTTATATGAAACTTCATTCACTGTTAGCAAAATAAATAATATTATAAAAATATAAATAATCTAGCAATAGAAAATGTATAACTGGTGGAGAAAGGTTTATCTTGATGGACCAATGTCTTTTTCAAACCTATATAGCTATGTAAAAAATAAGCAGAGCCATAACTAGTTTTGGGTCTTAGGAATTCTAATTAGAGAGGTCAGAAAATTGAGTCTGGGATCATTAATGATGAATTGAAGATGACTTGATCTTGATCTAGTGTACTGATAACAATAAATGTTCTAGAAAAATTATTTCCAACCTTAACACCATTGGGGGCATCTTTTCCTATCACAAAAATTAACTTTTAACATATTCAATTACTTTATGTTTTGGATGAGATTTGATGATTGCGTTGCTGCCTGTCAGAAAGCGATTCATACCATAAAAGTGATACAGTACCATCAGCTGATTACATTTTATTGGGAACCCCCAGTCGGGTTCTAAGGAACCCAAAGATTATTGGAAATTTATAGGTTAACTTTCCTCTAGGTATAGTAAATATAGAATAACATTTCAAACACCAAAATATTTTTAAGGAAAATCTTTTTGTCTAACTTTAACAACTAGTTTGTAAACCCTAACACAAATAGACAGCACTGAAAGAAATTTGCCAAGCGTTAAGAATAGAGCTTCTAAGTCAATTACGGATATTTATCTCTTGTCTGCAGATTATTGATTTTCCACTTATCAATTCACTGCTTATTTTTCAAGTCAACATAAACCTTTATAAGGAATGAAGTGAAATCAATTGAAAAATCAATTGATGGTCCAGACCTCCTTGCTACCTTTAGACTATTATGCGAGCATATTAAGCAACATTACATCACAAGCTGCATAAAACTAAATGCAATTATAATTATTTAATCATTCGTTTACTGGTGTATTATAACTAATTCTATATTCTAAGTTGTAATGGATCTATTACAGATTTCAATAATATTGCTTGTTTTTTTTCATTACTCTCGTTCTGTATTGCAAAGGTAATATGAATTTCAGTCCAATCTTTTCACAAAGTGAACCATATATGGCATATATTCCTAAATGTTGTTACAACTTTAGGGGTTATGCTTACAGTCATTTGCACAGACCATGCTCGTGCCACACAGAGTCCTTATTACAGATGCACATGAACTGCTGTATTATCCTGTGAAAGCTATTGTAATCCAATGTGTGCACAAGGGCATTTTATTATAATTATTTAGAATTATTGGTGGAATATACTATATTATTGTTCTAGCATTCTATGGAAATATCATTTTATTTGTAAGCTAGTACTTAGTGAATGCTATACGAATTTGTACTCATATTTAAAAATAATACATTAACATTTATCAAAAATAACCAATTTGCGCCTTGTAGATTACAAATAGATAATATATTTTATGATATTTTGTCTATAATACTTTGTCTGTTTATGGACTTTTACGCAGTCTAGCATTTTTTTTCCATCCCTTGATTTTTTATTACACTTTACACTTACAAATACAGTGTATATACTTTAATTCAGTTTAGCCTTCACTATCTTTAAACTCTAATTTGATTCCAAGATTTCAACTTGTGTTTTATTTCTCTGTGATCTGCTTAAAATTATATGATGCACCAGTACAGCATCATATGGAAAGATCCGATAGCACTATCTCTATCTGTTCTGGTAACAATAATTAAGCTAAAATATTATCAGTACATTGTCAGGGAGGTGGTACTGTCATATGTTACATTAGTACTGTGTGGCGGGAGATGTCTAGTCGTAGCGAGGTGTATGGACCAGCATCACCAATATCAAAGGGTTTTAAGTTATGCATCAAAAGACAAATATGAAAAGAAGAAAAAGTGGTGTATATAAAGCAGCAGTAAACCAAAAGAGATGTCTAGACATCATTAGTAACTGTGATAGGAGTTTTTGTAATGCCCTGTGAAGAACTTTTGCGGACAATCCATGCAATTTTATTATACAAACAGATTTAGGGATGGTGAGCCCCTTCAGTTAACATAATGACATCAGGGGCAGACATACCCTTGGTACAACCTGGGCATCCACACAGGGGCCAAAAAGGTAAAGGGGTCTATTTACACCTCCAAAGCAGGTGGAATTGTGCATTATGATGAGCTATTGGAGTACAAATGACCCATATGCTGTTGTTGCACAAGGGCTTTTCTGTCTGTGTCTGCCAGTGAATGACATGTAATTCCAAGTATGACACAATGAGATCACAAGACCAAGACCATGACCGAGAAGAATTTGTGAATTTTAGACCCAAAGGAGTAACTAAATAAGGTAATAATAGCTGAAGCATATATCTTGGGGGGCTCATGACATAATTTATTTAAAAAAATGGAGGGATGTTTAACTTTTTAGCTCTCTGTGGATTTCAATGTGGCTACACTATGTCTAACTTTTGGTCTATGAAACTGAACACTGGCATATGAACCCATGTACATGGCATGCTTGCAAAACTTGTAGTGGGAAAGTCTAAGCACTGGAAAAAAAGGAAGTATTATGTATTTATCTAGGGTTGACTGTTAATCTACAAGTCAAGATCAGAGTATATGTCTTCTCTTGGTTTATAATATTGTGTGATACAATTATTATCTATTTATATATTCATTGTAAATTAAAGTTAATTGGTTTATGCTATGTTCAGTATCACTATTTAATAAATTTAAATAATTATATGTAAAAAAGACAAAAAAGTGATCCTTTCTTTAGCTAACCAGATACAGCCTTGAGAATTCTCTTAAAACTTAACTTTTACTTGTTATTATAAAAAATATTGGCCTCAATTGCCATAGACCCGAGAAGCTTAACCCAAAACAGATCCTGCTAACCTCAGGACATTAAGAGATATATATAACAGACACAATAAACGCTTATATTCATAAATGTCATATCTGTCATAACTCTTCACATGTAATGTCCTGACTGTTAGACATACAAGATCATAAACAAGTGGTCAAAAATAACACAGAAGGAAAATGTGTGGATCTCACCCATTTCACTGGTATGCATTTCTCAGGGATAGTCATCCATGTTCATAAATTCTTTTCCTGGACTATTCTACCCTGTCATGCCCCGGTAATGGCTCCTGTGTTTGCAAGGGTAGTACCCAAGTATACCATCAACTTAGTCCCATGAAAACCCTCCCAACGTGTTTCTTTCTCCTCTTGGAGAAGTCATCAGGGGAGTATGTTAGACATTTGGGAAGGCACGGGTATTATATAGAAAATAAGTGACTCCATGCTTAAAAAGTGCTTAAAAATGCCAAAAGAGCTTCCTCACAGTGGTGAGTGATCTCTCAAAGTGGTGCAGAGAGCTGCCACCACTCTTTCCAGCAAAAATAATAGGGAGTAATTAATCTCCCTATTAACAAGAATGGTAGAGATGTAAAATTGTTTAAGATTTTTTGAGGATTTAATATTATATTCTAATTTTATATATGGGAAAAATAACTTTTTAATGCATCTATAACACTGAAGAACAAGAGTGCTTGTCCTAACCACGTATTTAGCATAATTTTTATCCATGTATTTCTTGATGGTGGTGCTATTGTAACATATCTTAATTCTGGTGAACATCAATATTTATTGATATTGATCTCAGACTAACATCATCCATAATCTAAACCTCCCAATTCCATCTTCAAGACTTCTCTCGTGCTGCACCAGTTTTCTTGAATGCACTACCCCAGACAATCGTATTAATACCTAGCCCTCACATTTTTAAGAGTGCTCTAAAAACACACCTCTTTTCACTAATCAAACTTTTCCCTGTTCCTCCTTTCAAAATTTTTCTTAGCATTTGGCTTTGACTATTCATCTGTCTCCACATCCTCTATGCTTCGAGAGAAAAGGAGAACAAGAGTGTAACTGGCTTATAGAAACAATTTTATTAATGATAGCATCTGAAGCAATGGATACTGGAAACTGTGCTAGCATTTCTTCTGCGGTGTTGCTATCAGTGTGTCAAGAGTGGGAGAAGAGTGTTGATTGACAATACAACACAATGGGCAGCACTTTGAACACATTTTATAAGTGGTCATAAACTTGTAAAAAACTCACGAAAGAATAAAGTTACGTTACAACCAAGAACACCATTGTTTTTCTTATGAAATTCTCAATAAGATTGATGTGTCACATGACCCTCTTCTCATTGAAAGAAATAAAGTTGGATCCAAAATGTCCAACTTCAAAATGGCCGCCATGGTCACCACTCATCTGAAAAAGTTTCCCCCCTCCCATATACTAATGTGGGACAAACAGGAAGTTAATATCACCAACCATTCCCTGTCCATTGTAAGCTTGCAATCAGGGACCCCACTCCTCCTGTAACTGTTGAATAATGTTTTACTTGGCAATGTCTTTGTTGTTTGTACATGTCCCCACTTAATTGTAAAGTGCTGTGGAATATGTTGGCGCTATAGAAATACAATAATTATTATTGCCAACTTTAACTAAACTTAGTGGCTTGCACGGCAGTGAGAGGAGTGTGGAAAGGTGTAATGCACACGCCCGGACTGACTGGCACGTACTTGTATATGTAGTGATTCCACTGGACCGTACCGGAGAGTGAATGCCTGGAGGGGCGTAACTAAGTATCCACCCAATCCGACCAAGGTCGCACGATGGCATACGACGCCAGTGCACCAAGGAGGGACCGAGCAGAGGGACCAGGTGCTACTCCAGGTCTGACCTCAGACACGGCTGTTGACCCACACCGGGGAATACAGGAACAGGCAGGTTAGGCTGGCACACAGACTGGTGGGTACAGGCAGACATGGAAGGTATGCAGACGGGTGGATGCTGGCAAGCACGACTGGTATGCAAACAGGGAGGTACAGGCACGTACGGCTGGTATGCAGGAAGGTGGATGTTGGTAAGCACGACTGGTATGCAGGCAGGGAGGTACTGGCAGGTACGACAGGTTGGAGCACAGAGTGGATAGGACCCAGTACAGACTGGGACTCAGGAACAGAACCGCAGATGCGGTGGACAAACACAGCAGAGTGAGGCCGCCCGGAGCGGCGAGCAAAAGCAGAGCAAGGCGAGACCGCCTGGTGCGGTGAGCGAGAGTAGGGCAGGACGAGGCCGCCTGGAGCAGTGAGCAAAGGGTCAGAGCAGAGCGAGACTGCCGGAGCAGCGAGCAAAGGGTCAGAGCGGAGCGAGACTGCCGGAGCAGCGAGCAAAGGGTCAGAGCAGAGCGAGACAGCCGGAGCAGCGAGCAAAGGGTCAAAGCAGAGCGAGACTGCCGGAGCAGCGAGCAAAGGGTCAGAGCAGAGCAAGACTGCCGGAGCAGAGAGCAAAGGGTCAGAGCAGAGCGAGACTGCCGGAGCAGTGAGCAAAGGGTCAGAGCAGAGCGAGACTGCCGAAGCAGCGAGCAAAGAGTCAGAGCGGAGCGAGACTGCCAGAGCAGTGAGCAAAGGGTCAGAGCAGAGCGAGACTGCCGGAGCAGTGAGCAAAGGGTCAGAGTAGAGCGAGACTGCCGGAGCAGTGAGCAAAGGGTCAGAGCAGAGCGAGACTGCCGGAGCAGTGAGCAAAGAGTCACAGCGGAGCAAGACTGCCGGAGCAGTGAGCAAAGGGTCAGAGCGGAGCAAGACTGCCGGAGCAGTGAGAAAAGGGTCAGAGCAGAGTGAGACTGCCGGAGCAGTGAGCAAAGGGTCAGAGCAGAGTGAGACTGCCGGAGCAGTGAGCAAAGGGTCAGAGCAGAGTGAGACTGCCGGAGCAGTGAGCAAAGGGTCAGAGCAGAGCGAGACTGCCGGAGCAGTGAGCAAAGGGTCAGAGCAGAGCGAGACTGCCGGAGCAGTGAGCAAAGGGTCAGAGCAGAGCGAGACTGCTGGAGCAGTGAGAAAAGGGTCAGAGCAGAGCGAGACTGCCGGAGCAGTGAGCAAAGGGTCAGAGCAGAGCGAGACTGCTGGAGCAGTGAGCAAAGGGTCAGAGCAGAGCGAGACTGTCAGAGCATTGAGCAAAGGGTCAGAGCAGGCAAGAACTGCCGGAGAGGTGAACAAGGCAGAGCAGGCAGAAACCGCCGGAGCGGCAAGCAAGGCAGGGTAGAGGGGACAGGGCTCTGTTCACACGGAACAGACAGGAAGGGAAAGGCAGAACCAGATACCCACAGGGTACTTGCAGTGAAGTAGCGAGTGGACCACAAACTCACAAACGGAAGTACAGTGACAACGAGCACGAGTTAGGTACGAGTTCAGACTGCAGAAAAAGGGAAGATATGGGCGTAGAGAAAAATGGGAAACAGACTGGAAGATGGTTAGGGCTGGAACAGACTCTGGGAAAAGACACAGACAACAGATCTAGGTATACGGCCCCTAGAGGGGAGAAGGAACAGGCTAAGAGCGTGTTCATACAGGCCTGGAAATACAGCCTCCAGGAAAGGCAGCTGGCTAGAGTACACAGACAGGACTCAGTTCAGACCCGGGAACTGATACTGCAAGGCAGGAAGCATAGACAGGACCTGGCACATCAGAGACTAGAAGCCAACTGACAGAACAAGATGCTCAGGCAAGGATTCCAGGGAGGAGCTGGGTTAAATACCAGGTGACAGACAGCAATAGGCAGAGGAAGCATTAGGGGTGTGTCTGCAGTAGCTAAAAGAAACAGGAAGTTCAGCGGGCATCGCCCTAAGCAGACAGAGCAGAGCAAAGCAGACCATATGGAAAGAAGCCAAAGTGATAGTCTGGACTGGAAATCAAGTGCGCGCTCTTGCACAGTGGGAGATGGACCCCTATGCAAGGACGCCGCCAGGTATGTTACAGAAGGTTTCTATGACAAGATGTCTCCGAGCCATAGAAGAAGTTTGGATAACTATACCTTTTATGTTTCACCTTAGTTTTTTTATTTATTTCTTTTTTATCTTCTTTTTTTAATGTAGATTTTTTTGCGATATTAGCAGACAGAACAACTGAACTGTATGATATTTAGTTTGTTCCGTTAACTAATAGGACAACCAAGCTGACCCAACTCCAGTCGAATTTTTTCTTCTCTATATCTTGTCTATACTCAGCTTGTTCTTTCAACATTATGTGTGATACAGACTGTTCTATTAGATTTCCCATGTCCTGTGTATTTGTCCATGATATCGCCATTGCCTCCAGCATTCCATCTGATTTTCTAACATGTTTTAATAGAGGCATCTGTCACTTGAAATGCTTCACATTTTGTTAATGTTCTCATCCTCTGGCGTTTCACAGCAGACATTGTGAACATTGTGTGACGTTAGTAGGAGGTTATAATTTTTATGGCATAGGTTTCCAGTGAAAGGTCTAAGTCCTTTGAGCCTTTTTGTGTATGAATTTGACCTAGAAACACACTAGGCGAAAAAAGTAATCCAAATATTCAATTATCACTCTCCACATGGGGAAGGCAGTGTAGAGAGCCTAGCAGGAAAAAGGACGTGAACAATCTTGCCTATCTAATGTTTGAAATGATAATAATGTGTTATGAAAAGGATTAGAAAAATATATTGATCATTCTCCGTATTCTCCTATCACTGTAAAACCAATTATGTTGAATGCGTCTTCATACTAAAGCGGCTAAACATATATCCTGAGCTTAAAGAGTTATAAGAAAAACATGAAAAGGGATAGTAGATGAAATTATAAGACTTTTCTCAAATATATATCATAAGCAAATGAGATAATTTCCTTCAGTAATACAGAGACGCAGATGTAACTTTCACTTTAACCCCTTCAAACCCCAGGGCAATTTTCCTTTTTTTCATATTTTCCTCCCCTTCTTTCAAGAGCTATAACTTTTTTATTTTTTTATCCACATAACAGTATGCGGGCTTGTCTTTGGTGAGATAAGTTGTGCACTTTGAACAACACCATTCATTTTATCATGGGATGAACTGTGGGAAAAAAAATTCCAAGTGAGTTGAAATTGCAAAACAAAGTGCAATTTCACAATTGCTTTTAGGATTTTTTATTTATTATGTCCACTATACGGTAAAACTAACCAGGCAATATTATTCTCCAGGTCAGTAAGATTACGCAGATATCAAACATGTATAGATTTTTTTTTTGTTTAAGTGCGGAAATTTGTCAAAAAATTTATTTTGCTTGTATCGCCATTTTCCGAAACCTGTACACTTTCAATTTTTAGGCAATTTTTATGCAATGGGGCTGTGTGAGGGCTTATTTTTTCATCCTGAGCTGACATTTTTCTCATATAATTTTCTCATATAGATTCAATGTTTTATTACATTTTATTGCACTGTTGCGGCGACCAAAAAAAAGTGAAACCAGAGATTGAAAGCAGCATTTAACAGGTTAACTGCCGCAGGCTGAGTTCCGTTTCCTGTTAAAGGCACATAATGGCTGATTAAATCAGCCATCATCTGCCAGCAAAGATGCGGGCTTGACATGTGAGCTTGAATCAAAGGCAGGGACACAGCATATAAGATAAATTTACATCATATATTGTGAACATGTTAAGCAAGGGAAACTCTAAATCTGCATGAGAATCTGCTTCTAGAAATTATTTTTCATTGAAATGGGGTGTTACCTGTGTGATATATAAAGGCTACTTTCTGCTCTCCTGATCTCACTGCAGAGCTGTGTGTGATTATACCTGACACATCTACAGGTTCCTCTCAGCTTCAGCTTCTATCTCACAGGTAGACAGTGTTGCAATACAGCAGAGCTGTGAGAGCTGCAGCAAATGTGTTTGTAAAGTGACAAAGTTCAGTTGTACAGTCCTATGTTAGTTACATGTTTCACACTGGTAACACCCTTTTTATTTAAAATATGTTCTTGAGGCACATTCTCAGGTAGAACAGTGCCTGGCACATAGCCTGTAACAGCTCATTTGCATATTAAAAACATTCATTTCTGTGGAATAAGACATCAGATCGCAGATATCAAGCTAAAATTTTATTCAGCTTCCTGTGACCTACATGCCTATTTAGACGGCTAAGAAGGGTTAATCTTACTCACAGATTCCCTTTAACTTGTACCTTTAATGACTCTATTGTTTTCATTCAGATTATTGAGTATTATACTATTTGCTGGCATTTTGATTCTAGCATGTTTGAAACAGGGAATGTTCAAATAATTGGATAGAAAAATTTCGATTCTGCCATGTCACGGGAGAAAGGAACAGAGCTTAAACCTCTCGCCTTTGTTTATAAAGATATTAAGACATCGATGAAAACTCCAATAGAAAATAGAAGTTTTCATCAGTGGAGGTGGAGGGTGATTTTCTATGTAATCAGAATTGACAACCAAGTAGCACTACTCTACAAGAGCAACAAAACATCTACTTAAATTTAAGCTTTGCGAATAATTAGTTATCATGAGACATGTTTTCATTCCCTTTCAGAAATTCATTTCTAGCACAATAATGGGATGATGTGAAATTGTCTCTGTATAATTGGGAGAATTTGAACTCAGGGCAAGAAGAGCAATTAGAAGTTTGGACTTCTCATAAAAATGTCAAAATGTCAATATTTTGTGAAGGCTTTTTTTAAGCCAAATTTACTTGCTAAAATGAATAAAACCACCCATTTATGTTAGTATCAGATGGCTGCACAGCTAATAATGAAATAGAGCTGTATACTCTTCAAAATATATTTAAAATACAGTATCTTATTTATATGATCTTCATCTGAAAGCACTGATCAGACAAGAATGCCAGCGGCAGCAATGTTTTCTTTTCTTTGTTTTCTGGATGACCTGGCAAATACTTGCATTTAATGGGCAACTTGTACTACTTGGTTTACCCTGTGGGGGCAATGCCAAAGGCATGGCATAATAGGCTGCCTGTTATATTTAGAGTAAAACACTTTCTACCCTGCAATAGAGAATTATTGTAGGTATTGTAGTGTTTTATATGAGCATTCCTATGATCACATGTTTAAGTCTTTTGCTTCAAGAAGTACTACAAAGTTAAGAGAAAATTATTTAAATAAAAAATTAATTTAACAAAAATTTCTCGGCATAAAAAAGAAAAAACTGGACATCTTTGATAACTCATACAGTAAAATGAAAGCATTATTTGTACCACATGTTGAATACCATTAAAGCTAAACCTCAAAAATTGCTGTTCCAAAAAATGCTACTTCACCACTAGGCGATTTTCTTTTTCGCGTTTTCATTTTTTCTTCCCCTTCTTCCAAGAGTCATAAGATATTTTTCTTCTAGTCATATAGCTGTATAAGGGCTTGTTTTATTCATTCTGCCACATAATGTACTGGATATCAGGAAAAAATATTCCAATTGCAGTGAAATAGCAAAAAAAAGTAAACTTCCACAATGTTTTTTGGGTTCTTTATTTACCATGTTTAATATATGGTAAAACTGGCCTGGCAATATGATTCCCCAGGTCAGTACGAGTACACAGATACCAAACATGTACAGTTGTGTTCAACCACCTCTTTCAATTAATAATTTTCATACATGTGACAAAAAAAAATAATTATTTACACAATACAACTTTTATGGAATCCCAAAAAGCAAATCTTCATAGAGCACAAAAAAAATCTACAAATAATTTGAAGCAAAAAAATAAAAGGAATATCAGCAGTTACATAAAGGGTCATATGGAGATACTCAAGGGAATCTGTCACCAGGTTTTTACTTGCCCATCTGATAGTAAAAAGATAATTGATTCTAGCGATGTCTCACTTACTGGGCTGCTTGCTGCACTCATTATCTGCTACTGAGCTCCTAGGTCTCTGAATGCTGAGCTGTGTATAACCCCGGCTACACCACTCATAGGCAGGTTCCGATGTGCACTGTGCATAGGCAGAAAGCTGTCAAACAGTAATGGGGCAGAGTTGGTCTACAGGTTTACAAGTCCTCTAGTGATGATTTCCTTCTTATAAACTTGTGATTTTATCGAAACTGAAGCAAGCAGCTCAGTAAGTGACACATTGCCGGAATCAGAATATTTGCCTCTAAATCATGTTGTCCTAAGATTAGGTGGCAAATTCCTGGTGACAAATTCCCTTTAACACTTGCTTATGATACAAATTCCATAATGGCTTTTTATACAGTATATCGAAGAATATAAATTATATTGCCTACGTTTAAAATATTAAAATCATTGAAGGTGTATATTACTCACCTTCTGCAATGACCTTGAACATATGCAAATTGGAAAATTACAGAAGGTAGACCATGTAACAACACTGCAATTTAACTGTGAAATGAGGGTATCTGTTATTGAAGTAGGAATTTCACACCTACTGAACATGCAGACTTTTTCCCAGGTGTGGTGAATGGATCCTTCTTTCTGATTCTGAATTGGCTTAGGTGGTTTATAATAATTTAATTTTTATTTTCATTTTTTTGTGCCATTAAAAATATTATTTAATCCTAGTGTTACAATAGAGGTGAATATTTACAGTACTGTGTAAAAGTTTTAGATCTGTGTGGATAAAATGCTGCAAATTAAGAATGCTTTAAAAAAAACAAGATATAATAGTTTATTGCGATTTACTAGCGAAAAGTAAAAATTAAATCATATTACTGTTTGGTAAGACAACTGCCTTCAAAACATCATAAAAGCTTCAATTCTTCTAGGTACACAAGCATTAAATTTTTTTAATAACCTTTAAAGTGGTTGTCCACTACTTTATATGATCCCCCAATGTATTCCCCCAGGGCCCATAAGTGTTTCTCTAAACACCTTGTGGTGCCTTTTCTGCCTGTGAGTGGCGCTATCACTGGCCGCTCACAGGTGTGACGTGATCCCCTGCTGCAGCCGGCTCTGACATCCGCTGATGTCACAACAAGTCCAGGCTGCAGCCGAGGGTCCCTCTTCCACGTTCCACAGGTGGCTGCTGGGTTGTGGGTGGGGTCACCCCCACGTCACACCTGGCATCCACCGTGCACTCTCCCTCTCCTCATTCACTGGGAAATCGCGCGGTGGATGCTGAATGTGACACATGGGGTAACCCTGCCTACAGCCCAGCGTCCACCGTGGGGATTGCAACACTGATGTCATGCCTCACTTGACGTGACATCCGTGACTGGTCACGTGATGCCTCTGAGTGGCCAGCGATAGCGCCGCTCAGAGGCAGAAAAGGCACCGCAAGGTATTTACAAAAACACTTGTGGGCCCCAGGGGGATACATTGGGGGGTTCATATAAAGTAGTGGACAATATCAGGGAAGTTGTTTCAAACATCTTGGAGAATTTACTACAGATCTTCTGTAGATGTAGGTTTTTTCCAAATCCTTCTGTCTTGTCATGTATAGACTCAATCATCATCAGGACTCTCTGTAATTCTTTACACTGAAAAAAGTTCTCAATTAATTATTATTTCACCCGATGAATGAAGGTTTTGCTCATATAACGGGGGATCAGCAGCCTGTTTACACTGAAAGATTATCACAAACGAGCTTTCTGTAGAACTCCCTTTCATGATAATCTTATGTATCTTAAGAACAGCTTAGTATGCAAATTGTCTCTTTAGAGAGAAAGAGGACTTGAACTCTATAGTGTCACCTGTTGGAAGCAGCGATCCTACAAGTGACTATCAACCCTTTAATGAGCCTTGCAATATGACTTAGCATAAAAGCCTAATCAGAATCTCAAATTGCAGACACAATGCTTTGGGTATAGCCCCTCATCAGTACAAAGTATGAGATCTGATTTAGCTAAGTGAGAGGCTTTGGACTGAGGTCTTAGGGGTAACGTTTCTCCTTGTGGAGAGTGATATACTGGGCCTGGCATGCCAATGTAAGGAGGCTTATTCGCCGTGCAATGCTCCTCTGGGAAGTTAAATATGGAAATTGCAAAAACAGCTTAGGAAGTTCAAAAGTATTGTCCATTTTTAGTATCTGTTTTACAGTAGTAAAGATGAGCAAATAAATTTAAGTGAAGTTGAATTCTTCTCAAAATTTACAAAAATCCTCATTTGCCAAAATGCAGATTTTTTTGTAGTTTGTTTCCACACCGATTCAGGAATATGGCGGACGTTATTTTTCTGAGCTGTAAAAGGTCATCACAATGTTAAAAAAAAATCCTTATACTCACCTTATTGTTCACCTCTCCGACTCCTCCGTGTCACCTGACTGGTAATCACCATATCCTCAGATCACCTTTGTGCATTCTAAAATCCCCACACCTCTCACTCTAGGCCGGGACTTATGGCTTTGCTGAGGGCCAGGGAGGACTCTACGCAAGAGTGCGAAAAGTCATGATCTTGTGTGCACTTTTGCAAAACTTTACCAGGCCATCAATGCCGAAAGTCCCCTGCAGTGTGAGAAAACACAGATTTTGGCAGTGATCTGAAGATGTGGCAAAAACCGAATTGGTGATAGTGAGGAACAGAAGGGCCGTAAAGATGAGAGATAAGGTGAGTATAATGATTTTTTTTTATTTCTTAGATGTTATGTTTATTATGCTCTTGGGTCTGGGATATTAAATTTGTCGAGAATAACTTCTTTGTAAATTAATTTCCCTCGCAAAACTATGCGAACAAGCAAATTTTAACTTTGCCTGATCCACTCATCTCTATACAGTATATATAATCTCTTTGTTAATTTTAAATACAAATGTGTCCTTCCTTAAATTTCCTTTTGGCCCAATATTTAATAAGATAAGTGGTGCGAGATGACCAGCTTTGAAAAAAATATAGAGATTTTGCGATACTCTGCTGGGAAATGTTTATGCCACATGTGTATATATGCGGTTGTGATTTGAATTGAAACCTGTTGATGGTTTAGCTAGCATTGTTAATGTATTTAATTTATATGATTAAAAATGTATGACTTTAATTGAAATTTAAGAAAAACTGGGAGAGATGGGGCACATTCAACCCCTTTTTGGCTGTCAAAAAAACAGCATCCTTCGTAGCTGTAGTGAGAACGGAATGTAAGCATCTTTAAAATTGCTGCTCCAATTTTTTTGCATTTTTTATACACAAGATAAAATGGATATAAAGCAGACTCCAATTCTCCACATATACTGACACCACAGTTCCCAAAGGATTCATATTCTAACAAGATTCCAGGAAAGCAAACAATTACATGTTCTCAGCCGGGAGAACGTGTAAAATATCTTCCAGAAATGCCCGTTATACATATAGTCTCATCAATATTAATTCCACATATTTGCCAGTCACTTGACTAGCACAGGGTCGTATCATTTAGAACATGAGACTTGGGGATGGTTTAATTGTTCGTCTGAATGTTATGAATATGAAGTTTCTCTCTTTTAATATGCAGAGAAAGTGCAAAGCAAAGTTTACAATGTGTAGATTTGCATCTTTTCTCATTTCTATGCAATGAAGTTTGCAAACAAAGCTAAATAATTGTTAGTCTCTATGTGATTTGAAATTGAGATCAACAATGAATGTTGATGCATATTCAGGTCCATGTTCATGTTTACTGTATGATCCAATGTGTTCAAAATTAATTTTTATTTTGTGTCAATTATTTTGGAAAGAAGCCGCTGGGAACTGCATAAAATAATGTCCAAAAATAATCACTTTCTTTATAAGAGAAAGTGCCCAGATAAAAAACTTAGACTTAGTGCAGCATTTAACCACCCAGTCAAGCTGTTTTCTTTCAGTGTCTGCTGCATCATAGACAGAATAAAGTATTCTCTTTGACCTTGTAACCTCATTACTGAACATTGACTTTTGAAAACTTAGCATTTGCGATAAGGAGTGCATATATAAGTGACCCTCTGGAAAATCCTAAATACCTTACTGGAAAAAATGATCGAAAAATAATAATGATCAATCCCTAAAGTGACCCTCTGGGGCACAAGCTAGACTTGCCTTAAAGGCTACATACACCTTTACACTGATTTTTTTTATTGTTCATTTGGTTCCTAATTACTAAAGTAAACCACTTTCCAAACAATCTTCATTATACATTTTACTGCTGCAGAGTGTATTTAAATTCTTCAAAATCACGCACAAATCTGCTGGTACTTTGCTTCTTTCTCTGACAGTTCCCTTTTTTCTCCTTCTCTTTTCTTTCTGTTTTAGGAGGGAGGGAGGAGAATTGTACATGGCACATCAGAAAGAAGAGAGGGAGAAAGCATTTATGTTCCCATTGAGGGTAGAGTAAACAAGCTGTAGATAGGGAGGAAAGTACATGAAGGCAAAATCAGTATAGCAATGAAGGTGTCCTAATACACGAGAGCTAGTGAAAGCAGCATTATCCTGGACACACATCCCTCACATTTAGCATGTTTTACCAAGAGGGACAGAACACATGAGAAAAATCTATGCCAAAGTTATTCACAGTGTTCAACCGAGGCCAAAGATTCATTTTGCTCTACTAATCGGTCTCCTTCTTACTTAACTCTCCCCTCTCCAATCCGTCCTTAACGCAGCAGCCAGGATCATATTCCTCGCCAACCGCTACACCGATGCCTCTTCCCTGTGCCAGTCATTGCATTGGTTGCCCATCCAATATAGAGTTCAATTTAAACTTATCATGCTTACCCACAAAGCGCTCCATGCTTCAGTACCCCCCTACATCTCCTCTCTTGTCTCAGTCTACCACCCTACACGTGCCCTCCGTTCTGCAAATGACTTAAAACTAAAATCCTCCTTAATCCGAAATTCCCACTCCCGTCTCCAAGATTTCTCGCATGCTGCGCCAATTCTTTGGAATGCACTAACAAGGACAGTTCGATTAATTCCCAATACCCACAGTTTCAAGCGAACCCTAAAAACACATTTCTTTAGACTGGCATATCGCCTAAACACACTCTGTCCGTCCCAGTTTTCCCCCATATTAAAATCTTCTTCAACTTCAGGTTCATACCAACCATGCACTTAATAGCCTCGGTCAGGACTGCACACATACTGGCTGGCGACCAGTCCATGTATTATTATTTATCCTATTTAGTATATCAAGGCTGCATTATACAATATATGTACTTTTTACCTTTTGTGTCTCCCCCATTTCCTCATAGACTGTAAGCTTGCGAGCAGGGCCCTCACTCCTTTCGATATGAGATATGCTTATTCTGTATAGTCTGTATATGTCCCCCCTAAAATTTGTAAAGTGCTGCGGAATATGTTGGCGCTATAAAAATAAAAACTATTATTATTATTATTATTATTATTTTGCTGCCTCAGTCCTGCATCTAAGAATCATGGTCAAATTTAAGTGCCTTGTTGTTACCCTTTTTTGTACTTGGGCAGATAATCCTCTTAGAAAGAACTCATCAATCTGGAAAAAAGATAATTCTGCTTTAACCTTTAATAATCTTACTTTAGCATCATACAAAGTTATATTTATGTAATTCCTGGTGTTTTAGAAATCCTTGGTTTTCATATATAATAGATAGCCCCTTTAGCAATGAATGTAAGTTTAGGTCCTAAGTAATCATAACCTGTTAAACAGAACCTGTCACCAGAAATAACACTGTTAACCTGCAGATATGAGGTTAGTCTGCAGGTTAACAGCATTATTATCCTGCCTGGCACCTGCACGCAGCCGAATGCAGCAGGGAGAAAATTTAAAACTTTATTCTCTGTGCCAGCATTTGGTTTAAGTCATGGGGGCGGAGCTTGTTCAGTCACCACTCTGAGTATACAGAGCAGCCGCTTTAACCGCACCCCAGGCCCTGACTGACACTCACTTTGCATTGGAGCTCAGCTGTCTCTAAGGGCCAGGGGCTCGGTTATAGCAGCCGCTCTGTATACTCAGAGCGATGACCTGCAGCACCACCTGTGAAGAATGGCACCAGAGAGTTCCCGCAGAATCCCACTGTTGCCACCACTTGTGACGGATCTACACCTTGCCACCTGCCTGACGTCGCAATTACGTCAGACGGATCACGTGATATGGATCTGCCCTTTGCACCAACGTGACATTCCACACCCCCTCGAGGACGCATAAGGTCAAATTGGTACCATTCTACACAAACACCATGTGTCGTCGCGACGTCCCTGGAAAAAGACACTGAGCTAGGGCTTCTGGAGCTCTTAGCCCCTCTGGGTCACTCCCCCTCCTGCCCCTTAGCTGGACCTAAATCTCCTCCCCTGGCCTCTCTCAGCTAAAATCTCCAAAAACTACAATGGGCTATACTTCCTTAATGGAAAGTCCTAGGGAGCCAGGTCTGGTGTCATCAGTTCCAGCCAGGCCACTGCTACGCAGAGAGAACAAACATGGGGATTTCCAAAAGGCTGTGCCATGTATCTCCTCATCCTTATGCGCTAGAGTGCTGGAAGCTAGGGTGACATTCCTCCTGTTCGTGTGATTCCAAAAATCTATTTGCTGTATCACTGGAATGTATTGTATTCCCATAACTCGGTGTTGAATTATATTTGTCTGACACAAAGGACATGCAGCATGGCTGGGTTCCACAGGGGTCTTCCTGTGGCAGTTTCACAGCAGAAACTGGGGGTTTTGTCACTCACTGTCCCTCAGCCCCCACCCTTCTTCTTTAGCTGCAGAAGTTGATTGACATAGGATTATATTTTAAATATTCTTCACATCCCCGCATCCATGACTGAAACCGAATGCTGCTTGGGAGAATAAAGTTAATTTTCTCCCTGCTACATTCGGCTGTGTGCAGGCATCGGGAAGGATAATAATGCTGTTTACCTGCAGATTATCTGCATATCTGCAGGTTAATAGTGATATTTCTGGTGATAGGTTCCCTTTAACATGTACAAGAAAATGATCTCTGACTGTGTTACATCTATGAAGACCCCCATGAAGATCTGGAACAATAGGGACCAATTACGCATAACTTTAGGGGTGGATTAGACATATTTGCTGTGGTACAGAGAAAGATTTTCAGCTTTTTACTGAAGGATCCCAAAGGATTGAAATATAATGACCGTTGTTATATATATATATATTTATTTTAGCATCAGGCTTTAGCTTTAAAGGGGGAATAGGTAGCCAGGTGCATAACTGTAGTGGATGCAGGGGTTGCAGTCGCACTGGGGCCCTGGAGTCTTGGGGGGCCCAAAATGTCCCTTTGGCCCATAAAAGATGTCTATTACTATTAAAAACCTGTGATAGCTGGGGCCCTGTAGAAAAGTTTGTACTGGGGCCCACAAGGCACAAGTTATGCCACTGGAGGTTGCAGTTTTATCCGGGTCTCTGATGCTTTGGTGGCGACTAATGGACACTTTGCCACAAAGGAAGGTACCATTATTATGGCACATGATAGTTGGGGGACTATTTATACTGTAGATTCTTCATTGGGGTTTTGAAGTTCAAGTTACATTTCTGGTTAAAGTGCAATACAGAACAGGCACGTTTTGTATCGTGATTGACCTCCGTAATACAAGATTCTCATCTTGCAACTGTAAGTTACATTTTTAATATGTCTGCCATAAAGAATATAACTAAATCCAGTCATTCTGACATGCCATTTATTTCAGCCATATTTCTCAAAGACAGCAATAAAATGGGAATAAAAAACACACAGGCTTGCTGTAAAATCTCCTTGAAAGCAGAAGTGTCAATCAAAGCCGTGATTATTGATGATGTGTCCATCGTAAATTCATAAAGTATTGTGGTAACTGAAAGCTGTGCTACAAAATGAGAGTGGTGGTAGACATCATCACAGACACTCTGCTCAGAAGTAGCTATAACAATTTCGGCCAATAAAATGTGCAAGTGAATATCAGTACTGTCAATGATCCAGCACTAAAGAAATAGTCACGCTTCTCTGAATTCTCAGGGTAGAAGTACAACTCTGACTGTGACGTTAAAACATTGTTATAGCAAACTATGGTATTTCCTAGTACTCATTAATTAATGTAACTGGGCTTTAATAAATATGTAACAACTGCGGGAAATGAAACCATTATGGATAATCTCAATGCTAATGCAAAATATACTTGTTTCCTCTCTTACCAAGATACAATATGTGGCAGAAGATGACCAGCTTTGATAAAAAATAAATATGATTTTGTGTTACTCTGCCTGGAGATGTTTATTGTAACGGGTCTGGGAGGCGGAACCTCTGAGCTACTATACAAGGGGGCGGTCCTTGTAAGGGAGCGGGTGGCAATCAGGGATGATGGGCAGGCAGTCACAGCAGGTGACCGGGACAGTCTCTGAGTGGACGGGCTGGAGGTCACGGAAAGTGACCGGGGCAGTCTCTGGATAAACGGGCAGGGAGTTACGGCAAGTGACCGGGGCAGTCTCTGGAAGAACGGGCAGGGAGTTACGGCAAGTGACCGGGGCAGTCTCTGGGTAAAGGGTAGGTACGACCTGTGATGGCAGGGCCTACGGGTAGGCTAGCAGGCAGATGGTAGATGTGTGCTCCCAGGTGAGCAAGCGAGAGTCTCTGGAATGGTAGGTGGTCACAGCACGTGACGGCGAAGCCTCCAGGTAGGCTAGCAGGCAGGTAACAGGTGGGCGCTCCCAGGTGAGCGGGCAGGAGTCTCTGGAAAGGCAGATGGTCACAGCACGTGACGGCGGAGCCTCCAGGTAGGCTAGCAGGCAGGTAACAGGTGTGCGCTCCCAGGTGAGCGGGCAGGAGTCTCTGGAAAGGCAGATGGTCACAGCACGTGACGGCGGAGCCTCCAGGTACGCTAGCAGGCAGGTAACAGGTGTGCGCTCCCAGGTGAGCGGGCAAGCTGGTCCATAGACAGACTGACAGGAGTTGGAAGGCAGACCGTCGGACCTCAGGCTAGCAGGCAGGTGACTGGATATCAGGCAGGACAAAGGCAGCAAGCTGGCAGGAATCTGGCAGGTAACTGGCAGGTAACTGGCAACGGGACCTGAGGGCTGAAGCACAGGTGAGACACAGGTGCAAACAACATTGCTCGGGCACCTCCATTTTGGAGGAGGTGCCCTTTATATGGGAGGTCCTCCGGCAATTGGCCGGGGACTCCTTAGGACGGCGCGCGCGGTCCCTTTAAGAGAGGGGGAGAGCGCGCGCGCGCGCCCTAAGCACACTGCCGGGGAAGGAGCGCGCGCCGGAAGCAGCGGGGAGAGCAGCGCTGGAGGACGCCGCGCCAGGAGCGGGGAGGTGAGAGGGACGGCGTCTCTGCCTAGAACGGGGCAGAGACGCCGATGCTACAGTACCCCCCCCTTTAGGCCCCCTCTTTTTTAGGCCAGAAAGAAGTTTTTCAAGGAGAAGCGGGGCGTTGATGTTCTCCCTGGGTTCCCAAGTTCTCTCCTCAGGACCAAACCCCTTCCAATCTACCAGAAAAAAGGTTTTTCCTCTTACCCTCTTGGAGGCCAGAATACTCTCTACCTCAAAGATGTCATCAGCGGAAACCGGAGCAGGAGGGGCACCTGGATTTTTGGAAAAAGAGTTAAAGACAACGGGTTTGAGGAGAGATACGTGGAAGGAGTTGGGGATCCGTAGGGTGGCCGGGAGTTTTAATTTGTAGGCCACAGGGTTAATTTGCCTGAGGACTTCGAAGGGGCCGATGAATCGAGGACCCAACTTGTAGGAGGGTATTTTGAGCCGCAAATGTTTGGATGAGAGCCAAACCTTGTCTCCCGGACGGAATTGGGGCGGATCCAGACGTCTCTTATCAGCATATCTCTTCATCCGCTCAGAGGAGAGAAGAAGAGCGGACCTGGTGCTCTCCCAAATAGTAGAAAATTCGCTGACAAGAGACTCCGCAGCAGGGTTGTCCACAGAAACGGAGACAGGAAGTGGAATCCGGGGATGTTGGCCACCAACTATAAAGAACGGGGATTTGGAAGAGGACTCGCTCTCATGGTTGTTATAAGAGAACTCGGCCCACGGTAGAAGATCCACCCTGTCCGAGTGGTGAGCATCCACGAAGTGCCGGAGGTAGCTGGACAAGATCTGATTGATCCGCTCCACTTGACCATTGGACTGAGGGTGGTAAGCGGAGGAGAAATCCAGGGTAATGTCCAGCAGCTTACAAGTGGCTCTCCAGAAACGAGAGGTGAACTGAACCCCACGATCCGACACGATGTGGAGGGGCAGACCATGGAGACGGAAGATGTGGCGGATAAAGTCTTTAGCCAACTCGGGTGCAGACGGAAGACCAGGCAGGGGAATGAAGTGGGCCATTTTAGAAAAACGGTCAGCGACAACCCAAATGACGGTACAACCGGCAGAAACTGGAAGGTCGGTGATAAAGTCCATAGCGATGTGTTGCCAAGGAGCAGCAGGTACAGGAAGGGGCAGGAGATGGCCGGCAGGTAGATGTCGGGGAACTTTGTTACGAGCACAGGATGAACAGGCCGCGACGAAGTCTACCACGTCCTTACGTAGGGTAGGCCACCAGTAATGCCGGGCAATAAGTTGAAAGGTCTTTTTTTGGCCAGCATGGCCAGCTAGTTTAGAAGAATGTCCCCAGCGAAGAACCCTCTCCCGATCTGGCACAGCTATGAACGTCTTACCGGGTGGAAGACGAGTTAGATCCAAGGGAGCCACATTCATCACCTTGGAGGAGTCGATGATGTGCGTAGGTTCCTCCTCTTGATCGGAGGACAGGAAAGACCGAGACAAGGCATCAGCTTTGACGTTCTTGTCCGCCGGACGGAAATGAAGAGTGAAGTCGAAGCGGGCAAAAAACAACGACCACCGGGCCTGGCGAGGATTGAGCCTCTGGGCATTTTGGAGATATGCCAGGTTTTTGTGATCCGTGTAGATAATTACCGGGTAGAGAGCCCCTTCAAGCAGATAGCGCCACTCTCCTAGTGCCAATTTGATGGCTAGCAATTCCCGGTCTCCAATGGAGTAGTTGCGCTCCGACGAGGAGAAGATTTTGGAGAAAAAGCCGCACGTTACCATTCTCCCGGTAGAAGACTTCTGGGTGAGCACCGCTCCGGCTCCGGAGGAGGAAGCATCAACCTCCAGGTAGAATTGTTTATTACAGTCCGGACGGTGCAGGACGGGAGCAGAGGCGAAGGCTTTCTTTAGGGAAAGGAAGGCCTCCTCGGCTTCAGGCGACCATATCCTGGGGTTAGCCCCCTTACGGGTAAGTACAGATATGGGGGCAGTCCGAGACGAGAAGTGTGGGATGAAAAGACGATAATAATTAGCGAAGCCCAGGAATCGCTGTATCGCCTTCAAACCTTCAGGACGAGGCCATTTTAGAACGGAAGAGAGCTTCTCGGGATCCATTTGCAGACCTGTTTGGGAGATGACATAGCCCATGAACGGAAGGGAGGTCTGATCGAAGAGGCACTTCTCGTATTTGGCGTAAAGGTGGTTCTGCCGAAGCCTAAGCAGGACCTGACGAACATCCCTCTGGTGTGTGGGGAGATCCGGAGAGAAGACCAAGATATCGTCCAGGTATACCACTACGCAGGAGTACAGGAGGTTACGGAAGATGTCATTGACTAGTTCCTGAAAGACCGCGGGAGCATTACTGAGACCGAAGGGCATCACAAGGTACTCGTAGTGACCGTCCCGGGTATTGAATGCCGTCTTCCACTCGTCTCCTTGACGGATACGGACCAGATTATACGCTCCTTGAAGATCCAGCTTGGAGAAGATCCTGGCGCCCTTGAGCCGGTCAAACAATTCGGAGATGAGTGGCAGGGGATATTTGTTTTTTACCGTAATGAGATTGAGTCCTCTGTAGTCAATACAGGGACGTAGCGAGCCGTCTTTCTTTTTGACAAAGAAGAATTCGGCTCCAGCCGGGGAGGTAGATTTTCGGATAAATCCCCTAGCCAGATTCTCTTCAATGTACTCAGACATGGCTCGGGTCTCAGCTGCAGATAACGGGTAGATACGCCCACGGGGAGGAGTGGTGCCAGGTGCCAGGTCGATCGGGCAATCGTATGGCCTATGGGGCGGCAACGTCTCAGCTTCCTTCTTACCGAAGACGTCCGCATAGGGCCAGTAGGGAGCCGGGAGACCAGGTAAATTAGCTGGAGTAGGCTGAGGGCGAAGTGCACGGACCGGAACCAGGCAGGTCCTATGGCAGTCAGGACCCCATCGGAGTACTTCACCGGACTGCCAGTTCAATACGGGTTCATGTGTCTGGAGCCAAGGTAGACCTAGCAACAAGGAGTGAGAAAGTCCGGACAGCACATGGAATGAGATCTCCTCAGAGTGCAGCATTACCACCTGTAGGGTTATAGGTTCGGTGACGAGCAGGATGGTCTCCGAGAGAAGTCTTCCATCCACGGAAGCAACTGACAATGGCTCCGCCAGGGACTTGGTGGGAATATGGTATCTCTCTACCAGAGACTGGGCGATGAGGTTTCCAGCAGCTCCAGAATCCAGATGGGCGAGTTCGAAGAGACGGTTTTCTCCCCAAGCAATAGAGACCGGTAAGGTCAGAGACGGAGAGGACTTACTTTTGTCTAGGACGACCTCTCCGAGTGGTCCTAGACACTGGCGTTTCCCGGCTTTTCCGGGCAGGAACGGATGAAGTGCTTCTTACTGCCACAATAGAAACAGCTTCCCTCGGCTCGGCGAGATTCTTGGCGAGAACCGACCATCTTGGTCTGGTCGACCTGCATAGGCTCAGGAGAGACGGAGGGAGTGACGGGTTGCTGAAAAGTAGGAGCTAGGCGTGGAAACCTCCTCTCACGGGTGACCTCTTTGGCACGCTCCTGGAACCGCAGGTCAATCCGGGTGGCAAGAGCTATCAGGTCATCGAGGGTGGTAGGAATGTCCCGACCGGCAAGTTCATCTTTAATACGGCCGGACAGACCCTCCCAGAAGACTGAAACCAGAGCGTCATTATCCCAGGCCAGCTCCGAGGCAAAGGTACGGAACCGTATGGCATATTGGCCCACGGTGAGGCTTCCCTGACGGAGGTGTAGCAGTGACGATGCGGATGAGGTCTTCCGTCCGGGTTCGTCGAAGACTTTCCGGAAGGCCGTGAGAAAGGCAGGCAAGTTGGACACCAGGGGGTCTCCTCTCTCCCATAGAGGATTTAGCCAGGCCAGAGCCTCTCCGGTGAGATGGGACATGATGAAGGCAATTTTGGCCCGGTCGGAGTTAAACTGGTGGGACAGGAGTTCAAAGTGCAGGGTGCACTGATTTATGAAGCCCCGAGCCTGAGCGGAGTCGCCTCCGAAGCGAGGAGGTGTAGAAAGCCGGGGTCCGGGGTAGGATACCATAGTGTTGGTGGACAGCGGAGCTGTCGGATTGCGAATCATGGCGCTGGCGGAGGTTGCTGGCGGAGCAGTCAGAGTGTCCAGGCGAGAATTGACATTCCGCAGGTGACCCAGGATGGACTCCTGTTGGGACCTCTGGCGGGACAGTTCATGACACAGGTCCGAGAGCGAGGGAGCTTGGGTGCCACCGGGTTCCATGGCCCGAGCAAACTGTAACGGGTCTGGGAGGCGGAACCTCTGAGCTACTATACAAGGGGGCGGTCCTTGTAAGGGAGCGGGTGGCAATCAGGGATGACGGGCAGGCAGTCACAGGAGGTGACCGGGACAGTCTCTGAGTGGACGGGCTGGAGGTCACGGAAAGTGACCGGGGCAGTCTCTGGATAAACGGGCAGGGAGTTACGGCAAGTGACCGGGGCAGTCTCTGGAAGAACGGGCAGGGAGTTATGGCAAGTGACCGGGGCAGTCTCTGGGTAAAGGGTAGGTACGACCTGTGATGGCAGGGCCTCCGGGTAGGCTAGCAGGCAGATGGTAGATGTGTGCTCCCAGGTGAGCAAGCGAGAGTCTCTGGAATGGTAGGTGGTCACAGCACGTGACGGCGAAGCCTCCAGGTAGGCTAGCAGGCAGGTAACAGGTGGGCGCTCCCAGGTGAGCGGGCAGGAGACTCTGGAAAGGCAGATGGTCACAGCACGTGACGGCAGAGCCTCCAGGTAGGCTAGCAGGCAGGTAACAGGTGTGCGCTCCCAGGTGAGCGGGCAGGAGTCTCTGGAAAGGCAGATGGTCACAGCACGTGACGGCGGAGCCTCCAGGTAGGCTAGCAGGCACGTAACAGGTGTGCGCTCCCAGGTGAGCGGACAAGCTGGTCCATAGACAGACTGACAGGAGTTGGAAGGCAGACCGTCGGACCTCAGGCTAGCAGGCATGTGACTGGATATCAGGCAGGACAAAGGCAGCAAGCTGGCAGGAATCTGGCAGGTAACTGGCAGGTAACTGGCAACGGGACCTGAGGGCTGAAGCACAGGTGAGACACAGGTGCAAACAACATTGCTCGGACACCTCCATTTTGGAGGAGGTACCCTTTATATGGCAGGTCCTCCGGCAATTGGCCGGGGACTCCTTAGGACGGCGCGCGCGGTCCCTTTAAGAGAGGGGGAGCGCGCGCGCCCTAAGCACGCTGCCGGGGAAGGAACGCGCGCCGGAAGCAGCGGGGAGAGCAGCGCTGGAGGACGCCGCGCTAGGAGCGGGGAGGTGAGAGGGACGGCGTCTCTGCCTAGAACGGGGCAGAGACGCCGATGCTACATTTATGTTGTACAGTATGTGTCATTATTTGGCCACACAATGGTTGTAATGCGTATTGAAGCCTATCAAGGATTTTGCTACCGAGTGTCAGGAAGGTAAGGGAGGGCACAGCTGTTACATGTATGAAATATAGACTAATATTTTGTATAATATGTATACAACATCAACACTTATAACTTGCATGTTAAGTGTATGGTGTAAATGCTGAGGATTGTGGTATCCAATACGGGGGAAACTAACCTCAACTTGGTTATTCACTGAGTATTATGTGTACCCTACTTATATTCTCCTAACAGAAGTGATGTGGATATCCTACTTTTGGTCAGCTGCTCATAAACTTTTTTTCCCTATGGTTTAAATGCTAAACAATGTAATTTATTCATTTACCACTAAAGTCATGTGCATGCTCAGTATAGAATCAGTATTAATTAGTGATGAGCGAGCACTAAAATGCTCGGGTGCTCGAAGCTCGGGTCGAGCACATTGGAATACTCGGGTGCTCGACCCGAGCAACGAGCCCAATGTAAGTCTATGGGAAACTCGAGCATTTTTCTGGTGGTCCCCCCCGGCGGTCTGCAGAAGGTCAAAAATTGCCCAAATCGATGGGAACGGTGCTCAATTAAACGTCAGGCAGGCAGAATATATAGTCAGACAGGCAGGCAGGGTATATAGGAGGGTGCATGAAAAACATAGCAGGGCACTTGGAACACACTAGTGCCCTCTGATTTTCATGCACCCGTCTCTTTAAAAAAGCCGGCCGGCAATTCATCTGCGGCATACATCGGTACCCGACAATTTAGAACAGAAAGAATAGAGCATCACACATAGATTAGATAGATAGAAACATGTTAGTCACATATATAATAAGTACAGTGACAGTGTTGGTTACTGTACTTGTCATTTAGTGTTAAAATAAAGGATTTATTAAAAAAAAAATTGGCGTGGGGTTCCCCGTAATTTTAGTCTCTAGCGGAGGCTAAGCAGATGGCTGGGGCAGATGTTTGAAGCCTGGAAAGAGGGTAATTCCCACGGAGCTTCCCAGGCTACTAATATCAGCCCCCAGCTGAATACCTAGCCTTTACCAGCTATTAAAATGGGGGACCCCCAAAAAAATGACGTGGGGTCCCCCCTATTTTAATAGCTAGCAAAGGCTAGGCAGACAGCTGGGGGCTGATATTAATAGCCCAGGAAGGGTGCCATGGGGCCATAGGATGCGCCAATTCTGGCACTTAGCCTCGCTCTTCCACTGCCTTGTAGTGGTGGCAGTGGGGTAATAGGGTTGGGGTTGATGTCAGCTTATAATGCCAGCTGACATCAAGCCCAGGTTAGTAATGCAGAGGCGTCTATAAGACACCCCCATTACTAACCCCATATTCAAAGTTAAAAACAAACACCCAGAATAAAGTCCTTTAATTGAAATAAACACACAATTCTTTAATGTTCTAAATTAAACCCTACTTACCATCACGCCCATTCCAGCTGAAGCCAACGATCTCCTGCAATAAAAATAAAATGATAAACCAACCTCATCCTTACCTTTCCATGGTTCCCAGGACGGCTACATTCACATGACAGGCTGGATCGCAGCAGAAAGCTGCCATCCAGCTTGCCATGCCGCAGACACTGAGAAGTGCAAGAATGCTTGCGCTCCTTAGTGTCTGGCTGTGACGGCATTCAGATGAGCCGAGTTCATGTCCAATCAACTCAGCTCACCTCATGCACGTCATTGACAGCGTGGGAGAATTCTCCTGCGCTCAGCGCTTGAGCAGGAGAATTCTCCCATGCTGGGATGGCATTGAGATGACAGGCTGGATCACAGCTGAGCACTGCCATCCAGCATGCCATCCTTCATAGACACTGCAGAGCGCAGGCAAGCTTGCGCTCTGCAGTGTCTCTGAAGGATGACAAGCTGGATGGCAGCGCTCAGTGCGATCCAGCCTCTCATGTCAATGCCATCCCAGCGTAGGAAGCTG
The DNA here is from genome assembly GCF_046119375.1 of Phyllobates terribilis. NCBI lineage: Eukaryota > Metazoa > Chordata > Amphibia > Anura > Dendrobatidae > Phyllobates > Phyllobates terribilis. Next base: position 899,479,878 of record NW_027362762.1, read on the forward strand.
TCCTGGGAACCATGGAAAGGTAAGGATGAGGTTGCTTTATTATTTTACTTTTTTTGAAGAAGACAACATTAAACAACATTAAAAAATTCTGTGTTTATTTCATTTAAAGGACTTTATTCTGGGTGTTGTGTTTTTTTTTAAATACTTTACTAGAAATTCATGGCGGTCATGTCTAATATTGGCGTGATCCCATGAATTTCGGGCTTAGGGCCAGCTGATAATACCAAGCTGGCCCTAACCCCTTTAATACCCAGTGAGCCACCGCACCAGGGCCCTGGATGAGTTGGGTACAGCGCCAGAAGATGGCGCTTCTATAAACGCGCCATTTTCTGGGGTGGCTGCGGACTGCAATTTGCAGCGGGTGGGGTCCAGAAAGCTTGGGCCTCCCTGCGCTGCGGATTCTAGCCCCCAGATGCCTAGTTGTACCTGACTGGACACAAAAATAGGGCAAAGCCCCGCGTATTATTTTTTTTTAATTATTTCATGAAATTCATGAAATAATAATAAAAAAGGGCTTCCCTTTATTGTTGTGTCCGGCCGGGTACAAATAGGCAGCTGGTGGTTGGTGGCAGCCCGTTCCTGCCTGCTGTACCTGGCTGGACACATAAATAGGGCGAAGCCCCACGTCAATTTTTTTTAAATTATTTCATGAAATTTAGTCTATTCAGTAGGACTATCAGCAGTGTATCCACCTGACTTCTGCACAACACAACTGATGGTCCCAACCCCATTTATAAGGCATGAAATCCCACTTATTAAACCTGACAGGGCACACCTGTGAAGTGAAAAACATTTCCGGTGACTACCTCTTGAAGCTCATCAAGAGAATGCCAAGAGTGTGCAAAGCAGTCATCAAAGCAAAAGGTGGCTACTTTGAAGAACCTAGAATATAAGACATATTTTCAGTTGTTTCACACTTTTTTGTTAAGTATATAATTCCACATGTGTTAATTCATAGTTTTGATGCCTTCAGTGTGAATGTACAATTTTCATAGTCATGAAAATACAGAAAAATCTTTAAATGAGAAGGTGTGTCCAAACTTTTGGTCTGTACTGTATGTTTTTATCAAGTTTTTGTTGCTGCAGTTTTTGTCTCTTTTTGGTATGTCAAATATCAAATAAAGCTACTTTGGTTTTGTCTTTGAGAAAACTTTATTTATACTGTTATATGTGGATTGCATATGTTTTTAGCGTGTTTATGCAATAGTAGTGAACTTAAACCACGTGTGCACTTTTTACCCATGGATTTTCCACTTGTAATGCAACTCCTTGTTAAAAATCTGAACGGAAAACTCAGCGTACCCACAAGAGAAATTGACATGTTGTGAGTTTCAAAAATTTACCGCAGTTCAGATTACATGGTATAGAAAGAAAGCACAGGGCGCATGAGATTTCTATAAATTCCATTTACTTTGCTGGAACAGTAAGACGCTGCATTTCTTTTTGCTCAGTTAGGCTGCGTTCACACATTGCGTATTTCCCTGCGTTTTTTTACGCGCGCATATTTTCCTGCTTTTTTACCTGCGTTTTTTTACGCAGGTAAAAAAAAGCACCTCCATTCACACACTGCATTTTTTCCTGCGTTTTTTTAAGAGGTGCAGGAGAAATTAAGTGTGACGAGCATGGACACCTGTATGTAATGTAATGTATGTGTCTGTATGTGTATGTATATAATGTAATGTAATGTATGTGTCTGTGTGTCCTGTGTGTACTGTCCTGTGTCTATGTGTTGTGTGTGTGTGTGTGTGAGTGTCCCCCTAGCATTGTATGTACAGACAGCTCCTGGCTGCAGTACATACACTGCTTAAGTTATTAAAAGAAAAAAACTATGGATACTCACCTATCCGATGGATGGGAGAGGCGTCCAGTCCGGTCCCGCGGCTTCCAGCATCTGCCGTGAAGTGATTAGCTGACTGTCAGCTGACCGGCTTGTAAATCAGCTGACTGGCCGGTCAGCTGATTTACAAGCCGGTTAGCTAACAGCTGATCGCTTCACCGGCAGATGCTGGAAGCGGCGGGACCGGACCCGACGCCTCTCCCATCCATCGGATAGGTGAATATCCATAGTTTCTCCTGCGTCTCCGTAAAAAAGCGCTGGAATTACGCAGTGTGTGAACACCGCTGCGTAATTCCATCACTTATAATGGGCACAATAGGGAGAAAGCGCAGGACGCAGCTGCGTAAATAATTGACATGTCAATTCTTTACGCAGCTGCGCTTTCGCGCTGCGTAAAATCACACAGTGTCTGAACGGCAAAGTGAATTTCCCATTCACTTTGCTGGCAGACACAAGGCACATTGCATATTTTGAAAAAGCACGCGCAAAAAAGCGCGCAAAAATACGCAATGTGTGAACGCAGCCTTAAAATTCACAGTGTTAAAAACTCACCAAAACCTCATGGTAGGAAATTAACCTTATGTTTGTTGAATAAAAAATGGCAGAACCATTGTACAAAAAAAGTACTTTTTAACTTTTTGTACTGTACATCTGAAAAATAGATGCTCTGGAATATGTTAGTGTAATATAATCATTATTATCTATAGAATATTTGGTGTCAACACTAATACCATATATAGCATAGTAAATATGGGTCAAAGTCTGTATTCAAACCCATGCCTGGGTGTATGGCCCCTTATATAAAAGCACAATAATACTACTGTATATAAATTACATAACTTTTGGGAACTATTATTTTTATGACTAAATGACTATGCTTTTGTGTATTTCAATACGTTGAGATATCAAATTAATAAGATACTTTTTGAAAATTCTCATGATTTTATTTATTTATGTTTTGTATATTCCACATGGCTAAAGGTGAGATTAAATCCATAGGAAATTCTCTTCTTTATATTAGAGAATTAGGACGTCTGTGCCCTTAGTCAAAGTGAAAACCTAGCAAGGGCCTTCAGGCTTAGATGAGTTATTGACTGATAGATGTGGCTCCTGCAAGCTTCATCAGATAATTTGTCCAAGGTCATAAGGAGATGTTATTTGATTAAAATAGGATTCCTCCCTTATATATGAAATTATATTAATCATTTTCCAGCATTATTATTGCTTGCTTGAATGCTTTATGCTCACTTGTATCATTTGCAATAGCTTTTTAATATATGTCTTTTTTTAGGCTACGTTCCCACTATGAGCTTTTAGAGAGTTTTGATGTCACAGATTTTTTGCACCATTTCTGCACCCATTAACTAAAATAGGTTACTTGCATTTTTTTTGGAAATACGCAGAGTAAAAGCTCACCGAAAACTCATGGGTGGAGTGTAGCCTCAATGTCAAAGCTAATTTTGCCAGATCATCATAGTACTGTACCTATGTAGATTATTGTCAGTTACTTACTACAGGGTGGACAATGACAAACAGAACTGAAATAAAAATATTCAAGTTTATGATTCATTTACAGCATAATTATGTTCGATGATATCCACTGACATGGCTTTTCTCACATTGGCCCTATATATTGGACATACGCATATTCTTATCCCAACCCCAAAAGATGATTTGTAGATCATGCAGAGGCTGTTGGTACAATTTGTGCACATTTTGGTGCATCAGTACTAAAGATAAACAAATCAATTTGATACAAATCGATTTTGAGTCTAATTTTGTGAATTTCGCAGGTCCAGACAAATTTGAATAATTTGTGATTTGATTTTTGCGAATTACCCCAAAATTCCCACTGCATTTTAACACATTGCAAAGATTGCATCAGTCACAGAAGGGGTGACATGACCTCAGTAATGACCACAAGGGTTTCCACATAATGCCTTGCAGCCATCATATTACATAGTATACTATGTTAATCAAGAGGGACAATCATAGCCTGTAAAAAAGCCTAACATGGATTGCAGTAGACATTTTATTTTGATTTTAGGACAATGAGAGTATGTTATAGCTCACAGTCCAGCAAATGAAACATGAAAGCATAGCCCTAATACATTGAATAAATACTCCATACAATAATGTGTTGTATAACTGCATCTTTGAGAGGAGCAGCTAGTGGTAAAGAGAGTGGAAGTCTGCAAATAGTACAGAAATTCAATTGATGGTGGGAGAGAGAGATAGGAAAGGGGCCAATAGCAGCGTGATTGATCAGTTATATGGTGTAGCTGGGATTTGTCCTGCTGCATTTTTTTACAACTACACATTTTTTTCTTAATTATTAATGCACTAGAAAGCAGCAACAAGTCAGCATATTCGTTTCTATAGAGATAAATCTGAAATCCAAGTAAGTTAAATGCATCCATTTAACTGTGCATGTCTGTAGGCTACAGCGTTTGAGGGTCCGCCTCCTGTAGTCTGTGGCCCCAGTCAGCGCATATGTTCAGACCCCGCTTTGCAGGGTGATTTTGGATGTATGCCTCGACGGGGACACAGAATGCAATGTGAAAGTACCCTAAGACTGTGCTTCTGTTAAAGAAATTGAAAGAGGCTGGATACCATTCTAGAAGACCTCAGAGTTTTATACACATCTTTTCAGGGCAAGCAGAGTAACTGAAATTAATAGCAATTTTTTGGGCTGTAAATCAAACTTGTGGAAAAAATTAGCTGAACCTGACAAATTTGAATTTAAAAAAATGTGATCATCTTTAGTCAGTACCTATTGTTAAATGGAACAGTACTTCATCAACCATGATGTTTTGCAACAGGTACAAATATCCATCTACGATCAAACTAAATAGCCAATAGTGTTGAGCCACCCCCGTAGTGTTCGGGTTCGGTAGAAACACATAGAAAACACATATAAAACACCTTCAAATGTGTCCAAAAGCTGACAAACTGCTCAGAAGACACAACTAACACATGGAAAAGCGACAACTACATATAGTCATGTGAAAAGAAAAGAGGTGGAGGAGTAAAAGGAGGAGGAGATACAGATATAGGCATATCATGCCCTTCTAAAATCAAGAGAGGCTGGAGTAAAAATCTAAAATCAGCCTACCAACACCCAGACGTCGTGACAAGAAAATTAAAAAAAGAAATATCTTTAGGTAGAATGGCGGTTCCATTCAGAACACTTTCCTTACAAGACGTAGTGGCATCCCCGTTGGGAGTCGTGCCAAAAACGGAACCCAATACATTCGGACTAATCCACCATTTGTCATATCCAAGGGGCAGGTCAGTAAACGACAACATTGACTCGGAACCAAGTACATTAGTATATACTGTACCTCCTTTGACAAGGCAATTAGGCGGGTCAAGAAGTTGGGAAGGGGCACCCTAATGGCCAAACCAGACATTGAGGGGGCGTTCCGGTTACTTACTACCTGTGCCTCCGAATAGTGTCCGCCTATTGGGCTGCTTCTGGGAAGGAGCATACTATATAGATCGCTGTTTGCCCATGGGGTGCTCCATATCCTGCTCACTATTTGAGGCGTTTAGTTGCTTCCTCGAATGGGTCGTCATGGACGTTTCTAAGGGGGCACATATTATCCATTACCTCGACGACTTCTTATGCCTGGGTCCAAAAGATTTGCCACAGTGTGAATACACGCGGTAGTCCATCTGTGAGAAGGAGAGAGCTGGAGGGAGAGCGGACACCACAGAGCCGAGGGGTTAGATGGAGAACGGAAGAAGGAAAGAGGGCGAGGGAGGTAAGGGAGTACGGTGGAAGGCCGACCTGAGCTCCAGCTCCAGTAGCGTCCACTAAAGCTGCTCCAGTTAAAAAGCTTTTATAAGGATCGAGCTTGGCGGACCGCCGCAAGGCGTGCTACCACCAGTCCCAGTACCTTTGCCTTGGGGCGCCTCACCGATGCTCTTGACTGAGTGTCCCGGGGGCCCGAAGCATTTCCTTTGAAAAAATTAAGTGTCCAAAGCACAGGTGGTGTAGCTTGCTTAACAGCTGGGCTACTCCACTGACTAGCAGACACGGCTACTAGGCCCAAAGTATTGCCTGGGCTAGATGCAGTTAAACATTTGTAATTAGATCTACAGGCGGTGTAGCTTGCTTAACAGCTGGGCTACTCCGCTGACTAGCAGACACTGCTACTAGGCCCAAAGTATTGCCTGGGCTAGATGCAGTTAAAAATTTGCAATTAGATCTACAGGCGGTGTAGCTTGCTTAACAGCTGGGCTACTCCGCTGACTACCAGACACTGCTACTAGGCCCAAAAAGATTTCCTGGGTTAGATGCAGTAAAAAAATAGAATTAGATACACAGGCGGTGTAGCTTCCTTCACAGGTGGGCTACTCCGCTGACTACCAGACACTGCTACTAGGCCCAAAAAGATTTCCTGGGTTAGATGCAGTAAAAAATTCTGAATAAGATACACAGGCGGTGAAGCTTCCTTCACAGTTGGGCCACTCCGCTGACTACGAGACACTGCTGCTATGCCCAAAAGGATTTGCTGGGTTAGATGCAGTAAAAAATTGTTATTAGATAAACAGGCAGTGTAGCTTCCTTCACAGGTGGGCTACTCCGCTGACTACCAGACACGGTACTAGGCCCAAAAAGATTTCCTGGGTTAAATGCAGTAAAAAATTAGAATTAGATACACAGGCGGTGTAGCTTCCTTCACAGGTGGGCTACTCCGCTAACTACCAGATAGGCTACTCCACTGACTAACAGACACTGCTACAGGCCCAAAAGGATTGGCTGAACTACATTTTGCCAAATACTGTGAAAAACACTTGCACAGCCATGGCACAGACCTGCCTGGCAAAAAGTGCTATGAACTGCTGTAACCTAGCCCTCAAAAGGGCTGCAATTAGAACTAGTCCCTAGTCCCTAAACCTATCTCTCTATGTAACTGGAAATTCGCTTGCAATTCAAACAGTTATACTGTATAGTGCCCACAGCAGCAGCGGTGCCGTCTAACACTCAGCGGCCGTAGTGAGAAAATGGTGGTGACGGGGAAAATGGCTGGGTCTTATAGGGCAAGTGTAACGGGTCTGGGAGGCGGAACCTCTGAGCAACTATACAAGGGGGCGGCCCTTGTAAGGAAGCGGGTGGTGCCCAGGGAAGACTGGCAGGTAGTCACAGCAAGTGACAGGGACAGTCTCTGGGAAAACGGGCAGGTGGTCACGGCAAGTGACCGGGACAGTCTCTGGGTAAACGGGCAGGTGGTCACGGCAAGTGACCGGGACAGTCTCTGGGTAAAAGGGCAGGTGGTCACGGCAAGTGACCGGGACAGTCTCTGGGTAAACGGGCAGGTGGTCACGGCAAGTGACCGGGACAGTCTCTTGACAGGCGGGTGGTCACGGCAAGTGACGGCAGAGCCTCCGGGTAGGCAAGCAGGCTGGTAGCAGGTGGACGCTCCCAGGTGAGCGGGCAAGAGTCTCTGGACAGGCAGGTGGTCACAGCACGTGACGGCGGAGCCTCCAGGTAGGCTAGCTGACAGGTAGAAGGTGAGCGCTCCCAGGTGAGCGGGCAAGAGTCTCTGGACAGGCTGGTGGTCACAGCACATGACGGCTGAGCCTCCAGGTAGGCTAGCAGACAGGTAGAAGGTGAGCGCTCCCAGGTGAGCGGGCAAGAGTCTCTGGACAGGCTGGTGGTCACAGCACGTGACGGCGGAGCCTCCAGGTTGGCTAGCAGGCAGGTAGCAGATGTGCGCTCCCAGGTGAGCGGGCAGACGGATCCATAGACATGCTGGCAGGGCTGGTAGGCAGACTGTCGGACTGCAGGAATAGTAGCAGGTTGACACGAGATAGGCAGGTATCAGACAGGAAACTGGCAGGAAACTGGCAGGTAACTGGCAGGTAACTGGAAACGGGACCTGAGGGCTGAAGCAGAGTGATGAACTGTGCTACAACATTGCTCGGGCGCCTCCATTTTGGAGGAGGTGCCTTATATATGGTGAAGTCCTCCATTGGCCGGGGACTCCTTAGGACGGCGCGCGCGGCCCCTTTAAGAGAGGGGGAGCGCGCGCGCACCCTAAGCACCATGGCCGGGAAGGAGCGCGCGCTGCTAGCAGAGCGGGAGGAAGACGCCGGGCACGGAGCGGAGAGGTGAGGGGAACAGCGTCCCTGCCTAGCAGGAGGCAGGGACGCCGACGCTACAGCAAGGACATGTGACATACACAGCCAATGACACATGCCCTTGCTTGTGTGAAAAAAAAGCACTTCGCTGTGTGTGTGTGCTGCTGATAGGCTGACAGACTGAACCGCCCCACTGTAAATGCAGGAAAGAAAAAAAAATGAAAATCGGCATTTTTTCTGCAGAGATCCATCCCCTGCCCCTTCCCCTGCCCACTCTACACTGAAACTGTCTATTAACATTGATTAACAGTATTACTGTGAAAAAATCCAGTTACGCTTTTGGTGCACGAACAGTTATCGAACTTAACCTCAAACAGCCAAATTTTTTGCAAATCGTTCGAGTTCGTCGAACGACTCGAACACCGCCCAAAACAGCTCGAACAGTTTGAATCGAACACCGCTCATCTCTAATAACCAATTACAATATTCAAAACACATATTGTGGAGACAAAAGGGTCAGTGGGTGCTCTCATCCATTGGCCTGGCTGTCTTTAGAAAGACTGCATGGACAAGGGTTCATTCCACTGAATGCCCATACTCCTTTCCAGTGGGAAGAATACTACTCAGACAACACAGGGTGAGGGTAACACACTATGGTAATAATTTATTGGATCAACAACAGTCAATAAGATATAGTATAGACCCAGCAAGTACATGAGATAGTGCAAATGACACTCTTCCGCTGGCTCGCTGGGAATTAGAACATCTGCAACTTTGGGATTTCCAGGGCGAACTACTCCAATCAGTGGCACCTCACTTTTGGTGGGCACCCCCAGAAAGGAGGTAGTGGCAAGCTTTGGAAGCTGACAATCCATTGAGGTATGTGGCCAGGTGACCTGATTGTCCCAACCTAGGTTCTCTAAACGTCTCCATAGGTTCAGTGATGAGCATTGAATCAAATCTTTATTCCTCCGGTTGGAGCCATGGTGTCTTGACTGCTGTCCTCTAGAGTCTCTTTTTAGAAGGAGAGAGATCCCATTTTATACCCACAGCTGTTCTTCAGGGCATTATCCACAGGTTTGGGGGGAGGTGGAAGGAGATCATCACTCATTTTTAAAGTGTTCAATTAACCTGAATATTTTGTTCTTCAATGTTTGCAGAACAACAACCTGCATGAACTGATACAATAGGTAGTCAGCAGGTATGCACCAAATTAACAAACATCGATTGTTCAATTAACCTGCACCTCTCTCTCTCAAGTATAGCAGAACAATAAGCTGCATGGACTGATACAATAGGTAGTCAGCATGTATTTACCAAATTAACAAACATTGATTGTACAAATAACCTGTACCTTTGTCCCTTAAGGGTAGCAGAACAATACGCTGCAACGACTGATACGTTAGGTAGTCAGCAACCATTTAACAAATCAGCAAACATCAATTCAACCTACAACAAGAGTCAACGTTCAGACTCATATGAATAATATCTCATGTCCCTGGGCATACTCAATATTATGTCTGGAATAAATAAGAATAAACTTTGTGTTGTAATACATATTTTTAGTCTAATTATTTAAGTCTTCCATAACTGATACTAAGTGACTACAAATTAAAAACTATAAATATAAAATAGCAACTTTGCAATTTACCTCTCTTATTAAAAATCCTCTTCTTTTAATTCCAGAATGTACTGTGTGCTCTTTAAGTTACCAACTACCCTCAGTTTGACAGTGGCTTGTTACCTGTACTGCTTGCAGGCTCCATGCTTTAAAACTTGCTTGTTTTACCCTGGATCTGATCTGAATGGCTAGATCTAACCAGATACAGTCCCATTGTGTCTCTCCAATGCTGCATAGGCAACGCTGGCGCTTCCTCTGCTAGCTACATCTGAAAGCACTGTGTCTGAGCCAACGGCTCGACCATGCCTTATTCCCAAATTGTCAATCTACAGGAGTGCACATACAAAACAGAAAGCTGAGATTGTGGAGGGGTGCATTTCCGAAGGAAAGAAAATGAGAACAAACCTTTAAAGGGGTTTTTGGAGAATAAAAAAAGAACATTCTTTACTTTGAATATACTACCATTCAAAAGTTTGGGGTCACCCAGACAATTTTGTGTTTTCCATGAAAACTCATACTTTTATTTATCAAGTGAGTTGCAAAATGAATAGAAAATATAGTCCAGACAATGACAAGGTTAGAAAAAATTTTGCTTTCGTCCAATAATGCTCCCTTTGCAGCAATTACAGCATTTAGACCTTTGGCATTCTAGCTGGTAATTTGCTGAGGTAATCTTGAGAAATTTCACCCATGCTTCCTGAAGCCCCCCCCACAAGTTGGATTGGCTTGATGGGCAGTTAATATGTACCATACGGTCAAGCTGCTCCCACAACAGCTCAATGGGGTTGAGATCTGGTGACTGCGCTGGCCACTCTATTACAGATAGAATACCAGCTGCCTGCTTCTTCCCTAAATAGTTCATGCATAATTTGAAGGTGTGCTTTGGGTCATTGTCCTGTTGTAGGATAAAATTGGCTCCAATCAAGCGCTGTTCACAGGATATGGCATGACGTTGCAAAATGGAGTGATAGCCTTCCTTATTCAAAATCCCATTTACCTTGCACAAATCTCCCACTTTACCAGCACCAAAGCAACCCCATTTAGAAATATCATTATTTCTGAAAGAAGAGCACATTTTTTTTCAATGAAGCTAACATTAAACTTTTGAACTGTAGTGTATACTGTATTCCTAAATAATTTTAATTAGTAAACCAAATTTGTTTAGTCTAGGGAGCTAATCAGCACCATACAGCAAAATATTGTGTCATACTGGCAAAATCCTGTCCTAGATTGTTAATAGGACAGGCACCTGTAAGCATGAGCAATAAGAAGCTCTGCTCCTGTGACCTGGAGATAACCTACACCACCTACACTGTGTGCCGAATTATTAGGCAAATGAGTATTTTGATCACATGATACTTTTTATACATGTTGTCCTACTCCAAGCTGCATAGGCTTGAGAGCCAACTACCAATTAAGTAAATCTGGGGATGTGCCTCTCTGTAATGAGGAGGGGTGTTGACTAATGACATCAACACCCTATATAAGGTGTGCTTAATTATTAGGCAACTTCCTTTCCTTTGGCAAAATGGGTCAGAAGAGAGATTTGACGGGCTCTGAAAAGTCCAAAATGGTGAGATGTCTTGCAGAGGGATGCAGCAGTCTTGAAAATTCCAAACTTTTGAAGCGTGATCACCGAACAATCAAGTGTTTCATGGCAAATAGCCAACAGGGTCGCAAGAAGCGTGTTGGCCAAAAAAGGCGCAAAATAACTGCCCATGAATTGAGGAAAATCAAGCGTGAAGCTGCCAAGATGCCATTCGCCACCAGTTTTGCCATATTTCAGAGCTGCAACGTTACTGGAGTATCAAAAAGCACAAGGTGTGCAATACTCAGGGACACGGCCAAGGTAAGGAAGGCTGAAAAACGACCTCCTTTGAACAAGAAGCATAAGATAAAATGTCAAGAATGGGCCAAGAAATATCTTAACACTGATTTTTCAAAGGTTTTATGGACTGATGAAATGAGAGTGACTCTTGATGGGCCAGATGGATGGGCCAGAGGCTGGATCAGTAAAGGGCAGAGAGCTCCACTCCGACTCAGACGCCAGTAAGGTGGAGGTGGGGTACTGGTATGGGCTGGTATCATCAAAGAAGAACTTGTGGGACCTTTATGGGTTGAGGATGGAGTGAAGCTCAACTCCCAGACCTACTGCCCGTTTCTGGAAGACAACTTCTTCAAGCAGTGGTACAGGAAGAAGTTGGTATCGTTCAAGAAAAACATGATTTTCATGCAGGACAATGATCCATCACATGCATCCAACTACTCCACAGCGTGGCTGGTCAGTAAAGGTCTTAAAGAAGAAAAAATAATGGCATGGCCCCCTTGTTCACCTGATCTGAACCCCATAGAGAACCTGTGGTCCATCATAAAATGTGAGATCTAGAAGGAGGGAAAACAGTACACCTCTCGGAACAGTGTCTGGGAGGCTGTGGTGGCTGCTGCACGCAATGCTGATCGAAAACAGATCAAGCAACTGACAGAATCTATGGATGGAAGGCAGTTGAGTGTCATCATAAAGAAAGGTGGCTATATTGATCACTAATTATTTTGATTTTGTTTTTGCATGTCAGAAATGTTTATTTCTAAATTTTGTGCACTGATATTGGTTTACCTGGTGAAAATAAACAAGTGAGATGGGATTATATTTGTTTTTTATTAAGTTGCCTAATAATTCGAGACAGTAATAGTTACCTGCACAAACAGATATCCTCCTAAGATAGCCAAATCTAAAAAAAACCCACTTCAATTTCCAAAAATATTAAGCTTGGATATTTATGAGTCTTTTGGGTTGATTGAGAACATAGTTGTTGATCAATAATAAAAATAATCCTCTAAAATACAACTTGCCTAATATTTCAGAACACAGTGTACTGTCAAACTATCTTCAGGTCACAGCTGTTGAGCTTACTACTACACTTTTTTCTCTCTTTCAATCTCTTTTTCTTTCTTTTTTTCTCTCCATTCCTTCCTTCCTTTCTACCTTTCTTTCTTCCTTTCCTTCTTTCTTTCCCATTCCTTTTTTATCCACTCTTTTCTTTCTTCATTCTTTATTTTCCTTCCTTTCTTTACCTTTGCTTCTCTCTCTCTTTCTTTTTTCTTTCATTCATTCTTTCTTTTCTTTCTCGGTTTCTTTCTTGCTCTCTTTTCTTGTTTCTTCTTTCTTTCATTCTTCCTTTTCTTCTTTCTTTGTCTTCTTCTCTTTCTTTACCATTCCTTTTTTCTACGCTCTTCTTTCTTTCTTTCTTTCCCTTTACTTTTCTTTTTATTTCTTTTTTTGTTCTTTCTTTCATTCTCTCTTTTCTTTCTCTCTTTCTTTCTCTCTTGTGGTCTTAAAAGGTGAACTACTAAATAGTGTGAATTGCAAACCTGAAACCATATAATAATTATAGAAGGAAGTAAGAATGTACCATTTAACTTAATGTTGTACTCATTATGTAAGTTGCACTCTATCCAGTCATTGTTAGCGGTGCAAAGTTCACCAAAGTTGCACATTTCTCAGGGCTATGGATTAGCTGCCAGTCAGTAATTTATTGCTGTCAGCTAGATCTATTTATTAATACACCATAATCCACTATGAAGTCCATTTGTTATATACCCCAATATAAAATCTAGACTAATAATAATTAGATTTCATTTCACCGTTTGGTAAATCTGTTTCTAGCCAATTTTTATAGTTTATAAGCTTGAAAATAAACTCTATAGTTTATTGCGTTCAGTCTCCTGTTCTGTGTTGGTTCCTCTTATTAAACCAAGTCATGACTTAAATGCTTCATTTTAAGTGGAGGATTTGTCAGCGAGGGCTGCAGTATGGATTTGTTGTCAGATGTGGGTTTATAAAGACAGAGAAAGGACGTAATGGTATGCATACATTAAAAGTTGGTTGTCAAGGTGACTGATACGTTGTACTGGAGGAAATATATTGATGAAGCGTGCCGGGGGCTGTGCCCAATTTGATAGCCGCTTGTTTTCTTACACACTGAAGCAAGAAATTAGCAAGTTTGTGATTCTGGTAACTTTAATAATTAAGACAGTTAATTACCAAGTGACAAAGTCAGAGAGAGATGCAAAGTAAAATGGAGACAAATTCTACTTTAACCCAAACAGTCTGGATGTCTGAAGCAAATTTTCTTCCGGAGGTTAGTTGTTTTATTTCAATATCTTTCAACCCCTTAAAGGAAATCTATCATCAGAAAATAAATGACCTATTGTATTAATGACGTTTTTTTTTTTTTTGCTAAAGGTATTACTTAAAAAATTTTGACAATGTATTTTTTTTTTATTTCACTATCTATATTAAAAATTAAAAAATAGAAATCTTGCAATTTTCCCACAGGCCACTGGGGCATTTTTTTAGACTCTAACTTCCTACTGTTTCAGGAAACAACACATGCATATAGTTAAAATAGTCAAGCCTCAACCCTATCTTTTCTATTGAAGCATTAAATGAGTATATGAAAAGAGATGGGAAGCATGGTCTTCTGTGAAAGGAAGGGGAGCAGAATCTGCTGTGAAGGGATGGGGGAAAGGGTCAGCTGTGACACAGTTTTCATGTAGTGTGGTGGGGTTTGGATAATGTTTCCTTTGCTCACAATTGCTGCCCCGCACCACATTACACTAATACATGCAATCTTAAAATTCAGTAGACTAATTAAAGGGTTGTTAAAAGGTCGATATTGACTTTTAGCATTGCTATTTCCAGTAGGTGGCGATAGAGTTCAAGTCCTCTTCCTCTCTGAAGAGGTAATTTGCATATCTCCAGTGTAGATAATTGTTTGCTTAAGTCCCATTTTCCAAAGATAAGGAATCTTTCCTTCAGTGTACTTCATTTTAACTGGGCAAAGTTCCATAACAATATATGTAGGCCTCCTTGACCTAGGCTAATGAACTCATCCCACTGCACACCTGAGAGGACTTTTATCCTTTTAGGAAGGCCTCCTGGCCTAGGATAAGGACCTCATCCTATAGCTCTCCAGAGGGATTTCTCCTTTCTGTTAATTAGGCCTCCTGCCCTTGGACTAAGGATCTCATCCTCCGTTATATCCCCACTAGGCTGTCTGCCTGAGATCTGGACTCCTGCTGCCACTAGATCCTTCATTTCCTTCAGAACTTACTATCTGACACACCGCGGTCTTCCCCCTTCTCACACAACACCATTAATATCCAAGTCTGTAAGCAGCTAGACCTTAGATATGTTACTTCTCAATGCTTAGCCCTATCTGCCAACAAACAGGAAATTAGAAACCTGAGCCCATGTAACTCCTCCCATCCTGGGCTGTACCCCAACTGTTAACCCTGTCTGCTGCTAGCTCACTGTTGCTTTGCAGAAAATAAATAAACAACTTTTCAAAACATCACAATGCATTATATAACTATCAAATCTTCAAGAGGGAGTGTAGCAACTTCTCCACTCCTTTTCATTATCAGCTGTGTATTGGATTGGTATCTGTCATCGTAATCCTGCCTCTGAATGATGAGGAGAATGTTCGAAACTGTTCCTGAAAAAACAGGAAATATGAGTCTAAAATAGCCCCAGTGGCCAGCGTGAAAATTGCATTTTTTTATTACGAAAATAAAAACATCCCATCCCGAGCAATGTGCCACCATTTGTCATTACGCAAGAAATAGATGTATTAAATGGAGTTCCTCACTTGAAGTTAGAAACAAACAATCAATGGATTTCACCTGTTCCTTTAATGAAATAGGCCATTTGGTTGTGTGTAGCTTATTTTCTTAAAGTGCCAGTTGGTTTTTGCCGTGCTATTTACATATCGTCTATTCAATGTTTCTAGAGATTGGAACATACCTGGTCACAATGTTTATCCATTGGTTTTTAACCATTGGCCAAGGCTAATTTTTGTTTTTTTGCTTTATTTGTTTCCGTCCCTTTTCCAAAAATCATAAACTATAACTTATTTTTTATATGCACAGTACATGTAAATAAAAGTACGACGGCTTGTTTTTTTGCGGGATGAGTTGTAAGTATGAATGACACCATTTATTTTTCTTTACAATGTACTGAAAAAAAACAGGAAAACAAAATTCAAGTGCGGGTTTGATTTTACAGCATTCATTGTACAGTAAAAAGGACCTGACAACATGATTCTTTAGATCAGTACAATTAGTAATACCAAACTTATCTATTTTTTTATGATTATTTTAGTGGCTTAAAAAAAATAATTTGGTTTGGGTCACCATTTTTTGTGACACCTAATATGAGTTTGACAGCTGCATTTAAGTGCAAAAATAGCAGCAATTGGAGTTGACTCCAATTGCTTATCGGCAGATACCAGCTGCACCTTCCCTGTGCAGTTTGGACTTTCGCTCCATGATCCCGCACTTGCTCTATGATGTAATAAAAAGGGGCAGGTGTTAATATCATGCTAATATAATATTTATACATACATTTCATTACCTTTCCTCTTATTTTGAGATATACTGTCTAATATGAGTAGCATGAGATGACCAGCTCGGAAAAAAAATCCACAACTCTTACATGCATTGGTTATGGCTATGTCTGTGTGTGTCTGTATCTAATTTGCATTGTGAGAAATTGGAAACTTTAATTAAATTCCCGGAAAGGTGAGAAAGGACATGTTAGTAGTAAAAAGGGGGTACAACTGTAATTCAATATCTGAATAGAGTATTGATGGCTGAGAAAAAGTCACTTGGGACATAGTTCAGGACGTTTTTCTGGCTCAAACTCAAGGGCTGTGGACAAGGTTCAATGCTCTTAAGTTTAGGAAATCATCATAGCAGGTGAGGTTAAAGGATTATTTCACATAGACAAAGATTCCTGGCCTTGGTAGAGAGGATCCATAGCACATGGGACAAGTGCCTAATTAGCAGCCCTAACCTCATGCTTAAGTTAATGTTGGAAGCTGTGAATACGCTCCTGTTAAAGCACCACTCCAGTGTTTTTGTTTTTTTTAGCACTGGATTGGCACTCTAAATCTAAGCCCCCTGCCACCGGTCATATACTCATCCTCTGTCGTCTTCATAGTTTTTTTTTATGCCACTCCAATCCCCACGCGCTATCTTCTGACCGTCGCTTCAGACTGGCCGGAGGTCAGATGCTATGTCACACGTTCTCGATACAAATCTATGAGAGCCAGAACGAGGCTCTCATAGACTTGTATTGAAAAGTGACCTCCGCACAGCTCCATGAAACACTGGCGCTGCGAGCTGCTCACTTTTTGCCGGAAACCGTCTGGAACAATACTGGAAACGGATGAAGGCGGCAGAAGGTAAGTATGAGATGGGGGGCAGGGGACTTACATTTAAAGCACCACTCCAGTGGTGCAATAAAGAGAAACACTTGAGTGGTGCTTTAAGATTATGTCTATAATAGGAATTCCGGGATCTTCCTGCATTCTCTGTTACTACTCCTAAGCCTCACAGCATCACTCCCTCAATTCTTCATAGAGTGGTTATGTCAATCTGCTAAATTTGTTTTATTAAGAGACAAATAATACATTAGATTTTATAATATCTTAATATCTATAAAAAAGAATATTTATTCATACAAATAGCCAGATTGTTCATGTTCGTGGAGGGGGCCATGCCCTATTTGGTCCCATATCTTTGGTGACTTTGTGGCAAAACCAATACAGGGCTACAACTTCCAGGAAAAAAAAGAATTGACAGAATAATCTCCAAAAATATATTAATTGAGGGAAAATCATCAAGCTCTTGTTTCCTCAGTGGCAAAATCAGACATCATAATGGAAGGCTCGGCTTTATCTAAAGGTGTGGTTGAAGTGATTGGCAAACATAGTTCAAATTTGCGATTCAGGGTACATTCTAGGCTTTACAACCTATGAGTTTTTTAAAGTAATTTAGATGTAAGTGCCCTATTGATCTAAAATATAGAAATGTAATCCGTATACCTGGGACATCTTGTTTTACATTCTACATTTGCTTTTGTCTTTCCTATTATGAATTAACCGGGTTCACAGTCCAGGGCTCTCTTGGAAAATATATTTCTACATTGAAGCAATCAATTACATGTTTAATCAGATCACTCCTTTAATATTATGCAAAACCAATTGTCTTTCATCGTTCAAAACTGAGACAACCTGAGCCTATCAGTGAATTGTAATGAAAACGGTCACCTTTGCTGAATGAATCCATTCGATTTTTCGAAGATAATTGTTTCAGAACCTCAGAAAGTCATCCGGAATTTGCATTATTCTGTGCAAATGTGTTTTTTTCTATCAGCAAAGAATTCACAAGCCATGTAGAGTTTGGTAATTCATTATTTTTTGGCCCAATTCTTTAGTTTTGGTAGAACTCTTTGAGTTATTATATAGTAGGTTTATCTTCAGTTCTATTTAAAAACTCCAGTGATGTTCTGCTTGATTATAATTGTTGTCACTTGGTGCATAAATCAGAGGATCTGGCAGCCTGTAGTCCCAGGGTACTCGGGAACATCAAGCTATACTGCTTTTAATAGGCTGTTTGAGTCTGAATATTTGAAGGAAAGCATGCAACTTACTATTATATTTGTGTTAACAAAGATGCCCTGATCTTTATCAGTCTCGGTCCGGGGTTCCTATGGTTGGGTTTCTCCAGGAATAGAAAAAAATTAGAAAGAAAATGTCATTATTAATACATTTCTAGCTACCTTTAATATGAAATTCACATTTGCTTTGACTAGGGAAGCAATCATCATAGAATTACGTCTTATTGGATCTCATTCAGATGTCCGATTTTCTTGTACAAGTGCTATCCGTCTTTTTTGCTGATAGCACTCATGCCTATAGCAGTCTTTGGGAGCATTCATGGAAAATTGTGGAGACATGTCTGATTTTGAGCCGAGGGTTGGATCAAAATCAGCAATGCAAGCTTGTGAGTCCAGGAAAAATTCGGACAGCACTCGGATGCCATCGAGTATGGTCTAATTTTCGTGGACTATCAAAAAATTTGGATAAAACTTGGACCACACTCTGATCAAAATAATTGGTCCATTTTTCTTTTACGTTATAAAAATGGACGTGTGAATGAGGTCTAACACATCACATCAGTTTTTCTCATATGAATTCTCTCCATGTTTTTCACTAGAGCTGTTCACTTGTCTGTGTATTTTTGCAGACAAAATCAGAGCCATGTCTGATTTTGATTTTAGTCCTTGATCAATCTCACAATTGCAAGTCTTTGGATCTTTGAAAAAAATCGGTGTCCTAGAAATAGTTTGACAATATGTGGTATAGTTATCCGCAGGTCACAGCAGCCGAGCTTCTTTACACATGCTCACATACACCTGTCCTATTAACATTCTAAGGCTACGGCCCCACTACTAGTATTTGGTCAGTATTTGATCAGTATTTTTAATCAGGAGTGGGAGACAAAACCAGGTGAGGAACAATCAGAGAACAGGTATAATAGAAACAAGTCACCAATTCTGCATGTATCACCCAGTCCTGGTTTTGGCTCCCACTCCTGAGAAAAAATACTGACCGAATACTGACCAAATACTGATAGTGGAGCCGTGGCCTAAGATGGGTTTCTGTAAATGTAAAAAGACAATGGTGATTTTCATTCTACAGCAATTCATTGCCTAAACAAAACAAAATTTTAATATTTTAGAGTTTATTTATAATAACATTTTTTATATAATAGAGGAGAACCAATTTATAGGAAACTATCAGGTGATACATATTATCTGAACCATGAGAGAGGCTCCATCATTACAAATATAAAGCACCTGACAGGTTCCCTTTAACACAGGACAGAGGATCTCATGTCAGCATGTTATCCCAACTGTGTTCAATGGGGCTGGCTGAGTGCACATTTCAATAACCAAGCTCACCACCTTCTGTAGCATAGCGGATGCCTAGACTCAGAAGGGGGCTGGCTTAGCTATTTAAATCAGCAGTCAGTCACCTCCATTTACCCATAACACAGATGACATGAACACACAGGAAAGATTCTCCAATTACAAGCCAGAACTGCTGGAACACAGGACCGACATTGATATAATTGAAGATCAGAGGACACCTTTGTAAATACAAATATATTAGTAAGGAGTGTGTATTTATATAAGAACTTTTTTTAAAGGAAATCTATCAGCAGGTTTTTGCTTTGTAATATGAGAACAGCATGAAGTAGGGGCTAAGACACAGATTTCAGGTCACTTATTAGGCTGTGTGCTGTGCAATGAGTGTTTTATCACCACAAGATTATCACTGCCTGGACTACAGCTTCTGTGAGCCCTGGTCTGACTACGCCCTCTCCTTGGATAAGCAGCTCACTGTCAATAGACAATGTACACAGAAAGCTGTGGTGTGGGTGGGGGCAGATTTCTTAGCTTTGCTACGTGCTACTATAACGCTAGTCTCTACTCATGGACAAGCCATGAGGCTGGATGCTCAAGGGGTCCAAGTTCAAAAACCAGGAGGATACATCATAGACAAAGGGCTGAGACAAAGCCATTGTCAGGTAACAGTCCAAGGTCAGAAATCCAAGAAGGTAGCACAACACACAACACAAGGGCTAGGCAAAAGTTTGGTGAAGGCAATTCCAAGATCAAGCAGCAAATATCAGAATATAAGACTAGGAGAACAGAGAAAATACAGACCAATTAAGCAAGGCTACAATAGTCAGAAATCTAAAGCAGAGAGCCGGCTAAATGGGCAGGTAATTTCTCCGAACAGGAGACACATAGAGAAAGCCCCAGCACACCATGGGCCTGATTGGATGGCTAAACTGTCACTCAAGACACTGACAGTTCAGCATACCCCAGCTCTCTAGTGGATGGCTGAGCTGTCAATCACTATACCGACAGTTCAGCACTCCCCTGTCCTAGATTGGATGGCAGAACTGTCATTCACTGAGTCTAGACACACCACTAAACATAATCATGATAGCTACACCTAAAAACTCTGATTGTGTCACAACTGATTCATCCCGTAAACTAACTGATACACCGGAATCAGGGTCTCTTTTCTGACATTATACTGCTCTCATATGAGCTAGCAAAAAAATCTGGTGACCGATTCCCTTTAAGTGGATGACCATTTTAATAATAAATTATAAAAAATAGAAGAGTAGTCAGATGAAAATCAATGACACGTGGCTACAGGATTCAATTTGAGTTTGGCTTTAGTTTATGACCTTGGGATCACATGAAACTACATAGAAGCTATATTTGACAAAAAAAAATTAATTTAGGACTATTAGCAAAATCCTATGAATGGTGTTTCTTACATTGAGTGACTATTGCACAGAGCAATGCAGCAGTAACATCTTTGCAGTAAGAATAAATGAAAATCATATTTTAATCCAAACCGCTCAGATGTTTGCTGACTGCTCCGCTATCCTATGTTCCATTAATACTTAAACTTAATACATAAATGTTTCATACAATAGCAACATGCAAACCGCAATGTTAAATTTTATTTTTTTGTAATCCATTTAATCAGGGCCATGGGAATTAGCCAGCTGTTTGGAATTCATGTTAAGAAGTAATTAAGTATCTGATTGAATTTCTGTGCATCTCAAACAGCAATGGATAATATTTGCACTTAAGATGCATGGCTTTCATTAAAATTAATAACTCCTTAGACGTACCGCGCCAGTGATTTGACTGCGAGATATCCCAGGGCTGGAAAAGGCATATTTGAGCGACGTGAACTTTTGCTTCTTGTGTCAATCATACTAGCAGAAATCTTTGCTGACTGACATGGAGCCTTCCCTTACATCTGTAACGCACCGTCGTGTAATACACCAAGGAATTGCCTGTCTTGGAAGTCCAACCAAAAAATAGGTTTCACAAATTATCAATTACTGCACTGTGGAAATGGGTTTCACTGCCACCTGTGCTTTCAAATTGCTCTCTGGGAGATCCATTTCTATGCATCCTCTCTCTTGCATTATTTAGGCAGCAGATTCATTATACGCCAAGATAATGCATTTTGTATTGCTGTAGAATTTATTTGGCTGTGAATAAAACAGCAGCATGGCCGACATATTCCATGTAGCTCTGCAGTAATAAAACACAAAGTATCGACTGAGGAAGGAATAATGGGCGTCATTCATCAATTGTCACTCGCACCTTGCGATGGCAACAGCTTCAATTGCGTTCAGTGACAGTTCCTGGCAATATGTTGTATGTCACCTGTGTTTGTTCCAAGCCGCACGATGACTGGTTGCTACCAAAGACAGTGTAACCTTTTCTCATCTGTTACGGGAAGTCTTGGAGCTTGTTATATTCTTCAAGGCTCCTTGTTTGGTGTTATTATCGAACGTGCTGACACATTGTCTTCCATGTCACTTCTGTCTGAGGACAATAACATTATAGAAATTGCATTAGGTCAAGGGTCTTGTCCTTATTAAGCAACATTTCTGAAGGTAAATTTTATGGAATGATGTATTTGACCACAAAGGAAAACTGTACATGCACTGGGGAAATTCATGTCTACACTGCAATATATTGCTAGGCTTCATTTATATGGTGGAGATGCATACAGTGTCCAGGTTTCTTTATATGGCATAAAGGGCAAATGTGTTCATTGTTACCTTTCTGCAGAATTTCTTAAAGAAGCACTCACATCAAAGATGTTATCCTCTTAATACAATGTATAATGTTATATAGCAATGTGTTCTTACAATTGCTCATTTTGCCTTTCTACCCAGCTAATTCTTCTCTTTTCTATTATGACATCACATGATTAAAATCAGACTAGCTGAATCATTCTAAGCTCTTTGTAGAAACAGGAGGTCAATTTTCCCTGCATGAGTCATCATTAGTACTACAATTCTACATCACTGCAAAGTTCTTGGCAGCCCAGCTCCACCCCTTTTTCAATTCCTGACCAAACTGCTCCACTCCTACTCCTGTTAGAGACTTTGCAAATGATGTAGAATTTTAGTTCTAATAATGACTAATGCAGGGAATATAGACTTCCAGTGTCAGCTAAGAAAGGTTCAGCTAGTCTGTTGTTTAATCATGTGATGCCATAGACCTAATGGAAAAAAGAAGCATTAACTGCGTAGAAAGGCAAAATGAGCAATTGTAAGTTTCAGTACTTTATAATATGATGACTGCAATATATTAAAAGGCTAAAAACTATGATGGGAGGAAGGATTCTCTAATGGGGACTTGTCACTTACCATAAATATGTATTTTTTTTTCCTAAAATAAATGGCACTGTCCTCTTTGAATTGTAATTTTTTTTCATTTATTTCTGCGCCTCTCCATTTCTGAGATAAGGTCCCCATTACACTGTGTAAAAATCTAGTCTTATTATTTAACAAAGTGTGGGGTTTAAGAAGTTCCTTACAGAGAAAGATTGAGGACTTTGCACTTGCCATAAAAATGTATTTTTACTTAATGTAAATGCTGTTGTTTTCCTTAAAGGGAATCTGTCAGAAGATTTTTTGCAATGTAATCTGAAGACTGCATGTTGTAGGGGTTAAACACAAATTTCAGCCATGCCTCTCTTATCAAGCTCCAAGGTTTTGTTTGCTTACAATGATTGTTTTAGTACCAGGAGCTTATCATTGCTGTTACCATGCCTCCTGGTCTGACACGCCCCCTCCTGTGATAGGCAGCTCACTGTCTATGGACCTTGTATATACAGAACCTGGTGGGGGCATGATCAGCTCTCTCAGCTCTGCTTCATGCTAAATCTAGTAGTAAAGAAAAACTAGAAATGACAAAAAGCACAATAGGGTCTTATCTAGGTAAAAATAGACATGCACAATTGTGCTCACCTGGTTGGGTTATGTGCACACAACCACTAGTAAGACTATGTGCCCACGTAGCAGATTTGATGCAGAGCATTTTTGCCTCTCTCTGGCAGAAAAAAACGCATGCAGGTTTACATGCGTTTTTTCTGCCAGAGAGAAGCATTTTTTTCAGCGTTTTTACATGCGTTTTAGCATGCGTTTTTTCAAGCACTTTTCCAAACGATTTTGAGCATCACTTGGAAAAGTGCTTGACAAGTTGGTCACACAAAATAAATCCATGCAACCGGCATGGATTTATAATTTGTGAACAACTGATGCTTTAAATGCAGCATCTATAGTAAAAAAAAAGAATTAAAACGTTAAAAATAAAAAAAAACTTGTATACTCACTAGAGATGAGCGGTGTTCGACTCGAACTGTTCACCAATCTCAAATTCGAGCTGTTTTGAGCGGTGTTCGAGCCGTTCGGCGAACACGAACAATTTGAAAAAAATTCGGCTGTTCGAGGTTATGTTCGATAACTGTTCGTGCACCAAAATCATAACTGGATTTTTTCTCAGTAATGCTGAAAATTAATGTTAATACGCAGTTTGAGTGTACAGCGGGGCAGGGGGAGGGGCAGGGGATGGATCTCTGCAGAAATAATGAAGATCTCCATTTTTTTTTCTCTTTCCCACATTTACAGTGGGGAGGTGCAATCTATCAGCCTATCAGCAGCGCACACACGGAGGGAACTGCTTTTTTTCACACAAGCAAGGGCATGTGTCATTGGCAGTGTATGTCACATGTCCTTGCCCTATAAGACCCAGCCATTTTCCCCGTTGACACCATTTACTCAATGCTGCAGCTGCATGTTAGACGGCACCGCTGTTGCTGTGTGCGCTATACTTTGTTAATTTCAAGCCAATTTTCCCACAAATCTACAGATAGCTTGGGAGTAGGGAAGAGTTGTGATTGCAGTCCTTTTAAGGACTAGGTTACATCATTTCCTACGACTTTTATCAGGCAGGTCTATGCTCTTAAATAGATAGGTTGGGAGTAAAGACTAATTGCAATTGCAGTCCTTTTCAGGGCTAGGTTACATCAGTTCCTATCACTTTTATCAGGCAGGTCTGTGCTCTTAAATAGATAGGTTGGGAGTAAAGACTAATTGAAATTGCCGTGCTTTTGAGGGCTAGGTTACATCAGTTCTTATCACTTTTTGCCATGCAGGTCTGTTTTAGTGCTGTGCAAGATTTTTTCACAGCATTTGGCTAAATCTAGCAAAGCAAATCCTTTTTGGCCTCTTGCAGTGTGTGTTAGTCAGTGGAGTAGCTTATCTGTGTTGCAAGCTACACCCACCTGTGTATAGAATACAATTTTTTTTACTGCACCTAGTGAAGTAAAACCTTTTGGGCATAGCATCATTCTATTAGTCCATCTATACTAACCTCCACCAGGTTGCAAATTCAAAATAATTTGTATCTGCATCTAGCTCTGAAAAAATATTTCGGCTTGTAGCAGTGTGTGGGACTTGTTCTATTAGTCCATCTATACTAACCTCCACCAGGTTGCAAATTCAATATAATTTTTTTCTGCATCTAGCTCTGAAAAAATATTTTGGCTTGTAGCAGTGTGTGGGACTTGTTCTATTAGTCCATCTATACTAACCTCCACCAGGTTGCAAATTCAATATAATTTTTTTCTGCATCTAGCTCTGAAAAAATATTTCGGTTTGTAGCAGTGTGTGGGACTTGTTCTATTAGTCCATCTATACTAACCTCCACCAGGTTGCAAATTCAAAATAATTTGTATCTGCATCTAGCTCTGAAAAAATATTTCGGCTTGTAGCAGTGTGTGGGACTTGTTCTATTAGTCCATCTATACTAACCTCCACCAGGTTGCAAATTCAATATAATTTTTTTCTGCATCTAGCTCTGAAAAAATATTTTGGCTTGTAGCAGTGTGTGGGACTTGTTCTATTAGTCCATCTATACTAACCTCCACCAGGTTGCAAATTCAATATAATTTTTTTCTGCATCTAGCTCTGAAAAAATATTTCAGTTTGTAGCAGTGTGTGGGACTTGTTCTATTAGTTCATCTATACTAACCTCCACCAGGTTGCAAATTCAATATAATTTTTATCTGCATTTAGCTCTGAAAAAATATTTCGGCTTGTAGCAGTGTGTGGGACTTGTTCTATTAGTCCATCTATACTAACCTCCACCAGGTTGCAAATTCAATATAATTTTTTTCTGCATCTAGCTCTGAAAAAATATTTCGGCTTGTAGCAGTGTGTGGGACTTGTTCTATTAGTCCATCTATACTAACCTCCACCAGGTTGCAAATTCAAAATAATTTTTTCTGCATCTAACCCAGCCAATACTTTTGGGCTAATACCACAGTTTGGCCACTCAGCTCTGCTCAGTTCCCATCCATTGTTTTCTGTGCAAACAACTCCAGAGTTTTGAATTAGTTAACCAGCAAAATGAGTGGAAAAAGGCCTGCTGCTGGTGGAAAGGGGAATAGGCATGTTGGGAAGGGAAAAAAAGGTTGTGTCCATGGGGTAGGTGTTAAAGCAACAGTAAAATCTGCAGAAGAAAGACCATCTTCCAGCCAATCTAAGATGTCTACTTCTTTTAGCGGACAATGTGATAAGATCCCTTTCTTACGGCCACGCCAATCGCTACAAATTCCAGATGAGGCACAAAAACAGCAGGTGCTTCAATGGATATCAAGTGCTCCTTTGAGTGGGCTCTCCTCCACCTCAACTTCAACAACACAAATACTCCAGTCCTCAGAGGTGTCACCCCAATCGCACTTGCTTCCTCACAGCTCCCAAGTCTCCAGCTGCCCGTCTGAGTATGGGGTAGAACAGATGGTTGAGTCTGCAGAGCTGTTTACTCATACTATAGCCTGGGAATCAGAGGTCGGCTCCAGAGCTTCTGTGAATCCAGATGAGGAAATGATCTGCACTGATGCCCAGAATCTTTATGAGTCAGATCCAAGACCAGATGCTGAAGGTTCTGACCATAATGTAGACCCTCGTTCCCAAACTGTAACTCCTGTTGGTGGAGACAATGAGGAAGACGATGATGAAACTCAAATACCTGATTGGAGCGACAACTTTAGTTTTTTGTCAGGGCAGGAAGAGGTTGACTCTGAGGACGACGGGTGTGATAACACACAGGGTGATGATGACGAGGTTGGAGATCCCACTTACTGTCAACCCACAGTCAGCCAGTCGATGAGGTCAGCAGAGGAGGTGGTGGAGGATGCTAGTAACGACGAGGTCAGGATGCGCCTTCCTGGACAGAGACGTAGTACTGGAAGCACGTCAACAACTGCATCCTCAAACACAACTCTGCCTCTGACCACAAGTCGTGGTGGCTCTTCAGGTCGCATGGGTGCTAAGCCTTGCATAGCCTGGGCATTTTTTCAGATCGATAAAGATGACCCAACTCGTGTTATCTGTAACATTTGTCAGCAAAAGCTAAGTAGAGGCCAAAAAATACATAGTTTGAGTACTTCATGCATGAACCGGCACATGGATATGAAGCATAAGTTGCAGTGGGAAGCTCACTGTGCTACAATGCGGCCTAGCCGGCCGGGCCAGCCACTGTCTGCCACATCTTGTGCATCCGCGGCCTATTCATCCTCTGTGACTGGGGGGACAGCAGTCACACCTGTTTTAGGACACAGACCTGCCACCTCTTTACCCGCAACAGCCAGCGTGATTGGCAGGTCATCATTTTCTTTGGAGGTGGAAACACCAGCTGGTGTTCAGCACTGTCCGACATCGATAGCACCACCTTTGGATCAAGGCAACCTAACATGTCCGCCTGCATCTTCCTCACAGACCGGCAGTTTGCCGGGGACACCCTTCTCAACCCCGTCTAAGCACAACAGCCAGCCCTCGGTCCCTCAGATGTGGACAAGTAAAAGACCATTTCCTCCTAGCCATGAGAAAGCTAAGAGGTTGAATTTCACCATCTGCAAGCTCTTGGCTACAGAAATGCTGCCTTTCCGACTGGTGGACACAGAGGATTTTCGAGACCTTATGTCCGTCGCAGTGCCCCAGTACCAGATGCCCAGTCGGCACTACTTCTCAAAGAAAGGTGTGCCTGCGCTCCACCAGCATGTCGCACACAACATCACCGCTTCTTTGAGAAACTCTGTGTGTTACAGGGTGCATTTCACCACAGACACTTGAACGAGTAGGCATGGACAGGGGCGTTACATGTCGCTGACTGGGCACTGGGTAACTATGGTGACAGCAGGACAAGGGGCTGCTGTGCAAGTCTTGCCATCCCCACGAGTTGTGCGTCAATCCTCTTTATCTCGAAGTTCCTCCACTGCTTCTGCCTCCTCAACCTCCTCTCGGTCCACCACCTGCACCCAGAGCCTGTCTGGTCATGCCACAAGCTTTCTAACTGCGCAGAAGGGATCATGCACACCTCCTTACTATGCTGGCAGCAGGGCTAAACATCATCAGGCGGTTTTTACTTTTAAATGTCTGGGAAATGTGAGTCACACAGCGGAGGAGTTATGGTCAGCTCTGGAGAACCAGTTTCATGAATGGTTGTCTCCACTGGACCTGAAACCAGGGAAGGCCGTGTGTGACAATGCTGCAAACCTGGGTGCGGCCCTTCGCCGGGGCAATGTCACACACGTGCCTTGTATGGTTCACGTGTTGAACCTGGTTGTCCAGCAATTTTTAGCCCCCCTATCCCGGACTAGATGGCCTTCTGCAGAGGGCACGGTCGCTGTGTGCTCACTACCGCCGTTTGCATCCCGCAGCTCAGCGACTTACATCTCTACAGAAGTCGTTGGGCCTGCCACTTCACCGGCTAAAATGCGATGTGCCTACCCGGTGGAATTCAACTCTGCACATGTTGCAGCGACTGTGGCAGCACCGACAAGCTCTAGTGCAATACGTTCTGACGTATAGCCTGGGCCAACGAGATCCAGAGGTGGGGCAAATCACGCTGGAGGAGTGGTCTCAGATCAGGGACCTATACACCCTTCTGCACAGTTTTGAAATGGCGACGAAGATGTTTAGTGCTGACGATGCCATTATCAGCATGACTATTCCGGTGATTTACATGCTGGAGCACATGTTAAACAGAATTCGAAGTCAGGTAGTGGCACAAGAGGAGGTGGAGGAAGTAGAGGAGGAGGAGTTGTATGCGGAAGGGCTAACATCTGCAAGGTCCAGATGGTCGGCAGCACCAAGGTGGCAGGCATGTGAGGGTGGGGGAGATGGCTTTACCAGGGCGCATGGTAGCAGCCAAACTAGTAAGGAAGGTGCAGGAGCCCAGGAAGAAGTGGAGGACGAACTGATGGAAGACTCATCAGATGAGGGAGACCTTGATCACATTTCTGTTGTGCGAGGTTGGGGGGAGAGGACAGAGAAAGGAAGCATGATTGTTATCTTGCCACCAACACAACAGGGACTTGGTGCTCCTGGATGCGCAAGACACATGAGTGCCTTCTTGCTGCACTACCTGCAACATGACCCTCGAATTGTGAGAATTAGAAATAATCCTGACTACTGGGTTGCTACACTGTTAGATCCCCAGTAAAAAAGTAAATTTGCAGAAATTATTCCTGCCATAGAAAGAGATGCACGCATGCAGGAGTATCAGCAGAGACTGTTACAGAATCTTACATGTGCTTTTCCCCAAAACACTAGTGGTGCACGTAGTGAATCTCACAGTTCCAACTTGCCAACCGTGGGACCGTCGAGTGTTCAGCACTCAATACGTAACAGAAACACAGTATCTGCTGGTAACATCAATTTTGCGGAATCATTTCACCACTTTTTTAGCCCATCCTTTGCAAGGCCTCAGGAGACAAGAAGTCTGACACATAGTCAACGCCTACAGACGATGGTACAAGAGTATCTCCAAGTAAACATTGAAGCCATGACTGTGTCACTGGACCCTTGCTCTTTTTGGGCTTCCGATCTGGATAAATGGCCGGAGCTCACCACTTACTCACCACTTACTCCTTGGAGATCTTGTCATGCCCCGCAGCCAGCGTTCTGTCTGAACGTGTGTTCAGTGCTGCTGGTGGTGTGCTGATAGATAAGCGCACGCGGCTCTCCACTGATAATGTAGACAGACTCATGTTCATAAAGATGAACAAATCATGGATCCGACTTTTCTACCCCTGTGTCATCCTGGGGAGAGTAAAAGCTTGATAATTTGTTAAAATCACCTCACCAACTGTTTTAAGCTTTCAAATTACTAATCATGTTTATCTGTATCTTGGCTGGAAAATAATTTGGGCCTTGTAGCAGTGTGCAGCACTGATTCTATTAGGCCATCTATACTAAACTCCACCAGATTTAAAATTACTAATCATGTTTATCTGTATCTTGGCTGGAAAATAATTTGGGCCTTGTAGCAGTGTGCAGTACTGATTCTATTAGGCCATCTATACTAAACTCCACCAGATTTAAAATTACTAATCATGTTTATCTGTATCTTGGCTGGAAAATAATTTGGGCCTTGTAGCAGTGTGCAGTACTGATTCTATTAGGCCATCTATACTAAACTCCACCAGATTTAAAATTACTAATCATGTTTATCTGTATCTTGGCTGGAAAATAATTTGGGGTTTGTAGCAGTTTGCAGTACTGATTCTATTAGGCCATCTATACTAAGCTCCACCAGCTTTCAAATTAATAATAATTTTTAACTGCATCTAGCCCGGAAAATAATTTTGGGGCTCCTAGATGCGCAAGACACATGAGTGCCTTCTTGCTGCACTACCTGCAACATGATCCTCAGATTGTCAGAATTCGAAATAATCCTGACTACTGGGTTGCCACACTCTTAGATCCCCCACACTCTTCGATCAACCTTTTCATTTTAATAAAGAACAAAAAAATGAAATTATAAGCATTAGCAGGTTATTAGAAACTGAAATCAAACAGTTTTCAACCTAAAACTTTATTCTAGGTGATGTTACATTTGCACATAGGACCCCTTGTTCGAAAGGAGCTTCTGAACTCTCTCGTCCATTGAATTTGTCAGGTTTTGGATGGTTTCTGCTTCAATTGTTTTGCATGAGGACAGAATACCCTCCCAGAGCTGTTGCTTAGATGTGAACTGCCTCCCGCCATCATAGACACTCCTTTTGATGATGCTCCAGAGGTTCTCAATGGGGTTGAGGTCAGGGGAGCATGGGGGTCACACCATAAGTTTGTCCCCTTTTATGCCTATATCAGCCAGAGATGCAGATGTGTTATGTGCAGCATGAGACGGTGCATTATCATGCATGAAAATGATCTTGCTGTGGAATACACGGTTCTTCTTCTTGAACCATGGCAGGAAGTGCTGTTTGAGAAACTCCACACACATTATGGAGTTCATCTTTACCCCTTCAGGGATCCTAAAGGGGCCGACAATCTCTCTCCCCATGATTCCAACCCAAAACATTACTCCACCTCCTCCTTGTTGGTGCCGTAGCCGTGTTTGCATGGGGTGTCCATCAACCAGCCATCCTCCACTCCATCCATCTGTTCCATCGAGCGTTACACGGCACTCATCGGTGTACAAAACAGTTTTGAAGTCAGTCTTCATGTATTGTTTGGCCCACTGGAGCCGTTTCTGCTTGTGCACAGTGGATAGAGGAGGTCGACAGGATGGCTTACGCACAGCTGCAAACCTCTGAAGGACCCTGCATCTTGTTGTTCGGAGGACGTTGGAGGCACCAGCAGCTTCAAAATCTTGTCTGCTGCTATGACAAGGCTTTTTTGCCGCTGCTCTTTTAACCTGATGTAATTACCTGTAGGAAAGAGTCCTCAATTTGCCCTTATCAGCATGCACACGTGTGTACTGTCAATCAGCTACATACTTCTTGATTGTGCGATGATCAGGATGAAGTGTCTTGACAATGTTGATTGTAGTCATGCCTTGACCTAAACAGTCCACAATTTGTTGCTTCTCAGCAGCCGACACATCCTTTTTCTTTCCCATTTTGGCAGAAAATGTAGGCTGCTTAATAATGTGGGACAGCCTTCTTAAGTAGTCTTGCCTTTCATTGGACACACCTGCCAAACTAATTAGCACAGGTGTCTGCAATTGCTTACAGTGATATAAAGAGCCCTGACACACATCACCATCAATGAGTTTAACTGACAAACAAATTCTTACCTTATCACTCCTAAACACTTTTTGCATAATAATTTGGAACACAGTGTACATGTGCTTTTGCACAAAACACCAGCGGTTCACATAGTGAATCTTACAGTTCTAACTTGCCAACCGTGGTCTGTATGGACTTGTTCAATAAAGGGCCCAAAATTAAGATAACATAGATGGGAGAGGTCTCTATGAATACGAATTCCTAAGTATTTGATACCCTGTGAGGGTCAGGCAAAGGGAAAGTTGGACTGGATGGAATCCTGTATGGATTTTGGGAGGGAGACATCGAGGGCCTCAGATTTCGCTGCATTGATTTTAAAATTTGACTATGTAACAAAGTGATCTATTTCAGTCATAACAGCAGGGATGGATATATGTGATTGAGTGATATATACTAGGACATCATCAGCAAATGCAGAGCACTTGTACTCGATGCCTCCCACCTCAATCCACCTAATATTGGGGTTATGGCGAATTGATGAGAGCAGGTGCTCCGTCACTAGGATGTGTAAGAGAGGGGACAGAGGACATCCCTGCCTTGTCCCATTGGTGATTATGAAAGGTGATGAAAATGTTCCATTTATCTTCAGCCTAGGTGACGTATTGCGATACAGGGCCGTGATTTTGCCTATAAAAGGGTCCCCTAGACCCCTACCCCAAGCTTTTTGAGAGAATAATATATGGCGTGCCAGGAGACTCTATGGAATGCTTTCTCAGCATCCAACGAGAGTATCTAATTACAAATTTTTAACTGCATCTAGCCCAGGAAATACTTTGTGCCTAGTAGTAGTGTCTGCTAGTCAGCGGATTATCCCAGCTGTTAAGCAAGCTACACCACCTGTAGTTTGGACACTTAATTTTTTCAAAGGAAATGGTTCGGGCCCCCGGGACACTCAGTGAAGAGCATCGGGGAGGCACCCCAAGGCACAGGGGCTGGGACTGGCAGTAGGACGCCCTGTGGTGGACCGCCAACCTCGATCCTTATAAAAGCTTTTTAACTGCAGCAGCTTTAGTGGACGCTACTGGAGCTGGAATTACCGCGGCTGCTGGCGTGACACTTGCCCATCAATAGATCCTTGTAAAAGGATTTAAAGTGTACTCATTCAAATTAGAGAGACAATTTAAATTGAAAAGATTAGACCTGCCTCCACCGCAGGGGGGTTTGCTCGACCCACCAGCGGACAGGCACCAGTATTGGGAGAGGGGGGTTGGCCATCAGGGTCCACCGCGGCTCTGGCAGAAACCCGGCGACACGGAGGTCGCACGGGCAGGAACGGACTGGCCGTGTCGGCTTCGCACTTTTTTGGTTTTAGAAGGGCATGACATGCCTATATCTGTGTCTCCCCCTCCTTTTACTCCTCCACCTCTTTTCTTTTCGCATGACTATGTGTACTTGTCACTTTTCCATGTGTTAGTTGTGTCTTCTGTAAAGAGAGGAGAGAACAAGGCGCAATGGGTGACTCAGTATTGCAATTGTTAGAGGGGTGTGAGGATGGCTACTAACCTTATGAAGTTGTTTGCTGCTTGTCACACCTGATGAAGGTGGCTGTGTCCACCGAAACGCGTTGTGTGTATATTAATAAATCAGTCCTTTTAATATTTTTGCCCTGTTATTGGCGCTCTGGTACCGCTATTCATATCCATTAGTTGTGTCTTCTGAGCAGTTTGTCAGCTTTTGGACACCTTTGAAGGTGTTTTCTATGTGTTTGTATGTGTTTTTGTTTGCCTGCCATTGGTTTTAATGGTGTTCGAAGGTGGTGTTTGACGAACAGTTTGGCGAACAGTTCGGCGAACATACGGGTGTTCGACGAACCGAACTCGAACACTACGGGGTTGGCTCAACACTGATACTCACCTCTCCGGTCTCCTCCAGTCTGCACCCGGCGGCAATCCTGCGATCCTCTCTCTTCGGCGTCCCGCAGTGTACTGTCAGGACCTTCGGTGACGTCATATAGTCAGCTGATGGTCACGCGACCATCACCTGACCGTCGACGTCAGCGGTCGCGTGACCATCAGGTGACTAAATGATGTCACCGCAGGTCCTGACAGTACACCGCGGGACGCCAAGGAGAGAGGACGTGGGCAGGAGCAGACAGGGGGCCGCCAGAGAGGTGAATATACAGGTTTTGTTTATTTTTAACTTTTTTATTTCTTTTTTTTCACCGCGTGGTAGCTGGGATGAAGAGGAGTTGTAGTCTCCTCTTCATCCCGGGTACCACACGCACCACAATTACGCTGCAAATTCGCGGCCATTGACTTTAATTAAAACGCTGCAAATCCACATATACCTGCGCGTTTGCTGCGTTTCAATGTTCCTCAATGGCCGCGAATTTGCAGCATAATCGCGGTAGAAATGGTCATGCTGCGTTTTGCAGCGCAATGCGAATTTGGCGCACAAATTAGCGCATCACGTGCACAGCACATCAGAATTCACATTGCTTTGCATGGCAGACTGTTTTACAAGCGTTTTCGCAACCGTAAAAACGCCGCAAAAATGCTACGTGGGCACATGGCCTAAAGCTTTGGCTGCTGCAGATCTACAAAGAGAAAAAAATCAGGAGAAAACTGGAAAGGAATGGGTTAACCTGCTATCCTGTCGAAGAATGATGAGAAGACCGGACTCCAAAGATATGTGGCTTATTAGTCAACGCAATTCGAAGTATACAACTTCTTCATCAGGAAAAACCTTGCTAAATATAAAAGCTCTTATTGTGCGAAAATTGCTGCACGCAGTAAACTAAGTAGAATCATAGAATCATAGAATCATAGAATGGTAGAGTTGGAAGGGACCACCTGGGTCATCTGGTCCAACCCCCTGCTCAAAGCAGGATTCACTAAATCATCTCAGACAGATGTCTGTCCAGCCTCTGTTTGAAGACGTCCATTGAAGGGGAACTCACCACCTCTCGTGGCAGCCTGTTCCACTCATTAATCACCCTAACTGTCAAAAAGATTTTTCTAATATCTAATCTGTGTCTCCTCCCATTTAGTTTCATCCCATTGCTTCTAGTCTTTCCTTGTGCAAATGAGAATAAAGATGATCCTTCTACAATGTGACAGCCCTTGACATATTTGTAGACAGCTATTAAGTTTCCTCTCAGTCTTCTTTTTTGCAAGCTAAACATTCCCAAATCCTGGAACCGTTCCTCATAGGACATGGTTTGCAGACCAGTCACCATTCTGGTCGCTCTACTCTGAACTTGCTCCAGTTTGTCTATGTCTTTTTTAAAATGTGGTGCCCAAAACTGTACACAGTATTCCAGATGAGGTCTGACCAAAGAGGAGTAAAGACCGATAATGACTTCACGCGATCTAGACTGTATGCTTCTGTTAATACATCCCAGAATTGTATTTGCCTTTTTTGCTGCTGCATCACACTGTTGACTCATGTTCAGTCTATGATCTATTAGTATACCTAAGTCTTTTTCACATGTACTGTTGCTTAGCTCTATTCCTCCCATTCTGTATATGCTTTTTTCATTTTTATTGCCCAGATGTAGTACTTTGCATTTTTCCCTGTTAAAAACCATTCTGTTGGTTGCTGCCCACTGCTCCAGTTTATTTAGGTCTTTTTGAATCCTCTCTCTCTCTTCTCTAGTATTAGCTATCCCTCCTAGCTTTGTGTCATCAGCAAATTTAATCAGTTTACCCTCAATTCCTTCATCTAAATCATTGATAAAGATGTTGAACAATACAGGTCCCAGGACGGAGCCCTGCGGTACCCCACTTGAGACATTCATCCAGCTGGATGTGAAACCATTTACAACCACCCTTTGAGTCCGATCACTAAGCCAGTTATGAATCCACCTAACAGTTGCCTGGTCCATTGCATACTTGGTCATTTTTTCAATAAGGATGGTGTGAGATACTTTGTCAAATGCTTTGCTGAAGTCAAGATATACTATATCTACAGCATTTCCCTGATCCACCCAGTCAATGATTCTGTCATAGAAGGAAATTAAGTTAGTCTGACATGACTTGTTAGTTACAAACCCATGCTGACTCTGGTTAATCACTTCATTCTTATCCATGTACTTACATACATGTTGTTTAATAATTTGTTCAAAGATCTTTCCTGGTATAGAAGTCAGACTCACCGGCCTATAGTTCCCTGGGTCCACCTTCTTCCCCTTTTTGAAGATAGGAACAACATTTGCTCTTCTCCAGTCTTCTGGGACTTCTCCTGTTCTCCAAGAATTTTCAAAGATTATGGAGAGTGGTTCTAAAATTTCTTCTACGATCTCCTTCAGTACTCTGGGGTGTAATTCATCTGGACCTGGAGACTTGAACTCATTTATGTTAGCTAAATATTCCCTCACAATCTTTCTGTTTACAGATAACTTGGATTCCTCCATTCCTTTAAAAGGACAGTGAAGATCAGTTGATGTTACATTTTTTTTCTGAGAGAAAACAGATGCAAAATAGGAATTAAAAAGTTCGGCCTTCTCAACATCCTCTCTTACCATTTCTCCATTTTCATCCTGTAAAAATCTTATAGCATCTTTGACTTTTCTTTTACTTTTGACATACCCCCAAAATCCTTTTTTATTGCTTTTGACATCTCTTGCAAGCCATAATTCATTGTCAGCTTTAGCTATCCTGATACGTGCCCTACAGGATCTGCAGACTGCATTATAATCTTCTTTAGATATGCCTCCCTCTTTCCATTTAATAAACATTTCTTTCTTTCTTTTTAGCATGTGTTTAAGTTCTGTGTTCATCCATCCTGGTTTCCTTAAATGCTTCCCATTCTTCCTACTTTTCGGGATTGTTAACGATTGTGCTTTGAGAATCTCATTTTTAAAAATTTCCCATCCTTCCTGGACATTTTTGTCCTTAAGGACATTCAGCCATTGGATCCCTCCTATTCTCTTTCTGAGTCTCTTAAAATCTGCCTTTCTAAAATCTAACCTTGAAGTTTGAGTCTTCACATGTCTTCCTCCTCTAGTTATCCAAAATTCTATAATAGCATGATCGCTGCCTCCTAGGGTCCCAGCCACCTTTACCTCCTCAACCATTTCCTCCCTGTTTATAAGGATTAGATCCAAAGTAGCAGATCCCCTTGTTTTCTCCCCTACCTTTTGGAAGATAAAGTTGTCAGCAAGAGAGGATAAGAATTTGCTTGACCTGTTAGTTTTACTTGAGAGAGATTCCCAACAAATGTCTGGATAGTTGGAATCTCCCATGACCACTACGTCATATTTTTTGGAGAACTTGGTCATTTGATACATAAAGAGTTCATCCATATCTTCAGCTTGCCCAGGTGGCCTGTAGTAAATGCCTACAATGGTGTCCTTTCCGTTGTTCTCTCCTTGTATTCTTACCCAAACAGTTTCCCCAGAACTCCCAGTCTCTGAAGCTTCAATCTCTGTGCAGATATACGCTTTTCTAACATACAATGCGACACCTCCTCCTCGTTTATCAAGTCTGTTTCTTGCAAATAAGTTGTATCCTTTTAGCCTTTTATTCCAATCATGTGTGATACATCGTTGGATTCAGCTTCTCTTTGCCTACATCATGCAGCTCTCAGATGAGGCAGCAAAAACCTGCTGACAGATTCCCTTTAATCTTTTTTTTCTGCTCTTCTGCATTCCTCAAATATGTCCTTCTCTTCCCTTCATGTAAATCTAGTCCTGTTAACCAACTTGGCATGGTCCTCAAGAATATGCCTGTAGAGAAGAGCTAATCACTATGCCCACCTAACTAAAATGACTAGATTTACAAACAGGAACGAGGGGGTAAAATCTCAGGAATGAAAAGATAAGGAAACAACTCCAGAGACCAGGTAAAAAAAAGACGTGTTTCTGTCTAGAGACAGGCCTTCTTTGCAGACTACAACGTACATCACAACCATTGCATGGTCACATATAAAGCATAAATATATCGGAAGAGAGTATCACAAAATCATGTTTTTTTTTCAAGCTGATGATCTCACACTGCACACTTTGGAATATGTTGAGTGAGTAGGTATGGGAGAACACAGAATAACTTTTACATATTTTAGTGGCCCCTAATAATATGTTATGGAACTATGGGTGCTGCTTTATGTTTCTGATAGCTATAATATTTCATGAAAATACTGTAGTGTAGACTGAAGGGGACAGATCAACTTGAAAATTTATAACACCAGCTTCTCCCTTTTGCTTGTCTGGTTGCCCATTCCCTTGGTTTCAAGAGTTGCGGTGCTTGTGAAGAGGGGGAGCCTGGCACAGGCTCTCTTTATTCTTCATTCCCAGGGGCTTCCTATTTTACATAATATATATTTTCCTTTTTCAAAAAATTGAGATCCACAAGGTAGTGTGTCTGTCGGGTAACGTAAAGGAGCTTTACTCTAAGAGGAAGAATCTCAAAGTTACATGTTAATACTAGCGAATCAATTCTCAGTTCTCTGGTACAGGGTCCACGTCAAAAGTGTTAACATGAGCCCTGTGAAGCTTCTCTTGCCTCCCGGAATCCCAGCACAACTTCATGCATGTGTCATGCTGCAACGATGTTATTGCTATGGGCCTACAAATCAGAAGTCGCATTGTGGATTTCATCAGGTAGGAGGCAGATCTCCAGTCTGTTGTTAACAGACTACTGACGTGGCCACTAGACCAATGTCCTGTGAATTAATTCGCTCATCTTTAATTAATACATGTAAGAAATGTTAATCAAATTATTGTCACCAATCCTGTTGATAAGTATTATCCTATGTACAGAATACACCTATACTTATATCCATGTGTCAGACTGCGGTGCCAAGGGCCCACCAGTAACCAAATCTAGGGCCCCACTTTTGAGCTACTTGCAAATGTGACATTATCCTCAATCACATATTTATAGAACAATGAACTGGGTAGATTGTTAAATAAATAAGATGCAGCCTTTGTCTGTACATAATGATTCAAGTATACAGTGCCAAGTACTTCTCATATAAGAGGGAGGTGGCCCAACAGAGGATTCTCCGGTTCTCCTGTGGGCCAGTCCAAGCCTGGTTCAGTCGATATATCCTATATATCGATTTTTTTAAAGTATTAGTCATTTAGTGTTCAATATTAGTGCAGTATTTTTGTATTAAAAGGTTAGACCCTAGATGCTTCTACAAGAAGACATATTATATTAACAGTTCCATGTGTTATTTAATAATGCCCATCATAGCTAGAATTAATATTTTCATTTATTAATATTAATATTATTATGGCAAATTTCTCTATTCTATTATATGTATTATTTACAATGAATTATAGTTAGAACAATACGCCTAAAAATTTCCATATGAATTTAACACTAAGAAAGTGATTTCAATTAAAATATATGTCTTGGCATATGAATCTAGTTTGCATATGAATAACATGTGTTACACAGAATTAGATAGCTGCCTTTTTTTATAGGACACATTGTATAAAACTCATTGATAAGAAAATTAATATATATCGGGGTAACCACAAGTCTATATGTCTATAAGTCTTCTAACAGAGAAATTAAAACCAAAATATTCATATCTAAATTAGCTTTTTAAACACGAATCTTGTACTTTTTTTTTTCCTGTTATGTGAAATTACCTGAAAACCTCATAATTGAAAACTCGGGTTCCATTAAATCAATAGTTGCAATAGTTCCAGATAAGCATTTAATTGAATGATTTTATGTGCAGTAAATTATTTTCTTTGCACTGAGCAGCATATTTAAATGTTAAGCACACTATAATTTTCACCCATGTAGACAAAATTATTGCTATTTCTGAAGAAGATAGAAAAGTGAGAAAAATAAATACAATTTAAAGAGGATATGCTGTAAAAATAAAAATAATTTTATGAATGGGGCAATTCTTGATTCTGACAAATGGGGAAATTTCCTTAGACTCTCATTTTACCATAAAAACAAGCCACAATTCCCTTATTTACTCTGAACAATGTTAATTGAGCTATTAGGCAAATTTAAGTGGACACTGTAGGGAAGAATTATTGTGGCTTTTTTTTCGTACCAGGCAACTAGTACCTCGTGGTAAACGCCGAACACGGACTTATCCCGGAAGTCCGTTACAATGTTTGGAGTTCCAGGGAAGATCCGGGAGAAAAGAGAGAGAATTTTCCATCTTACAAGTATGGGTCCTCATGTTTTCAACGGGGTTCGAGTTCTGGTTCAAGACCGGGTAAAGTCCTGGTACCCAAACCGTACTTTGAAAAAAAGTTACCAGAACTCGAACTTCCAAGGATCCACTCATCCCTAATTATAATTATAATTGGGCAGTATTGTGTTCATTAAATAACATTGTTATGCACTAATGTACTCTTTAAATCTAAGGTCACACAAGCGAATATTCTCTCCTCCGAGAGAATCGGGTCAAATATGCAAATCACACTTTGATCAAACTCTGTTCACAGTGTAATCATAGTGTGATATGATTCTCTTGAATAAGGAGAAGATGGAGAAAAAAATGTCTCCATCTTCAACCATTTAGTGGTTGGAAATTGGATTGCATTCAGATGACAACCAAGTGCTGGTTTCCATGGACTCATTAACTTGCATGGCTGAGTAGGATCCGAATATTGGATCAAACTTGGGAAAGATACAATTTTTTCTTAGGATCCACTCTGTCTGGGCAGAAAGGTGCATGGCCCATAGACTGACATTGGTCCAAGTGCGACCCGATGTTTTGTCGGATTGAACTCGGACCAAAAATATTGCCATCTGCACAAACCCTAATACTGTTATATGGATATATCCTTAGGCATTGTCTTCTGATAAGTATATCATAGTCTAACAATACTGGCATAGGACTGCTGGAATCCAGTGGCCGAAGGAGCATGAGAAGGAGCAGCAATCAGTTATAGATGTTTTTGGAGATAACAAAAGTTGTAGGAAAACAATCCAGAGATAAATGAGAACAGTCTGGGTAAGAACGTTCAGGAGCTGGAGACTCAAACCAGATTAACAGCTAGATGCAATACTCAAGCAATGAGTGAGAGATTCATGTGGCTTTAAATAAGCCCAAACAGGAAACAAGATGGATCCCACAGGTTCAGAATCTGCCATCTTAGTAAAGGGCAATTGCAGCATAATTATTAAGGTGAACAATAGCAGCCAGTAGTGGTCAAACTGTAGAAGGAGAGCAGGAATCCTGGCACAGACTTTTTATAGTTTTCTTTTTGGGAATCAAAGAAAGATAAGCAAGATAGTGTAAATAAGAGAGCTTGTTGTGAGCAAAATTAGAAGTATAAAGAGTTTACAATATAAAATGTGATAGAGGGGATGTTGCATATAAATACAAACTTTAAAAACTTTTTAAATAATGGCTACTATAGTGATTATCCCCCATTTCATGTCACCTATTAAAATTAATATATGACTGACTATATAATAGTTGGCAGGTTAATGACGCCAAAGCAGTTTGCACTGGCACGGATTCAAATGAGAGTGTGAAAAATGTTGAAATTTTTATTCAAAATCCTCAGACAATTTTAATCCATATTGTCATCCATATTTATTATTATTTGTATTATTTAATAATATAGCACCATTGATTTCATGGTGATGTACCTGAGAAGGGGTTACATACAAAATACAGATATCACTTACGCTAAACAAACCAACAATGATAGACTGGTACAGAGGGACGGGCACCCTGCCCTTGCAGACTTACATTCTACAAGATGATTGGGAGACAGTAGGTTGGGGGGTTGCAGCAACTCCGGTGTTGATGAGGCAGTAGCTCCAGAGGTGGTGAGGAATCAGAGGGGTCATTGCAGGCCATAAGCTTTCTTGAAGAGATGCATTTTCAGGTTTTGTCTGAAGGATCCAAATATGGTGGATAATCGGATTGTTGAAGCACAGAATTCCAGAGGATGGGGGATAGTTGGGAGAAGTCTTAGAGGCAATTGGGTGAGGAACCAATAAGTGTGGAGCAGAGATTGAGGTCTTGGGAGGATCAGAGATTGCGTGAGGGAAGATAATGGGAGATTAGTTGGGAGATGTACGGAGGAGAGAGGTTATGGATGGCTTTGTAGGTCAGTGTTAATAGTTTGAACTGGATGCGCTGGGCAATTGGGTGATAGGATTTACAAAGGGGAAAAGTGGAGTAGTGAGGAGAGAGATGGATTAGTCAAGCAGCAGAGTTAAGGACAGACTGCAGAGGTGCGAGAGGGTTGGCAGGTAGGCCACAGAGGAGGATGTTGCAGTAGTCAAGGCGGGAAATGATGAGGGTATGCAAAAGCATTTCATCAGCGTATCTTTATTTTTTACATCCAAGCATATACTATACATGACACCCTTTTTATATATCAACATTTTGAAATGTACATGTTCCTATGTTAATAATGACACAATGTATCTGTAAAATTCAGATGCAATATGGATGATCTGCATGGGATTCAATTTTTTTTGTATACCCATAGACTTGTGCAAAGTTATCTTGAATATTATGCCTGTCTCAACAAGACTTAAAAGGGATGGTCTCCAAAAAACGTTTTCTGATTTTTCCACACGACAGGAAACAAGTGTATGATGAATGGGGGTCTGAGTGCTGAGACTCCCATCTATTAATAGTATGGAGGCTCCAAAGCTGGCCATACACATTAGATAGCTGTCAGCTGAAGGATCCTTTTGATGACAGCTATCTCTCCTTACTCTCCCATACACAGGAAGACTTGGCATGACTGAGCACTCCTATATTTTCTGTTTCTCTCTATGAGAAAATTACTGCCAGACTCCTCTTAAAGCGTCTTGCCTCATTGCTGATTGGCCATTGAAATTCAA
Organism: Phyllobates terribilis; assembly: GCF_046119375.1. NCBI lineage: Eukaryota > Metazoa > Chordata > Amphibia > Anura > Dendrobatidae > Phyllobates > Phyllobates terribilis. Next base: position 899,521,989 of record NW_027362762.1, read on the forward strand.
TAAGCCAGACCCTTCTCTTCCCCAACATCCCCTGTTGGTGAAAAGTTGGAAGACCCCTATATACATATATTATCAAAATCAGCAGGTCCTGTTGACTTTTATCTAATGTGTATGGAGGCTTGAAGCTAAATTCAAGAGAAATTTAAAGCAGCAGTAGTCATAGATATGCATTACCTTTTAATCTATAAAGGGTTGAAGTCTTTGCTAGCCATATATAGCACTTAATTTTCTCGCTTCTAGTGATTGCTTGGGTCTACGTCAATCATACATTTTTCACCTTGTCTGTTCATGATAAAAGCTTTTTATGATAACCACTTTAGTAGTTCTCTGTTCTCGCGATGTGGCATTTTTCACAATGACACACAATAAAGCAAGTTACCCAAGTTGATGCAGAAAACTGCAACTTGACACCTAGTTCATTCATAGTACTTTTGTCAAAGAGTGGAAGCGCTGTCGGCATCTCTTCCGAAAAACATTTCTATGCCTGTAATGCATTAACCTGTTGTTTATATGTGGTTTTATAGAATCTGTGTTGTAACAGTTTGTTAGCTCTGGACATTTTTAACTATAGGACCAGCCCATGGTTGGTGGAGTTAAGTGGGCATAGGAACTTATGCTTACTATTGTGAGAGGAGCTGGAGAGCAGTTTCTGAAGAAGTAGGAGGTATCTTAATTTACAAAAAGGCCACAAGTGGAGAGCGTGTTTAGTTCCAGACAAATCAAAGATAGCAAGTTTGAGAACAAGTTCTACCAGCAACTATTACATCTATTACTTATACGGCCTGAGTGCAAAGGTAGAACGAATAGAACAAACACATCTACCAATTTGCAATGAGCACAGCCATAGAATAACAAAGCATAATTAAGAGTTATAATTCCCCAAGGCAGCTAGAAAGAGTAGGTTACAAGGGCCCTTGTTAGCCAATCTTGGAAGATAGCAGATTCTATTCTGACCAGGATAGGACGCTGAGGTACACCTGTAACAGTGGTCATTATGAAAGGTGAAGTACAGAGTAGAAAAGCTTGGAAAGTACTCCTACACCCAAAAAATAAAACTGTACCAATGGATTGCTATGTCTGTTATGCATAAGTAGAAGGCCTCTGTGTGGTATAGAAGAATTATACCGAAAGTATTTTGCCTGCTGTTGATTGCAATTGGTACAGTTCTATTTAAGGAATTCCATTAAAAATGTTTTTATCTTTTTACATTGGACTCTGGTCTCCCTGTTTTGTAGCATGTTTTCAAGGTCTCCTTACCATTACAGATGAGCGAACGTAAACTTAAAAGTTAGTGTCCGTGGCTGAACGCCAAACTCTGACTTCTTCCGGAAGTCTCTGGCAATGTTCGGAGTTTTGGGGGAAGAAAGAGAGAGACCGAACTTCAATGGGTCCGCTCATCCCTACTTACCTGCCTGAATAGGGCTCGTCAGCAAATCTCCAGATCGTTTCTACACACTCAGGAGTACTTTAACCAGGTGCTTTTGGACCGCCAAGCAAACTCCCCATGAATGGTCCCATACACTGTGTTAAATAGTAACTTAAAGTTTTGTGCATCTAGAGTAGTCAGAATTTACATTACAAACTGTATACCTTAGTAAATAGATCTCATAGATGGGTATAGTCTGGTGTCCTTAATTTAAAAATCCATGTCAGAATGGTTGTATAATCCTTTTTAATAATTTCCTCACCTGATATTAAAATAAGCATTTAATGACTCCAGCTATAATCTTGTATTAACATTGGGATTAAACAGCCATTCTGACATGGATTTTCATAGTAAGTACACAGGCCTTGTAAGGTCAAAGGGATATATTAAATAATGCATGTAGCTTGAATTGTGAAATCTAGTTACAGACCCTCTTTAAAATGTTGTGTGTTAATAAATGTTACATCTGTAAGTTTTAAAGGTCCTCCTGAGTAGAGAATGCTTCCTATTAAGATGTATAGATAAGGCTGGTGTCCATGAGGTCACTTCATAACATTTTAAATTTTTTCGATCATTGGTCTGCATTCTGTGAGTTTACAGCTGTTATAAAACTACTACTTCCTGTGTTTATTGGAATTTCTGGCTGTCATTGATTGTAGAGAGTTGTACTTTTGCAACAGTAAAAACTTCACAAGGGAAGGCAGTCGAAGAAGGTTATGTAATAGGGTTTTACTAATCAGAAGAAGTTCAAGGAGTGCTGGGCTCTAGTCTGTGGCCACAAACTATTTTTGTGGCTGCTGGACAAGGGTCCTGCATATCTTTTTGCTCAACTTTGGTCATTATAGTTTATATCAATGGGTGTGACTATAGTGGATGCAGGATCTGCAGTCGTACTTAGATCCTGAAGCCTAGGAGGGCCCAAAAAATCTCTTTGACCCACATGATCAGACCGATAATATTAGAACCCTGTGATCTTTGGGGCGACTGTAGGAAATTTTGCACTGGGCCCTACAAGGCTCAAGTTACGCCAATGTTCATATCATTTTTATATCTTATATGTATGTGTAGTTCATCATTGAATACTATTTAATACTTTAATACCTTAAAATACTGTAAACACTGGACTATAGTGAATGTAGACATTTCCCTGTATTACTTACGTCTTCTGTGCACCAGGCATAAGTAGGTTCATGTCCTAGACTGTAATTTCATGCTTCATCTCCTCGGATGCTTTGAACAATCAATGCGCATTAGTTTGAACTTTTTCTTGTTTCTGCTCATTTGAATCTTTTTAGCTATTGTATAACTAAGAAAAGCCGGAGGATATCCGGTCGCCTGGATTTTGTATGAATTTCCTAATTCTGAAGACATGGCTTACTTACATGGGATAACGAATTGGATTTATATTTTCTACTTTATAGTGAATGAACATCCTCCCTGAGGGCGACAGTGGATAACAAGTTAATACTGACACCGCTAAGCAATTTTAATATTGGCTATAAAGTATGGTCTTCTTTTTACATGTGTTAAAGGTGGCAGAATTTTGAAAATCATTTCTGTTTTCCTCCAAATTGGGCACCGTTTTTTGTTTGAAGAAAGCAGTCATTTATTTTCCAATCTTAGACAAACTCTTTAAATCATCAAGAAGAGTATTTATGGGGTCAGACATTGATATTGGTGGAGAATGCTGGACTCACAATTTCTAATCTATAGCGTCTCAGAATTGGTAGATGGAGTTGAGGTCCAGGCTCTGTGTGGCTGGTCATGTTTTTCTACACAAAACCATGTCTTTATAAACATTGCCCTTAGCTTTCGGGCACAGTCATGTTGCCTATCTGACTCACTGTCATTGTGATAGGGTCTTGTATGCTTTGTTCCCAATAGTCCTCTCTCCAAGAATCCGCATTGTCAGGGGTATCTAAGAGGGTGGGCATTTTGTATATATTAAGCTTTGACATTTTTTATAGGAGTTAAAGGGAACCAGTAAGTTCAATAAAGAATCTAAAACGGGAATGCCCTTAGTCTCTATGCTAATTCAGTGTTAATCATGGCCCAGAATAAATTTATAGCATGAGAATAAGTGAGAAAATATGATTTTTGACCCCAACGTGCCACTCCTTACACTCATCCAGTGCTGCTGTAACGAGTCTTTGTAACAGTCTTCTTGTTGTTAGCATGCCCCCTCAGCATTGATTGACCTCCCACCAAATACAGCTTCAAATACAGGCAAGACGTCAATCAAAACTCAGTGGGTGGTCCATCAGCAGAGAGACCACAGCAAGTAACTACTTTTGCACTGCCCACTTGACTTTATGGAGCTCTGCTTTCCTTGCTGTGAATTTACCCATGATTATTTCAGCAATGGATTACCATACAGTATAGCGGAAGGCCCCCGGATCAAGGACCTTAATTGCTTTGAGTTTACTTTAACCAGGGGCATTTCTACTGCCAATTGATTTTGCATACTGAGCTGAGTCCAAGATTTGTCAATGATTTTATATAATTAAAGAGATGTTCCTCTTAGGCTCCAGACGTTCATTTCTTAATAATTTTACTTAATATATCCAAAAAATATAGCGGCATTAATTTGTTGCATTTCCATCATATCCCAATGGTTTGGGCACTTTTACACTCTTAAAGGGATGAGTTAACCCCCTTTGGCAGAAACATACAAAAACCACAGGAATCTTTAACATTCATCTGTTGCCTATGTGTGGCTATAGGTAGCTTTACCTACAAACAGTTGCATTACAAATTCAGCTCTATCGTGTTTAGGGTAATCAGCCATGTGGATGTGCTCAAGATTCGGTTAGATTTTATCCTATTTCTGTAGCTATGTCATTTAATCAAAACTTAATTACTGTCTACAAAAATTCTTTCATTGCCCTCAGCTTTAGTTATTGTGTTGCTCTTCTAAAATCCTTGGCATATTGATGATTGGTATGACTTTACCATTGAGAATGGAATATTGTCCAGTTTCGCCCTCTAGTGGTGAATCTTGTCAACACAAGATGCAGCAAAATATACACAGTATCAATCTTTAATGTGAAAATTTGTTTTTTATAATTAATAATTATTGTCTATATGGGAAAAATATGTACTTGTAAAATATAATAATGTAAAAAATTCACTATATTTTATCTTATTAAAATTGTTGCTTTTTTTAAAGTTGAGTACGCATTGAATACATACTTTATGGTGAATCTATTTAATTTCTGGATTTATTTGATTATTTCATTTGATTTATTTTGTTTTAAACATTTACTGCTTAGATCAATATTTAATCAATCGGTGGTTTTATACGGTGATTTATTAGTTAATTTAACGTTATTTTTTTATTATTATACTATTTTATTTCTTCTATGAACAATTGCAATAATATAAACAGCTAAAAGGGTTATTTTGCAGGTCACTGGGAGTCCCACAAATCCTGAGAATGGAGTTTACCAACGCTCCATTCATTGTCTATGTCAGTGCCAAAAATAAGGATATAGCTGCGCGCTCCAAATAAATCGGACATTTCCATGCCGTATTCTTAGTGGAGTCAATTGTTAGACAAAGCAGTCAGCAAGTTAACACCTATTCTAAGTTGAGAATAAACCTTTAAAGGAAACCTGTCATGTAAAAAACACTATTATTCTGCAGATATGTGGTTAATCTGCATGTAAATAGCGCTCTGAAGCTGCCAGGCGCCCATTTTGAAAACCCTGTTGCCTGGGGGAAATGAAGATTATTCCTCCCGGCAGCTTCGGGCTTTCAGTCATAGATGTGCGGCCTGCACTGCTTCAGTCACAGCACAGTACATAGTGAGCGGCGGCTGAATCTACATCCTGGCACTGACTGACAGCCGGCTCCATATCAGAGCTGGCTGTCAGTCAGTGCCAGGGCATGGTTACAGTCACCACTCACTATATACTGATTGGTGATTGAAGCTGTGCCGGCCACACCTCTTGGACTGAAAGCCTGAGGCTGCCAGGAGGAATAAAGTTAATTTCCTCATTGCAGCGGGCCTCTCACTGCAGTTGCTGGGCAGCTTCCCAACCTGCAGGTTGACCCCATATCTGCAGAATAATAGTGTTTTTTACATGACAGGTCCCCTTTAAGATAATATGGATTTATAAAAGGATTTTCTTTACCCAACACTTTTGAAAAGTAAGTTCTAAAAAATTAGGCAAAAATAAACAGCAAATGCTTTACCTATTATGTGTGTAAGTAACACCCCATCAGTTCATTTGATGGGTGGCATATTCAATATGAGTAATATTAAGAGGTACAGTAACTCTTTTTGAACACTTCCTTTTTTGTTAGGAGGGCCACGTGACAACAGACTGATCACGGTGTGCCCCTCTTCTCAGACGCACAGTAATCAGCTGAAATTAATAGTCTTGTACGTGAAATGCATCAGTGCTACCTGGTTCTGATTTTGGTGCCTTTTTTTTGTTTAATTTTTCATAATCCATGTGAAATTAAGAAAACAGATACTTGGATAAATCTAATTCCATAAACTATGAAGTGTTTACTAAACTGTTGAAGGGATTGATCTGACATTAGATGTAGGAAATCTTGTTACTAACAACTGTCCTGGAAAATGATTGTGTGTCCTAGTTATCTAGTATCATATTCACCGAAAGTAGAACTTTCAGTCCTCATTCAGACATCCATTTTTCACATATGTGTTTTATGCCTGTTTTTCACTAACAGAAAAGGTCCTCATCGGAGTCTATGATGCTGAAAAGAAAAATCACAGAGATGTCTGTGATTGAAACGAGTCGCTGAAGAAAATCACCCCAACAAGCCTATGGTTCTGTGAAAATCATAGACAGCAAATGGTTGGCATTGATTTGCAATCCGCATGCTGTCCATTTTTAATATATTAATGTGTAGGATAACCTTTGTGATTTTTTTCTTGCACATGAGAAATACACTAATAGTAAAAACTGATAACTCGAGCAAATTCGATGAAAATCCAATCCAAAAATCTGATGAAAATCGGACTTCTGAGTAAGGCTTTTGTGGATGGGGCTCTGAAAGGAAATGTTCTTCTACAGTGGCTTGCAAAAGTGTTCACCCCCTTGGCTTTTTACCTATTTTGTTACATTACAACCTGTGTTTAAATATTTTTGTAATTTGATTTGTGTGTGATGCATGAGCACTAAATTATCTAAGTTGGGGAAGTGAGAAAAATATAGACATAAGGGCTCACACTCATCAGTGTAAATAAAATCGGTCTGATGTTGTTCCCAAAAAGTTGGACGAGTGTAATGTGAGTGTCGTGCAAGTACAATGCGTATGACATGCGTTTTTCCCATCAGCTAATATATACAGGAATTCTTTGTCATCTACTATATAATCGGCTTATCCCGTCTGTCTGTCCATCCAGGAAATCCCGCATCGCTGATTGGTCCAGCCGCAGCCAATCAGCGACGCGGGATTTCAGAACAAGTCGGGAGATAGCAGGGCTGACTCCGCCCATGTGGTCATGTGACTCACCAACTGCCCATGACGTACTGAACATGTTTTGTCAGTCACAGTGTGTGATGTACTTCTGTCACGTTTAATGAACACGTTCTGTCAGTCACAGTGTAACATAGTTCAGTCACGTTTACTAAACACGGTCAGTCAGAGTGTGATGTACTTCTGTCACATTCAGTGAACACGTTCTGTCAGTCACAGTGTGACGTACTTCTGTCACGTTTCATTCACCGTGGTACGCGGAACAGGAGACCCCTGGCTGCAGCCGCAAATAGTCGTGATGTAAGCGGAAGCAAGAGCCAGCTGCAGCCGGGGGAATTACGTGCTGGCTGTGCGTCGTCAGCGATGTTGTCACAAGCAGTATTGACAACATGACGTAATTACAAAATTCATTAGGGGCCCCGGGGGGATACATTCGGGGGGTTAATTTAAAGTAGTGCACAACCCATTTAAACACTGCTTCGCTGATTAGTCGTGCCCCGTTGGCCGCATACATATTCTAGAATACCCGGTGCATTAGAATCGGTCCACCATCTAGTTTCAAGATAGTTTACTAACTAATAAAACAATCTTAGATATAGAAAGATAGATAGATGTAATTGAGATATATAATCAGTGTAGTGTAGCTTCTGTACATGTATTTAGCTAATATTTCAATAAATGGCGTGGGGTCCCCCTAAATATTATTAACCAGCAGAGGGAAAGCGGACAGCTGAGACTGATATTTATTGCCTGGGAAGGGGGTAATAACCATTGAGCTTCCCAGGCCATTAATATCAGCTCACATCTGTATACATAGCCTTTACTGGTTATTAAAATGGGGGACCCCAAAAAGAAATGTATGATAAAAGTTGCCAGAAGTTGCACTAGCCTACAGTAACCCCTAATTTTTGATCTACTGGGATGCCTGAATCAGTGATTAGCATTGAGATCAGGATCCATATGTAGTGGAATACATCAATGATGTGAAATACATCGCATCATAATAAAGCAGGAAGAAAATGTCAGTCTGATTCTTTTATACAAGACACGGATTCCTAAAGACAATGCCTTTATGTGTTCTATTCTAATTGACCTTTAGGCTACGTTCCCATTATGAGTTTTGCGTGCATTTTTTATGCTGCTTTTTGGAACTTAGAAATCTCATGCATACTCTGCTTCCTTTTAACTCAATGTAAACTGATCGGCGGCGTGTGTGTCAAATCCACAACATTTCAATTTCTCTTGCGGGTACGCTAAGTTTTCTGTGCGGATTTTCCCCATAGATTTGCATTAGATGGAGAAAATTTGCAGGTAAAAACGCACATCCCATCTATGTACAGTACAGACCAAAAGTTTGGACACACCTTCTCATTTAAAGATTTTTCTGTATTTTCATGACTATGAAAATTGTACATTCACACTGAAGGCATCAAAACTATGAATTAACACATGTGGAATTATATACTTAACAAAAAAAGGGTGAAACAACTGAAAATATGTCTTATATTCTAGGTTCTTCAAAGTAGCCACCTTTTGCTTTGATGACTGCTTTGCACACTCTTGGCATTCTCTTGATGAGCTTCAAGAGGTAGTCACCGGAAATGTTTTTCACTTCACAGGTGTGCCCTGTCAGGTTTAATAAGTGGGAGTTCTTGCCTTATAAATGGGGTTCGGATCATCAGCTGTGTTGTGCAGAAGTCTGGTGGATACACAGCTGATAGTCCTACTAAATAGACTGTTAGAATTTGTATTATGGCAAGAAAAAAGCAGCTAAGTAAAGAAAAATGAGTGGCCATCATTACTTTAAGAAATGAAGGTCAGTCAATGCAAAAAATTGGTAAAACTTTGAAAGTGTCCCCAAGTGCAGATGCAAAAACCATCAAGCGCTGCAAGAAACTGGCTCACATGAGGACTGCCCCAGGAAAGGAAGACCAAGAGTCACCTCTGCTTCTGAGGATAAGTTTATCCGAGTCACCAGCCTCAGAAATCGCAGGTTAACAGCAGCTCAGATTAGAGACCAGGTCAATGCCACACAGAGTTCTAGCAGCAGACACATCTCTTCAACAACTGTTAAGAGGAGACTTTGTGCAGCAGGCCTTCATGGTAAAATAGCTGCTAGGAAACCACTGCTAAGGACAGGCAACAAGCAGAAGAGACTTATTTGGGCTAAAGAACACAAGGAATGGACATTAGACCAGTGGAAATCTGTGCTTTGGTCTGATGAGTCTAAATTTGAGATCTTTGGTTCCAACGACCGTGTCTTTGTGCGATGCAGAAAAGGTGAACGGATGGACTCTACATGTCTGGTTCCCACCGAGAAGCATGGAGGAGGAGGTGTGATGGTGTGGGGGTGCTTTGCTGGTGACACTGTTGGGGATTTATTCAAAATTGAAGGCATACTGAACCAGCATGGCTACAACAGCATCTTGCAGCGGCATGCTATTCCATCCGGTTTGCGTTTAGTTGGACCATCATTTATTTTTCAACAGGACAATGACCCCAAACACACCTCCAGGCTGTGTAAGGGCTATTTGACCAAGAAGGAGAGTGATGGGGGGCTACGCCAGATGACATGGCCTCCACAGTCACCAGACCTGAACCCAATCGAGATGATTTGGGGTGAGCTGGACCGCAGAGTGAAGGCAAAAGGGCCAACAAGTGCTAAGCATCTCTGGGAACTCCTTCAAGATTGTTGGAAGACCATTTCCATTGACTACCTCTTGAAGCTCATCAAGAGAATGCCAAGAGTGTGCAAAGCAGTCATCAAAGCAAAAGGTGGCTACTTTGAAGAACCTAGAATATAAGACATATTTTCAGTTGTTTCACACTTTTTTGTTAAGTATATAATTCCACATGTGTTCATTCATAGTTTTGATGCCTTCAGTGTGAATGTACAATTTTCATAGTCATGAAAATACAGAAAAATCTTGAAATGAGAAGGTGTGTCCAAACTTTTGGTCTGTACTGTATATCAGAAAGTTTTGTCAAAGCCAAATACCAGGAAGTATCAAAAACAAAGCAGTTTTATTTAAGACATGACTTATCAACTAGAGACAAAAAACGCACAGTCAAAAAAGAAACGTGATAGAAACGCATGTTAAAAAAATGCACACAAAAGCACAATGAAAAGAGACGCAAGTAACCTAATTTAAATAATAGGTGCAGAAATTCTTCAGCATCTAAAACTCAATGTGGGATTTTTCTATTTTATAAAACCCTCGTCTCATGTCTGCAGTTACAAACTTCTTTTTTCATCCTCCTTAGGTCCCGTGCTGAGTCTACGCAGCTGCCCTTGATGTCTTATTGTCTGCAACACAGTGCTGCAGTCAATCAGTGAGCTCAGTGGCTTTGTTTGAGTTGGTGGGATGTGCGTCCCAGATTGACTGATTGACTGCAGCGGTGTTGACTTCACATCAGCAATAACAGACACTAAGAGCTACAGCAAGGACTCAGCGCTGGACCCATGGAGGGTGAATAAAGTAACGTTTTGTTTGTTCTTTATGTAAACTGCGCCTGGAGACAGGCGTTTTCTGAAATCTGAATACCCCTTTAAGACCTGCTGTGTTACAAAAATGGCTAACCGGATATGTTAAGGAATTCATCCTAAGTGTTTCAAAGTATGAAAGTTACAGTAATCTGCTCCATAATTTGCCATTAATTATAATCCAGGCTACTTGTCAATTTTTGCATGGATTTTGCATGGATAAGATTTGTTCGATTTCATCTATTTTCCCTGTAAATTTTCCAACCACAAACCAGTACAGACCATCCACAGAGCTTTGTCCTCCCATGAGCTCACCAAATAAAGGTCCTCATTTTGTGAAATGCAGCCTGGTCATGTCAAAAGTTAAAGGGAGACGTACCGAATATCCAGTAATCCAGTGAGATTATCGGCTCATTAAGGATTTCAGAAACAGTATATTTACGAAGAGAAAGGTCTCGTCTACATGAAGCTCCCCCTTTCTCATGATAATTCCCACTTGAGGCTTCTAGCATTGTACATGTGATATATCCTACTCAGTGGGTTAAGATGTTGACCTGAGAAGGTCCATCGCCCTCAGATACAAACACATAACCGAAGATTTGAAGTACTGTCTGTTTAAGAAGAATCAATACTTGTCGATGATGGATGCGTCTCGGAGACTCTTCAGGCTAAAATGAAATATATTTTCGTCTCCTTCTGTAAAAAGCATTGATAAAAAGCTCATGGCCAGCTTATTGGCAAAACTAAGTGTTGCAAGCCGTCTTTTCATCTAAACCTGTTAATACATGTCAAAGGAAGCAATCAATCCTGGAGGAAAAATATGGATCCAACTGTGAACCCTTGTGAGTGATGACAAAATGATGAACTGCAATAAAAGAGACTTCCAAAGGAGCTCCAGATACAAGAAAAAGTCTCTGGCAAAGCAAATTCAGGTCAGTTAAGACCCAGCAGCTCCACTATGTCAGTAGACCTCCTCAGTTGGATTGAGGGTTCCAATATGAGCATCAGAATTAACGTTGCTTCTATTAATTACAGAGATGTCAGAAGCAATGACAGCCGAGGCCAGCTCCTGCTCGATTGTAGGCCTATTTGTCCTAATGCAGCAGCGTCAAAAGACAGTGGGCAGTCGGAAAGGGGTTAAGAATTAATTTCCCTATTAAAGTGAATGATGACAATTTTGTTGCCGGGGCTCACACACATTGGCTCCCTTCAGCATTGGTGGATTCACATAGCAGCTGGGCGCCTGCTGAATTCCCTTATTGCTACCATCTTGGTACTCCTGAGAAGATCAATGGAAGGCTGAGCTTCATACGAGACTGTGATTCTCATTATATACTACAATGCTGTAATATTGCAGACGATTGCAGGTTTAACTCTCCTTAGGGGACTAGGGAGCCTGTCACATCCAGAAATGCTATTTATCAGCAGGTATAGGGCTGATCTGCAAGTAAATAATGTGTAAATTCCAGTAGGTGGCACTAAAGTTCAAGTTGTCTTCCTCTCTGAAGAGGCAATTTTCATATTTAATTTCCCAGAGGAGCATTGAATGGCCTATAAGTCTCATGACAATGGCATGTCAGCTATTTCACTCTCCACAATTAGAGATGTTACACCTTAGCCGCCAGTCAGAGGCCTCTCATTCATCTACCAAAATGAGATCACTTGTTTTGCACTGAATAGAGGCAACAAAATCCCAAAACATGTGTCTGCAAATTGGCTTTTATCCTAAGTCATGTGACAAGGCTTGTTAAAGAGTCAATATTGACTTTTAGGATTGCTACTTCAGGTAGGTGGCATTAGAGATCTTGTCCTCTTCCTCTCTGAAGAGGCAATTTACATATTAAATTCTTACTAGAGCAGCGGCTCCAGTGAGAAAATAAAGTCTTACTCTCCTTGCAACAGCTCACTTCAAGTCATCAGGGCAGTGCAAGGAAGTACTGCAGTCACCACCAAATAGATAGTGAGCACAGCTGTAATCACTCTTTAACACATTGATTGACAGACCGCTCCGCAGCATATGTGTGCAACATTTGTGTAATGCAGGCTGTTAATCAAATTACTGGATGTGATTGCGATGACACTCACTGCCTAATGGGCGGTGATTGTAACCGCTCCCTGCACTACCCAGGTGGAGGAGATGTAGGGAGAATAAAAAGAAGCCAGCTAAACAGGTTATAAGCGCTTTTAATAATGTCTCTGGATGTGACAGGTTCCCTTGCAAAAAGTTTTTGAAAAATCTATAAAAAACATAAAAAAAATTGAATCACTCCCATATACAAATAAACATATTTGATATTGTCGCATCCATAAAACTCTGGTTTTAACCCATAAGGTAAAAAACTTTAACAACAACAATATAAAAAATCAAAAAACACCAGAATTGTGTTTTTCTAGTCATCATTTCCCCCTTAAAAAAAGTGCAATAAAAAGTGAACAAAATGTTGTATGTGTCCCAAATTGCTGAGTATAAAACCATCAGCATTCCTCGCAAAAATCAAGTCCGCACACAGGAAATAGGGACACAAACTTTTTTTTTCTTTTTTAAAAACTTTAGACATTTTTTTCACTGCAATCATATTAACCTGGAAACTCATAAAGGACAGCATGGTGGCTCAGTGGTTAGCACTGCAGCCTCGCAGCGCTGAGGTCCTGAGTTCCAATCCCACCAAGGACCACATCTACAAGGAGTTTGTATGTTCTCCCTGTGTTTGTGTAGGTTTCCTCTGGTTTCCTCCCACACTCCAAAGATATACTGATAGGGAATGTAGATTGTGAGCTCCAATGGGGACAGTGATGATATCTGTAATGCGCTGCAGAATTAATTGCGCTATATAAGTGAGTAAAATAAATAAAGATCAAGCTTCTGGGTCACTTTTAAGAGCAAAATAAATGCTGCAAAAACAATACCCAGAACATCATGGTGGAATTGCATATTTTTCACCATTTCATCCTATTTGTAATCTTCTTTTCTTGTCTTTCAGTACATGAAAAATAAATACATGGCAGAATTTTTTTTTTTTCACCATTTAATCTCATTTGTATTTTTTTTTTTTCATTCAGCACTAAAGCGTGTGGTAAATGTTATGGAAGTAGGGAAGGGAAAAATACAAACATAAAAATGTGTCTGTGTATGTAAGGAGTTAATAATAATGTATGCAGATTGTATGGTGAAATCTGGTGACAGATTCACTTTGAACAAACTTTTTAAGTTGAGATAATTGTATATTTGGGGGAATTATTTTATATGTTTTGATTCCTACTATCCATATAAAATCTGTTTCTGTCTGCTGCATTAAAAGGATGTAAGAATTGTCTACAAAATGGTTTTATGTTACAAATTAGATTCAATAATACACATTAAACATCAGAAATATGATTTTTTTGTCATAAAACGATCACAACAATGAGAATGAAAGCAGAAATCCACTTTTAGTGCATTATGATCCCTTATACGTAGTGTCATAGTGTCTGGTAAGACGCTGTCTGATTCTGCCATCTAGTGTCAGCAGGAAACATTTCACCTGTCTGTTCCTTGGATCCTAAAGTTATAGATTCAGTCCATTTAATACTTTTTCCAATCATTGGAAATTGTTCACCTGGATAGTGAATTCATTTTAAATAAACAGATTAACGAATTGTGAACTTAAAAAATAAGTTGATTTGATCTTCAGAATTATATCTGTCCTATATTTGAATTTTAAAATCTTTAGGTAAAAATTGGAGGTTAAATTAAATTATATATAGATTTTTTTAATTTCTCATTTTTCTTTCCATTATCCTACATTTATTTGGTCGCTGGAAAATTAGAATAATTCATTTTTTTCTTATTTAAAAAAAAAAACGTTCCCTTTAAGGATGGTGGTCTTATCAAATAATTTTAAACTCTTGCAGGTATTCTGAGATATAATTTATTATACCCTAGGATACCATAAGTATAACTAGTAAACACTTAATTTCACTAGATCCCAGATATTTTAGGCCAAACTTATCATACCGGTCTTAAAAATAAGTTTGTCGATCAAAAAGTCCACAATTAGTAATACATTTTTGACCTTTTGACTGTCTTAAATGTAGAAACTAGTTGTGCCAAAATTTGTGACATATTTATTAGGCTTAATAAATTTTGTCTAAAAGTTGCTGACCAAAAGTTGCTCCTATTAAACTAAATCAACTTTCTAAACTATTGGTGAAAATAGAACAAAAAAAATGCTGATTTTGAAACTTTTTGATGATCTTTGCACAGATTGCAGCTTTTTTGGGCTCAGTTTGTGCTGAACTATTTTTTGTTGCATAAACTGAATAACAAATGTGGGTCATTATGTTTTAATACTTACATAATTTAATATAATATATTTAATCCATTCCTCATACAATAAAAAATATGACAAATTGCGTAAAGTGTGTTTGTAATCAATTTGGAATCTCTTTAAAAATCTTATGTTTGTCCTTGACAGCAAGAATATGCAGCTGGTGCCTCTCAAAAATAACCTTGTCTCAGTACCCCTTTTATAATTAAAGGGAACCTGCTATTAGATTCATGATGCCCAAACCACAGGCAGCACGAATCAGAGCCTGGCTGCACGATAGTTTGAAAAGTTGTCCATGGACTATAGGCAGAAACGACATTAGTCCAATGTGGTCTTTGGATGGCTTCTTCACCCCCCTCCCCAGTTGATTGACAGGTCTCTCCCTATGTGCACATATAAAAGCCATAAATAATGGTAAATTAGGCAGTATTGAAGAATAAAGGAAGATTTCTAATGATGTCTACAACTCCTAAGCCATCAATTTGTTGAACATGTCATCACAAAGTATCCCGAACTTATCACTTTGAAGTGTTTTTCTTTGCTTCTTAAAATCTTGGAAGTCCATAATAATAATGGAGGTAATGCAAAGAGACATCTGCTTTCTGCCGAGCATCTACGATCAATGAAGTCCATTTATGTGGCCATTTGACAGCACCTCTAATAGTAATATCGATAACCATGAAAAAGTAAAAAAATAACATTCTCGGATAATTCTTAGCTCTGTTACTAAAGATGGAGATAATATTATTATTTTTGCAATTTATATTGACTCTATTTTTATTTTTTCTGCTTTTTATATAGTTACATTGTTGGTGAAGTTGAAAAAAAGGTGCAGGTCTGTCAAGCCTAACCTATGATTTTACAATCCTAAAAAGATCAGAATAAATCCATATCTATAAATATATATACTAATTATGGTGACCACCAAGAGAAAGATTGTCTACGGGAACTAAAAAGAATTCGACAATGGTGTTTGAGCAGTTTGGCTCAATATTTAATTTATGGCCTATGTATAATGTATGCACTGATCTATGTTATTCCTTGGACACGGGCAACATTAGCAATTATCTATTGAGCATAAGAACATCACAGAATGGGGATTCCTTGCTTAGAACACACCTATATGAGCTACATCAGAAAGCTTCTATGTAGTAGTGTTTCAGGAGGTCACCTACCATATTACAAGGATGGCAATTAATCTAAATGCTTTGCTGCCAATGGCTTCTGTTGGCAGAAAGCTAGTTATTGGTGGTGCTGGATTGCCCTAGAGACTTATTTTTGAAAGGGGTCTTCTCTGATGAGACAACCCCTCTAAGGGTTGTAGCAGACACATCCAATACATTGGAGTAAACCTCTTTCTCGAAAGATCACCTCTGATTTACTCTTGTTCAGCCAGGTTATGGCTTCATAATGACTTCAGTTTTACTGTGATGACATTATAACTTTATGAAGGGTTTATCCTGTGCTTTATGTGGTGTCTGCAGTAGATAACAGGCTTATGATATTGATAACCTATCTTCAAGATAGGTCATCAATATCATATCTATAACATGGGAATCTAATATTCACATCTGGCAAGTGAATCGGAGCTGAGATGCCGTACCCAAGAACGGCCACTATACAGATGGCCTCTTGCTGTTCCAGCTTCATACTCAGGATTAGTGATGAGCATGCTCGTTACTCGAGATTTACGAGCATGCTCGGGTGTTTACCGAGTATCTTCAGCATGCTCGGGTGTTATGTTTTAATCACTCCGTGCTCATGATTTGTGACTGTTTGACAGCTTTAATACATGTGAGGAATGCCTGTTTTAAAAGCATTCCTCACATGTATTAAAGCTGTCAAATGGTCACAAATCATGAGCATGAAGTGACTAAAACATAACACCTGAGCACTCTGAAAATACTCCGCGAGCACCCGAGCATGCTCGCCGAAAGGGTTAACAGAACATACTCGCTCATCACTACTCACGATACATCTGAATGTTTTGAAGCAGCTGATCAGTGGGATACTGAGTGTCAGATCACCACGATCAAATACTGATGACCCATCATAAGGATAGATCATTAATATTGTAAGTTTGAAAAAAAAATGTTTAATTCAACCCCCTAGAGATGAGCAAATCGATTGCGGAGGAGTTCTAGTTGAATTTCCTAAAATTTGCTGTTTCATGTGAATTCAAACATTTTGAGAATTGATTCACGGTTCAATAAAAAGAAAACTTGCCCAGCACCATTTCCCACACTGATGAAGCATCAGAGAGCAGGATAACATCATTTTGCATTGCTGCGCAGGTCGTCCCACAATGCCCTGCAGCTATAACATCACCTAGCGGATAATTATACCTTGCACAGTGGTGGTCAGTACCTGGGGCCATCACAGATCAGCGGTTCTCAGTGGAGCACAGTTTGAATGGCAGAGTAGTTTTCCCTTTCCAGTGTGACTGGGTAAGACTCTCTCTCCTGTAAAGTGTAAGCTCTTATGGTCAGCAGGGTCCCCTCTCTCCTGTAGAGTGTAAGCTCCTATGGTAAGGGGGGTCCTCCTCCTCCTGTAGAGTGAAAGTTTTAATAGTCTGCCCAGTCCTCTATCTGCTGCAGAATATAAGCTCTTATGGTCCACTGGGTCCTCTCTCTCTCTTGTAGAGTGTAAGCTCTTATGGTCAGCAGGGTTGTTTCTCTCTCCTGTAGAGTATAAGCTCTTATGGTCAGTGGGGTCCTCTCTCTCCTGTAGAGTGTAAGCTCTTATGGTCAGTGGAGTCCTCTCTCTCCTGTAGAGTGTAAGCTCTTATGGTCAGTGGGGTCCTCTCTCTCCTGTAGAGTATAAGCTCTTATGGTCAGCAGGTCTTCTCTCTCCTGTGGAGTGTAAGTTCTTATAGTCAGCAGGGTTCTCTCTTTCTCTCCTTTAGCATGTAAGCTTTTATGGTTAAAGGGATCCTCTCTCTCCTGTAGAGATTAATCTCTTATGGTTAACGGGATCCTCTCTCTCCTGTAAAGTGTAAGCTCTTATGGTCAATTGGGTCTTCTCTCTCTCCTCTATAGAGTGTAAGTTCCTGTGATTAGCAGGGTTCTCTCTCTTTCTCTCCTATAAAGTGTAGACTCATGTGGTCAGCGGGGTCATCTTTCTCCTGTAAAGTATAAGCTCTGATGGTCAGTGGGGTCCTCCTCTCTTTCCATAGAGTGTAAGCTCTTATGGTCAGCAAGGTACTTTTTCTCTCTCTCCTGTAGAGTGTAAGCTCTTATGGTCAGTGGGGTCCTCTTTCTCTCTCCTGTAGAGCGTAAGCTCTTATGGTCAGCGGGGTCCTCTTTCTCCTGTAGAGTGTAAGCTCTTATGGTCAGCGGGGTCCTCTCTCTCCTGTAGAGTGTAAGCTCTTATGGTCTGCTGGGTCTTCTCTTTCTCTCTCCTGTAGAGTGTAAGCTCTTATGGTCAGTAGGATCCTCTCTCTCTCCTCTCCCCCATGTGTATTTTACAAGTAATTACAAGCTTTCCAGTATCGAAATTCATGCAAATTTATTCACCACAAAACAATTTTTTGGGGGAAAAGTCAGCGAAGTCAACGAGTTTGAGTGTCAAAAGATTTTCTCAGCTCTGCAACCCCTGGAACACAAGAACATGGATTAATACATTATTGGTATGCAGTGTACTATTCTTAATCGTCAGAGTCCATTACGTCTCCTGGCAGACTATAGGGTTGATTTTGTAATAATCTCAGATTATTTTGTCATATTCCATATTATTTGATTATCCAGATCACCCGGTGGCACATTAATCGAATTTCACAATATATTTTTTTTTTTTTTCTTCCTGGAGCTGTATAAAAAAGGTACTTTTTTTTTGTCTATATCTTTGAAGTTTAGGAAAAATTCAACCTGATTTTTTTGTTCCTGAATGAAAAAACAGTTTTACTTGTTGAGATAAATATTTCTAATGATTAATTACCCTGAGGAAGAAATGTAAAAGCCTCCACGTATAATCCCACGTACAATTCTCTGCTTTCTCCGCTGTGATGACTGATGTAAATGGAGGATTGATTGTAAATGCTGTCTCTTCTTTGCTTCTACAACGATAATGAGAAAAATGAAGTATACTTTAAAATTAGTCTAAAGCATTACTGCAATTTGCCTTGATTGACTATCAAGTTATTAGTAATACCCTGCTGAGCCTCAATGATACAATGCAAAGGAAACGATGAGGGGAGGGATGCAATTCTGCCTTTGTCTTCTACGACAGATAGATTGTCTGAATGTGCAGCTATCTCCATGAGAGAAACACATTTTAGGGGTTCAATTACACTTCATTTGTATTATTGAAGTCTAGATTGCTTGCATTTAATGTATCATATTTATCATATTTTTCTTTGATACTTTTAACACAATGAAGCACGGAGGGAGTGTACATAATTTTTATGTACATAATTTTTATGTGCACTAGGGTGGATTCATAATTAGGCTTAGACATAGTTTCCAATTTGGAGCAGAAAGTAGACAATTTCATATAAAAGTGAATAGTATATGGCTCGTAGTTGCAATTGGATCGCGATTATGCCACAATGAGATTGTAAACAATATTTTGTAAATTGTGTCATTGTGCAATTGTATTTTTTATTCCTGGTGAATTCCTGCCGATATTGAAGAACAGGTACTCAATTTTAAGGAATTGTCCAGCAGCACAAAATGATGTTTCATTGTGTAGGATAAGAGATTTAAAGGGAACCTGTCATTAGGTTTTTGTACCATTAAACACATCTATGTTTGGTCACTGTAATTCAGATTAAATCTATACATTCTTTTTGCAATCTTTGGTCCAGTTCCAAAGTAATCCCTTATCTAATTGTTATTTAAATGAGGTGCAAGTGCAGTAGGTGTGGCTCTCCGTTCTCTTTCCATCTTTCCCCACTTACTATCCTACAAAGCTCCCTGACTAACATCACTCTTGTCTGAGAGACCACTAAATTGTCTGCATAGACTTAGAGGCGAAGGGTCATGCCTAGAATCTTAACTTATTTCCTATCCACAGGATAGGGGATGATTCACTAATCATTGGGAGCATATCTTCAATGAAACCATGCTGCATATTCTCAATAGCCCCTGTGATTGTCTGTGTTACTACTACAAATTGCAGAATACCGCATTCGACTTTTTTCCGTCAATCCGGCTGCCCTCTAAACAATGTATGGAGCAGCAGTCAAACAAGTGCACCTCCACTTTATTCAAGATGGAACTCTGCAGAGCCTGGTTCCCAAGATACAGAGTCATGTCATTGGGATCACTCAGGGTCATGGTGGTCAGACCCTTGATGATCAGTATGTTAACATCTATCCTATGGACAGAGGATAACTTTTGATTTTGGTAATACTCCTTAACATGATCTTATTCTGGCTGAGTGCAGGAGATGTGTCACATTTTTTTCTCAGTGGCTCATGCTAATAACCCCTGCTAGACAAGTTAGATATGTCTCTTTTTCATAACTTTTTGGTTTGCATACTTTCTACCAATTTAAAGAAGGTTTGGGCTTATGTTGATATATACTAAGCCACAGCCTTTCTCCAGGCCATATTTTCCTTTCTAAACACTTTTGAAAACTATCTACGGAGAGTCAAAATGTTTCTAAGTTGCACCTTAAATCTGATGCAACATGCACTGTTTTTTTTTAGAAACTTGAGATTCTGGCACATTTAACATTCTAAATCTACCCTTCAGTTTGGATGAACCTCATAAGCTTCCCCTGGTGGTGGCTTCAGGCAGATCAAATTTTATCTTTAAATGGGTTATCCACTACTTGGACAACCGTTTATCAATTGCTATATTCACCAGTGAAAAATAAAAACAGCTTGTACTCATCTCCGGTGCAAGCACCATTTGAGCAACGTCAGCACCAGGTTTCCCAATCTAGCATTGTTATGCCATGTGAGCCCTGCAGCCAATCAGCAGCTGCTTCACTCTCATTTTCATGGGACGTTACTGACATTCGGGGGAAATCAGAGAGCAGCAGAAGCTCTCAATTCTTTTAGATGTCAGTTTTGTCTAAAGGAAGCAAGAAAGGAATTGGTCCATTAATGGAAGCTGATTGACTGTGGAGCTCGCATGACAAGATAATGTCACATGAGCTCCGGGAGTTTTTGTGCCGATGGTGAAATGTCGGAGGTGAGTAGTGCCTGTTTTCATTCTACACTGGGGACATAGCAATTAAGAAGGAATTGTCTGAATAGTGGAGAACTCCTTTAACTACAAAATGTTTATGGAGCTGTCCACCAGAAAAATGGAACTCTTAATCCGTTGCTGGGGGAATTTTGCTTCCTTTCCAGACTGAAAATATCCATAATAATTACCATATAGATTGTCATATGTGATGATAGGATTGAGTTTCCAGTACATTTGATTTCTAGTCCACAGCACAGTTATTGAGTTATATCTGTTAATTTGAGGTTACCTCTTCTACCCTTACTATTAGCAGCAAAATTATACAAAGAAATCAGATTTAAATAAGACATGAGAAAAAGTGCTGTCAACCCAAATAATGCTCCATGAATTGTATCATCCCGCATCAAAGGAAGATCAAAGATTCCTCATGAATATGGAAATCTTACACATCAGACTGTGAATAGTTCTATTTGCAAAGTTGTATTTATTAATGTTAAGCAATGCAGCTCGGTTCTTCAGCTAAGCTAAGCATTAATCTGCAGATTTATGCATATTAAAGTGCTGATGTAGCTTTGTTTTCCTTTATGCTTATGATAGTATTGTAAACATACGGTTCTTTTTTGTCCCCCCACCACCCCACCCTGAGGAGCACGCCGCAGTTTGTCATTACACAAGAAAGACATGTCTTACATGGAGTTCCTTTCATGCTGTTAGAAACAAACAAATAGCTTTTGGCTCAATGGATTTCACATCAATTTGGGAAAATAAATACATAAATAAGAAAAATACAATAAAAATTTCAGAAAACAGAATTGGCCATTTCGTCATGCCTATAAATCCTTTTTTAAAAATGGCATATTGTTGTCTTTTACCATATAACGTACAGATTTCCATTCAATTTTTCTAAGAGATTGGGATAATACTTGGTCAGGATGCATGTTCATTGATTTTTAACCCCTTCCCCCAACATCCATTTTTGCTCCTCCTCCCCTTTCCTACAAGAGTAGAGATTAGCTGATTGGAAAAAAAATCTAATTTTGCCTGTGTGCAGGTTTAGGCTATGTTCACACATTGCATTTTTTCAGGGTTTTTTTTTATGCGGTTTTTATGCAAATTTTCAGCTGCATTTTATAGTACCAGCAAAGTCTATGAGATTCCAGAAATCTCTTGCACACACCTTGGTTTTTGTTTGATCAGTATTTTGGGCTTTGCATGATTTTTTGCAGAATAGAGCATGTCACTTCTTTCAGCATTTTTTCAGCGTTTTTCACCCATTAAAAGTAATGGGTAGTGAAAAAACACCTGGTGTGAACATAACTATCAGATTTGCTGTGTTTTAGTGAAAAAAAGCAAGTACAACAGTTTGTGAAACACATTTATTTTTGTGATTTTACCATCTTGTCTTGGTCACCTGAGATGGCAGCTTGGATTAGGACAGTTTAATTAAATTAGTGGTGTGTAATACAGTAAACATTGGTTGGGCTATTTATGAGACTGAACAAT
Source organism: Phyllobates terribilis (assembly GCF_046119375.1). Lineage (NCBI taxonomy): Eukaryota > Metazoa > Chordata > Amphibia > Anura > Dendrobatidae > Phyllobates > Phyllobates terribilis. The sequence continues at coordinate 899,544,300 of NW_027362762.1, forward strand.
ATCTATACCCAGAGAGGTGTCAAATTGAACATTGCTCTGAGCAACTGAATGGCAGACTTTGTTCATGCTTCTGTGGTGGAAGCAAAGCTGAACTTTGTGATCTTGAAAACTGCACCAAAACCTGCTTTTTTGACGCAGCTTTTTTCCTGGCAAGAGATCAGGTTTTGCTGCAGAAAAAAAACAGTGAAAAAACGCAATGTGTGAACATAGCCTTACCCAGGAAATTAGATTTACATGAAGTTATTCTCTGCAAATTTAATGACTCTTACTATGCTCTGGGGTCTCTCTAAACCCCATGCCATAATAAACATGAGGTGTAGAAAATAAAAATATACAGTACAGACCAAAAGTTTGGACACACCTTCTCATTTAAAGATTTTTCTGTATTTTCATGACTTTGAAAATTGTACATTCACACTGAGGGCATCAAAACTATGAATTAACACATGTGGAATTATATACTTAACAAAAAAGTGTGAAACAACTGAAAATATGTCTTATATTCTAGGTTCTTCAAAGTAGCCACCTTTTGCTTTGATGACTGCTTTGCACACTCTTGGCATTCTCTTGATGAGCTTCAAGAGGTAGTCACCGGAAATGGTTTTCACTTCACAGGTGTGCCCTGTCAGGTTTAATAAGTGGGATTTCTTGCCTTATAAATGGGGTTCGGACCATCAGTTGTGTTGTGCAGAAGTCGGGTGGATACACGGCTGATAGTCCTACTGCATAGACTGTTAGAATTTGTATTATGGCAAGAAAAAAGCAGCTAAGTAAAGAAAAACGAGTGGCCATCATTACTTTAAGAAATGAAGGTCAGTGAGTCCCAAAAATTGGACAAACTTTGAAAGTGTCCCCAAGTGCAGTTGCAGAAACCATCAAGCGCTACAAAGAAACTGGCTCACATGAGGACTGCCCCAGGAAAGGAAAACCAAGAGTCACCTCTGCTTCAGAGGATAAGTTTATCTAAGTCACCAGCCTCAGAAATCGCAGGTTAACAGCAGCTCAGATTAGAGACCAGGTCAATGCAACACAGAGTTCTAGCAACAGACACATGTCTACCACAACTGTTAAGAGGAGACTTTGTGCAGCAGGCCTTCATGGTAAAATAGCTGCTAGGAAACCACTGCTAAGGACAGGCAACAAGCAGAAGAGAAAAGTTTGGGCTAAAGAACACAATGAATGGACATTAGACCAGTGGAAATCTGTGCTTTGGTCTGATGAGTCCAAATTTGAGATCTTTGTTTCCAACCACCGTGTCTTTGTGAGACGCAGAAAAGGTGGACGGATGGACTCTACATGCCTGGTTCCCACCGTGAAGCATGGAGGAGGAGGTGTGACGGTGTGGGGGTGCTTTGCTGATGACACTGTTGGTGATTTATTCAAAATTGAAGGCATACTGAACCAGAATGGCTACCACAGCATCTCGCAGAAGCATGCTATTCCATCTGGTTTGCGTTTAGTTGGACCATCATTTATTTTTCAACAGGACAATGACCCCAAACACACCTCCAGGCAGTGTAAGGGCTATTTGTCCAAGAGGGAGAGTGATGGGTTGCTGCGCCAGATGACCTGGCCTCCACAGTCACCTGACCTGAACCCAATCGAGATGGTTTGGGGTGAGCTGGACCGCAGAGTGAAGGCAAAAGGGCCAACAAGTGCTAAGCATCTCTGGGAACTCCTTCAAGATTGTTGGAAGACCATTTCCGGTGACTACCTCATGTAGCTCATCAAGAGAATGCCAAGAGTGTGCAAAGCAGTCATCAAAGCAAAAGGTGGCTACTTTGAAGAATGGAGGATATAAGACATATTTTCTGTTGTTTCACACTTTTTTGTTAAGTATATAATTCCACATGTGTTAATTCTTAGTTTTGATGCCTTCAGTGTGAATGTACAATTTTCAAAGTTATGAAAATACAAAAAAATCTTTAAATGAGAATGTGAGTCCAAACTTTTGGTCTGTACTGTACCTATACTCACCTGACCGCTCCCCTCTCCTGCCGGTCCACTCCTCCCCGTCCCCCATCCAGTCCTTTGCACATACTCCTATGACTGCCACAGACCACTGAATCCCCAAGCCTTTCATGAAAGGCCGGCTTTGATGATGCCCGGAATGTTTCTGCGCAAGTGTGCGTAAGGTCAGAATGTCATGACATCGCGCAGTGCGCCAAGGCCATGTGTGTGCACGAACAACTGCCATTCCAGGTCTCATTAGAGCCAGAAATCCTGACCTAGTTTGAAGAATCCTGGGGATTCAGATCTCAGCTGCGGTGATAAAAAGAGGAGCAGATGACTGGATAGGAGATGGTGCAGGGAGGACAGACCAGAGAGGAGAACAGTAAGTCCAGGGTAAGTATTTTTTTTATCTTTTAATCTTTTGACAGCCCTTTATGGTAAAGCAAAATGGCAGCCACAATTTTGCTGAATCTGCATTTTGGCAATTTTTTGTAATATTTGAGAAGAATGCAATTCCACTCAAATATATTGGCTCATCTCTAGCCAATAGTCATAGCCATATGAGGGCATGTATATTTGCAGGACAATTTGTAGTTTTGAATGAATGTCTTCCACTTAAAGGGACCACATCAGTAGGATCAACCCTACTAAGCCGTCAATATGGGCATGTAGGTTATAGGAAGCTGAATAAAATGATACCTTGATATCTGTGATCTGATGTCTTATTCCAGAGAAATCCACAACTGACAGTCTGCTCTCCTGATATACAGGGTGGGCCATTTATATGGATAGACCTAAATAAAATGGGAATGGTTGGTGATATCAACTTCCTGTTTGGGGCACATTAGTATATGGGAGGGGGAAAACTTTTCCAGATGGGTGGTGGCCATTTTGAAGTCGGCCATTTTGGATACAACTTTATTTTTTTCAATGGGAAGAGGGTCATGTGACACATCAAACTTATTGAGAATTTCATAAGAAAAACAATGGTGTGCTTGGTTTTAACGTACCGTATTTTTCAGACTATAAGATGCACTTTTTTCCTCTAAAATTTTGGAGGAAAATGGGGGGTGGGTCTTATAGTCCGAATGTTGCTGTGGGGGTATATATATATATACATATATATATACTGTGCTGGGGGGAGTGGTTGCGGCGGATGAACAGGACACAGGAGGCAGCAGCCCCCTCCTGCAGCCTATACTGTCCCCGCTGCTAAAGAAAATTAATATTCACTGCTCCCCACGCCCATAGGTGTGGGGAGCACTGATTATTCATTCTCCTTAATAGCGGCGGGGTGAATATTCATGCCCTTTAACAGCGGGCACACACCATCGCCTGGCAGCAGCAGGAGCCGCGCTGCGATTACACTGTGTGCCGGCTATTAAGGAGCATGAAGTCACTGCTCCCCACGCACACAAACTTGGCGTGGGGAGCAGAGACTTCCGGCAGCTGATCTCTCCTTGTGAGCCGCGTATTGTAGTGACGTCATGCGCGGCTCACATGTAGAGATCAGTGTGGGCAGACAGGATGCAGAGCTGGAGGGGAGAAGAAAGGTGAGTAGGAGTGTTTATTTTTTTATGTGCAGCCTGATGGGGATTAGGGAGACCATGCATACTAGGATAAGGATGAGGGGGCCATACATACCAGGATAAGGATGAGGGGCCCATACATACTAGGATAAGGATGAGGGGTCCATGCATACCAGGATAGGGATGAGGGGTGCCATGCATTCCAGGATAAGGATGAGGGGGCCATGCATACCAGGATAAGGATGCGGGGTGCCATGCATACCAGGATAGAGATGAGGGTTGCCATGCATACCAGGATAGGGATAAGGGATGCCATGCATACCAGGATAGGGATGAGGGGTCCATGCATGCCAGGATAGGGATGAGGGGTGCCATGCATACCAGGATGGGGATGAAGGGTGCCATGCATACCAGGATAAGGATGAGGGTGCCATGCATACCAGGATAGAGATGAGGGTTGCCATGCATACCAGGATAGGGATAAGGGGTGCCATGCATACCAGGATAGGGATGAGGGGTCCATGCATGCCAGGATAGGGATGAGGGGTGCCATGCATACCAGGATGGGGATGAAGGGTGCCATGCATACCAGGATAAAGATGAGGGGTGCCATACATACCGGGATAAGGATGCGGGGTGCCATGCATATCAGGATGGAGGGGTGCCAAGCGTATCAGGATGGGGATGGGAGCAACATATAATAGGAAGAGAGGGCATATCTACCAGGATGGGGGATATTATCAGAATTGGGGGACATTACCCCTATTCCAGTGTCAGCAGCAGACCCGCTCCCCCTTAACAGTGCATCGTGACCACATTTTTTGCTTACATTTTTTTTTCTATTTTCCTCCTCTAAACCCTAGGTGCGTCTTACGGTCCGGTGCGTTTTATAGTCCGAGAAATACGGTAGCTTTATTCTTTCATGAGTTATGTACACGTTTCTCTTTGTTTACAGCCATTGACATGTCGCTGAGGTTCACATGTGAGGAGCGGATAGAAATTGTGTTGATGTTTGGTGAACGCAGAACCCGGGTCATTGCAGCAGACTTCAATGCAAGACACCCTACGATACCACCCATCTCCCATGCTACAGTTAGCAAACTGCTTGCCAAATTTCATGAAACTGGCTCAGTGTTGGATTTGCCAAAATGTGAACTGTCACTAATGAAGAAACATCAGTGGCTGTCCTAGCTTCATTCAGCAAGAGCCCACAGCGTAGCACTCGCCACATGTCACTGGAGAGTGGCATCAGTCAAACATCCCTTTGGCGGATATTAGCTACTCACAAATGACACCCTTAGAAAATCCAGCTGCTGCAGCATCTCAACGAGGATGACCCAGATCGGCGCGCTGAATTTGCAGAATGGGCAAAACAAAAATTGGAACAGGACCCTCAGTTTACACAGAACATTATGTTCAGTGATGAGGCAAACTTTTTTGTGAATGGTGAAGTTAACAAACAAAACCAAGACTGTTGGAACACAAAAATTGATGGTATGGTGTGGTATATGGGTTGCAAAGATAGTGGGGCCATTCTTCATCAATGGAAACCTCAATGCCACTGGATATCTGAAATTGCTACATGATGATGTGTTGCCCTCTTTATGCACTGAAGAAGGCATGTTGCCTGAGTTTTTCCAACAAGATGGTGCACTACCACATTATGGGTGTCAGGTCGGAGCATTCCTACATGAACAGTTTCCTGGAAAGTGGATTGGTCGTCGTGGGCCAGTTGAATGGCCACCAAGGTCTCCCGATCTGATCCCCTTAAACTTCTATCTTTGGGGTCATCTAAAGGCAATTGTCTATGCTGTGAAGATGCGAGATGTGCAGCATCTGAAACAACAGATACTGGAAGCCTGTGCTAGCATTTCTTCTGCGGTGTTGCTATCAGTGTGTCAAGAGTGGGAGAACAGGGTTGCATTGACAATCCAACACAATGGACAGCACTTTGAACACATTTTATAAGTGGTTATAAACTTGTAAAAAACTCATGAAAGAAAAAAGTTACGCTAAAACCAAGCACACCATTGTTTTTCTTATGAAATTCTCAATAAGTTTGATGTGTCACATGACCCTCTTCCATTGAAAAAAATAAAGTTGGATCCAAAATGGCCAACTTCAAAATGGCCACCATGGTTACCATACCCATATGGAAAAGTTTTCCCCCCTCCCATATACTAATGTGTCACAAACAGGAAGTTGATATCACCAACCATTCCCATTTAATTTAGATATATCCATATAAATGGCCCACCCTGTACATGTCTCACACTTTTAAACCCACCTTTCATTTAATATATGCTCTGGAATCAGATTCTCAGGGAGATCTATGTCCGTCTCATAGATCTTAACAGCTCATTTACATATTAAGAAAAATGCAGATTTCTCTGGAATAAGGCATTGAATTTCAGATATCAAGGTATCATTTTATTCAGCTTCCTATTACCTACATGCCCTTATAGACAACTTTGGAGGGTTGATCCTACTGACAGATTCCCTTTAACAATATGATGTACTGAAAAAATAGGAAAACATTTAAAATGCAGTGTAATAGCAGAAAATAATGCAATTCTGTCACTGGTTTTTGGGTTTTGATTTTATGACGTGCATTGTGCCATAAAAAATGACATGGAAACATGATTCTTCAGGTCAGTTAGATTATAATGGTACCATTCTTCTATGATTTTTTTTTTGTTTCTAAAAAAATAAAAAATGTGGGTCATGGAAACTAAAAACTTTTTTTATTTTTCTATCCATGGTGCTGTATGAAGGTGAGGGCTCTTGATTTTTTCATGGCTAGATACTATTTTTATTGTTTCACTTTTGAAATAGATATAATGGTTTAATCGCTTTTTATTTAATTTTTTGGGGGAGATGTGGCAGTGGATTTACTGCAATTCTGGCATTTTTTTTAATATTTTGGTACACGTTGTATAACCTAAGTTGACAAGCTTGTCATCTAATCCAAAAGAGAAGTATGTCGGCACTGCTCACCCTCCATATTTACAGTGATGTATAACTGTATGTATAATGTATAATATAATATGTATAGCTGAGTATCTTTGGTGGTGTTCAGCAATAAGGAATCATAGAGATACTTCATATAAAAAAATGAATTTGCGGCATTCACAAAGTAGAAACAGATAAAGATTCTTTATTACAGAATATAGGAGAGGCAACACAAGTGAGCAGCACATGGCCTACGGCTGTTTCACGTCATCATTGGCGCTTTCTCAAGGCCCCGAGGAATTGTCATGGATGACATGGAATGGCCGTAGGCAATGTGCTGCTCGTTTGTATCACAAACACAGTTTTCCTGTGAAGTATCTGTAGCTTGTCATCTTCTCCTCTCAATGTTTTATTTAGAGAAGTGGATGAGAAGACAGTCGCTACATGACTGCATGTAGGCAAATCACATTGAACCGGAAAGGGTATGTGCACACGTCTTTTTCAGGCAGTCAAAAATGTCTATTTTGAAAGCGGAAGATGCTTCAGTAAATCACTCCTTTTCTTTTGAGGTTTGTAAACCAGGCCATTTTTTTTATTTTTGACCACCAACATTTTTTTCTTTTTTAGGGCATCTTTTGTACAGGTGTTTTTTGGACTTTTTTCATTCAATTTATCAATGAAGAAACTGTTAGAAGCTGCCAAAATAAAAACACTGACCAAACGCACAATAAGACATTTGGCAATCTTCTGGACATCTTTCGAGCACCTTCCGATAGACTTTTTAGTGGAATATTTAGAGCCTCTTTAGGGTGGTAAATGGCTGAATAATGGTCAGGTCACTTCTTTCTTTTAACCACTTGGCATCTTTGGAAACAAACCAGAAGCAGTTAAAAGATGCTCAAAAGCCTGAACATACGAATACTGTTCTGAATGGTTTATTAGAGCTTTTTCATTTGGGTTTTGGAGCAGATTCACTTAAATCGCGCCTGAAAAAAACATTGTGCTCATCCCCCTAGTGTATGATAACATAATAGATAAACCTACATTTGTAAAGTGAGCATCAAGTAAGGGGCCTATAGGCACAATAATGCAAGACAACCTATAAAAAGGAAGTGCAGGGCAAAGTAATGCCAAGAATGAAATAATAGCATTTTATTGAACAATATTTAAAATAGTACATACAAAAGTTAGGATGCAAGAATGTTCAACTAGGAGATATTGACTTCAAGCTGGTAAATACTTAAGTCAAAGCAAGAAAATATATATATATGAGAAATGCAGTCATAATATTGCAGATACCTAAGAAGGTCTAGGTCCTAAAAGGGGCATTTCACAAAGTATGCTGGTAAACCAGCCAAATCAAAGTATAGATAAAAGGTGTCAAATAACGATAAGTAACAGTTATAGTGTATAGTGACATATATAACCTCATCAGCCAGGAAAACTGCTCCCGACGCGCTTTTTGCACCTAACTTCATCATACGTATTTATGTCACTGTGCACTCTTACTTGTTACCTAACAACTGTGAGAGGAGATTGTTACAGTCCCCAGCAATGTTTTAAAGACTGGTAGCAAGCTTCTCAAGGGAGTATGAAACTTTATTTTCTCCTTGTATCCGCTGCTCAAGTAAAGCAGTCATGCACAATTTAAATGCTAGTTACCTGCATATTATCACTATATACCGTAGTATTTTAAAACGAGCTTCATACATATTAGAAAAAAAGTCAAGAAACTTGTCAATTTCATCCAGACCTGCTGACCATCAAAAAATTTATGAGGTGGGAGAAGAATAGGAAATGTTGAATCTTCTTCATCTAATAAGGATTTCTTCAATGATCCCAGATCATGATTTTAACGCTACTGTCAAAGATTTAAGTGGGCATTAGAAGAGACTGTCAGACATGAAAATTAGGTAAAAATTTACCTCCTTTGGCTTTCTATCCCAACTTCAACAACTCAATTTTATCTGAACCAATCAGCCATAACTTTAAATCCACCTACCTAATATTGTGTACAATGAGACTGTAATCTCTATACACGTCCAGTTGTGATGCACCTCGTATTGACACCTGTGTCCTAAAAAAACATAACTGTGTTGATGCAAGTTTTTATTAAAATAATTAAAATCATTACTCCCATGAAGACAAAATAAAAAAGCCCAAAATTTTGGAATTTCCCAGATGATAAAAGTTGACTGGTTCATAACGGGTGTAAAAAATAAAAAACAGTAGAATAATTTTTCATGTTTTATAAGAAAATGTTAACTATCGTAACGATAATTCTGCCATCGTAAATCTCTGCCTGTACATGAGTCCTTATTGCAGCCCCTCGATTCCTGACTTTCACACCTCCTCCAAAATAATTATGATAAATGACCCAAATTGTTTATTTAATCCAAGCAATAATAATAATTAAGTGCTTCTTTCCTTTCAGTGGTGAAGGTGGTTATTTATCTTGCTTTACAGTTTATCTTGGACGTCTATAATAAAGTCCTGAGCGAGGTTCTGCAGCCGGCTTCTTAACGTGTATTCTAAAGAGGCCGTCGCTAATCAATTTCCTATTCAATGCAATGCCTGACTTCTTCCCTCTGTCACTAACAGCTTGACTACAACCTGACATACTGGTCCTGTGAGCATACGCCTGTCGTCTAGGAAGACTGATTAATGGAAACAATACTCGTCATGCTAAGTGTTCAGCAATATTAAAATAATATCAGATTTGGTCATGGATGACCTCACACAGTCAAAAATGTAATGAGTAAAATATTCCCTTAGACTCTTGTTATGTTCACTCTTTCCGGTACATCATTTATTTAACTCACTTAGATATTACAGAAAAAAAATGTTAACCTTTTTTGGAAAAATGGAATAAAGGCACATCCATTGTATAAACCGGTAAATCTGAAAAAAGAAAAAGTTCACGGTAAAATTGTATTTAGGAATACTGTAAAATATAGCTGAAAATATGTATGGTAATGTATAGCAGCCAAATAATGGCAAAATGGACACTCTTTTGGCAGATGCCTTATGTCGTATTTAGAGACGGTGAGACCCAATTGACAGGACCCGTTTCAGTGGCCATGCTGGTAGCCTGTAGCTGCCGCACGGGTGTCCTGTGAACTCGCGTTCTACTTGACGGCATCCCTGGCTTCTCTTTTGATTAGCTAGCATGACACTACATTATTGATGCGAATGTGATGTTGAACCAGGCCAGCTAATCAAAAGAAGATGCTAGCAGGTAGAAGGTAGTTCAATGGGCACATGTCCGGCAGCCCCTGATTACTGATGTGGCCTCTGTACTGAGTCCTGCCGATAGGTCCCCACTTGAGATGAACGGATTGGACAAATTCAAAAAGTGCCTGATTTTGAAGATTTTTCCTGGAAATTTGATCAGCAGAGAAGTTATTCTCCATGATTTTAATGTTCCTTATTATAATCTGTGGTCTCTCCAGACCTGAGAGAATATAAAAAATATGTAAAAAGAAATCTTTATAAACAACTTAACACTCATCTCTACGGCTCCTCTTCTCCTCAACGTCAACCGTCCGGTCCTCTCTGCATCCTCTTATCACCATTGCTCATGCTGAAAACCCGAGCCTATAAAGCTAGGTTGGATAAGGTTTGGGATGGTTCTGCACAATCACATGAAAAGTCACTGTGTCATGATGTTACGGCGTGCGTTGTAGAACTTATGAGTGTATTCACAGACCCATCCTAGGCCCCATCAGAGCCAGAAGTCCTGGCTTAGTATAAGAGGTTTGGGGATTTCAGCACAAGTGGTCGTGATAAGAAGATTGGGCGAGGACCAGATGGGTGACAGTGAGGAGCAAAGTGGCCCAGAGAGGTAAGTGGCAAGTTAAGTATATGGATTTTTCAGTTTTTTAACCTTTTGATGGCTCTTTCCTGTTCAGAAAAATGGCAGTCAATAGTTGTAATTTTGTGAAATTCGAATCTGAGTGGAAGCGAATCACAAAAAAAATAGTTTATTTTGGCAATTGTGGATTTTTCTAAAATTCGAGTAGAATCATCTCTAATCCCCAGCATCACTAGTTGTCTTACTTCATGTATGTTGTATGTTTGGAGCATTTTCCAATGTATTCACAAAACGTAGGGCCCAAATGTGATGTAAATACAGATGAAACTACATTATTTGTGAACTGAGATTCCCAGGAGGTAACTACAGCGAGCAGTGTATATATAAACATATGCATATATAAAGATATATACAGCTCTGGCAAAAATTAAGAGACCACTGCAAAATTTTCTGTTTCTCTGCATTTTCTCTTTATAGGTATACTTTTGCCTAAAATGTACATTGTTGTTTTAGTCTGTAAACTACTGACAACATGGCTCCGAACTTCAAAACTAAAAAATTTTGTATTTATTTGCAGCAAATGATATCGCGTCAAAATACTAAAAAAGAAACAGTGCTTTCAGACCTCAAATTACTCATGTTTTAACTAAGGAACAGTTCAGAAATCAATATTTGGTGGACTAACCATGATTTTTAATCACAGCTTTCATGCGTCTTGGCATGAGTTCCACCAGTCTTTCCATGCTTTCCAATAGAAAACTGTTCAGTGGTCTCTTAATTTTTGCCAGAGCTGTATATATTTAGATTTGTATATATACACATATATATGTATGTATATATTTTTTTGCCCAGCAGGTCAAATAAGTATTGAACACGTCACCGATTTTCTAAGTAAAAATATTTCTAAAGGTGCTATTGACATGAAATTCTCACCAGATGTCGATAACAACCCATCCAATCCACACAGGCAAAGAAATCAAACCATAGATGTCCATAAATTAAGTTATGTGTAATAATGAGAAATAACACAGGGAAAAAGTATTGAACACATGAAGAGAGGTGCAAAAAGCCATGGAAAGTCATGACACCAACTGATATCTATCAGTAATTAGAAAGCAATCCTGACACTTAGTACATCAGTTGAACCAGCTAATAATATTTTTTACTATAATATTCCATGTAACACCAGGAATAAAGTTAAAGCTAAAGCTGGCCACGTTAGCCTTGGTGACAGGTCCTCGTATATACCATCAGTTGACAAATAAGTGTTTTGCTCATTTTTTGTCATTTTATGCTGATCTGCAACACAGGGGTCGGTGATCTGATCTTAGAACTCATGTTTTCTCATTATTGTCCTGTGTAAATGAGCCTTTACATGAACATGTAGCGTGTTAGTTGCATATTTTACGCATCAGTCTTGTAAAAGAAAAACCACAGCACGTTAATAGTATCAAATCAGTACATGAGATTTTACTATTTCTTATCTACACACAACAGATATTTTTCTCTTGGAAATGTTTCCGTCTGCAGCAGGCCAATTCTTTCTGTAGATTTGCACCAAGGATTTCACCTACTTGAATGCAGAATGGTGAAATCCACAGAAAAATGTTAATCAGTGTCTTGGCGCGTGCAGACCTGTAAACCGCATTCCCTCCTTTTTCTCGTATATACGCTACTGGCTACTAATTATAGTTAATGAACTTCAGATATTGGAATATTACAGTGATCAATACAAGACATTGACCTTCCCAGATAGGTTTCCTCATGTACACGGCCTTGAAAGCTTTTAGCTCTACAATATTGAATTCCAGACAGATTTCTTACTTTGACGAATTATTTATTGATATTCAAGGTTCAGATCTGATGACAAATTGTCAATGTTTTCATATGTGATGAATGGGATTAGACTTTGGTAATGAAAAACATGCAGAGGATGAAATAAACCATATGACCTTTTTCTCATTTTTCCATATGTAATATAATTACAAAAACACTTATCTTGGGAATAAGCTTATTGCTCAGACAGTGGGAAGTTACACATATTTCTTTAGAGCCAATTAAGGCCTTGTTGATTAGTGGGATGGATGTTATCATTTTTAATTGTGAAATATTTTTTCTAAGTAGCATCCTGTGGAGTTGACAATACTAGACGGGATCTTAGATTACACAACAGAGTGATAATTAATTCCATGGAGAACAAAATTATTCACCATCATCACGTGCTCATGCACATGGCTGTATTTAGCCTAGTTTATTTATATGCATTGACCCATTTGGATATTTTTGAACTACACAATACATGCTAATAATTATTATATTGGAAGATGCAGTTTTTGACAAACTCTGTTTGTGGAGGCTATAATGTGAGCTCTCTCTTTCTCCCTTCATCACAAACATATACAGTAAGTTGTAGAAAGGGGTGTGATATACATGTACATGATTGTCATTGTGTGGTACACATGTAAAGAGATGGCAATTATTCCCCTGTTTCCCATTGAAGACATCAGTGCTGTGTATAATGTAACGTGTAGTGTGCATAATGTCATGAGTTATTGTAATGGTTATGTGCAATGTGAATTGTGATGTATTGTAATGTTTTGAACTGTACTGTGAGGAAGCTGAGTTCTGCCCAGCAACAGACAGTGAGTATGGCAAGGTAGAGTTAATTGTTGGGACTAGCCCATAGTGGGAGGGGTTGAGGTCTAGGGACAGAAACAGTTTCCTACTAGAAGCTCAGACAGGGCCTAGCTTGCAGTTAGAGCAGATATTTGGTCTGAGTGCTCAGAAAGGCCGTATGCAGTGGCATTCATTTTGTAGCAAGAGAGAAAGGAGATTGGAACAGAGATAGCATGATCCTGAGGAACAGACCTAGACTGAAAGAGAGAGTAACAAAGAAGCATAGAGAAGGACAGTGCCAGCTCAGAGGACTGACCAGAGAGCAGAGTGACCAAGTGAGAAGTGTCCGGAAAAGGTATGCCTAGCAGCATGGCCTCAAATAGCTCCGGAGAAGGTACACCTAGCAGTATGGCCCTGAGTTACTTACAGCTCTTAAAGTTAAAGAGCCAGGATGGAATAGAACGTGAGACGGGGTGAGTGCCCCGGACGGGAGTCCCCTATGTGTCAGAGAGCTTGAAGTTGAGTCTGACCATATTGGCAAACCCTCTCCTCTTAGTGGAGGATCCGACGTGGAACCACGTGAAGAAGAAATTCCTTTCATGGACTGTACTTTGGTTCCAAGCTGAGTGGTGGTGAAGGAAATGAGACAAGTGAAAGCTGGAGTGTGTGAGGCGAAGGAAGTAACGAGACTGTGTATTTAAATGCTCTGTATTAATGAAGAAATGTGTAAGAATGTGTGTACCCACTATCCTGTATACATAGTTGCCACAAAATTGCTGTTTAAGAAAGCTTTGTTTGTTAAGAACTGTTAGTCTCCTTTCCTGAACTGGTTAATATTAGGTCCTGGCCAGCCAAAGTCAACGGCATCATCCGACCTGAAAAGGTGATTTGCCTTCACGACACAAGCCCGTACACCCAGCCAGGACCCCCTTTTTTCATGTAGCATGCTGGGACATAAGAAACACAGACCTCGCCCATGACTACCGCCCTGCACCTCATTACACACAAAAGCTGTGCAAATGGAATTACCCCGTTGGAAGACGGCAGTGATCGACAACCAAGTGTGTGATCTCAGCCATTTAACTTTACAGATTGTGGTACCGACAAATGACAAAATGTTTCTCTCTTTGTCAGGTCATTTAAATCCTCCGGTATTGCAATCGCTCTAGGGCTGATATTTTTATATTGTTTTCTTCAATGGTAACAGAGTTTCTCATACATATCCGGTATAATGGCCCATGTAAATGAGCCAATAATTGAGAACTAAAATTCATTAGAATACTTGTAAGCAGATTATCAGTTTGTGTAAACTCCTTGACTGACACCCGAACGACATGGAGAATGCTCAATTGTTGGATTTTCTTAGATCGGTCATGATGTCATTAAAGTCATCATTCTCGGCAGCACATTGTCCTGAGTAAACAGAAGATGAGCTGCCAATAATGATGATAATCTATGCACACAGAACTATTGCATTAGTGTACTAAATGGCTGCCAATAGGCTTGTATATAGCTAATCGGTGGTCATTTTGTGACCACAGCCGGTAAGTGTACTGTAAATGCCCTGTTGTTCTTAGGAGTGTGAATACATGGTTGATGGTTAAAGGTTGACCTCTACACCAGTGGTTCTCAACTTCAGTCCTCAAGAGCCACTAAACAGATCATGTTTTCAGCATTTCATTAGTATTACATGGGTAATAATTCCATCACCTGTGCAATACTAAGAAAATCCTGAAAACATGATTTGTTGGTGGGTCTTGAGGACTGAAGTTGAGAACCACTGCTCTAGACTAAAACAAAGGAGGTATCCATATTGGTCCTAGGACAGAGATAAAAATCTTGTGGCCAAAAAGGAATAAACCGGAGTTATTACAATATAAAACATGCTAAAATGTAGACAAATATATTCCCACTATTTCTACCACTCATAGCTCAGAATTTCCTAATATCAGTAACCTCATTCAGAAATATGTTCCCACTCTACATGAAGACCATATATTATCTAACATTCTTGAGAGAGGTTTTAGATGTATGTCCCGTAGAGCTCAAACATTGGGCAATGTATTATCACCAAGTCTGTTCAATAGTGAGACTTCCAAAGCATAAAACTGGTTATAATTAAAGGGATCAGTTTATAATATACAACAATATAATAACTGTAATGCCCCATAAGGCTGATAATCTAATTTCATGTTCCATATCCCATATATATGTTGGCTGTATCACAGGTCCACTAAAATTTAGACTCTGAAAACACTTGTCAGATATAGATAGCCAGAACTGCCATATATCCTGGGTAGAACAGCAATTCACCAAGGTGCACAAAGGTAAAATTATAGACTTCTCAGTAAAAGCAATTGATAGAGTTCATGCTCCCTTGAGAGGTGATGACCTTCATGAAAATTGTTTAGCAGACAGGCATATTGTATCTTCAAATTAGAAACCCGAAGGGATTACACAAAAAAAACAAGATATCATGCTACATTATTAAAATTTCATTTTCTTGTTCCCCAGCGCAATCGCTATTCTATGTTGTATTCTATATTTTATTCTGTAGATTCTATGTGAACAAATTCTATAGACCCTGCATGTAATTTACATTGCTGGTATTGTGAGTAAAGTATATACTTCTATCCCAGGTATATACAAAACACCCAAACATTCTTCATTTAGTTGGAACATCTAGTTTTAATCACGTCTTTACAGCAAGTTCCTATTGGATCTCACTGATTGTCTTTACTATAAATTATGTGTGTTCAAATGGCCAATAGCTATGGCAAAAATACAAGATTTATGTTCAAAATGCGTCAGTGGCCACTCTTCTTTCTATTATGGATATTTGAATGTGTTCAAAATGCAGTAAATGCTGAAGATTTTTTATCCTTTCAACTAGTTTCTTTTTTTTCCTTCTATTTAATGCTCTGTTAGGGTACACTCTTGTATATGCCATAACAAATGTCTAGATATTAACTTCAATGGTAGCGGAGCTGTAATACTTGAGAATGACCACTATGCTGTGTTTGGAGCTGTAGTGTTCTTGTACTGTATACTGTCTACTACCAGTATTCGTCGAACTTGCTAACAACTGATTGGTTGGGGAAGTGTTGCACCTTCATTGATCTAATATTGATGACCTTTACTAATCAACAAATTTACATTCATTTTCTTAGAAAATGTTTGATAACTGCTACAATTCCATTTTTTTAATTATTTTTGTAGCGCCAACATATTCAGCAGTGTTTTAAAATTCAGACGATATCATCGCTGTCCCCATTGGGGCTCACAATCTAAATTCCCTATCAGTATGTCTTTCTAGTGTGGGAGGAAACTGGAGAACCCGGGGGAAACCCATGGAAACACGGGGAGAACATACAAACTCCCTGCAAATGTTGTCCTTTGTGGAATTTGAACTCAGGACCTCAGTACTGCAAGGCCGCAGTGCTAAACACTGAGCCACCGTGCTGCCCAGAAACAAATGCAATTGTCATGATATAACTGCAACGTGCCAGCTACATCTGACCCAAGCCCTAGTTTGCAACTGTCATACAAATTAGATATTTTAAGGAAATCTGTCAACTGATTCCTGCTGTTCGAACCATGGGCAGCATGAATCACACTGTAGTCTTGTTATTGCATTCGTGTATGTTTTACTCTGAATTGCTGCTGTCAAAAGCCAGCCTGGGATGATCTGTTTCAGTGGATCATTGGGAGGAAGGTCCGCGGAGGCTTCCCCCTTCACTAAGCTCCATGACTGACAGGTCAATCCCTATGTGTCATCTAAAAAGCATGGTCCCCTGACGGCTTTTCAAACTATGTACAGAACATACATGAATGCAATATCACAGCCAGTGTCTGATTCATTTGCAAGGAAAAAAGATGAAAAGTCCATTCAAAATTTCTTCATTTTATTGACAAGTCCATTAAAATAGTGGCATGGCAGGAGGAAAAGTATACCGTTGACACGTTTCGACATGTGTGGTCTTAGTAATTATAACTAAAACCACACCGGTCGGAACGTGTCAACGGTATACTTGCCTTCCTGCCATGCCACTATTTTAATGAATTTATCAATAAAATGAAGACATTTTGGACTTTCTAGCCAATCTTTTTTTCCTTGCAATTGGCTTGCCTGCAAGACCAGTGGGCTAACTGGAACTCCTGCTTACATTTGCAGTAGTGGATTTACTAAACTGGTCAGCCATTTTTGCTTTTCTTGCTTTAGAGATTCATGTTGGCCGTAAGTCAGGCAGCATGAATCAGTTGACAGTTTCTTTTTAAACGCCTTTATTGTAGTATCATACAAAGAGTACCTAGCGTAAAACTCCAACAAAAACCCCAATGCACATATATTAATTACCCCCAAAGCACATATTTCATGAATGTGCTCAATAATAAATGAATTATATCACTGCAAGATCTGATCAATATAAAGCTAATTTGGTAGATTGCAAATATACCTGCAAACTAATAGCTCTTACCATATGTGGTTGTCATCACGTCTATTGCTGCAGTCCTGTGATATCATACAATATATACCACTGATCTTACTCCTTGAAGTATTTGTTTATTAGGCCTGTAAGTACTTTATTTTTTCATCTGCTATCTAATAAATGATATGAATCAGTTCGGTGATTTTAATTTCCTTTGTTCTTGGCGTACATCATATTTTATAAACTTGGAATTAAAGCTTTATGCAGCATGGCAGCTATTTTTGAAATATAGAGTTAATAAAATAAAATGCAATCATTTCTCACTTAAGTTTCTGCAAAATAACTTTGCTGGTCATGTTAAAAATGTTGCCAATTTCTTACTAATCACTTCTATACAGCTATACAGTTTGTCGATGGTACAGAGCTTAAAAATAACTTTCATACTGCTTTCATTTGAAGTAGTATATTAGATGACTTCCAACAAATAGAAATTGGTAAAAATAACTTTGCACTACAGTTCTTCTGAAAAAGATAGGTGATAACTTGTAGATCTTTCTGGTCCAAAAGCCTAGAATTAAACCAATCCTGAAAATTTGGCTCTGAAATGACCCGTCGGATTCGAGCTCTTAATGCATATGGGTGCCACTGCTCCAATCTCTTTTTATATGACTGATCTAAAATTCCAAGCAATATACTTGGCTATCTCTGACCCCGTTCTCAGGATTAGAGGGGTCCCAGCTGTTGAAACCCCACGACCTGCAAGTTACTTCTGAATGTGAACGAGAACAGGTTAAGTACACCGGAGCAAAAGTTGCAATTTGTTATTGGATCTCATGTTTTGCTCATCAAAATGATCTTGGTGTAGAGAAACAGTCATTATAAGGCCACGGCCCCACTATCAGTATTTGGTAAGTATTCAGTCAGTATTTTTTCTCAGGACTGGGAGCCAAAACCAGGACTGGGTGATAAATGCAGAATTGGTGACTTGTTTCTATTATTCCTTTTCTCTGATTGTTCCTCACCTGGTTTTTCCTCCCACTCCTGAGAAAAAATACTGACCAAATACTGACATCTTGAATCAGAAAATTCAAGATATTTTTCCAGTCTCATGCAAATAAATGGCTGAACTATTATTGCTCATCCAAAAGAGAAATGTGCATATGTATAACACTTTCTACCACAAGATTATAGCAATTGACCATTTCTACATCCACCATTTTTTATGAATTACTCTACTTTCATTCACTGCGATACAAAGATTTCTCTCTTTCTTCTTTTGTTTTATATTTAATGGAATAGTATTGAGACTTTGGCATACCTTAGCAGCTTGGCACAGCCTACCAACTCATTTGGCTTCAATGAACCGTGGCTTTTTGCCGGTTAAGCCGCTTCGAGAGCAAACACAAAGAATTTACTTGCATCAATGATATCACCTGTGAGCAGAATTTTAGAGGTCTGTGGGCAGTCGCTGATGAGCAAATATTTCTCTGTTTGTTGGGGCTGGAAAGCAAATTATATGCAGAAATTGTCTCCATGTTTCATGTCGATATGGTCTACAGTAGACTTTTCATTTAGAGAAAAGCGTTTTTTTAACATCTGCATTAGGAAACACTTCATACATACAAGTCTAATCAATGTGCTACAGCATCTCTTCCACATAGACGCAAATTAATAAATAGACACATCTCTCCTTCTTCACTCTCTACACAGTATTCATTATTTATTAAATTATGAAAGGAGAGAAGAAGCCCAGACCAGGTTGACTGCATCCATTTTTCATAAGCCTCAGAAACAAAGGAAATGAACCAAAGAATCATGGAAGGAAAATACTCTAGTATCAGTGAAGTGCAACTCTCAGTGTCATAGACTTAGAATGGAGCGACACTACGCATAAGCAATCAGCTTCTACATTCATACAGTTGAGCCTGTGTTAGTTACCCATAAAAAAAATACAAATACTATATATAAAACTGACAGAAAAACACGGAATAATTTTCTGAGCAATACTTCTAATGAATACAGTCATATAGCTATCAAAATAACAAATATTATCCCAATACTATTATTATAATTAATACCACATACAAGAAACAAATAATGCCGCCACACTAAGATCATATAATACTACCACATAGTGTCTTAATAAAATCACCATCGTGTTACTGAGCAAACCTCACTACAGCAAGCCTAATATACCAAATATACCACACACAAGATATTTATATCACATACATCATGATCAGACCACATATTACCACCACATAGTGACCGAATAATAACACCATATTGAGTATTAATAAAAATCACCGTACTAACACTAATATTACCCCTATACAATGACCATATGGTGAAAAATATCCATATACACAGTACAGGTAACTCCAGATCCTCGTCAGTGATGTTTCCAACTGAAATTATTTTTTCTTCACTTAGCAAAGACCATTATGTTCTCTTTCAATCATGACTCATCTTTGCGAAATGAAACACACAGAAATCTATAGCTGATCACTTCTAGAGCACCTTCCCTACTTTTCCACCACTACTATAATAACAGAACATCCTTTGTGTCCTTCATTTTTCCCAAGAAGAGTATGATACTATATGCTAGTGATATTCTCCTGTGTCCAACATACATCAGTAATGCTTATGTCCCCTTTATGCCCAAATACAGTAAAAATGTCCCCATTGTACAGTATCCGTAAAGGTATAACATCCTTCTTTGTGGCCCTGATATAGAAGTAATATTCCCTTATGAGGCCCGAGACATTAACAACATCCCCCAAGAGGTCCGCATTTAGTAATAATATCCTCAGATTCTGGCCCCATAATAATATCCCCAATTCTAACTATCGTATAGTAGTAATGTCTCACAATTCTGGCCTCCATAATTTATGGTCCCCCTATGTGGCCCCCATATTGTATAAACTTTCCCCAATTCTGGTCCCCATTAATTGTGGCACCTATATTTTCCCACCATTGTATCCGTGCTCTACTAACATTAAAAAATATAATGCAAATCTCACATGTCTCCCCTCTATCACTGAGCGGCTATGTCTTCTTCTCCTTTCTCTTGGCTGGCTCCCTGCACCACAGTTACTCCACAGCCTGATGCCTATAAGCGAGTCACAGCTGCAGAGCACGCCAGTATCATGTCTTAGGCGGTATGCTGACATCATGTCTCAGGTGGGGTAATGGCATCATTATGCTGGAGTGTTCTGCAGCTGCTAATGACATCTGATAGGCAAGAGGTTGTAAAGTAAGTATAGGGCAGGGAGCCTGTGTCTCTCCGCTCTGCTATAGCCTTTAAGTGGAGGTACATTGGAGGATACACCTCCAGTTGAAAGTGTCACTGGCTTGACAAGTTCTACATACTCACAAGCCCGGTCTTGGTGGCAATCCCCACAATCGCAATCAATACTCCCCTGTTTCAACTCCTCCTTGCTGTGGTCTTTTAGCCAGGGAGGGAATGGAGGATTAGTGGGTGTCCCAATAGTGGGACCCACATTGATACTTATTTACATAGATCAGAATACCATTTCTTATAGCTACCTAAAAGTGCTTATAGCTGATGTCTTTTACTCCCTATACTGTAGCTCTGATAATGAGCCGTGAGATTAAAAGGAGTAAGTCCTTTTTGAAGTCGACATGGTTTTAATATATGCAATTAAAAATGTTTAACATTTTTATACTGGTCTTTCCACTCACTTCTTTGATGTTTCCTTTAGCTTGCTATTCTGCAAGAAGCTAGAACTGACTGAATTGATTTGCAGGACCCTGGGCCAGCACTAATATGCAATGGTGCATGGTCATGGGACGGGATCCCTGCAAACCAACTCCTACCTGCCAGAAATCCCGATGCCTCTTCTGATTAGTAGGCCCAGCATAATGTCATATGTACTTCTCACCACAACAATGACTTTGCACCAGGCCTTCTAGAAGAGGTGTTAGGGTTTCCATCAAGTATGGTGTAGTTTGCAGGGATTCTGTCCGACAGCCATAGATCGCTGAGATGGATGGTGGACCAGGATCCTGTGAATTAATTCACTCATCTCTACAAGGACCATGTACTCCCTACTTCTGGACCTTATTGTTCATTCATATGGAGATGCTACACTAGTGGCTGTCTGCATCAAATATTTACGCCACATTTAATTTTTTTTTCTACGAATACGGGGTAACCGTGAGAATGATGTTTCTTAAACATTCAACAGACTGTTGAATGACAAATCTGCCAAATTATTGAGTGACATTATATCAGATGTAGATGTATTTGTCATTTCTTTGTAGAAAGCTGTAGGACACATTTGGTGCTTGCTGCAAAGTTGGAAAATATTAGAATCATCGATTTGTTTTATTATATTTGGAAATGAGAAAAGAAAATGAAAATGGAATGTGTCATTCTTTTTTATCTGGTCTAGATCGCCTATATTCATATGGTCACTGAAATAATAATAACATGATGGATGAGGTCGCAGATCCTTCAACATAACAAAATGGATAATAGTTCTGGAGACTGAGCCATTGGAGCAGCAGAATACCTTGTAATCAGCTTGTCTACAAAGCATTCACATTATAGATGTCCTGTCCTACAAATCTGAGCCTGAACTTTTTTTTAAGGAGTGTTGCTACCCGGGGCATTTGGGGCATGTGTCTTGGGTGGTGAATGCCACTTTGATTTGGTGAAAATATTTACATATAGGACTAGGACTAAAAACTGAATTTTTGTCCTGGGTCAAAAAAATACTTGCTTAAGTTATTATTATTATTTATTTATATTGCACCATTAATTCCATGGTTCTTTACATGAGAAGGGGTTACATACAAAATAAAGATATCACTTACAGTAACAAATAAACAATGATAGACTGGTACAGAAGGAAGATTTTAGTAATATCTAGCAAGAAATATTCTCACTAGGGTTAAGTAGTAAAGCAGCACCCTGGCGTATTAAATTCATGATCTCACAATTTTCTGAATAACCTGGCATTTAATAACATGAACCATATTCACAAATATACCAATAAGTAATTTCAACACAAGGATTTCTAAACCAAAATAGCATTGTGATGCCTGCAAGAAACCACTAGAGTGCAGCACATGATAAATGTTCAGAAGCTGTGCAAGTTTTTCTTTGTTTTTTTTTTAAAGTACATAAAGAGAGATATGTAAAATGCTATGTAAACAAATCAGACAGTAAAATATGCTAAAAATGTCAATTTACTGCATAAAAGGTTTATAGCCTTCTATATAGATTTTTCATCTCTCGTCTCAGACTTATTTTGAGCTTGAAGTAGATAAAGATGATTGATATCAGAAACACATTCTACACGGTTTCTGAATTTATATCGGAGTTTAGATCATCAGACACTTGATATTATTACAAAGCATTTTATGCGATTTAACCTGATCTTTTCTGCTATTGAACGAGGATTTTAACACAAATTAATACTTTTATCATTTTTGTACATCTATAACTTTCAAGACTCCTTAAAGAGGACCTTTCATAAGTTTGAGTATGTTAAACTGGCCACATCATGAAATAATAGCTGCAGAGCTGAGTAAAACATTTTTTAACTTCTCCTCTCCATTGCGAAGATATTAGCTTGTAAAGTTTAGATTATAATTTATGTAAAGTTCATCTAGGCATTGTCTGGGGGAGTGTATTTCTTCTCCTGCATGAGGCTTTCGAATCATAGGCAGGCAACATAATGCAGGGGAGAAAAAAATACTCTCTTCTCCTCACTGATCTCTGCAGCTTCTGTGTAGAGTTACCAGTGTGAGACATGTATATCAGGAGAGCAGACTGTCAGTCATTACATGTATCACATTGGTAACACCCCCTTAGATTTAAAATAAGCTCTGGAGACAAATTCTCATGCAGATCAGTGTCCGGCCCATAAATCTTAGCAGCTCATTACATATTAAGAAAAACGTGAATTTCTCTATCATAAGGCAACCGATAGCAGGTATCAATATACACTGCTCAAAAAAATAAAAGGAACAATTAAACAACAGAATATAACTCAAAGTAAATCAACTTCTGTGAAATAAAACTGTCAACTTAGGAAGCAACACTGATTGACAATCAATTTCACATGCTGTTGTGCAAATGGAATAGACAATAGATGGAAATTATTGGCAATTTTCAAGACACCCTCCATAAAGGAGTGGTTCTGCAGACCACATCTCAGTACAATGCCAGACCTCATGTGGCTGGAGTGTGTCAGCAGTTCCTGCAAGATGAAGGCATTGAAGTTATGGACTGGCCAACCCGTTCCCCAGACCTGAATCCGATTGAGGACATCTGGGACATCATGTCTCGCTCAATCCACCACAGACTGTCCAGGAGTTGACAGATGCTTTAATCCAGGTCTGGGAGGAGATCCCACAGGAGACCATCCACAACCTCATCAGGAGCATGCCCAGGCGTTGTAGGGAGGTCATACAGGCACGTGCAAGCCACCCCCAATACTGAGCCTCATTTTGACTTGTTTTAAGGACATTACATCAAAGTTGGATCAGCCTGTAGTGTGTTTTTCCACTTTAATTTTGGGGGTGACTCCAAATCCAGGCCTCCATTGGTTAATAAATTTGATTTCCATTGATGATTTTTGTGTGATTTTGTTGTCAGCACATTCAACTTTGTACAGAACAAAGTATTCAATGAGAATATTTCATTCATTCAGATCTAGGATGTGTTATTTGAGTGTTCACTTTATTTTTTTGGGCAGTGTATAATTTAATTCAACTTTCTATGATCTACAGAACTATATAGATGGCTTAGGAGGGTTGACCCTATTGACAAAATCCCTTTAAGTGAGTTATTCTTCTGTAACAAGTTATGAAAATTGTTTATTTAGTAAAGGAGTTATCAGGGACTTTTTAAAAAAAAAAAAAATGTGCCTAAGCACTAACAGGCTATTGCGACCTACATACCTGTTGTACCTGGCACCGTCAGTTAACACATTAGAATATATGTATGTTTAGTTAAATTGTAAATATTACCGATGATCGAGTCTGTAGACATTCAAATGTTGGCAAATCTTTGGAATTTCCCAGTGAAATTTGAATGGTATCAATTTTATTTTCTATGAATTGAATGTTCCTTACTATGCTCTGGGATATCTGCAGAGCCCCCAGCATAATAAACACAGGATGTTCAATTGTCCATGTCTCACCTTTTCACCTTCCCCAGGCACGAAGGTCTTTTTCAGCCTGCTTATTCTGTGACGTGGTGTCCGGCGCAAAAATGGTTCTGACTGTTATGCACATCATACTGTTGCGGCACGCACCGTGATGTTACAGCATATATCGTTCGAGGCCTAGTCAATGCTTTGGGGAACATGCTTTGTGATATCATAACTTACACCGCAATGGCATGATGAGCAGGGATGTTAAATGCCCAATTGCGCCCCAGAGAGAAGCAGGCCAAAGAAGATGTGTGTGCTGGGGGAAGTTGAAAAGAAAAGGTGCAAAGGATGGTGAGCTGCAGGAATGGTTGGACAGATGAATGGTGAAGTGAGTATTTTTTTTAATCTTTTGCCAGTACTCTATGACTGACATTTTGCTAAATAAAGTAGTGTGAAAGATTGCTTGCTTCTTCTCGATTTCTTATTCTTTTGCATGTTTGTCATACTTAAATGTTTCAGATCACAAAACAATATTATTTAATATTAGACAAAGATAACACAAGTAAACACAAAATGCAGTTTTTAAATTAAAGTCTTTATTATTAAGGGAAAAAGAAATCCAAACCTACCGGGCCCTGTGTGAAAAAGTGATTGCCCCCTGCCCCCTTAAAACATGGTTCATAACATCTTTGGGTAGCTTTGTTCAATTTCCCTAGCTATACAGAGGCCTGATTACCGCCACACCTGTTCTCAATCAAGAAATCACTTAAATAGGACCCGCCTGACAAAGTGAAGTAGACCAAAAGATCCTCAAAAGCTAGATATTATGCTGTGATCCAAAGAAATTCAACAAATGAAAAGAAAAGTAATTGAGATGTGTCAGTCTAGAAAAAGTTCTAAAGCCATTTCTAAAGCTTTGGGACTCCAGCGAACCACAGTGAGAGCCATTATCTACAAATGGCGAAAATATGGAACAGTGATGAACCTTCCCAGGAGTGGCCGACCAACTAAAATTACCCCAAGAGCACGACAACAACTCATCCAAGAGGTCACAAAAGGCCACACAACAACATCCAAAGAACTTCAGGCCTCACTTGTCTCAGTTAAGGTCAGTGTTCATGCCTCCACCATAAGAAACAGACTAGGCAAAAATGGTATGCATGGCAGAGTTCCAAGACGAAAACGAGTGCTGAGCAAAAAGAACTTAAAGGCTCTTCTCAGTTATGCCAGAAAACATCTTGATGATCACCAAGACTTTTGGTAGAATACTCTGTGGACTAACGAGACAAAAGTTGAACTTTTTGAAAGGTGTTTCTGGCGTAGAAGATGTAATGGACATGGCATAAATTCTGCTGTCTACCAAAAAACCCTGAAGGAGAATGTCTGGCCATCTGTTCATTACCTCAAGCTGAAGAGCACTTGGGTTATGCAGCAGGTCAATGAACCAAAACACACTAGCAAGTCCACCTCTGAATTTCTTAAGAAAAACAAATTTAAGACTTTGGAGTAGCCTAGTCAAAGTCCTGACCTTAATCCGTTTGAGATGTTGTGGCATAACCTTTAAAAGGCGGTTCATGCTCAAAAACCCTCCATTGTGGCTGAATTACAACAATTTTGCAGAGATGAATGGGCCAAAATTCCTCCAGAGAGTTGTAAAAGACTTATTGCCAGTTATCGCAAACACTTGATTGCAGTGTTGCCCTCTAGGTTTAGGGGGCAATCACTTTTTCACACAGGACCTTCTAGGTTTAGATTTATTTTTCCCCTTAATAATAAAGATATTCATTTTAAAACTGCATTCTGTGATTACTTGTGTTATCTTTGTCTAAAATTTAAATTTGTTTTGTGATCTGAAACATTTAAGTGTGACAAACATGCAAAAGAATAAGAAATCAGGGAGGGGGCAGACACTTTTTCACACCACTGTATGTGCATAGCAAATTGCAAAAAAAATCCTTATTCTAAAGTATAAAAATTTTTGTAAAATTCAAGAAGAATTTAATTCCACTCAAGTAAATTTGCTCATCTCTAGTAGATATATAAATAGCATTTATAGGAGTGGCTTGTGAAAAAGAAAATAATACAAAGGCTCTATATCAAGTTATTCTGTTTGGATAGGTTGTAAAGTTAGGTTATACTGTAGTAGGGCAATAGATGGGTGCTAATCTTCTATGATTGTGCTATAAGAAAAACCACACTATTGCATCTCACTTAAAGTAGATTTGATGCTACCTGGTATTCTTCTCCCTCCATAAGTTTGTGCCAGCCTAACTGGGAAGCGAAAAATGGAAATGTGATGGTGACTAATGCTGGAAACCCAGTTTACATATGAATATCATGAAGACAGATCAGAGATACACAGAAAGCCATAGGATTATTGGGTTCTTTTTATTGAAAACCTCCAATAAAACTACGCATCTCAAGGTCTCAGGGCCCCTTTTCTCAATGACATAGATATGAATCATCATAACATCCATGTACAGGCTATTTAATTGAAAATTAGCACAATAATGCAGTACCTCAGATAAGGGCCGGCTCCAGGTTTTTCTGGGCCCCGGGCGAAAGAGTCTCAGTGGGCCCCTTTAACACATACCACGATTCATGATGCAGAGATACGGCGGAGAACTATATATATAGTACAATGCAAAGATTTCACTTCTTACATTACATGAGTGATATCTATTGTAAATTCCACAATAGCTCAGAAACCGGTGAATCGCTCCACACAGAATACTGGCCCCCATATAACGCTTCATACGGAACACTGGCCCCCATATAAGGCCCCATAAGGAATACTGGCCCCCATATAAGGCCCCATACGGAATACTGGCCCCCATATAAGGCCCCATACGGAATACTGGCCCCCATATAAGGCTCCATGCGGAATACTGACCCCCATATAAGGCCCCATATGGAATACTGGCCCCCATATAAGGCTCCATACAGAATACTGGCCTCCATATAAGGCTCCATACGGAATACTGGCCCCCTTAAAAGGCTCCATACGGAATACTGGCCCCCATATAAGGCTCCATACGGAATACTGGCCCCCATATAAGGCTCCATACGGAATACTGGCCCCCATATAAGGCTCCATACGGAATACTGGCCCCCATATAAGGCTCCATACGGAATACTGGCCCCCATATAAGGCTCCATACGGAATACTGGCCCCCATATAAGGCTCCATACGGAATACTGGCCCCCATATAAGGCTCCATACGGAATACTGCCCTCCATATAAGGCCCCATACGGAATACTGGCCCCCATATAATGCTCCATACGGAATACTGGCCCCCATATAAGGCTCCATACGGAAACCTGGCCCCCATATAAGGCTCCATATGGAATACAGGCCCCCATATAAGGCCCCATACGGAATACTGGCCCCCATATAAGGCTCCATAAGGAATACTGGCCTCCATATAAGACTCCATACGGAATACTGGCCCCCATATAAGTCTCCATACAGAATACTGGCCCCCATATAACGCTCCATACAGGATACTGGTCCCCTTATAAAGCTCCATACAGGATACTGGCCCCCATATAACGCTCCATACAGGATACTGGTCCCCTTATAAAACTCCATACAGGATACTGGCCCCCATATAACGCTCCATACAGGATACCGGTCCCCTTATAACGCTCCATACAGGATACCAGTCCCCTTATAACGCTCCATACAGGATACTGGCCCCCATATAATGCTGCATGCAGGCTGTTACCCCCCACATAATGCCCCATACAGGCTGTCCTCCCCCTTATAATGATCCATGCAGGCTGCTACCCTCCACATAATGCCCAATACAGGCTGCCCCCCCTTATAATGCTCCATGCAGGCTGTTCCCCCCCACATAATGCACTATGCAGGCTGCCCCCCCCCTTTATAATGCCCCATGCAGGCTGTTCCCCACCTTATAATACCCCATGCAGGATGTCACCCCCCCTCTTTATAATGCCCCTTGCAGGATATCCCCCCTCTCTTTATAATGCCCCATGCAGGATGCCCCCCCTCTCTTTATATTGCCCCATGCAGGATGCCACCCCCCCTTCTCTTTATACTGCCCCATGCCTCCATACATTAAAAAAAAAAATCAAATACTCACCTCCCTTCTCCTCGCCTGCTACCTGCTGCCCGCTGCTCGGGTCCGAACTCCAGCGTTGTCGGCGTCTTCCCGCTCAGCGCTCCCTGTGACGACTCAGGGGAGGGCGCGGTGTAAAGACGTCACTGCGCGCTCTGACCTGAGACGTCACAGGGAGCGCAGAGCAGGAAGACAGCTGATCTGCGGAGGCACGGGGAGAGGTAAGTATCCGGCTGCCGGGGCCCTGAGCAAGCGGCGGAGAAGGGCAGGCGCTGACACCGCTCTCCTCCGCCCATAGCCCGGCGGGGTGCATGACCGCCAGTGGGCCCCTCTGCTTGCTCAGGGCCCCGGCATTTGCCCGGGTGCGCCGGGTGCTGACGCCGGCCCTGCCTCAGATGCTGCATCTTTGTGCCATTTTTTTAGCTGAAACAGCCTTCAAAAGGATAAAGGGACACTGGGAACCCAAAACGAGTAGTTTCACTGGAGTTTATGAATAAAAGGAGCCTACCAGTCATGTTTATGATCTTCTGAAGATCTTTCCGAGGTCTTCAAAATATTCATATTTGACCGGGGTTCAGCCTTAGTTGCCATCACGTTTCTAAATAGTAGATATATAAATGGCAGAATGTATGGAATTCCAGACTGCTCCAGTAAGCTTTGAGATACATGGCATAATACATAGTGTCAACTCTTGTTTTACCAAGTGAAGCCAGAACCGGACTAAATGCTATACGTAACTCTAGTCTAGTGGGCTGAATGCCTTTCATTATCTTGGTTCATTTGTCATATATGTAACCATTTGCCTTTTATGTCTTGTTTGCTGAAGGTATAAATTATATTTTGACTGATGATTCAGTTTATCAGTGAGCAGCTAAGCATGAGGTTTAGGCAAATGCTTGGCAGATACCATGTTATTTATGCGCACAGTGGCCGGATTTCTGACATGTAAAGACATTCTTGTATATGGGTTTCACTTGAGCATTGAGTGGAAACACAAAACGTACGACATAATGCCTTCCTGGCTTATGTCTTATCAGAATGATTGAAGCAAGCTCTGTATCAACTTTTAATTAGATAAGTCAGAAGACCTCATTGCAAACCCTGTAATATCATCACAAGAAAGGCTGACTGTAATAACGTAGCTATCATGTCCACCCTATCCAGAATGCATACAATGCAGTTTAAAAACTCTAGTGAAAATTATAATTTAGAAAAATAAATTGAAATGCATTGGCTCAAAATTTTAGTGTTCATTCTTAGATGTAATAGTGTAATTTCCATGCAGATACAGATGGATTATTAATTTTGGTAAAACTCCATAGGACCAGTGATCTTGCATTAGTGGCTGCAGAGGCAATAATCTTACGCTGGCCCTGGTGAGTCAAATGTCCAATTGCAACATAATTATACATGCAGCATGGTAGGCGGAAGACCTTTTTTCAAAATTTGCATTCATGTTCACCAGCTCCTAAATAAAAGGGCCAAAAAAATCCTTCCATCCCACTTTAGAAGGACAGTACTATAAATGATATGTGATATGTAGGCCTATTACAAGGTCAACATTGGGGTCTTAGAATTTCAAGCTTTTTCTTTGAATAGTAAAACATACTTATTTACATAGGAATATCTTATCTCAGAAGAAGATATCATCCTTGTTTATTAGCTGGGTGCAAGAATTCAATTTTTCTCAAATTTATGCAGAGACAACAAGTCTCAAAGTGCTTATAAGGTATTAAGTATTGAACCTTGTTGAGTTTCCCGAGAATGTGGCCTGGCATGACATCTTTAGTTTAACTACCTCAACATGTGAGGAACTTGGATCTCTTAGTAGAGTCTTGTTTTTGTAATAGGGAGTCCGGTTGTCATGGTAGGGAACCTAATTATCATGGTAGAGAGTTTAGTTGCCATGGTAGGGAATCTAATTGTCATGATAGGGATCTAGTTGTCATAGTGGGAAGTTTATTTTTCATGGCAGGGAGTCTAGTTGTTAAGGTAGAGAATCAAGTTCTCTTAGTAGGGAATCTAGTTGTCTTGGTAGGGAGACCCATTGACATGGTAGAGAGGCAAGTTCTTAAATGCAGACTATAGAGATGGTAGAATTAATTTGAAAGCTTCACGAGTAAATTAGAGTGGGGCACATTTTTTTGCAGAATCAAAAGAGATTAGAATATTTTAATATTCACGTATTTTTGGTTGATGGGACATAATCACATCTGATTTATGATATCTTGTAAATCCAGAAAAATATCATCTTTGCTGGAGGAGTATTGTAATGGAGCAGGGAATATTATCCTTCCAGGTATGTCAAATTGTGATAAAATGTTATATAACCATTATATTTCCAGCCGTCCTATAAGTGCTGATGTCCTATATGTGCTGAAATTTTGCCAGATATAAAAAACAAACAAGTCTAAATTTTTGGGGGGTATTTTAGTTACCTAACAGTTTTAGACTATAGAGCAATAAGTCATCTCTTTGACCAGACACAAATATTTAATTTGTAAAATGTATTCTAAATGTGCAAAGACCTTGGAGTCACAATGGCTTTATGTTGAGTCACACTGGGCTAACAACAGACCATCAAGGGATCCTTTGGTAAACCTAGGCTTTAACATATTAATGGAGTCTAGACATTCAGCAGATGACAACCCATTTGTTTGGAGCAAATCACTTGCCTGCAGCCTCATTGACGATAAATTCTACAAAGTTTGCAATGCAATCATAAATGGAAATAATTGTGTTACTGGGGGAAGGTGGAACATCAAAATAGCTTCTTCTGGTGGGCCCCAAAGAAAACCAGTCCAACACTACATCTAAAATTTTTATTGTATTTATTTTGCCATATTTTGGTTTCCTAGTTAAAATTTTAAATACATAAAAAACCCAAAGTGCACATTTTGAGTTGTATTAATATTTATGTAGATATTACATTTCAAGAACAGTTCTCTCCTTTTTGGACAGTGGTTCCTGCCATGACACCATAATGTAGGATATACATTGTGCTGCCTTTCACATTTCGGTTTATTTTCTTTGGAAGGACTTGGTTGTGAAGTTCTGTTTCTAACATAATATCAATTTTAAAAATCAGTTGTGTAAGTTCAATTTAGTTTATCCTTTGTACAGTCTGAATGATACACGATCTCCCACAAAAGCAAGTCTTCTCTGTGGTTCCACTAGCAAAATAAACTTAGATGTTATTCTTTGTTTAACATAGAAGCATTTGAAATATAGACCACTTGGACTTAAAACCAACTTTACACGCTTGTAGACCTTAGGAGAGTTGTTTGTTTTTCACAATTTAACAACTTTTATTTGAAGGTAATTAGAAAACCAGCTGAAATTGATCTCTTGTGACCTATTTATTGGGATGCAGTAAGCCATAGACTATGACATCACATAACAGTATGATTAAAGTGTACTAGTATGAGGTAAGGTGCAAGAACGTTTTTTTGTCCCTTGTATTATGGGTTTTTAAGTTCTTTACTTTGATCTATATTCTACAAATTCTGAAATCTATATAGCTTTTGCCATTTTTTTATTCAAAGTTGTACAATTTTGTTTGTGTTGTAAAATTTTTGGTGCTGTTTTTTTGTGTTTTTTTGTGTTTTTGTGTTGTGTTGTAGGGTTCCTACCGACAACAAATCAAGAAAGGAAAAAAAAAGTTAAAACTAGTAGCAATTTTTAATGGCTCAATAGCTCTTTTACTGTAGTGATTTTTTCTGCCCTGGCTTACATAAAAGTTCACCCAAAGTTTCAGCAGTTATACATATATGGTGGAGAGCAACCAATTAACCCCTTACTGGCCCAGGGCGTATTAGTACGCCCAGGCCATCACCCCCGGTTCAGTGAGGGCTCCGGCGCTGAGCCCGCACTTTACCAGGCACATGTTAGCAGATTATTACAGCTGACATGTGCCAGCAACCACCGTGGGTGGAATCGCGATCCACCCGCGGCTGTTAACATGTTAAATGCCGCTGTCAATCTCTGACATCGGCATTTAGCCCCACCCATCGATGACCCCGTCATGTGATCGCGGGTCACCGATGGGTGGTCATGACAACCCTGGGTCTGCAGCAGACCCCAGTGGTTGTCATGTAAAGATTACTATGAGTGTCACCATAGTACAGGAGCATTTCTGCTACATAGAGGTGATCTGCTCTTCGCCTCTATACAGCAGAGGCGATCAGGTAATTGCTGCTTCTAGTCTCCTATGGAGACTATAGAAGCAAACAAAAAGTGAAAAAAAATGTTTTGAAAACATAAAAAAAATATATATATATAAAAGTTTAAATCACCCCCCTTTTGCCCCATTCAAAATAAAATAATAAAAAATGAACCCCACATACACATATATCGTCGTGTTCAGAATTGCCCGATCTATCAATAGAAAAAAAGAATTAATGCGATCGGTAAACGGTGTAATGAGAAAAAAATTCCAAACGCAAGAATTACGGGTTTTTTGGTGGCCGCAACATTGCAATAAAATGCAATAACGGCGATAAAACATTGTATCTACCCCAAAATGGTATTAATAAAAACGTCAGCTCGACGCACAAAAAATAAGCCCTAACCCGGCCCCAGATTCCGAAAAATGAAGACGCTACGGGTCTCGGAAAATTGTACCTTTTTTTTTTTTTTTTTTTTTTTTAAGCAAACTTAGGATTTTTTTTCACCACTTAAATAAAAAAGTACCTATACATGTTTGGTGTCTACGAACTCATAATGACATGGAGAATAATAGTGGTAGGTCAGTTTTAGCATCCAGTGAACGTGGAAAGAAAAAAAAATAAATAAATAACTGTGGAATTGCATTTTTTTTGCAATTTCACCGCACTTGGAATTTTTTTCCCATTTTCCTGTACATGATACGGTAAAACCAGTAATGGCGTTTAAAAGTACAACTCATCCTGCAAAAAATAAGCCCTCATATGGCAATATTGACCAAAAAATAAAAACGCTATGGCTCTGGGAACAAAGGGAGAAAAAAACAAAAATGCAAAAATGGAAAATCCCAAGGTCGCGAAGGGGTTAATTGGCTATTGTGTTAATTTCTATAGTCCTCCAAACTAGACCATCAGTCAAACTACATGAAAGTGTAGTTTCTCTGCCCAAAAACTCATGAGTGAAGACTTGATGACCTGGTATTGTTGTGGAAAGAGTCCAGCAATAAATTACTGTAACTGGGAATGTCTTAGTCCTCCGTTGTTTTTAAGGTCTGAATGTGAAAGTAAGAGTGCAGGTTCATCTCATGGTAACATCAAATTGGTAGCTGGATAGGCATTTATGCATCATATGGAGTTTAATTGTGACAATCTTATGTTTTGAGTAAAAGGCGCCTTTAAGATTTATTTTTACAAGACCTTACTCAACTGTATTAAACATGATAGGGTTTTTATACTTCGTGTTCATCACCACATGCCTTCCACAACACAGCCCAGATGACAAAAACAAAAAAAGGGATAGTTCATACTTGTGATACTTCCTGAAATGACCAAAAGGTTCCCAGAGGAAGGGAAGACCTCATAGACTCTCTGTAGAGATGGCAAATCTTGAATTGCAGAAACCTCCCGGAAAGCAGCATTTTCAGGTTTCTTCCAAGGAAGGGGCATGGAACAAAAGTGGAAGGGTTTTGAAATAAAAGTGTATGGCGAGTGGTCTGTAAAAGGAATGAGGTCGTAAAAGGAAAATTTTGATTATGATGTTGCATATAATATCCTGTTTCATGGGATTGGCATGCATGAGATTTGCCTATTTTAGAAAGGCATGACATATTGCCAGATATGCCATTACTTTATGATCATAGGAGAGCTCTGATTTTAAGTTGATTCTGAGAATGTACTACAGGGTTAGTTTAACTATGTGTCCACTTCTATTCAAGGATGCCCTCCTGGCCACCCGGCTACTTGGATAACAGCATAAATCCCCATTCACTTGAATGGAGCTGGGCTGCAGTTCCTCTACATTGCAGGCAGGTCGCACTGGGCAGGGAATAAAATTGACGAGGCACAATTATAAATCAGTGCTGTGGTCCCTTGATTTTCAGAATTGCAATCTATTTATAAGATAGGAATATCCTTTTAAAGTATTTAAAGGCATGTTTTATATTTTTTTCTTAAGAGATTTTGAAGAACATCCATGGAAAAAATTAGCTGTAGTTGGTAGGTCGTTGATTTAATTTAGAATAGCAGCTGAAAAAAATAAATAACACATATCCTCAATCCTCATTTTGGTACTTAGTAAAAAAGCATCATGAACTTCAATTTCATCATATTTGTACCTAAACTTTGATTAAAAAATATTGAGGAAGAGCCATTAAATTCATAACGTGACCTATCCGCTTCTTGAAGAAAGTCTTTTTTCATTTTCAGATTTCAGCCTTCACATCAAGCAATTTGATTTTCTTTAACTATTTTTATATATTGGTATGTTCCTTTGGCATCCAATTGTGCAAGACTTATGAAATAAGCTTCTAACACGGTTAAATTTGCTTTATCAGCACAAAAGGCTCTGGTATAGTAGTGTTCACAGCTTGTGTTGCTTGAAATTATATTTTTTAAATAAACTGTATAAAAATGGTTGCAATACCTTAAGGCTGTAGCTTCCAATTTTTCAACAGTGTCTTAAATGCAGTATTTTAAGTTTTCCAAGGTATTATACTTTAAGCATAAAATAGAACTTACACAACTTACATTTTGTCATTTTCAACTCCAAATAAATTTCATAACATATCGTGTAGCACTCAAAAATTCACTATTCTGCTACAAAGTTCTAAAACCTTGCAGAGTTAAAAACATTTTGGCTGCTTGTAGTCATAACTCAAGGATGTTTAGAAACTTACTTTATCTATTGTAAGCAGTGAAATCAAGGAATACGAGTATATTACAAGAATGCAGATAATTAGAGAGATAATTCAAAAGAAAGGAACTCAGTGTTAATGCTGCTGTGATCACATGACTTAAGTTGTTAGTAAGTTCACAGCTTTAGTAATGTCCAAGTAATCACAAACTATCTGACTAGAGGGAAGCGAGCAGTAAATATATATTATACATTTTATATATATAAATATATATATACTGTATATACAGTACAGAACAAAAGTTTGGACACACCTTCTCATTTAAAGATTTTTCTGTATTTTCATGACTTTGAAAATTGTACATTCACACTGAAGGCATCAAAACTATGAATAAACACATGTGGAATTATATACTTAACAAGAAAGTGTGAAACAACTGAAAATTTGTCTTATATTCTAGGTTCTTCAAAGTAGCCACCTTTTGCTTTGATGAATGCTTTACACACTCTTGGCATTCTCTTGATGAGCTTCAAGAGGTAGTCACCGGAAATGGTTTTCACTTCACAGGTGTGCCCTGTCAGGTTTAATAAGTGGGATTTCTTGCCTTATAAATGGGGTTGGGACCATCACTTGTGTTTTGCAGAAGTCAGATGGATACCACAGCTGATAGTCCTACTGAATAGACTGTTAGAATTTGCATTATGGCAAGAAAAAAGTAGCTAAGTAAAGAAAAACGAGTGCCCATCATTACTTTAAGAAATGAAGGTCAGTCTGTCCGAAAAGTTGGGCAAACTTTGAAAGTGTCCCCAAGTGCAGTTGCAAAAACCATCAAGTGCTACAAAGAAACTGGCTCACATGAGGACCGCCCCAGGAAAGGAAGACCAAGAGTCACCTCTGCTTCTGAGGATAAGTTTATCCAAGTCACCAACCTCAGAAATCGCAGGTTAACAGCTGCTCAGATTAGAGACCAGGTCAATGCGACACAGAGTTCTAGCAGCAGACACATCTCTACAACAACTGTTAAGAGGAGACTTTGTGCAGCAGGCCTTCATGGTAAAATAGCTGCTAGGAAACCACTGCTAAGGACAGGCAACAAGCAGAAGAGACTTGTTTGGGCTAAAGAACACAAGGAATGGACATTAGACCAGTGGAAATCTGTGCTTTGGTCTGATGAGTCCAAATTTGAGATCTTTGGTTCCAACCACCGTGTCTTTGTGCGACGCAGAAAAGGTGAACGGATGGACTCTACATGCCTGGTTCCCACTGTGAAGCATGGAGGAGGTGTGATGGTGTGGGGGTGCTTTGCTGGTGACACTTTTGGGGATTTATTCAAAATTGAAGGCATACTGAACCAGCATGGCTACAACAGCATCTTGCAGCGGCATGCTATTCCATCCGGTTTGCATTTAGTTGGACCATCATTTATTTTTTAACAGGACAATGACCCCAAACACACCTCCAGGCTGTGTAAGGGCTTTTTGACCAAGCAGGAGATTGATGGGGTGCTAAGCCAGATGACCTGGCCTCCACAGTCACCAGACCTGAACCTAATCGAGATGGTTTGGGGTGAGCTGGACCGCAGAGTGAAGGCAAAAGGGCCAACAAGTGCTAAGCATCTCTGGGAACTCCTTCAAGATTGTTGGAAGACCATTTCCGGTGACTACCTCTTGAAGCTCATCAAGAGAATGCCAAGGGTGTGCAAAGCAGTCATCAAAGCAAAAGGTGGCTACTGTGAAGAACCTAGAATATAAGACATATTTTCAGTTGTTTCACACTTTTTTGTTAAGTATATAATTCCACATGTGTTAATTCATAGTTTTGATGCCTTCAGTGTGAATGTACAATTTTCATAGTCATGAAAATACAGAAAAATCTTTAAATGAGAAGGTGTGTCCAAACTTTTGGTCTGTACTGTACACACATACACTGAATTTAGGACTCTTTCTGGAACTGATATATTCAAGTTAAAGGATTTTCTACCATGTGTTTATTTAGAAAAAAATGGCCCCAGTTACTCTAAAAATATATAATTTTTAAAGACTCTGGGGCTCTTTGTAAAATTGAGAAACAAAAAATAAATGGTCAAGTACTTTAATTACTACTTTTGAACTTTATTTACTTTTGAGCTGAGATCAGCAGGGAGAAAGTAAAGTGCTGCTGTTATTCTAGTCTTATTCTCTGACCCATATTGATAGGAATGGACTGTACAAATAAATAAAGCTGATACGCAGCATCGAGCATTCTATTTCTTTATTCTATGTGATAAACTTGAATTTACACACATAGGTGAATATATTAAGAGGTTTATAAATAGATCACTGAAAGCACTTTAATCCATACAGTACATACCAAATGCCCGAATTCACACAATATACTGGATCATTCAGGCTTACTACAGTAAATGAACTTGCTTTATAACAATGAGTAAATGTCAGTGTGTTGAATGTTAATGTCCTTGGTGCTTTCCTGGAAACTAGTGGTCAATAAATCCAACATACTGGCAGTAATGAATAAAGAGTAATTCCATCCTGGACCCAAAACTTACTACGATAGTACATTAGCAAAACAATGTACAGCAAATACATCGACGTGGATAAAATCTATATACTTAGAAAAAAAAAACATGAAAATGTTAGGTAGTTTGTCGACTGCACTAATAAAGATGATTGCAGACTCCGCAGATTTGTAGCAGCACATAAATTCTTAGTACACAATTAAAACAAATGCATAAAAGCCGCTGTCCTTGATATAAAAGAAGAAATGTTTGGATTGGCAAAATTTGCAGACTTGACATAAACATAATCATAAAGAACCATATTGCTTCAGCACTATATAGTTAAGATGTGATACATAAACTGAAGCTTTTCTATAGTATCTATAAAATTATTTCTGAAGCCGCTGTAAGGCTGCGTGCCCACGTAGCGTTTTTCAAGCGTTTATGCTGCGGAATTTCCGCAGCGGAAACGCTTGTAAAACGCTAGGTAATCTGCACCCCATGGTCCCCAAGGGGATTCCGCATGTTCTATGCACATGCTGCGGATTTTTCCGCAGCGTTTATGCTGCGTACAAAAATCCGCAGCATGTCATTTAATTTTGCGGAAGCGCAGCGGAACTCCCGCCATTGACTTGCATTGAGACGCACAGAAACCGCGACTGTACATTTTTACAAGCGGCTTCTATGCGTCTCTATGTGAGGATGGTACCCAGTTCTGGAGGAGAGGAGACTCTCATCCAGACCTGGGTACCATTGTACCTGTAAA
Source organism: Phyllobates terribilis (assembly GCF_046119375.1). Classification (NCBI taxonomy): domain Eukaryota; kingdom Metazoa; phylum Chordata; class Amphibia; order Anura; family Dendrobatidae; genus Phyllobates; species Phyllobates terribilis. Next base: position 899,582,866 of record NW_027362762.1, read on the forward strand.
AAAAGAATAAAATAACAAATAAAGTTTATACTCACCTGTCCGGCGTCTTCTCTCTGAATGCCAGCAGCGCTGAAGGACCTTCGGTGACGTCACAGTCATGTGACCGCAGGCCCTTCACCGCTCTGTCTCGCGATATGCCGGCAGCCGGGAACCAGCCAGGAAGCAGCGCTGCAGCCACGCCGGGGCCTCGGGGGTGAGTATAGCTTTATTTGTTTTAATTTTTACGGTTCACACTGTATAAATCCATGCTGTTTGCATGGATTTATACAGTGTGACCTAGTTGTCAAGCACTTTCCAAGTGATGCTATCGCCTGGAAGTGCTTGTCAATCTGCATGCGGAAACGCATGTGAACCCGCATGTGGATCCGCATGTATTCTGCAGGAAAACCGCATGCACAATCTGCATGCGTTTTTTTCTGCCAGGGAGATGCAGAAATGCTGCAGAAATTTTCTGCTTCATTTCTGCATCGTGGGCACATAGTCAAAAGGTTTACGAATGTAGCAGAGCGGATTTTTCCATTTGGCTATGTGGATATCTGTGTACGATATCGAAGAATTAAAGAGTTGACTTAGCTGCAGTCCAATGTAAAGGTTTCTTGCTAAATACTATTGTTTATGTAAATATCAAGACGCCTAAATAATGTCCAAATGTCTATAGCAGCCAGTAGTCCAAATACTACCGGGATACAATTGTGGCTAATTTGGGACATCCTGGGCAAAAGCCCTCCAGTAGGGATGAGTGGACCCATGGAAGTTTGGGTTCTGGTACATGACTCAAACTTTATTCCAAAATTTGGTTTGGGTACCTTTTGTACCCGAACTTGAACCAGAACCCGAACCCCATTGAAAACAATGGGTACCCTAACTTTTGCGCTGGAAATTTCTCTCTCTCTCTGCAATGGACTTCACCCTGAACTCCAAACATCATTGCAACATACTGCCGGTGGAGTCCGTATTCGGAGTTTAGCACCGGACACTAACTGTAACTAACTTTTAAGTTCAGGTTCGCTCATCTCTACCCTCCATCTTAAAATAGTAGGTCCAGTACAAATTAGAAAGGACCCGCGATATTCCAGCTTTTGAATGGGTTTTACTTGAGCTCTAACCTTTTTCTAGCTTTGGCGATGAGATTACCCTGACAAATTTGGGTCTCTCGGCAAGTACACAACGTCACTCCAATACCTAAAAACAACAAGGTCAATGAGAAATGGCAAACTGATAGAGACATGAGCAAGCACTAGCTAGATGAGAGATTATGAACCCTATCTGACCATTGGCCTCTGTGTACCATCCTAATTCCAAAATGCAAAGTCTAACTCTGCCAAGGAGTTAAATTGGACCCCACTTAGCTATGTTTAGTTAGTCATAAATAGAGACATTCAAAAAAGTATTTAAAGTACACTGGTCCTGTAGCCATTGACTACTGATGTTGTATCAGTATATATATTTGTTGACTTTTTTTTTTGCTATTCCCTTAAAGGAGTCTTCCAGCCAAGTTCTATGAATGTGGTAACTGACATTCTTCCCCTAAGAAACACTTTCCATGAATTGATTTGAGACAAAAGATTTGCAGCTCCCTGGTCCAGTGGCTAACCCGTAGTCCATAGCTGACGACTAGAGCCCTGTAAACCTTTTCCCTTCACCTGAATCCTCAGTGCTTCTTCTGATTTGTAGACCCAGCATATCATCTAAGGTGTGGTGTAATGTGTACATGACGTTGCTCTGGACCTAGTAATCAGAAGAGGCGCTGGCCATTCTCGCAGGTAGAAGGAGGTTCGTAGCATTCTCCTTAGTGGCCACAGACTACCAACGTGGCTGCTAGAGAGCAAATCTTATTGTTCAACTCTAGTGATGAAAAATGCTAATGAGAATGTCAGATATCACATTTATAGAACTCCGTAAATCCATACCACGGCATATTTTGAGTATTGGTTGAAAGTTACCTTTTAGAAGATGGTAAAAAAAAAATCTGCAAAGACATATACAGCTCTCCTAGCACTCTCCGAGTTCATACAGAATAGCTACCTTAAATGTATGCTATAATTTCACTTGTTTTTTTGTCATTTCTATACAACTTGCTGAGCTCGATTTTCTTGTTATTGCTTTTCCCCCGCTGCAGTCAGAGACCTGTATTGACTTTGATGTTACATGTTATTTGTTTTTATGATTAAGGTCAAAGAACGATGTTACAGCGCTTGCATTTATATTTTGCAAGGCGGTAATTCAAGCTTGCGCTCAGGTTAAAGAAAAAATCTACTGGGGTTATTTGGAAAGACAATGAATGAACCGTGAACATAAAAAGTACATACTGCTGTGCACATGTTCTAAAACGTCTGCAAACCTTTTAATCAATAAATTAATTAGAAACTTTAAAGAGGCTTATTTTTAGTAAATATGTGTATTCTTCATGAAATTACAACTTTAGAGCATCTTTTCTTTAGAACTGTTTATTCTGTGTCATTCCTCAGTTATTTCTCCTAGAAAATTAGGTAAAAAATGGACAACTGGTTTTTACAAGTTGGTGATGGGTTCCTACACTGTCCAGTCAATGCTACCATCAGATACATTCTTTTGACAAGGGTAACGGTAACATCCAGTTGTTGTTTTATATAATGGAGGGATAACAGAGGATTGTCACAGTGCAGTTTTTAAGAAATTACTCTCTTGTTCTTGAAAGGGAATCTGTCAGTAGGATCAAACCCTCCTGATCTGTCTATATGGTCATGTAGGTCACAGGGAGCTGAATAAAATGATACCTTGTTATTTGCTATTGGATGTCTTATTCCAGTGAAATTCACATTTTTCTTATATGTAAGTAACCTTTTCCAGGCTACGGGGACGATGTTGCCTGGAAGATAACTCAGCCTCCAGAGCTTATTCTACATGTAGGGAGAGTTGCCAGTGTGAGCAAGTAATTAACATAGAACAGGAGAAATGCAATTTGTCTTCTTGCAAACACATTTTTTTTCAGCTCTCTGAGCTCCACTGTATTACAACAATATTGTAACCCTGTCTGCCTGTGAGATGGAAGATGAGAGGAACCTGCAGATGTTATAACCACAGACAGCTCTGCAGTGAGATCAGGAGAGCAGAGAGTGACCATTACACATCACACTAGTAACACCTTCATGTAAAATAAGCTCTGGATGCAGAGTTATCTTCCAGGCAGTGTACTCCCCAAAGCCTGGAAGAGGTCTTTTCCAGAAACTTTTAAAAGTTGAGTTATCCACAACAAGGCATCTTATATGAGGCATACAGGTAGGACTGTTTTCAGCACTCTATAACCTTTATGCCCATATTAACAGTTTAGATAGGTTAAATGTGGTGAAAGACTCCCTTTTAATGTAGGAATACTTGCTAAAACAGACAAGTTAGGAGTAGTGATAGATCCCTTTAATTAGCTATAATTGATTCTAATTTTATTATTGGAATGACTCCCAAAGGAGCTTGATAGTACCATACAGGTGTAATTTACCCCTTTACGACCTATGACGTATAGGTACATCATAGGCCACTTCCCCCTCGTTGGTGCAGGCTACAGCGTTGAGTCCGCACCTTTTCAGGCAAATGACAGCTAATCTAATCAGCTGTCATGTGCCCCTAACAGCAGCGAGTGGAATCGCGATCCACCCGCAGCTGTTAACATAATAAATGCCGCTGTCAATCTCTGCCCATCGGCGCCCCGTCACATGATCGAGGGGCGCCGATAGGTTGGCATACACAAGGTCTGAAGGAGACCCCTGTAGTTATCATTGCCGATCTGCTATGAGTGCCGCCCCAAAGTCGGTGCTCATAGCAGATGAGCATTTTTGCTATACATATCAGAGCTGCAGCCCTGCTATCTGTAGCACAAGGAATCAGATGATCGCAGCTTCAAGTCTCCTATGGAGACTATTGAAGCATATAAAAAGTAAAAAAGTAAAAAAAAATATTAAAGTTCAAATCATCCCCCCCTTTTGCCTCATTCAAAATAAAGAAAATCAAAAATGCCCATATTTAGTATCCCGCTTTCAGAAATGTCCGATCTATCAAAATCTAAAAAAATTAATCCGATCGTTAAACAGCGTAACGAGAAAAAAATCAAATAGACAAAATTACGGTTTTCTGGTGTTCGCCACATTGCAATAAAATGCAATAACAGGCGATCAAAGCATCGTACCTATCCAAAATTTGGATCAATAAAAATGTCAACTCGGGGTGCAAAAAATAAGCCCTCATCCAGCCCCAGATCACAAAACATTTTTTTTTACAAACTTTGGATTTTTTTTCACCACTTAAATAAAAAAGAACATGTACATCTTTGGTATCTACGAACTCATAATGACTTGGAGAATCATAATGGCAGGTCAGTTTTAGCATTTAATGAACATGGTAAAAAAATAATAATAAAAAAAAAATGTGGAATTTCACTTTTTTTTGCAATTTTACTGCACTTGGAATTTTTTTACTGTTTTCCAGTACACTATATGGTAAATTAAATGGTGTCGTTCAAAAGTACAACTCATCCCACAAAAAGCAAGCCCTCACATGGCCTTATTGTAATATAATATTATTATTATATTATTGACAGAAAAATAAAAAAAGTTATAGCTCTCGGAAGAAGGGGAGCAAAAAATGAAAATGCCAAAATGGAAAATCCCAAAGGTGATAAAGGGGTTAAAGATTAAAAATAGACCGAATAATACATTTCATTTACATAAAACATTTTTAAAAACATTTTTAAAGGGGCACAACCTGTTTCAGTGTGCTGATGCTTGATGATATTGGTAGCAATCTCAAAATCATCACATTGTTATCACTATTATTGATGGGAAAAAAACAAATCAGTTTGTCCATTCTCCCCTCTCTCCTTACACAGAGACTACTTACTGCACATATCAGAGAACATACCAGCATCAGTAGCGTAACTGGAGTTCAAAGGGCCCCAGTGCACAACTTGGACCTGGGCCCCACCTGCATATTGAACAGATGTATGGGCCCATGTAGTGTTCTAGATTCTATAAAGACATATGTGTTTTCACTCCCATGTAATACTGTTCCTCATCCTTGCCCCATCCTGTAATAATGTCCCCCATCCTGGGACCTTTCCTGTAATGTCCCCCATCAGGGCCACTTTCTGGTATAATTTCCTCCATCTTGGGCCTCTTCCTGGTATAATGTCCCCCATTTTTAATCGTGCCAGCCATGAGCGGCACATGATATCACTGACTCGTGCCACCAGTGATGAGTACGCCGACGTCAGCTGTAAACCTCTGATTGGCCGGTGGCATGTATTTCAGTGCAGTGAGACAGTGGGTCTCTGTGTTGCAATACATTTCATCTGAATATGCATCTTCGGTCGCACATCAGACTGAGGAAGGCGCTTGGTGCTCCTACTGCACAGGCCTGGTCATGGTGCAGCCGCTGCGACCACGAACATTATGCCCCTCTGCAGCAGCATTCACCCATAAATTCAACAAGTAGAATCTGTCACTAGGTTTTCACTACCCTATCTGACAGGACAGCAGCACAATTTAGGGGCAGAGATTCTAATTCTAGTGATGTGTCACTTACTGGGCTGCTTTCTGTCATTTTGATAAAATCATTGGTTTTATGTGCTGCAGATCCAGTGGTTCTCTGAATGTCCGCCCACACCACTGATTGGCAGCTTTCTGCCCATGTACACTGTCCCCAGAAAGCTACCAATAAGTGGTGGAGACCAGGATATCAAAAGCTCATGAATATAGAGGATTATCTGGCAGCAGGTTTACACTAATAATAATCTCTTATTGATAATAATAGTCATTTTATCAAAACTACACTAAGCAGCCCAGTAAGTGATACATCCCTGGAATCAGGGTCTCCATCTCTATATTTTGCTGCTTGCAGATTAGGTGGCAAAAAACCTGGTGACAAATTCCCTTCAAGAAGATCCCTATTACTGATGCTCACAGCTCATGCAAGTTGGTTTTCCCAAGAATATGCAAAAAGGATAGTATAAATATATCATTGCAAAATAAAAATACATTTAAGGGTGAGTGTTAATAAGTTTAAAAGTCGCTCTACTTTACATCACTGGTGGTAATTTTGGATCAGCACAAGATAAGTAATACAATGTAATTTAGCTCCATAAGAAAATTAAAGAAGTTGTCAAATACTGGACAATCCATTCTTCGTTTTGTCCACTACTAGACAATCCCTTCTTAACAGCTTAAGGGGCCATCCGCCACACTCTGAACTTTCAGAGGGAACTTGAAAATCCACCTCTTCAAGAAAGCTTACAGCCTGCAATGACCCCGCACCACTTCACCACCACCGGAGCTGCCGCAACCCCCCACTCACTCTCTACTTTTCCATTATCCTGTAGACTATAATCCCACAAGGGCAGTGCCTTCTTTCTGTACCAGTCTGCCATTGTTAGTTTGTTCACCATATTTTATATTTGTATCTTGTATGTATCTCCTTCTCATGCTCAGCACCATGGAATCAATGATGCTCTAATAATAAATAATAATACAATTTAAAAAAAGCATGTCCTGACTTCGTAGATTAGCTTTAACATCAAATGAGCAACAATAGTCTGGGAGCTAAGTATATTTTTTCATTTAATTTTATTACGGCCACTTCACCTGTTAAGAAAGTCTTGTTCAATATTCTGCAAATAGAGATTTGTGCTTCTTCTACGTTATTGTCAACTCAAAGCAGGTTTCCATAGTCATATCTGGCTCTAGCCACTTATCAGGGTCAAGGGGTTCCCCAACATCAACCCATCAACTTCTGGACAGGAATTTGGCCTGCAGGATCCCCCAGATGATTCTGTGGAATACAGTAGCCGATGACCAGTTGTGAGTTAAGATAAATACGAAACAAGTTGGGTCAGAAAACGAGAATCACAGACAAGGACAGAATTGGATCCAAATACTTAGTCACTGACACAGTGGCAGAGTCAAGGAGGTCAGGCAGAATGAATGGGCAAAGTGGGTCAGTCCAAAGTCAAACCAGAAACTATATCCAGGGGTTGCTTTAATGATCAGGAAGGAAGCAGAGTTAGGATGCAGAATTACCAATCCACAAGTCCACCAAGGTGGTTTCCAATAGTCTACAGCAGCCTTCACAGAACAGAGGACTATGGAGATTTAAATTAGGAGATGGTAGCACTGATTGCCCACAGACCCTGTAGACCGATTGGTCGCTGATCACTTCTACTAATTTACCAGTCATCAAGAACATTAATTGGTTAACAGTGGTGTCTTTCGAGATGACTGGGTGGTGCCCTTGTCATCAGACTGTCAGTGCCTCAACAAGGACTGGAGTAACTCCTGAGATCAGTGCTTGACTTAAGGAAGGAAAGTTCATGACAACTTTCCTTTTTCACTTGATACATCCTTAGATGAGTGGTCTAAGGAACCAGCTTTAAAAAAGAAATATCATTTTCCGATAATTTGCTAGATGTTTATGGTATTTGTGTCTACGGCCGCCAAATGATTGTAATGTGAGCCACGACCTATTGCAGCTTTTTCTAACATGTCACAATAATACAGGGTGGTCCAAAAGTAGGTGGCCAGAAAATAATAACATTTATTTTGATTTATATATAAAATTATATTTACTAACACAAGCATTACATTGAAAATTACAGTTTATTCTGAACAATAATACAAAAGCTCTTAAATTTTATCAACGCAGGTGCTCAAACTGTTTTCCATTTCAATTTGCACAGCTTTGAAGTCTGCCTCTTACGCTTCGACAAACTTTTTTGCACAAGTCTCTTTGGGTATTGATTTCTTGAAATGCATCTCTTATGTAATTTTTCAAATCACTGACACTTTTTGGTTTTCGACTACAAACTTTGTCCTTGAGTACTCCCCAAAAGAAAAAATCCATTGGGGTCAAGTCTGGTGAACGTGCCGGCCAAGCAAGTGGGCCTCTTCGGCCAATCCATTTATTAGGAAATGTTTCATCAAGATACTCGCGGACTACTCTTGAGTAATGTGGAGGGGCCCCATCTTGTTGGAAATAAAGGTCATTTGAATTAGGCTGTTGCTGTAACTGGGGAACAACTTGATTCATTAGAATTTCCCAGCCAGTTTCACTTTACACCATGTTTGATAAATCTCCCCCTTCATAACCTTAATACACTTTCTGTCCACCTACTTTTTGACCACCCTGTATATTGATTTTGTATTTTGAGAAATTGAAGTCTCTATCCAATAGGGGTGGACACATCTGTAAAAAGCACAATGTTATTCTTGATGGACATTCCCTTTAACTACCTTCTTTCACATGGTGCACAGATTCTTTGGGCAGTGTGTCCTATCTGACTATTGTAATGGTAAAGACTACAGCGATTTCTTTTACATATGGTACAAATGTCTTTGTGAGGGCGTCGAGAACATCTGTTGCATTCTTTGTAATGGTTAAACTAAAGAACCGGATCAACATCAGCTTACAGTTCAGCTTTGTAGCATATAAATTTAAGTCACAGATGGAATAATATATTTTATAGCTTATTACTTCAACCTTTTCTGAATGTCACACTTGAAATAAATGTGCTTATGAAATCTATCGACGACCCAATATAATGAATGGGCCTAGAATTTCCTATAAACAAGTTAAGGGAATAAATCATATTGGATTCCTTAGTCGCTCTCTATTATTTTTTGTGCTACACCCTTAAAGAGATGAGTGATGGACTATGAAATTACAACAGCCTTTACCTTACAAAAACCAGTACAGTAGGGTTTAACTGTTTAAAGAGTTTTTATCTGTAGAGAATCAAAGCACAATCGTGGAAACTTTCTTAGACTGGGTTTAATATTCCAGTCTTAAACTGATTTGGGCTGGAGCAAAATGGTGCCATTTTTTCAAGGGGAGCACACCTGTTATTAAATATGGCCTTGGACTGTCCTTATGCCTGAAAATGATATCTATGCTTGGAATGAGCTATTCTTAATACAGATATTATATGTCATCCACGGAGAAAAAAGTATTTTCCGGCACTTCCATCCATAAAATCAATCTTTTTATTAGAAATTAATTTAAAAACAGGAGGATCCATCATGAGGATAAAACCTTATGCGTTTCTGGCGTATACTATGCCCTTAGTCGTAGGAACATTCCCATGACTAAGGATGCGGTGTTCACCAGAAACACATAAGGTTTTATCCCCATGATGGATCCTCCTGTTTTTAAATGAATTTCTAATACAAAGATTAATTTTATGGATGAAAGTGTCGAAAAATCCCTTTTTCTTCTTCGATTCTACAACAGCTGAGCTTCACCAAAAGGAATTGGCACCCATTCATCAACTTTTTGGTGTATCCCGAACCATATTGGAGCGGTGATCTTCTTTAGTTCTTTTTTCTATATGTCACCCACATATATATCACCAGGGGCGTAACGAGTAGCCATGTTTTCCTATACCTATTTTTGGAACTTGCCATGATCCATGTAAGGAGCAAGGTTAAAAAAAAGACGAGAAAAGATGTCCATTCTGCTCCTTGTATATGAATCTTTTTTTAGAGATGGATCCTCTTGATTGCTGTGTCCCTCAATGAGCCAGAACAGAAAGTCATCAAATATTAGCAGCTCTTGGAAAATGGCAAAACAAACCAATTTTTTTTTAACAAACTCTTATTTTTTTCCATGTCTTAAGTTAAAAAAATAGAAACTATACAAGTTTGGTATTGGCAGAATTATACTGATCTGGAAAATAATCTTGCCAGGTCATGGAATGGCAAGATGAATACCAAAAAAACAAAGAAACACCATAAAATGAATTAACTCCACAAACTATTAATGCCATGAAAGCAAAACACAGAAAAAATGTCAGAACTGCACTTTTTTTAACTATTTAACTGTGCTTGAATTTTTTTCCTGCCTACAATACGTCCAGGAAAATACAAGTCCTCACGGTAAGGTTGACAGTAAACTAAAAATATTAAGGCTCTTGGAAGAAGGAGAGGAAAAATCTAAAGTGCAAAAACTAAACTTGTCGGGAAGAATTTAATAGCTGTCAAGAAATACTACACCTCTACAGCAGTGGTAATTTCATTTACCAGGGTGATCAGTTGATTGCCATTTAAAGTGATTTTGTCAGCAGGTTTTTTGCTGTTTCTTTCCAGAGCAGCATGAAAACAGGGCAGAGACCATGATTCCAGCAATGTGTCACTTACTATGCTGCTTGTCATAGTTTCAATAAAATCAGTGTTTTATCAGCAGGACATTATCACTAGTAGTGATCGGCCGGATAGGATAGGGTATCAATGTATGATCGGCCGGGGTCCCGCACGCGGCACCCGTGCCGATCAGCTATTATTGGTGCCAGCGGCGGCCGGAAGGGCTCACCTGCGGGGCTCCGCTGTCAAGTGGTAGTGGCCGCCGCGGTGTACTCTACATCCGCCTCCTATTCAATTGAATGGGCACCGATAGCAGTTGATCGGCAGGGGTGCCACATGTGGGATCCCGGCTGATCATACACTGATGTTCTATCCTACGGATAGGGCATCAATGTAAAAGTAGTAGACAACTTCTTTAAGTTCATCCATGAAATAGCTGAACTGCAGTGGCATTGGGCTGAAAAATAGGTGAGTGAAATAGATTTTCCAGCAAAATTATTCATCCAGCCCACTTAAAAGTCAATATGTAAACTGCAATGAATGCGAACTGCAGCAGTTTTGGGGCTCATTGCAATTACATCAATGGTGTCCTGTGTGGCCGATACTCTTCGATAAAACTTTTAAGTCATTTATTTATTTGCTCATTCATTGATTCATTCAGTCACATAAATCTAAGCAATTTTTAAGCTTCCCTTTCACAGCATTAAGCCCCCAACTCCGACCAGTGATCCATGAGTGTAATTCATCAATAAAACTGTAGGACTTCTGTTTTATAAAAATCTATGACATTCGCAGGTGGTTTTCGTCCAGAACCTGTCAGCTCTTGCTCTTGATTATATCATTGACAGACAATCTGGTGTGTAACTTCCAATAAATCATTTCCAACTCTACGTACTGTGAACGGCATAGGATTTCATGGGACATGCTATGCTGGAAATCACGCTCATACTATTCTGATGTGTAATGGAAATTACATAGCTGGAGCTTAGATCACCAATACATTAGATACCCATAATATGGGAGTGATGTCATTGCTTTCAAAGTCTTATTGCATTTAGGAAACAAAAAAAAGTTTTAGGCTATGTTTTTATAATGAATTTAGATATTGTAAGTATTTATGTCCAGTAGCAATGACCTCAGTTTGTCATATTTTATATAAAAATGCTTAAAATGATGTTATAATTATATATTGTTTGTGCTGTGTAATTTGTTACATTTTCAAGTCTTGGTCCTTGTTTTGGCATCAACATGCAAATATAGCAAAGCAGGAAATACTAAAAATAAAAACATGAATGTTATCTATACCAAAAAGTTATAGTTATAGTAAATTAGAGTAAAGTGCAATATCCATAGCCCACACATAGTCTGTGCCTTGTTCCTAGTGTTGAATTTAAAAATGTCAGGTCAAAAGTGGACAAATTTTGCCCTTCTTTTATTCCCACTGCTCCCCTGAGTTTTTTGTTTCTTTAAAGGGAACCTGTCACCAGGTTTTCCCAATATAAAATACTGCTACCACCTTTAAGGCCTCTTTTACAGCATTCTTGTAAGCAATGTATGTATTCAATCCGCTCTGCAGAGTACAAAAAAAATCTTCAGTTATTCTCACAGACAGCACGGTCTGGTCCGATGGCCGTCTTTGGTCTTGATCCGGCGCCTCCTCTCTTCTTACTATCGCCGTCCTCCTTCCCTGCTTCTTGTGGAAGATGCATCCTAGGTCATCCACATATTGTCCCCATCACATTCCTGCACAGGTGAACTTCTCTCGACCCTACCAGGGACAGGTCAAAGTACTGTAATGCGCATGCTCAGGGAAAGGCTAAAGAGCACCGATGGCCTAGAAGTAAAGCTGGTGCATGCGCACTACGGTGCTTTGCTCTGCCCTCATCAGGGTAGAGAGAAGTGCGCATGCGCAGGAGTGCTTTTTTTAAACAATGTATGGGTGATGTAGGACATGTCATCCACATTAAGCTGGGACCGAAGACACCAATTGTGGAAAGATTGGAGGAGCCAGACCAAGACTAGAGATCACCTTCGGACCAGACCTCACTATGTGGGTATATAATAAAAACTTTTGGGGGGATTGGAGACTTACATACAGCAGTAAAAGAGGCCTTAAAGGCAGTGGTCGTATTTTATATTGGGAAATCCCGGTGACAGATTCCCTTTAAATGTACCATATGGGACCAGAGATATGGGTCTCTTTACTTAGTGCTAATTTTTACTGTCTTTACCAAGAGGGTGTGGCTCACATGATTCTCTGTCTTTAGGCTGCACTGCCTTATTACTCTGTGAGCAATACCCCATTGGTACCATAAAATATTAGCACTAAATGTAAATCTCTCGAACTATATGTTGGATTTAACGGGGCTGTCCATTACTGGACAACCCCTGCATAATCCCTTCAGTGCCTCATATAAAATGAAAGCAATCAATGTTCACCTCTTTCCACTGTGCTGTTCCTGCAATGTTGATACTATTCCTTTAAGTGTGTCATGTGTCATTATGTCACATGACCACTGAAGCCTATCAGTATTCTCTCTGATGGAATGCTGAAGGACCTCAGCCAATCAGTGTCCTCTGAATGCAGTTTTTAAAAGAAGAGTGGTCTAAAATTCCAGTTCAGAGGTGTAAGAAGCTTGTTGATGGTTATAGGAAGAGATTGATTGCTGTTATTTATTTCAAAGGATGGGCAACCAAATATTAAGTTGAGGATGCCAACAATTCCTGCCCATTTTTTGGGGTTGTGTGTGAAATTATGTCCAATTTGCCTTTTTTCTCTGTTTTTTGTGTTGCTCCAATACACACAAAGGAAATAAACATGTGTATAACAAAACATGTGTAATTGCAATAATTTTCTGGAAGATATACTTCCTTTTCTGGAACAATTCTAGAACACCTTTGGTCATGACTGTATATATATATCGAGCCATGGCCACTAGATGGCTGAATGATCAGTAGGAAGATCAATCTTGTGCAAGCCTAAATAGATCCACCAGGGTCTTTTCCGCTGTTATCTTGAGAGTATCAAACCATTGGGTTGCTGTTCTTCCTCTTCACCTTCATCCTTGAATTCTTCTGACCAAGGTGTCCTTCTCCAGTAATTGTTGTCTTTGTATGATGTGTAAGCAAGTTGTAGATTGGTGATCTTTGACATCAAGTGACATGTCTAGCTTGATTTGTCCCAAAATTGATGTATTGCTCTTCTTGCCATCCATGGTATTGATAGCATCCTTCTCCAGCACAACATTTCAAAGGTGTTGATTCTTCTTCTGTCTTGTTTCTTTATCGTCCAGGTTTCATATCCGTATCTTACCACAGAAAAGACCAAACTAGTATGCGCCATGCCTTCATCACCAGTGAAATGTTCCTCGATTTGGAGACCTTGTCAAGTGACTTATTGTTGATTTGCCAATAGCTATTCTCCTATTAACTTCCGGTGTCATCACTGCATCTTGAGTGATCATTTATCTGAGTAGGTTGAAGTTCTTTACAACTTCTACTTCATTGCCAGCCATCTCAAATGTGCAGCGAGTTTGAAAGATCACGTGATTTTACAAGTAAAGTAGTAGTCCCCACAGCCCGTCATCTGTTTATTTTATGCTTCTTCTTTTCCCATTTAGTCTCTTTCCTCCAGGTCCTGGCTTCCAACACACCAAGGCCTCAGATATCATAGTGTACCATGCCATTACTCAGGCAATTCTTCTCGTAATGTTGTGATGACAGAATGTGAGCCACGATGGCATGGCACTCAAGAACCTCAGAGGCCGAGATGTGCCAGAAGTTCTGGCCTGGATTAAAGAGTCCCAAGCTGTACATGATGAGTGAAGGGGAAAAGAAAAGTCACTGATGTCAAGATGGCGGGCTGTGGAGGTGGATGGACAGATGAGCAGTGAGGTGAGCAGAGAGCAGATAGGTGCTGCTTTGGTGCTGCAAAATGGTGGCTGCAGTTGGCTGCCATTTTGTTGAATTCGCATGAAGCAAGATAAAAAAAATCATATTTTGAAGAATTTTGTGGGGTTCTTTTTTTTCTCTATTCTGGAGTTTCCGTTAAATAAAGATAATCTCATTGGAGTAAGAAAAATAATTCAGGGTCCTAATATTGCTCTTTTTCAGGCTTGAATGCCATATTTCTTTAAAATAAATTTGTAAATGTTGTTTTTGGTATTGTTCGGTTTAGGTAGTAGCAATTCTAGTGTGTGAGATATAATCATGAGCCGGAGCCAATATTCCTGCCATATTATAAATAAGCGTACATGATTGATGTCGCCATTATTCCTGTCTATCACATGCCCATATCTAAACATTTCAACTTTGCAAGTTGTTTTTCTGTGTTTATAATAAGATTTTTATTACATTACAGAAAAATCACGCAGCCGTATGAATGTTAATTGGCAGTATATTCTTTAAATACATGTTTTTTCTAAGAGCGGGGTCTTAAGAGGTACATTCCGAAAAGCTTAATGCAGGATGAATTAGGCCAAGAACAACACTTGTAGAATTTCTTTTGGTTTTACAGAAGTACGGGCCAAATTAGAAAAATGTCCAATTTGAGGATACACGAAAATTCACTGAAAGGTAAAATAACTGAATGTTCGACTGAAGCCGACCGTAAAGAAGGTTGTAACATTCATTTACATTCCTGTGAACCTGAACAATACACTTCAAGTCTCTGGAGATATACTGTATTTCATATTCTGGCCCCAGGAGTTATCTAAGTGTTAAAATAATACAGGAAGCAGAATTATTATTTTTACTGTGACCCTATAGCTTATGCCTTTTACCTTTAAAATTTATACTGCGCTAGTGTCAAATAAGTCAAGTAGCAATTCTATGCAGAACGGCAAAACTTTCACCTTTTTTTAAATGTCTCACCATTCGTGGTAAATGTCTTTTCCCGTGTCCCATTTAATGTTAATATTTTTCCTTTTTTTTTTTACAAAAGAAAACATAATTTCAAAATATTTTACCTTATTTCTTTTACATTTCTTCAAGAAATCTTATACCCATACAATACTATTTCTTGTTCTTTGTTAGGAATCTAAGATCTGGATAAGAAACTGAAATACAAGTATATTAGAAAATTATATATGTTTTCATAAGATTAATGGATCTTTAATGGGGCTGATTTGCTATACTAGACCCACAGACAAGGGGTTCTTTGTTTCTGCAAAGGAGCAGTCTTTTAAGACAAATCTTTATAAGGACTTCATTCAGTAAACTATATTTTGGAAATATTCCCTAAAAATAACCTGATCTTAAGCTGGGTGCAGGTTAGCATATTCGGATCAATTATGCTAATCACACTCTGATCAAATTCTGATCAGAGTTGGATCAGAGTTTGTTCACAGTGTGTTCTGATTCTCTTGAATGAGGAGAAACTGGAGAAAAAAAATGTCTCCATCTCCTCCATTCTGTGAAGCCGCGGAAATCGGACTGCACTCAGATGTCATCTGAGTGCCGTCCGATGTTTTAAAGGCACTCATTGACTTGTATGGCCAAGTGCAATCCGAATATTGGAACAAACCTCGGGTATGCAGCGAAAATCGGACATGTACACGGCCTCATAGACTAACAATCTGATGTTTTGTCGGGTTGCTCCTAGACCAATAACGCTGTCATCTGCACCTGCCCTGCTGGGATTTCCAATGGCTAGCCGTTATCTGTAAGGGTACTTGAAGTTTTATTTGTTATGGAAGTTTTACAATTACATTCAGCAAAGTTCCAGAATATTGCTGGAACATAACATGGCCCACACCACTGATTAGCAGCTTTATGTGCACTCTGTATATTGACAGAAAGCTGCTAATCAGTGGGGGGGGGCGTGGATAGACTAGGAGACAGGAGACACCTATTCCTGTAGTGATAATCTCCTGCTAATAAAACACTGATTGTATTGAAGCAGCAAAACAGCCCAGAAAGCATCACATTGCTACAATCAGACTCTCTTCCTCTAAAACATAGTAAACTCTGATTACATAGCAAACACCTAGTGACAGATCTTCTTTAATATCATACACAATTGCATAATTACCAATCCTATAATACAATTTGAAGATAAATAAAACTAACACCTAAAATCTTTCTCATCTGACCTGTTGCCTATCAGTAGACGGAGGATTTTTCTGCTTATTTCTGATATCCGGAGTATGATCTAATTTAGAATATTATTGTGTAGATTATACCCAGCACACCTTTCTTCTTCTGGGCAGTCATTTTTTCTCAGTCTTTTTCATCCAAGTAGAATGGATTGTTCCATGCAGTAATCACATCCACACTGCTTAGCATCATGTACTGTAATAATGAATTTATTAAGAACAGACATTCACTATCCGTGTCCTGTGAATTGTTTGAACAAGAGTTGGCTTGTTGATTGAGTCAGAGAATGTGTTACATTTATGGTGAGTTCAGGAAATAAATCATTGTCTTTATATTAGTCTTTACAGCTTCATCTTGATATTACTTGTATTCAACGCAACAGCTTTGAACTTTATGAGTTGGACTGCTGTAAGGAGGGAACTACAAGGGAGAAAGTCCTTTAACCCGTTCCTGCAAAAGGGCGAATTCTCATCCTGGGAAGTGATCCACATGTGTGGAAGGAGCTCAGGAGTTGTACTTCCTCCTCATGTGGCAGATACAACGTGTATTACATAGCTGGCATCAGTGTCTAAAAGCCACAGTTGGTGCCGAGTTTCAGCCACAGCTGTTAGCTTTAAATGTTGCTGTCAATCTTTGACAGCAGCATTTAAATAGCACATGCGTAGGTGCTCGGGCACTCTGGCCCCTAATGATCCACCACACTGCAATGACAGAGACCGATGATATCCTATGAGTACCAGAGATCTGCTAAAGAAACCCATCACTGTCATGTCAGTCCTCCTATAAAGCTCAGCCATAGGTTGAGCTCCATGGGAGACTGAGATTTTCACTATACACTGCAATACTATGCTATTCCAATATACAGTATACTGTAAGCATATGCAACTATGTAGGGGGTCATACTGTATATAGGGGTTATGTGAAGGCTCATCCTTCATATGGAGAGCTATGTGGGGGCTGATCCTGCATATAGGGAGCTATGTGGGGCCCATTTTGTATATAGGGGTTATGTGAGACTTCATACTGTGTATAAGGAGCTATATAGGGGCTATGTGAGACCTCACACTGTATACAGTGTAGGATGCTATGTAAGAGCTCATATTGAATCTAGGGAGCTATGTGGTGGCTCATACTGTATCTAGGGGGCTATGTGGGGGCTGATACTGTATATAGGGGCTATGTGTGGGCTCATGCTATATATAGAGGCTATGTGAGGGCTCATACTGTATCTAGTGAGCTATGTGGGGGCTTATACTGTATTTAGTGAGCTATGTGGGACCTCATACTGTTTATAGGAGCCATGTATTGGCTAATAATGTATATAGGTGGCTTTTTTTGGACTCATAATTTATATAGGGGCTGTGTGTGGGCTCATACTTTATGTAGGGGTGTGTCAGCATACTTAATTCTGCTCAATATTGCGTGATACAATTAATAATATAAAATAAAAATTATAATTAATATGTTAATATTAAGCCAAATTTAATTTCAGCCTATTTATTTGGCATCGACAACAGTCATGGTCTCTCATGTGGCCTCTTTGGAAAACTAATTGCCCACTTCTGCTCTATCATGTATAGCAATATGTTATTTATAGCGCTGTACATAAGGGAAAAAATTGCCCAATGTTATCTCTGTAGTTTTCCATCTACAAATGTGCACCAGTGCACCTGTGTGTTAATCATGTGACGTGTCATGTGATCTATCAAGGGAATCATGTGACATGTCATGTGATACATCAGGGGCTGTGGGGGGCCATGCTTTCTAAACTGCCCAGGGACCGGGCTGCTCTTAATCTTCTCCTGACTAAATGATCAAACTATCACAGGTGCAAATCCTCTAAGCAGGCTAAAACAAATAATGTGAATCTGATGAAAAACTGTTTAAAAATATAACAAATTTAAAAAAATCTACAAATTAAAATCAGCCTCAATTTCTCATGTTAAAAATAAAGAAAGGAAAAAAATAAACATGTTAGGTATTATCACACTTGTAAAAGTCCAATTCATAAAATGAATGGAATTAAAATATATAATATGGAATTAGTTCTTTCCACTTATGGATCTTGGCTCCAAAAGTGATCACTGGAAACTTCAGTAGCTTAGAAATTCTTCTGTAACCAATGCCATCAGTATGTTTTGCAACAATAAGGTTGTGAAAGTCTTTAGACAGCTCACTGGTTTTACCCATCATGAGATGATTCTTGTGTGGCACCTTGGTAATGAGACACTTTTTTTATAGGCCAGCAGTTGAACCAGTTGAAATTATTTTTCACTAAGTGTCAGGATTGCTTTTAATTACTGATAGATTTCAGTTGGTGTCATGAATTTCCTTGGCTTTTTGCACCTCTCTTTCCTCATGTGTTCAATACTTTTTCCTTGTCTCATTTCTCATTAATACAGATAACTTAATTTATTGACATCTATGGTTTGATTTCTTTTCCTGTGAGGACTGGATGGGTTGTTACCGACATCTGGTGAGAATTTCAAAAAGTGAAACTCATATTTTATATAGTCATTACAAACAGAGTGATCTATTTCAAGTGTTTATTTCTGTTAATGTTGATGATTATGGCTTACAGCCAATAAAAACACAAAAGTCGTTATCTCAGTAAATTAGAATACTTTATAGCAACAGCTTGAAAAATTATTTTAAAATCCGAAATGTTGGCCTACTGAAATGTATGTTCAGTAAATGCACTCAATACTTGGTCAGGGCTCCTTTTGCATCAATTACTGCATCAATGCGGCATGGCATGGAGGTGATCAGCCTGTGACACTGCTGAGGTGTTATGGAAGCCCAGGTTGCTTTGATAGCAGCCTTCAGCTTGTCTGCATTGTTGGGTCTGGTGTCTCTCATCTTCCTCTTGACAATACCCCATAGATTCTCTATGGGGTTAAGGTCAGGCGAGTTTGCTGGCCAATGAAGCACAGTGATACTGTTGTTTTTAAACCAGGTACTGGTACTTTTGGCAGTGTGGACAGGTGCCAAGTCCTGCTGGAGGATGAAATTTCCATCTCCAAAAATCTTGTCGTCAGAGGGAAGCATGAAGAGCTCTATAATTTCCGGGTAGACGGCTGTGCTGACTTTGATCTTGATAAAACACAGTGGACCTACACCAGCAGATGACATGGCTCCCCAAAACATCACTGATTGTGGAAACTTCACACTAGACCTCAAGCAGCTTGGATTATGGCCTCTCCACTCTTCCTCCAGACTCTGGGACTTTGATTTCCAAATGAAATGCAAAATTTACTTTGCATTTATTTAGTGTCAATGACTGCCTTCTGGACATCTGTCAAGTTAGCAGTATTCCCCATGATTGTGGAGCCTACTGAAACAGACTAAGAGACCTTTTTAAATGCTTAGTAAGCCTTTGCAGGTGTTTTTTGTTAATTATTCTAATTTACTGAGATAATGACTTTTGTGTTTTCATTGGCTGTAAGCCATAATCATCAACATTAACAGAAATAAAACTTGAAATAGATCACTCTGTTTGTAATGACTCTATATAATATGAGTTTCACTTTTTGTATTGCTGTGGTGTACCTTACACTGGAAATCTTACTCCAGTCTCTAACTGTAGTGAGATTTGCAGCAAGGCCCATGAGGTGCACGTCACTTTTCATACTTGTCATATTCATATTGAATTAGACACATCTCACTTCAGCATATTCCTTCATCAAGACCGGTATGAACAACGCCGGTTTGGATGAATTAAGGTCTCCATATCTATTTTTTTTCTATCGATTGACCAATTTGTCAGTCTATTTATTTGTCTATTTATCACATTTTTATCTATCTATCTATCTATCTATCATCAGACGTTTTACAATTTCTTGAAGAGGCTAATTTATTTTGATGAAGTCTATTGCAATCCAAAATCATCTGTAATGATTTATTTATCTTTCCTTTGTACTTTTATATTTTCACTTGAAGAAGGT
This sequence comes from Phyllobates terribilis, assembly GCF_046119375.1. Taxonomy (NCBI): domain Eukaryota; kingdom Metazoa; phylum Chordata; class Amphibia; order Anura; family Dendrobatidae; genus Phyllobates; species Phyllobates terribilis. The sequence continues at coordinate 899,603,003 of NW_027362762.1, forward strand.
AATTAATTCCAGCTCCCAGAATTCCAAGCATTTCCTTCAGTCAGCAGCATATGACAATACCATATCTAAGCTTCCCACATTAAAGCTCTATGGGGCCAATTCAAATTAAGAAATGAGAACATTTTATCTTCGCTTCTAAAAATACAGCACATGTGCAACATATAAGTAAGGAAATCTAACCCCATCATTGCAAGAAACCGATTTGCACATTTAAGACATGTTGGGTAGATTTGGATATTTGACCCTTTACAATATCAGAAATTTATTGGGTTCATAGGGCTTTTTTTATTTCATATTTAATCAACATGTTGGCACATGATTTTTTTTGTGTGTTTTTTTTTCATGGGAAGTTTTAGAAAATAATATTTTTTATTCAAATCTCTTCAATTTTTAAACTCAATTATGTAATTACTAGATGGAGGCCTGATGCTATCGCATCGGGAGGGCGATAATGTCACGATGGGTGCAGGCTTTGCAGCGTTGAGAATCTCTCCCCCCTATGTGCTCACCCACCTATCCACTCTCTCTTTCCCCCATGTGCTGACTTCTCCCGTCTGTGCTCTCTTCTTTGACCTGTCTACCCCATGTACTCTCCCCCTTGTCTGCTGTCTCTCTCCTTCCTGTACTGTGTTCTCCCCTCATGTGCTGTCCCGTTTGAGCTGTCTCCCCCGTGCTTTGTCTCTCTCCCCCTGTGCGCTTTCTCTCTCCCCCATCTGCTGTCTTCTACCCTCAAGTGTTCTCTCATCTCCCCGCGCAATAAATCAGATCGCCACCATCTTTGTGCAGGCAGATAACGGCGGTCACATTAAAACTGTTCATGCGCTCCTCCTGAACAAAGATGGCAGTGGTCAGTGAATCATTCGGCTGATCCCGGCAGCGGTGTGTGCGGCGTGTATGGCGTGTTCGTGACAGTGTTACGCTGGTAGTACCGCGCAAGAGGCTGGTACCACCAGCTGTTTCCATATTGAGACACCCATCACTCGGGTGTCCCAATATGATGGTCGACGAACTTTCGCTGCTTGGAATTCTGGGATCAGGACACATGTGAACCGAACCGGATGTGAAGAAATTACAAGGTAAGTATATTATAGAAGCTCAAAAGTGTAACTATAACTGGACCTCAAAAATCAGAGCCCAACAAACATGGGGAGCACAGGACAGGCCAGACAGGAGTCGGTAGGGGAAGATTTTATTATTACAGGAAAAGATAGGGCCTTCAGTCATTAAGAACAAGATTGTTGAACTATGTGTTGTTGTCTTTCTGGCTTTCGAGTTCAGCAAATCATAGATCAGGTTGATAGATTATCGGGAGCCGCTGATGAGGAACCAGTAATCATGGTGCGCATTGGCACCACTGAAAAAGTTAGAGGTTAGTGATAGGTTCTTTAAAATTACTTTAGAGATTTATGGTGAAATCTTATGATGACGATCTGTAAGGTAGTATTTTCTGAAATACTACCTTTATCACATGCCACGCCAGAGATATGGGAGGTAAAAAGGTAACTCAGGAATTGGTGTAGGAATGTTTTGGGTTCCTGGAAAACTGGGATGACTTTTCTGTTGGCTAAAGGGTCTATGCTAGGAATGGGCTGCTCCACCGTATGGAGGTTGCAAATGTGCTGAAGGAAAGATTTACTAGAAGGATGGAGGAGTCTTTAAATTAGAGACTGGGAAAGACAATAACTTTACAGAAAATAATGTGAATAGTCACCTAGGCCAAAGTACCAAAAGTGGGCACGGCATGGGTGGAGTTGATCTAAAAGTTATCACATAGAGGAAGAATAGAGGTACAGAAGAATATATAAAGTGCATGTGTAATATCAGAAGTCTCACTAATAGTAAAGAGAAATTACATTTCATGTTGTAAGAGAATCATGATATAATGGAGGTAATGGAGACACGGCTGGACAACAGCTATGATTGGGCTGGTAATTTACAGGGTTATAGTCTATTCATACAAATAAGCGAAATGAAGGGGTTTGTTTATATGCAAAACATCACCTAAAACCCACCCTGCATGATAATATATGTGAGGCCAATGAAAATGTAGAGTCCCTGTGGGTGGAGATAAGGGCAGGGAGAAAGAATAATAAGATATTGATAGGGGGTTGCTATAAGTCTCTAAGTATATTGGTAGCATGCTTAGTAGAGGGGCTACAAGAACACTAACCTTCAGAACAATGTCCTCAAAAATAAAGCTACACAAATTAAATTGGAAACTTTAATGAGCTTATTGAGTAAGTTCTGTGCACAATATTTATCCTATGAGGTATAAAAAAGATAAAAATAGTAGAAGAAATGGTAGAAAAGCGCTTTGACTAAATAGAGCTATAAGGAGCCCAATAAATGACAATAATGTTTAGAGAACTAAAGAAAGAAGGAGGTGACGAAGCATTAAATAAAGAGAAAAAAATAAATTGTGTTAAACAAATCAAGGCCACAATTATTGAGACAGAGAGACTCATTGCACAAGAAATTTAAACTAATCCAAAAATATTTTTCAACTATACAAACAATAAAAAACAGAAAGATGATAGTATTGGCTGAAACATAATCTGTGTGAAATGGTGAAAGAACATGATGGAAAGACCAATCTATTAAAAGCCTTCTACTAATGGTCTAATGGTAATGGTCCAAGGGCGGACATAAAATTGGTGCAGCTCTACAGAGGCCCAAAAGGTAAGGGGGCCACTAACTCCTCCAAACCATGTGGAACTGTCCATTATGATGAGCTATTGGACTGCAAAGGGCCCATATATTGGTCTTGCACAGTGGCCCTTTTCTGTCTGTGTCCACGAGTGTAATGGTCAAAACACTTAAAAAATGGATGGCTTAGGTAACGAAGAGTGTTTGGATAACATTCTGGAAAAATATAATATTTCAGATTATCAGTACTAAATTTTGGAGATGGGGTGTTGATCTGATTGCTATCTATTGAGTTGGGAAGGAATTTTGCCTCATGGGTCAATTAGCATTTGTCTCCTTGGGTGAAAGCCTGTGCAGGTGTTTTTTGTTAATTATTTTGATTTACTGAAATAATGACTTTTGTGTTTACATTAGCTGTAATCCATAATCATCAACATTAACAGAAATAAAACTTGAAATAGATCACTCTCTTTGTAATGATGCTATATAATATATGAGTTTCAGTTTTTGTATTGAAGAACTGAAATAAATTAACTTTTTGATGATATTCTAATTTTGTGAGATGCATCTGTATATATATTTATGTAGGTATATATGCATGTATCTATATCTATGTGTATATACTTTTATATATATATTATATATATATGTGACTTCCTTTCCGGGGGTGGGCATCTTGTGAGCCGGTTTCTTTGTAGCGCTTGATGGTTTTTGCAACTGCACTTGGGGACACTTTCAAAGTTTTCCCAATTTTTCGGACTGACTGACCTTCATTTCTTAAAGTAATGATGGCCACTCGTTTTTTGTTTACTTAGATGCTTTTTTCTTGCCATAATACAAATTCTATCAGTCTATTCAGTAGGACTATCAGCTGTGTATCCACCGGACTTCTGCACAACACAACTTATGGTCCCAACCCCATTTATAAAGCAAGAAATCCACCTGACAGGGCACACCTGTGAAGTGAAAACCATTTCCGATGACTACCTCTTGAAGCTCATCAAGAGAATGCCAAGAGTGTGCAAAGCAGTCATCAAAGCAAAAGGTGGCTACTTTGAAGAACCTAGAATATAAGACATATTTTCAGTTGTTTCACACTTTTTTGTTAAGTATATAATTCCACATGTGTTAATTCGTAGTTTTGATGCCTTCAGTATGAATGTACAATTTTCATAGTCATGAAAATACAGAAAAATCTTTAAATGAGAAGGTGTGTCCAAGCTTTTGGTCATATATATATATATATATATATATATATATATATATATATATATATATATATGCATTTGTACATACAGGTTATGGGAAGCTGAATAAAATGATACATTGTTATCTACAATCCAATGTCTAATTACAAAGAAAACCACATTTTATGGAAATTAGATCTATGGGCTGGACACTGATCTCCTCAAGAACCTGCCTCCAGAGCTAATTTTAAATAAAAGAGGGCATTACCAGTGTGAGACGTAACTTACTTAATTACTTACATAATTACTGACACTTTGCTCTCATAATCACACATGGCTCTGCAGTGATATCAGAACTAACACAATACAGCATAAGTGAAGTTTGTTTCTTTACAAACATTTGCAGCAGCACTTGTCCTCTCTTACTGATGTTAGCTCTGCACAGCTGTGACTGGTTATAACTAACCCAGTACCTTGTGTCATTACAGGCACAACAAGCACATTTGAAGGTGTCCTCGAACAGAGCTGTAAGCTCTGCTGAACTGCCCTTTCCCCAAACTGGCTGCCATGAGATGGAAGCTCAAGCACTGTGAGAGGACACCTGCAAATATGTATTTAATGATACAAACTTGACTTCTGCTGTACTGAGTTAGCTCTTATCTCTCTGCAGAGCTGTGTGTAATTATGAGAGCAAAGTTATAGTTATTACTTGGCTCACACTGGTAACTCTCCCTTTCTTTTAAAATAAGCTCTTGAGGCAGATCCTCAAGCAGATCAGTGTCTGGCCCATAGTCCCGAACAGCTCATTTACATATTAATAACGTTGATTTTTTTGGAATAAGATATTGGATATCAAGGTGTCCTTTTATTCAACTTTCTATGACCTACATGCCCATGTTGGCAGTTTTGGAGGATTGATTCTACTGATGGACAGATTCTACTTTTTTGGACAAATTCAAGTGCATTCAAACTTCTGCAGATTTGCTCATCCTTAACCCTGACAGTCTTCCTTTGTAGGCAATCCCTTTAAATGTTGCTTTTAATGCTGCTTCTTAAATGTTCCTAATTAAAAATATATTTTTATAGAACCATATTCATAGCATTGATGAGTAAAAATGAATTTATAATATTTTATCTTATCATGCTCACTATTCTTCTCAGTATATATTTATTTTTTTCTTTAAGGCCATTGGGCTATACTTATTGCATACTGTATGTATATATATATATATATAAGTATATATACATATATGCATATACTAGCTATTGAACCAGTTCTACGCCCGGGTGGCGAGCATTTTTATTGGTATATGGTCTCCCATGCTGGTATGTGCTGATCTCCTCCAGGTATTTGTGCTGCCCCCATCCTGTCCCCACCATCCTATCCTGGTATGCATGGCACCCCTCATCCCCATCCTGGTATGCATGGCACACCTCACCCCCAATCCTGGTATGCATGACACCCCTCACCCCCAATCCTGGAAGGCATGGCACCCATCATCCCCAATCCTGCTATGCGTGGCACCCCTCACCCCCAATCATGGTATGTGTGGTACTCATCCCTATCCTGGTATGTGTGGTACTCCTCATCCCTATCCTGGTATGCGTGGTACCCCATCCCTCATCCCTATCCTGGTATGTATGGTATCCCTAATCCTGGTATGCATGGCCCCTCACCCCCATCCTGGTATGTATGGCACCCCTCACCCCCATCCTGGTATGCATGGCACTCCTCATCCCCAATCCCAGTTTGCATGGCACCTCTCATCCCCAATCCTGGTATGCATGGCACCCCTCATCCCCAATCCCGGTATGCATGGCACCCCTCATCCCCAATCCTGGAATGCATGGCACCCCTCATCCCCATCCTGGTATGTATGGCTCCCTCACCCCCATCCTGGAAAGCATGGCACTCTTCATCCCTATCCTGGTATGCATGGCACTCCTCATCCCTATCCTGGTATGCATGGGCCCCTCATCCCCAATCCTGGTATACATGGTACCCCTCATCGCTATCCTGGTATGTATGGTACCCCTCATTCTGGTATGCATGGCACTCCTCATCCCAATCCTGGTATACATGGAACCCCTCATCCCAATTCTAGTATGTATGGCCTCCTCATCCCAGAAACCTGGTATGCATGGCACCCAATCCATCATCCTGGTATGCATGGCACCCTACATCCCTATTCTGGTATGCATGGCACCCCTCACCCCCCAATCCTGGTATGCATGGTCCCCTCACCCCCAATCCTGGTATGCATGGCACCCCTCATTCCCAATCCTGGTATGCATGGCACCCCTTATCCCCAATCCTGGTATGCATGGCTCCCTCATCCCCAATCCTGGCATATATGTTACCCCTCATCCCCAATCCTGGTATGCATGGCACCCCTCATCTTGAATCCTGGTATGCATTGCTCTGGCACCCCCCAATCCTGGTATGCAGGGTCCCCTCACCCCCCAATCCTGGTATGCATGGTCCCCTCACCCCCCCAATCCTGGTATGCACGGTCCCCTCACCCCCCAATCCTGGTATGCATGGTCCCCTCATCCCCCAATCCTGGAATGCATGGTACCCCTCATCCTTGTATACATGGTCCCCTCACCCTCCAATCCTGGTATGTGTGGTACCCCTCACCCCCCAATCCTGGTATGTGTGGCCCACTCACCCCCCAATCTTGGTATGTGTGGTACCCCTCATCCCACAATCCTGGTATGTGTGGCCCCCTCATCCCTTTCACGCTGTACACACATGCAAAAAAATAAACACTTATACTCACCTTTCTTCCCTGTGCTCCAGCGCTTCGGTGTCCTGTTCTGGCGGAGGCCGGGAGAGGAGTGTGGCGGCGGAGTACGCGCGTGCCCATACCGCGCTGTCCAGCACCATTTTGCTGAAGACACACTGCAAATGTGTCTTCAGTAAAATGGCACCGGATAGCGCAATGCGCATGCGCTGATCCAACGCCTCACTCCTGCCACGGTTTCCGACGAGAAGAGAGACGCCGCAGCAACGCTCCTCCCGGTCAGGTAAGTATGTAAATGAACAAACGGTGACCCACCTTATGAAGCTGACCAGACCACGGTATCTGGTCAAAAGTGCCAGACCCTGAGCCGATTGTTGCCTACTCATATGATAAATGTTAAAGAAAAGGAGAAAAAATGAGTATTGCGGCATAAAAAGCATGATTTTATTGAGTGAAAGTTACATGATAACATATACAAAAGGTTTAATTAATTCACATCACAAGGGGAATAAGGTGCATGGTGCAAAGTATCAGGGGATCACATGAATGCTGGGGCAAACGGACTAAATGGGTGCAGATAGCTACACATATATGCTGGAGGCGAGCATGGGGGCATACATCAGAAAGATAGTGACAGGAACCACTACTGAATACTATACTGCTTGGTGCAATTAGAAGAGTTAGGTCAGAGTATATGAGCAGTCCCACTCGCAACCCAGCCCACCCCACATAAATCAGAGCAGCATCAAGTATAAAACTCACCCAAAATCCAATGTCAACAAAGCTCTCAATACAATGGGACCCCCTAACACAGGTGATGATAAAGACGGCGCGCCCCCAAGTATGTAAGTATGGTGCCGGAGATCGCGGTATACATTCTGTGTCTACGCATACCGCGATCTCCAGCACCATAAACTCCTCTTACCTGTAACGGCTGGGTGAGGTCTTCTGTCTGGAGCCAGACTGCGCATAGCGCATGCGCAGTCTATAAAGGCTTCAGACAGAGACACGCATCCCCAGTTATATTATAGATATATATATATATACATACACATATATATAGATATATACACTGCTCAAAAAAATAACGGGAACACTTAAACAACAGAATGTGACTCCAAGTAAATCAAACTTCTGTGAAATCAAACTGTCCACTTAGGAAGCCACACTGATTGACAATCAATTTCACATGTTGTTGTGCAAATGGAATAGACAATAGATGGAAATTAAAGGCAATTATCAAGACACCCTCAATAAAGGAGTGGTTCTGCAGGTGGGGACCACAGACCACATCTCAGTACCAATGCTTTCTGGCTGATGTTTTGGGCACTTTTGAATGTTGGTTGTGCTTTCACACTCGTGGTAGCATGAGACGGACTCTACAACCCACAGACGTTGCTCAGGTAGTGCAGCTTATCCAGGATGGCACATCAATGCGAGCTGTGGCATGAAGGTTTGCTGTGTCTGTCAGCGTAGTGTCCAGAGGCTGGAGGCGCTACCAGGAGACAGGCCAGTACACCAGGAGACGTGGAAGGGGCCGTAGGAGGGCAACAGCCCAGCAGCAAGAACCGCTACCTTCGCCTTTGTGCAAGGAGGAACAGGAGGAGCACTGCCAGAGCCCTGCAAAATGACTTCCAGCAGGCCACAAATGTGCATGTGTCTGCACAAACGGTTAGAAGCCGACTCCATGAGGGTGGTATGAGGGCCCGACGTCCACAGATGGGGGTTGTGCTCACAACCCAACACCGTGCAGGACGCTTGGCATTTGCCACAGAATACTAGGATTGGCAAAGTCGCCACTGACACCCTGTGCTCTTCAGAGATGAAAGCAGGTTCACACTGAGCACATGTGACAGACGTGAGAGAGTCTGGAGACGCCGTGGAGAGCGATCTGCTGCCTGCAACATCCTTCAGCATGACCGGTTTGGCAGTGGGTCAGTAATGGTGTGGGGTGGCATTTCTTTGGAGGGCCGCACAGCCCTCCATGTGCTCGCCAGAGGTAGCCTGACTGCCATTAGGTACCGAGATGAGATCCTCAGACCCCTTTTGAGACCATATGCTGGTGCGGTTGGCCCTGGGTTTCTCCTAATGCAGGACAATGCCAGACCTCATGTGGCTGGAGTGTGTCAGCAGTTCCTGCAATATGAAGGCATTGAAGCTATGTACTGGCCCGCCCGTTCCCCAGACCTGGATCCGATTGAGCGCATCTGGGACATCATGTCTCGCTCCATCTACCAACGTCACGTTGCACCACAGACTGTCCAGGAGTTGGCGGATGCTTTAGTCCAGGTCTGGGAGGAGATCCCACAGGAGACCATCCGCAACCTCATCAGGAGCATGCCCAGGCGTTGTAGGGAGGTCATACAGGCACGTGGAGGCCACACACAATAGTAAGCCTCATTTTGACTTGTTTTAAGGGCATTACATCAAAGTTGGATCAGCCTGTAGTGTGTTTTTCCACTTTAATTTTGGGGGTGTCTCCAAATCCAGGCCTCCATCGGTTAATAAATTTGATTTCCATTGATGATTTTTGTGTGTTTTTTTGTCAGCACATTCAACTTTGCACAGAACAAAGTATTCAATGAGTATATTTCATTCATTCAGATCTAGGATTTGTTATTTGAGTGTTCCCTTTATTTGTTTGAGCAGTGTATATATATATTGTGGTAAAACGACTTGCTCGGCTCTCCAGAGGCAGACACAGGACGCACAGTTCGGGTTAACTTTCTGCTGTTTTATTCTGTGGCATAAAATCCAGCAGTGTCCCGTAAAAATAAACTGACCTTCTCGGGGTTAACGAGAAAAACAAAAAGATAGAGTATGATAATATTGCTGCCGCTGCAGGCTCTGCTGCTGCTGTAGCTCCAGGTGATGCTGTAATTGTTGCAGGTGCTGCTGATGTTGTTGCTGCTGGCTCTGGACTAAATGCTAAATAAGTCCTCCATGATGCCGGACAGCTCTGGCTGGCTGACGGCTTTCACCCAGGACATCCACTCTTCTCTGTGGCAGGTACACGTGTACCTGGATTTTTGCCCACATTCTCCACCAACTGTGGTAAAGCAACTTGCTCAGCACTCCAGAGGCAGACACAGGACACACAGTTTGGGTTAACTTCCTGCTGGTTTATTCTGTGGCATAAACTCCAGCAGTGTCCCATAAACCTAAACAGACCCTCTCGGGGTTAATGGGAAGAACAAAAAGATAAGTTATGGCAGAGTTCAATAGCAAGTGAGGCTCTGCCCGCTACAGGTAGCACAGTGGAGTCTTCAGCAACACCAGTCCCCCGGTGTTGCTCTCTGGTTTCACCCAAACACAGCCTGGAGACTTCACTCTCCAGATCACACACTCCAGAGAAACAAAGCTGACTGAGCATTTAACCCTGCTCAGCCACACCCTGAGGGGAGGTAGGGGAATGACTGCACTCCCATCTCTACACCATTCCCATAAAACCACACTATTTAAAGGATTTAACCCCCAGCATATAACATGGTGACAAAAAGTTTATTGGGTTTAGTTCACACAGGCTAGCAACCTGCTTGACACATACCTTCCCTCATATATTATACGAGTGACTGTCACAATATATATACACTGTGTGCAGAATTATTAGGCAAGTTGTATTTTAGAGGATTATTTTTATTATTGATCAACAACTATGTTCTCAATCAACCGAAAAGACTCATAAATATCCAAGCTTAATATTTTTGGAAGTTGGAGTGGGTTTGTTTTAGATTTGGCTATCTTAGGAGGATATCTGTTTGTGCTGGTAACTATTACTGTGCAGAATTATTAGGCAACTTAATAAAAACCAAATATAATCCCATCTCACTTGTTTATTTTCACCAGGTAAACCAATATCAGTGCACAAAATTTAGAAATAAACATTTCTGACATGCAAAAACAAAAACCAAAAAAATTAGTGATCAATATAGCCACCTTTCTTTATGATGACACTCAACAGCCTTCCATCCATAGATTCTGTCATTTGCTTGATCTGTTTTCGATCAACATTGTGTGCAGCAGTCACCACAGCCTCCCAGACACTCCTCCCAGAGGTGTACTGTTTTCCCTCCCTGTAAATCTCACATTTTATGATGGACCACAGGTTCTATATGGGGTTTAGATCAGGTGAACAAGGGCGCCATGTCATTATTTTTTCTTCTTTTAAACCTTTACTGGCCAGCCACGCTGTGGAGTAGTTGGATGCATGTGATGGAGCATTGTCCAGCATGAAAATCATGTTTTTCTTGAACGATACCGACTTCTTCCTGTACCACTGCTTGAAGAAGTTGTCTTCCAGAAACTGGCAGTAGGTCTGGGAGTTGAGCTTCACTCCATCCTCAACCCGAAAAGGTCCCACAAGTTCATCTTTGATGATACCAGCCCATACCAGTACCCCACCTCCACCTTGCTGGCGTCTGAGACAGAGTGGAGCTCTCTGCCCTTTATTGATCTAGCCTCTAGCCTATCCATCTGGCCCATCAAGAGTCACGCTCATTTCATCAGTCCATAAAACCTTTGAAAAATCAGTCTTAAGATATTTCTTGACCCATTCTTGACGTTTTATCTTTGCTTCTTGTTCAAAGGTGGTACCTTGGCCATGTCCCTGAATATCGCACACCTTGTGTTTTTTGATACTCCAGTAATGTTGCAGCTCTGAAATATGGCAAAACTGGTGGCGAATGGCATCTTGGCAGCTTCATGCTTGATTTTCCTCAATTCATGGGCAGTTATTTTGCGCCTTTTTTGGCCAACACGCTTCTTGCGACCCTGTTGGCTATTTGCCATGAAACGCTTGATTGTTGGGTGATCACGCTTCAAAAGTTTGGAAATTTCAAGACTGCTGAATCCCTCTGTAAGACATCTCACAATTTTGGACTTTTCAGAGCCCATCAAATCTCTCTTCTGACCTATTTTGCCAAAGGAAAGGAAGTTGCCTAATAATTAAGCACACCTTATATAGGGTGTTGATGTCATTATACAACACCCCTCCTCATTACAGAGATGCACATCACCAGATTTACCTAATTGGTAGTTGGCTCTCAAGCCTATGCAGCTTGGAGTAGGACAACATGTATAAAAAGTATCAAAGTGATCAAAATATGCATTTGCCTAATAATTTTGCATGCGGTATATATAAATTAGGGTATATAGAGTGGTGAGTATAAGTATATATATAAATCTGCTCAGCTGAAATTTTTGTATTTTCTGGATAAGTTTCTTTTAGTGAATCAGGTTTGCTCCTTAGAATACATTTTCCATAATTTATAGATATAGTGTAATGAATATGAATGCATTTTCTCCTTTTTATGCTTTTGATGCCATTTGCAGTATTGATTGTGGGATAACCTTGAACACTTGAATAAAATGACCCATTCATTAGTTATGTTACCTTATACAGCTAATATTGGTTCTAGGATGAATGTAATCATGTTTTATCTATGAAAAAAAAAAAAAAAAAGATGTTCAAACAAGAAAATAAGAAAATAATGGATTAATAGGCATCTTGGGATGAGTATATAGTGTGTATATATATATATATATATATATATATATATACATATATATATATATATATATATATATATATAAGCAGCATGATACACCCGGAAGTGCATCGAACAGCATCAGAAAACGCTAGAGAAGGAGGAGAATGCTTGCAGCCACATCACGCACATCTGCACACACGTAGTCAGATAATGCTTGCTCTGGGTAGCGAGCACTGTCAATAAGAAGATAAGGAAGGCCTCCAATATGCAAATGAGGAGGTGCCTTAGTGCACCTTGCTCTTGGCCACACCAAGTGTGCACTGAAGCCTCCTCAATTCTATATGGATTGAAATATTTTTTCTCAGGCACTTTACCAGTCATAGGTACAGCGCTAATATGGTTGTTATAGGGGCTACGTCCCCTACAACACTGTATAGCTCATTTAAATTGCCTTTTAGTGGTGACAGTCTCCCTTTATGTCTTGTGATTTTGTGTAAATATTTGTATAAAAACTAGCATTAGGCAAAATTGGCATGTGCATCTTTTAGCCACAAACATGATTTTTAAAAATTTTTAATTATACAATATTCCATAAAGATTACTATGAGGAAAATAAGCCGAGTAGCATTTTCACAATGAGCAAGGTATCTGCTTTCAGAAAATGTAAGGTTATGGAGGTATATTATGATTTTTTTTTAAATTGTATAATTGAGTTTATTTGTGTATGTCAAAAGTGTGAAAAGTGTCCTGAAACCCCTGCAGTGAGAAGGCTAAAAGACATCTTGACCTTAGTGAAAATTCCTGAACATGTGTACACAATAGCTAAATCGTCCCTTAGAGAACGTCACATTTGTGTCAGCGTATCACTTACAATTCCAGAAGGTCCGATAAATGACCTCTCCGCAAATTCTATTATAATGTAGTGAAAGTTAACCCATTAGTAAAGGGTTCCCCCAGAGAAGCAGGCATTGCATTTTAGTGTACAGTACAGAAACTTTACAAAGTCTTGTTTGACTTTTATTATTTCATTATTTTTTGACTCTTGACTTCTGTTACCGAGAAACCTATTAAAACTTTCTTTTATACAATATTCACATTTAGAGAATTATAGCAAGAAGTAAAACTCTTTCAGCTTCTGAAGACTTTTCTTTTTCCACTTGAACTAATTGTCTCATTGGTAGAAGTCATCGGATCAGCTGTTTCACTAGGAAAGGAGTTTTCTGGTTCAAACAACCCCTATCCATATTTTCAACTAGGGTAACAGTGTTCGGTTTTGCTAGATTTTATAAAACTTGCATAATAGCAGTCAATATGATATCATAATATAACAGGGCAGGACAATGCAGGGCTTGCTCGTATGCCAAGAAGTTGTCTAAACAGCTAGTCTCATTAAAGGAATAGTCCGGTCTTTTGCAAAAAGTCTGCAGTCAATAGAGTGACTGCAATCTTCTGAATCGTCACAGCATGCAGTGTGCACACTGTCAGGATTCTCCGATTTCTGCATGTACTCACAAGTATGCAATTTTCATACATCTGGCCATATTCCAACTAGACATGCACAGCCTCTCACAATACATTAAACAAGGTCAGACATGTCAAGTAAGAATGTGGCTGTAAGTATGTAAATTGCATTCTTGCGGTTACATTACTGCCTGCTATTGCTGCCCGCACCAGAGAATCCTGACAGTGTGGGGTGTGCACATTGTAATGATTCAGAAGTCTTTAGTCACAGAGTGACTGCAGACTTTTTGCAAAATACCAGATAACACCTTTAAGGAAGGCCAGTTCTCAAAGCTGTCAAGAGCATCTCATTTAGCTTGCCAAACTTTACTTTAAAGAAGTGGACTATCCCTTCAATAACTTATAAAGTTGCTAATGCCAAAGATTGACAAGAGTGAGATACTTTTCATTCTTCACAGTAGAGAGCTATTTTGCATATTTTTTCCTAATCATTTTTGTATCTCTGGTAGCATAAATTGATTTTATACAAAGGATGAATAAATCCGCAAAAACTTGAATTTGCAGATTTTGTAAAAATGTTTAAAAAAATTTGTTAAGCTTTATATTTATTTGATGCAAATCAAATTGAATGGTGATTATTACACTCAGGACAGGCCCCAGGCAAGAGTATACTAAATAAAAGTAAAAAAATAAATTAATAAATTAATTTATTTCTACTTGTTATCTTCTTCATTTTAGTCTTTACATGTCTTCCAGCAGCTAGGCATTTTTGGCATCTTCCAGAGCACACCATCTTCAAGGCCTATTTCGCTGATTAAGACACAGGATGATGAGGCAATTACCTAATCAATATCTACCTTTTCTAGTCATATTCTTACCTACTGTTGTATGGTGTTTTTTTAATACAATTTATAGGGCTTCTCCGGTAAAAACTAGTCATCCCCTAGGTGATAACTACAGATGAGAGAACAAGATTTTAAAAGTTTGGGATTCGTACCAGTTAGTGTCCAGTGTTAAACATCAAACATGGACTTCTCCCTCAAATCCGTTGCAATGTTTGGAGTTCCGGGGAAAGCACGTTGCAGAGAGAGAGATTTTTTTTCCAGATCCAAAGTTCAGGTCTCCATTGTTTTCAATGGGGTTTCGGTTCTGGTTCAAGTTCCGGTACAGTTCCCGAACCGAACTTTGGACTAAAGTTTGGGTTGTGTACCAGAAGCCGAGCTTCCATGGGTCTACTCATCCCTAGTAATAACTTATTGATTAGTGGGTGTCTGACTGCTGGGACCCACTGTGATCAGCAGAATGGGGAACTTTTATCTTAATTAGAATGGAGCGGTACTGCACATGCTCAACCACCACTCCATTCACTCCATGTGGGGCCGTTGAGAATGGTGCTCAACTTTTTTGGCAGCTTCATAGAGAATAAATGGAGCGGTGGTCAGGCGTCTGAAATCTCACTCCACTATAAGGGGGATAAAAGTGCTCCATCAAGGATAAAATCCCTCATTCTGCCGATCGGTGCAGGTCCCAGTGGTGCAACCCCCACCTATCATTAATTTATCACCTATTCTACGTTTTCACAACACAACCCCTTTAATAAAACAGTTATTTATTTACTTAATTGAATTGGTGACCTCATTGTTTTTGTCCTGTAGATTGATTTATATATACATATGGGTCCCTATAAAATAAGTGAGCATATTTGCAGTATAGGTTATATATTTTAAGAATCAATATGGAGGTTAATCCGGGGAACGGAGAGTCAGCTCATCAATAGTTAGAAGCACCTGTTGCCGCAAAGTAGATTATCTCACGGAGCAGCCCAAGGACAGGGCTACAGCAAGGCGAGATAGGATAAAGGGGATCCTCAAGCGATGAAAAAGTAGATAAAACTTCATGTTTATTGGAAATTAATAAAATATCAAATAGTGATGATGGAAAATTAACATGGATACTGGCAAACCTACGCGCTTCAGCACAAAGCCCCATTTCATATAAGGCTTTGTGCCAAAACGCGTAGGTTTGCCAGTATCCATGAGAATTTTCCATCATCACTATTTGATATTTTAATAATTTCCAATAAACATGAAGTTTTATGTACCCTTTTCAACTCTGGAGGATCCCCTTTATTATATTTTAGGAATGTGCCTGAGAGTAGAAAATCTTTTATACGTTCCAGTTTATCTTTTTTTATAAATGCGTGCACTGGTCCAAACAAGAACAATAAATTACTAAAAAATATATCAGGTGCATTAAAAGAAATAGGACTGTTTAATGAGATTTGTGCTGTGTTAGTGTTTCTCTGGCACAGAAGTACCCCTGGTGGCTCATATAAGATAAGTGGGCCGTATGTATCCATTAAAATTGGGCCACTGGTGTTATAAATTGCCTCTCCGCTCCTTTATTGCCTTGTTTTTATTACATCTCTATTTTCTGATGTTGGGGAGGTGATTACATTGATACTTTTCCGAATGTTTTTTTTACACTTTTCTTCTTTTATGTCTATGACAATGTTTAAGTGTTAAAAGAAATCCGCGCTGCTCTTTTGCTTTGTGCAAGTGCAATGACAGACATGAGAGTGAAAATGTTTGAGCCGGCTCTGTCCTCACTTCCAGATCTGTGACAAACCTTGATAAATATTTAGAGGCACCGAGACAAGGCGAGCTACACAGAGACTTGTTGTCGCTGATAAACCGGAGAAGACTGTCAGCTCTTCTCTTCCCGCTAGTTCATGGAATAATGATCTTTTCCTTCTCACTTCAATAGAGATGTAATTATTCTGCCTATATTTATCATGCATCATGCTCGAAAGGAAATATTAGAGATGTCATATCTATTCTTACATATCTTTTAGAAGAAATATTTTTTCGGTGTGATTGTCACAGCTTCTCAGAAAAGATTTATAATGCTTGTTCTCTAACCGGGCATGGCTTTACTGGTTCCTCTGCTGCTGCTTACGTGGATAATGCGAATAGCAGTTCCTGTGGATATTAAAACCAAAGCAGGGTCAAGGTGGAGAGGTGACAAGAACCGTGAGTAATACACAAATTATTTATTGTAACATTTTTCACTCCTATGCTTTATCATTTCGATATATTTTTTGTCTATCTTTTTTTTTTTTTTTTTTTAGTTTCCAAGAAAAAAGAAAGTGCAAATGTTATTATTATTAGTATTATTCTTAATAATAATTAATAAAAACACACTTGAAAAAGGGGTCATTGACAGAGCCAAAACGTTGTGTATCTAGGCTTGGAATAAATAAAATGTTTCAATTTTTAGAAATGTGAGTTCTGCCATTTTTTACTGTTTGTATTTTATAATACAATGCCCTGGACTCTGTGGTTTGCACCAGCACTTTTTAATTGACGTCACCTTACCCCCCTTTTTCCGGTATTTATTAGATATACATATTGGCTTGAATACGTCTCTGTGATGGGACTTAAATGTTTTCACATGAGCTAATAAAAGTCCCCTTTTGTAGCCTCCCTCTATCTTATACATTATATATACATATATATATATATATATATATATATATATATATATATATATATACAGTGGTGGCCCAAAGTATATTATATAAATATATATATATATTTATATAATATTTGCTACTGGGATTATTATTATTATTACTTATCCATGTGATATTAATATTATTCTTCCAAACTTTCCTGTCTTCTGTTTATTTTCAAAATAAATGAATATACAAATAATGTCTGGACCGCAAAAGAAAAAAAGATTGTGTGTTAAGCTCTGTTCACACTTACACTCAGTTCTGTTCCATCACATTTATTTCTAATACTTTTTGACAACAAGAATAGTGTTGTCGACTGAGTTAATGTATTTTTCGAATGAAAAAATGATTGTCCATTTCAGAGACAAAAGCTTAAGACTGCCCCGTAGAAGGATGTAAGGACACAATATAACTCCCCCAACATGTCCAGTTTTGATCCGATTTGCAGATCAAAGTCGCTTTTTCAAGTGAATGGCGCCGTAAAAAAAGTGGAAAGCAATTTTTGACAAAGTAAATGATAGAAGCTTTGATTTATCACTGTTTCATCGATCAAAATTGGATCCAGTTAGCTTTTTAATAAATGTCTTTTGTGACTAGAGGCAACAAGTATCTATGGGCTCTCATCTCAAAACTTGGGAAATGGTCCTGAATAAATTATGACCATTTTGTGCAAGTGAGCTCTGACTATGCAACATGTATAAATTTGCAATCCTGTAACCACTACCTCAGACTATAGTAGTAGCTGTTTTGTAACTTTGGCTACTGCTGCAGAATTTGATTTGAAGATGATTGAAGAAGTTTTAATGCTTTCTCCGCAGAGCACAGCTACAGCACTTCTTACAACCGATCCTACTAGGAGCATCTGCAGGTTTATCTTAGATTTCTTGTCTTGTCAGTATAAGATAGTGGCAGTTGTATCTTTAGTTCCTAGTTTTGTCAAATCTTATAATTATTTTTGTCTACACCGATTTACTTTCTATCACTCTTACCTATAAGGGTATCTCACTTGCAATATTATGCCTGTGTAGTTTGTATCATCCCAGCTCAACTACATCCATACATTATGAAATGGTCATTATGGACAGCTTGTGCCATCTCCATTCTCACCACCAATCCAGTACATGTTCTCCATTGTAAACAGGAGGTCAGTCTGATGTCCTGTGAACTACAGGATAACATCACCTATCAAATCCATTCTGGCATCTTTCAGATACCTTCCTTCCTCTCCTTAACCCTCATTGCTCATCTGTGTTTTCCCCAATGAAGCTGAAGTTATTATTTCTACTTTATGTAAGAGCAGTGATGTAATGGGTCAGTATATAGAATGATCAGCTGAAGAGTATTACATTTTTCATTACTCACACTACTTGCCTATGTTACCCGCAGGTGCACAATCTCTAATGTATCCCATGATATACAGCTTCAAAAGAGCAGACAGGGAAACCTATCACAAGCAGGAGGCAGAGGAGATAGGCTATAACTAAATTACATGGGATACACTGAGACTTTGCAGAGGACAGAAAATTGCAATGTAATTAGGCATCACGGGAAAATACATTAGTTGAATCATATCAAAGGAAGGAAAACAAAGATAGCATAAAGCTCATAAATTGCTAAAGCAAATATATACAGTACAAGACATTCTTTTCCTTTATTTTGTATACATAAAGATATTTATAAATAGAAAATACTGCAAAATATATAGGTAAAAAAAATGTTGGGACATTGTTTTAACCCCTTAACACTCCATGATGTACCATTACATCAAGGAGCATGTCAGGGACTTTGGAGCAGGTTCAGAAGCAGAGCTGGCTCCACACAGGACACATACCAGTTATTTTATATAGCTGGAATCTGCCTCTAATCGCAGCAATCGGTGCGCTGCTGGTAGCGTTTTAAATGCCACAGTCAATTACTGACATTGCATTTAAGCACCGCTATCCAGTCTGGGAGTTAGCTCAGCCGCTGATCGGCCCCCCAGTTATGTGATTGCAGGCAACTGAGGGGTTACTATGACAGCTGAGGGTCGTCTAGACGTCCTCGTGCCTATGATGTGATCTGTCTTGTGACGTCCAGCCTGTGACTGAGAGTCATAATAGACTATCGTTTTCACTATGCGGTATTGCTGTATATAGTACAAGTCCCTTCAGATGACTGACACATAAAGTAAATAAAAATTATAACATTTTTAAAAAATATAAAAAATGTTAAAAAAATTTAATTTGAAACACCTCTCCTTTTACCCAGTTAACAGCAAAGACATTTTAAAAATTAAAAAAATACTTAAGTGTTATCACTGTGTCCAGAAAAGTCCAATCTATCACAGTATGGAATTAATTAAGCCTATCGGTAAATATTGTAATATGGAAAAAAAAGTTTAAAACACTACAATTGCGTCTTTTTGGTCATCGGAATAATCTTAAAAAATGCAATAATTAGTAGTGATGAGCGATGATGTTCTGTTAACCCTTTTGGCTAGCATGCTCGTGTGCTCGCCGAGTATCTTCAACATGCTCGGGTGTTATGTTTTAGTCACTTCGTGCTCATGATTTGCAACTGTTTCACAGCTTTAATACATGTGAGGAATGCTTAAAAAACAGGCATTCCTCAAATGTATTAAAGCTATCAAAAAGTCGCAAATCATGACCACGGAGTGACCTGAAGATACTCGGAAAACACCCGAGCATGCTCATAAATCTTGATTAACGAGCATGCTCGCTCATCACTAATAATTACAGATCAAAGCTTAGTATGTACCCCAAAATTGTTTAAATTTAAACTTGAGCTCCCCTTCCATAAAATCAAGCCCTTACACAGCTCCATTGATGCTAATATTAATATGTTACAGGCTCAGAAAATAGCAACAAACTAAGCTTTTGGGTGTTTTTTTACACAATTTTTAATTTTTTAAAGCCAATAAAGTATGAAAAAAAATAACTACAGCTGCTCAGTATCTCTGTATTCATGTTAACCTGGAAAATCATGTTTTCAGTTCATTTTTACTGTACAATGAATACTGTAAAAACAAAATCCCCAAAAAAAAACAATGTCGGAAATTCATCTTTTCATCGCACTTGGAATTTTTTTTTGACAGTTTTTCTTACTCTATGTGGCATAAATTGCGTCATTCAAAACTTCATCTTGTCCCACAAAAAAAACAAGTTCTGACATGTCTGTCAATGTCAATTCAAAAATAAAAAAGTGTTGGCCATTTAAAAAGGGAGAATAAAAAATTAAAAAGCAAAAACAAAAATTGTCTGAGGAGGGAAGAGGTTAAAGGAGGTGTTGTTCACTGTGGAGGACCCTTAATAGTTCTTCAAAAAGAATTACTTCTTATAATGGGCTGATCTCAGTTGAGCGGCTGCTGAAATCCCTGACAATTAGATGTTATCAACAGGGAAGATGCTGGCAGGTTCCTACAGTTTTATATTCTACTCGGTAACGTCAATAAGCAATCAGAAAGTACAGTTCTCTAGACCAACACACAATCTTTGTAGACATTCTGCATTTTGGTAAATATAATGGTTATCCCAAGCTGGATAATATACTTTATGACATCTATGGACTGCAGAACTGAGTGAAGATAAATATTCTTGATGAAGAAATTAATAATCTTTGACTGATTTTGAAACAATAAATGACAACACATTTGTTTTGTAGAGCTGATCAAAAAGATTAGCAGGAACGTGGTCAATCAGCCACCTCAGTAATCTGTGGATATAAGTGTAGAGCACTGCAAACTTCTTACTACCTGCGTCATCCCCGACACCTCTTCCGATAACTACATCCCAAGACATTATGTTCCGATCCAACCAAGGGCAGGTGCAGACGAGCATATTTTCGGTCCTAATGCGATTCGAAAAAACATAGGATTGCACTCGGGCCAATGCTATGTTATTGGGCCAGACATTTTCATTAGACTGAGATTGCCTGGGGAAAAAATAAAAAATCTCTGCATGCCCAAGATTGATCCGATATTTGGATTGCACTCGGCCATATATGTGAATAAGTACATTGAAAACTTTGGACTTCACTCGGATAACAACATTTTTTCTTCATCTTCTCCTCATCCGAGAGAATTGGATCACATTATGATCAGAGTGTGATCGGAGTGTCATTTGCATAATCGGCCCAACTCTCTCGGATGAGAGAATTTACAATCGTCTGCACCTGCCCTTACACATGATATTGCTGGGACTTACTAATCATAAAAGGCTCTTGGGATGTTGATGACAGTAGTTTTGCCAACAATAATATGTTTTCCTTACGTCCTCGATATACACATGCAAGTTTGGTTCAGCCAAGCATCCATGTGATTTCAGTGGGGAGAAGAAAGAAAGCCACTGTGAAGATGAAGATTGGCATTGAAATTGAACATGCAAGATTCTTCATTACCCATCATCATCTACTTGGTAAAAGTCAGGAGGCCCAAATGCACATAAGAGAGTCAGTCCATGTCTCCATAACTGGTGGCTTTTACTAACGTTGCTCTAATGTGGATGGGCACCATTACATTGTAATACAGTCACATCTGATTTCCCAAAATATAATTAGTAGAATTTCTACAAAATACTACAAAATATCTAGTTAGTTTTATTTTGAGTATAAAAAAATACTTTTAAGTACAATAGTCTTTGTTTAAGGACACCAAAAACAAGAACTTTCATCTCTGCTCAAAGAAAATTGTGAAATAATAGAGAAAATATCATTTTAACTTCCATTAAAAATATTCCACCGTAGAGAATATAGCAAGAGCGAAGAAGAGAAAAACACAGGAAGAAAGTAAAAAAGCAATGAGACTTTTGTTTTTCTTTTTATAAAATTGCTTCTCAGAAGGAACCAGGAGACTAATAGCTTGTCAAAGAAAATCATAGGGCGTTCCACAAGCTTCCTTGTTGCTACATAGGCAATACAAGAAATAAGGAATATTGTTTGTTCTAACTGTCTGGGAGCAATGGTATTAAGTTAAATGCACTCTTACCAAGAATGTTTGGTGTTTGGGAAAATTACCTGTAATCTTGTAGTGTTTTTGCGTACAGTGACAGGTCAGCCTTCACATATTACTATAATTATCTCAGGAAAAAAACCCATATAGTTCTGGAAAATTGATGGCTCTGTGTACATATTTCATGATGATTAGAAGAATCGTTCAGATATATTCAGTGAGATCTATCGTGATAACCAAGAAGCCAATTGGTGCTGGGCTATGTTCACATCTGATTTCTATTTTTCTGATCCATCACTGGACTGAAAAAACATAATTCAATTCGATACAGATGTGTTTCATGATGAACATCAAGAGTACCTGATTGCCCTATTGACTTAAAGGGATTTTCCCATGAAAAAAAGCTCATTTTAATCAAAATTTTAATCAATAGATCCTTAAATAGAAATAAGTTCCATAACTGGAAATTGAATGTCTTAAAAAAACTGTTCCGAGAAATAAGATAATGAGATAATCTTATAAATGTGCCCCTGTAATGGCTGTGTCTCACCATACTGAAACATGGTCTGATCATACCACAGCTCCTGGGCAACTGAGAAAGCAGAAGAGAGTATATAGACAGGACAGCACGGGATCATAGCTAATTCTTTCTTTGAGGTAAAACATTGCTTAAAAACAGGCAGGGAAATGTTTTACCTCTCAGAATGAATCATCTGTGATCCCTTGATTTCCTGTCTGTATACTCTTTTGCGTGCTCCCCTGCCCAGGAGCGGTGGTATGATCAAACCATGTTTCAGCGCGGTGAAACACAGCCATTACACAATACACAGCAGGGGAACACTTATAAGATTATCTCAGCACAGGAACATTTTTTTAACACATCCAAATATGGAACTTATTTTTATTCCAAGATCTATTGATTAAAATATACTTTGTTTGTGGGAAAAAAAACTTTAAATGTATTTGTTGTTTTTCCATCATGTATGGAAATACTGTATGCTATGACATTGACTAACATTTTAATACAATCTGAGACAAAAGCTCCAACGCAGATTTGAAAACAGCCAATGTCTCTAGATAGAATTTCATGATGTTTCCCTCAAATCCACCAGGCTTTCACGCCCAAAATAATAAATTGGTAGAAAAATATTATACCATATATTAGAAACAGCCAGCTGAATACCAAGAAATTCAGAAGACTACTTTATCTATAGCAAATAAAATAGGATGTTACGTGTCCTAACCAGTGATAATAATGACACGTGCGATAGTGCTTGTGGTCAAGAACTGGCTTCGTTTAGCTTCATATTTCTTCTTTAAGAGAGGAAAAAATAAGTAAATGCAGACTATAAAAATGATACATGGTAACAGGGTGAGAGACTGGAGTGCCCTGTTATACTTTTATTGCAAGGTGAACTTTGTGCCTTTACTTTTATATTTACATCTTAGGGTCTACATGCATTTCCTAAATATAACGACATGCAGAACTGATTCTACAGCAAATAGGAGAGCTTTGGACACTGAGAACAGTAGCTTGCAGATGTTTTCTTCCTCAACTTTCTAAAAGTTTGGCTGCAGACTTCAATATATTACTATACAAATTCAGTACTTTATTGGTACACGCACGAACCCAATATTACCCCATGACGATGAAAAAATATATCTGCTACTTAAGAACCATATATATGTAAACCTATAAAGATATATCAAGAATATGCAGACTATCAAGTGCAAGAATATATACCGTATTTTTCGGACTATAAGACGCACCGGACCATAAGACGCACCCCAAATTTTGGAGTGGAATATAGGAAAAAAATATTTTTTATAAGATGGGGGTCCATCTTATAGTCTCAATAGGTATCTTAACTGGGGGGTGGTGGAGCAAGGGTCACAGGAGGCAGGGTCCTTCAGGAAGCCGGTGCTCTAGCAGGGGGAGTTGCGGTGGTGGTGGAGCAGGATTGCAGGGTCCTCCATACCCTCCCTCAGGAACCTGGCAGCTGCAGCAGAAGAGGTCAGGTGGCTGAGGCCCAGTGTGTAGCTGAGGCCCGATGCATGGCTGAGGCCCTGTGTCTGCCTGAGGCCCGGGGCCGGTGCCTGGGGGCAGGGGCCGGTGCCTGAGTTCGGTGTCTGGTTGGGGGCCATGGAAATTAAAGAGCATGGATATTCACTACACCCCACGCCCATGGGCATGGGGAGTAGTGAATATTCATGCTCTTTAATAGCGGACACACATGATAGCCGAGCCGCTGAAGGAAGTCAGTGGCTGCTGCTGACACTGTGTGTGCTATTAAGGAGAACGAATAGTTGCTACTCCCCACGCCCATACTCCCAGCGTGGAGAGCAGTCACTATTCTGGCAGCTCATCTCAGAGTGTGTGGGCGTATGGCAGATATGTCATGCGTTGCTCACATGGTGAGATCAGCTGCTTGCAGAAAGAAAAGGACACAGTGCTGGAGCAGAAAGAAGGAAGGTGAGCAGAATCGCTTATTTTTTTGTGTGCAGCGTGATGGGGATGGGGGTGCCATGCATATCCAGATTGGGGTACCATGGATACTAGGATGGGGGTGCCATGCATACCAGGATGGGGGTGTCATGCATACCAAGATGGGGATGAGGGGTGCCATGCATACCAGGATGGGGATGAGGGGTGCCATGCATACCAGGATATGGATGAGGGGTGCCATGCATACCAGGATGGGGATGAGGGATGCCATGCATGCCAAGATGGGGGTGCGATGCATACCAGGATGGGGATGAGGGGTGTCATGCATACAAGGATGGGGATGATTGGTGCCATGCATACCAGGTTGGGGATGAGGGGTGCCATGCATACCAGGATGGGGATGAGGATGCCATGCATTCCAGGTTGGGGATGGATATGCCATGCATACCAGGATGGAGATGAGGGGTACCATGTATACCAGGATAGGGATGAGGGGTGCCATGCATACCAGGATGGGGATTGGAGTGCCATGCATACCAGGATGGGGATGGGGTGTCATGTATAACAGGAAGGGGGCCATATATACCAGGATGGGGGATAATAGTGCAGAATTGGGGGACAATACCCTTATAACTGTGTCAGCAGCTGATCCCCTCCTCCATAACAGTGCATCATGACCACATTTTTTGCTTCAGTTTTTTTCTATTTTCCTCCTCTAAATTCTAGGTGCGTCTAAAGGTCCGGTGCGTCTTATAGTCAGAAAAATATGGCAAATACAAAAAATAATCAATATCATAGAACAACAAATATGAAAAGAAGAAGAAAGAGGGTAAAAAGGAGAAGGGAAACTTCTATAGACACGGTGGACTAGTGCCTCACAAATAGGACCATATGATTACTAAGGTGCATGAAATATAATGGACACATTATAGTAAAAAATGTATAACTGGAGGACAAAACGGCATTGCAGCAGTGAAATGCGCGCTGAGGTTCCAGAGTGCATCACTTAGTGGCCAGGATGTCTCAAGGTGTTACTTGGAGGCTACTTGTTTCACTATTTGGCATTCATTACATAGTTCTGCCTCTGCAATAGAATTGGCATTTTTTTACATCCTCTTTTGTACTTTGTGCAATTATTAGGCTGCATAACAATTGATATAATATGTACTAAGCACTTTATAAAGTAATAAAACAACCACAAATACTACCGTGCTAAGTACACTCAGAGCTGGTGTCTCTGACTAGATGGGTGTAGATAAATACAAAAAAAGAAAATGAAAGTGCAACCCAAATGGATATCCTACTTCTAACTGCCCCCTCAGTGAGGATACACACATTGATCCTAGCTACAATCAACAATAGTTCTATGAGAAAGAAACAGAGAGGGAAAAGTGGCCGCACTTACTCTGAGAAGTATGGGCTACTTCCGTAGAAAGGTGTGTTGATTAGGCAGGCTTTGCAGAATCACAGCCATCAGCTGTTGGTTGTGGCATGGAAGTCCTCAGCCAGCCAGACCGAGCGCAATAGTTCAGCAGTTGATGCGTGCTATTACCATACGTCCAGCTGGGTCTGTACTGATCAGCTGTTAGGGTAAAGCAGGAGCGTCCTCTCGAAAACGAGCCTCCTACCCACTCTATAGCTCTGGTACAAACACGGCGTGCTCCGGCCGGAAGCTTGGCCGCGTGAGCGCAGAGCTGGTGGGGGCGTGGCACAGTGTTGTCCCTGAGAAAGAAGGACTGTGTCCTTCAAAATGCGTCGGTCTTTTTTTTGGTTAGCAGTGGTGTGGACGGGGTTAGCTGTGGTGTGGACGGGGTTAGCTTTCTGAGCTCTGCTACATGCTACATCTTGCAGCTCTGATTGTGTCACAACTGCTGCACCCAGTAAACTAAGTTATACATAGTTGGAATTGTGGTCTCTTTTCCTACATTATGCTGCTCTCAGATGTGGAAGCAAAAACCTGTTGACAAGATTTTCTTTAAAAGTCGTATGTGTGTCTGTGCACCTCACCACTACAGACTGTAGTAAGATTTGCACCAAATGGCACGCAACAGCTCGCCATGATTTAGACAAGTAGGCATCAGTATGCCCCATCATGCCCCCCGTCCCACTCCAGCTTCTCCCATTGTAGTGGACTACCTGAAAATGGTGTGAAAAACGCCAAAGGTTGCAAAATGTTTGGCTTTGCACAAAATTTTTTCAACTTTTCAAAACATTTTATTCCAATTTTCTGGCGTAAAAGCTTGAGGAATCAGGGTCATAGTTTTCTTATAGTTCGCCTTAAGGTATTTATGTGTGTTCTAGCTAAAGGAAGTCTGACCTAAGGCCAACTGGAAGGACATCTCAACTACAAATATGTATGTAAGTGAATTGAGCGCAAGTTCAATACATATACATACATGCAGGGGCGGACATATCAATGGTGCAACCTGTGCAGCTGAACAGCGGCCAAAGAGGTAAGAGAGTCAATTTCCACCTCCAAAACATCTGGACTTGTGCATAATGATGAGCTATTGAACTGCAAATGGTTCATATATTGTTCTTGCAAGGGGTCATTTTCTGTCTGTGCCCGCCAGTGCATACATGCTAGGTCTAGAATTACAACCACTGGTCCTAATGCATGGATATAAAAATCCATCCCTCTGTAATATTGAAAACACCTATATGTAAGGCTGGACCAATTACTTAGACAGTGTTGGAGCTAAAAAAAAAAAGTTTTCCAGTCTCAGTAAAGTGAAATTGTGATCTCAATGTGTTTTTGTGTGATTTGTCACTTTATACTTGTGGGTGTAAGATTTAACACCACATCACAATATCCTCTCGGAGTATTAGTTTCTACATGTTCGGATCTGACTGTCATAATATTTCCTTATGTTACATGTGTCTATTTTTATCCTCACCCCATAAAAAAAATCATTTATACAACGTTTGGGCATGTTAAGCTAGAAGAGTTAGGCTGGAGGAGAGAAGGAGCTCTGCATTCTTGGATGACTTTTCTTTAATCAGGATCAGAGTGGCCCATAAGCTTATTCAAGGATCCTCAGTTGGATCCAGGCTCTGACATAATGACTGGTCCCTAAAACATTAGGGATTTGGAGATTCAACGGGCAACAATATAACGGGAGCTGAACATGCAGCCAATCATATACAGGTGCTTCTCACAAAATTAGAATATCATCAAAAAGTTAATTTATTTCAGTTCTTCAATACAAAAAGTGAAACCCATATATTATATAGAGTCATTACAAACAGAGTGATCTATTTCAAGTGTTTATTTCTGTTAATGTTGATGATTATGGCTTACAGCCAATGAAAACACAAAAGTCATTATCTCAGTAAATTAGAATACTTTATAACAACAGCTTGAAAAATGATTTTAAAATCCGAAATGTTGTCCTACTGAAATGTATGCTCAGTAAATGCACTCAATACTTGGTCTGGGCTCCTTTTGCATCAATTACTGCATCAATGTGGGGTAACATGGAGGCGATCAGCCTGTGGCACTGCTGAGGTGTTATGGAAGCCCAGTTTGCTTTCATAGCAGCCTTCAGCTCGTCTGCATTGTTGGGTCTGGTGTCTCTCATCTTCCTCTTGACAGTACCCCATAGATTCTCTATGGAGTTAAGGTCAGGCGAGTTTGCTGGCCAATCAAGCACAGTGATACTGTTGTGTGTAAACCAGGTATTGGTACTTTTGGCAGTGTGAAGAGGTGCCAAGTCCTGCTGGAAAATGAAATTTCCATCTCCAAAAAGCTTGTCGGCAGAGGGAAGCATGAAGTGCTCTAAAATTTCCTGGTAGACGGCTGCACTGACTTTGGTCTTGATAAAACACAGTGGACCTACACCAGCAGATGACATGGTTCCCCAAACCATCACTGATTGTGGAAACTTCATAGTGGACCTCAAGCAGCTTGGATTTCGGCCTCTCCAATTTCCTCCAGACTCTGGGACCTTGATTTCCAAATGAAATGCAAAATTTGCTTTCATCTGAAAACAACACCTTGGACCACTGAACATCAGTCCAGGTCTTTTTCTCCTTGGCCCAGGTAAGACGCTTCAGGCGTTGTCTATTGGTCATGAGTGGCTTGACACAAGGAATGCAACACTTGTAGCCCAGGTCCTGGATACGTCTGTGACTCCAGCAGCAGTCCACTCTTTGTGAATCTCTCCCAAATATCTGAATGGTCTTTTCTTAACAATCCTTTCAAGGCTGCGGTTATCCCGGTTGCTTGTGCATTTATTTCTACCACACTTTTTCCTTCCACTCAACTTTTCATTAATATGCTTGGATACAGCACTCTGTGAATAGCCAGCGTCTTTGTGGCTTACCTTCCTTGCGGAGTGTGTCAATGACTGCCTTCTGGACATCTATCAAGTCAGAAGTCTTCCACATGATTGTGAAGCCTACTGAAACAGACTAAGGGAACTTTTTAAATGCGTAGGAAGCCTTTGCAGGTGTTTTTTGTCAATTGCTCTAATTTACTGAGATAATGACTTTTGTGTTTTCATTGGCTGTAAGACATAATCATCAACATTAACAGAAATAAACACTTGAAATAGATCACGCTGTTTATAATGACTCTATATAATAAATGCATTTCACTTTTTGTATTGAAGAACTGAAATAAAGTAACTTTTTGATGATATTCTAATTTTGTGTGAAGCACTTGTATTATAAATACTCTAAGAGATTATTATGATTTATTCCAAGTTTGCAATAATGCTAAATGGGGATCACAATCTCATTTGCCTCTCTATCCAATAAACAAATGGCTGGCAAGTTTGTATGTTATCCGAATATGAGAGAGAAAGAAGGGACAGTCAAACTGCTCGAGCTTCAGGAAGAACTTAACTCATCAAGCCTTTGTTTTTTGGGATGGTTTTAGGTGGTAAAAACTGGATAAAAGACCAGGGCATTTTAATTGCCACATCAGAAAACTAAAAAAAAACAGCCAGTATTATTGGCTGATGGCAGTACATAGTATGCGGCAGTATTACACCTGCTTCTTTCCCATCTTCTAAATGGATGACATATTCCTAGGTTATGCCATTGCTTGATGAACAATGGTGGAGCAACACCTGTGATCCATCACTGAGAAAGAGGAAGTTATAGCTCATATATTGCTGTTTATCCCTTGCACTATGTTCCCGAACCACCTTGCTGTGCAGAATACTGTAGCATGACCCTATCGAAATAAACAAGGCAAGATGCAGATTCCTACACAACCCGTTGGCTGGATAAACGCTTCTAAACCGGGAAACATTAGACGTTACATTCCACCAGCATTGTGTCAATTTCATCCACATGACTGTTGGTAGTGTTCTAATCAATTATAAGTGATGGGTGCTTATCCTAGCGATATCTGGCAGAGATGTGCGTAACCTGCGCTGCTGGTAATGTGTCCACAAATAATTCCAATATGATGCGGTGACAGTGCAGTTTATTCTCAACATGTTTCAAAGTTCTCAAAACTTCTTCAGGAGAACCACATTGTTGTGGTTTGCCTGAAGAAGAAGTTTAAGAACTTCGAAACGCATTGAGAATAAACTGCACTGTAACCTCACACCACATATTGGAATTATTTGTGAACACATTACCTGATTACCATGTTGTCTCTGGAAACCTGTGGAGAAAACCAGCAGCTGGAAAACCTCTTATTCAAAACTTTAGTAGTGTTGTGTCTCACACAACTAAACTAGGTGAGCAACTACCACTTTATTCTATACACTGTTATGTGGATAAAATCCTATTGTGCTCAAATTGTCCCTACAGCATTCGCTTATCCTAGTGATATGCCACCTATATATGAGATGTAAATCCCTTTACAGTAGGATTTGGATACTACATCTTGTTTGGGTGCTATGATGTGGCATTATATGGGATGTATAGAGCAAAATTATATAGAATGAAATGATAAGAAAATATGTCCAAAATGGTAAATGTATAAGACAAACTTTAGTTGTTTCTTAATTTCTCATTTTTATAAAGCCAAAACTCCTTGTTTTTCCCAAAAGCAGAAAACAAGGAATAGGCTGTTCCACAACCATGAAGAGTCTTCATGAAAAATGTGCAACAGTGTCCTCAACTATCATGTACCACTTTATCAGTCTGATGTTTAGGATGATTCAAGCACAAAGGTCCTACACTAGAGTTGATGAATTTGATTCCCATTGATCTGGTCTGGTGTCCAATCCAGAATCCAGTCCCCTGTGGCAACCAGACTAGGACCATCATCACTTCTGTGTATTGAATTTTCAGGCTGCACCCTGGACGCTTCTTCCCCTTTACTAGACCTCTCAAAATAATGACATTGGTTGAGCCCTCTTCACTAGGCATGTGTCATGTCCCAATGTTGCCGAATTAAATAAAAGCAAGAGGCACTCAGTAAGCCAGACATTGAACTGAAGACTGCCCCAGAGGACCAGACTGATTGCCGGAGTAGGGTAATGTGAATGTTTTTGCTTAACTCTAATAAGCACCCTTTTCAGTAATGGCCCTATGTACAGTCAGTCTATATTTCCAGATTTTTCCTTCCTTACTTCTCCTGATGACTTGAGATATCCTAGGATGAGTTGTGTAAGATAAGTGGCTAAAAGGAAGTCAACAGGGTAGCGC
Source organism: Phyllobates terribilis (assembly GCF_046119375.1). Lineage (NCBI taxonomy): Eukaryota > Metazoa > Chordata > Amphibia > Anura > Dendrobatidae > Phyllobates > Phyllobates terribilis. The sequence goes on from NW_027362762.1 coordinate 899,634,053, forward strand.
AAACAGTTTTATTTAAATGCTTTTTATCTCATGCAACTAATTTTAGGATCCCTCAAGTTAAGAGGGAAGGGAAGGAAGGACACATCTGTACACATTAGATTGTCTGGGACAATATCTAATGCAGACCTCCGGTCTCAGCTTCTGTATGATGCTAACTTGATGTTTTCCAAGAATTTTTTTTAAGAAATTTAAGAAGGTTACATTTCTGGTAACATCTGACATACAAGCCACAATTTAAACAACAAGCCCCATCTAAAGAAGAGTAGATCACTGCGGAGCGTGATTAGCACAGAATATGGTGAAAAGTTGCTGTTAGTTTTGATAAGGTCAGCATGTTACATTGCATTTCTGGTGTTCACTTCTTCACAGACCACAGTATGTTCTGAATTTTCTCCGTATTGTCAATGTCATGCGGCCAACTTGTTTCTCTTTATCATTTAGGTCTAAATTTCAGGGAAGCAAAACAAGCTTTTTTTTTCCTTGAGGTGTCAGTTTTAGCCACTTTTGATCTGCCATAAGCGGTAACCAATTTAGGGCTTAGACGTTGCGGCATGTAAAAATGTGTGGTATGTCTAACATATGTAAGTGATTATCAAGACGAAGAAAATAATTAGCCGTCCTTGACAAATCTAGAAAATTGATCCCTTATAAAGTTACTAAAGGTTAGATTTGTTCATTCAACTAGATTTGTTCATTCAACACGTTCCGTGGGAAAGGTTTACGTAAATAGGTCTTGTGTTTCGGAATGAACGAGTTTAGCATCTGCTATCAATAATCTGTGTATAAATCTTACTACATCACATCAGGGCTACACTGTAATTAATCTATTTGTACAAAACAAAAAGACATAGAGGGTTCTGTGTGCGTACCTGGAAACTCATTTTCCATATTAAACAGTTATTCTGAAATGCCCCTTAATGTGCAGACACAGATGCAGCTTTGCTTTTTAATGATATAATCATTTCAGAAGGAAAAAACTGTCCCACAAAAATCCATACAGTTTAGTATGTACATTTTGATTTTTTTCTAATACAATAAAAGTGGCAGTTTTGCACCTAACACAATACACACATATATATATATATATTATTTGTTTTGCACTTGGTTGACTTTGGCTTAGACCAAAGTGGCTTAAAGAGGAGGACCTGTAAGTACTTGTATTTCCAATTACATAAGTATTCTAGGGCATCTTTTCTTAGAACTCTATATTGTACCTTTTCCATTATTCCTCCTAGAATTTAAGAATAAATTGACAACTGGGTGTTACCATTCCCTTGTCAAAGGGGGGTGTCTCTGAACAATCTGGCACTGATCGAATAAGATCAGAATGTGAAGAAACACAAAAAAATGGTTAGTGCCAGTTATCAATTAAATTAATTAATTTCAAGGTAAAATATAGATTGTAAGCTTGTGAGTAGGACTCTCACTCCTCCTGTAACTGTTGGGTTATGTGTTACTTTGTATTGCCTTTATTGTCTGTACAAGTCCCCACTTAATTGTAAAGTGCTGTGGAATTTGTCAGCGCTATATAAATAAAATTATTATTATAAAATAACATATGAACGGCACAACAGAGAGTTCTAAGAAAAGATGCTCCAGAATTGTTATATTATGGGGAATAAAAGTACTTTTTCCTACTTTTTATTAAATAGGCATATTCAGAAGGTTGACAGAGGTCAATAACAATGGTTGTACATGCATCCTAAATTGGAGTCCAGGGTTGCTGTAAAATAATCGTTCAGTTCTCTGAAAAAGTTGTATTATTTGCTCCTCTTAAGGCTCCTCCCACAAGAAATAAAGCTCCACTGATTGGAGGAAAGATGCTGACACACAGTGGACTCTCCCCTGAGGAGCCTTTCAAAGAACTAAGTGAATAACGTACAGCAGATGTGGCCTACGGTTCAGGTGCCTTATAGTCGGAACCTTATAGTTGCTATTCTAACTCCCAATAGAGCTGTATTTAATGTGAATGGGGGCAGTCCCGCAATGTCTTAATGCCAAAAAAATGTAGATATTCCCATAGGAGGCAACTGGCAGCAATAAATTTCACTGTCCCTATTGAGCGGAGAATGTTGGGTCTGGAGAGACAGCTGTCAATATTGTGCATGCCAAGTGTAAAGCTTGAAATAAGGGAAATTATGTACAGAATAATATAATTAACTGCAAGCAGAAAAAAGATTTTTCTGGAATTCACAATATGAAAAGGTGATCTGTATTATGCTTGAAGAAGGTATTATTGCATTTTGCAGCCTTTGATTAAAGGACACTTTAATTATTTTTAATTTTATCAATCTATAATCAATTTTACCACTTCACTCTTGTTATTCTGAGAGTTGATTAAATTGAGTGTTAATTAATTTATTTCCTTGGGATATCAATATGTATCATCAATATATACAAATCTGGATTGTGAATATGGGAATATCTAGTCATTGTAGATAAGTAACTCTATATTACCTATGCTGTAGCATGGAAATATAAAGCAAGTTGTCAGATTGTTCTATCAATGCTACAACACAGAGTGGGGAAGTGAATCAATCAGAGGCATGAAATTGGCGCTATAGCAAAAGTGGTTTCTGCTACACACAATACAATTGACTACTTTCTGTTCCGGTATCTAATCATTGATTCAGAAATTAAACAAGGCCTGCAGGTGGACAGATGATTGCGCCTGCATTCCTCAGATAGAGCTGCCCTGCCACTAACCATTGTATATCTGATGGGCTGTAACACATGGATGGAATTGTAAAGAGAGATAACACCAAAGGCTGCATTCACATGACTTGTCTATAAATGAGAGATAACAGGGACAAAACATTACAGGAATGTTTTGTCCCTGTTATCTCTCATTGGACATAAGTAATAACAAATAGACATACATATATACATATATATATATACAGATAATACACAACATATATATGTATATATATATATATATATATATATATATATATATATATGGCGTGTGTGTTATTACCTAAGATAGATACATAGATAGACATTTATTTTATCTGAAAACATTCAAATTTCTGGACAGATACATTTTTCTTTCATACTTATCTTCATATTTGCCAGCAGTCCGGATTTTGCTGAGACTGTATCAAGAAACTGTACCACAAAAAAGGGTGGTGCTGAACAAAATCACCCCAAAAGTGGTCAATTTGTAGATGTTTCTGGGTGTTTTATGACATGCTAGGGATTGCATTTACAGTAGGGAAAAAAAGTATTTAGTGCATAATTCTATATGGAGGCCTATGGGGAGTGCATTATACTATATGCCAACCTATGATGAGTGCATTATACTGTATAGAGGCCTATGGGGAGTGCATTATACTGTATAGAGGCCTATGGGGAGTGCATTATACTGTATGGAGGCCTTTGAAGAGTGCACTGTACTATATGGAGGCCTATGGGGAGTGCATTATACTATTTGGAGGCTTATGGGGAGGGCATTATAATGTATAGAATCCTATGGGGGAGTGCGTTATACTGTATGGAGGCCTATGGGAAGTGCATTATACTATTTGGAGGCCTATGGGAGTGCATTATACTATATGGAGGTCTATGAGGAGTGCATTAAACTGTATAGAGGCCTATGGGGAGTGCATTATACTATATGCAGGCCTATGATGAGTGCATTATACTGTATAGAGGCCTATGGGGAGTGAATTATATTGTATAGAGGCATATATGGGGAGTGCATTATACTATATGGAGGCCTATGGGAAGTGCATTATACTATATACAGGCCCATGAGGAGTGCATTATACTTTATAGTGGCCTATGGGGAGTGTATTATGCTGCATATAGGCCTATGGGGAGTGCATTATACTGTATGGAGACCTATGGGTGGTGCATTATACTATATGGAGGCCTATAGGGATTGTATTATACTATATGGAGGCCTATGTAGAGTGCATTATACTATATGGAGGCCTATGGGGAGTTCATTATACTGTGTAGGCGTCCAATGGGGAGGGCATTTTACTGTATAGAGGTCTATGGGGAGTGCATTATACTGTATATATATGGCCCCCATCCTAGTATATGGCCCCCATCTTGGTGAATATTTATGGCCCCCATCCTGGTGTATATATGGCCCCCATCCTTGTGTGTATATATACAGTATATATATACAGACCAAAAGTTTGGACACATATTCTCATTTAAAGATTTTTCGGTATTTTCATGACTATGAAAATTGTACATTCACACTGAAGGCATCAAAACTATGAATTAACACATGTGGAATTATATACTTAACAAAAAAGTGTGAAACAACTGAAAATATGTCTCATATTCTAGGTTCTTCAAAGTAGCCACCTTTTGCTTTGATGACTGCTTTGCACACTCTTGGCATTCTCTTGATGAGCTTCAAGAGGTAGTCACCGGAAATGGTTTTCACTTCACAGGTGTGCCCTGTCAGGTTTAATAAGTGGGATTTCTTGCCTTATAAATGGGGTTGGGACCATCAGTTGTGTTGTGCAGAAGTCTGGTGGATACACAGCTGATAGTCCTACTGAATAGACTGTTCGAATTTGTATTATGGCAGGAAGAAAGCAGCTAAGTAAAGAAAAAACATATATATATATATATATATATATATATATATATATATATATATGTATGGTCCCTTGCTGGTATATATGGCCCCATCCTGGTATACATGATCCCCCATCCTGGTATATACATGGTCCCCCATCCTGGTATATATGGCCCTATATGGCCCCCATATATTCAACGCATAAAAACGAAATAACAACGCTTCTACTTACCTTCCCTGCGCTCCCATGCAGCGCTGTGTCTTGGTCTGTGTATTCAGGTCGGCTCTGAGCGGTAGTGTTGAGCCACCCCCGTAGTGTTCGAGTTCGGTTCGGTTCGTCGAACACCCGTGTGTTCGCCGAACTGTTCGTCGAACTGTTCGTCGAACACCTTCGAACACCGTTAAAACCAATGGCAGGCAAACAAAAACACATAGAAACACATAGAAAACACCTTCAAAGGTGTCCAAAAGCTGACAAACTGCTCAGAAGACACAACTAACACATGGAAAAGTGACAAGTGCATATAGTCATGCGAAAAGAAAAGAGGTGGAGGAGTAAAAGGAGGGGGAGACACAGATATAGGCAGGTCATGCCCTTCTAAAGTCCAAAAAGTGAGAAGCCGACACGGCCAGTCCGCTCCTGCCCGTGCCACCTCCGTGTCGCCGGGTTTGTGCCAGAGCCGCGGTGAACCCTGATGGCCAGCCCCCCTCTCCCAATACTGGTGCCTGTCCGCTGGTGGGTCGAGCGAGCCCCCCTGTGGTGGAGGCAGCTCTAAGCTTTTTAATTTAAATTGTCTCTCTAATTTGAATGAATACACTTTAAATCCATTTACAAGGATCTATTGGAGGGCAAGTCTCATGCCAGCAGCCGCGTAATTCCAGCTCCAGTAGCGTCCACTAAAGCTGCTGCAGTTAAAAAGCTTTTATAAGGATCGAGCTCGGCTGTCCACCGCAAGGCATCCTACTGCCAGTCCCAGCCCCTATGCCTTGGGGTGCCTCCTGATGCTCTTCACTGAGTATCCCATGGTCCCGAAGCATTTCCTTTGAAAAAATTAAGTGTCTAAACTACAGGTGGTGTAGCTTGCTTAACAGCCGGGATAATCCGCTGACTAGCAGACACTGCTACTAGGCACAAAGTATTTCCTGGGCTAGATGCAGTTAAAAATTTGTAATTAGATACTCTCGTTGGATGCTGAGAAAGCATTCCATAGAGTCTCCTGGCACGCCATATATGATTCTCTTAAAAAGCTTGGGGTAGGGGTCTAGGGGACCCTTTTATAGCCAAAATCACGGCCCTGTATCGCAATACGTCACCTAGGCTGAAGATAAATGGAACTGTAGCACCCTGAGGGCTCGGTTGCTACAGACGTATTGCACCTCACCCAGAGGTGTGATATCTCACTCTCAGGTAAGGATGGAGTGTGGATCAGGACCCGACACCTGCATGCATTACACCACATTGCTGTGGGGCAGGGCGACCAATATGCCCCTGAGATGGGCACGACAGTCCCTGTCCCTGGCTGGAGTGGGGGGAGGGAACACTGAGGAAGGGGAACCCTGTAGTGCAGGAGCAGGGAGGAAGCAGTTCCTGGGTGCATTGAGAAGGGAGTATAAAAGGTGGGCACCATCTTAGTTCAGTGCAGAGAAGTCTGAGCAGAAGTGGCAGGGAGCAGGGGCTCTGCATGAGCTCTGCTCCGGAGGCGGGCCTAGTAACAGAGGCCCAGGCCTGGAAGAGGGAGAAGGAAGGAAGAGGAGCGGAGAAGGCTCCAGGAATGAGGAATGAAGGGATCCCAGGGGTGCGGACGGGCGAGTCGCCACCGCACGCCCGAATCCACCTGCGTGGAGGGGTCAGGCCAAAGGGGGAGACCGGTCCCCGAACTAGTGGAGGCAGGAAACGACCCTCAGCTAGAAACCGGAGGCTCTGACATTTTATGTGGCGCAGCCCCTCGCTACACCCGCTAGGAAGGCACCACATAGGGTCAGGGAAACTGGCGCCAAGTTTACCAAGAGGAGGCCCGAGGCAGCCGGACAGAAGTGTTGGTAAGAAAGGCCAGACAAAGGACACACAAAGGGGGTCCTGTGAAGTGCTCCAAAGTTATCTGGGAGTTGTCTGAGCCCCTCACCTGGTGAGCACAGTACGACGTGGGCAGCCGTTACCTGCAGACGTGGTCTGGATAATAAGAACTGTGAGTAAAGGCCCTGGACTGCATCACTGACTCCGTGTCGTTACTGCTGCTGCCCTGCACCATCACCCCCATCCTCCGCATACACTGCCCTGAGGCTATACTCCTCCCGTGGGGAGTTATGCTACGCTCTGCTGCACCCACAACACCAGCCTCAGCGGTCTGCCCTGTAGCGGCGGTTCACTCTGACCGCAATCCACGGGTGGCGTAGTTGGACATTTAAACATCAAAACCACATAAATAGTTCCGCCACTGGTTTGACCGCCCTGAGCCACGGAACCGGGTCGCCGCCACGAAGACTACAACCACCAGCATCCACCAAAAAGGGTCCGGCTCCGGGTGTCCCAAGGCCCAGGGGGTGCGTCAGAACATTTTCATCACCTTTCACAATCACCAATGGGACAAGGCAGGGATGTCCTCTGTCCCCTCTCTTATACATCCTAGTGACGGAGCACCTGCTCTCATCAATTCGCCATAACCCCAATATTAGGTGGATTGAGATGGGAGGCACCGAGTACAAGTGCTCTCTATTTGCTGATGATGTCCTAGTATATATCACTCAATCACATATATCCATCCCTGCTGTTATGGCTGAAATAGATCACTTTGTTACATGGTAAAATTTTAAAATCAATGCAGCGAAGTCTGAGGCCCTCGATGTCTCCCTCCCCAAATCCATATAGGATTCCATCCAGTCCAACTTTCCCTTTGCCTGGCCCTCACAGGGTATCAAATACTTAGGAATTCCTATTCATAGAGACCTCTCCCATCTATGTTATCTTAATTTTGGGCCCTTTATTGAACAATTCCATACAGACCACGGTTGGCAAGATAGAACTGTAAGATTCACTACGTGAACCGCTGGTGTTTTGTGGAAAAGCACATGTACACCGCGTTCCAAATTATTATGCAAAAAGTGTTTAGGAGTGATAAGGGAAGAATTTGTTTGTCAGTTAAACTCATTGATGGTGATGTGTGTCAGGGCTCTTTATATCACTGTAAGCAATTGCAGACACCTGTGCTAATTAGTTTGGCAGGTGTGTCCAATGAAAGGCAAGACTACTTAAGAAGGCTCTCTCACATTATTAAGCAGCCTACATTTTCTGCCAAAATGGGAAAGAAAAAGGATGTGTCGGCTGCTGAGAAGCAACAAATTGTGGAGTGTTTAGGTCAAGGCATGACTACAATCAACATTGTGCGATGATCAGGATGAAGTGTCTTGGCAATCAAGAAGTATGTAGCTGATTCACAGTACACACGTGTGCGTGCTGATGAGGACTCTTTCCTACAGGCAATTACGTCAGGTTGAAAGAGCAGCGGCAAAAAAGCCTTGTCATAGCAGCAGACAAGTTTTTGAAGCTGCTTGTGCCTCCAACGTCCCCAGAACAACAAGATGCAGGGTCCTTCAGAGGTTTGCAGCTGTGCATACGCCATCCTGTCGACCTCCTCTATCCACTTCACACAAGCAGAAACGGCTCCAGTGGGCCAAACATTACATGAAGACTGATTTCAAAACTGTTTTGTTCACGGATGAGTGCCGTGCAGCGCTCGATGGTCCAGATGGATGGAGTGGAGGATGGCTGGTTGATGGACACCCCACGCAAACACGGCTACAGCGCCAACAAGGAGGAGGTGGAGTAATGTTTTGGGCTGGAATCATGGGGAGAGAGATTGTCGGCCCCTTTAGGATCCCTGAAGGCGCTAAAGATGAACTCCATAATGTATGTGGATTTTCTCAAACAGCACTTCCTGCCATGGTTCAAGAAGAAGAATCGTGTATTTCACAGCAAGATCATTTTTCTGCATGATAATGCACCATCTCATGCTGCACATAAAACATCTGCATCTCTGGCTGATATGGGCATAAAAGGGGACAAACTTATGGTGTGACCCCCATGCTCCCCTGACCTCTACCCCATTCAGAACCTTTGGAGCATCATTAAAAGGAGTTTCTATGATGGCGGGAGGCAGTTCACATCTAAGCAACAGCTCTGGGAGGGTATTCTGTCCTCATGCAAAACAATTGAAGCAGAAACCATCCAAAACCTGACAAATTCAATGGACGAGAGAGTTCAGAAGCTCCTTTCGAACAAGGGGTCCTATGTGAAAATGTAACATCACCTAGAATAAAGTTTTGAGTTGAAAACTGTTTGATTTCAGTTTCTAACAACCTGCTAATGCTTATAATTTCAAAAATGACCATTTTTTTGGTCTTTATTAAAATGAAAAGGTTGATCGAAAAGTTTGGGGGATCTAAGAGTGTGGCAACCCAGTAGTCATGATTACTTCGAATTCTGACAATATGAGGGTCATGCTGCAGGTAGTGCAGCAAGAAGGCACTTATGTGTCTTGCGCATCTCGGAGCCCCAAAATTATTTTCCGGGCTAGATGCAGCTAAAAATTATTTTTAATTTTAAATCTGGTGGAGCTTATTATAGATGGCCTAATAGGATCAGTGCTGCACACTGCTACAAAGCCCAAATTATTTTCCAGTCAAGATACAGATAAACATGATTAGTAATTTGAAAGCTTAAAACGTTTGGTAGGGTGATTTTAACCAATCATCAAGCTTTTACTCTCCCCAGGATGACACAGGGGTAGAAAAGTCGTTTCGGATCCATGATTTGTTCATCTTTATGAACGTGAGTCTGTCTACATTATCAGTGGAGAGCCGCGTGCGCTTATCTGTCAGCACACCACCAGCAGCGCTGAACACACGTTCAGACAGAACGCTGGCTGCGGGGCATGACAAGATCTCCAAGGCGTAAGTGGCTAGCTCCGGCCATTTATCCAGATTGGAAGCCCAAAAAGAGCAAGGGTCCAGTGACACAGTCGTGGCTTCAATGTTTACTTGGAGATACTCCTGTACCATCGTCTCTAGGCGTTGACTATGTGTCAGACTTCTTGTCTCCTGTGGCCTTGCAAAGGATGGGCTAAAAAAGTGGTGAAATGATTCCGCAAAATTGATGTTACCAGCAGATACTGTGGTTCTGTTACGGTTTGAGTGCTGAACACTTGACGGTCCCACGGTTGGCAAGTTGGAACTGTGAGATTCACTACGTGCACCACTGGTATTTTGTGGAAAAGCACATGTAAGATTCTGCAACAGTCTCTGCTGATACTCCTGCATGCGTGCATCCCTTTCTATGGCAGGAATAATTTCTGCAAATTTACTTTTGTACCGGGGATCTAACAGTGTGGCAACCCAGTAGTCAGGATTATTTCTAATTCTCACAATTCGAGGGTCATGTTGCAGGTAGTGCAGCAAGAAGGCACTCATGTGTGTTGCGCATCCAGGAGCACCAAGTCCCTGTTGTGTTGGTGGCGAGGTAACAATCATGCTTCCTTCCTCTGTCCTCTCCCCCCAACCTCGCACAACAGAAATGTGATCAAGGTCTCCCTCATCTGATGAGTCTTCCATCAGTTCGTCCTCCACTTCTTCCTGGGCTCCTGCACCTTCCTCACTAGTTTGGCTGCTACCATGCGCCCTGGTAAAACCATCTCCCCCACCCTCACATGCCTGCCGCCTTGGTGCTGCCGACCTTCTGGACCTTGCAGATGTTAGCCCTTCCGCATACAACTCCTCCTCCTCTACTTCCTCCACCTCCTCTTGTGCCACCACCTGACTCCGAATTCTGTTTAACATGTGCTCCAGCATGTAAATCACCGAAATAGTCATGCTGATAATGGCATCGTCAGCACTAAACATCTTCGTCGCCATTTCAAAACTGTGCAGAAGGGTGCATAGGTCCCTGATCTGAGACCACTCCACCAGCGTGATTTGCCCCACCTCTGAATCTCGTTGGCCCAGGCTATACGTCAGAACGTATTGCACCAGGGCTTGTCGGTGCTGCCACAGTCGCTGCAACATGTGCAGAGTTGAATTCCACCGGGTAGGCACATCGCATTTTAGCCGGTGAAGTGGCAGGCCCAACGACTTCTGTAGAGATGTAAGTCGCTGAGCTGCGGGATGCGAACGGCGGAAGTGAGCACACAGCGACCGTGCCCTCTGCAGAAGGCCATCTAGTCTGGGATAGTGGGCTAAAAATTGCTGGACAACCAGGTTCAACACGTGAGCCATACAAGGCACGTGTGTGACATTGCCCCGGCGAAGGGTCGCACCCAGGTTTGCAGCATTGTCGCACACGGCCTTCCCTGGTTTCAGGTCCAGTGGAGACAACCATTCATGAAATTGGTTCTCCAGAGCTGACCACAACTCCTCAGCTGTGTGACTCACATTTCCCAGACATTTCAATGTAAAAACCGCCTGATGACGTTGAGCCCTACTGCCAGCATAGTAAGGAGGTGTGCAGGATCCCTTCTGTGCAGTTAGAAAGCTTGTGGCATGACCAGACAGGCTTTGGGTGCAGGTGGAAGACCGAGAGGAGGTTGAGGAGGCAGAAGCAGTGGAGAAACTTTGACATAAAGAGGATTGAGGCACAACTCGTGGGGACGGCAAGACTTGGACAGCAGCCCCTTGTCCTGCTGTCACCATAGTTACCCAGTGCCCAGTCAGCGACATGTAACGCCCCTGTCCATGCCTACTCGTCCAAGTGTCTGTGGTGAAATGCACCCTGTCACACACAGAGTTTCTCAAAGAAGCGGTGATGTTGTGTGCGACATGCTGGTGGAGCGCAGGCACACCTTTCTTTGAGAAGTAGTGCCGACTGGGCATCTGGTACTGGGGCACTGCGACGGACATAAGGTCTCGAAAATCCTCTGTGTCCACCAGGCGGAAAGGCAGCATTTCTGTAGCCAAGAGCTTGCAGATGGTGAAATTCAACCTCTTAGCTTTCTCATGGCTAGGAGGAAATGGTCTTTTACTTGTCCACATCTGAGGGACCGAAGGCTGGCTATTGTGCTTAGACGGGGTTGATAAGGGTGTCCCCGGCAAACTGCCGGTCTGTGAGGAAGATGCAGGCGGACATGTTAGGTTGCCTTCATCCAAAGGTGGTGCTATCGATGTCGGACAGCGCTCAACACCAGCTGGTGTTACCACCTCCAAAGAAAATGATGACCTGCCAATCACGCTGGCTGTTGCGGGTAAAGAGGTGGCAGGTCTGCGCCCCAAAACAGGTGTGACTGCTGTCCCCCCAGTCACAGAGGATGAAGAGGCCGCGGATGCACAAGATATGGCAGACGGTGGTTGGCCCGGCCGGCTAGGCCGCATTGTAGCACACTGAGCTTCCCACTGCAACTTATGCTTCATGTCCATGTGCCGGTTCATGCATGAAGTACTCAAACTATGTATTTTTTGGCCTCTACTTAGCTTTTGCTGACAAATGTTACAGATAACACGAGTTGGGTCATCTTTATCGATCTGAAAAAATGCCCAGGCTATGCAAGGCTTAGCACCCATGCGACCTGAAGAGCCACCACGACTTGTGGTGAGAGGCAGAGTTGTGTTTGAGGATGCAGTTGTTGACGTGCTTCCAGTACTACGTCTCTGTCCAGGAAGGCGCAACCTGACCTCGTCGTCACTAGCATCTTCCTCCACCTCCTCTGCTGACCTCATCTCTTGGCTGACTGTGGGTTGACAGTAAGTGGGATCTCCGACCTCATCATCATCACCCTGTGCGTTATCACACCCATCGTCCTCAGAGCCAACCTGTTCCTGCCCTGACAAAAAACTAAAGTTGTCGCTCCAATCAGGTATTTGAGTCTTATCATCGTCTTCCTCATTGTCTCCACCAACAGGAGTTACAGTTTGGGAATGAGGGTCTACATTATGGTCAGAACCTTCTGCGTCTGGTCCTGGATCCGACTCATAAAGATTCTGGGCATCAGTGCAGATCATTTCCTCCTCTGGATTCACAGAAGCGCTGGAGTCGACCTCTGATTCCCAGGCTATAGTATGAGTAAACAGCTCTGCAGACTCAACCATCTGTTCTACCTCATACTCAGACGGGCAGCTGGAGATTTGGGAGCTGTGAGGAAGCAAGTGCGATTTGGGTGACACCTTTGAGGACTGGAGTATTTGTGATGTTGAAGTTGATGTGGAGGAGAGCCCACTTAAAGGAGCACTTGATATCCGTTGAAGCACCTGCTGTTTTTGTGCCTCATCTGGAATTTGTAGCGATTGGCGTGGCCGTAAGAAAGGGATCTTATCTAAAAGAAGTAGACATTTTAGTTTGGCTGGAAGATGGTCTTTCTTCTGCAGATGTTACTGTTGCTTTAACACCTACCCCACGGACACAACCTTTTTTCCCCTTCCCAACACGACTATTCCCCTTTCCACCAGCAGCAGGCCTTTTTCCACTCATTTTGGTGGTTAACTAATTCACAACTCTGGAGTTGTTTGCACAAAAAAACAATGGATGGTAACCGAGCAGAGCTGAGTGGCCAAACTGTGGTATTAGGCCAAAACTATTGGCTGGGTTAGATGCAGAAAAAAATTATTTTGAATTTGCACCCTGATGGAGGTCAGTATAGAAGGACTAATAGAGAAAGTCCGACACACTACTAGAAGGCCAAATATTTTTTCAGAGGTAGATGCAGAAAAAAATATATTCAGATTGCAACCTGATGGAGGTCAGTATAGATGGACTAATACAACAAGTCCCGCACACAGCTAGAAGCCCAAATATTTTTTCAGAGGTACTGTAGATGCAGATAAAAATTAGTTTTAATTTGCAACCTGATGGAGGTCAGTATAGATGGACTAATAGAGAAAGTCCGACACACTACTAGAAGGCCAAATATTTTTTCAGAGCTAGATGCAGAAAAAAATTATATTCAGTTTGCAACCTGATGGAGGTCAGTGTAGATGGATTAATAGAACAAGAACCACACACAGCTAGAAGCCCAATATTTTTTCAGAGGTAGATGCAGAAAAAAATATATTCAGTTTGCAACCTGATGGAGGTCAGTATAGATGGACTAATAGAACAAGTCCCACACACTGCTAGAAGCCCAAATATTTTTTCAGAGGTACTGTAGATGCAGATAAAAATTAGTTTTAATTTGCAACCTGATGGAGGTCAGTATAGATGGACTAATAGAGAAAGTCCGACACACTACTAGAAGGCCAAATATTTTTTCAGAGCTAGATGCAGAAAAAAATTATATTCAGTTTGCAACCTGATGGAGGTCAGTATAGATGGACTAATAGAGAAAGTCCGACACACTACTAGAAGGCCAAATATTTTTTCAGAGGTAGATGCAGAAAAAAATATATTCAGTTTGCAACCTGATGGAGGTCAGTATAGATGGTTTAATAGAACAAGACCCACACACAGCTAGAAGCCCAATATTTTTTCAGAGGTAGATGCAGAAAAAACTATATTCAGTTTGCAACCTGATGGAGGTCAGTATAGATGGACTAATAGAACAAGTCCCACACACTACTAGAAGCCCAAATATTTTTTCAGAGGTACTGTAGATGCAGATAAAAATTAGTTTTAATTTGCAACCTGATGGAGGTCAGTATAGATGGACTAATAGAGAAAGTCCGACACACTACTAGAAGGCCAAATATTTTTTCAGAGCTAGATGCAGAAAAAAATTATATTCAGTTTGCAACCTGATTGAGGTCAGTATAGATGGACTAATAGAGAAAGTCCGACACACTACTAGAAGGCCAAATATTTTTTCAGAGGTAGATGCAGAAAAAAATATATTCAGTTTGCAACCTGATGGAGGTCAGTATAGATGGACTAATACAACAAGTTCCGCACACAGCTAGAAGCCCAAATATTTTTCAGAGGTACTGTAGATGCAGATAAAAATTATTTTTAATTTGCAACCTGATGGAGGTCAGTATAGATGGACTAATAGAGAAAGTCCGACACACTACTAGAAGGCCAAATATTTTTTCAGAGGTAGATGCAGAAAAAAATATATTCAGTTTGCAACCTGATGGAGGTCAGTATAGATGGACTAATAAAACAAGTCCCACACACAGCTAGAAGCCCAAATATTTTTTCAGAGGTACTGTAGATGCAGCTAAAAATTAGTTTTAATTTGCAACCTGATGGAGGTCAGTATAGATGGACTAATAGAGAAAGTCCGACACACTACTAGAAGGCCAAATATTTTTTCAGAGGTAGATGCAGAAAAAAATATATTCAGTTTGCAACCTGATGGAGGTCAGTATAGATGGATTAATAGAACAAGACCCACACACAGCTAGAAGCCCAATATTTTTTCAGAGGTAGATGCAGAAAAAAATATATTCAGTTTGCAACCTGATGGAGGTCAGTATAGATGGACTAATAAAACAAGTCCCACACACTGCTAGAAGCCCAAATATTTTTTCAGAGGTACTGTAGATGCAGATAAAAATTAGTTTTAATTTGCAACCTGATGGAGGTCAATATAGATGGACTAATAGAGAAAGTCCGACACACTACTAGAAGGCCAAATATTTTTTCAGAGCTAGATGCAGAAAAAAATTATATTCAGTTTGCAACCTGATGGAGGTCAGTATAGATGGACTAATAGAGAAAGTCCGACACACTACTAGAAGGCCAAATATTTTTTCAGAGGTAGATGCAGAAAAAAATATATTCAGTTTGCAACCTGATGGAGGTCAGTATAGATGGTTTAATAGAACAAGACCCACACACAGCTAGAAGCCCAATATTTTTTCAGAGGTATATGCAGAAAAAACTATATTCAGTTTGCAACCTGATGGAGGTCAGTATAGATGGACTAATAGAACAAGTCCCACACACTACTAGAAGCCCAAATATTTTTTCAGAGGTACTGTAGATGCAGATAAAAATTAGTTTTAATTTGCAACCTGATGGAGGTCAGTATAGATGGACTAATAGAGAAAGTCCGACACACTACTAGAAGGCCAAATATTTTTTCAGAGCTAGATGCAGAAAAAAATTATATTCAGTTTGCAACCTGATGGAGGTCAGTATAGATGGACTAATAGAGAAAGTCCGACACACTACTAGAAGGCCAAATATTTTTTCAGAGGTAGATGCAGAAAAAAATATATTCAGTTTGCAACCTGATGGAGGTCAGTATAGATGGATTAATAGAACAAGACCCACACACAGCTAGAAGCCCAATATTTTTTCAGAGGTAGATGCAGAAAAAAATATATTCAGTTTGCAACCTGATGGAGGTCAGTATAGATGGACTAATAGAACAAGTCCCACACACTGCTAGAAGCCCAAATATTTTTTCAGAGGTACTGTAGATGCAGATAAAAATTAGTTTTAATTTGCAACCTGATGGAGGTCAGTATAGATGGACTAATAGAGAAAGTCCGACACACTACTAGAAGGCCAAATATTTTTTCAGAGGTAGATGCAGAAAAAAATATATTCAGTTTGCAACCTGATGGAAGTCAGTATAGATGGACTAATACAACAAGTCCCGCACACAGCTAGAAGCCCAAATATTTTTTCAGAGGTACTGTAGATGCAGATAAAAATTATTTTTTATTTGCAACCTGATGGAGGTCAGTATGGATGGACTAATAGAGAAAGTCCGACACACTACTAGAAGGCCAAATATTTTTTCAGAGGTAGATGCAGAAAAAAATATATTCAGTTTGCAACCTGATGGAGGTCAGTATAGATGGACTAATACAACAAGTCCCACACACAGCTAGAAGCCCAAATATTTTTTCAGAGGTACTGTAGATGCAGATAAAAATTAGTTTTAATTTGCAACCTGATGGAGGTCAGTATAGATGGTCTAATAGAATGATGCTATGCCCAAAAGATTTTACTTCACTAGGTGCAGTAAAAAAATTGGTATTCTATACACAGGTGGTATATCTTGCAACACAGATAGGCTACTCCACTGACTAACACACTCTGCAATAGGCCAAAAAGGATTAGCTTTGCTAGATTCAGCCAAATGCTGTGAAAAAAACTTGCACAGCACTGGCACAGACCTGCCTGGCAAAAACTGATAGGAACTGATGTAACCTAGTCCTGAAAAGGACTGCAATTACAATTAGTCTTTACTCCCACAACCAATCTATTTAAGAGCACAGACCTCCCTGATAAAAGTCGTAGGAAATGCTGTAACCTAGTCCTTAAAAGGACTGCAATCACAACTATTCCCTACTCCCAAGCTGTCTGTATATTTGTGCGAAAATTGGCTTGAAATTAACAAGGTATAGCGCACACAGCAACAGCGGTGCCGTCTAACACACAGCTGCAGCAGTGAGAAAATGGTGGCGACGGGGAAAATGGCTTGGTCTTATAGGGCAAGGACATGTGACATACACTGCCAATGACACATGCCCTTGCTTGTGTGAAAAAAAGCACTTCGCTCCGTGTGTGCGCTGCTGATAGGCTGACAGATTGCACCTCCCCACTGTAAATGCGGGAAAGAGAAAAAAAAATGGAGATCTTCATTGTTCCTGCAGAGATCCATCCCCTGCCCCTCCCCCCACCCCGCTGTACACTCAAACTGCGTATTAACATTAATTTTCATCATTACTGAGAAAAAATCCAGTTATGATTTTGGTGCACGAACAGTTATCGAACATAACCTCGAACAGCCGAATTTTTCTCAAATTGTTCGTGTTCGCCGAACGGCTCGAACACCGCCCAAAACAGCTCGAATTTGAGATTGGCGAACAGTTCGAGTAGAACAACGCTCATCTCTACTGAGCGGTGATCTGCAGTCTGTATTGTAATACTGACAGGCTGAGATCACTGGTCCCCGCAGACATTCCCCTCATCTGAGACCTGCGCTTCCTGGCACTTCCTCTCCCCGGCCTGCAGCTTCTGTCATCGCATGCACTGAGCAGTGCGTGCGACAATATGGGAAAGTGGAGCTCACAGTATACACTGCGGGCTCCACAAAGATATCCGTGATCTCCTCCCACAGCTGTGACATGGACAGACGAGGGAGTGAGCCCAGGTCTCAGCTAAGAGGCAGGAGGTGCGGCCTCAATGCTAGAGATGCCCTCCGACTGTAGTCTCTTATGCCCAGGGCTGCCATAAGTAAGGGGTGTAAGATTCCTGTTTAGACTCTTACACTCCCCACAAATGAAAATGGCAGCCCCCAGTGGCTAAAGTAAAAATGAATGAACAAAAAAATATTAAAGTGGTACATTTAATTTTGTATTAAAAATAATTGATTATATAATCAACAATTATTAGTACAAAATTAAAAATCACGGCACCTTCCCTTTAATGGAAGAAAGGAGTAGCAATAGATAACCAGGCACTTGGCTGGAGCTTGAGCCAAAAAATCATTGGACCCCGGCCTAGCTGTCACATCTGCCGATTGGTCATGGCCGCTGGACCAAAGTACTGAAAACCTATCTCAATCCGTGACATGCCCAGGACTTCTTATGATTAGTAGGCCGCCATAATGTAATTATGTTACAGCTCAACACATGCATTATATAGTTCCAGGCTACTAATCAGAAGAGACACGGGGGTGTCTTGAGTATCAGGAAATTTGCAGTGATCTGTGACCAATGTGGCTGCTAAATTACAAGAGTGAATAGAAAGAAATTGTTTATTATTTATACAGGTAAGAAAGAAGAATGCATTATGATTAGTGATGAGCGAGTATGTTCTGTTAACCCGAGCATGCTCGCCGAGTATCTTCAGCGTGCTAGGGTGTTATATTTTAGTCTCGCTGTGTGCATGATTTGCAACTGTTTGACAGCTTTAATACATGTGAGGAATGCCTAAGAAACAGGCATTCCTCACATGTATTAAAGCTGTTAAACAGTCGTAAATCATGCACACAGCAAGACTAAAACATAACACCCTAGCACGCTGAAGCTATTGGGGAAACACACGAGCATGCTCATAAACCTCGAGTAACGAGCATGCTCGCTCATCATTATTTATGATGTAAACTCCACTCTTATGCTCCCTCTTGTGGTGTCTGGAGAAAGACAGAATTTTATAATTGAAAGGGAATTTAACTAGTTTTTGCTTCTCCATCTGAGTGCAGAATAATGTAGTGGCAGAGTCCCTGATTCCAGTGACAAAGAATTTTGCTAGATTCTGCAATTTTGATTAAAAATGGATTTATCTGCTGCATATCTACCAGTTCTCTGTATACTGGGCTCTTTATAACCCTGCCCACACCACTGATTGGCAGATTTCTGTGCATAGGCAGAAAGCTGCCAATCAGTGTTGGGGGTGGCGTTATACAGAAATCATGAATATGAAGAACAACATGTTCTCTAGTGATAATGTGCTACTAATAAAACACAGAGTTTATCAAAACTGCAGCAAGCAGCCCAGTAAGTGATACATCACTGAATCAGGGTCTCTACTCCTACGTTAGGCTGCTCTCAGTTTAGGTGGCAAAAAATGGTGACAGATTCTCTTTAACTCTAAGAGGATGTCTAGCTTTATATCAGAAAAAAGGTTCAGACCATTAGAGAGACATTTTAAGAGAATAATCAGAGCAGAATTTTGAACCTAGAAATAAAATAAATAATGCTAAGAAAAATGTTTAAACTGCAAGACTTTGCAACATTTAAGGTCTTGTCAGTCCTACTGTATACCACTCACATCAGCAAGAAGAAGGCCAAGCTTCATTCTTCTCCGGGACATGTGATACTCCAGAACTGAATGGCAGGAATGTAGCTACCTCCAGCCAATGTGTCTGCTCGGCAGGGCTGTATTTGAAGT
Source organism: Phyllobates terribilis (assembly GCF_046119375.1). Classification (NCBI taxonomy): domain Eukaryota; kingdom Metazoa; phylum Chordata; class Amphibia; order Anura; family Dendrobatidae; genus Phyllobates; species Phyllobates terribilis. The sequence goes on from NW_027362762.1 coordinate 899,653,363, forward strand.
TGACAGTGATTATGCATTGTACAAGTCATATTAGCTACATAATTAGGGTATATTCATATGGATGGACTGAGAGATAAATTCACCCCAAAATGTATTTTCACAGGAGAAGTTCAGTTATTTATTATAAATGAATCTGATCTTATTAAAAGAGTTTTCCTTCCATGTCTTTCACCACTGTGATAATATTAGCACAGCGAATTATAAAATATATTCAGCAGAACATGTATAATGTAGCATTTGTTTTATGCAGAATTTAGTTTGGCAAAAGGATCAAAATCATCACACGGTATAGTATGGTGGGGCAATAAATAGACTATGGAGGACTAGAGCAATGATATAGAAATATGTGAGTAGATTGGTCAAATTCCCACAATAATAAATCAGAGCATTTAGACTAAGTTATAGCAGTTCTCATATTAATATCTGGCATTGCAGGGAACATGTGTTAGTCCATTTGTAAATGCTTTGCCTATGAAAGGTTCCTTTAAATGCAGAATTGGTATCAGTTTGTTGAAATCAGCTGTTTCATAAAATAATGGTAAGGCTATTTAAGGGGTCAATATTGACTTTTAGGCTACTTCCAATAGGGGGCACTTTCTGCTTCCTCTCTGATGAAGCAATTTGCATATGTAGATTCCAAGGGGAGCGTTGCATGATCTATAAATCTCCCTACGCCAAATTGGTGATTTCCACAACAAGAAATGTTACCCCTTAGAATCTTCATTAAAGGCCTCTTATCCAGCAAAAAAAAAATTATTTTGCTTTGCACTAATGAGGGGCAAACACCCAGAAACACATATCTACAAATGGAGTTTCTGTCTTGGGCTTCTTATCCTAGGTGATGTGTAAAGCCCTTTATAGGATCAATATTGCCTTTTAGGATTGCTACTTCAAATAGGTGGAATTAGAATTCAGTCCTCTTTATCTCTGAAGAGGAGATTTACCTGGTGCCGGCCCTTAGACCCCTGCTGTCGGGAGGAAATGAACTTTGTTGCCCCTGACAGCGTTTCAGTTTCAGTCACGAGTGTGGCGCCGGTGCGGGTTGAGTCACCGCTCTGTGCATAGAGAGCAGTGGCTGCAACCATGCCCACGGCACTGACTGACAGCCGACCCTAATGCTGAGCTGCTGTCAGTTAGTACAGGGGGTGCGGCTATAGCCATCGCTCTCTCTATACACTGAGAAGTGACTGAAACTACACCGGTGCCACCCCCATAACTGAAACAAGAATGCTGCTGGGGGGAATAAAGATAATTTCCTCCCGGCAGTGTGGGTCTAAGTGCAAGGGTTGGGCATATTCACAACTCTATTAACCTGCAGATTAACCCCATATCTGCAGGTTAATAGCGTTTTTCAGTTGACAGGTTCCATTTAACATCATGTCGACAGAGGAGCTTCTTCTTTTCCGCTCTGCTTTGTCAACGGTTGGCTCCCTACAATCAGTGACACCCTGTCAACAGAGCAGAGCGGAGGAGAAGACGCTGCTCTGTAGACGTGAGCTCAAAGGAACCCGAAGAATTGCTCTGAGCCAAAGAAGATCATCGCAAGGCAGAACGTGCAGTTAGTTAGCAACTACCAGCTTGTAAGTTTTTGCCCCAATAGCAAAAAAACACCAAAGTCCAGGATAACCCCTTGATATATTGAGGCTCGGAGCTAGTAATCTACCAATACAACATGCAGAAAAGGTTGTCTGCCCTACATAACTTGTCTTCTTTTTCCTGTACCCCACATAATGTATGTTCAGCTGGAGAACCATCAGGGTCCACAGATATAAATACTTAATTTTCATTGCAGCTGCGCCATATGTAAGATGATGAGTGCCAGTGCTCCAGTAATAGCAGCATATCTGGGGGCTCACCCCAGAGGTGCCCCCTACTTGTCTCATTTCAAACTCTTTGAAATCTGCAAAGTTTAGGAAAGAATATTATCCCCTACGATCATTTTCTCCTGTATGCACACCTGGGAAGTTTCCATTTATATTTTGTATATATTTGTGCAGCTCTTTTATGTTTACATTTTACTTTACTTTTAATGGTCTTTTAAAATATACCACATTCCTCCTCTAATCGCAGAATTACTGTCTTCTCTGTAAAGTTTCAAATGCAACCTGACTCCAATTGCTATCAGCTGTTTCATTATGTTCCCCTAAACCCCCACGTATGGAATAAAGCAAATTGACCATATGCAGCAATGCCTCATTCGTAATTCAATATATACGATTGCTCCGTCGTCCACCGCTGACTTTCTTTATCCAAACTTTGTTTAAAATCCCCAGCAGGCTCTCTGCATTTTACTTAACAAGCAAATAAAAAAAGCTGTCTATACGCTACGTATGGCATTATAATATCCTGTGTGGTGCACTTGTGTGAAAAACTCATTCTTTTTGATCGCTATGTTTGTTGTCTCGGGGTACGCTGTTTAGTTTCTTGTAGCGCCTTGATGTTAATGCATTTTTAATGACTGCTAACTCGTATTTTCCACAAAGCTCATTTCAACAGAGAGAGAACAATTTATAGGCTGGGTCTCCGAGAAAATTTCCCATTATGTACATTTTGGGGCTACCAGGAGCAATGATGCCATTGTGCTTGATGTCTCGAATTTCAGCATGGCCCATCAGATATTCTCCTAGGAGGAATGCCTGCTATTTTTCAGAGCCTCATTTCATATGAAGTGTTAAAGAAGTATGAAAATGATGAGGCAGGTGCCGAGGCGAACCTTAAACAGATATCGATTCCCACGTGGCGGAGGGGTTTTTTTTTCCCCTGTCAGGATCAGAGCTGCAAGTTTAACCTGTCTTGACAAGAAAATCCTTTGATATATATTTCTGAACCGACGAGCTTCAAGTGCTGCGAGCAATCCGCTTTCTATGTGTTTAACAGCATTAGAATCCTTCAAACATTTCAAAAAGGCGGAAAAGTACGTCCAACCTCGGTTTCCTAGGTAACTCTTTCACCGGAGATCTTTTGGCTCCATTGTCTTAATGCATTAAAGAAGGGGGTGTTCATTAGCCTCCATCTCTCTGTTAGTCGGTGCTCCAGTGAGCTATGAAATGTGTCTATGTGACTGCACTAAAATGACAGAGTTAAGAAGAAGACTCCAACAAATCAATCCTAGATCAATAAGTTTTGGGTACTAAACAAAATCATATTCCGTATCCCATTGCTTAGAATGAGCAACCATGAGTTTGAATCCTACCAAAGGAACAAATGCATGGATACTGAACAGTCATGGTCAAAAATTTTGAGACGGACACAAATTTTGGTTTTCACAAAGTTTAGAGCACCAGTGCTCATGCTCAACCCTGCTCCAATCAAACATGGATTTTGGGACCTCCAATTTCTTGTTCTTTAAGATCTATGGGACAGATGGTGCTCTGTACATGGCTATTTTCATCGGTCTTATGTATATTAAATGGAGAAGCATCATGAATGCTTGACAACAGCTCTATTCAAAAGAAGGATTTGGGTACCCCTTTCTTATTATTGTTGAGTTTGCACTGGTGAAACCCCAAGTGAACCAAACTTTTGTCCTGGTTAAAAGAAAGCCAATGTAAACCTCTTGTTATACCTTTTACAAACAACAGTGTCATAAGCACAGGAGCAATAGAAATCACGGGCTCCAAGAGCAAAAGTCCTAATTGTGCCCTTTCTCCACACAGCCTCAAAATTTCATCCTACTGTCCCCCACCCACACATACAGCATGATGACACAATAGTGCACCCCCACACACAAATTATGATGCTGCCACAGTAATCCCAACAAAGTTTAATATCTCACACAACATGATGCCCCTAAAGTACCCCTACACAGTATGATGACCCCACACCCCCCATATATGGAATGATGGCTTCATGACCTCTATACATAGTAACATGGTCCCCACAGCAAGTATGATGGCCCCCACAGCACCACAAACAATATGATGTATTCCACAGGCATTTTGAGGGCCCCATACAGTATGAGGCCGCCCATACAATATGATGTCTTCCACAGATCCTATAGTCAATGTGAGAGCTCCTATAATATGATATTCCCTACAGACCCAAAATGCAGTATAAGGACCCTCAATAGCCCTACATTCAATATGAAAGCCCACTCAGTATAATGACCCTCCAAGACCTCACTCAGTATGAGGGCCCCCACAACCACCAGCACACTATCAGTAACTATACACAGTTTGCTAGCACTGCAGCTTGCACACACATTATGATGTCCCCACAAAGCATCATGTCTCCCACAGGAGTTGACAATAAAAATAAAAAAAGTACAACCTACTCACCTTCCACCATTCCCCCCCCGATGACTATTCTGGTCATTGCATTGAGCAGACTGAGACTCCATCCGTACAGGAGGTGCGATCTAATGACTTAAACATGGCACAGACTAGTACAGCAGGGAGCTAACGGCTCCCTTGTGCACCATTCTACTCAATAGCATCTGAATCCTATTGATGCAGATATTGTTGTGACGACAGGTTGGGTGCTTGAAGGGGCAGTGCTCCCCCAGCTCATGGGCCTCATGGCGGTTGTGTGGTCTGCAGTTATGGATGGTATACCCCTGCACAGGAGCTGTACACCGGCACGCAACGTTATGAGTGGCTCCATAATAGAGAACTATTAGCAGTTTGCATACTATTGTATAATCATAACGTTATATCCCATAAGAGATTACATTATTTTTGTCCTGTTCCATTCATATCTTAATCTGCTAGAAATTCGGAAACTTTACTGAGTTCTAATAAGAATATGTGCATAAGGTCCTCGTAAGGTCAGGAATTCTTTATTCACAGCTGAGTTTATTAAATTGTACATTAATTGCTTTTATATAAAGTATATATATATATATATATATATATATATATTTTAAATTAAATCTACAATTAAAATCCTTATTATTTTTGTAAATATCTAATTTAGAGCTAGTAAGTAGTAACATAAAATAAATGTAAATTTGTTTATAAGTGAAAGAGCTCCAGGCTTTCTTTCAAACAGAATGTTTTAATGATTTGATAAAATATTGAAGCACTTGATACATATACGTTGCCATTTAAATCAACATTTCACAAACAGTCAAGGTTCACAAACGAGAGTTTTATAAAGTAGATGTTAAAATTAATTAGAAGTTTGTGTATGTTATTGAATCACAGATTAATTAAAGTTTTCAACTGCAAGTCTGTAAAAATTATATAGGAAGGTATTGAATGGGTAAGGCTTAGGTCCGGTAAGTTTTTTTTTCACTGATTTACAAGGAGATTTTGGCAGGAAAAATCTATCAACCCCCCCAGGCAAGGTGAGCTCATACTAACTTCATTCATAAATGTGTTTTTATAAACATGGCTTTGGACAATGCTTATATTGAGAAATAATACGTGAATCATCTAGACTAGAAATTCTTGGCTTCATCACAAAAAAATAATTTATATCAGTGCAATAGAAAAACAAAAATTACTGTGCTAATAAGAACACAGTGGAGGTCAGTAGCTAACCAAATGGGCTGAATATCTGAAAACATTAACATGGATGTGAATCAAAAAAATAATGGACTGCTCTCATGCATTCAGTTTTCATACACTTTATGCCCTATTGCCACGCATAAATATATACACTGCTCAAAAAAATAAAGGGAACACTTAAGCAGCAGAATATAACTACAAGTAAATCAAACTTCTGTGAAATCAAACTGTCCACTTAGGAAGCAACACTGATTGACAATCAATTTCACATGCTGTTGTGCAAATGGAATAGACAATAGATGGAAATGATTGGCAATTATCAAGACACCCTCAATAAAGGAGTGGTTCTGCAGGTGGGGACCACAGACCACATCTCAGTACCAATGCTTTCTGGCTGATGTTTTGGTCACTTTTGAATGTTGGTTGTGCTTTCACACTTGTGGTAGCGTGAGACGGACTCTACAACACACAGAAGTTGCTCAGGAAGTGCAGCTCATCCAGGGTGGCACATCAATGCGAGCTGTAGCAAGAAGGTTTGCTGTGTCTGTCAGTGTAGTGTCCAGAGGCTGGAATCTCTACCAGGAGACTGGCCAATACACCAGGAGACGTGGAGGGGGCCATAGGAGGGCAACAACCCAGCAGCAGGACCGCTACATCCGGCTTTGTGCAAGGAGGAACAGGAGGAGCACTGCCAGAGCCCTGCAAAATGACCTCCAGCAGGCCACAAATGTGCATGTGTCTGCACAAACGGTTAGAAACAGACTCCATGAGGGTGGTATGAGGGCCTGACCTCCACAGATGGGGGTTGTGCTCACAGCCCAACACCGTGCAGGACGCTTGGCATTTGCCACAGAACACCAGAATTGGCAAAGTCGCCACTGGCGCCCTGTGCTCTTCACAGATGAAAGCAGGCTCAGACTGGGCACATGTGACAGACGTGACAGAGTCTGGAGATGCTGTGGAGAGCGATCTGCTGCCTGCAACATCCTTCAGCATGACCGGTTTAGCAGTGGGTCAGTAATGGTGTGGGGTGGCATTTCTTTGGAGGGCCGCACAGCCCTCCATGTGCTTGCCTGAGGTAGCCTGACCTGCCATTAGGTACTGAGATGAGATCCTCAGACCCCTTGTGAGACCATATGCTGGTGCGGTTGGCCCTGGGTTCCTCCTAATGCAGGACAATGCCAGACCTCATGTGGCTGGAGTGTGTCAGCAGTTTCTGCAAGATGAAGGCATTGAAGCTATGGACTGGCCCACCCGTTCCCCAGACCTGAATCTGACTGAGCACATCAGGGACATCATGTCTCGCTCCATCAACCAACGTCACATTGCACCACAGACTGTCCAGGAGTCGGCGGATGCTTTAGTCCAGGTCTGGGAGGAGATCCCACAGGAGACCATCCGCAACCTCATCAGGAGCATGCCCAAGCGTTGTAAGGAGGTCATACAGGCACGTGGAGGCCACACACAATACTGAGCCTCATTTTGACTTGTTTTAAGGACATTACATCAAAGTTGGATCAGCCTGTAGTGTGATTTTCCACTTTAATTTTGGGGGTGACTCCAAATCCAGGCCTCCATTGGTTAATACATTTGATTTGCATTGATGATTTTTGTGTGATTTTGTTGTCAGCACATTCAACTTTGTACAGAACAAAGTATTCAATGAGAATATTTCATTCATTCAGATCTAGGATGTGTTATGTGAGTGTTCCCTTTATTTTTTTGAGCAGTGTATATGGTATATATATATATACATATATGTGAATAAAAACAGATACAGAGGCGCTCCAAGTGTGGTTTGGAGGTGGTCGTTCACCTGTGTAAGTTGTGACCCCGCACAACAATGTTAATTTTATGGCAATGGGTAGGATGCAAGAAAGTAGAGAGAGAAACAGGAGAGGTGACTCCAGGATGCTGAAGAGAAATTCTGAGACTTTATGTGCGTTATTTGGGACCTTTATTCATATAACGCGTTTTAAAATCTGGCCGACTCTCTCTTCAAGTTCCTGAAGAAAGTTGGCCCATTCCCAAAACGCGTTTTTGACGATACAGCGTAAAATCTTAATTATGCCAAACATATTTTCTGATGGCAAGAGCAGTATACCTTTATTTTTATGTTGACTTTTTAACCTGTGTTCTTCTTTAGTTGATTACCACAGACCAGTATTTGTATAACCCTGAATGTTGAATTATATTTATTTGGAAACAATCATGTTTACTATGCTAATGGCAAATTGTACTAAAAGTCAGTCAGATGTTTATTTACAATAGCCACTATGATACCAACTATGTAAATTGATTAGCTCAGACAATGAGACCTGGTGAGCCATGCACCTTTACATCTTACCTGTGGCTGATGACCTTACACAGATGAAAATATAAACAGGGATGTCTGTAGTGCTGGAAGGAGAATAAAGGAGCATGAGAGATACAAGGAGAATGAGAGATATCCTTCAGGAAAGTAGATGGATAGCATGGCAGATCCATCCAAAGAGACACAGATTTGGATTTTACATGATTCCGGCCTAGGGATACAGCCCTGACTGGAAAGATACGGATCTGCTCCATTGACCATCAGAGAGACCATGGATACATTTTGGGGAGACCAGGTTTGGACGAGGAAGTCACCTGGCCCCATGGATATGTTGTTGCCAGAAGGGACCCACCGGTTGCCTGAAACTCATGGAGACATTTGGAGAAGCAATATTCAGATGCGCTTGTCATCTGGCTCCATGGAAACTCTCAGAGAGGCCATTTTGTGACCCTCGGGTCTCCTGGCCTTGTACCTCGATGGACTGCAAGCTTCTTAAGCTTACCGCTTCCTTCTCTCTGTGGGGGTGCGACAGAAGTGGTGGGCCACTGGTTGAGGTAGTCGGCCCTGGAAGTCTCCAAAGTTGCAGCTGTTCTATCCCAGGCGAGCGGAGAACGTAGAGTGAGACTGTGTAATGTTGTACCATCTTGGCTATTTTCTGGGACTGTTCTATGTGTTTATTGTCCGCTTGTGGTTAAATAAAGTATTGCCACACTGTTTTGCCCTCACCCTCTGTTGTCAGAGTAGCGTTACACCCATGGAAGACCCCGGGTCTTCACAGCGTTGCATGAATTAAGATCCTAATAACGCACATCCAGTCTCAACACTTTTTGGCAGCATCACCGCTCTTGTTTATCTCTTATTTTTTAGGATATATTTATAGTTGTATCCACCCTTTCTTTTTCTTGAATATGGTTAAGAACTCAAATTTCTCATAAAGCAAATTCAATGCAATATTGTGACATGATAACAAAACCCTCTACATGCTAAAAATCACCTCACAACCACTGGGCGGCCACATGGGACACAAAACATAAACAACTCCCAACAGAGTATCACCTAGTTTTTAAATAGTAATCTTGCACCAAATATCTCCAGAAATATACATGCAAGGATAAAAAAGAGAAATGAACACCCTTCATGGAAAAATAAAGTCTGTATAACTCGTTGTAACCCTATCTAGCATAATGGTCACCTGAAATGGTTGTGCTAGTGCAATGCTCTTGAAGTCGAATCTGTTGATGTTTACAAGCTGCCATCCGGCCTCCTTAGTACGGCTACTATTGGCCTAGAAATCTATCAGAGTAGGGTAAAAGAATAAAAAAGGGTCGATGCTGCTGCTCCAAATTTAGTGTATATTCACATTTTGGATCCAATTCATCAAAGTGTTTTATGCCAGTTTTCTAGCATAAAACACTTTCAAAAAAAGAAAAAAATTTGCGCACATTGAGTAACATTTTTATGACTTTTACCATCTTTTCACCAGTCTCAGCCAGCTTTGCCAAATTTGGTAGAGCATGAGTGGGATGAGGCATGATATTAGCAGCCCACCAAATTTATCAAAAGTTACGCCACTCTGGTGGATTAACTTTCACCAGAAATGTTACTCCAGTCCCTGATAATCGGAGTGGGACTTATAGACAGGTGTACGGAGGCTGATGCCACTAAGAAGGTGTGCCAAATTCATTAAGTGGGGTGCGCCTCTTAATGAATTTGGCGCATCTTACCCCACCATGCCCTTTCATTAAGACTCTTGTGTACAACACCACTCTTGATAATTCGGTCTATGCACTAAAGCATCCTTTATTGTAGAAAGGAAGCTTGATCCAGGAATAACAACAACACATTTCGTCTTCAGACAGAGCACTTCTTTAGGAACCGCTGAAGCTACACTTCTGGATACCTAGATTAAGCTTACAAATGAACCGCAAAACTTTTATAATCATTGTGATGCTCCTGGTTATCAATACGACAGACTAATAATCGAAATAAATGTTGCTAGAAATAAAGAAAATTCAGCAGTAATGCAATTTAAAATAAGCTACATATTCAATGCTTGACTACAGCTAAGGCTATGTTCTTTTTTGTGATGCGTTTTTGCTGCGTTTTTTTGATCACCCATTACTTCCTATGAGTGAAAAAACGATGCAAAAACGTTGAAAAAACACAGATGCGTTTTCTGCTGCAAAAGAAGTGACATGCTCTATTTTCCAAAAACTCAACCAAGTCACAAATTACGCAGCCAAAAAAAAAACAACATGTGTAAACAGAGAATTCCTGGATTCTCGTAGACTTTGCTGGTACTGCAAAACGCAGCTGAAAATTTGCATAAAAAGCTGCAGCAAAATACGCTGCAAAACCCAACGTGTGTGAACATAGCCTTAATGCTGCAGTATTATTAGTGATTGCTTTTCAATTGCAGTCACAACAGATTTGCAGCTAATCACAATTTTTCATTTTATCAGGAGTTACAGAATAACTTTTTCCTAAAAAATCATAAGCTAAATCCAATCCCAAGATGATCTGTTTTGAAAAAAAGAGTTAAAAATAAATAGTAGATGGACCATTAGCCGTCAAAATCATCATCATACATTTTTGCTGACCCATGTGATATAAGTTTAAACTTAGTGTCCCTGTTGTGTGATTTCTGTAATCTCTGTAATGTAATAAATTGTATTTCCAGGTTCTTCATTTTGCACGGTGTTGCTTAGTGTACACATAGTCAGCAGTGTAAACGCAATAGTGCAAATATTACGGCAATCATTTATGCTATGGGAACGCTTTGCTCCATTTGTTGCACATAGCGAGAGGTGCCACCCATTAAAATATCTCATGCTTCAGCTCACAAGAAATTAGATCTGCCGTGTTTGAAAACTTTGAAATAATGTTTACACTGATTTAACAGCTGGACCTGCAGTGAATCTGAATAGGTCAGAAACTGTCACATATGGAGCCAGAGAAAATAACAAGAAGGGCTCAAATTGCCTGCTCCACAGAGTGCAATAGTGTGACTTTTAACACCTTTATCTAGAGTGAATCTGTGTATTTATTTTCCATATATAACGAATAATATGAGTACGCTTTGCACACACTGGTGAAACACTAGCAGGTTTATGTATTTAAAATGAATGGTGTCAAGCTAGGACAGTGTTCAATACTCCTACAGTATAAAAGAGTCAAGCCATTACCAGAACTTTTTTTCTTTTCACTTTTATAATTTTGTTTTATAAATATTTATTATTACCTAATTATTTTTTTAGTTAATGACATCTCATGAATATTTATTGTGACGAAGTCACTGGCAAAGTACTAGAGGGAAGATATGTAGCACTGAGGTTGTTCGCTTCAGTAATGTAAACCTAAGAAAAATGATCCAGCAAACTAAGTGGTGAGAGTGGTTAATCAGCCATGTTTAGTGCTAGAATGATTGAACAGCTGTAGAGAGGAAGGAGTCCAGAGGATAAATACCCAGCTTTCTACAGCAGTGTGGGTGGGCCTGGAGGTGAAAGCTCTGGAGCTGTATTCTCATTTGACGGAAAGCTAAACCTTGTGTTGATTATCCTGAAGTGAGCAGTTACCCATAACAAAAAGGACTGTGTCATACGTTATGTTTTGTTTTTACTGTTACAGACTGGGAAGGCCATGTTATGTTTGTTTTGCTAACATTTCCATGGTTTATGCGGTGCTCTTAATAAACCATGGGAGATTTAAAGATACAGTGTTTCTGTGTCTACCTCTATGTGCAGCCGAGTGAGTCGATCTACAACAACATATTTATTTATTTATATTGCATATTTTTGCAAATAGCAAAATAACTTATTGTCATTATTCAAATTTATATACTTTTCTTTATTTAGTAGTTTCTAAGTAAGTAAAGATTATATGTATTACATTAGGATGGGTTCACAATAGCGTCACTATTTCTGTTTTTCGGTTTTATCATAGGAAATGGAAAATGATCTACAGTATCATATGATGGACAAGCCAAACTGATCTTATTTACTTAAAGGGGTTATCCAGGACTTTTTTTCCCTCCTTGGAGCTAAACAATTATCTGCAGGCAGTTGCTAACTACTTGCATGTTCTGCTCTGTGGAAATCTCTCCTGGCATAGAAAAGTCATGGGTCATTCATTCTGGCGATTCTCCTGCTTCCTGTGATGTTTCGTTGACAGAGCAGTTCCTTCTCTTGCACTCTGCTTTGTCAAAGGGGCATCATCTCTGATGTCATGTTGATTGACACATGGTTAACTGCCGTGTTAGGCTGAACTGACTGTCAATCAACATGACATCGACAGTGACACCCATTGACAGAACATAAGAGGAAGAAGGAGAATTACTGACAGGAGCGATTCGTGACCGTTCTGTGTTGGAAGAGATTATTACAGGGCAGCATAGGCAGGCAGTCAGCAACTACCTGTCAACAAGTGTTTAACCAGGGTAATTCCTTTAATGTTTTCTTGCTATTTTTGATATATTTTTTATTGAATTTGTGACAGAGGCTCCTAGTAGAAAATCTAACCTAACTCATATGTATTTATTAATTTTATAAAATAATAATTATACTAATATTTTTAGATTTCTTTAATAACAATAATAATAATAATAATAAAGCAAACTGATGGGACACCAATGCCACCGGTGTTGCTTGTTTTTTACGGACCCATAGACTTGTATTGGGCCTTTTCATCCATTATTCTGTAAAAAAACAGATATGTCTCTGTGAAAAAACATTGACATTTGAATAACACCGCAGATAGAGATGAGTGAACCCTAAATTCAAAGTTCGGGATTCGTACCGGACAATTAGTGCCTGTGCTAATCGCCGAATCCGGACAACTCCCGGAAGTCCGTTGCAATGTTTGGAGTTCCAGGAGAAGAGGAGGGAGATAGAGAGAATATTTTCCTGCTCAAAAGTTTGTTCCCCATTGTTTTCAAGGGGGTTCGGGTTCTAGTTCAAGTTGGGTTACAGTTCTGGCACCCGAACCAAACTTTGGAATAAAGTTCAGATCAGGTACCAGAACCCGAACTTCCATGGATCCGCTCATCCCTAATCATGAATTATAATGGATATGTGTTTTTTCCGTGAAAAAACGGCTACAACAAGTACTGTACGTGCAACACACAGATGTCTGAATGAGGCCTTGTATTGCTAAATCCAAGCTAATGACATTGACAAACTATTCAATGGGTAAATCAGAGTTTGATTTTTTTTATTGTAATAAAAATGTTTTGCCTTATATTGATTAATCGTTTAGTAACTGCAATATTTATCTTATCATCATTCATTGATTCATTCCACAATTAAGACTATCAATAGTCACCCCACAAGAAGAAAAATGAAAATATTATTTATTAGAATCCGCTCTCCAAATAAACAGCCTAATAATCTGTATCGGTTTTCTAAACTACGAAACCAAACAATTTTCAGATTAACTTGAAAAGTGACTGCAGGGGTAAGGCTGTGTGCCCACTATGCGTTTTTTAAGTTTTTCCGCAGCGGCAATTCCGCCTCATAAATGCTTAAAAAACGCTTGATAGTAGGTCTGCAATGTTCCCCAATGATAATTCACATGTGCTGTGCACATGCTGCGTAAATTTCCGCTGCGGATTACCAATTATTTTGCGGAATCGCAGCGATTTTGCCGCCATTCACTTGCATTGAATCACTTAATATCCACATCACTACATGTGCACATGCGGATATTAAGTGATTCAATGTGCGGATGGTGCCCAGGTCTGGAGAAGAGGAGACTCTCCTCCAGACCCGGGTACCATAGTACCTGCTAAAAAAAATTATTAAAAATAAAAAAATACATTATACTCACCTTCTGAAGGCCCCAAGTCTCCATAGCGATGCGTCCTGGCTCCCCGGCAGCTCGCGATGGTCTAAAAGGACCTTCCATGACGTCATTTAGTCATGTGACAGGTCACGGGACCGCTGACGTCGGCGGTCGCGTGACCTGTCACATCACTAAATGACGTCATGAAAGGTCCTTTTACACCATCACATTGGGGAGACCTGACGCATTGGATAAGGAGACTGGGGGCCAACGGACGGTGAGTATATGTTTTTTTTTTATTTTTTACCATTTTTATTCTTTATTTTAACTAACTTGGTTACACTATATAAAATCCATGCCGGTTGCATGGATTTATATAGTGTGACCAAGTTGTCAAGCATGTAAAATCCGCATGCATTTTTCTGCCAGGGAGATGCAGAAACGCTCTGGAAAAATCCGGAGCATTTCTGCATCGTGGGCACAGAGCCTAAGTCTTCTGTCAAATAAACTAACAACGTCACGTGGTAATGCATTAATGATTGTCACATTGTGGTCTTAACCCCTAAATTCTACTGAAACTGATTTATATCATCATAGGATTCTATAGTGAATTAATTAATTCAGTAGGGTTCAACAGACATAGGGGACACTAGAATGAGTCCATATTTTCATATTACCATGCTGTCCTTAGCCCTGGGAATTTTTATTTTATTTTTTTATATTTTTCGTTTTCTCAGATTCTTTTTAGAAACTGTTTTAAAATTTAGCTTTTTTTTTTATAAATCAAAACTTTTGTTGTTAAATTTGAAAGTTTCATTTTCATTGACTATGAAAATATTAAATGACTTTGATGAAACCAATTTTCTTTATGACCTACAGATGGCAGAACAATATAGGTGATGATGAACGGTCTGTCTCTAGCTCCAAATCCCTTGTAGAACTAAGATTGAGTTTTATATTTTCTTTAAGGGAATGAAAAGTAAAACTGAAAAGTAAAATGTTATTTAAAGGGTTTGTCCACTACTGGACATCCATTGCTTAATCAATTCAGGACCACAATTAAAATAAAAGCAATCACCGAGTCACCTTTTATATTAATTGGGGTCTTGCATTAATTAAGCTTAGGTTGCCCAGATGTGGACACCCGCTTTAAGTCTTGGATAATTGTGGTTTATTTAAGACAAGCATTAAAGTGAATCTCCATATTTTATTGTCTTGTTGCTTTTAGGGCCATATTTTTTTGTTAATTAATTTCTTGATTTATTTTATAATAATTGACATTTTCCTTTTTTCTAATATAGACTTGCAAATCCTGTATATACACATAGATTTAAAAGGAGGCACCTAAACTAGATTTAAAACTACTTGTACAGTCCTATAGGAGACTTAACTGCTATACAGTAAATCTCATCCATGCTGTATAAATGTCCAATCTTTAAAAAATGCTTTTATTGCAGGGTCAAATGGCTATTTGGTGCATCTTCAATGTGGCCAAGGGCTAAGTACATGGGTCCGCACCCTCAATCAACACCTCCCACTAGCTTGATTGACAGCATTCACTTGCCCAGAGTGAGCGCTGCCTAAATTGAATCTGTAGCCATATACGCTTACACACCTACAGAGGCATGTAAAAGTTTGTGCACCCCTGGTCAAAATTACTGTTATTTTGAACAGTTAAGCAAGTTGAAGACGAAATGATCTCTAAAAGGGTTAAAGTTAAAGATGATACATTTCCTTTGTATTTTAGGCAAAATATATATAGGTATTTTCATCTTTTACATTTTAAAAATTACAAAAAGGAAAATGAGCAGAAGCAAAAGTTTGGGCACTCTGCATGGTTAGTAACTTGTAGCATCCCCTTTTACAAGTATCACAGCTTGTAAACATTTTTTGTAGCCAGACAAGAGTCTTTCAATTCTTGTTTGAGGGATCTTCATCCATTCTTCTAGTTCTGTGAGATTCCTGGGTTGTCTTACTATTTTGAGGTCTAGCCACAGATTTTCAATGATGTTCAGATCAAGGGACTGTCAGGGCCATTGTAAAACCTTGAGTTTGCGCCTTTTGAGGTAGTCTATTGTGGATTTTGACGTGCGTTTAGGATTATTATTCATTTGTAGAAGCAATCCTCTTTTCAACTTCAGCTGTTTTACAGATGGTGTTATGTTTTCATCAAGAAATTGTTGAAATTTCATTGAATCCATTTTTCCATCTACCCATGAAATGTTCCCCGTGCCACTGGCTGCAACATAACCCCAAAGCATGATTGATCCACTTAGAGCCTGCACCACCCAGAGCTTTTGTCCATGATGTCTCCATCATCAGTGTTGCACCCGCAAAATAAATATGATGGTGACTCGCCCCCAGGGCCGTGGGGTACTCGGCAGCCGGGCTCTGGTTGCCGGGGGATATCACGGTGGCTGTCCCGGTCCGTGACCCAGGGCGGTCAGTGAAATGGGGAAACTTCTATTATTTGGGGTTTTTGGAATTATTCGTGACGCCACCTGTGGTGTCTGGTGTGGATCACCAGCGCTGCAACAGTCCTCTGAGGCAGATGTTAGGGCAGCAACTGATGGAACAGCTCCCCACAGGTGAAGCAGGCCTCAGAGCAGTGTAAGAAAAGATGGAGGAGGTGCGCTGGGCGTTGTAGTACAGGGAGGGAAAAGGTACCGGCGAAATGAAGGAGCGGAGGCAGTTCAGTACAGTCATCCGAGTTTACTCATAGTTCTGTTCAAGTTCCTCAGGTGCACAGTACTGGTGTGAGCCTCCCGCATCGTACTGCGTTCACCGGGCAGAGGTTCGGTCCTTCCTCAGGCAGCCCGGGTGTACCTGGCAGAACCCCACTTTCAAATGTACCTTCCTAGACCGACTTCACGCTGGGTCTTTACTCCCTCCTGCCCTGCGCTTCTCACTGTGGATCCTATTTGGGTGCTGCGAGGTCCCCCCTGTCCGTCGGAGTTGCTCAGACCTGCTCGACCTTACTTTGGATTGAAGTGAGAGTTTGGCTTCTGCTATAGAAGTCAGAAGCCTCCGGATTTTTCCAGCCGAGGCTTGAAGCTGCACGACTGCGCCAGGGGCCGGTCCCCTTCTTGCGGCCTAGATCCTCCTGACACCTGGCAGGTTCAGGGTGTACGGGTGCCACCTGCACTTGCCGTACCCCCTAGGATCCCTTCTATAGATTGGAGCCTACTCCCTTCTCCCGTCCTGGGCCTCAGTCCTGGACCCCTGAAATGGAGCAGAGCTCCTAGAGAGCCTCTGCTCCCAAGCTGTTCACCAAGTACTAGACTCTTTGTTGTGCCACCCTAAGATGGCTTCCCTATTTTATATCTTTACTGTATGAGTGCTCCCATGAACTACTTCCTCCACCCACACCCACTACTGGTTCCCCCTAACTGTGGGTTCCCCCCACCCCAGCCAGGGTCAGAGCTCAGCAGAAAGCTACATTGCGTCTTGCTCCTCCTGCTGGCCTGGGGTAGTGTAGTGTTGGATGTAGATGTTGGGGTTCTGTGCGGCACTCCCTCCTTACCTGAGAGAAGGGAGACACCACACCTATGGGTGAGGTGCAGTATCTCTGTGGCGACCGAACCCTCAGGGGCACCACAATGGCGCCTGGTGGCAGAAATAGATGTTGCTGGAGCAGGTCCGGGTGGATATACAGTATGAAAGGGGAATCCTGTGTTTTCAATTGAGTACAAAGGACCTGCTATTGTAATCATTCCTCAAATGATAATAATCCTGCTGAAATGTCCTTCTGAAAGCGCAGGAAGGATGAGTTTAAAGTAGTCTCAGTGGACAGTGTAAAATTGCAAGATCACTAATTTTGTTTTGTCTGTTCTAACAGTTCCTTATTCACTTGGCAAAAGTTTCTCTTGTGCTGCATCTTTTTCATGGAATGCTTTTTCTTGGTCCATAACCATAAGGCTAAACAAGCCATTTACATTTTTTAACATCTGAATGCATACATCTGTAAACATTCTAGAATGCCATTTTATTAATCTCGGCATAATATACAGGGAGATTGACTAGAAAGAGACCTCAAATATTACATTGTGAAGGAATCTGAGCCAAAGAATTATATACCTTGAAGTATGTGTAATAGATTGCATTACATGTGATGGTGGATGGTTCTGCTAGACACATTTTGAGGAATAACAGCAATTTTACATTGGAAGATTTGCATGAAAACATCCAAAGTGAGAAGCTTGTTCTGATAGACTTTGCCTTTGAGCACATCCCAAAGAATCCAGTAACCGTGGAGGTCAAAGCCCCTTTGTAATTACACTGTTGGTGGAAAAGAACTAAATTTCTGCCATGCTCTTTTGTGATGAGTTGCTCCATTTTGCTGGAAGTAACCTTCCGTTAGCTCACAATCTTCCAGATTGTTTAAAAATATCCAGGTACACATTGGTGTTCACAGTGGTGTCAAAGAAATTGGGGCCTATGATGCACAACTGAGACATTGACCACCATGCACCAACTTTTTGTTCAAGGAATGTTTTTGTGACTGGCAAAAGGATTTTCAGTGGTCCATAAACTGCTGTCCAGTGCCTACCTCATCGCTCCCACGCAGGGGAATTCTGGCTTGTTCAAAATTCCATTTTTTTCAGATTGTTGTGTCCTAGCAAGATGTTTTCCAGAATGTTTGGGGCCTCTTTCTAGTGAATCTTCTTTTACCATGATCACTATGTCACTGGTAAATGGCAACTTTTTACCTGTTTATATTCAGACTACAGTGCATAGCAGTATATCTGGCCAGCCTACTTTAGAACCTAAAAACTCCTTCCCAAGAGGACCGGACATATCATTGGTGCAACCTGAGCTAATGCACAGGGACCCAGGACTAAGGGGGACCATTTCCACCTCCAAAGCAGGTGAAATTGTGCATTATGATGTATATGGACGCTAATAGATGTCTTCTTTCATTGTCTCATTGCCTGCAGAATATTTTGATCATATGTAGTCTACAAGATTTATCATTTGCACACAATTTTTCTTCTTTCAGTGTAAATCCCTGAAGAATATGTTGAAATTATATACAAATTGTTCTCATTTTCAATAGTAGCACTAATGATATCATTATTATCACTTTATTTTTTCTAAAGCATATAAAAGTAATTGAGCTGGTGATAAATTTTAATTCACCGTGTCCAACAAAGTTCCTCTTTATTTTCTCTATTAAAGCCTTGCATTCTGGGTTTCCTTTTCGAAAGTGGAAAAATTGTTTATAAGTGAAAATATAAGACTGCAGACCAGTCTGTTGAGTTTTATAACAACTTTGTAACACTTTACATTTTGTTTTTATATTTGTCATTCAGTGGAGTTTTTCTTTACAACCTATGTGGTAAGTTTCGAAGGGTTATTTTATAGTTCATCAAGTCCAGCCTTGTGCCGTTGAAAGGATTTGTAAGCAATGGCACCATACCAAGTAAGTTAAAGAAATTGCCACCTGGATAAACATTTCAGATACAAGTTTCCTTTAAGCAGTCAGTGTTGTATGAGTCCAATGTGCTGTAGGCAATTGCTGAAAACTAAACGCCAAAGGAAAAATATACATTTCATTTTCTGATATTCATGAACATGTCGGCAATCAAAGTACATTTAGTGTGAATATGGTGCATTAAAGAGGAATATGCCCTTGGAGATGTGCATTATGTATTCAGTATTTTACATATTATTTTATGTTTTTTTCTTACTCTTCTCATTTTTTGCGACTTTATTATATGCATTCCAGTGTGTCAAAGTAATTAAAAGCTTTGTAAGTTGATTTACATTCTTGAATTGAATTTAGATCAAAGAGATTTTTCAAAATAAGTCAGTGGAGCTTTCTTGTCCTAAATAACATCTTCCAATGGGCATGCCAATGCCAATAAAACATAACATAATCACCCTTAAAGGGGTTGTCCTAACTTTGCAAGTTATCATTCATCTGCAGGATAGAATAATTGGAATGAGGGCCTGACCCTTGGCACCTCCACTGATCCAAAGAACAAGGTTTGTAAATGCCGTGATATAATCCAGTTTGGGCTGCAGATGTGGCCACCATTCCATTCTTTGTCCATGTGACTGCCATGGATAGCCCAGCTGTATCTCCAGCAGTCCATGTGGATAGTTGGGACAGCATTCTCATCTAACAAATCAACAATTTCTGACTTTTGTTTTAACTATTGCAAAATGAAGATAGTTTCCAGAAGATAATAATAGCACATGACTTTGGCAGCCAAACATTGGTCATTGCACCAATATCATAATGGACAGAATGTCAGTAGAGATGAGCGAACCCGAACTGCAAAGTTCGGGTTTGCACCGGACACCTAGTGTTCTGGGCTGAATTGCGAACATGGACTTCTCCTGGTTGTCCGTTTTATTGTTCGGAGTTCAGATGGAGACAGAGACAGCCCTAATACAGCACCAAAGTTCGGGGCCACATTGACTTCTTTTGCGTTCGGGTTCAAGTTCGGGTCGAACTGGACAAACTGGAACATTCATGGGACCTCTCATCTCTACACATCAGCTAATTTAGTGCTTAATTGTCATGTGGTGTTGTGGCATACATCGCTATGCTATACTAAATATGGGGATCTCACCAATGGATGTGCTAGGAAATAAGAGGTGGTAAGAGACTAAGGCATCGAAATGCATCAGTCTGCTCTAACCTTTTTTTTAATCATTGTAATAAAAGTGAAATTTATACTTACCTTTTTATCACTGGAGCATTTCTAATTTTCCTATTTTTTGTATTTGCCCAGACTCGCACCAGGGCAGCTCCGTGCGAGGACTCCAATACCACCCAGGGCAGAACAATGAATGTAGTGAGCTGACTTCTTCTCTTTTGGATAAGGGAAATTGTGAGGTCAAGTGCAATGGAAGCTGCTATGCAATTACAGCAAACTAGGTCATGTGGCCATAGCAGTGCCCTACACATTGTATGAAGAGATATAGCAATGTATAGGAGAGTCAAAGCTGCAGGGAAGTAAAATTTACCATAAAGGCAACCAAACTTGAAATTATAATATAGTAGAAGTTGTATTTATTTGCATCAATGTGGCCAATACTGAAAAAAAAATCTTGGACAACCTTCCACTCTTTCATAGTACCAAAAAGAGAGATGATAACCTATATACCAGCTTTAAAAGGGGTTGTCTCAATTCAGTAGGTCACCATCTAGCCACCTATTCCCTGGAAAGGTAATTGGTGGCAAATCTCCAGAATTGTCCCAATTTCTGACAGATTGCTTCATTTGGGTATAAGACTTCCATTGTATTCGAATATCTCTAGGAGTCCCGCAGTTTTCTGGATCAATGGAGGTCCAAGCAATGAAAAATGTATCACATATCACAGTGTTTCCTAAACTCCAGTCCTCATGTCTCCCCAAGAGATCATGTTTTCAGGAGGTCCATAGTATTGCACTGGTGATGTATTTATTATCAAGGTATCACAAATTACCACATCTTCTCTTTCCTATGTAAGGGCTTGAGCAGCGGCCATATTATCAGTCCAAGTGCAATCCGACAAATCATTGTATTGCACTCGGAATAATGTTAATCTATGCGGCTGTGCACACGTCCGATTTTTCCTCAGGCAGAGTTTGTATGAGGAAAACAAATTCCTGCATGACTGAGTTTGATTTGATAATTGGATTGCACTCAATGAGTCCGTGGAAACCATTGGACTGCACATGGATGACATCTGAGTGCAGTCTGATTTCAGCGCACTGCCACGATGGAGAAATTTTGTTCTCCATCTTCAACTCATCCGAGAGCATCAGATCACACTATGCTCACACTCTCATCAGAGTTTGTTCAGAGTGTCATTTGCATAATCGACCCGATTCTCTTGGATGACCCTGGCCTAATAGTAAGGAAATCCTGAAAACAAGATTTGTTGGACTATAGTTTGAGATACACTGACCTATCGTGGATAGGGGAAAACGTAACAATTTTCATCAACTCCTTTAATGTTCATCTTATTATCATTAGCGGCATTTCCATAAATATTTGTATTATTGACTTTTCATTGTACTTTTATTTAAAGGGGTTGTCCACTACTATTGAAAATAACCCAATGTATTTTTATGATGAATAGAAGCTTTTTTGTAATTACCTTCCTCTGCTGTTTCTGCCTGTGAGCAACGCTATCACTGGCCGCTCACAGGCAGCACATGACCCCCGGCTGATGACACGTCAAGTGTGAGGTGACTCAGCGCTGGGGTCCCCGCGGTGGCTGCTGGGTTGTGGGCGGGGTTACCCTCCGCGTCACACCCTGCATCCACCACGTGCTTTCCCAATGAATGAGGAGAGGCAGAGTGTGTGGTGGATGCCGGGTGTGACGTGGGGGGTGACCCCGCCCACAGCCCAGCAGCCACCGTGGAATGCAGAAGAGGGACCCTCGGCTGCAGCCCGGACTTGTCGTGACGTCAGTGGATGTCAGTGTTTGCTGCAGCCGAGGGTAACATGATGCCTGTGAGCGGCCAGTGATAGCGCCGCTCACAGGCAGAAACAGCAGAGGAAGGTAATTACAAAGAAGCATCTATTCATCATAGAAATACATTGGGCTATTTTCAATAGTAGTGGACAACCCCATTCATTTCCAGTTGATTCTTCTTTCGATTTTATGGGAATAATTTTTATGGCTATTTTTGGATTATATTCACCAGCATGAAAAAGAAAATTAACCAGTTCCTAAACAGAAAAATATTACAAATAAAACATACACACGGATACCTGGAAAACATGAACCAGATCTTATGTATGCATTTAAGAAGTTCATATAAAACATATTCATATTAAAATAAATGTTTCAATATATGTAGAAATGTAAAATAATATATTTTTTTCAAAATCACTCATTTCCTTCCAGATGTGTTTAATTGTCTGCATTTTTGACCCTATGGCAGAAGTTTCACATGCATTTAAGCATGCCCGGCTATTGGCGTTACCAGACCCATGGTTCATTGATGACATTCATGGGAAAGTTACTACGATGTAGCCTATTACTTGAGTGTGTAGGAAATACAAACAGCATGCGAAGGCATATTTGCGTAGAGACTCTGCTGGCTAATATTTTCACATATTTTTCCTCAAGCATTTCATTGCATTGCCATGGTAGAACACTAATGTAGTAAGCCGACACAGTCCAAATCAGATTGGAATATTTTTCTAGTGCAATGTAGCACATTAAATATATACACGCAACAGGTTCCTTTGGTCTGTTTGTTTATATAGCTCATAAAATTGATGTTTTTTTTTATTATTTACTTTTATTATTTTGTTTGGTTATATTTGGGTTTTAAATAATCCTTTTACTTTTATGACAAATGTTTTCCATTTTATCTTTTTTCATATATTGCCCATATATTTTAAATCATTTTTTGATTCTTTGGTGCAGATTCATTAAAGCAATTCTACCAGAATTCTTCCCTAAACCATAAATCTCACACCAGTCAGAGACTAGACTAAGATTTCTGTTGTGGCACATGCCAATCATCAAATGATCTAGATTCATTAAGCATCATGCCTGCGATCATGAATCAAGAGAGTCTGACTCCACCACACTCGCTCATCAAGGCCGACGAGAAAACCAGTCTTGATGAATCGGGGCCTTTGTTTTTTAGCTATAGTAGATATCTGGTAATTGTTAAGTAACCTTGTATCCCTTTCAATACATTTGCAATTTACATAATTTTTTACAGCTTTTAATAAGCACAACTCATTTTTTACTGTAAATTTTCAACATTTTTCTAGCTTCCTGTTCAAGGGGGCTTTAGCAGGAATATTTATCTGAGGGCATTTACTTTTTCCCCTGTATGATGTTACCCAATCGTAAGAGAGCAGCATCATACAGGGGAAAAAGAGCAAATGCCTCCAAAGAAGCTTAGAACCGACTTTGTCACTGTGATCTGGTGAGACTGATTCGTCTAGTCTTCTCACACTGAGAACTCCTAGCTTTTGGTGCTTACAGTCATTACAAGTGCTGGGAGAGGAGAGCTGCATTGTAATGTCATTACCAATAGAGCTCTGGTCTATCAGAGGTGTCAGGGAATAATACCCAGTTACCTGAGATAGATACAGAATATTGTCTGTGACAATAAATGCTGCTCACATGATGCAGCTCTCCTTTGCCAGCACTGTCATGTCATCTAATGACATTACCATGTTGGAGGAGAGCTGCAGTGTGTGAGCAGCATTTGTTACATAAAGTACTCTGGATCTGGAATAGATCCAGTCAGATCTCTCAGAAAGATCCAAAATGTGGTATGTAATGACATTATAGCATAGCTCTCCTCTCCCAGCACTATAGCACTTACCTACTACCCTCTCCATATTGAAAGCATATGCATACTCAGCTGAACCAAGCTTCTATGTGTTCGGGGTGTGAGGGGAGCAGGAGGAATAACTGTGGGTCTATTATGCTATAAGGTTTTCAGTTACTTCATAATTTTTACATTTCCGAGAAAAGGTTTTGGTGTTTACAGTCAGACATAATGCAACAACTAGAAGTCTCATTCAAACGTCCAATTTATCTTGTATCTAAAATATTAGACTGTTGATTATCCATGATTTGAATCCAAGATTTATCAAAATTTGGTCTGTGTGTCAGTTGTTACCATCAATGTTTTATCAGTGATTTTCACATATGAAAAAAAAATGCAAAGATTCTCCCATACATTGCAATGTTAATCAGCAATCTGTGTGTTGTCCTTGATTTTCATTGACCTATAGACTTATTCTGGTTATTTTTAACCATGACGCAAATCAAAAGCGGCCTGCCTCCATGTTTTGGATTTTTGTTTGCTGAAAAAAAAAAAGTATGAAAATGTGAACAGCCGCTATAAACTATAATGAGTGCATGGTCTATTCGTGAAAAGACAGGATCTTAAAGCTAAAAATCAGCAAACCAAATTTTTATCTACTGCTTATTTATTTGCATTTATTCAGCTGATGTAAACTGTGAAATGTAAGAAGAAAGTGAAACGTCACCTTTTATTTTACTTTGGTTAGATTGTCAGTACATTTTAAAAAAAGGAAAAAATACTTGCTTCTTCCCAATAAATCAATTTTTTTCTTTAGTTTTCTTTTCCATCTTTTTAACCCCTTACTGATATCTGCCAATGGTAGTGGATGTATTGAGAGTGGTGAGCTCACCCCATACCGATAATGGCTGTGTATTACAGCCAGGACTTGCCTCTAACAGATATTAAATGTTGCTTTCAAACTCTGATAGCGGCATTAACAGTGCGTCAGCATGAGGTCACGTTATTTTATGCAAGCCCGTGAACACATGGCACCAATGCGTTGCTAGGACAGTCGGGATCTGTCAAAGACCTCCTAGCATGTCATTACGGAACTCCCTTGAATCCTAGGCATGATTTTTACTAAATGCAGTGTGGCGCCCCTGAGGGTTCAGTTGCCACAGAGGTACTGCACCTCACCCAGAGGTGTGGTATCTCCTTCTCTCAGGTAAGGAGGGAGTGCTGCCCGGAACCCCAACACCCGCATTCAACACTACACTGCTCCAGGCCGGCTGGAAGGGCAAGATGCAATGTGTTTCCTGCTGAGCCCTGTCCCTGGCTGGAGTGGGGGGAACAAAAGGTAGGGGGAACCAGTAGTGGGTGTGGGTAGAGGAAGTAGGGTAGGAGAGCACCATCATAGGAGGTATAAAAAGGGAAGCCATTTTAGGGTGGCAGAACAGTTCGTTCAGAGAGTGAGGACAGTCAGTCAGGGAGCAGAGTCTCTTTAGGAGCTCTGCTCCACAAGTGGGGCCTAGTGATAGAGGCCCAGGAGGGGAGCAGAAGAGAAAGGCTCCGTTCTATTGAAGGGATCCCAGGGGGTATGGCGAGTGCAGGACGGCACCTGGACGCCCTGAATCTGCCAGGTGTCAGAGGGATCAGCCGCAAGAAGGGGACTGGCCCCTGGACCAGCCATGTTACTCCAGGTCTCGGCTTAAAAAAACGGAGGCTTCTGACTTTTATAGTGCAGTTGCCACAGCCTCATCTTAGTCACCGTGAGGGTCAAGCAGGTCCGGGAACTCCAGGTTGCCCAGAGGGACTTCAGAGCACCCGAGCGGGACTGTGAGTGTGGAAGCGCAGGGCAGGAGGGAGAAGACCCAGCGTGAAGTCGGTCAAGAAAAGGAACATAAGAAAGCGGGGTTCCGTCAAGCACTCCTGACACATCTGAGGAAGAGCTGAACCACCGATCTGGTGAACGCAGCGTGACGTGGGTGGCTGACACCCGTGCAGTGTACCTGTGGAACTTACATAAGAACTGTGAGTAAAAACTCGGATGACTGCACTGCACCGCCTCTGTCAATTATTTCAGCTGCGCCATCTCTCCCTCTGCACTACAAGTCCCAGCATCACCACCC
Source organism: Phyllobates terribilis (assembly GCF_046119375.1). Classification (NCBI taxonomy): domain Eukaryota; kingdom Metazoa; phylum Chordata; class Amphibia; order Anura; family Dendrobatidae; genus Phyllobates; species Phyllobates terribilis. Next base: position 899,679,262 of record NW_027362762.1, read on the forward strand.
ACCATCAAACTCTACACTGCCCGGAGGCCCGCTTCACCTGTGGGGAGCTGTTCCATCCTAGCTGCCCTAACAACTGCCTCAGAGGTCTGCAGCACCGCTGGTATAAATTACCAGAAACCACAGGTGGAGTCACGAACTCTATAAATCCCCTATAAATAGAATTCCCCCTTTTTATTGGCCATCCTGGGTCACGGACCGGGTCACCGCCACCATGATATGACCCCCCTGCATCTACTGGCCCGGCACCGAGTACCCCACGGCCCAGGGGTCGCGTCAGCAGCAATACTGTGACATTAATGTAGTTGGGCTCACCTGGTGAGAAGCCATGGGTAAAGGTGGACCCAACCCCTGGCATCAGCACAGAAAGCTGTCAGGCACCTGGTATGATGAGGACTTGGAAAACTGGCAATGCAAACAGAAGGTAAAATTGCAATGCAGGACACGCTGGAATCCGCAGAAACAGGAGGACCAAAGTTGGAAGACGGCAGGTCTGAAGCAGGCACACTAGTGTAGGTAATGGGAACAGTCTCCAATAGCAAATCAGGATATTCACAGCGAGTAGTGGTTTAAACGGCAGATAGTGCAGGTACTGCAGACAGACTTCAATAATAGTTAAAGAAGCATATGGCAAGAGAAGAGTTAAACTGCTTCTGGAGTCATGAAGCGTTCACAGAAGTCTGAGGAGACAACAGGAACTGAAGACTTGGATAAAGTCAGAGTTAAAACACAAGTATTAAGCACACAGATCTGGCTTAACGTTCAGAGGGGTGTGTCCAAACTGCCCTTAAAAGGCCTAGAGATATGATGTCATGGAGGCACGCCGGGCACTTTTAAAATTTAATGTGGAGCACAGGAGAGGAAAGAGGCGGAGCCTTGCTGAGTTGATACAGGTGCGTAACAGCTGTATATAGTACAAACAATCAATCACAAGTGAAAGTCCACTAAGGGGATTAATAAATACAGTGAAAAGTAAAACAAAAAGTTATGAAAAATGTAAAAAAAAAATAATAGTTCAACTCACATCACTTTTCCCCCATTAAAAGTAAAGATAACATGTGGGATCGCCACATCCAAAAAAGTCTGATCTATTAAAATATAAAAGTAATTAACTTGATATGGTAAATATCCATCATAAACAGAAAAAAATTAAAAACGACAAAATTGTATTTTTTGGATGCCGTAATATCAGAAAAAATTGCTGTAGAAAGCGATCAAAATGTCATATCTATTTCAAAATGGTATCAATAAAAATGTGACCTCGCCAGGCAAAAAATAAGCCCTCACACAGCTCTATTGACCAAAAAATTTTAACGTTACAGGTCTCGGATAATAAAGATACAATAAAAAATAAAAAACGAGGAGAGTCATGATGGGAGGTCATTTTACCAACCACAATGTATTCCGTAAAAACAATTCCCAAAAAACAATGTAAGAATTTCATTTTTTTTGCAATCTCCTTGCACTTGGATTTTTTTTTCCATTTTCGAGTACACTATTTGGTAAAATGAATAGAACATAGAGATGAGCAAACCCGAACTGCAAAGTTTGGGGTTCATACGGAACACCTAGTGTCCGGAGCTGAATTCCGAACATGGACTGCTCCTGGAAGTCCGTTTTAGTGTTCGGAGTTGGGAAGGGTGTCCTTTTACAGCACCAAAGTTCGGGTTCTCATTGACTTCTATGTGGTTTGGGTTCAAGTTTGGGTGCAATTCTGGTACTCGAACCAAACTTTGGACTAAAGATCGGTCTAACCTTACGAACCAGAATATCCCCAGGTCCACTCATCTATAATGGAGTCATTCAAAAGTACAACTCATCTTGTAAAAAAAAGTCCTCATTTGTCTATGAAACCGGAAAAAATAAACAGTTATGGCTCTTTGAAGAAGGGGAGGAAAAAACGAAAATGAAAAAAGGTAATTGCCCACGTCAGGAAGGGGTTAATAATGTGCAATATAAAGAAAAATTCCCTTTTCTACATAGAAAAGAACAAAAAGTTTACTGCTGTTCACTGATCTCCTTTTTTATCTTTTTATTCTGTACAGACCAGAAACAAATTAAATATATTTACACTCCAGGGACATTTTTATAGTTTGTAAAACAGATCTATTGTGCTAAGGTCATCAAATGTAAGGCTGTTAATTATTTAACTTTTATTCCTTAACCACAAGTTTTCAAGGTCTTCTATACTATTGGAATTTATCACAACAGACTTGGAAAACTATTGCTACAAGGACAACTTCCTCTCGGATTTCACTTCCCGCTCTGCCTCTATTGGCCAAAATTTCACCTTTCTACTCTACTGGCCTCCTTCATGCATCTCCTTTAGTACAGTGCGCCCTGCTTCGTTAACTACTTTCCAATGCATTTGGACTGGGAAGCCAGATAATTACCCTAAAGGGAGAAGAAATCTCCTAGTAGTAGCGCTATTATATGCAGAGCCCCTGCAGGCAGCGGGTAGAGAAGGAAGAGTATAAGGTGCATAAAATGACAGAAAGGATCATACTGTGGTAGTTTTTGCCTGTTTGATATTATGGATCTATGGTGCACCTTAAAAACTTGAATTTGGGGGAACAGAGTAAAAGAATTAATGATCCTATAGTTAGAGATGAGCAAATTTATTCAAGTGGTGTTGAATTCTTTTCGAATTTTGCAAAAATAAATATTTTTTAGAATACAGATATTTTGCAATTCGCTCCACATCAATGTAGGAAGTTTTGCTTAACCACAAAAAGCCACGCAAATGTTTAAAAAAAAAACTCACGTGTCACGCCATCCCTGCAGCCTGCTTTGCAGTCATCTGTGTCTCTTTTTCCCTTTGTGTGTATCCTTTTTCCGTCTCTTCACTCAAGGTCTTAGCTTCTTGCTCGACAAGGCCTCAGACGTCATTGCATGGAATGCTGTTGCAGAATAATACACCACGATGTCACTTTGTTGCAAAGCACATCACGTGAGTGAGTGGCATGGTGCACAATGACATCTGAGGTCTAGTCGAGTCGAAAGATGGAGCCTGAAATGAAGAGGCAAAAGTGGATGCAAGTGAAGATGTGAGAAGCAAAGAAGAGATGTGGAGGACAGGACAGTATTTTGCAATGGCAGAGGGACAGGAAAACAGGGGAGGGGGAGTATTAATTTTTCTTTTTACATCCCATAATTATTATTCTCTTGGGCCTGAATAGATCAAGGAGTAAATAATAAGAAATATTCAATTTACCGAGAATAACTTAGATGCGAATTGAATTTCCCTGTAAAATCCTCACAATATGGATAAGGTCAGACTGTTCTAGATTCTCTCATTCGAGAGAATTGGGCCGATTATGCAAATGACACTCTGATCAATCTCTGATCAGAATTTGATCAGAATGTTAGCACCCTGTGCTCCAATTCTCTCGGATGACGAGAAGATGGAGAAAAAAACTCCTCCATCTTCTCCATTATGTCAGTGCTCGGAAATTGGACTGCACTCAGATGTCATTAGAGTGGAATCTGATGATTTCCATGCACTCATTGACTTGCATGGCAGAGTGCAAGCCAATAATTGAATCAACATCAGGCATGCTACGATTTTTTTCATCGAATCGGCTTAGTCCAAGGAAAAAAATCGGACATGTGCACTGCCCCATAGACTAATATTGGTCAAAATGCAATCTGATGTTTTGTCGGATCACACTTGGATGGAAAATATGATGTTGTGTGCCTGGCCTATGGCAAATTAGAATCTTGGCAGATTTGATTATCTCTAGTCCTGGAATGTTTTTACTTTTCAGGAAAAAGAATGACTGTAATAAAGATACAAGATACATTACAATGATGATCGAAATATTTTTGATAGAATCAATATAAAATGGGTTCAGAGAACTTTTCAAAATTTCCAGAGTGACATGATTGTAGCTCATGAGGCCACTGATTGGTTGCAGCAATCTGATGACTAGAGTTGATGATGTCCCAAACAGTGGCCTCATCGGTTAGGTAAATTTTGGACTTTACTCCAAATCTTGGCAGAGACAAGCAGTATCTGAGTGATAAGAAATTCTTATTTTGTTTATTTTACGTTTCTTTTACTTTTGCAAAGTCCTGAAAACTTGCAACTGGAAACTTGCAACTGTCCTTTAAAAGTTTTAGATGAAAATATTAATGCTTCAACTCATAGTAGATTTCCAAATTACAGAAATCAGAGCAATATGTTTCCAGTCAATTAAATCCAACAATAATTACAGTCGTAAATAAGGTTCACACAATCATACATCCTGCAGATTATAGGGGAAAAATAACTCTTAAGTGGAGATTAGCAAAGAAAAAGTCAAGTAACCTTGTGCAATTTTCCTTAGGAAGATTGATGCTTCACCCACAACTTTAGAAATAGTAGTTAATGTTGATTTATGTTATGTCAAATGGAAAATATTATAAAGATCCCTGTTCCACTGCCAAATAAAGTATTTATGGCTATGATCAGGCTACTGTTGGCCTTCACTGTTCAGATTTATGCTAGGAGACCACTTTTGAGGTTCTTGAAAAAGAATGATGCAACAATCTAAGTATGAAGGTATTAATTACATAACAGAACATAATCTGCTTTATTCAACATTATCAGAATGCGTGTATTCTGCAATATTAAGTCATCTGTGTTAATTTCATAAAATCTATTCCAAATTGGAGAAGACGAGATTACGATGTTTCTTTGTAAGAACTCTCTATGTTTTTACCAAGTAACAGATTTATTAATATACAAACGTCAATGTCCTTCATAAATATACTTGAAAATATGGTGCTCAATAATATGTCAGGGATAACGTTGTAAGGATTTATTGAATAAACTTTTTTACCACTTTTTTGATTAAAAAAGTAGCTGAAAATAATGATGGTACATTTAGTGCAGTATTAAAATAGTTTTCATACATTTTTATATGATCAACACATAGGGGAAACTTATAGTGCTGAATAATAGACGGCATGCAGAATTTATGGGAGAAAGATACATTGGAAATGAGAAAAAAACTTCCAGCAAGATGCACAAAGATGTCAACGTCAACTTAAAGAGCATCTTCCAGTAGGATCAATCCTCCTATGTCATCTATATGGGTATGTAGGTCATAGGAAGCTGAATAAACTAATACCTTGATATCTGTGATGCAATGCCTTACTCCAGAGAAATCCACATTTTTCTTATATGTAAATGAGCTCTTCCAGGCTATGGGAAAGACGTTTCCTGGAATATTACTTTGCCTCCAGAGTTTATTTTAAATAGAAGGGGGAGTTTTATAAAGTGCTAAAAGATTATTTATCGACAACAAGGCAAAGGCATCTCATATCACACATAGAGGGAGGACGTTTTTCAGCAGTCTATAATCTGTATGCCCATATTAATAGTTTAGATAAGTCAAATGTGATGACAGATTCCCTTTAAATCTCAAAGTCTTTCAGAAACGTTATGCTACTTTTTTCCCTTTTTTAATGCTTCATTACAGATTTAGTCTGCATTCACATGGCCATGTGCAGTGCATTATTTTCTTGGACAGAAAACTGATCCATAGAGTTTCATTGATCCACACTCAAAAAAAGTTTTAAAAAAGGGTCCGTATATCCCATCCGTGACACTCAGAGCATGGCCTATTTGAATTGTGGATCAGACTTGAACATAAAAGTCTATAAGGATCCGTGAGACATGGATGAATCTAGGAAGACAGACTTTTCTACTTTAAAGAACCATCCAAGCTTCATCCATTTTTAACTGATACATTGTTAAGATTCCATCAATAAAAAAAGTTCAGACCATGTACAAGCTTAAAAAGAGCTTGTCAGCACAATTTGGTAATGTAAAGTAAAGACATGGCTGTAATTGTGCTGTAATACAGATTGAATTGATACCTTTGGTGATGAAATCCGCTTTATGGTTCTTTTTCAATCACCATTTTAAATTTTCTTCTAATTAGCTTTCGGTGCACAGGGGCGGGACTGTGCACTTGGTCTTCCACTCCCTGTCTGTGATTCCCTTCATTTCTGTCTGCCTCTGGTCTTTAAATTAGTTCTTCTTGGCTTAAAATATCACAAAATGAGTAGCCCAGATAATTAGATTAACAAAAAAAAAGATTTTGAGATATTCTGATGGGAGATGTTGATGCTACATGTGTTTTTCTGTGGCCATCCAGTGTTGGTGATGTCAATTGCAGCGTATAGAGTGTTTTCCACCATATAACAAAGATGTATTCAACTAGTATTGTGAGAATTCAGAATCCATAACCATGGTAAGGATTAAACTTCTGTGCCAATCTAGTCTTACCAAATATCACAATTAGGAGGCCTTCTCTCATAAATAATTGCAATGGAAACAAGTTTTGATGTTTCACCCGACCAACTTGTGGATTGAGGGTATGAAAGAGACACAAATTATATTATCTTGAATTATTAATTCACTATATTGTTAAAAAGCTTATGTGTTTTCCTGGTGGGTTCACGTTTAGACATGGAGGGCTTCCTGCTACTTCATTAGCCTGTGTCCCTCACGGGTCAAAACAAAGAAAGTGGAATTAATGTGCTAAGTCCCGAAATGCCTAAACATTTCCACAACAAAGGGACATTATACTAAGTACTTATGATTAAGTGCTCGTACACATTGCTGTGCAACCATTAGTATATTTAGATGTTACAGAATTACAATTTTTACATATTCATAGTCTTTTGTAGTAAACTCCTCTATCATTAAGGGGCTGTAAATGATATTTCAGGAAATACTCTAAACCCCTGCTGTTATGATTTATGGTATAATGCAACAATAATCCTTCCATTTACGGTGGTTAAAGATTTAAAAATGCATTAACAGTATATTATGTTGGAACGACTCAAGACCAAAATGCGGTGTTATTTTAAATGTATCGCGCAGGGCATTGAACAAATCCCACACATATTAGTTGCTATCTGTGTATTTAGAAGGATTTCCTACCCATTATCCTCTCTTCTGTATTGACACAAGAGTCCGTCGCTGCATTTATGCCTAAAGCATGAAATGCAGAAAATGAAGGAGGTATTTGTAAGGATTCCGATATTTTACTTAGAGAATGGGCTACATTGTTGGTGGAGTGCCAGCTACGTGTTTATTTATGGTTTACTTTGTATGATATATTATACAGATTTAGGAGTAATCTGTGTAATCTCATTAGCCAACTAAGTGAAACTGGACGTAAAAAGTTTCAAATATCCGTTCTTGGTTTTCTGCAGTATTTTTCTACCAGTGTAGAATCGCGAGTCCAAAAAAAGTTCTTTTCCGCAATGACTTCACCTCTTGTCAGCAGATAAAATGCAGAGCGTAAGTTTGATATCATTTACAATGTTTTCTTTTGAGATCACTGAATTTTGTCTTGCTTTAGCTTAGCCTCAATATACTTGGAATAATAAGAGACCAAGAATTCTGAGATATTTAGCGTTAGTGGTGCCCTTCCTTACCGATTCTCTCGGCTTATGACATCCTAAGAATAATGATTCAAGATGGCCAGCTTTGAAAAAAACACCCATTATTTTTGACATTTTGTACCCAAGTCCTGAATGATGCACTGGAGCTTGAAAGTAAAAATTGATTAATCTATGTAATCTGAGGTAGGGGCTGAGACACTGATGTAAGTGATGTCAATTATTAGACTTTGTGCTGTTGTTTCAATACAATGAGGATTTTCTCAGTAGGATTATCACTGCCAGACTAGGTGTCAGACTAGTGCATCCTGGTCCAACCATACCACCACCCCAGTAGTGATTAGCAGCTTACTGTCATTATACAATGTACACAGAAAGCTGTGGTGTGGACGGGATTAGCTTTCTCAGCTCTGCTTCACACTACATCTAAAAACTCTGATTGTGTCACAACTGCTGCACCCAGTAAACTAAGTGATACATCGCTGGAATCAGGGTCTCTTTGCCTACGTCATGCTGCTCCGAGATGAGGTAGAAAAAAACTGGTGACAGATTCCCTTTAATGAATTTATTGCACCTTAAAACAGCTGTGTACCTCTTTCATAAATATTACTCCAGCTAGGGACTGGTGTAATATACCCAACTTTAAAGTAAAAAAAAAATATGAATTTGTTAGGCAGGCTTTATCACTCCCAGTTTCACCCACTTTGGCAGAGCTGACCATGGATTGGCAAAAAAAACACCAAAAGTCACAATATTTTGCATACTTTTGATTGAATCGAGGCCAATGTGTCTTTATACAGTCAATCTATGGTTGGGATGTGAATTAAAGCTTATTTTGCTAAACTGTCATGACAACATACTGCTTTGTTATCATGAGAAATTGCCCTTAGTCCAGCCAAGATCAGCAAAATCCATGTTGTTTCCATAATAAAACTTTTATGTTATTCACCATTGAATTGGGAAAAGAAATTCATCAAGGCAAATGGCATCCGGCTCCTCAAGTTTAGGAGAATATAATTTTTTTTGTAAAAATGGTAAATTCAATTGACATCAAATATATTCCCTTATCTCTAGTAAGTGATAGTGGTAAATAAATACTGTATATCCAGCATACGACTAATGGGAGCAAGCCTAATGTCCACCTTCTTTTAACCTTGCATGTGATATGGTTGGGAAATTTTCTAAGCATTCTGATCTCATTATTATATTGAAATGAATCTGATAAAGAATTACATTGGGGCAGATTTACTTTTATGGGTGCTCTTCAACTTTGGAGCAGTACTGGACAAATTGCAGCATCTAGTTCTAGAACTATTACTAGGTGTATAAAGGAGTGTAGGCTCTCAAGATGGATGTGCCTAAGGCCTGATGCACATTTATACATGCTCTACAAATTGTGGTTTTACATTTATATTCCAAAAGAATGGGATTTAGGCAGAACCACAACGGAGGCCTGATGAAGCCATTTAGCAAAATGAGGCAAATGGATTCCCTTTGGACTTCTTTTGGCTTCTGTTGAAGTGGTTTCCGACATTTTAGGTGGACATAAAAGCATAGTCTACAATGCTTTTGTGTCCGTATAAAAAATATGGACATCATAGGAACAGAGGCCAAGGTGACTCCATTTTCTTCATTGAACAGGGGTTCTGTGTGAAACTCATATTTGGGGGATTTTACTGAATCAGTGGTACAAGCGCTAAGCATAGAGCTTAGTGTAAATGTGAATTAGTCTTTACCTGGAAAACAATAAGGCTTCATTGGGTGCCAAAAATTTGTGATAAAAATTGGTCTCAACTAAGAAACAGTATAAAGTAAAAAGATGCATAAGCCACTATGATATATTTGGTGCATTATTAGATAATTTATTCCATATTTATGCCGTTTATATGTCAGCAATAATTAGATAATCTGCCTCGTCTTTGCTTTTTGCTCCAGGTCCATGTTTCTTTTATGTACAAGCACTGTCAAAAATTCATTAAGGGCTGCTCAGAATTGAATGCATTCAGTTTGAATTGCGTTATTTAATGAGTTAATAGAAAAGCTCTAGATTCATCTCTGTTAATCATCACACTCCACCGAATTATACTAAGCATTAGCGCTATCTCCTGTTCTTAACATCACCCTTCCTAATCTCTTGGTTTGGCAGCTGCTGGAGTCTGCTCCGATGATCTGCATAGACATAACTATGTTAGAGAATCCTCCCCAAGGTTCTGACAGTCTCAGTGCTTTTCCAGCTGTTATCTATACTTCTCATATTAATTAACTTTATTTCCGCAAAAAACATGTAAAAATTAGTCATGCTGTTATGGGAAACCTGTACCCAAGTGTCTTCTCTGTTTTATATCATTATTGGGTGTTAGAGATAGAAATGTCATTATTTATGCAACTTTTTTTAAATTATTTTTTTAATTTTATCAAACCCTAATTCATGTTGTTCTTCCTGTCATTCATTCATTTGCGTCAACAATATTTAATAAATATTATTTGGTAACAAAGTACAATTAATTTGGCCAAGCAAGTTGTAATGTTAGGTTATGTGAGACATCTGATTAATTTAAAGGTGTTGCCTAATATTGTTTTCAGAATTGAACCACTCTACTGACTTCTAGAATTCAGCATGCCCAGGGGCACTGCACTCCTAAAAATTGAGAGTTTAGACCATCGGCATGGCTGCACTAATAGTCTGCAATGTCTGGTTGGTGCACGGCCACTAAGGATGACCGGCTCCAGTGATCGACCAGTTTCAGACCTGAGCATGGAAGATGTATAGCAAATATTTGACAAGTGCGTGCTTCTTGTATAATATGATAGACTGTAGAGGTGGGTACCTGACAATGGGAGGATTGTTGGTGCACTGCCACAGAGAATGGTGAGGACAAGGCAGGTAAAAGGAGATACAATTTATTGGAAATTTCCTGGATCACAAACCGGTTTTCGGCTTTGGGCCAAAGACTTCATCAGGTGTTAAAGTAATGATGGCTTCGGTCCGGAGCCAAAAACCGGTTTGTGATCCTGAATACTTCCTATAAAAGGTATCTACTTTTACCTGCCTTGTCCCCACTATTCTCCTTGGCAGTGCACCAACAATCCTCCCATTGTCAGATACCCATCTCGCCTTGGAACCATCTGTCGCTGAGCCTCACTGCACATGTGCCCTAACAGCACACCATAGGAACAATTTGCCGTTTCAGCGCCATCATCACCTCGATAATCTCCTTAGACTGTAGAGATGGATGATTAAATAAAACTATAGAATTAATAATTCCTCCATTCTTAAGAACGGAGAGGATTTTTAATGACAAACAAGTTGCAAAGTTGCTAATTTTTGCAAACACTTTTCAATTTTAATGTCAGAAGATGAGACAACCCCTTAAAGCCTGTGCACTCGTTGCAGGTTTGTTGCATTTTTTCTGCACAGATTTGCCACAAAATCTGAATGGTTTCCTGATGCCAGCAAAGTGAATGAGAAGTCATGCACACATTGCTTACTTGTGACTTGCAGATTTGGTGTGGATTTAAATCTGTAGTATGTCAATTCTTTCTACAATTTAGCTGCATATTTCACTCATAGTAATTAGTGGACAAAAATCTGCACCAAAAATACATGTAAAAAATGCTTCAAACACGCGGCAAAAATGCACCTACAGTTGAAACCTGAAGTTTACAAACACGTAATAAAAATGCCTTAAAACATTCTCTCTCTCTCATTAGTCTGGCATTTGGCAAATATTAAAAATTATGGTAATCCTGATTAACTTAAAACGGGAAAGGTTTATTCTGATTTCTTCTCAGATATTGAGAAAAACATGCATATGTGTCTTTTTATATAGTGTATGGAAACTTCTGGTTTCAACTTTATATTACTCAAAGATTTTCTTGCCAAAAGATACAAAAATGTACCAAATGCTTAACGTGTGCCCATACCCAATTAGTTACCAATGTAAAGTCATCCTAATAAAATAATAAAAGAAGCCGCACATATCCTGGACAGTAAAGGGTCCTATATTTGCTGCTGGACCCCTTCTTATTTATGCCTACCAGATCAAATCAGATGTGATTTGTTTCAGTGGCCAGATGTAAACTTTGATCTAAACAACCTCCGACAAAGTTGCTAGTAGCTGATCGGTGGGGGTGACATAAATTGATGTATGTCGGACTCCCACCAACCTGATATTGAAGACCCAACTTATCCTAAGAATAGGTCATCAATATCTTTTCCTTGAAAATCCCTAGTAATAATTAACAAGCCAAAATGAATATTACTTTTGAATACTTGTTAACAAATATCCCATTTTCTATTGTCTTTCTCCCGATAAATGATTTCCCATATTGACATTCCAGCACTATATATAATCAGTCATATTAAGAAAAAAAGTAACAGAAGCACGAATTCAGTAATTATCCCAAGAGCAACACATAGGTACATTGGGAATAGGATTAACATAGACATGTCAGATTAGCAATGCCATGTAGGCATGCATATCTTATCTGGCTTACTATGCTAAATCCACATTGATGTATTAGTCATACAGTCTAAGTTCAAATCCTCAAACATTGCAGTACTTGGTCATACTTCCCTGACAGGAGGAGAAATTAACGTTAAACTGCGATAGGTGACAAATCTGCAATAATCTACTACCGTAACACAATGCAATTTTATGCAAATGTGTGACTCACAAATGCATCATCATTGACTTCATGTTTTATCCAGAACACTGGACATTAAGCATTTCTGCATTTCGGCATCATTAACCCCTTCACTCCCCCAGCCGGCTTTCACCTTCCTGACTAGGCCATTTTTTTAGTTGTGACCAGTGCCAATTTATGAGGCTATAACTTTGAAACGCTTCCATAGTATTGCTTTTTTGTCACATGTTGCACATCGCATTAGTGGTAAATTTAAGTCAATATGATTTATTTTTATTTTTGAAAATATTGAAAGTTTGGCAAAAAAATGTGAAAATTTTGCAATTTTCAAATTTATAATTTTTATGGCCTTAAACCAGATAAAGATATATAGGTTATAGATAATATTTCCCACATGTCTACTTCACATCAGCATCTTTATTTAAATATATTTTTGGGGGTTTAGAAAGATAGAGGGATTAAACGTTTATCAGCAATGTCTCATTTTTCCAACAAAATTTCCAAAACCAATTTTTCTAGGGACCTCATCCCTTTTGTAGCGACTTTGAGGGGCCTATGTGAGAAAAAAAAATACCCCAAAGTGACACCATTTTAATTCCTTTACTACCTTGGGTTTTTCCATTTTTGCTCATTCGTTTTTTGCTCTCCTTCTTCCCAGAGCCATAACTTTTTTATTTTTCCATCAATATGGCCATGTGAGGGCTTATTTTTTGCGGGACGAGTTGTACTTTTGAATAACTCCATTGTTTTTACCATATTGTGTACTTGAATTACAAGAAAAAAATCAAAGTGTGGTGAAATTGCAAAAAAAGTGCAATTCCACAATTGTTTTTTATTTATTTTTATTTTTTTTGCCATGTTCATTAAATGCTAAAACTGACCTGCCATTACCATTCTCCAGGTCATTACGAGTTTATAGATACCAAACTTGTATAGGTTTTTTTTTATTTAAGTGGTGAAAAAAAAATCCAAAGTTTGACAAAGAAAAAAAAATTTCCGACACCCATATCATCTCCATTTTTCGTGATCCGGGACTGGGTGAGGGCTTATTTTTTGCACGCTAAGTGGATTAACAATTTTTTTTATATTGATAGATCGGGCGATTCTGAATGAAGGCGATACCAAATATTTGTATATTTGTTTTTTTTATGTTTTATTTTGAATGCGGCGAACGATCGGCTGTCATGTCCCTGGAAAGGTGCGGGCTCATTGCCGGAGCCAGCGCCAAAGAGGGGGATGTGACCTTGGACATACTCATACGTCAAAGGTCAGAAAGGGGTTAAAGATGACTCCCCTCAAAGTGCCCATGGGTGTGTGGAACACTGAATATTCATTCTCCTTAATAGCGGGCGCACAATGTCAGCTGCAGCTGCTGGCTCCTGCAGCGGCTTGGCAGTCACGCGTGCCCGCTATTAGAGAGCATGAATATTCACTCCTCTCCATGCCTACAGTCCTGGCGGGGGGACAGTGACTATTTCGGCAGCTCATCTCACTGTGTGAGGGTGCATGGCAGGGATTTCATGCACTGCTCACATGGTGAAATCAGCTGCTGGCAGCAGAACAGGGCGTGATGGGGATAGGGGTGCTGTGCATACCATGATGAGGGGTGCATAGCAGAATGAGGGATGCCATGCATACCAGGATGAGGGATGAGGGGTGCCTTGAATACCAGGATGAGGGATAAGGGGTGCCATGAATACCAGGATGAAGGGTGAGGGGTGCCATGCATACCAGGATGAGGGATGAGGGGTGCCATGCATACGAGGATGAGGGGTGCCATGCATACCAAAATGGGGGGTGCCATGTATACCAGGATGGGGGGTCCCATGCATACAAGGATGAGGGGTGTCATGCATATCAGGATGGGGCTGAGGGGAGCCATGCATACCAGGATAGGGATGAGGGGTGCCATGCATACCAGGATAGAATGAGGGGAGCCATGCATACCAGAATGGGGATGTGGACCACGTATAACAGGAAAGGGGGCCATATATACCAGGTCCCATGCATACAAGGATGAGGGGTGTCATGCATACCAGGATGAGGGGTACCATGCATACCAGGATTAGGGGCACCATGCATACCAGGATAGGGATGAGGGGTGCCATGCATACCAGGATGGGTATGAGGGGAGCCATGCATACCAGGATGGGGATGTGGACCACGTATAACAGGAAGGGGCGCCATATATACCAGGATGGGGGATATTAGTACAGAATTGGGGGACATTACCCCTTTAACAGTGTCAGCATCAAACCCCTTCCCCTATAACAGTGCATCATGACCACATTTTTTGCTTCATTTTTTTTTCTATTTTCCTCCTCTAAAACCTAGGTGAGCCTTATGGTCCGGTGCGTATTATAGTCCGAAAAATACGGTACTTTTCAGGCACAGTGAAAAGCTTAGAAGGGAAGGAGTGCCATATTGTAGCGCAGATTTGGCTGTTAGGGTTTGTGGGTGCCTTGACCCACTGGAACAGCCCCTGAGGTGCTACCCATAAGTGACCTGATTTTACAAACTTTACGTCTCAATGAATTCATCTAAGGGTGCAGTTATCATATTGACACCACGGGTGTGTCCCAGAATTTTATACCATTGGGCTGTGAAGAACAAATTATTTTTACCACACAATTTCTGCTGAATGTGGCAATACCCCATTTGTGGCTGTAAAGTACTTCTTAGCCACACGGCGAGACTTGGGAGGGAAGGAGTGCTATTCAACTCTTGGAGAACAAATTATTGTAAAATAGTTTACAGACTCCATATACAGAGCCCCTTATTGTCAGAAGAGCAGAATCCCCCCTTAAGTGACCCCATTTTGGAAATTATACTGTTATTGTAAAGTGACGATTTTAACTCTATGTGTGTATTCCAGAAACAAGCAGTAGTGGATGTTGCTGATTGAAAACTGCAAATCTGCCATTGCAGTGCCCATACCTTAGAGTGCCCAAACATTGTGCCCAGCTCGGGCTTCTGGAGACATGGACCCTGTAAATAAGTTTGGCTCTAATCGCTACAGAATGCAAAACATGTGGATGCTAAAAATAGTTTAGGCACATTGTGGTTCTTAGAAGTGAAAGAGGTATTTGGAAGTGTAGAATTCACTGGATTTCTTGTGGGGGGTGAGGAGTCACAGCGCTTTCCAGAGCCTTTATACTACCAGTAACATGGAAGCCTGCTGTATTTCCATTAACAGATGATGGACCTGAGTGGGGACTTGCATTTTTTGTGGATTAAGTTGAAGGTTTTATTGGGAACATTTTACACAACATTTGGGACCACATTTATCCGGCACTCTAAGCTGAGCACTTATATCAGAGTTTCCATGTAAATCTCCGACTGACATGATTCAGATGAAACCCCTGAGTGATATTCAGTGCACAGGAAGCATGATCCAGGCAGGATAGTCAATTGACTCAGGAAAAACAGTGTTTAAACCTGGGGATTGGGTTCGGGTGTTGGTGCCCATAGTAAAATGTAAATACCTCGCAAAGGGGCAAGGACCCCATGAGGTGGTGGAAAAGGTTGGTGAGGGTCAGTGAAAAGTTGACTGACCAGAAAATGTGGATACCCTCGTAACGGACAGTTTGTTGGTGGCCCTCAGCTTTGGGCAGAGGAGGAGGGTATGTAGACAGGTGTCAAAATGGTGTTTACTGCCGACAAGTCTGAGATAGAGTGATGTGTCACAGAGGTACCTGGCCTCAGTGATATGGCACCTGCAAAAGCTCCAGCACTCATAGAGTGCTGAGAGATTTTACTTAGTGGAGCAGAAAAGTGTTAAGGTGCAAGGATTGACTGGTAAGAGATGGGCATGATGGGTCAATCCCATCCTCCAATCCATCAGGTGCAACTGGTTTAAAAGTGCAGCTGACCTGCTCATAATTGTCTGTGTGTAGAAGTGGAGACACTTCTGAGACCAGGTCTCTGTGGGAGCTTGAGAGACCTCTTCTGGTCAGACTGTGTGGAGAGAATCTGGATGATATTGTGAAGTGGTGAGCCCTGTAAAACTGCATGGACTATTTTGTTTTTTCTTATGCCGAAAGGCTGCTTGTCTGTTTTGCAGGGAAAGAGCTACGAACTCTAATAAATTTCCTGCTTGGACAAAGAAACTGAATTCCTACCTGAGTTAATTCCTACCAGGGTCAGACTGGCCCACCGGGGGACCGGAGAATCCTTCGGTAGGCCCAGGAACTGACATCTGCTGCCACAGTTAACATATAACACATGTGCCAGCGATGCGCGTACTGACCGCACTCCCAGGTTGTCTAACTGGGAGGAGCGGTGACAAAAAAAGCAACAGCGCTCTGTTACTTACAACCTGTGTAGGCGAGCAGTGTCTTCAGCGTTATCAGTGATGCACCACTGCTCTCCCGGTTTGTTTAACTCTGGACGGACCTGCAAGGAGTAGAGACGTACAGGCTGGAAGGAGTAGTGACGTACTGCCCCCTGCTCCTCCCAGAGTAACTCAGGAGAGCAGTGCGTGCGTCACTGATAATAACACTGAAGACACGCTCGCCTGCTGCAGACTGCGGTGCACTAGTTGTAAGTCAGCGCTGTTGCGCCCTGATAGCTTTTTAAGTCACCGCTCTTTCCTGCATTGAACAAGCAGGGAGAGCAATGCAGCTCTAGATAAGGCTAACACTGATTGTCCGCAGCACAGACAATCAGTGTTAGCTTTGTTTGCGTCCCTCCTGGCTGGACAGCACAGCTCAGGTAATGAGCTAGACTGTGATTCACAAACGTGCTCCCCTCCTCCACAGTGTAAGCAGCAGAGGGAGATAGACGACTCCCTGCTACAACTGCAATCATTGAAGGAGGCCCCCATGCCAGCCTAACAGTGAGCAAATGCAAATGGGGGGCCTTTAATCAGGGATGATAGAGGAGGAGGGGGATAAGTTACTTAGGGATGAATGAGCGCCCTATTCCCTCATCGCTCCTTTCACCCCTGACTGACTGCACACCATCCCCCTTATCATTCCTAACTGAGCCTTTTCCCCTATATCACCCCCCCCTGACAGCAGCTCCTCTCCCATATCACCCCTGGCTGCACCCCCTCCATGCATCACCCCTGACTGCACACCCTAACTGATCCCCATCCCCCTATATTACACATGACTGCACCCCCTCCCCCGTATCACCCGACAGTAACCCCTCTCTCATATCTCCCCTGGCTGCACCCCCTCCCTTTATCACCCCCTAACTGATCCCCTCGACTGCACACCATCCCTCATATCACACCTGACTGCACCCCCCCTCTGTATCACCCCTGACTGCACCCCTCCCCCTATATCACCAGACTGCACCCCTTCCCTGTATCACACTTGACTGCACCCCCTCCCTGTATCACCCCTGACTGTACTCCCTCTCCCATATCACCCCTAACTGATCCCCATCCTCCTATATCACCCCTGACTGCACCCCTTCCTGTATCACCCCTGAACTGAAACCCTCTTCCTTTATCATCCTCTACTGACTGAGCCCCCTCTACGGGTATCACCCTCTACTGACTGAGCCCCCTCTACCTGTATCACCCCTGACTGCGCCCTATCTCCCTGTATCACCCCTGACTGACTGAGCATCTTCTCCCTGTATCACACTCGACTGGCTGAGCATCTTCTCCCTGCATCACCCCCCACTGACTGATCATCTTCTCCCTCTATCACACCTGACTGACTTAGCATCTTCTCCCTGTATCACCCCTAATTGCGTCCCCTCTATATGTATCACCCCTGACTGGCTGAGCATCTTCTCCCTGTATCACCCATGACTGGGTGAGCCCCCTTTCACTGTATCACACCTGACTGACTGAACATATTCACCCTGTATCTCCCCTGATCTGAACCCCTCTACCTGCATCAGCCCTCACTGACTGAGCTTTGGCCCCCTGTATCACCCCTGACTGACTAAGCCCCCTCTCCCTGTATCACCACTGACTGATCCCCCTCACCGTGTATCACCCCTGACTGAGTTCGTTCCCCATGTATCACCCCTAACTTACTAAAATTTTTCTTCCCCCACTACTAACAAAATGAGGCCCTTCATAAAAAGTTATGGCCTTAAATGTGGCAGAGAGAAGAGAGATTTCTGTAAAAAGTGTATGGGGGAATGTGTGGGAAAGCTCTTTCTTGATGTCACTAATAACCCTATGCATACTTGATTTAGGGCCCCCACCACTATTAGAGCGTACATTCACATAATGCATTTGCTGCAGAATTTCTACAATGGAAATCCCACAGCAAATTAACAGTGTTAATATCCAACAGATATTGCTGTGTTTACTGCTGGTGCACCTTTACCACTGAGGCTATGTTCCCATGTTCAAGATTCGCTGTGGTTTTCATGCTGCGTATTTATGCAGCGTCAAACCCGCAGTGGCCAGAAGTTACAGGATAGTGATGGGATTTCTAGAAATCTCATGTCCACTATGAGTACCTCGTCACCTGTGTGTACCCAGTTGAACTATCATGCGGCACGTCTTTCAGGATAGCAGCATGTCAATTTCTCTTGCAGGTCCGCATGTGGACTTTACCCATAGACTAACATCTATGAGGGAAGTCAGCAGGAGAAAAAAAAATGGCGCTGTGGCTGTTCTACAGTGTCGGGGCCGCAGTGGTGAATAGCAATAGCATAAATTGACACATTGTTCATGTGAAATTTGCAGCATCGGTCAATTTATGCTGTAAATTTTCTCAGCGTACGGATGAGATGTCTCAAAATGTCATCCACTATGCTGGTGCTATAAAACATTGGTTTTGTGGTTAATACACATCAGGGGACATTTATCATTGAATTTGCACCAAAATGTGGGCACCACCTTTTTCTATAACAAGAAGTGTACTGCTTTATAATATACCCTGATATCAGTGTGTGTTGCCATACAGTTGGTGATCTTGTATTTATTTCTATGTAGGTACATAGTGGGCCCCAAGAATGATTCTCTCTGGTAGGCCCAAGGTACTCCAGTCCAACGCTGATTCCTACTATATATATACAGTACAGACCAAAAGTTTGGACACACCTTTTCATTTAAAGATTTTTCAGTATTTTCATGACTATGAAAATTGTACATTCACACTGAAGGCATCAAAACTATGAATTAACACATGAGGAATTATATACTTAACAAAAAAAGTGTGAAACAACTGAAAATATGTCTTATATTCTAGGTTCTTCAAAGTAGCCACCATTTGCTTTAATGACTGCTTTGCACACTCTTGGCATTCCCTTGATGAGCTTCAAGAGGTAGTCACCGGGAATGGTCTTCCAACAATCTTGAAGGAGTTCCCAGAGATGCTTAGCACTTGTTGGCCCTTTTGCCTTCACTCTGCGGTCCAGCTCACCCCAAACCATCTCGATTGGGTTCAGGTCTGGTGACTGTGGAGGCCAGGTCATCAGGCATAGCACCCATCACTCTCCTTCTTGGTCAAATAGCCCTTACACAGCCTGTACTGTATATATTCTGTATATATATATATATATATATATATATATATATACACGCACATGAATATACAATTTTTAAGAGACAATTATTCTTTTAGCAAATGTTGAAATGTATTCCGTCTACTAATGTTTAAATAATTTAAGAAAATATAATTATTGAAGCTGTAATTGATTTTTGACGTTCTATAATCTGTAGACTTTATTTTACATGCATTAGCATTTTCATAGATAAAAAATATTTCTGACTAATAAATATAGATTGTCCAAAATTCATTTCAGAATACATAGAAAATAACAAATAAAAAGAGCCACTTCTGTTCAATTAACCATTTGCAAATATTTTCAGCAATATCAGTACTATATATGAGTCTGATGAGCTACAATTGTCTCCAAATAGAAAACAAATAGTAGAGAGGCCACGTGGGTATTCTGCATTCAGTAAAATCTGGCGTGTGATTGTCACGTATAGAGCAGATGATGACAGCCGGGCTGCTCAGGTTAGGGAGGCCAGAGTCTGGTGATTTTGTGCAAACAAACCAGTGTGTGGGGTTTAATTTCCATTTCAATGCACCAGTGACAGCGGAAATATGTGCGATCTACATCACCTTTTGATTGATCATTTTACACAAAGAGGCCTCTTCCTAAAATGGAGTTTTTCATCTTCTTTAACTTTTGTATATATATACACTGGTGACATTCATTTTGCATTGGTTGATTCCAGGATAGTTTCTTACGCAGGATTAAAAACATCACTTATGTATCATCTTCTGTGGTTCCATTGTAAAATATTTAAAAGGAGCCTGTCGCTAATTTTTCCCCATATAAAGTACGGCCACCATCATTAAGGCTTCTTTTATAACATGCTAGAATGCTTTCAAAAAAAATTCCCAATCCCCTCTGCAGATCCCAAAAAAGACCTTTTATTATACCGACAGACTGCGCAGTCCTGTCTGATGGGCGTCTCTGGTCTTGATCCGGTGCCTCCTCTCTTCTTACAATTGCTGTCCTCCTGCCCTGCTTCGTGTGGATGGCGTGTCTTACGTTATCCACGGTGTCCTCCATCATGCTCCAGCCTAGGCGTGCATCTCTCTGCACTGCCAAGGGCACAGCACAGTACTGTAGTGCGCATGCGACAGGGTTACTTCCAGGTCATAGGCGCTCTTTGGCCTTTCCTGCCACATGCACATTACAGTACTGTGCTCTGCCCTCGGCAGGGCAGAGAGAAGTGCGCCTGCGAAGGAGCATGATGGAGGACACTGTGGATGATGCAAGACCCCGGATGACTCCAGACCCCATAGAATAATAAATATATGTAAGAAATATATATGTGTATATATATATATATATATATATATATCCTGTGTATATTCACATGGCACTGTGGTCTGATTCTCCTCTTCATCCCAGAATAGTTTTCACTGGGCCATCTTTGGCATATTCCAGCACCCGGCATCTTAAGCATTTCCTATGTTGGATGGGCTGTAATGTTAAGACGTTTTGCTGCCATTTTTCTCGATTCATGCAAATCATTTGGCAAAACAAAAGAATGAAATCTGATGAAACAGAATATTTTTGTGAAATTCGAAATGAATTCGATTCACCTTAAAGTGATTCACTCATCATTATTATTAACTCCTTGTCAAAATGACAGCCTAATACTTTTTAAAACATATTCTAGCATCCTATTTCATTTAAATTAGCATTTTATGAGTCATGGCTAATTTTAATCAGACACAGGGAAATTTTAACAAAAAGAATTATGCACCCATTCTGACATGCACTTTCGAAGTAAGTACACCAGCCTTACCAGATCTAACTCTCTAAGAGATCTTTTTAATAGTGGATCCAGTCTGTATTGTGAAAATCTGTTGTTAGATTGACTTTAAATACATTTTGAGTTGAGCTGGTTAATCTTTTTTATATGATGGATCAGTCCCTTACACACATCGGCTATGCAGCAGTCAGTCTGTAATTAAACATAATGCCATTTGCTCGATATCTATCATGGAAGTCAGTGCAGTTATTTAGAATCTATTGACCTGCTGTAAAAAAAAAACTTATTTTGCAGACATAGATACAGTATATCAATATTTTGCCGGTCATTATCACATCATGAAACACATATTATATATTGCATAGTGAGATGAGAACTATATTTGATCAGCAAATCATTATACGTTCTTATTTCTACAGTAAATCCCCAGTTATTCATATTTACCATTTTCTGCATTTTTAGGAAGTTTTACGGAAGAGCAATAATACACAGCTAGTGATTAACACGACCTTTGTTACTTCTCATTAATTTTTCATGCATGCATTTCTGAAGATTAAATACATAGAAACCATTTTCTCATGCTATATACAGTCCCAAGTCGACTATTAAATGTCACGGAAGATCCGTTTTATGGTTTATTAGAGGAAAATAATATCTTTTTTGTAAGCCTTTAATTAGATTACCAGATCCAGTCTTATTATAACTCATCTTCCAATGACAGCCTTGTATGGTGTATTTCATTAGGTGTGTGTCCCTCTTGTTAGGTTTGTACATTTTTAAATGACACTGATTTAGAGGTTATTTTGCTAGTTGGAAAAATATGTGGAAATTTACAATGCACCATATTGTAAATGGTAAACTTCTGAGGAGAAGCCTCAAGCCTTAAATGGGTATTCCCATCTCCAAAATCCTATCCCAATATGTAATAGATGTAATAATAATAGCAAATACCTCCAATTATAAATGTAGTATAGTTCTTCCGATTAGCTATGTCACATACCCCATGTGCAGGCATTGCAGCATCTTTGGTATCCATGGTTAGGACCACTCATATAGTGACAGTTAGTTAGTTGTTAGTGGTCGTAACCATGAATACCTAAGCTACTGCAATGCCCTGTACATAGGGTAAGCGACATAGCTAATCAGAAGAATTATACTACATTTGTAATTGGAAGTATTTGCTAATATTATTATTATTATTATTACACCTACTATGTATTAGGATAGGATCTTGAGGATGGAAATATCCCTTAAGATTAAAGGGTACCACAACCAGAATGAATTAGCACAATTGCAGCCAGGTCTGTTTTACTCTGCAATGTTTCAGAAAAAACATAGACTTCTCCCTGCCCCACTCCAGTTATTTGACAAGTCTCTCCATTCTGTGTACATAGGCAGAGAACTGTCAATCAAATAAAGCGGGGCAGGGAGGAGTCAACCAGGGACGTCTTTTGACAAGTCAGGTTTCTCTCTATATTCCAAAGCCACTAGCAAGAATCTAATGACAGGTTCCATTTAAAGTAAATTTCCACCATTTTACAGTTTGTATAAACATATATATATATATATATATATATATATATATATATATATATATATATATACATAAAACACCTACATAAGTGTAAGGAGCTATATGTAAGGGGACAAAATGCACCAGAAATTGAAGAAAACCTACATAAAAATATGCAAGGCTTGGCATCAACAAAAATTATATTATTTAATTACGTAATAATAATTTAAAATAAACATTTAAAATACAAAAGGCTGGCAACCAATTATAGCAGGCTCCCTGTTATAACTATCACAAGTCAGTATAGAGTAAAATTGTATACAATCTTAGTATTGAAATCAGATACTAAAAAAAAAAAACACCTGATGGATAGTGATGAGCGAGCATGCTCGCCACTGCTCAGTGCTCGCCCGAGCATCTCACTGCACTCGCTCAGTATTTCCGGGGTTGCTCGGGGGGAGCTGCATGTTTGGCGCTCTTTATATGCAGGGATTGCATGCCACTCACTGTAATGCCGTAGCCATGTTGGTTGTGGCATTACAGTGATTGGCTGGCCGCACACCGTCATCACATCAGGGCTATATCAGACCTGGCGCCGCCATGCTCGTCACAGTCACTGCGGATCAGACAGTGTAGGGAGTGGTGCTGCTGCTGTGTCAGGGAGAGATTTGCTTGTGTATTAGGTAGTGTAGGGAGATAAACCATACATTACACATATCCATCTCAACAAACAGTCCTTCTGAGGACTAATCCATCTGCAGAGATATCAGGCAGGCAGGGTGTATAGGCAGGGAGTGTATATAGCAGACTGCAGTGCATATAGCACAAGAGGCTCCATTCCAATTCTGTCTGCTGCTGCTGCTGCTGTTAGATATTTCTAGAATAGGCCCAGGTCTCAAGGGCCAGGAATAATTTTTTTTGGATCATTAATCCTCATAATTTGCTTAAAAAACAATCCAGAGAACACTGTTTTTCTGCGCCATTTGCTTGTTGGCACCGCAGAATACAGCCAGGTTCTTTCCATATTACAGCGCTAAAAATCCAGCTATTTAAAACTGTGGTTTGTATGTCACACGGATCATATATAATTGCGCTGAAAATACTGCCATTTCTGGCCTCCATTAAAAATTTGTTTCAGTGTTTCAGTGAAGCTATTGACACCAGTTTGCTGTTCAAAAAAGTTACCTACAGGCCAGGTATTTAAAACTGTGGTTTGTCCGTCACACGGGTCAAATATACGTTCGCTCCATATTCAGCCATTTGTAGTGAACGTGGAAGATATTGTCCACCATTTAAAATGGACAAGGCACTTGGCAAGGGACTGGGAACTGGACGTGATGGTGATGGTGCATGCAGAGGCCGAGGCCGTGGGCAAGCCGAAATTGTACCACAACAAACACCCACATCTTCTCGCTCAACCTTCCTCTCCCAATTAACAGGGGACCACAGAACACCACTATTGAACACAGAGCAATGTTAAAAGGTTATTGGTTGGATAGCAGATAATGTTTCCAGTCACTTAGCCACCATCACCACCACCCTGTCTTCCACACGGTCAAGTCTCTGTAGCCGTGAATCTGGAACACATATTCCTCACCCTGAACCTCCTTCCTCCCACCATTCCGAGTGCCCAGAGACAACTGATCCCACACTTGGACACACCGAAGAGCTGTTCACTTTTCCATTTATAGATTCGGGCCTTTCACCCAGTCCACTTGAAGCGGGGGAAGAGGAGATTGGATGTAGCGATACCAAAATATTTGAGCAGCCACGGTCACACGAGGGCAACGGTGCGAAAGAGTCAAAAGAGGTGGACGATGATGAGGCACAATTGCCAGAAAGTCAGGAGGAGGACCAGCGTGTGGAAGACAAGGTAGTGGACGATATAGTAATTGACCCAACCTGGCAGGAGCACATGCAGAGCGAGTAGAGCAGCACACAGGGGGAGGGAGGCAGAACAACCCAACAGGCAGGAAGAAGAAGTGTGGTGGCTGCAGACAGAAGGCAGGCAACCATTCCCCATAACACCAACACAAAGGAAGTTGCCAGTACAACTGTTAAATCTTCCCGAGTTTGGTTGTTTTTTAAAGACTCTGCCAATATCCCCAAAAAGGCCATTTGCACCATCTGCCAGGCCAGCATCAGTAGGGGTGGCAAAATGACCAGCCTGACCACCACCAGCATGATCAGGCACATGAGAGCAAAGCACCCGACTTTGTGGGCCGAACCCCAGGGTCCAGGAACAATGTCTGCAGGTGGCACCACTGCTTCTTCTGCTGTTGTGCATGCAAGCCAATCCCCTGTCCATGGTGCATGCGAAGATGCCTCCTGCCCTGCAGCTGTCATTGCACAGTCTCAAGTAGCAATATCAGGAAGCATGTCCACGTCCTTGTCCCACCGCAGCGTTCAGTTGTCCATACCCCAGTCCTTGGAACGCAAGTGCAAATACGCAGCCAATGCCCCACAGACCACACTACTAAATTCCCACATTTCGTGACTGCTTGAGCTCGAAATGTTGCCTTTTAGTCTCATGGAGACAGAAGCATTCCGCAACCTGATGACGTTGGCCATTACTCGGTCCCCAGCCGCCACTATTTCTCTCAGTGTGCCGTCCCTGCATTACAGATGCACGTGTCCCAAAACATTAGCCGTGTCCTCAACAACGCAGTTACCGGGAAAGTCCACCTAACTGCGGACACGAGCTTGTGGGCAGGACAGTACATATCACTGATGGCACACTGGATTAACATAGTGGAAGCCGGGACCCAGTCGGACCTTGGGACGGAACACGTCCTCCCGACGTCAAGGATTGCAGGCCATAGGTCAATCAGGGTTGCCCCCACAGTCTTCAGCTCCTGCACCTCAACCTCTTCAGCCTCCTCCTCCTCTTCAGCCTCCATCTCTGAAATGACCACATCAGTCACAAGCTGGAAGCACTGCAGCACTGCCTCGGCCAAGCGGCATCAGGCTGTGTTGAAACTAATATGCTTAGGTGACAAACCGCTCAATGCTAAAGAGTTGTGGACAGCTCTGAAAGAGCAGGCAGATCTGTGGCTGACACCGCTGAACCTACAGCTAGGCATGGTCATGTGTGACAATGGCCGCCACCTGGTGGTGCCTCTGAGGCGAGGAGGTCTCAAACACACACCATGCCTGGCCCCTGTGCTTAACCTCGTGGTTCAGCAGTTTCTCAAATCCGACCCGGAGCTGCCGGGTTTCCTTGTTAAAGTACGCTGCCTGTGTGCCAATTTTAGAAAGTCACCTACAGTTTCCGCCGCCCTTGCCATGTTTCAGCAGCATTTGCAGTTTTCGGCTCGCAGACTGGTGTGATGTCCCCACGCATTGGAACTGTACACTGCAGATGTTGGGAAGGATTTGTGAGAAGAAGAGGGCAGTTGTTGAGTACCAGCATCAACAAGGCCGTCGGTACTCAGTTCAGACTCCACACATAAGACCTCAAGAGTGGACATGGATGTCAGACATATGTACCATCCTCCAAAATTTGAGGACTCCATCAAGATGGTGAGCAGCGATGACGGCATAATTAATGTCACCATTCCGCTTCTCTGTCTTCTGAAATACTTTCTGTTCACAATCAAAAAGTATGCATTGCAGGCGGAGCATGATGAAATGGAGCAAGGAACCATACAGGGTGATTACACACAGCCCAGCCTCATTTCATCACAACGTGGATTGGGTGACAATGAGGAAGAACAGGAATAGGAACTAGTTTCATGCGCTATAGACCGTACTACCTGCACAACTGTCATTCCATCTGTTCAGCATGGATGGCCTGAGGACAGAGAGGAGGAGGAGGAGAAGAGCATGGTCACTCGTCCTCTTGGTGAGGACACAGGAGTCTTACCTGTTAGCAGTCTGGCACGCATGGCTGAGTTTATGTTATGCTGCCTTTCCCATGACCCTCGGGTTCTCCAAATTTTGGGTGACAGACATTACTGGTTGGTGACACTTCTAGACCCACGCTACAAGGAGAATTTTATATCTCTTATTCCTGAGACAGACAGGTCTACAAAAATGAGGCAGTACCAAAAGGCCCGTGTTAAGGAACTATAAAATAAATTCCCATCTGAAAACGCTGGCAGCAGAGGTCATAGTTCGTTGGACAACCAAGGACTACAGGTGAAAGAGACACAACTCCAATATTCTCATCCCCTCCCATTGCACAGGCCCTGAGGCATGGGGTACTCTCACAAGGAGTTCAAAGTTTGGGAAGATGCTGAGGGAGTACCTAGCCAACCGTACTAACATCTTCCGTGATTCATCTGTGCCTTATAATTATTGGGTATCCAAGTTGGATACGTGGAATGAACTGGCTTTTTATGCCTTGGAGGTCCTAGCCTGCCCTGCCGCTAGTGTTTTATCAGAGCAGTTTTTAGTGCCGCTGGTGGAATTATAACTGATAAGCGCATCCACCTGTCAACTGAAAATGCTGACAGGCTGACTCTTATAAAAACAAACAAGGGCTGGATTGGGCCAGACTTCTCAACACCACCGAATGACAGCAGCGTAACATAAACTCAAATTCAGTGTCTTTTTTTGGAAGGAGAATTCCCATGCACCTTTTCACACCCACACATGGGTATACGCTTCCCGATTTTGGCTATTTGCTCTTGTCCTCCTCCTTCTCTTCATTCTCATTCTCCACCACCATATCACCAGGGTGACCGTGGTCCGTGACGCAACACCCTCATAATTTTTTTAAATAGTCTTTATGATGCCCGTAAAAAAATGTTATACAGTATGTTCATGTATATCCATCAGAGGTAAATGTTTGTCAGCCCATACACTTAGTGCATGGGCATTTCAAGTATAGGAGACCCGCTCCTTTCTAATGGGAACATTTTTTTTATGAGGCCCTCCTCCACGTCTCTTTCTAAGGACATTGAACTGCATCCCAAATTTTTGGCAGCCCTTGCATTCACTTCATAGTCCAACACTATGGGAGACCCACTTCCTAATAATGGGAACATTTTTTCATGAGGCCCTCTACGTCTCTTCCAAGGGACATTGGAATGCCTCCCAATTTTTGGCAGCTTTTGCATTCACTGCATAGGCAAACACTATGGGAGACTCACTTCCTAATAATGGGAAAATTGTTTTTAGGAGGCTCTCCGACCTCTACATCTCTTGCAAGGGGCATTGGATTTTCTCCAAATTCTTGGCAGCTGTTGTTTCACTGCATAGGCAAACAGTATGGGAAACCCTCTCCTTTCTAATGGGAATTTGTCATTACTGTGGCCCTGCTCTATGTGTCTTTAAATTGTTAGTGTGGTTTTTCCCAAATTTTGGCAGCCCTTGCAGTCACAGCATGGGCATTACAACTATAGGAGAACAGCTCCTTTATAATGGGAACATTTTTTTTACTGAGACCCTCCTCTATGTCTCTTTAAAGGGGTATTGGGTTGCGTTCGAATTTTTGGCAGCCCTTGCAGTCACTGCATATGCAATAACAGTATAGGAGACCCACTCAGTAATAATGGGAACAACAAAGCATAGCCGGCTGTTGGCTCTCTAACAATAGCGAGGGCCGATTGCTGGCCTTTTAAAAATCGTAAGGGCAGCCTGATGGCCCTATAAAAATAGGCTTTGTGACTTTCAGAGTCCCTCCATCATAAATGAAACAGGATGTGTCTGATGATGTGTCACACACCACATTGCCAGATAAGGTTGTAAAATGTTAAAATGACATTTCCCCGTGAATGCATTTGTCTTAAAAAATAACGTAAAAAAAAACAAACTGTAGGATCTTTATTTAGTATAAAAAACAGAGTCTCCAATGTAACCTCAATGTAATCACATTGTTCAGCTCCTGCACTTCCTCCTCCATCTCAATGACCACATCAGTCACAAGCTGAAAGCACTGCAGCACTGCCTTGGCCAAGCGGCAACAGACTGTGCTGAAGATAACATGCTTAATACTTAGGTGACAAACCGCCCAGCGCTTCAGAGATGTTGAAAACTGTAACACAGCAGCCTGATCTGTGGCTCTCACCGCTGAACATACAACCAGGCATGGTCATGTGTAACAATGGGCGGAACCTGGTGACAGAGAAATGACAGCCGGAGTAGATACGGTTTCCCTCTATGCCAGTCCTTTCACCGACCTAAAGAATATGGCTGTAGTGAAATACAACTCCCACTGAGAAGCGGTTTCAGATTGAAAAACATTGGGCCCACCAGAGGATTTGATTCTGAGGGCTCACCTTTCTCACCCACTCAAGAGCCCCATAGCAGCTGCAAAATTAGCGCTATCATGAACTCTCCTACTGCAGAAGCCAGGGCACACCAGAGGATTCTCCGATGGGACCGTCCAACCCAGCCGAGAAGCAGTCCTGGCTAAGAAAAGTGCGTGGGAAGGTTCACTATGGCTGCTTTTTTACTGAGGTGGAAACCCACGCAAACGGGGAGAACATACAAAATCCTTGCAGATGTTGTTCTTGCTGGGATTTGAACCCTAGGATCCCAACACTGCAAGGCTTTAGTGGTAACCACTGATCCAATGTGCTGCCATTCACCCTCTTATTTCTAACAGGCTGGAGAAACTTGCACCTACTGCCATTCTATCTTCAGCTCCTTTGTGAGAAACTAATGTATTTGGGCAGCCACTCAGTCTACCAAATAAAATTCCTGAGAAGAAAATTGGGGATGGCTTCGCTACTGGTACTGGGGCAGTGCTAATACCATGGTATCTTACCATAGTTTACTGGAAATATTCCAGGCTGGTAGGAGGCAAGCAGATTCCCTCAGAAAAGTACCAGCAGTAACGTTCAGGGACCCATGCTTGTAGAAGGTGGAGACAATAGCGGGAGAAATAGTGGCGGCTGGGGACCAAGTATAGACACCCGGCTGCCGCCGCCATGAGGTTGTGGACAGCTTTCACCTCCACGAGCCTAAAAGGCTACATTTCAAGTGCAAGCAACTGCCCAGAAATCTGGCAGTTTAGTTTTGCGGCCTGTGGCTGGGTGGGTGACTGGCTGCATACTTGCGCTTGCATTCCAAGTAACAGAAAACTAAGCAGATGATGGCCTCTATCATCATCATGGCCTCACCTCAGCACTATGAACTCTCCTGAAGGAGAAGCCAGGGCCCACCGGAGGAGTCTCCGGTTCTCTGGTGGGCCAGGCCCAACCCTGCCGAGAAGCAGCCCTGGCTAAGAAAAGTGTGTGGGAAGGTTCCCGAACACGCCATGGCTGCATTTTTAATGTGGACTGGCTCTGTGCAATCCCTGGCCACATTCACCTGTCCACATGTTTGTGGTTAGACAGTCCTTCCCAATAAGTGCACTGGGGAGGGCACGGGTAATGTGGGACCCGTGCTTGTGGAAGGCGGAGACAATACAGGGAGAAATAGTGGTGGCTGGGGACCGAGTATAGACACCCGGCCGCCGCCGGCATGATGTTGTGAAAATCTTCCGCCTCCATGAGCCTAAAAGGCCACATTTCAAGTGCAAGCAGCTTTAGAGGACTTTCTGGGAGAAATGACAGCTGGAGTAGATATGGTTTCCCAAGTACTTTCACCAAGTTAAAGCATATGGCTGTGGTGAAATACAACTCTCAGCAAAAAAAGCTGTGGACTGGCTCCATACCATCCCTGGCCACATTCACTTGACCACGTGTTTGTGGTTAGGCGGTCCTTCCCAGTAAGTGCACTGGGGAGGGCACGGATAATGTTGTGGGACCCGTGCTTGTGGAAGGCGGAGAAATAGTGGCGGCTGGGGTCCAAGTATGGACACGCAGCCACCGGCATGAGGTTGTGAAAAGCTTATGCCTCCATGAGCCTAAAAGGCTACATTTCAAGTGCAAGCAGCTTCCCAGAAATCTGGCAGTTTAGTTTTGCAGCCGGTGGGTGGGTGGCTGTCTGAAAACTTGCACCTGCATTCCAAGTAACAGAAAACTAAGCAGATGGTGGCCTCTATCATCATCATGGCCTCACCTTGGCACTATGAACTCTCCTGAAAGAGAAGCCAGGGCCCACCGGAGGAGTCGCTGGTTCTCTGGTGGGCCCGTCCAACCCTGCTGAGAAGCAGTCCTGGCTAAGAAAAGTGTGTGGGAAGGTTCCCGGACACTCTATGGCTGCTTTTTTAATGTGGATTGGACGTGCTTATACATGTTATTTCTCATACCGCATTGCAGATCAGGCCATTGCCCAACTCTGTAGTCATGAAATTAAAGGCATAAAGAAAGATGTTTGTGTATCGAAGCACCACCGACAAGTGCGAGCTGATGTTGGATGGGCTGCCATTGCTTCTGCAACAAGCTGCATTAGAGGACTTCCTGGGAGAAATGACACCCAGAGTAGATACGGTTTCCCTCTATGCCAGTCCTTTCACCGAGCTTGAGAATATGGCTGTGGTGAAATGCAACTCTCACTGAGAAGCAGTGTCAGACTAAAAAACATTGGGCCCACCACAGGATTTGATTCTGACGACCCACCTTTCTCCCCCACTCAAGAGTCCCATAGCAGCTGCAAAGTTTGGCCCTATCATGAACTCTCCTGATGGAGAAGCCAGGGCCCACCCGAGTATTCTCTGGTGGGCCTGTCCAACCCTGCTGAGAAGCAGCCCTGGCTAAGAAAAGTGTATGGGAAGGTTCCCAGACACTCTATGGCTGCATTTTTAATGTGGACTGCCTCCGTGCCATCCCTGGCCACATTCATCTGTCCACGTGTTTGTGGTTAGGCGGTCCTTCCCAGTAAGTGCACTTGGGAGGGCACGGGTAATGTTGTGGGACCGGTGCTTGTGGAAGGCGGAGACGATACCATTAGAAATAGTGGCGGCAGGGGACCAAGTATGGACACCCGGCTGCCGCCGACATAAGGTTGTGAAAAGCTTCTGCCTCCACGAGCCTAAAAGGCCACAATTCAAGTGAAAGCAGCTTTAGAGGACTTCCTGGGAGAAATGACAGCTGGGTAAATATGGTTTCCCAAGTACTTTCACCAAGCTAAAGAATATGGCTGTGGTAAAATACAACTCAGCAAAAAAAGCTGTGGACTGGCTCCGTACCATCCATGGCCACATTCACCTGTCGACGTGTTTGTGGTTAGGCGGTCCTTCCCAGTAAGTGCACTGGGGAGGGCACGGGTAATGTTGTGGGATCCGTGCTTGTGGAAGGCGGAGACGACACCGGGAGAAGCAGTGGCGGCTGGGGACTGATTTATGATACCCGGTCGCCGCCGCCATAAGGTTGTGGACAGCTTCCGCCTCCACAAGCCTAAAAGGTCACATTTCAAGGGCAAGCAGCTGTCAAAAATTTGACAGTATAGTATTGCAGCCTGTGGGTGGGTGAGTGGCTGGCGGCATACTTGTGCTTGCATTCCAAGGAATGGGGTAGGGACAACTGAACGCTGCACTGGGACAAGGACGTGGACGGTGATTGTTGCAAGTCAACAATGACAGGTGCATGGCGGGAGGCATCTTCGCATGCGCCAAGGATCACTTATGATGGGCACACTTTTAGGCTGTGACCTGGTAGTCAGAGATGCTCCCAGGGGTCTTCCCCATGCTGTTCCCATGTCTGTTCAGCACCGTATGCATGTGTCTTATGATGTGTTACAAACCACATGGCCAGATAAGGTTGTAAAATGTTAAAATGACATATCCCAGTGAATGAATTCGTCTTGGTTGAAAGCAATGCAAAAGTGCAAAAACGCATCAAAAACGCTACTTGTGAACATACCCCAAGGTGTGGAGGAGTATGTTTTATTGTGAGTCCGTAAAAGTGGCATAATACCTCTGACCTGGGAGTCAGAAATACTTCCAGGGGTTGTCCCAATGCTGTTCCCATGTCATTTGAGCATCGTTCCCATTGATTTGGGCAATTTTTAGGCCTTCTGCTGACCGCCGTGGGGAGCCGCCTGAAAAATGCTCATGTTTCCCATAGACTTACATTGGGCTCATTGCTCGGGTCGAGCACCCGAGTATTCCAATGCACTCGACGTGAGCAGCGAGCACCCGAGCATTTTAGTGCTCGCCCATCACTACTGATGGAGCTTGATGCGAAACACACGTCGGGTGTGTGGAAATGGCCAGTGATGCTTGATTGATAAATCCTCAACAACTGTCTGAACGGTTGCTATGTAGCCAACAATTGGCCATGTATTGAGCATGGGACCAGGGGACGGGGTGAGTGTTGTAACTAAACCTGCAGGGAATTAGTTAGGGTTGTTACTAGAGATGAGCGTTGTTCTACTCGAACTGTTCGCCAATCTCAAATTCGAGCTGTTTTGGGCGGTGTTCGAGCCGGTCGGCGAACACGAACAATTTGAGAAAAATTCGGCTGTTCGAGGTTATGTTCGATAACTGTTCGTGCACCAAAATCATAACTGGATTTTTTCTCAGTAATGATGAAAATTAATGTTAATACGCAGTTTGAGTGTACAGCGGGGCGGGGGGAGGGGCAGGGGATGGATCTCTGCAGGAACAATGAAGATCTCCATTTTTTTTTCTCTTTCCCGCATTTGCAGTGGGGAGGTGCAATCTGTCAGCCTATCAGCAGCGCACACACGGAGCGAAGTGCTTTTTTTCACACAAGCAAGGGCATGTGTGATTGGCAGTGTATGTCACATGTCCTTGCCCTATAAGACCAAGCCATTTTCCCCGTCGCCACCATTTTCTCACTGCTGCAGCTGCGTGTTAGACGGCACCGCTGTTGCTGTGTGCGCTATACCTTGTTAATTTCAAGCCAATTTTCGCACAAATATACAGATAGCTTGGGAGTAGGGAATAGTTGTGATTGCAGTCCTTTTAAGGACTAGGTTACAGCATTTCCTACGACTTTTATCAGGCAGGTCTGTGCTCTTAAATAGATAGATTGTGGGAGTAAAGACTAATTGTAATTGGAGTCCTTTTCAGGACTAGGTTACATCAGTTCCTATCAGTTTTTGCCAGGCAGGTCTGTGCCAGTGCTGTGCAAGTTTTTTTCACAGCATTTGGCTGAATCTAGCAAAGCTAATCCTTTTTGGCCTATTGCAGAGTGTGTTAGTCAGTGGAGTAGCCTATCTGTGTTGCAAGATATACCACCTGTGTATAGAATACCAATTTTTTTACTGCACCTAGTGAAGTAAAATCTTTTGGGCATAGCATCATTCTATTAGTCCATCTATACTGACCTCCATCAGGTTGCAAACTGAATATAATTTTTTTCTGCATCTAGCTCTGAAAAAATATTTGGGCTTCTAGCAGTGTGTGGGACTTGGTCTATTAGTCCATCTATACTGACCTCCATCAGGTTGCAAATTAAAAATATTTTTTTTCTGCATCTAGCTCTGAAAAAATATTTGGGCTTCTAGCAGTGTGTGGGACTTGGTCTATTAGTCCATCTATACTGACCTCCATCAGGTTGCAAATTAAAAATAATTTTTTTCTTCATTTAGCTCTGAAAAAATATTTGGGCTTCTAGCAGTGTGTGGGACTTGTTCTATTAGTCCTTCTATACTGACATCCAGCAGGTTGCAAATTGAATATAATTTTTTTCTGCATCTAGCTCTGAAAAAATATTTGGGCTTCTAGCGGTGTGTGGGACTTGGTCTATTAGTCCATCTATACTGACCTCCATCAGGTTGCAAATTAAAAATAATTTTTTTCTGCATCTAGCTCTGAAAAAATATTTGGGCTTCTAGCAGTGTGTGGGACTTGGTCTATTAGTCCATCTATACTGACCTCCATCAGGTTGCAAATTAAAAATAATTTTTTTCTGCATCTAGCTCTGAAAAAATATTTGGGCTTCTAGCAGTGTGTGGGACTTGGTCTATTAGTCCATCTATACTGACCTCCATCAGGTTGCAAATTAAAAATAATTTTTTTCTTCATTTAGCTCTGAAAAAATATTTGGGCTTCTAGCAGTGTGTGGGACTTGTTCTATTAGTCCTTCTATACTGACCTCCAGCAGGTTGCAAATTGAATATATTTTTTTTCTGCATCTAGCTCTGAAAAAATATTTGGGCTTCTAGCGGTGTGTGGGACTTGGTCTATTAGTCCATCTATACTGACCTCCATCAGGTTGCAAATTAAAAATAATTTTTTTCTGCATCTAGCTCTGAAAAAATATTTGGGCTTCTAGCAGTGTGTGGGACTTGGTCTATTAGTCCATCTATACTGACCTCCATCAGGTTGCAAATTAAAAATAATTTTTTTCTGCATCTAGCTCTGAAAAAATATTTGGGCTTCTAGCAGTGTGTGGGACTTGGTCTATTAGTCCATCTATACTGACCTCCATCAGGTTGCAAATTAAAAATAATTTTTTTCTTCATTTAGCTCTGAAAAAATATTTGGGCTTCTAGCAGTGTGTGGGACTTGTTCTATTAGTCCTTCTATACTGACCTCCAGCAGGTTGCAAATTGAATATAATTTTTTTCTGCATCTAGCTCTGAAAAAATATTTGGGCTTCTAGCGGTGTGTGGGACTTGGTCTATTAGTCCATCTATACTGACCTCCATCAGGTTGCAAATTAAAAATAATTTTTTTCTGCATCTAGCTCTGAAAAAATATTTGGGCTTCTAGCAGTGTGTGGGACTTGGTCTATTAGTCCATCTATACTGACCTCCATCAGGTTGCAAATTGAATAAAAAAATTTTCTGCATCTAGCTCTGAAAAAATATTTGGGCTTCTAGCGGTGTGTGGGACTTGGTCTATTAGTCCATCTATACTGACCTCCATCAGGTTGCAAATTAAAAATAATTTTTTTCTGCATCTAGCTCTGAAAAAATATTTGG
The DNA here is from genome assembly GCF_046119375.1 of Phyllobates terribilis. Taxonomy (NCBI): domain Eukaryota; kingdom Metazoa; phylum Chordata; class Amphibia; order Anura; family Dendrobatidae; genus Phyllobates; species Phyllobates terribilis. The sequence continues at coordinate 899,714,766 of NW_027362762.1, forward strand.
GCTTCTAGCAGTGTGTGGGACTTGGTCTATTAGTCCATCTATACTGACCTCCATCAGGTTGCAAATTGAATAAAAAAATTTTCTGCATCTAGCTCTGAAAAAAAATTTGGGCTTCTAGCGGTGTGTGGGACTTGGTCTATTAGTCCATCTATACTGACCTCCATCAGGTTGCAAATTAAAAATAATTTTTTTCTGCATCTAACCCAGCCAATAGTTTTGGCCTAATACCACAGTTTGGCCACTCAGTTCTGCTCGGTTACCATCCATTGTTTTTTTGTGCAAACAACTCCAGAGTTGTGAATTAGTTAACCACCAAAATGAGTGGAAAAAGGCCTGCTGCTGGTGGAAAGGGGAATAGGCGTGTTGGGAAGGGGAAAAAAGGTTGTGTCCGTGGGGTAGGTGCAGAAGAAAGACCATCTTCCAGCCAAACTAAAATGTCTACTTCTTTTAGCGGACAATGTGATAAGATCCCTTTCTTACGGCCACGCCAATCGCTACAAATTCCAGATGAGGCACAAAAACAGCAGGTGCTTCAACGGATATCAAGTGCTCCTTTAAGTGGGCTCTCCTCCACATCAACTTCAACATCACAAATACTCCAGTCCTCAAAGGTGTCACCCAAATCGCACTTGCTTCCTCACAGCTCCCAAATCTCCAGCTGCCCGTCTGAGTATGAGGTAGAACAGATGGTTGAGTCTGCAGAGCTGTTTACTCATACTATAGCCTGGGAATCAGAGGTCGACTCCAGCGCTTCTGTGAATCCAGACGAGGAAATGATCTGCACTGATGCCCAGAATCTTTATGAGTCGGATCCAGGACCAGACGCAGAAGGTTCTGACCATAATGTAGACCCTCATTCACAAACTGTAACTCCTGTTGGTGGAGACAATGAGGACGACGATGATAAGACTCAAATACCTGATTGGAGCGACAACTTTAGTTTTTTGTCAGGGCAGGAACAGGTTGGCTCTGAGGACGACGGGTGTGATAACGCACAGGGTGATGATGATGAGGTCGGAGATCCCACTTACTGTCAACCCACAGTCAGCCAAGAGATGAGGTCAGCAGAGGAGGTGGAGGAAGATGCTAGTGACGACGAGGTCAGGTTGCGCCTTCCTGGACAGAGACGTAGTACTGGAAGCACGTCAACAACTGCATCCTCAAACACAACTCTGCCTCTCACCACAAGTCGTGGTGGCTCTTCAGGTCGCATGGGTGCTAAGCCTTGCATAGCCTGGGCATTTTTTCAGATCGATAAAGATGACCCAACTCGTGTTATCTGTAACATTTGTCAGCAAAAGCTAAGTAGAGGCCAAAAAATACATAGTTTGAGTACTTCATGCATGAACCGGCACATGGACATGAAGCATAAGTTGCAGTGGGAAGCTCAGTGTGCTACAATGCGGTCTAGCCGGCCGGGCCAACCACCGTCTGCCATATCTTGTGCATCCGCGGCCTCTTCATCCTCTGTGACTGGGGGGACAGCAGTCACACCTGTTTTGGGGCGCAGACCTGCCACCTCTTTACCCGCAACAGCCAGCGTGATTGGCAGGTCATCATTTTCTTTGGAGGTGGTAACACCAGCTGGTCTTGAGCGCTGTCCGACATCGATAGCACCACCTTTGGATCAAGGCAACCTAACATGTCCACCTGCATCTTCCTCACAGACCGGCAGTTTGCCGGGGACACCCTTATCAACCCCGTCTAAGCACAATAGCCAGCCCTCGGTCCCTCAGATGTGGACAAGTAAAAGACCATTTCCTCCTAGCCATGAGAAAGCTAAGAGGTTGAATTTCACCATCTGCAAGCTCTTGGCTACAGAAATGCTGCCTTTCCGCCTGGTGGACACAGAGGATTTTCGAGACCTTATGTCCGTCGCAGTGCCCCAGTACCAGATGCCCAGTCGGCACTACTTCTCAAAGAAAGGTGTGCCTGCGCTCCACCAGCATGTCGCACACAACATCACCGCTTCTTTGAGAAACTCTGTGTGTGACAGGGTGCATTTCACCACAGACACTTGGACGAGTAGGCATGGACAGGGGCGTTACATGTCGCTGACTGGGCACTGGGTAACTATGGTGACAGCAGGACAAGGGGCTGCTGTCCAAGTCTTGCCGTCCCCACGAGTTGTGCGTCAATCCTCTTTATGTCATTTTTCCTCCACTGCTTCTGCCTCCTCAACCTCCTCTCGGTCTTCCACCTGCACCCAAAGCCTGTCTGGTCATGCCACAAGCTTTCTAACTGCGCAGAAGGGATCCTGCACACCTCCTTACTATGCTGGCAGTAGGGCTCAACGTCATCAGGCGGTTTTTACATTGAAATGTCTGGGAAATGTGAGTCACACAGCTGAGGAGTTGTGGTCAGCTCTGGAGAACCAATTTCATGAATAGTTGTCTCCACTGGACCTGAAACCAGGGAAGGCCGTGTACGACAATGCTGCAAACCTGGGTGCGGCCCTTCGCCGGGGCAATGTCACACACGTGCCTTGTATGGCTCACGTGTTGAACCTGGTTGTCCAGCAATTTTTAGCCCACTATCCCAGACTAGATGGCCTTCTGCAGAGGGCACGGTCGCTGTGTGCTCACTTCCGCCGTTCGCATCCCGCAGCTCAGCGACTTACATCTCTACAGAAGTCATTGGGCCTGCCACTTCACCGGCTAAAATGCGATGTGCCTACCCGGTGGAATTCAACTCTGCACATGTTGCAGCGACTGTGGCAGCACCGACAAGCCCTGGTGCAATACGTTCTGACGTATAGCCTGGGCCAACGAGATTCAGAGGTGGGGCAAATCACGCTGGAGGAGTGGTCTCAGATCAGGGACCTATGCACCCTTCTGCACAGTTTTGAAATGGCGACGAAGATGTTTAGTGCTGACGATGCCATTATCAGCATGACTATTCCGGTGATTTACATGCTGGAGCACATGTTAAACAGAATTCGGAGTCAGGTGGTGGCACAAGAGGAGGTGGAGGAAGTAGAGGAGGAGGAGTTGTATGCGGAAGGGCTAACATCTGCAAGGTCCAGACGGTCGGCAGCACCAGGGCGGCAGGCATGTGAGGGTGGGGGAGATGATTTTACCAGGGCGCATGGTAGCAGCCAAACTAGTGAGGAAGGTGCAGGAGCCCAGGAAGAAGTGGAGGACGAACTGATGGAAGACTCATCAGATGAGGGAGACCTTGATCACATTTCTGTTGTGCGAGGTTGGGGGGAGAGGACAGAGGAAGGAAGCATGATTGTTACCTCGCCACCAACACAACAGGGACTTGGTGCTCCTGGATGCGCAACACACATGAGTGCCTTCTTGCTGCACTACCTGCAACATGACCCTCGAATTGTGAGAATTAGAAATAATCCTGACTACTGGGTTGCCACACTGTTAGATCCCCGGTACAAAAGTAAATTTGCAGAAATTATTCCTGCCATAGAAAGGGATGCACGCATGCAGGAGTATCAGCAGAGACTGTTGCAGAATCTTACATGTGCTTTTCCACAAAATACCAGTGGTGCACGTAGTGAATCTCACAGTTCCAACTTGCCAACCGTGGGACCGTCAAGTGTTCAGCACTCAAACCGTAACAGAACCACAGTATCTGCTGGTAACATCAATTTTGCGGAATCATTTCACCACTTTTTTAGCCCATCCTTTGCAAGGCCACAGGAGACAAGAAGTCTGACACATAGTCAACGCCTAGAGACGATGGTACAGGAGTATCTCCAAGTAAACATTGAAGCCACGACTGTGTCACTGGACCCTTGCTCTTTTTGGGCTTCCAATCTGGATAAATGGCCGGAGCTAGCCACTTACGCCTTGGAGATCTTGTCATGCCCCGCAGCCAGCGTTCTGTCTGAACGTGTGTTCAGCGCTGCTGGTGGTGTGCTGACAGATAAGCGCACGCGGCTCTCCACTGATAATGTAGACAGACTCACGTTCATAAAGATGAACAAATCATGGATCCGAAACGACTTTTCTACCCCTGTGTCATCCTGGGGAGAGTAAAAGCTTGATGATTGGTTAAAATCACCCTACCAACCGTTTTAAGCTTTCAAATTACTAATCATGTTTATCTGTATCTTGACTGGAAAATAATTTGGGCTTTGTAGCAGTGTGCAGCACTGATCCTATTAGGCCATCTATAATAAGCTTCACCAGATTTAAAATTAAAAATAATTTTTAGCTGCATCTAGCCCGGAAAATAATTTTGGGGCTCCGAGATGCGCAAGACACATAAGTGCCTTCTTGCTGCACTACCTGCAGCATGACCCTCATATTATCAGAATTCGAAGTAATCATGACTACTGGGTTGCTACACTCTTAGATCCCCCAAACTTTTCGATCAACCTTTTCATTTTAATAAAGACCAAAAAAATGGTCATTTTTGAAATTATAAGCATTAGCAGGTTGTTAGAAACTGAAATCAAACAGTTTTCAACTCAAAACTTTATTCTAGGTGATGTTACATTTTCACATAGGACCCCTTGTTCGAAAGGAGCTTCTGAACTCTCTCGTCCATTGAATTTGTCAGGTTTTGGATGGTTTCTGCTTCAATTGTTTTGCATGAGGACAGAATACCCTCCCAGAGCTGTTGCTTAGATGTGAACTGCCTCCCGCCATCATAGACACTCCTTTTAATGATGCTCCAAAGGTTCTGAATGGGGTAGAGGTCAGGGGAGCATGGGGGTCACACCATAAGTTTGTCCCCTTTTATGCCCATATCAGCCAGAGATGCAGATGTTTTATGTGCAGCATGAGATGGTGCATTATCATGCAGAAAAATGATCTTGCTGTGAAATACACGGTTCTTCTTCTTGAACCATGGCAGGAAGTGCTGTTTGAGAAAATCCACATACATTATGGAGTTCATCTTTAGCGCCTTCAGGGATCCTAAAGGGGCCGACAATCTCTCTCCCCATGATTCCAGCCCAAAACATTACTCCACCTCCTCCTTGTTGGCGCTGTAGCCGTGTTTGCGTGGGGTGTCCATCAACCAGCCATCCTCCACTCCATTCATCTGGACCATCGAGCGCTGCACGGCACTCATCCGTGAACAAAACAGTTTTGAAATCAGTCTTCATGTAATGTTTGGCCCACTGGAGCCGTTTCTGCTTGTGTGAAGTGGATAGAGGAGGTCGACAGGATGGCGTATGCACAGCTGCAAACCTCTGAAGGACCCTGCATCTTGTTGCTCGGGGGACGTTGGAGGCACAAGCAGCTTCAAAAACTTGTCTGCTGCTATGACAAGGCTTTTTTGCCGCTGCTCTTTCAACCTGACGTAATTGCCTGTAGGAAAGAGTCCTCAATTTGCCCTTATCAGCACGCACACGTGTGTACTGTGAATCAGCTACATACTTCTTGATTGCCAAGACACTTCATCCTGATCAACGCACAATGTTGATTGCAGTCATGCCTTGACCTAAACACTCCACAATTTGTTGCTTCTCAGCAGCCGACACATCCTTTTTCTTTCCCATTTTGGCAGAAAATGTAGGCTGCTTAATAATGTGAGAGAGCCTTCTTAAGTAGTCTTGCCTTTCATTGGACACACCTGCCAAACTAATTAGCACAGGTGTCTGCAATTGCTTACAGTGATATAAAGAGCCCTGACACACATCACCATCAATGAGTTTAACTGACAAACAAACAAATTCTTCCCTTATCACTCCTAAACACTTTTTGCATAATAATTTGGAACGCGGTGTACATCTGCTTTTCCACAAAACACCAGTGGTTCACGTAGTGAATCTTACAGTTCTAACTTGCCAACCGTGGTCTGTATGGAATTGTTCAATAAAGGGCCCAAAATTAAGATAACATAGATGGGAGAGGTCTCTATGAATAGGAATTCCAAAGTATTTGATACCCTGTGAGGGCCAGGCAAAGGGAAAGTTGGACTGGATGGAATCCTATATGGATTTAGGGAGGGAGACATCGAGGGCCTCAGACTTCGCTGCATTGATTTTAAAATTTTACCATGTAACAAAGTGATCTATTTCAGCCATAACAGCAGGGATGGATATATGTGATTGAGTGATATATACTAGGACATCATCAGCAAATAGAGAGCACTTGTACTCGGTGCCTCCCACCTCAATCCACCTAATATTGGGGTTATGGCGAATTGATGAGAGCAGGTGCTCCGTCACTAGGATGTATAAGAGAGGGGAGAGAGGACATCCCTGCCTTGTCCCATTGGTGATTGTGAAAGGTGATGAAAATGTTCTGACGCACCCCCTGGGCCTTGGGACACCCGGAGCCGGACCCTTTTTGGTGGATGCTGGTGGTTGTAGTCTTCGTGGCGGCGATCCGGTTCCGTGGCTCAGGGCGGTCAAACCAGTGGCGGAACTATTTATGTGGTTTTGATGTTTAAATGTCCGACTACGCCACCCGTGGATTGCGGTCAGAGTGAACCGCCGCTACAGGGCAGACCGCTAAGGCTGGTGTTGTGGGTGCAGCAGAGCGTAGCATAACTCCCCACGGGAGGAGTATAGCCTCAGGGCAGTGTATGCGGAGGATGGGGGTGATGGTGCAGGGCAGCAGCAGTAACGACACGGAGTCAGTGATGCAGTTCAGGGCCTTTACTCACAGTTCTTATTATCCAGACCACGTCTGCAGGTAACGGCTGCCCACGTCGTACTGTGCTCACCAGGTGAGGGGCTCAGACAACTCCCAGATAACTTTGGAGCGCTTCACAGGACCCCCTTTGTGTGTCCTTTGTCTGGCCTTTCTTACCAACACTTCTGTCCGGCTGCCTCGGGCCTCCTCTTGGTAAACTTGGCGCCAGTTTCCCTGACCCTATGTGGTGCCTTCCTAGCGGGTGGAGCAAGGGGCTGCGCCACATAAAATGTCAGAGCCTCCGGTTTCTAGCTGAGGGTCGTTTCCTGCCTCCACTAGTTCGGGGACCGGTCTCCCCCTTTGGCCTGACCCCTCCACGCAGGTGGATTCGGGCGTGCGGTGGCGACTCGCCCGTCCGCACCCCTGGGATCCCTTCATTCCTCGTTCCTGGAGCCTTCTCCGCTCCTCTTCCTTCCTTCTCCCTCTTGCAGGCCTGGGCCTCTGTTACTAGGCCCGCCTCCGGAGCAGAGCTCATGCAGAGCCCCTGCTCCCTGCCACTTCTGCTCAGACTTCTCTGCACTGAACTAAGATGGTGCCCACCTTTTATACTCCCTTCTCAATGCACCCAGGAACTGCTTCCTCCCTGCTCCTGCACTGCAGGGTTCCCCTTCCTCAGTGTTCCCTCCCCCCACTCCAGCCAGGGACAGGGACTGTCGTGCCCATCTCAGGGGCATATTGGTCACCCTGCCCCACGGCAATGTGGTGTAATGCATGCAGGTGTCGGGTCCTGATCCACACTCCATCCTTATCTGAGAGTGAGAAATCACACCTCTGGGTGAGGTGCAATACGTCTGTAGCAACCGAGCCCTCGGTGCTACAGTTCCATTTATCTTCAGCCTAGGTGACGTATTGTGATACAGGGCCGTGATTTTGGCTATAAAAGGGTCCCCTAGACCCCTACCCCAAGCTTTTTAAGAGAATCATATATGGCGTGCCAGGAGACTCTATGGAATGCTTTCTCAGCATCCAACGAGAGTATCTACTTACAAATTTTTAACTGCATCTAGCCCAGGAAATACTTTGTGCCTAGTAGCAGTGTCTGCTAGTCAGCGGATTATCCCGGCTGTTAAGCAAGCTACACCACCTGTAGTTTGGACACTTAATTTTTTCAAAGGAAATGCTTCGGGACCACGGGATACTTAGTGAAGAGCATCCGGAGGCACCCCAAGGCATAGGGGCTGGGACTGGCACTAGGATGCCTTGCGGTGGACAGCCGAGCTCGATCCTTATAAAAGCTTTTTAACTGCAGCAGCTTTAGTGGACGCTACTGGAGCTGGAATTACGCGGCTGCTGGCATGAGACTTGCCCTCCAATAGATCCTTGTAAATGGATTTAAAGTGTATTCATTCAAATTAGAGGGACAATTTAAATTAAAAAGCTTAGAGCTGCCTCCACCACAGGGGTGCTCTCTCGACCCACCAGCGGACAGGCACCAGTATTGGGAGAGGGGGGCTGGCCGTCAGGGTTCACCGCGGCTCTGGCACAAACCCGGCGACACGGAGGTGGCACGGGCAGGAGCGGACTGGCCGTCTCGGCTTCTCACTTTTTGGATTTTAGAAGGGCATGACATGCCTATATCTGTGTCTCCCCCTCCTTTTACTCCTCCACCTCTTTTCTTTTCGCATGACTATATGTACTTGTCACTTTTCCATGTGTTAGTTGTGTCTTCTGAGCAGTTTGTCAGCTTTTGGACACCTTTGAAGGTGTTTTCTATGTGTTTCTATGTGTTTTTGTTTGCCTGCCATTGGTTTTAACGGTGTTCGAAGGTGTTCGACGAACAGTTCGACGAACAGTTCGGCGAACACACGGGTGTTCGACGAACCGAACCGAACTCGAACACTACGGGGGTGGCTCAACACTAGTTGTTACATTTGCCACTTCATTTTTTAGGTAGTCTGGCTAATTTCAGCAATAATTTATATGTCCATTAAAGCCTGGTTCTATGGATTACCAAGGTCTGTTACTGCCCTAGACAGGATTTACAGAATATGACCCACCAAATTGAAAAACTAAAGCATTTATTCGAATGGAATTGAATTCTGCAAGAATTTAACAAAAATCCGTATTCTCCATGAATGCTGAATTTTTTTTGTCCACCATTTTGCTGAAGTTAAGAGATAATGCAAAATAAAAAACAATAATACTCACCTTACCACTCACTCATTTTCATGCTAGGCTAGTATTTCTGGCTGCAAGTAGGCCCCAAAGTCCTGGCCTGGCGTGAAGATGTAGTGCGCGATGGCAATATGAAAAAGCATTGAGTACTGCACAGGGAAGGGTGAGCAGTGAGATAAGTATTAGTTGTTTTTCTGCATCTTACATTTATTATGCTCTGGGGACATTCAATTTGCTGAAGTAAGACGACGTCCATCATTCGATCCACAAAGGCTGTTTGTTTTCTTCCTTCTTCTTCCTTCTTCCTCCTCCTTATTCTTTGTCCTCCTTCTTCTTCTTCTTCCTCCTTCTTCTTTCTTCCTTCTTCCTTCTTCTTCCTTCATCCTTCTTCTTCCTTCATCCTTCTTCTTTCTTCTTCTTCTTCCTCCTTCTTTCTTCTTCTTCTTCTTCCTTCTTCTACCTTCTTCTTTCTTCTTCATTCATCCTTCTTCCTTCTTCTTCTCACTTCTTTCTCCTTCTTTTTCTTTGTCCTTCTTCTTCCTTCTTCTTTCTTCATTTTCTTCTTCCATCTTCTTCTTCCTTCTTTATCTTCTTTTTGTTTTTTTGAGAAGGTAGATGGGGCCACCTGAGCTCTTGGCTCACACATAAACTATGTATAGGGCTCCCTTTACATAAAACTTGTTTTAGACTTTCTATAACCAAGATCGAGACCTGTCAGATTACAGTCTAAAGACATTGATATTAGGCACAGCTGGACACAGCCACCTGCAGCCCTAATGTTAGCTGGAGTTGATAAATTGCCTCCTTGCTATGTGCGGGAAGGTGAATAAGACACAGCTATCACCTGGCTGAATTACGTATAAGGATCAGCAAGGACAGCAGCTGCCAAACAGGCGAGCCATCATAGTTCTTGTTAGAATCCACAAAGGGGACTCAACCCTGAACTAATGTGCTTTAATTAAGACAGACATGGCATGGTCCAGCAGATCTGGCAGGGTCAATGCTCACGCAGATCCAAATGAGGCACATTATAATTAGAATCTAATTGAAAATCTCTTGGAGAAGCAGAACTTGAACCTTGCAGGCCTCGAATGTTAAGCTGATGTTGTGTACTTTATTAAATTGTTACTGCTCAATTAGACCATTATATAAAAAAAGGATGGAAAGTAAGATAAATCTTATTAAATAGTTTGGAGATGTCTCACGTCAGCACAGAACATCTGTTTGGACTAACTTCAAAGAAACTTTCATTGAAGAGAGATCTGTTCATTGTTGCAGGGCTTCTAGTACTGTACACAGGTGAATATTTCTACATCAACTCATCGTTTCAGGTTAGTTGTGTCATATCATATGCAGATGTAGCAGAGCTGAAGTTGTCATTCTCCTTCTTTAGGATAGATAATAGCTCCCACATAACCTCCATATAATATAATGGGCCACATAGTCCTCCATATAGCATAATGGGCCACATAGTCCTCCATATTGTATACTGCACTCCCCATAGTCCAGACAGTATAATGCACTCCCCATAGTTCTCCTTATAGTGTAATGTACTCCCATAGTCCTCCATATAGTATAATGTACTCCCCATAGTTCTCCTTACAGTATAATGCACTTTCATAGTTTTCCATACAGTATAATGCCCTTCCCCATAGTTCTCCTTACAGTATAATGCACCTCTATAGTCCTCCATACAGTATAATGCACCCCATAGTCCTCCATACAGTCTAATGCGCTCCCCATAGTCCTCCATACAGTAAAAATGCAGTCCCCATAGTTCTTCATACAGTATAATGCACTCCCATAGTCCTCCATACAGTATAATGCACTCCCCATAGTCCTCCATACACTATAATGCACTCCCATAGTCCTCCATACAGTATAATGCACTCCCCATAGTCCTCCATACAGTATAATGCACTCCCCATGGTCCTCCATACAGTGTAGTACACTCCCCATAGTCCTCCATACAGTATAATGCGCTCCCTATAGTCTTCCATATAATATTATGATGACCACAATTTACTCATTGATTTAAAAAAAAAATACAATACTCACCTCTCCTTCCCATTTCCCCATTCCCCCACTGCTCCGGTCTCTACAGCGAGCGTCCGGAAGTGCCCGCCCATCTCAGCACTGCGGGCACCATGTAGTGACATCATCGCGCCCGCTGTGCTGAGGCGTCAGACACAGAGGGGGAAGGATGGGAGTGGGAGCATCAGCTGACAATCCCTCTTTCATCATTGCTTTCAACTGTATCGGAATCCAGCTAACAAAATCTCATCACATGTTTGTGAGAAAAGAGCGGCAGCTGATGGAAGCTTCCAATAGCAACTACATTTTCTGTAAATCATATAAGAATCTTGCTCACATGGTAATAAACAGAATTGTGCTCACTACGGTGTGCATTTCTTTTCTGTGGGTGCTCGTGACTGAGAGGGCAGAGTCCCACAATTTGGCCTCACTGGTGATCCTGTCATGTGAATTTGAGTTAGGACACACGGCTACAACAAACCCTATTAGGTTCTTACACAGGGGCCTTCTTCTGTCTGTCTCTACCTCTGTTTGATGGGTCAAATGAACATCCACACTTGTATGACTGGAGTGCTGCTTTTTTGGACTATATTGTGAATGTTTTTTTGTAAGAATCCCATAAAGACCTGTGTTTTTTATTTTTTGTCTATCTATCTATCTATCTATCTATCTACAGTATCTGTCTATCTGTCTCTCTATCTAAGCAGGCAAAATAGTGGGCAGCACTCAATAGAAAATTTTGTGCAAAGAAACTGTTGTATTCATTGTCCTATGTGAACAGGTGTTAACATTTTCAGCTTAAGAGCAAGTGAACCTTTGTGAAGCCTTTATCACTTGCTCTTGAATCAAAATGTTGCCAGCTGTTTATATGGGCCAATAAATAGAATAGTTTTTTGCATTAAAGGGAACCTGTCACGTGAAAAAATGCTATTAACCAAGCAATAAGCTTGAGAAAGGCTGTGCTCAGTCGAAACGTTGTCACCATTTTGATGGGCTAATAAAGTCCTATTTTTTCCACTATTTATGGAGTGCTGCCTTTTTTTCATTGGAGGTATATTACATTAAAACAACAGAATCATTGTCTGGGAGGATTTGCACCCACCGGTGGATTTCTGTGCTGTTCCATCTTCTTCTGAAATATCTACAGTATCTATCCATATATCTATATATAAAGAAAGCGCAGCAGCACTCCATTATGGCCAAGATACATAAAGACAATAAAACCATTTAATCTAAACTGTGTTATTACTCAATGAGCTTTACTTACAAAAAAGGAGGTTCTTAGCACATAAATTAGCCAATTCATGTGTGCCCATCAACCGCTGCAAGGTGACCTCCCGTCTGATGGGTACTACTCTGCCTACATGCCTTTCTTGGGCTACAAGCCTATAACTCTGGACAGAACATGTCACTTCTGGGCTGAAACACCAACAATTTAATGGGCTGGTAGAATAGAATATACATCACCTGCTGGTTAAATGGAGGGAGTGCAAGGTCAGACAGGAGGCAGCATATATCTATTATCTATCTATCTATCTATTATATATCTATCTATCTATCCCATATCTATCTATCTATTTATCTATCTATCTATCCCATATCTATCTATCCATATATCTATCTATCTATCTATCCCATATCTATCTATCTATCTATCTATCTATCTATATCAAAACAATACAGCAACAGGCAGCACTTTCATTTGATCACAGGAAAAAAATGGTGATTTATTCTATACCAAAGTATACAACATTTCAACTCTGAAACTGAGTCTTTCTAAATATCTATCTATCTATCTATCTATCTATCTATCTATCTATCTCATATCTGTCTATGGATCACAACTTTTTTTCATTCTAACGTAATCATACCAACCATATCAGATTTCCCATTTATTTCTATGTTGTAAGCTTCTGTGCTGGGTTAGTAGCCCGTCAGTCCAGATGGTCATTCACTCAGTGAAATTCTATTTCTCTCATCAATCATGGTGGCAGGCAGCTCGGCTCTCAGCTTGCTTGCTGGTACAGAGTTCAGTTTTCCTAGTCAAAACTGATGTTGCATAATGTGAGTCTCTGGTGTCTGCTAATAGGATGTAACCTTGTATGATCTGTAAAGCGTACGGATGTCGAGCATTAATCAAGGTGCTGCAGGAGAAAAATTGTTTCAGTAGACTTTTGTTCAATATATATATTTCAAATGTTTCTGTATTCGTGAACGAAGCAGCCAAAAACATTTGCAATTCTTAAAGATGTTATGCGATAAAATTCACATTTCCTTATATACTGTACATGTAACCTTCCTTCTTTTAAAAATAATAATGGCACTTAAAATGCCATGAACCACTTTATAAGGTGTCTACTTCTAGAAGGTTTTCATAAATTGTTGCATGAATGATGCGATAGCATTTCATAAATTAAGTAAATTCTGAGTGCACCCTAAAAAAATTCAGTGTGTGGTGGGGGGGGGGGCGATTATTCTGGATGAAACGCCATTCTGAGCCTAAAGAGACCATCACCTGCCTGGGTTGGCTGTGTTAAATATTTTCCTACTAGCACTCCTACAAAAACATGATCCCCCCGTTATCAAATGCAGCAAAAATGTATAATTACCTGATGTTCATTGAATGCAATTAGCCTTGAAATGCGCTGGTTCCTCCAGACAGATTGTGCTCTTTCTAGGTAATTCCCATTCTAGTTAATTGACGGATGTTCTAAGTAAGGGTCTCTACCCTCTTTTAGCTCAAAATGTTCTAATGGAGTATTTAAAAAAATACATAGTTATGCAGCCCCTTTTAAACAGTTTTAGAACCCAGAACAGGACTTAAATTGGAAGCCTTAGCTAACATAAAATTCAGCCACCAAAGGATAAAGACTACAGTGTGATCCCTAAAGATACTTTTCATAATCCTGCCTTGATAACAGAGCTCAGCCTATAGACAGGGAAGTCTTGAGTAGTTTCCTGCATCCCAAAAGAGTCTTATCCTGGCCATTCAAGTGAGATAGATATTGTCTGAATGGCCAGTCACAGAAAGTCATTTCTTCCAATTCCATCATATACATAAGCACTTGGCTTGGCTGAGGTTTCATTTATTTTCAACAGGAAGGAAGGAGAAAGCCTCTGCCAGACAAATATGGCAGAGGCTTTCCTTCAGTGAAAATATTGTAGGATTGGACATTGAAATTCCAACTCCTCCATACTTCTCTGCCATGATTTTGTCTGTCTGGAAAGAGTCAACAAGCCCCACACACAATGGGTAGCAGGTTGGCCCCTCCAAATTGATAGGTAGAGATAGAGTAAATATTTGTTGTTTTCAATCTTTTTTGACAAGTGCCATTTAACCTTTTTCTGCAAAACTATTTAATTGCTACCAACATATGACTTGCACTGCCTTTGTATTGAAGCAAGCTGTTCCAAGAGAGAGCGTGGTTAGACTAAATTGTTTTCTTGTTATATATCTTCATCATCTCCCGCCTCGACTATTGCAACATCCTCCTCTGTGGCCTCCCTGCTAACACTCTCGCACTCCTCCAGTCCATCCTCAACTCTGCTGCACGACTTGTTCATCTCTCGCCTCGCTACTCCTCTGCTAAGCCCCTTTGCAAATCCCTTCACTGGCTCCCACTCCCCCAGCATATCCAGTTCAAACTACTAACACTGAGCTACAAAGCCATCCATAACCTCTCTCCTCCGTACATCTCTGAACTAATCTCCCGATATATTCCCTCACGTAACCTCCGGTCCTCCCAAGACCTCCTTCTCTCCTCCACACTTATCCGTTCCTCACCCAATTGCCTCCAAGATTTCTCTCGAATATCCCCCATCCTCTGGAATTCTGTGCCTCAACACGTCCGATTATCCACCACATCCGGATCCTTGAGATGGAACCTGAAAACCCATCTCTTCAAGAAAGCCTACAGCCTGCAATGACCCTGCTGCCTCCTCAACAACACAGAAGCTACTGCAACCCCCCAACCTACTGTCTCCTCCCCACTCCTGTAGAATGTAAGCCCGCAAGGGCAGGGTCTTCTTCCCTCCGTACCAGTCTATCATTGTTAGTTTGTTTACTGTAAGTGATATCTGTATTTGGTATGTAACCTCCTTATGTACAGCACCATGGAATCAATGGCGCTATATAAATAAATAATAATAATAATCTTGCAACCTAACAGAAAATTAAATCGCACAACCATCCCGAGAGCCCCTCTCTCCGAGAGGCCCATATTAACCGTGTGGTTTTCCTTTATAGTATGCACACTCTTGATTGTATGTTAGCCACTTATTATAGCTTTATGACATTATATTCCAATTACAGTTTAGGTGGAAACATTTTTACCGTTGTTACAAAAAAGAAATAGTGCATAAAATAAGTGTCTTTTAAAAAATATATATTTTTGCTTTCTTTTCATCTTTCTTTCTTACTTTATCTTTTTCTTTTTTCTGTTCCTTCTTTTTTCTCATTCTTTCTTTCTTATGGTCTTTATTTTTTGCCTTCTTTTTCTTTCTCTCTTCTCATTTTTCTTCCTTCTTTCTTTCCTTCATTCCTTTCTTCCTTCCTTCCATCTTTCCTTCATTCCTTTATTTGTGCCTCCCTTCCTTCTTTCATTCCTTCCTCCCACTGTCACTATCTTCTTTCCTCCCTTCATTCTTTCCTTCCTTCCTCTTTTTATATATTTATTTGTTCTATACATTTAGCAATATATCCGTCTAACCACCGACAAGAAGATATTGATAAATAGTTGGTTTTGAACTTCCTTCCTTCCACTGTTTGTCTTTTTTTTTCTCTTTCCTTCCCTGTCTCTCCCTTTCCTGCATTCGCTTCTTTGTTCCGCCCTTCCTTCTTTCATTCCTTCCTTCCTCCCTCCCTTCCTCCCTCTGTGACTATCATCAGCCTTCCTTTTTTGGTACATCATCGTTTCTCCCTCCCTCTCTCTCCCCTTCCTTCCTCCCTCCCTCCCTCACTTCCTCTGACCATTCCTTCCTTTTTCCCTCTCTCCCTCCATTCCTTCCTTCGTTCCTCCATATAGCTTTTTTCCTCCTCCCCTCTCTCCTCTTCTTTCGTTAATTTTCTTCTTTGTGCCTTCCTTCCTTCATTCATTTATTCCTTCCTTCTTTCCTTCCCTCCTCCCATTCTTTGTCACTATCTTACTTCCTTCTTTTGTATATATCTTTTTTTCTCTGTCTCTTTCTCGGCTTCCTTCTTTCTTTCTTTCCTCCCTTCCCTCCTTCCTTAGTCCATTCCTTCCTCCCTCTTTCCCTCCATCCCTTCCTTTCTTCCTCTGTATGTTTTTTTTCTCCCTCCTTCCCTTAGTCTTTCCTTCCTTCATTCACTTCTTTGTTCCTCCGTTCCTTCGTCTCTCCCTATGTCACTATCTTCTTTCCTTCCTTCTTGCATACATCTTTTTTCTCCCCCCTCCCCACTTTCTCATGTTCCATCCATCCTTCTTTCCTTCATTTCTTCCTTCCTCCCTGCCTCTGTCCATTCCTTCCTTCCTTCCTCCCTCTCTCCCTCTGTTCCTCACTCATTTTTTTCCTTCTATTTATGGACTTTTATATTGCATTGTTTAGACAATAAACTTACCGAATACAATCTGGAGCTTCCAATGCATAAAACAGTCTGTAATCAGCCTCACTGTTTTCCAATGAGTGACAGTGAAGCAGAGTTATGTAAGCATGCCATGCCTATAGATGAGCATTTAGGGATTCACTTGCCGTGAAATTGACCTTTGATATTTATTAAAAAAATATGAAACTATTTTCTACCTACAAGAATTCTTCATTATAGGTAAAGTATGTGTGTGTCACCCACTGATAAACTTCAGAATTACTTATTTTCCACT
Organism: Phyllobates terribilis; assembly: GCF_046119375.1. Classification (NCBI taxonomy): domain Eukaryota; kingdom Metazoa; phylum Chordata; class Amphibia; order Anura; family Dendrobatidae; genus Phyllobates; species Phyllobates terribilis. The sequence continues at coordinate 899,731,363 of NW_027362762.1, forward strand.
TGATTTGTCATTATCATTACAGACAATACTTTTATTTTACATATTTTCTATGACCTTCTCTTCTCCTGTTTGATTTAGCTCTCTGGATTTACATAAGACTTCATATTTTGCATCACCTTACACTTTGTCAGATTTTTCCATTTAGATAACATTCTGCTTGTAGTTTTTAATTTAATATCTAATATATTCATAAAAAGCATTGTCATCCAGATAACTTAAATGATTTCTTGAATGAGAAATCCATTTTTAATTGAACTATTAGAGCTACAAAGGTCATTTTGGACGACCATAACAGATTTTGTCTACATAAACCTTTGCGTTCAATGAGAAGTGTGCAATACTTAGATTCCCCTGCGGTGATGTTGCACTTGATATTGGTTCTTTAACAGGTTGTATATGTTGTTCGCTGATGGTCCTAACTAAAGGACACACAATGGCCGACTTATCTTTTGGAAACCTTTTCAAAGGGCTTATTCAGGCATGCATTTTTATATACATGTTGGATCCATGTTTTTCACACATAGAACTCATACACATTATAGTCTATGGGGCTTTTCACATGTCCATGTTTTTGCAGACCAAATTACCTGTGATTTTTTTAAATGTCAGTAATTGTGGGAGCTATCATACTGAATGAAGAGCTGCAGGAGTCATTATGCTGAGTGGGAGGCTGGTGGGAGCACTCATGCTGAGCAGGCCATTATAGTGAGTGGGGGGCTGGTGGGATCCACTCTACTAAGTGGGAGGTTGATGGGAGCACTCATGCTGAGTGGGCCATTATAGTGAGTGGGTGGTTGGTGGGATCTATTCTACTAAGTGGGGGGCTGGTGAAGGCAATTACACTCAGTGGCAGCTGTGGGAGATTGTGAGGACCCCCATACTGAGTTGGGGACTGTGGTGGCTCCCATACTGAGTGAGAGTTTTCATACTGAGTGGTTTGCTTTGGTCATTCTCATTCTGTGTAGGGGGCTGTGGTGGCCAACATACTGTGTGCGGCACTGTGGGGGTATTCATGCTGAGTGGTGGGCTGTTGGGACCATCATTACTGAGTGGGGAGTTGCGGGTGCCATTATACTTTGTGGAGGACTGAGCTGGCTATCATACAGCATAAGGGGATGTGGGGGGCCATCATATTATATGAGGGGCTGTGGTGGTCTTATACTGAGTGGTGAGCTGTGGGGACTTCCATACAGGCTGTGTGGGGAACGCCATGTATGAGGGGCTATGCAGGCCCCTCATACATGTTAGGAGGTTGTGGGGCCTTCATACTAAGTGGTAGCATCATACTGACAGGCCATGATACTGTGTGGGGGGCCATGATGCTGTGTTTGTGGGGTGGGGGGCTATGGGAATATCATACTATGTGGGGCACTTTAGGTGCTTCATACTGCTGGGGTATTATACTGTATTAGTTCACTGTGGAGTTATCATACTGGAAGTGTGGGGTGAAACTGTGTGGAGTGATTCACTGAGGGGATACCATACTCAGTGTGTGTGGATGGAGGTATTTTTGGAAGCATAATACTTTCTAATGGCCGTAAAATGGGTATTGGTGGTGAGAACAGAAGGGGGATTCAATATCGACATAATTACTGCGTTTGTGTCACAATACATGTCCCTTCTCCTGGTTTATAAAAGTTGGGAGAAATTACTCGCCAGATATATAGAATATCTTTTGTGTGTGGGGGGAGGGCAATAAGACTTTTTACTATGGGGTCCTGTGACTTCTATGTACGCCACTGTATGCAGTCACAATATGCTCCTAAATCGGGAACTAGAACTTTTATGACTCTACGCTCTTTTTCCCAACTATTCGGTATAATTTTTTGCAAAAACACCTCATTCAATCTATAAAAATAACCATCTCAAAATTTGCATGTGTAATGTATAATTAGCAGTAACACTGGGGAAATCTTGGCTTGCTAAAGATTTATTTTAATCGCTGTCCATCCAGCTGGCTGGTCACAAGCTTTTCTTGGCTCTCCAATATGATCTAACTTGTATGGTGTGATATAACTTTTACAATGTCACTCAGTCTACCAGAATGTAAGTAGGAGGTTTATGTATCCTCTATATGATATACTTGGACACCCTTGCTTTCCGATTATTAGGAATCACTACATTTTGAAGGATTTTGCTATTCTTGTATTTTTGTGCTATGATAAATTCAATAAAACAACCAGTGCATACAATTATGGATGTTTTTTCTGGAAAATCACATTTTCAGATTATGATCAATCCTCTTTACTAGCATTTACTATTGCTTTTGGACATTTTTATAGAAGTATTTTTATAGTTATTTCCTATTACAAGATCTTTAATACGAGGAGGTTTATTTTCCAGAAGCCTAGTGAACTTTGTCCAAATGTTTTTAAATCATTTTGGGGGTCGTCAAACAATTTGGACATTCATAAACCTAAGAAGATGATGCCCAGTCCAATATTTCAAGCAGGGAAGTGGTTGAGTGATTGTACACATGGGGTACTGTGCAATATTGAAGGCTCCAGCAATCAGACCCCCACTGTCTAATCCAATATTGATTTTATATCTACTATTAACCTCTTTTCCACCATATGATAATCTGCATTTTTTAACTTAGTTTTATTTGGAGAAATGGGGTCCACATCCGTTTCCAAAGCTCTCATATATTTGAATGGACAGAGCAGTGAGACCACTTTTTCGCTAATTTTATGGCTGGATATGAAAGCCAATAACTTCTTTCGTTTTTTGAATGGAGGAAGAGCAAATCCTATTCTTTAGACAAGTAGAGGTGTTAGTTATTTCATTTCTGACATATGTTTTGTATATAACATAAATGTTAAAGATGGAAAAAAACACTGAGGCTAGCTACCGTGCTTCTCCAAAAATAAGACAGAGTCTTATATAATTTTTTGCTCCGAAAGATGGGATAGGGCTTATTTTCAGGAGATATCTTATTTTTTTTCCATGAACAACAATCCACATTTATTCTTGAACAAAAAAATCAACATTTATTCTAATATAACCATGTCAACACACACACACTGCACATACACATGTAAATATACACACACTGCCCATATGGTACATACTAGCATGTCTCGTCTTCAGTTTCTATAGACTCCTGTAGTTAAAGGACCTTTGGTGACATCATTGTCACATGGCCGTAATGTCACCAAAGGTCCGTTAGCAGTCTTAACTTCAGAATAGAAATGCTGGGGGCCCATAAGAGAGTGAGGCCCCAGACCATTGATTATTCCCCCCCAAATGCCGGTGCTGATTGTAACTAGAGCTTATATTTGGAGTAAGGCTTATAAATCAAGCATACGCCAGAAATCCAGTAAAATCATGCTAGGGCTTATTTTTGGGATAAGTCTTATTTTTTGGGAACAACGGTAATCCAATAACGTGTTTGTGGACAATTTTAGAAACAGAAAAAAAGCACTAATGTGCCAACTGGGTGAGAGTCATTGTCAATACAGGAAAGTGTATTATGTCAGATTATTTACCTTTACTATTGTGTGGAGCGCCAAATATGGTGAAAGATTACTCATAGTGATGAGTGACGAAATTGAAATTTGCTGAAATTAGCTCAGGAAATTCAATATACATCAACTTTATTTGAAGCAAGTCGAATGAACATTATCATACTTTGGGGTCTCTCAAGACGCTGGGGTTCTGTCAAAGCCCCCTGTTCGATCTTCTATGCAGTTCCTTCTTGCTTCTTCTTTATGTCTTCACTTTGAGCTTGGGCTTCTGTCACTGGGTAGGCCTGTGGTGGTGGGACCGGTGTACAGAGAGATATGTCATAATATTTTATTTTCTTCACAACTTTCCCAACCGTCTACAAATCAGCAAAATGGTGGCTAGCCGCCTTTTTGTGGATTCGCATAAAGCAAATCACAAAAAAAATTGGATTTAAGAGAATCCACATTTTTTGTAAAATTCAAAGCAAATTCAATTTAGCCTCAAACCTATTTGCTCCCGTCTAGCTACTAATTAACCCTTTTAAGTCTATAAATATAGAATTTACATGAGCCTAAATATGTCAGTTGTGATACCAGTCCAATTCATTGCAGTCGATGATGGTTTGATTTCATGTAGGCTGTGGGAAGTCTTGTAATACCATATACCATTTGTTCATGGAGTATCGACCAACTGATAAAATATATTACTGACTGTGTCTCTTTTCTGATTGGGGAGGTCCATTCTTTTTGCATATAAACAAAATTATTTAAAGATATATTCACCGCAAACATTTTTGTTGTTTTCCAGCAGTAGAAACTTTCCAGACTAGTCTGGAGGGAAACCACATAAATGGGAATTATTTAATCTGTGCTGAACCAACTGTACTCAATACAGAGATAGCAAAGAAATTTACATTTTAGTAGCCGACAAAGAAGCTTGTAATGAATCACAGGCTTCAAACAAAAACTGCGAACAAAGAGTTGGTTTTATTCAAACTATAAAATGATAGAATGTCTGATTTTGATTAATCTATTTTTTAAGCAAAGAGCAAGGAATATTTATCATATAAATGAAGTTTCCGGAAAGTCCTTTTCCTGCAAATCAATGTGTTATGAGCACCAGATATCATCCTGGATGTTTGATATCTACCATTGTTGCAAAAGACGCCATATATGTCTTCAATATTTAAATTATATATTCCAATATAATATCTAATACAAAGGAAAAAATGTAAGAGACTAAAAAGAAAAAGAGACAGTTTTAATGAAACATGCTCATTCTACAGTTCACTACGTGCCACTAACTTGAGTGTAACTACCAAGGTTACCATTTTGGGTTAAACTAAGCATCTTAATTACGAAGTGAGGTGAAATTGCTGATGTTGATAGCTAAGTAATTGTAGGAAGTTTGAGAAAAGAATAAAGATCACTGATAAAAATGAGTGGATTTATTGCTAACAAATCCAACAGGCGTTTTGCAGAATTCTTTTACGCTTAATATAAAACTATTATACTCATTTGCCCTGGACCCACCATTACCTGTCCTACTTTCCGCCTGGTCTTCAGCTCATCGTCTCTGGTCTTCAGATCTGTCTTTAGATCTCACTAGACTTGGACGTCAATAATGTACGTCACATAGCACATGACCTCATGGAGTGATTACTGATGTACATAGCGCCTCAGTGACTACATGAACCCTAGTCAGAGGATCCTACGATCTATCCAAAGACCAGTGGGAGCAAGTGGAGGACCTAGTGAGTGACTTCAGCAGCAAGACAGGTGTTGGGCAGGTCTATAATCTTTTTTTCTTTATTTTTTAACCACTTCTCACCATTTATTATGCTTCATGGACTGGAAAGACCCCAAATTATAATAAATTTATTTTTGGGACACTTTCAGTTTGGACTTAATTTTCATTGAGCCAAATCGAATCAGATGAACCAATCTGCCCAAAATGAATTTCTGGAGCTTTTCTTCTCTCTAATCATTGAGAGGGCAGGAGAAATAAACAAAATGTCAGAATGGAGACCAAAATAGCATAAGCTTATCATGGTTTGATTAAAAGTTTTAGTATGTGCCTCCATGGTCACATGTTACACCACTGGGTTACACCAGTCTCTTAGTTGCACCCCTTCCCAGCTGCTTAATGGGATAGAAAATGACGACATTTGCGATGAACCTCCAAGGACAAAACTTTCAAGAAATAACTATTCATCTAATCTTTGATAGTCATTGAAAATTTGCTTAGCCAACAATTCTGCAATTTTAAAACTCAGATTTAATTTGCCGCGAACAAGCAGATGGCAAAACATGTAATATGGCACCTCGCTCTGTTCAGTTGATGTCTGTGGGGAGCATTCAGATTTAAATTCAACTAAAGCAAAATTATGAATATTTCTAGATGCCATTGTACGGCAATTTTTATTATCTTTTTTTTTTGTTTTATTTTTAATGGGGGTTTTACCCTGAAATTCCCATCTAGGAATATGGGAAAAGGCCATTTTCCCAGTTTTCCGTTTTCTGAAACTGACCTCATTTTCGACAATGAGAACCAATACAAATGTAAATTGTCTCAATTGAAGTTGACCTTCTATTGACATGTAAAGGGAGAGCAAGGATCCATATTTCATCTACAGGGCAGGGAAGTGTTCGCAGCGTAGGCTCACAGGATACATCAACATCAGCTACTATTGATGAAGTGAACCCAGATACGATCTGAAACCCAAGGCTTGATCACCACAAATCTTAATATTAATTGTGTAACAGTACTTTGACATTGAATATCAATATTATTCAATGTTTTTATGCATGGAGCTGTTATTTGGTCTCTATATGAGTGTGTTTATGAGCAGTAAACACAAAAAAATGCCTTAATACAGCAAATCACAATTCAAATGCATTAACAGGATGCAGGTGTCCTCTATGATAAAGGTGGGGAAACACAGAGGCTAATCATTAACAAAGCAACCACTCAGAAACCTACCAATCATTGAGAGGGTAGTTGCCTAGTAATATAAATGCACACAGGTAAGGCTTGAATAGGGCATCAGTCACACAGGTAGGTGTGGTGCATTGTATCTGGTCCACAGCCTATTAATGATGCCCATACTTGTAACAGATGCAGGCTTCTCAGTACTAGATAGGTGCACCCACACAAGGGCAGCACCCTATTTTGCACAGTCAACATTTGTGGGGCCTAGGTGCATCTTACATCCTGCATCTTAATATATACTTACCTTGTAATGTCTTCATATCCTGTTCCATCCAGATGTGTCCGGATCCCAGAATTCCAAGCAGTGGAAGTTCGTCGACCGCCATATTGGGACACCCAAGTGATGGGTGTCTCAATATGGAAACTGCTGGTGGTACAGCCTCTTGCTCAGTACCACCAGCGGAACACCATCACGAGCAGCCAGAGCAGAGCGGCATGAGTAGGCAGAGCACAGTGGTATGAGCAGAGCGGTATGAGTAGACAGAGCAGAGCAGCATAAGCAGGCAGAGCAAAGCGGTATGCGCAGGCAGAGCAGGCAAAGCATGACATGAGCAGGCAGAGCGCGGCATGAGCAGGCAGAGCGCGGCGTGAGCAGGCAGAGCGTGGCAGAGCACGGCGTGAGCAGGCAGAGCGCGGCAGAGCACGGCGTGAGCAGGCAGAGCGCGGCAGCGAGGTTAGAGCAGGCAGAGCGCAGCAGCGTGGCATGACATTACCGCCCTCCCGATGCGACAGCATCAGGCCTACATCTAGTAAGATATATAAAACCAAAGATTTGAGCCGGAACATAAGTTGGTATACGTACAATGTGTAAGAGCCCAGTCACACTGTGTCATTTCACAGACAAAACCAAAATGAGAATATAACCTATAGTAAGTAAGTAAATAGTAACAGTATATGTAAATAACATAGGGCACTTAGTCAACACTATTTTGATTTAAAAAAAATCATAAAAGCCATCTCACCGTGACTAGGTGTACCCAGTCGGGACGGTCCTAGCCTGTCTCCAGTATTAAAACCTCACCATGTGTCAGTCATCCTCAATGTGAATAAGGGAAGAGCAGGACCCAGGGCTGACTGTTCAGGCACATGTCCATGGGACACTATTAATGGACACAATATGAAATTTCTAGCTCAAAAAAGAGGGGTCATGCCCCTGTCTGAACAAAGTTCAAGAAGCTACATCAAAACCAAAGAAATGAGCTGGAGCATAAGTTGGTATATGTGCCATGTGTAAGAGCACGTTCACACTGAGGCAATTTCACAAACAAAACCCAAGAGAAAAGCAAAATGAGAATATACCCTATGGCAAGTAAATATTAATAGTACATGCAAATAACATATGGTACTTAGTTAACACTATTTTGATTATAAAAGTGTAAAAGTCATCCGACTGCGACAAGATATAAAAATACATAAATCTGAAAAATAGTGAAAAAAGATATAGATAAATGAGGTATTGGTATTTATTCTGGCCAAATTATGCAAGCTCGAACCCACGTCAGTGGTCCTCCTTGTCTTGCAAGTCCCGAAATAAAAAAAAACTTTTGATTTGATTAGTTTATGGACTTGCAAGACAATGAGGACCGTTGATGTGGGTTCGAGTTTGCATATTTTGGCCAGAATATTTACTAAACCCTCATTTATCTATATTTTTTTTCACCATTTTGCAAATATATCTATTTTTTTGCAGAAAGCAGCTAGACCCCACAAATTTTGGCTGGGTAAAATAGGGTGGCTGTCCTTGTGTTGGTGCACTTATATATGAGCAGCCTGCCTGTTTTGTAATCATGAATTAATAGATTGTGGACAAGATACTGTGTGCCACATCTACCTGTGTGACTGATGCCTTATGCAAGCCTTACCTGTGTGCATTTATGTTACTAGGCAGTCACCCTCTCGATAGTTGGTTGGTTTCTGAGTGGTTGCTTTATTAATGTTTTGCATCTGTGCTTCCCCAGCCTTTATCATGGTGGTCATCTGCATCCTGCTAAGGCATTTCATTTGTGATTTGCTATAAGTATGCCACTTTTTAGTGTTGTTGATTGTTGATTTTATATCCCTTTGTTTTTTTTGTTATATGAGCAGTACAGTGGTTTATACTTAGGAATCCTATATCATTGCTAAACTAATATTGTACAATATATTATTTTTTTTCACTGTATAAAGGTAGCAGTTGGATTTTTTTCTGACGTATGGCAGCATGATTGTGTGTGACTCTTAGTTGTGCATTGAATGATGGTACATCACGTGGAAGGATCTTAAAATATGGCACAGGGCACCATTTAATGTTAAGTCAACTCTAAAAACAGAGTTCTAAAGTCAGGAACCATCAAAAATACCAAATACACAGCTTATTCTCAACTGGGTATGAATGGAAAATCTAGTGAAGGTCACAATCCCAGATATAAATGAGAAATGTGGGTCACCATGCAGCTGTGTTGTGTATGCTCATGCCTATTTTATGCTCATGTTACAACTTAAACATGACTAAAGTATCCCCGGCACCTTACTAAATCTAACCCTCGCAGTTCCAAATATGAAACATTCACATGTTTATTTTTATGATCAGTAGACCTGGGTTCCTTTGGTTTCAGCATATTGTTCTCATCATGGTTTATATCCATGTAAGCTTCTTGATCCCGTGTCGCAAAACAGCTGTAAGCAAAAAATGTGTTGCATCTGACGGGGCTGCATGCTTGGAAGACAGACAATGAGCGTCACCCTTGCCAACTTTCTGGAAATTCCTGCTGCTGAGAGCAGATTGGGATTGATCCCCAGACACAGACGTGACAGAACTTCCATGTAGAAGAACACAATGGATGCTATCTCCATAACTGTCAGCGTCTGAGTTAACAACTCGTAGCTGCAAACACGCCACATGTCAACAATGCAATGTTCCCAACCATAAATATTAATGCCGCAAGCCCGTAATTGGAAGACTTGACAGTAAAATTTAATTTCCCTTTCACAAAGTGCAATTGACACCATAAATATCAAATCGGCCCCAATATTTCAGTTATAAGCAAGAGCCATAGAAATTAAATTGCGTTGTCTTGTGTGTGGAAATTTAATGCCGAGCTGCTGATTATGGGTATTGAGTTACATTACCTAAAGCAAGCTTAACTTTATTACAAATTGGGACCCAGGGATTTCTAGATACCAGATAAAGGATAATAAAGGAGCTCCAGTTAATGAAAAAAATGTAAGTCAATAAAATATATGAAAATTAATATGTATCTGGAGTTGGTAAAACTGATAAACATATTCTTGCCTCATTAGTTTGTTCTGCTGAATATAAATTGGCCGGCGATGTCTACGGAGCCTTGAACATAAATGTTTTAGAGAGAGATATGTGGTTTACCCATTTCCAGTGGTAATAATAAAAAAAAATCCAGATAATTGGTAGACAATGGCTGATATTGCTCCTTTTAGAATAGTCAAATAAGCTGTGCTGTATTGTTTAAAGAGGTTGTCCACTTTCTACCCAAAAATTTCTAAAAGCAGAGCAGGTGATAAGAGAACAATATGAAAAATGATCACCAATTCTAAACCCCATGGCTCCAGCGCTGGTCTTTCTGGTGGTGTCCACTGAGACAGGAAGCAAAGACGTGACTTTCATGGAGACCTGCGATATACCGATGTACCTTAGGAAACGCTGGAGAGTTTAGCCTTTTGAAAAGTTGGACAATCCCCATAATTGATAGCATGGTGGCAATCTACAATCCTGAAAGTTCAATGTCTTCTCTTATAATATTTTATTTATCATCATCATATTCCATAGCACTTTACATTTGTACCATGAACTTTTCACAAAGTTTCTTAAGAAATCCAATTTCTCATTATTCATATTCAATACACTCCCTAGATAGGATGGCAAATCCCCCAACAAACTACAGTTGACATTACACCCAGTGGGTGACCATATATAAACACAAGAGATGAGATGAGAAAATTGAACGACAAAGAATTGAGTTAGAGTAAAATTTATTGACATTCAGGGCTTCACACAAATTCGAACACTTTGAAAAAAAAAAAAGTTGACCATTATTTTACTTATTACGCTTTTCTTATATAGCACCATCATATTCTGCAGCACTTTGCATACATTACCCTGGTATATAGTGATTTTGGTGCCAACGATGTCTGAACGATTTTATATTAAGTTTATGGGGTTGATTAACAATATGAAATTGGTTTCGCCAGATTGGCTCTAGTTTTTGAAATATTTAATAGTTGATTAATTAATTACAGTACAATTCTGGCTTTCAAAAGTCATTTTTATAGCATTGTAAGCATAAAAATTTAAATACAAAATAATTATATTGGATATTTCATTACCTAAGACACTGTTAAAGAGTCAAAAGACCAAAAGCTATTGCATTTGTTGTCACGCACAAGTCGAATTGGGGGAATGCATTATTTTTATGGATGAATAATCACAAAAACTAGAACCAAATCAGCAAAAATAATGGGATTTTTAAATGTAGCACCCTCAAAATACCCTAAATCCATTCAAAAAACCTTTGCACCTGAAAACATATTGCACCTGTGTTATCATTGCTGTCCCCATTGGGGCTCACTATCTACATTGCGTATCAGTATGTCTTTGGGGTTGGGGGAGGAAACCGGAGAAAACCCACACAAACACCTTGCAGATTTCACCCTTGGTGGGATTGAACCCATGATGCCAGCGATGTAAAGTAACAGTGCTAACCACTGAGCCACTATGCTACCCTGTCCAGTATCATTTCCTACATTGGTGAAGTATCTGTGAGAGCTGTGTGCTGCATAGGAAAGGGTAACTATTTGTTTGGTGATTGGACACAGCGGCAGTGCAAGCTCAACCCTTATAAAAATGACAGTTAAAAAACAAAACACAACAAAGAACCACTGGAGATCTCTGCCTGCCTGACTGTTGAAAAACGTAGCAATTAGTTTACGTTTTGGTACGAAACTACCTAGTGCCGCACATTTTTTCCTCCAGCAGCCTTTGAACCCATTCAAATTATTGAGTGACTGCGCAATAAGAAGTTAAACTAAAGATGGTTTCACACCAGCCATATGGTGGTATTAAACGACCGCCAATCGGCAACATATTTGCCAATGGGTCGTTTAATATCTTATTCTGCAGACTGCTCTTCAGATGCGTCCTAAATGATCAGCAATCGATCGCTCTATGCATAAAGGCTACCATTGTTCTCAGCAGCACATGTTGTGTCTACATAGGACGACGTGCTGCTGAGAACGATGATCTTTCAGCTAAGCCAAAAGATCATCTCACAATGAGCATTCATCTCATTCATATGGTGTTTGGAAGCCTTTTAACAATGTACAATTATAGCAAAATAGCGTTTTAGGATAATCATTGTACTGTAGATGCACCTTTAAGTCTTACAGAGTGGAAGCTGCTCACTACAATGTTCCTTCTGGCATCTAGACTGAGACCTCATTCATGATGTTGATTTGCTATAATGGATGATATTCATAATGAGACAAACCCTTTAAAACAATGATGTACAAAAAAAGCTGCAAAAAAAAAAGATATTTGGTTTGAAATAACTATTGTCCATAAAACTAATTCTATTTGCAATAAAGAAACTATTTTTTTTTTGTTACTATACGGTCCACTTATTTTCCTTCTGACTTGATGACCACACGTGAGATTCTTGAAGACCATATACAGTAGACCACTCATGTTGCCTTAGTCGACAAACTTAGGACTTTGATTTCTGTACTTTCAAGCGCGAATGTTCTTCAGCCTTAGCCTTGATTGTAAAGATTTATGTGCATGATTAACATAATTGTCTTCCTCCATGATCAATATTCTATTAAGCTCCATCTCTCCTGTAGTTACACACAGAACGTCTGGAAGCAATATTTGCATCTACAATAAAAAATAATTGGTGTAGAACCTGTTTTTAAGGCATTAGAATCGGGCGTAGCATATATAATGTTAACAAGTTAATTTGTAGTGTTAAGGTTTTTCTAGGTGCATGTTCACATGCAGCAGATCTGTTTTAAAAATTCCCATTCCTGAAAAATTCATTCCATCTATCTGAAAGGACTTGGGTAGAGATGAGCGGTGTTCGACTAGAACTGTTCGCCAATCTCAAATTCGAGCTGTTTTGGGCGGTGTTCGAGTTGTTCGACGAACCCGAATGATTTGCAAAAAATTCGGCTGTTCGAGGTTATGTTCGATAACTGTTCGTGCACCAAAAGCGTGTCCTGCATGTCTGGCGCTATTTAGAGCACCAATCATGCAGGGATTGTCTGCCACTCACTGTAATGTCACAGCCATGGTGGTTGTGGCATTACAGTGATTGCCCAAATCGATGGGAACAGTGCTCACAGTGAAACATGAAAAGCCGGCAATTCAGCAGCGGCATACACCGGTACCCGACAATTTAGAACCGAAAGAATAGAGCTTCACACATAGATTAGATAGATATAAACATGTCAGCCACATATATACGAAGTACAGTGAAAGTGCTGCTTACTGTACTTGTCATTTAGCGTAAAGGATTTATCAAAAAAAATAATAGTGTTTTCATGCACCGTCTCTTTAAGAAAGCCGGCCGGCAATTCAGCAGCGGTACCCGACAATTTATAACAGACAGAATAGAGCTTCACACATAGATTAGATAGATAGAAACATGTCAGTCACATATATATGAAGTACAGTGATAGTGTTGGTTACTGTACTTGTCATTTAGTATTAAAATAAAGGATTTATTATTAAAAAAATTGGCGTGGGGTTCCCCTTAATTTTAGGCTCTAGCGGAGGTTAAGCAGACGGCTGGGGCAGATGTTTGAAGCCTGGGAAGGGGGTAATACCCACGGAGCTTCCCAGGCTACTAATATCAGCCCCCAGCTGAATACATAGCCTTTACTAGCTATTAAAATGGGGGACACCCCAAAAAAAATGACGTGGGGTCCCCCCTAATTTAATAGCTAGCAAAGGCTAGGCAGACAGCTGGGGGCTGATATTAATAGCCCAGGAAGGGAGCCATGAATATTGGCCCCCTCCCAGGCTAGAAACACCAGCCGTCAGCCGCCCCAGAAATGGCGCATTCATAGGATGCGCCAATTCTGGCACTTAGCCTCGCTCTTCCACGCTGCCCTGGTGCGGTGGCAGGGGGTAATAGGGTTGGGGTTGATGTCAGCTTATAATGCCAGCTGACATCAAGCCCAGGTTAGTAACGGAGAGGCGTCTATAAGACACCCCCATTACTAACCCCATAGTCAAAGTTAAAAAAAACACAAACACCCAGAATAAAGTCCTTTAATTGAAATAAAGACACAATCCTTTATTGTTCTAAATTAAACCATACTTACCGTCACGCCCATTCCAGCTGAAGCCAACGATCTCCTGCAATAAAAGAAAAATAATAAAGCAACCTCATCCTTACCTTTCCATGGTTCCCACGACAGCTTCAGCTCTGCTACATCGAGATGACAGGCTGGACCGCAGCAGAACGCTGCCATCCAGCCTCTCATCCCGCAGACACTGAGAAGCGCAGGCTTGCTTGCGCTGCTCAGCGTCTCTCTGTGACGACATCCAGATGAGCCGAGTTCATGTCCAATGAACTCGGCTCACCTCATGCACGTCACTGACAGCGTGGGAAAATTCTCACGCTGAAGCGGTGAGTGCAGGAGAATTCTCCCACGCTGTCAGTGACGTGCATAAGGTGAGCTCATGTCCAATGAACTCAGCTCACCTCCTGCACGTCACTGACAGCGTGGGAAAATTCTCCTGCACTCACCGCTTCAGCTGAGAATTTTCCCACGCTGTCAGTGACGTGCATGAGGTGAGCCGAGTTAATTGGACATGAACTCGGCTCATCTGGATGCCCTCACAGAGAGACACTGTGGAGCGCAAGCAAGCCTGCGCTTCTCAGTGTCTGCGGGATGAGAGGCTGGATGGCAGCGTTCTGCTGCGGTCCAGCCTGTCATCTCGATGTAGCAGAGCTGAACCGGTCCTGGGAACCATGGAAAGGTAAGGATGATGTTGCTTTATTATTTTTCTTTTATTTCAGGAGATCGTTGGCTTCAGCTGGAATGGGCGTGATGGTAAGTATGGTTTAATTTAGAACAATAAAGAATTGTGTGTTTATTTCAATTAAAGGACTTTTTTTTGGGTGTTGTGTTTTTTTTAAATACTATACTAGAAATTCATGGTGGTCATGTCTAATATTGGCGTGACCCCATGAATTTCGGGCTTAGGGCCAGCTGATAATGCCAAGCTGGCCCTAACCCCTTTATTACCCAGTGAGCCACCGCATCAGGGCCCTGGATGAGTTGGGTACAGCGCCAGAAGATGGCGCTTCTATGAACGCGCCATTTTCCGGGGTGGCTGCGGACTGCAATTTGCAGCGGGGGTGGCCCAGAAAGCTTGGGCCTCCCTGCGCTGCGGATTCCAGCCCCCAGCTGCCTAGTTGTACCTGGCTGGACACAAAAACAGGGCGAAGCCCCACGTCAATTTTCTTTAAATTATTTCATGAAATAATTAAGAAAAAAAGGGCTTCCCTATATTGTTGTATCCGGCCAGGTACAAATAGGCAGCTGGTGGTTGGGGGCAGCCCGTTCCTGCCTGCTGTACCTGGCTGGACACAAATATAGTGCGAAGCCCACGTCAATTTTTTTTAAATTATTTCATGAATTTCCTGAAATAATTTAAAAAAATTGAAGTGGGGCTTCGCACTATATTTGTGTCCAGCCAGGTACAGCAGGCAGGAACGGGCTGCCCCCATCCACCAGCTGCCTATTTGTACCTGGCCGGACACAACAATATAGGGAAGCCCTTTTTTTCTTAATTATTTCATGAATTTCATGAAATAATTAAAAAAAATTGAAGTGGGGCTTCGCACTATATTTGTGTCCAGCCAGGTACAGCAGGCAGGAACGGGCTGCCCCCAACCACCAGCTGCCTATTTGTACCTGGCCGGACACAACAATATAGGGAAGCCCTTTTTTTCTTAATTATTTCATGAATTTCATGAAATAATTAAAAAAAAAGTACGTGGGGCTTCGCCCTATTTTTGTGTCCAGCCAGGTACAACTAGGCAGCTGGGGGCTGGAATCTGCAGCGCAGGGAGGCCCAAGCTTTCTGGGCCCCCCCCCGCTGCAAATTGCAGTCCGCAGCCACCCCGGAAAATGGCGCGTTCATAGAAGCGCCATCTTCTGGCGCTGTACCCAACTCATCCAGGGCCCTGGTGCGGTGGCTCACTGGGTAATAAAGGGGTTAGGGCCAGCTTGGTATTATCAGCTGGCCCCAAGCCCAAAATTCATGGGGTCACGCCAGTATTAGACATGACCGCCATGAATTTCTAGTAAAGTATTTAAAAAAAACACAACACCCAGAAAAAAGTCCTTTAATTGAAATAAAGACACAATTCTTTATTGTTCTAAATTAAACCATACTTACCATCACACCCATTCCAGCTGAAGCCAACGATCTCCTGCAATAAAAGAAAAATAATAAACCAACCTCATCCTTACCTTTCCATGGTTCCCACGACAGCTTCAGCTCTGCTACATCGAGATGACAGGCTGGACCGCAGCAGAACGCTGCCATCCAGCCTCTCATCCCGCAGACACTGAGAAGAGCAGGCATGCTTGCGCTCCTCACTGTCTCGCTGTGACGGCATCCAGATGAGCCGAGGTCATGTCCAATGAACTCGGCTCACCTCATGCACGTCACTGACAGCGTGGGAAAATTCTCACGCTGAAGTGCTGAGTGCAGGAGAATTCTCCCACGCTGTCAGTGATGTGCATGAGGTGAGCTCATGTCCAATGAACTCAGCTCACCTCCTGCACGTCACTGACAGCGTGGGAAAATTCTCCTGCAATCAGCGCTTCAGCGTGAGAATTTTCCCACGCTGTCAGTGACGTGCATGAGGTGAGCCGAGTTCATTGGACATGAACTCGGCTCATCTGGATGTCGTCACAGAGAGACGCTGAGCAGCGCAAGCAAGCCTGCGCTTCTCAGTGTCTGCGGGATGACAGGCTGGATGGCAGCGTTCTGCTGCGGTCCAGCCTGTCATCTCGATGTAGCAGAGCTGAAGCTGTCGTGGGAACCATGGAAAGGTAAGGATGAGGTTGCTTTATTATTTTTCTTTTATTGCAGGAGATCGTTGGCTTCAGCTGGAATGGGCGTGATGGTAAGTATGGTTTAATTTAGAACAATAAAGGATTGTGTCTTTATTTCAATTAAAGGACTTTATTCTGGGTGTTTGTGTTTTTTTTTAACTTTGACTATGGGGTTAGTAATGGGGGTGTCTTATAGACGCCTCTCCATTACTAACCTGGGCTTGATGTCAGCTGGCATTATAAGCTGACATCAACCCCAACCCTATTACCCCCTGCCACCGCACCAGGGCAGCGTGGAAGAGCGAGGCTAAGTGCCAGAATTGGCGCATCCTATGAATGCGCCATTTCTGGGGCGGCTGACGGCTGGTGTTTCTAGCCTGGGAGGGGGCCAATATTCATGGCTCCCTTCCTGGGCTATTAATATCAGCCCCCAGCTGTCTGCCTAGCCTTTGCTAGCTATTAAATTAGGGGGGACCCCACGTCATTTTTTTGGGGGGGTCCCCCATTTTACTAGCTAGTAAAGGCTATGTATTCAGCTGGGGGCTGATATTAGTAGCCTGGGAAGCTCCGTGGGTATTACCCCCTTCCCAGGCTTCAAACATCTGCCCCAGCCGTCTGCTTAACCTCTGCTAGAGCCTAAAATTAAGGGGAACCCCACGCCAATTTTTTTAATAATAAATCCTTTATTTTAATACTAAATGACAAGTACAGTAACCAACACTATCACTGTACTTCATATATATGTGACTGACATGTTTCTATCTATCTAATCTATGTGTGATGCTCTATCTTTCTGTTCTAAATTGTCGGGTACAGATGCTGAATTGCCGGCCGGCTTTTTTAAAGAGACAGTGCATGAAAACACTAATATTTTTTTTAATAAATCCTTTACACTAAATGACAAGTGCAGTAACCAACACTGTCACTGTGCTTCTTATATGTGTGACTGACATGTTTCTATCTATCTAATCTATGTGTGATGCTCTATTCCTTCTTGTCTAAATTGTCGGGTACCGGTGTATGCCGCTGCTGAATTTGCCGGCCGGCTTTTTTAAAGAGAGTGTCTTCTGAGCAGTTTGTCAGCTTTTGGACACCTTTGCAGGTGTTTTCTATGTGTTTCTATGTGTTTTTGTTTGCCTGCCATTGGTTTTAACGGTGTTTGACGGTGTTCTAAGGTGTTCGACGAACAGTTCGAGGAACAGTTCCTCGAACATCCCGGTGTTCGACGAACCGAACCGAACCCGAACACTACGGGGGTGGCTCAACACTAGACTTGGGTTTCTGCAAGCCCCGTCTGAATGTATGGCACAGTCATACATAGATCTGTAGCAAATTTACTGCAAAATTTCACTGCAAAATTTGCATTTGTTATTAATTTACATGCAAACAAAAATTTAATCCAATGTTATTTCATTCTGAGAATTATTAAATTGTGTTTTCCTGATGTGTACTAGTCATTCATACCTGAGAAGGACTCATGGCTCAATAAAAACTCACAAATTTCACTTTTTATCTAAGAACTTCTGATTTTATACAAGGGTATGAGCACATGATGTTTTTTTAAACCCGGGTGAACCCGCTGAGTTCTTCAGGAATCGCTGGCATTGTTTTCCTGAAACATCTTTCTGTGCTTTTTTGTTAATTTCCTGATTGATTCTTCACCGTTTTTTTTTGCTGTAAGCGATTTTCTGAGCCATTCCATTGCCTCACTTCTTTCAAGCATTCGGCGTCTTTTGGAAACGTGAAACGGTTAAAAAATGCTTAAATACTGAGCATATGAACAACACGTCATTTTAACAGAAAAATACCTTTGTTCGTTCTTGGGAGCATTTTCTGGGTGCTTTTTCAGGAGCGGTTTTGAAGCACCATCGGAAAAAGATGTGCGCTCATGCGCTTAAAGTAATAAGACCCCCAACTATTTGATATTCATGACCTATACTAAGAGTAGGTCATCAATATCATAGAAGTAGAAAACCACTTTAAAGGGGTATTCCTATCTCCAAGATCCTATCCCAATACGTAGCAGGTGTAATAATAATAATAATAATAATAATATTAGCAAATATCTCCAATTAGAAATGTAGTATAGTTTTTCTGATTCGCTATGTCGCTTACCCCATGTTCAGGGCATTGCAGTAGCTTAGGTATCCATGGTTATGACCACTCATATTGTCACAGTTAGTTAGCTGGCAGTGGTTATAACCATGGATATCTAAGCTACGGCATTGCCCTGCACATGGCCTAAGTCACAGAGCTAATCAGAAGAACTATACTGCATTTCTAATTGGAAGTATTTGCTAAAATTATTATTACACCTTCTACATATTGGGATAGTATCTTGAAGATGGACATAACCCTTTAATAATTGTGATTCTTTGACTTTTTATTACATGACAAACTATTTTACTAAAAATGTGGATTGCGTCAACATAGAAATTTGTCTTTTGCTCTGAGAATTTTACACTTGAGCTTATGCAAATTGTCTCTTCTAGTGCCCCCTATAGGAAGTAGCAATCCTAAAAGTGGCACTAGAGTTCTAGTCCTCTTCCTCTCTGAAGAGACAATTTGCATATTTCCCATAGGAGCATTGCGGCTTAAAAGTCTCCTCACCTCGGCATGTCCGGCCTGACATGTCACTCTCCGCAAGGAGAAACGTTACCCCTTGGATCACACTTGAGCTTAGAATCTCGACTTTTTTTTTTTTAATTGCTTCTTGTTGATGAGCTCGATGCAGCAATTTGATGGCAGACACCTAAATCTTAATCATTGTCCATTAAAGACCTTTGCGACAATTTGCTACATTTTAACATTTAGTTTCTTGCCATGCTCAAGATCTCTGCACACGAAAAAAAAAAATATGCAAAAAAAAATGATAATTTCTCTCTAAGCATCGCTGCATGGTCTAATGTGAAATTGCATCCCAGCCAGTAGCCCGCTTGTTCTCAGTGATGAATCGCAAAGCGGGATCCATTTGTAATCCATTGCTAAGACACTAATAGAGGAATGTACAGCCATGGCACAGCGTGGTATGTGTTAATAGTTTGTTCTTGTCATCTTAACAAATATGTGTCTGACAACAATTATTTCTCTTTAGGAATTCTTTTCAAAAACATTAGCATGGCCAAAAGTAACGTCATCCTTGTTTTATCACAGCATGAAGGTTTCTGTTCAGCCAGCAGCACATCATCTGTAAAGGAGCACGCACGGCCCGATGGCGATGCTGCATTACATTATAGAATAAAAGGCTGTTTTGAATACAGTAAATGTATTTATATTAGGTGACTCAGTCATAATGATCCATAGCGAATCTATCTTTTGGAAAGTATGTGTCTCTTTCTAGAACACACCACAATGGTTTCATATATTTGCTAGTAAAAAAAAAAAGTTTGATATTTATACAACACATCATGATCCGCTTCCTGATCGATAAATATGAATATTCAGGGAATTGAAAGTAAAAATTACAAAGTTACTTGTCATTAGGCGAACAAAAATTCAATACTATTTACATATATTTTTTATATAATAATACCATAGTAATAATTTGCACAAATTCACAAATGTAATGGCCAGATGGCTGCCATTTGGGTTAAAAAATAATAAATTATTATACTCACCTGTCTTAGGCCTGCCCCCTACCTATCCCGCCACCGCATCTCTTCGCCCAATTCTTACCTCCCTCTGGTTTTTGGATCTTCCAGTGCTGATAAGGACATAAACAGTCACATGGGACCAAATTCACATCAATTATGTGCCTTGTAACCCAAGTATCTACTTAAAGGAGGTGTCCACTACTTTCACATTGATGCCTTATCCATAGGATAGGGCATCAATGCATGATCGGCTGGGGTCCCGCACCCGGCACCCCCTCCGATCAGCTGTTATCACCGGAAGTCCTTACCTGCGGTGCTTGGCCGTCCATCTGTAGTGACCGCCACGGGGTACTGCACATCTGCCTCCCATTGAATTGAATAGGAGGAGGATGTGCAGTAACAAGCACCGGCCACTGCAACTTGACAGCCAAGCACCGAAGGTAAGCACTTCCTGCCGCCGGCACCGATAACAGCTGATCGGCTGGGGTGCTGTGTGCGGTACCCCAGCCGATCATACATTGATGCTCTATCCATAGAGTAGGGCATCACTGTGAAAGTAGTGGATAACCCCTTTAAGATCTAGTCAGCACCAGAAGATCCGAAGGCTAGAGAGAGATGATGATCGGGCGGAGAGCTGCATTGGCAGGACAGGTGTGGGGCAGTACTAGAATAGGTGAGTAAAATATTTTATTATTTTTTAAACACTTCCCTCACCTTTTTTTATTTGACTTTGGGGTCTGGAGAAACCTAAGACCATAATAAGGATCTTTTCTGGAATTTGGACTGAATTTATTCGTACCGAATCCAAATCAAGTGAATCTGCTAATAATTCATTTTGGGAGACTCAATAATCTCAATTAGAAATATTACTGCTTACAAATAGATATCTAAAATTTACCGACTACATAAACTATGGTGAACAACCAAACAGGGAAGTCAAGTCAAATAGCACAGGCGCATTCTGCTATCAGTGTAGCACTCTGCAGATGATGGCTGTAACATCTGTATGTGTCTGAAGATTGGATTGGTGGAATTTTTTTCAGCCCTAAACCAGCAGTAATTTTTAGTATGAAGGAGCTCTAGTAGCCTACAAAGTGTCCAAGTCCCTTCATCCCTACTCTGAGATTTCAGTTACCGGAACATACTAACTAAATATCAATTAATTTGAATGTCTGATTTATAATTCTAGCATGGTGATCCAGTTGAAGACAAAAACCCCATGAAACATGTCAATTATTCTATATAAGAAAAATTGTCCTTCCAAATTCCTAACACAGCACCCAGAATAAAGGCACATTTTCACAAATCTAGTACCCATAAACTTGAATATTATATTTTTCAAGAAAAACACCCAGGCCATCCTTGAACTTGTTTATTGAATCAGCCATCACAACATTGTGTGGTAGACAGTTCCATATTGTCACTGCTGGCACAAAAAAAATAATCGATAATATCACTGCTCAAAGAGTAAAGAATCCATAATCTCACAGCTCGTACAGTAAAGAATCCATAGTCTTGAGTTTTGTGCAGTAAAAAAATTGCAATCTGTGATGATGATTAAAAGTTTTTTCTAGTTGTAAAGGATGCCCCCTTTTAATCCAACATATGGTTATTGCATGCAAATAAATGTAGAGAGGTTAAATACACAGTATCTGCAAAACTATTTTGACCACACACAGGAGACAAGCATTTATCCTAGACACCTCAAACATATGCCCAATCTGCCAAGCCTGAATTTTGTTTGTATGGGAAAAGGGTAGCATCTTGGGGTGGCTTAATCCACTCTGCACAAAAGGAATGAGGGTTGAACTTTAACTTTCAACTACTTATCTCTCCTGAGAGCATCTGCTGGAAAAAATTTGAGAGCTTCCCATACACAGTAGATGGTTGGCTAATCATGTCGAAATCAATGAGATCGACCTATATTAATCTAATGTGTGTGGCCAGTTTAATTTACTGCATTCAATATTCTGTTTCACATTTGCAAACTAGAAGGTGTAACCTAAAGACTGCTTATTCAAAAAAATTAATCTTCTCTTGTTTATATCTCTCACACTGCTAATAGGAGTTAATGTGATTTCTTTTTGCATCACAATGACCTAAAATTCATTACCTGTATATGTATTAAAGGGGTTAGTCCATTAGATTAACCTTCACCTTCATGCTTTATTAGGCATAAGCCAAAATTTAGAGTCAATGTTTTAGAGCACCATCGCTAGTCATAGACCTGTCCTATTCATGGATATTCTTTGAATGACTGGCATAAAATTCTACTTTACAAATAAATACCTAAACCCAGTTTCTCTAGGGATTAGAGTTTCTAGAACTGTGGACAGAATCATGTTTAACTACTTCCGAACAGTCCATAAGCTCAAAACATCCAGGTGGTTTGCATATTATTCTTCAATGACAATCTAAACATCATTGCAGAGTAAGCAGCTGCATGGAGATCTTGCAACTGCAAAACCAAGGACACAGCCAGACTCCTCTATAGAGAATGTAGAGATTCCTAAACACTATATACACAATGCTACACAAGCACTGTATGTACAATATAGGAAGCACTAATAGTGCTTCCTTCTCTGGACCCAGGGATTATGTGATTGCTGGATGTAGGGAAGAAGCAGCAGCTCTGCTCCAAAGCCAGGCAGAATTTGTTCTGTAACTGGGGCTAATAAAACAGGCCCAATTACAGGGGAAATCAGATATAGAAAAATGTACTTAGATCTTGAAATGCCCCCCAAAGTTCTTTTATGACCTTATGGTGGGTATAGATAGGGAGGCACAATGTGTGAAATAAATAAATAAAAAGTAGGAAAAAATTAATTAAAAAAGCTGCTGCCTGTCCAAATCACTTTTACTAGCCCTGCCTTTGTTTAAAAAAAAGATGTGTCTGAATAAAAATAAATATTTGAGAATAAAATCTGAAATGTTATTATTGGTTTCTTTGTGGTCATAAAATAAATTAAAAAGAAAAAGTAAAAACAGAAATTAATTTATTTTTTTTCCAGATATAAGTCAAGAAAGGAATATGAAAATAACATACAAATAAGACCATATGGATCACTAAAAATATGCAAAAATAATTTGAATATCTGAATAAGAAAAAAATTCAGAGCACTTGAATGAAAAATCCTAAAAATATAACTTGTCGGGAATGGCGAAAGTGACTCGATCTTGAATGGTTAAAAAGAAGTTAATTTCTAAAGACAAATCCCTTTAAAGGTAACATATCATCAGGATTTTATACCTTAATATATTGGCATTTATGTAAAGGTGATTTAATTCTGATTAAATCCCTAGCTTATTTCTTGAAATCTATTTTGATGCTTTAGGGTAATCCATAATTATAATTGTATGCTAATTTGCAGCTCTCCTGCTTCCCTCCCCACCTATCGCCTGCCTCCTGTCTCTTACTGACAGATCTTGGACAAAGGAGGTGTCACGACTCCTCCACTCATGGTATCCTATGGACGCTGTGAATGACAGCTTTGCTGCCCTATGGGATGGAGGGCTTACTGAGCTTTCAGGATCGTGAGTGACAACTCAACCACCGAATCTGAGGCAGAGGTGTGAGTTTTGTGAATGAAAGCTCAGCCGTCCTATCTGGCTGGGTCTGTGAGATCTCCTCCTGGTGTCATCCATTCTGGGTGATTACAGGGCTATTTAGCACTCTGACAACTGTCAGACCATTGTCAATTGTAGCTTTGCTCAAGTGGTTTGTGTTTGCTCAGTGCTCTGAGTTGAATTCTGATCTCCGTTCCTGACCTTGCATTTACCTTTCACCATCCATTTGACTTACCCCTTTGTCTTAATCCGCTACCTTCCTGATACTCTGACCTCAGACTGTTACCTGACCATGGTTCTGTCTTTTCTTTTTGTCTATTACGACCCCTCGTGGTACTGATTCTGGACACGTTGACTATCCTGCCTCATAACAAGTCCGTGAGTAGTGATAGTGTCACATTGAGCAGTGACTAGCGTCACAGAAGGTAGGTCACTGAAAGAAGAGTGACCTGTCAGTCAGAGACTGCAGGCAGCTGGCTGGTGGAGAATAGGGAGAGAGGCAGAAGAGTTGTAAGTGCACTGCACGCTTCACTGCACTTGAAACTCATTAGCATAGAATTTCAATGATGGATTTTTCTAAAATGGCAAAACGGATTTCTACAAGCAAGGTAACGATTTAATCAGCATTAAAGTGCCTTTACATAAATGTCATTAGTTTGGTGTACAAAATCTTGATGACACGTTCTCTTTAAATTCCTACTTTATTTGTTAGTATTGTATTCACATATAAAAGTCACTGAATGGAACAGAGTGAAGTAAAGAAGTTTTTAATCCAAAGAATTCAATAACATTAATTTCAGATGATTAAAAATTCTTCTGTTATCATTAAATCTTCCTAAGAAGAAGTATCATCCCACAGAACTGAAAACATAAAATATAAAATGCATTTGTCAACTTACTCAACCCTTTATTTGCCAACTCACCTTCCGACGTCTTTAGCCCATGTTCTAGTATTCTATTCACATTTGCTGATCTGTGAATGTACGTGACCATCCCAACAATTCTTGATGCAATGGATGAGACATTTGCACATCATTACATGGGATTTGTCCTCCGTTCTCATGCAGGACTGTAAGAAATAGTTACTTAGGGATTACTATGTTCCTTCTTTCCTGCCTCTTATGTTCACAATTTGGGAGTTACTGGATTTTATTACTTTATGCCTACAACTACAAGAAGGACTTTTATTGCCATTCTATTGTGCATCACGGCAGAGCTTTAAGAAAAGAGATAATCTGATAGAATTGTAAAACTTTATAAAATTAGTGAAATATCTTGGCTTTGTATGTAAAAGTATGCTTGTCATCACTGGTGATTTCTTTTGCTATTCTATAGGGATTACTTATATTGTATTTGCTAAAAATAAAAAAAAGATGGCATTAGTTCATTCCCAATATTGTATGGTTTCCAGGTTCTGCATATGTATTCATTGCTGTGAAAGATAGTTGGCCTTGTTAAAAGTCTGAATTGTGCAGAACTAAAAAGAGCACGACTCATAGTATCTAAGGGAGCCAAGTGGTATTAACACTATTTATTGTTCCATTGTATTTTCATATTATGTTACCATAAAGTTTGAGTACAGACTGGATTTTTTTTAATCTTCTATGTTACCATAAAGTTTGAGTACAGACTGGATTTTTTTTAATCTTCTGTTAGAGAATATTTTAGGCATTCAGCTCTGTCCCCAGTGAAGCGTAATGTTCCATTCATTTAGGAAAACCATATATCATCTTAGTAAATAATTTTATTCTAATGTAGAGTAAAATAGAACAGAAAAAGGTTAAATAAGGTCATACATTTATCACCAATAACATTTTATTGAAAGTGGGTATTAGGCAGATATATGGGCAGCACGGTGGCTCAGTGGTTAGCACTGCAGACTTGCAGTGCTGGGATCCTGGGTTAAAATCCCATCAAGGACAACATCTGTAAGTAGTTTGTAGGTTCTCCCCATGTTTGGGTTCTCCGGTTTCCTCCCACACTCCAAAGACATACTGATAGGAAATTTAGATTGTGAGCCCTAATGAGGACAGCGATGATGATGTCTGTAAAGCGCTGTGGAGTTAATGGCGCTATATAAGTGAGTAAATTAAATAAATATTACAGATTTCATATAGTGGTAACTTGTGGAATATTACTTATTTTAGGCTACGTTCTGATAAAACATCACATAGCACTCAGCCGTGTTATACGCTCATGTGAGCGAGGCCTAAGATGCCTAGAAATAGAGTGCTAATTGGGCAGTAGTTAACATTTTTAGGGTTCGCTCACACTGCCGTATAACATGGCTGAGTGCTCTGCAATGTTTTATCAGATAGCACTCGGACCAGTGTTATCCTATGGGGCTGCTCAGATCTGTGATTTTTTTTTTCTTATGCCGAATTGGCACGAGAGAACAAGCGAAGCATGCTGTGAGTGGCTGCGATACTCGGCTCACTCGCACCCATACAAGTCAATGGGTGCGTGTGAAACATGTCATCCGATTGTAGTCCGATTACCGCAGATGCCAGCTTTGAGAAGATGGAGAAATTACTTTCTTTGTCTTCTCCGCGCCTGTGCTGTGATTTTCTCATGTGAAAGAACTGGAGCACAGTGCTCTGACATTCGGATCAAACTCTAATAGACATTGATCCGAGAGTATTTGCATAATCGTCCCCGATTCTCTCGCAAGAGAAAATATACGCCAGTGTGACCCCGGCCTTACAATGTGAGAAAAGTACTGGTTCTTCTTAAAGGCAAGAACTCAGTTTAAAATAGTGCAGACAATGCTGCATGGGAAAAAAAGAATGCAAATTAACTCTATCTTGCAAAACTAATGTTTGGAAATTGACTTCTAGAGTAGCTACCTCTACTAGGTGATAGTTTTTGAGACAAAAACACAGACAGAACATAATCACATTAGTGGTAAATGCCTTTATGGGCCAAGAGATAAAGGTAGTACATGCAACGTAAAGTAAAAAAAGAAAAAATAATGAAAACAAAAAGAAAATTTAAAGACCAAATCAGATCTTGGTCTCTCAACGTGCAATAAAATACTTGAGATCTGATAGGCAAAACATGGCTTAACAGTGCGTAACGTAGATTCTCATAATGAAATGACTACTCAGTGCATCTATACAATATACAGTATATAGAAAAAAACAAGTTAAAAAAGAATCATAATGTTGGTATTTAGAATAGCAGTGCAGTGATACAAGGCTTATCCTGCATTGGCCTCATGAGTCACTAACGAGCCTGAAATCGATGTGAGCGACCATCCCTTCACGTATCGGAGAAGCTAAGCCATGGTACAGTAGAGGTAATTTAAACATGGCATCCAATACCTAAGTATTCTGCATTCTTTCAATATTGATTCTGTGACACATGGAGAACCGTGGGCACATAGAACTATACAATTTACAACTAGAATTTACTATAAAGCTCATATTCCTTGTAAATTTGCCATTTCAGAGCGTTTTTTTACTTTGAATTATGTTATTATTCCATTACGTCATTTCTCCTAGCAATGTCTAAATAAAATGCCAACCGGGTGTCACCATTCCCCTTGTAAACAGACTGTCTCATTATGCAATCTGATCCATTAACCTTTTAAGGACCAGGTGATTATTTGTTTTCGTGCTTTCGATTTTTTCCTCCCCTTTATTTCAAGAGCCATAACTTTTTTCTTTTTCCATTTATTTTGATATAGCCATGTGAGGGCTTGTTTATTGCGGGATGAGTTCTCCTTTTGAATGATTAACCAGATACCAAACATGTATAGTTTTTGTTTTATTTAAGTGGTGAAAAAAAATTCAGAAATTGATAAAAAAAAAAATAAATTGTGTCGACATTTTCCAAGAACTGTAACATTTTAAATTTTTGGGATATGGAGCTGTTTCAAGGTTTGTTTTTTGCACCTTGAGACAATGTTTTTATTGATATTCCTTTGAAGTGGATATGATGTTATAATCGTCTGTTATTACATTTAATTCTGTTGTTGCAGAAGTCAAAAAAACGCAATCCTGGAGTTTTAATTTCATTCATTACCAAGTTTACCAACCGGATTCATTTACTTTATATTTTGAAAGATCGGACTTTTACAAATGCAGCGATATAAAATATGTGAATTTTTAATTTTATTTTTATTTCTTAATTTTTCAATGTCGTAAAAGGATGATTTGAAATGTTTTTTTTTTTTTACTTTTCACTGTACTTTTCATTGATGGTGGCTGAATAACACAGCCATCATCTTCTGGGAAAGATGCGGGCTCGGCGGGCCACTTCAGAGGCAGGGAGACAACTTATGACAGACGTAGAACGCCATAAGTCGTTAAGGGGTCAAGAGCTAATTGGACATTGGCACGGAAGTGTATAGGGGCACACCCCTTTGAAACAGAAAATGGTAATACCCGTTTGTAAATTTAGTTATTTATTTCCAGGAGAATTAATAAAGTAGAATTAATAGTTGAATAGTAGAATTTAAATTAGAATAGTAGAAAAGTAGAATAGTAGAATTAATAAAGTAAAATAAAGCACAATGCAATGAGAAAAAGTGCTCCTGACATTTTTATGGGAAATGCAAGTATTTACTAAATAAGACACATCAAACAAACTCACATAATAGATAAAACTGATATAAAATGAGTTAAATGCCCTAAGGCACTGTATTCATGGTCCTTGGCTTACAAAAATCTTTTCCTAATGAGTCAGTGGGCACATTGTGTATGTGTGGTTGGCATATTGATTTCTCTTCTAACCATCATGGCTTTTCGTAAACTGATCAATATCAGCAGCAGAAGAGTTCTTGAAATATAATGTAGGAATGAAGAGAAATAAATGTGTTGCCTGAATGTACATAATTACTATGTTTGTAACCCAAGCATAATTATATTCCAAGCTCTTTGTGATTCTGTGCTAAAATGATGCAAGGAGAAAGAACAGATCCATTAGCCATCTCAAGCTCGCGTTCAGAAACCCATCTTGCAATAGCATGGAAATGATATTCCCTATTTGCTGGAAAATCACTGAGGCTCTGCCAAGTTTTTGCTGGAGCAGAAAATGTTTTCTTCAATCTAGACAATGCTTCTAACAGCGTTATCCCTGTAATAATAATAAAACTGACGGAAAGTCACCAATACCTCATCATACAATAGAATATCAGCGACCATTAAATAGATGGGAAAATACCAGGAGAAGTGTTGCTTTTATTGAGGATCTAAGCACTTTACCACAACAAATGTAGCCAGAAATGAAGGAAAACAGTGCAAGATAAACTTGTCATAAACTTAACTAATTTTGTGTGTAGCAATCCTTCCCCGATTGCTGCTAGAAGAGGTCAAACATCTGCATTTCGCAGTAGCAGCTCCAGTAGACTCCATGAAAGTAGATCATTGTTTCTTATAGGCTTCGTCTACGTAGAGACTTATGTATTCCCTTTGGCTAACATTAAGCATCATTTGCTAATAGCATTGGCCGTCGTTTAAGCAGACTGGCTTTTTCATTCTCCACTCTGAAAGGTGACCTTGGAAAATCAGGGATCCAAAGATACAAAAGAAAGTGAAAAGTTACCAGATGACAACCCAAAAAAAAAAGTAAGCTGTTTATGTGCTATGGCCAGAAGTAAAATCGGCATGGATGAATGCCTCATTCATTTTAGAACTGTGCTGTCACGTGAAGGAACGTTCGTTGGTGCTAATAATTTTTCAATAGAAGCCAAATTGAAAAATTTTAAACTACAGCTAAATATAGAAAACTAGAGAATCAGTGATGTGAGCACTAGTAATTCTACATTTATACTTTGTGTGCTATGACAATGACATTGTGTGGCTTAAAGGGGTTCTCCACTACTTGAACAACCCCTTCTCATACCTCATGCTTGTCCCCATTAAAATTAAAACATTTACACTCACTCCTGGTGCCGACACCGTTCCATAAGTGTTGACACTCGCGTTCTTGGGGCTCACGTGAGCTTGTTATGTCACCTGGGCCCTGGACCCAATTAGCATGATTGTCATAGTCCCCACCTTTGAACGATTGAACATCAACAGGAAGTCATGGCTGCCGCTGCTTTTTGACTTCCTCTTTTGATTGATCATTTTAAGTCAGCTACTGCTTTTTCGATTAGAAGTCTACCTTAAGTGAAATGTATGTGTTTAGAAGGGTTGTCGCCTCTAATTTTTCCACTTAATTTTACATGCAATGTATGCCACGCTGTATACACTATGTGATTAGCTGCACAGTTTTTCCGTTCAAGATGTAATAACACTATATGCTGACATCACTTCATATTTTATCTTACTCGCGGTCAAGCGCAGTGCGAGGGGCATGCTCGCCACACTAAAAGGCATCACTTCTGGTCTCCACCTCTTCGTGGTGGACACGAAGAGGTGGAATGCACGCCACACCATGGACATCATACCTTTGCAGAGTGGACTGTTTTTTTTGCAGCTCTGAATGATCCCTATGTCCCCTGAAGAACCTCACCTACTCTGACGGTAAATGCATTGATAAAGGGAATCGGTGTGCTGTGTCCTACTATTATGGATGAATATATCACCAGTGGGACCAATGGTCATTAAGGTTCTTACAATATCCTATGGAGACCTTTTGTATATATGTTTAATACCCTCAGTGAAATATGTTTTTGTATATCTAATACCCTATTAGAGGAGTTTAATGTTTCTAAAATATTATTTATAAATCTAATACCCTATTGGAGGAGAGAAAAGCTTAATATTATTTTGGGAAGAATGTAGAGATATTTTAAGGGGCATATATGAAAAGTCATCATTGCGAAGGGTCGCCATTGTTGTACACTGTAGAGTGCCAACCTGGGTGGCCAGGTAGGGGAAACTTAGGGCTATATCTAGGGCTTTATATAGGGTTTAATTATATTTATCATGTGACTGTATTGGTATTTTCTGTGTATGGTCATACAGTATCTATAGCCCTAAGCCCCACTTAGGTGTATTTGCAACAATTTTTGCCCCTAATAAATTTAAAGATTTTTCTGTATTTTCATGACTATGAAAATTGTACATTCACACTGAAGGCATCAAAACTATGAATTAACACATGTGGAATTATATAGTTAACAAAAAAGTGTGAAACAACTGAAAATATGTCTTATATTCTAGGTTCTTCAAAGTAGCCACCTTTTGCTTTGTTGACTGCTTTGCACACTCTTGGCATTCTCTTGATGAGCTTCAAGAGGTAGTCACTGGAAATGGTTTTCACTTCACAGGTGTGCCCTGTCAGGTTTAATAAGTAGGATTTCTTCCCTTATAAATGGGGTTGGGACCATCAGTTGTGTTGTGCAGAAGTCAGGTGGATACACAGCTGATAGTCCTACTGAATAGACTGTTAGAATTTGTATTATGGCAAGAAAAAAGCAGCTAAGTAATGAAAAACGAGTGGCCATCATTACTTTAAGAAATGAAGGTCAGTCAGTGCGAAAAATTGGGAAAAATTTGAAAGTGTCCCCAAGTGCAGTTGCAAAAACCATCAAGCGCTACAAAGAAACTGGCTCACATGAGGACCGCCCCAGGAAAGGAAGACCAAGAGTCACCTCTGCTTCTGAGGATACGTTTATCCGAGTCACCAGCCTCAGAAATCGCAGGTTAACAGCAGCTCAGATTAGAGACCAGGTCAGTGCCACACAGAGTTCTAGCAGCAGACACATCTCTTCAACAACTGTTAAGAGGAGACTTTGTGCAGCAGGCTTTCATGGTAAAATAGCTGCTAGGAAACCACTGCTAAGGACAGGCAACAAGCAGAAGAGACTTGTTTGGGCTAAAGAACACAAGGAATGGACATTAGACCAGTGGAAATCTGTGCTTTGGTCTGATGAGTCCAAATTTGAGATCTTTGGTTCCAACCACCATGTCTTTGTGCGACGCAGAAAATGTGAACGGATGGACTCTACATGCCTGGTTCCCACCGTGAAGCATGGAGGAGGAGGTGTGATGGTGTGGGGGTGTTTTGCTGGTGACACTGTTGGGGATTTATTCAAAATTGACGGCATACTGAACCAGCATGGCTACCACAGCATCTTGCAGCGGCATGCTATTCCATCCGGTTTGCAATTAGTTGGACCATCATTTATTTTTCAACAGGACAATGACCCCAAACACACCTCCAGGCTGTGTAAGGGCTATTTGGCCAAGAATGAAAGTGATGAGGTGCTACGCCTGATGACCTGGCCTCCACAGTCACCAGACCTGAACCCAATCGAGATGGTTTGGGGTGAGCTGGACCGCAGAGTGAAGGCAAAAGGTCCAACAAGTGCTAAGCATCTCTGGGAACTCCTTCAAGATTGTTGGAAGACCATTTCTGGTGACTACCTCTTGAAGCTCATCAAGAGAATGCCAAGAGTGTGCAAAGCAGTCATCAAAGCAAAATGTGGCTACTTTGAAGAACCTAGAATATAAGACATATTTTCAGTTGTTTCACACTTTTTTGATAAGTATATAATTCCACATGTGTTAATTCATAGTTTTGATGCCTTCAGTGTGAATGTACAATTTTCATAGTCAAGAAAATACAGAAAAATCTTTAAATGAAAAGGTGTGTCCAAACTTTTGGTCTGTACTGTATATATATATATAATTATATATCTGTAGTACATACATTGTGCTTGAATATACCTGTACTAAGTGCGCTGTACTTCTACTTTTACTTCAGATACTGTGCTATTGTATCTATTTGAACTACATGGACTGTACTGCTCTCTACCTGTACTTCATGTACTATACTGCCATCTATCTGTAAGACTTGTACAGTCCTTCTATCCACCTGTACTAAATACAACACAGGGGCAGACATATAACTGGGTGCAGCCTGTCCAGCCTCAGAGGAGCTCAAGCGGTAAGGGGACCATGTATTATATTACTATATAGCTGTACATGTACTATACTCTTCTCTACCTCAACTAAATCTGTAAAGTGCTACAGAGCAGTAGTTGCTACCGAGCTGTTGTTTGGTTGCGCTCTGGCACTTTACATACAGGGTTGTCCCAGTACAAGTGGTAGGGTCACTGCTGTAGAGTGTGGGGAGCATCACACTCACTTGTATGCTGCAGATTTCTGCCTCCTCAAGACTTCCATCCTCCGGAGCCACCACACACAATGCATGGGAAACCAGGTTCTTTGCAAGATTTTACTAAACAGTCCAAGCTCATTATGTAGATACAGGTGGCATAGGACACAGCAATGCAGACTTCCTTCCTTCTTAGCACAGCTCCTCTTTCGTTCTGACATACGTACATTCTGGGCGAACTCAATGCCCTTTGACTCCCTCAGCTTCAGGGATTAGCTGTCCATTCTGGCAGTGCACCCGGGATCGGCTACCTGCCCCCCACGTAGTTCCACATCCACCGACCTCGAGTTTGTCAGAAAACCAGGCCCACCCCTTTGTACCTGGCCCAAGCCCTAGGCTCCAGACGTTACAAGAATGTCTATCATGGATTTCAGTTTGTAAACGAAAAAACTGACAGGCACATCGAAAACAGAAAACTGGTGTGTACAAGTGCTTACTAAGAGTAGCTATCCAAGAGTAGCTATGGATTTCAGTTTGGCCTCCCACTACCTCTCATGATGGCCACATTCTGTCCTAGCAGCCCACGGCACATGAACTTGGAGCTAGCACTATGCTCTTCACTAACTCTCACTGAACTCCCCTTACCAGGAAGTGCCCACTCTTATATTTACTCCTGCCCCTCCCATCTGGAGCTATATGAACCCATCCAACTTCCTGAGCTGCAGTGTCCTACTCAATAATCTCCTGTTCTTAACTTAATCCCTAAGTCCTATGCTGATATCTAATGCTAACTCTCTACTTATGTGTTAATAGTCATAAAATCTTATATCAAAATATTTACATTCTACAACATTGCTCGCCTCACAGCAAGAGCATACCTATTTCAGAAGGAAGGGACGAAAGGCATGAACACATCCTTACATTTATCCCTCCTAAAACATGGTTGTCCCCGACCATACAGTACCGATAAAATATTTAGGAAAGTACTATTTTAATACATTTAGTAAACATCTTCACATATGCAATTATAATACTTTTCTTCTAAAGTCCTACTCTGGCCTTCGTTGGCCCACACATTAATAATGCCCCATGGACTTCCGTTCCCGCCCAGGTGGTTTCCTTTTGATAGGGCGGTGAAGAAAGTCGATTATGGCCGTGAAGCAGAGACGGACGAAGGAGGGAAAGATACCAAAAGAAAGAGAGAGGTTAAATATTTTAGTTAGGTGGCTAGTGACTGCTGGGGAAAGTGACTGAAGGAAATGTGAGGGAATAGGGTCAGTGTTGCAGGTTGTAAGGCGAGAAGAAGTGAGGAGTGTGGTCACTTCTTCTTCTGTGACAGGCTCTAACATGGAAAGTGAACTTTAGGTGCGGGAGGAAAGGGAATGCAGGATCTGAGGGGATTGTGCAAAGATGTCTTGACAGATATGATAGATTTTTTTGTAGGAAATAAGTAGCCAGATCGTCAATGCTTAGGTTGGTGATGAGGGTCTGTACTTTAGGCCTCAGGAGGGAGTGGAAGATTTCAAAGATTCATTTAAGATTGCTAGCTAGAGATGTGATGAGGGTTATAAAGTATTCTTGTTTAGCCAGATGGAGACCAGCGCTATAAGTTTTGAGCATGAACTTATAGTATCTGAAGTCTTCTGTTGAAAGTGATTTTCTCCACAGATGCTCAGCGCACCTTGAGCAGCGCTGGAGAAAACGTGTTTGCAGCTTGAGCCAGGGCTGGCGTCTAGGTCGGGTCATTCTGCGTGTAGCAGGTGCTGCTTCATCCAGGGCACTCTGCAATGTGTTGTTACAGTGTGACAATGTTGAGTCTGAACTGGAGAGGGAGGAGATGGGAGCTAAAGATAACTGTAGATTATATTTAATCAGCAGCTGGGTATTGATGGCATGTAGATTTCTGTACGTATGGTAAGTAGGGGTGTCTTGGGTGCTCAGACCATTCCTGACAGAGAATGGAAGGAGGTTTTGGTCAGAGAATGGGAGAGGGGAGTTAGTAAAGTCATGTAGAGAGCAAAGTCGTGAGAAAACCAGGTCTAGAGTATTCCCATCTTCATATGTAGGAGAGATAGTAAGCTATGAGAGGCCGAATGAGGCGGTTAGAGAAAGAAGATGAGACGCAGATGGGGAAAGTGGCTCATCAATGAGGATGTTAAAATCCCCCATGATGAGAGTGGGAATATCACAGGATAGGAAGTGTGGAAGCCAGGTGGCAAAGTGATCCAGAAACTGATGGAGGAGCCTGGATGGCAATACACAACCACCAATCGCAGGGAAAAGGATTTGAAGAGTCTAATGGTGTGGACTTAGAAGGAAGGAATCATAAGTGAGGGAACAGGGTGAATGAACTGGAAAGGACATTGTGAAGAAAGGAGAAAACCAACACCTAAACATTGTCTGCTCTCAGGTCTTCTTTATAGTTTTATTTTATTAACACTTCATGGCCTTTGATGTATATTTACGTCAAAGGTCATGTCCCTGCCTTTGATGTGGGCTCGCACGTCCCCGCACATTCTGACTGAGTTAATCAGCCATCATGTGCCTTTAACAGCAGCTGTTAACCAGTTGAATCCCACTGTCAATCACTGACAGCGGGATTTAACACATACTGGCCAGAAACGCATCATCCATCTCTCCCAATGGCGCCACTATCATGTGATTACGAGGCGCAGATGGGTTGTCATGACAGTTTGGGGTCTGCTGATGACCCCCGTACCTATCATTATGATCCTCCTGTGAACGCAGGTCTGTGGCCAGCTTTCACAGGAGATTATGATTTTCTCTTTATATAGCAGTGCTGATGCACTGTCAATCGGACAAGCACAGCTTCAAGTCTCCTAAGGGGACTATTAAATTCAATCAATAGTAAAAAAAAAGTCTTTTAAATAGTAATAAAAAAAAAGTTCAAATCACCCCCTTTTGCCCTATTAAAAATAAGCCAAAAAAATACACATATTTTGCATTGCTGCATTAGTAAAAGTCCAATCTATCAAAATATAAAATAAATTAATCCAATCGGTAAAAGGTGTAACGAGAAAAGAAATCAAGACGCCAAAACTACAGCTTTTTTATCGCCACAACATTGCAATAAAATGCAATAAGAAGTGATCAAAACATTGTTTCTACCCCTAAATGGAATCAGTAAAAGTGCCAGCTTAGGTTCCAAAAAAAGCCCTCGTCCAGCCCCAGATCGTGAAAAATTAAAATGCTACAGTTCTCGGAAGATGGCGACATAAGCCAAGAAAATGTTTCTTACAAATTTCCATTTTTTTTCACCATTTAAATTAAAAAAAAAAACTAGACATATTTGGTATCTGCTTACTCGTTCTGACCTGGGGAATCATATTATTTTGTTAGTTTTATCATACAGTGAACATGGCAAAAAAAAAAAAAAATTGTGGAATTACACGGTATCTGCTTACTCGTTCTGACCTGGGGAATCATATTATTTTGTTAGTTTTATCATACAGTGAACATGGCAAAAAAAAAAAAAATTGTGGAATTACACGTTTTTGCTATTTAAATGCATTTGGATTTTTTTTCCCGCTTTTCAGTGCATCATAGGATAAAATGAATGATGGCATTCAAAATTACAACTCATCCTGCAAAAAAAAAAGCCTTCAAACAGCTATGGGGACGGAAAAATAAAAAAGTTATGGCTATTGCAATAAAGGGAGGAAGAAACAAAATTGCAAAAATGGAAAGTAGCAAGGTTATGAAGGGGTTAAACCACTTTATAAAAAAAAAAAACCTTTGCTCAAGAAAAATCTCCAGTCACGTACTATATATAACTTCCAAGAAAAACTAATGCCCAGCTAGATTGGGTACATTTTCTCTTTCTTTTCTTGTTCTTTTATGACAAAATATTTTTAATGGCTTTTGAAAGGCGTAGTTGTTCCAGGACGCAGAACATCTTTAAATTTTACCTTTTAACCTTTTGTC
Organism: Phyllobates terribilis; assembly: GCF_046119375.1. Lineage (NCBI taxonomy): Eukaryota > Metazoa > Chordata > Amphibia > Anura > Dendrobatidae > Phyllobates > Phyllobates terribilis. Next base: position 899,768,010 of record NW_027362762.1, read on the forward strand.
AAAGAGGCAGCCGTTGTTCTTCCGTTTCCTATTTACAGAATCCTGAAGGAAACATGCTACGGTAGACTGAAGTTATTTGGATGGAAGAATGCACAGAAGCTTCTTCCATATTTTCACTTTCGCTGAGGCATCACCATTCGCAAGGAACATCTGTAAAATCTACTAATACACTTTCTAAAGATCACCCCGGATAATTTATTGACCAATAATAGGAAATAAAGTCCATGATCTTTCCACTTTTGTCTCGCTGAAAACAGCAGATTACACTCGGAATCTTAAGCCTGATAAAATGTCTCGATGTCTCTTTCTCCCCAAGTGCAGTTAAGCATAGAGAAAAAGTGTGAAACCGATCACAGTAAGGGCACGGTAATCTTATATGTGCTGCAGAAAGCTGTTTATTCTTGAAATTCGGCCACGATGGAATATGGCACACAGTATGGAGATTAAATGACAAACTGTCAAGCATATGAAGTATAGTGTGTATTTACCTTAAAAAATGGATATTCCACATTTCGGGTATTTTCCTTTATGTGGTATCTTTAAGCTTTGACATATATTTGGCAAAGATCCGCTATGATTCCTATGTCTAAGAATTACAGCAGCTGCTAAAGCATTAGATTAGAACACCCGGGATTCATTGTGCGCGGCTCATACTTATACCCCAGGGGGCTGAGTTAACTATCCTCTGATGTAACATAGATTCTGAAAGAAAACTTCAGCAAGTTCCCTTCTCCCAGACAATGTTTGGATAATACTAAGTGATTTCCTGTACTGTTTCTCAAATTGTAATATCTGCTAAATCAGCCTTGACTTTGTATAGATATATTTCATTGTTTTCTCATATTTTTTTTACTAGTATTATTTTTTTTATATAGTTTAGTAATCGATCTCAAACTTTCCATCCAATTTCTCCAAACCAATAAATATAGTATTAACGTTTCCTAGTATAATCGTCAGGGGACTACAATTACCGTATTTTTTGGACTATAAGAAAAACCGGACCATAAGACGCACCTAGGTTTTAGAGGAGGAAAAAAAAAAAAAAATTAAGCAAAAAATATGTTCATGATGCACTTATAAGGGGGAGGGGGTCTTCTGCTGACACTGGTATAGGGGTAATATCCCCCAATTCTGACAATATCCTCTATCCTGGTATATATGCCCCCCCTTCCTTTTATACGTGGTCCCCATCCCCATCCAAGTATGCCTGGCATCCCTCCATCCGGGTATGCATGGAACCCCTCCATACTGGTATGCATGGCACCCCTCATCCCTATCCTGGTATGCATGGCACCCCTAATCCCTTTCCTGGTATGCATGGCACCCCTAATCCCTATCCTGGTATGCATGGCACCCCTCATCCCTGTCCTGATATGCATGGCACCCCTCATCCCTGTTCTGGTATGCATGGCACCCCTAATCACAATCCTGGTATGCATGGCACCCCTAATCCCCATCCTGGCATGCATGGCACCCCTAATCCCTATCCTGGTATGCATGGCACCCCTCATCTTTATCTTGTTATGTATGGTCCCCTCATCTTTATCCTGTTATGTATGGCCCCCTCATCCTTACCCTGGTATGTATGGCCCCCTCATCCTTACCCTGGTATGTATGGCCCCCTCATCCTTATCATAGTATGCATGGTCCCCCTAATCCCCATCAGGCTGCACATAAAAAAAATAAACACTCATACTCACCTTTCTTCTCTCCTCCAGCGCTGCATCCTCTCTGCCCGCACTGATCTCTCCTTGTGAGCCGCGCATGACGTCACTGCCATGCGCGGCTCACAAGGAGAGATCAGCTGCCGGAAGTCACTGCTCCCCACGCTGGGACTGTGTGCGCGAGGAGCAATGACTTCATGCTCCTTCATAGCCGGCACACAGCGTAGCCGCACTGCAGCTCCTGCTGCTGCCGGCTATCGCGTGTGCCCACTTATTAAAGGGCATGAATATTCACCCCCTTACCACGCCCATGGGCGTGGAGAGAGGTTGAATATTCATGCCCTTTAACAGCGGGCACAGGCGATTCCGGCAGCAGGAACAGCAGAGCGGCTACAGTGTGTGCTGCTATTAAGGACCATGAATATTCACTGCTCCCCATGCCTCATGGGTGTGGGGAGCAGTGAATATTAATTTTCTTTAGGAGCGGGGACAGTGTAGGCTGCAGCGGGTGGCTCCTGCCTCATGTGTCCCGCTCCTCCACTGCTACCGCTCCCCCCACACCCCATTTTCCTCCAAAATTTTTGAGGAAAAAAGTGCGTCTTATAGTCCGAAAAATATGGTAGATTCTTCTTTTTTATTCCATCCTTCCGCTTTCCTTGGATGATTACATGCTGTATATTCATTTGGATTTGTCTCATATCTTTGGGTAAATATTTTACCCATGCTGCTATACTCCCACACATACTGTAGAAGCGCCAAGTATTTTTATAAAGTGTAAATATTGTATGTGCTCTCTTAGTTTAGTAATGTCAGTTTCAGTTATTGAGCCCCATATACTGCGTGTTAGTTTAAGAGGCAACCAATAATCCAGTAATGTCCCCTGTAAGTACTTGTAAACTATCTTAAAACTAAAAAAGTTTAAGCTAATCACCTTCCTACTGGGTACCTGGCAGTGTGAATCTATTAATACCATCAGCTCTTCCCCGGCATTAGGGATCTAAATTAATTTCAAGATACCCTATGGCAGAATTTGGAATAATCCCCAATTGTTGGTAATCGATGGTGATGGGCAAGCGTGTTCAGCACTCGATACTCGATCGAGCATCGGGGACTTCGATCAAGTAGCAACAGTGCCAAGTATCGCGTGGTGATAGAGTGCTCGGATACCCGTAAGCGAATTATCTGAGCTTGTCAGAGAGAGAGTGAGAGAGAATATTTTACGTCCTCAGGAAAAATTATTGAGTTTACAATTCCCTTCCATTATGCTCGCAACTCGAGTTGAGCACATCCAAGCACCCGACATGTTCGATTTCAGTACCGAGCACTCCAGCATTTCACTGCTCGATCAACACTACTGTAGTAATCAACTCAACTTCCCAAAAAGGCATCTAGCTACTTTTGCTTGAGAGGGAATCAAAGATTATAAGAGAGTATTAGATGGCAGGTCTAATACACAAAGGTCAACTCATAGAAATGGGAAAGAGCAGAATACCACGTCCAAAAAATAAACAACTATGACTATGTTCACATTTCCAGTAATCATCCATTAGAATGGATCCAGCAGCAATCCGTTGACAAAAAAGTTGTGCAGCTACAACTTTTTTGACCGGCAGAAAAAAAAATATTTCAACTGGATCTTTTTTTTGACAATGAAGTCTACAGAAAACGAACTCAATAAATAGCCATCTGTTTTCTTCTATTTGAAACTGATCCAGTAAGCAAAAAACGGATCATTTTCAAATGAAAGAAAAATGGATGGCTATTTAACGGATCCATTTTCCATAGACTTCAATGTTAAAAAAAACAGATCTAATCGAAATCAACCTTTTTAACCAGACAAAATAGTTGTGTCTGCACAACTCTTTTCCCAACAGATTGATTGCTAGTGGATCCATTCAAAAGGATGACTTTGTCTTATAATGATATCATATTGGTTATATACAACTTTAGTTTGCACTAGGCACTTTATTATATTGGAATTGACCATTTATATCTATTATATGATTTTTCTATCTGATAAACTTGGGTTGTTTTGTGTTTCTTGCCACATGTACTGGTTTTTACTATTGATATATCAGCGTAATATGATTTTTTATGCTTGATACCCCTGTGCTTTTCTAGTTGGGCATTTTTTCCCTTTGAATTTTACATTTTTTGTATTTTAAATGCAATAATAAATTTGATATATTTTATTATATTTTGAATACGTGTCATTGTTCTAGGTTGATATTGTCGGTGAACACATAACATATGCATATTGTTTTTTTTTTTATGGTCTTACCTATATGTAAGTGCCACTCAATGACCATAGCTTCAATGGCTACAGTCACAGCCTTGTTCCTTATAAAACCAGCCTGGAGAGTAAATTACTCAAGGACTTTACGGTCGAATATTTTGGCGCTTTGTCATAACTCTGGTAAGAAGCAGAATCATGATGAAAATATATATTAGCTACATTCCCTCAAATCTATAGAAAAGCAGAGCTTGGATCATAACATTATAGTAGCAACAGCAGTGCTTTGCAGGAAGGCATGACCAATTTTGAAATGGATCTATACACTTGAGTAGATATTGCGAGGTCTGAACTAGTAGTGTGTGCCCTATGGAAAATGGAAAATCTTGCACATTCTGAAACCATATCTATATATATATATACAGTAGATGCTATGGTTACAATTGAAAGCTGACCTGAGAAACAAGTGCACACCTCTTCATGAATCTAGAGCATCTGATGAGTGCCATGCTCCTCTGTGCACCACACAAGAAATGTTACTAAAGTTCCCGACTGGAGTAAGATTTCTGATATAGGGAACGACACAACTGTTCATGAATTAAACAAGCTGTGGCATCACACCTCTGCCATGTCCCCATTCCTGCCCCAGCTCTGCCCATTTTTGCAAAGCTAGGAGAAACTGACAAAAGTTGCAGAATTTTGCACAACTTGCAATTGCACCAAAATTTTGCGACTTTTCAAAGCAATGTATGCCTGAAGTCTAGAAAAATTGCTTTGATGAATCAGAGTCTTAGGCTTGGATTCACATCAGTATCACTAGGTGGTCAAATATAGACTCACAAAGTAAAGATGTCTCCTAACTGAGCATCGCACAATTGTTACTGTTTTTTTTTTCAAAGATGTTCATTCTATAAAAACCACCAAAAAAGAAAATAATAGGTGTATATAGTCTCTAAAATTCTTAAACTTTATTGAAATTTACCAATAAAAACAGAATATAAGCTTGACAGAGTATCACAATAAAGGACCACATAATACATTTATGTACTTATGTCTAGTTTCCATAATATTAAATCACAAACAGTCCAAGTACCTATTTTTATATAACATTCAACAACATTCAAAGATCAACTCCTCAATGGCTACCTTATGTATATACAATGATGCAAAACTCGGGCTCATTTAAACTGATGTCAAATTGAATGCAGGAAAATAACAATGAAAATTTTTGAAAAACTTACATATATTGCAAGCTGGTGTCCTATGTGATGCCAGTGCCCCGACGTACGTTTCACCCTTGCTTCACCTATGTCAGGATTTATTGAGCCCATTTAAAATGTAAGGAAGGGCACATTTATAGGGAAGAGAGAACTGATCTGTAACAAATTAAATTCATTAAAAATTTAAAAAAGGTAAGCAAATCGTTTGAAATTCATGTTTGCCTGATTCCCCAGGAAATTTGATCTGCGGTAAATTAATGTGTCCTGAAAAATGTGTATGATACTATTCTGTTTTTCCCCCACAAGAACCATCTTCACTTTTATGTTGTCATACATAATAGCTGACTTTCTCTCCATTTCTGGGAGCTGTGATGTCCTTTCACTATCTAGATTCAAAACAAAATAGGTGCTGTATTTCCTGCTTCGGCTTTTATACTGGCTATGATAGCCCCCTCATGATTAGCTGTGTTGTACCATGAAAGAATTATGAAGAAGCCGGCACAAGGTCATGAACGGAATTGAATCTGCCCAAAATTAAATTTGTTAGATCCCTTGAACTCTACGTCTGTAGTCAAACCAGTTTTGGGCTTAGTGTTTACATCTGTGAATGTGTAGATGGGAAATAAAGTAAAATGTTCCACTTGGTAGAAGTTCTTTAATACAACGTAAATAAACACATTTAGAATATATATACTCTATACAAACCATTAGTAAATCATGACTACATGAGATATTATCTGTAGTGTTCATTTTTCATTTGTTTTGTGACATGGGAAGTTTTCATAGTTTGTTCTGTTTCTTTCCTAAACTCCTTCAAATTCATTGAGTCTCCAAAGGTCAGTCGCATTCCTCTTCCCGGGAGTTATAAATGATTCATTTAATTTGCCTGAATTTATCTTGTTCTGTAAAATGTTACCCAATAACACAATTTTACTCAATCTGTGACCTGCATTTCATTTTCTAATCCATTATTGCCTGCCTGAACTCTACAGTTATGATTAAAAACTGAACAGAAGTGAAGAGGGTGATTTCAGCGGTCTTTTTGAAGATTTTGTCCAGCTAAGTAAAATAAATAGCTTTAATTCCTGTTCCTTCCCTTGAACCCTGTTAACTACATGCTCCTAATTGACTTTAACTGCATTCCACCATGTGTCTGCACTGTATCCAAAATACATCATCTGCCAGCTACCAATATCTCACATCTCCTTTAATGTTTCTTTCAGTTGCCTCTTAATAAAATGATTCCCCCACTACTTAATGCTTGCATTATGCTCTAATTGATGCTATTTTTCCACACAGTTTTATACTACACAATTAAAATGGTCCCTGAATCTAAAAGAATGACTCTCTACAAATACACCAACAGCCAATAAAATGGAAAGGAATTCTTTGAAGGAAAGTTTGCTGACTATGAAAATCGATGGACTTTATGAGCTAAGTGGAGTTTGGGACACTGGACAAATAACTGGCTAGACATTTTATTTGATCCTAAATTCAAGTCATCGTACCAAACGATAAACGTTTTATGGTTCCCTCATATAGTCTAGTAGGTAATAGAAAGGTCTTATTACTACCATGAGCCTAATACCAATCAAATGGAGTTTAAGCAAACCTCAATTATCTATAACGTTTACTAGGGACCATGAGTGGTCATTTGTGGTCCACCACTTCTCAGTTAACTATGATCAACTCAAGAAGCAGAGTGTAAGGAGCCCTCTATGGCTACCCTGACCCACCATGGGGAGTGACTCCGCTACAAGGCATCTCTCAGGCAACAACCCCCAACATGGCCACTTAAAGAAAATGAATAGAAGGAACGTGATCAAGCAAGTTGAGTCCGTAACATGTCTAGTGAACTGCAACCAGATGCACAAGTAAATGGATGGCACAATCAGATGTAACCAAAGATTAGCACAAAAATTTTGGATCACCACAAAATATGTATCTAAAGAAACATTACAGCTAAAACAAATAAAAATAAAATGTCCCATGATATAGACAGATTTCTATAACATAGGAAAAACAATATGCGAGAACAATCCCCAGTGAGTAAGATACAAACAACAATTATGAAATATACAGAAGAAAAGAATCTACTGTGATTATAAGAAAATAATAGTGCAGTATCAGATATTCAACCAAGGAAAATATATTTAAGGATGGAAGCAGTTCAGGAAAGACCATGTAGGTTAAGAGAGAGTCCCAGTGGGTTTCGTGTCCATAACATGTAAAAGTAACAGTCCATCAGACAAATTCACAGTCAAAGGTCAATTATAACAGTCAGAGCAAATCAGGATAAAAAGAGAGGTCACAGTAAAAATACAAGAAGCTAACCAGGGCCGAACCCAGGACAAAAAACAGAGTTGAGGAAATACCAAATAATTTTCAATATTGGCAACGAAGTCAAGTGGTTAACTTGTATGTGGAGTTTTTAAAAACCTGCATTAGCGGTGATTCCGCTGCATCACAGAGCCAATGACTGTTAAATTGTCAGAGTTCATATACATTATTATAATATATTATTATTTTTCAGAGTTTAGTTTTTCTACATAATTCTGTGGGTACAAATCTTATATATTTGAATGCAGAAATTAGAATTTACTAATATTTGACACCTTAAAGGGGTGCTCCAAAACTAACATTTATTTTCATTCTAAATGTATTTTTAATGTCATAATCTAATCTATTTTCTAATATACTTTAATTAAAAAGTACCTACCGTTCCTCACTAGGCTATCTAGCTGCTTTATATTTTTACCTACTTCCTGTTTGATGACGCTTTGTTTGAGAGCCCCCAGGATAGGCTAGGATAAATGAGTTTTTCCCTTTCAATGCCCACTGACAGTGCGCTCTCTTGCTAGCTTGTCACTTCTCATCAGAGCCAGCAAGGGAGTGCACTGTCACTGGGCATTAAAAAGAATATTGCACAGTGACAAAATTCTACTAAGCATAAGTCACTTGTTCAGTAGAGCAGGGACTAGCCAAGCCCCTGAAACGGACTGATGATGCTTCATTTCAGTGTGGGGGCAGAGGCTGTGACAGTAAAAAAAAGCAGTTAGATAGTGTAGTGAGGGAATGATAGGGACTTTTTAATTAAAGTATATTAGAAAGAGATTAGATTATTACATAAAATAGACTGACATTTAGGATTTCAGGTATCAGACCCCTCCTTTAAATTTTAAATGTGTATGAATTAAATATTTTTGTAGCTTCATCCCAATTAATATCTAAAAAGTAAACATGCCTCAGTCATTAATATGTGAACTAATTTATTTCTCCAATAGAGAGTCTGTTTTCTCTATCATTAATGCATGTCCAAACGAGTATCAGTTTTATCACAAGCTGTTACAAATTGTAAGCATGCTGTATGGAGAGGTTACTTTGGCTAGAATTGAAATCATTGTCTAGAATTTTTTTTATATCATAAGATCTATAAAGTGTTTGTAAGCATTATAACTAGGTGAAAACTTTAAATTTTACTTTACTTTAAATTGTGCCTTTTAGTGAATGTTCTCACTGCATCTTTTTTAGATAGATTTTGCCTAAAATTCCTAAAAAAAAAAAAGCCAAAAAGAATAAACAGCAAGGTCTAAAGGACTTGGTGTTTTAAAGCCATAAAGTGACTAAAAGAAGTGACTGGTCAATTCTTCTGGTAGCTTCCTCTTAGAAACCAACCTGTTGTATATAGAATCTTAAAAAACTGCTGGCGACAAAGCCTGTGCAAAATATGTCCAAAAAGGTGTCAGAAAAGACAATACTGTGAAAACACCACTTGTGTTTTCTTGAAGCATTTTCTGCTTCATAAACAATGTGGCTTCGCCAGCGATAAAACACAATGTGCACATATTCTAAGGTATCTCTGTCATCTGATTTCACAATATAAACGGCATAAATTATTGAATAGAGCTATTAAACCAGAGGCTGATGTACTTACTTTGACAATCTATGAAAAGTACACCAACATCATGGGGTCTAAATGATTTATCTAATAATAAATACAGTTTTATTGTGAAATCTGGGGGTAGATCTGCTTTGAAGGGGTTTTCAAGGATCAACAAAAAATTTGCTTAAAGACAATAAATGCCAGAACAAATCTAAGCAACCATTATATGAAGAATCTTCTTTTTATGAAGGCGTCTGTAGCTGTTATGTGGCGTCTACACTTGTGACCGCTGCACCCAATCACCAGTATAAGCTTCGACACTGTGGGTGACAGAACAAGATGGCTGAGAAAGTGATTGGAAGCAGAAGTCATGTGTTGTGATGTCACGTGACTACTGCAGAGAAGTAGACTATGGTAAGCAAGGTAAGCAATGGTTACTTTTCTATTATTTTTTGTTTTCTGGTTCATACTTTAGACACATTTTTGTTGATCCTGGAAAACTCCTAAAATACTTAATAAAATAATAATTTGACAGTCGCCATGTAACTTCAGACAGTCTGTTATGGAAGTGCTATCCTTTGCTACCGCAAAGCTATGTCTGCGTGAAGACTTTGAAAATATGTTTATGGAATATTTTTGGAAAATATAGCAGTCGGTTAACTGAGCTGAAAAGTCCAATTCATTAAATGATATGGCTTTTAATCCCACAGGTCAAACAGTTAATTGCACTGAGAATTGGTTTGAGATACAGCATGTCACGACTCAGTCCTTTAAGTCCCCTGAGGAGCAGGCAGGTCACAGTCGATATCACACTTTACAGCACTTGAAGACTAATGCCGGCTAATCCTTTTAGCAGATATAATGCAGCATCTTGAAATCTCCATTGCAGTAAAAGGAACCTCAACATCAATATATATTTGCTCTTCTTCTTCATGCTTCATAGAAGGGAAATTGTGTGTCAATATCTACTTTTTCAAGGATTTTCATGAGTTGTAATCAATACTTTCTGTGAAAGAAACATCCATAAATCAAATGTTATATACAGTATATATGTGTATACACATTTATTAGCATGATTTTTGAATATACAGATTTTTCAGTAATCGAGTTCTCTTATTTTTCTGCAAATACTATCGAAATTGCTGATAACACATAATGACAACATTTCAATAATATGGCAGGTAAATATGTAATAATGAAGCACCATACAGAAGAAAACTTTTATTCAGGAAGAATGGCCATATTAACTGTAAGCTAAGTAAGAACGTTTGTGAACGTTGTCCTGTAGATACATTCGTGATGAATAATTGGCTGCTTACGCATCATTTCCCTGAAGTAATGGCAGCCTTAAAGAAGTTGTCCACTACTTGGACAACTCCTTGTCATACCCCACGCTTGGCCCCGATAAAATAAAAAAGTTTATACTCACCTCCCATGCCAGCGCCATCCCAGCTGTGTCGGCACTCGCATTCCTGGGGCTCCCATGCTGTTGTTGTGCCACGTGACCCTGGCACACAATCAGCGCTGTGTCATTGTCTAAGCCTGTCCCTGCCTTCATATGTATTGAACATGAAGAGGAAGTCAGAGATCAGCTGAATCCCGGACTTCCTCTTCATGTTCAATTTGACAAAAGGCGGGGACAGTTATGCCAGCGCTGATTCGGCTCACGTATCATAACAATCGCCCTGTGACTACGAGCTTTTTTTATTGAGTCCAAAATTTAGATGAAGGAGTTGTCCTACTAGTTGACAACCCTTTAAGAAAGTGCACCTACACTGAGTACAAAATTCAATACATGCATTCCTCCAGGGTTGGACATAACATTGGTGCAGCCTGTGCAGCTGCCTAGGGGCCTGAGAGGTAAGAGGGCCCATTTTGATCTCCAAAACAGGTGGAATTGGGCATTACAGTGAGCTATTGGACTGCAAAAGAGACATTTACTGTTCTTTTACAGGGCCCACTTCTGTGTCAGCCAGTTCATTCCCCAAATATCAATTCGGATGCATCTTTACCTACAACTCTGCATTTTTCTTTTCCTCTGTTATTACTCCTTTAAATGTATTAAAAAAATGGCATACTGGGCGTTACCAGTTGGATAAGTGTTCCTACACACCCCAAAACTGACCAATCAGTGCTGACAAAGCCTGACTGTGTAGGGACACACCGCCAACTGGTAATGCCCCCTTTCTATTTATTCACAAATTTATAATGCAAGAATTTCACAACGCTGACTTATGAGAAGAATTCTAAAAAATTGCTGTTTCATGGAAAATACAGGTACTTACCAACCTCTTCATCCCATGACATTTTCCTTTTTTTTTTTTCAGTTTTTCTAAGAGCATGTTTTTGCTGGATGAGATGGACTTTTGAATGCACCATTGATTTTACCATATAGTGCAGTGAAATTGAACAAAAAGTGCAATTCCATAATTGCATTTGTTTTTTTTATTTATCATGTTCACTATTCGCTAAAACTGACCTAGCAATATGATTCTCCAGATCAGTACAAGTACGCAGATATCAAACATGTATAGTTTATTTTTTATTGAAGTGGTGAAAAAAAATTCAAAAACTTGTATGAAAAAAAGTTTTTGAATTTGCCGCCATTTACCGAGTGTTACCTGTAACATTTTCATTTTTCGGGATCTGATGCTGGGTGATAGTTTATTTTCTGAGCCTGAGATAACATTTTTATTAATACCATTTTGGGGTAGATAGATGTTTTGAACGCCTCTTATTACATTGTATTGCAATGTTGCGGCAATCAAACAAATGTAATTCTGGCTTTTCGATTTTTTTCTTGTTATGCTGTTTACTAATCGGATTAATTTTTTTATATTTTGATAGATTGGACATTTCTGAATGCAGCAATGCCAAATATGTCTATTTTTTTAATTGTTTTCTTTTCAATGGGGCCAAAAGAGAAGTGATTTGAACTTTTGGGTTTATTTCTATTTTTTTCATTTTTTTAAAAACTTTTTTTTCACCTTTTGCTTTTTTTAATAGTCTCCTTAGGAGACTTGAAGCTGAGGTCATCTAATTACCTGTGGTACACATAGCAATGCTCCAGAACTGCTATGTATAGCAGAAATTACGATCTCCTATGAACGCCAGCCACAAGCCGACTTTCACAGGAGTATCATAATGACAGTCAGTAGACCCATGGCTGTCATAGCAACCCATCAGTGTTCCGCGATCATGTCATGAGTACGCCGATGGAAGCGTGGAATGACGCGCACTGCGCCGGCGCATGTTAAATCCCACTGTTAGAGATTGACAGGGGATTTAACAGTTAAACAGCTGCGGGTGGAAAAATGCGGCCTGCATCAAAGTCAGGGACATGACTTATAACTAGTGTTGAGCATTCCGATACTGAAATATCGGGTATCGGCCGATATTCGCGGTATCGGAATTCCGATACTTAATTCCGATACTTTTACAATATCGAATACCGGAATCGGAAGTTCCCATAATGCCTGCGCTCTGCAGTGTCTCTGAAGGATGACAAGCTGGATGGCAGCGCTCAGCTGCGATCCAGCCTGTCATCAGAATGCCATCCCAGCGTGGGAGAATTCTCCTGATTGTTTAAAAGCCGGCGGGCGGTAAAAAGCCGCCGGCTTTTAAACAATCACACGGCCGCATACTGCTTCCCGGCAGCCTCCCACCTCGATCCTCCGCTCCTCTCGCCACCTCCAATCCCAATCGTAAGTTAGGACCGGGCGGGGAGCACAGCACCAAGGAGCGGGGAGCGAAGGACCCGGGTGGGGAAGCCGGCAGTTAAAAGACTTCACCGCCGGCTTTCCCGTTATGTGCTGCGCTTTCCCGCCAGTTATTTCAAATGAACAGCTGAGGTATCAGGTGATGCTGATCAGCTGTTCATTTGAAGTAGCCGTGGTGCCCTCAGAGGGTTCACGTGAGTTCATGCTTGACTGCATTGCATGAACTCACATGAACTTTCCCACGGCCACACAGGTCTGCCTCACCTCCCAGACCATCAGCCCGTCATGATTGGTGTCTGTGCGATGTCTGTGCGATGTGTGCGGGTGTGCGCGGTGTCTGTGCGATGTCTGCGAGTGCGTGCGGGTGTGCGCTGTGTCTGTGCGATATCTGCGAGTGTGTGCTGTGTCTGTGCGATGTCTGCGGGTGTGTGCGTGCAGGCAGACATAGGCCGATGTGACACTACTACTCCCATCGGCCTATGTCTGTCCCCCGTCCACTCGTGCCAGCAGGATCAGCTCGATGGGAGCAGTAGTTCCCATCAGCCTGATCCTGCTATTTAAATTGCCCTACTGTATCCCCAATAAATGTTAAATACATGTCATTGGTGGCCAGTGGTTACCTACAATAAATTAGTTCATACATTACCTGTCCCCGCCGATTGCCACCTAAAATAAAGTAAAAAATAAAAAACTACACCTATACTCACCTAGACACCTAATTCCCCGAAGCCATCGATCTCCTGTAATAAAATATAAAATAATAAACCACAACCTTATCCTTACCCCTCCGTAGTAGTCCACGAGTGTCCCACGAAGATCTCCAGTTTAGAGCAGCCACATAGAATGTGACCGCTCTGAACCGCAGCCGCTAGAATGACGGGGCCGTAAAGCAGCCCCGTCATTGCATAAGCGGGTTCACCAGAGTTCAGGCAGCGCTGCTCCGGTCAGCTCCATTACGGCCCTGCTGTATCGTGAGAAATTCTCACGGTACAGCAGTGCCGTAAAGGAGGTCTCCGGAGCAGCGCTGACTGAATGCACTCCGGTGACCTCAGTCAGTGGCTCCCGCTGCCGGGAGCGGACGTGTTCCCGGCAGCGTAAGCTTACAGCAGCCATGCACAGCTGTCACCATCTCCAGATGTGACAGCTGTGCATGGGAGATCAGCGCAGGAACGTAGACAGGTAACTATTTTTTTTTTTTAGTAAACTAAGAATTAAACAAAATGGTGTGTTTTATTTCAAATAAATTATTTTTTTCTGGGTGTAGTGTGTTTTTTCTTTTTAACACTTTGTAGGTTAGTAATGGGGGTGTCTTATAGACGCCCATCATTACTAACCTGGGCTTCATGGCAGCTGGCGCTGACATGAACCCCAGCCCTTTTACCCCCTGCCACCGCACCAGGGCAGCGTGGAAGAGCGAGGCTAAGTGCCAGAGTTGGCGCATCCTATGGATGCGCCATTTCTGGGGCGGCTGACGACTGGTGTTTCTAGCCTGGGAGGGGGCCAATATTCATGGCACCCTTCCTGGGCTATTAATATCAGCCCCCAGCTGTCTGCCTAGCCTTTGCTAGCTATTAAAATAGGGGGGACCCCACGTCATTTTTTTGGGGGGGGTCCCCCATTTTAATAGCTAGTAAAGGCTAGGTATTCAGCTGGGGGCTCATATTAGTAGTCTGGGAAGCTCCATGGGTATTACCCCCTTCCCAGGCTTCAAACATCTGCCCCAGCTGTCTGCTTAACCTCCGCTAGAGACTAAAATTATGGGGGATCCCACGCCAATTTTTTTTTTAAATAAATCCTTTATTTTAACACTAAATGACATTTGAGGAGTTAATAAAGATGCAGTCCCTAAATTATTATTTATTTTTTAATTAATTTTTCCCAAAAATTTTGACGTGGGCTTTGCTATATTTTTGTATGCCAGCCAGGTACAGCATCCAGCTTCTATGAACGCGCCATTTTCCGGGGTGGCTGCGGACTGCAATTTGCAGTGGGGGGGGGCCCAGAAAGCTTGGGCCTCCCTGCGCTGCAGATTCCATCCCCCAGCTGCCTAGTTATACCTGGCTGGACACAAAAATAGGGAGAAGCCCCACGTATTTTTTTTTTTAATTATTTCATGAAATTCATGAAATAATAAAGAAAAAAAGGGCTTCCCTATATTGTTGTGTCCGGCCAGGTACAAATAGGCAGCTGGTGGTTGGGGGCAGCCCGTTCCTGCCTGCTGTACCTGCCTGCACCCAAATATAGTGCGAAGCCCCACGTCAATTTTTTTTTAATTATTTCAGGAAATTCATGAAATAATTAAAAAAAAATTGATGTGGGGCTTCGCCTTATATTTGTGTCCAGCCAGGTACAGCAGGCAGGAACGGGCTGCCCCCAACCATCAGCTGCCTATTTGTACCTGGCCGGACACAAAAATATAGGGAAGCCCTTTTTTTAAAAAATTATTTCATGAAATAATTAAAAAAAAATTGACGTGGAGCTTCGCACTATATTTGGGTCCAGCCAGGTACAGCAGGCAGGAACGGGCTGCCCCCAACCACCAGCTGCCTATTTGTACCTGGCCGGACACAACAATATAGGGAAGCCCTTTTTTTCTTAATTATTTCATGAATTTCATGAAATAATTAAAAAAAAAAATATGTGGAGCTTCGCCCTATTTTTGTGTCCAGCCAGGTACAACTAGGCAGCTGGGGGCTGGAATCTGCAGCGCAGGGAGACCCAAGCTTTCAGGGCCCCACCCGCTGCAAATTGCAGTTCGCAGCCACCCCGGAAAATGGCGCGTTCATAGAAGCGCCATCTTCTGGCGCTGTACCCAACTCATCCAGGGCCCTGGTGCGGTGGCTCACTGGGTAATAAAGGGGTTAAGGCCAGCTTGGCATTATCAGCTGGCCCTAAGCCCGAAATTCATGGGGTCACGCCAATATTAGACATGACCACGATGAATTTCTAGTAAAGTATTTAAAAAAAACACAACACCCAGAATAAAGTCCTTTAATTGAAATAAAGACACAATTCTTTATTGTTCTAAATGAAACCATACTTACCATCACGCCCATTCCAGCTGAAGCCAACGATCTCCTGCAATAAAAGAAAAATAATAAACCAACATCATCCTTACCTTTCCATGGTTCCCACGACAGCTTCAGCTCTGCTACATCGAGATGACAGGCTGGACCGCAGCAGAACGCTGCCATCCAGCCTGTCATCCCGCAGACACTGAGAAGCGCAGGCTTGCTTGCGCTCCTCAGTGTCTCTCTGTGACGGCATCCAGATGAGCCGAGGTCATGTCCAATGAACTCGGCTCACCTCATGCACGTCACTGACAGCGTGGGAAAATTCTCACGCTGAAGCGCTGAGTGCAGGAGAATTTTCCCACGCTGTCAGTGACGTGCATGAGGTGAGGTCATGTCCAATGAACTCGGCTCACCTCATGCACGTCACTGACAGCGTGGGAGAATTCTCCTGCACTCAACGCTTCAGCGTGAGAATTCTCCCACGCTGTCAGTGACGTGCATGAGGTGAGCTGAGTTCATTGGACATGACCTCACCTCATGCACGTCACTGACAGCGTGGGAAAATTCTCACGCTGAAGCGCTGAGTGCAGGAGAATTCTCCCACGCTGTCAGTGACATGCATGAGGTGAGCCGAGTTCATTGTCGGCTCATCTGGATGCCGTCACAGAGAGACACTGAGGAGCGCAAGTATGCCTGCGCTTCTCAGTGTCCGCGGGATGACAGGCTGGATGGCAGCGTTCTGCTGCGGTCCAGCCTGTCATCTCGATGTAGCAGAGCTGGAGCCATCGTGGGAACCATGGAAAGGTAAGGATGAGGTTGCTTTATTATTTTTCTTTTATTGCAGGAGATCGTTGGCTTCAGCTGGAATGGGCATGATGGTAAGTATGGTTTAATTTAGAACAATAAAGAATTGTGTGTTTATTTCAATTAAAGGACTTTATTCTGGGTGTTTGTGTTTTCTTTTAACTTTGACTATGGGGTTAGTAATCGGGGTGGCTTATAGACTCCTCTCCATTACTAACCTGGGCTTGATGTCAGCTGGCATTATAAGCTGACATCAACCCCAGCCTTATTACCCCACTGCCACCGCTACAGGGCAGTGGGAAGAGCGAGGCTAAGTGCCAGAATTGGCGCATCCTATGGATGTGCCATTTCTGGGGCGGCTGACGGCTGGTGTTTCTAGCCTGGGAGGGGGCCAATATTCATGGCTCCCTTCCTGGGCTATTAATATCAGCCCCCAGCTGTCTGCCTAGCCTTTGCTAGCTATTAAATTAGGGAGGACCCCACGTCATTTTTTTGGGGGGGTCCCCCATTTTAATAGCTAGTAAAGGCTAGGTATTCAGCTGGGGGCTGATATTAGTAGCCTGGGAAGCTCCGTGGGTATTACCCCCTTCCCAGGCTTCAAACATCTGCCCCAGCTGTCTGCTTAACCTCCGCTAGAGACTAAAATTAAGGGGAACCCCACGCCAATTTTTTTTTAAATAAATCCTTTATTTTAACATTAAATGACAAGTACAGTAATCAACACTGTCACTGTACTTCATATATATGTGACTGACATGTTTCTATCTATCTAATCTATGTATGATTCTCTATTCCTTCTATTCTAAATTGTCGGGTACAGATGCTGAATTGCCGGCCGGCTTTTTTAAAGAGACGGTGCATGAAAACACTATTATTTTTTTAAATAAATCCTTTACACTAAATGACAAGTACAGTAACCAACATTGTCACTGTACTTCATATATATGTGACTGACATGTTTCTATCTATATAATCTATGTGTGATGCTCTATCTTTCTGTTCTAAATTGTCGGGTACCGCTGCTGAATTGCCGGCCGGCTTTTTTAAAGAGACGGTGCATGAAAACACTATTATTTTTTTTAATAAATCCTTTACACTAAATGACAAGTACAGTAAGCAACACTGTCACTGTACTTCATATATATGTGACTGACATGTTTCTATCTATCTAATCTATGTGTGATGCTCTATTCTTTCTGTTGTAAATTGTCGGGTACCGGTGTATGCGCTGATGAATTGCCGGCTTTTCGCATAATACATTCTACATTATTCTTAGTTGTTTTACTTCATGTAGAATTAACCTACAAGGAAAGAAAGGGTTTATTTTCATTCCGATATTAGTGTCCCATTGACTTGCATTGGTTTCCGGTATCGGAATCGGCGATATCCGATACTTTTTGAGTATCGGTCCGATCCAATCCGATACAATATTTCCTGATATCGGAAGGTATCGCTCAACACTACTTATAACGCAAATATACGTCATATGTCGTAAAGGAGTTAACACAGACATGTCTAAGCTGATGACAGGTTTTCTTTAATTCAGCTACTGATTATTTACATGAGATCTAGATTCTGGGACTTCCTGCTGTGATAGGGGCTAAAAAAAGCTGTAATTTTTATCGTGAGCATACTAATTAATTTTTATACATAAAAACTACTGAAAAAATAAATAATTAATTCACACTTTAAAATGAAAGAAAAAATACATAAGCAGGAGCCTGACAGTAGATTCATGTTGCCAGAAACATGGACAGCATGAATCAGAGATAGGCTGTATCATTGCAGCCATGTAGGGTTAAATCTGAATCGTTGCAGTGACTCTGAAGAAATATACTTTGAATAGCAGGCTGGGGTCTTTACGACTGAGATGACTAGTTCAAGATTAATATCCTGGTCGTTTCTCCCTGTCCTGTTCCCCTTAACTAACAGATCTTTTCCTTTACATACACAAAGGAAGAGATCTGTTGGTCAAAGGGAGCGGGACAGAGACTTGAACTTGAATTAGTCATCTGAGACGCATAGTACCTGGCCAACCCAACTTTTCAAACTTTTTTTTACCAAAATGTATCAATGGTTCAGAATAAAACTTTTATGGTGGGAATAAAGTAACCACTGTCTGATTCAAGGTTTCCTTTAAATTTGGACAAATGGTCATTTAGTCCTCTACTCTCCCTTGGTTGAAAATATATCTATGGGTTCATGTACTGTACATTGCAAAATCTGTGGAGAGAGCTTGTACAGTCTGCATGAACTTTCATACCAGCTGGATGTGTGCAGAGATATTCCCCATTAGAAGCTAAAATACAAAAAAAGCCCCTAGGGGCTAATATAGCATAATCACTCTTTAATTTATTATTTACGTATAAGAAAAATCATGGTAAAATATATACAGCTGAATAAATAAATCACGATTGACGCTCTCTGTACTTCCCAGAAATAATGTGAAACAGTATTTTAGGACAGAAGACAAAAGTTGAAAGCAGGAACAATGAAATGTGATAGTAGGATATACAGCGTGATGACAATTTTATGGTTGGTATGAGGCTCAATGAATTGTGGACATCCTAGTTCCAGTATTTTGCTTGGAAATACGAGAGCAGAAAACAGTGGCAAAAAGTTTTCATTTAGATAATTCAAATCATTAAGAGGAATAAAAGATTCACATATGTAATTGTGTTGTGCTATGTCATTTTCATTTCTAAACTCACGTTGAAAGCCATGTCTTTTGAAGTGTTACGTACGTGTACACACATACGAATGCAAAACAGCCTCATGTAGCATAGCGTTACACAGAGAATTACAATTTTTAACAACTTTTCTTCAAGCACAAAAAAAAGTTTATTTTAATTAAATTTAAGGATGATTTGCATTGTGAAGTGCAAAAATTTGACACGGTTAAGATGCTTTGAAGATAACACAAAGACATACAGCTGTTCTGACAGTCATCCAAAAGAATGTGTCATTCAGACAAATGGAACGTTTAGATGAATGGTGTTTCAGAGAGGCAATGAACAAAATAATATAAAGTTTTAATAACATATCCTATGAATATGGAGGATGGATGTTGCATTGGCCTTGGGAGAAAGACCAAGGGGAAGGGGTCTGCTAAGTTTTAAAACAAGAAGAGATAATTGAATCTAATTTTTGGCAGATTCGCTCTAATCATCCAGCAGATTCAATTTGGTCTGAACCTGTCAATGACATGCATTGCACCCCACATTACTTCCTGAAGCCTAGTGAGTACCAGAAAACCCAGACTGAAGAGCAAGGAATACAGATGGGCAGACTGGTGGAAGTTCGGGTTCTGGTACCTGACCTGAACTTTTGAGAAAGTTCGGTTTGGGTACAAGAACAGTACCCAAACTTCATCTCTCTCTCTCCCTCTACCTCTCCCTCTCTGGTACATATGCAAACTTTAAGTTCGGGTTCACACATCTCTCCTAAGGAACAAAGAAAAAATAACAAAGTCTGATCTGAAACAAGTAGAATTTCCAGTAGGGAGCTGTGGTAGGGCAAGACTAGGACAGTTAAGTATAATATTTTATTATTTTTAATCCATTACCGGCTGTGTAAAGAATCCAACAAAATGGTTGTCGACTGGTCCACAATAGCCATTGATGGCATAATTCCAAGATATTTGATAATTGACATATACAGTCCCGCACCTGGAACTTACACTCTTTATTATTATTTATTTTTAGAGTACCATTGATTCCATGCTGTACATGAGAAGGGGTTACATACAAAATGCAGATATAAATTCCAGTGAACAAACTAACAATGACAGACTGGTACAGAGGAAAGAGGGTGCTACGCTTGCTGGCTTACAGTCTACAGGATAATGGGGAAGGAGACAATAAGTTGAGGGGTTTGGCAGAAGCTTGATTGGTGGTGAGGTGGCAGGAAATTATTACAGGCTGTAAGTTTTCTTGCAGAGATGCGTTTTCAAATTCCATCTGAAAATTCCTAATGTGGTGGTGGACAATCGGATGTGTTGGGACACAGAATTCCAAAGGATGGGGACTCGGGGCGTACTCGGGAGAAGTTGTGGAGGCAATTGGTTGAGGAACTTATAAGTGTAGAGGAGATAAGGAGGCCTTGGGCGGACCAGAGATAATGTGTGGTAAGTAGTGTTGAGCATTCCGATACTGAAATATCGGGTATCGGCCGATATTCGCGGTATCGGAATTCCGATACTTAATTCCGATACTTTTCCAATATCGGATACCGGAATCGGAAGTTCCCATAATGCCTGCGCTCTGCAGTGTCTGTGAAGGATGACAAGTTGGATGGCAGCGCGATCCAGCCTGTCATCAGAATGCCATCCCAGCGGGGGAGAATTCTCCTGATTGTTTAAAAGCCGGCGGGTGGTATAAAGCCGCCGGCTTTTAAACAATCACACAGCCCCATACTGCTTCCCCGCAGCCTCCCACCCCGATCCTCCGCTCCCCTCGCCACCTCCCATCCCGAACGTATGTTAGGACCGGGCGGGGAGCGCAGCTCCAAGGAGCGGGGAGTGAAGGACCCGGGCGGGGAAGCCGGCAGTGAAAAGACTTCACCGCCGGCTTTCTCGTTCTGTGCTGCGCTTTCCCGCCGGTTATTTCAAATGAACAGCTGAGGTATCAGCTGATGCCGATCAGCTGTTCATTTGAAGTCGCCGCGTTGCCCTCAGAGGGTTCATGTGAGTTCATGCTTGACTGCATGAACTCACATGAACTTTCCCACGGCCGCACAGGTCAGCCTCACCTCCCAGACCATCAGCCCGTCAGGATTAGTGTGTGTGCGGGGTGTGTGTGCGGGGTGTGTGCGCGATGTTTGTGTGGGTGTGCGCGGTGTCTGTGCGATGTGTGCGGGTGTGTGCGGTGTCTGTGCGGGTGTGTGCGTGCAGGCAGACATAGGCCGATGTGACACTACTACTCCCATCGGCTATGTCTGTCCCCCGTCCACTCCTGCCAGCAGGATCAGCTCGATGGGAGCAGTAGTTCCCATCAGACTGATCCTGCTATTTAAATTGCCCTACTGTGCCCCCAATAAATGTTAGATACATGTCATTGGTGGCCAGTGGTTACCTAAAATAAATTAGTTTATACATTACCTGTCCCCGCCGATCGCCACCTAAAATAAAGTAAAAAATAAAAAACTACACCTATACTCACCTAGACACCTAATTCCCCGAAGCCATCGATCTCCTGTAATAAAATATAAAATAATAAACCACAACCTTATCCTTACCCCTCCGTAGCAGTCCACGAGTGTCCCACGAAGATCTCCAGTTCAGAGCAGCCACATAAACTGTGACCGCTCTGAACCGCTGCCGCCGCTAGAATGACTGGGCCGTAAGGGTTCACCGGAGTTCAGTCAGCGCTGCTCCGGTTAGCTCCTTTACGGCCCTGCTGTATCGTGAGAAATTCCCACGGTACAGCAGTGCCGTAAAGGAGGTCTCCGGAGCTGCGCTGCCTGAATTCACTCCGGTGACCTCAGTCAGTGGCTCCCGCTGCCGGGAGCAGACGTGTTCCCGGCAGCGTGAGCTTACAGCAGCCATGCACAGCTGTCACCATCTCCAGATGTGACAGCTGTGCATGGGAGATCAGCGCAGGAACGTGGACAGGTAACTATTATTTTTGGTAAACTAAGAATTAAATAAAATTGTGTGTTTTATTTCAAAAAAATTATTTTTTTCTGGGTGTAGTGTGTTTTTTCTTTTTAACACTTTGTAGGTTAGTAATGGGGGTGTCTTATAGACGCCCATCATTACTAACCTGGGCTTCATGGCAGCTGGCGCTGAAATGAACCCCACCACTATTACCCCCTGCCACCGCACCAGGGCAGCGTGGAAGAGCGAGGCTAAGTGCCAGAGTTGGCGCATCCTATGGATGCGCCATTTCTGGGGCGGCTGACGACTGGTGTTTCTAGCCTGGGAGGGGGCCAATATTCATGGCACCCTTCCTGGGCTATTAATATCAGCCCCCAGCTGTCTGCCTAGCCTTTGCTAGCTATTAAAATAGGGGGGACCCCACGTCATTTTTTTTGGGGGGGTCCCCCATTTTAATAGCTAGTAAAGGCTAGGTATTCAGCTGGGGGCTGATATTAGTAGCCTGGGAAGCTCCGTGGGTTTTACCCCCTTCCCAGGCTTCAAACATCTGCCCCAGCCGTCTGCTTAACCTCCGCTAGAGACTAAAATTATGGGGGATCCCACGCCATTTTTTTTTTAAATAAATCCATTATTTTAACACTAAATGACATTTGAGGAGTTAATAAAGATGCAGTCCCTAAATTATTATTTATTTTTTAATTAATTTTTCCCAAAACTTTTGACGTGGGCTTCGCCATATTTTTGTATGCCAGCCAGGTACAGCATCCAGCTTCTATGAACGCGCCATTTTCCGGGGCGGCTGTGGCCTGCAATTTTCAGCGGGGGGCAGAAAGCTTGGGCCTCCCTGCGCTGCAGATTCCATCCCCCAGCTGCCTAGTTGTACCTGGCTGGACACAAAAATAGGGAGAAGCTCCACGTTTTTTTTTTTTTTTAATTATTTCATGAAATTCATGGAATAATTAAGAAAAAAAGGGCTTCCCTATATTGTTGTGTCCAACCAGGTACAAATAGGCAGCTGGTGGTTGGGGGCAGCCCGTTCCTGCCTGCTGTACCTGGCTGGACCGAAATATAGTGCAAAGCCCCACGTCAATTTTTTTTTAATTATTTCAGGAAATTCATGAAATAATTAAAAAAAAATTATGTGGGGCTTCGCCCTATATTTGTGTCCAGTCAGGTACAGCAGGCAGGAACGGGCTGCCCCCAACCACCAGCTGCCTATTTGTACCTAGCCGGACACAACAATATAGGGAAGCCCTTTTTTTCTTAATTATTCCATGAATTTCATGAAATAATTAAAAAAAAAAATACGTGGTGCTTCGCCCTATTTTTGTGTCCAGCCAGGTACAACAAGGCAGCTGGGGGCTGGAATCCGCAGCGCAGGGAGGCCCAAGCTTTCTGGGCCCCACCCGCTGCAAATTGCAGTCCGCAGCCGCCCCGGAAAATGGCGCGTTCATAGAAGCGCCATCTTCTGGCGCTGTACCCAACTCATCCAGGGCCCTGGTGCGGTGGCTCACTGGGTAATAAAGGGGTTAAGGCCAGCTTGGCATTATCAGCTGGCCCTAAGCCCGAAATTCATGGGGTCACGCCAATATTAGACATGACCACCATGAATTTCTAGTAAAGTATTTAAAAAAAACACAAACACCCAGAAAAAAGTCCTTTAATTGAAATAAAGACACAATTCTTTATTGTTCTAAATTAAACCATACAGTCATGGCCAAAAGTTTTGAGAATGACACCAAAATGATATTTTCCCATGATCTGCTGGCCTCTGGTTTTTATTAGTGTTTGTCTGATGTTTATATCACATACAGAAATATAATTGCAATCATATTATGAGTACCAATAGGTTATATTGACAGTTAGAATGAGTTAATGCAGCAAGTCAATATTTGCAGTGTTGCCCCTTCTTCTTCAAGACCTCTGTAATTCTCCCTGGCATGCTCTCAATCAACTTTTGGACCAAATCCTGACTGATAGCAGTCCATTCTTGCATAATCAATGCTTGCATTTTGCCAGAATTTGTTGGTTTTTGTTTGTCCACCCGTCTCTTGATGATTGACCACAAGTTGTCAATGGGATTAAGATCTGGGGAGTTTCCAGGCCATGGACCCAAAATCTCTATGTTTTGTTCCATGAGCCATTTAGTTATCACCTTTGCTTTATGGCAAGGTGCTCCATCATGCTGGAAAAGGCATTGTTGGGCGCCAAACTGCTCTTGGACGGTTGGGAGAAGTTGCTCTTGGAGGACATTTTGGTACCATTCTTTATTCATGGCTGTGTTTTTAGGCAAGACTGTGAGTGAGCCGATTCCCTTGGCTGAGAAGCAACCCCACACATGAATGGTTTCAGGATGCTTTACAGTTGGCATGAGACAAGACTGGTGGTAGCGCTCACCTCTTCTTCTCCGAATAAGCTGTTTTCCAGATGTCCCAAACAATCGAAAAGGGGATTCATCAGAGAAAATGACTTTGCCCCAGTCCTCAGCAGTCCACTCCCTGTACCTTTTGCAGAATATCAGTCGGTCCCTGATGTTTTTTCTGGAGAGAAGTGGCTTCTTTGCTGCCCTCCTTGAAACCAGCCCTTGCTCAAAGAGTCTCCGCCTCACAGTGCGTGCAGAAGCACTCACACCAGCCTGCTGCCATTCCTGAGCAAGCTCGGCACTGCTGGTAGTCCCATCCCGCAGCTGAAACAGTTTTAAGATACGGTCCTGGCGCTTGCTGGTATTTCTTGGGCGCCCTGGAGCCTTTTTGACAACAATGGAAGCTCTCTCCTTGAAGTTCTTGATGATGCGATAGATTGTTGACTGAGGTGCAATCTTTGTAGCTGCGATACTCTTCCCTGTTAGGCCATTTTTGTGCAGTGCAATGATGGCTGCACGTGTTTCTTTAGAGATAACCATGGTTAACTGAAGAGAAACAATGATACCAAGAACCAGCCTCCTTTTAAAGTGTCCAGTGATGTCATTCTTACTTAATCATGACTGATTGATCGCCAGCCCTGTCCTCATCAACACCCACACCTGTGTTAATGGATCAATCACTAAAATGATGTTAGCTGCTCCTTTTAAGGCAGGACTGCAATGATGTTGAAATGTGTTTTGGGGGTTAAAGTTCATTTTCTGGGCAAATATTGACTTTGCAAGTACAGTAGTTGCTGTTAAGCTGATCACTCTTTGACATTCAGGAGTATATGCAAATTGCCATTACAAAAAATGAAGCAGTAAACTTTGGAAAAATTACTATTTGTCTCATTCTCAATACTTTTGACCATGACTGTACTTACCATCACGCCCATTCCAGCTGAAGCCAACGATCTCCTGCAATAAAAGTAAAATAATAAAGCAACCTCATCCTTACCTTTCCATGGTTCCCAGGACAGCTTCAGCTCTGCTACATCGAGATGACAGGCTGGACCGCAGCAGAACGCTGCCATCCAGCCTGTCATCCCGCAGACATTGAGAAGCGCAGGCATGCTTGCGCTCCTCAGTGTCTCACTGTGACGGAATCTAGATGAGCCGAGGTCATGTCCAATGAACTCAGCTCACCTCATGCACGTCACTGACAGCGTGGGAAAATTCTCCTGCACTCAGCGCTTCAGCGTGAGAATTTTCCCACGCTGTCAGTGACGTGCATGAGGTGCGCCGAGTTCATTGGACATGACCTCACCTCATGCACGTCACTGACAGCGTGGGAAAATTCTCACGCTGAAGCGCTGAGTGCAGGAGAATTCTCCCACGCTGTCAGTGACGTACATGAGGTGAGCCGAGTTCATTGTCGGCTCATCTGGATGCCGTCACAGCCAGACACTGAGGAGTGGAAGTATGCCTGCGCTTCTCAGTGTCTGCGGGATGACAGGCTGGATGGCAGCGTTCTGCTGCGGTCCAGCCTGTCATCTCGATGTAGCAGAGCTGGAGCCGTCGTGGTAGCCATGGAAAGGTAAGGATGAGGTTGCTTTATTATTTTTCTTTTATTGCAGGAGATCGTTGGCTTCAGCTGGAATGGGCGTGATGGTAAGTATGGTTTAATTTAGAACAATAAAGAATTGTGTGTTTATTTCAATTAAAGGACTTTTTTCTGGGTGTTTGTGTTTTTTTTAAATACTTTACTAGAAATTCATGGTGGTCATGTCTAATATTGGCGTGACCCCATGAATTTCGGGCTTAGGGCCAGCTGATAATGCCAAGCTGGCCTTAACCCCTTTATTACCCAGTGAGCCACCGCACCAGGGCCCTGGATGAGTTGGGTACAGCGCCAGAAGATGGCGCTTCTATGAATGCGCCATTTTCCGGGGAGGCTGCGGACTGCAATTTGCAGCGGGTGGGGCCCAGAAAGCTTGGGCCTCCCTGCGCTGCAGATTCCAGCCCCCAGCTGCCTAGTTGTACCTGGCTGGACACAAAAATACGGCGAAGCTCCACGTTTTTTTTTTTTAAATTCATGAAATTCATGGAATAATTAAGAAAAAAAGGGCTTCCCTATATTGTTGTGTCCGGCTAGGTACAAATAGTCAGCTGGTGGTTGGGGGCAGCCCGTTCCTGCCTGCTGTACCTGACTGGACACAAATATAGGGCGAAGCCCCACATCAATTTTTTTTAATTATTTC
Organism: Phyllobates terribilis; assembly: GCF_046119375.1. Classification (NCBI taxonomy): domain Eukaryota; kingdom Metazoa; phylum Chordata; class Amphibia; order Anura; family Dendrobatidae; genus Phyllobates; species Phyllobates terribilis. The sequence goes on from NW_027362762.1 coordinate 899,794,745, forward strand.
ATGAATTTCCTGAAATGATTTAAAAAAAATTGACATGGGGCTTCGCACTATATTTGTGTCCAGCCAGGTACAGCAGGCAGGAACGGGCTGCCCCCAACCACCAGCTGCCTATTTGTACCTGGTTGGACACAACAATATAGGGAAGCCCTTTTTTTCTTAATTATTTCATGAATTTCATGAAATAATTTAAAAAAAAAAATACGTGAAGCTTCTCCCTAGTTTTGTGTCCAGCCAGGTACAACTAGGCAGCTGGGGGATGGAATCTGCAGCGCAGGGAGGCCCAAGCTTTCTGCCCCCCCCCCCCCCCCCCGCTGAAAATTGCAGTCCGCAGCCACCCCGGAAAATGGCGCGTTCATAGAAGCTGGATGCTGTACCTGGCTGGCATACAAAAATATGGCGAAGCCCACGTCAAAAGTTTTGGGAAAAATTAATTAAAAAATAAATAATAATTTAGGGACTGCATCTTTATTAACTCCTCAAATGTCATTTAGTGTTAAAATAAAGGATTTATTTAAAAAAAAATTGACGTGGGGCTTCGCCCTATATTTGTGTCCAGCCAGGTACAGCAGGCAGGAACAGGCTGCCCCCAACCACCAGCTGCCTATTTGTACCTGGCCGGACACAACAATATAGGGAAGCCCTTTTTTAAAAAAATTATTTCATGAAATAATTAAAAAAAAATTGACGTGGGGCTTCGCACTATATTTGTGTCCAGCCAGGTACAGCAGGCAGGAATGGGCTGCCCCCAACCACCAGCTGCCTATTTGTACCTGGTTGGACACAACAATATAGGGAAGCCCTTTTTTTCTTAATTATTCCATGAATTTCATGAAATAATTTAAAAAAAAAATGCGTGGGGCTTCGCCCTATTTTTGTGCCCAGCCAGATACAACTAGGCAGCTGGGGGCTGGAATCCGCAGCGCAGGGAGACCCAAGCTTTCTGGGCCACCCCCGCTGCAAATTGCAGTCCGCAGCCGCCCCAGAAAATGGCGCGTTCATAGAAGCGCCATCTTCTGGCGCTGTACCCAACTCATCCAGGGCCCTGGTGCGGTGGCTCACTGGGTAATAAAGGGGTTAAGGCCAGCTTGGCATTATCAGCTGGCCCTAAGCCCGAAATTCATGGGGTCACGCCAATATTAGACATGACCACCATGAATTTCTAGTAAAGTATTTAAAAAAACACAACACCCAGAAAAAAGTCCTTTAATTGAAATAAACACACAATTCTTTATTGTTCTAAATGAAACCATACTTACCATCACGCCCATTCCAGCTGAAGCCAACGATCTCCTGCAATAAAAGTAAAATAATAAAGCAACATCATCCTTACCTTTCCATGGCTCCCACGACAGCTTCAGCTCTGCTACATCGAGATGACAGGCTGGACCGCAGCAGAACGCTGCCATCCATCCTGTCATCCCGCAGACACTGAGAAGCGCAGGCATACTTCCACTCCTCAGTGTCTGGCTGTGACGGCATCCAGATGAGCCGAGGTCATGTCCAATGAACTCAGCTCACCTCATGTACGTCACTGACAGCGTGGGAAAATTCTCCTGCACTCAGCACTTCAGCGTGAGAATTTTCCCACGCTGTCAGTGACGTGCATGAGGTGAGCTGAGTTCATTGGACATGAACTCGGCTCATCTGGATGATGTCACAGAGAGACACTGAGGAGCGCAAGCATGCCTGCGCTTCTCAGTGTCTGCAGGATGACAGGCTGGATGGCAGCTTTCTGCTGCGGTCCAGCCTGTCATCTCGATGTAGCAGAGCTGAAGCTGTCCTGGGAACCATGGAAAGGTAAGGATGAGGTTGCTTTATTATTTTACTTTTATTGCAGGAGATCGTTGGCTTCAGCTGGAATGGGCGTGATGGTAAGTATGGTTTAATTTAGAACAATAAAGAATTGTGTCTTTATTTCAATTAAAGGACTTTATTCTGGGTGTTTGTGTTTTCTTTTAACTTTGACTATGGGGTTAGTAATGGGGGTGTCTTATAGAGGCCTCTCCATTACTAACCTGGGCTTGATGTCAGCTGGCATTATAAGCTGACATCAACCCCAACCCTATTACCCCCTGCCACCGCACCAGGGCAGCGTGGAAGAGCGAGGCTAAGTGCCAGAATTGGCGCATCCTATGGATGCGCCATTTTTGGGGCGGCTGACGGCTGGTGTTTCTAGCCTGGGAGGGGGCCAATATTCATGGCACCCTTCCTGGGCTATTAATATCAGCCCCCAGCTGTCTGCCTAGCCTGTGCTAGCTATTAAATTAGGGGGGACCCCACGTTATTTTTTTTGGGGGGTTCCCCCATTTTAATAGCTAGTAAAGGCTAGGTATTCAGCTGGGGGCTGATATTAGTAGCCTGGGAAGCTCCGTGGGTATTACCCCCTTCCCAGGCTTCAAACATTTGCCCCAGCTGTCTGCTTAACCTCCGCTAGAGCCTAAAATTAAGGGGAACCCCACGCCAATTTTTTCTTAAATAAATCCTTTATTTTAACACTAAATGACAAGTACAGTAATCGACACTGTCACTGTACTTCATATATATGTGACTGACATGTTTCTATCTATCTAATCTATGTGTGATTCTCTATTCTTTCTGTTATAAATTGTTGGGTACAGATGCTGAATTGCTGGCCGGCTTTCTTAAAGAGACGGTGCATGAAAACACTATTATTTTTTTAAATAAATCCTTTACACTAAATGACAAGTACAGTAAGCAACACTATCACTGTACTCCTTATATATGTGGCTGACATGTTTCTATCTATCTAATCTATGTGTGAAGCTCTATTCTTTCTGTTATAAATTGTCGGGTACCGCTGCTGAATTGCCGGCCGGCTTTTTTAAAGAGACGGTGCACGAAAACACTAATATTTTTTTTAATAAATCCTTTACACTAAATGACAAGTACAGTAAGCAACACTGTCACTGTACTTCATATATATGTGACTGACATGTTTCTATCTATCTAATCTATGTGTGAAGCTCTATTCTTTCTGTTGTAAATTGTCGGGTACCGGTGTATGCCGCTGATGAATTGCCGGCTTTTCATGTCATTCTACGTTATTCTTAGTTGTTTTACTTCATGTAGAATTAACCTACAAGGAAAGAAAGGGTTTATTTTCATTCCGATATTTGTGTCCCATTGACTTGCATTGGTTTCCGGTATCGGAATCGGCGATATCCGATACTTTTTGGGTATCGGCCCGATCCAATCCGATACGATATTTCCTGATATCGGAAGGTATCGCTCAACACTAGTGGTAAGATAACAGATTAGTTTGGAGATTTATGAAGGAGAAAGATAATAGACGGCTTTGTAAGTCAATGTTAGTAGTTTTAACTGGAGTGAAAACTACTGACTAGAGTGAAAACTCATCTACAGACCACATCCAGTCAAAAAGGGGCAGCCACTAGGAATGTTCAGCACTTTCTATAAATATGATAAAATGATTGGAGAGAGCCATGTCTACCATTCTTTTAATTGCCGCTTTGCATGCATGGGATGGTGACTACGCTGATCTTTATTCCCTGCTGCAACAAAATGCAATTTCCTAATATATTCTCTTATGTTTCTGCTGTATCCACATTATTACCATCAAGACTTCTATATTTAACAATGTCATTATAGATTCAAACAACTCATAACAAATCCTGATGGATCTAGTTGACTTATACTCTTTTCCATCAGGTTTCCGGTGTCTTTGCAACAAAAAAAGTATGTCAGACCAAACTTCTTTTGTTGTCAGTACACCCTGATACCCAGAAGAACTGGAGCAAGACTGAAGAGAGCTTTACGTTTCCTTTAAAAATCAACAAAAAAAATGTTGTATATGGAAAAAAAAAATCTTTTTTGTTTTTGTTTTGTTATTTTTCATCCTTTTTTGCAGTTGAGTTATCGAAATGTGAGTCTCCGCATTTATAAATATTACATTGTAGATTTCATGTTCTCCAGATCTTGCATTGTAATGAAAGCTCTTACATTCAGTTTCACCTGTAGCTATTGATGCATACTGGAAGCTGTTGGATATTATCGAACAGTTGTAACTCTGCGGGGATTTCTAGCCATAAAATGCAAGACAAACATTGTTTGAACTCTATCACAGAACATAAACCAGGCACGTTTTAGACAGGTGGTTGGACAATGGTAAAGCCAATATCTAAAGAAAAAGGAAAGATATTTCTGGAACTTGTTCTCAGCCAGATCAGTTGTCCAGCTGTAGGCAAGTTCACACTTCAAAACAAGACTGTGGTTACTCAATATAGGCTGCCTGCTTAACCCTTGATGAATGGTACTCCTCAAAGAAACAAAATAAATATTTTCTGCGTAAGTCTCAGTGCACATTCCGATTGGTACAGGTTGACTGGATTTGCAGAAATACAACAGTTTACACAAGATAAAGTAATTACATTTCCAATTTCTTTAAAAAAAATGTGATTGGTCCAAAAATATTTAAAGCTATGATATGTCTCTAGAATTGCAGCAAGCTCCACAATCACTAGAGCATAAGTACATTTTGTGTAACTCCTAAACCAGTGCTATGAAAATACTGCAACCCTTGTTTTCACTTCCATTGGAGCAAGTTATGGTTCCAGGCAAAGTCAGGAGTGTCACAGTACAGAAAGAAAGTGAAAGGGGCCTTGTCCCTTTCAATGTTGGGAGAGTCCCAATAATTGGTCAGCTTGCTATTCCTAGTGACAAACCATTTCATTCCATAGCTAAAAAGAGGGAGGAGATAAGCAGCTCCATGTAAAAGAAAATAGAGCTCAGACTTTGATACGACATTACTTATCTCCTATTCCTACTAGTAAATATGAGACTCACCTTTATAAACCACAGTGAAGAGCAATTCTAAAAAATGGTTGACATGTAATCCTACATTTATCCACTGAAATCTGAAATGTTTGCCTAGATACTGTAATAACATGTGCCAGTGATTCTGGCAGCTCTGCAATGGCTACCACAGACAGGCAAAGTGCAAGCCATTCTGACGCGCCCCCTGGGCCGTGGGGTACCCGGAGCCGGGCCGGTAGATGCTGGGGGTTGTAGTCACCGTGGCGGTGACCCGGTCCGTGACCCAGGGTGGTCAAACCAGGGTAGTTTATGTGTAGTCCGACTACGCCACCTGTGGAATGCGGTTATTGGTAACCACCGCTGCGGAGCAGTCCGCTGAAGCTGGTGGTATGTGCAGCAAGGTGATGTGACTCCCCACAGGAGGAGTGTGGCTTCTGGGCAGCGTGTAAGGATGATGGTGGTGATGGTGCAAGGTGTCACGGTGCAAGAATAATCACAGAGTCCAAACGATGCAGTCCCAGATCCTTTACTCATGGTTAAAGCAGTTACAGTTACAGGGCCAGTGTAAGAGCCCACGGCATCCTGTGCTCACGCAGTGAGGGGCTCGGACGACCCTCAGATATCTCCAGAGTATTTATCAGGACCCCCTTCTGTGTGTCCTCTCTGGCAATCTCCCTGCACCTCACACCTAGTAGCACTCCTGTCCGGTGTCCTCGGGCCTTGGTGGGCGACGTGTGTTCCGTCCCCTGGGTCCTATGCGGCTACCTTCCTAGTACACTGATATGGACTTATGGCCTACGGTATTTGAAATGCTGCAGCCTCCGGTTCTCTAGTTAGGCCTCGTAGCTCTTGGCTAATTAAGGGACCGGTTCCCTTTCTCCGGCCTGACCCCCCCTACCTCCTGGCTGCGGCGGGCGTACGGGTGGCTTGCTGCATGGCCTGTACCCCTGGGGTCCCTTCTCTCCTCGTCCTGGAGCCTATACTGCTCCCCTTTTCTCTCCTTTCTCCTTCAGGCTCAGGCCTCCTGACTAGGCCCGCCTCTGGAGCAGAGCTCATGCAGAGCCTCTGCTCCTGTCACTTCTCCTCACAAACACCAACTCCTCTACTCCTTGAACCAAGATGGTTCCTTCCTTTTATAACTCCTACTCCAGTGCTCCCAGGATCTACGTCCTCCACCCATCCACTACTTAGTTCCCCCTCTCTAAGTGGTTCCTCCCCACTCCAGCTAGGGATCAGGGACTGTGCTCTCCCGTAGGAGCAATCTTGCCCTGTCCCCCGGAAATGTGGTGTAGTGGATGTAGTGTTAGGGTCCAGAGCCATACTCCTTCCTTACCTGAGAGTGAGGTACTACATCTCTGGATGAGATGCAATAACTTTGTGGCGACCGAACCCTCAGGGGCGCCACAATTCCGCTTACCAGATCCCAGGGGTTACCCTTTACTGCATCCCTTAAACCCTGTACAGGAATCAGAGTGTTAACAAGGGCCTCTGGTCTCGGGCCATGGAATAAGCTACCGTTCAGTGGTGCAGGCTGGCAGGAGTGGTCAGGTAGCCGAGTTAGGTCCAAGAGGGCAGGTAAAGTACAAATTCAGAAGACATAAGAAAAATCAGTAAAACAAGTTGAGGTCAAAACTGGAAACAAATACACAACACATGACCTGAACAGATAGTACTAAAAATAAGGAGCACAAGTCTTTATCTGGAAGCTTCCAGCAATAAGCTGGAAGCTTAAGTACTTAAGTACTTATGCACCTGTCAAATTTTGTTTGAATGCAGATTGCACATTTTCTGTTAGTACAATAAACCTCATTTCAAGGCAGAAACATTACTGTGTCCAACAGTTATTACATATATCAAACTGCAGTAGCTGTTGCAAAAACACCAATTTTTATAAAACATTAAGCTTAAGATTAATAGGGGTGCCCAAACTTTTTCATATAACTGTAGGGTGTGGTGCTTTCCAAATGGCCGGAGCAGGAAGCTGATAACTCCAGCTGGACAGCACACACACCCATACTGTCAGACTGGATGGTACTGAAGGTCCCAGACACCCTAATCTTACTGGCTGGACAGAACCTGCACCATCCATAGACTCTGACAGATCCTGTATCATTAGCTGAGCCTGCAGAATAAATACAATGGCACCTGGTGACAGAAGCAGATGTCGCAAGACCAGGTCCTGGTGGAGATTTGACAGATACATCTTACGCCAAAGTAGCACATCAATGTGTAGAGAGTAGAGACCACTCTTTTAGGCAATGTTTAGTTTTTTATCCATTCAGTATCTACTTATGCTCCATTCACATTTCCTTTGGAAGCTTTCCTGGTAGCCTATATTGCAGATTCTGACAAAATTGCCTGAAAAAAAAAATAGCTGAATATGCTAAACTATTTTGTGAACTTAAATGTGGTGTCCCATGATGGAAACGTGACAAACCCTATTATAGTTTTTTTTTTATCTTGTAAGTACACCACTTCAGTTACTTTATTGTAGTGCTCCTATGATGTAACAAATTAATGGAAAAATATAAAAAGCTAATGCACATGCAAGCATAGCCTTAATCAAAAATAAGTCATCATAACATATGCAGAAAATATTAGATACAGTTTTTCATTTTATTATTTTTGCTACATTTCGTTTTGTTATTTTACTTATTGTAATAATACAATCACACTTCTTGTACTGTATGTCTATAGAGTCTTGTCGCATTAAAAAAGTAATGTTTCCGCCTTGAACATATTTTATCCGAATTAACAAATTTAGATAATAATAGCTAATCTCCTAAAATCCCAATGTTGACGTTGTTCTCTGGATTTAAATTACATTAGAGCTATTAGTTCCATGTATTCCTAAATTAGACAACAAAGACGCGGGCCACAGACGAAGAGGAGCATTTGGAGGGATTAGAGCCGTCGTATCCTCATTGGAAGCAGAATGACATCTGAAGTGATTTAGTCATGGCTATTCGCTTCCACCACTATAAAGAACGCTGGTAGTAGCAGCTCACTGCATGACTCTGAAAAGTGACTCATAAAACAAATCTTTGAAAATCTTTCTTCTAAGATCCGTTTTTTTTTTCTTTTTACAAAGTTGAATTTCTACACAATACAGTGATCAAGGGATTTGGTTTATTCTATATCTCTAAAATATTTTTACTGATACATTTCAGAAATTGGAGATATTGGCTCACAAGCTTTTGTGCATGATACAATTGTATAAAATGAACTAGACTCATAAAATTAAATACTTAGTTATTTATATAAAGTCACTTGCTTATACTCTAGAGGCATCGTAAAGGCTGTATATACCAGTGGTGGGTGATAGGGTGGGCACCAACACTCTACCTTGCCCAGGATATTAGAAATAGACTGTAGAGTAAATCTTAGCTTCAGAAGGAGAAGTATGACTTTACTTATGCTAATGAGATAACCAAAATAGTGTTTGGACAGTTTTGACCACAATATGAACAAAATGTAAATGCTTACTGAACAATTCTGATTTGCAAAGACTATGTAATATTTTCCCAGAAAAGTTTTTAAGGACATTCTGTCTACAGTAAGTACTGTGGGTAATTTTAATATGTGGAGTTTCAATGTTGAGTGTTCTTTTTGGTAAACTGAGAACAATAGAGAACAATTAATTAAAGGTGCAATATTAAGATACTGTGGTGTCCTTTCTGGTAATTCAGCTGTTTGCTGATAGTCTACAATGAAATACTGCTCTTGATGTAACTTTTGAAGGACATTTTATACCCATAAGCCTCCTTCACACAGTTTTTGTGTCTTAGTTTTTTTTCCTGTTAATAAAGAGCACAATTTTAATGCATTTTTATCAGCAACTATCATTGTTAGAGAAAAGCAAATTAGATTAGCAGGATCTTGGACCAGTGACTACATCTGTTGGCCAACAGACAGGTGCCTTTCTACTTTTTAGAGTCCATTGTGTCTTTTCAAGTGTTGAGCGAGCACTAAAATGCTCGGGTGTTCAAAGCTCAGGCCGAGCTCACTGTGATACTCGGGTGCTCGACCCGAGCAACGAGCCCAATGTTGGTCTATGGGAGACCCGAGCATTTTTGCGGCGGCACCCCCGGCAGTCTTTTAAAAGCTTAAGAAATGCCCAAAACAATAGTGACAGTGCTCAAATGACATGGGGACAGCATGGGGATCGACCCAGGAAGCATTTCTGACCCACAGGTCACTGCTGTCAACAACGTGGTCAGAGGTATTAAGCCACTTTTAAGGGCTCACAATAAAACATTCAAAAACGAAACTGAAACTGCTTTCCTGTGAAATATGTTAAGGAAGTTCCTTTCCAGGGTAAAGACTTGTGTATAAGGTAAAATAAATAACCCCAAAAAAAATACTCCTCCACACCTTGGACTATGTTCACAAGTAGCATTTTTTATGCATTATTGCATTTTTGTATTGCTTTCAACCGTGACAAATGCATTCACAGTGAAATGTCATTTTAACATTTTACAACCTTATCTGGCCATGTGCTGTGTGACACATGCATACAGTGCTGAAAAGACATGGGAACAGCATGGGGAAGACCCCTGGAAGCATCTCTGACACCCAGGTCACTGCCTAAAAGTGTGCCCATCAGAAGTGATCCTTGCCGCATCAGAAGATGCAGACTTGCAACTATCCCCGTGCAAGTCCTTGTCCCAGGGCAGTGTTCAATTGTACCTCCCCCATTCCTTGCAATGCAAGAGCAAATATGCAGCCAACCACCCACCCGCAGGCTGCAATACCATACTGCTAGTTTACACTCGAAATGGGGCCTTTTAGCTTGGAGGAGGCCGAAGCTGGCCACTACCTCATGGCTGCTTCGGCAGCGAGGTATCCATACTCAGTCCCCAGCCGCCCGGCGGCCGGGTGTCCACGCTCGGCCCCCAGCCGCCAGGGGGCGGCCGGGTGTCCATACTCGGTCCCCAGTCGCCCTGCGGCCGGGTGTCCATAAACGGTCCCCAGCCGCTCCTATTTCTCCTGTCACCTTGCCACACACTTTTCTTAGCCTGGCCTGCTTTAGGGCAGCATTGGACGAGCCCGCCAGAGAACCAGACTCCTCCGGTGGGCCCTGGCTTCTCCATCAGGAAAGTTGAGAGTGCCAAGGTGAGGAGCATGATGATGATGATAGAAGTTAGCATCTGCTTTGTTTTCTTTTAATGCAAGTGTAAGTGTGCAGCCTGCCACCCACCCACCCCCAGGCTGCAATGCCATACTGCTAGTTTGCACTTGAAATGGGGCCTTTTAGCTTGGAGGAGGCCGAAGCTGGCCACTACCTCATGGCTGCTTCGGCAGCGAGGTATCCATACTCAGTCCCCAGCTGCCCCTATTTGTCCCGGTGTGCCTTATACATAAGACTAAGCGCGCATACCAAAACATTACCTGTGCCCTCCGCAGTGCATTTAGTGGGAAAGACAGCCTATTCCGCTGTAGTGTGTGCATGCCAAACCCCGGTTCATGGTACATGTGAAGATGCCTCCCACCCTGCACCTGTCGTTGCAGACTTGCAACTATCCCCGTTCAAGTCCTTGTCCCAGGACAGTGTTCAATTGTACCTCTCCCATTCCTTGCAATGCAAGCGCAAGTATGCAGCCTGCCACCCATCCACCCCCAGGCTGCAGTTCCATACTGCTTGCTTGCACTTTAAATTGGGCCTTTTAGGCATGTGGAGGCGTGATCTGGCCACAACGTCATGGCTGCGTTGGCGGCCTGGTATCCATACTCAGTCCCCAACAGCCCGGCGGCCGGGTGTCCAGCCGCCCCTATTTCTCCTGTCACTTTCCCACACACTTTTCTTAGCCTGGCCTGCTTTAGGGCAGCATTGGATATGCCCACCAGAGAACCAGACTCCTCAGGTGGGCCCTGGCTTCTCCATCAGGGGAGTTGAGAGTGCCAAGGTGAGGAGCATGATGATGGTGATAGAAGTTAGCATCTGCTTTGCTTTCTTGGAATGCAAGTGCAATGTATGTAGTAGCAGCTAGGCCTGAGGTGTTCAGCGTTTTGGCGCATATCCTACCTCCTCCGAGGATTGCTGGATGTTTTCCTGCTACTATCCCAGTTCTATGACTCCCGTTAAAACAAAGCTTCAGGTGATAAATAATGGATCAGGTGGTGGCAAAGGAGAAAGAGCAGGAGGAACAGGGACCATTCACATCAATATCAGGCCTGTCAACCACATATGTCTTGTAGGATATGTTTCTGTAACAAAATGAGTGGTTCGGCTACACAGTTATAGGGCATACAGTGAGTGCAATGCCTACCAAAAATTTCGAGGCACTCCAATGCCCCTTGGAAAAGACATGGAGGTCAGAGTGCCTTAACTAAACCATTTTTTCCATTTATAGCAACTGGGTCTCCTGTACACTGTTGGCCTAAGCAGTGAATGGAAGGCTTTCCAAAAATTATGAGGAACTGCAATGCCCCTTGAAACAGACGTGGATCACAGCGTACTAAAAACCTTCTACCCATTATTGGGGAGTGGGTCTCCCTTAGTTTTCGCTTTTGCATTGAAAAGCAAAAGCTGACTAAAATTAGGAGGAAATGCAATGCCCGTTGGAAGAGTTGTGGAGGTTAGAGGTCAATAAAAATAACATTTCAATGCCCCTTGGAAGAGCTGTGGAGTTCAGAGTGGTTTAGGAAGACCCTTTTAATGCCCCTTTGAAGAGACGTGGAGGTCACAGTGGCTTAACAAGACGGTTTTAATGCCCCTCGGAAGGGACGTGGAGGTCACAGTAGCTTAACAAGACGGTTTTAATGCCCCTCGGAAGAGACATGGAGGTCCCAGTAGCTTAACAAGACGATTTGAATGCCCCTTGGAAGAGACATGGAGGTCACATTAGCTTAACAAAACGGTTTTAATGCCCCTTGGAAAAGTGATGGAGGTCACAGTAGCTTAACAAGACGGTTTTAATGCCCCTCGGAAGAGACGTGGAGGTCACAGTAGATTAACAAGACGGTTTTAATGCCCCTTGGAAGAGACGTGGCGGTCACAGTAGCTTAACAAGACGGTTTTAATGCCCCTCGGAAGAGACATGGATGTCCCAATAGCTTAACAAGACAGTTTGATTGCCCCTTGGAAGAGAAGTCGAGGTCCCAGAAGCTTAACAAGATGTTTTTAATTCCACTTACAAGAGCCATGCAGTACAGCATCTTAAAAACATTATTCCCTTTATTAGGGAGTGGGTCTCCCATAGTCTTTGCTTATGCCTTCCAAGAAAAAGCTGCCAAAAATTAGGACGGAGGAACTTGCAATGCCCCTTACAAGAGCCATGCAGTACAGCATATTACAAACATTATTCCCATTATTGGGTAGCGGGTCTCCCATAGTCTTTGCTTATGCCTTCCAAGCAAAAGCTGACAAAAATTAGGATGGAGGAACTTGCAATGCCCCTTACAAGAGCCATGAAGTACAGCATATTAAAAACATTATTCCCATTATAGGGGAGTGGGTCTCCCATAGTCTTTGCTTATGCCTTCCAAGCTAAAGCTGACAAAAATTAGAACGGAGGAACTTGCAATGCCCCTTACAAGAGCCATGTAGTACAGCATATTACGAACATTATTCCCATTATTGGGGAGAGGGGCTCCCATAGTCTTTGCTTATGTCTTCCAAGCAAAAGCTGACAAAAATTAGAACGGAGGAACTTGCAATAACCTTTACAAGAGCCATGCAGTACAGCATATTACAAACATTATTCCCATTATTGGGGAGTGGGTCTCCCATAGTCTTTGCTTATGCCTTCCAAGCAAAAGCTGCCATAATTTAGGAGGAAATTCAATGCCGTTCGAAGAGTCGTGGAGGTTAGAGTTAATTAAAAACAACATTTCAATGCCCCTTGGAAGAGCTGTGTAGTTCAGAGTGGTTTAACAAGATGCTTTTAATGCCCCTCGGAAGAGACGAGGAGGTCCCAATAGCTTAGCAAGACAGTTTTAATGCCCCTTGGAAAAGTGGTGGAGGTCACAGTAGCTTAACAATATGGTTTTAATGCCCCTTGGAAAAGTGGTGGAGGTCACAGTAGCTTAACTAGACAGTTTTAATGCCCCTCGGAAGAGACGTGGAGGTCACAGTAGCTTAACAAAATGGTTTTAATGCCCCTCGGAAGAGACGTGGATGTCACAGTAGCTTAACAAGATGGTTTTAATGCCCCTCGAAAGAGAAGTGAAGGGCACAGTAGCTTAACAGGATGGTTTTAATGCCCCTCGGAAGAGACGGCGAGGTCACAGTAGCTTAACTAGACAGCTTTAATGCCCCTCGGAGTAGACGTGGAGGTCACAGTAGCTTACAAGATGGTTTTAATGCCCCTCGAAAGAGACGTGGAGGTCACAGTAGCTTAACAAGACAGTTTTAATGCCCCTCGGAAGAGACGTGGAAGTCCCAGTAGCTTCACAAGATGGATTTAATGCCCCTTACAAGAGCCATACAGTACAGCACCTTAAAAACATTATTCCCATTATTGGGGATTGGGTCTCCCATAGTCTTTGCTTATGCCTTCCAAGCAAAAGCTGACAAAAATTAGGATAGAGGAACTTGCAATGCCCCTTACAAGAGCCATGCAGTACAGCATATTACAATTATTATTCCCATTATTGGGGAGTGGGTCTCCCATAGTCTTTGCTTATGCCTTCCAAGCAAAAGCTGCCAAAAATTAGGAGGAAATTCAATGCCGTTCGAAGAGTCGTGGAGGTTAGAGTTAATTAAAAACAACATTTCAATGCCCCTTGGAAGAGCTGTGGAGTTCAGAGTGGTTTAACAAGACGCTTTTAATGCCCCTCGGAGAAGACGTGGAGGTCACAGTAGCTTACAAGATGGTTTCAATGCCCCTCAGAAGAGACGTGGAGATCCCAGTAGCTTAACAAGACGGTTTTAATGCACCTTGGAAAAGTGGTGGAGGTCACCGTAGCTTAACCAGATGGTTTTAATGCCCCTCAGAAGAGATGTGGAGGTCACAGTACCTTAACAAGACGGTTTCAATGCCCCTCGGAAGCGACGAGGAGGTCCCAGTAGCTTAACAAGACGGTTTTAATGCCCCTTGGAAAAGTGGTGGAGGTCGCAGTAGCTTAACAAGATGGTTTTAATGCCCCTTGGAAAAGTGGTGGAGGTCACAGTAGCTTAACAAGACGGTTTTAATGCCCCTTGGAAGAGACATGGATGTCTCAATAGCTTAACAAGACAGTTTGATTGCCCCTTGGAAGAGAAGTCGAGGTCCCAGAAGCTTAACAAGACGTTTTTAATTCCACTTACAAGAGCCATACAGTACAGCATCTTAAAAACATTATTCCCTTTATTAGGGAGTGGGTCTCCTATAGTCTTTGCTTATGCCTTCCAAGAAAAAGCTGCCAAAAATTAGGATGGAGGAACTTGCAATGCCCCTTACAAGAGCCATGCAGTACAGCATATTACAAACATTATTCCCATTATTGGGTAGTGGGTCTCCCATAGTCTTTGCTTATGCCTTCCAAGCAAAAGCTGACAAAAATTAGGATGGAGGAACTTGCAATGCCCCTTACAAGAGCCATGCAGTACAGCATATTACAAACATTATTCCCATTATTGGGGAGAGGGGCTCCCATAGTCTTTGCTTATGTCTTCCAAGCAAAAGCTGACAAAAATTAGAACGGAGGAACTTGCAATAACCTTTACAAGAGCCATGCAGTACAGCATATTACAAACATTATTCCCATTATTGGGGAGTGGGTCTCCCATAGTCTTTGCTTATGCCTTCCAAGCAAAAGCTGCCATAATTTAGGAGGAAATTCAATGCCGTTCGAAGAGTCGTGGAGGTTAGAGTTAATTAAAAACAACATTTCAATGCCCCTTGGAAGAGCTGTGTAGTTCAGAGTGGTTTAACAAGATGCTTTTAATGCCCCTCGGAAGAGACGAGGAGGTCCCAATAGCTTAGCAAGACGGTTTTAATGCCCCTTGGAAAAGTGGTGGAGGTCGCAGTAGTTTAACAAGACAGTTTTAATGCCCCTTGGAAAAGTGGTGGAGGTCACAGTAGCTTAACAATATGGTTTTAATGCCCCTTGGAAAAGTGGTGGAGGTCACAGTAGCTTAACTAGACAGTTTTAATGCCCCTCGGAAGAGACGTGGAGGTCACAGTAGCTTAACAAAATGGTTTTAATGCCCCTCGGAAGAGACGTGGATGTCACAGTAGCTTAACAAGATGGTTTTAATGCCCCTCGAAAGAGAAGTGAAGGGCACAGTAGCTTAACAGGACGGTTTTAATGCCCCTCGGAAGAGACGGGGAGGTCACAGTAGCTTAACTAGACAGCTTTAATGCCCCTCGGAGTAGACGTGGAGGTCACAATAGCTTACAAGATGGTTTTAATGCCCCTCGAAAGAGACGTGGAGGTCACAGTAGCTTAACAAGACAGTTTTAATGCCCCTCGGAAGAGACGTGGAAGTCCCAGTAGCTTCACAAGATGGATTTATTGCCCCTTACAAGAGCCATACAGTACAGCACCTTAAAAACATTATTCCCATTATTGGGGATTGGGTCTCCCATAGTCTTTGCTTATGCCTTCCAAGCAAAAGCTGACAAAAATTAGGATAGAGGAACTTGCAATGCCCCTTACAAGAGCCATGCAGTACAGCATATTACAATCATTATTCCCATTATTGGGGAGTGGGTCTCCCATAATCTTTGCTTATGCCTTCCAAGCAAAAGCTGCCAAAAATTAGGAGTAAATTCAATGCCGTTCGAAGAGTCGTGGAGGTTAGAGTTAATTAAAAACAACATTTCAATGCCCCTTGGAAGAGCTGTGGAGTTCAGAGTGGTTTAACAAGACGCTTTTAATGCCCCTCGGAGAAGACGTGGAGGTCACAGTAGCTTACAAGATGGTTTCAATGCCCCTCAGAAGAGACGTGGAGATCCCAGTAGCTTAACAAGACGGTTTTAATGCACCTTGGAAAAGTGGTGGAGGTCACCGTAGCTTAACCAGATGGTTTTAATGCCCCTCGGAAGAGATGTGGAGGTCACAGTACCTTAACAAGACGGTTTCAATGCCCCTCGGAAGCAACGAGGAGGTCCCAGTAGCTTAACAAGACGGTTTTAATGCCCCTTGGAAAAGTGGTGGAGGTCCCAGTAGCTTAACAAGATGGTTTTAATGCCCCTTGGAAAAGTGGTGGAGGTCACAGTAGCTTAACAAGATGGTTTTAATGCCCCTCGGAAGAGACGTGGAGGTAACTGTAGCTTAACAGAATGGTTTTAATGCCCCTCGGAAGAGACGTGGATGTCACAGTAGCTTAACAAGATGGTTTTAATGCCCCTCGAAAAAGACGTGGAGGTCACAGTAACTTAACAAGACGGTTTTATTGCCCCTCGGAAGAGAAGGGGAGGTCACAGTAGCTTAACAAGACAGTTTGAATGCCCCTCGGAGGAGACGTGAAGGTCACAATAGCTTACAAGACGGTTTTAATGCCCCTCGAAAGAGACGTGGAGGTCACAGTAGCTTAACAAAACGGTTTTAATGCCCCTCGAAAGAGACGTGCAGGTCCCAGTAGCTTAACAAGACGGTTTGAATGCCCCTTGGAAGAGACGTGGAGGTCCCAATAGCTTCACAAGATGGTTTTAATGCCCTTTACAAGAGCCATACAGTACAGCACCTTAAAAACATTATTCCCATTATTGGGGATTTGGTCTCCCATAGTCTTTGCTTATGCCTTCCAAGCAAAAGCTGACAAAAATTATTACAGAGGAACTTGCAATGCCCCTTACAAGAGCCATGCAGTACAGCATATTACAAACATTATTCCCATTATTGGGGAGTGGGTCTCCCATAGTCTTTGCTTATGCATTCCAAGCAAAAGCTGACAAAAATTAGGATGGAGGAAATTGCAATGGCCCTTACAAGAGCCATGCAGTACAGCAAATTACAAACATTATTCCCATTATTGGGGAGTGGGTCTCCCATAGTCTTTGCTTATGCCTTCCAAGCAAAAGCTGCCAAAAATTAGGGGGAAATGCTATGCCCGTTCAAAGAGTCGTGGAGGTTAGAGTTAATTAAGAACAACATTTCAATGCCCCTTGGAAGAGCTGTGGAGTTCAGAGTAGAGGTCTCCGTAGCTTAACAAGACGGTTTTAATGCCCCTTGGAAAAGTGGTTGAGGTCGCATTAGCTTAACAAAATGGTTGTAATGCCCCTTGGAAAAGTGGTGGAGGTGACAGTAGCCTAGCAAGATGGTTTTAATGACCCTTGGAAAAGTGGTGGAGGTCACAGTAGCTTAACAAGACGGTTTTAATGCCCCTCGGAAGAGACGTGAAGTTCACAGTAGCTTAACAAAATGGTTTTAATGCCCCTTGGAAGAGACGTGGATTTTACAGTAGTTTAACAAGATTGCTTTAATGCCCCTCGAAAAAGACGTGGCGGTCACAGTAGCTTAACAAGACGTTTTTATTGCCCCTCGGAAGAGACGGGGAGGTCACAGTAGCTTAACAAGATGGTTTTAATGCCCCTTGGAAAAGTGGTGGAGGTCGCAGTAGCTTAACAAGATGGTTTTAATGTCCCTTGAAAAAGTGGTGGAGGTCACAGTAGCTTAAGAAGACGGTTTTAATGCCCCTCCGAAGAGACGTGGAGGTCACAGTAGCTTAACAAAATGGTTTTAATGCCCCTCGGAAGAGAAGTGGATGTCACAGTAGCTTAACAAGATGGTTTTAATGCCCCTCGAAAAAGACGTAGAGGTCACAGTAGCTTAACAAGATGGTTTTATTGCCCCTTGGAAGAGACGGGGAGGTCACAGTTGCTTAACAAGATAGTTTTAATGCCCCTCGGAGGAGACGTGGAGGTCACAGTAGCTTACAAGACAGATTTAATGCCCCTCGAAAGAGACGTGGAGGTCACAGTAGCTTAACAAAACGGTTTTAATGCCCCTCGGAAGAGACGTGGAGGTCCCAGTAGCTTAACAAGATGGTTTGAATGCCCCTTGGAAGAGACGTGGAGGTCCCAGTAGCTTCACAAGATGGTTTTAATGCCCCTTACAAGAGCCATACAGTACAGCACCTTAAAAACATTATTCCCATTATTGGGGAGTGGGTCTCCCATAGTCTTTGCTTATGTCTTCCAAGCAAAAGCTGACAAAAATTATTACAGAGGAACTTGCAATGCGCCTTACAAGAGCCATGCAGTACAGCATATTACAAACATTATTCCCATTACTGGGGAGTGGGTCTCCCATAGTCTTTGCTTATGTCTTCCAAGCAAAAGCTGCCAAAAATTAGGGGGAAATGCAATGCCCGTTCAAAGAGTCGTGGAAGTTAGAGTTAATTAAAAACAACATTTCAATGCCCCTTGAAAGTGCTGTGGAGTTCAGAGTGGAGGTCCCAGTAGCTTAACAAAATGGTTTTAATGCCCCTTGGAAAAGTGGTGGAGGTCACAGTAGCTTAACAAGACGGTTTTAATGACCCTTGGAAAAGTGGTGGAGGTCACAGTAGCTTAACAGGATGGTTTTAATGCCCCTCGGAAGAGACGTGGCAGTCACAGTAGCTTAACAAGACGGTTTTAATGCCACTTGGAAAAGTGGTGGAGGTCACAGTAGCTTAACAAGACGGTTTTAATGCCCCTCGGAAGAGACGTGGAGGTCACAGTAGCTTAACAAGATGGTTTTAATGCCCCTCAGAAGAGACGTGGAGGTCCCAGTAGCTTAACAAGACGGTTTTAATGCCCCTTGAAAAAGAGGTGGAGGTCGCAGTAGCTTAACAAGACGGTTTGAATGCCCCTTGGAAAAGTGGTGGAGGTCACAGTAGCTTAACAAGACGGTTTTAATGCCCCTCGGAAGAGACGTGGAGGTAACTGTAGCTTAACAAAATGGTTTTAATGCCCCTCGGAAGAGACGGGGATGTCACAGTAGCTTAACAAGATGGTTTTAATGCCCCTCGAAAAAGACGTGGAGGTCACAGTAGCTTAACAAGACGGTTTTATTGCCCCTCGGAAGAGACATGGATGTCCCAATAGCTTAACAAGACAGTTTGATTGCC
Source organism: Phyllobates terribilis (assembly GCF_046119375.1). Classification (NCBI taxonomy): domain Eukaryota; kingdom Metazoa; phylum Chordata; class Amphibia; order Anura; family Dendrobatidae; genus Phyllobates; species Phyllobates terribilis. The sequence goes on from NW_027362762.1 coordinate 899,813,520, forward strand.
CCTTGGAAGAGACGTCGAGGTCCCAGTAGCTTAACAAGACGTTTTTAATGCCCCTTACAAGAGCCATACAGTACAGCATCTTAAAAACATTATTCCCATTATTAGGGAGTGGGTCTCCCATAGTCTTTGCTTATGCCTTCCAAAAAAAAGCTGCCAAAAATTAGGGGGAAATGCAATGCCCGTTCAAAGAGTCGTGGAGGTTAGAGTTAATTAAAAACAACATTTCAATGCCCCTTGAAAGAGCTGTGGAGTTCAGAGTGGAGGTCCAGTAGCTTAACAAAATGGTTTTAATGCCCCTTGGAAAAGTTGTGGAGGTCACAGTAGCTTAACAAGACGGTTTTAATGACCCTTGGAAAAGTGGTGGAGGTCACAGTAGCTTAACAGGATGGTTTTAATGCCCTTCGGAAGAGACGTGGCGGTCACAGTAGCTTAACAAGATGGTTTTAATGCCCCTTGGAAAAGTGGTGGAGGTCACAGTAGCTTAACAGGATGGTTTTAATGCCCCTCGGAAGAGACGTGGCAGTCACAGTAGCTTAACAAGACGGTTTTAATGCCCCTCGGAAGAGACGTGGAGGTCACAGTAGCTTAACAAGACGGTTTTAATGCCCCTTGGAAGAGATGTGGAGGTTCCAGTATCTTAACAAGACGGTTTTAATGCCCCTTGGAAAAGTGGTGGAGGTCGCAGAAGCTTAACAAGATGCTTTGAATGCCCCTTGGAAAAGTGGTGGAGGTCGCAGTAGCTTAACAAGACGGTTTTAATGCCCCTTGGAAAAGTGGTGGAGGTCACAGTAGCTTAGCAAGACGGTTTTAATGCCCCTTGGAAAAGTGGTGGAGGTCGCAGTAGCTTAACAAGGCGCTATTAATGCCCCTTACAAGAGACATACAGTACAGCATCTTAAAAATATTATTCCCATTATTGGGGAGTAGGTCTCCCAGTCTTTGCTTATGCCTTCCAAGCAAAAGCTGACAAAAATAAGGACGGAGGAACTTTCAATAATGGCAACACGGACCACGGTCACCCTGGTGGTATAGTGGTGGTGGAGGCTGAGGATAAGGAGAAGAACTTAAAACAGCCGAAATGAGGAAGCGTATACCCATGTGTGGGTGTGAAGCGGTGCATGTGAATACACCTCCCGAAATAACACAGTGGATTTGACTTTATGTTACTCTGCTGTCATTTGGTGGTGATGAGAAGTCTGGCCTAATCCAGCCCTTGTTTATTTTGATAAGGGTCAGCTTGTCAGGATTGTCAGTTGACAGGCGAGTGCGCTTATCAGTTATAATTCCCCCAGCGGCACTAAAAACACGCTCTGATAACACGCTAGCGGCAGGGCAGGCCAGGACCTCCAAGGCGTACAGAGCGAGTTCATTCCAAGTGTCCAGCTTGGATACCCAATAATTAAAAAGCACAGAGGAATCACGGAGGACGCTGGTGCGGTCGGCAAGGTACTCCCTCACCATGTTTTGAAACTTTCCACTCCTTGTGAGAGTACCCCGCGTCTCAGGGTCTGTCCGAAGGGAGGGTCTGAGAAAACTGTCCCAGAATGTTAACAGTGTTCCCCTGCCTCTGCTGGATTGGAGTTGCGTCTCTCTCGCTTGTACGCCTTGGTTGGGCAACGAACTGTGACCCTTGCCGCTAGCGTGTTCAGATGGGAATTTTTTTAACAGTTCTGCAGCAAGGGCCTTCTGGTACTGCCCCATTTTTGTAGACCTCTCCACCTCAGGAGTAAGAGAGTGAAAGTTCTCCTTGTTATGGGGGTCTAAAAGTGTCACCAACCAATAATGACATAACATAACATAACATAAAGTCAGCCATGCGTGCCAGACTGGTAACGGGCAAGACTTCCGTGTCCTCACCAAGATGATGACTGACCATGCTCTCCTCCTCATCATCCTCCCTGTCCTCAGGCCACCAATGCTTAACCGACGGTATGACAGTTGTACAGGTACTACCGTCTACAGCGCATGACACAAGCTCCTGTTCTTCCTCCTCCTCCTCCTCTCCCTCATTGTCCCCCAATGCACGTTGGGATGAGATGAGGCTGGGCTGTGTGTAATCGACTGCTACGGCTCCTTGATCCATCTCATCATACTCTGGCTGCAATGCCTCCTCTTTAATTCTCTGCAGAGAGCGATGAAAAAGACAGACAAGTGGAATGCTGATGCTAATGATGGCGTCATCGCCACTCACCATCTTGGTGGACTCCTCAAAGTTTGTCAAGATGGTACATATGTCAGACATCCAGGTCCACTCCTGAGGTCGAATGTGTGGAGTCTGACCTGAATATCGACGGCCTTGTTGCAGCTGGTACTCCACAACTGCTCTCTTATGCTCACAAATTCATTGCAACATGTGGAGGGTAGAGTTCCAACGTGTGGGGACATCACACACCAGTCGGTGTGATGGAAGCTGCAAACGCTGCTGCAACACAGCAAGGGCGGCGGAAGCTGTAGCCGACTTGCGAAAATGAGCTGACAGGTGGCGTACTTTGATGAGCAGATCTGGCAACTCGGGGTACGATTTAAGAAACCGCTGAACCACGAGGTTAAGCACATGAGCCAGCCATGGTACGTGTGCGATCTCGCCTCGCCTCAGAGCCGCCACCAGGTTACGGCCATTGTCACACACGACCATGCCTGGATGTAGGTTCAGCGGTCTCAGCCACAGATCTGCCTGCTCTTTCACAGCTGTCCACAACTCACAAGTAGTGTCAGGTTTCTCACCTAAGCTTATGAGTTTCAGCACAGCCTGTTGCCGCTTGTCGGTGGCAGTACTACAGTGCTTCCAGCTTGTAACTGATGTGGTGATATCTGAGATGGAGGCTGAACATGAGGATGAGGAGGAGGATGATGCGCAGGAGCTGTACACTGTGGGGGCAACTCTGACTGACATAGGGCCCACAATCCTCGGTGTGGGGAGGATGTGTTCCGTCACAAGGTCCGACTGGGTCCCGGCTTCCACTATGCTTACCCAGTGTGTCGTCAGGGAGATGTACCGTACCTGACCACAAGCACTTGTCCACGTGTCCGTTGTCAGGTGGACTCTCCCAGTGACTGCATTGTTGAGGGCACAGCAGATGTTTTGGGACACGTGCTTGTGTAGTGCGGGGATGGCACACCAGGCAAAATAGTGTCGGATGGGGACCGAGTACCGAGGGACGGCCACCGCCATAAGGATGCGGAAGGATTCCGTCTCCACCAGCCTAAAAGGCAGCATTTCCAATGCAAGCAGTCGTGAAATGTGCGAATTTAGGACTGTGGCCTGTGGAGCGTTGGCTGCGAATTTCCGCTTTTGTTCAAACGTCTGGGATATGGACAATTGAACTCTGTGGTGGGACGTGGACGTGGACGTTGATGCTGTTTCTTGAGAAACTGCCATAACAAGTGAAGACTGAGAGGAGGGGGCATCTTTGCATGCAGTATGGACAGGGGATTGCCTTGCACACACAACAGGGGGTTCTATTGCATGCACAACAGCAGAAGAAGCAGTGGTGACACCCGCTGACACTGGTCGTGGACCCTGGGGTTCGCCCCACAAAGTCGGGTGCTTTGCTGCCATGTGCCTGATCATGCTGGTGGTGGTCAGGCTGGTAGTTTTGTCACCACTGCTGATGCATGCATGGCAGGTGGTACAAATGGTCTTTTTGGGATTATCAGCAGACTCTTTAAAAAATTCCAGACTCTGGAAGATCTACAGGTTGTACTGGCAACGTCCCTCGTGTTGGTGTTACGGGTAACTGTTGCCTGCCTTCTGTGTGCGGCCACCACACTGCTTCTTCCTGCCTCTTGGGGTACTCTGCCTCCCTCACCCTGTGTGCTGCTGGCCTCGCTCTGCATGTCCTCCTGCCACGCTGGGTCAGTTACTAGATCATCCACCACCTCCTCCTCTTCCACTTGTGCACCACGATCCTCCTCCTCACTTCCTGGCAACTGTGTCTCGTCAACGTCCTCCTCTTGTGACAAATTGTCAGCATCGACTTCCTGTGGCCGTGTCTGTTCAAATATTTGGGCATCGCTACATGGGATCTCCTCTTCCACCACTTCAAGCTGAGCAGGCGAGGGGCACAAATCTGGAAATGGACCAGTGAACAGCTCTTCAGAGTGTCCAAGTGTGGGATCAGTTGCTGTCTGACGACACTCGGCATGGTGGGAGGAAGGAGCATCAGGGTGAGGAGGATTATGCGGTCGAGACTCACGGCTACTAAGATTTGACCGTGTAGAAGACAGACCGGAGGTGGTGGTGCCCAGGTAACTGGAAGTATTATCTACTATCCAATTAATAACCTGTTCACACTGATCAGTTCGCAATACTGGTGTTGTTCTGTGCTTCCCAAGTAATTTGGTCAAGAAGTGGGAGCGAGAAGATGTGGCTGTTGGTTGTGGCACATTTTTACCTTGGCCACTGCCCCGTCCTCTGCACGCACCATCACCAGAACGTCCAGTTCCACGTCCCTTGCCACGCGCCTTGCCCATTGTAAAGGAAGTAGAATAGCTTACACTCGCACTATCAATGGAAAAAGGGTAATAAAAAGTAGATTATAATGGTGGAAGAGGAAAACCACAGTTCTATTTCTCTGGCCTACACCCGTCTCTTTAAAACAATCTGAACAATCAGGGAGAAACTATTACTGTTTTTTTTTACGGCAAAAAATGCCAAAAGCAGGATAATAGAGATTTTTTACAGTGGAACAGCAAAACCTCAGTTATAATTTACTGGTGTATACCAGACTTTTTTAAATATATATATTTGCGGCTGAACAGTGAGCGACACACTCAAACTGTTTTTTTTTTAGATACAAATGGCCCAAAAGTGGATAATACAGAGGTTTGAACCATGGAACTGCAAAACCACACTTCTGTTTCTCTGGCCTACACCAGACTACTTTCAACAGATATATTTGGGTCTGAAAAATCAGGGAGACACTATTAGTTTTTTTTTTACAGCAAAAAATGCCAAAAGCAGGATAATAGAGATTTTTTACCGTGGAACAGCAAAACCACAGTTATAATTTACTGGTGTATACCAGACTTATTTAAATATATATATTTGCGGCTGAACAGTGAGCGACACACTCAAACTGTTTTTTTAGATACAAATGGCCCAAAAGTGGATAATACAGAGTTTTGTACCGTGGAACTGCAAAACCACACTTCTGTTTCTCTGGCCTACACCAGACTATTTTCAACAGATATATTTGTGTCTGAAAAATCAGGAAGACACTATTAGTTTTTTTTACGGCAAAAATACTCGAGGTGATGCTGTGCGGCCAGCCATTCAATGTAATGCCCACAACCAACATGGCTGTGGCATTACAGTGACTGTCTGGCAATCCCTGCATGCTCATTGGCTCTGTAAAGAGCGCCAAACATGCAGGGCGGAGATCCAAGCGGAGTATCCCGGAAATGCTCGGTGCTCGCCGAACATCCCGAGTAGCGTGATGCTCGGGCAAGTACCGAGCAGTGTCGAGCATGTTCGCTCAACACTAGTCTTTTCTGATTTTTTGGGCCTGGCATGACATGCATAATTCATGCCTCAATAATGACATCATGCTGAGCCTACAAATGAGAAGAGGCTTCAGGTATTTGGGCAGATAGGAGATGGGCCGCAGGGCTCCTGTCTGGTGACCACCACGGATAAATGACAAAGCTGTTAGACCAGGGTCCTTCGAGGTGATTCACTCACTCACTCATTGTTTTAGATACACACTTAATTTTCCTTTTCCTTTAGTAAAGCCTATGACAAAAGTCATGAAAAAAGCCACACATACAGCATTTGGAAAAAATGTCATGCATTCTAAAAACATCACAAAAAGTTATAATAATACACAAAGAAACATAATAGTCTCCTTGTTATGGGGGTCTAAAAGTGTCACCAACCAATAATGACATAACATAACATAACATAAAGTCAGCCATGCGTGCCAGACTGGTAACGGGCAAGACTTCCGTGTCCTCACCAAGATGATGACTGACCATGCTCTCCTCCTCATCATCCCCCCTGTCCTCAGGCCACCAATGCTTAACCGACGGTATGACAGTTGTACAGGTACTACCGTCTACAGCGCATGACACAAGCTCCTGTTCTTCCTCCTCCTCCTCCTCTCCCTCATTGTCCCCCAATGCACGTTGGGATGAGATGAGGCTGGGCTGTGTGTAATCGACTGCTACGGCTCCTTGATCCATCTCATCATACTCTGGCTGCAATGCCTCCTCTTTAATTCTCTGCAGAGAGCGATGAAAAAGACAGACAAGTGGAATGCTGATGCTAATGATGGCGTCATCGCCACTCACCATCTTGGTGGACTCCTCAAAGTTTGTCAAGATGGTACATATGTCAGACATCCAGGTCCACTCCTGAGGTCGAATGTGTGGAGTCTGACCTGAATATCGACGGCCTTGTTGCAGCTGGTACTCCACAACTGCTCTCTTATGCTCACAAATTCATTGCAACATGTGGAGGGTAGAGTTCCAACGTGTGGGGACATCACACACCAGTCGGTGTGATGGAAGCTGCAAACGCTGCTGCAACACAGCAAGGGCGGCGGAAGCTGTAGCCGACTTGCGAAAATGAGCTGACAGGTGGCGTACTTTGATGAGCAGATCTGGCAACTCGGGGTACGATTTAAGAAACCGCTGAACCACGAGGTTAAGCACATGAGCCAGCCATGGTACGTGTGCGATCTCGCCTCGCCTCAGAGCCGCCACCAGGTTACGGCCATTGTCACACACGACCATGCCTGGATGTAGGTTCAGCGGTCTCAGCCACAGATCTGCCTGCTCTTTCACAGCTGTCCACAACTCACAAGTAGTGTCAGGTTTCTCACCTAAGCTTATGAGTTTCAGCACAGCCTGTTGCCGCTTGTCGGTGGCAGTACTACAGTGCTTCCAGCTTGTAACTGATGTGGTGATATCTGAGATGGAGGCTGAACATGAGGATGAGGAGGAGGATGATGCGCAGGAGCTGTACACTGTGGGGGCAACTCTGACTGACATAGGGCCCACAATCCTCGGTGTGGGGAGGATGTGTTCCGTCACAAGGTCCGACTGGGTCCCGGCTTCCACTATGCTTACCCAGTGTGTCGTCAGGGAGATGTACCGTCCCTGACCACAAGCACTTGTCCACGTGTCCGTTGTCAGGTGGACTCTCCCAGTTACTGCGTTGTTGAGGGCACAGCAGATGTTTTGGGACACGTGCTTGTGTAGTGCGGGGATGGCACACCAGGCAAAATAGTGTCGGATGGGGACCGAGTACCGAGGGACGGCCACCGCCATAAGGATGCGGAAGGATTCCGTCTCCACCAGCCTAAAAGGCAGCATTTCCAATGCAAGCAGTCGTGAAATGTGCGAATTTAGGACTGTGGCCTGTGGGGCGTTGGCTGCGAATTTCCGCTTTTGTTCAAACGTCTGGGATATGGACAATTGAACTCTGTGGTGGGACGTGGACGTGGACGTTGATGCTGTTTCTTGAGAAACTGCCATAACAAGTGAAGACTGAGAGGAGGGGGCATCTTTGCATGCAGTATGGACAGGGGATTGCCTTGCACACACAACAGGGGGTTCTATTGCATGCACAACAGCAGAAGAAACAGTGGTGACACCCGCTGACATTGGTCGTGGACCCTGGGGTTCGCCCCACAAAGTCGGGTGCTTTGCTGCCATGTGCCTGATCATGCTGGTGGTGGTCAGGCTGGTAGTTTTGTCACCACTGCTGATGCATGCATGGCAGGTGGTACAAATGGTCTTTTTGGGATTATCAGCAGACTCTTTAAAAAATTCCAGACTCTGGAAGATCTACAGGTTGTACTGGCAACGTCCCTCGTGTTGGTGTTACGGGGAACTGTTGCCTGCCTTCTGTGTGCGGCCACCACACTGCTTCTTCCTGCCTCTTGGGGTACTCTGCCTCCCTCACCCTGTGTGCTGCTGGCCTCGCTCTGCATGTCCTCCTGCCACGCTGGGTCAGTTACTAGATCATCCACCACCTCCTCCTCTTCCACTTGTGCACCACGATCCTCCTCCTCACTTCCTGGCAACTGTGTCTCGTCAACGTCCTCCTCTTGTGACAAATTGTCAGCATCGACTTCCTGTGGCCGTGTCTGTTCAAATATTTGGGCATCGCTACATGGGATCTCCTCTTCCACCACTTCAAGCTGAGCAGGCGAGGGGCACAAATCTGGAAATGGACCAGTGAACAGCTCTTCAGAGTGTCCAAGTGTGGGATCAGTTGCTGTCTGACGACACTCGGCATGGTGGGAGGAAGGAGCATCAGGGTGAGGAGGATTATGCGGTCGAGACTCACGGCTACTAAGATTTGACCGTGTAGAAGACAGACCGGAGGTGGTGGTGCCCAGGTAACTGGAAGTATTATCTACTATCCAATTAATAACCTGTTCACACTGATCAGTTCGCAATACTGGTGTTGTTCTGTGCTTCCCAAGTAATTTGGTCAAGAAGTGGGAGCGAGAAGATGTGGCTGTTGGTTGTGGCACATTTTTACCTTGGCCACTGCCCCGTCCTCTGCACGCACCATCACCAGAACGTCCAGTTCCACGTCCCTTGCCACGCGCCTTGCCCATTGTAAAGGAAGTAAAATAGCTTACACTCGCACTATCAATGGAAAAAGGGTAATAAAAAGTAGATTATAACGGTGGAAGAGGAAAACCACAGTTCTATTTCTCTGGCCTACACCCGTCTCTTTAAAACAATCTGAACAATTAGGGAGAAACTATTACTGTTTTTTTTTACGGCAAAAAATGCCAAAAGCAGGATAATAGAGATTTTTTACAGTGGAACAGCAAAACCTCAGTTATAATTTACTGGTGTATACCAGACTTTTTTAAATATATATATTTGCGGCTGAACAGTGAGCGACACACTCAAACTGTTTTTTTAGATACAAATGGTCCAAAAGTGGATAATACAGAGTTTTGTACCGTGGAACTGCAAAACCACACTTCTGTTTCTCTGGCCTACACCAGACTATTTTCAACAGATATATTTGTGTCTGAAAAATCAGGGAGACACTATTAGTTTTTTTTACGGCAAAAAATGCAAAAAGCAGGATAATAGAGATTTTTTACAGTGGAACAGCAAAACCACAGTTATAATTTACTGGTGTATACCAGAGTTTTTTAAATATATATATTTGCGGCTGAACAGTGAGCGACACACTCAAACTGTTTTTTTTTAGATACAAATGGCCCAAAAGTGGATAATACAGAGGTTTGTACCGTGGAACTGCAAAACCACACTTCTGTTTCTCTGGCCTACACCAGACTATTTTCAACAGCTATATTTGTGTCTGAACTGTCACAGACACACTTTTTTTTGGGGGGGGGGGCACCAAAAGGTTAATAAGACGCGTATTTGTACTATGTGAAGGAGGGGAAAAAAAAGAGGATTTAGATTGAAAAAAAAGGATTTTTCCTGGCCTCCAAGACCTGGAGCTAAGTCCAGCAATTTCAGCAACAAGAGCACACAGGACTGTAATGCAGCGTTTGCTGGTATAACCACTGCGTCTCCTATACAGCCTGCCTGACTGCCTGATATCTGGGATGATTATTAGTCCTGAGAAGGACTGTTTGTTTGATCTGGCAGCCTTTACTGACCCTACACTAACTATTTTGCAGTATGTATCTCTCCCTAAATCAGCAGCGCTGTCCCTACACTGTCTGATCCCAGCCGTCTGTGTCCAAGATGGCGGCGCCCGATTTTAAATACTCGAGGTGATGCTGTGCGGCCAGCCATTCAATGTAATGCCCACAACCAACATGGCTGTGGCATTACAGTGACTGTCTGGCAATCCCTGCATGCTCATTGGCTCTGTAAAGAGCGCCAAACATGCAGGGCGGAGATCCGAGCGGAGTATCCCGGAAATGCTCGGTGCTCGCCGAACATCCCGAGTAGCGTGATGCTCGGGCAAGTACCGAGCAGTGTCGAGCATGTTCGCTCAACACTAGTCTTTTCTGATTTTTTGGGCCTGGCATGACATGCATAATTCATGCCTCAATGATGACATCATGCTGAGCCTACAAATCAGAAGAGGCTTCAGGTATTTGGGCAGATAGGAGATGGGCCGCAGGGCTCCTGTCTGGTGACCACCACGGATAAATGACAAAGCTGTTAGACCAGGGTCCTTCGAGGTGATTCACTCACTCACTCATTGTTTTAGATACACACTTAATTTTCCTTTTCCTTTAGTAAAGCCTATGACAAAAGTCATGAAAAAAGCCACACATACAGCATTTGGAAAAAATGTCATGCATTCTAAAAACATCACAAAAAGTTATAATAATACACAAAGAAACATAATAGTTGCAGTGCATTTATATTTGCATGCGTTTCTTCTATATGGAAAATATAAGAACAAATGAAAAAAATGTGACCTGAGTTGCATTTTTTCAAAAAAGTTAAATTAGTTGTTTGGCTTTAGGTTACAAGTCTACAGTAACTTTATCCTCACATCGCTGTCACAGGTGTGAGGATAACACATCGCTGTCACAGATGTGTCAGAAGTGACAGACAGTCACCTTGCAGTTGGTTGCAGGAGATCTCTTCGTTTGGCATTACAGACACCTTCTTAGAGGCTGTCTCTAGGACCCAGCGGCTACCTTCCTCTGGCTAATTAACACATTGGCCTGGGTGTATAAATACATGCTGTGTTCCAGAGGGAGGTGCCGGTGATATTCATTACTCCTTGTGAGCAAAAGCAGTACTTCTTCCTCTCTGGTGTTGATGATGTGTGTGCATTTGTCTGAAGTCTTCTAAAGCTAAGCAATTCCCCTTTGTTTGTTCCCCCTTGTTGTCTTTAGTGTCAGAGGGGATCGACTAGTGCTCATCTCCTCCCTTTCCTATCGTTAGCCAAATGCCAGGGAAAGTCAGAGCGAGGAATTCGTGCAGCGATTGGTGAAGAGCCAATATAGGGACATTAGGGGAGACGGTGATATTCTATCAGCCAGGAGGTCTCCACTCCCCCCTTTCCCTAGAGTCTGGGCTTCCTTTCCATCTTCCCTTTGTGTTGCACTGAGTCTTTCCCACACCTTGCGTGACAATCGGGCTAACTGCACGATTTGAAGATTCTCCAGTGCTGCTGCTGGGAGTTGCAAGCGCATATTTGCATATATGCGGTCATGTGCCGACTAGAGGTGCACAGCTTCATTCAATGCAAGTGTATTGAGCGAGGCCGGATATGTCAGTGCGCGCGATGTTAGGTTTCACAAGTCTGCAGTCACATAGGGTGACTGCAGACCTGTAACCAAAGGCAGGACAACTCCTTTAAGAATTTTATGTGAAGGAGGCCTAATGTACGGAACCATATTGTCATAGATGCCGCAAAGGTACCCAGCTTTAAATATTCAGCGGCATTGTAAAGACATTATTAACATTCAAATCAGTTTCTTTCCCCAACTGGGCTCGTAACCATATTTCCAAACTTCAGATACACATGCTAGGGAGACCCCTATGTGGAGCTTTATAATATTTTGACGATGTCCATTTTATTACTATGCAGATTTATACTGTATCTTTGGAAAACAAATCATATGGCAATCTTACTGCCCTTTATTTTTTATCACCCAGTTTCTTAAAGAATTTCCAGTTATATGCCTACACACTGGGATTTGAGACATTAACAGGTCCATAGGATGTTATGTTAAAAAAAATGAATACCACACAGCATAACTTTTTTTGCATCAGATGCCTCTGTATGGAATAATCCAGCAGACTGTCCTACACCATGCATTTTACAAAAGAATCCAAATGGCTTGCAAGGAAAACTCTTCCCATTCTCAAGCCTTGCTACCTTCGAACATAGGTCAAAAGAGGTCCATCTATCATACTTGAGCAGGAAGTGTTCGGTCAGATGCTTTCACTCCATGAGTTAGTGTTCCTCATGTCTCTCCAGCTCCAGAATGCTATAGAACAGAAAGACTGAATTCAGTACTTAATTCTGCCACTAACAGTATACACTGCAATTTATATTCTAAATATACAAGTAATGAAGTCATCTTAAACCTCAATAGGTTTTTTGATCTCCTGTACACAAGCAAATAAACTCACAAAGATATCCCTGTCTTAAAGAGTTTGCAATCTAAACAATATACTGGGAAAGCTCCAGGACACAGTAGGAGGTTTCCTCCAGTTTTAATCTCTGTCTCCTTTGTGAACTAAGTCAAACAATTTCATTTCCCAATTGAGAAGAATGTTTTTATTAGAATGCTGATAATTTATACAGGAAATTGCATAACGTACTGTTGTCCAAGAGAGTTAACGGACTGTTTAATGTTAATGACATGATGTTATTTGGGTTAGTGCGGTGAGAGCCTTGTATGGAATGAATAGTCTCAGCTCCGTCACAGGGGAAAGACGATCCTCTAGTATGAAATGGAGTACAAATCTTATCAAAAATATTTTATTACTTTTTTATTTTTTTACCCGAGCATTGATTATATAGTTCTAACGGTTGACGTTTATATACAAATGTTTTTATTTATTTGACATCTTTAGGCAACCTTTACACAAAATTTTCAGGCAGTTTCTTTTTCTTCTTTTTTCTTTTGCTTAAAAGTTCTTATAAAATGCAAATATATTACATGATTTTGTTTTCTGGCATATTTCAGTTGTTTTAAGGTGTGTGTTATTTTAAGTGTGTTTTAGTACCTGCATTTTCTGTTGTGTTTTTCTTTTTCTTTTTTCTTGTTTTTAACATTGCTAATATTGTGATTCATAAAGTGCCTTTAGGATTCATATTAGCATCACATACTTTTTATTGCTAAAAATGACAAAATCACAATGCTCATTCAGACATGCAATTTTTGCTTGTAATAATGGCAAAGAAAATCAATGGAGGTCTAAGTGAGGAAAAATGACATATTGGCCCAGATTGATCAAGGCGGTTACAACAGAATTCTGGGGTAAATCACTTTAAAAACATTTTTGCGCAACACAAAGTTGCACAAAATTCTTTGCAACTTTTGGTGTTTTCACGCCAGTTTCACAAAGCTCCTTCAAAATGTGCAGAGCTTGGGTGAAACCAGGGTGTCATACCACAGCTCATCCATTCAATGACTCTGACTAGAAAAAAAAATAGCATCAAGGAGCAGGGAGGAGCACACTCCTTTGAAGACTCTTAATAAATCAGCGTCTACCTCCAACACGCCCCCTCATCATGACCGGCATTGTTCACCTTGGTATTGATGAATAGGGCCAAAATGCCTTAAACATGCTGTAATGTTTAAAAAAAACTGTAAACTGGAGTCCACACTCACTGCTGCAAAACAAACATACTTCTCATCTCTCATATCCTCCCTGTCACACCACCCTAAACAGCTATTTAACACTTTCAAATCTGTCCTCTGTCCCCCAGCACCACCTCCCTCTCCTCTCATCCCAGCCAAAGACTTTGCCTCATTCTTCAAGCAGAAAATAGACACCAGCAGACAAAGCTTTTGCCTAAAGTCCCCCCAGCTGCTCCCCACACCTACTGAATCCTCCTCCTCCAAAACCAGCTTCTCCATCATTACGGAAGATCAACTTTCCTCTCTACTCTCCAAATCACATCTCATCACCTGTGAACTTGACCCAATCCCGTCCCACCTCATCTCTTATCTCACCACAGTCTTCATCCCAACCCTAACCCACCTTTTCAACCTGTCACTAACAACTGGTGTCTTCCTCTCATGCTTCAAACATGCCTCGATCACACTCATCCTCAAAAAGCCCTTTCTTGACCCATCCTCTCTGACTAGCTATCGCCCCATATCACTCCTCCCCTACACCTCAAAACTTCTGGACAACATGTCCTCTTTGAACTGTCCTCCCACCTCTCTTCCTGCTCTCTCTTTGACCGCCTCCAATCTGGCTTCCAACCACACCATTCTACTGAAACTGCCCTGACTAAAGTCACCAACGACCTACTAACCGCCAAATCCAAGCGACACTACTCTGTCCTCCTCCTCCTAGACCTGTCATCTGCCTTCGACACAGTGGACCATTCCCTATTACTACAGATTCTCTCATCTCTTGGCATCAAAGATTTGGCCCTATCTTGGATCTCCTCATATTTAACAGACAGGACATTCAGTGTCTCCGACTCACACACCACCTCCTCATCTCACCCCTATCTGTCGGTGTCCCCCAAGGTTCAGTCCTAGGACTCCGGCTCTTCTCCATCTACACCTTTGGCCTGGGACAACTCATAGAGTCTCACGGCTTTCAGTACCACCTCTAAGCTGACAACACACAGATCTACCTCTCTGGACCCGATATCTCCTCCCTACTAACCAAAATCCCACAATGTCTGCCCACTATCTCATCCTTCTTCTCTGACAGATTTCTAAAACTTATCATGGATAAAACAGAACTCATCGTCTTGCCACCATCTCATTCATCACCCCCACCTGACCTATCTATCAACGTCAATGGCTGTTCACTCTCCCCAGTCCCACAAGCTCGCTGCCTTGGGGTAACCATGGACTCTGATCTCTCCTTCAAACCACATATCCAAGCCCTTTCTACTTCCTGCCGACTCCAACTCAAAAATATCTCGTGGATCCGCACATTCCTCAACCACGAATCTGAAAAAACAATAGTGCATGCCCTCATCATCTCCCGCCTTGACTACTGCAACCTCTTGCTCTGTGGCCTCCCCTCTAACACTCTTGCACCCCTCCAATCTATCTTAAACTCTGCTGCGCAGCTAATCCACCTGTCCCCACGCTATTCCCCGGCCTCTCCTCTCTGTCAATCCCTTCACTGGCTCCCTATTGCCCAGAGACTCCAGTTCAAAACCCTAAGCATGGCATGCAAAGCCATCCACAAGCTATCTCCTCCTTATATCTGTGACCTAGTCTCCCGGTACATACCTGCACGTAACCTCCGATACTCACAAGATCTCCTGCTCTACTCCCCTCTTATTTCCTCTTCCCACAATCGCATACAAGATTTCTCCCGTGCATCCCCCCTACTCTGGAACTCTCTTCCCCAGCATATCAGACTCTCGCCTACCATGGAAACCTTCAAAAGGATCCTAAAGACTCACCTCTTCCGACAAGCCTACAACCTGCAGCAACCATTGCTCTACCATACCGTTGCACGACCAGCTATACGCCCACCTACTGTATTCTCACCCATCCCTTGTAGACTGTGAGTCCCCGCAGGCAGGGTCCTCGCTCCTTCTGTACAAGTCGTCGTCACATTTTGTTAAAGATCATTGTAATTGTTCATGTATGTATACCCCTTTTTTCACATATAAAGCGCCATGGAATAAATGGTGCTATAATAATAAATAATAATAATAAAACTGTATTGTATGTTTGCTTTATGTGTAATATTTAGTGATGAGCGAGCGTGCTCGCCACTGCTCGGTACTCGCCTGAGCATCACACTGCTCGACATGCTCGGCACTCGGCGAGTAATTCCGGGAGCTCCGGTCCCCGCCCTGCATGTTTGGTGCTCTTTAGAGAGCCAGTGAGCATGCAGGGATTGCTTGCCTTGCACTGTAATGCTGTAGCCATCTTGGAATTTCTAAAGGACCAGGGTGCGGAAGTGGTAGACGAGGTGGTGGACGATGAAGTCACTGACCCAACCTGGCAAGGTGACATGCAAAGCGAGGACAGCAGCACACAGGGGTAGGGAGGCATAGCACCACAACAGGCAGGAATACGCAGTGTGGTGGCCTCAGACACAAGGCGGGGAACCATTCCCCGGAACACCAACATGATGAAAGTTGCCAGTACAATTGTTAGGTCTTCCCGAGTCTGGTTATTTTTTAAAGACTGCAGATAATCCCAAAAATTTGCATCATCTGCCAGCATAGCATCAGCAGGGGTAGCAAAACTAGCAGTCTGAACACCACTAGCATGATAAGGCACATGACAGCAAAGCACCTGACTAAGTGGGCCGAACGCCAGGGTCCAGAAACATTGTCTGCAGGTAACACCACTGCTTGTTCCGCTGTTGTGCGTGCGTGCATGCCAATCCCCTGTCCGTGGCATATGCAAACAAATCTCCTGCCCTGGACCTGTCATTGCACACTCTCAACTAGCACCATCAGCAACCATGTCCACATTCTTGTCCCAGCGCAGCGTTCAGTTGTCCCTACCCTAGTCCTTGGAACACAAGCGCAAATATGCAGCCAATGCCCCACAGGCCACACTACTAAATTCACACATTTCGCAAATGCTTGCACTCGAAATGTTGCCTTTTAGGCTCATGCAGACGGAAGCTTTCCACAACCTAATGGCAGCGGCTGTCCCTCGGTACTCGGTCCACAGCTACAACTATTTCACCCCCTGTGCCGGCCCCGCATTACACAAGCACGTGTCCCAGAACATCTGCCGTGCCCTCAATAATGCAGTTACTGGGAAGATCCACCTAACCACTGACACGTGGACAAGTGCTTGTGGCCAGGGATGCTACATCTCACTGACGGCACACTGGTTTAACATAGTGGAAGCTGGGACCCAGTCGGACCTTGGGACAAAACACCTTCTCCCGATGCCGAGGATTGCCCATGTGCTTAACCCTGTGGTTCAGCGGTCTCTCAAAACCTACCCAGATCTGCCGGATCTGCTTGTCAAAGTACCCCGCATGTGTGCCCCTTTTAGAAAGTCAGCTCCAGATTCCGCTGCCCTTGCCATACTTCAGCAGCATTTGCAGCTTCCAGCTCACCGACTGGTGTGCGATGTCCCCATGTGTTGGAACTCAACGTTGCATATGTTGGGAAGGATTTGTGAGCAGCACATGGCAGTTGGTGAGTGCCAGCTTCAAAACGTCCGTCGTTATTCAGGTCAGCCTCTGCACATAAGACCTCAAGAGTGGGCATGGATGTCAGACATCTGTGCCAACCTCCAAAACTTTGAGGATTCCACCAAGATGGTGAGCAGCGATGACGCCACCATAATTAGTGTCACCATCCCGCTTCTCTGTCTTCTGAAACGATCGCTGCTCACAATTAAAGAGGAGGCATTGCAGATGGAGCATGATGAGATGGAGCAAGGAACCATACAGGATGATTCTACACAGCCCAGCCTCATCTCATCACAATGTGGATTGGGTGACAATGAGGAAGAGGAGGAGGAGGAAGAACAGGAGCTAGTTTCCTGCGCTATAGATGGTACTACTCACACAACTGTCATACCATCTGTTCAGCGCGGATGGCCTGAGGAGAGGGAGGAGGAAGAGGATGAGGAGGAGAGACGGGTCAGTCATCCTCTTGGTGAGGACACGGAAGTCTTGCCTGTTAGCAGTCTGGCACACATAGCTGAGTTAATGTTACGCTGCCTATCCTGCGACCCTCATGTTCTCCAAATTCTGGGTCATTACTGGTTGGTGACACTTCTAGACCCACGCTACAAGGAGAACTTTCTATCTTTTTTCCTGCAGCTGACAGGTCTACTAAAATAGGACAGTACCAGAATTCCCTTGTTGCGGAATTCTTAAAAAAATTCCCATCTGAAAACGCTGGCGGCAGAGGTCACAGTTCATTGGACCACCAAGGAGTACAGGCAAGAGAGACACGAATACGATTCGCAGAGGCAGGGGAACTTTGTCAAAGGTCTGGGAGAGTTTTCTCAGACCCTCCCATCACACAGGCCTGATGCGCGGGGTACTCTCACAAGGAGGGATAATTTTACAAAGATGCACGTCCTCCATGATTCCTCTGTGCCCTATAATTATTGGGTATCCAAGCTGGACACGTGGCATGAACTGGCTTTCTCTCTAGGTCTTGGAGGTCCTGGCCTGCCCTGCCGCTACCGTTTTGTCAGAGCGGGTTTTCAGTACCGCCGGGGGAATTATAACTGATAGGCGCATCCGCCTGTTATCTGAAAATGCAGACAGGCTGACTATTATAAAAATGAACAAGGGCTGGATTGGACTAGACTTCTCAACACCACCGAATGATAGCAGCATAACATAAACTCAAATCCAGTGTCTTTTTTTTGGGAGGTCTATTCCCATGCACCTCTTCACACTCAGACATGGGTATAATCTTCCTGATTGTGCAAAAATGCATCAAAAACGCTACATGTGAACATAGCCCAAGTTGTGGAGGATCATTTTTGTTTATTTAATTTGCCTTATATACAAATCATTACCTTGGAAAGGACGTTCCTTAACATTTTTCCCAGGAAAATCCATTTTGGTTTTGTTTTTGTGTGTTTTACTAGCAGCGCAAGTTCCGAAACAAATAAGTTTCGGAAGCTAGAAAAGTGTGCTCTACATAATAAAAACTAACTCAAATTACCCATGTCTATTTACTTTCAGCCTTTTTACACGATAAACAACAAAGTTGTCATCTATTTATATACATAAAAATGTAAATGTTCGTTTGTTCAAAATCTTAAATCTTTAAAAGTTCTTCAACGATTGCTTTGAAATTTTGACACAATGTTGCATTCCAATACACGCATGTTTTTATACCTACTATGTTTTTATATACCAGCTGTTGGACGTAAAAGCCACAGCGAGAGGGGGTTGTTACGAGCTCAGTCCCAGGCTGACTCCCCCCAGCTGTCCAGCATTCCCCCCCACTTAGTGATATCTCATTTATAAACTCTTCTCCCTTTCCTTCATTCGCCCCAGCCGCTGCCTGTGCTCTGCTCCTTTTGTGTCCCCCATGTGGGATGGGGGGAAGGGGAATGACAAGACCGTCTGTTCGAGGCCAAAAGACGCTGCCGCTCATTACCACCACCGCCTGACAGGCGGCCGCCTCTGCTCTCTGGCACCGATGCTGCTGCCGCGTCTTCTTCTCCGGCAGGTGACTCTTATTTCCGACTGCACAACAAGCGGGGGAGGGAGGGAAGGAGAGAGGGAGACTGCACGGAGAGGCTGCGGCCGCAGCCTCCACTCTGGGCACTGAGCTGAGCCCGAGCTTCAAAGCAGTGGGCGGATAGCGAGGGAGTGCAAATCCCACTGTGATCTAGCCGGTACCGGCCCGGGACATGTCAAGCGGATCACCGCCTCCTCCTCTGCCACCACATGCCTTCATCTCTGCGCCCCCTCCTGTCACATTCCCTCTGTACTAGGGAATTGAATAACTAGCAATCCCTGACATGACTGGCTTCATTGTGACACCTGACAGCAAGTACCGACCTCTTTAGTGACTTGTGCAGAGTACAGGCCTGCAGGGGTCACAGGGTACAGGCTGCCACCATGCCTGCCTGATGGGCACAATTATCAACAGCGCCAGCATTGCCCCATTTGATATATATATATATATTTATATAAATAAAAATGTAAGTATATATATATTATGTATATAATATATAATCTATTTAAATAAAAATGAACGTTGCATTCGAATACATGCATGTTTTATATGCCTACTATGTTTTTATATACCAGCTGTAAAAGACGTAAAAAAAACACATGCCATGCACTTTCTCTTTTCTTTCTTTTCCATTTAACCAGACTGAACCACAGCAACGCATGGCCGGGTACAGCTAGTAATTAATAAATTAGTAAATGCCATTATGGAAAACAAAAATAAAATTTAGAAGATTACAGAGACGTTCGCCAATTCAAAAAGTTAATTGCTCAGGGCAGATCGCGTGGAAATCTCTGTGTGTGCTGCTCCTCTGGCCTACTGAAGTAATTGCAGCTCATGTTTTTCTCGGACTCACCTCAACATTAAGCTCTTTATGTAGTAAGATTGTGAGTCCGTAAAAGTGGCATAATACTCTGACAACATTGCTGACAACAGTCACCAGGGAGTCAGAAATGCTTCCAGGGGTCTTCCCCATGCTGTTTCCATGTCATTTGAGCACTGTTCCCAACGATTTGGGCAATTTTTGGCCTTCTGCAGACCGGGGAGGCGGGGGGCGCCGGAAAAATGCTCGGGTTTCCCATAGACTTACATTGGACTAGTTATTCGGACTGAGCGCTTGAGCATTCCAATTTGCTCGACCCGAGCATCGAGCATTTTAGTGCTCACTCATCACTAGTAATATTTCCTTATTGACTTCCAGCAACCAACCCCAGGATTTTAGGGTCAACAAAAATGCAGGGAAAACTACAAGGCAACAAGAGAAACTATTCAAGACTTCCCTCTTCCACAACACTTCAGACATATGTATCAAAAAAAGATTGTATGCGAAGACAGCCTAAAAGCCCCGTCGCACTTAGCGACGTTACAGCGATCCCGACAACGATACGACCTGTCAGGGATTGTTGCTGTGTCACTATGTGATCGCTGGTGAGCTGTCAAACAGGCAGGCTCACCAGCGATCAGGGGAGCAGCGATATTGTGGAAAGAATCTTTCCACGATGTTCTGCTCCTGGTTACCAGCCTGCTGAAGCAGGAGCAGGCTAGTAACCATGATAAACATCGGGTTACTAGGGACACACGCGCACCTAGTAACCCGCTGTATATCATGGTCACCACTCTGCTACGGGGAGCGGGAGGTTGCTGCTCACCGTAGAAGAGTGGTAACCATGATAAACAGCGGGTTACTAAGTGCGCGTGCGCCCCTAGTAACCCGCTGTTTATCATGGTTACCAGCCTGATCGCTGGTCCCGCTGGTTACACACAGCGATGTGTGCTGACCAGCGGGAGGGCAAAGACCAAAAAATGGTCCAGGACATTTTTCAGCGATCAGCGACCTCACAGCAGGGGCCTGATCGCTGCAAAGTGCCACACATAGCGACATCACTGGTGAGGTCGCTGTTGCGTCACCAAAACCGTGACTCAGCAGCGATCTCGCTATGTGAGACGGGGGGCTTAAAGCATTTACAGTTCCAGATCCCCAGTGAAAATATATAAAGAGCATTGCATTGTCTGCTTATAAATATCTAGAGATATGTGACCTACTTATCGTCTGAAGTCTTTCTCACAGAATTTGCATCAAGAAGGTGATTTCAGCAAGGGAATCCACAGCCTGCCTCAGCCTATAGTTTTAAAAGGGGACATTCAGATGAATGGACTTCCATGCAATACAAGGATGACTTGAGTCTATTTGGCTTCTCTTTGGCTTTCAGAGGGGTCCTGAATGGAGGACCCTCCTTTATGATTCCATATCCGTGGATACATGAGAAAATCTGTTTAAGGGCAAAAAAGTTTTGAAGTCAGTTGGAAAGAATGTGAATGTGAACACATGGTAAAAGCTAATCTTAGTTAGAGATGAACAAATAATTTTACAAAAAAATCGGATTCTCCTGAATCTGATTTTTTTTTTGTGATTCTCTTCATGTGACAATACCCACAAGCCAACTATAATTTTCCTAAGTTTTAGGGAGAAGAAAAAAAATACGTGACTCACCATTCACCTGCCCTGCTGCTGAGGCATGCCATCTGGTGCTTGGTGGGTCCTCTTCAGTGAACTTTGGGAGCTCCTTCTATGTCCTTAGATTCTCTTGAGTGATGTTCACTTGGCACCCCCGTACTGAGTGAAGATCATTGAAGAGGATCCGAGGATGCTCTGGGGTCTAGAGGAACCTTGGAGCCTAATAAAGAACATTATATTCACATCAAATAACTTTGATACAAGTCAAATTTCCTGGTCAAATTTGAGAAAACTGCTGCATTTGAATTTTGAAAGATTCACTCATTACTGATATGTGCGATATTTGAGGTTTTGATGATTTGATTTCAACATGCCTAACTCTGTCATTTTATAGGGGCTTTTCAGGCACATAGAAAATTAAAGCAATGTAAAGGCTACAAAAAATGAGAAGTCATAATTTACTTGCTGTTAAAATTCAGCTCTGCTCCTGAGCAGTCATATATGGTGGTGATGTGTTCTTCAGTTCTTTATTTCCTGCTGCAATCCATTTAAAGCATAGAGTACAGAGATTTCCTGCCTGTGCATAAACAGGGCTTAGTCTGTCAGTCATGCACAGCCCCCCAGGAGTATGCTCTGAATGGTGATGTCATCAGAGTGTGGCCTGTGACCCTCAACCAGTGTTAAAGTGAAGGGAGGAAATCTGAACCCATTGAGGCAGTACAGACTTCACAGAGAGCAAGTAATCTTAAGAACTGGTGGCCAAAAGGGGTGGAGCTGGGGGTTCCAAAGTTAAATAAATCCATTATATGATTCATTATACCTCCACAGTATGCCGAGAGTACCATGAACATGTGTGGTGCCAGTGTCAGCACTTGTAACATCATTGATTGTAGGACATTCTTAGGCTGGCACACACTAGTTAAATTGAAATTAGCAATGAGAAACTGTGGACAGCGATTTAACCATCTTGAGACTTTCTAGGAGTCTCAGGATGGAACTTTGTAGGTGGTGTGTGTGGGCAGTGAACTGAGTATGGGAGAGTATGAGCTATGGGGCAGATACAGCTTGGGGAGAGAACCACTGTAGCACAGTAACAGACCACAAGGATGGCTACATGGAGCTAAACAGGAGTTTAAAAAAAAAGGAAAATAAGGGTAACAGATTGCATGGACAGCCAGAAAAAACATTTTGTGCCTGAAGAAACCCTATCAGAGAGATACACAGCTGCCAAGTACATGCATTTCTATAGCACGGTATAGCTTTTGGCGAAACATGCTATTTACATATGTATGGCCACCTTTAGAGAATATGATACAGAATTACAATAATCTATTTATCTTCTAGCACAAGTCTCATTTTAAGCACATTTAGATGGATTTCATTTTCATCAGCATTCAAACCCAGGATAAAGTCTTTAACCCATGTAGAGCAGGATATTTTAGATTGTGCCATTCTTTTTTGATTAGATAATGTGAACGAGCGCAGAGATCACTATCCACAAACATAGTAATATTTCCAATCAATAAGTAGTGAGAACCAGTCTAAGAGTCATACAGACTTGTCACAGAGTGGAAGGAGAAAGAGAACCAGTTAGATTGTGAACCACATAGGGAAAACGGCTGATGTGAAAGCTGACATCTCTGATGGGATCTCAGTACTTCCCTGGAGAATATGTTGGCGATATAAAATAGAAATCAAGTTAAGGAATAGGAGATGTTGCTCAATGGACTTAACTTTAAGAAATTTCCACATTTAACGTTCTTCTGTTCGCAATGTTTGGTTCATCTGAAATCCTTTATTGTGCTATGTTCCGCACCTGTTCTCCATTTGTTCCACGACATAAACTATCACATGGATTGTAGCTCACCGCAAAAATATGAGCAAATGTGGCTGTAAGATAGAAATAAGAGGTTTAACGGAAGAAATTTTCTAGGCTTCAGATGTAAATGTAATTAGCCATTACCTCACAGATGAAAATCTTTTGATGTACTGAGACCCTTCATCAAACCTAATAAGGAAACAGTTCAGACTGAAGAATGATTTTTCTCATAATTTCAATGCTGATAGTAAAATAGAAGAAAACACCAGGTTATCAGACTACAGCGGAGCTGTATAAATCATTCTGCCTGCTGGAGGTGGGATAATTACCAGCTAAACAGAATCCTAAAAATCCTTATAACCATAAAAGATAGATTTATGAATGTAGCATTTAAATCCCCATTTTGCTAACAGACTACTTCGTCATAGCTCTGTCTGATAAGTGGAAACAAAATAAAAGAAGGGACTTGATAAGGGGAACCATTTCCTGAGCCGAGTAAATATATGAGTCGAATTTAGGAGATATCGCTTTGGTGAAGGTCATTCTGCAGCATTCTTTATGATTTGGTGCTATGAATTTAATCTGTAGTTGCCTCCTGTTTCACTGATAGAATTCTTGACATTCCAATTCTGCATAAGTCCCCAAGAGAAAAATACAAACTTGATCGCAACAAAAAAAAAAAAAGAAAAACACTGACCGATCATGTCTATTATTGGTACATTATACTACTAAATGGATTGTGCAAAATTGTATTTTGTACTGTATACATTTTGTAATAATTTTTTTGCCACCAAAATGAAGTTCTTTGTAGTGGATGCCATGCTACTGTGACTTCACCAATCATCTGCTAGGGGGATGCCAAGATGTTTGCAAAATTGAAGAATTAAATTCTGCTTATTGAAATCAGTGGACTACGTGTAGAGATGAGCGAATAAATTTGAGAGGAATTGAATTTTACAGAAATCCATATTCGCTTCTGCACGGATTCAGCAAAACTGTGGCTGCCATTTTTCTGAACCATAAAAGGCCATCAAAATATTAGAAAACTTAAAAAAAAACTTATACTCACATCTTTGGCCTCTCTGCTATTCACTGCCACCCATCCAGTCCTTGTCACATCCTTGGATTGGCTTTGAAATCCCTTGAGGCTTTCGAGTTTCCTAGGCCCAGGAGGGTTTTGCGCATGCACCCGCATAGTTCTCGGCCATTACGTCACCCTCCTGGGTGCATGCTCAGAACTCTCCCATGCCTAGCAAACCAGGAAGCCTTGGCCCCTGGGATTTCAACGCCACTGACATAGATCCGAAGATGCGAAGAGGACCGGACAATTGGCAATGGGGGGGATTGTGAGGTCATTATAAAAATTGGTATTATTTTTAATATATTACGTTTGCTATGCTCTGCAAGCTGGAATAGCCCAAGAGCATAATGAGGAAAAATACATTAGCAGAGAATAACTTCTCCATAAATCAAATTTCCAGGGGAAAAAGACATGCAAATACACAAATTTCATTTTTCTTGCTATGTGTAATACTACACAGACTTGCTCAGATCCTTTAGGATACTATATATTCCCATATAACAAAAACAGCACAGATTTTCTGCTGTGTTGTTTACTGTACTACAATGTATGTTAAGATTTTTAAAAATCACATACACGTGTTGTGAAAAAAAGCTGCACCATATTAATATATTTTTCAGATAGCAGTGTGTGTTTCACTGTGTACAATAGACATTGAAATCTGTTATCTATGAATTATTAAAGGGAATCCATCAGCAGTTTTTTGCTATGTAATCTGAAGACAGCATGCTGTAGGGGTTAAACACAGATTTCAGAGATGCCTCTTCTCAAGCACTGACCTGTTGTATACTTGCAAAGACAGTTTTAGCACCAGGAGCTTATCATTGTTGAGACACAGCAGAGTGTGCCTCCTGGTCCGACTACACCTCCTTCTGTGATAAGCAGCTCACTGTCTATGGACATTGTATATACAGAGCCTGGTGGGGGCGGGATTAGCTTTCTCAGCTCTGCTGTATTGCAAAATCTAAAAATTCTGATTGCATCAAAACCTGCTGCACTCAGTAATCTAAGTGATACCTCGCTAGATTCAGCTTCTCTTTGCTTACATCAGGCTGCTCTCAGATAAAGTAGCAAAAACCTGCTGACAGATTCCCTTTAAAGTAATTTAGGAAAATACACTGCTGCAGAGATAGTCTATCTGGTGAACAATACATTTTTTAATGTAGCATTTTTGGGCACTGTGGTAAACAGATTATGTGGACACAAAGTAATTTTTCATCGCAGGGCCTCCTAACTTCACATAATAAACACATAATACATATAAGCACATAACAAGTGATGTCACACTACAGCATGATATAAACAGTGATGTCACAGAAAATGGGATAAACTACACAGTGATGTCACAATACATACTGTAGATAATGGACACAGTAATATTAGAGTGCAGAGGTAATAAACACAATGATGCCACATTACTCGGATAATAAACACAGTTATATCACAGTACAGGAATAATAAACACAGTGATGTCACAGTAAAGGGATAATAACACAGTGATGTCACAGTAAAGAGATGATAAACAGTGATGTCACAGTAAAGGGATAATAAACACAGTGATGTCACAGTAAAGAGATAATAAACAGTGATATCACAGTAAAGGGATAATAAACACAGTGATGTCACAGTAAAGAGATAATAAACACAGTGATGTCACAGTACAGGGATTATACACACAGTGATGTCACAGTACAGAGATAATACACACAGTGATGTCACTGTACAGGGATTATACACACAGTGATGTAACAGTACAGAGATAATAAACACAGTGATGTCACAGTACAGAGATAACAAACACAGTGATGTCACAGTACAGGGATAATAAATATAGTGATGTCACAGTACAGGGATAATACACAGTGATGTCACAGTACAGGGATAATAAACACAGTGATGTCACAGTACAGGGATAATAATATTAGAGTGCAGAGGTAATAAACACAATGATGCCACATTACTCGGATAATAAACACAGTTATATCACAGTACAGGAATAATAAACACAGTGATGTCACAGTAAAGGGAGAATAACACAGTGATGTCACAGTAAAGAGTAGAGATGAGCGTTGTTCTACTCGAACTGTTCGCCAATCTCAAATTCGAGCTGTTTTGGGCGGTGTTCGAGCCGGTCGGCGAACACGAACAATTTGAGAAAAATTCGGCTGTTCGAGGTTATGTTCGATAACTGTTCGTGCACCAAAATCATAACTGGATTTTTTCTCAGTAATGATGAAAATTAATGTTAATACGCAGTTTGAGTGTACAGCGGGGCGGGGGGAGGGGCAGGGGATGGATCTCTGCAGGAACAATGAAGATCTCCATTTTTTTTTCTCTTTCCCGCATTTGCAGTGGGGAGGTGCAATCTGTCAGCCTATCAGCAGCGCACACACGGAGCGAAGTGCTTTTTTTCACACAAGCAAGGGCATGTGTGATTGGCAGTGTATGTCACATGTCCTTGCCCTATAAGACCAAGCCATTTTCCCCGTCGCCACCATTTTCTCACTGCTGCAGCTGCGTGTTAGACGGCACCGCTGTTGCTGTGTGCGCTATACCTTGTTAATTTCAAGCCAATTTTCGCACAAATATACAGATAGCTTGGGAGTAGGGAATAGTTGTGATTGCAGTCCTTTTAAGGACTAGGTTACAGCATTTCCTACGACTTTTATCAGGCAGGTCTGTGCTCTTAAATAGATAGATTGTGGGAGTAAAGACTAATTGTAATTGGAGTCCTTTTCAGGACTAGGTTACATCAGTTCCTATCAGTTTTTGCCAGGCAGGTCTGTGCCAGTGCTGTGCAAGTTTTTTTCACAGCATTTGGCTGAATCTAGCAAAGCTAATCCTTTTTGGCCTATTGCAGAGTGTGTTAGTCAGTGGAGTAGCCTATCTGTGTTGCAAGATATACCACCTGTGTATAGAATACCAATTTTTTTACTGCACCTAGTGAAGTAAAATCTTTTGGGCATAGCATCATTCTATTAGTCCATCTATACTGACCTCCATCAGGTTGCAAACTGAATATAATTTTTTTCTGCATCTAGCTCTGAAAAAATATTTGGGCTTCTAGCAGTGTGTGGGACTTGGTCTATTAGTCCATCTATACTGACCTCCATCAGGTTGCAAATTAAAAATAATTTTTTTCTTCATTTAGCTCTGAAAAAATATTTGGGCTTCTAGCAGTGTGTGGGACTTGTTCTATTAGTCCTTCTATACTGACCTCCAGCAGGTTGCAAATTGAATATAATTTTTTTCTGCATCTAGCTCTGAAAAAATATTTGGGCTTCTAGCGGTGTGTGGGACTTGGTCTATTAGTCCATCTATACTGACCTCCATCAGGTTGCAAATTAAAAATAATTTTTTTCTGCATCTAGCTCTGAAAAAATATTTGGGCTTCTAGCAGTGTGTGGGACTTGGTCTATTAGTCCATCTATACTGACCTCCATCAGGTTGCAAATTAAAAATAATTTTTTTCTGCATCTAGCTCTGAAAAAATATTTGGGCTTCTAGCAGTGTGTGGGACTTGGTCTATTAGTCCATCTATACTGACCTCCATCAGGTTGCAAATTAAAAATAATTTTTTTCTTCATTTAGTTCTGAAAAAATATTTGGGCTTCTAGCAGTGTGTGGGACTTGTTCTATTAGTCCTTCTATACTGACCTCCAGCAGGTTGCAAATTGAATATAATTTTTTTCTGCATCTAGCTCTGAAAAAATATTTGGGCTTCTAGCGGTGTGTGGGACTTGGTCTATTAGTCCATCTATACTGACCTCCATCAGGTTGCAAATTAAAAATATTTTTTTTCTGCATCTAGCTCTGAAAAAATATTTGGGCTTCTAGCAGTGTGTGGGACTTGGTCTATTAGTCCATCTATACTGACCTCCATCAGGTTGCAAATTGAATAAAAAAATTTTCTGCATCTAGCTCTGAAAAAATATTTGGGCTTCTAGCGGTGTGTGGGACTTGGTCTATTAGTCCATCTATACTGACCTCCATCAGGTTGCAAATTAAAAATAATTTTTTTCTGCATCTAGCTCTGAAAAAATATTTGGGCTTCTAGCAGTGTGTGGGACTTGGTCTATTAGTCCATCTATACTGACCTCCATCAGGTTGCAAATTGAATAAAAAAATTTTCTGCATCTAGCTCTGAAAAAATATTTGGGCTTCTAGCGGTGTGTGGGACTTGGTCTATTAGTCCATCTATACTGACCTCCATCAGGTTGCAAATTAAAAATAATTTTTTTCTGCATCTAACCCAGCCAATAGTTTTGGCCTAATACCACAGTTTGGCCACTCAGCTCTGCTCGGTTACCATCCATTGTTTTTTTGTGCAAACAACTCCAGAGTTGTGAATTAGTTAACCACCAAAATGAGTGGAAAAAGGCCTGCTGCTGGTGGAAAGGGGAATAGGCGTGTTGGGAAGGGGAAAAAAGGTTGTGTCCGTGGGGTAGGTGCAGAGGAAAGACCATCTTCCAGCCAAACTAAAATGTCTACTTCTTTTAGCGGACAATGTGATAAGATCCCTTTCTTACGGCCACGCCAATCGCTACAAATTCCAGATGAGGCACAAAAACAGCAGGTGCTTCAACGGATATCAAGTGCTCCTTTAAGTGGGCTCTCCTCCACATCAACTTCAACATCACAAATACTCCAGTCCTCAAAGGTGTCACCCAAATCACACTTGCTTCCTCACAGCTCCCAAATCTCCAGCTGCCCGTCTGAGTATGAGGTAGAACAGATGGTTGAGTCTGCAGAGCTGTTTACTCATACTATAGCCTGGGAATCAGAGGTCGACTCCAGCGCTTCTGTGAATCCAGACGAGGAAATGATCTGCACTGATGCCCAGAATCTTTATGAGTCGGATCCAGGACCAGACGCAGAAGGTTCTGACCATAATGTAGACCCTCATTCCCAAACTGTAACTCCTGTTGGTGGAGACAATGAGGAAGACGATGATAAGACTCAAATACCTGATTGGAGCGACAACTTTAGTTTTTTGTCAGGGCAGGAACAGGTTGGCTCTGAGGACGACGGGTGTGATAACGCACAGGGTGATGATGATGAGGTCGGAGATCCCACTTACTGTCAACACACAGTCAGCCAAGAGATGAGGTCAGCAGAGGAGGTGGAGGAAGATGCTAGTGACGACGAGGTCAGGTTGCGCCTTCCTGGACAGAGACGTAGTACTGGAAGCACGTCAACAACTGCATCCTCAAACACAACTCTGCCTCTCACCACAAGTCGTGGTGGCTCTTCAGGTCGCATGGGTGCTAAGCCTTGAATAGCCTGGGCATTTTTTCAGATCGATAAAGATGACCCAACTCGTGTTATCTGTAACATTTGTCAGCAAAAGCTAAGTAGAGGCCAAAAAATACATAGTTTGAGTACTTCATGCATGAACCGGCACATGGACATGAAGCATAAGTTGCAGTGGGAAGCTCAGTGTGCTACAATGCGGTCTAGCCGGCCGGGCCAACCACCGTCTGCCATATCTTGTGCATCCGCGGCCTCTTCATCCTCTGTGACTGGGGGGACAGCAGTCACACCTGTTTTGGGGCGCAGACCTGCCACCTCTTTACCCGCAACAGCCAGCGTGATTGGCAGGTCATCATTTTCTTTGGAGGTGGTAACACCAGCTGGTCTTGAGCGCTGTCCGACATCGATAGCACCACCTTTGGATCAAGGCAACCTAACATGTCCGCCTGCATCTTCCTCACAGACCGGCAGTTTGCCGGGGACACCCTTATCAACCCCGTCTAAGCACAATAGCCAGCCCTCGGTCCCTCAGATGTGGACAAGTAAAAGACCATTTCCTCCTAGCCATGAGAAAGCTAAGAGGTTGAATTTCACCATCTGCAAGCTCTTGGCTACAGAAATGCTGCCTTTCCGCCTGGTGGACACAGAGGATTTTCGAGACCTTATGTCCGTCGCAGTGCCCCAGTACCAGATGCCCAGTCGGCACTACTTCTCAAAGAAAGGTGTGCCTGCGCTCCACCAGCATGTCGCACACAACATCACCGCTTCTTTGAGAAACTCTGTGTGTGACAGGGTGCATTTCACCACAGACACTTGGACGAGTAGGCATGGACAGGGGCGTTACATGTCGCTGACTGGGCACTGGGTAACTATGGTGACAGCAGGACAAGGGGCTGCTGTCCAAGTCTTGCCGTCCCCACGAGTTGTGCGTCAATCCTCTTTATGTCATTTTTCCTCCACTGCTTCTGCCTCCTCAACCTCCTCTCGGTCTTCCACCTGCACCCAAAGCCTGTCTGGTCATGCCACAAGCTTTCTAACTGCGCAGAAGGGATCCTGCACACCTCCTTACTATGCTGGCAGTAGGGCTCAACGTCATCAGGCGGTTTTTACATTGAAATGTCTGGGAAATGTGAGTCACACAGCTGAGGAGTTGTGGTCAGCTCTGGAGAACCAATTTCATGAATGGTTGTCTCCACTGGACCTGAAACCAGGGAAGGCCGTGTGCGACAATGCTGCAAACCTGGGTGCGGCCCTTCGCCGGGGCAATGTCACACACGTGCCTTGTATGGCTCACGTGTTGAACCTGGTTGTCCAGCAATTTTTAGCCCACTATCCCAGACTAGATGGCCTTCTGCAGAGGGCACGGTCGCTGTGTGCTCACTTCCGCCGTTCGCATCCCGCAGCTCAGCGACTTACATCTCTACAGAAGTCGTTGGGCCTGCCACTTCACCGGCTAAAATGCGATGTGCCTACCCGGTGGAATTCAACTCTGCACAAGTTGCAGCGACTGTGGCAGCACCGACAAGCCCTGGTGCAATACGTTCTGACGTATAGCCTGGGCCAACGAGATTCAGAGGTGGGGCAAATCACGCTGGAGGAGTGGTCTCAGATCAGGGACCTATGCACCCTTCTGCACAGTTTTGAAATGGCGACGAAGATGTTTAGTGCTGACGATGCCATTATCAGCATGACTATTCCGGTGATTTACATGCTGGAGCACATGTTAAACAGAATTCGGAGTCAGGTGGTGGCACAAGAGGAGGTGGAGGAAGTAGAGGAGGAGGAGTTGTATGCGGAAGGGCTAACATCTGCAAGGTCCAGACGGTCGGCAGCACCAGGGCGGCAGGCATGTGAGGGTGGGGGAGATGATTTTACCAGGGCGCATGGTAGCAGCCAAACTAGTGAGGAAGGTGCAGGAGCCCAGGAAGAAGTGGAGGACGAACTGATGGAAGACTCATCAGATGAGGGAGACCTTGATCACATTTCTGTTGTGCGAGGTTGGGGGGAGAGGACAGAGGAAGGAAGTATGATTGTTACCTCGCCACCAACACAACAGGGACTTGGTGCTCCTGGATGCGCAACACACATGAGTGCCTTCTTGCTGCACTACCTGCAACATGACCCTCGAATTGTGAGAATTAGAAATAATCCTGACTACTGGGTTGCCACACTGTTAGATCCCCGGTACAAAAGTAAATTTGCAGAAATTATTCCTGCCATAGAAAGGGATGCACGCATGCAGGAGTATCAGCAGAGACTGTTGCAGAATCTTACATGTGCTTTTCCACAAAATACCAGTGGTGCACGTAGTGAATCTCACAGTTCCAACTTGCCAACCGTGGTCTGTATGGAATTGTTCAATAAAGGGCCCAAAATTAAGATAACATAGATGGGAGAGGTCTCTATGAATAGGAATTCCTAAGTATTTGATACCCTGTGAGGGCCAGGCAAAGGGAAAGTTGGACTGGATGGAATCCTATATGGATTTAGGGAGGGAGACATCGAGGGCCTCAGACTTCGCTGCATTGATTTTAAAATTTTACCATGTAACAAAGTGATCTATTTCAGCCATAACAGCAGGGATGGATATATGTGATTGAGTGATATATACTAGGACATCATCAGCAAATAGAGAGCACTTGTACTCGGTGCCTCCCACCTCAATCCACCTAATATTGGGGTTATGGCGAATTGATGAGAGCAGGTGCTCCGTCACTAGGATGTATAATTGAGGGGACAGAGGACATCCCTGCCTTGTCCCATTGGTGATTGTGAAAGGTGATGAAAATGTTCTGACGCACCCCCTGGGCCTTGGGACACCCGGAGCCGGACCCTTTTTGGTGGATGCTGGTGGTTGTAGTCTTCGTGGCGGCGATCCGGTTCCGTGGCTCAGGGTGGTCAAACCAGTGGCGGAACTATTTATGTGGTTTTGATGTTTAAATGTCCGACTACGCCACCCGTGGATTGCGGTCAGAGTGAACCGCCGCTACAGGGCAGACCGCTAAGGCTGGTGTTGTGGGTGCAGCAGAGCGTAGCATAACTCCCCACGGGAGGAGTATAGCCTCAGGGCAGTGTATGCGGAGGATGGGGGTGATGGTGCAGGGCAGCAGCAGTAACGACACGGAGTCAGTGATGCAGTTCAGGGCCTTTACTCACAGTTCTTATTATCCAGACCACGTCTGCAGGTAACGGCTGCCCACGTCGTACTGTGCTCACCAGGTGAGGGGCTCAGACAACTCCCAGATAACTTTGGAGCGCTTCACAGGACCCCCTTTGTGTGTCCTTTGTCTGGCCTTTCTTACCAACACTTCTGTCCGGCTGCCTCGGGCCTCCTCTTGGTAAACTTGGCGCCAGTTTCCCTGACCCTATGTGGTGCCTTCCTAGCGGGTGGAGCAAGGGGCTGCGCCACATAAAATGTCAGAGCCTCCGGTTTCTAGCTGAGGGTCGTTTCCTGCCTCCACTAGTTCGGGGACCGGTCTCCCCCTTTGGCCTGACCCCTCCACGCAGGTGGATTCGGGCGTGCGGTGGCGACGCGCCCGTCCGAACCCCTGGGATCCCTTCATTCCTCGTTCCTGGAGCCTTCTCCGCTCCTCTTCCTTCCTTCTCCCTCTTGCAGGCCTGGGCCTCTGTTACTAGGCCCGCCTCCGGAGCAGAGCTCATGCAGAGCCCCTGCTCCCTGCCACTTCTGCTCAGACTTCTCTGCACTGAACTAAGATGGTGCCCACCTTTTATACTCCATTCTCAATGCACCCAGGAACTGCTTCCTCCCTGCTCCTGCACTGCAGGGTTCCCCTTCCTCAGTGTTCCCTCCCCCCACTCCAGCCAGGGACAGGGACTGTCGTGCCCATCTCAGGGGCATATTGGTCGCCCTGCCCCACGGCAATGTGGTGTAATGCATGCAGGTGTCGGGTCCTGATCCACACTCCATCCTTATCTGAGAGTGAGATATCACACCTCTGGGTGAGGTGCAATACGTCTGTAGCAACCGAGCCCTCGGTGCTACAGTTCCATTTATCTTCAGCCTAGGTGACGTATTGTGATACAGGGCCGTGATTTTGGCTATAAAAGGGTCCCCTAGACCCCTACCCCAAGCTTTTTAAGAGAATCATATATGGCGTGCCAGGAGACTCTATGGAATGCTTTCTCAGCATCCAACAAGAGTATCTACTTACAAATTTTTAACTGCATCTAGCCCAGGAAATACTTTGTGCCTAGTAGCAGTGTCTGCTAGTCAGCGGATTATCCCGGCTGTTAAGCAAGCTACACCACCTGTAGTTTGGACACTTAATTTTTTCAAAGGAAATGCTTCGGGACCACGGGATACTTAGTGAAGAGCATCAGGAGGCACCCCAAGGCATAGGGGCTGGGACTGGCACTAGGATGCCTTGCGGTGGACAGCCGAGCTCGATCCTTATAAAAGCTTTTTAACTGCAGCAGCTTTAGTGGACGCTACTGGAGCTGGAATTACGCGGCTGCTGGCATGAGACTTGCCCTCCAATAGATCCTTGTAAATGGATTTAAAGTGTATTCATTCAAATTAGAGGGACAATTTAAATTAAAAAGCTTAGAGCTGCCTCCACCACAGGGGGGCTCTCTCGACCCACCAGCGGACAGGCACCAGTATTGGGAGAGGGGGGCTGGCCGTCAGGGTTCACCGCGGCTCTGGCACAAACCCGGCGACACGGAGGTGGCACGGGCAGGAGCGGACTGGCCGTCTCGGCTTCTCACTTTTTGGATTTTAGAAGGGCATGACATGCCTATATCTGTGTCTCCCCCTCCTTTTACTCCTCCACCTCTTTTCTTTTCGCATGACTATATGTACTTGTCACTTTTCCATGTGTTAGTTGTGTCTTCTGAGCAGTTTGTCAGCTTTTGGACACCTTTGAAGGTGTTTTCTATGTGTTTCTATGTGTTTTTGTTTGCCTGCCATTGGTTTTAACGGTGTTCGAAGGTGTTCGACGAACAGTTCGACGAACAGTTCGGTGAACACACGGGTGTTCGACGAACCGAACCGAACTCGAACACTACGGGGGTGGCTCAACACTAGTAAAGAGATAATAAACAGTGATGTCACAGTAAAGGGATAATAAACACAGTGATGTCACAGTAAACGGATAATAACACAGTGATGTCACAGTAAAGAAATAATAAACAGTGATGTCACAGTAAAGGGATAAACACAGTGATGTCACAGTAAAGAGATAATAAACACAGTGATGTCACAGTACAGGTATTATACACACAGTGATGTCACAGTACAGAGATAATACACACAGTGATGTCACAGTACAGGGATTATACACACAGTGATGTAACAGTACAGAGATAATAAACACAGTGATGTCACAGTACAGAGATAATAAACACAGTGATGTCACAGTACAGGGATAATAAATACAGTGATGTCACAGTATAGGGATAATGCACAGTGATGTCACAGTACAGGGATAATAAACACAGTGATGTCACAGTACAGGGATAATAATATTAGAGTGCAGAGGTAATAAACACAATGATGTCACATTACTCGGATAATAAACACAGTCATATCACAGTACAGGAATAATAAACACAGTGATGTCACAGTAAAGGGATAATAACACAGTGATGTCACAGTAAAGAGATAATAAACAGTGATGTCACAGTAAAGGGATAATAAACAGTGATGTCACAGTACAGGGATTATACACAAAGTGATGTCACAGTACAGAGATAATACACACAGTGATGTCACAGTACAGGGATTATACACACAGTGATGTAACAGTACAGAGATAATATACACAGTGATGTCAGAGTACAGAGATAATAAACACAGTGATGTCACAGTACAGGGATAATACACAGTGATGTCACAGTACAGGGATAATAAACACAGTGATGTCACAGTACAGGGATAATAAACACAGTTATGTCACAGTAAAGGGGTAATACACACAGTGATGTCACAGTACAGGGATAATAAACAGTGATGTCACAGTACAGGGATAATACACACAGTGATGTCACAGTACAGGGATAATAAACACAGTGATGTCACAGTACAGGGGTAATACACACAGTGATTTCACAGTACTGAGATAATAAACACAGTGATGTCACAGTAAAGGGGTAATACACACAGTGATGTCACAGTACAGGGATAATAAACAGTGATGTCACAGTACAGGGATAAAACACAGTGAGGTCACAGTACAGGGATAATAAACACAGTGATGTCACAGTACAGGGATAATACACACGCAGTGATTTCATCGATTAGGAATGACAAACACTGATGTTACGGTAGAAATTTCCTTTTAGGACAGAGTGACAGCTTTCTGCTAACACTGTTCAAAGACAGCATTCATTAAAGGGAACCTTTCACCATGTAAATGCCATCCAGTCTATAGGCAGCATGTTATAGAGCTGGAAGAGCTGAGTAGATTGATATATTGTTTTGTGAGTAAAGTCTCAGTATAACCTGTGTGTTTATCATTTAACCTCTGCTCTTTCTAGGATTTTCGGTTCAGTGGGCGGTATTATCAGTGACTGACAGCTATCTCTATATATACACTTTATACAAAGAGCTGTCAGTCACTGTTAGGGTCGCCTACTGGACCAAAAATTCCAAAAAGAACAGAGGCTTAAATGATGAACACGCAGGTTATACTGAGACTTTTCTCACAAAACTTTGTATCAATCCGCTCCACTCACCCTGCTCTATAACATGGTGCCTGCAGATTGGATGGCATTTTCAGGACAGATTCCCTTTAATATCAAAGATTACTTCTCAGGAGATCAACATTGAGAAGACTAACAGAGATGCAGCAGATTAAAGAGTGTTTTCTCAAACCTTTAGGATTAGTGTCTCTTTCTGCACCTACTTTATGCTCCTCTCAGATGAGGCAACAAGAACCTGGTGACAGATTCATGTTAAGTCCTATAAGTACTGCATTGATTTTTTTTTAATTTATCATAAACTAAATTTTAGTCCAAAACTTGAGAATTCTAAATTATTACTTAATTATTGATATCTCTTAACATCTACTCCTGATGTTGCTAAAAATTAAAGCACTCCCAACTGCACCTTGTGGTCTTAGAGGTAGAGTGGTACCAGCCATCGTACATGTTTCAGACCAAACATCTTAACTAAATAAAATATTAAAAACCCTCAAGCAAGAGAACTCTTGTTTGTGTAAAAGTAGCAGTAAATTATTTGTGAAGAACGTGGCTCTATAATCTTTGCAAAATGTGTCAATGGGAATGTAGAATCCTGGAAAACGAGAAAAAAAAAATTCCAGTTAACTTACAACAGAATTGTAGTATTATTGGCAGGTTGGCTGAAAACATTGAATCTGCGCTCGGTCTGTCTGGCAGCGCTTGCTCCTGTTTTTTCTATTGATATTTCGGCATGCTGCTACAGGTGTTTGCAACAAATGTACAACAAATGAATCTGCTGTTCTGCCAAATCCCAGGGTAGGTTGTACTGACAGTGCTTCCAAACAATTTATGAATTGTAATGAAATAGATTTTGTATTTCTATTGGCAAAGATTATTCATAGCACAACATGCTGATGACATTCACTGCTGCTGGAATTGTAAAACGTCTCAATACACCACACAGGCGTCACTGTCCTCCTCTTACTGATTTATTGCAAATATATGCTACAGTTTTGAATGCTGAAAATTGGACATTTCTACCCTGGAGTGTTTCTATGTAAGTCAGTATTTTCATTTTTTATTTTCCTGCAAATTTTTGAGACCTTTTTGCAAAACAGTTAAAGACAGAAAAAAATACCAATTTTTCCTTTGTGCAAATGTCATGAACTGCATGGGCCATATTGATGAATTTGGCGAAAATAACATCAGTAACAACCACAAGATAAAAAAAGAAACGTGCTTTAAAAAAACGCAAATGATTAATTTGGGGTCTATGTGCTTTCATGGGCACAGGCTGTTAGGAAAGCTCAAAGGGGTTGTCCAGGACTTTAACACTGATTGCCTATCCTTAGGTCGGTCAACAAGTGCCTCTAACAGCTGCGGATGGATCCGATCGTCACATGATCGGGGGGGCGCCAATGGGCAGGCCTTGTGATGCGCTTC
This sequence comes from Phyllobates terribilis, assembly GCF_046119375.1. Lineage (NCBI taxonomy): Eukaryota > Metazoa > Chordata > Amphibia > Anura > Dendrobatidae > Phyllobates > Phyllobates terribilis. Next base: position 899,850,976 of record NW_027362762.1, read on the forward strand.
CGCCCGGCACATGTTAAATGCCGCTGATAGTCATTGACAGCAGTGTTTAACTGGTTAACAGCTGCAGGTGAATCTCAGATCCATCCATGGCTGTTAGAGGCACATGACAGCTGATCAGATGAGCGGTCATGTGCCGGGAAAGATGCGGGCTCAGTGCCGGAGCCCGCATCAAAGGCAGGGACACGACCTTTGACGTACTTATACAAAGGTCTTGAAGGGGTTAAAACAGGAAAAAATTGTATTGTTTTATCTCAGGAGAAAGTGCTCAAACAGGAAAGTAAAAAACATTTACTGTAAACTGCGCAGAAAGTATACAGAACAGGATGTCACACAAGCCTAGTTTACAGAACTTTTATCTGTATGGCGCCATTCATTAGCAGGTATTTCCTGATGTAAATTCATCAAAGCCACTTTCCTGTACCATACAGAGCATTGTAGAAAAATCTGTCATTAATGCATTACCTTTTCTGGTGTAGAGCTTTGATCTCTATCACTACTTCCAGTATATTTTACTGCACCTACAGAAGTCGTATAGACTAACAAATAATTCAAAGCCTTGGTACAAATATATCTGGGGTTTTGTTAAGCCTTTAGATGGTAAAAAGGTCACAGTCTACTGATTTTAATGCTAAAATCTTTAGCGTTATCTGGGAATTAAAGGGGTTTTCCCAAAGTATATTTTAAATAATAGATCTTAGAATAATATTAAGTTCCACAATTGGGTGTGTTTAAATAAAATGTTCTTGTGCTGAGATTATAAATGTGCCCCTGCTGTGTATTGTATAATGACTGTGTCTGATCATACAGGGACATGGTCTGATAATACCACATTTCCTGGCCAGGGGAGGAAGCAAAAGAGTATGCAGACAGGACACCATGAAATCACAGACTGCACTCACAAAATTACAAGTGAGAGAGGCTAGAAGTGGTGGAAGAGCACAATGATGCTTTTGCATACACAGCAATAAAGATGAAAAAGTTCATGAGATCTTTGTTCCTAGGTCACTACGTGGCGCTCAGCAGCTAATGATAAACTAATTTCAGCTTTTGCGCTCTGCATATGTAACTTTGTCAGCTATCTTGAAGTCAGGCAACTTCTGGATACTTGTATTGTTTAGCTCAATGCACCACTCAGAGAAGCATCGGATGTGGGGATAGTGGTCAAATTTTTGCACTACAATAAAATTGGACACCCGGGGCAACTGTCTGTAAGGTCCCCCCCACACTTTGCCACAGAACTAAATCATGCTTACAGCCCATATGCAAAGCTACAGATCTGTCATTTCTTACCTTTCCTCTTTGCTCAGGAGATCCCAAAAGAAGTAGTGCAAGATGATCAGCATGGAAAAAAAAATTTGATTTTGAAATACTCTATTGGACAGTTAGTGTCCGGTGCTAAACGCCAAACAAAAGTCTGTTGCAATGTTTAAAGTTTCGGGGGAAGTCCAAGAGAGAGAAAATTCTCCAACTCAAAAGTCCGGGTCCCCATTGTATTCAATGGGTTTCTGGTTCTGGTTTAAGTTTGAGTACAGTTCTGGTAACCGAATCGAACTTTGGAATAAAGTTCAGGTTGGGTACCAAAACCTGAACTTCCATGGGTCCGCTCATCCCTAATCATGAGAAAGTTCTGTAAAAAAAAAATATGTAGACAATTGAGAGTGGATACATTTGCATGTGTCCGGATGATATTCAGCTTCAACGCTTCCCGCAGGCCAGGTTCTTAGCATTTACTCAGTCTCTGCTGGTCTTTGTTTCCTGGTCCCATATAAATGACCCATTCAGGAGATCACTGGTCACTGGCCAGTGATTGGCAGAGAAGGCATTACCTGGCATTTGTAGTGTGTCAAAAAACAGACAATCCAAAAACTAAATGATAAGGAAAGGTCTACTAAGCATCCTTGCCCCTTTCATGCCCTTAGCAGAGTGTCCATTTAACCTAAAACTATCTCTGGTAATTAGCCTACGGTGGTCACATCTATGCCTACGGTGGTCACATCTACGCCTACATTGGTCACACTGTAAGGGAACTCCAGATAAAGGTCTATCTCTAGCAAACATTCAGTCTGACAGGAGGCATTTTCCAGCCCGTGTAAGATGTAAAATACTTTAAGAAGTACAATTCTTAATCAGAAATTTACATGTTAATATAATACAATACAGAGTTTAAGAAACATTCTCCTAATTGAATTGAAGAAGACATTAATGTACATTAACAAGAAAAAAATTGGACGCTCCAGTATCTTTCTTTTGTTCTGAAAATCAAACATGTAACTCGCTCTTATCTTTTGTTTATTATCTTCAAAATTTTAAGTGACAATTCTTCAGAAAGAAAAATTCCACATTATGTTTCCTTCTTTTTATGTTAAATTTATTGCCTTTGAATTGACAAAAAAAAAATCCAGGAATGTTATTATTCAGCCCAGAACTTAATTATTATAATTAGGATGTGCAATTTGTAAAGTTGGCTGTCGCGTTGTGGCACATTTTGCATAATTCTCTTTCTCTTTCAAATTAAGCAGGTTTAATCAGTTTCTCTAGAACAGTGTCTGGTCATGTCTCTTTGCTATAGTCTTTGATTCTGACATTGAATGCAGGTCCAGACTCCTCCATAATTAGCAGGTTTGATATGTTTAACTTTCATGAAGCTTTTATCTTACCATTAATCCCTAGCATCTGTGATGGACACATTTGGGATCTCTCATTGTACTAATCCAGGAAAAGAAAAAAAAACAGACATTGCATGCCTATAATTTAACCCCAGCAATACCAGTTGGCTGTATTTGGTTTACCGCGTTGCCTTCTGCTTCTTCCCATCATATGTAGATTTCTCAGTAATAGCATTCTGGGCAGACTTGGCCCCAGCTACTTTAATATTGCCATCTGCCTTACATTATCATGCAAAGTGAGCATATTCCAAAAGGAAATGGAGTCATTCACTAAAAACAATGCCAGTTAATTAATAAAATATAAACATTAAATTAGATTTCGGGATACCCCACATTTATTGTATTAGCAATGTCGTTTATATTGCATCATTATATTTACACATCAATATTTCTTTGCATTTGATGTTTGTTTGGATCTTGATGTTTTCCAATCTCCCGGACACATCATCATCTGTGTTCTCGAGAACAGTAACGAGTACATGTAAATAATGTCTCGCCACACAAAAGCAAACATAAGCAAGAATATCAAGAAGAATGCTATAGATGATAAGAATTTAGTCTCCAAATGGCCTTTATTATAGTGTGTTTAGACATCATAAAGAATAAAAGATCATAAAACCAATGGAGATTAGCTGAGGCATGCTTAATGGTTCTTTCTGCCACAATTAAAAAAAAAAAAAAAGTACTTCTATCAAAATTTTATTGGTCATTTACACATAGTTTAGCAATTACAGTATGGAAATGTTATCTTTATCTTATCAATAAAACATAGTATCCGTCAGTTCATGCTCGCCCTAATTACTTTTAATTGGGCAGTGGTCAGGCATTATTTATGGATAAGAGCTATGGTAATTGAATTAATTCTAGCTATTTCTCTGTCCTTGAACTCTTAAACTGGTGCATTAGATAACAAGGAATTGTGGTCGTTAGCAAATTTGCATATTTTACTTCTGTTTGTTGGAATTAGTTTTTTTTATTTTTATTATATTAATATTCTAAACATAATTTGTTTTGCCTTAAATGGTTACATAGTTGGTAAGGTTGAAAAAAAGACAGGGATCTATCAAGTGCAAATTATAATTTTAGAATGTGGTTCCAGAATAAGGCAAAAAAAACAAAATGAGGCCAATGTTAAGTGCGTCACATTAGAAGAGAAAGAATTTCTCAATTCTAAAAACAGCATATGTATAATTAAGTCATCCAGAGCACCTACATATAGTTATGCAATCTAGAAGGCCATACTTTTAATGGGAATGGTGCTCATTGTGTAATTCTTAACTCCTTAGTGACCGGACCAATTTTTTTGAACTCTGACCAGTGTCACTTTATGTAGTAATAACTCTGGAACGCTTCAACATATCCCATTGATTTTGAGACTGTTTTTTTTTCTTTTGTGATGCATGATACTTTATAATAATGGTAAATTTAGGTTGATATGTTTTGCGTTTATTTATAAAAATATCAGAAATTTGACAAAAATGTTTTAAAAATTGCAATTTTCAAACTATGAATGACTATCCATTAAATCCCCACATTAATAAATAGCATTTCCCTCATGTCTGCTTTACATCAGCACCATTTGTAAAGTGTTGTTTGATTTTCTTAGCATTTTAGAAGGTTTAAAATGGAGCAGTAATTTTTAATTTTTTCAAGAAAATTTACAAAACTTATTTTTATAGGGACCTGTTCAGTTTTGAAGTGACTTTGAGGGTCCTATATGTTGGAAACCACCCAAACGTAATATCATTTTAAAAACTGCACCCCTCAATGTATTTAAAATTGCATTCAGGTAGTTCATTAACCCTTCTGGTTCTTTTCAGGAAGTAATGGAAAGTGGGATGACAAGAATGAAAAAGTTTACCACCTAAATTTTGATAACTACTAAACCGGCCGCTAGAGCCAGCAGACTCTAAAGGCTCCATCACACATAACGAGATCGCGAGATCGCTAGCGAGATCGTTGATACGTCACGGTTTTTGTGACGCAATAGCGATCTTGCTAGCAATCTCATTATGTCTGACAGGTAGCAACGATCAGGCCCCTGCTGTGAGATCGCTGATCGTTACAAAGCTTCCTGGACCATTCCTGGGTCGCTGCGCTCCCGCTGGGCAGTGTGCATCGCTGTATTTGACACCTTATCAATGACCTCATTAGCGATTCAGAACTGAGACATGTAGGCGTGCATAAATTGGACTTTTCCGCGCCCTCATCCCCGATTGGTGGTCTCTACAGCGTTCTCATTTTCCGCCGTGCATAAAGAAGGCAATGGAATAGCGTTTCCATCCTTTGTTTCTGACCTCGTGCTGGATTGCAGATCCTAGCAGAATTCTCTGGGCTGTTGATATCCGTTCATTCGACTGAGTCCTGATTTTGCAGATCGTTGTAGCGTTCTCTGGCTGTGACTGGCCGTACATCTGGTCTTGTCAATCTTGGTCAATCGGAGATGAGGGGACGCGGAAAAGTAATTTTATGCACGCCTTTGTGACACAGTACAGTCCCTATCAAGGTGTGGATGGTTGAAATAGCTGCTGTGTGAAAGCGTCCAAATGACCACCGAGATCGTTAGTTAGATCGTTGGGGCGGCCGAAATCGTTGGGAAGTTCTGCATGTTTGACAGCTCCCCAATGATCATGAAATGACTCTCCAGCGATCCCAAAACCGTGACGTAATAATGATCTCGCTAGCGATCTCGTTATGTGTGACGGGGCCTTAAGGCCGTTATTTGGCTGTTACCTGCCATGGCAAACATCAGGACCACACAATCAAGATCTCAGGGTGCCGATGAGATTAAAGAGGGAGCCCCCACACTCTGTTAACTATTTAGATTCTGTAGTCACTATTGACAGCAGAATCTAAGGGGTTAAACGTCCATGGTCAGTGCCAACACTAATCGTGGCTGATGCAGCAAGTTGTCAGCTATAGTGTACAGGTGACAGCTACAGGATTTTCACCTGCCGGGGAACACTAGTCTCTTATATCGCAGGTCAGTAAAAAGACATCTATTTGTCACTAAGGGGTTAATGCATATCACTCATGTCATGTGACTTTTCACGTAATTCATCCTTTCCTCCTCTCTGAAGCCATCTGGATGTATCAGTGTAGTGACTAGTGGCAGCTGAAAGGAAGCAACAATGAAAGGGGGTCCTGCCCCCAAACTATGTGAATGTCTTGATTCCTTCATAGTCAGTGCGCGTTAAGAATTTCAGGCAACGCTCACTCAGGGTGCTGTCAATCAGAGTCAGGTGAACTGCTCAGAATTCAAATTTAGAAGGTCAGAAAGATACAACGAGCTCTTGGCCACACCAAGGGTGCACTGAAGTCTCCTCATTTGCATATGGAATAAAATTTATTTTAGAAGTAATTACATGAATGAAATATATACTGCTTATATGATTATTTTTTATAGTGGCTAAGACCCCTATATATAATGGTTTAATTAATTTAATTTCCATTTCAGGGGGTGACAAACTTCTTTTAAGCATTTGGTATATGTCATATACATTTTCTTTGGTGGTTTTGAGTTTCTAGAGGTTATTGTCATCTTTATGTTATTATTATGTTCCTTATACTATATTATTTCATTTTTTATAGGTGTGATGTATAAGTAATCTTACAGATATGGTAGACAGACTTGATATACTTGATAGACTGCTCCTCTCTTATTGAAAACTGCTGTTATGTGGGAACCTTTATGTTTTCATCTATTGAACAGTTTTCCAATCTCTCAATGAAATTGTATGAAACATACATTAAAACCGCTTACACAGTATCATGTATATTTCATGCTTGTCGTTCACTTTTATATTGATATGTGTTTTCAATAAAGGTGATTCTCCATAGCACATAGTCTGTCCAGATTAACACATCCAAACACATATGTGTTTTCACTTGTTTTAGGAAGATACTGTGAATTCTACCTTCCACGTCTTTATGTATGGTCTACTAAAAGAAAAAATGTCGTCATTGCCCATAGTAACCAATCAAAGTGCAGCTTTCATTTTACCAGACATGCTTACAAAATGAAAGCTGAGATCTGATTGGTTACTATGGGCAACTGAAACAGTTTTTCCTTTAAAACAGAGGTGGGGAACCCCAGGCCCGTGGGGCCCTTGACAATCTTTTTTCTGGCCCTGGGAAGATTCCTGGGGACTGCAGTACTTGGGCCAGCAGCTGTATTTTGCTGGCCGCCGGCCCATTTATTCCTTCTTGCTCTATGAGAATGAGCACAGTGTTCACTACTGAACGCTGAGGCGCGTGCAATGAAAGATTACGTGTCAGCGTTAGGACGTACTTTCTTGGTGGAGTTAGCGCACAATTTGTATGACCCCTGAAGGATGGTATAAATATCCAAATGGCCCTTGGCATAAAAAAGATCCCCACCCCTGCTTTAGAAAATTGATCCCCAAGGCCTTAGCTGTACGTCTCTTTTTATTGCTGTCTTTAAATGGTTGCACTAGTGACAGAGAATGAACAAAATTTGTGGTCAATCCGTCATCTTATCGGGCTCTAGACTCCATTAAAGTCCATGTATTATTAAGATAGGACCAGACACATACATATAGGTCTTGTTTATATGGGCGTAAAATGATCTGCCGTTATTTTGTTTGTCTTTCTTTTTTTCCTGGCAAGGTCAATGATATTTTTGCCAAAAACATACTGTAAAGAAACATATGAAGCAAAAGCAGCTATATATAGAGCTAAGAGGTTCGACACAATAATTCATCTTAGGGGTCTTTCAGACGTCCGTGTTTCGAGTACTTGTGGTGTCCGTTTTCATACGTACTGGAGACACTGACACAGGTAGACCCATTCAAATGAATGGGTCTGGGCACATGTGAGTGTGTCTTCACGGACCGTGTGTTCATGGGCAAAAGACCGCTGACATGTCCGTTTTTTACATGCAGCATGGGCCACAAAACATCCCGCACATGTGAACACTGATGACACATGAATTGCATCCGTGTGTCATCAGTGTCACACATACCGGTGCCTGGGAATCAGTGTACAGTGTACATCATTGTCCCCGGTGATCCCGGTGCTTTGATCAGCGCTAGCAAGGGACAATGTTGAGAGTAGTATTCTGCTCCTGCTGGACAATGATGAACGCTGCTTTCATCACCCAGTGCTTGGAAACAGTGCGAACTGAACCGCTGATTCCCAGATGCCGGTGAGTGTGATACAGATGCAGGACACGGGAGGTACACAGTTGCCATATGTATGCCACATGTATTATACACACGGAAACACATACACACGGACACGGATATCTCTGGTACTGGTTTTTCCAGTACCGGAAATATCCGGACGTGTGAAAGAGGCCTTACATGGTAGATATTTTTTTCTTTGTGATGGTTAATTTGCCAGTTTTTGTTAGTTTAGCTGGAAAATAATTTAGTTATTTTACTCACTTATATAGCGCCATTAATTCCACAGCACTTTACCGACATTATCATCGCTGTCCCTATTGGGGCTCACAATCTAGATTCCCTATCAGTATGTCTTTGGAGTGTGGGAGGAAATCGGAGAACCTGGAGGAAAACCCACGCAAACACGGGGAGAACATACAAACTCCTTGCAGATGTTGTACTTGGTTGGGTTTGAACCCAGGACCCCAGCAAGGATATTGTGCTAATCCGTATCTATACTATATGCTACATAAATGCCGATTCATGATTTATTACCCTTTGTCATACACTGAGGCCCCGATTCATCATTGCCTGTTTTTTGTTTAGTTTCATTATTCTATTTGCGCCTTTTATGAAGTCTACATTATTTGTGCTCACCTTTTTTTTCACTTTATGAGTGGAACCTAGCTATTCCAGATGTTGTAGCATGCTTCCTCAATTGCGATGCAATTGGCGTCACAAAGTTTGGTACATCACTCTGCCCCCCCCATGATGTATTTTTGAGCACACTTACATTTTGGCACAATTTTTGCAACTATGTGTGACTTTTGTCACGAAAAGTCATAAAACCATTTCAAGACAGCAATAAAGCTATTTTTTACTCTTTTTTTTTTTTTTACTGATTTGCATCTTTAATAAATAATTTTGAAATAGAGGGGCACAGAAGAGAAAGAACAAACTGTTCCAGTACCACTGCAGCACCAACTGGAGGTTGGACTGAGTTTAAATTTTTTAAAAATCCAGGGAAAAGTGCTCTTTACACAAATTATTCTGCAGTATTGTACTATTTATTTAAATGACTCACAATCTAATATTGAAAGCATACGCACTCAGCCAATTCTTTGGGAAGCCACACATCAAAGCAGTATTATTTAAAGAATAGATATGACCATGCCAAAAAATAATTAAAATCAATTTTTAATGTGGACACATAGAGGGAGTTAAAAGAACAACCAGGAGCAGTATAACAGTATAAAAAGGCAATATTCTGACACGGGAACATTTTTTAAAGGGAACCTGTCAGGTTCTCACAGTCCGTAATGAGCCCGATTTATGCTGTTTAGTTGTGTGTTATACATTGCTGCTATATGTAGCAAAGACACCTTTAGGTTACGTTCCCACAATGAGCTTTTGGTGAGTTTTTGACGCTGCAGAATTTCTGCACCATTTCTCACCTATTATTTAAATTAAGTTACTTGTGGTTTTTCATTGCTTTTTTGTGTGCATTTTTTAACATGTGTTTTTATTGCGATAAATAAAGCTGTTTTGCTTTTCATACTTCCTGGTATTTAACTTTGATAAAACTTTAAAACGCATGTGCATTTTTTAACTGCGGAATTTCTGCATTTAAAGCAAGTCTATGGGGGAAATCAGCACAGAAAACTCAGCGTACCCGCAAGAGAAATTCACATGTTGAAGATTTGAAACATTCACTGAAGGTCAATTTACGCTGCGTTAAAAAAAGCACCGTGGGCATGAGATTTCTATAATTCCTATCCACTTTGCTGGAATTGTAAGATGCTGCGCATTTTACTTTGAATATGCAGCGTCAAAAACTAACCAAAACGAACCAAGAGCTCATCATAGGCACATAGCCTTACTCGAAATATACTAATTAGCCAGGGCGAGTCCAGCTGGGTGATTAGTCCTAATGAGTGGGTGCTATTATACCACTCGAGACCAGAACTAGTCCAATGGAATAGACACCTTGGTGGATGAATAGGGAGTAAGTTAGGAAACTGGTGGAAGTTTGGTGGCCTTGGAGGACCTGAAAAGTTCCCTTTAAAGAATTATGTTATAAGCAATCTAACAGGGAGATGTAATTAAATTGGAACAGCTCCTTTAAATAACCAGGCAAAATTAAATTTTTGCTTATATTTTTTGAAGATTTACAATAAATATTTTTAGTATACACAAACTCTTCTACATGGAAAGGATTGGTAATAATTTTCACCATATTCTTTTTGCTCCTTTCATTTGTTTATTTTGTACACACAGTAAAGGAGGAAAAGTGCCATCAATGTTCTCAAGCTCGTTGTTAAGCAGTTAATGGTGAGTGATAACAATGTTTAATCCCTAGAAGCCTAGTGGCAAATATTGATGGCCTTATCACTTGAGATCTAGTTGCTAGATTATTCTTGAATGGTTTCTATTAGTGATGAGTGAGCATACTTGCAAGTACTCGGTACTCGCCTGAGCATCTCAGTACTCGAGATGCTCGGAGCTCACCAAGTACTTGCGACATGCTCGGACGGATGCTCGGGTACCCTCCCTGCATGTTTGGCGCTCTTTAGAGCACCAATCAACATGCAGGGATTGCCTGCCACTCATTGTAATGCCGCAGCCATGTTGGTTGTGGCATTACAGTGATTGGCTGGCCGCACAGCGTCATCAGGTCTATATCAGACCTGGCGCCGCCATGCACGTCACAGTCACTCCGCAATCAGGCAAAGTAGGGAGAGGTGCTGCTGCTGAACTAGGGAGAGATTTGGTTGTGTATTAGGTAATGTGGGGAGAAAACCCGTACATTACACATATCCATCTTAACAAACAGTCCTTCTGAGGACTAATCCATCTGCAGAGATATCAGGCAGGCAGTGTAAATAGCAGACTGCAGTGCATATAGCTGCATATAGCACAAGAGGCTCCATTCCAGTTCTGCCTTCTGCTGCTGTTAGATATATCTAGACAAAGGCTCAGGTCTCAGGGGCCAGAAATACTTTTTTGGGGATTTTAATCCTCATTATTTGCTTAAAAAGCAAATCCAGAGAATACTGTTTTTTTGCGCCATTTGCTTGTTGGCACTGCAGAATACAGCCAGGTCCATATTACAGCGCTAAAAATCCAGCTATTTAAAACTGTGTTTTCTCCGTCACACGGATCACATATGCGTTTTCAGAAAATACTGCCATTTCTAACCTCCATTAAAAATTTGTTTCAGTGTGTCAGTGAAGCAATTGACACCGGAAGGCTGTTCAAAATAATTACCTACAGGCCAGGTATTTAAAACTGTGGTTTCTCCGTCACACGGATCACATATAAGTTCGCTCCAAATTCAGTCATTTGTAGTAAGCGCGGAAGATATTGTCATCCATTTAAAATGGGCAAGGCACGTGGCAAGGGACAGGGAACTGGACGTGATGGTGATGGTGCATGCAGAGGCTGAGGACAAGGCCGTGGGCAAGCTGAAATTGGGCCACAACAAAACACCCACATCTTCTTGCCCGACCTTCCTGTCCCAATTCCTAGGAGACCGCAGCACACCACTATTGAACCCAGAGCTGTGTCAAAAGGTTGTTTGTTGGATAGTGGATAATGCTTCCAGTCACTTAGTCACCACCACCACCACCCTGTCTTCCACACGGTCAAGACTCAGTAGCCATGAGTCTGGACCGCATATTCCTCACCAAATACGCAGCCAACGCCCCACAGGCCACACTACTAAATTCTCACATTTCACGACTGCTTGCGCTGGAAATGTTGCCTTTTAGGCTCATGGAGACGGAAGCGTTCCGCAACCTGATGGCAGTGGCCGTCCCTCGGTACTCGGTCCCCAGCCGCCACTATTTCTCCCGGTGTGCCGTCCCCGCATTACACAAGCACGTATCCCAAAACATTAGCCGTGCTCTCAGCAAAGCAGTTACCGGGAAAGTCCACCTAACCACGGACACGTGGACAAGTGCTTGTGGGCAGGGACGGTACATTTTACTGACGGCATGCTGGGTTAACATAGTGGAAGCCGGGACCCAGTCAGACCTTGGGATGGAACATGTCTTCCGACGCAAAGGATTGCGGGCCCTAGGTCAATCAGGGTTGCCCCCAAGGTCTTCAGCTCCTGCACCTCATCCTCTTCAGCCTCAGCCTCCTCCTACTCTTCAACCTCCATCTCCGAAATGACCACATCAGTCACAAGCTGGAAGCACTGCAGCACTGCCTCGGCCAAGCAGCAACAGGTTGTGCTGAAGATAATATGCTTAGGTGACAAAGCACACAATGCTGAAGAGTTGTGGACAGCTCTGAAAGAGCAAGAAGATCTGTGGATCACACCGCTGAACCTACAGCCAGGCATGGTCGTGTGTGACAATGGCCGGAACCTGATGAGGGCTCTAAGGCGAGGCAAGCTCACACACATACCATGCCTGGCCCATGTGCTTAACCTCGTGATTCAGCAGTTTCTCAAATCCTACCCGGAGCTGCCGGATCTGCTTGTTTAAGTACGCCGCCTGTGTGCCCATTTTAGAAAGTCACCTACAGATTACGCCACCCTTGCCTTGTTTCAGTAGCATTTGTAGCTTCCGGTTCACAGACTGGTGTGTGATGTCCCCACGTGTTGGAACTCTACACTGCAGATGTTGGGAAGGATTTGTGAGCAGAAGAGGGCAGTTGTTGAGTACCAGCATCAACAAGGCCGTCAGTATTCAGTTCAGAATCCACACATAAGATCTCAGGAGTGGACATCGATGTCAGACATATGTACCATCCTCCAAAACTTTGAGGACTCCACCAAGATGGTGAGCGGCGATGACGCGATAATTAGCATCACCATCCCGCTTCTCTGTCTTCTGATATGCTTTCTGCTCACAATCAAAGAGGATGCATTGCAGATGGAGCACGATGATATGGAGCAAAGAACCATACAGGGTGATTACACACAGCCAAGCCTCATCTCATCCCAACGTGGATTGGGAGACAATGAAAAAGAGGAGAAGGAGGAAGAAGAGAAGCTAGTTTCATGCACTGTAAGCGGTACTACCTGCACAGCTGTCATACCATCTGTTCAGCGTGGATGGCCGGAGGACAGAGAGGAGGAGGAGAGCATGGTCAGTCATCCTCTTGGTGAGGACACGGAAGTCATGCCTGTTAGTAGTCTGTTATGCATGGCTGAGTTTATGTTACGCTGCCTTTCCCATGACCCTTGCATTCTCAAAATTTTGGGTGGCAGTCATTACTGGTTGGTGACACTTCTAGACCCACGCTACAAGGAGAACTTTATATCTCTTATTCCTGAGGTGGACAGGTCTGCAAAAATGGGGCTGTACCAGAAGACCCTTGTTGCGGAATTATTAAAAAAATTCCCATCTGAAAACGCTGGCGGCAGAGGTCACAGTTCGTTGGACAACCAAGGAGTACAGGTGAGAGAGACACAACTTCAATCCAGCAGAGGCAGGGGAACACTGTCAAAGTTCTGTGAGAATTTTCTCAGCCCCTCCCATCGCACAAGCCCTGAGGCGCGGGGTACTCTCACAAGGAGTGCAAAGTTTGGGAAGATGCTGAGGGAGTACCTTGCCGACCGTACCAACATCCTCCGTGATTCATCTGTGCTTTATAATTATTGGGTATCCAAGCTGGATACGTGGAATGAACTGGCTCTCTATGCCTTGGAGGTCCTGGCCTGGCCTGCCCTGCTGTCAGCGTTTTATCAGAGCAGGATTTTAGTGCCGCTGGTGGAATTATATCTGATTAAAGCATCCGCCTGTCAACTGAAAATGCTGACAGGCTGACTCTTATTAAAAAGAACAAGGGCTGGATTCGGCCAGACTTCTCAACATCACTGAATGATAGCAGCATAACATAAACTCAAAATCAGTGTCTTTTCTTGGGAGGAGTATTCCCATGCACCTTTTCACACCCAGACATGGCTATTTGCTCTTTTCCTCCTCCTTCTCCTCATCCTCCACCACCATATCACCAGGGTGACAGTGGTCCGTGATGCAACACCCACATCATTTTTTTAAAGGGTGTTTATGATACCCGTAAAAAAAAATTTTTATACAGTATGTTCATGTATACCCCCCAGGGGTATATATTTGTCAGCCCACACACTTAGTGCATGGGCATTACAATATAGGAGGCCCGCTCCTTTCTAATGGGAACATTTTTTTATGAGGCCCTCCTCCACGTCTCTTCCAAGGGGCATTGGAGTGCCTCCCAATTTTTGGCAGCCCTTGCATTCACTGCTTAGATCAACACATTGGGAGACCCACTTCCTAATAATGGGAACATTTTTTTATGAGGCCCTCTGCTTCTCTTCCAAGGGGCATTGGAGTGCCTCCTAATTTTTGGCAACCCTTGCATAAACTGCATAGGCAAACACAATGGGAGACCCACTTCCTAATAATGGGAACAATTTTTTTATGAGACCCTCCTTCACGTCTCTTCCAAGGGGCATTGGAGTGCCTCCAAATTTTTGGCAACTCTTGCATTTACTGCATAGGCAAACACAATGGGAGACCAACTTCCTAATAATGGAAACATTATTTACAGGAGGCCCTCCTCTAAGTCTATTCAAAGGGGTATTGGGGTGCATTCAAATTTTCAAAGTGGTATTGGGGTGCGTCCAAATTTTGGGCAGCCCTGCCACTCACTGCACACACAATAACAGTATAGGAGGCCCACTCTTTAGTAATTGGAACAATAAAACATAGCCGGCTGATGGCTCTCTAAGAATAGTGAGGGCCGACTGCTGGCCCTTTAAGAATAGTAAAGGCCGCCTGATGGCCCTATAAAAATAGGCTTTGTGACTTTCAGAGTCCTCCTTCATAAATGAAACACGATGTGTCTAATGGTATCTCACACACCACATGGCCAGATAAGGTTGTAAAATGTTAAAATTACATTTCCTGGTGAATGCATTTGTCACAGTTGAAAGCAATGCAAAAGTGAAAAATACGCATCAAAAACGCTACGTGTTAACATAGCCCAAGCTGTGGAGCAGCATTTTTGTTTTTGTTTTTTTATTTTGCTTTATATACGAGTCATTACCCTGGAAAGGATGTTCCTTAACATATTTCTCAGGAGTCCGTAAAAGTGGCATAATACCTCTGACAATGTTGTTGAAAGAAGTGACCTGTGAGTCAGAAATGCTTCCAGGGGTCTTCCCCATGCTGTCCCCATGTCATTTGAGCACTGTTCCCATCGATTTGGGCAATTTTTAGGCCTTCTGCAGACCGCCGTGGGAAGCCGCCAGAAAAATGCTCGAGTTTCTCATAGACTTACATTGGTCTCGTTGCTCGGGTTGAGCACCCGAGTATTCCAATGTGCTCGACCCGAGCATCGAGCACCTCAGCATTTTAGTGCTCGCTCATCACTAGTTTCTATCATTTCAATAAACTTAAAAGGACCCTGTCAAGTGATTTGTGTTGTCAAAACTGCATGATTTCAGCCAGACATATTATATTTGTGAAGACCCGGGGACTTCCTTGGGCATAATACTACTCAGACAACACAGGGTGAGGGTAAAACAGTGTGGGAATACTTTATTGAACCACCAAACAGACAATAAACATGTAGAACAGTCCATGCAAATACCCAAAGATGGTGCAAAACTGCACAGTCTCACTCTTCCGCTGGACCGCCGAAAATAGAGCAGCTGCAACTTTGGGACTTCCAGGGCCAATTACCTCAACTAGTGGCAGTCCGCTTTGGGTGGACAACCACAGAGAGGAGGTAGTGGCAAGCTTAGGAAGCTGACAGTTTATTAAGGTACGTGACCAGGAGACCCTAAGTGGCTTCTCCGGACTTATCCATGAAAAAAGGTGACCGGATGGTCCCCACCTGGCTTTCTCCTAAAATATCCATGGACCAGGTGACCGGATAGTCCCAACCTGGTTTTCTCTGAGCATATCCATGGGTTCCAGGCGTCCTTCAAGACACTTTCTACAGGTCAGGGGGGGAGGTGAGATGAGTTTAACTCTCCATTGTTTGAGCATTTAATCGATCTGCATAGCTTATACTCCTCTGCTCTATGAGTCAACAAGCCACAGGGCCCACACAATGATTAATCAACATATTTAGCAAACATTCATTGTTCAAAGACTCTGTGCAAAGATAACAGTACAATAAACTGAAGGATTTGATATTAGATGTAAATAACAGTATTCATCAATTAACAAATATCAACTCAACCTACAAGAGAAGTCACCATTCAGACTTATGTCAAAAGTCCATGTTTCTTGTCCCACCCGAAGAAAGAAACACATAAATTCAAAAGTCAACATAAAAATAAAGGTGTATGGCTCCGGGCCTACTGCATTTATGTCTGGCTAGTTCAGATTAAAACCTGTGACACCACAAAATTATTATATTATATTATTATTTTATATATATTATTATTATATTATTATTATATATATCATCATCTCTGCTGAGGAGTTTGCCACACACTTCAAAAACAAGATTGACCAAACACGGCAAGTCTTTACTGTCCGACCACCACAACCCCTTTGTCTTCCACACCATTTCCCTAGTCCCATAACCTCCCTTCCCAACATCACGGAAAGAGACCTTATTCGTCTCCAATCCAAATCACACCTCACGACATGTGCTCTCAACCCCATCCCATCCCACCTCCTCCCCAACCTCACCCCCACACTTATCCCATCCCTAACCCATCTCTTCAACCTATCACTATCTTCTGGTACTTTCCCCACTGCCTTCAAACATGCCACAATCACACCCTTCCTCAAAAAGCCATCCCTCGACCCAACCGCCTTGTCCAGCTATCGCCCCATATCGCTGCTCCCATTTGCCTCCAAACTCCTTGAGCAACACCTTCACGCTGAACTTTCCTACCACTTTTCAACGAACTCTCTCTTCGACAACCAACAATCCGGCTTCCGCCCCCATCATTCCAGCGAAACTGCCCTTACCATAATCACCAATGATTTACTTACAGCCAAAGCAAACAGACAATTCTCTGTACTCCTTCTTCATGACCTGTCCTCTGCTTTTGATACAGTTGACCACTGCCTCCTACTACAGATCCTCTCTTCCTTTGGCGTCAAAGACTTTGCCCTATCTTGGATCTCCTCATACCTTTCTAACCGCACATTTAGCGTCTCCCACTCCCACAATACCTCCTCACCCCGCCCCCTCTCTGTTGGAGTCCCTCAAGGCTCTGTCCTAGACCCCTACTCTTCTCAATCTATACCCTTGGCCTGGTACAGCTCATAAAATCCCATGGCTTCCAGTATCATCTGTACGTGATGACACCCAGATCTACCTCGCTGGCCCAGATGTCACCTCTCTGCTGTCCAGAATCCCAGCATGTCTAGCAGCCATATCCTCCTTCTTCTCCTCCCGCTACCTCCAGCTCAATGTGGACAAAACTGAACTCATTATCTTTCCCCCATCTCGCATATCTTTCCCACCTGATCTTTCTATCACAATAAATGACATCACTCTTTTCACTGTACCGACAATCCGCTGCCTCGGAGTAACCATTGACACTGCCCTGTCCTTCAAACCCCACATCTAAGCCTCGCCACCTCTTGTCGCCTCCAGCTCAAAAATATTTCCAGAATCCGTCCTTTCCTCAACCCTCAATCTACTAAACTGCTTGTGCATGCCCTCATCATCTCCCGCATCGACTACTGCAACATCCTACTCTGTGGCCTACTTGCTAACACTCTCGCACCCCTCTAGTCCATCCTCAACTCTGCTGCACGACTTGTTCATCTCTTGCCTCGCTACTCCTCTGCTACCCCCCCTTTGCAAATCCATTCACTGGCTTCCATTTCCCCAGCGTATCCAGTTCAAACTACTAACACTGACCTACAAAGCCATCCATAACCTCTCTCCTCCGTACATCTCTGAACTAATCTCCCAATATATTCCCTCACGTAACCTACGGTCCTCCCAAGACCTCCTTCTCTCCTCCACACTTATTCGTTCCTCACGCAATCGCCTCCAAGATTTCTCCCGAATATCCCCCGTCCTCTGGAATTCTGTGCCTCAACACGTCCGATTATCCACCACACCTGGATCCTTCAGACGGAACTTGAAAACCCATCTCTTCAAACAAGCTTATAACCTGCCATGACCTTGCTTTCTGCAACCCCCAACACCGGAGCTACTGCAACCCCTCAACCTACTGTCTCCTCCCTCATTCCTGTGGAATGTAAGCCCGCAAGGGCAGGACCCTCTTCCCTCTGTACCGCTCTATCATTGTTAGTTTGTTTACTGTAAGTGATATCTGTATTTGGTATGTAACCCCTTATGTACAGCGCCATGGAATCAATTGCGCTGTATAAATTAATAATACAGTAATAATAATAATAATAATAATATTGTGAAGATCTGGCTGGGTACCATAGCTGGAGGTCAGACTAATCCTGCAGGTGATTGACAGGTCTCTCCCTTTGTATACATGAGAGACCCATCAATCACCTGTAGCGGCAATGGAAAGAGCCAGACGGTGGTGGCATGTCTGGTCTGGCTACACTCTGGCCTCAGGCTATGGTCCCCAGCCAGATCTTCAATGTACACTGTCTCTGAAATCCCTGAGCGTTTCAGAGAATAATATACAAGGCTGCAAAACATGCTGGCTGTGGTTTAGGCAACATGAATCACCTGACAGGTTCCATTTGTAATTTGCTTCTAATAGTAGAGTCACAGAGAAGAATTGCAGGAAGTGGGGGGTGGGTCCTTTTCCCTCTACAGGAAGTAGGGGCGAGTCTTTGCCTCTCATTTCCTGCTCTAACATCTACTATACTTCATACAGTCATAATAAAGGGGGTTTTCAGTTCAGTAGAGACAAGCTATTGGATAATACATGCTTTGAAGTGAGGTAAAAGAAGTTTCAACACCTATGGTGCTGGCAAAATTCTGATCTAGAGGGACCCCACTGAAAAGAGTGGATTGAAAGTTACAGAGCAATAGCAATGCGTGCACCTAAAGTAGTGTTAACTGTTTGTGGGGGTGAGACCCCAAGATAATTTACACTAGTGAAACCCTTAAAGCATTGGGCTTTGAACAAAACTGAAGCTGAAGTTTCTTTTCAGCACTTATTCAGTTTAATCTCTGAAATCTAAATGTAGCATGGCTGAATAAATATTACAAATGAACCTTATCTAGTTTGTTTTACATGGAGCATATTCAAAATGGCAGATTTGCCACCAGCAGTAGAAATACTTTCCCACATATGTTAACCTTGCGTACTTAAATTGTGTTTCTTTGTTCATTATTATCTGCAAACCATTAATAGGTTAGAAAAGACACATACTGAACATAGCAAATCATATGTATCAGTTTAGGAAGGATATAATCAAAAAACAAGATAAAATGTATTTGCTTTATAAGGATGAATGGCAGACCATTAGGGTAGAGACTGAAAAAACAAAGGAGGAAAATGCCGAACAATTGGTCAAAAAGAAATATTAACATAGGTTTAGAAAATAAAATACCTTTATTGGACAAAAAATGGTAAATGGTAGCACTGCAAGCCAGAAGAGTGCCTCACAATTATACAAAAAAAGTAGTAAGCGAGTAATCAAGGAAAATGAAAACTCAAGGAACACGTAAAAAGCAGATTCTGTATACTGTATAATAAACATCATAATAGATATCCCAGGGTAGTAAAAACTACCCCAGCACAGGTAATGCTGTTAGATAAAAAATAATATCATAGAAAAGAAAGCCCACAGGTGAAGGAGGCAAATTTGTTAATGCTTGTGACACACAAGGGGATCCACAGTGGGAGTTCAAGTAAAGATGTATGAGTTATTAATATGATTATATAATACAAAGAGTCACCAACGTGGTAAATTCTCTGTGTGCCAAAAATGCCAAAATAGTCACAAAGTAGGTAAATAGACAGCCCTCTGCTGGGTTTACCTGGGTGGTCCTTGGATCACGTGCGGCGCACACCCCAACGCGCGCTTCGGACTTCATCAGGGAATAGCATCCAACATGAACAGGGGGGTATAAAAATAGATGTGTGGCCAATACGACGTGATCGGGGAGGAACCCGGAAGTTGCGGGCGCTGACATCATGTGACCAGTGATGTCAGGGCACAAGTGACCCAGCGCACCGGAAATATAGAGACACAAGGACCAGCCAACAGCCAGTACACAAGCAGCGCATGCACGCATGTCCAGTCACATTGTATGGGTAATAAAAACAAACAAGGAGCACAGATGACCATATGTATTATACATGGAATAAATGACTGCACTGGATGAATGATATATTGGATGGATGAACAGATGAATGGGGGAGAGTGTATTATAATGGAAGGAGATCAACGGTAATAGATCATGAATGTAATATATAGTGAATGGTATATACAACGGAAAGGGGAAAGAATACAGTGATGAACTATACAATAGTGGGGTTTAGGTGAAAACTTATTAGTGCACATGAGTGTGCAAAAATAAGTTGTGTGAGAATAAATAGATAAATGGTAATAAATACAATAAATATACAGTACAGACCAAAAGTTTGAACACACCTTCTCATTGAAAGATTTTTCTGTATTTTCATGACTATGAAAATTGTACATTCACACTGAAGGCATCAAAAATATGAATTAACACATGGGGAATTATATACTTAACAAAAAAGTGTGAAACAACTGAAAATATGTCTTATATTCTAGGTTCTTCAAAGTAGCCACCTTTTGCTTTGATGACTGCTTTGCACACTCTTGGCATTCTCTTGATGAGCTTCAAGAGGTAGTCACTGGAAATGGTTTTCACTTCACAGGTGTGCCCTGTCAGGTTTATTAAGTGGTATTTCTTGCCTTATAAATGGGGTTGGAACCATCAGTTGTGTTGTGCAGAAGTCTGGTGGAAACACAGCTGATAGTCCTACTGAATAGACTGTTAGAATTTGTATTATGGCAAGAAAAAAGCAGCTAAGTAAAGAAAAACGAGTGGCCATCATTACTTTAAGAAATGAAGGTCAGTCAGTGCGAAAAATTGGGAAAACTTTGAAAGTGTCCCCAAGTGCAGTTGCAAAAAACATCAAGCGCTACAAAGAAACTGGCTCACTTGAGGACCGCCCCAGGAAAGGAAGACCAAGAGTCACCTCTGCTTCTGAGGATAAGCTTATCCGAGTCACCAGCCTCAGAAATCGCAGGTTAACAGCAGCTCAGATGAGAGACTAGGTCAATGCCAAACAGAGTTCTAGCAGCAGACACATCTCTTCAACAACTAAGAGGTAAGAGGAGACTTTGTGCAGCAGGCCTTCATGGTAAAATAGCTGCTAGGAAACCACTGCTAAGGACAGGCAACAAGCAGAAGAGACTTGTTTGGGTTAAAGAACACAAGGAATGGACATTAGACCAGTGGAAATCTGTGCTTTGGTCTGATGAGTCCAAATTTGAGATCTTTGGTTCCAACCACCGTGTCTTTGTGCGACGCAGAAAAGGTGAACGGATGGACTCTACATGCCTGGTTCCCACCGTGAAGCATGGAGGAGGAAGTGTGATGGAGTGGGGGTGCTTTGCTGGTGACACTGTTGGGGATTTATTCAAAATTGAAGGCATACTGAACCAGCATGGCTACCACAGCATCTTGCAGCGGCATGCTATTACATCTGGTTTGCATTTAGTTGGACCATCATTTATTTTTCAACAGGACAATGACCCCAAACACACCTCTAGGCTGTGTAAGGGCTATTTGACCAAGAAGGAGAGTGATGGGGTGCTACGCCAGATGAACTGGCCTCCACAGTCACCAGACCTGAACCCAATCGAGATGGTTTGGGGTGAGCTGGACCGCAGAGTGAAGGCAAAAGGGCCAACAAGTGCTAAGCATCTCTGGGAACTCCTTCAAGATTGTTGGAAGACCATTTCCTGTGACTACCTCTTGAAGCTCATCAAGAGAATGCCAAGAGTGTGCAAAGCAGTCATCAAAGCAAAAGGTGGCTACTTTGAAGAACCTAGAATATAAGACATATTTTCAGTTGTTTCACACTTTTTTGTTAAGTATATAATTCCACATGTGTTAATTCATAGTTTTGATGCCTTCAGTGTGAATGTACAATTTTCATAGTCATGAAAATACAGAAAAATCTTTAAATGAGAAGGTGTGTCCAAACTTTTGGTCTGTACTGTATGTACATGGAAAAAAGAAACAAAAGTGAAAAATAAAATAAAAATGAATATGTGAATGAACAAATGAGCATATTTCATAGTGTTTAATATATATGGGAATAAAATGAACAGGAAGGGCTCAGGACTTGCAGTTCCATTCTGTTTGTCCACTAGAAGGGTTCATATACCCAAAAGGGTTCATCCAAGAGGGTAGCACAGTGGGCATGTGTGAAAAATAGGGTGCAACAAGGATGTAAGGTCATACTCAAGGAAGTGTGATACAGAAAGAGTGGGATTATTTGTGTGATTACACACAATGTACATCAGTCAAGGGACATAAAAAAGTGTAAAACATGGCCAACGCAAGTTGTGTATTGGTCAATCATATTAACCCAACATATGTATATGTTGGTATGGCGAACATGGTACATGTGGGTATATGGGTGAAGGGAATACAGTGCGTGTAACATTGCTATAGTGAAAGGAATATGAACATGAACAAGACCTGAGAAAGCTCAAAAGAATGTATAATGCTATAAAATAGTAAAAATCACTTAACCAGATGCCGCAGTTGGTAAAGGCTAATGTTTGGCAACCTGGCTGCAGATTGTAAAGGCGCTTAATGGATGTTCAAAAACCGCCGGACATTTGACGATAATTATCACTGTTTAGTCACATAGGAATAATGTCTGCTTAGCAATCATATTGGGCAAATAGAAATACTGCAAAAGATAAGGCATTATGGGGAACGGGCAATGTATTCATTCTAAAGCACAACCTTCACTGAGTACACAAGACATGTTGGGAAAGATTATTTTAAAGGACCTATTGGTCTACTCTTAAATTATGCAGAGTATAAATATAATTTTCAGCACACATAAGAAATCATAGATCTATGAATA
Organism: Phyllobates terribilis; assembly: GCF_046119375.1. Classification (NCBI taxonomy): domain Eukaryota; kingdom Metazoa; phylum Chordata; class Amphibia; order Anura; family Dendrobatidae; genus Phyllobates; species Phyllobates terribilis. The sequence continues at coordinate 899,873,766 of NW_027362762.1, forward strand.
AATGTTTTATAAGATGTATGTTCCCATATTCTTATAAAATTGCTACACATTCACCTTTGGTTTTGTAAAAATTTGCACAGAGAAAAACAAGGCAAAACTGTGTCTTGTGAATACATAATATTTTTCAACCTTATGACATACGAGAAGAAGTCATACAGTTAGCGATAATAACATGATTAGAAAAGCTCATTTAATACGGGGTGATTCACTCTCTACTCTACCCTGAAAAATTGCTGTAACTTTTATAAGAGACGGTCGACCGTCTCAAAGTATGTACAGTTCAAATTTCAGAATTTGGACTGTACATACTTTGGTTCATGAGAAGTTAGAGTGCAATGAACCTCAGTGACAGCGATGAGAGATATCCTCTCGCCGAGTGGTCTCGCCGACTTGTCGCCCCGCTGGTTGTCTCCACTACGAGACTTGCTGCACACCTTTCTGCACGTCGGTAGTTTATGTGTGGTGCTTGCATTTCACTCCTGCCGAATTCCCTCTTCATTTGATAACAATGTACAGATACAGTTTGGAGGAGGGTGTTTTCATTGTGAAAATTTATTGGAATACTGAGTCCTTAAAGAGGTGCCAAGGTGAGTTTCTAATGAAGTTTAGAGGTCGAGATCCGCCGTCCAAACCGTGTATTCTGTAATTGGGGAATAAGCTGGAACATACTGGATAGGCATGATGGAGGACATCCGAAAATGTCTGAGGAAACAATTCAAGATGCGAAACAGCAACTTCTGTCATCTCCACATAAATCATTGCACAGGCTTTCCAAGGAGACAGGAATGTCGTATTTCGCACGTCAATAAGCAGCCAAGAAAGGTTGTGTTCGCCCATACAGAGTCACTGTCCTTCAGGAATTGAAAGAGCCCGATGAAGAGAAAAGAATTTGGTATTGGTGGATTTTTTCCTTTGGGGTCATTTGAAAGGTTGGATGTACAGTAACAAGCCATGGACATTACAGGTACTCAGAGAGAACATACAGTGAGAAATTCAGGCTATGACCCCAGATGTCTTGTGGAATACATTAAACAATATGGAACAGCGCATGCAGGCATATTTGGATGCAAACGGTGGACATTTTCAACACCTGCTTTAAAACTTCTGCTTCTCATGAACCAACATATATACAGTCCAAATTTCAGTACGATAGATCATCTCTTTTATGAGTTAAAGCAATTTTGAAGAGTACAGTAGCGAGTGAATCACCCTGTACATACTACACAACTGACCATCTTGTCATAGCTCTCAGAATGAGTCACTTGAATGGGTATTCCCATGAAGACATGTTGCATATGTAAGCCTCTCTCCATGAACTTCTATAGGAGTTTTGAAATTACTGCAGCTGGGCAAGATTGCTCAGCTAATTTCAGAACTTCCATAGTAGTGGAGAAAGACTTTCATGCATCTTCATGTGAGATGAGAATATTGCTCTAAATTAACCAAACATCTATTGAATATAATCAGCATAGTCATTGCACAACCTTGGATCCATACTGCACAGATGATGGGTAGAAATGAGTGGATAAATCTATAGAGGATCGAGTTTGGGATTGATTTCCTGAAATCTGCGATTTCACGCAAATTCAAACAGTTTGAAATTTGATTTGCAATACGCAAAAAAATGCCCATAATTCCCTGCAGCTATGACATCTTACGATTTATCATAGCTGGTACAGTGATGGTCAGTATCTGGGTCTTCACAGTTCACCAGTTCCCAGTGGAGCACAGTTTGTATGGCAGCATCCCTTTCCATCTCCAGAGTCACTGGGTAAGTCTCTCTCTCCAGTAAAGTGTAAGCTCTCATGGTCAGTGAGATCCTCTCTCTTTCTCCTGTAGAGTGTAAGATCTTATAATTTTTCACTTGTAGAGTATAAGCTCTTATGGCCTGCAGGGACCTCTCTCTTTCTCCTGTAGAGTGAAAGCGCTTATGGTCAATGGGGTCTTCTTTCTCTACTGTAGTGTGTAAGCTCTTATAGTCAGCAGGGCCCTCTCTCTCTCTCCTGTAGAGTGTAAGCTCTTATGGTCAGTGGGGTCCTCACTCTCTACTGTAGTGCATAAGCTCTTATGGTCAGTAGGGTCCTCTCTCTCTACTGTAGTGTGTAAGCTCTTATGGTCAACTGGGTCCTCTCTCTCTCTCTCTTCTGTAGAGTATAAGCTCTTATGGTCAGTGGGGTCCTCTCTCTCTACTGTAGTGTGTAAGCTCTTATAGTCAGCAGGGCCCTCTCTCTCTCCTGTAGAGTGAAAGCTCTTATGGTCAATGGAGTCCTCTCTCTCTCTACTGTAGTGTGTAAGCTCTTATGGTCAGCAGGGCCCTCTCTCTCTCTCCTGTAGAGTGAAAGCACTTATGGTCAGTGGGGTCCCCTCTCTTTCCTGTAAAGTGTAAGATTTTATGGTCAATGGGGTCCTCTCTCTCTCTCCTGTAGAGTGTAAGCTGTTATGTCAGCAGGGTTCGTTCTCGCTTTCTCCTCTCCTCCATGTGCATTTTCCGAGTAAATACCAGATTTCCAGTATTGAGATTTGCTCATATTTATTCGCCGCACAAATTTTGGAGGAAAATTAGCAAAGCCAACAAACTCTGCTTTCAAAAGATCCCATCTCTAATGATGGGTCACCCAATCGATTCCTTTGAAGGCCAACCAGGTAGTTATTTTCTCTTCACCCTTACAACCTTCTTGTATCAAAATGCATTTCTAGTTAGAAGTCCTATAACTGGTCTAGCCTGAGAAGTAAAAGTGATATCGAAATAAGTACACTGCTCAAAAAAATAAAGGGAACACTCAAACAACACATCCTAGATCTGAATGAATGAAATATTTTCATTAAATACTTTGTTCTGTACAAAGTTGAATGTGCTGACAAAAAAATCACACAAAAATCATCAATGGAAATCAAATTTATTAACCAAAGGAGGCCTGGATTTGGAGTCACCCCCAAAATTAAAGTGGAAAAACACACTACAGGCTGATCCAACTTTGATGTAATGTCCTTAAAACTAGTCAAAATGAGGCTCAGTATTGTGTGTGGCCTCCACGTGCCTGTATGACCTCCCTACAACGCCTGGGCATGCTCCTGATGAGGTTGCGGATGGTCTCCTCTGGGATTTCCTCCCAGACCTGGACTAAAGCATTCGCCAACTCCTGGACAGTCTGTGGTGCAACCTGACATTGGTGGATGGAGCGAGACATGATGTTCCAGATGTGCTCAATTGGATTCAGGTCTGGGGAACGGGCGGGCCAGTCCATAGCATCAATGCCTTCATCTTGCAGGAACTGCTGACATACTCCAGCCACATGAGGTCTGGCATTGTCCTGCATTAGGAGGAACCCAGGGCCAACCGCACCAGCATATGGTCTCACAAGGGGTCTGAGGATCTCATCTCGGTACCTAATGGCAGTCAGGCTACCTCTGGCGAGCACATGGAGGGCTGTGCAGCCTTCCAAAGAAATGCCACCCCACACCATTACTGACCCACTGCCAAACCGGTCATGCTGAAGGATGTTGCAGGCAGCAGATCGCTCTCCACGGCATCTCCAGACTCTGTCATGTCTGTCACATGTGCTCAGTGTGAACCTGCTTTCATCTGTGAAGAACACAGGGCGCCAGTGGCTACTTTGCCAATCATGGTGTTCTGTGGCAAATGCAAAGCGTCCTGCACGGTGTTGGGCTGTGAGCACAAGCCCCATCTGTGGAATTCGGGCCCTCATACCACCCTCGTGGAGTCGGTTTCAAACCATTTGTGCGGACACATGCACATTTGTGGTCTGCTGAAGGTCATTTTGCAGGGCTATGGCAGTGCTCCTCCTGTTCCTCCTTGCACAAAGGCGGAGGTAGCGGTCCTGCTGCTGGGTTGTTGCCCTCCTGCGGCCCCCTCCACGTCTCCTGGTGTACTGGCCTGTCTTCTGGTAGCGCCTCCAGCCTCTTGACACTACGCTTACAGACACAGCAAACCTTCTTGAACACAGCTCGCATTGATGTGCCATTCTGGATGAGCTGCACTACCTTAGCAACTTCTGTGGGTTGTAGAGTCTGTCTCATGCTACCGCGAGTGTGAAAGCACAACCCACATTCAAAAGTGACTAAAACATCAGCCAGAAAGCATTGGTACTAAGATGTGGTCTGTGGTCCCCACCTGCAGAACCACTCCTTTATTGAGTGTGTCTTGATAATTGCCAATAATTTCCATCTATTGTCTATTCCATTTGCACAACAGCATGTGAAATTGATTGTCAATCAGTGTTGCTTCCTAAGTGGACAGTTTGATTTCACAGAAGTTTGATTTACTAGGAGTTATATTCTGTTGTTTAAGTGTTCCCTTTATTTTTTTGAGCAGTGTACATTGTAATCCAATTCAGATTTTTTCCAAAAACTTTGTTAAGCATCTAATTGACTTGCACTCCAATTGCCCTGAATAAATGTGCATAACACGCTGAGGTCTCTTAGGACTTGTTCCAGCTAATTTCAAGCAATTATTATTAATCTATTGATAAATGGATGGTAGATGTTTTTCACTGCTATCCTGTCACATACACACACACATTATCTGTGAACTGTGTTGTCCCCTCATGATCCAGATTCATCACAAAATAGATGCTTGCATGCCTGCATCATCTTTAACTGTATATGGGCTGTGCTACACCATGTGATGGGATTGCAGCAAGGCATTATGAGGAAGCTAACCCAGCCATGCCAGAGGTCATGTAATGTATGTCTTCTATGGCTAATGCGATCTTCTGTAATGTGCAACATAGCAGTGTCCATTTTAGACAATTTGTAAAATTTAAAGGGGTTGTGCGGTACTTTAGATTACACCCCATGTATCCTCCCCCAGGTCCCTATGAATTTTTGTAAATACCTTCTGCTGTTGATAATGCTGGTGATCGGCGCTATCGGTGGCCGCTCACTGGCATCACGAGACCCCAGCTCCTACGTCACGACAAGTGAGGCGTTTTCCCAATGAATGGAGAGATGCAGAGGGCACGGTGGATGCCGGGTGTGATGCGGGGGGTAACCCTGCCCACAGCCTGGCATCCACCGTGGAACCAGGAAGATAGTGACCCCTGGCTGCTGCCAGCACTTGTCGTGACATCAGCGGATGTCAGAGCTGGCTGCAGCCGGGGGTCACGTGATGCCTGTGAGTGGCCACCGATAGCTCCACTCACAGGCATTATCAACAGCAGAAGGTATTTACAAAAAGTCTTAGGGACCTGGGAGGGGATACATTGGGGGTAATCTAAATTACCACACAACCCCTTTAATCACAAATTGTATGCATTTGTCGGGTTCAGTTAATTTTTTGAGATTTGACACAAATTTGATAAGCAACAAATAAATAAGATCATCAATATTGATGAGATGTTGATATTGATTTCCAAAAATTACATATTTTAACCATTAAAATACAGGTAATTGAGGCCAGACAAAAATGCCATAAGGTGTAGACATTATTAGTGTTGAGCCACCCCCATAGTGTTCGGGTTCGGTTCGGTTCGTCGAACACCGGGATGTTCGAGGAAATGTTCGTCGAACTGTTCGTCGAACACCTTAGAACACCGTCGAACACCGTTAAAACCAATGGCAGGCAAACAAAAACACATAGAAACACATAGAAAACACCTGCAAAGGTGTCCAAAAGCTGACAAACTGCTCAGAAGACACTCTCTTTAAAAAAGCCGGCCGGCAAATTCAGCAGCGGCATACACCGGTACCCGACAATTTAGACAAGAAGGAATAGAGCATCACACATAGATTAGATAGATAGAAACATGTCAGTCACACATATAAGAAGTACAGTGACAGTGTTGGTTACTGCACTTGTCATTTAGTGTAAAGGATTTAGTAAAAAAAATATTAGTGTTTTCATGCACCGTCTCTTTAAAAAAGCCGGCCGGCAATTCAGCAGCGGTACCCGACAATTTAGAACAGAAAGAATAGAGCTTCACACATAGATTAGATAGATAGAAACATGTCAGTCACATATATATGAAGTACAGTGACAGTGTTGGTTACTGCACTTGTCATTTAGTGTAAAGGATTTAGTAAAAAAAATATTAGTGTTTTCATGCACCGTCTCTTTAAGAAAGCCGGCCGACAATTCAGCATCTGTACCCGACAATTTAGAACAGAAAGAATAGAGCTTCACACATAGATTAGATAGATAGAAACATGTCAGTCACATTTATAATAAGTACAGCGACAGTGTTGGTTACTGTACTTGTCATTTAGTGTTAAAATAAAGGATTTATTAAAATAAAAATTGGCGTGGGGTTCCCCGTAATTTTAGTCTCTAGCGGAGGTTAAGCAGACGGCTGGGGCAGAGGTTTGAAGCCTGGGAAGGGGGTAATACCCACGGAGCTTCCCAGGCTACTAATATCAGCCCCCAGCTGAATACCTAGCCTTTACTAGCTATTAAAATGGGGGACCCCTCAAAAAAAATGACGTGGGGTCCCCCCTATGTTAATAGCTAGCAATGGATAGGCAGACAGCTGGGGGCTGATATTAATAGCCCAGGAAGGGTGCCATGAATATTGGCCCCCTCCCAGGCTAGAAACACCAGCCGTCAGCCGCCCCAGAAATGGCGCATCCATAGGATGCGGCAACTCTGGCACTTAGCCTCGCTCTTCCCACTGCCCTGTAGCGGTGGCAGTGGGGTAATAGGGTTGGGGTTGATGTCAGCTTATAACGCCTGCTGACATCAAGCCCAGGTTAGTAATGGAGAGGCATCAATAAGACACCCCCATTACTAACCCCATAGTAAAAGTTAAAAAAAACACAAACACCCAGAATAAAGTCCTTTAATTGAAATAAACACACAATTCTTTATTGTTCTAAATTAAACCATACTTACCATCACGCCCATTCCAGCTGAAGCCAACGATCTCCTGTAATAAAAATAAAATAATAAACCAACCTCATCCTTACCTTTCGATGGTTCCCAGGACAGCTTCAGCTCTGCTACATCGAGATGACAGGCTGGACCGCAGGAGAAAGCTGCCATCCAGCCTGTCATCCCGCGGACACTGAGAAGCGCAGGCATGCTTGGGCTCCTCAGTGTCTCGCTGTGATGGCATCCAGATGAGCCGAGGTCATGTCCAATGAACTCGGCGCACCTCATGCACGTCACTGACAGCGTGGGAAAATTCTCCTGCACTCAGCGCTTCAGCGTGGGAGAATTTTCACGCTGAAGCGCTGAGTGCAGGAGAATTTTCCCACGCTGTCAGTGACGTGCATGAGGTGAGCAGAGATCATTGGACATGAACTCACCTCATGCACGTCACTGACAGCGTAGGAAAATTCTCACGCTGAAGCGCTGTCATTGACGTGCATGAGGTGAGTTCATGTCCAATGATCACTGCTCACCTCATGCACGTCACTTACAGCGTGGGAGAATTCTCCTGCACTCAGCACTTCAGCGTGAAAATTTTCCCACGCTGTCAGTGACGTGCATGAGGTGAGCTGAGTTCATTGGACATGACCTCGGCTCATCTTTATGCCGTCACAGCGAGACACTGAGGAGCGCAAGCATGCCTGCGCTTCTCAGTGTTTGCGGGATGACAGGCTGGATGGCAGCGTTCTGCTGCGGTCCAGCCTGTCATCTCGATGTAGCAGAGCTGGAGCCGTCCTGGGAACCATGGAAAGGTAAGGATGAGGTTGGTTTATTATTTTTCTTTTATTGCAGGAGATCGTTGGCTTCAGCTGGAATGGGTGTGATGGTAAGTATGGTTTAATTTAGAACAATAAGGAATTGTGTGTTTATTTCAATTAAAGGACTTTATTCTGGGTGTTGTGTTTTTTTTAAATACTTTACTAGAAATTCATGGCGGTCATGTCTAATACTGGCGTGACCCCATGAATTTTGGGCTTAGGGCCAGCTGATAATACCAAGCTGGCCCTAACCCCTTTATTACTCAGTGAGCCACCGCACCAGGGCCCTGGATGAGTTGGGTACAGCGCCAGAAGATGGCACTTCTATGAACGCGCCATTTTCCGGGGTGGCTGCGGACTGCAATTTGCAGCGGGGGGGGGCCAGAAAGCTTGGGCCTCCCTGCGCTGCAGATTCCAGCCCCCAGCTGCCTAGTTGTACCTGATTGGACACAAAAATAGGGCGAAGCCCCACGTATTTTTTTTTTAATTATTTCATGAAATTCATGAAATAATTAAGAAAAAAAGGCCTTCCCTATATTGTTGTGTCCGGCCAGGTACAAATAGGCAGCTGGTGGTTGGTGGCAGCCCGTTCCTGCCTGCTGTACCTGGCTGGACACAAATATAGTGCGAAGCCCCACTTCAATTTTTTTTTATTATTTCATGAAATTCATGAAATAATTAAGAAAAAAAGGCCTTCCCTATATTGTTGTGTCCGGCCAGGTACAAATAGGCAGCTGGTGGTTGGGGGCAGCCCGTTCCTGCCTGCTGTACCTGGCTGGACACAAATATAGTGCGAAGCCCCACTTCAATTTTTTTAAATTATTTCAGGAAATTCATGAAATAATTTAAAAAAAATTGACGTGGGGCTTCGCACTATATTTGTGTCCAGTCAGGTGCAGCAGGCAGGAACGGGCTGCCCCCAACCACCAGCTGCCTATTTCTACCTGGCCGGACACAACAATATAGGGAAGCCCTTTTTTTCTTAATTATTTCATGAAATAATTTAAAGAAAATTGACGTGGGGCTTCGCCCTGTTTTTGAGTCCAGCCAGGTACAACTAGGCAGCTGGGGGCTGGAATTCGCAGCGCAGGGAGGCCAAAGCTTTCTGGGCCACCCCCGCTGCAAATTGCAGTCCGCAGCCACCCCGGAAAATGGCGCGTTCATAGAAGCGCCATCTTCTGGCGCTGTACCCAACTCATTCAGGGCCCTGATGCGTTGGCTCACTGGGTAATAAAGGGGTTAGGGCCAGCTTGGCATTATCAGCTGGCCCTAAGCCCGAAATTCATGGGGTCACGCCAATATTAGACATGACCACCATGAATTTCTAGTAAAGTATTTAAAAAAAACACAACACCCAGAAAAAAGTCCTTTAATTGAAATAAACACACAATTCTTTATTGTTCTAAATTAAACCATACTTACCGTCACGCCCATTCCAGCTGAAGCCAACGATCTCCTGAAATAAAAGAAAAATAATAAAGCAACATCATCCTTACCTTTCCATGGTTCCCAGGACGGCTCCAGCTCTGCTACATCAAGATGACAGGCTGGACCTGCAGAACGCTGCCATCCAGCCTGTCATCCCGCAGACACTGAGAAGCGCAGGCATGCTTGCGCTCCACAGTGTCTCTCTGTGAGGGCATCCAGATGAGCCGAGTTAATGTCCAATGAACTCGGCTCACCTCATGCACGTCACTGACAGCGTGGGAAAATTCTCCTGCACTCAGCGCTTCAGCGTGGGAGAATTCTCACGCTGAAGCGCTGAGTGCAGGAGCATTTTCCCACGCTGTCAGTGACGTGCATGAGGTGACCTGAGTTCATTGGACATGAGCTCACCCTATGCACGTCACTGACAGCGTGGGAGAATTCTCCTGCACTCAGCGCTTCAGCGTGAGAATTTTCCCACGCTGTCAGTGACGTGCATGAGGTGAGCCGAGTTCATTGGACATGACCTCGGCTCATCTGGATGCCGTCACAGAGAGACACTGAGGAGCGCAAGCATGCCTGCGCTTCTCAGTGTCCGCGGGATGACAGGCTGGATGGCAGCGTTCTGCTGCGGTCCAGCCTGTCATCTCGATGTAGCAGAGCTGAAGCTGTCGTGGGAACCATGGAAAGGTAAGGATGATGTTGCTTTATTATTTTTCTTTTATTGCAGGGGATCGTTGGCTTCAGCTGGAATGGGCGTGACGGTAAGTATGGTTTAATTTAGAACAATAAAGAATTGTGTCTTTATTTCAATTAAAGGACTTTATTCTGGGTGTTTGTGTTTTTTTTTAACATTGACTATGGGGTTAGTAATGGGGGTGTCTTATAGACGCCTCTCCATTACTAACCTGGGCTTGATGTCAGCTGGCATTATAAGCTGACATCAACCCCAGCCCTATTACCCCACTGCCACCGCTACAGGGCAGTGGGAAGAGCGAGGCTAAGTGCAAGAATTGGCGCATCCTATGGATGTGCCATTTCTGGGGCGGCTGACGGCTGGTGTTTCTAGCCTGGGAGGGGGCCAATATTCATGGCACCCTTCCTGGGCTATTAATATCAGCCCCCAGCTGTCTGCCTAGCCTTTGCTAGCTATTAAAATAGGGGGGACCCCACGTTAATTTTTTGGGGGGTCCCCCATTTTAATAGCTAGTAAAAGCTAGGCATTCAGCTGGGGGCTGATATTAGTAGCCTGGGAAGCTCCATGGGTATTACCCCCTTCCCAGGCTTCAAACATCTGCCCCAGCCGTCTGTTTAACCTCCGCTAGAGCCTAAAATTAAGGGGAACCCCACACTAATTTTTTTTTAAATAAATCCTTTATTTTAACACTAAATGACAAGTACAGTAATCAACACTGTCACTGTACTTCATATATATGTGACTGACATGTTTCTATCTATCTAATCTATGTGTGATGCTCTATTCCTTCCATTCTAAATTGTCGGGTACCGCTGCTGAATTGCCGGCCGGCTTTTTTAAAGAGACGGTGCATGAAAACACTAATATTTTTTTTAACAAATCCTTTACACTAAATGGCAAGTACAGTAATCAACACTGTCACTGTACTTCTTATATATGTGACTGACATGTTTCTATCTATCTAATCTATGTGTGATGCTCTATTTCTTCCATTCTAAATTGTCGGGTACCGCTGCTGAATTGCCGCCGGCTTTTTTAAAGAGACGGTGCATGAAAACACTAATATTTTTTTTTATAAATCCTTTACACTAAATGACAAGTACAGTAATCAACACTGTCACTGTACTTCTTATATATGTGACTGACATGTTTCTATCTATCTAATCTATGTGTGAAGCTCTATTCTTTCGGTTCTAAATTGTCGGGTACCTGTGTACGCCGCTGCTGAATTGCCGGCTTTTCATGTTTCACTGTGAGCACAGTTCCCATCGATTTGGGCAATCACTCTAATGCCACAACCACCATGGCTGTGGCATTACAGTGAGTGGCAGACAATGCCTGCATGATTGGTGCTCTAAATAGCGCCAGACATGCAGGACACGCTTTTGGTGCACGAACAGTTATCGAACATAACCTCGAACAGCCGAATCTTTTGCAAATCGTTCGGGTTCGTCGAACAACTCGAACACCGCCCAAAACAGCTCGAATTTGAGATTGGCGAACAGTTCTAGTCGAACACCGCTCATCTCTAGACATTATATATGAACTAAAATTAATTTGAAGGCCTACCTGTGACACATAAAGAGGGGATTTGCAAATGATTTGATTATTAATTATTGCTCTCAGTACAGTCATGGCCAAAAGTTTTGAGAATGACACCAAAATTATATTTTCACATGATCTGCTGGCCTCTGGTTTTTATTAGTGTTTGTCTGATGTTTATATCACATACAGAAATATAATTGCAATCATATTATGAGTACCAATAGGTTATATTGACAGTTAGAATGAGTTAATGCAGCAAGTCAAAATTTGCAGTGTTGCCCCTTCTTCTTCAAGACCTCTGTAATTCTCCCTGGCATGCTCTCAATCAACTTTTGGACCAAATCCTGACTGATAGCAGTCCATTCTTGCATAATCAATGCTTGCATTTTGCCAGAATTTGTTGGTTTTTGTTTGTCCATCCGTCTAATGATGATTGACCACAAGTTCTCAATGGGATTGAGATCTGGGGAGTTTCCAGGCCATGGACCCAAAATCTCTATGTTTTGTTCCATGAGCCATTTAGTTATCACCTTTGCTTTATGGCAAGGTGCTCCATCATGCTGGAAAAGGCATTGTTGGGCGCCAAACTGCTCTTGGACGGTTGGGAGAAGTTGCTCTTGGAGGACATTCTGGTACCATTCTTTATTCATGGCTGTATTTTTAGGCAAGACTGTGAGTGAGCCGATTCCCTTGGCTGAGAAGCAACCCCACACATGAATGGTTTCAGGATGCTTTACAGATGGCATGAGACAAGACTGGTGGTAGCGCTCACCTCTTCTTCTCCGAATAAGCTGTTTTCCAGATGTCCCAAACAATCGAAAAGGGGATTCATCAGAGAAAATGACTTTGCCCCAGTCCTCAGCAGTCCACTCCCTGTACCTTTTGCTGAATATCAGTCGGATCCGTGATGTTTTTTCAGGAGAGAAGTGGCTTCTTTGCTGCCCTCCTTGAAACCAGCCCTTGCTCAAAGAGTCTCCGCCTCACAGTGCGTGCAGAAGCACTCACACCAGCCTGCTGCCATTCCTGAGCAAGCTCGGCACTGCTGGTAGTCCGATCCCGCAGCTGAAACAGTTTTAAGATACGGTCCTGGCACTTGTTGGTCTTTCTTGGGTGCCCTGGAGCCTTTTTGACAACAATGGAAGCTCTCTCCTTGAAGTTCTTGATGATGCGATAGATTGTTGACTGAGGTGCAATCTTTGTAGCTGCGATACTCTTCCCTGTTAGGCCATTTTTGTGCAGTGCAATGATGGCTGCACGTGTTTCTTTAGAGATAACCATGGTTAACTGAAGAGAAACAATGATACCAAGAACCAACCTCCTTTTAAAGTGTCCAGTGATGTCATTCTTACTTAATCATGACTGATTGATCGCCAGCCCTGTCCTCATCAACACCCACACCTGTGTTAATGGATCAATCACTAAAACGATGTTAGCTGCTCCTTTTAAGGCAGGACTGCAATGATGTTGAAATGTGTTTTGGGGGTTAAAGTTCATTTTCTGGGCAAATATTGACTTTGCAAGTACAGTAATTGCTGTTAAGCTGATCACTCTTTGACATTCAGGAGTATATGCAAATTGCCATTACATAAAATGAAGCAGTAAACTTTGGAAAAATTACTATTTGTCTCATTCTCAATACTTTTGGCCATGACTGTACAGCAATAAGGCCGTATGACTTAGCAGCTTGGAAATATTACATTTTCAATTTTGTCACCTCTTATTACAAAAATGGAACCAATAAAAAAAATATGAATGATGGGCATTTTAGCCTTTTAAAGGCTTAATATCTCATTTTTTAGGATGTATATATACTGTATATATATATATATATTTATATACTGTATATCCTGTATAGACATTTGTATATATATATATATATATATATGCAACGGGTGATTGTATTGAACACATCACCGTGTAGACCTATTGTGCTCGTTGGTTGGCGCTCCTTTTTTTGTTTGTTTTTTCTGCTGTCTTACAATACGGCACCTGGTTAGGATGCCCGTACCTGGTAGCAGCAGGCTGATTGAGCTGTTACAAAGTTGCTCACATTCAAGATATCTATTTAGTGTAAGTGTTTTGTTGATTTTTCTTTCCCTCCTTCCTCCTCAGAAGCACTTCTTTTCAGCCTCTTTTCTTGAATCCACACAGGCAAAGAAATCAAACCATAGATGTCCATGAATTAAGTTATGTACTAATGAGAAATGACACAGAGAAAAAGTATTGAACATGCTTTCTGAAATGTATTTAATACTTTGTACAAAAGCCTTTGGTGATGAAGTCAGCTTCAACACCCCTCCTGTATGGAGAAACTTGTCACATGCATTGCTCAGTGTGAATTTGGCCTTTTCTTCCACACCAACACTCATCAAGTACTGAAGGTTCCATGAGCTCCTTCTATGAACTCTGTATCTGTGTCACCCTGGCCTGGATACCACAAATGTTTAATAAAGCTGTGTCTGAGAGCAAGGGGGAGGTTCCCTAGTTAGGGACCATTAGCATGCAGCACCTCCTGTCCCAGGCCAGTAGGGGGAGCAGGCTGCCCCTATAAAAGCTGGAACTGGGGGCAGGGTTAGAGAGAGCTGGACGACCTTTCTCTGAAGTGAGAGGCGTCCCAGAGAAGGGAGAGTCAGTTCAGCTGCAGCTGAGGAGGTCGTGTGGCAGTAGAGGAGCCACAAGCCAGGGACGGAAGGCGACGGGAGCCTGTCCTGGCTGAGAGAGAAACAGAACTACCGAACTTTGGTGTCCGAGGCTGTTAGGATTCCAGGTCCTACAGCAAATAACCAGACGGCAGGGGATTGTATGTCCCTTGGCCTAAGAAGCCCGGAGGTTCCGCCACAGCAGAAGGGACCAGCAGAGCTGCACCAGGCCAAGAATAGAAAGGGACCCAAGTTGCAAGCCATACGGGTGAGAAGACACGGCAAGCTCAGGAACGTGGGCTATTACACCACGAGAAGGGAAATAGCCAGGAAGAGCGCAGAGAGCACGGTAGGCCTACACCCTCATCCTGTCCAGAAGGGCTTCCCACTTGTTCTCAGACATCCAGGCCCCCTCCTAGCCGGGACTGTTTTTGGGTCATTTCACCTGTTCAAATAAAGACCCTGAACTGTTTAAGAGGCCTCAGTTTCCTGGCTATTGCGGTTGGAATCATCCCCTCCATCACCTATCTATACTGCCCTGGGGCCACACTCCTCCTGTGGGGAGTTATATTATTCAGTGCTGCACACTTACATCTCGCCCAGCGGTCTGCACTGCAGCGGCGGTTATCCCTGACCGCAATCCACGGGTGGCGTAGTTGGAACTTACCCTATATATATATATATCAAAAGACGGTTCCCCTTTAAGCCTGACACCCTGAGCACGGGACCGGGTCGCCACTACTACTCCCCATCCGCATCCAGGGGCCTGGCCCTGAGTACCCCACGGCCCAGGGGGCGAGTCATATCTTCTAAATGTCTCTTCCATTGGACCTTATGTTTATATTAATGTTATATTTTGAAGCAAGAAGAATTTCCATAAAGCCTGTAAACAATGACAACCTAGATTCAACATCTTTACCATAGCATTTCCTCACCAAACATCTCATTCAGAGGCTATTCTCTTGCATAGTAAAAAAGTTCTGGGTAGTATCCTGTCCATTTATTCTAAAGTGGTTTATAAGAAGTCAAGCAGGACCACTCTTTCCTGTCTAAAGCTTTAAACTATCCTACTGCTGCAGTTAAGGACATAGCGTAAATCTAAATTGCCCGATGCAAAATCTGAAATGATAACTTTCAGTTGCTAAATGTATTTAACTTCTGTTATATGGAATCTCGGACCTGAGATTCCGACTTCTGGAATTTGTTGCAAGTTTTAATAAACTTATACAGAAATTTCAAGTCACCAAATTGTAGGATTTCTGCTTCCAATAGGTGGCGCTATAGAGTACAAGTCCTCTTTTTCTCTGAAGAGGCAATTTGCATTTTAAATTTCCCAGAGGAGCATTGCATGGCAAATAAGCCTCCTTACCTTGACGTGCCAGAGCTGGTGTGTCACTCTCCATAAGGATAAACGTTACCCCTTAGACCTCAGTCCAGAGCCTCTCATCTAGCCAAATCATTTCTCATACTATGCACTGACGAGGGCCAATACCCCGAAACACCGTGGCTGCAAATTGAGATTCTTATTTGGCTTTTATCCTAAGTCATATTGCACGACTTGTTAAAGGGTTGATTGTGACTTGTAGGATTGCTGCATCCAATAGGTGGCGCTATAGAGTACAAGTCCTCTTTTTCTCTGAAGAGGCAATTTGCATATTGGATGAATCCAATAATTTGGTGAACTGTAGGATGCATTACTTGGCATTGTAAGTTAAAGTTCAGACCCATACATATCTGGTCTTTAAAGGGAAGCTATCATCAGAAAGTGACCTACGGATTAAGTCATTTTTTTATGTATTTTTTAATCATTTTAGCAATGATATCTTTTTTTTCATATCACAATCTGTATTAAAATAAAAAAATTGAAATGTTGCAATTTTCATACTGGCCACTGGAGCTTTTTTAGATTGCATCTTTCTGCTGTTTCAGGAAACAATACATGTACATGGCCACAATGGTCAGATGCCAAATAAATCTTTTTTACTGAATCATGGAATCAGTGTCTGAAAAGGTCATTGTGAAGGGAAGTAGGGTCATCTGTGATATCAGCTATTGTGACAGGTGGATATTCTGTTAGCAGCTTTATATAGAGGTTTTACCTTTCATTGTAACCCTGCCTCTGATAAAATGGAGCCTCGTAAGCTCTTTTTGAAAGGACAGGAAGTATGACTCTAAAAACAGCCCCAGTGGCCAGTGTGAAAATTACAAAATTACTACTTTTGTGTGCCCTCTATTGTGGTCTCCTAATGTGTAGAGGAGAGGATGAAGTCCTTAACATCTTAATCATGAATTAATTTTTCTTCCCTTGCAGAGATACTGTAGGTGTTAAAGGACCAATGTAGAAACTTAATGGAATTGTCCAATTTAACCGTGTCACATAAAATGATGTACATGTACATTATTGGCAGAATATAGTTCCATTCCCACAGTGTGTAATTGGGGATTGCTCAGGTAAAACAGTTGAGCCTTGAAAGGTTGTAATTAAAATCCTCCCTCCCGAACTTCTGCAACTGCCATGATCATAAATGCTCTGATCCTGGACAATCTGACAACTTTATAAGCCATAAGTCCCATAGTTGAAGAGTCCTGTGCAGATACTACACATGCAAGGACACCTTACTAATCACTTTCTTTATCTATGCACTACGAACAGTGATCTTATCAGGACAGATGATTGGATTTCCTCTGTTCTTGACATAAGTGGGGTTCCAGAAGTGCGATCTGCACCATCCAGCATATACGGCATATACAATGGATGGGCGATATGGAACAAAGGAGAATACTAGAGTCTTAAATTTGCTTCAAAAAGTTATATTACACAATTTTATTACATTTAAAAGCAGTTGCATGACAAAAAACAATAAACAATACAATGTGTCACAAACACAGGGTCAGACTGAAAGCGATCTGTAGTGCCTAATATGTATGGGAGAGAGTCCATATGATGATAGGACAGAAAAATCATATTGCCAAATACAGAAACAACCCTCCATGGAAATAACATGAGTTAAAGAAGATGCATAAAATTAAATTAAAAGGACATAGGGCAGTACATAATGCCAGAACTGACAAACATATAATACCATAGATGGACCATGGTCATGGTCCCATAAGAATATATACCCATGACTCCAAATTTTAATGATAAAACTTATCAAACAAATCCCAGAAACATACAAAAGATGGTAAGGGCACCAAAGACTCAGTCAGGCTGATAGAGAAGGATCCCCAAGGTCCCCTACTCGCGTTTCGCTGTTGATAATGTCTGCTTCATCAGGGGAGATATGCCAGGACATACCTTTTATTTCCATGGTAATAGAACACATGGCGAGCATGCTTGCCGGAAAGGGTTAATGAAACATACTCAATCATCACTAGCCTATATGTGTCTCATTGAATGGTGACTTTTGCCAATGTGGTGTCATAACCATAATGTTCAACATAGAATTTTTTTTTGGGGGGAAGAGGAGGGATTTTATGGAAATCTGCAAAAGTGCCATTCACTATACAATAATGTAATGCATTAACCCCGTCACACAGCAGGCCATTTTAATTTTTGCATTTCCGTTTTTCCCTCACCTTCTTCCCAGAGTCATAACTCTTTTATTTTTCTGTCCGCATAGACATATGAGGGCTTGTTTTTTGAGAGACGAGTTGTACTTTTGTATTACACCATTCATTTTACCACATAGTGTACTGGAAAATGGGAAAAAAATACAAGTGAGGTAAAATTGTGAAAAGAACACAATTGTTTTTTGGGAATTTATTTCATGGTGTACATTTTGTGGGAAAAATAACCATACAATATGATTCTCCTCATCAATATGATTACGGAGATAGCAAATATGTCCAGTTTTTTTATTAATTTAGTGGTGAAAAAAATGCGAAATTTGCAAAAAAAAATGTTGGGGTTGTGTCGCCATTTTCCGAGACCGGTAACATTTTTATTTTTCGGACGATGGATCTGTGTGATGCCTTATTTTTTGAGGGGCAAGACGATATTTTTATCAGTACAATTTTGGGATAGATGTGACTTTTTGATTGCTTGTTACAGCATTTTTTGCGGATTTGCGGCGACCAAAAAGACGTAATTTTTGGCGTTCTTGAATTTTTTTCGTTTACGGTGTTTACCGATTGTGTTAATTTTTTTATATTTTGATAT
Organism: Phyllobates terribilis; assembly: GCF_046119375.1. Taxonomy (NCBI): domain Eukaryota; kingdom Metazoa; phylum Chordata; class Amphibia; order Anura; family Dendrobatidae; genus Phyllobates; species Phyllobates terribilis. The sequence continues at coordinate 899,891,878 of NW_027362762.1, forward strand.
ATCAGACTTTTTTTAACTCGCCGATACCAAATATGTGTTTTTCATTATTTTTTTTTATATCTTTATTTTCAATGGCGGGAAAAGATAGTGATTTGAACTTTTATTTATTTTTTATTTTTTTTCATATTTTTTTTAAAAATATTTTTTTTACTTTTCACTGTTCTTGTTAGCCCCCTTAGGGGACTTGAAGATGCCACATCATCGCTGCATATAGCAGAAATCACAGTCTCTTTGAAGCCCGGGCACAGGCAGGGTTTCAAAGAAGCTCCATAATGATGAGCACCGGGGTCATCAGCTGACTCTTGGCTATCATAGAAAACCGCTCCACCCGCAATTGTGAGCGGCAGGTCCAGGCTGTAATTCACAGCCATCTGCCGGGTAATGGGGCGGGCTCGCTGCGTGAGCCTGCTTCATGCACCCACTTTCGACATGTGCCATACATATATACGGCGGATGTCATGAAGGGGTTAAAGGTCAAATTTGTATAAAAACCAAACTATCACTATTGCACAATTTAACACATGCTTTATAGATATTGTACAGTTCATGGATATGGCTTGCTAAAGAAGATGTAGAATTAAAACAAGACACTATATATGTTAGCTCTGTCGTATCTGCAGGCCGCCTATCTATCAGACATGCAGGTGGGTTTCGGTCTTCTTGTTTCATCCGAGATGCCTTTGATTAATGCTCACATTGTGCTTGAGTTACAGTATTTAAATGTCCCCTTAGCTTTCCTCTGTGTTATTAAATCCTGCTCAGCTGGACTATTCTGATTCTTTTTCTGTCCTTCACTGTGATTGATTTCACGCTTTCAAAGTTTTCAGATCCACCATATATCTCTGAGATGTATCACAAGAAATACTGACTGCTCCTGCACATCCACAAGATATATATAGAACTTTCACATTTATTTCCTAATATGAATGCCGGGGACTCATAATAAACAAAAACCTGAGGTCAGAGAAGGAAAATGGAAGAAGTACAAGTGATCTTGGAGATTGGAGGTGTTGGAGGTGACTTATGAGGTCATTAAATCTCACTGCAGCGCTGTAACTTTACAGGAATATCAGAATATTAAGTCTGGAAGGAAAGGAATGGACTGAAATGATTAATGTGGAGGCTCCACAGTAGAGATGAGCGTTGTTCTACTCAAACTGTTCGCCAATCTCAAATTCGAGCTGTTTTGGGCGGTGTTCGAGCCATTCGGCGAACACGAACAATTTGAGAAAAATTCGGCTGTTCGAGGTTATGTTCGATAACTGTTCGTGCACCAAAATCATAACTGGATTTTTTCTCAGTAATGATGAAAATTAATGTTAATACGCAGTTTGAGTGTACAGCGGGGTGGGGGGAGGGGCAGGGGATGGATCTCTGCAGGAACAATGAAGATCTCCATTTTTTTTTTCTCTTTCCCGCATTTACAGTGGGGAGGTGCAATCTGTCAGCCTATCAGCAGCGCACACACGGAGTGAAGGGCTTTTTTTCACACAAGCAAGGGCATGTGTCATTGGCAGTGTATGTCACATGTCCTTGCCCTATAAGACCAAGCCATTTTCCCCGTCGCCACCATTTTCTCACTGCTGCAGCTGCGTGTTAGACGGCACCGCTGTTGCTGTGTGCGCTATACCTTGTTAATTTCTAGCCAATTTTCGCACAAATCTACAGATAGCTTGAGAGTAGGGAATAGATGTGATTGCAGTCCTTTTCAGTACTAGGTTACAGCATTTCCTACGACTTTTATCAGGCAGGTCTGTGCTCTTAAATAGATAGATTGTGGGAGTAAAGACTAATTGTAATTGGAGTCCTTTTCAGGACTAGGTTACATCAGTTCCTATCAGTTTTTGCCAGGCAGGTCTGTGCCAGTGCTGTGCAAGTTTTTTTCACAGCATTTGGCTGAATCTAGCAAAGCTAATCCTTTTTGGCCTATTGCAGAGTGTGTTAGTCAGTGGAGTAGCCTATCTGTGTTGCAAGTTATACCAACTGTGTATAGAATACCAATTTTTTTACTGCACCTAGTGAAGTAAAATCTTTTGGGCATAGCATCATTCTATTAGTCCATCTATACTGACCTCCATCAGGTTGTAAATTGAATATAATTTTTTTCTGCATCTAGCTCTGAAAAAATATTGAGCTTCTAGCTGTGTGTGGGACTTGTTGTATTAGTCCATCTATACTGACCTCCATCAGGTTGCAAACTGAATATATTTTTTTCTGCATCTACCTCTGAAAAAATATTGGGCTTCTAGCTGTGTGTGGGACTTGTTCTATTAATCCATCTATACAGACCTCCATCAGGTTGCAAACTGAATATATTTTTTTCTGCATCTACGTCTGAAAAAATATTGGGCATCTAGCTGTGTGTGGGACTTGTTCTATTAGTCCATCTATACTGACCTCCATCAGGTTGCAAATTGAATATAATTTTTATCTGCATCTAGCTCTGAAAAAATATTTGGCCTTCTAGCAGTGTGTGGGACTTTCTCTATTAGTCCATCTATACTGACCTCCATCAGGTTGCAAATTGAATATAATTTTTATCTGCATCTAGCTCTGAAAAAATATTGGGCTTCTAGCTGTGTGTGGGACTTGTTGTATTAGTCCATCTATACTGACCTCCATCAGGTTGCAAACTGAATATATGTTTTTCTGCATCTACCCCTGAAAAAATATTGGGCTTCTAGCTGTGTGTGGGACTTGTTCTATTAATCCATCTATACAGACCTCCATCAGGTTGCAAACTGAATATATTTTTTTCTGCATCTACCTCTGAAAAAATATTGGGCTTCTAGCTGTGTGTGGGACTTGTTGTATTAGTCCATCTATACTGACCTCCATCAGGTTGCAAACTGAATATATTTTTTTCTGCATCTACCTCTGAAAAAATAATGGGCTTCTAGCTGTGTGTGGGACTTGTTCTATTAATCCATCTATACAGACCTCCATCAGGTTGCAAACTGAATATATTTTTTTCTGCATCTACCCCTGAAAAAATATGTGGCCTTCTAGCAGCGTGTGGGACTTTCTCTATTAGTCCATCTATACTGACCTCCATCAGGTTGCAAACTGAATATAATTTTTTTCTGCATCTAGCTCTGAAAAAATATTTGGCCTTCTAGCAGTGTGTGGGACTTTCTCTATTAGTCCATCTATACTGACCTCCATCAGGTTGCAAATTAAAAATAATTTTTATCTGCATCTACCTCTGAAAAAAATATTTGGGCTTCTAGCTGTGTGTGGGACTTGTTCTCTTAATCCATCTATACAGACCTCCATCAGGTTGCAAACTGAATATAATTTTTTTCTGCATCTAGCTCTGAAAAAATATTTGGCCTTCTAGCAGTGTGTGGGACTTGTTCTATTAGTCCACCTATACTGACCTCCATCAGGTTGCAAATTCAAAATAATTTTTTGTCTGCATCTAGCTCTGAAAAAATATTTGGCCTTCTAGCAGTGTGTGGGACTTTCTATATTAGTCCATCTATACTGATCTCCATCAGGTTGCAAACTGAATATATTTTTTTTCTGCATCTACCTCTGAAAAAATATTGGGCTTGTAGCTGTGTGTGGGACTTGTTCTATTAATCCATCTATACAGACCTCCATCAGGTTGCAAACTGAATAAAAAAATTTTCTGCATCTACCTCTGAAAAAATATTTGGGCTTCTAGCTGTGTGTGGGACTTGTTCTATTAGTCCATCTATACTGACCTCCATCAGGTTGCAAATTGAATATAATTTTTTTCTGCATCTAACCCAGCCAATAGTTTTGGCCTAATACCACAGTTTGGCCACTCAGCTGTGCTCGGTTCCCATCCATTGTTTTTTTGTGCAAACAACTCCAGAGTTGTGAATTAGTTAACCACCAAAATGAGTGGAAAAAGGCCTGCTGCTGGTGGAAAGGGGAATAGGCGTGTTGGGAAGGGGAAAAAAGGTTGTGTCCGTGGGGTAGGTGTTAAAGCAACAGTAACATCTGCAGAAGAAAGACCATCTTCCAGCCAAACTAAAATGTCTACTTCTTTTAGCGGACAATGTGATAAGATCCCTTTCTTACGGCCACGCCAATCGCTACAAATTCCAGATGAGGCACAAAAACAGCAGGTGCTTCAAAGGATATCAAGTGCTCTTTTAAGTGGGCTCTCCTCCACATCAACTTCAACATCACAAATACTCCAGTCCTCAAAGGTGTCACCCCAATCGCACTTGCTTCCTCACAGCTCCCAAATCTCCAGCTGCCCGTCTGAGTATGAGGTAGAACAGATGGTTGAGTCTGCAGAGCTGTTTACTCATACTATAGCCTGGGAATCAGAGGTCGACTCCAGCGCTTCTGTGAATCCAGACGAGGAAATGATCTGCACTGATGCCCAGAATCTTCATGAGTCGGATCCAGGACCAGACGCAGAAGGTTCTGACCATAATGTAGACCCTCATTCCCAAACTGTAACTCCTGTTGGTGGAGACAATGAGGAAGACGATGATAAGACTCAAATACCTGATTGGAGCGACAACTTTAGTTTTTTGTCAGGGCAGGAACAGGTTGGCTCTGAGGACGACGGGTGTGATAGCGCACAGGGTGATAATGATGAGGTTGGAGATCCCACTTAATGTTAACCCACAGTCAGCCAAGAGATGAGGTCAGCAGAGGAGGTGGAGGAAGATGCTAGTGACGACGAGGTCAGGTTGCGCCTTCCTGGACAGAGACGTAGTACTGGAAGCACGTCAACAACTGCATCCTCAAACACAACTCTGCCTCTCACCACAATTCGTGGTGGCTCTTCAGGTCGCATGGGTGCTAAGCCTTGCATAGCCTGGGCATTTTTTCAGATCGATAAAGATGACCCAACTCGTGTTATCTGTAACATTTGTCAGCAAAAGCTAAGTAGAGGCCAAAAAATACATAGTTTGAGTACTTCATGCATGAACCGGCACATGGACATGAAGCATAAGTTGCAGTGGGAAGCTCAGTGTGCTACAATGCGGCCTAGCCGGCCGGGCCAACCACCGTCTGCCATATCTTGTGCATCCGCGGCCTCTTCATCCTCTGTGACTGGGGGGACAGCAGTCACACCTGTTTTGGGGCGCAGACCTGCCACCTCTTTACCCGCAACAGCCAGCGTGATTGGCAGGTCATCATTTTCTTTGGAGCTGGTAACACCAGCTGGTGTTGAGCGCTGTCCGACATCGATAGGACCACCTTTGGATCAAGGCAACCTAACATGTCCGCCTGCATCTTCCTCACAGACCGGCAGTTTGCCGGGGACACCCTTATCAACCCCGTCTAAGCACAATAGCCAGCCCTCGGTCCCTCAGATGTGGACAAGTAAAAGACCATTTCCTCCTAGCCATGAGAAAGCTAAGAGGTTGAATTTCACCATCTGCAAGCTCTTGGCTACAGAAATGCTGCCTTTCCGCCTGGTGGACACAGAGGATTTTCGAGACCTTATGTCCGTCGCAGTGCCCTAGTACCAGATGCCCAGTCGGCACTACTTCTCAAAGAAAGGTGTGCCTGCGCTCCACCAGCATGTCGCACACAACATCACCGCTTCTTTGAGAAACTCTGTGTGTGACAGGGTGCATTTCACCACAGACACTTGGACGAGTAGGCATGGACAGGGGCGTTACATGTCGCTGACTGGGCACTGGGTAACTATGGTGACAGCAGGACAAGGGGCTGCTGTCCAAGTCTTGCCGTCCCCACGAGTTGTGCGTCAATCCTCTTTATGTCAAAGTTCCTCCACTGCTTCTGCCTCCTCAACCTCCTCTCGGTCTTCCACCTGCACCCAAAGCCTGTCTGGTCATGCCACAAGCTTTCTAACTGCGCAGAAGGGATCCTGCACACCTCCTTACTATGCTGGCAGTAGGGCTCAACGTCATCAGGCGGTTTTTACATTGAAATGTCTGGGAAATGTGAGTCACACAGCTGAGGAGTTGTGGTCAGCTCTGGAGAACCAATTTCATGAATGGTTGTCTCCACTGGACCTGAAACAAGGGAAGGCCGTGTGCGACAATGCTGCAAACCTGGGTGCGGCCCTTCGCCGGGGCATTGTCACACACGTGCCTTGTATGGCTCACGTGTTGAACCTGGTTGTCCAGCAATTTTTAGCCCACTATCCCAGACTAGATGGCCTTCTGCAGAGGGCACGGTCGCTGTGTGCTCACTTCCGCCGTTCGCATCCCGCAGCTCAGCGACTTACATCTCTACAGAAGTCGTTGGGCCTGCCACTTCACCGGCTAAAATGCAATGTGCCTACCCGGTGGAATTCAACTCTGCACATGTTGCAGCGACTGTGGCAGCACCGACAAGCCCTGGTGCAATACGTTCTGACGTATAGCCTGGGCCAACGAGATCCAGAGGTGGGACAAATCACGCTGGAGGAGTGGTCTCAGGTCAGGGACCTATGCACCCTTCTGCACAGTTTTGAAATGGCGACAAAGATGTTTAGTGCTGACGATGCCATTATCAGCATGACTATTCCGGTGATTTACATGCTGGAGCACATGTTAAACAGAATTCGGAGTCAGGTGGTGGCACAAGAGGAGGTGGAGGAAGTAGAGGAGGAGGAGTTGTATGCGGAAGGGCTAACATCTGCAAGGTCCAGACGGTCGGCAGAACCAAGGCGGCAGGCATGTGAGGGTGGGGGAGATGGTTTTACCAGGGCGCATGGTAGCAGCCAAACTAGTGAGGAAGGTGCAGGAGCCCAGGAAGAAGTGGAGGACGAACTGATGGAAGACTCATCAGATGAGGGAGACCTTGATCACATTTCTGTTGTGCGAGGTTGGGGGGAGAGGACAGAGGAAGGAAGCATGATTGTTACCTCGCCACCAACACAACAGGACTTGGTGCTCCTGGATGCGCAACACACATGAGTGCCTTCTTGCTGCACTACCTGCAACATGACCCTCGAATGGTGAGAATTAGAAATAATCCTGACTACTGGGTTGCCACACTGTTAGATCCCCGGTACAAAAGTAAATTTGCAGAAATTATTCCTGCCATAGAAAGGGATGCACGCATGCAGGAGTATCAGCAGAGAGTGTTGCAGAATCTTACATGTGCTTTTCCACAAAATACCAGTGGTGCACGTCGTGAATCTCACAGTTCCAACTTGCCAACCGTGGGACCGTCAAGTGTTCAGCACTCAAACCGTAACAGAACCACAGTATCTGCTGGTAACATCAATTTTGCGGAATCATTTCACCACTTTTTTAGCCCATCCTTTGCAAGGCCACACGAGACAAGAAGTCTGACACATAGTCAACGCCTAGAGACGATGGTACAGGAGTATCTCCAAGTAAACATTGAAGCCATGACTGTGTCACTGGACCCTTGCTCTTTTTGGGCTTCCAATCTGGATAAATGGCCGGAGCTAGCCACTTACGCCTTGGAGATCTTGTCATGCCCCGCAGCCAGCGTTCTGTCTGAACGTGTGTTCAGCGCTGCTGGTGGGCTGGTGGTGTGCTGACAGATAAGCGCACGCGGCTCTCCACTGATAATGTAGACAGACTCACGTTCATAAAGATCAACAAATCATGGATCCGAAATGACTTTTCTACCCCTGTGTCATCCTGGGGAGAGTAAAAGCTTGATGATTGGTTAAAATCACCCTACCAACCGTTTTAAGCTTTCAAATTACTAATCATGTTTATCTGTATCTTGGCTGGAAAATAATTTGGGCTTTGTAGCAGTGTGCAGCACTGATTCTATTAGGCCATCTATAATAAGCTCCACCAGATTTAAAATTACTAATCATGTTTATCTGTATCTTGACTGGAAAATAATTTGGGCTTTGTAGCAGTGTGCAGCACTGATCCTATTAGGCCATCTATACTAAAGCTTCACCAGATTTAAAATTAATAATAATTTTTAGCTGCATCTAGCCCGGAAAATAATTTTGGGGCTCCGAGATGCGCAAGACACATAAGTGCCTTCTTGCTGCACTACCTGCAGCATGACCCTCATATTGTCAGAATTCGAAGTAATCATGACTACTGGGTTGCCACACTCTTAGATCCCCCAAACTTTTCGATCAACCTTTTCATTTTAATAAAGACCAAAAAAATGGTCATTTTTGAAATTATAAGCATTAGCAGGTTGTTAGAAACTGAAATCAAACAGTTTTCAACTCAAAACTTTATTCTAGGTGATGTTACATTTTCACATAGGACCCCTTGTTCGAAAGGAGCTTCTGAACTCTCTCGTCCATTGAATTTGTCAGGTTTTGGATGGTTTCTGCTTCAATTGTTTTGCATGAGGACAGAATACCCTCCCAGAGCTGTTGCTTAGATGTGAACTGCCTCCCGCCATCATAGACACTCCTTTTAATGATGCTCCAAAGGTTCTGAATGGGGTAGAGGTCAGGGGAGCATGGGGGTCACACCATAAGTTTGTCCCCTTTTATGCCCATATCAGCCAGAGATGCAGATGTTTTATGTGCAGCATGAGATGGTGCATTATCATGGAAAAAAATGATCTTGCTGTGAAATACACGGTTCTTCTTCTTGAACCATGGCAGGAAGTGCTGTTTGAGAAAATCCACATACATTATGGAGTTCATCTTTAGCGCCTTCAGGGATCCAAAAGGGGCCGACAATCTCTCTCCCATGATTCCAGCCCAAAACATTACTCCACCTCCTCCTTGTTGGCGCTGTAGCCTTGTTTGCGTGGGGTGTCCATCAACCAGCCATCCTCCACTCCATCCATCTGGACCATCGAGCGCTGCACGGCACTCATCCGTGAACAAAACAGTTTTGAAATCAGTCTTCATGTAATGTTTGGCCCACTGGATCCGTTTCTGCTTGTGTGAAGTGGATAGAGGAGGTCGACAGGATGGCGTATGCACAGCTGCAAACCTCTGAAGGACCCTGCATCTTGTTGTTCGGGGGACGTTGGAGGCACCAGCAGCTTCAAAAACTTGTCTGCTGCTATGACAAGGCTTTTTTGCCGCTGCTCTTTCAACCTGACGTAATTGCCTGTAGGAAAGAGTCCTCAATTTGCCCGCACACGTGTGTACTGTGAATCAGCTACATACTTCTTGATTGCCAAGACACTTCATCCTGATCATCGCACAATGTTGATTGTAGTCATGCCTTGACCTAAACACTCCACAATTTGTTGCTTCTCAGCAGCCGACACATCCTTTTTCTTTCCCATTTTGGCAGAAAATGTAGGCTGCTTAATAATGTGAGACAGCCTTCTTAAGTAGTCTTGCCTTTCATTGGACACACCTGCCAAACTAATTAGCACAGGTGTCTGCAATTGCTTACAGTGATATAAAGAGCCCTGACACACATCACCATCAATGAGTTTAACTGACAAACAAACAAATTCTTCCCTTATCACTCCTAAACTCTTTTTGCATAATAATTTGGAACACAGTGTACATGTGCTTTTCCACAAAACACCAACTGTGGTCTGTATGGAGTTGTTCAATAAAGGGCCCAAAATTAAGATAACATAGATGGGAGAGGTCTCTATGAATAGGAATTCCTAAGTATTTGATACCCTGTGAGGGCCAGGCAAAGGGAAAGTTGGACTGGATGGAATCCTATATGGATTTGGGAAGGGAGACATCGAGGGCCTCAGACTTCGCTGCATTGATTTTAAAATTTGACCATGTAACAAAGTGATCTATTTCAGCCATAACAGCATGGATGGATATATGTGATTGAGTGATATATACTAGGACATCATCAGCAAATAGAGAGCACTTGTACTCGGTGCCTCCCACCTCAATCCACCTAATATTGGGGTTATGGCGAATTGATGAGAGCAGGTGCTCCGTCACTAGGATGTATAAGAGAGGGGACAGAGAACATCCCTGCCTTGTCCCATTGGTGATTGTGAAAGGTGATGAAAATGTTCTGACGCGCCCCCTGGGCCTTGGGACACCCGGAGCCGGACCCTTTTTGGTGGATGCTGGTGGTTGTAGTCTCCGTGGCGGCGACCTGGTTCCGTGGCTCAGGGCGGTCAAACCAGTGGCGGAACTATTTATGTGGTTTTGATGTTTAAATGTCCGACTACGCCACCCGTGGATTGCGGTCAGAGTGAACTGCCGCTCCAGGGCAGACCGCTGAGGCTGGTGTTGTGGGTGCAGCAGAGCGTAGCATAACTCCCCACGGGAGGAGTATAGCCTCAGGGCAGTGTATGAGGAGGATGGGGGTGATGGTGCAGGGCAGCAGCAGTAACGACACGGAGTCAGTGATGCAGTCCAGGGCCTTTACTCACAGTTCTTATTATCCAGACCACGTCTGCAGGTAACGGCTGCCCACGTCGAACTGTGCTCACCAGGTGAGGGGCTCAGACAACTCCCAGATAACTTTGGAGCGCTTCACAGGACCCCCTTTGTGTGTCCTTTGTCTGGCCTTTCTTACCAACCCTTCTGTCCGGCTGCCTCGGGCCTCCTCTTGGTAAACTTGGCGCCAGTTTCCCTGACCCTATGTGGTGCCTTCCTAGCGGGTGTAGCGAGGGGCTGCGCCACATAAAATGTCACAGCCTCCTGTTTCTAGCTGAGGGTCGTTTCCTGCCTCCACTAGTTTCGGGGACCGGTCTCCCCCTTTGGCCTGACCCCTCCACGCAGGTGGATTCGGGCGTGCGGTGGTGACTCGCCCGTCCGCACCCCTGGGATCCCTTCGTTCCTCGTTCCTGGAGCCTTCTCCGCTCCTCTTCCTTCCTTCTCCCTCTTCCAGGCCTGGGCCTCTGTTACTAGGCCCGCCTCTGGAGCAGAGCTCATGCAGAGCCCCTGCTCCCTGCCACTTCTGCTCAGACTTCTCTGCACTGAACTAAGATGTTGCCCACCTTTTATACTCCCTTCTCAATGCACCCAGGAACTGCTTCCTCCCTGCTCCTGCACTATAGGGTTCCCCTTCCTCAGTGTTCCCTCCCCCCACTCCAGCCAGGGACAGGGACTGTCGTGCCCATCTCAGGGGCATATTGGTCGCCCTGCCCCACGGCAATGTGGTGTAATGCATGCAGGTGTCGGGTCCTGATCCACACTACATCCTTACCTGAGAGTGAGATATCACACCTCTGGGTGAGGTGCAATACCTCTGTAGCAACCGAGCCCTCAGGGTGCTACAGTTCCATTTATCTTCAGCCTAGGTGACGTATTGCGATACAGGGCTGTGATTTTGGCTATAAAAGGGTCCCCTAGACCCCTACCCCAAGCTTTTTAAGAGAATCATATATGGCGTGCCAGGAGACTCTATGGAATGCTTTCTCAGCATCCAACGAGAGTATCTAATTACAAATTTTTAACTGCATCTAGCCCAGGAAATACTTTGTGCCTAGTAGCAGTGTCTGCCAGTCAGCGGATTATCTCGGCTGTTAAGCAAGCTACACCACCTGTAGTTTGGACACTTAATTTTTTCAAAGGAAATGCTTCGGGACCACGGGATACTCAGTGAAGAGCATCATGAGGCACCCCAAGGCATAGGGGCTGGGACTGGCAGTAGGATGCCTTGCGGTGGACAGCCAAGCTCGATCCTTATAAAAGCTTTTTAACTGCAGCAGCTTTAGTGGACGCTACTGGAGCTGGAATTACGCGGCTGCTGGCATGAGACTTGCCCTCCAATAGATCCTTGTAAATGGATTTAAAGTGTATTCATTCAAATTAGAGAGACAATTTAAATTAAAAAGCTTAGAGCTGCCTCCACCACAGGGGGGCTCGCTCGACCCACCAGCGGACAGGCACCAGTATGGGGAGAGGGGGGCTGGCCGTCAGGGTTCACCGCGGCTCTGGCACAAACCCGGTGACGCGGAGGTGGCACGGGCAGGAGCGGACTGAACGTGTCGGCTTCTCACTTTTTGGATTTTAGAAGGGCATGACATGCCTATATCTGTGTCTCCCCCTCCTTTTACTCCTCCACCTCTTTTCTTTTCGCATGACTATATGTACTTGTCACTTTTCCATGTGTTAGTTGTGTCTTCTGAGCAGTTTGTCAGCTTTTGGACACCTTTGAAGGTGTTTTCTATGTGTTTCTATGTGTTTTTGTTTACCTGCCATTGGTTTTAACGGTGTTCGAAGGTATTCGACGAACAGTTCGACGAACAGTTCGGCGAACACACGGGTGTTCGACGAACCGAACCGAACTCGAACACTACGGGGGTGGCTCAACACTACTCCACAGCTTAAAGGGACACTGAACCTAAAGACTGAGCAAATGAAATGTTTCGTTACTTTTACCTAGTTTCATCTATTATACAGGTTGGAGGATTATTGCAGTGTTCCTCAAAAGGCCAAAAATAGTTCTTCTTCATGATCATTGTTTATTTCTCATACGTGTAATTCTGACAGCCTCCAGAAATCTTTACATATATATGGCTGACTGATTTTAAAGGGATTATCCAACCAGGCAAAATTATTTTTAACGCAGCTTAGAATATGTTAAAATAACAGAAGAAGATCTACTCACCTTACGGATCTCTTTGGCTACACCAATCACTTCCCCAAAATATGCTTTTGTGAACGCTGAAGCCAATTTTTTGGTGGTAATTGAAATCAAGCCTGTGATGTCCATGTCGGGGTCATCATTCCTGGACCAGGAAGTAGAGGCTGATCGGGGACCAGAGATGAGTCTCAACCAGAGATGTAGAGATTCGGTAATGTAGTAAAACAAAAAAAATTAATTTACTTGTATAAACATTGGGTAAAAAAATGCTAAAAAGTCTTGGTCTTTGAGGGATACTGAGAATCATTCACAGACTAAACACCATAGATAGGGCTCCTCTCCAAGTTTATGAGGGCCCTTTGGTGACTTTTTAGTTTTTTTTTCTGTTTTCACGTTCAGCAAATGAGATATAAATCAAAATACTTTATTCGTTACACATGCAACGATGCCAAATATGTTATGTTTATTTTTTTCATTTTTAAATTTTTCATTTTTAATTTACAGTTTTTGAACACCGGCTTTCAGGAAGGGCACCCATCTATCCCAATCATGTTCATGGGTATTATGGGGTCAGAAAGGTTACCTTACACCATTTTCAACTTCAGAAAGGGAATCTGTCAGTCGGGTTTTTGCTATATAATCTAATAGCAGCGTAATATAGAACAAGAAAGCCTGATTTCAGGGATGTATCACTTACTGGGCTGTTTGATGTAGTTTTCATAGAATACCTGTGTTGTCTGACGGAGATTTAGCAGAGCTAATAAGATTTAAACTGTGTATAACCCCGTCCATGCCCCTAATTGGCAGCTTGCTGTGTGCACTGTCCATTCTGAGAAAGCTGTCAGTGGTGGGGGCGGGGTTACACAGATTGGTCTGACTGGGCTGCACTTGAGATGTAGTCCTGGCAATCTCCTACTGATAAAATGCTGATTTCAGTGAAACTACAACACGCAGCCTAATAAGTGACATATCCCTGGAATCAGGGTCTCGTGCCCTATATTATGCTGCTTTGAGATTAAATAGCAAAAACCTCCTCACAGATTCCCTTTAAATGATCGTCAAACTGCTGCAGAAGGATCAAGTATAACATTGCCTTTATCCATGTGGTCTGGCACAAGCCCTGTATTTGTTGGGGGCTGGCACAAGCCCTAATTATAGGTCAAAGATGGACTCAGATAGAAAGATAGATAGATAGATAGATAGATAGATAGATAGATAGATAGATAGATAGATAGATAGAAGCAGGAGTACTAGCTAAAATGAATCTCTCTAACTTAAGAAAAAATCAGACTTGCTACATGTCGCGAAAGGAAAAAAAATCCAAAAGCCCCCAACGCCATAATCTGAAAAAAAAGAAAGCAATCTAATTATACATCTGCATTGACATTCATTGTCGTTCATGATTTCTTCTCCTGGGTTCCCATTGTTACACAACCCTCCTCTTATTTATATGGGCACACGTTTGTTAATCTATGACTTTTTTGTGGTCACTTATATCAATTACCAAAATGTGCCTTGCTTTAACAAATCAACAGCTTTTCCTATTCTGCTAAATGTTCTTGGCACCACAGATGGAGAAGACAGCAGTGAGGGACAGCGCTCAGAGGTGTCAGATAACAAAATTGCGACTGCCATTTACGCCAGTATGCTCTCTTGGCAAAAAGCCCTGCTCAACGAATACAATTGGTGCGTCTGCCATTTGTTAATTCTGCATAATTAAGCAGCAATTATACATGGCATTGTGCAGTCGCAGGCTTATCATCTGGCTGTCCCTTAATGGAGCTTCATGCCAGTTTGGCTATTAATGTGCAATAAAATAAAGTTTTAAATGATTAAGCTATACAATTATCATATACCCAACTACAGATGTGTAACATGGTTTCTTAAGTAAAAACAAATCCATTCACAATCTTTTCCCCTAGGCAGATTTTTTTTCATTGTTACATTTTCTTGCCATACTCTCTTTTAATGTATAGCTTCCTCATTTATTTTTGTCATGTACTATGAATATAAGTATTCATTATATTATTGCAAACATTCCAAGACCTCAATATATGTGTATCATATTCTATAAACAAATTATCATTATTTTATAGGTAAAAAGTCAAAAATCTGCCCAAGTGGGAATGGGTCATGTCTGGGATGTCTTGGAAGAGGATTGATTGTGTGCTCCATTACTCCCCTCCTGAAATACATTCCATATCAGGCATTTTATGGACAACCATTAAAGGGTTTGTCCTCGTTAAATGCTGTAGTTTGTTTGCCTTGTTAAATAAAAAGACTTTGATCATTGATCCAATAATATTGGCGCTGGGTCTGCAGGTGCTCACATGACATAGTTATGCCATACAAATACTGCATCCTACGAACAGGTGCGGACAAAACTTGAGCACTGCAGGCCATCCGCGCTGATTGGTAGCAGTGCTCACGTTGCAAGACAAAAATATTTAACTGCTAAACAGTAATGTGCACCATATGCTAAAGATCACTAACTCCTGACATCTTTAGGCTGCGTGCCCAAGTAGCGTTTTTCAAGCGTTTATGCTGCGGAATTTCCGCAGCGTAAATGCTTGTGAAACGCTAGGTAATCCGCACCCCATGGTCCCCAAGGGGATTCCGCATGTTCTATGCACATGCTGCGGATTTTTCCGCAGCGTTTATGCTACGTACAAAAATACGCAGCATGTTCATTAATTTTGCGGAAGCGCAGCGGAAGCGCCGCCATTGACTTGCATTGAGACGCATAGAATCCGCATCTGTACATTTGTACAAGCGGATTTTATGCGTCTCTATGTGCGGATGGTACCCAGATCTGGAGGAGAGGAGACTCTCATCCAGACCTGGGTACCATTGTACCTGTAAAAAAAGAATAAAATAATAAATAAAGTTTATACTCACCTTTCCGAATGCTGTCTCTGCATGCCGGCAGCGCTGAAGGACCTTCGGTGACGTCACAGTCATGTGACCGCAGGCCCTTCACCGCTTTGTCTCGCGATATGCCGGCAGCCAGGAACCAGCCAGGAAGCAGCGCTGCAGCACACGCGGCGGCATCGGAGGTAAGTATAGCTTTATTTTTTTATTTTTACGGTCACACTATATAAATCCATGCCGTTTGCATGGATTTATATAGTGTGACCTAGTTGTCAAGCACTTTCCAAGTGATGATATCGCCTGGAAAGCGCTTGTCAATCTGCATGCGGAAACACATGTGGATACGCATGTGAATCCGCATGTATTCCGCATGTATTCTGCAGGAAAAATGCATGCACAATCTGCATGCGTTTTTTCTGCTAGGGAGATGCAGAAATGCTGCAGAAATTTTCTGCTTCATTTCTGCATCGTGGGCGCATAGCCTTAGAAGAATACTAATAGGGAGAGAGAGAAGAAAGACAAGTGCAGTGCTTCCTCTGAGCGTAATACGTTTTTACCAACAAAATAAATTTTTACTGTTGGTAAAAACGTATTACGCTCAGAGGAAGCACTGGACTTGTCTTTCTTCTCTCTCTCCCTATTAGGATTCCTATAAAGATGTCAGGAGTTAGTGATCTTTAGCATATGGTGCACATTACTGTTTAGCAGTTAAATATTTTTGTCTTGCAACGTGAGCAGCGCTGATGACCTGCAGTGCTCAAGTTTTGTCCGCACCTGTTCATTGGCTGCAGTATTTGTATGGCATAACTATGTCATGTGAGCACCTGCAGACCCAGCGCCAATATTATTGGATCAATGATCAAAGTCTTTTTATTTAACATGGCAAACTACAGCATTTATCTGGAACAACGGATACTGGAAGCCTATGCTAGCATTTCATCTGCGGTGTTGCTATCAATGTGTCAAGAGTGGGAGAAGAGGGTTGCATTGACAATCCAACACAATGGGCAGCACTTTGAACACATTTTATAAATGGTCATAAACTTGTAAAAAAACTCATAAAAGAATAAAGTTATGTTAAAACCAAGCACACCATTGTTTTTCTTATGAAATTCTAAATAAGTTTGATGTGTCACATGACCCTCTTCCCATTGAAAAAAATAAAGTTGGATCCAAAATAGCCGACTTCAAAATGGCTGCCATGGTCACCACCCATCTGGAAAAGTTTTCCCCCTCCCATATACTAATGTGTCACAAACAGGAAGTTGATATCACCAACCATTCCCATTTAATTTAGGTCATCACATCACCAACAAAATTTATTTTTGTGAGATTTAACTTTGTCAATTAAAAATAAAAAGTTATTTTATATAGTAAATCAAGTAACAAATTCACTCAACTCTAAATGTGTTTGTTACAGCCAGTGATTAGTATTTGGAAAATTGAATCTGTCTCCAAAATGGGGTCCTATCCAAGTGTTGATTAAATATTATTATCATGTCTCATAACTTTTTTTTCCTTGTGGTGGAGATACTTGACCAGGTCACTCCTCCACATTGGGCACTGTTGTGTTGGTTGATGGGCAGAGATGAGCGAACCCGAACTGTAAAGTTTGGGGTTTGTACTGGACACCTGGTGTCTGGTGCTGAACTCTGAACATGGACTTCTCCCGAAAGTCGGTTTTACAGTTCTGGGAGAGAGAGAGACAGAGAGAGAAAGATTTTCCAGCGCCAAAGTTCGGGTCCCCATTGATTTCTATGGGGTTTGGGTTCAAGTTTTGGTACAGTTCTGGTACCCGAACTGAACTTTGAACTAAAGTTTGGTCGAAACCCAATAAACTTGAACTTCCACGAGTCTGCTCATCCCTATTGATGGGATGAGAGAATCCTGGATTCCTAACTCGTTATATAATATTGTAAAAAATTATAAGAAGTTCTGTGGTGACACAAAATGTCTTCTTTCTTTTATTCCCTGTAATTTAGGCTCAGGTGATTTTTATTGTGTAAGGCCATGTGCCCACGTAGCGCTTTTGCGGCGTTTTTACGGCTGCGAAAACGCTTGTAAAACAGTCTGCCATGCAAAGCAATGTGAATTTGGATGTGCTGTGCACATGATGCGCTAATTTGCGCGCCAAATTCGCATTGCGTTGCAAAACACAGCATGCCCATTTCTACCGCGATTACGCTGCAAATTCGCGGCCATTGAGGAACATTGAAACGCAGCAAACCCGCAGGTATATGTGGATTTGCTGCGTTTCAATTAAATTCAATGGCCGCGAATATGCAGCGTATGGTACCAGGGATGAAGAAGAGACTACAACTCCTCTTCATCCCGGCTACCACGCGGTGAAAAAAAAGAAATAAAAAAGTTAAAAATAAACAAAACCTGTATACTCACTTCTCCGACAGCCCCCGGTCTGCTTCCGCCCACGTCCTCTCTCCTTGGCGTCCCGCAGTGTACTGTCAGGACCTGCGGTGACGTCATTTAGTCAGCTGATGGTCACGCGACCGCTGACGTCGGCGGTCAGGTGATGGTCGCGTGACCATCAGCTGGCTAAATGATGTCACCGCAGGTCCTGACAGTACACTGCGGGACGCCAAGGAGAGAGGACGCCGCCGGGAGCAGACTGGAGCAGACCGGAGAGGTGAGTATACAGGTTTTTTTTATTTTTAACATTTTAATTCTTTTTTTTTTACTATAGATGCAGCATTTAAAGCATCAGTTGTTCACACATTATAAATCCATGCCGGTTGCATGGATTTATATTGTGTGACCAACTTGTCAAGCACTTTTCCAAGTGATGCTCAAAATCACTTGGAAAACTGCTTGAAAAAACGCATGCGAAAACGCTGAAAAAACGCTGAAAAAAACGCTTCTCTCTGGCAGAAAAAACGCATGTAAATCTGCATGCGTTTTTTTCTGCCAGAGAGAGACAAAAATGCTCTGCATCAAATCAGCTACGTGGGCACATAGCCTAAGATTCTACTAAGGTATTCTTTGTATCCACTCCAATGTATAGTTGTCTTCTTATGAGCTCTGCAAACTGATTTGTAAGTTTAAAATAAAATGGATACAAGTTAAAGAAATGACATTTTTGAAAGAATGGAAAAATAGATAAGATGTAAATGTCATTAAGATGTCCACACGCATTACACTGCACACAGCCTGAGGCTCACTTGTACGTAGCCATCAGTATGCATACGGTAATTCTGATGACAGCGCTGAACACAGTAGGTCGGATCTGAATTTCCCTTAATGAAAAATAAACATTCCCTTAGTTGATTGCTTTTCTCCCACTTGTTCCTGTCTTTATACTGCAGTGTAGAATAATATACACCAAGGCGATGGATATTAGGTTTTCTCATACAATGTCCAACAATCACCCATTGTCACCTAATGCAAACAAACACTCTTTCAAGCTCTCGCCACGATCTTTCCTTTACCAAGATGAATTTAAATTTCAAAATACATTAGTTTAATACACAGTCTTGTGATATTTATTGTATCTGCATGTGATTTAGAAGAGTTTAGTTTGTTACTCATCACAATTTACCATCATATGAAAATACTTCATCTGTGGTATACGGCATCAGTATCCCATCATTACTATTTGATTTGTGACACATCCGAATCTGTGCTTGTGTCTATGTGTGTATGAATTGACTATGACACTCAGAGGTTGTGGCGTCTGCTGCTATCCAGAAAACAAACATATTTGGATCATTGTTTTAAGAGATAGAGAAAGAAGAAATAATTAAATTAACAATTACAATGGAAACATTTTTTAGAGTGCCTAAATAATAATTATTACTTTTTTGTGCCTTTGAAGTTGCATCAATTAAAACTTAAATTTTTTAATTGCTTATTTGCTTCCTGATTACAAAGTTAGCCACTTTCTAAATAGATTTAATTTTTTATTTTTTACGCTTTTTGTGCCGCAAAAGGCTATGTTCACACATTGCATTTTTACTGCGTTTTTTTTTCCGCAGGCAAAACCTGCTCTCTTTGCGGGAAATAAGGTGCTTACAAAAAGCAGGTTTTGCTGAGTTTTTTGCTGCATTTTTGCTGCATTTTTGTCAGGGTACATTTGTCTCTTGTGCATGCTGATACAGTTTAGTGCATAAAATAAAACATGATTCAACTTTCTCAAAACCTGATACCTACAATTTTGCTGAATTTTTGCAGCATTTTTGCACTACCCATTGCTTTCTATGGGTGGAAAAATGCTGAAAAAATGCTGAAAGAAATGACAAGCTCTATTTTGCAAAAATGCAGCAGTTTTCCAAATTAGTCGGGGAAAAAAAAAACAATGTGTGCGCATGAGATTTCTGAAATCTCATAGCCTTTTCTGGTACTGTAAAACACAATGTGTTAACATAGCCTACTTTTTTTTACCTAGCTGCGTGCTTTTAGATAAGGGATACAAATCTATCAGAGATCTTGCTCAGTTTTGACTCTTAAGGCCCTGTCACATATAACGAGATCGCTAGCGAGATCGTTATTGCGTCACGGTATTGAGATCGCTGGGGAGATGTCAAACATGCAGAACTTTCCAACGATCTCGGCCGCCCCAGCGATCTAACCAACGATCTCGGTGGTCGTTGGGACGCTTTCACACAGCAGCTATTTCAACGATCCACACCTTGATAGGGACTGTCCTGTGTCAGAAAGGCGTGCATAAAATTGCTTTTCCGCGCCCCCCTCATCTCCAGTTGGTGGACGCTACTGCAATCAGATTGGGTGGCCTTGGTTTAACACTGCGTCTCCGGTCAGATGGGATCTCTACTGCGTCTCCATTAAAAATGAAAACTCATTTGAGACCCCAAACAATACCTACCTCGCTAAAGATGCCTGATTTCTTCAAAGTGGAGTCACAGCCGGAGAACGCTGGTGGGATCTGAAAAACAAGGACGCAGTAGTGACCACCAATCGGGGACGAGGAGCGCAGAAAAGTCCAATTTATGCACGCCTACATGTCTCAGTTCTGAATCGCTAACGAGGTCGTTGATAAGGTGTCAAATACAGCGATGCACACTGCCCAGCGGGAGCGCAACGACCCAGGAATGGTCCAGGAAGCTTTGTAACGATCAGCAATCTCACAGCAGGGGCCTGATCGTTGCTACCTGTCAGACATAACGAGATCGCTGGCGAGATCACTATTGCGTCACCAAAATCATGACTCATTAGCGATCTCGCTAGCGATCTCGTTATGTGTGACGGGGCCTTTAGCTTTCTGTGTTCTCCCTTCTTTTTTTCCATGTTAAGCTATAGTCACACGACCATGCTTTCCACATCTGAGAAAATCGGCCCGACTCTGATCAGAGTTTGTTCAGAATTAGATCAGAGTGAGATCAGTTTTTCTCAAATGTGGAGAATGAAAAAAAAAAAGTTACTCCATCTTCTCCATTCAGCGAGTCCGCGAAAATCAGACCGCACTCGGATATCATCCGAGTGCGGTCTGACAGACTCGTAGACTTGAATGGCAGAGTGCGAAACGATTATCTAAGACAAATCATGCATGCTGCGATTTTTTTCCTCCAACAAACTCAGTCCGAGGAAAGAATTGGACATGTGCACGACCTCTTTAATAATATTGGTCTGAGTGCGATCCAATGTTTTGTCGGATAGCACTTGAACCAAAACTACAATCATCTACATGAGACCTTTGAGATATTTGAAGGCATGTGGAAGCAGTTATATACAGGTGTAGAGAAGGAAAAAAGCATGTATAGTCTTGAGAAGGAAGAGAAAACAGACTATCAGATAAGAAGAAAAATACAAGAGGAAATAGGTTAAGCATAGAAGTTGTGCTGCTAAAACAAGGGTATCCTTGATGCACATAAACCTCACATCCAGCCTATTTTACTGGGAGAAACACTCCCACAAGAGAAAAGTGTGATACTTGTATCAGGATGCAAACTGCATATCAGGTGGTGGGAAAATGAATGAACGAATGAATGTATGAATGATTGAAGAGTGCAACTGAAGCATGCAAATCATCAAGCTGGCAACTTTTTTTTGCAATTGTCAACCAATGATGTCCCTGATGTGCTTGATAGAAGATTAGTCCAGACATGTTGCAGGCCATGATAGCACATTTAGACCATGCAGGTTGCTCACAGTAGCAGAAGCAGCCTGTGCTGAAAAATGGCTCTTGGGACACTTTGGAGAAATGGTTGTAAAACTGGTTACATGACCAAATAAATGTAGCTCAGAACTGTTGATATACCTGAAATTAACACTAGGGGGGTTCCAGCTATTGTATATTATGCCACTCCACATCATAATCCTGGGGGTGGGACCGATGTGATGTTCCCTTGTGAAGGCCTCTTCATGGTGTTGCGCCATTGGTCACCAGACCAATCTCTGGCCTTCATCGCATCCAAGTCAAAAGCGAGAATCATCGCTAAATAGGCTAAACTTCCATTCCAGCCTTCATTGCTCCTTTCCAGCCTTTGGTCTCCATCTGAAAACAACATGGGCAACTCCATTATGAGACCTTTCCGAGGGATCATCAAAATGGTCCTAGTCCTGGGCTTATGGTGTGGTGCGGCATAATGTACAGTAGCCAGACCCCTCTAGTCTTCATTCGATGAACACTAACAGCTCGCAAATACATTGATTTGATAGTAGGACCAGTGGTACAGACATCTCTCCAAGAGCTGTCTTTCAACATGACAGCAACCATGCTACATGTTGTTCATGCTACTTTGTGCACCCTGCATGGTCTAAAATGTGCCAACATGTCATGCAGCATGTCCAGCTTGTCTCCCATCGAGCACATATGGGAGACATATTGGTCAACAATTGCAAATAATAATAACTTAGTTGAAGGCGTGTAGGTTTGTTTATCTCTGCGTGTGGCGCTCATGCTCAATACTGAATAAATCAAGATGTTTTGAAAATTTTTGAGTTCACTTTTTCCCTCATTTGCATGTCATTAACATGTCTACTGATCCTGTGATTTCCAGATATCCGTGCCTGTTTTCCTTATTGGTGTTGCAATTTCAATGCTGAGGAGTGTGATATCTATCTATCTAACTATCTATCTATCCATATAAAAATATCTAATTTTTGCGAATTTGCACATTTCAATGAAAAAAAAAAATAGGGCTGACAGGCCACCATGTGCAAAAATAGCTAAAATGTGTGATATGATATATTTGGAATATCTTAACCAAAATCAACCGGATTGGAATATGTTACATAGTACATATAGTATGCGTGTCATAAATTATCGCAGTAGATTATAAGATTTAAAGACACAGAAAAATGTAAATCTTCATTTTTACCAGTAAAAAGCGAAAAAGCTAATTGTGTTACCAGAAGAAGAAACAAGGAGACTGTTGAAGTCTGGCCACAGAGCCTCAAGTTTACATTAATATATCTTCTATTAGCCAGTGCAAGAATAACCTTTATGTTCTGCCTTCCTGATCCCCTTCTCTCTTCAGTTGTTTTAATGTTTTCTTCCTTGTTCCCAGCTGACATTTTCATTTCTTCGTTTTTCGGTTTTGTGCCAGAATTCTTTGCTAGCTTAGCCATAAATTGGCTTTGTAAACATACGAGAAACTCCAATATCCTTGCACTAAGAGGAACACAGAGGCAGACAGACTAACATATTGGAGAAAATCAAAAGATCTATGACCAGAGTAATTCTTCAAGGGAGGAGAACGTTAACCTGTGGAGACACATTTTTGCTTGCGCTTGAACTGCAGGGTTCTCGGCATCGTGCTGTGTAGACATATAAGGTGTTATTAACCTTAGCAAGTCCTCTTACGTTCCTTGAGAAGTGTACATCAATCTTCTTTTAGCGACACAGAGGATCTGTCTGTTGACCACTATTAAGGGATATGCTGCATAAAAAAAGAATGATATTGATTCATAACAAGTATGTTATTTTTGCTTACTCCAGTGCTCACGGCTGAAAGTAAAACCTGAAATAAAAAGTGAATTATGTGCATAGTTAAGCTCAGAACCTGGGTGCAATTTTCTTAATCGAAAGACTGAAATACTCCTTTGACTCATGCAGAGTTATATTATTAATAGGTGTATTAGGAGCACAGACTACAAGTCATTGCTTCACACACTCAACTGAGAAAAGCTTAACTGCAAGGTCAAGTTAGATACAGTGAATATAAAATTTAAAGAACTGAATAGGCAAAAGTATTTACTAAGAGAAGGTCACCATGTATACTCCTAGAATTTGATTCTGATTTTTCTCTCTAAAAAATACAATGATTTTTTAAGTTGGCAAACACCTGTATTTGGTTGGATGACCAGTCATTAAAGAAGTTGTCCACCACTCGGACAACCTCTTCTGAAATGCAGTGTAAAATAAAAAACACAGATATTCACCTCCCGCTTCTACAACATGCCTAGCATGAGGTGTCCCAGGGCTCTCATGACATTGTTTTGCCAAGTGAGCACTGCAGCTAATCAGGGGTCGCTAATGGGCTCCAGTGCTTATACCTCCCTTGGAAGTTTGAGGTTCACATGAAGGAATTGTGACCAAAGCAGCCCATTAGCAGCTACTGATTGGCTGCAATGCTCATGTGGTATAACAATGTCACGCGAGCCCCAGGAGGCCTGGCGCTGATGTCACTGGACGGTGGAGGAGGTAATTATCTGTGATTTTACACAGGGGAATATAGCATTTAATAAGGGGTTCTCCATGTCATGGACAGTCCTTTTAAGACAACATATTCACAGTATTCTAGACTAGAATGCTAAATTAGTTCAAAGTGGTTGTCCACGTCTTACCAAAAATATTTTAGATGTGTTTATAATAAAGTTATTAAGTACTTAATAAGATGCTTTTATGTTCAATAAATCCCTGATCTTCAGCTGTTAGCCTCAGCACTAGGCTTGGCAACTTCACTTTTGGTATTGTGCTCAACACAGCAAAGAATTTTAGGTGATTATTCATCAGGGTTATTTGGGAAGGGGGCTCGCTGACTGCTCATTTAAATAGCTATTAGCCTCCTTATTTGTTTATGCATTGGCCATTCTAGAAAAAGGGAGTGACTTAGCTGTTAAAATAAATGAGGCAGGCAGACCCCTTTACACACATCTCTAATTACATGGAGATATAATTGTCGTGATTTGTGTTGAGCCAGAAGTGGAGTTGCTGGGAGCTTTGAAAAGAAAATATATTGTTGATTTTTTTTTATTTTTTATGAACGCATCTAAAAGTAATTTAATGTCAATTTAAGTTAGATTTAAAGGGAATCTGTCAACAAATTTTTTTTATGCAATCTGAAGACAGCATGATGAATTCAGGGATGTGTCACTTATTAGGCTGTGTGCTGTTGTTTAATTACAATGATGGAGATAAACACTGCTGGGCTACATTGTGTGTGAGCCCTGGTCTGTCCACGCCCCCTCCTATTACTGTCAACAGACAATGTACACAGAAAGCTGTGGTGTGGGGGCTGGGGCAGCTTTCTGAGCTCTGCTACAAGCTACATCTAAAAAATCAGATTGTATCACATCTGCTGCACCCAGTAAACTAAACTGTTACATCATTGGAATCAGGGTCTCTTTTCCTACATTATGCAGCTCTCAGTTAAGGTTCGAAAACTTGGCGACAAATTCCCTTTAAGAAGTTTTCTAAGCATAGACATTGGTGGCATGTCTCTGAGATATGCCACCAATGACCAAGAAGTAATCTTCCAAAATCTGTAATTGTAGCTGGTCATTATCATAAAGTAGATATGTTATCTCCTGTTGGTTCTGCTTGTCTTTCTTCCAAAGCTACATTATTGGGTATTCTAGTCATTTGCCAACAAATGCACTTGCTAGCCCAAAATAAAAGTCTAATGAAGCCACCATGAGACAAAGTAGTTCTATTTCCTGCTACTGCCACTTCATTCTAGAATAATTGGCTTTCCAACAATCAGATTTTCCAATTTGTTTAGTTTGTGAAACTCCGAAAAGCTTTTCTCACTGTCTAACAGCAGGCACACAAGGGCGGATGTCTCCCCAATAGCAAAGGTCAACATCTGGCCCTCATGTGTTAGAAAAGGGAGGAATCGGTTATGTCATCATCTTGGGAAGGATGAGTGTGTATATCAAGTGCAGCCATTACTATTAGCTTGCCTTCATTGTCCACCTCCTTGTCAATATATGTATCAAGAGAATTGTAAAAATATATGCACAAATGTACAGGCATTTTATGGAACGTCAGTATTTACTACTAACATCTTGAGGGCGCTGCATGACATAATCTGTTGAGCTGCTATCATTATATTCATCTTACTTTGCTTTTATTTAATTTTGTGGTTGCACTTTACTTCCAATAATAGGTCAACAAGTATTTTTTCAGCGATTTATTGGTCATATTAGTCATTTAGTGGTAAGAGGTTAGTCTGCCCTTACACCGCATTTGAGAAATGTATCTTTTATATGGTATCTCCATAAAAAAATGAGAATGGATTCCCTTATAAAAGAGGAAACAAATATTCCAAAACTTTCTCTTGTGCTTCATACTATTTTAAGAAGACCTCCAGATGTTGTAGACGCTAAAAGGGTATCTCCTCTTTGGGATATGCTATAAATGTATGGTAGATGTGGATCCTACCAATGAGACCTGCATCTTTCTTCGAGAATGGTGTCCTGACGTGATCAGTCAGTGAGAAGGTAATTAGAATAACCAATACTTTGTATGGAAATTCCAAACACTTCATCGAAAATAGAGTGTGATGATGTCCAGATCTCAAGATTTACGCAAGTACTATTAATTTGATCCACATTTACAGTTCCTTTAAAGCATATCATTTGGATATGCAATAAATGTATGAGACTGGAATACCCCTTTACACGTGTATTTTTTGCAACACTAAACCTAAGAAAACAAAAGGAATACTAAAAAATGTGGATAGCCCATTCAGTGCTTTTTTCTGATGTTATCACTATTTTAACACACCTCAATAAGGCCATGTGCCCACGTAGCGTTTTTATAGCGTTTTTGAGGCGTTTTACGGCCACGAAAACGCTTGTAAAACCATCTGCCATGCAAAGCAATGTGAATTTGGATGTACTGTGCACATGATGCGCTAATTAGCGCGCCGTATTCGCATTGCATTGCAAAACTCAGCATGACCATTTCTACCGCGATTACGCTGCAAATTCGCAGCCATTGAGGAACATTGAAATGCAGCAAACCCGCAGGTATATGTGGATTTGCTGCGTTTCAATTAAATTCAATGGCCGCGAATTTGCAGCGTAAACGCGGTGCGTGTGGTACCCGGGATGAAGAGGAGACTACAACTCCTCTTCATCCTGGCTACCACACGGTGAAAAAAAGAAGTACAAAAGTTCAAAATAAAAATAACCTGTATACTCACCTCTCCGGTCTGCTCCTGGGGGCGTCCTCTCTCCTCGACATCCCGCGGTGTACTGGCGGGACCTGCGGTGAAGTCATTTAATCAGCTGATGGTCACGCGACCGCTGACGTCAGCGGTCAGGTGATGGTCGCGTGACCATCAGCTGACTAAATGACGTCACCGCAGGTCCTGCCAGTAGACCGCGGGATGCCGAGGAGAGTGGACGCCGCAGGGAGCAGACTGGAGAGGTGAGTATACAGGTTTTTTTATTTTTAACTTTTTAATTCTCTTTTTTTTACTATAGATGCTGCATTTAAAGCATCAAAGTTGTTCACACATTATAAATCCATGCCGGTTGCATGGATTTATATTGTGTGACCAGCTTGTCAAGCAGTTTTCCCAGTGATGCTCAAAATCGCTTGGAAAACTGCTTGAAAAATCGCATGCGAAAACGCATGTAAAAGCCCTGAAAAAATGCTTCTCTCTGGCAGAAAAAACGCATGTAAATCTGCATGGGTTTTTTTCTGCCAGAGAGAGACAAAAACGCTCTGCATCAAATCTGCTACTTGGGCACATAGCCTAACGCCTGGAATTTTTTTACTGTGTCTTGAGCAGGATCACCTCTATATCCTCCAAGGTGGACAACTCTTCTAAGTAGTTATGCAGGGAAAGCCATCCTGTTTTATTTATGCTCTCCTATATTGATGTCCATTTCACAAAAATAAGTTCTAAGGAGCAAAAATAAGAGAAATATCCAGAACGTTGACTTATATCACACCTTTCAAGACAGTTGGGCAAGGAATGTCATGAAGAACATGCAGTCTAGTTCAACCATTATCTGAACAGATTGAGTGTCCTTCTTAGTTTAGAATGGGTTGTTTGTAAAGTAGAACACATCTCCTAAAATTCAATTTGGGCAGATTTTTTTCAGTTCAGAATTGAATCGGCTGAGAGGGGGTTAATATATATATGTACACATATATGTGTATATATATACATATATATATGTGCTATTCTTCCCTCTCCTATCTCTTCACTGTCCTCAGTCCTCCGCTGACCCCTCATTGGTATTCTTTTTGGTCTGGAATTTTCCGCAGATAACTAGGTTCCACGTTGTCCTGTCCGGTGCGACACATCATTGTCATCAGTGTTGGATGAGTATAAATCAAATCCCCCCAAAAATGGGATTAATTAGAATCCAAAAATTTTGTCGAAAAATTCATAACGTAAACAATTCTTTTAGAATCTGTTCGCTCATCTCTAGGTGTGGTTAATTTTTATTATTGATATTTTTGGAAAATATTCAATGTTTTCATGCAAAAATGTGATAAAATTCGAAACAAATTATGTTGATGTCTGAATATGGTATGATTTTTTTCTGATCAGAGGTGATGGGATGTGTGAATGGACTGATTCATTCATGATGGATTTTCAATTCTGGAATCTCTTGTGACTCTCATAGACATTATTTTCACATGTGTAGGCTGGAGGTACAAAAAAGAGGAGTATAAGTGCTAGATAAGTATAAGTGCTGGGCTACTGAGAAAATTCCCAGCTCTCAGCAAAATGGGGGGACAAGTTTCAGATTTGTTTTAACTCTTTAGTTGACACTTTGGCTCCATAACTAAAGCAGCAACGACCTTGTCTGGCTGCTTGCTGATAATTTGTCTTTATCATATGGAAAATTAGCTCAGACTCACAAACCAGAACCTTTCCCTGGAGGATTTTTGCAATGATGCCTTGACAAAGATAAATGAGCTGTTGAAATTTGGGTTTGTACAACATATATATAGTAGTATACAACTTTCCAAACTATATACAGTAGCTGCCGGAATCCCGATAACAGTTTTCTCATTGTCTGTGAATGGTTTATAGTTTATAGCAAACACTTAATCCAAATGCTTAAATACATTCTGTCCTTCCATGTTCACTTTCAACAAGTGAGGAAATTATTATTTTTTTAAATCCAGCTATTTCTGATTCTGAAGCGAATTACTTGCTTACTTGGGTCGCTGTTTGAATGTCGTAAGTTTTGTTAAAATTTTCTTGGTCATCCATACCAAAAGCATAGTCCTTCGCCTACATATCACAGTATCCAAAGAAAATTATTGACAAGCTATTGGAAAAGGCCAACCCATAACAAGACAACATTTTTTACATAATTGACTAGATTCCTATTACCAAAGGTAAATATTATATTATTATAATATTACCGCGGTAGTTACCTCCCTGCCGATGGCAGAGGGTCCCCCATTTATTCAGGTCCCCGGATCTTGCTCGGGGTGGTGATGTTGGCCCTGTAGTGCAAGCATAGACTAGAAGTCCTTAAAATTTTCCAAATTCAACACGGCAATGCATGCTGGATGCTAAATCTGGAATATATATGAGATGCTCTTGTCTAACTTTACACCACTACTTGGTTTGTCTACTTTTAGGCCTTTTTTTCACCCACAAACTGCATGCCATTAAAAATTTGACGTATTTTACAAACATACTCTACTTATGGCTCAATCAAATTTCAGTGATTTTTCTCATTCATAAAAAAACTGTCGCGTTTCATCAGTGTTTTTGATCAGAATTTGATCATTGCTTTTTTACCATCAGAGATTCATAAGAGTATCATCAGTTTTTCTCGGATGAAAAATGAAACGATGAAGGTTTCTCATCCTGCTCATATTGAAAGTCCATGAAAAATGAACAGCACATGGATGGCCAAGATTTTTTTCATGGACCCATAGACTTGAATTGTTGAGACTGACTCAAGACTTGGATCAAAAACCGACCCATCTCTGTGATTTTGTATGGATCATCCTGTCTGAAAACATACATGGGCATGTGAACAGCTCCAAAGACAATAACAAGTACGGGTTCTATCTGTGAAAAACAAGGATAGAACTCTTAGGCCACGGCCCCACTATCAGTATTCGGTCAGTATCCGGTCAGTATTTTTTCTCAGGAGTTGAAACCAAAACCAAGAGTGGGTGATAAATGCAGAATTGGTGACTTGTTTCTATTATACCTTTTCTCTGATTGTTCCTCACCTGGTTTTGGCTCCCACTCCTGAGAAAAAATACTGACCGAATACAGACCAAATACTAATAGTGGGGCCTTATGCAAAAAAAATTGTCAACTGAGCCCTTAGCTAGTTCCCTTTCCAGACACTTTATAAAAGCATGTAGAGCATTTATTGTAAAGTGCTGCGGAATATGTTGGCGCTATATAAATAAAAAATATTATTATTATTATTATTTATTAGAACCCTTGATGCTGTAAGTATGGGACGTCAGACAGAATTCTCGGATATTTTAGTTTAAGGCTAATTTGGACTTTTGTGATTTTTATCATACGCAAAAAATGGTCCAAACTCACAATGTCTGTAAAGCCCTGAGGAATTAATGGCGCTGTATAAGTGAGTAAAATAAATATGTTTCATCGGTATGTCCTATCAAGGTTTCATTACAGTTTGATCAGCGTGTCATTTTTTACCATTAGAGTTTGGTAAGAGTTTCATCTGTTTTTTCTGATGAAAATCAAAAACAATGAAGGTTTCTCAACTTTCTCATAGCAAACAGCCCATGAAAAATGGATAGCACGCAGACGTCATCCAAGTGCTGTCCAATTTTTTCAAGGATCCACAGACTTGAATCGGCAAGCTTGCTCACGTGTCTTCATGATTTTGTGTGAACCACTTGGTCGGCAAAAATGCAAAGATGTGTGAACAGCTTCATAGGCTATAATAGGTACAAATTCTATCTGTGAAAAACACAGAACTCATACGAGAAAAAATGATGTCTGCATGAGCCCTAGGAAAATTTTCCCCAGTGTTAATTGGAAATATGTCACTGCAGTTTCTGATGACTTTTTGCATATTGACGTTGATACTAGGCAATTATTAAATTTAACAAATGTTATTTACTTAGTATATAAAATATTAATCCAGCTAAGGAACTTTACCCATGAGGAAGCCACAATATGTGGTGATACACATGGGGTCTTCACACCCAGATGATGTTTCTTGGATGAGCCATCTCATATTAGTGACTCAAATATGACTCATTATTGTAGTTTCTATTATTCTGTTTCTTGATATTACATTATTGAGGTTTTTATTTGCAGTGACTTGTCATATCATATACTATTAGAGGGCTAGTGTTTACACACGTTTTCTACGTCTTTTGTAGTTTGCTATATGATTTTGACTGTCATACCAATCTTTCTTTAACTCTATGTTTGTTTTGTGGATTAGGTTTGTGAAGCAGTGTGCATATTTTAAAAATTTTAATTGTTGTTACTGAGTTTTGTTTATAAAAAAAAATGAATGGCATAAAATTTTAGGATGTGTAATCCTTTTTTTTTGTCCTTTGGACATACTAGTTTTTTGTTTATATGCATTTGTGTTCTACATACATTGCTCAGCAGCCCATTAAATAGGTGGCTCCTACTCCTCAATTATTTTGTGTAGGGTGTCTAGGAACATGAGCAGTATCTTAGGAATGCCTTAGTAATGTAATACCCACTGAGGAGAGAGAACAGTGTATGCATCAGGCCAGATATGCAAGCAAACTTTTTCTGTTCAATACACTGACCTAAGGGAGATATACAGATGTCAATCAAGGCCAAAAAGGGAGGTGCTAGGTGGAGATTACTATGAAAAGCCAAGCCACTTGCTAGATGGAGACTGCCCTAAGAGTTTAAGTTGCATAAAGTAGCAAAGTTTAGTTTCTTTGTACTAAAAAAGTGTACATGACCCAATTATCATAATGTCATGAGGGCACTGTTCATGGTCACCATGGTCAGGGGTTGCCCTGGCCTTCACCCTTTAATCACTTGTGCAGGGATCTATACTTATGCTGGGAAACCTTGGCTGGAGCCACAAAGTTGGATGCTGTTTGGTGGTGCAAGCTGGGGAGAAAAGTAGTCAAGTAGTTAGGTCAGAACCAAGAGGTATGAGTAGATACAAAATCGTCTGGCATGAGAAAAGTCACTATAGAAGCCAAAGTCAAAATCAGGTAAACCCACTAAGACACAGGAGAGGAGAAACACACAACACCAGATCTGGTTAGGCCATAACTGACAGTGAGAACTGATTATTAGGGGCTAATATAGTGAGAAGCCTCAACAAGGGCCGACAGCAGGAAGAAAGACAAGCAAGCTGGGATTTAACCCTAAAGCTTTCTAACTGGCTACAACCACAAGTCCTAGTAAAAAGGGGGTTACCAAATGGTCGCTTTGAGTCAGCAAATAATATATATAGTAAAGAGGACAAGCACTGGAATTGATTTCACACACAAGTCTTTAATGGTATTGATCTTTTCATATGGGACAAAAGAACATTTTAGGGGCCCTCTAAGTTCAAGATCTGGGTGCAAATGCAACCCTTTTACCCACTCTAGTTAAAGTACCACTCCAGAGTTTTTTTTTCAGCGCTGGAGTGGTGACCCTAATTTAAGTTCCCTTCTCCTAGTCTTATGCTCACCAGCCATCATCTTCAGCTATTATCGGCGCTGCTCCGGATGTCTTCTGCAGGTTGACACCTGTCAGATCGCTCCAGTGTTTGCTGGCCAAGCCGGAAGTCACAACTCAATGTAAGTCTATAAGAGCCAGAATGAGGCCAGAACGAGGTGCTCATAAACTTGGAAAAGAAAACCTAGAAGGTTCCAGCATTCGCCGATGATTACTAGTTTAAAACATGACTTTTAATGATAAAGGATTCAAAAAAGTTTTTTTGCAAAACCATCAATGAAGTGGGAGAAGGGAGAGGGGTGACATGGGGGAGGGAGATAAAAATGACAGGGGTCTACGCGTTTCAGGCTGTGGAGCTCTTAGTCCTGACTAAGACTTACAATAGTTTGCATGATGTCAACTTTAATGTATGTTTTTGTGCTTATTCATTATCAGTCAATTATCAATTAAGATTAGCTTTAAATATAGTGTGCTTTCATACTATGTCAATCATTGTATGTTGTTTTTTTTGTATTCGTGAAAGAAAAAAGTTTGAAAAAGAGGGGGGATGGTTCTGCACATAGATCTCATTGAAGTTCCATTGTACTAGAGCATTTTGCCTGTATCATATGAATTTTCATGATTCAGTATTGCACAACCATAGATAACATTTTAAAGGATGTCTGTCAACACAAAGCGACTGTTTAAACCACGTCCATGGACTCAGTGCCCCATTGATGTAGCTATTAGTGATGAGCGAGTATGTTCTGTTAACCCTTTCGGCAAGCATGCTCAGGTGCTCACCGAGTATCTCCAGAATGCTCGGGTGTTATGTTTGTGTCACTCCGTGTGCATGATTTGCGACTGTTTGACAGCTTTAATACATGTGAGGAATGTCTAAGAAACATGTATTCCTCACATGCTTTAAAGCTGTCAAACAGTCACAAATCATAAGCACAGAGAGACACAATCTTAACACTCGAGCACGCTGAAGATACTCGAAAAATACCTGAGCATGCTCGTAAATCTCGAGTAGCTATGCTGTTCACTGCAATCTCTCATCTACTATTTTTTTCTTATATCTCTGTCCTCTTCTTCCTCGACAGACGGTTCTGGCTTTTCAGGAGCCAGAGGATGGCAGAGATAGATGGCGATAGAAGTAGGTGGGAAGATGAACTGTGCTGCTTGGACATGCCAAAGGAGTACAGATCGACTGTGCTTGGTTTGAACAGTCATTTTTGGCTGAAAGACCTGTATTAACCCAAATCTGGAGAATTTGTGATATGCAATGTTATATGAACCTATGTGTGTGCATGTCAGATTATATTTAGCTTTTGCTTTTACTGCAATTCAAAGGACAGTCTTTTCTTAATGGCCTTCAGCTTGATCTTGAGCCATTCTGTCTTGATAGATGAACACTCTGTAGGAAAATCGATCTTGTTCAAGCCTAGATAGGTCCACCAGGGTCTTCTCCATCATTATCTTAATAGTATCAAGCCATCGGGTTGCTGGTCTTCATCTTCGCCTTGTTCCTTCTATTCTTCCATGCAATGATGTCCCTCTCCAGTGATTGCTCTCTTCGTATGATGTGTTAAAGTCGTAGCTTGGTGATCATTGCTTCGAGTGACATGTCTGGCTTGTTTTGTACCAAAATTGATTTGTTCGTCTTGCCATCCATGGTATTGATAACATCTTTCTCCAGCTCCACATTTCAAAGGCGTCGATTCGTCTTTGGTATTGTTTCTTTATTTTCCAGGCTTCGCAATGCAAAGGACTAGTGATGAGCGAGTATGTTCTGTTAACCCTTTTGGCGAGCATTCTCGGGTACTCACCGAGTATCTTCAACGTGCTCGGCTGTTATGTTTTAGTCACTCCGTGCTCATGATTTGTGACTGTTTGACAGCTTTAATACATGTGAGGAGTGCCTATGAAACAGGCATTCCTCACATGTATTGAAACTGTCAAGCAGTCGCAAGTCATGCGTACGGCGTGATTCAAACGTAACACCCGGACACGCTGAAGATACTCAGAAAACACTCGAGCATGCTCTTAAATCTCGAGTAATGAGCATGCTCACTCATCACTACAGAGGACTAGAACATGTGGCAAAATACTATTACCATATTGCGGCTTGAAAAAACAATGCTTTTTGAACAGTTATTACAATTTAAAGGCGTATTACAATTTGACCAAATAAAGTTAGTTTTGATATAATGAAAAGTTATAAAATTTCCAACATACTTTTTGTATCGATCAAGTCAGCAAAATCTCAGCTTGCTGCCATTCAATATAAACCTTCACTGTGCAAATACAGGGGAAAAAAATCTTTCCTGTCCATGCTCTTCTCAGTATATTTTCTTTTGTTTTTACTCTTGGTTACTAAGTTCATGCCCCTCCATCACCACTGTAAATGGTCTATGTAGGATTGTTGCTTGTGTCTATAGTGGAACCTCTGGCACATACTGATCTGTGCTGTGTGGGATGATTTATGGTGCAATAAGGGATAGGGACATGGTAAGTGCATGCGTTATTGTTCTTGACCTTGGAGACACGGCACAATATGACTCTGAACTTTACGGTAACTTTTAGACTTTCTCATCTTCTAGATTGGTCTCTGTGATTTGCTGTTAATCCACTTTATTGGTCTAAACTTGTAGTCTACTAATTAGTCTTGAATTTTCCTCTCATCACCCTGCTATAATGGAGCATATTATCCCACAGATGTCCTGGCCTGCTGCCCTCCCTCTTCTGTATATTTTTACGTTGTTACAAAAAGGTGCCCATTTTCCGCTCCTTCTTGATTCACAAGACCCTATTTTTCCCCCTGTTGTCCCAACAAAGGGTTACTCCCAAGAGACTCCAATTGTCAGGAGATGGAGCGATGATGGTTAGTGATCACAGTCAATAGCTTTGATTAACAATAAGGTAGAGAATTAGCAATGCTAGCATTGAGCCATCCTGCCTTCCCCTCTCCATATGCTCAGCACAGCCTGTACTGATTGCCTCCCAGCATGTACTCCGGGCAGTCTACATACTGAGAGGTAGCGGACAAGGTGCACTGGAGAGGTTACAATTAACACAGTAGAGGCATCAAATGCAAGAAAAAATTGGTCTGAAACTGAGACGTCCATGAAAGCAACTATTGGGGGTTCCTGGACAAGATGCTTTATAGAGGGGCTTCATGCTCTCTCCTCCTGTTTGTCTTTCTGACTTTATTCTTGGATTTACTTGTGTCTGGAAATGTGATGAAAAAAATGACTCCTGTAACCACTATGACCCCATCTGCAGCTGTGATGTTATTCTCAACAGACTCGGAAGACCTAGAGAGGGGGAGCAATGGAGTGACACAGCCACCTACGTCCGATAATGATGACAACTCTCTGGTGTATACAGGTAGAGTTACCGCATCTTCTTAAACTTCCAAATGTCCCATAATTCCTGTGCTTTTTTTTTTCCTTGTGTGTTGAGCAGTTATGTCTTTTGTGCATCCTGAAGACAGTAGAAAATGCATTGTGACGTCACAGGTCGTTGTTACACACGTGAGTCTTTGCCAAATCTGGCTCTGCGGCATATGGATCATTGATTATGGCTTGTGATTGCCTCTAATAGATAAAAGCATCATGAGATATATGAGGTATATGCTTTGCATGCTGGAGACGTCAGCAGGTTGCCATTCAATTCTGTCAGGCTGCGGCCAAATGCATTATGAATGGCAAAGCAAATGAGTCGTTGTTAACGTCTTATCTCATACTGCTCCTCACATCGCCGCCTGCTCTATACTATTGTCAGGAGCACTAAACACAGGCACAATTCCTTGCTGATAAAGGTGCATTAGATGATTCTCACAGTGCAATTTGCATAATATTTGATGTAGTATCAAGTTGCAATGAGATTTAGACAATATTTGCAGATGGAGAAGAGCAAAGTTTGTCATGTAGTCATTTTCTGGACATGTTATAATAGATCTACATAAGGAACTATGTAAATGAGTCAATCCGTAGACGTGAAACTAAGACTAATATCAAACTTCAATTTTATCCTTATATATTAAATGAGTGGACTGAGTTTTATTGTATGGTTCTCATTGAATGTATCAGCTTTAGATGGAGTCTTTGTATTTGGTATAACTAGACAATAACCAGCTATCTGACCTCATGTTGAAAAGGACTAAAATGAAGGGACCACTTAAGCCAGGAGCGAGGTGAGATGGACACTTCTATAACGCAGCATGCGACTGTTCAGAAAGCTTGGCTTTTATTCTAAATGCCGGTGTCCTACAAGCAACCTGTTTGATGGAGATGGGTTTTTTTTCATGTTACCTGCAGTGTATGGGGAAAGTGGAAAAAGCACTCTTGTCAAACAACGTTCTACAGGAATCCATCTTACCATGGTGGAGGGTCATGCCACATGCAGAGCTCTGTCTAAAAGAAATGTCATTTAAAAGTTTTTCTTGCAGTGATTATAAATCATTTCCCTAGCTACAAAGTGCACAATGCTAAAAAAGAAGAATATATATGATATATACATTGAGAAAGAGATGAGCGAGAGATTGCTATAAGATGGACAGATAAGTGGATAAATTGATACTGTAGATAGATATGAGATAGATAGATAATCGATAGATAGATAGATAGATAGATAGGTAGATAGATAGATAGATAGATAGATAGATAGTGCTATGGATCCGGGTGGTGGAACGTCTGTGCCGAGATGCAAGGAAGGACCAGAGGGGTGTAACTAAGTGCCAACTCGGACCGACCCTGGCCACATGGCGGCTTAGTCAACTCCGTGAACCAGGGAGGGACCGGGCAGGTGGACCAGGTGCCACTCTGGGACCGACCTTGTGTGAGAGCAGGCGACTCCCACGGGTCAGATGGCTGAAGCTGACAGGTACAGCAGAAGAGCACGGCAGGAAGGCTGACAGGTGATCCGGGTAGGCAAGCAGGTGGGCACGGCAGGTAGCCAGACAGGTGATCCAGGTAGGCAAGTAGGCAGGCACGGCAGGTAGCCAGACAGGTCATCCGAGTAGGCAAGCAGGGGGGCAAAGCAGGTAGCCAGACAGGTGATCCAGGTAGGCAAGCAGGCGGGCACAGCAGGTAGCCAGACAGGTGATCCAGGTAGGCAAGCAGGCGGGCATGGCTGATAGATAAGAAGACGGGAATGGCTGATAGACAGGCTGGCAGGCACGGCTGATAGACAGGCGGGCGGACACGGCTGATAGACAGGCGGGCGGACACGGCTGATAGACAGGTGGGCGGACACGGCTGATAGACAGGCAGGTGGGCACTGGAACCTGAGGGCTGAGGAGAGTGTTAGCACGCAAACAACAACCATATTGGAGGAGGTGCTTTAAATAGGTGTGGTCCTCCGGCCTTTGGCTGGGGACTCATTAGGATGGCGAGCGGCCCCTTTAAGAGGGAAGGAGCGCGCGCCCTAAGCACAGAGCCCGGGAAGCTGCGCGTGGTGCACGCAGCAGCAGCTGGAGAGCAGGAGGACGCCGGACCGGGACCGGGGAGGTGAGGGGAATGATATCTCTGCCCGGCAGGAGGCAGAGACGCCAAAGCTACAGATAGATAGATAGATAAACAGAGCAGCCAGTATCATAATATAGCACTCTTTTAAAGCACCATTCCAGCAGGTTTATTGTATTGCAGTGCTTAAGTGATGCTACTAATCTAAGTTTTCTGCCCCTAGTCTAAAAGTACCGTCACACTAAGCGACGCTACAGCGATTCCGACAACGATACGACCTGTCAGGGATCGTTGCTGCGTCGCTATGTGGTCGCTGGTGAGATGTCAAACAGTCAGATCTTCCCAACGACGCAGCAACGATACGGCGACCCGTAGCGACCTGTATAACGATGCAACGCAAATGCACGCCTATGTGTCTCAGTTCTGAGTCGCCAACGAGGTCGTTGGTAAGGTGTCAAACACACCGATGCATGCTACCCAGCGGGACCTCAACGATCAAAAAATGGTCCAGGCCATTCCGACACGACCAGCGATCTCACAGCAGGGGCCTGGTCGCTGCTACGTGTCAAACGTAGCGAGATCGCTGCTGAGGTCGCTGTTGTGTCACAAAACTTGTGACTCAGCTGCGATCTCGCTAGCGATCTCGCTTAGTGTGACGGGGGCTTTACACTCACCTGCCTCCTTCTATCTTCGCTGCCCCAGTAGGTCTCCATCAGTGTTTGCTGCATGAGCCAAGGTCGCTTTTCAATGCAAGACTAAAGTTCTGGCCTCGTTCTGGATCTCATAGTCTTGCATTGAGCGCTTGTGACCTTTACCTTCTGACTTTCGGCAGTTAGAAATTGCGGTCACAAGATGGAAGGAAGAAAGGGAGGAAGGAAGTAAGGGAGAATGGAAGGAAGCGAGGAAGGAAGAGAGGAAGGAAGGAATAAAGGAAGGGAGAAAGGAAGGAAGGGAGAACTGAAGGAAGGGAGAAAGGAAAGGAGAGAGAAAGGAAGGAAGGGAGGAAGGAAGAAGAAAGGAAGGAAGCGAGCAAGAGAGGAAGGAAGGGAGAAAGGAAGGAAGGAAAGAAGGAAGGGAGAAAGGAAGGAAGGGAGAGAGGAAGGCAGGAAGGGAGAGGAGAAGGAAGGGAGGAAGGAAGGAAAGAAGGAGGGGAGAGAGGAAGGAAGGAAGGAAGGGAGAAAGGAAGGGAGGGAGAAAGGAAATTAGAAAGGGAGGAAGGGAGGGAAGAATGAAGAAGAGAAAAGAAAGAAAGAGAAAGAAAGTGAAAGGAGGGATATAGAAAGAGAAAGAGAAAAAAAGGAATGGAGAGAGAAGATAGATAGATCATGAAGATAGATAGATAGATAGATAGATAGATAGATAGATAGATAGATAGATAGATAGATAGATAGATAGATAGATAGATAGGTAGATAGATACTGCAGTAAGTCTATGAGTCCAGGCTGTGTCGGCCTCTCCTTTTATGAATGCACTAGGAGCAGTGTAAATCTTTTGCATGTAAACACATTTCTAGTCACAGACCTTCAGCTAATAATGGTTTGGGGATGGCTGGATATACTTGGCTTTTTCATTAATGGGATGCTCTTTAAAAGTCAATCAAGCATACTCCCTGCCTTGTATTTGCATATTGCAACTGAATAATATGAATAATACAATTTGCATGAAAATTTGACCACAAGAGGAGGGTTTACTTTGGAGATGACAAAAAAGGAATTACTATGGCAACCTTTACACGCTATAATGAATGGAAATGTATGGAGAACTAAGTAAAGCCCAATAATGTTGCTAAATATTTAGAAAAAGAAAAAACGTAAAAAAATAAAAATACTACTACTAATCCTACTACTGATAATAATAATACTAGAAACTAATAATAATAATAATAAACCTGGATGTTTTCCTTTATAGTTTATATATTCTTATTGTGAATTGTCCTGGCACAGTTCAGTAGAGTTTGGAATTATTGGCATTTGGATCTAGATGATTGTGAGTGAAGCAGGATATCTGTCCAGAAGTCTTGGTGACATAATAATAGCGGCTGCCTGACATGATGGATGTGGCACCTTTGTGCCTATGGCCAGGGCAGGGCAGTTACTATGCTCTTTTGCATTTCCTCTTCATTAAGTGGATTAGATTGTGGTGTAATCTGTTTAATGTGTTTACTCAATTTTACTTCTTGTTTGCAATCATTTCTTTTGCATAACAAAGCTGTGTCCTCCCCGGCTCTGCAGGCTGGTGCTGCTCCCGGCTATTCAGCTGAGTGCATCTCTGCTCCAGAGGCCCTGGCGTCCCAATTCATTACTTTGATTGAGCTCCCTCCCAAGTCACTGTTATTTTTCCAGTCCTGATACTAATGTTGGAAGAGTGGAAGAAAAATGGTGAAGTTGCAAACAGCAGCAAGTTATTCAATGCTGAGAGGGATTCCGTTCTATCATTGTTCTAGCACACTTCTGTTAATCTGTCACAAGCCCATCATCTATGGCGGCGGCACGGCCAGTTCCCATTCTTAGCTTGGAATTGTCCTCTGGCAGATGAAAGCTTTTGTTATTTTGCAATTTATAATGCTCGCTGTACAGACCGGGTCACCGGGAGCAAGGCACACATGATTGACAATATTTAGATCGCTGCCATTCAGCTCAGCTGACAAAAGGAACCTGCGTGCTTTTGATCTTGTCTCTGGCACATGGTTGCTTAACCCTTTCCTATATAGAATATTGAAAGGAAAAGTGTCAATCCATATAAAAAATAATTTTAAGGACAAATGTCCCCACCCTCCCCCAGTAGATGTTCCTCTTGCTATTTTCATATAATTATATGAATTGAGTTGTAAAATGACTTTTAAGCAAAATTGTAAATATTTTTGCAAACTTTGCTACATTGATATAGTTGAAAAAAAGTCATACGTCCATCAAGTCCGACCGATGGGAAACGAATGATAACTTATTTGAGGCATCTGTTTTATTCTTTGAAAAATCTTTAATGTCAACTAGAGATACAATACAGACCAAAAGTTTGGAAACACCTTCTCATTTAAAGATTTTTCTGTATTTTCATGACTATGAAAATTGTACATTCACACTGAAGGCATCAAAACTATGAATTAACACATGTGGAATTATATACTTAACAAAAAAGTGTGAAACAACTGAAAATATGTCTTATATTCTAGGTTCTTCAAAGTAGCCACCTTTTGCTTTGATGACTGCTTTGCACACTCTTGGCATTCTCTTGATGAGCTTCAAGATGTAGTCACCGGAAATGGTCTTCCAACAATCTTGAAGGAGTTTCTAGAGATGCTTAGCACTTATTGGCCCTTTTGCCTTCACTCTGCGGCCCAGCTCACCCCAAACCATCTCGATTGAGTTCAGGTCTGGTGAATGTGGAGGCCAGGTCACCTGGCGTAGCACCCCATCACTCTCCTTCTTGGTCAAATAGCCCTTACACAGCCTGGAGGTGTGTTTGGGGTCATTGTCCTGTTGAAAAATAAATGATGGTCCAACTAAACACAAACCGGATGAAATAGCATGCCGCTGCAAGATGCTGTGGTAGCCATGCTGGTTCAGTATGCCTTCAATTTTGAATAAATCCCCAACAGTGTCACCAGCAAAGCACCCCCACACCATCACACCTCCTCCTCCATGCTTCACGGTGGAAACCAGGCATGTAGAGTCCATCCGTTCACCTTTTCTGCGTCGCACAAAGACACGGTGGTTGGAACCAAAGATCTCAAATTTGGACTCATCAGACCAAAGCACAGATTTCCACTGGTCTAATGTCCATTCCTTGTGTTCTTTAGCCCAAACAAGTCTCTTCTGCTTGTTGCCTGTCCTTAGCAGTGGTTTCCTAGCAGCTATTTTACCATGAAGGCCTGCTGCACAAAGTCTCCTCTTAACAGTTGTTGAAGAGATATGTCTGCTGCTAAAACTCTGTGTGGCATTGACCTGGTCTCTAATTTTAGCTGCTGTTAACCTGCGATTTCTGAGGCTGGTGACTCGGATAAACTTATCCTCAGAAGCAGAGGTGACTTTTGGTCTTCCTTTCCTGGGGCGGTCCTCATGTGAGCCAGTTTCTTTGTAGTGCTTGATGATTTTTACAACTGCACTTGGGAACACTTTCAAAGTTTTCCCAATTTTTCACACTGACTGACCTTCATTTCTTAAAGTAATGATGGCCACTCGTTTTTCTTTACTTAACTGCTTTTTTCTTGCCATAATACAAATTCTAACAGTCTATTCAGTAGGACTGTCGGCTGTGTATCCACCAGACTTCTGCACAACACGACTGATGGTCCCAACCCCATTTATAAGGCAAGAAATCCCATTCATTAAAATTGACAGGGCACACCTGTGAAGTGAAAACCATTTCCGGTGACTACCTCTTGAAGCTCATCAAGAGAATGCCAAGAGTGTGCAAAGCAGTCTTCAAAGCAAAAGGTGGCTACTTTGAAGAACCTAGAATATAAGACATATTTTCAGTTGTTTCACACTTTTTTGTTAAGAATATAATTCCATATGTGTTAATTCATAGTTTTGATGCCTTCAGTGTGAATGTACAATTTTCATAGTCATGAAAATACAGAAAAATTCTTAAATGAGAAGGTGTGTCCAGACTTTTGGTCTGTACTGTATGTCATCATGACAGCTGTGTACCTATCCAACCTTTAGATAATTACATCTATGGATTTACAGATAAACAAGAGGTGAAATTTTAAAAAAGGCAAAGAAAAACTAAATTTAGAGGATGGGGGCCCACATTATAGAAAATTTACTGGGGAAAATTCTAAAGGTTTTTCTCCTTTTTCTTGATGATAGGTTTTAATTAATTGTCACTGAAAGGGCAGCTGTCAGTTGATTCATGCTGCCCAAGGCATGGTGAATCAGAGCCTGGCTGCATGATTGCAGCAATTTGTGTTTTTTCTGAAACGCTTCTGTATTTCACAGAGTCTACAGTTTAAAAATCCAGCCAGAGATCATAGCCGAAGAGAAGGCTAGTGTGGCGCCACCTTGGCCGGCTACTCCCTTCACTGCTCAGGTTGATTGACAAGTCTCTCGCTAAGTGCATATATGGGAGATACATGTCAATCATCTGGAGAGACGTTTCAAACTACGACCCTGATTCATCATTTGCATTTTTTTTAAATACACTTTCCTTTTTTGGCTCGTGGTATTAGTCGCCGCTTTTGACTTCAAATTCATCAAGACGGTGCACGTGATTCACAAATTTTGCGCAAAAAGCTTTTTGCCTGTCTTCAACTATTTTTGCAACTTTTAGTGGCCAAAGTTGCAAAAATTGCACCAACATACGGCCTACTCAAAAATACCCTTTAAGGGAACTGGAGTGAAGTTGCAGAAAAATTGTGACAAATTAAAAGGTCGCAATTGTGGAATTTGACAAAAACATCTGGAATCCCTAGACTCTGCCCACAAAGCCAAAAACAAAAAGAAACAGGCGACTACATATTAACCCCTTAAGGACCGATCCTCATTATAGGTTAATGACCAGGTCTTATTTTTTAAATCTGACCACTGTCACTTTATGAGGTAATAACTCTAGAACGCTTCAACGGATCCCACTGATTCTGAGACTGTTTTTTCGTGACATATTGTACTTCATGATAGTGGTAACATTTATTCAATATATCTTGCATTTATTCGTGAAAAAAACGTAAATTTGAAGAAAATTTTGCAATTTTCAGGCTATGTGCCCACGTAGCAGATTTGATGCAGAGCGT
This sequence comes from Phyllobates terribilis, assembly GCF_046119375.1. NCBI lineage: Eukaryota > Metazoa > Chordata > Amphibia > Anura > Dendrobatidae > Phyllobates > Phyllobates terribilis. The sequence continues at coordinate 899,935,103 of NW_027362762.1, forward strand.
TTTTGCCTCTCTCTGGCAGAAAAAAAACGCATGCAGATTTACATTTGTTTTTTCTGCCAGAGAGAAGCGTTTTTTCAGCATTTTTACATGCGTTTTCGCATGCGTTTTTCAATCACTTTTCCAAGCGATTTTGAGCACCATTTGGAAAAGTGCTTGACAAGTTGGTCACACAATATAAATCCATGCAACTGGCATGGATTTATATTGTGTGATCCAACTTAGATGCTTTAAATGCTGCATCTATAGTAAAAAAAAAGAAATAAAAAAGTTAAAAATAAAAAAAACCTGTATACTCACCTCTCCAGTCTCCTCCCGGCAGTAGTCCTCTCTCCTCGGCATCCACGGTGTACTGGCAGGACCTGCGGTGACGTCATATAGTCAGCTGATGGTCACGTGACCATCACCTGACCGCTGACGTCAGCGGTAGTGTGACCATCAGCTGACTAAATGAAGTCACCGCAGGTCCCGCCAGTACACCGTGGGACGACGAGGAGAGAGGACGCGGCCGGGAGAAGACCAGAGAGGTGAGTATACAGGTTTTTTTTTATTTTTAACTTTTTTATTTATTTTTTTCACAGCGTGGTAGCCGGGATGAAGAGGAGGTGTAGTCTCTTCTTCATCCTGGGTACCACGCGCACAGCGATTATGCCACAAATTCGTGGCCATTGAATTTAATTAAAATGCAGCAAATCCACAGATACCTGCGGGTTTGCTGCGTTTCAATGTTCCTCAATGGCCGCGAATTTGAGGCGTAATCGCAGTTGAAATGGTCATGCTGCGATTTGCAATGCAATGCGAATTTGGCACGCTAATTAGCACATCGTGTGCACAGCACATCCGAATTCACATTGCTTTGCATGGCAGACTGTTTTACAGGCGTTTTCGCGGCTGTAAAAACGCCGCAAAAACGTTACAAGAACGCTACGTGGGCACATAGCCTCAAACCTTAGAATTGCAATGCCCTTAAATCAGAGAGATATGTCACTCAAAATAGTTAACAAATAATATTTCCCACATATCTACTTTACATCAGCACAATTTTGGAAAGAATTTTTTTTGTTAGGAAGTTATAAGAGTTAAAAGTTGACCAGTGATTTCCCATTTTTGCAACAAAATTTACAAAACCATTTTTTTAGGGACTACATCACATTTGAAGTGACTTTGAGGGGCCTTTATGACAGAAAATACCCAAAAATTACACCATTCTAAAAACTGCACCCCTCAAGGAGCTCAAAACCACATTCAAGAAGTTTATTAACCTTTCAATTGCTTCACAAGAACTGAAGCAATGAGGAACAAACAGAATTAACATTTTACTTTTTTTCACAAAAAATGTCATTTAGACCCAATTGTTTTTATTTTCACAAGGGTAACAGATAAAAATGGACCCCAAAATGAATTGTGCAATTTCTCCTGAGCATGCCGATACCAAACATATGGCGGAAAACCACTTTTTGGGCACACAGCAGGGCTCGGAAGGGAAGGAGCACCATTTGACTTTTTGAATTCAAAATTTGCTGGAATAATTAGCGGATGCCATGTCACATTTGGAGAGTCCCTGATGTACCTAAACAGTGGAAACCCCCCACACGTGACCCAATTTTGGAAGCTAGACCCCTCAATAAACTTATCTAGATGTGTGGTGAGCACCTTGAATCCCCAGGTGCTTCACAGAAGTTTATAACGTAGAGACGTGAAAATAAAAAATAAACATTTTTCTACAAAAGTGAAATTTTAGTTCCATTTTTTTTATTTTCACAAGGGTAACAGGAGAAAATGGACTGTAAAAGTTGTTGTGCAATTTTTTCTGAGTTCACTGATACCCCATATGTGAGGGAAAACCACTGATTGAGTGCATGGCAGGGTTTGGAAGGGAAGGAGCACCATTTGACTTTTTGAACCAAAAATTGGCTGGAATTGAGAGCATTTAGAGAGCCCCTGATGTGCCTAAACAGTAGATACCCCCACAAGTGACCACAATTTGGAAACTAGACCCCTCAATGAACTTATGTACATGTCTGGTGAGCACTTTGAACCCCCAGATGCTTCACAGAAGTTTATGACGTAGAGCCATGAAAATAAAAAAAATCTAATTTATTCCCACAAAAAAATTCTTTTAGCCCCAAATTTTTTATTTTCACAAGTGTAACAGGAGAAAATTGACCTCTCATTTTGTTGTGCAATTTCGTCTGAGTACTCCAATACCCTACATGTAATTGGGAACTACTTTTAAGGCATAGTGCAAAGGTCAGAAGGGAAGGAGCACTGTATTATAGTGCAGATTTTACGGTTATGGTTTGAGGGTGCCATGACCCACTAGGAGATAGCCTGAGGTGACATAACAGCCAAATTCCCTGTAAGTGACCCCATTTTACAAAGTACACCTCTCAATGAACTCATCTAGGGGTGCAGTGATGATACTGACATCACAGTTATGTCACAGAATTTTATACCATTGGGCCGTGAAGAAAAAAGAATTACATTTTTACCGCAAAAATTTTGTTTTAGCCCCAGATTTTACATTTTCAAATGGGGATAATGTATAAAACTGGCCACAAAATTTGTCTCACAATTTCTTCTGAACATGGCAAAACCCCATATGTGGCTATACAGTACTGCTTAGCCACACGGCGAGACTCGGGAGAGACGAAGTGCTATTTGCTTCCTGGAGCAGAGATTTTCCCAGAATAGTTTGCGGAATCCATATGCAGAGGCCCTAGCTGCTAGAGGAGCAGAATCCACACTCAAAAGACCCCATTTTGGAAATTATACCCCTGCCAAACATGTGGATGCTAAATGTGGTTTAGGCATACACTGCTGCAGGGGAGGGGTATTAGAATTTTGGACCTCAGAATTTGCTGAATTTCTTTGGAGCATTTATACTACTGTGGCGCCCCTGAGGGTTCGACCGCCACAGGGATGCAGCACTTCTTTAATGGAGTGTAGTATTCCTCCTCTGAGGTAAGAACAGTGTGATGGTCAGGACCCAACCTTTGCATCCAACACCACATTTCTCCACCAGAGGGGGCAAGAATGCACTAGGTGCTGCCCTCCTGGTTACTGGTAGACTGGGGAACCAAGAGTTAGGGGAACCAGTTAGTGGGTGAGGGTGGAGGACTCACAATTTAGTGACACTTTAAATTTCATATTTAATAAAGAGCCATTTTGGTCCTGGTAGTCAGTCCTTTTTAGTGCTTTTAGTTCAAGGAAGCCTAGACCTTGAAGGTCAAGTCTCTTGGCGGTCAAGTACTGTGATCTCCTACCCTGATAGTGGATCCTGTGTGGGCCTACAGCGTATGGAGACACAGCCCTCGTACCCTGGCCTTGGGTTGAGGGACAGGTTGTAGACCAGTAATGTCTCAACCCGGTAGAGGATCAGGACCAAGAAGGCCCGGAGCTTAAGAGTGTGGCTCCACAGCAAATGGATCCCAGGCAGGATGCAGACGGAGCGGTGTACGCCACCTGTCCTCGCCATGCTGATATATTCAGAGGAAGTCCGGCTGCAAGAGGGGTACCGGCCCCCGACACCTGACCTTGCTACTCCATGTTCTGGTCGGGAAAGCCCGGTAGGCCCTGAGGATCCCTCCAGGTATCAGAAGAAGCGGAGCTGCCACCCATGCCCTTTTTCTGAGAGGAGCTCAGAGGGAGACCCGGCCTATCTACACACACGGACAGGAAAGAATTCGGTCTGTAGTTCAGGAACACTCTGGTGCAGGGTCCCGATTGAACGCTGGACTTGCCGGAGGTTGTCGGACCCCCGTCCCTGGTGACCGCAGGACTCCGTGGGAGCAGGGAGTCGCCTTCCTTCTGCCATCTCTAAAGTGAGTAAAGCCTAGGAAGTTCACCCCTATGGCCTCCGGACTGTTGATTCTGCGCTACACCGCATGACGCGGCGCCCGTTCTCCTCTACTACTACCCCCTCCATCCTGTCCCTCTGCCCTGAGGCCTTGCTCCTCCAGTGGGGAGTAGCAATAACTTTGGCCGCCATGACACCATGCCTCAGCGGACTGCAGCGGCGCTGGTGGCCTTCACCAGGTGCCACAGGTGGCGTAGTCGTAAATAAGCCACTCAACCCGGCTAAGCCCACACCATCCTTTTTAATGTGATCGCCCTGAGAACGGGTCGGGTCCGCGCCACGGCTGCACCCCATCTCTCCATCATAGGACCCGACTCTGAGTCCCCCATCTTCCAGGGTAAAGACAAGGGCTTCCGAGAAGAGGCGTCACACTACCAGTAAAGTTGAAGCCCCTTATATTTACATTGACAGATGATGGACCTGAGGGTTTTTTTTTTTTATGATGATTGATTTGAAGCTTTTATTGGGAACATTTTACATAGCATTTGGGATCACATTTATCCAGCGCTCTACTCTGAGCAATTGCTTTGGGTTTCCATCTAAATCTCTGAGTGACGTGATTAAAGTGACACCCCCCCCAAGGGATCCATACCCTATAATGAGGCAGCAGAGTTACTCTGGGCTCTGTCTGGCCTGTGTTCAGCAGTGTCCTTAGCAGAGGTGCCCAAAACTGCGGCCAACAGCGCTTTTATGCACGCATAAAGACGGACACCGCCAACTCACAGGTCAGACGGCGTCCACAATGCCTCCATCTGCCTCATTATAGGGAATCTTCCTCCGGGACAGTTATGTAAGAGCTTGTTTTTTGCGGGACAAGTTGACGTTTTTATTTGTACCATTTTCGGGCACATGACATTTTTTGATCGCTTTCTATTCCAATTTTTTGGGGGGGAGAATGAACAAATCCAGCATCAGACAATTCAGGAATTGTGTTTTTTTTTTGACGTTCTGTGTGTGGTAAAATTGATAAGGCAGCATTATTCTTCGGGTCAGTATATTTACAGCGGTTCCACATTTATAGAGTTTTTTTATGTTTTGGTGCTTTTATACAATAAAATCTTACAGAAAAAAATTTTTTTTTGTATCACTTTATTCTGAGAACTATAACTTTTTTATTTTTCCGCTGATGGAGCTGGCTTGTTTTTCGTGGGACAAGATGACGTTTTCAGCGGTACCAATTTTATTTATATATTTTTTTTAGATCGTGTTTCATTCCACTTTTTTCCAGGGGTATAATGATAAAGCATTATTTGTCTAGTTTTTGGGGGCTTTTTTTACAACGTTTACTGAAGGGGTTAACTAGTGTGACACTTTTATAGGTTGGGTCGTTCTAGATGTGGCAATACCAAATATGTGTATTTTTTTTTTACATAAAAATGTTTATTTATTAGTGAATATTTGTATTATTATTATTATTTTGGAATAATTTTTTACATGTTTTTACAATTTTTTTTACCATTTTTTTATTTTTTTACTTAGTCCCTTTATAGGACTTTCTCTTTTTTCTCTTTGATCACAGGTATAATGCATTGCAATGCACTAGATTGTGTTGCATTATACCTATAGTGAAAGCTCCTGAGACCACGCTGTGAGCATGGTCTCAGGAGCTTTCCATAGCTTGGTGACCTGGAGGTCGTCATGACGACCCCAGGTCACCATGGCAACGATCGGGCCCCGATCTGAAGGCAGAGGGAGCTCCCAACCCTCTGCCTGCCTCCTGAATGCTGCGATCGCGCTCAATCAAAGCATTCAAGGCGTTAACAGCCAGGGGCGGTGATGACACCACCCCTGGCTGTTTAGTGCTGGAGCTCAGCCACCAGCAGCGCTGAGGTCCAGCACTGATCGGGCAGGAGATGCTGATATTACAGCGTCTCCTGCGCGATCATCCTGAGATCGGTCAGTGAGAGTGACTGACTAATCGCAGCGATCAGGGTGCGAAGACCACCGGCATGGATCCCTGCACCTCTTCCCCTGCCGCTCACCTGTCACAGACAGCTGTCGGCACTGAACTGTCACTGCGTGTTTACAAAGTCATGATGGGGATAACCCGTCATGGTGCGCGAACGTGCATCCAGCCATGACGGGTTATGGGCGTTAAGGGGTTAAATAGACTGGATCCAGTGAGCAATTCTCCTGCACCAATGGTTACTCTGTGCTGGCTCGGTATGACCCTCCACAAGGTCCAAGGCGATACAAATTCCAAAAAGTTCCTAGGCAACAGGGAGACTTCAAAAAAGGCACAAATGGAATAATGAACCCGGTGCAAATAAAAAAAAAACACAAAACTATTAAAAAAACAGGCACAAAGGAAATAATGAATCGGGGCCTATATTTTCTTTGAAACGCCAGAGAGTTTGATAGGGAAATATACCGGGCAGCAAATGTGCAATTTTGATGGTCCCATTTATAAAATAAAATGAAGCACCTGTGGGATCAATGTGCTCACTACACAACAAGATACTAATAATAATTATGAATTCCTGACAAATGCAGTTTCTAAAATGTGGTTACATCTGGGTAGTTTTTGCAGTTCAGGTACCTCATGGGCTCTCCAAATGCAACATGACACCCTCAATCTATTCCAGCCATAATTGGGCTTCAAAAATGCAGCAGAGCTCCTTAGTCCTACAGTGTGCCTAATACAGTAGTTTCCGTCCATGTATGGAGTTCTGGCATACAGCATATTGTGGGGCTTCTTTTTTTCCTGTTACCGTTGTGAAAATGAAAAATCTAGCACACTTTGGTAAAAAAAAATATTTTGCATTTTTTCCTTCCACTTTGCATTATTTCCTAAAGAGCACATGAAGGGTTAACAAACTTCCTGGATGGGGGGTTGGATACATTGAATGTCTTGCTAAAGTTTTTTTTACAAGGTTTCACCTTGTACATGGTGGGATAGCTTGTATACTATTTTTGATCAGGAATGGTGTTACTAAGAACCCTATTTTATTTCAATGCACTTGCTGTTTATTTATTTGCAGCGGGGTTTATGTTCATTTTGCTTTTTGTAGGTTTTTTTTTACATGTAGGCTCCTCAAAGTCACTTCAAAACAAAATGGTCCTTAAAATGTTATGTACATTTATTGAAAAAAAAGGTAAAACTGCTGCTAAACTTTTAACTCTTCCAATATTCTAGCAAAAAAAAACATGTTTCAAAATGATGCTGATGTAAGGTACGCATATGGTAAAGGTTTTCATTCACTATTTTGTGTGGAATTACTATTTGTTTTGAATGGAATCTGTCCCCAGATTTTTATCACTTAATCTAAGAGTAGCATGATGTAGAGAAAGAGACCCTGATTCCAGTGCTGTGTCACTTACTGGGCTGCTTGATGTAGTTTTGAAACAATCACTGTTTTATCCACAGGAGATTATCACTAGATAACTAGTAAAACTACTGATATGTAGTCTTTTATATTCATGAGCTCTGTGTAACCCCACCCCCACCACTGAGTGGCAGCTTTCTGCCTATGCACAGTGTACACAGAAAGATGTCAATCAGTGGTGAGGGTAGGATTATATGGAGCTTAGCAGTCAGCAAACTGGTAGACCTGCAGCAGGGATTCTATATAAACTACACAAAGTAGCCCAGTAAGTGATATATTGCTGGAATCAGGGTCTCTACATTATGCTTTTCTCAGATGGGGTAACAGAAACCTGGTGACAGATTCCCTTTAAGGTCATAAAAAAGTGAAAAAAAAAAGATTTTTTTTTTTCAAAATCTTTGTCAAATTTCATATGTTTTCATAAATACACATAAATCACACTGATCTAATTTTAACGCTGACATAAAGTACAATGTGTAAAGCAAAATCATTCTCAGGAGGGTTAAAGAGGGCCTTTCACCAAATTTTTCATGTTGAACTGGACACAGGATGCAATAGTGGCTGCAGATTGCAATAAAACATTTTTTTAACTCGTTACAGAGAAGTAAGGCTACGTGCCCGCAATCAGAAATAGTAGCATCTGTGCTGCGCCCAAAATGCTGCATTCTACATTGCAAGCACAGTGGATGGGATTTATAGAAATCCGATGCCCACTGTGCTTCTACTCAACAATGCGTAAAGTCACCCGCGGTGCGGGTTTACGAGCCATAGCAGGTGAATTTCTGTAGCGGAGATGCTAGACTCTGCTGCATATTTTCAATCATAGAATGTTATTACATGCGGTGTATCCGCATGTAACTAAAACACAAGTGCGGTAATTAGAACGCAGCATTTTGGAAGCAGCGAAAATATGCTGCATCCAAAACACTGCCACTCCTGATTGTGGGCACATAGCCTAAGACTTTCAAAGTATTTGGCACCCAATAAGTTAACTTTTTTAAGTCCAAGTGGGTGTTTTCACTGTGGGCGTGTACTTCATCTCCCTGTATGATGCTGACTAATCAAAAGCAGACAGCAACACTCTGAGGAAAGAAGAACACTCCCCACCATAGCTTAGAGAAGATTACTCAGTGTATGAGAAGTAATGATACACTTCTGATCTCCTGCTCTATCCTCCAGTGAGATTCAGTGTGGGGGAGGGGCAGCTGAGTTTAGCTGTGTCACATTGCTAACCATTCTATTAGCTATCCTGATTACTGAGTGAGTCAGTAGTCACACTTATGTCTGTTGTGGTTAAACAACTTGTAACAGCTCTGCAGTGAGATCAGGGCTGTCATTATATCTCACACACGAAAAGCCTGCCTGTTCTGGATTACTCTGATTTTTGATGTGATGAGATCCTGCCCTGATCTCACTGCAGAATGACTACAAGTTGAGCACAGCAGACATGTGTGATTACTGACACAAAGTCTAGAGGGGGGGGCAATATAGCAGAGCTAATAGTGTTATGAGAGGAGGCAAGCTGATGGACGGGTTTGTAATGCGACACAGCTAAACTCAGCTGCACTGCGCCTCCTCCCACCCTGTCTCATGCAGAAGGTTAGACCAGGAGATCAGAGCTGTATTATTACATTTCACACACAGAGAAAACTGCTCTAAGCTATTGTGGAGGCGTGTTCTTCTTTCCTCTGTGTGTTGCTGTCTGCTTATGATTGGTAAATATCATTCAGAGGAAGAAGTACACACCCCCCAGTGAAAACTATCTGATAACACCCACTTGAACTTAAAAATGTTATCTCATTAAGTGTCAAATATTTTGATTGCTGATATTTCTGGAAAGGTGAAATTACAAACAAACAAAAAAAATGTTTTATTCCGCCGTGCATCTACTATTACATCCTGTATCCAGTTCAACATGAAACATTTGGTGAAAAGACCTCTTTAACAAAGAACTCCTTTTAAGAAAAAAAAAAGGCTCTCTGACAACATTGCATCTATCACTGTTATAAAAGTCTTTTCATTGTTCCAAGGTTGATGGAAACTCACAGACGCAGGTTTGATGTACAGGAGAGGAGAGCGAATGTGGCCTATGCAGCAGCATGCATGTCATATGCAATGTGCCAATCTGCCCCACTGATTGGAAGAGCAGAAATAACTTGCAGGCAGGCAATAGTCTTCAATCATCTACATTAACCCGCCTGGGGAAAAATCATTGACAACAGCAAAATATACAAGGCTGTAAAGATTTGCAATTATCCCCCAGTGAATTTCGTAATTGTTGCTATCCTACCACAATTTTTTTTCAGTGTTGTAAAAATGTGGATTTCACTGGAATTGACATAGCACTTCCAAAGTGCTTCAGTACTATAAAATATTTATCTAGTTATTATGTAGATGGAAAAGTAACACTGTCACATTTTGACTCGTTGATATTTCGATCCTCGTCTGGTTCTAACATTGATGTGGCAAGGCTGCAATAACTAGAGCCTTGTTCATTATGTGGCCGTGCTCCTTTATTGAACACCTGTAAAGGAAGATGTGAAAAATGTCTTTTGCTTAATATGCCCATTGGATAGAATTGTTGAAGCCACAAATCGTGGGACTTATTATATCAGGCCGCCGACAATAAGTATTGATATATGTCAAAGTTGATGTTAATCTATCTGTCTCCGGTCTTTAATAATATCACTGCTTCTGGTCATCTGGATTAGTGTGTTTACCTTCATGGGAAATCTAGTAATAGAGTATAGATAGGTGTCATTTATAAGATCTGTAAGGGGAATGATATTTTTAAGGAGTGACATTTTCACATTTTCATGCTAAAATATAACATTCTGCTATTTGTAGAATTTTAAAAAGAATCCATTATATCTAAATTAATGGGGCTATCTGATGGAGGTAACATCTGTCCATATCCCCATCAGCTTCCACCTAATTGAAGATACCTGGCAAAAGATGCTTTTGGCATCATGGAATATCAACAGGATCCATTGTTAAAATGAACTTAATTCTACTATAATACACAAATAGAATGGCAAGAGCTATAAAATCAAGGCGAGTTGGGAGGGGAGAAGTCTAAGGAGAGCGACTCCAGACAGGCTTTCCTCTGTGCTCAGGCTCTCTTTATGTGATTACTTTGATATTTCAAGTTTCAATTATTAAAGTTTGCGAAAGAAAAGGGTATGTCTGATTTGAACATTGCTCATCATGATGTTTTACAATCAGTAAGGTTATGTGCGCACAGCATCTTTTATACAGCAGCATACACGTATGTCACACTGGGTATGGGGAGAACCCAACGTATAATGACAGGAAAAGGGAAGGGTGCCCTACAAGTGAGTAAAGGGGGAGTGGAGACCCCTAAACAGGTCAAATGACAAACCCTGACTCCCCTATGGACCCTATATAGGTTCTGCACCTATTGCCGAGCAGGAAACTTGGCCCTAGCTGACCCTAAAGATAAGCCCTAGGAAGGGAGGGTCAGGGGTGAGCACTAGTCAGCCCCACTGCAAACTAAAGTAAATGCAAGGGAAACAAACAAGGGAATACACTTAGCTTCAATATGACACTGGAGAAAACACGGCAACAATTCACGAAGGAACTCCAGAAAATTCTAGCTGACTACTAGAATTCCAGGCCTGAATAGATCAGAACACTCTTTCACCAGCAACTCTCTGGAGAGACTAAGTGTATTCAAGGATATAGCAAGGGCGTGCTAATTAGCAGCAGAAGGTGAGAATCACCACTGGGTCCTAAAGGTATAATCCCCAAGCAAGGTGAGGATCACCACTGTCTCCTAGAGAGAGTGATCATGAGAGGATCAGGAAGATGTTTGCAAGGCCAAACACAGTGACCTTCTACAGCCGGATCCCGTATGACTGTCAAACCTGACACACCTGTGACAATGCATCATTTTTGCTGTAGAAAGATGCTTTAGGAAAACGGCTTTTTGTATGCCTTTTGCTACAGCTTTCTACTGGCATCTTTTTCATCTTTTTTTTACATTCCATATATAATATAGTCGCGACTTCCAAGCAGATCACTGTAAAGAGACTTGCACATTGTCGGAAAATCTCACACCATATTGAGTGCTTTTTGCCATTAGACTAAGGCCCACGGGTCAATTAATTATAGATAATGGTCAAAGGAAAAAAGGCATTAATGACTAATTCCTACCAAGAGCTAATAATTGTTGAAATGCATAAGCAATTTCTACAGAGACAAAATGCAACTGATAAATTCTTATAAACCTCTCTAATTCTTTATGGTCCTAAATCTTGAGTAAAAATTATTGAATATAGACAACATTGGTAGTCCTGAGACACAGCAGGGTATAAAATGGGCAATAAATAAATAAGAATATTGCCTTCTCTCTAGCAAGATCAAGTCACATTCTTCACTGGAAAGTTTACCACTGGTGTACAACCATTCACCATAGAAATTATTGGAGGCTGTGATTCTCTAGTACAGATATCTGTTCTGCTTCATTGTCAGTGAAAACAACTTCCTAACATAAAATTCCATCTCGGGTCCTCACCGGTAAAGGACTTGGGTCACCCATCTAGTTAAAGAGGTTGTGTTCTTTGAACAACTCTTTTTTGGTGGAAGTGCCCAATGCATCAGCCCATAACAGGAAGTCCCAATGATGGAATCCCAAATGATCATTTGTAGAGTAGGATCCTAGAAGAAGAAAGTGTTAAATTTCACTGCAGCATCATCAAAAGGAAAATAAAATATTGTAAAGCTTAAAATCAATGGACTGTCCTTGTAAGAAATGGACATGATGGTTTCTCCAGGACTTTGCAGCTAGTTCCCACTTAATTTAATAGATGAGGGTCCTGAAAGGGGAACTTGTCTGAGATGACTTAGAATTCCCTAATAACAAATTTACCAATAGATTTTTAAAATCAGACAATCCCTTTAAGCCATTTCTCAAATGGCACAATATGATAATGATCAAAAGTGAGATATTTGTGGTTTCACATATATTTTTTATATCAGCCACTGCAGATAATGCTATATTATACACTCTTAAGTATTAACTAGGGATGGTGCAAACTGATTTACAGGACTTGTTCCATCGGCCACAACAGTAATATGGGGCAAGGAGACGGGAGCCATGAGAACCACCTCTTACCTGACTGCATCGAAAGCTCTTCATTTGATTAGTTGCCCTGGTTCAACATCACATGTGTGTCATGCCGCAACAATTTATTCTACTCACTTATACAGCACCATGATATTCAACAGCTCTTTACAGACATTATCATCACTTTCCCCATTGGGACTCAAAATCTAGATTCCCTATCAGTATGTCTTTGGAGTGTGAGAGGAAACCGGAGAACCCGGAGGAAACCCACACAAACAAGGGGAGAACATATAAACTCATTGCAGATGTTGTAGTTGGTGGGATTTGAACTCAGGACCCCAGCACTGCAAAACAACAATGCTAACCAATGAGCCACCATACCACCCCAATAATGATGTAGCGCCAGGTCGGCTAATCAATAGAAGAGCTGTGTATGCTGTCAGGTTAGAGGCGGTTCTCATGGCTCTTGTCCACTGGCCACAGATTACTGAAGTAGCTCTTCAGAATACTGATGTCTTTTCAGGGCAATGTGACACAGGTACTTTAGATACAGTGACACAGAAACACAGAGCAGCCAGTACAGGGTTAATAAACAGGGGGGATTTATTGTAACAGGGTCAATCTCCACACAGGGAGTAACAGGGGAAATATGGGGACAACAAGGGGAGTAGCAGGTAACAGGCTATAACGAACAATCCACAGTTTGGCTAGATGTAGCAGAGTCGAAATGGTTGTAATCGCAGTTTTACACTTAGCTGACTCTTGTTCCCCACAAGGCCGTTGCCGGCTGATGCCGGTGTTGTTTTCTTCTGGCTTCCTCGCCTAAACAATGCTACATCTTCTGGTGGCAGCGGGCGGTCTCCGGTTTGACCCGCTGAGCCCGTAGTCCATAACACTGCACCTCACTTGCTCGGCTCCACGGACCCTGCGACTCTTCTCCCTCTAGTCGGGCTTGACTCCAACTGTCAACTGCCTGCTTTCCAGTGCAAAACTCCTTTTCCTCCCTCTTCCTAGACAGGCCCCTAGCTCCCCGGTCACCTGACCCCTGAGCTCTGGCTCTGGACACGCCCCCAGCTTCCCGGTCACCTGACTCCTGTGCTTGCAGTCTGTCTTCCCCCTGCAACCAGAGGCACATCCCCAGCAGTTCCGGATCCCTTGTTCTGAAAGTACTTACACCCCGGTCTTCCCCCATACACTTGCGCTCTCCTTTAACTTGCCATTCCACGGGCGAAAGTTCCTTCACCAAACATTCACATTCTTGGACTTACTGGATGATACGTTGCCATATAAACTGATCTTGTTCATAACGATGAGGAGGCACTCCTGCTGTTGTCCGTCCTGACCGGCGTAAGTCAGTTTGACTGATGGGGGGTGCAGGGTCACTTGGATTCCCAATCTCCGCCTGCCCTGTGGCTTCAACCGATGGTGTACCCTCACCGCCTGCACTGGGGACTGCAGGTAACCGAGTGCTGGGGCTCGGAGGTAGAATCAACAATTTTTCTTCATCCACATCGTGACTTGGGGCAACTGTGACAGGACCCTCTCTAGAAGCAGGTGATCTTTCTTCATCTTCGTCATCTTTAGACAGACAGGGCTGCAGCATACTATGATGAACCACTCTGGTAGGGGCTCCTTCAGCCCCCTCGAGTTGAACTTCATACACAGGTCCTTCAGCGCCAACCCTGCACTTCACTCGTTACGGGGTCCGTTCCCACTGCCTATTCAATTTGCCCCGCGGCCGCCTGTCTCGAACCAACACCCGCTCCCCGGGCCTCAGAGCTTTCCCTCAAAAAGGCAATGTGTCATGATGTTTGAGCTCCCGAAACTTTTGTTGTACCAACCGTCGGAGGGTATGCAGTCGATGCCGGTGTTCCCGGACCCAGGAAGACATCCCCGTCCATGGGTAGTCCTCCTCGGGGTCCAGCTATAACTCGGTAATCTTTCGCCCGAACAGTAAGGTATAAGGAGTGAACCCCGTCGTACTATTCACTCGGTTGTTGTAGACCTACACCAGCTCGGCCGCAAACTCAGGCCATCGTACCTTCCGATCTTCCTCCAATGTGCAGAGCATTTGAATCAGTGTCCGATTAAAGCGTTATCAGGCCCCATTTCCTTGAAGGTGGTAAGGAGTAGTCCGTGACTTCTCAATCCTGTACATCCGGTGCAGCTCTTCCATCACCCGGCCCTAGAAGCAGGCGCCTTGATCGGAATGGATCCTCTTTGGGCAGCCGTAGACCCGAATGAAGTCTAGGCAGATGGCCTGCGCAGCTGATTCGGCGGTCTGGTCTCTGGTCGGGGTCACCACCGCAAACTTTGAGAAGTGGTGTGTCATCACCAGGCAATGTTCATACCCGAGATGCACCTGTCCAACAGTCAAATAGTCGATCATCAGCACCTCCAAGGGGGCAGAAGTCACAGTTGTTTGTATGGGGACCCACTGCTCCGGGGGCTTAACCAGCTCACAGCTCCGACATCTTCGACAAGTGTCTTCAATTGTTGCTCGCAGTCGGGGGTGATACACAAGCCTCTGCAACCACTGAAATGTCTTCTCTGGTCCATAGTGAGCCCCTCGTTCATGAGCCTCCTTAGCCACTACTCTGACCAACTTTTCTGGGATCACCACTTGCCAGGTAATCCCGAACTCTCACAGTAGCTGTACCCGTCAGTACAGTAGCCTGTCTCGAAACAAAGTCTCTCCCATTGTCCCAGCATTTTCAGTGCCCCCGTGGACAGGGTACTCCTCTCCTCTCGACTGGGGACCTGTCTCAAAGCGACCCATTGACGTAATTGGGCAACTTCTTTGTCAGTCTGTTGAAGTCGGACCCAGTCATCTCTTGGCTGCCCTAGCACTTGTTCTTCCGACGGCTCGCCGATCTGTCCCTGCGCCGCGACCAGTGGTCCCACGAAACTTCAAAAGCTAGGGACCTCATCCGCCTCCAAATCTTCATCGCGGTCATGATCAGGCTGTTCATATGTCACTCTGGAGAGGGCATCGGCGTGAGTATTCTCTGCCTTAGACCGGTAGGCAATCTTATACCGGTACCTGGCCATGTGGGCCACCCATAGCTGCTCCAGGGCCCCCAATTTTGCATTCTCCAGGTGAGCCAGCAGGTTTTCTGTTCTCACCAGTACTTCAGACCCGGACAAATACTCTGCGAACTTTTCGGTCATTGCCCAAACCAGAGCCAGCAACTCTAATTTGAAAGAGCTATAATTATCTGGGTTCCTCTTAGAGTTGTGAAGGGAGCGACTGACGTACGCAATCACGTGCTCTTTCTTCTCCTGTACTTGGGATAACACGGCTCCCAGACCATGTAGGCTCCCATTAGTGTGGAGTATGAATGGTTGGGAGAAATCCGCATAGGCAAGTATTGGGGCCTCGGGCAGGGCCATTTTTAGGGCACGGAAGGCCTCTTCCTGGCTGGTTCCCCACCGAATCGCCCAATTCTTGGAGCCCGCCGGCCCTCCCTTAAGTAACTCCAGCAATGGGTTGGCTATGCGGGTGAAGTTCTTCACGAATCTTCGGTAGTACCCGGCAAGTCCCAGGAAGGCCCGAACATCCTTCACTGTCTTCGGGGTAGGCCACTCCTGTACGGCAGACACCTTTTCCCGGGCCTGACTCCTTCACTGGACACAGTATGACCGAGATATTCGATCTGTTTGCGGAACAGGTGGCATTCTTCACTTTTAGGCCATGACTCTGTAGGCGACTCAGTATTTGCTCCAGTCGCTGGAGGTGCTCCTCGAAGGTGGCGGCAAAGACAATTATGTAGTCAAGATAAATCAGTGTCGCCTCGAAGTTAAAATTGCCCAGGCACCTCTCCATCAGACGCTGGAACGTCCCGGGGGCATTAGTCAGGCCAAAGGGCATCCGATTGAACTCAAACAGTCACATGGGTAATATGAACGCCGTCTTCGCATGGTCATGTTCGGCCACGGGCACTTGCCTATACCCGCTGGCCAGATCCAAGGAAGAGTCCCTGTCGGCCTTCCCTAAGGCCGACAGGGACTCTTCGATTCGGGGTAATGGGTAAGAGTCTCGTACTGCACAGGCATTCAGTCGTCTATAGTCCACACAGAACCGCAGGGTCCCATCTTTCTTCCTGACCAGGACAATCGGGGCTGCCCAGGGACTCTGACTCTCCCGTATCACAACATTCTGTAATATATGGGCTAGTGTCTACTTAACCTCTTTATACATCTGGGGAGGTATCGGCCAGTATCTCTCCCGCACTGGGGCAGCGCTCCCCGTGGGAATCTCGTAGGTAATGGCTTCGGTGCAACCAAAATCATCCTCATGGCGAGCAAAGACCTCCCGGTACAACTCCAGTACCTCCTCAACCTGCTGCACCTGTCGAGCTGAAAGTCCCGTCAATTGAGCCCTCATTTGTTCTAGGATTCTTCATCCCCCCTTCGCACTAGCACGGTGGGATTCTAGCGGCACGGTGACCGTCAGAGTCCAGGGGCCTCCTCGTACAGTGGACAGTTGTACCACATCAGGTCGCACCAACTTCTCTGGGCTATTTCCGCCCTGGGAGGGAGTGTGAGATCACCTTCGTCCAGATTAACGCACCGCACTATAACATTGCCACCCTGGACGGTGGCCAGTGTCCAAGCCACCAGGAGTCCAGGGGGTACTTTGTCCATCGATGTTGGTTCTATCTGAACTTCAACCCCCTCAAGAGATGTGCTGGCCCGTGCGGGTAACGTGAGTACAGTTTGTCCTGGCGGTAAGGTGAGCGCACTAGCTGCTGGTACTATTATTTTCCCCATGACCTTCCCTTCACTCGACATCTCCTGACCCTGGGCAGCTCGGATTGATTGTTGAAAAACCTTCCTTTGGGGGGTTCGTGGGTCCCACCGGCCTAGAGGAATCTCCTTCGGCTCACTAATCAGGATTTGCCCGATCTCTTTCAGTACATTCATTCTGAGGGTCACCGGGGGTCCACTTCCTGTTCCCCTTGCGACCGAGATGACCCCTTTTTTCCCCACATCTTTTCCATACACTCGGATCTTCATCCATACCTCCCCTGCGACCGGGATGGGTAATTGATTAGCTGCCGTGAGTCTAATTAATGGTCCCCATTGAGGCCGCACTATCTCTGGAAATCGCTGTTGAAAGTAGGCTTCTGTCATCATAGTCACCTGGAATCCCATGTCAATCAGGCAGTGAACAGCCCGACCGCTTATTTCGGCCCAGATAGTCGGGCTGGTGGAAACTAGATCCTTGGGACTTCCACTTTTTCTTTCCCCTTCCATAGGCTCTGTAGCATCGGCGTCTCTGCCCCGTACTAGGCAGAGACGCCGTCCCTCTCACCTCCCCGCTCCTGGCGCGGCATCCTCCAGCGCTTCTCTCCCCGCTGCTTCCCGCACGCGCTCCTTCCCCAGCAGTGTGCTTAGGGCACGCGAGCGCGCGCTCCCCCTCTCTTAAAGGGACCGCGCGCGCCGTCCTAAGGAGTCCCCGGCCAATTACCGGAGGACCTCCCATATATAAGGCACCTCCTCCAAAATGGAGGTGCCCGAGCAATGTTGTTGCAAAGCCTTCACTCTGCTTCAGCCCTCAGGTCCCGTTACCAGTTACCTGCCAGATTCCTGCCTGTTACCTGCCAGTCACCTGCCAGATTCCTGCTTGTTACCTGCCAGTCACCTGCCAGATTCCTGCCTGTTACCTGCCAGTCACCTGCCAGATTCCGGCTTGGTACCTGCCTGATATAAGTATTCCTGCATGAAAGCCTGCGGTCCGGCGGTCTGCCTTCCGACTCCTGTCCAGCCTGCCCGCTCACCTGGGAGCGCTCATCTGCTACCTGCCTGCTAGCCTACCTGGAGGCTCCGCCGTCACTTGCCGTGACCACCTGCCCATCCAGAGACTCTTGCCCGCTCACCTGGGAGCGCTCACCTGCTACCTGCCTGATAGCCTACCTGGAGGCTCTGCCGTCACTTGCCGTGACCACCTGCCTGTCCAAAGACTCTCGTCCGCTCACCTGGGAGCGCTCACCAGCCACCTGCCTGCTGTCCTTCTACTCAGAGACTGTCCCTGTCACTTGCCGTGAGTACCCGTCCTTCTACTCAGAGACTGTCCCTGCCACTTGCTGTGACTACCTGCCCTTCTACCCAGAGACTGTCCCTGTCACTTGCCGTGACTACCTGCCCTTCTACCCAGAGACTGTCCCTGTCACTTGCCGTGACTACCTGCCCATCTTCCCTGGGAGCAACCCGCTTCCTTACAATGACCGCCCCCTTGTATAGTTGCTCAGAGGTTCCGCCTCCCAGACCTGTTACAGTTTGCTCGGGCCATGGAACCCGGTGGCCCCCAGATCTCCGATCTGCACCAGGAAGTCTTACGTCAGAAAACTCAGCAGGAGGTGGTACTGTCCTATCTATGGTCCGTTAACTCTCGTCTAGGCGCATTGTGTGACTTGTCTATGTCTACCTCTGGTCCAGCCGTGCCCATTCCTGCGGTACCGCAATCCAGTCCCTTCATGGTACCCGACTATGGACCTCGGCTTCTGGCACCTCCACGCTTTGCCGGCGAACCTACTTTAGCTCGGGGTTTCATAAACCAGTGCACCCTGCACTTTGAGCTATTGGCATACCAGTTCATCTCCGACTGGGCCAAGGTGGCCTTCATCATGTCCCATCTCACTGGGGAGGCACTGGCATGGCTAAATCCCCTGTGGGAGAGAGGGGATCCCCTGGAGTCCGACCTGCCGTCTTTCCTCGCTGCTTTCCGGAAAGTTTTCGATGAACCTGGATGGAAAACCTCTTCTGCCTCCTCTCTGCTACGTCTCCGCCAAGGGAGTCTCACCGTGGGCCAATATGCCATACGGTTCCGCACCCTCGATTCTGAGCTTGCCTGGGAAAATGAGGCTCTGGTGTCCGTCTTCTGGGAGGGTCTTTCCGGTCGGATTAAGGACGAGTTAGCTGGTCGGGACATTCCTACCACTCTGGATGACCTGGTGTCACTAGCTACCCGGATTGGCATCCGGTTCCAAGAACGTGCCAAAGAGACTACCTGGGAGAAAGACTTTTCTTGCTCTGCTCCTACTTCCCTGAGACCTGCCTCTCAATCAGTCACTCCGCGGGCGCTCTCGTCTGAACCTATGCAGATCGACCAGACCAAGATGGTCAGATCTCGCCAAGAATCTCGCCGAGCCGAGGGAAGCTGTTTCTATTGTGGCAGTATGGAGCACTTCATCCGTTCCTGCCCGGAGAAGCCGGGAAACGCCAGTGTCTAGGACCGCTCGGAAAGGTCGTCCTAGACAAAAGTAAGCCCTCTCCGTCTCTGACTTTACCGGTCTCTATTGCTTGGGGAGAAAACCGTCACTTTGAACTCGCCCACCTGGATTCTGGAGCTGCTGGAAACCTCATCTCCCAGTCTCTGGTAGAGAGATACCGTATTCCCACCAAGTCCCTTGCTGAACCATTGTCAGTCGCCTCCGTGGATGGAAGACTTCTCTCGGAGACCATCCTGCTCATCACTGAACACATAACCCTGCTGGTGGGAATGCTGCACTCTGAGGAAATCTCATTCCATGTGCTGTCCGGACTTTCTCACTCCCTGTTGCTAGGTCTACCTTGGCTCCAGACACACGAACCCGTATTGAACTGGCGATCCAGTGAAGTACTCCGATGGGGTCCAGACTGCCATAGGACCTGCCTGGTTCCGGTCCGCCCACCTCGCCCTCCGCCAACTCCAGCTAATTTACCAGGTCTCCCGGCTTCTTACTGGCCCTATGCGGACGTCTTCGGTAAGAAGGAAGCAGAGACGTTGCCACCCCATAGGCCATATGACTGCCCAATCGACCTGGTACCTGGCACCACTCCTCCCCGTGGGCGTATCTACCCGTTGTCTGCAGCCGAGACCCGGGCCATGTCTGAGTACATTGAAGAGAATTTGGCTAGGGGATTTATCCGGAAATCTACCTCCCCGGCTGGAGCCGGATTCTTCTTTGTCAAAAAGAAAGACGGCTCGCTACGCCCCTGTATTGACTATAGAGGACTCAATCAGATCACGGTTAAAAATAAATACCCCCTTCCGCTCATCTCTGAGTTATTTGATCGTCTTAAAGGCGCCAGGATCTTCTCCAAGCTGGATCTACGTGGAGCGTATAACATGGTCCGTATCCGTCAGGGAGACGAGTGGAAAACAGCATTTAATACCCGGGACGGACACTATGAGTACCGTTTGATGCCCTTCGGTCTCTGCAATGCTCCCGCCGTCTTCCAAGAACTGGTCAACGACATCTTCCATGACCTTCTTTACTCCTGCGTGGTGGTATGCCTGGACGACATCTTGGTCTTCTCTCCGGATCTTCCCACACACCAGAGGGATGTTCGTCAGGTCCTGCTTAGGCTCAGGCAGAACCACCTCTATGCTAAATACGAGAAGAGCCTTTTTGAGCAGACCTCTCTTCCTTTCCTGGGCTATGTTATCTCCCAGACAGGCTTGCGAATGGATCCCGAGAAGCTCTCTGCTGTCCTAAAGTGGCCCCGTCCGGAGGGCTTGAAGGCAATACAGCGATTCCTGGGCTTCGCTAATTACCATCGTCTCTTCATTCCTCACTTCTCGTCACGGACTGCGCCCAAATCTGCGCTCACCCGTAAGGGAGCAAATCCCAAGGTATGGTCATCCGAAGCTGAGGAGGCCTTCCTTTCCCTGAAACAAGCCTTCTCCTCTGCCCCTGTGCTGCACCGTCCGGACTGCAACAAACAGTTCTACCTGGAGGTTGATGCCTCCTCCTCTGGAGCCAGAGCGGTGCTCACCCAGAAGTCTTCCTCTGGGAGAATGGTAACCTGCAGCTTTTTCTCTAAAATCTTCTGCTCCTCTGAGCGCAATTACTCCATAGGAGACCGAGAACTGCTTGCCGTTAAATTGGCGCTGGAGGAGTGGCGTTACCTGCTTAAAGGGGCTCTATACCCGGTGATCATCTATACGGATCACAAGAACCTGGCATATCTCCAAAATGCCCAGAGACTTAATCCACATCAGGCCCGGTGGTCTTTGTTCTTTGCCCGCTTCGATTTCATCCTTCATTTCCGCCCGGCGGACAAAAATGTCAAAGCTGATGCCTTGTCCCGATCCTTCCTGTCCTCCGACCAAGAGGAGGAGCCTATGCACATTATCGACCCCTCCAAGGTGATGAATGTGGCCCCCTTGGATTTGACTCGCCTTCCACCCGGCAAGACGTTCGTGGCGCCTCCAGACCGTGAGAGGGTTCTCCGCTGGGGTCATTCTTCTAAACTAGCTGGCCATGCCGGCAAAAAGAAGACCTTCCTACTCATTTCCCGGCATTACTGGTGGTCTACCCTGCGTAAGGATGTGGTAGACTTCGTCTCTGCCTGTTCATCTTGTGGCCGCAACAAAATTCCCAGACACTTACCAGCTGGTCATCTCCTACCGCTTCCCATACCTGTTGCCCCGTGGCAACACATCGCTATGGACTTCATTACCGATCTTCCTGTCTCTGCCGGGTGTACTGTCATTTGGGTGGTCGCGGACCGCTTCTCTAAAATGGCCCACTTCATTCCCCTGCCTGGTCTTCCGTCTGCACCTGAGCTGGCTAAGGACTTTATTCGCCATATCTTCCGTCTACATGGCCTACCCCTCCACATCATGTCGGATCGAGGGGATCAGTTTACCTCACGCTTCTGGAGAGCCACATGTAAACTGCTGGACGTCACCCTGGACTTCTCCGCTTACCACCCTCAGTCCAATGGTCAAGTGGAGCGGATCAATCAGATCCTTACCAGCTAACTCCGGCACTTTGTTAATGCCCACCATTCTGATTGGGTGGACCTCCTTCCTTGGGCCGAGTTCTCTTATAATAACCACGAGAGCGAATCCTCGTCCAAGTCCCCGTTCTTTATTGTCTATGGCCAGCACCCCCGGATTCCGCTTCCTGTCTCCGTTTCTGTGGACAACCCTGCTGCGGAGTCTCTTGTCAGCGAATTTTCTACTATTTGGAAGAGTACCAGGTCCGCTCTTCTTCTGTCCTCTGAGCGGATGAAGAGATATGCTGATAAGAGCTGTCTGGATCCGCCTCAGTTCCGTCCGGGAGACAAGGTTTGGCTCTCGTCCAAACATGTGCGGCTCAAAGTACCCTCCTTCAAGTTGGGCCCTCGATTCATCGGTCCCTTCGAAGTCCTCAGACAAATTAACCCTGTGGCCTACAAATTAAAACTCCCGGCCACCCTACGGATTCCCAACTCCTTCCACGTATCTCTCCTCAAACCCGTTGTCTTTAACTCTTTTTCCAATAATCCAGGTGCCCCTCCTGCTCCGGTTTCCGCTGATGACGTCTTTGAGGTAGAGAGTATTCTGGCCTCCAAGAGGGTAAGAGGAAAGACCTTTTTTCTGGTAGATTGGAAGGGGTTTGGTCCTGAGGAGAGAACTTGGGAACCCAGGGAGAACATCAACGCCCCGCTTCTCCTTGAAAAATTTCTTTCTGGCCAAAAATAGAGGGGGCCTAAAGGCGGGGGTACTGTAGCATCGGCATCTCTGCCCCGTACTAGGCAGAGACGCCGTCCCTCTCACCTCCCCGCTCCTGGCGCGGCGTCCTCCAGCGCTTCTCTCCCCACTGCTTCCCGCACACGCTCCTTCCCCGGCAGTGTGCTTAGGGCGCGCGCGCGTGCGCTCCCCCTCTCTTAAAGGGACCGCGCGCGCTGTCCTAAGGAGTCCCCGGCCAATTACCGGAGGACCTCCCATATATAAGGAACCTCCTCCAAAATGGAGGTGCCCGAGCAATGTTGTTGCAAAGCCTTCACTCTGCTTCAGCCCTCAGGTCCCGTTACCAGTTACCTGCCAGTCACCTGCCAGATTCCTGCCTGTTACCTGCCAGTCACCTGCCAGATTCCTGCTTGTTACCTGCCAGTCACCTGCCAGATTCCTGCCTGTTACCTGCCAGTCACCTGCCAGATTCCGGCTTGGTACCTGCCTGATATTCGTTTACCTGCTTGCAAGCCTGCGGTCCGACGGTCTGCCTTCCGACACCTGTCAGTCTGTCTATGGACCAGCCTGCCCGCTCACCTGGGAGCGCTCATCTGCTACCTGCCTGCTAGCCTACCTGGAGGCGCTGCCGTCACTTTCCGTGACCACCTGCCTGTCCAAAGACTCTCGCCCGCTCACCTGGGAGCGCTCACCAGCCACCTGCCTGCTGTCCTTCTACCCAGAGACTGTCCGTGTCACTTGCCGTGAGTACCCGTCCTTCTACTCAGAGACTGTCCCTGCCACTTGCCGTGACTACCTGCCCTTCTACCCAGAGACTGTCCCTGTCACTTGCCGTGACTACCTGCCCTTCTACCCAGAGACTGTCCCTGTCACTTGCCGTGACTACCTGCCCATCTTCCCTGGGAGCAACCCGCTTCCTTACAAGGACCGCCCCCTTGTATAGTTGCTCAGAGGTTCCGCCTCCCTGACCCGTTACAGGCTCCAGGCTGTGTCCCCCAAACACGGAGCCCGTTAGTTTAACGGCTGCCGCGACTGGGGCCACCCTCGGCTAGGACAGCCCCTTGCGTAATGTCCTGTGCCTCCAAACTTTCAGCAAGTCATGTCTCTGTCTGTGTAGGGGTGACTCACTCCTCTACAGAACTCTCCTGCAGGGTGCGGCCTGAATTCAATTCTTTCCCTAACTGGGGCAATCGATCCAGGTATTTCTGGTGTCAGTGCAGGGGTCTTCTTGAGACTGGACCATTCACCCCACAACTCCTGTATCTCCTTTTGCATCTCGCGAGCCCATTCCGGTTCAGCTGCAGGTGGATGGGTACCTCGTTACTCCGGACCATCCCTGCCAGGGCCGTCACCCCCATCTCCTGCTCTCTCACACATGCCCCCCCCCACTTCTAGAAAAGTCATACGTGGGTTAGCGAGCAGGCGCTCCTGCAAGGCCTGCTTCAGCTGCACATCCTTGAGGCCTGCCACAAATTGGTCCCTTAAGATCACGTCAGGGGGGCCCATTCCTAAATTCCCCATGTCGTCTTTTCTAGTGATATAGGCATGTACCCTCTGTAATGCATTAACACACTGCGTCACAGTCTTCCCCTCCTGCTGCACTTGGTGAAACAGCCGTATCCTCAGCTCTCCTACATTGGTGGGATCCCCATGCATCTCCTCCTTCAATATCCGCACCACTATTTCTACAGTATCCTTGTCATGAGGAGGGCGGTACATCACGGAGTGCAGGGCCTCGTCGTCCAGGGCCAGTAAGGCTATTTCGACTTGCATAGCTGGGGTCATTGGATGCATACGTAACATACTCCTAACTCTCTCAACCCAGTCCCACAGCATCATATTGTCCCTGGTGAACTTTGGGAGATTGCTGAGCATGGGCCCCAGTGGCAAGCTAGATCCAGGGGCTCCCAGGATGGACTGATGTGCAGTGTCTGTGTCTAAAGACTGCATCCTGCCGACTACGCCAAATGTGACACAGGTACTTTAGATGCAGTGACACAGAAACACAGAGCAGCTCGTACAGGGTTAATAAACAGGGGGGATTTATTGTAACAGGGTCAACCTCCACACAGGGAGTAACAGGGGAAATATGGGGACAACAAGGGGAGTAGCAGGTAACAGGCTATAACCGACAATCCACAGTTTGGCTAGATGTAGCAGAGTCGAAACAGTTGTAATCGGCAGTTTTACACTTAGCTGACTCTTGTACCCCACAAGGCCGTTGCCGGCTGATGCCGGTGTTGTTTTTTTCTGGCTTCCCTGCCTAAACAATGCTCCATCTTCTGGCGGCAGCGGGCGGTCTCTGGTTTGACCCGCTGAGCCCCTAGTCCATAACACTGCACCTCACTTGCTCGGCTCCACGGACCCTGCGTCTCTTCTCTCTCTAGTCGGGCTTGACTCCAACTGTCAACTGCCTGCTTTCCGGTGCAAAACTCCTTTTCCTCCCTCTTTCTAGACACGTCCCCAGCTTCCCGGTCACCTGACGCCTGAGCTCTGGCTCTGGACATGCCCCCAGCTTCCCGGTCACCTGATTCCTGTGCTCGCAGTCTGTCTTCCCCCTGCAGCGACCCTGGCAGTTCCAGATCCCTTCTTCTGAAAGTACTTACACCTCGGTCTTCCCCCTTACAGCTTTATATGCAGCATCATATGTTGGACTATAAGTAGGTCCAGTCTATTAGTTCAAAATGGCACTAGATTTTTGGTAATAAATAATTTATTTCTTGTGTTGCTCTTGAGACTTGGAAAAGTTCACACAACATAAAAATATTGCCACTTAATGCTACCAAGTGTATAACTACAAGGTGTGCAAAAGTAGAAGTTGTGCCTAGGATCTGATGCCTCAAGGAGCCAAAAGCAGCATGAAAGATACCAGTATTATAATTGGCACATGGTAAGAAGAGAGCTCAGGAAAAGATTTGGCATTGGGGCCTAAACCTGGCCATATAAATTAGTTAGCTGACGGCTACTTGGCAGACCATCATCTCTCCCAACTTCCCCATACACACAAGTGTCTGTGTTTTCAATGAGGAAAAAGTGATTGCCAGACACATCTGGCAGTGGCTTATCTCCCTGAACACAATAGGATTAAACTTTGAAAGTCCAACAGCCCGATCCTTTTCCTCCTTGACATTCTCTGTTGGGGGAGAACTGGAATGCCCAATGCACATCAAATCGTAGTTGTGCACAGTTGTGCTAAAAAGTTTACATACTTTACATACAGTTATATGAAAAAGTTTGGGCACCCCTATTAATCTTAAGCTTAATGTTTTATAAAAATTGGTGTTTTTGCAACAGCTATTTCAGGTTGATATATGTAATAACTGTTGGACACAGTAATGTTTCTGCCTTGAAATGAGGTTTACTGTACTAACAAAAAATGTGCAATCTGCATTCAAACAAAATTTGACAGGTGCATAAGTATGGGCACCCTTATCATTTTCTTGTTTTAAATACTCCTACCTACTTTTTACTGACTTACTAAAGCACTTTTTTTGGTTTTGTAACCTCATTGAGCTTTGAACTTCATAGTCAGGTGTATGCAATCATGAAAAAAGCTACTTAAAGTGGCCACTTGCAAGTTGTTCTCCTGTTTGAATCTCCTCTGAAGAGTGGCATCATGGGCTCCTCAAAACAACTGTCAAATGATCTGAAAACTAAGATTATTCAACATAGTTGTTCAGGGGAAGGATACAAAAAGCTGTCTCAGAGATTTAACCTGTCAGTTTCCACTGTGAGGAACATAGTAAGGAAATGGAAGAACACAGGGACAGTTCTTGTTAAGGCCAGAAGTGGCAGGCCAAGAAAAACATCAGAAAGGCAGAGAAGAAGAATGGTGAGATCAGTCAAGGACAATCCTCAGACCACCTCCAGAGAGCTGCAGCATCAACTTGCTACAGATGGTGTCACTGTGCATCGCTCAACTATACAACGCACTTTGCACAAGGAGAAGCTGTATGGGAGAGTGATGCGAAAGAAGCCGTTTCTGCAAGCACGCCACAAACAGAGTCGGCTGAGGTATGCAAAAGCACATTTGGAGAAGCCAATTTCTTTTTGGAAGAAGGTCCTGTGGACTGATGAAACCAAGATTGAGTTGTTTGGTCATACAAAAAGGCGTTATGCATGGCGGCAAAAAAACACAGCATTCCAAGAAAAACACTTGCTACCCACAGTAAAATTTGGTGGAGGTTCCATCATGCTTTGGGGCTGTGTGGCCAATGCCAGCACCGGGAATCTTGTTAAAGTTGAGGGACGCATGGATTCCACTCAGTATCAGCAGATTCTTGACAACAATGTTCAAGAATCAGTGACAAAGTTGAACTTACGAAGGGGATGGATCTTTCAGCAAGACAATGATCCAAAACACCGCTCCAAATCTACTCAGGCATTCATGCAGAGGAACAATTACAATGTTCTGGAATGGCCATCCCAGTCCTCAGACCTGAATATCATTGAACATCTGTGGGATCATTTGAAGAGGGCTGTCCATGCTCGGCGACCATCAAACTTTACTGCACTGGAATTGTTTTGTAAAGAGGAATGGTCAAAAATACCTTCATCCAGGATCCAGGAATTCATTAAAAGCTACAGGAAGCGACTAGAGGCTGTTATTTTTGCAAAAGGAGGATCTACTAAATGTCACTTTTAATGGTGAGGTGCCCATACTTATGCACCTGTCAAATTTTGTTTGAATGCAGATTGCACATTTTCTGTTAGTACAATAAACCTCATTTCAAGGCAGAAACATTACTGTGTCCAACAGTTATTACATATATCAAACTGAAATAGCTGTTGCAAAAACACCAATTTTTATAAAACATTAAGCTTAAGATTAATAGGGGTGCCCAAACTTTTTCATATAACTGTATAATTCATCAGAGAATATGAATGCTAGCCAAAAAACTTTTTTTCCACTCATGGTTATTGGCTGGGTGAAGCCATTTATTGTCAAAATACTGTGTTTTCTATTTTTAAATCTTAATGACAACCAAAACCATCCAAATGACCCCGATCAAAAGTTCACATACCCTGGCGATTTTGGCCTGATAACATGCACAGAATTTAACACAAATGGGTTTGAATGGCTAATAAAGGTAACATCCTCATTTGTGACCTGTTTGCTTGTAATTAGTGAGTGTGCATAAAAGCTGAGTGAGTTTCTGGGATCCAGATAGATTCTTGCATCTTTCATCCAGCCACTAACGTTTCTGGATTGTGAGTCATGGGGAAAGCAAAAGAATTGTCAACGGATCTACGGGAAAAGGTAGTTGAACTGTATAACACAGGAAGAGGATACAAAATGATATCCAAGGAATTGATAATTCCAGTCAGCAGCATTAAAACTGTGATTAACAAATGAAAAATCAGGGTCTCTGTAAAATCCAAACCACGGTCAGGTAGACCAACAAATATTTCATCCACAACTGCCAGGAAAATTGTTCGGGATGCAAAGAAAAACCCACAAATAACATCAGCTGAAATTCAGGACTCTCTGAAAACTAGCGGTGTGGCTGTTTCAAGATGAACAATATGTAGACACTTGAAGAAAAATGGGCTACATGGTCGAGTCACCAAAAGAAAGCCATTACTTCGCAAATGCCACAAAGTATCTCGCCTACAATATGCCAAACAGCACAGAGACAAGCCTCAAAACTTCTGGAACAAGGTAATTTGGAGTGATGAGACCAAAATTTTACTTTTTGGCTACAACCATAAACGTTACATTTGGAGAGAGGTCAACAAGGCCTATGATGAAAGGAACACCATTCCTACAGTAAAGCACGGAGGTGGATCGCTGATGTTTTGGGGATGTGTGAGCTACAAAGGTACAGGAAACTTGGTAAAAGTTGAAGGAAAGATGAATGCAGCATGTTATCAGCAAATACTGGAGGCAAATTTGCACTCATCAGCCCAGAAGCTGCGCATGGTAAGTACTTGCACGTTCCAACATGACAACGATCCATAACACAAGGCCAAGTCGACCTGTCATTGGCTACAGCAGAAGAAAGTGAAGGTTCTGGAGCTGCCATCTCAGTCTCCTGACCTCAATATCATTGAGCCTCTCTTGCGAGATCTCAAGCATGCAGTTCATGCTAGGCAACCCAGGAATTTACAGGAACTGGAGGCTTTTTGCCAAGAAGAATAGGCTGCTTTACCATCTGAGAAAATAAATAACCTCATCCACAACTACCACAAAAGACTTCAAGCTGTCATTGATATTAGAGGGGGCAATACACGGTATTAAGAACTGGGGTATGTGAACTTTTGATCAGGGTCATTTGGATGTTTTTGTCTGTCATTAAGATTTAAAAAGAGAAAACACAGTAATTTGACAATAAATGACTTCGCCCAACCAATAACCATGAGTGGAGAAAAAGTTTTTATTGTTATCATTCATATTCACAGAAACAAGGCCAAGAAAGCAAAAATTCTGCCGGGGTATGTAAACTTTTGAGCACAACTATATATACTTTCATTAAAGCTTTAACTTACATTCTTAGTGCCTCAGTTTAATGGAACCTGACAGTCGATCTATGTGGTGGTGTTTCAGAGAAAAAAAATAGTTTAATAGTCACCTGGGATCAAGTCAGATACTAGTCGGACAGGCAGGTAACCAGCGAGTTACCTCCCATGCATGCAGTGAGAGACCAGTCAATTCAGCACAGTGGGCGGGGAGAAGTTGCCGCAACAGGCAGCAAGTGTCAGCTGTCAGGTTCCTTTTAAGAACATCACACTTTGCGATTTAAGAAAAAAACAAGGAAGTCGGATCGCCCTTGCCTCAATCTGACCCATGAAAATAATTTGCATAGGGTACAAAAATAAGAAACATATCAGCAACTGCATATATGTATTCACTTTCTATAATGTACAAGCATCACCCAGACCAGTGCTAACCAGTCTGTTGCTCTCTAACACTTAAAAATATAATTTCCCACCACTATAGGCTTTCCGGACAGGCAGGGATTTGTTCTATATATCAGCTGGTGATATATAGGTCAGAGATGGCTTAATAAAGTATAAACATTATTTACTGAAACACTATATATCATTACTAGCAATATAATGATAAATGAACTATTATGATATTATCCAGATTATTGCTTGTCTCTTGATTATTTGTAATAGCAGTAACTATTATTTGAAAACATAATTTTTTACAAATTACCAGTTTTCTTACCACAATTTATAGTAATCTCTTCTCCGCTGCTGTTTGTTTCTTCACCCATAAAAACCTCCTTTCACAAGGAATTTTGCAGCCCAAGCACTATGCTGCGCTGACAATTAAGTGATGCTCAGTCATGCACTATTAATTAAAATTTCCTGATTAGAAAATTGGAAGAATAACATTAGGAATCAATAACGGCAGTGAAAAGAGGGAAGGTTTTGCACAAAAAAATCCCCTGATTTCGCATCTGTAAGGCTATGACAAATTACCCTGAACATAATAAGCATGCAAAAATCTATATTCAAGTAAAACATGCTCACGCCTCTGAGTAATTCATGAGCATTGGTCAATGTTTTTATATGTATCTGAGAATGATAGATGGATGGTCGGAAGATCAGATAGATAGATAGATAGATAGATATTGGTAGAAAAAAAGGACAAAGAATCCAGAACTAATAAGCACACCAATAAACACAAGAGGAAAAATAATTAATGAGTATAAATTTTATTATATAAAAAAATCCCATCAACTCTCCAAACATTAAATGCATTGCTGAAAAAAAACAACATTATTTTCTGTTCTTTTATGTAAATAGATAAAAGAGAAAGAAAAAGAAAGATATCATCAGTGAGAAAGAGAGGGAGAAGGAATGGGGAAAGAGTGAGAAAGAAAAAAAGGGTAGAAAGGGGAACAGAAAGAAGAGAGGAAACAAAATAGGAAGGAAAGAAAGGGAAAAAAGAAAGAAAAGAGAATGAAAGAAAGACAATGGAAAAAGAGAGAAAAAAATCAACATAGTAAGGGAGAGAGAAAGAAGGAATGGGCAAAGGAGAGAGAGACAGAGAGAGAAAGTAAGAGGGAAAGGAAAAAGGAAGAAATGGGGAGAAAGAGAAAAGAGGAAAGAAAGAGAGAGAAAGGAAGAAAGAAACAGAAAAAGAAAGTAAGAAATGAAGATGGGAAGAAAAAAGAAAGACTGAAAGAAAGAAAAACGAAAGAAAGAATGAAAATGAAGAAAAGAAAAAGAAAGAAGTGAGTCATTATTCAATCAGGATACATCATAGCAGCTTACACAATAAAGTATTTCTAGATAGATAGATGATAGATAGATAGATAGATAGATAGATAGATAGATAGATAGATAGATAGATAGATAGATAGATATGAGATAAACAGAACTATCAAATGCCATGGACTTCCACAGCCCCCACCCTGGATGTGCCCCCATCCATCATCATAACAATACCTATTCTTATTCCCTACTGTACACTTGCTTTGGCAAAACTAATGTTTAATTGATCCTGCTAATAAAGCTTCATTGAATTTAATTGAATAGATAGATAGATATGAGATAGATAGATAGATAGATAGATAGATAGATAGATAGATATGAGATAGATATGAGATTGATATTGTGGCGCCCCTGAGGGTTCAGTTGCCACAGAGGTACTGCATCTCACCCAGAGGTGTGGTATCTCACTCTCAGGTAAGGAAGGAGTATGGCTCAGGACCCTAATACCTGCATTCACTACACCACATTTCCGGGGGACAGGGCGAGATTGCTACTACGGGAGAGCACAGTCCCTGATCCCTGGCTGGAGAGGGGGGAACCACCTAGAGAGGGGGGAACCAAGTAGTGGATGGGGTGGAGGATGTAGATCCTGGGAGCACTTGAGTAGGAGCAGTATAAAATAGGGACACCATCTTAGAAGGGGAATTCAGTCAGTCCAGTCAGAGCAGGAGAAATGAAGGAGCAGAGGCTCCATATGAGCTCTGCTCCAGAGGCGGGCCTAGCCTGTGAGGCCCAGGACTGAAGGAGAGAAGAGAAGAGTGGGAGCAGGAAGGCTCCAGGAACCGAAGGGACCCTAGGGGTACGGGCCATGCAGAAGGCCACCCGTACGCCCGCTGCTACCTGGAGGTAGAGGGGTCAGGCCAGATAAGAGGAACCGGTCCCTCAACTAGCGGAGAAACAGCAAGGCTCAACTAGAAACCGGAGACTGCAGCACTTTATGTACCGTAAGCCAAAAGTCCACACCAGTCTCACTAAGAAGGTAGCCACATAGGACCCAGGGGAAGGAATACACGTCGCCCGCCAAGGCCCGAGGGTACCGGATAGAAGTGTCACTGGGTGTGAGATGCAGGGAGAAGGCCAGAGAAAAGACACACAGAAGGGGGTCCTGATAAATACTCCGTAGTTACCTGGGGGTCGGCTGAACCCCTCACTGAGTGAGCACAGAACGACGAGGGCCGTTACATGGGTCCCAGTAACCAGAACTGCAACAACTGTGAGTAAAGATCTTGGGACTGCATCACACGGACTCTGTGTTCATTACTGACTCCCTGCACTACAACCACCATCATTCACCCACACTGCCCTGAAGCTACACTCCTCCTGTGGGGAGTAATAATACCCTTGCTGCAATACCACCAGCTTCAGAGTACTGTTCTGCAGTGGCGGCCCGCTTTAGCCGCACTCCACAGGTGGCGTAGTCGGACATTATAAAACCCCTATACACAAATACTACCCTTGGATTGACCGCCCTGGGTCACAGACCGGGTCACCGCCACTGTGACTACAACCCCCAGCATCTACCGGCCTGGCTCTGGGTACCCCACGGCCCAGGGGGCGCGTCAATATATACACTGCTCAAAAAAATAAAGGGAACACTCAAATAACATATCCTAGATCTGAATGAATGAAATATTCTCATTGAATACTTTGTTCTGTACAAAGTTGAATGTGCTGACAACAAAATCACACAAAAATCATCAATGAAAATCAAACTTATTAACCAATGGAGTACTGGATTTGGAGTCACCCCCAAAATGAAAGTGAAAAAACACACTACAGGCTGATCCAACTTTGATGTAATGTTCTTAAAACAAGTCAAAATGAGGCTCAATATTGCGTGTGGCCTCCACATGCCTGTATGACCTCCCTACAATGCCTAGGCATGCTCCTGATGAGGTTGCGGATGGTCTCCTGGGGGTTCTCCTCCCAGACCTGGACTAAAGCATCCGCCAACTCCTGGACAGTCTGTTGTGCAATGTGACGTTGGTGGATGGAGCGAGACATGATGTCCCAGATGTGCTCAATCGGATTCAGGTCTGGGGAACGGGTGGGTCAGTCCATAGCTTCAATGCCTTCATCTTGCAGGAACTGCTGACACACTCCAGCCACATGAGGTCGGGCATTGTCCTGCATTAGGAGGAACCCAGGGCCAACCGCACCAGCATATGGTCCCACAAGGGGTCTGAGGATATCATCTCGGTACCTAATGGCAGTCAGGCTACCTCTGGCGAGCACATGGAGGGCTGTGCGGCCCTCCAAAGAAATGCCACCCCACACCATTACTGACCCACTGCCAAACCGGTCATGCTGAAGGATGTTGCAGGCAGCAGATCGCTCTCCACGGCGTCTCCAGACTTTGTCACGTCTGTCACATGTACTCAGTGTGAACCTGCTTTCATCTGTGAAGAGCACAGGGCGCCAGTGGCTACTTTGCCAATCCTGGTGTTCTGTGGCAAATGCCAAGCATCCTGCACGGTCTTGGGCTGTGAGCACAACCCCCATCTGTGGAAGTCAGCCCTCATACCACCCTCACGGAGTCGGTTTCTAACCGTTTGTGCAGACACATGCACATTTGTGGCCTGCTGGAGGTCATTTTGCAGGGCTCTGGCAGTGCTCCTCCTGTTCCTCCTTGCAGAAAGGCGGAGGTAGCGGTCCTGCTGCTGGGTTGTTGCCCTCCTACGGCCCCCTACATGTCTCCTGGTATACTGGCCTGTCTCCTGGTAGCGCCTCCAGCCTCTGGACACTACACTGACAGACACAGCAAACCTTCTTGCCACAGCTCGCATTGATGTGCCATCCTTGATGAGCTGCACTACCTGAGCAACTTCTGTGGGTTGTAGAGTCCGTCTCATGCTACCACGAGTGTGAAAGCACAACCAACATTCAAAAGTGACTAAAACATCAGCCAGAAAGCATTGGTACTGAGATGTGGTCTGTGGTCCCCACCTGCAGAACCACTCCTTTATTGAGGTTGTCTTGATAATTGCCAATAATTTCCATCTATTGTCTATTCCATTTGCACAACAACATGTGAAATTGATTGTCAATCAGTGTTGCTTCCTAAGTGGACAGTTTGATTTCACAGAAGTTTGATTTACTAGGAGTTATATTCTGTTGTTTAAGTGTTCCCTTTATTTTTTTGAGCAGTGTAGATAGATAGATAGATAGATAGATAGATAGATAGATAGATATATGGATCTATAGATAGATAGATAGATAGAGTTGTGCTCAAAAGTTTACATAACCCAGCAGAATTTTTGCTTTCTTGGCCTTGTTTCAGAGAATATGAATGATAACCAAAAAACTTTTTCTCCACTCATGGTTATTGGTTGGGTGAAGGGATTCATTGTCACACTACTGTGTTTTCTCTTTTTAAATCTTAATGACAACCAAAAAACATCCAAATGACCCTGATCAAAAGTTCACATACCCTGGCGATTTTGGCCTGGTAACATGCGCAGAATTTAACACAAATGGGTTTGAATGGCTAATAAAGGTAACATCCTTACCTGTGATCTGTTTGCTTTTAATTAGTGAGTGTGCATAAAAGCTGAGTGAGTTTCTGGGATCCAGATAGACTTTTGCATCTTTTATCTGTAAAAACCAAACCACGGTCAGGTAGACCAACGAAAGTGTCGGGCACAACTGCCAGGAAAATTGTTCGGGATGCAAAGAAAAACCCACAAATAACATCAGCTGAAATTCAGGACTCTCTGAAAACTAGCGGTGTGGCTGTTTCAAGATGCACAATAAGGAGGCACTTGAAGAAAAATGGGCTGCATGGTCGAGTCGCCTTAAGAAAGCCATTACTGCACAAATGCCACAAAGTATCTCTCCTACAATATGCCAAACAGCACAGAGACAAGCCTCAAAACTTCTGGAACAAGGTAATTTGGAGTGATGAGACCAAAATTGAACTTTTTGGCTACAACCATAAACGTTACATTTGGAGAGAGGTCAATAAGGCTTATGATGAAAGAAACACCATTCCTACAGTAAAGCATGGAGGTGGATCGCTGATGTTTTGGGGATGTGTGAGCTACAAAGGCACAGGAAACGTTGTAAAAGTTGAAGGAAAGATGAATGCAGCACGTTATCAGCAAATTTGCACTGATCAGCCCAGAAGCTGCACATGGGACGTACTTGGATGTTCCAACATGACAACGATCCAAAACATAACGCCAAGTCGACCTGTCATTGGCTACAGCAGAAGAAAGTGAAGGTTCTTGAGTGGCCATCTCTGTCTCCTCACCTCATTATCATTGAGCCACTCTGGGGAGATCTCAAGCATGCAGTTCATGCTAGACAGCCCAGGAATTTACAGGAACTGGAGTCTTTTTGCCAAGAAGAATGGGTAGCTTTACCATCTGAGAAATTAAAGAACCTAATCCACAACTACCACAAAAGACTTCAAGTTGTCATTGATGTTAGAAGGGGCAATACACGGTATTAAGAACTGGGGTATGTGAACTTTTGATCAGGGTCATTTGGATGTGTTTGGTTGTCATTAAGATTTAAAAAGAGAAAACACAATAGTTTGACAATAAATGGCTTCACCCAACCAATAACCATGACTGGAGAAAAAGTTTTTTGTTATCATTTACATTCTCTGAAACAAGGCCAAGAAAGCAAAAATTCTGTCGGGGTATGTAAACT
The DNA here is from genome assembly GCF_046119375.1 of Phyllobates terribilis. NCBI lineage: Eukaryota > Metazoa > Chordata > Amphibia > Anura > Dendrobatidae > Phyllobates > Phyllobates terribilis. The sequence goes on from NW_027362762.1 coordinate 899,970,706, forward strand.
TTTAAGCACAACTGTATATGGATAGATAGATAGATAGATGGATATATAGATAGATAATAGATAGATATGAGATAGATATGATAGATATGATAGATATCATAGATAGATAGATATTAGATAGATAGATAGATAGATAGATAGATAGATAGATAGATAGATAGATAGATAGATAGATAGATAGATAGGACACTTTTAATTTATATTTTCATGAATTGTTCTTTCCGGCCAATTACTTTACACATCCACTAATGTCATAGGGAATTGTTTAGTGCCTAGGTCACTGGTACGACACTCACAATCCGGGGAATGGGATGACCACTAGAGATGAGCGTTGTTCTACTCGAACTGTTCGCCAATCTCAAATTCGAGCTGTTTTGGGCGGTGTTCGAGCCGTTCGGCGAACACGAACAATTTGAGAAAAATTCGGCAGTTCGAGGTTATGTTCGATAACTGTTCGTGCACCAAAATCATAACTGGATTTTTTCTCAGTAATGATGAAAATTAATGTTAATACGCAGTTTGAGTGTACAGCGGGGTGGGGGGAGGGGCAGGGGATGGATCTCTGCAGGAACAATGAAGATCTCCATTTTTTTTTCTCTTTCCCGCATTTACAGTGGGGAGGTGCAATCTGTCAGCCTATCAGCAGCGCACACACGGAGCGAAGTGCTTTTTTCACACAAGCAAGGGCATGTGTCATTGGCAGTGTATGTCACATGTCCTTGCCCTATAAGACCAAGCCATTTTCCCCGTCGCCACCATTTTCTCACTGCTGCAGCTGCGTGTTAGACGGCACCGCTGTTGCTGTGTGCGCTATACCTTGTTAATTTCAAGCCAATTTTCGCACAAATATACAGATAGCTTGGGAGTAGGGAATAGTTGTGATTGCAGTCCTTTTAAGGACTAGGTTACAGCATTTCCTACGACTTTTATCAGGCAGGTCTGTGCTCTTAAATAGATAGGTTGTGGGAGTAAAGACTAATTGTAATTGGAGTCCTTTTCAGGACTAGGTTACATCAGTTCCTATCAGTTTTTGCCAGGCAGGTCTGTGCCAGTGCTGTGCAAGTTTTTTTCACAGCATTTGACTGAATCTAGCAAAGCTAATCGTTTTTGGCCTATTGCAGAGTGTGTTAGTCAGTGGAGTAGCCTATCTGTGTTGCAAGATATACCACCTGTGTATAGAATACCAATTTTTTTACTGCACCTAGTGAAGTAAAATCTTTTGGGCATAGCATCATTCTATTAGTCCATCTATACTGACCTCCATCAGGTTGCAAACTGAATATAATTTTTTTCTGCATCTATCTCTGAAAAAATATTGGGCCTTCTAGCAGTGTGTGGGACTTGTTCTATTAGTCCACCTATACTGACCTCCATCAGGTTGCAAACTGAATATATTTTTTTCTGCATCTACCTCTGAAAAAATATTGGGCTTCTAGCTGTGTGTGGGACTTGTTGTATTAGTCCATCTATACTGACCTCCATCAGGTTGCAAACTGAATATAATTTTTTTCTGCATCTAGCTCTGAAAAAATATTGGGCTTCTAGCTGTGTGTGGGTCTTGTTCTATTAATCCATCTATACTGACCTCCATCAGGTTGCAAACTGAATATAATTTTTTTCTGCATCTAGCTCTGAAAAAATATTGGGCTTCTAGCTGTGTGTGGGTCTTGTTCTATTAATCCATCTATACTGACCTCCATCAGGTTGCAAACTGAATATAATTTTTTTCTGCATCTAGCTCTGAAAAAATATTGGGCTTCTAGCTGTGTGTGGGTCTTGTTCTATTAATCCATCTATACTGACCTCCATCAGGTTGCAAACTGAATATAATTTTTTTCTGCATCTAGCTCTGAAAAAATATTGGGCCTTCTAGCAGTGTGTGGGACTTGTTCTATTAGTCCACCTATACTGACCTCCATCAGGTTGCAAACTGAATCTAATTTTTTTCTGCATCTAGCTCTGAAAAAATATTGGGCTTCTAGCTGTGTGTGGGTCTTCTTCTATTAATCCATCTATACTGACCTCCATCAGGTTGCAAACTAAATATAATTTTTTTCTGCATCTAGCTCTGAAAAAATATTGGGCTTCTAGCTGTGTGTGGGTCTTGTTCTATTAATCCATCTATACTGACCTCCATCAGGTTGCAAACTGAATATAATTTTTTTCTGCATCTAGCTCTGAAAAAATATTGGGCCTTCTAGCAGTGTGTGGGACTTGTTCTATTAGTCCACCTATACTGACCTCCATCAGGTTGCAAACTGAATATATTTTTTTCTGCATCTACCTCTGAAAAAATATTGGGCTTCTAGCTGTGTGTGGGACTTGTTGTATTAGTCCATCTATACTGACCTCCATCAGGTTGCAAACTGAATATAATTTTTTTCTGCATCTAGCTCTGAAAAAATATTGGGCTTCTAGCTGTGTGTGGGTCTTGTTCTATTAATCCATCTATACTGACCTCCATCAGGTTGCAAACTGAATATAATTTTTTTCTGCATCTAGCTCTGAAAAAATATTGGGCTTCTAGCTGTGTGTGGGTCTTGTTCTATTAATCCATCTATACTGACCTCCATCAGGTTGCAAACTGAATATAATTTTTTTCTGCATCTAGCTCTGAAAAAATATTGGGCTTCTAGCTGTGTGTGGGTCTTGTTCTATTAATCCATCTATACTGACCTCCATCAGGTTGCAAACTGAATATAATTTTTTTCTGCATCTAGCTCTGAAAAAATATTGGGCCTTCTAGCAGTGTGTGGGACTTGTTCTATTAGTCCACCTATACTGACCTCCATCAGGTTGCAAACTGAATCTAATTTTTTTCTGCATCTAGCTCTGAAAAAATATTGGGCTTCTAGCTGTGTGTGGGTCTTCTTCTATTAATCCATCTATACTGACCTCCATCAGGTTGCAAACTAAATATAATTTTTTTCTGCATCTAGCTCTGAAAAAATATTGGGCTTCTAGCTGTGTGTGGGTCTTGTTCTATTAATCCATCTATACTGACCTCCATCAGGTTGCAAACTGAATATAATTTTTTTCTGCATCTAGCTCTGAAAAAATATTGGGCCTTCTAGCAGTGTGTGGGACTTGTTCTATTAGTCCACCTATACTGACCTCCATCAGGTTGCAAACTGAATATATTTTTTTCTGCATCTACCTCTGAAAAAATATTGGGCTTCTAGCTGTGTGTGGGACTTGTTGTATTAGTCCATCTATACTGACCTCCATCAGGTTGCAAACTGAATATAATTTTTTTCTGCATCTAGCTCTGAAAAAATATTGGGCTTCTAGCTGTGTGTGGGTCTTGTTCTATTAATCCATCTATACTGACCTCCATCAGGTTGCAAACTGAATATAATTTTTTTCTGCATCTAGCTCTGAAAAAATATTGGGCTTCTAGCTGTGTGTGGGTCTTGTTCTATTAATCCATCTATACTGACCTCCATCAGGTTGCAAACTGAATATAATTTTTTTCTGCATCTAGCTCTGAAAAAATATTGGGCTTCTAGCTGTGTGTGGGTCTTCTTCTATTAATCCATCTATACTGACCTCCATCAGGTTGCAAACTGAATATAATTTTTTTCTGCATCTAGCTCTGAAAAAATATTGGGCCTTCTAGCAGTGTGTGGGACTTGTTCTATTAGTCCACCTATACTGACCTCCATCAGGTTGCAAACTGAATATATTTTTTTCTGCATCTACCTCTGAAAAAATATTGGGCTTCTAGCTGTGTGTGGGACTTGTTGTATTAGTCCATCTATACTGACCTCCATCAGGTTGCAAATTGAATATAATTTTTTTCTTCATCTAACCCAGCCAATAGTTTTGGCCTAATACCACAGTTTGGCCACTCAGCTCTGCTCGGTTACCATCCATTGTTTTTTTGTGCAAACAACTCCAGAGTTGTGAATTAGTTAACCACCAAAATGAGTGGAAAAAGGCCTGCTGCTGGTGGAAAGGGGAATAGGCGTGTTGGGAAGGGGAAAAAAGGTTGTGTCCGTGGGGTAGGTGTTAAAGCAACAGTAACATCTGCAGAAGAAAGACCATCTTCCAGCCAAACTAAAATGTCTACTTCTTTTAGCGGACAATGTGATAAGATCCCTTTCTTACGGCCACGCCAATCGCTACAAATTCCAGATGAGGCACAAAAACAGCAGGTGCTTCAACGGATATCAAGTGCTCCTTTAAGTGGGCTCTCCTCCACATCAACTTCAACATCACAAATACTCCAGTCCTCAAAGGTGTCACCCAAATCGCACTTGCTTCCTCACAGCTCCCAAATCTCCAGCTGCCCATCTGAGTATGAGGTAGAACAGATGGTTGAGTCTGCAGAGCTGTTTACTCATACTATAGCCTGGGAATCAGAGGTCGACTCCAGCGCTTCTGTGAATCCAGACGAGGAAATGATCTGCACTGATGCCCAGAATCTTTATGAGTCGGATCCAGGACCAGACGCAGAAGGTTCTGACCATAATGTAGACCCTCATTCCCAAACTGTAACTCCTGTTGGTGGAGACAATGAGGAAGACGATGATAAGACTCAAATACCTGATTGGAGCGACAACTTTAGTTTTTTGTCAGGGCAGGAACAGGTTGGCTCTGAGGACGACGGGTGTGATAACACACAGGGTGATGATGATGAGGTTGGAGATCCCACTTACTGTCAACCCACAGTCAGCCAAGAGATGAGGTCAGCAGAGGAGGTGGAGGAAGATGCTAGTGACGACGAGGTCAGGTTGCGCCTTCCTGGACAGAGACGTAGTACTGGAAGCACGTCAACAACTGCATCCTCAAACACAACTCTGCCTCTCACCACAAGTCGTGGTGGCTCTTCAGGTCGCATGGGTGCTAAGCCTTGCATAGCCTGGGCATTTTTTCAGATCGATAAAGATGACCCAACTCGTGTTATCTGTAACATTTGTCAGCAAAAGCTAAGTAGAGGCCAAAAAATACATAGTTTGAGTACTTCATGCATGAACCGGCACATGGACATGAAGCATAAGTTGCAGTGGGAAGCTCAGTGTGCTACAATGCGGCCTAGCCGGCCGGGCCAACCACCGTCTGCCATATCTTGTGCATCCGCGGCCTCTTCATCCTCTGTGACTGGGGGGACAGCAGTCACACCTGTTTTGGGGCGCAGACCTGCCACCTCTTTACCCGCAACAGCCAGCGTGATTGGCAGGTCATCATTTTTTTTGGAGGTGGTAACACCAGCTGGTGTTGAGCGCTGTCCGACATCGATAGCACCAACTTTGGATCAAGGCAACCTAACATGTCCGCCTGCATCTTCCTCACAGACCGGCAGTTTGCCGGGGACACCCTTATCAACCCCGTCTAAGCACAATAGCCAGCCCTCGGTCCCTCAGATGTGGACAAGTAAAAGACCATTTCCTCCTAGCCATGAGAAAGCTAAGAGGTTGAATTTCACCATCTGCAAGCTCTTGGCTACAGAAATGCTGCCTTTCCGCCTGGTGGACACAGAGGATTTTCGAGACCTTATGTCCGTCGCAGTGCCCAAGTACCCGATGCCCAGTCGGCACTACTTCTCAAAGAAAGTTGTGCCTGCGCTCCACCAGCATGTCGCACACAACATCACCGCTTCTTTGAGAAGCTCTGTGTGTGACAGGGTGCATTTCACCACAGACACTTGGACGAGTAGGCATGGACAGGGGCGTTACATGTCGCTGACTGGACACTGGGTAACTATGGTGACAGCAGGACAAGGGGCTGCTGTCCAAGTCTTGCCGTCCCCACGAGTTGTGCGTCAATCCTCTTTATGTCAAAGTTCCTCCACTGCTTCTGCCTCCTCAACCTCCTCTCGGTCTTCCACCTGCACCCAAAGCCTGTCTGGTCATGCCACAAGGTTTCTAACTGCGCAGAAGGGATCCTGCACACCTCCTTACTATGCTGGCAGTAGGGCTCAACGTCATCAGGCGGTTTTTACATTGAAATGTCTAGGAAATGTGAGTCACACAGCTGAGGAGTTGTGGTCAGCTCTGGAGAACCAATTTCATGAATGGTTGTCTCCACTGGACCTGAAACCAGGGAAGGCCGTGTGCGACAATGCTGCAAACCTGGGTGCGGCCCTTCGCCGGGGCAATGTCACACACGTGCCTTGTATGGCTCACGTGTTGAACCTGGTTGTCCAGCAATTTTTAGCCCACTATCCCAGACTAGATGGCCTTCTGCAGAGGGCACGGTCGCTGTGTGCTCACTTCCACCGTTCGCATCCCGCAGCTCAGCGACTTACATCTCTACAGAAGTCGTTGGGCCTGCCACTTCACCGGCTAAAATGCGATGTGCCTACCCGGTGGAATTCAACTCTGCACATGTTGCAGCGACTGTGGCAGCACCGACAAGCCCTGGTGCAATACGTTCTGACGTATAGCCTGGGCCAACGAGATCCAGAGGTGGGGCAAATCACGTTGGAGGAGTGGTCTCAGATCAGGGACCTATGCACCCTTCTGCACAGTTTTGAAATGGCGACGAAGATGTTTAGTGCTGACGATGCCATTATCAGCATGACTATTCCGGTGATTTACATGCTGGAGCACATGTTAAACAGAATTCGGAGTCAGGTGGTGGCACAAGAGGAGGTGGAGGAAGTAGAGGAGGAGGAGTTGTATGCGGAAGGGCTAACATCTGCAAGGTCCAGACGGTCGGCAGCACCAAGGCGGCAGGCATGTGAGGGTGGGGGAGATGGTTTTACCTGGGCGCATGGTAGCAGCCAAACTAGTGAGAAAGGTGCAGGAGCCCAGGAAGAAGTGGAGGACGAACTGATGGAAGACTCATCAGATGAGGGAGACCTTGATCACATTTCTGTTGTGCGAGGTTGGGGGGAGAGGACAGAGGAAGGAAGCATGATTGTTACCTCGCCACCAACACAACAGGGACTTGGTGCTCCTGGATGCGCAACACACATGAGTGCCTTCTTGCTGCACTACCTGCAACATGACCCTCGAATTGTGAGAATTAGAAATAATCCTGACTACTGGGTTGCCACACTGTTAGATCCCTGGTACAAAAGTAAATTTGCAGAAATTATTCCTGCCATAGAAAGGGATGCACGCATGCAGGAGTATCAACAGAGACTGTTGCAGAATCTTACATGTGCTTTTCCACAAAATACCAGTGGTGCACGTAGTGAATCTCACAGTTCCAACTTGCCAACCGTGGGACCGTCAAGTGTTCAGCACTCAAACCGTAACAGAACCACAGTACCTGCTGGTAACATCAATTTTGCGGAATCATTTCACCACTTTTTTAGCCCATCCTTTGCAAGGCCACAGGAGACAAGAAGCCTGACACATAGTCAACGCCTAGAGACGATGGTACAGGAGTATCTCCAAGTAAACATTGAAGCCATGACTGTGTCACTGGACCCTTGCTCTTTTTGGGCTTCCAATCTGGATAAATGGCCGGAGCTAGCCACTTACGCCTTGGAGATCTTGTCATGCCCCGCAGCCAGCGTTCTGTCTGAACGTGTGTTCAGCGCTGCTGGTGGTGTGCTGACAGATAAGCGCACGCGGCTCTCCACTGATAATGTAGACAGACTCACGTTCATAAAGATGAACAAATCATGGATCCGAAACGACTTTTCTACCCCTGTGTCATCCTGGGGAGAGTAAAAGCTTGATGATTGGTTAAAATCACCCTACCAACCGTTTTAAGCTTTCAAATTACTAATCATGTTTATCTGTATCGTGGCTGGAAAATAATTTGGGCTTTGTAGCAGTGTGCAGCACTGATTCTATTAGGCCATCTATAATAAGCTCCACCAGATTTAAAATTACTAATCATGTTTATCTGTATCTTGACTGGAAAATAATTTGGGCTTTGTAGCAGTGTGCAGCACTGATCCTATTAGGCCATCTATAGTAAAGCTTCACCAGATTTAAAATTAATAATAATTTTTAGCTGCATCTAGCCCGGAAAATAATTTTGGGGCTCCGAGATGCGCAAGACACATAAGTGCCTTCTTGCTGCACTACCTGCAGCATGACCCTCATATTGTCAGAATTCTAAGTAATCATGACTACTGGGTTGCCACACTCTTAGATCCCCCAAACTTTTCGATCAACCTTTTCATTTTAATAAAGACCAAAAAAATGGTCATTTTTGAAATTATAAGCATTAGCAGGTTGTTAGAAACTGAAATCAAACAGTTTTCAACTCAAAACTTTATTCTAGGTGATGTTACATTTTCACATAGGACCCCTTGTTCGAAAGGAGCTTCTGAACTCTCTCGTCCATTGAATTTGTCAGGTTTTGGATGGTTTCTGCTTCAATTGTTTTGCATGAGGACAGAATACCCTCCCAGAGCTGTTGCTTAGATGTGAACTGCCTCCCGCCATCATAGACACTCCTTTTAATGATGCTCCAAAGGTTCTGAATGGGGTAGAGGTCAGGGGAGCATGGGGGTCACACCATAAGTTTGTCCCCTTTTATGCCCATATCAGCCAGAGATGCAGATGTTTTATGTGCAGCATGAGATGGTGCATTATCATGCAAAAAAATGATCTTGCTGTGAAATACACGGTTCTTCTTCTTGAACCATGGCAGGAAGTGCTGTTTGAGAAAATCCACATACATTATGGAGTTCATCTTTAGCGCCTTCAGGGATCCTAAAGGGGCCGACAATCTCTCTCCCCATGATTCCAGCCCAAAACATTACTCCACCTCCTCCTTGTTGGCGCTGTAGCCGTGTTTGCGTGGGGTGTCCATCAACCAGCCATCCTCCACTCCATCCATCTGGACCATCGAGCGCTGCACGGCACTCATCCGTGAACAAAACAGTTTTGAAATCAGTCTTCATGTAATGTTTGGCCCACTGTAGCTGTTTCTGCTTGTGTGAAGTGGATAGAGGAGGTCGACAGGATGGCGTATGCACAGCTGCAAACCTCTGAAGGACCCTGCATCTTGTTGTTCGGGGGACGTTGGAGGCACCAGCAGCTTCAAAAACTTGTCTGCTGCTATGACAAGGCTTTTTTGCCGCTGCTCTTTCAACCTGACGTAATTGCCTGTAGGAAAGAGTCCTCAATTTGCCCTTATCAGCACGCACACGTGTGTACTGTGAATCAGCTACATACTTCTTGATTGCCAAGACACTTCATCCTGATCATCGCACAATGTTGATTGTAGTCATGCCTTGACCTAAACACTCCACAATTTGTTGCTTCTCAGCAGCCGACACATCCTTTTTCTTTCCCATTTTGGCAGAAAATGTAGGCTGCTTAATAATGTGAGACAGCCTTCTTAAGTAGTCTTGCCTTTCATTGGACACACCTGCCAAACTAATTAGCACAGGTGTCTGCAATTGCTTACAGTGATATAAAGAGCCCTGACACACATCACCATCAATGAGTTTAACTGACAAACAAACAAATTCTTCCCTTATCACTCCTAAACACTTTTTGCATAATAATTTGGAACACAGTGTACATGTGCTTTTCCACAAAACACCAGTGGTTCACGTAGTGAATCTTACAGTTCTAACTTGCCAACCGTGGTCTGTATGGAGTTGTTCAATAAAGGGCCCAAAATTAAGATAACATAGATGGGAGAGGTCTCTATGAATAGGAATTCCTAAGTATTTGATACCCTGTGAGGGCCAGGCAAAGGGAAAGTTGGACTGGATGGAATCCTATATGGATTTGGGGAGGGAGACATCGAGGGCCTCAGACTTCGCTGCATTGATTTTAAAATTTGACCATGTAACAAAGTGATCTATTTCAGCCATAACAGAATGGATGGATATATGTGATTGAGTGATATATACTAGGACATCATCAGCAAATAGAGAGCACTTGTACTCAGTGCCTCCCACCTCAATCCACCTAATATTGGGGTTATGGCGAATAGATGAGAGCAGGTGCTCCGTCACTAGGATGTATAAGAGAGGGGACAGAGAACATCCCTGCCTTGTCCCATTGGTGATTGTGAAAGGTGATGAAAATGTTCTGACGCGCCCCCTGGGCCTTGGGACACCCGGAGCCGGACCCTTTTTGGTGGATGCTGGTGGTTGTAGTCTCCGTGGCGGCGACCCGGTTCCGTGGCTCAGGGCGGTCAAACCAGTGGCGGAACTATTTATGTGGTTTTGATGTTTAAATGTCCGACTACGCCACCCGTGGATTGCGGTCAGAGTGAACTGCCGCTCCAGGGCAGACCGCTGAGGCTGGTGTTGTGGGTGCAGCAGAGCGTAGCATAACTCCCGACGGGAGGAGTATAGCCTCAGGGCAGTGTATGCGGAGGATGGGGGTGATGGTGCAGGGCAGCAGCAGTAACGACACGGAGTCAGTGATGCAGTTCAGGGCCTTTACTCACAGTTCTTATTATCCAGACCACGTCTGCAGGTAACGGCTGCCCACGTCGTACTGTGCTCACCAGGTGAGGGGCTCAGACAACTCCCAGATAACTTTGGAGCGCTTCACAGGACCCCCTTTGTGTGTCCTTTGTCTGGCCTTTCTTACCAACCCTTCTGTCCGGCTGCCTCGGGCCTCCTCTTGGTAAACTTGGCGCCAGTTTCCCTGACCCTATGTGGTGCCTTCCTAGCGGGTGTAGCGAGGGGCTGCGCCACATAAAATGTCACAGCCTCCTATTTCTAGCTGAGGGTCGTTTCCTGCCTCCACTAGTTTCGGGGACCGGTCTCCCCCTATGGCCTGACCCCTCCACGTAGGTGGATTCGGGCGTGCGGTGGCGACTCACCCGTCCGCACCCCCGGGATCCCTTCATTCCTCGTTCCTGGAGCCTTCTCCACTCCTCTTCCTTCCTTCTCCCTCTTCCAGGCCTGGGCCTCTGTTACTAGGCCCGCCTCCGGAGCAGAGCTCATGCAGAGCCCCTGCTCCCTGCCACTTCTGCTCAGACTTCTCTGCACTGAACTAAGATGGTGCCCACCTTTTATACTCCCTTCTCAATGCACCCAGGAACTGCTTCCTCCCTGCTCCTGCACTACAGGGTTCCCCTTCCTCAGTGTTCCCTCCCCCCACTCCAGCCAGGGACAGGGACTGTCGTGCCCATCTCAGGGGCATATTGGTCGCCCTGCCCCACGGCAATGTGGTGTAATGCATGCAGGTGTCGGGTCCTGATCCACACTCCATCCTTACCTGAGAGTGAGATATCACACCTCTGGCTGAGGTGCAATACGTCTGTAGCAACCGAGCCCTCAGGGTGCTACAGTTCCATTTATCTTCAGCCTGGGTGACGTATTGCAATACAGGGCCGTGATTTTGGCTATAAAAGGGTCCCCTAGACCCCTACCCCAAGCTTTTTAAGAGAATCATATATGGCGTGCCAGAAGACTCTATGGAATGCTTTCTCAGCATCCAACGAGAGTATCTAATTACAAATTTTTAACTGCATCTAGCCCAGGAAATACTTTGTGCCTAGTAGCAGTGTCTGCTAGTCAGCGGATTATCCCGGCTGTTAAGCAAGCTACACCACCTGTAGTTTAGACACTTAATTTTTTCAAAGGAAATGATTCGGGACCATGGGATACTTAGTGAAGAGCATCAGGAGGCACCCCAAGGCATAGGGGCTGGGACTGGCATTAGGATGCCTTGCGGTGGACAGCCGAGCTCGATCCTTATAAAAGCTTTTTAACTGCAGCAGCTTTAGTGGACGCTACTGGAGCTGGAATTAAGCGGCTGCTGGCATGAGACTTGCCCTCCAATAGATCCTTGTAAATGGATTTAAAGTGTATTCATTCAAATTAGAGAGACAATTTAAATTAAAAAGCTTAGAGCTGCCTCCACCACAGGGGGGCTCGCTCGACCCACCAGCGGACAGGCACCAGTATTGGGAGAGGGGGGCTGGCCGTCAGGGTTCACCGCGGCTCTGGCACAAACCCGGCGACACGGAGGTGGCATGGGCAGGAGCGGACTGGCCGTGTCGGCTTCTCACGTTTTGGATTTTAGAAGGGCATGACATGCCTATATCTGTGTCTCCCCCTCCTTTTACTCCTCCACCTCTTTTATTTTCGCATGATTATATGTACTTGTCACTTTTCCATGTGTTAGTTATGTCTTCTGAGCAGTTTGTCAGCTTTTGGACACCTTTGAAGGTGTTTTCTATGTGTTTCTATGTGTTTTTGTTTGCCTGCCATTGGTTTTAACGGTGTTCGAAGGTGTTCGACGAACAGTTCGACGAACAGTTCGGCGAACACACGGGTGTTCGACGAACCGAACCGAACTCGAACACTACGGGGGTGGCTCAACACTAATGACCTCTACTGTTCTGTGTAAAAGGGACACACATGCAATTTGGGACAACACCTGTTAGACTTACAGTAAATGGCATTTAAATAATTTTTATGGTCAGCAGTTTAGATCAAAATAATGATGGATATAAAAAAAATAAAGTCATAGAATGTTCATTCATTAAAGTAGGATTCGGAGCAGAGCAAATCATGCAAAATCCATAAAACCTCTTTTTATTGTGGCATCATCAGAAATTGATTCTGGACACTTTTTTGTGTCACGTTTTGATGCTGACCATTGGGCTTATAGCCTGCGGATATACTCTGAAGACTCCCCTTTACATAAAACAAGGTTAACCCCACTAAGAGCGTTTGGTGTTCTTGTAAAACAGTTGAGATGTTAATAGCTGCTGACAGATCATTATGGACGGATGACAACTGATTTGATATCGTTTGTAAGACTTTGATAAACGAAAAACAATACTTGTAAAGATAATCGAAAACATTCCCAAAAATATCCACCTACTGCAGCATAATGGAGCAAGTCTGAAGCATTATTTTAGTAAGTGTCCCCCTGCACATTCTATGCTTCCCCCTCTAGTGGACATTCTAGAAACTTGCACTAACTGCTTTAGTAGCTCATTTTACTAGTTCAGAATCCAGGAACCGCAGCAGTATATATTTTACGTTAGTAATCACAATTGTCATTTTTTTTCCATTTGCAAATTCTATGCAGTTTAAAAAGATTGATGATTATTCAGCTCTCTTCCATCCTCCTGCAAGTCCAGATTGAGTGCAGCCGCCATTAGTGTTGGTTTACAAAGAGAGCCGGCGTTCATTTTATTTTTCAATGCATCAATTACATTTCAAAGTAAAAGTCTGCAGCAGAAAATCACATGCATAACTCACTTTCCAATGTGCATGCTGAGACTTACTGAAATACACAGTTCTGAGGCCCGTAATGGAAACACGGGCTATTTACACATATGTATGACATTACTCTTAGGAAGGAAGTGTTTCAGACACATGTGCTTTGGCTTGGATCTTATTTTTTATGAATTTGGCAGAAAGAAAAAATGCAGCTCTCTGCCCACTGTAAGCCTCAACCCTTTTATGCTGAAAAGATTTTTGACTACTTTGTAACATCAGTCTCCATCATGTAATAAAACCATGTAGAGAAAGATTAGACTGTGAAAGAAAAATAAAAGAATTTTCTTGAAATCCTCCACCATCTTCAACTTTAAAAAAAAAAAAAAGAAAACATTTTTCATGAAAGTTCTATAAAATTCTTATTTTAGTTTTAAGGAAATAAAAATCTATATCATTCCATTGACTAATTAAATGGTAGAATGTTTATCACTCCGCGGAGATCTGTAATCAGTCCGGATCAGTGCACCGAGCCTAGATCCACAATATGAAATTAAACCTAAATATTTTTCATTTGGATAAGTATCTTTTACCTTTCATATAACTTAACGCCAAGTAGTTTAGTTGGAATTTATGAATAAATAAAGATTTAACTGGGGGGTGGGGAGTTTTAATTGTTTCTGCCATTGATCCTTGCAAATTTATTGGAAACTGTCAGATTAACCCAAAATGACGGATTGCTGAATTAAAGGAACACCAGACCTAAAAATAAATTAGGAAACTAAACAAGAAATATAATAGTCCTCATGGATTGTTAATCTCTAGCATTTTCTGCATGGCCAGTTTTGTAGAAATCCTGCAGAGAACACAAGCATTAAAGTGGTTGTCCTACCTTAGGCTACAAGTCTGCAGTCAGTCTATGTGACTGCAGACTTGTGGGTAGTCAAATCTCGCATAGTGAATACTGTGAAGATTTTCCGGGAGTGGTGGGCGTGTGACCGCAAGTGTGTGATTTACATGAATGCGGTCACATGCAGACAAGAGGGGCTCTGTCCTACCAAGAGCAGAGCGAAGTACTGTAATGTGCATGCACCGAGAAAGCCCAAAGAGCACCAATGACCCAAAACTAAGCCGGTACATTCCAACTACAATACTTGGCTCTGGCCTCAGCAGGACAAATAGAAGTATGCCTGGGCAGGAGAACAGTTTGGAGACATTATGTGGATAACGTAGGATGTGTCATCTACATTAAGCTGGGCAGGAGGATGGCGATCATAAAAGAGAGGAGGCTCCGGATCAAGACCAGCGATGTCCATCAAACTGGACCACTCTGTATGTGGGTAAAATAAAATGTTTTTTTTTGTGCTATGCAGAGGGAATTGGGGACTTACATATAGCATACCAGAATTCTGTAAAAGAGGCCTTAAAGCTGGTGGCTGTACTTTATATTGGGATGTCCTTGAGACAGGTTCCCTTTAGAGGGAACCTAACAAATGATGCATACTGTCCAAACCATGGGCAGCATGTATCAGCCACCAGCTGTATGATCTCATAGTTTTTATAGTAACATAGTTTTTAAGGTTGAAGGAAGACTAAGTCCATCTAGTCCAACCCATAGCCTAACTTGTTGATCCAGAGGAAGGCAAAAAAAACCCATGCGGCAAACACTAAGCTCCACATTGGGGAAAAAAATTCCTTCCCGACTCCATACGACAATCAGACTAGTTCCCTGGATCAACGCCCTATCAAGGAATCTAGTATTTATAACCTGTAATATTATACTTTTCAAGAAAGGCATCCATGCCCTTCTTAAATTTTAACAGTGAATCACTCATTACATCATCATGCGGCAGAGAGTTCCATAGTCTCACTGCTCTTACAGTAAAGAATCCCCGTCTGTGATTATGATTAAACCTTCTTTCCTCCAGACGTAGAAGATGCCCCCTTGTCCCCGTCTCTGGCCTCAGAGTAAAAAGATCAGTAGAAAGGTCTTTGTACTGTCCCCTCATATACGTGTACATAGTAATAAGATCACCCCTAAGCCTTCTTTTTTCCACAGTAAATAACCCCAAGTGTAATAACCTGTCTTGGTATTGCAGATCCCCCAGTCCTCTAATAACCTTGGTCGCTCTTCTCTGCACCCGCTCTAGTTCAGCTATGTCTTTCTTATACACCGGAGACCAGAACTGTACACAGTATTCTAAATGTGGTCGCACTAATGACTTGTATAGAGGTAAAATTATGTTCTCCTCATGAGCATCTATGCCTCTTTTAATGCATCCCATTATTTTATTTGCCTTTGCAGCAGCAGCCTGACACTGGCCACTAAACGTGAGCTTGTCGTCCACCAATACACCCAGGTCTTTTTCAGCTACAGTTTTGCCCAGTGTTTTACAATTAAGCATATAATTATACATTTTATTTCCTCTGCCCAAGGGCATTACCTTACATTTATCCCCATTAAAGCTCATTTGCCATTTATCAGCCCAAGCTTCTAGTTTACATAGATCCTCCTGTAATATAAAATTGTCCTGCTCTGTATTGATTACCCTGCAGAGTTTAGTGTCATCTGTAAATATTGAAATATTACTCTGTATGCCCCCTACAAGGTTATTTATAAATATGTTAAAAAGAAGGGGGCCCAATACTGACCCCTGTGATACCCCACTGTTAACTGAGACCCAGTCTGAGTGTTTTCCATTAATAACCACCCTTTGTTTCCTATCACTGAGCCAATTCTTAACCCACATACATATATTTTCCCCTATCCCCATTGTTCTCATTTTATGTATCAACCTTTTGTGTGGAACCGTATCAAACGCTTTTGAAAAGTCCATATACACAACATCCACCGCATTTCCTTGGTCCAGTCCAGAACTTGCCTCCTCATCAAAGCTGATCAGATTAGTCTGACAGGAACGGTCCCTCGTAAACCCATGTTAATATTGGGTCATGAGGTTATTCTTCTTCAGATACTCTAGTGCAGCATCTCTTAGGAAACCCTCCAGGATTTTACCCACAGTAGAGGTTAAGCTTACCGGCCTATAATTTCCAAGTTCAGTTTTTGTCCCCTTTTTGAATATTGGCACCACATTTGCTATACGCCAGTCCGGTGGTACAGCCAAGTATGTTTGATTCTGTGGAATTTCAGTGAAAAACATACTTTTATTAGCTGCCAGGGACTGAGCTGCATGGGTGACAAGTCGTACAGGTGGGTCCTTGGTGGCTTTTCCCCACCCAGTGACAGTGACTGACAAGCCTCTGCCTACGTGCGCGTACAGGCAGGCAGCAGAAATGTCCTCTGTACGAAAGCCAAGGGAAATATGGGTACAACATGACCATAGACTTCTATGGGTGTTGTAGTACTGTTCTGTAAACCTTTGACCTTGTACAGAAGCGTTATATGGTTATGTGCAGGAACCCTTACATTAACCATTAACAGTGACAAGATATCAGTCTCTATGTGCACTGACCGTATGCAGCCGGTCCCTTGCCGATTAACCACTTTTACAATTCCAGGAAGATATTGACTCGTGAGAAAATACTAACCCAATAACGTGTATGTATAATTAGGTTTCCCTAAATTGTATTGTTGAAACGTTATTTCATTTGCCCTTATATAAGCTTCCTATCCATTCCTGCCAAGTGGATCATTCCTAAAACGCAAGGTGACTATGCTGTTAGCTCAATAACATTAAGTTATTCAGCCTGTCATTCCCTGTATATGGCTGAAGGTTCTGTTCTGACTTTATAGAACGTGTACTCTTTCATTATGAACCCAGGGGATATTCAAAACCAAAGTCCGCTTACAAGACCTTGAAATGACTGGAACAGGTTTAGCATGATTAAATATTTCACTGCGTACATGTCAGTGCCAGAGTGTACATTTGAATTGCAAAACCATTCATATTACAAAGGAGGAGAGATTTATAAACAGGAATATTTCATTGCTGTGCGGCCTCCATATCTAGAAACACAACTCTAGGACGTACAAAAAAAAACACAAAATAAATATCTAATTCTTTTCATTCGATTGTCAGAATGTTGTTAAGTAAATGGGAAAGAAAATTACAATTTTGAAAGGTTCTGTATTATTTGTTTCTTTAGCCTATTTTTATATAGTAAAGCCTTTCATCTTGTGTAGTATTTTATTTCCTATTTCAGTTGTTTTTCAGGGGGATTTTATAAAGTTCTTTAAATTTCCGTGTTTACTTTTAGTTTTTTGTATTTATGTATTATTTGACTTTTAATTGTTTTTCTGTAATGTTATTTTTTTCATATGCAACTATGGCTCTGATTATGCAGTTTTCTGGAGCAGTTTCCTTGTTTATTAGTGGCTTTAGTATTTGCACCTTATTGTCTGTATGTTTTATGCCACTTTTGAAGTTCTCTTTTCTTTTTTAAGTCTTTTTTTTATGTTTCTTCAAAAACTTTGCTAATCCAGATATTTTATACAAATTCATGACTTGTGACTAGGGATGAGAAGACCCATGGAAGTTCGGCTTCCCATACCTGACTGAAGTTCATGGCCAAAGTTTGGCTTGGGTACCAGAACTTTACCTGAACTTGAACATGAACCCGAACTCCATTGAAATGTATGGGGACCTGAACTTCGGAGCTGGAAAATCTTTTGCTCTCTCTATCTATCTCTCTCCTTAGAAGATGTGAGGCTCCTGAATAGACTCTCAGAAAAGGGCAGCAGAGGAGCAGGTGAGAGTCCCTTCTCAAATCTCAAGGTAAAAAGTACTTGAATGCCCGCACCGGGAGAGTACAGTAGCATAGAAATTTTTTTTAAGTTAGTGAACAAGAAAATAAGGAAGATTAACCCTCCAAAAAAAGGTCATTGGAGCCTAATGTGTCAACGACTAAGATGGAAGCACTACGCTCCTTAGAGAATAATCATAATATTATTATTAAATCATCAGACAAGGGGATAAACGTGGTCATTCTAGATACAAAGAAGTACCTTGAGATGTGCCATTCTATTCTCTGATGTTATTACATATGAGACCTTGAGAAGGGATTAGAGATGAGCGTTGTTCTACTCGAACTGTTCGCCAATCTCAAATTCGAGCTGTTTTGGGCGGTGTTCGAGCCGTTCGGCGAACACGAACAATTTGAGAAAAATTCGGCAGTTCGAGGTTATGTTCGATAACTGTTCGTGCACCAAAATCATAACTGGATTTTTTCTCAGTAATGATGAAAATTAATGTTAATACGCAGTTTGAGTGTACAGCGGGGTGGGGGGAGGGGCAGGGGATGGATCTCTGCAGGAACAATGAAGATCTCCATTTTTTTTTCTCTTTCCCGCATTTACAGTGGGGAGGTGCAATCTGTCAGCCTATCAGCAGCGCACACACGGAGCGAAGTGCTTTTTTTCACACAAGCAAGGGCATGTGTCATTGGCAGTGTATGTCACATGTCCTTGCCCTATAAGACCAAGCCATTTTCCCCGTCGCCACCATTTTCTCACTGCTGCAGCTGCGTGTTAGACGGCACCGCTGTTGCTGTGTGCGCTATACCTTGTTAATTTCAAGCCAATTTTCGCACAAATATACAGATAGCTTGGGAGTAGGGAATAGTTGTGATTGCAGTCCTTTTAAGGACTAGGTTACAGCATTTCCTACGACTTTTATCAGGCAGGTCTGTGCTCTTAAATAGATAGGTTGTGGGAGTAAAGACTAATTGTAATTGGAGTCCTTTTCAGGACTAGGTTACATCAGTTCCTATCAGTTTTTGCCAGGCAGGTCTGTGCCAGTGCTGTGCAAGTTTTTTTCACAGCATTTGGCTGAATCTAGCAAAGCTAATCCTTTTTGGCCTATTGCAGAGTGTGTTAGTCAGTGGAGTAGCCTATCTGTGTTGCAAGATATACCACCTGTGTATAGAATACCAATTTTTTTACTGCACCTAGTGAAGTAAAATCTTTTGGGCATAGCATCATTCTATTAGTCCATCTATACTGACCTCCATCAGGTTGCAAACTGAATCTAATTTTTTTCTGCATCTAGCTCTGAAAAAATATTGGGCTTCTAGCTGTGTGTGGGTCTTGTTCTATTAATCCATCTATACTGACCTCCATCAGGTTGCAAACTGAATATAATTTTTTTCTGCATCTAGCTCTGAAAAAATATTGGGCTTCTAGCTGTGTGTGGGTCTTGTTCTATTAATCCATCTATACTGACCTCCATCAGGTTGCAAACTGAATATAATTTTTTTCTGCATCTAGCTCTGAAAAAATATTGGGCTTCTAGCTGTGTGTGGGTCTTGTTCTATTAATCCATCTATACTGACCTCCATCAGGTTGCAAACTGAATATAATTTTTTTCTGCATCTAGCTCTGAAAAAATATTGGGCCTTCTAGCAGTGTGTGGGACTTGATCTATTAGTCCACCTATACTGACCTCCATCAGGTTGCAAACTGAATATATTTTTTTCTGCATCTACCTCTGAAAAAATATTGGGCTTCTAGCTGTGTGTGGGACTTGTTGTATTAGTCCATCTATACTGACCTCCATCAGGTTGCAAACTGAATATATTTTTTTCTGCATCTAGCTCTGAAAAAATATTGGGTTCTAGCTGTGTGTGGGTCTTGTTCTATTAATCCATCTATACTGACCTCCATCAGGTTGCAAACTGAATATAATTTTTTTCTGCATCTAGCTCTGAAAAAATATTGGGCTTCTAGCTGTGTGTGGGTCTTGTTCTATTAATCCATCTATACTGACCTCCATCAGGTTGCAAACTGAATATAATTTTTTTCTGCATCTAGCTCTGAAAAAATATTGGGCCTTGTAGCAGTGTGTGGGACTTGTTCTATTAGTCCACCTATACTGACCTCCATCAGGTTGCAAACTGAATATATTTTTTTCTGCATCTAGCTCTGAAAAAATATTGGGCTTCTAGCTGTGTGTGGGACTTGTTGTATTAGTCCATCTATACTGACCTCCATCAGGTTGCAAACTGAATATAATTTTTTTCTGCATCTAGCTCTGAAAAAATATTGGGCTTCTAGCTGTGTGTGGGTCTTGTTCTATTAATCCATCTATACTGACCTCCATCAGGTTGCAAACTGAATATAATTTTTTTCTGCATCTAGCTCTGAAAAAATATTGGGCTTCTAGCTGTGTGTGGGTCTTGTTCTATTAATCCATCTATACTGACCTCCATCAGGTTGCAAACTGAATATAATTTTTTTCTGCATCTAGCTCTGAAAAAATATTGGGCTTCTAGCTGTGTGTGGGTCTTGTTCTATTAATCCATCTATACTGACCTCCATCAGTTGCAAACTGAATATAATTTTTTTCTGCATCTAGCTCTGAAAAAATATTGGGCTTCTAGCTGTGTGTGGGTCTTGTTCTATTAATCCATCTATACTGACCTCCATCAGGTTGCAAACTGAATATAATTTTTTTCTGCATCTAGCTCTGAAAAAATATTGGGCCTTCTAGCAGTGTGTGGGACTTGTTCTATTAGTCCACCTATACTGAGCTCCATCAGGTTGCAAACTGAATATATTTTTTTCTGCATCTACCTCTGAAAAAATATTGGGCTTCTAGCTGTGTGTGGGACTTGTTGTATTAGTCCATCTATACTGACCTCCATCAGGTTGCAAACTGAATATAATTTTTTTCTGCATCTAGCTCTGAAAAAATATTGGGCTTCTAGCTGTGTGTGGGTCTTGTTCTATTAATCCATCTATACTGACCTCCATCAGGTTGCAAACTGAATATAATTTTTTTCTGCATCTAGCTCTGAAAGAATATTGGGCCTTCTAGCAGTGTGTGGGACTTGTTCTATTAGTCCACCTATACTGACCTCCATCAGGTTGCAAACTGAATATATTTTTTTCTGCATCTAGCTGTGAAAAAATATTGGGCTTCTAGCTGTGTGTGGGTCTTGTTCTATTAATCCATCTATACTGACCTCCATCAGGTTGCAAACTGAATATAATTTTTTTCTGCATCTAGCTCTGAAAAAATATTGGGCCTTCTAGCAGTGTGTGGGACTTGTTCTATTAGTCCACCTATACTGACCTCCATCAGGTTGCAAACTGAATATATTTTTTTCTCCATCTACCTCTGAAAAAATATTGGGCTTCTAGCTGTGTGTGGGACTTGTTGTATTAGTCCATCTATACTGACCTCCATCAGGTTGCAAACTGAATATAATTTTTTTCTGCATCTAGCTCTGAAAAAATATTGGGCCTTCTAGCAGTGTGTGGGACTTGTTCTATTAGTCCACCTATACTGACCTCCATCAGGTTGCAAACTGAATATATTTTTTTCTGCATCTAGCTCTGAAAAAATATTGGGCTTCTAGCTGTGTGTGGGTCTTGTTCTATTAATCCATCTATACTGACCTCCATCAGGATGCAAACTGAATATAATTTTTTTCTGCATCTAGCTCTGAAAAAATATTGGGCCTTCTAGCAGTGTGTGGGACTTGTTCTATTAGTCCACTTATACTGACCTCCATCAGGTTGCAAACTGAATATATTTTTTTCTGCATCTACCTCTGAAAAAATATTGGGCTTCTAGCTGTGTGTGGGACTTGTTGTATTAGTCCATCTATACTGACCTCCATCAGGTTGCAAACTGAATATAATTTTTTTCTGCATCTAGCTCTGAAAAAATATTGGGCCTTCTAGCAGTGTGTGGGACTTGTTCTATTAGTCCACCTATACTGACCTCCATCAGGTTGCAAACTGAATATATTTTTTTCTGCATCTAGCTCTGAAAAAATATTGGGCTTCTAGCTGTGTGTGGGTCTTGTTCTATTAATCCATCTATACTGACCTCCATCAGGTTGCAAACTGAATATAATTTTTTTCTGCATCTAGCTCTGAAAAAATATTGGGCCTTCTAGCAGTGTGTGGGACTTGTTCTATTAGTCCACCTATACTGACCTCCATCAGGTTGCAAACTGAATATATTTTTTTCTCCATCTACCTCTGAAAAAATATTGGGCTTCTAGCTGTGTGTGGGACTTGTTGTATTAGTCCATCTATACTGACCTCCATCAGGTTGCAAACTGAATATAATTTTTTTCTGCATCTAGCTCTGAAAAAATATTGGGCCTTCTAGCAGTGTGTGGGACTTGTTCTATTAGTCCACCTATACTGACCTCCATCAGGTTGCAAACTGAATATATTTTTTTCTGCATCTAGCTCTGAAAAAATATTGGGCTTCTAGCTGTGTGTGGGTCTTGTTCTATTAATCCATCTATACTGACCTCCATCAGGATGCAAACTGAATATAATTTTTTTCTGCATCTAGCTCTGAAAAAATATTGGGCCTTCTAGCAGTGTGTGGGACTTGTTCTATTAGTCCACTTATACTGACCTCCATCAGGTTGCAAACTGAATATATTTTTTTCTGCATCTACCTCTGAAAAAATATTGGGCTTCTAGCTGTGTGTGGGACTTGTTGTATTAGTCCATCTATACTGACCTCCATCAGGTTGCAAACTGAATATAATTTTTTTCTGCATCTAGCTCTGAAAAAATATTGGGCTTCTAGCTGTGTGTGGGTCTTGTTCTATTAATCCATCTATACTGACCTCCATCAGGTTGCAAACTGAATATAATTTTTTTCTGCATCTAGCTCTGAAAAAATATTGGGCTTCTAGCTGTGTGTGGGTCTTGTTCTATTAATCCATCTATACTGACCTCCATCAGGTTGCAAACTGAATATAATTTTTTTCTGCATCTAGCTCTGAAAAAATATTGGGCTTCTAGCTGTGTGTGGGTCTTGTTCTATTAATCCATCTATACTTTCCCCTATCAGGTTGCAAACTGAATATAATTTTTTTCTGCATCTAGCTCTGAAAAAATATTGGGCCTTCTAGCAGTGTGTGGGACTTGTTCTATTAGTCCACCTATACTGACCTCCATCAGGTTGCAAACTGAATATATTTTTTTCTGCATCTACCTCTGAAAAAATATTGGGCTTCTAGCTGTGTGTGGGACTTGTTGTATTAGTCCATCTATACTGACCTCCATCAGGTTGCAAATTGAATATAATTTTTTTCTGCATCTAACCCAGCCAATAGTTTTGGCCTAATACCACAGTTTGGCCACTCAGCTCTGCTCGGTTACCATCCATTGTTTTTTTGTGCAAACAACTCCAGAGTTGTGAATTAGTTAACCACCAAAATGAGTGGAAAAAGGCCTGCTGCTGGTGGAAAGGGGAATAGGCGTGTTGGGAAGGGGAAAAAAGGTTGTGTCCGTGGGGTAGGTGTTAAAGCAACAGTAACATCTGCAGAAGAAAGACCATCTTCCAGCCAAACTAAAATGTCTACTTCTTTTAGCGGACAATGTGATAAGATCCCTTTCTTACGGCCACGCCAATCGCTACAAATTCCAGATGAGGCTCAAAAACAGCAGGTGCTTCAACGGATATCAAGTGCTCCTTTAAGTGGGCTCTCCTCCACATCAACTTCAACATCACAAATACTCCAGTCCTCAAAGGTGTCACCCAAATCGCACTTGCTTCCTCACAGCTCCCAAATCTCCAGCTGCCCGTCTGAGTATGAGGTAGAACAGATGGTTGAGTCTGCAGAGCTGTTTACTCATACTATAGCCTGGGAATCAGAGGTCGACTCCAGCGCTTCTGTGAATCCAGACGAGGAAATGAACTGCACTGATGCCCAGAATCTTTATGAGTCGGATCCAGGACCAGACGCAGAAGGTTCTGACCATAATGTAGACCCTCATTCCCAAACTGTAACTCCTGTTGGTGGAGACAATGAGGAAGACGATGATAAGACTCAAATACCTGATTGGAGCGACAACTTTAGTTTTTTGTCAGGGCAGGAACAGGTTGGCTCTGAGGACGACGGGTGTGATAACACACAGGGTGATGATGATGAGGTTGGAGATCCCACTTACTGTCAACCCACAGTCAGCCAAGAGATGAGGTCAGCAGAGGAGGTGGAGGAAGATGCTAGTGACGACGAGGTCAGGTTGCGCCTTCCTGGACAGAGACGTAGTACTGGAAGCACGTCAACAACTGCATCCTCAAACACAACTCTGCCTCTCACCACAAGTCGTGGTGGCTCTTCAGGTCGCATGGGTGCTAAGCCTTGCATAGCCTGGGCATTTTTTCAGATCGATAAAGATGACCCAACTCGTGTTATCTGTAACATTTGTCAGCAAAAGCTAAGTAGAGGCCAAAAAATACAGAGTTTGAGTACTTCATGCATGAACCGGCACATGGACATGAAGCATAAGTTGCAGTGGGAAGCTCAGTGTGCTACAATGCGGCCTAGCCGGCCGGGCCAAACACCGTCTGCCATATCTTGTGCATCCGCGGCCTCTTCATCCTCTGTGACTGGGGGGACAGCAGTCACACCTGTTTTGGGGCGCAGACCTGCCACCTCTTTACCCGCAACAGCCAGCGTGATTGGCAGGTCATCATTTTCTTTGGAGGTGGTAACACCAGCTGGTGTTGAGCGCTGTCCGACATCGATAGCACCACCTTTGGATCAAGGCAACCTAACATGTCCGCCTGCATCTTCCTCACAGACCGGCAGTTTGCCGGGGACACCCTTATCAACCCCGTCTAAGCACAATAGCCAGCCCTCGGTCCCTCAGATGTGGACAAGTAAAAGACCATTTCCTCCTAGCCATGAGAAAGCTAAGAGGTTGAATTTCACCATCTGCAAGTTCTTGGCTACAGAAATGCTGCCTTTCCGCCTGGTGGACACAGAGGATTTTCGAGAGCTTATGTCCGTCGCAGTGCCCCAGTACCAGATGCCCAGTCGGCACTACTTCTCAAAGAAAGGTGTGCCTGCGCTCCACCAGCATGTCGCACACAACATCACCGCTTCTTTGAGAAACTCTGTGTGTGACAGGGTGCATTTCACCACAGACACTTGGACGAGTAGGCATGGACAGGGGCGTTACATGTCGCTGACTGGGCACTGGGTAACTTTGGTGACAGCAGGACAAGGGGCTGCTGTCCAAGTCTTGCCGTCCCCACGAGTTGTGCGTCAATCCTCTTTATGTCAAAGTTCGTCCACTGCTTCTGCCTCCTCAACCTCCTCTCGGTCTTCCACCTGCACCCAAAGCCTGTCTGGTCATGCCACAAGCTTTCTAACTGCGCAGAAGGGATCCTGCACACCTCCTTACTATGCTGGCAGTAGGGCTCAACGTCATCAGGCGGTTTTTACATTGAAATGTCTGGGAAATGTGAGTCACACAGCTGAGGAGTTGTGGTGAGCTCTGGAGAACCAATTTCATGAATGGTTGTCTCCACTGGACCTGAAACCAGGGAAGGCCGTGTGCGACAATGCTGCAAACCTGGGTGCGGCCCTTCGCCGGGGCAATGTCACAAACGTGCCTTGTATGGCTCACGTGTTGAACCTGGTTGTCCAGCAATTTTTAGCCCACTATCTCAGACTAGATGGCCTTCTGCAGAGGGCACGCTCGCTGTGTGCTCACTTCCGCCGTTCGCATCCCGCAGCTCAGCGACTTACATCTCTACAGAAGTCGTTGGGCCTGCCACTTCACCGGCTAAAATGCGATGTGCCTACCCGGTGGAATTCAACTCTGCACATGTTGCAGCGACTGTGGCAGCACCGACAAGCCCTGGTGCAATACGTTCTGACGTATAGCCTGGGCCAACGAGATTCAGAGGTGGGGCAAATCACGCTGGAGGAGTGGTCTCAGATCAGGGACCTATGCACCCTTCTGCACAGTTTTGAAATGGCGACGAAGATGTTTAGTGCTGACGATGCCATTATCAGCATGACTATTCCGGTGATTTACATGCTGGAGCACATGTTAAACAGAATTCGGAGTCAGGTGGTGGCACAAGAGGAGGTGGAGGAAGTAGAGGAGGAGGAGTTGTATGCGGAAGGGCTAACATCTGCAAGGTCCAGACAGTCGGCAGCACCAAGGCGGCAGGCATGTGAGGGTGGGGGAGATGGTTTTACCAGGGTGCATGGTAGCAGCCAAACTAGTGAGGAAGGTGCAGGAGCCCAGGAAGAAGTGGAGGACGAACTGATGGAAGACTCATCAGATGAGGGAGACCTTGATCACATTTCTGTTGTGCGAGGTTGGGGGGAGAGGACAGAGGAAGGAAGCATGATTGTTACCTCGCCACCAACACAACAGGGACTTGGTGCTCCTGGATGCGCAACACACATGAGTGCCTTCTTGCTGCACTACCTGCAACATGACCCTCGAATTGTGAGAATTAGAAATAATCCTGACTACTGGGTTGCCACACTGTTAGATCCCCGGTACAAAAGTAAATTTGCAGAAATTATTCCTGCCATAGAAAGGGATGCATGCATGCAGGAGTATCAGCAGAGACTGTTGCAGAATCTTACATGTGCTTTTCCACAAAATACCAGTGGTGCACGTAGTGAATCTCACAGTTCCAACTTGCCAACCGTGGGACCGTCAAGTGTTCAGCACTCAAACCGTAACAGAACCACAGTATCTGCTGGTAACATCAATTTTGCGGAATCATTTCACCACTTTTTTAGCCCATCCTGTGCAAGGCCACAGGAGACAAGAAGTCTGACACATAGTCAACGCCTAGAGACGATGGTACAGGAGTATCTCCAAGTAAACATTGAAGCCACGACTGTGTCACTGGACCCTTGCTCTTTTTGGACTTCCAATCTGGATAAATGGCCGGAGCTAGCCACTTACGCCTTGGAGATCTTGTCATGCCCCGCAGCCAGCGTTCTGTCTGAACGTGTGTTCAGCGCTGCTGGTGGTTTGCTGACAGATAAGCGCACGCGGCTCTCCACTGATAATGTAGACAGACTCACGTTCATAAAGATGAACAAATCATGGATCCGAAATGACTTTTCTACCCCTGTGTCATCCTGGGGAGAGTAAAAGCTTGATGATTGGTTAAAATCACCCTACCAACCGTTTTAAGCTTTCAAATTACTAATCATGTTTATCTGTATCTTGACTGGAAAATAATTTGGGCTTTGTAGCAGTGTGCAGCACTGATCCTATTAGGCCATCTATACTAAAGCTTCACCAGATTTAAAATTAAAAATAATTTTTAGCTGCATCTAGCCCGGAAAATAATTTTGGGGCTCCGAGATGCGCAAGACACATAAGTGCCTTCTTGCTGCACTACCTGCAGCATGACCCTCATATTGTCAGAATTCGAAGTAATCATGACTACTGGGTTGCCACACTCTTAGATCCCCCAAACTTTTCGATCAACCTTTTCATTTTAATAAAGACCAAAAAAATGGTCATTTTTGAAATTATAAGCATTAGCAGGTTGTTAGAAACTGAAATCAAACAGTTTTCAACTCAAAACTTTATTCTAGGTGATGTTACATTTTCACATAGGACCCCTTGTTCGAAAGGAGCTTCTGAACTCTCTCGTCCATTGAATTTGTCAGGTTTTGGATGGTTTCTGCTTCAATTGTTTTGCATGAGGACAGAATACCCTCCCAGAGCTGTTGCTTAGATGTGAACTGCCACCCGCCATCATAGACACTCCTTTTAATGATGCTCCAAAGGTTCTGAATGGGGTAGAGGTCAGGGGAGCATGGGGGTCACACCATAAGTTTGTCCCCTTTTATGCCCATATCAGCCAGAGATGCAGATGTTTTATGTGCAGCATGAGATGGTGCATTATCATGCAGAAAAATGATCTTGCTGTGAAATACACGGTTCTTCTTCTTGAACCATGGCAGGAAGTGCTGTTTGAGAAAATCCACATACATTATGGAGTTCATCTTTAGCGCCTTCAGGGATCCTAAAGGGGCCGACAATCTCTCTCCCCATGATTCCAGCCCAAAACATTACTCCACCTCCTCCTTGTTGGCGCTGTAGCCGTGTTTGCGTGGGGTGTCCATCAACCAGCCATCCTCCACTCCATCCATCTGGACCATCGAGCGCTGCACGGCACTCATCCGTGAACAAAACTGTTTTGAAATCAGTCTTCATGTAATGTTTGGCCCACTGGAGCCGTTTCTGCTTGTGTGAAGTGGATAGAGGAGGTCGACAGGATGGCGTATGCACAGCTGCAAACCTCTGAAGGACCCTGCATCTTGTTGTTCAGGGGACGTTGGAGGCACAAGCAGCTTCAAAAACTTGTCTGCTGCTATGACAAGGCTTTTTGGCCGCTGCTCTTTCAACCTGACGTAATTGCCTGTAGGAAAGAGTCCTCAATTTGCCCTTATCAGCACGCATACTTCTTGATTGCCAAGACACTTCATCCTGATCATCGCACAATGTTGATTGTAGTCATGCCTTGACCTAAACACTCCACAATTTGTTGCTTCTCAGCAGCCGACACATCCTTTTTCTTTCCCATTTTGGCAGAAAATGTAGGCTGCTTAATAATGTGAGAGAGCCTTCTTAAGTAGTCTTGCCTTTCATTGGACACACCTGCCAAACTAATTAGCACAGGTGTCTGCAATTGCTTACAGTGATATAAAGAGCCCTGACACACATCACCATCAATGAGTTTAACTGACAAACAAACAAATTCTTCCCTTATCACTCCTAAACACTTTTTGCATAATAATTTGGAACCCAGTGTACATGTGCTTTTCCACAAAACACCAGCGGTTCACGTAGTGAATCTTACAGTTCTAACTTGCCAACCGTGGTCTGTATGGAGTTGTTCAATAAAGGGCCCAAAATTAAGATAACATAGATGGGAGAGGTCTCTATGAATAGGAATTCCTAAGTATTTGATACCCTGTGAGGGACAGGCAAAGGGAAAGTTGGACTGGATGGAATCCTATATGGATTTGGGGAGGGAGACATCGAGGGCCTCAGACTTCGCTGCATTGATTTTAAAATTTGACCATGTAACAAAGTGATCTATTTCAGCCATAACAGCAGGGATGGATATATGTGATTGAGTGATATATACTAGGACATCATCAGCAAATAGAGAGCACTTTTACTCGGTGCCTCCCACCTCAATCCACCTAATATTGGGGTTATGGCGAATTTATGAGAGCAGGTGCTCCGTCACTAGGATGTATAAGAGAGGGGACAGAGGACATCCCTGCCTTGTCCCATTGGTGATTGTGAAAGGTGATGAAAATGTTCTGACGCACCCCCTGGGCCTTGGGACACCCGGAGCCGGACCCTTTTTGGTGGATGCTGGTGGTTGTAGTCTTCGTGGCGGCGACCCGGTTCCGTGGCTCAGGGCAGTCAAACCAGTGGCGGAACTATTTATGTGGTTTTGATGTTTAAATGTCCGACTACGCCACCCGTGGATTGCGGTCAGAGTGAACCGCTGCTACAGGGCAGACCGCTGAGGCTGGTGTTGTGGGTGCAGCAGAGCGTAGCATAACTCCCCACGGGAGGAGTATAGCCTCAGGGCAGTGTATGCGGAGGATGGGGGTGATGGTGCAGGGCAGCAGCAGTAACGACACGGAGTCAGTGATGCAGTCCAGGGCCTTTACTCACAGTTCTTATTATCCAGACCACGTCTGCAGGTAACGGCTGCCCACGTCGTACTGTGCTCACCAGGTGAGGGGCTCAGACAACTCCCAGATAACTTTGGAGCACTTCACAGGACCCCCTTTGTGTGTCCTTTGTCTGGCCTTTCTTACCAACACTTCTGTCCGGCTGCCTCGGGCCTCCTCTTGGTAAACTTGGCGCCAGTTTCCCTGACCCTATGTGGTTCCTTCCTAGCGGGTGTAGCGAGGGGCTGCGCCACATAAAATGTCAGAGCCTCCGGTTTCTAGCTGAGGGTCGTTTCCTGCCTCCACTAGTTCGGGGACCGGTCTCCCCCTTTGGCCTGACCCCTCCACGCAGGTGGATTCGGGCGTGCGGTGGCGACTCGCCCATCCACACCCCTGGGATCCCTTCATTCCTCGTTCCTGGAGCCTTCTCTGCTCCTCTTCCTTCCTTCTCCCTCTTCCAGGCCTGGGCCTCTGTTACTAGGCCCGCCTCCGGAGCAGAGCTCATGCAGAGCCCCTGCTCCCTGCCACTTCTGCTCAGACTTCTCTGCACTGAACTAAGATGGTGCCCACCTTTTATACTCCCTTCTCAATGCACCCAGGAACTGCTTCCTCCCTGCTCCTGCACTACAGGGTTCCCCTTCCTCAGTGTTCCCTCCCCCCACTCCAGCCAGGGACAGGGACTGTCGTGCCCATCTCAGGGGCATATTGGTCGCCCTGCCCCACGGCAATGTGGTGTAATGCATGCAGGTGTCGGGTCCTGATCCACACTCCATCCTTACCTGAGAGTGAGATATCACACCTCTGGGTGAGGTGCAGTACGTCTGTAGCAATCGAGCCCTCAGGGTGCTACAGTTCCATTTATCTTCAGCCTATGTGACGTATTGCGATACAGGGCCGTGATTTTGGCTATAAAAGGGTCCCCTAGACCCCTACCCCAAGCTTTTTAAGAGAATCATATATGGCGTGCCAGGAGACTCTATGGAATGCTTTCTCAGCATCCAACGAGAGTATCTAATAACAAATTTTTAACTGCATCTAGCCCAGGAAATACTTTGTGCCTAGTAGCAGTGTCTGCTAGTCAGCGGATTATCCCGGCTGTTAAGCAAGCTGCACCACCTGTAGTTTAGACACTTAATTTTTTCAAAGGAAATGCTTCGGGACCATGGGATACTTAGTGAAGAGCATCAGGAGGCACCCCAAGGCATAGGGGCTGGGACTGGCAGTAGGATGCCTTGCGGTGGACAGCCGAGCTCGATCCTTATAAAAGCTTTTTAACTGCAGCAGCTTTAGTGGACGCTACTGGAGCTGGAATTAAGCGGCTGCTGGCATGAGACTTGCCCTCCAATAGATCCTTGTAAATGGATTTAAAGTGTATTCATTCAAATTAGAGAGACAATTTAAATTAAAAAGCTTAGAGCTGCCTCCACCACAGGGGGGCTCGCTCGACCCACCAGCGGACAGGCACCAGTATTGGGAGAGGGGGGCTGGCCGTCAGGGTTCACCGCGGCTCTGGCACAAACCCGGCGACACAGAGGTGGCACGGGCAGGAGCGGACTGGCCGTGTCGGCTTCTCACTTTTTGGATTTTAGAAGGGCATGACATGCCTATATCTGTGTCTCCCCCTCCTTTTACTCCTCCACCTCTTTTATTTTCGCATGACTATATGTACTTGTCACTTTTCCATGTGTTAGTTATGTCTTCTGAGCAGTTTGTCAGCTTTTGGACACCTTTGAAGGTGTTTTGAAGGTGTTTTCTATGTGTTTCTATGTGTTTTTATTTGCCTGCCATTGGTTTTAACGGTGTTCGAAGGTGTTCGACGAACAGTTCGACGAACAGTTCGGCGAACACACGGGTGTTCGACGAACCGAACCGAACTCGTACACTACGGGGGTGGCTCAACACTAGAAGTGATCCTACATCTGAATACCCATCTACTCTGGAAAATATCCTCACAAAAGCACTTAATAGTATTCGTATCTCTAAAGATGAGTTCGACTTCATGTTCCCTTAGTATCCTACACTCACAACGTTCAATTCCTTACTCAAAGTGGACAAAGGGTTTAATCCCTTGAAAGGTAGCCCAATTATTTTGGGTATAGATGCACTCAGTCAAAATTCAAGTGTCTATCTTGACAAAATCCTCCACCCCATTATGACAGCTCTACCGTCTTACATTAGGGACACAACGGATCTGCTGACCAAGATAGAAGACATCCATATTGAACCCAGTACAATCTTTGCATCTATTGATGTGGAGTCATTGTACAGTAGTATACCACATGAAAAATGTATCCAAGCAGTAGAATATTATCTAAGCATGAGAGGAAACCATTTAACAGAGCATAATAAGTTCTTGGTGGACTTACTGAAATTTGTACTCGGTCACAACTATTTTCTGCTCAATGGCAGATTCTACCACCAGCTCAGTGGCACAGAGGTGGTGAACCCCTGTGCACCCACGTATGCCAACTCTCTGGCTTCCTGGGCTGGTGGGAGGACACCGTTGTGTTCCAGGATGGGGATGTCACATGGTGCCTCCAGATACAATTCTGGAGTGATACATTGATGACATCCCCATGCTGTGGTGAGGAGAGAAACAGGTCCTTTGAAAAATTTGTGGCACATTTGAACATGAACAATCGGGACCTCAGATTTACATGTGAGATAGGTGGGGACAGGAGTGCTTTCTTGGATATCATGATCATAAAGGATGTGAAGGGCTACTTCAAAACTTCTATTTTCTGAAAACAAACAGCATCTAACAGTCTCCTAAAATAGGAAAGTTACCATCCCCAGCCTCAAGAAAGGGATCCCGAAGGTACAGTTCTTGATGCTCAGAAGAAATTGTTCTTCCCTAAGGACCTTCAAAATACAGGCGAACAACTTAAATAGGAGATTCCTTAATAGAGGTTATCCATCACAAGTAATTGATGCCGGTTACAGACATGCACTGCTTACTCCTGGAATTAAAGATACATCAAAAGAAGTCACATGACTGTTTGGAACTTACAATGATCAAAATAATAAAATTATGAACATCTTGCAAAAATATTGGGATATTCTAAGGCGGATCCAGACATCTCGGATCAAATTTCCCCAACACTATCAGTCACATTTAGGAGGGGCAGGTCCGTTCGAGACTATGTGGTGCATTGTCACTATAGTACCCTGAGACTAACAGGTACTTGGCTAGATCAGAGAGAGGATGGCACCTTTATATGGGGCACCTGCAGCTTCTGTCGGTATATGAACAGATCTAAATCCTTCTCTAGTGCGGTTACCCGCAGGACCTATAGTAATAGGGACTTTGCTAACTGTAGGTGTTGTGTAATCAGACTCAGCCAATGTTTTTATAAGCTCTTAAGCACTTTATTTGGGTGGTGGTGTTGACTTTGTTTAGGGAGGTCCTTTAAGGGTCAGGTAAGAATAGCCTACGTTGAGCGCGGGGCGCCATACCGTATAGTGCCAACCTCTCCAGTCAGGAAGAGACACTTAGGGTAAGATGCTATCTATCTCCCATAGATTATTTCTTATAATATGATTATAGTTGACTATATTTACCTGACATCCTGACTTTGCATATTCTATGTCACCCTTATGAATTTGATTCACTTAATCATGTTTTTATTTTGATGCTTTTTAGTGAATGCAAATAAAAGTTATCTTTTATAGGGTTTTCTTTTTTGGTCTTCTGTCTAGATTGCAATCATTCCCAGAGCCTTTCGCTTTGCCATATTAGAAGACACGAGTATTATAAATATCACATAATGGGGGTGGGCTGAGAAGATTCAAGTTATGATTCCTGATACTTCCCATAAACTCTTGATATAAGACTTTAAAGAAAACACTGTAATCTTAAATTAATCTTTTAAGCCTCCAACGGCCGAGCAGATGAGTAAAATAAGTGGCAAGTAGAGATGGGCGAACCCGAACTTAAAGGTTCTGGACATTTAGTCTGGTACAATGTTCTGAGTTCCAGGGGAGTTCCAGGGGAGGTCCTTTGCAAAGGAAAGAGAGAGATCTTTTTGCTTACCCAGACCCAAAGTTCGGATTTCCATTGTTTTCAATGGGGTTCTGGTTCTGGCTCAAGTTCGGGTACAGTTCTGGTACCCGAACCAAACTTTGGAATAAGGACTTCAATTTAAAAAGGCCCACACATCTTCCATAGCTCAGAGTTCAGCTGACCGCTCTTACACCAAGGCCCCAGATATCCACTTTCACTCAGTTTGGCCAATCGCGCATGTGTATCCAGTAGCGAGGGGAGTAAGCCGTTGACAGACACTTTTGCGGCTTACCTTCCTTGAAAGTCAGCAGCTTATCTTCCCTAAAAACAAAAACATTGAGTGCTGACATTTAAAATGATCAATTGTTCTTTTCTTCCAGCGGCCAATGGGGATCTGCAAGATTTTTTTTAATATTTTAATACAGTGATATGAAATGAAACAAAATTGGCATTATTATAAATACATTTAACTCAAAACCTGATTTTTACATTTTTCTGATGATACATTCCCTTTAAACCTTTGCTGTCATGTTTAGTCTATTTTCACTCTATTTCATTGTATATACTTACATACAGTATATGTTCACCTGCAATATTTTCAATACAAAATAATGAATAAATAAAAAAAAATGATGTACAATATAACAGTGCAGCTTATCACTTCCCCAGCACAGATCCACAGAGAAACATTTAATTTAACAAAGTATTGATGATACGGTTATAAAAGGAGGATCTAATAAAATTCCTTCTATAAAACAAAGCAGGGATTTGGATTTGTTTGTAAATGCTTAGCAATAAATTTAAATCACAAAAGCCCAGCTTTAATACCTAATAAATAACCTTGTGTTAGTTGGAAAGTGGAGGAGAATTATGGATTAATGGTTGACTTTTCACCTTTGAGATCTGAAATTCATCCATTTTTCTGTGCTGACAATGAATCATTTGGATCAATGTATTGTAGAAAAGCTTTAGGCAAATTGCTGTGATGACCCTAGCATATTGTCCAGTGTACTATGTCTAAGAGAAGAAGATGTCCTATAAAATACTAATGACGCGTGGAATAATGCATTTATGCTACGAAATCTAAAAAATATAAATGACTACAAATGTTAATGGTGAGATAGATAGACAGACAGACAGACTCGAAAAACGGGATCAGCTCTCCAACTAAGGTGCAAAAAGACCTATTCCATTGATTAAAATCAGTTTTTTCACCAGTGCTGCTCTTATTTTTGGAGTTTTTGTGTGTAACAGGTTTTGGTGATTATTTTTATATGGATCGATAGATATACAGACAGACGGAAAAGGGTTGTGCGGTCTTAAGCTACAAGTCTTCAGTCACTCTATGTGTCGCTTTATGTGACTGCAGACTTGTGAATCCTTACATCGATCGCACTACACGCTCTGAGGATTCTCTGGTGCCCGCACCAGGAGCGGGATGTCTTGTGACCACAACTATGTGATTAGCATACTCCCAGTCACATTTCGACTAGACTGTTGGCCTCACTCAATTCACTTGCATTAAGCAAGGCAGGACCCATCTAGTTGGCATGTGACAGCATATATCTAAATCACATACTTTCAGTCACATGATCGCTTTCACCCAGCACTGGCACCAGAGAATCCTCACAGTGGACAGGGTGCAAAATGTGAGGATTCACAAGTCTGCAGTCAAATAGAGTGACTGCAGACTTGTAGCTTAAAACCAATTCTGTTGGGGCCATCATTTTCTATAGAAAGCCACATTTAATTAAACTTTTCTCACATTGTTATTTCCAACCAGTACTTTTGGACTATGTCATAAGGAGCTCATTAATGCATAATCAGAGAAAAGGGCCAAGATTACCATTCTGAGCAAAGTGGAAAGGCATGCAGTTTGGGACAACACCTGTTAAAATGCATGACATTTCAGTAATTTTTATAATCAGCACCCCAGATTAAAAAAAATTGGTTATTAGTCAAAAGATATGGATCCTCAATCACAAGGCAAAACTATTTGTGTAAAGAATAAATTATTATTGCTGTACTATCACTAGTTATTGGTTCTGGTCACTTGCTTTACATATTTCAAAGCTAATATATTGGTCCTACAGACTATAAATAAGCAATGCATTTCAGAAAAGGAAACCATCTTTGTTTACAGAAGACAAGATAAACCCCTTTAAAGTGAGTTATTCTCAATTTGTCTTTTGAGCAATACACAGCTTCCCAGTCTCCATACTACCTGGTTTCTGGCAAAGTGGGCTCATCTTTTTGTGTGACAGTTCTAAACAGTAGCAGAGCTGTAGTATTAGTAGAACTATAACGCTCAGCACAAGTCCTGCTGTACTGTAGCAGAGGCAAGAGAGCCTTTAAGAGAATTCTTACAGGATGCTTCAAAGATGGAGAGAGATTACCATCTGCTGGTCAGGCACAGTCAAGCGGAACCAAGATGTGCAAGGGAAATTGAAGGGGGAGCAGATTTAGATGCTGGACCCAGTCAGGTGACTTCCAGAAAGGATTTCCTGGGTATAAGAGGCCAGGGCGCCAAGCCTGAGGTGGTTTTGGTGCCAAGCAGCAGAGAGGAGCAGACGTGCTCTCTACGTGCTGAGAAGCCCTGCGTGGCAGGACTAAGCCAGGGGCCTGCGAGGTGCCACAGCCGGGCGCCGGTGGAAGAGCTCCAGATCCCTCACAGATGTGCCCCGAGTGCTGTGCCTACTGAGGAGAGTCGGAACCTGCTTGCGGTGCTGAGTGAGTTCGCGGAACCCAACGTTGCCCGCCGACAGACAAGGTCTAGACCCCCCTATCCACGGCTTGAGAGACTGCCTACAACGGCCAGGAAGAGAGAAGTTGGGAGATGGTTGTGCCAGGAAAGTCACGCCAGTGAAAGCAGAGAAGCTGCATACGTGAACAGGGCCGTCACTTCTACTGTTCACTCACGGTATCGGGGCCAGTTTAGGTACTCAGGTTGGGAGGGGAATGGTTGGGGCGGAAGAAGCTAAATGTGATTTAATTTACTTTGTCCGGAAAAGACTTTCGGCCTAGCGGGAATAACCGGTGACCCCCACTATGGCCATATACAGAGTTAAAGAACTGACGTG
Source organism: Phyllobates terribilis (assembly GCF_046119375.1). Taxonomy (NCBI): domain Eukaryota; kingdom Metazoa; phylum Chordata; class Amphibia; order Anura; family Dendrobatidae; genus Phyllobates; species Phyllobates terribilis. The sequence continues at coordinate 900,007,262 of NW_027362762.1, forward strand.
GTGACTGCCATGGTTGGGTGCACTACACTACCTTGAGAGGTTTCGCATTTTATTAATATTTCAAATTACCGTTCATTACCCCTGTTGCGATTCCCTTGTTTAGAATACCTGTTATATCTATATATAAATTGTTTATATTCATCTCTGACTGTCCTCGCCTTGTGTCTCTGTGTGTTGCATTCCAGCACCTGCATTACAGTACTACATTCAGATATCAGTGGTTTGTTCTGAGTCTACACTGTTATCACTGTATTTACACATACTGTAAAGATGACAAGGCACTTGAACAAGCACAGAAATTTAGTGAGAATCATGATTAGGAACACTGCTCTGGAGAAGGCTTTGTTGCCATCTGGTGATTTTGCAAGAATTGTAACAGCAGCTTGTCAAGAGCTGAGAGGGAGGGGCAGGGAGATGAGTAGCTATCTGCTGTATAGAAGATAAAGGGCTAGAGAGAGGTATCTGGGGTTTTAAGAGTTAACCTCAAGCTTGGAATATAGCCACTGCACATTCTGGGCCAGGGTCGAGGCAAGCATTAGTGGCCAAGCTCCATGGAAACCAAGAAACCAGCTATACACTATAAAAGATAAAAGCTCTAACAGCAGGAGAATGTTAGCAGAAAGGAAAAGCAAGTCATTTACAAACTTGCTTATTTTCATGCTAACTACTTAAAGCAATTTAATAATTTGAGAATATCGCTTTAAGTTAATTTTCAGTTTTAACCAAACAGATAAATGCTCATGAGATATTAATAGTTGCTGACAATATCCATTCTGCAGATCTATATGATTGGGTGAGAATTGATTTTACATCGGGTGTGATATTTTCATAAATAAAACACAATATATACAGTAAACCTAACCAAATAGACCCACTAAATTACCTATCAATATATTTTGAGCGTGGGAGTTGTAAAACGTACAACTTCCTTGCAGATGTTGTCCTTGGTGGGATGTTGTCCTTGGTGGCAGATGTGAAGGACCACTGAAGGACCATGTAAAATAGAATTAATGCTAGATGTAACATAGTGGCTCAGTAGTTAACCACCACTGAGCCATCATGTTGCTCCTAACATCAATATTTGTGTTTACATGGTCCTTCAGTGGCTCTTAACATCTGGCAAGGCCAAGCCTATATTGGCTAAAAGTTAAATTTTTCCAGCAATATCAAAAATATAATAAATTATTTATTTGTAGGAAAAAAAACTAGGATTTTAGGAGCTTAGTGCTACTTTAAATCTTTGGCAAGTAAAATCTTTCCCTTAATATTTCAGCAGTCACTTCTGAAAACTCGTGACGGAAAAGTGAAAATGTTCTTTGTTTGAAAAACTGCGTTCAGTAAGAGAAAATAGAATTCTTTGTACTATGCTTCAGGGTATAGATGCCAATAGGTCTTTGCAATTCTTTTCCTTACGCAAATGAACATAGCAAATTCTTTAATGTGAAACAGTAGTTGTCTGTGCACTTGTGTCTTATGTGTCTACTGATCTCAAAAGGTGAAACTAAGACTCAATGCAATATTGATCTAAGCTGCAATACTTACAGGAAGGAGATGGAACCAGGAATAGAATCTGCGGTTCTTGTACTTTTGTGTGTTTCTTAGATATATGGATATCATCGAATTTACAATTTACATGTCCTAAGGTAGCTTCAGATCTAATAGGTGGGAGATGATGAAATTGATATCTCACCTTGAAGATAGGTAGGTGAAAGTCTTGAAATACTGTTTTAGGGTTGTTGGGTTTAGAATTATTGAACTCTTAATCTTAAAGAGTATCCCACCAAATTGCCCTCTTGCTTTCTATCTGCACAATTTGCTTCTTGTATGTGCATTAAAGTACTAAATAGGTAGTTCTTTAGTATAATAGACAACAGTAGAAAACTTTTTAAAACCTTTTTTATACCATGTATGATCATCTATGATCAGTTGAAGGTGCTCACAAATATAAGAGCAAAATTGGCCGAACCTACTAGAATAACCCCTTCTTGATCTAAATGTTTGGAGCCAATAAAATAAAAAAGCTTATACTCACCTCCCATTCCAGCGCTGTTCCAGTGGTGTCGGCACTCACGGTCCCGGGGCTCACATGAGGTTGTATGACACGTGGTGCCCGGCGCCCAATCAGCGCTGGTGTCACTGTTTTCGTCTTTGTACATTTTGAACATGAAGAGGAACTCAGAGCTGCAGCTGATCTCTGACTTCCTCTTCGTGTTCAATTTGTACAAAGGCGGAGACAGTGATGCCAGCGCTGATTGGGCGCCGGGCACCACGTTTCATACAGCTGAATGAGAGCACTGGGACTGCAAGTGTCAACACTGCTGGAATGATGCCAGCACAGGAGGTGAGTATAAGCTTTTTCATTTTTTCTGGGCCAAAAATTTAGATCAAGAAAGGGTTGTCCTAGTAGTGGGCAATCCCTTTAAGGCTCATTCAGATGTCCGTACACATCGGTCCAAGATCAGATCATTAATGCACGGACGGGCTGTGTGTCTCCCGACCCAAGCATGAAAGCTTCATGTATTTTCACAAAGCTGTCTCGCTCAGATCGAGAGAGCAGCGGCCAGACCGTGCATTGCGGTCTGAGCGCGGACCAATTTGCATGGATATCTGAATGAGCCCTTATGTGTATTAATGGCCTAACAAAACCTAACAAAAAATAATGTTGAATTTCATTGTCCTTTTTCGTTAGGAGATATACTACTGTTAGGGTATGCCCACACGCTAAGTATTAGTTGTAGGCATTTTCACATCAAAAAAGTATCTCTCGGCAGGAAAAATGCTGCATTGCAAAAATATGCGTTTTTGCACTTTTTTTTTTATATACATTTTTGCGTATTTATTTGAATGGGTGAAAAATGTTGCAAAAACGCTCAAAGAATTGACATCCTACAGATTTGAAACTGCTTCAAATCTGCAATGAAATATGAAGCAACATGTGCATGAGATTTCAGAAATCTCATTACCTTTGCTGGGAGAGTAAAATGCAGTGTTTTTCGCAGCAAAAACGCTCAGAAAAAACATGAGAAAAGCACGGCAAAAATTTTACATGTGAACATACCCTTAAAGTTGTCTGGCAGTGGCTTACTTTCTTCTCTACAACACATGCATTGTCAGCTGAGCCGAGTGTGCACGTGCATAGGCGAGGGTCCCAGAAAAATACCTATATTAGTATTCGATTAATGGTTAGGTGTATAGCCCAAGGTGTATAAGTAGCATAAGAAAACCCCTTTCCATATACTCTAATAGGGAATTCTAAGTGGAATTCTAATTTAATAGATAGTAGAAGGTTCTACTTTCAGGACCCTCATCAAATGGTTTCAGCTTGCCTCCAAAAAAAAAAAGTTGTTACAATCTGTAGTCTGAAACTCACAAGTTTTTTTTTAAAGGACACATTAAAATAGTTAAAATCCCCAAGGCAAAAGAAGAGATTAAGTAGCCTTCTCCCCGAACAGAGGCCCTGACAGACAAAGGCTACTATTGTGTATTCAGTACACTATCTCTTTTCCAACACTAGACTTTACTTTTAAGCTTGGAGATTCTGGTTTACAAAGTGTTTGGGGACTCCTTGCATAATGCTCTCTTGGCTCACTACATTGCAGAGTGCTAGGAGTGTGGGAAAATGTTTAGAAAAAGGTATCCTGTTTTTACTTATTTTCTTCACATTCTATAGGAATGTTCTACAACCTCACTCCTTGTGCAAATGGATAATGGCTCCCACTACTACCCCCACTGTGGAAATAGATACTAGGTTATACCTAAATGCTTTACCATTACCAATAGACAAATGGCATAAAGTTTTTATTGTCTGGCTGAAAGAAGAAAAAAAAGGGTTTAAAGCACCTCTTGGATCTCTGTTACTTATCCCGGGGCGAAGATTTGTCACAAGCTGTGAAGCACTCTCGTATAGATGGAGACTGGTCAAACATTTTACTGTAGTTTTAGTTTATCCATCCACCCACCCACTAAAATTCTTTTAATCCAGAGTTATAATTCCAAAATTCTGCCATTTCTTGCAAGAGAATCCTGACTCTAAGGCGACTGGATGTAGGAGATTGCATATTAGATTTCTAACTTTGGGATTTTTACCGAAATATAATTTTTTCTACTGATATTTAAATGTCATATTAATTTCTTTATGGTAGTAGTAGTAAGAGCAAAATGTAGAAAATAGAGCTTAGTGTAGCCTCTGCACTATTAAAGGGAACCTGACAGCTGATACATGATGCCCAATCTACAGCAAGCATGTATCAGGCATTATTTGTATGATTTTAGCCATGTATCTTTGACTCTTAAAAGCTGCCATAATCGAGTCGCACGGCTGACTAGTCAAGAAGGCCGGTCCCCAGTGGCTTCTCCCTGCCCGCTCACCTTGGGTGACAGGTCTCTCTCTGTTTGCATGTATAGGGAGAGATCTGTCACCCAAGAGGAGGTGGGGAGAAACCACCAGCGACCGGCCTTCTTGACTAGTCACCGGCCTTCTTGACTATCAGTCAGTGTCTGATACATGCTGCCTGTTGCCTTTAACCCTCCGTCACATACAATATCGGTTCTAACGAGTTCACATACAATGTGACTGTCAGGCGCAGGCTAGAAAAATACCTATAATATCTAATGTTTGCAATTTCAGTGCTCTAAAAGTGATCAGTGACCTTCATAGGGATGTAATAAAAGAGACTACACATAATCAGGTGCAAAAAAAAAAACATTTACTTAACATAAAACTAATAACTCTGAAATACAAACATTTCAAAACTAAATGAAAGTAAAAGAGATGTGCCTGTCAGGCCTATTGTATGTGACGGAGGGTTAAACACTGGATTAAGCAAAAGCCCTGTCTGTGTTTTACCTGGAACTGAAAAAGGAGAGCAAATAAATATTTGATGCTTGAGTAACATTCTGAAGTTAAAAAGTAGCTATGTTGTTAAGTGAGCGGCAACAAAAAGGGGGTCTATTCAGTGTCTGCGATTATTGAAATAAATGACATCAAAGTTCCATCAAGACAATAATCATGCACTGTACTGACGGTTCAAATCACAGAACACTCACATTAGTTGTAATCTTTAATGTCTTATACATTACATATTCACTTTTTAAAGAGGACCTGTCACTTTCCATAAATAAGTTTTTTGTTTGTTCTTTTTTACCAGGGGTAAATTCCGCTGTTCTCTTGAATCCAGCGTTGTTTACTTTTTGTTCCTCTCTGTTCCTGAGATATAACTCCCTTTTCCCTATAGATAAGTCTAGTCCTTTGAGACAGCTGGGCGTGGCATTTCTGTATTAGTAACCATAGGGTAGAATTGAACAGCACGCCCACTTTGCTAAAAGACTAGATTTATACCCAATGAAGAGGGGACCATATCTCAGAAAAAGAGAAGAGCAGGAAAAAAAAAAGAAAGAATTGCAGATTCAGGAGAACAGCGGCATTTAAACCAGATAAGAAAATAAAGATTTATGATAAGTGACAGGTCCCCTTTAAGTAACAAATTAAAGCTGCATTCTGAAACACTATAAAATATAAACATTGCATATATGAAATTGGAACTGCATTACTGCTGTAGAAAACATGTTAAATAATGATGGTACTTAGCACACAAATTGGAGAACACACCCCACAAGGTGCACCCCTTTGTTGGGACCCTAAATCCTAAATCTAACATGATGCCTCTCCCAGGGTAAAAGCCTGCAATTATACAGGCAAGTAGGATTAAAGGGGTTGTCCGGTCCAAATCGATAAGTCTACAGTCTCTCTGTGTGACTGCAGACTTATGAATCCCCCCCAGAGCATGCACTGTGTACTGTAGTGATTCGCGTTATACTTACTTCCGGCCAGTGGATGCGGCCTCGCTTCCATGCACTTTTTTTCTACAGCAGTAATGCAGTTCCAATTTCATATATTCAATGTTTTCTTCATTATAGCGTTTATGAGTGCAGTTAATTAGGTAGTTATATAGAGTGGCTATACTAACTTGCACCTGTTCACACTTGTCTTTTCTTGTTTGGAAGTAACTGTCAATTTTTTGATATTTGTAGGTCCCCTTTAAGTGATATTTTTATATGAGTGTATATGTGTACATGTATGTATATGGATTACTTGTAATAGCCTATGTTGAGCCAGCCTAATATCAAGTGAGTAAATCACTAATTTTAGGAATAATCTGTCACTAATACATAAAGACCATCCCCTTGTTTCCTCTTCTGAATGGTCGTCTACAACAGCAGTGGGTGAACTAGAAGTGTTAATGCAAGTAGGATGACAAAATGAAATATCCCTTTATGTAATTTCAATGTGTACTGTAAATGTGCAGTTTTTCTTCCCCGGAGCTTGTCTTAGTTCTACAAGTTTGGCTAAATATATACAAAGTAATGGAAATCGTCTTGGAAATCCTTAAAAAAACATATGTATATATAGAGTCTATACAGTGGGTATGGAAAGTATTCAGACCCCTTTACATTTTTCACTCTTTGTTTCATTGCAGCCATTCGGTAAATTCTAAAAAGTTCATTTTTTTTCTCATTAAAGTACACTCTGCACCCGATCTTGACTGAAAAAAAACAGAAATGTAGAAATTTTTGCAAATTTATCAAAAAAGAAAAACTATGGCCACTCCAGTTCTGCTGTAGCCAATGACAGGTCGACATGGCCTTGTGTTTTGGATCGTTGTCATGTTGGAACGTCCAATTTAGTCTCATGTGCAGCTTCCGGGCTGATGAGTGCAAATTTGCCTCCAGTATTTGCTGATAACGTGCTGCATTCATCTTTCCTTCATCTTTCCTTCTGTGCCTTTGTAGCTCACACATGACCAAAACATCAGCAATCCACCTCCATGCTTTACTGTAGGAATAGTGTTCCTTTCATCATAGGCCTCGTTGACCTCTCTCCAAATGTAACGTTTATGGTTGTGGCCAAAAAGTTCAATTTTGGTCTCATCACTCCAAATTACTTTGTTCCAGAAGTTTTGAAGCTTGTCTCTGTGCTGTTTGGCGAATTGTAGGTGAGATACTTTGTGGCATTTGCGCAGTAATAGCTTTCTTCTGGTGACTCGACCATGAAGCCCATTTTTCTTCAAGTCCCTCCTTATTGTGCATCTTGAAACAGCCACACCACTAGTTTTCAGAGAGTCATGAATTTCAGCTGATGTTATTTGTGGGTTTTTCTTTGCATCTCGAACAATTTTCCTGGCAGTTGTGGCTGAAATTTTGTTGGTCTACCTGAACGTTGTTTGGTTTTTACAGAGCCCCTGATTTTAACATAATAACATAGTAACATAGTTTTTAAGGTTGAAGGAAGACTAAGTCCATCTAGTTCCATTGCCTAACATGTTGATCCAGAGGAAGGCAAAAAAAAACATATGACAAACACTAAGCTCCACATTGGAGAAAAAAATTCCTTACTGACTCCACATATGGCAATCAGACTAGTTTCCTAGATCAACGCCCTATCATGGAATCTAGTATATATAACCTGTAATATTATACTTTTCAAGAAAGGCATCCATGCCCTTCTTAAATTTTAGTAGTGAATCACTCATTACATCATCATGCGGCAGAGAGTTCCATAGTCTCACTGCTCTAACAGTAAAGAATCCGCGTCTGTGATTATGATAAAACCTTCATTACTCCAGACGTAGAAGATGCCTGCTTGTCCCCATCTCAGGCCTCAGAGTAAAAAGATCAGTAGAAAGGTCTTTGTACTGTCCCCTCATATACTTGTACATAGTAATAAGATCACCCCTAAGCCTTCGTTTTTCCAAACTAATTAACCCCAAGTGTAATAACCTGTCTTGGTATTGCAGACCCCCCAGTCCTCTAATAACCTTGGTCGCTCTTCTCTGCACCCGCTCTAGTTCAGCTATGTCTTTCTTATACACCGGAGACAAAAACTGTACACAGTATTCTAAGTGTGGTCGCACTAGTGACTTGTATAGAGGTAAAATTATGTTTTCTTCGTGAGCATCTATGCCTCTTTTAATGCATCCCATTATTTTACTTGCCTTTGCAGCAGCTGCCTGACACTGGCCACCAAATGTGAGCTTGTCGTCCACCAATTCAGCCAGGACTTTTTCAGTGATAGTTTTGCCCAGCGTTTTACAATTAAGCATATAATTATACATTTTATTTCCTCTGCCTAAGGGCATTACCTTACATTTATCCCCATTAAAGCTCATTTGCCAGTTATCAGCCCAAGCTTCTAGTTTACATAGATCCTCCTGTAATATAAAATTGTCCTCCTCTGTATTGATTACCCTGCAGAGTTTAGTGTCATCTGCAAATATTGAAATACTACTCTGTATGCCCCCTACAAGGTCATTAATAAATATGTTAAATAGAAGCGGGCCCAATACTGACCCCTGTGGTACCCCACTGGTAACTGAGACCCAGTCTGAGTGTGTTCCATTAATAACCACCTTTTGTTTCCTATCACTGAGTCAGTTCTTAACCCACTTACATATATTTTCCCCTATCCCCATTGTTCTCATTTTATGTATTAACCTTTTGTGTGGAACCGTATCAAAAGTTTTGAAAAGTCCATATACACAACATCCACTGCATTTCTTTGGTCCAGTCCAGAACTTGCCTCCTCATAAAAGCTGATCAGATTAGTCTGACAGGAACGGTCCCTCGTAAACCCATGTTGATATTGGATCATGAGGTTATTCTTCTTCTGATACTCTAGTATAGTATCTTTTAGAAAACCCTCCAGGATCTTACCCACAGTAGAGGTTAAGCTTACTGGCCTATAATTTCCAAGTTCAGTTTTTGTCCCCTTTTTGAATATTGGCACCACATTTGCTATACGCCAGTCCTGTGGTACAGAGCTGGTTATTATGGAATCTTTAAAGACTAAAAATAATGGTCTATCTATGACTTTACTTAATTCCTGCAGTACTCGTGGGTGTATCCCATCCGGGCCCGGGGATTTGTCAACTTTAGTGATTTTTAGACGCCGCCGTACTTCCTGCTGGGTGAAGCAAGTGACATTTAATGGAGAATTTTTTATATCACTGATCACGTTTTCTGTCATGCAATTTTCTTGTGTAAATACTGTTGAAAAAAAATCATTTTGCATATTGGCTTTTTCCTCATCCTCATCCACCATTTCACCCAGACTATTTTATAGGGGGCCAACACTATCATTTTTTAGTTTCTTACTATTTATGTAATTAAAGAATATTTTGGGATTATTTTTGCGTTCTCTGGCAATGAGTCTCTCTGTCTCAATCTTTGCTGCCTTGATTTGTTTTTTACAGAATGTATTTAATTTTCTGTATTTATTTAATGCCTCATCACTACCTACTTGCTTTAGTTCTCTAAATGCTTTCTTTTTGTCACTTATTGCGCCCCTTACAGCTCTATTTAGCCATAGTGGTTTCCTCCTATTTCTAGCATGTTTATTCCCATAGGGTATATATTGTGCACAGGTCCTATTCAGGATGCTAATAAATGTCTCCCATTTGCTTTGTGTAGTTTTATGTCTCAGGATATCGTCCCAGTTTATTGCACTAAGATCATCTCTCAATCGTTGGAAATTTGGCTTCCTGAAGTTTAGTGTCCTTGTAACCCCTCTACTACACATCTTATTAAAGGATACATAAAAAGCTTATTATTTTGTGATCACTATTACCCAAGTGATCCCCAACTTGTATATTTGATATGCGGTCTGGCCTGTTGGTTAATATTAGGTCTAACAGTGCCCCCCTTTTTGTTGGGTCCTGAAACAGTTGTGAAAGGTAATTGTCTCTCACAGTTGTCAATAACCTATTACCTTTGCTTGAACTACAGGTTTCTGTTCCCCAATGTATTTCAGGGTAGTTGAAGTCCCCCATAATAATGACTTCTCCTTGAGTCGCTGCTTCAGCTATGTGCTTTATGAGGATATTCTCCTCTGCTTCCATTATTTTTCTAGACTTATAACAAACCCCTATCAGTAATTTAATATTTTTCCCCTTCTCCTTATCTCCACCCACATGGACTCTACATTTTCATTAGATTCACATATATTCTCACTCAAGATGGGTTATAAGGAGGATTTCACGTATAAACACACACCCCCCTCGTTTATTTGTAGGGTCATTTCTGAACTTTTTACCTGTTAGGAGTCCACAGCTGGTGACGTCACTACAGCATAGGGTGGCGTTTTTTTTTATGGTAAACTTGATCGAGTGTGACCGGCTGGAACACAGAGCACTCATAGTACCACGGGCTTTAGTTTTATTTATTCATCCAGCATAGTGCGGTGAAACCTATGGCAATCCGTTGACATTTAATCCCAAGATATTTCTCAATGTAGAGGTATCACACCCACAGATTGGAGCAGCACCTGTTGGTTCCATATCCTCAGGTCTGTTTGCTGTATATTATTTAATCCCATTTAGCGCATGGCTTCTTATTTACACAGTCTGTATTATTATCTACCTTTGCCCTTGTCAAATAAAAACATGGGGTTGCGGGTGCATTTTCCATCTTTCTATTCATCTTCTCCATACAATATATGCAATAATAACATTTTCTAAACCTACCTCTGACATGTGATCTATCCAATAAAAATATTTGCTTGTGGCTATATTTCTAGTCCTATATCCATTTACTACATAATGTAGTAAGTCCAATATTAATATGAGGTTGCGGGTGTATTATCCAGCGAAATAACCACCTATCCCATATTATGTGTCCAATTTAATCCTAACTAAAACAAAGAACTTATTATATAACATCATTGATGCGGTTGTGGCAGGATCTGATTTATGCCATAATATTCTCAACAGAGTCTGACATTATTAATGGTTAGCAATAATGCAGAAGTGTAAACTGTAAACCATATACATTCCTTAGGCGAGTCCTCCTTTAGGTGTTCAATCAGTGGAATAATGCGGAGTGTGAGGGAGTCAGGTCATCCGATCTCTCCGAAGACTTCTACTAGATTTCTCTCACACTCTGTTTGGGTTACCGGTTGTAGGACTGAAAAGACTCTGCCCCTGGTTGACCTGTGCTGTGATTTGTTTTGTAAAATAAAAGTATCCATTTACACAAAAATATATTTTTTTCTTGCTATAGACAGAAATTTAGTTGTTTAAACCCTTCCAAGCATAGGAGACCTACAACAAAGATCACAAATTATTTTTACGATGCAGGAATATTTTCTTCTCATTTTTTTTAATCAAATCAAGTATGTGTGATATAAGGTACTTGGTAAAGTAAAGGTGCCCAAGGGCGTAAGAGCCTACCATTTGTAAATAATAACTTCATGAGTATAGTAGAATAGAAACATCTATCACGATTTCTTACATGGTTGTTTGGTTGGATTGTATTTGGATGGTATGTGAGACCCTGTTGTTGTTTGTATATCTGTGTTTAGCGTAGATATGGAAATTAGATTTTGAGGGAATAAGATTTATGTACAAATCTACAGAATACACCATCATTTTGACTGTCTACCATTGGCCAAATAAGGTGATGTCACAACCAACAGTCATCTGACCCCTAAGAGTGCAGGGTCAAGTGACAGGCGGTCATGATAGTATCTCTTTTGTTCTGGCAGAGACCATGAAAGCAGCAGTATTGGAGTAGATTTCAGTGGTGAAGTCTTATATATTTACCCTGAAATCTGTCCTTTCCCTCTTCGTCCAGTGCTGCCATTCTGATAGTCTCTCCTGGACTGGAAAAGATTACGTCACGACCATGAGTGACAGCACGGTGTTTCAGGAGTTAGCAATGTTGCTTTACAGAACTGGGGTCTTGAGCTCAAATCCCACCAAAGATGACACCTGCAACAGTTTGCATGGTCTCTCCATGTTTGCGTGGGTTTCCTCCGAGTTCTCTGGTTTCCTCCCAAAATCCAAAGACATACCGATAGGGAATCTAGATTGTGAGACCCAATGAGGACAATGATGATGATGTCTGTAAAGCGCTGTGGAATTAATGGCGCTATATAAGTGAGTAAAATAAATTAAAGTGACTGGGACATCATCTCTTTTGGTCTGCAGAAGACGTTCAGAGAGGCAGTGCTGGACTGGAGGGAGGATTCGGGAATAAGTATGCCATTACATATTTTTTAAAAACGTGGCTTCCTATGCTAACTTTTAAAGAAGAATGGATTACTGCTTTAATTACATTTTTAGATAAATCTTGCAGCATAAGAATTAGCAGCTGTACTAGGGCTTTGTTCTCATGAATGGCATGGTTTCTTTTATTTCAGGGCTATCCTTTTTTCAAAAAAGTCCTGGTAAATTCAAAATGTCTCATTGACTAATAAGGTTAAAGAGAACCTGACAGCTGATTCATGCTGCCTATGGTTCGAATCATAGGCAGCATGAATCAGAGTCCAGCTCTATCATTTCAGTTAAGTATGAAAGGCTGCAGTAGTTAAGAAAAAACATACTTTTAAAAGTTAGCCGGGAAATATCCATCTTGAATGGCTTCTACGTGCTCCGCTCTCCTAGACGCTCAGATCTTTCCATATACTTATACATAGGGAGAGACCTGTCTGTCAATGGAAGAGAGACAGGGGAAGCTGCGGTTGAGGGATCATGAATCAGCCGTCAGGTTCCCTTCAGTTTCTGTCCAGGATGTAGTACTGAAAATGGCAAAAATAGTTCTAGAGTCTATGCCATTAAAAATGCTAGAATTCCTGATGGAAGCTTTAAAGGGAACCTATCCTTTCAGATATGAAGTTAATGCCATTAGAAAGGTTCCTGGGCTAAGTACTGAAAGTGTGGCTCCCGAGTGAAAATAAACTTTATTTCTCCCGAAAGTCACCGACTCTCAGCCATACAGGTGTGCCGGCGTGGCTAGAGTTGCCATTCACAGCACTGTGAGCGGCGGCTGTAAGCATGCCCTGGTACTTTGACTGACAGCTGGCTCTGCAATGCATCAGTACAGAGCAGGATGTCAATCAAAGTGTGCAGGGCGGAGTTAAAGCCGCCAAAGTGACTGCAGCCACGCCAGCACCACTTTAGAACTATAAGCTGCCGGCCTCCAGGAGGAAAAGAGTTCATTTTCTCCATGGGAGCCAAATTTTCAGTACGGTTGTCAGGCACCGTTCTAACACTATTAACTTCCAGATTAACCCTATGCCTACAAGTTAATAGGATCATCTCATGTGACAGGTTCCCTTTAAAAATGTCACTATAATAATAACTAAAACTACAGTACTTCTACTTTTGTAATGCTAGTACTACTAAAAAAATGAAATAATAAAAATGAATAAAATACCCATAACCATTGTAATAATGTCCTGCTACAAACATAGTAGTTCACAGTAGTTGTATAGACAGAGAGCATCTGGCAGGGCATGTTAGGCTCTATAAATCTACAATAGCTAATTTGGATGATAAATGTAGGAAAATTGGAAACTAATACAGTAATCATATCCAAGCTACCCGCGTAGTTTATCCTAAAGTTTAACTTGAGTTCACATAATGCTTAGCAAGCTTAAACAATAGAATGGATTAATATTATATTTTTCAATCTAATCCAGAAATTGCTTGGGCTTCAAAAAAGTAAAATATAGAATGTCCAGGCTCAATACTTTCTATCTAGAATATCATGGAACCCAAGACGGTGCTGACAGATGGATTGCGTTTTAACTTTCAAATACTAGAACAGAGGAAGAGTGTTTCCTTACCTCCTGTTTCCTGAAATGCTCATAAGACAACATTTGTGTTTTCTTAGCTCCTCAAGGCGTTATCATGACTTCTCTGTAAAAGTCATCACATTTCTGTTCTTTCTTACTTTTCGGCACAATTCTTTGAAAGACTTCTCTGGTATTTTGTTCTTAAATGCAAAAACAAGAACCTTGTAAGATTTGATGTCTGTAATATTGTAATATATATCATTTTACTACCACTTGCCTAAATTGGACCCACATCTAAGGCAGCAATTGAGTAGAGGCTCCACTGTTTAGTTTATTATTAGCAAATCGCTTAGACTAAAGCTTGACCACTATAGCCAGGTTAGATGGATAATATCAGCATATTTTTTTTCCCAAATGTTTTTTGAGTCACTTTCATTATTAACATTTGCTTTTTCATCATTAATACTACTACAAGAAGCATTCCTAACAATAACTATATCCTGGGTAATGTCTATTAAATACAGTGGATACGGAAAGTATTCAGACCCCTTTAAATTTTTCACTCTTTGTTTCATTGCAGCCATTTGGTAAATTCTAAAAAGTTCATTTTTCTCATTAAAGTACACTCTGTACCCCATCTTGACTGAAAAAAATAGAAATGTAGAAATTTTTGCAAATTTATTAAAAAAGAAAAACTGAAATATCACATGGTCATAAGTATTCATACCCTTTGCTCTGACACGCATATTTAAATCACATGCTGTCCATTTCCTTGTGATCCGCCTTGAGATGGTTCTACTCCTTCATTGGAGTCCAGCTGTGTTTAATTAAACTAATAGGACCTGATTTGGAAAGGCACACACCTGTTTATATAAGACCTCACAGCTCACATTGCATGTCAGACCAAATGAGAATCATGAGCTCAAAGGAACTGCCCAAGGAGCTTAGAGACAGAATTGTGGCAAGGCACAGATCTGGCCAAGGTTACAAAAGAATTTAGGTTCCTAAGAGCACAGTGGCCTCCATAGTCCTTAAATTGCAGATGTTTGGGACCACCAGAAGTCTTCCTAGACCTGGCCGTCCAGCCAAACTGAGCAATCATGTGAGATGAGCCTTGGTGAGAGAGGTAATGAAGAACCCCAAGATCACTGTGACTGAGCTCCAGAGATGCAGTAGGGAGATGGGAGAAAGTTCCACAAACTCAACTGTTACTGCAGCCCTCCACTAGTTGGGCCTTTATGGCAGAGTGACCCAACGGAAGCCTCTCCTCAGTGCAAGACATATGAAAGCCTGCATAGAGTTTGCTCAAAAACACATGAAGGACTCCCAGACTATGAGAAATAAGATTCCCTGGTCTGATGAGACAAAGATAGAACTTTTTGGTGATAATTCTAAGTGGTATGTGTGGAGAAAACCAGGCACTGCTCATCACCTGCCCAATACAATCCCAACAGTGAAACATGGTGGTGGCAGCATCATGCTATGGGGGTGTTTTTCAGCTGCTGGGACAGGATGACTGGTTGCAATTGAAGGAAACATGAATTCGGCCAAGTACAGAGATATCCTGGATGAAAACCTCTTCCAGAGTGCTCTGGACCTCAGACTTGGCCGAAAGTTCACCTTCAAACAAGACAATGACCATAAGCACACAGCTAAAATAACAAAGGAGTGGCTTCAGAACAACTCTGTGACCATTCTTGACAGTCCCAGCCAGTGCCTTGACCTAAACCCAATTGAGTATCTCTGGAGAGACCTGAAAATTGCTTTCCACCAACGTTCACCATCCAACCTGACAGAACTGAAGAGGATCAACAAGGAAGAATGGCAGAGGATTCCCAGATCCAGGTGTGAAAAACTTGTTGCATCATTCCCAAGAAGACTCATGGCTGTCCTAACTCAAAAGGGTGCTGCTACTCAATACTGAGCAAAGGGTTTGAATACTTATGACCATGTGATATTTCAGTTTTTCTTGTTTAATAAATTTGCAAAAGTTTCTTCATTTCTGTTTTTTTTCAGTCAAGATGGGGTGCAGAGTATACTTTAATGAGAAAAAAATGAAATTTTTAGAATTTACCAAATGGTTGCAATGAAACAAAGAAAGAGAAATGTTTTTACTAGAAAACCATCAACTTTGTGCTCCAAAGCAATTTCTGTAAATTTAAATTTAAGGTAGACCTGTTGGACATCCATCTGTTTCCTAAAAGTTCCTCCCATGTAAGAAAAAAAATGTTTACATTTAACTTATACATTTTTACTGGATGGCTATAACTAGAGAAGAGCCAATCAGGCAAAATTTTGATTTATCCGTTCATGTAGATTTTCCCTGAAAATTTGATTCACAGAAAAGTTATTTTACACAAATTAAATGTCCATTATTGTGCTCTGGGGTGCAGAGAGACCCCAGAGCATAATAAATATATTATGTAAAAAATAATCCTTATACTCACTTTACCGCTCACCACTCCGTCTCCTCCGCTCCTTAACATCTTCCGTCAAGTCCTCATCGCACCTTCTGATCTCCACCGTGAAAACTGAAATACACAGAACTTTCTGCTCTGATGAGGCCTAGGAGGGTTCTGTACTAACATACGAAAGGTCACATGACATCACAACATGCGTTGTGACCTTGCTTGCGCATGTGCAGAATCATCCTGGGCTTCATCGGAGCTGGAAGTCCTGGCTTAGTGTGAGAGGCTAGGGGATTTCTGCACTTGTGGCAGGGATCATAAGATGCAACAAGGACAGGGATTGTGATGGTGAGGAGTGGAGGGGCTGGAGAAGTAAACAGTAAGGTGAGCAGTAAGCTCACGGTCTGAGAGGAAGCGAATTGCAACAAATCAGAATTTTTTTATGCAGATTTTTGAAAAATTCAAGTCGATATCAATTCCACTCAAATGTATTTGCTTATCTCTATTTAGAATAGGAGACTCTAATGGCATTTTTCGACCATTAGTCAGTCATAGGCTCCCATGTTGACAAAAGTAACCTGTCAGCAAGTTTTTATTTTTTGGTAATATTGGTATGATTGTGTTGGTGCTTTTCCCTCAGTCTTCAATAAAAATGATACCCATCATGATATTTAGTGTAGAAGTCATATGAAAATCAGTCTGGAAGTGCAATAGGGGCGTGTCAATGCACATAATTGAACCAGCCATGAATTTAGTAAATCTTTACACTAGGTTTACTTCACCATTTAGCATATTATTCCCATCTACACCCAACAAGCATTTGCTATTTATGGAAAAATCCTCTAAAACAATTGCAAGGTTTCATATACAGTACAGACCAAAAGTTTGGACACACCTTCTCATTTAAAGATTTTTCTGTATTTTCATGACTATGATGAAAATTGTACATTCACACTGAAGGCATCAAAACTATGAATTAACACATGTGGAATTATATACTTAACAAAAAAGTGTGAAACAACTGAAAATATGTCTTATATTCTAGGTTCTTCAAAGTAGCCACCTTTTGCTTTGATGACTGCTTTGCACACTCTTGGCATTCTCTTTTCTCTCATGAAAATACAGAAAAATCTTTAAAATGAGAAGGTGTGTCCAAACTTTTGGTCTGTACTGTATACACCATGGTATCTGTAACTAAAATTTCAAAAAATCAGCTATAAATCATTCCGGACTTATTGCTGGCCACTAGTGATGAGCGAGCATGCTCGTTACTCGAGATTTAGAAGCATGCTCAGGTGTTTTCCGAGTATCTTCAGCGTGCTGGGCTGTTATGTTTCAGTCACTCCCGTGTGCATGATTTGCGACTGTTTGACAGCTTTAATACATGTGAGAAATGCCTATTTCTTAGGCATTCCTCACATGTATTAAAGCTGTCAAACAGTCACAAATCATGACTGAAAGATAACACCCAAGCACGCTGGAGATAATCGGTGAGCAGCCGAACATGCTCGCCGAAAGAGTTAAGAGAACATACTCGCTTATCACTACTGGCCACTTCAAAAACTCTCCAGTACTTTGTTTCCATCCATTTCTGGGGGCTTCTTGAAGTATGTTTTGGGGTCATTGTCCTGCTGGAAGACCAATGGCCAAGGACACAAACCCAGCTTTCTGACACTGGGCACTACATTGCAACCCAAATCCTTTGGTAATCTTCAGATTTCATAATGCCTTGCACACAGTTAAGGCACCTAGTGCCAGAGGCAGAAAAACTAGTCCAAAACATCTTTGAACCTCCGCCACATTCCATTTTTGGTAAACAACAGAATGATGTGCTTTACCAAAAAGCTTTACCTTGGTCTCATTTGTCCACAAAACACTTTCCCAGAAGGATTTTGACTTACGTACATTTTGGCAAACTACACTCTAGATTTTTTATGTCTCTGTGTCAGCAGTGGGGTCCTGAATCTCCTACCATAGATTTTCATTTAACTCAAATGTCGACGGATAGTTCATGCTGACACCGATGCACCCTGAGCCCTCGGGACAGCTTGAATTTCTTTGGAACTTGATTGGGGCGGCTTATCCACCATTCGGACTATCCTGCATTGCAACCTTTCATCAATTTGTCTCTGCCGTACACATCCAGGGAGATTAGTTACAGTGCCATGGGTTGTAAATTTCTTGACTATGTTGTGCACTGTTCATTTTTTGGAATAATTTCAAGGGTGCCAATAATTTCCGCCATGACTGTATATACTGTATATAGGGACTGAAAAATATATATATTATTTTATATAGATGTAGATATTTTGCCATTTCATGTCCACTGTTCATTTTCAGTAATGGGTATAAAATAAGTAGTAATAGGTGATAGACCTTTTAAGTGATCATCTTGTCTGCGATGGTACTTTGATGTATTTGTAAAATATATCAAAGTGGTCAGAAGAGTAGCAATGATGTGCTAACACTTCAACGAGCCTTGGGACCTACTCCAAGTAAGAATATCGGTGAGAGTCCAAGAAAACTGAGATCCAACACTACTATTTTTATTCAGAGGTTTCATTCAGACATTTTTTAACAAAGTAGAATATTCAATTAAATTGAAAAAAAAGTAAAAATTCAAATAAAATTATCACTTATCACTTATTAATCATTTTGCAAGTCGACAATAAATATTTAATCAAAGTTTCTTATTTGAAACCTTGTTTAGACTTATAGCCTACTATATCCTCTTCATTTGTAACTGTAAGAATGTTCACATAGCCATAAGGAACACAATAGTAATAGTAATAGATAAAAGACTCTCACTAATGGAAAGGAAAGGCTTTGTATAAATAACGGCCGGCTTTGTATATAACCAATGGCTTGATGTATTAGAGATTCTCTACCACTAAATTAGAGATGGCTGGATGAAGTGTATTAATATTGTTAAACATTTCATCTTTGACACGTTGTGTAGGAGTGTAATAATAAAAACGTTCCAAGTATTAAATTAGGTCAATGCTTGCTATCCAGTGACTAATTATGAATTTCTAAACCTTCGAACTAAATGACAGTTTTCCATACCACCTGAAAATTAGTGTTCTTATCATGAATTGAATTTACATTTATTTTCTTTTTTTAGAAATCTATGCTAAGAATTTCAAGTATAATTTATTGTATTATTTTGTGTATTGCATTATCTGAAACATTTCATCACTGGCTTTCTTTCCATAACTTTTAGGCTATGTGCACACGTTCAGTACTTGATTGCAGAAATTTCTACAAGGTTTCTTCATCTCTTGGCAGCAAAAACACTGCCGCAAAAAAGGGTGTTTTGCAATGATTTTGGTGCGGTTTTGATGCATTTTTAATGCTTTTTATGCGTTTTTTGATATGTTTTTGTACAGCAATGAATGCTTTCTGGAGCTAAATAAAGATATTTGAAAAAAGAAATCTGGGACATCGCTTTAACTCTTGGATTACAGTCTGACCTTGGGTGATTATATTGGTTAATTTAAATGATTAATGGATGTGTCTGCTTTATTTCAAATAAAGTGTTTTACTCTCAGTGCATGTGTTTAATTAACTCTTTACTTAGTAATGAGGGTGTCTGGCTGACACCTCTTCATTACTAAAGATAGGTGTAGGTGTCAGCGACACCTAATCCCTTTAAACCTAATCCCATTACTCCTAATGCCACACTTGTGTGGTCAGTACATGTGAATCTATCACATGTAATGACCTTTCATTCGGTCAAAAACCGCGGAAATTGACATGGTGTGGGTGAGTTTGGGTAAGTATCCAAGATCAGGAAATACTGTGGGTTTGAAGCTGCATATTTATGCATCATCAAACCTGCAGCGGCCAGATATTAAAGGATAGGGGATGGGATTTCTAGAAATCCTATATCCACTATGCGTGAATCTGAGGCTGCATATAACCCGCTGACACTGAAATGTGGCACGTTTTTCAGGATCAGAGTATGTCAAATTCTCTTGCGGAGTCACAAGTCTCCGCAACAGAACTTTGACCACTAGAATATATTGAATGCGGTAAATCCGCATGGTTCAGTGAACACATGCAGATTTATCTGTGTTCAGTAGATCACAGAGTTTTGGATGCAGCAAAAATATGCTGTGTCCAAAGCGCTGCTATGTCTGGATTGTGGGCACATACCCTTAAATTAAAAAAATGGCGTGGATTTCCAAGTCATTTTTATAACCAGCAGAGGGAAAGGCAACCACTGGGGGCTGATATTACTAGCCAGGGAAGGGGCTATTAGCCAAAAAATTTCTCTGGCTAGTAATAACAGCCCAAAGCTGTTTGCTTAGCCTTTACTGGCTAGATTACCTAGGGACTCCAGAAAAAAATTGATGTAGGATCCCCCTATAAAATCTAACCAGAAAAGGCTACGCAGACAGCTGTGGAATGATATCAATAGCCAGGGAAGGGGCCATGGATTCTGGCCCCCTCTGAGGCTAATAATATCAGCTCTCAGTGGCCCCAGAATTGGAGCATCCATAAGATGCGCCAACTCTGGAGCTTAACCTCCACTCTTCCCACTTGGCCTGATGTGGTGGCAAGTGGAGTAATAGGGCTGAGGTTCATGTATTGGCAGCTGACATGAAGTCCAGGTTTGTAATAGAGGGCGTCTATAAGAAGCCCCCATTACTAACCCCATAGTATAGTTTTTTAAATAAAGACACAGCAAGAATAAAGTCTTTTATTTTAAATAAAATTCTACACGGTTTTAATCATTTATTTAAAAATAAATAACACCTTATACTCACCTAACTCCCATTCCGCTGAAGCCATTGTCACCTGTGAAAAAAATAAAATAAAAAGCAACCATATCCTTCACCTGTCTGACGTGATGGCATAATCCAGTGTCCCGCGATGATCTGGTTCACTTCTACAGCAGTCACACCAGCAATCACTGATGTGACAGCTCTAGAGGACAGCACTGTATACACTGACAGGGGTGCAATCACTCCTGTCAGTGAATAGCGCTGAGCTGCCGGGACGGAGGTCACTGGAGTTCAATCAGCTGAGAGCTCCGGTGACCTCACTTATTGCATCATGTCATGTGTGAGTGCAACTACTGCAGTATCTCGACCCCATTTCTTTTTTTTTCCCTTTATATGTTTAGGTGAGTGGAATTTGTCTCTGGCAACATTATAAATTTGAGAAGTGATTGCCTTTTCTTTTTCATTTTCCAATTATGTATGTAGATATGCCATGAAAGCTTGAGATGGGAACATTTCATTAATAAAGTGCCAGTTAAGTTGAGCCAATACTGTAGCCTTTTGGCTTTTTACCAACTATGAAAATAGGAACATCAGCATCAAGATATCCCGATGTGGTTGTTGCATCCACAAATATGAAACTGTAATAAAATCTATTTAACATTTACTAGTATTGTTAACAAATTTGTTTTCTCCATGGCTATATACTGTACTATATACAGTACTTTTAAACGTATGCAAAGGTCGCTACCCTGAATCCCCATCACGTATTAACATTAATCCCAAAACTAAATTTAATTTAGTTCTTTATTTACAATTTTAGATGATATGAAGGATTTTATGTCTGTGCGACTTCTTTTTAAGGGCTATATTACCATCCAGAAAATGAAGGTTTTTATCATTTTGCCTTGGAATATCTGCAGACTACAGAAAATTATTCAAAGATGGAAGAGAATAAAAAAATATTTATAATGAAATACATTATTCTTTGCATTGGAGCTTAAAATAAATCACATGTGGATGATGCCGTCCTTGTAAAGCAACCTGAACTTGATGCTGGGGATTATTTGTCTACTTCTATGTGAGCATTGCTTTGTGCCGAGTAAAAGTGTTGACAACAGTGGGAGCTATCAGGAGATATCAGCAAGATCTCCTTTTAATCTCTCCAACCAGAATAGGAGCTTAATGCACTAGAGTCCGCTGAGAACCTCGACTTAGTAGAACTAGGCTGGCAATTTCAATTATCTCAGAGGAGGGTATCGGTGTCAACTGTATCACCGCTGTATATAATATAACAAAGATGTGTTCATTATATGGGAGGAATGAGAGGGTGAGAAAGATAGAAAGAGCAAGAGATTGAGAAAGGAAAAACAGTGAGAAAAGTATGAGTCCTTCCAAGGTGGTCATTCTTTAATGACTACAGGAGCCTGCAGATGTGTTCTTCCATAGCTTTCCTCTTGTCTTGAGTTTTCACAAGAATGATATCTCCAGTGGTGAGATAACCAGCTTTAAAAATAAAATAAAAACTTTTCGTGTTAGGCTATTTTAACATGTACAATTGTTATTACCATTTTTCAATTCATTTTGGGAAATTCAATTATTCAATACATGATTCATTCATTTGAATAGGAATGGAAATGTCCTAAAAAGTCGTCCGTTTGACTGCACCCCAGCAATGATGCGTTGTATAAGCTGGAACAAAAAAACAGATTCTGCACAACTGTTTTGTTCTCCCCAAAAAAACAGGAATCGGATCCATTTTTTTTCTGATCATTGAATTATATGGGAACATAGATCATATCATTATGGATCATCAGATCATAATGGATGGTCACCTGTTATGTCATCTGTTAAGATTATTTCTTAAGCACTGCATATGTCCAGAACACTAGAAGTTTTCTGAGACATCTCTAGTGAATCAGATCTGTTACACACAGAGCAAAAAACAAATGCAAAATGTAAACCAAAATGTGCATCAACACACTTGTTCCGTTTTAAACAGATCCAGGTTTGTGTTTTTAAGGGAATCTGTCAGTAGTTTTTTGCTATGTAATCTGAAGACAGCAGGAGATAGAGGCTGAAACACAGAATTCAGTGATGTGTCACTTATCAGGCTGGGTGCTGTTTACTTTTAATGAAGGTTTTATAACTAGGAGATTATCATTGCCAGGTCTGATGTGCATGTGACTGTTAGTTCGACTCCACCCCCTCCTCTGATTTGCAGCTCACTGTGAATAGACAATGTACATAGAGAACCTGGTATGGGGGTGGGGTCAGCTTTCTGAGCTCTGCTTCATGTTACATCTAAGAACTCTGATTCTGTCACAACTGCTGCAACCAGTAAACTAAGTGATACATCATTGGAATCAGGGTCTCTTTTCCTACATTATGCTCCTCTCAGGTAGCAAAAACCTGGTGATAGATTCACTTTAATTTTGAATCTGTTGCAAGTTACAATGGATGACAGCTGGACATGTGAGCAGAGCCTAACACTGATCCATAAACTCTGCTTTACAACGCTTCAGACTTTCCCTACACCAAATCCTGACTGAAAATCTGTTGGACATATGATCCGCATAAATATATTTTTTGAGATAAAAAGAGCAAAAAATATTGTTTTAATATTTTATAGTATTGAATGTGTAGAAAGTATCAAAGCAGTTGTCTAGGACTGGACAACACCTTACAAATTGCCAAAGGGTGCTACATAAAGGAAAAAAATATATACTTACCTCCCGGTCTCCCAAGCATGTACGACTCCTCAGCTCCCAGCCATATGTCCCCATGTCAGTCTCCTGATTGGCTACAGAGGTCACATGATGTTATTTGTCAGTAGACTGGTGGAGGACATATGCTTGAGAGCAATAGAGCAGCTAGAGTCCAGGAGGTAATCATATATTTTTTTATCTCTTGGGCCTTTGAGAAGGGGTTTCCAGCAATGGACAAGCATGTTTAATAAAATATTTTTTTTTTTTACTTTTCTGAGAGTCATATATGGTTTAGATGTCTTTATTTTCACCATAAATTCAATTTATAACAGAGACACAGTAGTTTATTATGATGCGTTATCAAACGGGTATCAGCACATGATGGTGAGCTCCATCGACCCTATTATCTGTCATAATGCCATGAATTGCACTGTAGGCTGCTCTATTCCAGCTATTAAATATACTGGAAAGCCAGTCAGGAACAACATAGACTACGCCAAGTGCTTTCAGGATCCCTTTCAAGAACTCTATTTAATAGATATAGCCACAAGCCGTAAGAAGCACTTCTCTTGGCTTCGTACTACCACTGATGTCAATCACAATGATTGAAAATCTATTAGTTTAAATTGGTTTTAGGAAATGCTCAATGTTCCCTGAAATAACACACAAAAGGAAAAAAAGCAAACTAAACCTTCGTCATCTCGGTATCAAGAGGATCCAGGTTCAGTTTATCTACTGAGGGCAAACGACAACCTTTTACTCAAATCCAGATAATTCAAGAATAAGTATTTAATATACCTATACTTAACTAAAACCTGCCTGTTATACCCAAAAACCAATATATACTTTGTGATTGGGCTTACTGTATTAGTAATGCTGGGAAATGAGCTAGATTATTGTAGATATCCTCCTGCACCTCGCCATCTGCCAATTCCATCCAGATGACCAAAATGGCCAGTGGTAGGATAATCAATGTATGTAGGAAGACTAATGGTGATTGCCAGGTGGTTTGTGTATGCTGCGATTCTCCTTTCAGCAAAAAAAAAGTATGCCAAGGTACACTCATGCATACAGTATGGATGCGGTTTTTATTTGTCAGCACTGCCGGAGGTCCAATGACGATGAAGGACCGAATAAGGTATGGACGCAGTTTTTATTTGTCAACACATTTCGAGGTAATCATTCCTCTTCATCAGGACAAACCACAAGGCTGGCCATCATCGAGAAATTTATGGCTCAAATGTCATATCAACAGGACCTACGTGTGATCGGGATGTTGCAGATCAGATCACTTTGGATGAAAAGACAACCAGTAGATATAATTGGCATTAACGTTACATTATCACTGTCATAAAAGTTTGACATCAGTTGGTAGTGTTATGACTAACCATAAAAGTACATATATGCTTAAATTGCCACAATTATGTGAAGAAGGATAGAAGCAAAATTACCAAAAGGTAGCAAAAAATGCATAAAATATAAAAAATCCAGTACTCACATAATAAATTCCTCACTGCTTCATCACCTCTCCTGTGATTCCCAATGGTCCATGTTTACTTTTCTGCAATGATAATGTTTAGTCTACCCACATGACCACTGCAGCCAATGAGTGACCTCAGTAGTGATGATGAGCCATCACTACTGAGGTCACTGATTGGCTGCAGTGAGCTGTATGACAAGAGACTACTAAGGCCAGTGATTGGCTGCAGAGATCATGTGGGTAGATAATAGTATGGTAAGCAGATGCAATAGGGAAGCAACAGAGAAGTGATAATAGAGTGGGAATTTTCCAGGGGAGTGCTGGTTCTTTTTTAGATTTTTCAAAATTAAGAAAACCCCATTAAGTCATGTAGGCAATTTGATTACAAACTTTATGTCTCCTCATAAAGCAGATGCGATTTTAGTACCCTTGGCTGAACTAAAATTAAAATCTTTGTTTACTAGGAACATAGAAAACCACAGCTCTCCACATTTCAACACATTTCAATGTATACATCTATCTATCTATCTATCTATCTATCTATATATATATATATATATATATATATATATATATATATATATATATACACTGCTCAAAAAAATAAAGGGAACACTTAAGCAACAGAATATAACTCCAAGTGAATCAAACTTCTGTGAAATCAAACTGTCCACTTAGGAAGCAACACTGATTGACAATCAATTTCACATATTGTTGTACAAATGGAATAGACAATAGATGGAAATTATTGGCAATTATCAAGACACCCTCAATAAAGGAGTGGTTCTGCAAGTGGGGACCACAGACCACATCTCAGTACCAATGCTTTCTGGCTGATGTTTTGGTCACTTTTGAATGTTGGTTAAGCTTTCACTCTTGTGGTAGCATGAGACAGACTCTAAAACCCACAGAAGTTGCTCAGGTAGTGCAGCTCATCCAGGATGGAACATCAATGCGAGCTCTGGCAAGAAGGTTTGCTGTGTCTGTCAGTGTAGTGTCCAGAGGCTGAAGGCGCTACCAGGAGACAGTCCAGTGCACCAGGAGATGTGGAGGGGGCCGTAGGAGGGTAACAACCCAGCAGCAGGACCGCTACCTCCGCCTTTGTACAAGGAGGAACAGGAGGAGCACAGCCAGAGCCCTGCAAAATGACCTCCAGCAGGCCACAAATGTGCATGTGTCTGCACAAATGGTTAGAAACCAACTCCATGAGGGTGGTATGAGGGCCTGACCTACACAGATGGGGGTTGTGCTCTCAGCCCAACATCATGCAGGATGCTTGGCATTTGCCACAGAACACCAGGAGTTGCAAAGTCGCCACTGGCGCCCTGTGCTCTTCACAGATGAAAGCAAGTTCACACTTAGCACATGTCACAGACATGACAGAGTCTGGAGATGCCGTGGAGAGCGATCTGCTGCCTGCAACATCCTTCAGCATGACCGGTTTGGCAGTGGGTCAGTAATGGTGTGGGATGACATTTCTTAGGAGGTCCGCACAGCCCTCCATGTGCTCACCAGAAGTAGCCTGACTGCCATTAGGTACTGAGATGAGATCCTCAGACCCCTTGTGAGACCATATGTTGGTGCGGTTGGCCCAGGGTTCATCCTAATGCAGGACAATGCCAAACCTCATGTGGCTGGAGTGTGTCAGAAGTTCCTGCAAGATGAAGGCATTGAAGCTATGGACTGGCCCGTCCGTTCCCCAGACCTGAATCCGATTGAGCACATCTGGGACATCATGTCTAGCTCCATCCACCAACATCGCGTTGCACCACAGACTGTCCAGGAGTTGGCGGATGCTTTAGTCCAGGTCTGGGAGGAGATCCCACAGGAGACCATCTGCAACCTCATCAGGAGCATGCCCAGGCATTGTAGAGAGGTCATACAGGCACGTGGCGGCCACACACAATACTGAGCCTCATTTTGACTTGTTCTAAGGACATTACATGAAAGTTGGATCAGCCTGTAGTGTGTTTTTCCACTTTAATTTTGGGGGTGACTCCAAATCCAGGCCTCCATTGGTTAATAAATTTGATTTCCATTGATGAATTTTGTGTGATTTTGTTGTCAGCACATTCAACTTTGTACAGAACAAAGTATTCAATGAGAATATTTCATTCATTCAGATCTAGGATGTGTTATTTGAGAGTTCCCTTTATTTTATTGAGCAGTGTATATATACATATATATGTATATATATGAATAGATAGATAGATAGATAGATAGATAGATAGATAGATAGATAGATAGATAGATAGATAGATCCCAGAAACGTCAAACTTTTAAGGCTGTAATTGACCTAAATTACTTTATCAGTTTCTTAATTGTTTTTCCAAACTCCTTTGTGTTGACACTTTTTTTTTGCAGCATCTTGTAAATCTGTCAGCATCTTTATGAAGGATTTTATCACATTCCTTCTGTCCTTCCTACCTTTCCTCTGTAAAGCACAGTATATTCTAAAAAAAGAAAAAAAAATACATTCACCACTTAGCCAGATCTCATCTACTTCTATATTGTTGAATATTCCTCCATAGTTCTAAAGTCTGCATTCTGAAAGGGACATTCCTTTCACTAAAACATAGAGAAAGTTTTTCTCAGTAGGGTGTGCCTTTGGTTATGGAAGACACAGTAGTGAAATTTTACAAGAAATCCGGCACAAGTAACTTGAGAGTTGCGCTAAAGAAATGTGAATCTGTTCTTCTTTCTTTCTCTTAAAATACATAAAAGTCAACAGCAGCTTTAGACAAGAATGTGCAGAGAAGGTTCGGATGATGCATGTCTTTTAAGATTGATTCTGCTGGCACCAACAGTGAATAAGGGATTGATCTGTACAAGTATTTGGAGAAGTCATGCCAGCTTTAATCGCTTTTTATTCTAGAGAATTTTCTTAGCAGAAACAAAGTCACATTTCTATATTTTTGTGCTTTGAGGAGTAAAATACAATATACTCTATATACATATAAAATTACCAATTTTAATGAATCTGTTAATAAGTCTAGAGACTCTTGCTAGGAATACGCAGGATCAACGGTGTGCGGACAAAGCACCTGATGCAATAATGACACTTATGGAAGAGTCACAAGGCCGTATAACTCGGACAAGGATCACAACGCAATCTTCGTACTGGTCGGCAGCTCTCTCGACCTGAGCATGACAGAATGTATTTCTATGGGGCTGTCATGCTCAGGTCGGGGAAGCCATTAGCCAGTCCGAGCATTGCATTGCGATCCCCGTCCGATTTATATGGCCGTCTTACTCTTCCCTTAATGTAAGGCTCTAAGCTAATGAGTGGATGGATGTCAAAAGTAGACGATGTCAATAGTAGATGGAACAAAGGCAAGCTATCTATTCTAATCTATTTATAATTTGGGAAAGTTTTTCCTTTTTGTTGACACTACTGTGAGAATGGTACCAATGGGTGGTAAAAGCCCCATTCAGCTTCTATGTTTTCGGCAGGACTTCCCAATCTATTAGTCTACCGGCTCTTGGAAGATCCTCCTAATTAAAATCATTTTAGTGGTGAATGTATGGGCAAAGGAAGTATTTCCTTTCTCATATTGCCATTATCTATTGTTTATGACCACAAGCCATCATGACTACGCAGATGTAGTCATCTATGTAAGTATTGAAACAAAAAAATAATCATATTAGTATATAATATTCTCCAATCCTGCCATTGTTGAACCAACCATGTTCCAAAAATAAGCAATTTATTATAAAATAATATTAGATAATCTCTTGTCTTTTGGAAGTCTTTCAGATATTTAAGATTATTAAACCTAAAAAAAAAATTAAAACAAATATAGTCTAAATATTAGAGTTTTTTTTACATGTTTTCGGTGTTGTTTTGTTGACTTTTCTTGAGGCTGCTATAGGTGCAGACAAGAATGTATTCTGTAATTCAAGCGAATCGGGCTTTACATGTTTTGTTTTATTTTTATCTATATATCATTTATACAATATATACATTGAAAATTAGGATAAAATAGTAAGATGGAGGATCACCCTAAGGAGTTCGGGAGACAGAGGCGCTAATATCCGCCAAAAAGATTGGTTAGAAAATGTAAATTTATTGAACAATTATTAAATTGTATAAAAATGAGTAAAATATATTAGAAATATAAACTCTTAACAGCCATCTTTAAAGATTTTATTTGTTCCACTTATTTCAATACTTCTCACAACAGTGGTGATTTTTATTTCTTTTTCTTTTTTTTAGGGTTCTTCATCTTGTCTAATATATTCATTGAAGAATTTATTAAAAAAAGCGTAAACTGAATAAGCAAAATCTGCATATATATATATATATATATATATATATTTATTTATATGTATATATATATAAATATATATATATACATATATATAAGCTATGGTATCAGCGATAAAACTAGAAGTTGACAAAATCAATTTTTGCTTCCAGCGATTGTAAACCATGAAATGATGGATTTAGATAAAGCATGATATTTCATCTATTATTACCAGGAAGTGAAGAATCCAGGAAAGAGAGAAAATCAGCCAAGAAAAGATCATGATAGTGGTCTAATCCATAAAAGCTTTTATCAGCTGTTTGGGATTTTTGCTATTTTTTCAGCCTTATAGATGTAAATTATTTTTTGGGGGTTCTATGTAGTACAATATGTTGTGTGTACCCGTAAATTAAAGTGCACTCCATATTTGCCACAGAGATGGCTGGCAAGGTGGAGAATGAAGATAACCCTATGAATCAGAACAGATTGAACAGATAAAAAATCATTGTGTGGTTTTCAGGGAAATAAAGGAATGGAAAAATTTTAGTAGACTTCCTTTTCTCATTTGCTCATTTAAAAAGTATTTTTCATAAACTTCTTTTTAGAAACTAAAAAAATTGCATGAAAATGAGTGAATACATATATCACATAATAGTAATAATAATGATAATGATGATAATAATAATAATGATGATGATAATAATAATAGTAATAATAATTTTAAACACAATAAACATGTTCAAGAGCAAAATTTCAGTGTAGAGATACAGTAATAAGCCTCTCAGTCATTCATATCTGTAAAAGTACTGTAGATTGAAAATATATGGGACATATCTCTGAAGGAGTGGGCCCCCAAACACTCTATAGGTACATCAGTTCAGTTAAATAGCATTCCAATTACTTCACTGTCTGTAGACTTCATCAAATGACTAGAAAGAAAAAAGGAGAAAAGGAGACAAAAGAAAAAAGGAAGAGAATAGAATACTGGGGGGTGAAATGGGCATTCGAAACAGAGAAAGGGTGAATGGGTAGGACATCTACTACTGCTATGGCCCTTATACTCTAGGTCAGGCCAGTCTCAGACCTCTGACATTCATGGTCCACAGAATATAGGTTGTGGCTATACGGCATCCTGTGGGGGTGGTGCTCAAGAAGGGTTTCACTCCACTAAAAGTGGCTTTAAAGTACTTGGCACTCAAAGGAGAATATATGAAGATTATATGATATTATTATAGGCAACAATAAAACCAGAATCTGCATATATTCCCCTTTGAGTACGAAGTACCTTATAACATTATGGTCCATAGATTGTCTGGACCGGCAGCATGTCTCCAGATCCGAACTCTATAGCCTCATGCTGTATATGCCTATGAGGCTGTCAATTGCGGGTCAGGAATCCTTTGACCAATTCGGATATCATGGCCTATACACAGACATTGACTATTGGACATGTGAAACTTGTCCTAGAATTTTATCACCAACCATACAAAGCATTTTACACTGCAACCAATGACCTAAAAACAAATAAAGTTGGTTGCAGAAAATTATACAGCTGTTCCATTAATATGAATTCATCTGGTTGCAAAAATGTAAAAAATATTTTGAAGAATTTTCCATGTGTGAGCTCACGAAGCTCTAGTTTCTTCTGTATGTCCATACTGTTGTCCAGTTTAAGGAATCTGTAGGGAATCTGTCATGCTGACTTGGGCTAGTCCTGTTTTTGGAAGGCGGAGGAAACATAGGAAGTGACTGTGTTGGTTTGTGACTGGTCATTGCACTTATTTCACATAATTAATCATATATTGAAGTCAACCAAAGGAAAAATGTTGAACAGAAACGACTGCAGAAGATTACGGGTTTCGAGATTGGTGTAAATGGAGCATTTGGAAATATTTTTGTAATATTCAACATCCAGTGAGAATATATATATGAGGTGTTTCGCCACAATCTGATCTGTGAGACTAAATTTGCAAGAAATAAAGAATGACATTATCTCCTTAAAGTAATTCTGTACGGACAAAATTTTTTCACAGCTTTCCGTCGCTAACTGTGAGTATATTGGCAGCGTGCCTGTCTGCAGTACAGTAGGATCCTAAACCATTGCTTGTAAATTCACATTTTACAATGCTGATCACATACTTTGTTGTGAAAACCTTAATCCATTTTCTGTTTTGAAGAAATCCGTTTAAACATATGGATGTGTTGCGCCTATTAAGAGATTTGGAAAAGAATGCTGTACTATAGAGCAAAATACATCTGCGTCGCTAAGACTGCGCTTACTAATGTGATTACATGTACAGCAAAATATACAAATGCAACTCTGCCAACACATCGTTATCTTCCGGAGACTGCACACTCTATATCAAATTGCATAAACTAAAGCTACATTTTACGTATTTTACTTTATAGTATAAAATTTAACTCCATGTTGTTTAAATTAAATTTATTATTTTTCAAAAAGATCTTATAGAGATGTCCCATGGGGGTGCACTATTTAATCCACATATACAGTATATTTTATTCTAATATGCGTAGTGTGACCGTTGCCCAGCTCTTTCTCCCCAGCAGTTGACGTATTGCCAGCAGTGATTGCCAGCTGGATGTTGACTGGCAACTGGCTCATGACCATACTATGTTGCTGTTATATTGTCGTTGCCAACATGGACTTCAGCTGTGGCCTAGAATACGACAGCGGTGGTCCTCTAGGATGGCGTCACTCATGTACTGCAAGTGAAACTTTGGAAGCATGCATGGCTTTATCACTCAGGACAAGGGCTTAAATTTCGATTATAGCTGGAAATCACAGATCATACACTCCGAACTAGTATACAGCTTTAACACGGATGGAAAGTCAATAGGCCCACAGCAACCGGCTACACAAACAACAGTAAACACAAGGGAAGGAGCTCTATACCTTAGGAATAGGAGATATGCATACTAGATAACACTTATGATAAAATAAATTGCCATAAACTGATCGTTACTGTAAGAGAAAATAGTAACAGATGTAGAGTAGGGGTATGATACCAAAAAATATTGCTGTGGAGGCCCTATCAAACTTTAAGACCTCTATTAGACCCTATTGTGACCCTTGAAAAAACTAATGTCTGAGATACTGGTGAGATCACAAAGAGATGAGAAGAGAACCACGTAATAATGTTAAAAAATCAAAGTTTATTATGAATAAATGTAAAAAACAAGAGCGCTCTCCTCAGCGATCCAGTCGCAGCTATATGCGCATTGTTTTCCCGTGGTTCCATTTCCAGACATTCAGTTCTGATGAAGGTCTAAGACTAGACCGAAAACGTTCAACGTTATGCTGAATGCAATATAAAGGAACTTTATTTTCACCATACTTCTACTGAGTGTCAAGTTTTTCATTTTGTCATGTATAGGCTGGATGACCTACTTGAGCACCACTCTCATTAATTAGAGGAGTGCCGTATATGACTCTACACAGCATCTTTCTCAAGGTATAAATGATTCTTATACTTTGAGAAGGGTGCCGGTCCAGCACAAAACATGTTGATATTAATGAAAATCCCAAGGATCTTCATTCCCACAGAACGCCTAAACGTGACACTTTCCATTTTTGCCAATGTATTCTTTTCTCATTCCTAGCAGCCAAACTTTACAGTATTTTTGTGCCATTTTGGCTATTGGTAGTAAAGACTTGTAGCTGTAATATGCAATATTTATCTGACAGATCGGCTTAACATCGTATTGGCTTCCAGCTACTGGCAAATAAAGCAAAAGGGAACTTGGTGGCACTCACTTCACAATTTCCTGCACTTCTATTTGCTTCAATATTCCGATTTTTGTAAAGTTAATACAATTGTAGATTCATTAATTAAAAAATGTACTTCCTGTCATGGGAACGGGTCAAGTGCTTCTTGCACTGCAGGAACATTTTACATTTTTAGCCTGTTATTCTTCCTGGTAACAATAAGATTTAGCCCCGGAATATACAGATGAATAACACCTGGAAAGTAGAAACTTCCCTATTTCTCGACTATGATATTTGAGCCCCCAGTCCCAAAAAATAAAAGTGTTATTATCCCAGATGTGGTTTAAAGAGTATCATTTTTTTTTTCAATGCTACCTATTCCTTATATTTTAATTGTACCCTGATGTGTCTTGAAAAGTTAAGAAGGTTTTCTTTGCTCTCCGGTTTAATGAGCCAGCTGTTGTTTTAAAATGTAACTTCCTGTACGGGCAGGTGGTACTTTGTTTCCAGCGAAAAACGAATGTAATGTTTTGATAAATGTGTTATTGAAGTATGCTTCACTGGAAATTCGGATACTCCTAGAGCTCATTGACTTTCTAAGTGTCAGTAGATTAAATTATTTTCTAAAAATAAAACTAATAGTTTCCGTAAGAAAATGTAATGCAGATGACATGGCTTTTATTAAACACTTATGACTACGTGATTATAGCATCTCAGAAATGTTTGCTTTGTATCTGAGCCTTCGATTTTTGAATATAACTCAATCTGTGATATTTACTTTTCGAGGGGCAACTTTAATAAAATCAAATAAAACAATTTACAGTGTAGTTATTACTACAATTAGTCCTTAGCTAATTAGCTTTCATATTTTACTAAATTGCTTTCATTTAGCATAGTGCATGAAATACTAAATAGCCAAATGGCTTGTGTCCAATAGATTCCCATGATTATAGAATTTTTTCAGTGTGGCAAGTTATACAAATGTCTAGAGTTTCTACTTTTTTTGTTGCCTGGGCAACCTAAATATATCATTGTCCTCTTTAGAACTCTCAAATGTTCTTGATTTATGGTATTTGTGACCCGGTGGGTACATGCCTTGACTCTTGGGGGTGCTAACATGATGTTCATTTCTTTTAGTATGCAGCTCATCAGATGATTATAGTATTGTCTGTACATTGTTTTTTCATATTTAAGCATGTGTTATTTGACATAGGAACATTGAGAAACTTTGCGTTATTGAGTTGTTTTCCTTTATCCCCAGAGTATGTAAAATTAACCTCTTCTTTAACCTCTTAACTGAGACCACCGTTGATTTTAAAGTTGTAATAAAATAGTAAATGGGGTCACAGTTTGCACTAAGCTGATTGAGTTCAAAAATAATATTCCCTGTTGAAAGGTATAGCTGTTTTCAGGCTTGTTGACATCACTAGAACATTGTTTTACTATTTCCTTTTACATAATGGCCAGAATAGATGGTGAAATAAATAAAGGACCCAGTGGTGTATCTTGAAGCTTGGGGGCTCCAATGCAAGAGCTCCAATGGGGCCCCCAATTATTACAAGTCTTTAGCAGTAATGGTCTTTTTGTATGAGCCTGAGGGGCCTTTTTTGCCCACTAGATAGCAAGGCCTGGGTGCGATTGCAGCTCTTGCATCTATTGTAGTTACGCCCCTCAAAGGACCCTACTTTGCTTGTATGCCTGGGACCCTATTTTTTTATTTTATAACACTGTCAAATAGAGCCAATTCAATAGGATCCATGGATATACTATACACTGAAGATCTGTGCCACTCAGAACTCCATACCCATATGGATACGGTCCCTTGGGTCTACGAACAAATTTCCACACTGGGTTTTTACAGATGATAACCAGAGGTTTTCTACATTGCCAAACTGAACACGGCTGATTTGGTATCCCACATGTTATAAATTTTGAGAAGACATGTTTCTGAAAATGTAAAGTAAGATTGAGTGACCCGAGGAATGACAAGAATGAAGAGTAAAACTTATATGTACATACTTGATAAAGAAACAGAGTTGACTGCTTACAATCACTGTGTCATGATTACTTGAGGAGTCTGGTAGTCCGGTCAAGGGCAAAATGGCTACATATCAGGAAGCAAGCAAGACGGTGACAATTTTAGGCCAATTACAATCCCTGTATCTACCAAAGTTGGAAAGATTTGCAGTATACTTTTTATTACTTTAGATAATACTAGACCCTTTGGCCCGATTTATCAAGACTAGCGTTGTTCATGCCAGTCTTGAAGAGGTGTATTGGAGTCAGACCCTTTTGATTCATTGGGAGCATTAGATGAGTGGCGTGCACCTCTATGTGTGCCTAGCCACAAATCCTGCTCCAGTGCCTGCCGAAGTAAGTTTTGTGGAAGAAACTGGAAAATAGATGGGTTAAACTGTGCTGCCGTCGAAGGATGATGAGAAGACAGGAATTCAAATAATGCGGTTTATTTGTCAACGTGTTTCGAAGTGTTAAAGCCTCTCCATCAGGACACACCAAAAAAGTGGTCTGTCCTGATGAAGTTTTAACACTTCGAAACGCGTCAACAAATAAAACTCATTACTTGGATTCCTGTCTTCTCATCATCCTTCGATGGCAGCGCAGTTTAACCCATCTATTTTCCGTTTTCTTCCTTGAACCTTCCTAGTGGGTCTGCAGCAGCCTAAGTCTCTTTAATGGTTGTGTGTACATTACCTGACCAGGTGAGCATAATTGGGCATTCCTATTCATATGTTATATCCAGATAGGACCCTATTGCGCTTTTTGTCATTTTGAAGTAAGTTTTGTGGCATAGGGAACGCAGCTGCTCATCAAGATTTTGATGAGCAGTGATCGCTATGCCCCTTTCCTGCCCCAGCCCCACCAACTTGGTCAAGGCTAGGTGAAAATAACGTGAGAATGCAAATTTTTAGCACAGCCTCGATTTGCACCAAAATTATGTATTCAAAGCTTTTTATACTAGTTTAAAAGCTGTAGAGAATCAGTCTCTGTCTTTCTTAACAGCTCAGAAATGTTTTTCTAGACATTAGTAGCGTAAAATATCTGGTAGTTTTAGTATTTTTCTGATATTTTAATGTGACAAGTTCTATCTAGAAATGATAGAGTTAAATATTTTGTTCTTTATTTTCTCCTAAAATGATTCCATATTCGATGGAAATCTTCATTCTGTGTTTTAAATTTGGACAGGGCAGAAAATCAAGAAAGAAAATTTGAGAAGCGCAACGTGATCTCCACTTGTCTTAAATTTTAGCCAGAATAGATCATCTCTCCAGAAGAGTGTAACATACAGCGGGTTTTGATTAATAAGTATATCATTTGTCATCAGCTGTGATGGTCTGCTGAAATATTTCATTAACTGTTCTTTCAAGTTTAATATAACTGACCAATTACCAATTTTCTATCATTTTTTCAAATAATTACACAGATCATGATTTCCATTATTAAATAAAATATTTTGGAATTTGGTCAACACAATTTCAGCTGAAACAATCTAAGGAGATTTTTTATAACTTTTTTCACACCCAACAGATATTAGATAACTACAGTGGGTACAGAAAGTATTCAGACCCCTTTAAATTTTTCACTCTTTGTTTCATTGCAGCCATTTGGTAAATTTTAAAAAGTTCATTTTTTTCTCATTAAAGAACACTCTGCACCCCATCTTGACTGAAAAAAACAGAAATGTAGAAATTGTTGCAAATTTATTAAAAAAGAAAAACTGAAATATCACATGGTCATAAGTATTCAGCCGCTTTGCTCAGTATTGAGTAGAAGCACCCTTTTGAGCTAGTACAGCCATGAGTCTTCTTGGGAATGATGCAACAAGTTTTTTCACACCTGGATTTGGGGATCCTCTACCATTCTTCCTTGCAGATCCTCTCCAGTTCTGTCAGGTTGGATGGTGAACGTTGGTGGACAGCCATTTTCAGGTCTCTCCAGAGATGCTCAATTGGGTTTAGGTCAGGGTTCTGGCTGGGCCAGTCAAGAATGGTCACAGAGTTGTTCTGAAGCCACTCCTTTGTTATTTTAGCTGTGTGCTTAGGGTCATTGTCTTGTTGGAAGGTGAACCTTTGGCCAAGTTCCAGGTCCAGAGCACTCTGGAAGAGGTTTTCATCCAGGATATCTCTGTACTTGGCCGCATTCATGTTTCCTTCAATTGCAACAAGTCGTCCTGTCCCTGCAGCTGAAAAACACCCCCATAGCATGATGCTGCCACAACCATGTTTCACTGTTGGGATTGTATTGGGCAGGTGATGAGCAGTGCCTGGTTTTCTCCACAAATACCACTTAGAATTATCACCAAAAAGTTCTATATTTGTCTCATCAGACCAGAGAATCTTATTTCTCATAGTCTGGGAGTCCTTCATGTGTTTTTGAGCAAACTCTATGCGAGCTTTCAAATGTCTTGCACTGAGGAGAGGCTTCCGTCGGACCACTCTGCCATAAAGGCCCGATTGGTGGAGGGCTGCAGTGATAGTTGACTTTGTAGAACTTTCTCACATCTCCATACTGCATCTCTGGAGCTCAGCCACAGTGATCTTGGGCTTCTTCTTTACCTCTCTAACCAAAGCTCTTCTCCCACAATTGCTCAGTTTGGCTGGACGACCAGGTCTAGGAAGACTTCTAGTGGTCCCAAACTTCTTCCATTTAAGGATTATGGAGGCCACTGTGCCCTTAGGAACCATGAGCAATGCAGAAATTCTTTTGTAACCTTGGCCAGATCTGTGCCTTGCCACAATTCTGTCTCTAAGCTGCTTGGGCAGTTCCTTTGAGCTCATGATTCTCATTTGGTCTGACATGCACTGTGAGTTATGAGGTCTTATATAGACAGGTGTGTGCCTTTCCAAGTCCTATCAGTTTACTTAAACACAGCTGGTCTCCAATGAAAGAGTAAAACCATCTCAAGGAGGATCACAAGGAAATGGACAGCATGTGACTTAAATATGAGTTTCTGAGCAAAGGGTCTGAATACTTATGACCATGTGATATTTCAGTTTTACTTTTTTAAGAAATTTGCAAAAATTTCTACATTTCTGTTTTTTTCAGTCAAGATGGGGTGCTGAGTGTACTTTAATGAGAAAAAAATTAACTTTTTAGAATTTACCCAAAGGCTGCAATGAAACAAAGAGTAAAAAATTTAAAGGGGTCTGAATACTTTCCGTACCCACTGTATTTGTACCTTTTCCATTTTGCATGTTAATTTTGTTTTTCTTAGGTGGAGCCAAGATCAGGAATAAGCTATGTAACTTGGATAACTGTCCGCCAAGCTCTTTTTCAGACAACAGGTATCTTTTCTTACCCCTTATACGCATAAACACTCAACTTAGCCAAGAGAGCTTGTGTTCTTAGTGGGTACAAGAGAATAAGCTCTTGCCAAACACTTCTCATGATATCTTATCTTTTTTGAGAACATGTTGAAATGTTCAATGGACATATTGAGCAGGCCTCATCCTTCTTTCTTGCAGCATTTGCCATCAGGGGAGATTTGGACACCACCATCCACTTTTGATGGGCGACCAATCACACCAAACTGTTAGGTTCTGATGACGTTCTCAAGTCTTGTTCAGTTAACTTTTTTTTTCTGCCCCCTATACTAATACATGCTTAGCTCAGCCAAGAGTGCATGTTCTCTCAGTAGGAATAGGGGAATAAGCTTTTTTTTCAGATACTTCTGATGGTAGTTGACATGTTGAATGAAATAATTGTGCATGCCCCATCCTTGTTTCTCACAAGATTTTTCATCACCAGAGGATCAGGTCACCAGCGTACACTTTAGAAGGGTGGCCAGTCTTGCCAAAATGTCAGGTTCTGCTGACATTCTCTTGTGAAAGTCTTGTTCAGTCAATGTTCTCTTGCCAAACTCTCATTCAGTCAACAGCTATTTCTCCTGACCCCCATAGTCATGCACATTCAGCTCAGCCAAGAGTACATCGTTCTCTGTGGGTACAGGGAAATAAACGCTTGCCAGATACTTCTGATGGTAGCTTATGTTCTTTGAGAATATGATGAAATACTGAATTAACATATTTTGCATGCCCCCTCCTTATTTCTCACAAGATTTGCCATCACCAGAGGATCCCACACTCCAAAGATATATTGTGAGGGAATTAAATTGTGAGCCCCAATGGGCCAATTTATTGCAACATTTATGTATCTTAGCACCAACAAACAACTCCACGTTTTCAAAAATTTTCCAGTGGCAGTATACCAGACCCATCTTTGAAACTATTTAAAGCGGTTATTTGGTTTAAAAAATAAATAAAAAACTATTTTCATGTACACTGTTAGGGTATCCTTGGTCTGTCTTTTTGTGGACCCTATGTTTTATCCAACAGGAAAAGTGATTTTAAAGATCAATTTTGGTCTGAAGTACCCAACATCCCCATGCATTACAAGGATAGACAACGGATTTCACTGGACATTGTTTATTGCTTCATTTTTCTTAGAGGATAACTACCAATAAGTGGCACTAGAACAACAGTTTTCCTCCTTCTAGAAAAAAGCTAATCTGCATACTATTTTCCAGGAAGCATTTCCATGCCTGTAAGAATACATATACTAGCTGGGTTTCTACAAGGATAATCAATTCCACCTTTTAATTAAAATCAAATGCATTAAAGGGAAAAAGTGACAAAAAAGAAAATATAAAGGAATGATACTACTAAAACAGTAATACAAACACTTCTGAAAACTTCATTGAAAACAATGAAAAAATGTTTATATGTATATATACACTGGGGAAAATAAGTGTTTGATATACTACCAATTTTGCCACCTACAAAGAATAGAGAGGTCTGTAATTTTTATCGTAGTTACACTTCAACTGTGAAAGACAGAATCTAAAAATAAAAACCAGAAAATCACATTGTATAATTTTTACATACTGTAATTAATTTGCATTTTATTGTATGAAATAAGTATTTGATCACCTACCAACCAGCAATAATTCTGGCTCTCACAGCCCTGCTAGTTTTTCTTTAAGAAGCCCTCCTACTCTGCACTCATTACCTGTATTAATTGCCCCTGTTTGAACTTGTTACTAGTGTTGAGCCACCCCCGTAGTGTTCGGGTTCGGTTCGGTTCGTCGAACACCGGGATGTTCGAGGAACTGTTCGTCGAACTGTTCGTCGAACACCTTAGAACACCGTCGAACACCGTTAAAACCAATGGCAGGCAAACAAAAACACATAGAAACACATAGAAAACACCTGCAAAGGTGTCCAAAAGCTGACAAACTGCTCAGAAGACACTCTCTTTAAAAAAGCCGGCCGGCAAATTCAGCAGCGGCATACACCGGTACCCGACAATTTAGACAAGAAGGAATAGAGCATCACACATAGATTAGATAGATAGAAACATGTCAGTCACACATATAAGAAGCACAGTGACAGTGTTGGTTACTGCACTTGTCATTTAGTGTAAAGGATTTATTAAAAAAAATATTAGTGTTTTCATGCACCGTCTCTTTAAAAAAGCCGGCCGGCAATTCAGCATCTGTACCCGACAATTTAGAACAGAAAGAATAGAGCTTCACACATAGATTAGATAGATAGAAACATGTCAGTCACATATAGAATAAGTACAGTGATAGTGTTGCTTACTGTACTTGTCATTTAGTGTAAAGGATTTATTTAAAAAAATAATAGTGTTTTCATGCACTGTCTCTTTAAAAAAGCCGGCCGGCAATTCAGCAGCGGTACCCGACAATTTAGAACAGAAAGATAGAGCATCACACATAGATTAGATAGATAGAAACATGTCAGTCACATATATATGAAGTACAGTGATAGTGTTGGTTACTGTACTTGTCATTTAGTATTAAAATAAAGGATTTATTATTAAAAAAATTGGCGTGGGGTTCCCCTTAATTTTAGGCTCTAGCGGAGGTTAAGCAGACGGCTGGAGCAGATGTTTGAAGCCTGGGAAGGGGGTAATACCCACGGAGCTTCCCAGGCTACTAATATCAGCCCCCAGCTGAATACATAGCCTTTACTAGCTATTAAACTGGGGGACCCCCCAAAAAAAATGACGTGGGGTCCCCCCTAATTTAATAGCTAGCAAAGGCTAGGCAGACAGCTGGGGGCTGATATTAATAGCCCAGGAAGGGAGCCATGAATATTGGCCCCCTCCCAGGCTAGAAACACCAGCCGTCAGCCACCCCAGAAATGGCGCATTCATAGGATGCGCCAATTCTGGCACTTAGCCTCGCTCTTCCACGCTGCCCTGGTGCGGTGGCAGGGGGTAATAGGGTTGGGGTTGATGTCAGCTTATAATGCCAGCTGACATCAAGCCCAGGTTAGTAATGGAGAGGCGTCTATAAGACACCCCCATTACTAACCCCATAGTCAAAGTTAAAAAAAACACAAACACCCAGAATAAAGTCCTTTAATTGAAATAAAGACACAATCCTTTATTGTTCTAAATTAAACCATACTTACCATCACGCCCATTCCAGCTGAAGCCAACGATCTCCTGCAATAAAAGAAAAATAATAAAGCAACCTCATCCTTACCTTTCCATGGTTCCCACGACAGCTTCAGCTCTGCTACATCGAGATGACAGGCTGGACCGCAGCAGAACGCTGCCATCTAGCCTGTCATCCCGCAGACACTGAGAAGCGCAGGCTTGCTTGCGCTGCTCAGCGTCTCTCTGTGACGACATCCAGATGAGCCGAGTTCATGTCCAATGAACTCGGCTCACCTCATGCACGTCACTGACAGCGTGGGAAAATTCTCACGCTGAAGCGCTGATTGCAGGAGAATTTTCCCACGCTGTCAGTGACGTGCAGGAGGTGAGCTGAGTTCATTGGACATGAGCTCACCTCATGCACATCACTGACAGCGTGGGAGAATTCTCCTGCACTCAGCACTTCAGCGTGAGAATTTTTCCACGCTGTCAGTGACGTGCATGAGGTGAGCCGAGTTCATTGGACATGACCTCGGCTCATCTGGATGCCGTCACAGCGAGACAGTGAGGAGCGCAAGCATGCCTGCGCTTCTCAGTGTCTGCGGGATGACAGACTGGATGGCGGCGTTCTGCTGCGGTCCAGCCTGTCATCTCGATGTAGCAGAGCTGGAGCTGTCGTGGGAACCATGGAAAGGTAAGGATGAGGTTGGTTTATTATTTTTCTTTTATTGCAGGAGATCGTTGGCTTCAGCTGGAATGGGTGTGATGGTAAGTATGGTTTAATTTAGAACAATAAAGAATTGTGTCTTTATTTCAATTAAAGGACTTTATTCTGGGTGTTGTGTTTTTTTTAAATACTTTACTAGAAATTCATGGCGGTCATGTCTAATACTGGCGTGACCCCATGAATTTTGGGCTTGGGGCCAGCTGATAATACCAAGCTGGCCCTAACCCCTTTATTACCCAGTGAGCCACCGCACCAGGGCCCTGGATGAGTTGGGTACAGCGCCAGAAGATGGCGCTTCTATGAACGCGCCATTTTCCGGGGTGGCTGCGGACTGCAATTTGTAGCGGGGGGGGGCCCAGAAAGCTTGGGCCTCCCTGCGCTGCAGATTCCAGCCCCCAGCTGCCTAGTTGTACCTGGCTGGACACAAAAATAGGGCGAAGCCCAACGTACTTTTTTTTTAATTATTTCATGAAATTCATGAAATAATTAAGAAAAAAAGGCCTTCCCTATATTGTTGTGTCCGGCCAGGTACAAATAGGCAGCTGGTGGTTGGGGGCAGCCCGTTCCTGCCTGCTGTACCTGGCTGGACACAAATATAGTGCGAAGCCCCACTTCAATTTTTTTTAATTATTTCATGAAATTCATGAAATAATTAAGAAAAAAAGGGCTTCCCTATATTGTTGTGTCCGGCCAGGTACAAATAGGCAGCTGGTGGATGGGGGCAGCCCGTTCCTGCCTGCTGTACCTGGCTGGACACAAATATAGTGTGAAGCCCCACTTCAATTTTTTTTAATTATTTCATGAAATTCATGAAATAATTAAGAAAAAAAGGGCTTCCCTATATTGTTGTGTCCGGCCAGGTACAAATAGGCAGCTGGTGGATGGGGGCAGCCCGTTCCTGCCTGCTGTACCTGGCTGGACACAAATATAGTGCGAAGCCCCACTTCAATTTTTTTAAATTATTTCAGGAAATTCATGAAATAATTTAAAAAAAATTGACGTGGGGCTTCGCACTATATTTGTGTCCAGCCAGGTACAGCAGGCAGGAACGGGCTGCCCCCAACCACCAGCTGCCTATTTGTACCTGGCCGGACACAACAATATAGGGAAGCCCTTTTTTTCTTAATTATTTCATGAAATAATTTAAAGAAAATTGATGTGGGGCTTCGCCCTGTTTTTGTGTCCAGCCAGGTACAACTAGGCAGCTGGGGGCTGGAATCCGCAGCGCAGGGAGGCCCAAGCTTTCTGGGCCACCCCCGCTGCAAATTGCAGTCCGCAGCCACCCCGGAAAATGGCGCGTTCATAGAAGCGCCATCTTCTGGCGCTGTACCCAACTCATCCAGGGCCCTGATGCGGTGGCTCACTGGGTAATAAAGGGGTTAGGGCCAGCTTGGCATTATCAGCTGGCCCTAAGCCCGAAATTCATGGGGTCACGCCAATATTAGACATGACCACCATGAATTTCTAGTAAAGTATTTAAAAAAAACACAACACCCAGAAAAAAGTCCTTTAATTGAAATAAACACACAATTCTTTATTGTTCTAAATTAAACCATACTTACCATCACGCCCATTCCAGCTGAAGCCAACGATCTCCTGAAATAAAAGAAAAATAATAAAGCAACATCATCCTTACCTTTCCATGGTTCCCATGACAGCTTCAGCTCTGCTACATCGAGATGACAGGCTGGACCGCAGCAGAACGCTGCCATCCAGCCTGTCATCCCGCAGACACTGAGAAGCGCAGGCTTGCTTGCGCTCCACAGTGTCTCTCTGTGAGGGCATCCAGATGAGCCGAGTTAATGTCCAATGAACTCGGCTCACCTCATGCACGTCACTGACAGCGTGAGAAAATTCTCCTGCACTCAGCGCTTCAGCGTGGGAGAATTCTCACACTGAAGCGCTGAGTGCAGGAGAATTCTCCCACGCTGTCAGTGACGTGCAGGAGGTGAGCTGAGTTCATTGGACATGAGCTCACCTTATGCACGTCACTGACAGCGTGGGAAAATTCTCCTGCACTCAGCGCTTCAGCGTGGGAGAATTCTCACGCTGAAGCGCTGAGTGCAGGAGAATTCTCCCACGCTGTCAGTGACGTGCAGGAGGTGAGCTGAGTTCATTGGACATGAGCTCACCTTATGCACGTCACTGACAGCGTGGGAGAATTCTCCTGCACTCACCGCTTCAGCGTGAGAATTTTCCCACGCTGTCAGTGACGTGCATGAGGTGAGCCGAGTTCATTGGACATGAACTCGGCTCATCTGGATGTCGTCACAGAGAGACGCTGAGCAGCGCAAGCAAG
Source organism: Phyllobates terribilis (assembly GCF_046119375.1). NCBI lineage: Eukaryota > Metazoa > Chordata > Amphibia > Anura > Dendrobatidae > Phyllobates > Phyllobates terribilis. The sequence continues at coordinate 900,051,579 of NW_027362762.1, forward strand.
CCTGCGCTTCTCAGTGTCTGCGGGATGAGAGGCTGGATGGCAGCGTTCTACTGCGGTCCAGCCTGTCATCTCGATGTAGCAGAGCTGAAGCTGTCGTGGGAACCATGGAAAGGTAAGGATGAGGTTGCTTTATTATTTTTCTTTTATTGCAGGAGATCGTTGGCTTCAGCTGGAATGGGCGTGACGGTAAGTATGGTTTAATTTAGAACAATAAAGGATTGTGTCTTTATTTCAATTAAAGGACTTTATTCTGGGTGTTTGTGTTTTTTTTAACTTTGACTATGGGGTTAGTAATGGGGGTGTCTTATAGACGCCTCTCCATTACTAACCTGGGCTTGATGTCAGCTGGCATTATAAGCTGACATCAACCCCAACCCTATTACCCCCTGCCACCGCACCAGGGCAGCGTGGAAGAGCGAGGCTAAGTGCCAGAATTGGCGCATCCTATGAATGCGCCATTTCTGGGGCGGCTGACGGCTGGTGTTTCTAGCCTGGGAGGGGGCCAATATTCATGGCTCCCTTCCTGGGCTATTAATATCAGCCCCCAGCTGTCTGCCTAGCCTTTGCTAGCTATTAAATTAGGGGGGACCCCACGTCATTTTTTTTGGGGGGTCCCCCATTTTAATAGCTAGTAAAGGCTATGTATTCAGATGGGGGCTGATATTAGTTGCCTGGGAAGCTCCGTGGGTATTACCCCCTTCGCAGGCTTCAAACATCTGCCCCAGCCGTCTGCTTAACCTCCGCTAGAGCCTAAAATTAAGGGGAACCCCACGCCAATTTTTTTAATAATAAATCCTTTATTTTAATACTAAATGACAAGTACAGTAACCAACACTATCACTGTACTTCATATATATGTGACTGACATGTTTCTATCTATCTAATCTATGTGTGAAGCTCTATTCTGTCTGTTATAAATTGTCGGATACCGCTGCTGAATTGCCGGCCGGCTTTTTTAAAGAGACGGTGCATGAAAACACTATTATTTTTTTTGATAAATCCTTTACGCTAAATGACAAGTACAGTAAGCAGCACTTTCACTGTACTTCGCATATATGTGGCTGACATGTTTATATCTATCTAATCTATGTGTGAAGCTCTATTCTTTCGGTTCTAAAGTGTCGGGTACAGGTGTATGCCGCTGCTGAATTGCCGGCTTTTCATGTTTCACTGTTGGCACTGTTCCCATCGATTTGGGCAATCACTGTAATGCCACAACCACCATGGCTGTGGCATTACAGTGAGTGGCAGACAATCCCTGCATGATTGGTGCTCTAAATAGCGCCAGACATGCAGGACACGCTTTTGGTGCACGAACAGTTATCGAACATAACCTCGAACAGCCGAATTTTTTGCAAATCGTTCGGGTTCGTCGAACAACTCGAACACCGCCCAAAACAGCTCGAATTTGAGATTGGCGAACAGTTCTAGTCGAACACCGCTCATCTCTACTTGTTACCTGTATAAAACAAGCCACACAATCAATCACAATCCAACCTCTACACCATGGCCAAGACCAAATTGCTGTCTAAGGACACCGGCGACAAAATTGTAGACCATCGCAAGACTGGGATGGGCTACAGGACAATAGGAAAGCAACTTGGTGAGAATGCAACAGCTGATGGCACAATTATTAGAAAATGGAAGAAGCACAAGATGACTGTCAATCTTTCTTGGTCTGGGCTCCATGCGAGTTCTCGCCTCATGGGGTAAGGATGATTCTGAGAAAGGTCAGGAATCAGCACAGAACTACATGGGAGGACCGGGTCAATGACCTGAAGAGATCTGGGAACACAGTCTCAAACATTATCGTTAGTAACACACTACGCTGTCATGGATTAAAATCCTGCAGGGAGCACAAGGTCCCCCTGTTCATGCCAGCACATGTCCAGGCCAGTTTGAAGTTCATCAATAACCATCTAGATGATCCAGAGGAGGCACGGGAAAAGGTCATGTGGTCAGATGAGACCAAAATAGAACTTTTTGGTATCAACTCCACTCGCCATGTTTGGAGGAAGGAGAAGTATGAGTACAACCCCAAAAACACCATCCCAACCATGAAGCATGATGGGGGAAATTTTGGCCAACAACCTACTTCACTCAGTAAGAGCATTGAAGATGGGTCGTGGCTGGGTATTCCAGCATGATAATGACCTGAAAGACACATCCAGAGCAACTAAGGAGTGGCTCCGTAAGAAGCATTTCAAGGTTCTGGAGTGGCCTAGCCAATCTCCAGACCTGAAACAAATAGAAAATCTTTGGAGTGAGCTGAAACTAAATGTTGCTGAGTAACAGCCCCAAAATCTGAAAGATCTGGAGAAGATCTGTATGGAGGAGTGAGCCAAAATCCCTGCTACAGTGTGTGCAAACTTGATCAAGAACTTCAGGAAATGTCTGACCTCTCTAATTGCAAACAAAGATTTCTGCACCAAATATTAAGTTCTGTTTTTCTATTGTATCAAATACTTATTATATGCAATAAAATGCAAATTAATTCAGTAATTTTTTTTTAAGATTCGGTCTCTCACAGTTGAAGTGTACCTACGATAAAAATCACAGACCTCTCCATTCTTTGTAGGTAGTGATGTGGAAACCTGTATAGAAAGTTTTAGGAGAAACTCAAAGGGTTTCACACGGTTGCTAATTTTGATCAAATCAGGGAGTCGATCGATCGGAGACAAGAGAATACGCAACCAATTCTGTGTCTCAGACTTGTCTGAGTCTCAGATGCCTGGTTACAAGTTTTTATTACAAACCACAAAGAGAAGGAAAGTGGGAATGGCTTACATTACGTTACCTAAAAAGGGAGATAAGTTGGGAAAAACAAGTTCATAAATCATGTCTTCTGCTGCATTCCTTAGGAGGCTGGTTATATCTAGTTTACCATACGTTCAGAAGCAAAGGAAGGCTTTAATACATCTCTATATCAGAGACAACACCCTGCTTTTATGAATAACACTTATAAAGCTAATATTAAAATACAGAATTATCAAAGATATATGAATTGTCTAAATAATAAAGCAAAGTATAAATATTTACCATAACGGTGGGAAAACTTGCAAAATCGGCAGTGTGTCAAATACTTAGTTTCACCACTGTATATACAGTACAGACCAAAAGTTTGGACACACCTTCTCATTTAAAGATTTTTCTGTAGTTTCATGACTATGAAAATTGTACATTCACACTGAAGGCATCCAAACTATGAATTAGCACATGTGGAATTATATACTTAACAAAAAAGTGTGAAACAACTGAAAATATGTCTTATATTCTAGGTTCTTCAAAGTAGCCACCTTTTGCCTTGATGACTGCTTTGCACACTCTTGGCATTCTCTTGATGAGCCTCAAGAGGTAGTCACCGGAAATGGTCTTCCAACAATCTTGAAGGAGTTCCCAGAGGTGCTTAGCACTTGATGGCCATTTTGCCTTCACTCTGCGGTCCAGCTCACCCCAAACCATCTCGATTGGGTTCAGGTCTGGTGACTGTGGTGGCTAGGTCATCTGGCATAGCACCCCATCACTTTCCTTCTTGGTCAAATAGCCCTTACACAGCCTGGAGGTGTGTTTGAGGTCATTGTCCTGTTGAAAAATAAATGATGGTCGAGCTAAATGCAAACCTGATGGAATAGCATGCCGCTGCAAGATGCTATGGTAGCCATGCTGGTTCACTATGCCTTCAATTTTGAATAAATCCCCAACAGTGTCACCAGCAAAGCACCCCCACACCATCACACCTCCTCCTTCATGCTTCACGGTGGGAACCAGGCATGTAGAGTCCATCTGTTCACCTTTTCTGCATCGCACAAAGACACGGTGGTTGGAACCAAAGATCTCAAATTTGGACTCATCAGACAAAGAACAGATTTCCACTGGTCTAATGTCCATTCCATGTGTTCTTTAGCCCAAAAAAGTCTCTTCTGCTTGATGCCTGTCCTTAGCAGTGGTTTCCTAGCAGCTATTTTACCATGAAGGCCTGCTGCACAAAGTCTCCTCTTAACAGTTGTTGTAGAGATGTGTCTGCTGCTAGAACTCTGTGTGGCATTGACCTGGTCTCTAATCTGAGCTGCTGTTAACCTGCGATTTCTGAGGCTGGTGACTCAGATAAACTTATCCTCAGAAGCAGAGGTGACTTTTGGTCTTCCATTCCTGTGGCGGTCCTCATGTGAGAAAGTTTCTTTGTATAGCTTGATGGTTTTTGCAAATGCACTTGGGGACACTTTCAAAGTTTGCACAATTTTTCGCACTGACTGACCTTAATTTCTTAAAGTAATGATGGCCACTCGTTTTTCTTTACTTAGCTGCTTTTTTCTTGCCAAAATACAAATTCTAACAGTCTATTCAGTAGGACTATCATCTGTGTATGCACCAGACTTCTGCACAACACAACTGATGGTCCCAAACCCATTTATAAGGCAAGAAATCCCACTTATTAAACCAGACAGGGCACACCTGTGAAGTGAAAACCATTTCCGATGACTACCTCTTGAAGTTCATCAAGAGAATGCCAAGAGTGTGCAAAGCAGTCATCAAAGCAAAAGGTGGCTACTTTGAAGAACCTAGAATATAAGACATATTTTCAGTTGTTTCACACTTTTTTGCTAAGTATATAATTCCACATGTGTTAATTCATAGTTTTGATGCCTTCAGTGTGAATGTACAATTTTCAAAGTCCTGAAAATACAGAAAAATCTTTAAATGAGAAGGTGTGTCCAAACTTTTGCTCTGTACTGTATATTGGAAATTATATATTATTATACTTTTGGAAATTTGGTCCAATGATTACCCAATAAACACAAGATATGGGATATACTTTTAGAAACCAGAACCAGTAAACTTTTTTGTATCGTATGGATTGAACATTTAAAGTATAAAAATGGTCACTTATAAAAGTTTATGGGCCCAAGAAAAACACTCTACAAGGAAATCTGGTTTTGTTTCTCGACAGCAACATTTTATTTTTTCTACAAGTTCCATAACCGTATAGGTTTAGCTGTTTTTTATGTCAAAATGTGTGCCAAAAGAAATAAAGAAGCAATGAAGCCACTATATCTACACAGTTTTGGCTTTTACTATACATTTCTTTACTTTTCAAAGTATTATTCTGGTTTCTTTTTTTCTTGAAACATGAGATTTTATTTGATGCGTAAACGTCTTAAGCTTTGACAGATCACAATGCGATTTTTTAAATATTTTTGGTGCCCCTTGAAAACGACAGGAGAATTTCATATATTATGTCCTGAGTCTAATTGCATTAAAGTATTATTATTCCAACCCCTAGATAAACATTACCAAGCTGTAAAAACAAGGTGTAGGGCTTGGCTATATTCTCTGTATGTCATTTACCATCTGCAAAATCATTAGGACTTTTCAAATGAATCTCATATTAGCTTATTGGTATTCGTCTCTGTTCACATCTGTGTTCATTTCATTTGGAACCTCCATAGCAAATTGTTTCATAGCTTTTAACAAAAAAAGCACTAAATGCATCCATATTTTACTAGTCAAAATATGTGACACCAAGAGACCTCATTTTAAGCAGTTTATCACAAAATGGCCGATAATATACTGATCGTTGGGGGTCTGACCACTGGAATGGAGCAGTGGCGCATACACAATATGGCACCATTTATTTCCTTTACGACTGCCAGAAATAGCTAAGTGGTCAGTCCCACAGTAAATAAATAGGGCGATGGTGTGCATGGATTACTCAGTCCAGTCTATAGGGGGATTTTAGGACCTCATATTCGGGATCCATGGGCATGCCAGTGTTCGGACTCCAGCGATCAGTAAATTATCACCTATCCTAATGTGATCATACCATAGTCTTAGTATCAATTTTGCTACCACGTTCGAAAATAACAAAAAAAAAACACAATTTTTTCACTCTTTATTATCAATTGGAGATAAATGTTTGATCACCCCTGAGACCACCCTGGGCACTAAAACATAAGTTCATTAGAAAAGATCCTTCTTAATGATATGAGTGTGGTGAAGAGGAAATTTTTGGCATGACAGTGAAATAGTGTGTTTCATATCGGTCATGGCTATGTATTATCTATCCTCTAGAACTGTGGTTTACTCCAAATGTCATATATGTGTTATCCATATCTTAGGGTGCTTTCATATTGCTCTTTCTCTTACACTCAGGGGCCCCGTTGGGGCTTATGTCCAAACGTCCCCCAAAACGGATTCGGGCATATGCGCCGATGGGGCCATTGACTATAATGGTGCAAACAGAGTCATCGTTTGCTCTGTCGTGCATTATTTTCGGGCATATACGCCTACTGGAGGCCGACATCCAGACACAGTCTACTAGGTCTGAGTGTCCGCCTCCAGTAGGCGTTCACTCGCGAAAATGATGCACAACAGAGCACACGGTGGCTCCATCTGCACCATTATAGTCAAGGGTCGGTTTGGCGCATATGCCCCGAAACCCATTTTGCAGTGCCATAAACCCCGACGGGACTAGTGAATGTGGGTAGGAACACAATGTGAAAGGGCCTTTAGTCCACTTTACCCACTGTAGATTCCACAGCTATGATTATGTCAAGTAAAACTTTTAGAACTTATTTCTTATTAATACTATACAAAATCTGAGTGCTTGAAGAATGGTGATTAGGGATGTAAATGAAAAAATACCAGATTATCTAGTGAAAAAGTCTAAATTATTAGTATTTGTCATACGGACTTGTTGGATCATCTGGAATGTGATTCAGAGAACACAAGTACAAATGTTTATGGTCTTGTAGGGGGGCTAGAGGATCACATGTGGAGAGGGCAAGCAGAAAGCCTCTGTCTGTTTCCAATTTGAAGATTATATTGGTCCATTTGTAAGCACAGTAGGACTGAAATATCACATTTTCAAGATGTTGGTAGAGAGAAACAATTTGCACAGTGTTCTTGTAAAATTCACATACATATGGTGATATTATGCCGGTGCCTATAGTAATAACCTAAAAATTTTAGTCTATCAATAAAACGGCTACTAGAGACATATCTTTGCTACTGTAAATTAGGACTGTATAAAATAAGGAGGACCTGTCACTTGCCATAAATATGCATTTCTTTACCTGGTGTCAATGCCGCTGCTTTCCTGAATCTGTTTTTCTTTTGTTACTGTGGTTCTCTGTTCCTGAGATATAGCGCCCTCTTCCCTATTTGTAAATCTGGTATTTTTAGCTAAGTGGGCGTAGTCATCAAGTACATGCCTACAGAGAAGAGTTGATGTTGATGCCCAGTTGGCTAAAAATGCTATATTTACATACAGGGAAGATGGTGCCATGTTTAAGGAATTGAGAGGTACAGAAACAAGAGAAAAATAGCTCCAGATTCATGAAAACAGTGACAACAACATCTAACTTTAAAAAACAACAACATATTTATGGTAATTGAAGTGTCTCTTTAAAGGGAATACTTTCTAGAAAATATAAAAAATTGAAATATTAATTGCTGGTTATATAAAGCCTTGTTATATTCTTAATATTGTGACTTCTCGTTTTTGGGAAGAGTTAGGGTGCAGTCAGACGGCCATATAAATCGGACTGATCTCGGTCCAATTTATACGGCCGTCTGACTGCGCTCTTAGACAGAATAGGTGTCACCTAAAGTATAAAAGGATAACAGGACACAATTTATGGACGTAAACAAACAAAGTTATGCTTTAAATTACTTACAGTGGGTACGGAAAGCATTCAGACTCCTTTAAATTTTTCACTCTTTGTTTCATTGCAGCCATTTGGTAAATTCTAATAAGTTCATTTTTTTTTCTCGTTAAAGTATACTCTGCGCCCCATCTTGACTGAAAAAAAAAAACGAAATGTAGAAATTTTTGCAAATTTATTAAAAAAGAAAAACTGAAATATCACATGGTCATAAATATTCAGACCCTTTGCTCAGACACTCATATTTAAGTCACATGCTGTCCATTTCCTTGCGATCCTTCTTGAGATGATTCTACTCCTTTATTGGAGTCCAGCTGTGTTTAATTAAACTGATAGGACTTGATTTGGAGAGGCACACACCTGTCTATATAATACCACACAGCTCATAGTGCATGTCAGACCAAATGAGAATCATGAGCTCAAAGGAACTGCCCAAGGAGCTCAGAGACAGAACTGTGGCAAGACACAGATCTGGCCAAGGTTACAAAAGAATTTCTGTATTACTCAAGATTCCCAAGAGCACAGTGGCCTCCATAATCCTTAAATGGAAGAAGTTTGGGACCACTAGAAGTCTTCCTAGACCTGGCCGTCCAGCCAAACTGAGCAATTGTGGGAGAAGAGCCTTGGTGAGAGATGTAAAGAAGAACCGCAAGATCACTGTGGATGAGCTCCATAGATGCAGTAGGGAGGTAGAAGAAAGTTCCTCAAAGTCAACTATCATTGCAGCCCTCCACCAGTCAGGCCTTTATGGCAGAGTGGCCCGACGGAAGCCTCTCCTCAGTGCAAGACATATGAAAGCCTGCATAGAGTTTGCTCAAAAACACATAAAGGACTCCCAGACTATGAGAAATAAGATTCTCTGGTCTGATGAGATGAAGATAGAATTATCACCAAAAAGTTCTAAGCGCTATATGTAGAGAAAACCAGGCACTGCTCATCACCTGCCCAATACAATCCCAACAGTGAAACATGGTGGTGGCAGCATCATGCTATGGGGGTGTTTTTCAGCTGCAGGGACAGGACGACTGGTTGCAATTGAAGGAAACATAAATGCGGCCAAGTACAGAGATATCCTGGATGAAAACCTCTTCCAGGGTGCTCTGGACCTCAGACTTGGCTGAAGGTTCACCTTCCAACAAGACAATGACCCTAAGCACACAGCTAAAATAGCAAAGGAGTGGCTTCAGAACAACTGTGATCATTCTTGACTGGCCAAGCCAAAGCCCTGACCTAAACCCAATTGAGTATCTCTGGAGATACCTGAAAATGGCTGTCCACCAACGTTCACCATCCAACCTGATGGAACTGGAGATCATCTGCAAGGAATAATGGCAAAGGATCCCCAAATCCAGGTGTGAAAAACTTGTTGAATCATTCCCAAGAAGACTCATGGCTGTACTAGCTCAAAAGGGTGCTTCTACTCAATACTGAGCAAATGGTCTGAATACTTATGACCATGTGATAATTCAGTTTTTCTTTTTTAATAAATTTGCAAACATTTCTACATTTCTGTTTTTTTTTCAGTCAAGATGGGGTGCAGAGTGTACTTTAATGAGAAAAAATGAACTTTTTAGAATTTACCAAATGGCTGCAATAAAACAAAGAGTGAAAAATTTAAAGGGATCTGAATACTTTCCGTACCCACTGTATAAAAACAATTATACCAATGATGAAGGCTAGGGTTATGGGTATGTTGAAATCTTTGTAAAGGTGCCTAATATACAAAAATAGACCATATTTAACATTCCGTGTACAGTATATGGAAGTCGGTGACTGAAAAAAATGAAGACATTAGAGTATATACACAGAATACAATAGGGCAGATGGAAAGAGGTGCAATGGTAGCAGTTACATCTGAGCCGTTGTGCCTATGCATCTAATCTCTCAAAATTTGAGACAGTAGATGTAATTATCTGAAATATGCACTGAAATGGAGCATAATAAGCTCATAATTGTGGTCCCATAATTCATATTCTGCTTTTACAGCTTTTGTTAATGTGATTTCTTAATTACACATTATTATGTCACTTGGTATTGTGTCTCCTGTTCCTTTGTACTTCCAGCTTTCATAGCTTTTAGGTTAATTTTTTTAAGAAAAATGTGTTATGTTCAATAATTGTTCCAAATGAAATTACTGATCCTAGAAAAGAGCAGCCATCGGGAATCATGACACCCGCAGTCCATCAACAGACTGGTAAAAGTGTTCCCATAAGCAGATTAATGACTGGTATAAACTTCTGTAAGGCTGCGTGACCACGTAGCGTTTTTCAAGCGTTTATGCTGCGGAATTTCCGCAGCGTAAACGCTTGTGAAACGCTAGGTAATCCGCACCCCATGGTCCCCAAGGGGATTCCGCATGTTCTATGCACATGCTGCGGATTTCATTCATTTTGCGGAAGCGCAGCGGAAGCGCCGCCATTGACTTGCATTGAGACGCATAGAATGCGCGTCTGTACATTTGTACAAGCGGATTCTATGCGTCTCTATGTGCGGATGGTACCCAGTTCTGGAGGAGAGAAGACTCTCATCCAGACCTGGGTACCATTGTACCTGTGAAAAAAAGAATAAAATAAAAAATAAAGTTTATACTCACCTTTCCGAAGGCTCTCTCTGCATGCCGGTAGCGCTGAAGGACCTTCGATGACGTCACAGTCATGTGACCGCAGGCCCTTCACCGCTCTGTCTCGCGATATGCCGGCAGCCAGGAACCAGCCAGGAAGCAGCGCTGCAGCACACGCCGGGACATCGGGGGTGAGCATAGCTTTATTTTTTTATTTTTACGGTCACACTATATAAATCCATGCCGTTTGCATGGATTTATATAGTGTGACCTAGTTGTCAAGCACTTTCCAAGTGATGCTATCTCCTGGAAAGCGCTTGTCAATCTGCATGCGGAAACGCATGTGGATACGCATGTGAATCCGCATGTATTCCGTATGTATTCTGCAGGAAAAACGCATGCACAATCTGCATGCATTTTTTCTGCCAGGGAGATGCAGAAATGCGGCAGAAATTTTCTGCTTCATTTCTGCATCGTGGGCACATAGCCTAAAGGTAGCCATAAAGGGTACGTCCACTGGGCGACTTTTAGATGCTGCCATACCCGCTGACACACACTTCAGGAAAACACCGGTAGTGATATTCCTAAAGCGTCTTCATTGATGTTTTTTCCAACATTTTTACTGAGGAGCCTATGACTTTTTTATTTCTGTAATGTGGACTTTAAATAGTGACCACCCGAAGACTGAGCATTAGTGATGAGCGAGCACTAAAATGCTCGGGAACTCGTTGCTCGGGTGGAGGAAATTGGAATATTCGGGTGCTCGACCCGAGCAACGAGCCCAATGTAAGTCTATGGAAAACTTGTCGCCCCCCCCCCCCCCCCGGCTGTCTGCAGAGGGCCTAAAAATTGCCCAAATCGATGGGAACAGTGCTCAAATGACATGGGAACAACATAGGGAAGACCCCTGGAAGCATTTCTGACTCCCAGATCACTGCTGTCAGCAACGTGGTCAGAGTATTACACCACTTTTACGGACTCACAATAAAACATACAAAAACGAAACCAAAATGTATTTTCCTGGGAAATATGTTAAGGAACATCCTTTCCAGGGTAATGACTTGTAAATAAGACAAAATAAATAACCAAAAATGCAGACAACAACAATACAGAATATTTAACATTTTACAACCTTATCTTACCATGTGGTGTGTGACACATCATCAGACACATGCATACAGTGCTGAAAAGACATGGGAACAGGATGGGGAAGACCCCTGGAAGCATCTCTGACTCCCAGATCAATGCCTAAAAGTGGGCCCATCATAAGTGATCCTTGGTGCATGCGAAGATGCCTCCCGCCAAGCACCTGTCATTGCCGACTTGCAACAATCACTGTCCCCATCCTTGTCCCAGTGCAGCGTTCAGTTGTCCCTACTCCATTACTTGGAATGCAAGCGCAAGTATGCAGTCAGCCCCCACCCACAGGCTGCAATACTATTCTGCCAAATTTTTGACAGCTGCTTGCACTTGAAATGTGGCCTTTTAGGCTCGTGGAGGTGGAAGCTTTTCATAACCTCATGCCGGCGGCGGCTGGGTGTCCATACTCGGTCCCCAGCCGCCACTATTTTTCCCAGTATCGTCTCCGCCTTCCACAAGCACGGGTCCCACAACATTACCCGTGCCCTCCCCAGTGCACTTACTGGGAAGGACCGTCTAACCACAAACATGTGGTCAAGTGAATGTGGCCAGGGACAGTACAGAGCCAGTCCACAGCTTTTTTTGCTAAGTTGTATTTCACCACAGCCTTATTCTTTAGCTTGGTGAAAGGACTTGGGAAACCATATCTACCCAGCTGTCATTTCTCCCAGGAAATCCTCTGAAGCTGCTTTCACTTGAAATGTGGCCTTTTAGGCTTGTGGAGGCGGAAGCTTTTTATAACCTCATGCCGGCAGCGGTCGGGTGTCCATACTCGGTCCCCAGCTGCCACTATTTCTCCCTGTATCGTCTCTGCCTTCCACAAGCACGGGTCCCACAACATTACCCGTGCCCTCCCCAGTGCACTTACTGGGAAGGACCGCCTAACCACAAACACGTGGACAGGTGAATGTGGCCAGGGACAGTAGGGAGCCAATCCAAAGCTTTTTTTGTTGAGAGTTGTATTTCACCACAGCCATATTCTTTAGCTCGGTGAAAGGACTGGCATAGAGGGAAACCGTATCTACCCGTGTGTCATTTCTCTAATGCAGTTTGTTGCAGAAGCAATGGCAGCCCATCCAACGTCAACTTGCACTTGTCGGTGGTGCTTTGACACACAAACATCTTTCTTTGCACATTTAATTTCATGACTACAGAGTTGGGCAATGGCCTGATCTCCAATGCGTTTTGAGAAATAACATGCATAAGCAAGTCCGATCCACATTAAAAAAGCAGCTATAGATATTCCGGGAACCTTCCCCCACACTTTTCTTAGCCAGGGCTGCTTCTCGGCAGGTTTGGACAGACCCACCAGAAAACCGGAGACTCCTCCGGTGGGCCCTGGCTTCTCTTTCAGGAGTGTTCATAGTGCCCAGTGAGGCCATGATGATGATAGAGGCCACCATCTGCTTAGTTTTCTGTTACTTGGAATTCAAGCTCAAATATGCAGCCAGCCATCCACCCACCTACCCACAGGCCGCATTACTAAACTGCCAGATTTCTGGGCAGCTGCTTGCACTTGAAATGTGGCCTTTTAGGCTCGTGGAGGCACAAGCTTTTCCCAACCTCATGCCTCATGCCCCGTGTCCATACTCGGTCCCCAGCCATCAATATTCTCCCGGTGTTGTCTTCGCCTTCTACAAGTGCGGGTCCCTGAACATTACTGCTGGTACTTTTCTGTGGGAATTTGCTTGCCTCCTACCAGCCTGGAATATTTCCAGTAAACTATGGTACAACGCCATGGTATTAGCACTGCCCCCAGTACCAGTAGCGAAGCCATCCCCAATTTCCTTCTCAGGAATTTTAATTGGTAGACTGAGTGGCTGCCCAAATACATTAGTTTCTCACAAAGGAGCTGAAGATAGAGTGGCAGTAGGTGCAAGTTTCTCCAGCCTGTTAGATTTCAGAGGGTGAACGGCAGCACATTGGATCAGTGGTAGAGGAAAACCGTATCTACTCCGGCTGTTATTTCTCCGTCACCAGGTTCCGCCCATTGTCACACACGACCATGCCTGACTGTATGTTCAGCGATGAGAGACACAGATCAGGCATCTATGTTACAACTTTCAACAACTCTGCAGCGCTGGGCGGTTTGTCACCTAAGCATTAAGCATGTTATTTTCAGCACAGCCTGTTGCCGCTTGGCCAAGGCAGTGTTGCAGTTCTTTCAGCTTGTGACTGATGTAGTCATTTCGGAGATGGAGGAGGAGGTGCAGGAGCTGAACAATGTGATTACATTGAGGTTACATTGGCAACTCTGTTTTTTACACTAAAGAAAGATCCTACTGGTTTTTTTTTTATGTTATTTTTTAAGACAAATGCATTCACCAGGAAATGTCATTTTAACATTTTACAACCTTATCTGGCAATGTGGTGTGTGACACATCATCAGACAAATCCTATTTCATTTATGATGGAGGGACTCTGAAAGTCATAAAGCCCATTTTTATAGGGCCATCTGGCGGCCCTTACTATTCTTAAAAGGCCAGCAGTCGGCCCTCGCTATTGTTAGAGAGCTATCAGCCGGCTATGCTTTTTTATTCCCATTATTAACGAGTGGGTCTCCTATACTGTTATTATGTATGCAGTGACTGCAAGGGCTGCCAAAAATTTGGACGCAACCCAATACCCCTTTAAAGACACATAGAGGAGGGTCTCAGTAAAAAAAATGTTCCCATTATAAAAGAGCGGGTCTCCTATAGTGGTAATGTCCATGCTGTGACTGCAAGGGCTGCCAAAATTTTGGAAAAACCCCACTAACAATTTAAAGACACATAGAGCAGGGCCACAGTAATGACAAATTTCTATTAGAAATGAGAGAGTCCGCTATACAGTTATAGGGTATGCAGTGAGTCCAACGGCTGACCAAATTTAGGAAAAACCCCACTAATAATTTAAAGACACATAGACCAGGGCCACAGTAACAATTATGACATGTTCCCTTTATAAAGGAGAGGGTCTGCTATACAGTTATAGGGTATGCAGTGAGTCCAACGGCTGACCAAATTTAGGAAAAACCCCACTAAGAATTTAAAGACACATAGAGCAGGGCCACAGTAACGACAAATTCCCATTAGAAAAGAGAGGGTCTCCCATAATGTTGGCCTATGCAGTGAATGCAAGGGCTGCCAAAAATTGCGAGGCACTCCAATGCCCCTTGGAAGAGACTTAGAGGGCCTCATAAAAAAATGTTCCCATTAGAAAGGAGCAGGTCTCATATACTTGTAATGCCCATGCACTAAGTGTATGGGCTGACAAATATATACCCCTGGGGGGTATACATGAACTTACTGTATAACATTTTTTTTAAGGGCATCATAAACACCCTTTAAAAAAATTATGTGAGTGTTGCATCACGGACCACGGTCACCCTGGTGATATGATGGAGGGGATGAGGATGAGGAGAAGGAGGAGGACAAGAGAAAATAGCCAAAATCTGGAAGCGTATACCCATGTGTGGGTGTGAAGCGGGAAAACACCTCCCTCAAAAAAGACACTCGATTTGAGTTTATGTTATGCTGCTATCTTTCGGTGGTGTCGAGAAGTCTGGCCCAATCCAGCCCTTGTTCATTTTTATAACAGTCAGCCTGTCAGCATTTTCAGTTGACAGGCGGATGCGCTTATCAGTTATAATTCCACCAGAGGCACTAAAAACCCGCTCTGACAAAATGCTAGCGGCAGGGCAGCCCTGGACCTCCAAGGCATAGTGAGCCAGTTCATTCCAAGTATCCAGCTTGGATACCCAATAATTATAAGGCACAGAAGAATCACGGAGAACGCTGGTACGGTCGGCAAGGTACTCTCTCAGCATCTTCTCAAACTTTGCACTCCTTGTGAGAGTACCCCACACCTCAGGGCCTGTGCGATGGGAGGGTCTGAGAAAACTGTCCAGAAATTGACAGTGTTCCCCTGCCTCTGCTGGATTACATTTGTGTCTCTCTCGCCTGTACTCCTTGGTTGTCCACCGAACTGTGACCTCTGTCGCCAGCGTTTTCAGATGGGAATTTTTTTAATAGTTCCGCAACGAGGGCCTTCTGGTACTGCCCCATATTTGTAGACCTGTCCGCCTCTGGAATAAGAGATATAAAGTTCTCCTTGTAGAGTGGGTCTATAAGTGTCACCAACCAGTAATGACCGTCACCCAAAATTTTGAGAACACGAGGGTCATGGGAAAGGCAGCATAACATAAACTCAGCCGTGCATGCCAGACTGATAACAGGCAAGACTTCCGTGTCCTCACCAAGAGGATGACTGACCATGCACTCCTCCTCCTCTCTGTCCTCTGGCCATCCACGCTGAACAGACGGTATGACAGTTGTGCAGGTAGTACCATCTATAGCGCATGAAACTAGCTCCTGTTCTTCCTCCTCCTCCTCTTCCTCATTGTCACCCAATCCACGTTGGGATGAGATGAGGCTGGGCTGTGTGTAATCACCCTGTATGGTTCCTTGCTCCATCTCATCATTCTCCGCCTCCAATGCATCATCTTTGATTGTGAGCAGAGAGCGTTTCAGAAGACAGAGAAGCGTGATGGTGACTTTAATTATCGCGTTATCGCCGCTCACCATCTTGGTGGAGTCCTCAAAGTTTTGGAGGATGGTATATATGTCTGACATCCATGTCCACTCCTGAGGTCTTATGTGTGGAGTCTGAACTGAATACTGGCGGCCTTGTTGATGCTGGTACTCAACAACTGCCCTCTTCTGCTCACAAATCCTTTCCCACATATGCAGTGTAGAGTTCCAATGCGTGGGGACATCACATACCAGTCTGTGAGCCGGAAGCTTCAAATGCTGCTGAAACACGGCAAGGGCAGCGGAAGCTGTAGGTGACTTTCTAAAATGGGCACACAGGCGGCGTACGTAAACAAGCAGATCCAGCAGCTCCGGGTAGGATTTGAGAAGCCGCTGAACCACGAGGTTAAGCACATGGGCCAGGCATGGTATGTGTGTGAGCTCGCCTCGCCTCAGAGCCGCCACCAGGTTCCGGCCATTGTCACACACAACCATCCCTGGCTGTTTGTTCAGCAATGTGAGCCACAGATCTGCCTGCTCTTTCAGAGCTGTCCACAACTCTTCAGCATTGTGCGGTTTGTCACCTAAGCATATTAGCTTCAGCACAGCCTGTTGTCGCTTGCCCGAGGCAGTGCTGCAGTGCTTCCAGCTTGTGACTGATGTGGTCATTTCAGAGATGGAGGTTGAAGAGGAGGAGGAGGCTGAGGAGGATGAGGTGCAGGAGCTGTAGACTGTGGGGGAACCCTGATTGACCTTGGGCCCGCAATCCTTGGTGTCAGGAGGACGTGTTCCGTCCCAAGGTCCGACTGGGTCCCCGCTTCCACTAGGTTAACCCAGTGTGCCATCAGCGAGATGTACCGTCCCTGCCCACAAGCACTTGTCCACATATACGTGGTTAGGTGGACTTTCCCGGTAACTGCGTTATAGCGGGCACAGCTAATGTTTTGGGACACGTGCTTGTGTAATGCTGGGAAGGCACACCGGGAGAAATAGTGGTGGCTGGGGACCGAGTACCGAGGGACGGCCCCGCCATCAGGTTGCGGAATGCTTCCGTCTCCACGAGCCTAAAAGGCAACATTTCGAGTGCTAGCAGTCGTGAAATGTGGGAATTTAGTAGTGTGGCCTGTGGGGCATTGGCTGTGTATTTGCGGTTGCGTTCCAAAGACTGGGGTATGGACAACTGAACGCTGCACTGGGTCAAGGACGTGGACGTGCTTCCTGATGCTGCTACTTGAGAATGTGCAATGACAGGTGCATTGCAGGAGGCATCTTCGCATGCACCATGGACAGGGGATTGGCTTGCATGCACAACAGTGGAAGAAGCAATGGTGCCACCTGCAGACACTGTTCCTGGACCATGGGGTATGGCCCACAAAGTCGGGTGCTTTGCTGCCATGTGCCTGATCATGCTGGTGGTGGTCAGGCTGGTCGTTTTGCCACCCCTGCTGATGCTGGCCTGGCAGGTGGTGCAAATGGCCTTTTTGGGGTTATCGGCAGAGTCTTTAAAAAACAACCAGACTCGGGAAGACCTAACAGTTGTACTGGCAACTTACTTCGTGTTGGTGTTACGGGGAACGGATGCCTGCCTTCTTTCTGTGGCCACCACACTGCTTCTTCCTGCCTGTTGGGGTGCTCTGCCTCCCTCCCGCAGTGTGCTGCTGTCCTCACTCTGCATGTCCTCCTGCAAGGTTAGGTCAGTTACTATATCATCCACCACCTTGTCTTCCACTTCCGCACTCTGGTCCTCCTTCTGACATTCTGGCAATTGTGTCTCATCAATGTCCACCTCTTGTGACACTTTCCCACTGTCGCCTTCGTGTGTCCGTGGCTGCTCAAATATTTGGGCTTCGCTTCATGCGATCTCCTCTTGCCCCGCTTGAAGTGGACCGGGCGAGAGGTCCGAATCTATAAATGGAAAAGTGAACAGCTCTTTGGAGTGTCCAAGTGTGGGATCAGTTGTCTCTGGGCACTCGGCATGGTGGGAAGAAGGAGGTTCAGGGTGAGGAATATGCGTTCCAGACTCACAGCTACTGAGACTTGACCGTGTGGAAGACAAGGTGGTGGTGGTGGCGGTTAAGTGACTGGAAGCATTATCTGCTATCCAACCAATAACCTTTTCACACTGCTCTGTGTTCAATAGTGGGGTTCTGCGGTCCCCTGTTAATTGAGACAGGAAGGTCGACCGAGAAGATGTGGGTGTTTGTTGTGGCACAATTTCAGCTTGCCCACGGCCTCGGCCTCTGCATGCACCATCATGAGCATCACGTCCAGTTCCCCATCCCCTGCCACGTGTCTTGCCAATTTTAAATGGAGGACAATATCTTCCATGCTCTCTACAAATGACTGAATTTGGAGCGAACTTATATGTGATCCGTGTGATGGAGAAAACACAGTTTTAAATACCTGGCCTGTAGGTAACTATTTTGAACAGCAAACTGGTGTCAATTGCTTCTCTGACAAACTGAAAAAATTTGTGATGGAGGTCAGAAATGGCAGTATTTTCTGAAAACGTATATGTGATCCGTGTGACGGAGAAAACACTGTTTTAAATACCTGGCCTGTAGGTAACTGTTTTGATCAGCAAACTGGTGTCAATTGCTTCACTGACACATAGAATTTTTTTTAAATGGAGGTCAGAAATGGCAGCATTTTCTGAAAATGTATATGTGATCCGTGTGACGGAGAAAACACAGTTTTAAATACCTGGCCTGTAGGTAACTATTTTGAACAGCAAGCTGGTGTCAATTGCTTCACAGACACACTGAAACATATTTTTAATGGAGGTCAGAAATGGCAGTATTTTCTGAAAACATATATGTGATCCGTGTGACGGAGAAAACACAGTTTTAAATATCTGGCCTATAGGTAACTATTTTAAGCCGCAAACTGGTGTCAATTGCTTCACTGACACACTGAAAAAAATTTTAATGGAGGCCATAAATTGCAGTATTTTCAGCACAATTATATGTGATCCGTGTGACGGACAAACCATAATTTTAAATAGCTGGATTTTTAGTGCTGTAATATTGAAAGCACCTGGCTGTATTCTGCAGTGCCAACAAGCAAATGGCGCAGATAAATGGTATTCTCTGGATTGCTTTTTAAGCAAATAATGAGGATTAAGATCCAAAAAAAGTTATTCTTGGTCGCTGAGACCTGGGCCTATTTCTAGAAATATCTAACAGCAGCAGCAGACAGAACTGGAATGGAGCCTCTTGTGCTATATGCACTGCAGTCTGCTATATACCCTGCCTGCCTATATACACTGCCTGCCTGAATTCTCTGCAGATGGATTAGTCCTCAGAAGGACTGTTTGTTGAGATGGATATGCATCTCTAATATAGTTTGGCACACCTACACTAACTAGAAACAAGAAAATCTCTCCCTAGCGCAGCAGCACCTCTCCCAATCAGTGAGATGCTCAGGTGAGCATTGAGCAGTAGCGAACATGTTCGCTCATCACTAGTGAGCATGCTACTTCTTTTAACCACTTTAAAAAGTTGTAATATTTGACGCAAATGTATTCCAGTAATACTCTTTTTACTGGCTTTAAGTATGACAGGTATCTTATGGCTTCCAGGCAAATGTGTTACTTTTTGAGGTAAAACGTCTTAAAACAGGTCAAAGACAAAAAATAAAGACTATTTTGACATTCTGCAAAATTCATGGACCACATGTGCCATTTTGAAGAATTTGGCACAAAAAATGGTAATGAATACCATAAAACAAAAAAGGAAAACATGCAAATGATGAATTGAGGCCACAGTATATATTTTTTTTATTTAGTTAAGTTATTGTCATGGCTCAAGTCAAATTATCTGAAATTCACGGTTTCACGCAAATTCGAACATTTGTTAATTTGATTTGCGGTTCAGAAAAAAAACGTTCCCACCACCATTTCCCACACTGCTGAAGCATTGAAAGGTAATTTTGCATTGCGGGCCTCCCTATAATATATATATCCCTGCAACTGTGACATCTAGCTGATTATCATACTTCGTATAGTGGTAGTCAGTTTAGTGGTTACCAATTGAGCAAAGTTTGTATGGAAGAATCGTTCTCCTCTGGGTCACTGGATAAGTCTCTATCTTCTGCTCTTATGGTCAGCAGGGTCCTCTTTTTCTTTCTCCTGTAGAGTCTAAGCTCTTATTGTCAGTGAGTTTTTTTCTCTCTCTCCTCTCCAAGTGTGTATTTTCTGAGCAATTAGAAGCTTTAGATGTTATGTTCTGCTACCAGAGCTAAGGAAAGAGAGGAGATCTGTCCCTACGATAGAACTCAGCTTAATCCCTACGATGTAACAGGGGACCTGATCCTGCGATCAGACCTGCTAAAGTCCTAAGCTAGTCTGTACGGAGACCTATAGATGTGGGGAAGGAATCCCTACAAGTACTAAGGACTGGGAGGAAAATGGGACACCTCCTAACAGAAATAGTAGCAGACAGATGAACAAACAAAATATATAGAACATAGAGGTCCGTAGACCAAGCAAACTAACAGAGTTAGATACAGAGCACAGGCTAGCTAGAAAGTAGTTAAACAATGAAGTCCAGCAAAGCCAGAAGGGCGGAGCAGGATTAAATAGGAAAACAAGGTCATGTGACCAGCAAAGGAAAAAACCTAAGAACAAGGTTCTAACAGTACCCCCCCTTCTAAGAGGATCCTCCGGATCCCCTAGGACCAGGCTTATCAGGAAATCTCCTGTGAAACGCTCTGATAAGTCTGAACGCGGAAACATCATCCGACCTCACCCAAGAGTTATCCTCGGGTCCGAAACCTTTCCAGGCCACAAGATACTGCAAACTACCTCTATACCGTCTAGAGTTAAGGATGCGAGAAATTTCATATTCCCCGTCCTCCACCACCGGAGGAACAGAGGCAGAGGCGTCACAATCCGATACAACAGCTTTTTTCAACAGAGAGACATGAAATACCGGATTAATTCTCCAGGAGGTAGGAACCTCCAACCTAACAGCAGATTGGTTGACAACCTGAAGCACCTTAAAGGGCCCTACAAACTTGGGACCCAATTTCTTAGAAGGAATCCTCAACCGCAGATTCCTAGAGGACAACCAAACCATGTCACCAACAGCGAACCAAACCTCCTGTCGTTTCCTATCAAAGTAGTCTTTAGATTTTCTGTTGGCCTCCTGAAGATTACCACGCACATCCGTCCAAACTCTCTCCAAATCACCGGAAAAATTCTCCTCCTCAGGCACGGCAGATCCCAACTTGGAGAACGACCCAAACGACGGATGTCTCCCAGAACAACAAAAAAAAGGCGAACAACCAGCAGAAGAAGATGTATGATTGTTCAGAGCAAATTCAGCAAGTGGCAGAAATTCAGACCACCCCTCTTGATTGTCTGCCACAAAACAACGCAAGTACTGCTCAACATCCTGGTTTTTCCTTTCTGTCTGGCCATTAGATTCAGGATGATATCCTGACGAGAACGACAAGTGAACTCCCAACCTGTCACAAAAGGCACGCCAAAAACGAGCCACGAACTGAGGACCTCTATCAGAAACAATGTCAGTAGGAACGCCATGAAGTCTGACAATTTCCTTGACAAAGGCCTTAGAGAGAGTTTTAGCGCAGGGCAGTTTGACGAAGGGAACCAAGTGACACATCTTGCTAAAACGGTCCACGACCACCCAGATGACAGTAAAACCCTCAGTGGGGGGAAGGTCAGTTATAAAGTCCATAGCCAAATGTGTCCAAGGAGCACTGGGAACCTCCAAAGGACAAAGCAACCCCGCAGCAGGAGTATGTGAGGACTTAGATCTAGCACATATAGTACATTGGCGCACCCACTTAATGACTTCCTTCTGCCATCCAGGCCACCAAAAACTGCGATCCACCAGTCTCTTGGTCTCAGAGATTCCGGGATGACCTGCCAACCGAGATTCGTGACACTCAACAAACAAATCTCTCCTAAAGGTACCAGGCACAAACAACCTCCCATGAGGAGTGTTAGATGGGGCATTCTCCTGTGCTTTAAGAATCTCATCTTCCAAAACGGAGTCCAAAGCAGCTATCACAACACCTTCTTGTAAAATGTTCTCCTCTTTCTCAGCACCGACTATGGGAGAAAAACTGCGAGACAAGGCATCCGCCTTAACATTCTTAGTACCAGGGATGTAAGTAACGGAGAAATTAAACCGCGAGAAAAACAGTGCCCACCTAGCCTGACGGGAATTCAGGCGCTTGGCAGCATCAAGATATATCAGATTTTTATGATCCGTAAGAACCTGAACGGGAAATTCCGCACCTTCCAAGAAGTGGCGCCAGTGTTCAAATGCGAGTTTTATCGCCAATAATTCCCGATTACCAATATCGTAATTCAGTTCAGTCTCCGAAAATTTTTTTGAAAAAAAGGCACAGGGATGTAATCCATCCCCGTTATCCTGAGACAATACTGCGCCAACCCCCACAGAGGAAGCATCAACCTCAACCAAAAACGGCTTAGTCACATCAGGCTGCATAAGGATGGGAGCAGAGGTGAACCTCTCCTTGAGATACACAAAAGCTTCAATGGCCTCAGAAGACCACTGAACCGCATCAGCACCTTTCCTGGTGAGATCGGTCAGAGGTTTGACAATACTAGAAAAATTTTTTATGAATTTTCTGTAATAATTGGCGAAACCCAAAAACCTCTGTATCGATTTCAAACCAATAGGCCTAGGCCATTCCTGTACAGTTTGAACTTTAACCGGGTCCATCTCAAAACCTTCGCTGGAGATAATGTAGCCCAAAAAACTAATTCTCTGTACAGCGAACTCACATTTCTCCAGCTTAGCAAAAAGCGAATTGTCCATTAATAACTGTAATACCTCACGTATGCTCCGCCAATGAGACTCCAGATCCGGCGAATAAATCAAAATGTCATCCAAATACACAACCACATTTTTGCCGATCAAAGGTCTAAGGATGTCATTAATAAGATTCTGAAAAAATGCAGGAGCATTAGTAAGACCAAAAGGCATAACCAGATTCTCAAAATGACCCACAGGAGTGTTAAAAGCAGTCTTCCATTCGTCACCCTCCTTCATGCGCAACAGATTGTATGCCCCCTTAAGGTCGATTTTAGAGAACCACTTGGCCCCCATTAACTGGTTAAACAGATCAGGAATCAATGGCAGTGGGTAAGGATTGCGTACAGTAATTTTGTTAATCTCACGAAAATCCAGACAAGGACGTAAACCGCCGTCCTTTTTTTTTACAAAAAAAAATCCAACCGCCACAGGAGACTTAGAGGGCCTAATGTGACCGGCGGCCAAACTTGTCTGTATGTATTCCTCCAAAGCCTTTCTCTCAGGAATAGTAAGGTTAAATAAACGACTTTTAGGAAGAGTCGCTCCAGGGACAAATTCAATAGAACAATCATAGTCTCTATGGGGAGGCAAAACCTGCGATTCCTTCTCAGAAAAAACTCTCCAAAAATCCTGAATAGGAACAGGCAATTCTCCCCTATCCAAAGCTGCAATACGCCCGTTACAACACTTGTCATAACATTTATGGCTCCAGGATTTAATTTCACTGGTAGACCAATCCAGTACAGGATTGTGAAATTTTAACCAGGGCAATCCCAATATTACTGGAGAAGGCAAGTTATTCAACACTACCAAATCCAATTTCTCATGGTGAACACCATTAATAGTGAGAGGAAATTCACAGACCTTGAGAGTAATATTCTTCAAAGGGGAACCATCCACAGAAACCACAGCAATGGGGGATGATAAAGGTTCGGGTTTTAAATTGAGTCTTTCCAAGAATCCCCCATCAATAACATTCAGAGTAGACCCACAATCAACAAACACCCGAAATTCCATTAATTTTTCCTGAGCAATCGTGGAAGCAGCTAAAAATACACCCTTGGAATTTAAACAGGCAATACGGGCGTGACTGACCATTTTTTTTTCTTTCTTGATACGAAGCTCACAGTCTTTAATTAAATGACCAGATTTTCTGCAATAGAAACACAAGCCTTCAGAAAATCTGCGATCTTTTTCTTGAGAGCGAGGTGCCATCGCTCCAATCTCCATCGATTCACCACTGTTAGTACACACATTCTCATAACCAGAAACTGACATAGCAGAGGATTTGCTCTCATTAACCCTTGCACGCAGTCTCCTATCCACCCGTATAGCTAATTGCATAGCCTGTTGCAAATCTTCAAGTGTAGGATAAGCAATTAGCAGGTCTTTAACCCTTTCACTGAGCCCAGCAAGAAATAGACTTTTCAGAGTAGAATCGTTCCACCCTGTTTGAGTAGACCATCGACGGAAATGAGTACAATATTTTTCCACATTACCTGATCCCTGTCTCAAACGTCTTAACTCAGTCTCAGCTGATGAGACACGGTCAGGATCATCATATAATAGTCCCAAAGCAGAAAAAAAACTATCCACTGAACTGAAGCATGTATCACTAGGTTGCAAAGAAAAGGCCCACTCCTGAGGCTCTTTTCGCAAAAGTGACATTATAAACCCTATGCGCTGGGAATCATCCCCAGAGGACTTGGGTCTCAAATGAAAATACAATAAGCAAGCATTTTTAAATGAAAAAAATTCTCGGTGTTCACCAAAAAATAAATCCGGCAAACGTACCTTAGGCTCCAAAAAATGTGCTCCAGGACAGTTACTCACGTGTTGACGGAGCTCAGTCACCTCCAAAGAGAGTCCCTGCAGGTGTTTAGCCAAATCCAGAACCGACACCATGATGGAACAGAAAAAATCTTTCCTTAGAGCATTTGCTGGGCTGGACTTACTGTTATGTTCTGCTACCAGAGCTAAGGAAAGAGAGGAGATCTGTCCCTACGATAGAACTCAGCTTAATCCCTACGATGTAACAGGGGACCTGATCCTGCGATCAGACCTGCTAAAGTCCTAAGCTAGTCTGTACGGAGACCTATAGATGTGGGGAAGGAATCCCTACAAGTACTAAGGACTGGGAGGAAAATGGGACACCTCCTAACAGAAATAGTAGCAGACAGACGAACAAACAAAATATATAGAACATAGAGGTCCGTAGACCAAGCAAACTAACAGAGTTAGATACAGAGCACAGGCTAGCTAGAAAGTAGTTAAACAATGAAGTCCAGCAAAGCCAGAAGGGCGGAGCAGGATTAAATAGGCCAACAAGGTCATGTGACCAGCAAAGAAAAAACCTAAGAACAAGGTTCTAACATTAGATTCACATTAGCTTAATTGCCATAAATGAAATTTTGGGGGAAAATTTGGCGAAGATACCGATTTCAAATTTCAAAAGATCCCCCCACGTCTACTGTCAATGCATAAACAAGTAAATTGTATTTATTGTTAATCCAATAATCCAGGAGATTTGAAAACATATCATCCATGTTATCCTGTTTAAGGGTTATTAAACCCCAGGAAGTAAAACCAGAAGAGAAAATGAGAAAACCCCAGAAAAGATAGCAAAACTAATGCTAGCACCACTCACCACTACACCACATAGGAACTGCAATAAACAGCAAAGGACTGAGCAGGAAGAAGGATTATATAGCCCGCTTAATGATCAGGTGTGGAATACCTTCCAATCATCCCCAGACAGCCACTCCCTGCTAGTTTGAACAGCAGAATGGACAACATTCCATCACTGCACAGTGCCAGACACAGAAGCACCCCGCGCCGCCTGGCAAACAGAGAAATCAGTGAGAGACACGGCGTCCCGCATCCCCACACATCCTACAACACCAGAACACGATGTTCCATAAGCTTGGGACTGTCTCCATGCACATGTAGTAGCTCCGCCTCCAGGGTCAGGACAATGACGGTGCCTGTGACCGGAGTATCACCGGACCTACTGCATTCCCAGGTGGGAGCACAGAACCACGATTCCTAACAATATTAGGTTAAATTGTATATGCCTGGTAAGATTTTTATAAGGCTACATCTCCTATGCAAATGTTTATGCAGTTTCATTTGTATTTTGGGGGTGAGAGACTCCTTTCAGTAACTTCCGTATAGTGATATATGTAAACCTTACACAGAGCACATGTTGTTATAGATTTAGGTTTCTTTGTAGATAATATAAGAACATATGGTTCTGTAAATCACTGAATAGTACCCTGCTTAATTTGTCCAAGATAAACTGAGATGCACTGTAGACGAGTGCGGTAAAATCACTAGGAACCCGCGATCATCGGTGACACTCCAGACTGACATATATGAAAAGCCATGTCTACATTGCATCTTCATAATAAGCTGTGGTTTCTCTGTAGATCCATAAATGCTGGATAAAATCAAAGGGCCGTGCCTCTCAGAAACGATGTGTCATATGATCTGATGTGAAACTCCTACATTTGCATTACTGCTTACTGCGGAATTGCCGGTTATGTTACATAGATCAAGAAAAATGTGGATTTTCAGCTGGTAACAGGCTCCAAACCACAAAGTTTAAAGCGAGACAGCTACACCCTTCAGGAAATAACATTTTGTAAGTGAATGTTCAGTGAAGGATCCTATCTCACAGAGCTGCACTTAACTTGAAGACATAGTGGGTTGTCATAATCAGTGCATATGACTTGGATTGTTAGATTGATTCGCAGCTTGCTGTGATTGTTTCTTTCTTTATTCCTTTATAATGGAGGACAATGCCAAGTACGGAGATAAAAGATGGATTCCATCAGGATTTCTTAGTTCTCCTTCTCCATACAAGTGAATAGCACCATGCTGAGGAGTACAAGTATGGAAAGGTATAATGAGTAGAGAGGAGCGAACACGAACTGTAAAGTTTGGGATTCGTACCGGTGTTGAACTCCGAACATGGACTTCTCCTGGAAGTTAGTTTTACAGTTTGGGAGTTCGGGGAGGAGAGAGACATTTTCCAACACCAAACTTCGGGTCCTCATTGATTTCTATGGGGTTCGGGTACAGTTTTGATCTAAAGCTTGGTTGAACCCGGACATCCACGGGTCCCCTCAACCCTAATAATGAGCAAATCTACTGAAATTCCCTATGGACTGATTTGCTCAATTCGGTGCTCAATTTGGTCTGAGTGAAAGGTGCCTCAACTGCCATGAAAATATGTTTCTTAAGTTGTGAGGACTCTCCAAGCCATAGGCAATAAAAAGGGAAGGTGTAAAAAAAAAACTTTAGGCTACGTTCCCACAATAAGCTTTTGGTGAGTTTTTGATGCTGCAGAATTTCTGCACCTATTATTTAAATTAGGTTACTTGTGGTTTTTCATTCCGCTTTTGTGAGCGTTTTTTTAACATTTGTTTTTATTGCATTTTTGACTCTGCATTTTTTGTCACTTTTTGGTGTGTCATGCTTTTAATAAAACTGATTTGTTGTTGATACTTCCTGGTATTTGGCTTTATTGATATACTTAGATGTGGATTACATGCGTTTTGATGCGTTTCCACCGCAGAAACGCACTAAAAACGTATCTGAATTTCTTACCTGCAGATTTTCCACACCTAATGCAAATCTATGGGGAAAATCTGCACAGAAAACACGCACCAGAGGTGATGAGTTAGAAAAAGGAATGAGATTTGTATAAATCCCATCCATTTTGCTAGAACTGTTTTGATGCCGCAAAAATAAGCATCATCAAAATCACAGCAAAAAGATCATCGTGGTAAAGTAGGCTTATAGTCTCCTACGCGAACCGCTAGGTGGGTCTTCACTTTTCCGACGCTGAAGCCAGTGATTGGCCTCACACAGTCACTTGACGGGAGACACGTTATTAACAGCATGTGACCAAGTAAGAAGTGGGGAAAAGCACATCATTGATATGAGGGGCATCATTGTTGTAGAACTTCTATGTAACTGTCTGAGTCATATTTGGCATATGTTTCCAGAATTTGGACTTTGGATATCCAGTCCTTACACACCATAGGAGTTAGATGCATGGACCTTGTAACATACAGTGCAGAGGTTTTGGCAAAGCAAAAATACCATTGGAAATGTCACAAAAACAGTGTTTTGCTAAAAAAAATATTTGTGCTTGAAACCAGCCTTATGGAACATATAGTCCATGAGGTTGTGTATGAATACATTAAAAAGTAAAAATGTGTGTCTCCATGTGTAACCATAGACAAATGGAGGTACAGTATGGGCCCATAGTAGACTGTGTGAATCCCAAATAAAGCCAATGTGCACGCGGAGTACAACTGTACTAGAAAATATTACATGCCATCTTACAAAGCTGAAGTCTAAATGAGTTGGCTGCAGTACACAATAGATTAACGTAGGCCAAACTCATTGATGGGTGGTCTCGTTTGACATTATAAAGTGTATTGGGCCTCCCGACTCTCTTCAGACAGATGATGTCAGGGGAGATAATGATCTGGCAAGTCAGATTTTATTCTTGGCGAGATATACTGCTCCCATAGGAGTCTGGCAGCGGCTCTCTTGTAAAGATTACAGGAGCGCTCCTGTGTAAGGAGAAGTTGGCGAAACGATCGGCTTCATGGCCATTTATTGTGTATAGACCCTCTTACAGACTTGGTATTAGGGCCCAGGTGGTGGCATAGCTATAGGGAGTGCAATTGTGGCAGTTTTACCAGGTCATTGGTGTCTATGAGGCCCAAAATACCCCCTCTTTAATAGGTAGACACCAGCATTAAGCACATCATAGAAGCGGTATGGAGATGTTCCATTGGAGGTTAGGGGCATCAATTTACACTTCTGGGCGCATGAAATTTTGTTTCTAGGGAAGAATACAATGCACAAGGTGGCACATGAGATGGATTGTTTCTCGGAGAGATATTTCTGGAATACGGTGGCATAGGCACTCTATGTCTGCTCTATGAACCTCTGTGTAGACCTTTTTTATGTGGATTTTGAAGTGGATCCACTTCAAAATATATGTTACAAAAATTCCATATGACAATGCCTGCTATGAATTGCTAAAACTGTTTGCCAAGTATGCTCACAAATGTCTGCTGTCTGCACCCCATCCTCCATCATTATTCAACACTTTCAAAAACGACCCCCAGAGGTGACCAAACCCATTAGTGAAACACAACATAATCATATGAAATAACACTGATTCTTGT
Source organism: Phyllobates terribilis (assembly GCF_046119375.1). NCBI lineage: Eukaryota > Metazoa > Chordata > Amphibia > Anura > Dendrobatidae > Phyllobates > Phyllobates terribilis. The sequence continues at coordinate 900,080,478 of NW_027362762.1, forward strand.
CTGGTACTTGATATAACCACCATCACCTGCCGGGGCCACAACCCACAAATGGATCGACAGCTCCTAATCCATACATTATTATAAATTGATGGAATCTCACATAGAAATGTGTTCTGTGAATCCGTCATTTGAATATATTTGTGGTCTGGGTTGCTCAGTGATGGGTTTTAAGTACTCCTTCCATGATGCATTTGTTTATATCCTGTGGCTCTTATTGATTTTATAAATGACCTCCTAATAGATATAAATGGTGTGCTTCAGATGTGATAGCTAAAATATCTCTTCATTAAATGTGAAGTATAGCGCTACTCTGTGGGTAATCGTATGGAAAATTAAGTGTATGGCGTCTGCAGCTATCTCTGAGCTGCGGCTGAAAGAATCCTCCGAAAGTGTGAAAATTATAAAATGATTAAAACCACGTCCCAATCTATTCTGGGAGTTTTAATATTATTTGAAGGAGACTCTTAAAAATTACCGTACAACATTTGTTGCCTTCCTCTTCATCTTAATATAAGTCCCTACCAAACACCAAACCCAGTATAACAGAGAATTTGAAATAATTTACCTTAAGGCTATTAATCTTTATTTCCTCAGATAAATTCTGTAAAGTTAATTTATCATTAATTATTTTATTTGTTCTAATTATTTTATTTTTTTTTTTTTTTTTCATTTATTAGATGGAGAAGACATGTAGGACATTGACTTTTTTTCCTTGATTTTGTGTCTTCCGTTAGTTGACAGGAGCTTTCTTTTAGGCACAAGGATGTACGAGTTGTGACTCCATCTTACCTTCAGACTGAACTAATCTATAATAGGTTGCCTATATTAACTTCTATGGTATTCATTCCAACCACACCCTTTTTAACATGTTTCCCAATGGGTTTGGTATAGTATAAAGCTTGTCAGGCCTCAATTATTAAAAATGTCTTTTCACAAGTTTTCATTTCACAAGAACGGTGCAAGAAATAAATGAGGCCCAATGTATCTATCCCCGCCAGTCGAGTGGTATCTTAGTGTTGAGTGTGCAAGTGTACAACATTCGAAATTGTGATATTGAGCCTAATCACAGAAACACAACTGTTTTTAGTGGTCTAATTTCAGTTCTTCCCATTTAAAGGGGTTTGACTACTACTAAAAATTATATTCCCCTCTCGCACTGGCGCAGCTCCTTTATAGTCAGCGCTATAATCCCCACCATCACGTGAACACTGCAGTCGATTGCCAGTGTTTACACTTGTTGACTACAGAAGAGCAGGAGATAAGTATATATTTTTTTTTCTTGGGACCATTAATAAAGAGTTGTCCAATAGTGAACAACAGCTTTAAGAAAAGAGCAGTATACATGGTTTGGTGTTGATGTGCAACATGGTGGCTCAGTGGTTAGCATTATTGCTTGGCAGCACTGGCATCCTGGGTTATAATCCCACCAAGGACAACATCTATGAATTTGTATGTTCTCCCCGTGTTTGTGTGGGTTTCCTCCGGGTTCTCCGTTTTCCTCCCACACTCCAAAGACATACTGATAGGGAATCTAGATTGTGAGCCCCGATGGGGACAGTGATGATAATGTATGTAAAAAGTATGGAGGAAATTAATGGCGTTATATTAGTGAGTTAAATAAATAAGTGGCATAATCCAGGATCCATGGCAATGGGCAAAAAAAAAATAAAAAATAAACAACTATGTGTTCAAACACTCATTAGTGACCACTTTCTGATTTGTGGATATAGAACGATTACGACCCTCATAATCCTCAGTATAAAGAAGCTGCTGCATGAACTTGGTGGGTAAGGGTCCATGAGGTCCCCCAACGAACATAGTGTTAAGTCAAATCAATATGCTATACCATTGCAAGATTGGAAATGCCTTTTAACATCACTGTGCTTTTCCTTTGTTTCCTTATGAACCAAAAGCATTTGGAATTTTTGAACACCAGAATTTAGTTAATCTCCAGCATTTCAGTGTTTTCCAAAAAACTAGATTTGCCTCCATCTGTAATAAATGAACGATAAAGCTAAAAAGAAAAAAAAGTAAAAAAAAATAATATTTATCTATTTGAATCGTTTCCAATGTTTCTCAATTAAGACCCATAACATTTGATTTTCATTTAATATAAGCTCAAGCCGGAAGCTACTTACTTGGAGTAAACAAGATTATTGTGGGACTTTACTAGAGCACTGTGGTCATTTATAGAGCGGGGAGATAGACAATTCGAGTTATAACTGGGATTAGGAAAGCAAACAGAAGTAAACCTAATGCTATAGAAAGCATGAACGTATATGTGACCTCTGTATTTTAACAGCTGGATCTGGCTCCGCATGAGGCTTTCTCTTACAAGTTGACATGTATCTTTTAATATTAAAGTAAACAGTGCGGAGCGCAAGACATGACACTACATTGTCCGAGTAAACAGGACTCTCCTTGTCCGCTAATAATGCACTTCCAGTCCCTTTGGAAGAAATTAATAAAACGTGGCAATTTTCTGCATCTGTGAAGTTTGTTTTTGTCTGTAATAGGGGTCCCTCACACTTCTGCTGAGAAACCAAATAAGAATTCATGCTTTCGTTGATTCAGTAGCAAAAAATAACAGTATTGTGAGGCAAAGGAAGCCAAGATGGTAGAATGTTTTTTTATATATTTTTATAACTACTCCCTTAACACCTCCAGCAGCAGCCAGGTTTCACCTTTATGGTGGGCATTTTTTTTCTCCAATCCCTGAATTCTGAGAGCCACGACCTTTTTGATTTTTTATGCTGATAAAACCTCTTGAGGCTTTTTTTTCTTAAAGGCAACACATCGTATTATAAAGGAATTGTCTAACCTTAGTCTACAAGTCTGCAATGACTCTATGTGACTGCAGACTTGTAACTTCTCACAATTCTACGGCGCCGGTGCCAGGAGTGGGCAAGTCATGTGAGCTCAAGTATAAATTTGCATACTTCTGGCCACATTCCAACTAGACTGTGTCTGGCCTTGCTCAAGTCAGTTGTATTGAGTGAAGCTGCATACGATTAGTCGGCATGTGACCACACATATGCAAGTCAGATATTTGGGGTCACGCATCCGCCACTCACACAAAGTTTTTGCAGACTTGTAGCCTAGGACCGGACAACCTCTTTAATGAATTTGCATAATATTTTAAATGCTATGGGCACTATTGACCGCAGCATCTAAGGGTATGTGCACACAATGTTTTCTTCCAAACAGGCTAAACCATAAAGGTTTCCAATCAGAAAGCGTTTCAGGACACACTGTTTTTTTTTCCTGAAGTCTCTTTCTGTACGTTTTTCCAGCATTCCTTTAAGAAGTTTTTAAATGTATTTTTATTGGTGTTTTCGTAGTGTTTATTTTTGTAGTGTCTTTGGGGGAGATTTGCTTGCGTTTATTTAAGCATTTATTTAAGCCAATTAATCACTGAGTAAAACATGAGCATTATTTTAAGCGAAAACTCTCATGAAAAAGACACCCACCCATCTTTCAGGCATTTTTTAGCCTTCTCATTCACTTGTACGTATGGAAAGTCTTTGGAGCAGAAAATGCCTGAAGAATGGTCAGTTCACTTCTTTTGGCATTTTTAGAATCCTGAAACAGTTAAAACACACTCAAAAACTAAACATGTGCGCAGCAAGTCACTTTTATGTAGAAATTAGTATTCCTTTGAGCATTTTCTGAGCACTTTTTCTGGCAAACTCACTGCAAATCCACCTGACAAAATGTGATGTGAATAGGCCCTAAGGGTATATGCACACTGACCTTCTTTGAGGGGGTCAAAAATGACAAGTTGTTTTGTAGAAACCGTTTTGGGAAACTCTTCTTCTTAAGGAATTTTTAAGGGAGGTTTATAATTTCAGAAGCAGTATTAAAGTTTGTGCACTCTGAGTCTTTTTACTAAATTTTTTGGAGAAGAAACTGAGCAGAAAAGTTTCCACTTAGTTTCTGCTCCAAACCCCCTTGAAAAACTATTGTGTTTACTTACTCTTAAAGAGGTTTTCAATTGTTTATTTTTTTAATTTAAACACTTTTTATTATTATCATTTATTATTATAGCACCATTTATTCCATGGCACTTTACACGTGAAAGAGGGGTATATATAATAAAAACAAATACAATAATCTTAAACAATACAAGATACCGATTGGTACAGGAAGAGAGAGGACTCTGCTCATGAGGGCTCACAGTCCACATTTTCATTGGACAGTGCCTAGTTTGGGGTGTTTTCACTCAGGAGACACTTCAAAGGAATAACATGTACTTTCTTTTCTCCCACCAGGCATTTTTCAAAACCTAAAGAGGAAAAAAAAACTTTTACAATGACTAGGAAGTAGTTTTACAATAGAAATAAAGAGGAAGATTCTTTGAAGAATTTTGTTAGTGACTTTTCAGACGTTTCCAGAGAGGCTTCGCCACAAAAGACTCCTCATAATAAGTAGTCTGAAATCAGAATGGATAGAACAGCTTATGCATTTCTGCCACCTACAGTGGTGGCCAAAAGTATTGGCACCGCTGCAATTCTGTCAGATGATACTCAGTTTCTTCCTGAAAATGATAGCAATCACAAATTCTTTGGTATTATTATCTTCATTTAATTTACCTTCAATGAAAAAACACAAAAAGAATTGTCCTAAAGCCAAATTGGATATAATTCCACACCAAACCTAAAAAAAGGGGTGGACAAAAGTATTGGCACTGTTTGAAAAATCATGTGATGCTTCTCTAATTCGTGTAATTAACAGCACCTGTAACTTACCTGTGGCACCTAACAGGTGTTGGCAATAACTAAATCACACTTGCAGCCAGTTAACATGGATTAAAGTTGACTCAACCTCTGTCCTGTGTCCTTGTGTGTACCACATTGAGCATGGAGAAAAGAAAGAAGACCAAAGAACTGTCTGAGGACTTGAGAAACCAAATTGTGAGGAAGCATGAGCAATCTCAAGGCTACAAGTCCATCTCCAAAGACCTGAATGTTCCTGTGTCTTCCGTGCGCAGTGTCATCAAGAAGTTTAAAGCCCATGGCACTGTGGCTAACCTCCCTAGATGTGGACGGAAAAGAAAAATTGACAAGAGATTTCAACGCAAGATTGTGCGGATGGTGGATAAAGAACCTCGACTAACATCCAAACAAGTTCAAGCTGCCCTGCAGTCCGAGGGTACAACAGTGTCAACCCGTACTATCAGTCGGCGTCTGAATGAAAAGGGACTGTATGGTAGGATACCCAGGAAGACCCCACTTCTTACCCCGAGACATAAAAAAGCCAGGCTGGAGTTTGCCAAAACTTACCTGAGAAAGCCTAAAACGTTTTGGAAGAATGTTCTCTGGTCAGATGAGACAAAAGCAGAGCTTTTTGGGAAAAATCATCAACATAGAGTGTACAGGAAAAAAAAAGAGGCATTCAAAGAAAAGAACACGGTCCCTACAGTCAAACATGGCGGAGGTTCCCTGATGTTTTGGGCTTGCTTTGCTGCCTCTGGCACTGGACTGCTTGACCGTGTGCATGACATTATGAAGTCTGAAGACTACCAACAAATTTTGCAGCATAATGTAGGGCCCAGTGTGAGAAAGCTGGGTCTCCCTCAGAGGTTATGGGTCTTCCAGCAGGACAATGACCCAAAACACACTTCCAAAAGCACTATAAAATGGTTTGAGAGAAAGCACTGGAGACTTCTAAGGTGGCCAGCAATGAGTCCAGACCTGAATCCCATAGAACACCTGTGGAGAGATCTCAAAATGGCAGTTTGGAGAAGGCACCCTTCAAATATCAGGGACCTGGAGCAGTTTGCCAAAGAAGAATGGTCTACAATTCCAGCAGAGCATTGTAAGAAACTCATTGATGGTTACCGGAAGCGGTTGTTCGCAGTTATTTTGGCTAAAGGTTGTGCAACCAAGTATTAGGCTGAGGGTGCCAATACTTTTGTCTGGCCCATTTTTGGAGTTTTGTGTGAAATGATCAATGATTTGATTTTTGCTTCATTCTCTTTTGTGTTTTTTTCCTTGCAAGCAAATTAAATGAAGATAATAATACCAAAGAATTTGTGATTGCAATCATTTTCAAGAAGAAGCTGAGTATTATCTGACAGAATTGAAGGGTGCCAATACTTTTGGCCACCACTGTATTAGCTGAGGTCTATTGTTTCTGGGTACTGGACCTTTTATCAGTTAATGAATCCTTGGTAAATAAATTATGATGCATAGCATTCATAGTCAGGAGCCATGCCAAGCAATTCCGTCTGGACAAGAGTGATCCAAGAGAGAGATAAGACATGTTTATTAGCATATGTGACATTTACCATGCCAGACCCCAAATAGCACTCCTCAAATAAATTGATATTATTTAAATTAGCTACTTTGCATGTATTTCATACATTTATGCCATCAGGGCCGGTGTCAGTAGCATGAAAATCTGGGTAAATGCCAGGATCGACTCTTCTGGAGAGGCTCATGGTAATCTAGATCATTATCGTAGAGCCAAGGGGTGGGTTAGACAGAGGGCTTGTTGTGATTGTCACCCAAGGATAGGTCCACTCCTGAGCCTGCCCATGTAAAAACAATTGTTTTCTGCAAGAACTTAACAATATGCAACAAAGCAATGAAATCCAGAATTACATAAAAATCCCAACTCAATTAAACCAGACATAGACAAAAGTTACAAAAAGATAAACCATTAAGTATAGTTTAGATGGCAAACAAAAGGTTCAAACCAAAGCCCTTTTTGATAGGTTGATAATCGGCAGAGAGACTTTCTTAGGGCGCAGTCAGACGGTGGTATAAATCGGAGCGAAATCAGAACACAGGACTCGCCGGTGGCTCATCCAACCTGAGCTTGACAGCTGCATAGAAATACATGAAGATGTCACGCTTTGGTTGGGAAGATGTGGGCAGTCCATGCACTGCGATGTAATCTTGGTCCGATCCATACAGTTATCTGACTGCGCCCTTAAGAATACTTATTCCCGATTACCGGCTCTTTTAAACATGTCATCAACCTCCTATTGAGCAAGCAGAAAGCTCAGTCATCAAGTAATCGGATTGTTTATGCAGGCATAATTATTATTGTTGACAGCAGTACATTGCCCTATCTATATGGGGGATATTCTCCTGATAATATGGCGCATGGGGTAGAATGATCGCACTAATGATCATTCCTTCCCAAAAAGTGCTCTTGTTGGCGTATGTGAATCAGTAGTAAATGAGAGCTGGGCACTGATTAATGAGCTGAAATCTGCTCCTTTAAAGAGTAACCATTTTTTTTTAATTAATAGTCCTCTTAAAATATCGCCATGATGTAAAATGCCCTAGATGTGGGATTGATGAGGCACATTTGATGCATATGGTGTGGGAGTGTAGACAAATAGGCCCATTTTGAGGTCATATCCTTGACAGAAAGGGTGTATGGAGTGAAATTGTTAACAGATCCCAGATATGTATATTGGGAATATTTGAGGATGGAGTGGATCCCGGCTTGTCCCTATTCATGGGTATCTCTCGTAGCTTATTTCAAACACGTTAACTTTTTGCATTTCACTGGTTAGATACACAACCTCAATTAATGGGTGAACTCCAACAAAGGATAAGTGATATAGTCTGGTTGGAAACAGGAGTCTATCATGAACATATCTCTATTCGCAAATTCGAAAAGATATGTAGTCCTTGGGTGGACACTCCAGGGCTGCCCACAAATCTTCTAATTAGAGATAGAATATTAACGATGTTATCCCTTTGTTAGTCACTTTTTTATCTTCTTCCCCCTTCTACAAATGTTATACTCTGTTAATCGAGAACTGCTCTGAAAATGGCTCTTTCTGGAATATTGGGATTTGGGTTTAGGGTGGGTTAGGGAATTGAAGTCGAGATACTTTGTTCATGTTTTACACTATGGAATTATTATGTCATGTATGTTATTTGAAAGATGGAAAATTTGTATTTGGAGCTTTTCAACAAAAATTATTTGTTTAAAAAAATAGTCCACTTACAATAAGAAATTTTGTAATATATCGCATCAGAGAAATCTACTTCTTTCATTGGACTCTTCCTTCATTCTCAAAATTCTGAATTAATGGTAAAATCTGTTTTCAGTGAATACTTACATTACAATTACTGAGATAGGAGATGATAGTTGGTGCTGATAAAGTTTAATGGAGAAATGTAATTGTCATTTCTGGAGAACTTGCAGCAGAATGTCTGTGTCTGCCTCTAGCTCCTCCCTCCTCTCCCTTCTCCATAGAACTTTATGAGAACCAACTGCTATCTCAGTAATGGTAACTGTCTTCACTGAATACAGAGTTTCCAGATTTTACCCATGAATTGAGAGTGAAAGATCAGTCCTCGGGGAGAAAGACATGGATTTCTCTGATATGATATATTACAAAGCTGCTTATTGTTACTCTTTAAATTGGCTTATAGAAGGATCATGAATGAAACCCTCTTACACTTAGACCTCGTACACACAACCAATTTTCTTGTGAGTGCTATCCGTGGTTTTCATGGATACCACTCGTACCTATGATCTTCTATGAGGCTGTGCACATGTCCAATTTTTTTCCAGTCCCAGTGTTTCACGAAAAAAATGGAGACATGACTGATTTTGATCCAAGTGTTGCGTAAAAATCGGCAATGCAAGTCTATGACAATTTTCACAAACTGACAGAATGGAGAAGGTAGAGAAACTTTTTTTTCCACCTCTGATAAAAACCTACGACACTCTGATCAAAATATAATCTGATCAGAATAATCAGACCGTTTTTCTCGGATGTGGAGAATTCGGTCATGTGAACCTACCCTTAAAGGGCCCATAAGTAACAAGAAAAAGCACTTCTCTTGTTCAGGGACCATGTCAGGTTTTCAGTTCCGAACCGCTCTCTTTAAATTTAATCAATATACAAGAGAGGTGCTGTTTACCAAAATGTATTACCTATACACAGGATAGCTCATATTTGTCTTGTTGATGGGAATTTGACCCCTGAAACACCACTGAGCATGATCAATGTGAATTCCAGCAGTTGAGCCCCCATTAATCCCACACATTACTTTTCGTGTGCATATGTCATAAGTTTTGATTATGCCAGAACCCCATCAAAGAAGAACTCCCATCAAAGTTTGTATCCTCTTAATATATTGCAGTCATCATATTATATAGCTCTGTGTACTTACAATTGCTCATTTTGCCTTTCTACCCAGCTAATTCTTCTCTTTTCTCTGCTCTATGTAGAAACATGAAGTCTCTTGTCCCTGCATTTATCATTCCCCTCTTCAACTCCTGACCCAGCTGCTCCCTCCACCACCTGCCTGCCAGGGACTTTTGCAGTGATGACTCATGCAGGGAAAATTGACCTCCTGTTTCTACATAGAGCTTAGAAGGATTCAGCTAGTCAGTGTTTAATAATGTGATGTCATACACCTAATAGAAAAGAGAAGAATTAACTGGGTAGAAAGGCAAAATTAGCAATTGTAACAGTGCTGTATAATATGATGAATGTAATATATTAAGAGGATAACAATTTTGATGGGAGAAGTGCTTCTTTAAGTGTCTACTTTCATGTTTGCCTGATCGCTGTAATAAAATCTCAATCATAACTCAAAATACTCACCCCTTCTTGCTGCCAGTGTGAATTGCTATACAATTGACAGTAAGGGATATGACTGTTCATTGCAGTCTGATGGAAAATAACTATATTGATGTTAGGATTTTGTTGTTATTGCATCTTAGATTTTGATGAGTTTTTTAAATTTTGACCCTCATTTATTTATGGAATTTTTTGGATGACGTTTTTAGGCGTGATCATGCCTTTTGCATTGCCTAATTGTTTTTTTGGTTTTTTTTTTCTTAATGGGAGTTTTAATGTATTTTTGCAGATGTGTGTTGCAAAATGTTATCTAAAAAAAGCATTATTTGTTTAATTAGCTTGGATGATATTGCATTACTGTTGTGTGATACATTGTATATTAAGAAATGTTTTAGGTTTTATGATTTTTATCATTTAAAATGTTAACTTTCCTTTTAATAAATGGTAAAGATGTTTAAATCGCCGGCTTATTTTATCCTTTTTTTCTCGTGACCCTTCTAAGTAAACTGCGACCCGCTCTAAACACATACAGACATTTATACCCAGGTCAAATGTAAAAAAAGGCACATAAACAAGGCAACAAAAGGGAGGTAAAAATGAAACTGAATATCAGTGTGTGACTTGTTAGAAGAGATAGGAAAAGATGTGCACAGAAGATAAGGCACAGACGACCTGAAACATGATATCAAGTGACTGCACGTAATTCATGGACAACAAACAAATAATGAAGATACATAATACACAAGATAGATCGCAGCTCACCGCCAAGGAGGATGGGAACAAACAGGTGAATTGAAATCTAACCATGGGGCATACACTGCTGGGAACCATATGGGTGGTCTGAGGTCAAATTATACAAGTAATTGCACATCTCCAAATTCTACTATGACATCTACATATTTCACAACCGATGCTCAGAATCACCAAGAGGTGCTAGTTTTCGAAGGGTTTCTGGAGATCTACATTAATGGCTTTCTTTAAGGCCCCAAAGTGGATTAAAGCCGTCCAAATGCTGAGATTTCGAAAGGACTGGCTGGCTGTATATGAAAGCTTCCAACTCTTTCAGTACAGATGATGTTGAGGGAGATAAGAATCAGGCATGTTGAATTCATATGCCCAATCTGCAGTGGTGTCTGACAATTTTTTCCCATCTACACATAAAACACAAGAATGAGAAGCAGAGCCAAGCAGACGTGTGTATGGAGCAGTCACGGGAGAAAAAAGTGTCTAAGTTGTATGGGCACTTAGAGTCTTGATTCTTCTAAAGGCCCCCATACACATTAGACCAAAGTTGTACCAAATGGACGATTTTGACAGAATTGATCGCTCATTGTTCTGTTCTTAAGGTAGCAACCAATCAACTTTTGGTCGACGAATGTTTGTAGTTATCCGAAATATATATCAGGCATGTCTGATATCTTTGACCTACTATCGCGCATATCATAACGTGTATGTGCTGATTGTTCTGAAAATGTATTTCTATAGCTCCATTCCACCAACATTTTTGTCCACTGTATATCAAAAATGTATCGCTTCATCTGAAAGATATTTTTACAATGTAATCGGATATGTGTGTAACATGATCGTGAAAGTTTCATACGAACGACGAATGATCTTTCATCATTCGATTGTCATCTCATGTGTATGGGAGCCTTTAGTCTTGAGCAGCAGAAAGCAAAGTCATCATCTGATTCTGTGGTGCCATTAGCCATGTGTCTGTCACCACTGTTCGGCATATTTTGCAGTTTAGGTGAGAGAACGCAACAGTAGACAAAGCTACACATCTATGAATGTGTGTCATGTACTGCATGTGTCAGGGACTGCATATGTGTCAGGTACTGCATGTATATCAGGTATTGAATGTGTGTCAGGTACTGAATGTGTGCCAGGTACTGAATGTGTGTCAGATACTGAATGTATGTCAGGTTCTGAATCTGTGTCAGGAATGTCATTGAACGAGCTTGTGTCACTTAGTTTTGCCATTGGTTTCGTAACATTGGGTAATACAGAAAATATTCCAGAAATCCCCTTTCAGAAGTTTTACAGAATAATAACCTTCTCTGACAGAACCAAACTTCAGATTTCCAAAGATTTTTGCAAAATGTTTAATAGTATACAATTCAATTAGTAAATAAGTATTTATTAGAGAAAAATAATACAATATAAAATAGATATTTAAACAAATAAGGAAAAGTATATATATTATTTTATTTTATAATTTTTTAAGTATGATTGAAATTACTATAAATGGATCAATATGCCTCCATCTAACAGGTGCATAATTAGCATAATATTTGAGTTATTCATATCCTTTTTTTTCTACCTCTTATGATGCATACCAAATGTAAAAGTCGCCATCAGTGCAACTCCACAGAAAGAATAATATATTGAGTTTCCATCCGGGTACAAAGGAAAGGACAAGAACCTCACATCAATGTTAAAATGGATTTTCCCTTTGTTTTTCTTATAAAGAAATAAGAGAATTAATATTTTAAAAACCCGGGAGAGCTCCCTATTGTTTGCATGTCACTTTCAGACACTGGTGGGAGACGTAGCCGGCACAAGCGGTACATGCAATTTCCTGAATAAACAATCATGACATATACTACACTCTATAGAGTTCATGTCATCTTTGTGGAAGGTGAATGAGGTTTGATCTAGAATACAATTGTGTTTTAAAACATTGACTTTGTATGCAGAGCTCAATGGCAGGCATAAAACAGGGGCTGCGCACAGGTCACCGAAACCTTCTGCCTATATTTCAACTATTAGAAGGCAGATCTCTATGTATTTGTAATAAACCAGGCCGGCTTTTGATGGCAGCGATAAAGTATACTGTAGTAATTGCATTTTGCATGCCTTACTTTGCCTTTTAAAGCAGCTTGTTCCATGGCTTCTTTATTTTATAAAGAATGACGTTTAAGGACGGAGATCAGTTAGAAGGTTTTTTTTCTTTCTTTTTGTATCTTTTATGAAAACACAGCAGTGTAAAGTGAGGTGGAGGATAGGTTCTTGATCCATGTGAGAATATGTTAGATTGGTAGATTTCTATAAATGGCATTGAATGAGTTTGTCTCACCAATGCACGATTAGCTGATATTAGTTAATATTTTGAGACAACTGGATGTCATGCCTGCTGTCAGTCTGTGTTGGCGCCTGTCCTTCTTCTTTCTACTGCTACTGCTGGGCAGCATTGTGCTTTCACTGAGGGCAATACAGGGCAACAATGCTAGTCCTTAGGACTTGTAGAAGCATCCAGGTTGGGAGACCAGAAGTTAACTTCTCTTAGTGTTTGCTCCCTTCTACTTGGCCTTGATGGAACTGCAAGCTATTTAAGCTCCTGAAATCCTGCTATCTACTGCCAGTTATAGTTAATCTTGCTCTGGTTTAGTCCTGTGTTTTCAGCTTTGCTTAGTCTGTTTGTATTCCTGTTGGGCTGCTTTTGACCATGCTTCAGCCTTCAAATTCTGCTTCTATTTGTGATCTCCCAGTGCTGACGTGGCTTAGTTACTACCCTTTGTCAGCCTGCTCTACAAATGCTTTACCTCCAGCCTATTAATTGACTATGGAACTGCTGGAAAAAACTGAGTACATCAATCAGCTATTTCTGCCCCAAAGAGAGCCTAATATCTGGGATCCAAAGCTTTGTTATTGGGATCACTGAGGTTCCAGGTCAGACCCTCCAGCGATCAGTGAGTAATCCATAAGATAGGGTATAACTTATGATTTGGAGAATAACTCTATAATAAATAGTTTTTACACAAAAAGTATTTTATGTGCCACAGTAATGTTTTTAAAGAAATTTTAATTGGTAGCTTGGCATATGCAAGTGAGACAAGATTATTGCTTCCTATCCTCCAGACTAGTGTTGAGCGAGCATCCTCGGTTAACCCTTTCACCGAGCACACTCGGGTGCTGCCCGAGTATTTTCGGCATGCTCGACAACTATGCTTGAGCCGCTGCGGCTGCATGAGTCGCAACACATGCAGGGGTTGCCTAACAAACAGGCAATCCCTGCATGTGTCGCAGCTGTCTAACAGTTTGCAACACATGCAGCTGTGGCGGCTTGAGTGCAGTTGTCAAGCACGGCAAAAATACTCGGGCAGCACTCGAGCATGCCCGGGGAAAGGATTAACCGAGCACACTTGCTCAACACTACTCCAGACTAGTCCAGCTTTAGATCCTCTAATCATGCCTTCTTGGATGTGATTGACATCTACTATACAATCCCCCTCATGGTCAGACTGAAGGGCAAGAAAGACATTGGGCGCATGCTCAACATTTGCAATAGTCTTAACATAATCTGAATTATATAGAAGCACAAATATACTAGAGGATAACTATAACTAGAGGATCTGAGGCAGGACTAGTCTGGATGAAGTCACGCCCTGCCGGACTAGTCCTACCACATTTACATATGCCCAACTGTATATTAAAAGTTCTTTTTTGAAGACTACATAAACTTTACACTGGCACATAAAAGACTTTAGTAGAAGGCAGCAATCGACATATTACTTTTAAAAGTTACATAAAAATGAATTCATTATTGTGGCCAATTTGAAGAATTGGGTGCAAGATTCCAGACTTCTTGCTATAGAGCTGCTTTTGGTATTGATTATAGCTACTACTAATTTAGGAGATAGATGGCCATTGAGACATAATACATGCAACTCAATGCTAGTAAATCTAATAATATATTTTTTTTAATGATTTATTCACTTAAGACAATAGTGGCCTCCAAAATATGTAGAAATATTAGGTCTGATAATTAGTAAAATCTACTACAAAAACTATTGGTAAAGCACAGACTTTATTCTAACTTTGATCTCCCTGTGATACTGAGATCTGGGCGTCTATAAAACCTGCTGCTTGTTTTCAAACTCGCACTTTTTCAAGATGTTGATGTGTTTATCATTAAATTATTCAGGAAGGATGCCCATGGTTGTGGATATAGACAGTGCGTTCCCTTGATCTCTGCGTGATGTCCTCTGTATATGCTAATTATATTTGATATTTGATACATGCACACATGTACCCAGCCTGGTAGATAAAATCGCTATTAATCTGAAAAATGAAGCACAAAATATCTACAAAGTTTCCATTTCCACTGATGTCTCATTGTAAAACCGGAATAATTTGCTATTGTCATATTATCTCTTAAGAGGAACAGTTGATGGACAAAGTACATGAATAAAACAGTGCCATACTTTGACCATGGATATGTCTGGTATTGCAGCTTAGTCCCATTCAGGTGAATAAAATTGAGCTGCAAAAGCAGATACAGCCCATGAATAAGAGTGGCGATGTTTCTGGTGGAAAAAAATAAATACATTTCAATTTCTGATAAGAACATTTTTTAATTAGTTAAATTAGATTAATGGTTCTCAACTGATCTCATCAAAAAGGTTGATTGGCTACATAAGTACCATTGTTTTATTTCCCCTATTCTGCCTATCAGTACAGTCACTGATCTTGATAAGGAATACATAGAAGAGTCCATTTTTTTATATTAAAAGAGTCCATTTTTTATATTTCAAGAGTGGGCCATGATGTTACTCTGTTTAAAATGCTAATATTAATTTCACAATCATCCAGACATTTGGGCATGGATTTTCAAAGTAAGTTCACCAGTCTCATCAGGATCAATTAAACAAGGTATGCAGTTTATATTGTGAAATCTGGTGACCGATCCACTTTAGAGGTTTAATAATCTTTATTTTTTTATATTGCGCCAATGTATTCTGCAGCGCTTTACATACATTATCACGCTATCCCCATTGGGGCTCACAATCTAAATTCCCTATCAGAATGTCTTTGGAGTGTGGGAAGAAACTGGAGAACCTGGAGGAAACCCACACAAACACGAGGAGAACATGCAAACTCCTTGCAGATATTGTCCTTGGTGGGATTTGAACCCAGGACCCCAGCGCTGCAAGGCTGCAGTGCTAACCACTGAGTCACCAAGCTGCCCATGTTCAGAATTGGAAATCAACATGACTGCTATCCTCAATTAGGCTGATCTGCAAAACAACATACACAGCCTGCAGAAAAGCGTCATTCTTTTTTGGATCTTTTATCTCATAGTTGGTCCTATTAGCGGCCCATACATACAGCTGAAATCTGGTAGAACTCACCAATTTTGGCAAGATTGGTGAACTTTGTATGCATATGAGGGTATTAGATATCAACAACCAATCAGTTTTCTCTCCCAGGAGTTAAGTGGTCACCGATGGGGACTGAAAGCAGCTCAACTGAGCACGCATCTGATCTGGTGAGATGGATTCACTAAGCCCCAGGTCAGGGTGAACACAAGTTCTAAGGGTGATGACACAGTGGGCTGGCCTTACCGGATGACTTGTGAAACAGCAAGGAGAAGGATGGCAGGCAAACGAGCGAAGCGGGTCATACCAGAAGGCGAAAAAACGGGTGTGTAGATTAGCTCAGGATCTGAAGTTGCATAGTCAGTCCAGGGATGGCAGCAGAGTTTGTAATGTGAACACGTCCAGAAGCAATTTCATAAGACTTAAAACAGACGCAGGGTTAATCAAAATGAATAGCCGTTGGCAGTATATGGACAGGATACAGTCCGATGCAGGAACGTTTGTTGTATTAACAAGGCCAGATAGCAGTTCATTATGCTTACAGCAGTCAAAAGGTTAATTAGCAGGTCTGACACAGGAAGTAGATGCAGGTTGCAAAGACCGCAGGAGTTTGCAGAGAAGATAGAAACGTGGGAGAAGTGATGAGGCCTCCTCTGAAGCACATGGAATCTGAGCATTAGCTTAGACACACAGAAAGTTGGCATTAAATAGCTTTGGGTAATGAAGTCATTGGAGTTCACTGAGGAACCTGTCTAGTGTGGATCGCAGCAAAGGAAGGCGGCCATAGGAGAAGGCAGCACAGGTCGGTGCCAAAGCTGGGACAGGAGCATAGCAGCATGCATGTATATGAATGGAGGGTGATGATCAGAGAGAAAACTTCTCGTATGCTGGTTATTGCAGGTGTATCATCACTCATTAAAGGACATTTAGACAGCAAGATAATTGTGAAAAAGTATTGTCGATCACCCAATTAATAAGCAAAACATTGAGATGATGCGCCCACAGGGCCGTGGGGTACTCGGTGACGGGCCTATAGATGCTGGGGGAGGGATATGTCACAGTGGCGACGGCCCGTTCCGTGGCCCAGGGCGGTCAACAAAAAGGGGAGAAATATTTATATGGGATTTGTAGTTCTTAGGAAGTGTTCGTGACGCCACCTGTGGTTTCTGGTAATAGGTACCAGCACTGCTTCAGACCTCTGGGGCAGTTGATAGGGCAGCTGGGTTGGAACAGCTCCCCACAGGTGGAGCAGGCCCCAGGGCAGTGTAGTAGGGATGGTGGTGATGCTGGGGCTTGTAGTGCAGGAGAGATGGCGCAGCGGAAATAACTGATGGAGGCAGTGGAGTGCAGTCATCCGAGTTTACTCACAGTTCTGTTTAAGTTCCTCAGGTAGACTGTACGGGTGTCAGCCTCCCGCGTCGCACTGCATCTACCAGTCAAGGGGTTCAGCACTTTCTCAAGTATATCGGGAGCGCTTCACGGAACCCTGCTCTTGTATGTTCCTTTCTAGACCGACTTCCCACGCTGGGTCTTCTCCCTCCTGCCCAGCGCTTCCCCACACACAGTCTCGATCGGGTGCTCTGAAGTCCCTCTGGGCAACCTCGAGTTCCCGGACCTACTTGATGCCCTTCACGGTGACTAGGGTGAGACTGTGGCAACTGCACCATGGAAGTGCAGAAGCCTCCGGTTCTCCAGCCGAGACCTGGAGTAACACGGCTGGTCCAGGGACCGGTTCCCTTCCTGCGGCCTGATCCCTCTGACTCTTGGCAGATTTGGGCGTACGGGTGCCGTCCTGCACTCACCGTACCCCCTGGGATCCCTTATGATACCGGAGCCTTTCTCCTCTGCTCCCCTCCTGGGCCTCTCTTACTAGGCCCCACTCATGGAGCAGAGCCCCTGAAGAGACTCTGCTCCCCTCCTTTCTCTCACTGAATCCACACTGACTAACTCTCTACTCTAAGATGGCTTCCCTTTATATACACCTATAAAAGTGCTCCCCTGTTCTGCGTTCTCCATCCACACCCACTACTGGTTCCATCTCTCTTTGGTTCGCCCCCCTCCAGCCAGGGACGGGGCAGCAGAAGGAGTGCATAATGCCCTTCCAGCCGGCCTGGAGTAGTGTAGTGTTGAATGCGGGTGTTGGGGTCCCGGGCAGCACTCCCTCCTTACCTGAGAGAAGGAGACACCTCTGGGTGAGGTGCAGTACCTCTGTGGCGACTGAACCCTCAGAGGCCCCACACTCCCCCCTGGTAAAACACAGCACGTCCGCGGGCTGGAACTGAGCAAAAACATGGTATTTTAGACATACAAAATTTTTAGATGCATCACTTAAAAGATTATAAAACTTTTTCTTCCCTTTATGGGAGGCACATTCCTTAAACGTTACAGGTTAACATTATCAAGAACAATATAAAACTTTTCACTTGAATATACATATTTTCTCATGTACTGCATTTTCAACATTTTTCAAGCAAATTGGAGTGAGATCCCAAACAGGGTGTCTGGTTTGCCATAATATTGGGGAAGCCATTTTGCTCCGGGGATGTACGGCAGGGCCATGGGCATGACTGGAATCGCGACCCCTGCTGGTGGGGCGGCTGCTCCGGCCTGAGCAATGCCGGGCGCGAGTTGAGCATCAGGAGCGTTAACCGGTGCTCCGGCGTTTTGCTGGTCATCGGCCATGGTTGCGCCCCCCTGGTGAACCGTAGTCTACTTCCTTTACTATTGATCGGGTAGGTCACAGCTCCGCAGGCAACGGTCTCTTTTCAGGACCTTGCGTTTCCCTCGCGGCTGACGTCAGAGCGTGCGCTTGACGACGGTCTCCTTCCAGGATCTGACGCCTCCTGGTTTGGCGTCGAGGTGCGAGGCGGGGCCTGGGCTTCGCGCGCTACCAACAGTCACACCTCTCTGGTTCCTGTGGTTACGCCCCTCTTCTTCCCGCGCGACGACGCGGTTATGGTGGCGATGTTCATCACAGTACAAACACAGTTCAATTACGGCACACAGTACGCTTTGGCAACGGGCACGAAATCCTGTTCGTGACGCCAGAGATGACGCGCCCCCAGGGCCGTGTGGTATTCGGTGCCGGGCCTATAGATGCTGGGGGAGGGATATGTCACAGTGGTGGCGGCCCGGTCCGTGGCCCAGGGCGGTCAACACAAAAGGGAGAAATATTTATATGGGATTTGTAGTTCTTAGGAAGTGTTCGTGACGCCACCTGTGGTTTCTGGTAATAGGTATAAGCGCTGCTTCAGACCTCTGGGGCGGTTGATAGGGCAGCTGAGTTGGAACTGCTCCCCACAGGTGGAGCGGGCCCCAGGGCAGTGTAGTAGGGATGGTGGTGATGCTGGGGCTTGTAGTGCTGGAGAGATGGCGCAGTGGAAATAACTGGCGGAGGCAGTGGAGTGCAGTCATCTGAGTTTACTCACAGTTCTGTTTAAGTTCCTCAGGTACACTATACGGGTGTCAGCCTCAAGCGTCGCACTGCGTCTACCAGTCAAGGGGTTCAGCACTTTCTCAGGTATATCGGGAGCGCTTGATGGAACCCCGCTCTTGTATGTTCCTTTCTAGACCGACTTCCCGCGCTGGGTATTCTCCCTCCTGCCCTGTGCTTCCCCACACACAGTTCCGATCAGGTGCTCTGAAGTCCCTCTGGGCAACATGGAGTTCCCGGACCTACCTGATGCCCTTCACGGTGACTAGGGTGAGACTGTGGCAACTGCACCATGGAAGTGCAGAAGCTTCCGGTTTTCCAGCCGAGACCTGGAGTAACACGGCTGGTCCAGGGACCGGTTCCCTTCTTGCGGCCTGATCCCTCTGACGCTTGGCAGATTTGGGCGTACAGGTGCCGTCCTGCACTCACCGTACCCCCTGGGATCCCTTATGTTACCGGAGCCTTTCTCCTCTGCTCCCCTCCTGGGCCTCTCTTACTAGGCCCCGTTCATGGAGCAGAGCTCCTGAAGAGACTCTGCTCCCCTCCTTTCTCTCACTGAATCCACACTGACTAACTCTCTACTCTAAGATGGCTTCTCTTTATATACACCTATAAAAGTGCTCCCCTGTTCTGCGTCCTCCATCCACACCCACTACTGGTTCCATCTCTCTTTGGTTCGCCCCCCTCCAGCCAGGAACGGGGCAGCAGAAGGAGTGCATAATGCCCTTCCAGCCGGCCTGGAGTAGTGCAGTGTTGAATGCGGGTGTTGGGGTCCCGGGCAGCACTCCCTCTTTACCTGAGAGAAGGAGACACCACACCTCTGGGTGAGGTGCAGTACCTCTGTGGCGACTGAACCCTCAGGGGCGCCACACACTCATTGGGTGAAATGATCTTTTATACAGCATAAAAGATCATCGTCCTCGGCGGTGCGTAAACATGACTCGTATTGCCAAGAACAATGGCAGCTATGTGCTCTTGAGCACACAAGTATAGATCACTCACTGTGCATTGTTTACTTTGGTCTGCCTGTGTAAACAAGCATTCAATCGACTGCCAATCTGTAAAAGTTTACTGATTGGCTGTGGAATCGTGCCGGCAGTCGGTCTGTGAAGACTCGTAGTCTTCATGTTGACTTTTGTAGTGATCTTGGTGATCTTCCAAAGCAAGAATAGATTCTCCAGAGTTTTGAGTGTTAAAAGGCTCGGATGCCGCACACAGCACGCAGAGAGTATGGCAGAGGTTTAATTCAAGATTTGGTTTCTCCACACAGGGAGTGTAAAGTTAAGTAACACAACAATAAAACAGTAAAATCAGACAATAAACGATTGTGGTTTAACTATAACACGGAAAGGATGAACAATACGGCGCAGTCCCAAAAGTTCAGGCTGAATAAGAGAAGGTAGATTACTGGAGGCTTGCACTTATCTGTCCTTTAGCGATAACTACGTCCGTCTTCAGACACTCACTCCGGAGGGTGTCAGTCTTCTGGTGGCAGTGGGCGGTCTCGGGTCTCACCCACTGGGCCCCCAGTCCTTTTGACCACACGACAGCGGTCACGACTCCTTTAAGAGCCGTAGCAAGCTCCTCCGGCGTACAACAAACTGCGTTAGGATCACTAATCCCAGGTGCGTCCTCACCCGCAGGTCACCGTCAGATGTCTGGAAAACTGTGGTGATGCAGGTAACTGAACGATCACTTTCTGTAGGCCCGGTACAGACCGCACACCCCTTGCTTTGCGGCAAGCTGTGTCACCCGTTCGTCCGTCACCGCAGACAGGTCAGCACGTCTCTATTTCACCAAGGACAGGGCAGCACGTCTCTCTCTCGTTGTCGGCAGGACAGACCGCTTCTCCCCAACTGCCGGTCTGCTCTCCACAACCGTCACTTTCGTGCGAGCCCAGACACCTGACTTTCTCTCTTCCGTCCCTCTCCTCTGTCTCCCAGCACTGTCCAGGAAGTCCCCCGTGCACTCTTAATCCCGTCCCCTGGCAACACTGGGCAGGACCCTGGTTGTTCCGGCGCCGGAGCTCCGCACCTGTCCCTAGGCAAGTCTTCCTTCTTACACTTGAATATTATCCCAGACTTGTTCATAAATTCCTAAATGGTAACGTTTAGACCTGATTACTTAAAGGATCTATTTCTTCTCTTCATCTGTAGTACAGAAGTCTAAAAGGATTTCAATATTTTTTTTCAATAGTGATTTTTTAGATTGCATTCAATCAGTGGACCAGTTTTGTTCTTCTATCGTCAGAAGTGTCTGGCAGCTTCTTTCTTCTCTCTCCCGAGAGAGCGTTCAGATGTGTGGAGGGGTCGGGAGTAGCTGTTCGGCTATTGCATGTATATGGCGAGCTTTAGAAGTGGATGTGAACCCTTCTTGGATGAACCATTTTGCTTTGGTGTATGGCTCTGCCAGGTGTTTGGGAAGGTGGATTTGTCTCTGCGAACACATAGGAAGAAAACCTCTGAATGGCATGATCATTGTGTCATTCTCTGACAATTATCATTTATTCTTCATTACAAAATGTCCTCTATTGAATCAAATGTAATATTTTTTCTAAAACATTGAGATAATATGGCCATATAGACAATCCTACCGTCAAGAACCTGTCAAACATGAAAATCTCAATGTGCATCCCGGGGTAATGCCTCAGAGGTGGTCTCTGTCAGTGATTTATCTAATTTTTCTCCATAGTTTTACTGGTAAACCATTTGTCACCATAAATCAATCAATGGAGAAATCTCGAAGCTTAATCACTGTGACATCTTATATTGAATGTGCAGTAACTGTCATAGACCAAGGTCATGTGCCTGAAGGCAAAAAGTACGCTGCTATATACAGTCCCCACTTGGTTTAATCAGAGTCTGACTCCACAAGGCATCTCCATGCTTTGTAACATCTATTATCTAGTAAGAACAAATTCTTGATCTTCATCAAGATTAGGCGTACATATCCTTACATACCAACATGGTCTTCATCTAATTGGGTCAAAAGCATTAGAAGTCAAGTAGAAGAAGCAGTGGATTCCCTGACAAATTATTCAATGTATTTATTAATAATGGATGTAGGACTGTAAACCATAATTTATGGTCAGAACCTGTAGACATCAAAAGAATCATCAACCTAAAGCCACAGTCAACGTGTAATTGCTTAGAGGGTCTATATAAAAAGTGTCCATTATAAAGTATAATATATTTTACCATGGAGTTTTTTGTAGAGTGTTGGTTCATGGCACCTACCTGGCAGGATGATAAGGATTCTTTTAGCGACCAATTTACCTATTTGCTTATACCATCTACCCCTATGCTCCCTATATCTACACTAAGCATCAATCCAGTGACCCTGTTCATGGATGACAGATATAGCTAGTATGATTAGTATGCAGGAGGTCTGACTTGGATGGAGAGCCTCTCTGAAGAGGTTTTTGCATATTTAAATTCCGTGAGCAGCATTGCATGGCCTATAAGTCTCCTTATGTCGACGTTACACTCTCCACAAGGAGAAGTGTTACCCATTACACCCCCAGTAGAGGCCTCTCCCCGAGCCAAATCAGATCTCTTGCTTTGCACTGATGAGGGGCAAACATTCCAAAACACGTGTCTTCAAATGTATTTTGTGGCTTGGCATCTCTTCCTAAGTCATGTGTCAAGGATTGTTAAAGGGTCGATATTGAATTTTTAGTATTGCTTGTTCCAAAAAATGGTGCAAGAGGCCCAGTCTTCTTTCTCTCTGAAGAGGCCGTTTGCATATTATACAAATAGTGTAGAGCATCTAACGAATGTTCAGCATGCTGAATGTAGATGTAGTGGGCTGACCATTCATTTAACACTTGCTACATATGTATGAAGGTAAAGTGAAGTTTTCTTTTTTTTATTTATAAGTATTATGTATTATTTATTGGCAAACAGTAATTGAGTGTCATATATGTTTATATAACATGTGTCTGATAGTCTATCATGGCATTCTAAAATGAAACCCTAACTAAGTGAATAAAGCGGTTCAATATGTGATTGTTAAAAAAGCATATATTTGCATTTTGTATTTATAATACAGTACATTGAAAGAGTTACCATGATAAAAAATAAATATAAAGACAATTGGGTTTTTAAAATCACTATTACATGTGAGCAGCCATTCTACTCTTACGTTCAAACAAACTATTTTTCTCTCCTGGAAAATAAGAAAAAATAGTTGTTGACCAAATGAGTGTTAATTTACACATATGGGCACCTTATTGAGTTTAAATAATTGTTGTTACTTTGTAAAAAAAAAATTGTTAAAAAAAATCTTCAGGTACCTCCATGTAGTCAGAACCCCTGCAAACATTTTGTGCAGAGGTCTGTTCCTCAACATTCAGAACCTCCCTTCCTACAATGTGAAAGAAACCACTGTACACAAAAGGGGTTCTGACTACACAAAGAAAAAGTTGTCAGATATTTCCCCAGTTTTATTTAGGAGGAGAAATATAATAATAAAACAGTGTATAGTGCAATTACCCAATAATATCAAATATAAACACTAATTTATATATGGTCAGTCATCTAATGGCATTAATGTTTGTCAGATTTCTTTTGCCAGGCAACCAAAATAAAAGATGCGTTATTTCTCTTGCATGGTGTCAGCACATAATATATTCAGTATTTCTGTTAATTATATGCAGCTCATCCACAGATCGGTGCACATATTGATCATTTGCACCAGTCCCTGTCCCCAGTGGGGGTCATAATTAAATTTCCAAAATGCAATTTTCACTGTAAAGCCTCAACCTAATACTAATGTTTTATATAGTAAAAAGTTCCTTGCTGTTTTGCGTTACAGTAAGTTGGCCATACAGGGGCTGAAACATCAGATGATCACAGGAATAGAAACTTGGGAATTATTTTACGTAGGTTATAGAAACATCAGAGTTTAGATCAATCACTTAATGATCAGTTACACTTAGTAATCGGATTAAATATTCTCCTTGGGATCATAGAGAATAATATGTGAACACATTTACCACTCATGGATGGACTGATAGTGACAAGGACTCCTCCGATATGAAAGAATATAGGACCTTTATCAGCCACCATGATAATACCATGATAATAATTGGTGAGCACACACTTAGAATTTATCTTTTTTTTTTACCATCCCTTTATTAAAATATTAGGTAACTAGATGGTGGCCCAATTCTAACGCATCGGGTATTCTAGAATATATATGCGTCCGACCGGGCGCGACTAATCAGCGAAGCAGTGTTTAAATGGGTTGTGCACTACTTTAAATTAACTGCCCAATGTATCCCCCCGGGGCCCCTAATGAATTTTGGAGGACCGGGGAGCAAGGCCGCCGGTCGGGGTACTTCTGCTGCGAGCAGCCGGGAGATGACCGGCTAGCACAGGGTGAGAGTGTGAGGGAGATGACTGGCTAGCACAGGGTGAGCGTGTGAGGGTGAGCATGGGAGCGGGTGAGCGTGGGAGGGTGAGATGTGAGGGTGTGAGGGTGAGCGTGGGAGCGGGTGAGGGTGAGCGTGGGAGCGTGAGAATGTGAGCGTGAGAAGGTGAGCGTGTGAGGGTGAGCGTGTGAGGGTGAGTGTGTGCGGGTGAGCATGTCAGGGTGAGCGTTTGAGGGTGAGCGTCTGAGGGTGAGCGTCTGAGGGTGAGCGTCTGAGGGTGAGCGGGTGAGGGTGAGCGTCCGAAGGTGAGCGTCTGAGCGTGAGCGTCCGAGCGTGAGCATCAGAACGTAAGCGTTAGGGTCCGAGCGTGAGCATCAGAGCGCGAGCATCAGAGCGTGAGCGTCAGAGCGTGAGCGTGTGAGCGTGAGCGTGTGAGGGTGAGCGTGTGAGGAGGAGCGTCTGAGGGTGAGCGTCTGAGGGTGAGCGTCTGAGGGTGAGCGGGTGAGGGTGAGTGGGTGAGGGTGAGCGTCCGAGGGTGAGCGTCCGAGGGTGAGGGTCAAAGCGTGAGCGTCCGAGCGTGAGCCTCCGAGCGTGAGCATCAGAGCGTGAGCGTCCGAGCGTGAGCGTCCGAGGGTGAGCATCAAAGCGTGAGCGTCCGAGCGTGAGCGTGAGTGTCCGAGCGTGAATGTCCGAGCGTGAGCGTCAGAGCGTGAGCATCAGAGCCTGAGCGTCAGAGCGTGAGCGAGAGCGTGAGCGTCCGAGCATGAGCGTCAGAGTGTGAGCGTGAGCGTCAGAGCGTGAGCATCAGAGCGTGAACGAGAGCGTGAGCTTGAGCGTCTGGGCGTGAGCGTCCGAGCGTGAGCGCCAGAGCGTGAGTGTCAGAGCGCGAGCGTGAGCGTCTGATCGTGAGCGTTAGAGCGTGAGCGTGAGCGTCAGAGCGTGAGCGTCCGAGCGTGAGCGTCAGAGCGTGAGCGTGAGCGTCCGAGCGTGAGCGGCAGAGCGTGAGCGTCAGAGCGTGAGCGTCTGAGCGTGAGCGTCCGAGCGTGAGCATCAGTGCATGAGCGTGAGCATCCGAGCGTGAGCGTCAGAGCGTGAGCGTCTGAGCGTGAGCGTCAGAGCATGAGCGTGAGCTTCAGAGCATGAGCGTGAGCATCCGAGCGTGAGCGTCAGAGCATGAGCGTGAGCGTCAGAGCGTGAGCGTCAGAGCATGAGCGTGAGCGTCCAAGCGTGAACGTTAGAGCGTGAGCGTCCGAGCGTGAGCGTCAGAGCGTGAGAGTCAGAGCGTGAGAGTTAGAGCGTGAGCGTGAGCGTCAGAACGTGAGCGTCAGAACGTGAGCGTCAGAGCCTGAGCGTGAGCGTCCGAGCATGAGCGGCAGAGCGTGAGCGTCAGAGCGTGAGCGTCTGAGCGTGAGCGTCCGAGCGTGAGCATCAGAGCATGAGCGTGAGCATCCGAGCGTGAGCGTCAGAGCGTGAGCGTGAGCGTCTGAGCGTGAGCGTCAGAGCATGAGCGTGAGCTTCAGAGCATGAGCGTGAGCATCCGAGCGTGAGCGTCAGAGCATGAGCGTGAGCGTCAGAGCGTGAGCGTCAGAGCATGAGCGTGAGCGTCCAAGCGTGAACGTTAGAGCGTGAGCGTCCGAGCGTGAGCGTCAGAGCGTGAGAGTCAGAGCGTGAGAGTTAGAGCGTGAGCGTGAGCGTCAGAACGTGAGCGTCAGAACGTGAGCGTCAGAGCCTGAGCGTGAGCGTCCGAGCGTGAGCGTCAGAGCATGAGCGTGAGCGTCCGAGCGTAAGTGTCAGAGCATGAGCATGAGCATCAGAGCGTGAGCGTCAGAGCGTGAGCGTCTGAGTGTCAGAGCGTGAGCGTCAGAGCGTGAGCGTGAGCGTCCGAGCGTGAGCTTCAGAGCATCTGAGCGTGAGCGGGAGCGTCCAATTGTGAGCGTCAGAGCGTGAGCGTCCAAGCGTGAGCGTCAGAGCGTGAGCGTCCAAGCGTGAGCATCAGAGCATGAGCGTCCGAGCGTGAGCGTCACAGCGTGAGCGTGAGTGTGTGAGCGTGAGCGTCCGAGCATGAGCTTCAGAGCATCTGAGCGTGAGCGTCCAAGTGTGAGCATCAGAGCGTGAGCGTCCAAGCGTGAGCGTCAGAGCGTGAGCGTCAGAGCATGAGCGTCCGAGCGTGAGCGTCAGAGCGTGAGCGTGAGCATCAGAGCCTGAGCGTCAGAGTGTCAGCGTCTGAGCGTGAGCGTCTGAACAAGAGCGTCAGAGCGTGAGTGTCAGAGCGTGACCGTGAGCGTTAGAACATGAGCGTCAGAACGTGAGCGTCCGAGCGTGAGCGTCACAGCGTGAGCGTGAGCGTCAGACCATGAGCGTCCGAGCGTGAGCGTCAGAGCGTGAGCGTGAGCATCTGAGCTTGAGCATCAGACCATGAGCGTCCGAGCGTGAGCGTCAGAGCGTGAGCGTCTAAGCGTGAGCGTCAGAGCATGAGCGTGAGCGTCCGAGCGTGAGCATCTGAGCGTGAGCGTCAGAGCATGAGCGTGAGCGTCCGAGCATGAGCGTCAGAGCATGAGCGTGAGCATCCGAACGTGAGCGTCAGAGCGTGAGTGTGAGCTTCAGAGCGTGAGCGTCCGAGCGTGAACGTCAGAGCGTGAGCGTCCGAGCGTGAGCGTGAGCGTCTGAGCGTGAGTGTGAGCGTCAGATCGTGAGAGTCAGAGCGTGAGCGTCAGAGCCTGAGTGTGAGCGTCAGAGCGTGAGCGTCCGAGCGTGAACGTCAGAGCGTGAGCGTCCGAGCGTGAGCGTGAGCGTCTGAGCGTGAGTGTGAGCGTCAGATCGTGAGAGTCAGAGCGTGAGCGTCAGAGCCTGAGTGTGAGCGTCAGAGCGTGAGCGTCCGAGCGTGAGCGTCAGAGCTTGAGCGTCCGAGCGTGAGCTTCAGAGCGACTGAGCGTGAGCATCCAAGCGTGAGCGTCCAAGCGTGAGCGTCAGAGCGTGAGCATCAGAGCCTGAGCGTGAGCGTCAGAGTGTCAGCGTCAGAGCGTGAGCGTCCGAGCGTGAGCGTCAGAGCGTGAGCGTCCGAGCGTGAGCGTCAGAGCGTGAGCGTCCGACCGTGAGCGTCAGAGCGTGAGCGTCTGAGGGTGAGCGTCTGAGCGTGAGCGTCTGAGGGTGAGCGCCTGAGCGTGAGCGTCACAGCGTGAGCATCTGAGGGTGAGCGTCTGAGCGTGAGCATCTGAGCATGAGCGTCTGAGGGTGAGCGCCTGAGCGTGAGCGTCACGGCGTGAGCGTCTGAGGGTGAGCGTCTGAGCGTGAGCGTCTGAGCATGAGCGTCTGAGGGTGAGCGCCTGAGCGTGAGCGTCCAAGCGTGAGTGTTAGAGCCTGAGCGTCAGAGCGTGAGCATCAGAGCCTGAGCGTGAGCATCATAGTGTCAGCGTCCGAGCGTGAGCGTCAGAGCATGAGCGTCCGGGCGTGAGCGTCTAAGCGTGAGCGTCTAAGCGTGAGCGTCCGAGCGTGAGCGTCCGAGCGTGAGCATCAGAGCATGAGCGTGAGCGTCCGAGTCTGAGCGTCAGAGCCTGAGCGTGAGCGTCAGAGCGTGAGCGTCAGAGCGTGAGCGTGAGCGTCAGCGTCAGAGCGTGAGAGTCAGAGCGTGAGCGTGAGCGTCAGAGCATGAGCATGAGCGGCCGAGCGTGAGGGTCAGAGCATGAGCGTGAGCGTCCGAGCGTGAGTGTCAGAGCATGAGCGTGAGCGTCCGAGTGTGAGCGTCAGAGCGTGAGTGTGAGCGTCAGAGCGTGAGTGTGGGCGTCAGAGCGTGAGCGTCAGAGTGTGAGCGTCAGAGCGTGAGCGTCCGAGCGTGAATGTCAGAGCCTGAGCGTGAGCGTCAGAGCGTGAGCATCCGAGCATGAGCGTCAGAGTGTGAGCGTGAGCGTCAGAGCGTGAGCATCAGAGCGTGAGCGTGAGCGTCAGAGAGTGAGCGTCAGAGCGTGAGCGTCAGAGCCTGAGCGTGAGCGTCAGAGCGTGAGCGTCCGAGCGTAAGCGTCAGAGCTTGAGCGTCAGAGCGTAAGTGTCAGAGCATGAGCATGAGCATCAGAGCGTGAGCGTCAGAGCGTGAGCGTCTGAGTGTCAGAGCGTTAGCGTCTGAGGGTGAGCGTCTGAGGGTGAGCGCCTGAGCGTGAGCGTCAGAGCGTGAGTGTCAGAGCGTGAGCGTCTGAGCGTGAGCGTCAGAGCGTGAGTATGAGCGTCTGAGCGTGAGCGTGAGAGTCTGAGCGTGAGCGATTGAGCGTGAACGTCTGAGGGTGAGCGTCTGAGTTTGTGAGGGTGAGCGTCTGAGGGTGAGCGTGTGAGGGTGAGCCGCTAACGGCCGCAATCTTGTTCTGAAATCCCACGTCGCTGATTGGCCGCGGCCTGACCAATCAGCGACGTGGGATTTCCTGGACAGACAGACAGACAGATAGACAGACAGGATAAGACAATTATATATATTAGATAGTGTAACTGACTAAGGCCTCATTCAGACGTGTTTTGGCTAATTTTGATCAGTGACAACGATCAAAAATTAATATGTCACTTTGACTTTTTTTTTTAAAAAAACACAGACATGTAAACAGCTCCATAGATTATGATGGATATCTGCTCTACCTGTGAAAAACACAGAAAACATATATTTGACTCACAGATGTCGGAAAAACGGTAGCGTGCCAACTATAAGCAGCCAGCCCAAAGGGTTAGTCTCCCTGGATAACACTCTATCCTCAGTATGTTTGAGGTTTTGTTGGATTTTTAGGAAGTTTTGAACAATTTTTCCTTTTTCCCCTATTAAAGCAATCCAGCGGGTAGTTTTTTTTCAGCGCTGGAGTGGTGCTTCTTATCTAAGATCACTGAATGTAGACTTATACTCACTGGCCTCTGTATTCACCTTTTATGGTTGCCGCTCCGATTCTGCGGCACCATCTTACGACCGTTACTACTGACAGGCCGGAAGTCACAAGCTCTCAATATAAGTCTACAAGAGCCAGAACAAGGACAAAACAAGGCCAGAATGGGGACAGAAAGAGAACAGAAAGAGGACAGAACGAGGACAGAACGAGAGCAGAACGAGGACAGAACGGGGCCAGAACGAGACAAGAACGAGGACAGAACAAGGCCAGAACGAGGGCAGAACGAGGGCAGAACGAGGGCAGAACGAGGCCAGAACGAGGACAGAACAAGGCCAGAATGAGGACAGAACAAGGACAGAACGAGGGCAGAATGAAGAGAGAACGAGGCCAGAAAGAGGACAGAACAAGGACAGAGCGAGGACAGAACAAGGCCAGAACGAGGATAGAACAAGGACAGAATGAGGCTCTCATAGACTTGCAGTGAAAAGTGACCTCCAGCAAACACTGGGGCCATCCGGCAGATCACAGACTGATGGAGACTGATGGGAGAGGAAGCAACAGAGGTTGAAGACAGCAGTGGATATGTATGAGACTGGAGGCAGGGACCTTAGATTAGAAGCATTCTTTATTCCAATGCTGGAGGGGTGCTTTAATAATAATAATAATAATAATAATAATAATAATAAGGATTATTATTGTTATTATTACTGTTATTATATTAGTATTATCAATAATATCAATATTGACTTTAGATTAGAAGTGTTTTTTTCTTAGAATAGAAACATTTTTTTTATTGGAGTGCTCAAGTGGAGCTTTATTTATAATAATCATAAGTATTATTATATTAATATTATCAATAATTATAATGAACAAAAATATTAATAATAAATGATATCAATAATAATGTTATTAATATCAATAATAATATTGGTAAGAATAATAATTGATTTTTAATATTCCTTAGATAAATAATAACAGTAATAATAATTTATTTATACTATTAATAATAGTTTTTGCAATTTTATCACTTTAGACTTGATGGTAATAATTTTATTAATAATAAAATTAAATAATTATTATGTTTGATCACTTTAAACTTGATGATAATGATAGAAACAATATAGAGCTGAATAGAAAAGTATTTTTGAATGACCCGCAATGCGCTTGTACGACCGGCAGATGGCAGCAACGAGCCTGAATCTCAGCTCTAGTGCTACATGTGTATCAACAACAAAAGAGCCGGAGCCTTGTAGGCGGCCCCTTTAAGCAGAGTTGCTTGAGAGCTGCAGGCATCGCATGTTTAGAATGAAATGGGGATCTGCTCCGGGCAGAGCAGGAGACAGGAGGGATAAACACAGGACTCCACAAAGTTCTCCACAACAAGCCAGCTAGGAGCAGGAGGACCAGGTGGATCGTGCAGCATCTCCCCCATGATCACTAGTACAGGGGGATTGCAGAAGTTGCTGTGTGGGATCAGCCTGGAGTGTGGGATCTGAGGGATGGAAGAAGCTCTCATCCAGCTCTCAGGGTGGAGAAGCTTTCTGTCCCAGGAATACTTGGCTCCTTGCATCTGCTGAGGGTTTCTACCATCTCCTCCTTGGCTGAAGAGCTCACACTCTCCACAAGAAGTTGGGTCCTTCTACCTGTGAGAGTTTGGGAAGATTATTTCCAATGAAGATCTCTCTCCACATCTAGTTGGATTTCAGCATTTGCTGGAAGTTCTGCTATAAGTGCTGAGGACCCTCTGCCTCCATCTCCCCCCATCACCTTGGGATCTGTGGCTTATATTAAGCTAACTGGATTTACAATTCTGGCACCAGGGATTTTTGGGTTTCTGAACCTTATTTTTCTGGGTTTTCCTGTTATGAGATTATTATCTGCGAGTTCTGGACTACAATGATTGCTGCAGCCGCTTACTTCTGCCTGCTGTGTGGATCGGTATGCATCTCATCAGGTATGAAGGATGGGGGGTGTAGTCCATTTACTGTCCTGGGATGTACTGTGTTCTTTTCCCAAAGAGGTTCTGCAGCAGCTCTGTGATTGACAAATGACTTTTCTCAGATCATTAAATTCACAGCAGAGGGGAGGGAGAGAGGCCAGTTGAGACGATAAAGTCTCCAAACTTTAGCAAGGTGCTGTGAATGTTCTGGGTCTCAGGTTCCCTGGAGCATTCATGTTAGTGTCATAATCCTATAATCAGCCCTAATTACCTGCTTAAAGCCCTGGCCAGGGAAGTGTTAATGAGATCCCACCTCAGTTATGGGGCACTGGGCATTGGGATCCACTATGGCCCAATCTGCTGCTAGGTGGCATGGCTGGCCAAAACTTCAGCTCAGTGCTATATGTATAATATAAATGCGTGTGTATATATATATATATATATATATATATATATATATATATATGTGTGTGTGTGTGTGTATGTACATGTGTAAATATATGTGTGTATATGTATATATGAGCGTAAATATATATATGTGCGTATATATACATGTGTGTGTGTATGTACGTGTGTATATGTATATATATATGTGTATATATATTTGTGTGTATATATGTATGTGGGAATGTGTGTGTGTGCATGTATATGTGTGTATATATATGTGGGTGGGTGTATGTGTATATACATATGTGTATGTGTGTGTACATACAATATGTGTGTGTATATATATGTAAGTGTATACATATATATACATATATATATATATATATATATCTAGACAGATAGACAAATAGACAGGTACATATATATATATCTAGACAGACAGACAAATAGACAGGTACATATAT
Source organism: Phyllobates terribilis (assembly GCF_046119375.1). Taxonomy (NCBI): domain Eukaryota; kingdom Metazoa; phylum Chordata; class Amphibia; order Anura; family Dendrobatidae; genus Phyllobates; species Phyllobates terribilis. The sequence goes on from NW_027362762.1 coordinate 900,112,591, forward strand.
ATATATATATATATATATATATATCTAGACAGACAGACAAATAGACAGGTATATATCTATCTATCTATCTCCTGCATGACTTCAGATGCGGGTAGGAGCAGGTATGGGAGCGCTGGGCTGTGAGGACCATGAGGAGCTGGAATATTTCTGCCTTGAGGTCAGATGAGCTTTTCTTTCTCTTACACATGTTAGAAATTAGTCTGATTATTACAGAAGATCAGGTTCACTTAGAAGAAGTGATTGCCGTCTGTTCTGACCAGGCAGGGCAGCCTTTCAGAAGTTGAAGGTTTTGGGGTTTTTTTTGCTTTTAGTTTTTTTGTTTTTTTTTGTTGTTTTTTGGTGGGGGTGTAGAGAGGGGGAATCCTGTAAGTAAATGGTATCCAATAGACAACCTGGACATGTCCTATTGTTATTCCAACAGCAGGGACAAGTTTTAAGCAACAAGCTATTCCTCTGTAGTGTCTGTTGTAGCCCAAGGTTGTAATTAGAGCACATTTGAAGGGGGCAACAGGAAACCAACCCCCCACTCTGAAGGTTAGAGAGACAGATAGTACTTGGTGCAGAACTTATTGGAAAAAAAAACAAAAAAGCTGAGGGTCTGATCCGGTATATAATATTCCCTATAGTATGTACTGGGTGGTGTCCTTTCCAGTCTCAGTGTAAAGTTTTAAGAAGTTGGAAAAGTTTAGCATACTTTGAGGATTAAAGTGTTGTAATGATTTAGAAGGACATAAAGGCGTTTCAGAGCGTTCTACTTCCTGCCTTCAATAATAAATTGTGTGTTCTGGTTAGGAAAATCATTGGATTGTTAGGAGTTGGCTTGTTGGTACCTGGTGTCAAATCTTAAGGCTACGTTCCTTCAATGGGTTTTTTGGTGAGTTTTTTTTTTTCCGCTGCGTATTTTCGAAAAAAAATGAAAGTAACCCATTTTACTTAATGGGGGCAGAAAGGGTGCAGAAAATCTGCAACATCAAAAAAACTCACCAAAAGCTCATTGTGGGAACGTAGTCCTGGATGGACAGATATATAGATAACTAGAAATTAGGAATTAGATAGATTTAATAAGATTTATATACACAGATGTGTAAGCCTTTTAATAGCAGAACTTCCTTGACCCTAGTAGCCACCAAAGACACTTAATTTAGTGCTATTATCTCTTCTAAACATTTTATTTGGAGATTTTATGTTTTGTATGATAATTATAGATCAGATAATTGACCACAATTTTGTGGCATTGAGTAGGCGCATGACCATCGAGGAGAAGCCAAGGGTTTATAATTGAATGGAAAGTTGGCCCAACTGCAGATCCTAATTGTCACTAGTTGGCAGTGCGAATATCCAGCCATGTGATATATTATATCTGCTGCATTTGTGTATACTACAGCACTAGCTCCCCTGTTGTGAGATCTTTTCGCGATGTGGACTGTGGACTAATATAGGTTTTTGTTTTATTTTTTTGTAAATTTCATAAAAAGTTTATTTCCACTATGAGCTTTGATGAGTTTTTTTTACGCTGCGTATTTCCAAAAAAATGGAAGTAACCTATGTTACGAAAGGGGTGCAGAAAATCTGCAACTTCGAAAACTCACCAAAGGCTCATCATGGGAACGTAGCCTAAAGAGTGGTTTTAGAGTGGAGGAGTAAAGTTAATATAAGGCTACGTCCCCCCAAAATGAGCTTTTGCTGAGTTTTTTTACACTGCGTATTTTTTTTTTAAAAAAAAAATGCAAATTACCTATTTTACTTAATGCGTGCAGAAAATCGGAAACTTCTAAAACTCACCAAAAGCTCATCGTGGGAATGTAGCCTAAGGCTTTATTCAGGCGTCAGGGGTAGTACTTGTTCGCAAAAATTGGATGTGTGAATGAGGCCTTAAGGGGATAGAAAATTTGCTGGTCTTAGTCGAATTAGATTCTAACTTAGGACTTTAAAGATGCTGAAGAGGCCATATCACCAAGTGGTGTCCATACATGTAAGGCTTCATTCAGGCATCCATGAGTCGCGAAAAGTGTAGCTAGAAAATCTACCCATTAAAGTCTATGGTGCTTTTTTGCAGACTGAGTGATCCACTAAAAATTACAGAGACATATTTGATTTTTTTGATTCAAGTCCCGAATCAAAATTATCCATACAAGTTTAGGAATCCATGAAAATCACTGGCAGCACAGGGATGACATGAATGTACAGTCCGCGTCCTGCCTGTGATTAATATTGTTAAAGATAGAATTTTTGTCATTTCTTTAATTTTTCAACACTGATGGCAAAAACTGACCAAACACTGAACACAACGGTCTGCGTTTTTTTATGTTCCCACAATATTTTTTCTGCATCTCCCTGGCAGGAAAAATACATGCGGATTTTACATGTGTTTTTCCCGCCAGGTAGAAGCGTTTGTCAAGCTTTTTTGCATGCATTTCTGCATGCGGGTTATCAAGCGCTTTTCCAAGCGATTTTAGCTTCACTTGGAAAAGTGCTTGACAACTCGTTCACACTATATAAATCCATGCAACCAGCATGGATTTATATAATGTAACCAAGTAATAGTTAAAAAAAAAGAATAAGAATGGTAAAAAATAAAGATTATACTTACCTTCCGATGGCCCCCGGTGTTTTCTCCGCTTCGTCCGGTCTCTTGTATGGGTCGCGGTGGTGTGAAGGACCTGCGATGACGTCATTGAGTCATGTGACAGGTCACGCGACCGCCGACGTCAGCGGTCGCGTGACCTGTCACATGACTAAATTACGTCATGGCAGGTCCTCACACCACCACGACCCATACAACAGACCGGACGCATCGCTGAGGAGACCGGGGCAATTGGAAGGTAAGTATAATCTTTATTTTTTATTTTAAATTCTTTTTTTAACAGCTTCAATGGTACCTGGGTCTGGATGAGAATCTCCTCTTCTTCAAAGCCGGGTACCATCCGCACATTAAATCGCATAATATCCATATGTGCAAATGTGCTGACACGGATAATATGCGGTTCAATGCAAGTCAATGGCAGGAATTACGCTGCGTGTCCGCAAAATTAATGGACATGCTGCGTATTTTTCCGCAATGATAATCCGCAGCGGAAATTTCCGCAGCATGTGCACAGCACATGCGGATTATCATTGGGGACCGTGGGGCACGTGTTACCAAGCATTTTTTAAGCGTTTTCGCTGCGGAAATTCCGCTGCAAAAACGCTTGAAAAAGCATAGTGGGCACGCAGCCTTAGACAACATTGCATCTAAGGTCACGGCCCCACTATCAGTATTTGGTCAGTATTTTTTCTCAGGAGTGGGTGATAAATACAGAATTGGTGACTTGTTTCTATTATATGTTTTCTCTGATTGTTCCTCACCTGGTTTTGGCTCCCACCCCTGAGAAAAAATACTGACCAAATACTGATAGTGGGGCCGTGGCCTTATGTAATATCTCTCCTGAACACCCCTAAAAAATGTTTTTGCGAGTTAATTTTTCTAATGAGGAAAAAGGGATCGGCGGCTCCCAGATTTCTGTGGATATGTATGCTACAGTGAACGTCTCCACCGGGGTGACACCGAGGATTGATCTTTTTGTCTCCTCCTATTGGAATGTGCAATTAAGTAACCTTAGAGAAATAAATAACTTTTTCTTCCTTGTATCTCCTGCTCTCCAGCTAATTTATGGCCGTGGATTATCAGCTTCAAAAGATTTGGATCACTCTCTGTGTTAAAGTTTATTTGCATGTTTAAAGGCAATTGTCAGGGTGATGTATGGAGGAAGGTAAGATTAGGGGGCAGATAAGGGATTTAGGGGCCATTAGTTTGTGTTTGAATTTGGGTTTTCTGACTGCTGAATGTTATCAGGACTTCTGTGTTGTGTGGATGGATCAGTGTTTGCTCTCCATGCTTGAGACGGGAAAAGGTCATTCACTGAGAAAGGGCGCATGTCAACTGTGGGGGCCACATGTGCTGTAGAACTGATAATATCAGCATGAATTACCTAGAGAGTCCAATGCTTTTCTGTACTTGCTATGATGACCCAAACAGCGTTATAGCTTTGGAGGGAGCTCCCGTAGCCGGCACATCCAGGCCTCGGTTGCTGAGAAACCCTAAGACAGGCGGAGACTAGAGATGAGAGAACCTGAACTTAAAGTTAGGGGTTTGTACAAGACAATTAGTGTCCAGTGCTAATTACTGAACACGGACTTCTCCTAGTAGTCCGTTGCAGAGAGAGATTATTTTGCGTACAGTTCTTCTTTACTTTGAAATAAAGTTCAAGTTGGGTACCATAACCCGGACTTCCACCGATCTGCTCATCCCGAGTAGGGACCAAATAATAGATTTTTGGGGAGCAGGGGATTCAAGTTTTCATTCTTGCTAAAGTCATTCGGCACAAAATAACAACTTAAGAACTCTAAAGCCTACTGGGAACCGTAGTTCTTCAGGGTTAGTGGATGACAGATTGGTTTGTATGCTTGTCTTACATCTAGTAGCTTATTGCACCAGCCTCAATCTGTCACCTGATTACCCTAAACCTTAAAGCTGAACCCCCATATACATGCAGATCAGCCAAGCATGGGGTCTCAATAGGAAAAGGGGAACAGGCTTCTAGTAGACACATCTAGAAGTGGCTTATCTGTTGTGATAAGGAAGGATTAGGCATGGTGAAATCCAACATGGGCAATCTTTCTTTTCCGACACATTTATTGACTGGGAATGTTGGCACACCTTCATATACAGTACAGACCAAAAGTTTGGACACACCTTCTCATTTAAAGATTTTTCTGTATTTTCATGACTATGAAAATTGTACATTCACACTGAAGGCATCAAAACTATGAATTAACACATGTGGAATTATATACTTAACAAAAAAGTATGAAACAGCTGAAAATATGTCTTATATTCTAGGCTCTTCAAAGTAGCCACCTTTTGCTTTGATGACTGCTTTGCACACTCTTGGCATTCTCTTGATGAGATTCAAGAGGTAGTCACCGGAAATGGTCTTCCAACAATCTTGAAGGAGTTCCCAGAGATGCTTAGCACTTGTTGGCCCTTTTGCCTTCACTCTGCGGTCCAGCTCACCCCAAACCATCTCGATTGGGTTCAGGTCTGGTGACTGTGGAGGCCAGGTGATCTGGCGTAGCACCCCATCACTCTCCTTCTTGGTCAACTAGCCCTTACACAGCCTGGAGGTGTGTTTGGGGTCATTGTCCTGTTGAAAAATAAATGATGGTCCAACTAAACGCAAACTGGATGGAATAGCATGCCGCTGCAAGATGCTGTGGTAGCCATGTTGGTTCAATATGCCTTCAATTTTGAATAAATCCTCAACAGTGTCACCAGCAAAGCACCCCCACACCATCACACCTCCTCCTCCATGCTTCACGGTGGGAGCCAGGCATGTAGAGTCCATCCGTTCACCTTTTCTGCATCGCACAAAGACACGGTGTTTATAACCAAAGATCTCAAATTTGGACTCATCAGACCAAAGCACAGATTTTCACTGGTATAATGTACATTCCTTGTGTTCTTTAGCCCAAACAAGTCTCTTCTGCTTGTTGCCTGTCCTTAGCAGTGGTTTCCTAGCAGCTATTTTACCATGAAGGCCTGCTGCACAAAGTCTCCTCTTAACAGTTGTTGAAGAGATGTGTCTGCTGCTAGAACTCTGTGTGGCATTGACCTGGTCTCTAATCTGAGCTGCTGTTAACCTGCGATTTCTGAGGCTGGTGACTTGGATAAACTTATCCTCAGAAGCAGAGGTGACTCTTGGTCTTCCCTTTCCTGGGGCAGTCCTCATGTGAGCCAGTTTCTTTGTAGCGCTTGATGGTTTTTGCAACTGCACTTGGGGACACTTTCAAAGTTTGCCCAATTTTTCGGACTGACTGACCTTCATTTCTTAAAGTAATGATGGCCACTCATTTTTCTTTACTTAGCTGCTTTTTTCTTGCCATAATACAAATTCTAACAGTCTATTCAGTAGGACTATCAGCTGTGTATCCACATGACTTCTGCACAACACAACTGATGGTCCGAACCCCATTTATAAGGCAAGAAATCCCACTTATTAAACCTGACAGGGCACACCTGTGAAGTGAAAACCATTTCCGGTGACTACCTCTTGAAGCTCATCAAGAGGATGCCAAGAGTGTGCAAAGCAGTAATCAAAGCAAAAGGTGGCTACTTTGAAGAACCTAGAATATAAGACATATTTTCAGTTGTTTCACACTTTTATGTTAAGTATATAATTCCACATGTGTTAATTCATAGTTTTGATGCCTTCAGTGTGAATGTACAATTTTCAAAGTCATGAAAATACAGAAAAATCTTTAAATGAGAAGGTGTGTCCAAACTTTTGGTCAGTACTGTACATTAACTAGTTGTCTGTTCTGACAACCTAACGTGAAAGGTGAACTTTACTGCTAGATACCATATGGGAGGTATGTCCTTTATTTTTGGAGAAGATGAGAAATAACTGATATGCCCGATACTTGTAAATCTCAGATCTGCCAATTTTGAGCTCAAGTGCTAATCTACTCCATGTCTGTGGCCCCGTGGCACATTCTGTTGGTTAGGTCTACGGGTCTATGATATGGTATGCCAATTGACAGAATATACAATATAAGCCCATGGAAATATACAGCACAGGATTCCTGTGACACACTTATACGGCCATGTGCATGAAGGCTTCCCCCACACTACGTAGAGGCAGGCGATACATCTGTGCCTAAGGCTATGTGCCCACGATGCAGAAATGCTCCAGATTTTTTCCTGAGCGTTTCTGCATCTCCCTGGCAGAAAAAACGCATGCGGATTGTACATGTGGATTGTACATGCGTTTTTCCTGCCAGGGACATGCGGAAGTGAAGCGTTCTGCACATGCATTTCCGCATGCGGGTTGTCAAGCGCTTTCCAAGCGATTTTAGCATCACTTGGAAAGTGCTTGATAACTTGGTCACACCATATAAATCCATGCAAACAGCATGGATTTATATAGTGTGACCGTAAAGAATGGTAAAAACTAAAAATCTATACTTACCTTCTGATGGCCCCTGCAGTCTTTATTCGTTCCGTCCTGGCTGCCGGCAGATCGCGGTACGCTGAATGACTAAATGACGTCAGCGCAGGTCCTTCAGTCCACCGCGATCTGCCGGCAAGCGAAGACAAGCACACCGTGGGCCATCAGAAGGTAAATATAATATTTATTTTTTATTTTATTCTTTTTTTTTACAGTTTCTATGGTACCTGGGTCCGGAGGAGAGTCTCCTCTCCAGACCCGGGTACCATCCACACATTGAAACGCATGGATTCCACATGTACAGATGCAGTGATGCGAATTACATGCGTTCCAATGCAAGTCAATGGCGGCAAAAACGCAGCGCAATGATAATCCGCATCGGAAATATCCGGAGCATCTGCACAGCACATGCGGATTATCATTGGGGAACATGGCAGACCTTCTACCATGCTTTTTTTAAGTGTTTCTGCAGAGTTTTTGCCGCTGCGAAAACGATTAAAAAACGCATCGTGGGCACACAGCATTAGGCCGGTTTCACATGTCAGGTTTTTTTCTTTTAAGTGAAAAGCAGAGTAAGTTTTAGTGAGTTGGACTAATTTTTGGTCAAGGTTTCCATAACCCATATCGCATCCCTTTTACTCGTATGAATAGAATAACATTTTAGCTTTTCCTACTCATTCAACAGAGACATGCGGACAGTACACAGGTGACAACCGGTTTATTGTTTCATGGGGTTATTGACTCGCATTGACAAATTTTATCTACAACACTGATCAAAGTAGAACGTTTCCATATTTTAATTTCTGCAGACAGAGATGACCAACAGAAAAAGGGACATGTGAAAAGGCAAGTGATCGTAATGGGTCAGTAATCCATCCACCAAAATACCAGATGGCACAAACACCAAAAACAAGTTATGTGTGAAAGAACCTTAAGGCCTCATTCATACGTGAAAAATGGTACCGTTGTCATCAATGTTTTGGATGGGTGTCATCACTGTGTCCATATGTACCATCGGAGTGGTCATCATGCCATCCGTGTGCTGTACGTGTTTTTCACAGACCCATAGACTTGCATTGGCCCTTTTCATCCATGTTTCCAAGAAAATAAAGGACATGTCTCCATGAGATATGCATGGACACATGGTCTGTGAAAAAACACGGACATTCGGAGGAGGCCTTAGCGATTGTGTACATGGAGTTTTTTGAATTAATGAGGTTTTCCAGTAGAAACTACTTAGGGAAATACTTTTTTGGGGAGTTCTTGGTAGTTTTTCGAGGTGTTTTTTGTTTTCCTTATTCGGTTTTGAAAGTTTTTTTTTCTGAACCATTTTTTCAGCGTTTTGATAGGACGGAGCCATATTTGGAGAATTTTCCGTCAGTAAAAGCTTCACAGAAATGACAGGAGCTTTCTCCTGTTGGGTGTACTTCAAAACCTGAAGTGGGAGAAAAATGTTCAAAAGATGGAACTGTGAACAGCAATGTGGTTTTACAATGGAGATGAATAGGAAGAATCTTTAAGGCATTTTTTTGTGATTTTTCAGACATTTTCTAGCGCGAACATGCTCCAAAAGACTGCTAAGAAAAGCTCAATGTGTACATGCCCTAAAAAGGCTGTCCTACTATTAGGCAACAACCGCTGAAGAGTTGTAATGGTGTCTATGTGGACTGATGTTCTTCTCTCACCTAGGACATGGTTGAGTAGAATATACTGTAAGTATAGATGAGCATATGTAGGAGCACAGATCACGTAAGACCTCGTTCACTTTGGTCATGTATGATCCATTTATGGAGACTTAATCAAATATGGTCTATTTCTAATTTATGCAATTATTCTCATCTCTGTTCACTTTCTACAAAGCCTTTGGCACACATGGGGCTTAATGTACACATGCACGCCTTATTGTCTGCTTTCAATGCCATCTATTTATACACAATGTTGAAGGACACACAAGAAAAACATTTTTTTCTCTCGCGCAGATGGAAATGTAGCCTGGTGTGGCATAATTTTAGGAATGTGATATGACTCCGAGGGCAGGTATTGTGGACTTACAGAATGCCGGGCTATTTGGAACAAGGTCAATGTTCTCATTTTATCCTGAGATTTATTTATTTTGTATTCATTCAGATGGAGCGCTCTGCAGATTGTATAGATTTTTAAAGGTTTTCAAGACTTTGATTTTTAAAGATCATGGCCACTTCGCTATATATGTAATAGAAGTAGCTAAAACACGAACTACAGATAGGTTCATAAGCACATCCAGGATAGTGACAGCAATAATGAAAAAAGCATCCTGTTATTTGCATTTTTTTTTAAATTTCGCTACTTAATATCTTCTGCATTGAAATGCCGAGCGTTACTCTGTTTCCAATGGGGATCGAGGAGAAGGTCTCTGCCAGAGGTGTTTTATCTCCCCAGAAAACAAAATGATCAGGGATTGGAATTCCAGCTACCCGATCCTTCTCTTCCCCAAAATCGTATGTTGAGGGAGTGCTGGTAGGCCCCCGTACACATCAGATGATAACCAGTCCCTTCTACGTCATAGGTTTGGTAAACTTCTATCTAACGTTTATGGGGAGTTTCAGAGCCCTGTACTGACCTATCTCCGTTAGTCCCAAAGAGAATGAATGGGCCCGCAAGTGCGTATGCTTGACCGTTGCTCTATTCAAATGGAAGACAAAAGTTCCTCTTTTTGACAATTGTTTGGAGTCTCCGCAATCAGACTACCACCAATCTAGTTGTTATATAACCCTTTTTTATGCACAGTCAAGTAGATGATAACTTCCTGTTACCAATATCTCTTTATTGTGTTAAGTACAGTTAAACTCATTGGGCCCAATTCAACAAAGCTTTTATGCAAAAAAAAAAGTAGCATAAAAGCTTTAAAGAGTTGCAAAATGTTGTCGAAACTCAGAGTTACACTTTAGTTTCTCCCAGCTCCACCAAAATGGGTGACGTTGGGGCATGGCAGGGGCATGACGCCACAGCTCTCCTGATTCAAGACAAGCTGTCGCGTTCCCTATGCCAAAAATCTCACTCCAGGCCTAGGCTGGAGTTAGATTTTTGGCGAAGCGCATGTAGGAGCACGCCACTCCTTAGATGCTCCAGATCTGTGAAGAGGCATGCATCTCTTACTAATTCAGAAGCATGTGACTCCATCACGTCATCATCATCCAGGTCGGTCTTGATGAATAAAAATGTAACACAATTATAAATTAATCATGAGAATCTATGCACATGACACATGACATTGCTACAGGCATTGACACTGTATGGTAGAAAACGCCGTCTACTCTGAACCCTTTTCATTCCAGTTTATAGAAAAATGGGTTTTCTATGCTCAGCCATATGGTGCTGTTGTGAGCGAGCATTGCTACTTGAGAAAAAATGGCCTCCAATAAGTTGAAGTTGGCAATCTCCAAAACGAGTTACTTCTAAGAGTTGAAAGAGTTTGTCATAGAGGGAGGGAAGTCTGAACCAATCTAGGCATCACTTGATGCAAATAAAAGTCGCTTTTTGATGTTTTTTGTGATTTCTAAAACAAATTGATAGCAATTTTGGGATTTTTACTTTGACTTAATCATGGTAGTTTAATATGTTAATACCCACACTATTATTATTAGTAGTAGTTGTAGTAGGAATATTATTCAAATAATGTTTCACTGTTTTCATTACAAAAAGTTATTAATTTAGTCAAAGAGTTACAGATACAGTTGTAAACTTTCTCTTCTCTGAGATCTGCCCCTTTTTTCCCAGACTGCAGTTGCCGTGTATTTTTATACACAGTTGGCACAATAAGGAACACATACGCTTCTTCCCAAGTGTTCATTAATTTGTAACATTATCTTGTCCCCGTGCTTGAACTTCACACTGAAATTGGGGCTATAGCTCATGAAACCACCTGTCAAAATGTCAACCGAAAAGAAAAGCCACCCATAGAATGTGCAAAAATATTTGTCAGCTTATCTCCAAGGTATTTAAGAATCCAAGCACGAAGTGTTGATTGGTATATTTTTGGGCAGATTCGGTCATTAATCTATCAGCATAGTTTTTTTTCTTTCATTGGGAATTTCCAAGTACTAATCTTAGGGGCCGTTGTTAGAAAAGTGGAATTTGTAATTGGTTCGAGACGCTTGTCCATTCTTTCCATTGTATGGAGAGGATACACAGGGATGGTCATATTTGGAGCAGTTTCACATCTGACTCTCCATGCAAGGAAGCCCAAAACTATGGCCCTTATTCATCATGACCAGTGTTATTCACGTACTGGAGTCACACTCTCCGGATTCATTAAGAGGCGCACACCTCGAAATGAATCTTGTGCATCTGAAAAGTGGCGTACGCCTCCTTGTGCTCCTCACCACAATCTTGCCTTAGTTGGGGACTGAAGAAAGATTTGTGGCCTAAGGAACACCCCAGTTTTTCGGAGCTGGACAAATATGGCGCGTGAAAGCAAAAAGTCACAAAATTTTTGGCATAGATTTTGCAACTTTTCAAAACTTTTTACTCCAGAATTCTGGCATAAAAGCTTTGATGGATCAGACCCGTTGACTGTTAAAATTGATTTGGTGTTAGTATAAAAATTGTAAGTTTTCTACGATGGTGAAGTATAAAATAAGACCAGGTCTAAAACTTGGACCACCTTTTGTAAAATGGCTCATTGGTATCTTTCAATGGGCCAAAATTAGGTGCCAAACTTCTAAGTGTAACAGTCACTTGCTCACATTACTGGGAAATGGTGAATACGAGGTTTCGCTAACTTGCCAATCCGTTGACTATTAGAAGTGATTAGGTGATTGATTCAGTATTTTTGTGAACAGTTTTTTGGCTTTTTTTTTTAAACATTCATCCATTACAGTCTATGGGCTGAATTTAGCAAATCAGTCAGTTCAATCATCCATCCTAACAAGTGAATAACAAGAGTAGAGAAGATAGTGAAGTTTAGACAACTCTGAAAAATTTGTACCGATGAATCCTATGTATTATTCTTGTGCCATCAACTTTTTCCAAATTACTGTCTACATCTACAAGCATAAGGCCAAGAGACAACAAGTCAAAGTTCTTGGTATGTGTAGAAGGCAGGAATGGTGGAGGTCATGGTGTAAATGACAATGTAGTGGCCACAGCAGCAGAAGCCAATTAGTGCAAGCTTGCAATAGCTGCGATGTAACCTGAAGAAGTGAATTAACACATGGAAGCACATGACTGTATATATACTCCTTATAGGTGGAGGTTCATTAGTGACTAGATTATCTTTCAGCTCTTCCATCACATATATCACATGTGACAACCGGGAGCAATGTGATTCTTGAGTCAATTGATTTTTTTTTGCTTTTGCAAGATATTTTCTGATCAGAATTTTTCAGATTTAGTTGTTTGTTAACAAGATGATGCAAATTAGAAAATATCTCCCGTTTTAATATAGAAATCCCTTATACCCATAGTAAAGCCTCTATTAGGCCACCTATCAAAACACTTTAGTTCCTTAGGTCCAGTAGGTCAGCCTTATCATTTGAACACTGGGCTTCATAGCAACGAATCAAACCTCATTTTTTATTTGACCTTGTAGAAAAATTGTCCATAATCCGGATTATCATCAGTTTCTGTGAGAAAAATATAGGAATAAATTATAGAGATGCAATATTGAAAAGCTCAACAGTACTCACCTTTCCCTCTTTCAGCGCTCAAATCTTTGCTGAGAAGTTACAGCACTGACATCATGACGACAGCGCATTTGATCGCTTCAGCCAATCACAGGGCTCAACTGCTTATGCCATCTATTATCGGCATCACCACTGAACCCAGTGATTGGCTGAAACACTCATGTGCGCTGAAGTCATGAGTCCGTCAACAAAGAATGGAGCATCCGCTGACGAGCAAGGAAGGAACGTTTATTGCTGCTTTTGTATTTTCAACAGCTACAACCCTGTGAATTTAAAAAAATATATATATCCTGGACTACCCCTATAAGAAATAAGCTTTAGTTACAAAATTACAATGTCCTTGTCACGCCAGGTATGAGTGCAACACAGAGAGTCACGCCAGGTGTGAGTGCAACACAGAGGGAAAAGGGAGCCCAGACACTAGGGAAAAGGGGAAGAGGTAACCTCCTAATCTGGACTAGCATCACCCTGTCTCCCCCTAACTTCCCTATACAGCCTCCGCAGCTGTCGCCGATCACGTTCCTCGCCCTACTATCCCTGGCGTAAGGCTATAGCTGGGGGAAGAATGAGATGAGCACTAGTCAACCTCCACTAGCACTCTAAAGACAAAAGGGGAAGACAACACAGGGGAATAACAACTTAGCTTTAGAAAAACTCCAACAGGGCACGCGGCCTCAAGACTCCAAAGAGGACATGATGCTGCTTCAGCCAAGTTCCAAGTATAAATGAGTATAACCGGCGACGCCCACCTAGACACGCCAGGTATATATGCACCCAGACTAAAAGGAGGTAGTCGCTGGGTCCTAAACACAGCCTCCTATTTAGGCAGCTGTCTGCATTGCCAAATGTGGAGATCTCCTGCAAACCACTGCAGGGCGACTGTCGGTCACCTCTGACACACCTGTGACAGTCCTTTGCTTGTTCTCTTGGCTTACGATATTCCAGGATAAGTGGCATGAAATCACAAGCTTTGAAAAAAATAAACATGATGTTATGAGACTCTGCCAGGAGATGTTCATTCAATGTATTTATTTATGGCCAATCAATAATTGTTATATGAATTTCTGTCTGTCAAGGGTTTTTATAGCATGAACTGATAATGTATTGAATTTGTCATCAGAAATGGCCTAAATATTAGATTGACCCCAGACAAAGCATTTCTAGCGAAACACGTTTCTGGTGTGGAGGGTTCCTGGCTGCCTACTTTGGTACTATCTCTTACTGTGTGACATACCTGGTTATGTTTGCCCTTGATCTGTTCAATATGGTATTGATTCTGCATTCCCTATGTGATGGGTGGCATATTATTTTGTTTATGGATCCATTCCTTCCCATGCTGACTGTCATTATAGTATCTAAATATTTATATCTATTATTTTTGAGGGGGTTTTGCTTTTTATGTGGCAGTGACTTTGGTATGCTGTAACCGGCAGGGTACTTTTTCAGCTCCCCAAGTCCTTTTTCCTAATTCCTGACCATGTGTTTCGCTAGCCATGTTAACATATGTATTTTGAATAATTTTTAATGATGAGTTAAAAAAGCAATTATCTTTTTTTTTGGATTTGCCTTCCATCAATTTATAAAGTGTGTCTTATAAATATTAGATTGAACTCTTCTGTATTTTGTTTCTTTATTTCTGATTCATTTCTGCTTTGCGTTCCTATCGTAAGTGTCAGACAAGCCGTGTATGAAGTAGATCAACTATGTTGAGTTTGACATAAAGTTTTCAAATTGATTCAGTTGTCCAAAAACATCTCCATGGGGACTCCTTTCATGAAAGTCGAAAATTAAATGTGCAAAAGTAATTGTACATGTTCTAGTTAGTTGAGAACTGAAAGGAATATGCCAGGGGTGCATTAAAGAGGAATGCTATTGATTTAATATAAGTGACGAGAGCCCAGATGAGCAATTAACTTATGGGAATGTAACACACCTGGTCCGCGGATGAATGAAGTTTGTGAAATCTCCAGTTTCATATCGTGCCTGGAGCACTAAATCGCATATCTATCACTTTTTAATGTAACACTGGTAATATCCTTATATTGCTTTTAATGGCTCCACAAAAAAAATGAAAATTGGTAATGTTGAGTAACAGAAAGTATTTGAAAGCTCTCTGCTCTGAAATTAGCCGTGTCATCGACATGAAAAACTCTGCTTTTACATTTTTAGAGCCTTTTTTTTATCCTTTTGAAACTTTCATTCAACTTTTTTTTTCCCCCAAGTAATCCAGCTATGATTACGCCACTTCATGAAACAGTCTACTTACTTTTGTAAATCATCTCTAAATGGGGATTTCCGTTGCAGAAAACTTTTTTTTTTTTGTTAGGCAGGGAAGTTTCTAAAGTAACAAACCATGGTATACTCACCTTCTTCTAGTCTCCTGGAACCAGTGCGGGCTACGCCGATGGTCTTCTCTAGCTCTAAAAGCAATTTCTGTGCTGTCCAAACCTTAACTTAGACTTGTGATTGGTTGCAGTGTTCAGTTGACTAGAAGAGCAGATGATCAGAGAAACATAAGATCACTTGCTCTTCTAGTTACCTGACCACTTCTGCTAATCACAGGCTTCAACAGTCGTTTCACCATCCGGAAAGTGCAGCCATCACTTGCAGAGTTAGGCTGTGTGCCCACTAGGCGTTTTTTAAGCAATTCCGCTGCAGAAACGCTTAAAAAACGCTTGGTAGAAGGTCTGCCATGTTCCCCAATGATAATCCGCATGTGCTGTGCACATGCTGTAGAAATTTCTGCTGCGGGTTATCATTGCGGAAAAAACGCAGCACTACCAATTATTTTGCGCAAGCGCGGCATTTTCACCGCTATTGACTTGCATTGGAACGTATGGAATCCGCATCACTGCATCTGTACATGCGGAATCCATGCGTTTCAATGTGCGGATGGTACCCGGGTCTGGAGAAGAGGAGACTGTCCTCCGGACCCGGGTACCATAGTACCTGTAAAAAAAAGAATAAAATAAAAAATATACATTATACTCACCTTCTGATGGCTCACGGTGTCCTTGTCTCGGCTTGCCGGCAACTCGCGGTGGACTGCCATGACGTCAGTTAGTCATGTGACGGGTCACGCGACCGCTGACGTTGGCAGGTCCTTTAGTCTACCGCTAGCTGCCGGCAAGCAAAGACAAGGACACCGGGGGCCATCAGAAGGTAAGTATGATATTTATTTTTTATTTTTTACCATTCTTTCGGTCACACTATATAAATCCATGCCGTTTGCCAAGCACTTTCCAAGTGATGCTAAAATCGCTTGGAAAGCGCTTGACAACCCGCATGCGGAAATGCATGTGAAGAACGCTTCACATCCGCTTGTCCCTGGCAGGAAAAACGCATGTAAAATCCTCATGTACAATCCGCATGCGTTTTTTCTGCCAGGGAGATGCAGAAACGCTCAGGAAAAATCCGGAGCATTTCTGCATCGTGGGCACATAGCCTTAGTGTAGACCTTTGGAACAGTACTGCCCTGGATCCTTGGTGTTGACAGACGGTGAGTATGCCTCCATTTTTCATTTTGGAAATATCCATTCTTAAAAAAAAAAAAGTCTTTTTTGGTGGCCATGCCCTTTAATGTGCACCAGGTTGGACTTTTATCCATATTCTCTAATCATAAACATTTGCAGTATCTTTTCTCATTTTATCATCGTATATAAAAAAAAAATAGAATAAGCTTTGAACTCACCTTCCCTAAAAAGCATAATAAAGAAAAAAACACCTAACCTCTGAAAGAATAAAGTAATAATTTAAGGTATGTTAAATATAAGTGAAATGTTTCTCACCTACGTATATCATGAGCCATGACATTGTGCCGTAGGGGTGCCGCAGCAGCTCTCTCGTTACGAGCGCTGGAGCACTTGACAGAGTGAATATTCCTGTGTATGGAGGAGTCAAGCGGAATATGATTGGCCGAATTATTGTTTGGGTGACACCTATCTATTGTGTATGGGGCCCCGTATAGTATTATTCAAAGTTCACAGTAAAGTAGTTGTCATGTGGAAAGATATTGTCCTGGACATCGACAGTCAACATATTCAGGAAAATCATCAGCATTGCAGATAACAAGGAACAATAAATTCCATTCAAACGCACAACAACCTGAAGGGCCATTACTGATACTGTGATTCCCAGTACTGTGACGATTCAGTAGTTACAACGTTCCTCCATGTTCTGTCCACCTTTCCCCCCCTATTGACCATATGGTGTGATAGCATCTGGTACATTATGTATATTATCCACAAGATCATCTGGTCTCAGTAATCTGAGAAAGCTCTGCTCGTGGCACCATGATAATCCCATTTAGCACTTATTGAAATTACAATATCAGACAAAACGGTCATTTCTGTAATGGGTTCAAAGCTCAGCTATCTCTCAACCGAAAACCTAAATGGAAGTGGTCACTAACGCCATCGCAATAGAGGAAAAGCATAGCCTCCGGGGAAAAAAGGTCCATGTAAATGTCATCGTGATTCAAAGGCAACACAGGTCTACAGATCTGCTGGATCTAGACAAGGACATTTATGCTCACTGACAGCAAGCTGAGATCTTCAGAATTGTGAGAAATGTTCATCCAAAGTATGATGGCCAGTGATGCCGATGGCCAGTGATGCTGATGTGATGCTGATGGCCAGTGATGCTGATGGCAAGTGATGCTCATGTGATGCTGATGGCCAGTGCTTCAGACGCTGATCATCAGGCCAGATCCACTTCAAAAAATGTTTCTCATGTTTCTCGAACTGAGACATTCTCCCAGCTTTCTCAGAAACTGACAGTCCAAATAAAAGTGGAGATAACAGAAATTTTCTCTACAAAGAACCTGACACGTCTTTTGTAGAAAATACTTGCATTCCCTTTAGAGATGAAAGTGTTTTGCTATAATCCAAAATTTTCATGGATTCAATCATAGTCAGTATTCCAGCTAAATTGTCATCTGGACGGCTTGCTTCTGTTCTGGATCTTCCAGGGCTGAATAATCTTGATATGGTGATGTTATTTTGTTTTTTTTATTATTTTGCTTGCCTATATAGCGCTAACGTATTCTGAACAAACGGAGAACAAAAGAGTAGTTAGCAAAGAGACAAAATCTTTATTAATGATTCATAATCACAGTGATAAAAAGTTATATAGAAAAATAGCAAGGCAAGGGGATCAGGAGGAACAGTGCCAGAAACAAGACAACCCCTAGCAATAAGGCTGCTGGGCAGTCCAAAATACAAGTGTACAAATAAATCTACAGGCAGAGGGACACTCCATAAATATGTAACTACAAGTAAAAGCAGTAAATAAGTATCACAATTCGCCCATTAAGGGATAAGAGTCAGTAAGATAGGTATAATCTACCATAGCATGTGCAAGAATCGCTAAGTAGCAGCAATAAAACAAAGATACAAATTAAGGATGAGTTGTACAACTACCCTATGCCATGTAGTGTTAAATAGAAAAATATATACAAAAAGTACCCGGAACATGGATGGAATCACTCACCCAGTGGCAGAGTGCCCGGGTGGCAGGAAGCCCGCAAGATGCCAGGGGAGCCACAGAACGTGCTGCAAGTAAAAGCGCGCCCCGACGCGCGTTTCGCTCTTCTTTATCAAGAGGCGCTGTATGTGTACCCGGCAGGACCTGATTATATACGCCCACCACTAATCACGTGATGGATAAAGGAAAAGCACATTGGTATGTAGCGGCGCGTGTACCCGGAGCCGCGCCCCCCGCCGCACATGTCACAGCTGTCAAGTCCCGAGCGCGCGCCAGGTGGCGCGCCTAGGAAACGCTCCCAGGGGCGCGCCAGGGATAGGAGACAGCCGGACACGGGCATGGGTCAGCCAGGAGCCGGAGAACACGCACCATCAATGTGTAAGAAAGAATAAATATTAAAGATACAGACAGAAGATAGAGAGCAAATGACTAAATAGTATAATACACATTAAATAAGACAAAATGCTCTCAGGCACAAACAAATGCGTAAGATAACTTAGTGGAGCATAATTATAATAGGGATCCATCAAAAAACTCCTAGATAGTTACAATAAGTACCCAAAAGGATAAATATATATGAGTCCAGGTATATATGTGGATACTAGTCGGCATGGGACCATTTCCCACAAGGAAAGGAAGGATGATAGTCGAGGGGCTCTTGAAAGATGCTCCATGTTATCAGCTATAGGATGCCTTGAACAATAGATGGAAGAAGGTCCATATGGTGCACAAAGATAATGAGTTAGTAGCCTCGAGTCTAGAAGGGTAAGAAAAAACAAGGTTAAAAACAAATGATAAAAACAGGCTAAAAACTAGAGCACGGATTTTAGATCAGAAAAAGTAAACACTGAGGGAGAGCAAAGCCAAACAAGGAGGCCCAATCACAAAAATGAGGAGAAGCTAACGTATTCTGCAGCACTGTACAGACACTGTTATCGCTGTCCCCATTAGGATATTTCTTTGGAGTGTGGAAGGAAACCAATTAAAGCATGGGAAGAACATAGAATCTCCTTGAAGATGTTTGAACCTGGCGTTGAACCCCGGACCACATGCTAACCACTGAACCAAAATGCAGGTCAATTACATAGATTGCATCTTATACTTGGTGCAACCCTCCACAAAGTTGTAGCAATACAGAGAAATCCAGGAACCAGGGAACCAGACGTCCTCCTTTTTGGTACCGAAAAATTGCAATGTTTTGGCTGTGCAGGACCTTTATCAAGCCTTAAAAAAAAAGATAGGTATGCATATATCTCTTTTTTTATGGCTTGATAAAGGTCCTGCGCTCCCGAAACATTGTGATTTTTCTGTACCAATAAGGTTACCAAAAAGGAGGACCTCTGGTGCTCAGGGTCCTGGATTTCTCAACACATGTTGCATTCTTTATGACTGCTTGAGGCATTGCCAGACTCAGACTGGAGACCTATCAAAAGCGAGCAGAGGTTCAGGTTAGGATAGGTGAGTATAATTTTTTTCACAATTTTCAAACCCTTAATGGTCTCTGTTTATTATGCTTTTGGGTCTGGAAATAGATTGAACCATAATAAACCCCTTTTTGGGGCAGATCCATTGATCCCGCTAATTCAAGTGAACATGTGACGCGCCCCCTGGGCCTGTGTTGTGCAGGGGATCCCGGAACCGGATCGCTGGGATGCTGGGGGTTGTAGTCTCCGTGTGGCGGTGACCCGGTCCATGCCCAGGGCGGTCAAACCAGTGGCAGTCTTAAGTACTAACAATGTCCGACTACGCCACCCGTGGATTGCGGTCAGTGGGGACCGCCGCTGCGCTGCCGACCGCTGAGGCTGATGTTGTTTGCGCAGCTGAGTATGGGATGACTCCCCATGGGAGAAGTATTGCCTCAGGGCAGCTAATGTGGATGATGGTGGTGATGGTGTGAGTGTCCCAGTACTGATGGTGCTGGTGCGGCGAGGAACCACAGAGACGTGCAGTTACAGTTTTCAATGCTTTACTCACAGTTCTTTATCAGGTCACTTGTGCGCAGTTAGGACCGCCCGAGTCATGCTGCGTCCACCAGGTGAGGGACTCGGTCAACTCCCAGGCAATTCCGGAGTGTGGTTCAGAGCTCCCTTCTCTTTCCTTTCTCTGGCCGTCCCCACCAGTGACCCACCTTTGTCCAGCTTCCTCGGGCCTTCTGTTGGCGAAACCTCTCTCCGGTTTCCCTGACCCTATACGGTATGCCTTTCTGGTGGATGTAGTGAGGGGTCGCACCAAGATGTGGTAACAACCTCCGGTCTTTGGCTGAGGAATCTGTTGCCTCCACCAATTTGGGTTCCGGTACCCTGTTCTGCCAACCCTTCACCCTGTATCTCCTCTGGGCATATGGGGTTCCTTCTGTCCTCGTGTCTCTGGGCCTTTCTCTGTGTTCCTTGCTTCCTTTCTCCTCTGTTCCAGTTCCTTTCCTACTTTCCTTTCTGTTCCTTCTTCTCTCTCTCTCTCAGGCTCCAGTCTCCTGACAAGGCCTGCCTGCAGAGCAGAGCCCATGCAGGGGCTCTGCTTCCTGTCTTCTCCTCAGACTGTCTCCACTGAACTGAACCCTGATCTAAGATGGTGCCCACCTTTTATACCTCCTTCTGACACCCGAGCCCAGGTGACTTGCAACCAATGGGCTCCTACCTATGCCCAAAGACCCACCCCTATCTGCTCCTACACCACTGGGTTTTCCTTTCCCCGCCCCACTCCAGCCAGGGACAGAAGCTGTCGTGCCTGCACTTCTGTGGGAGCACCGTTGAGCTGTCCCTCGGAAATGGGGTGTGTGTGGTGCATGCAGCTAAATGAGTCCTGGTCCACACTCTATCCTTACTTGGGAGTGGAATATCACACCTCTGGTCTGAGGTGCAATACCCCTGTAGCAGCCGAGCCCTCGGGGTGCTACATTCCCCCCTGGAAAATCACAGCACGTCCTCGGGCTGGAAAAGAGCAAAGACAATTCAAAAACATGCAATACTTTTTCAAAACTTTTCACATTAGAAACCGGCCGGCATTATTCAACTTCCCTTTATGGGAAACACTTTCTCTTTACTAGACATTATACTGCACTTTTAATATTACTGGAACTCTTTTGTCATATAACATTTTCTAGCAGCATATAAAACTATTCAGCATATCAAACTTTTTCTGGTAAAACATTTTAGTAGATTCTCTTCTTCACTGGCCACTGTGCAACTTGCGACCAGGTAAAGGTGCAACAGTCCATTTAATTCCGAAGTAGGCGTTGCAGTTTTTGTATAAAACCAGTAGGGGGCGCTTTAAGAAGCGCAACTATATACAAGGGATGGCCGCTCTCAGTCCTCGGCCAGTGGGGATAGGGGAATGGCTGCTCACAGTCCTCAGCCTGGTTAGGGATTAGGGGCACACAGGTAACAGTTCTTTAACAGTTCCATACTAGTCCCAACGGGGACCACACTTCAATCAGCAACAGTTCTTGTACCCTGACGGGTAACTATATACAGTTCCACTTTACCGTTCACTGGTAACGGTGTCCTCCTCGCTCTTCCGGGTAATCTTCTGGTCCGTCCGGACCCTCGGTGTACTCAGTTTCTGGGCGGTACTGTAGTTCCTCTTCCGTGAGCCGGTGAACGTGGAGGGCGTACGGTCCCTTGGCACCCTTGTGCCGGGTGAAGGTGATCACATCACCCGGGTAGAGATCGCGTCCGCGGTGTCCCTCTGGCAGGTGGCTCTCGACGTCCCTGCGGGTGACAAAGACGTCGCCGGGGGTTCGATGGTCTCGGATAAAGCCCCAGCCATGCTCCAGCTGGAACTTTATTACGGTCCCGTTGACTCGGGGACCGCGGGCGGCTCGGGGGTCTTGTCGGGCCCTGCGCTTCTGCTCCGCGCTCCGGGCCTGCAGCTGTTCCTCTCGGATTCGCCTCTCCCGCCGTTCCCTTTCAAATACCTCCAGCTGTTGACGGCAGCTCTCCTCACGCCGGGCTGCATCCGCCCGGGTCTCCTGGGTGAACCCCATGAGATTCTCACCGGTGGGATCCCATGCGAATTGAGTGTCCTCCAGCGGGAGCGGAGCGATTTTAGCGGGCTCCGGAGCCGGGATCAGAGGCTCACACAGGGGTCGTTCCCTCCGGAGACGGGGGTTGACGTACTCCGGTGGCCACACGAAGGGCAGCCCGTCCGGGATGGTATGTTGCGCAAAGAGGTCTGCGCCCAGGGGTGGCACCACGGGCCTCGGTCGGGGAGCAGCGCCCGGGGGCACTCGGCCTTGCGACCAGGCCGGGGAATTTCCGGTTGGGTCTGGGGGTGGCACTGTTGAGGAAAAGGGCGCTGGAGGGGCAGCGGCGCCCGGGTTCACCAGGCCTTGCGACCAGGCCGGTGGTACTTCCTCTTTTGCCGCGCCCGGGGTCGAGGGGCGTGGCGCGGAACGGGGCGTGACCGCGGCTCCTGCCGCTTGAGGCCTAGTTGGGAGCAGTGGCGGCGCGGCAACGGGTGTGGTGAGTAGGGCTTCGGGCTCTGCGACGGGAGGCTGGGGCAGGCTTACAGCTGCTGGGCTCGGGGTGATGACGTCCCCATTACCTGCCTCAATCCTCGCGGCTCCCTCCGCGGCGTCGTCTCCGGCCTTCGTCCCTCCTGCACCATCCTCAGAGGCAGGCGTGCTCCAGGTTGCGGGTGGCGCCTCCTGCTGGCGGGTTCCAGCCTGCCGGGCCATCTCCCTTCTCCACTCGGCCAGCGCATCCTGCTGTGCCCGGACCATCCTCCGGTCCAAGTCCTCCAGCGCAGCCTGTGCACGCTCCGGGTCTCTGGGGAGCTGCGCCAGGATCTCCACCAGGCTGTCCGGCGGTGCGGCCTGCAGCAGGCTCCGGACCAAGGTGTTGGCACTGCTGGACGCTTCCTCCATTTCCGGGTGTGGTCTGTCCAGACTGATCCAGACCGCGCCCTGCCCCACAGTTTTCTTCACTTCCCGCCCACATTGGGGGTGGTCCTAGGGCAACTTGGTGACAGGCAGTTTCAAGGGCAGCCCTCCCACGCTGATGGACATCTCCACTGCTGCATTCATGGCTGGTGGGGGCGGGCTCCTTCTTTGGCGCCACTCTGGGACCTGGCCCACGATGGGAGGTGGCTTCCTGCTGTCCTTTGGTGCGCACATAATGGCGTCCGCTCTGCCAGGGCGGGAAAACAGATGAAGATGGCGGGAAACGGTCCAAGATGGCGTCTGATGGCGGGAATCGGCTCCGGATGGCGGGAAACTTCTTTTTAAAGTACATGTGCAGTTTTCTTCAGGCACGCAATACCCGCTTGTGGCGGGTTGGTAATGATCCTGCCGACTACGCCAAAGTTGATGCGCCCCCTGGGCCTGTGTTGTGCAGGGGATCCCGGAACCGGATCGCTGGGATGCTGGGGGTTGTAGTCTCCGTGTGGCGGTGACTCGGTCCGTGCCCAGGGCGGTCAAACCAGTGGCAGTCTTAAGTACTAACAATGTCCGACTACGCCACCCGTGGATTGCGGTCAGTGGGGACCGCCGCTGCGCTGCCGACCGCTGAGGCTGATGTTGTTTGCGCAGCTGAGTATGGGATGACTCCCCACGGGAGAAGTATTGCCTCAGGGCAGCTAATGTGGATGATGGTGGTGATGGTGTGAGTGTCCCAGTACTGATGGTGCTGGTGCGGCGAGGAACCACAGAGACGTGCAGTTGCAGTTTTCAATGCTTTACTCACAGTTCTTTATCAGGTCACTTGTGCGCAGTTAGGACCGCCCGAGTCATGCTGCATCCACCAGGTGAGGGACTCGGTCAACTCCCAGGCAATTCCGGAGTGTGGTTCAGAGCTCCCTTCTCTTTCCTTTCTCTGGCCGTCCCCACCAGTGACCCACCTTTGTCCAGCTTCCTCGGGCCTTCTGTTGGCGAAACCTCTCTCCGGTTTCCCTGACCCTATACGGTATGCCTTTCTGGTGGATGTAGTGAGGGGTCGCACCAAGATGTGGTAACAACCTCCGGTCTTTGGCTGAGGAATCTGTTGCCTCCACCAATTTGGGTTCCGGTACCCTGTTCTGCCAACCCTTCACCCTGTATCTCCTCTGGGCATATGGGGTTCCTTCTGTCCTCGTGTCTCTGGGCCTTTCTCTGTGTTCCTTGCTTCCTTTCTCCTCTGTTCCAGTTCCTTTCCTACTTTCCTTTCTGTTCCTTCTTCTCTCTATCTCTCAGGCTCCAGCCTCCTGACAAGGCCTGCCTGCAGAGCAGAGCCCATGCAGGGGCTCTGCTTCCTGTCTTCTCCTCAGACTGTCTCCACTGAACTGAACCCTGATCTAAGATGGTGCCCACCTTTTATACCTCCTTCTGACACCCGAGCCCAGGTGACTTGCAACCAATGGGCTCCTACCTATGCCCAAAGACCCACCCCTATCTGCTCCTACACCACTGGGTTTTCCTTTCCCCGCCCCACTCCAGCCAGGGACAGAAGCTGTCGTGCCTGCACTTCTGTGGGAGCACCGTTGAGCTGTCCCTCGGAAATGGGGTGTGTGTGGTGCATGCAGCTAAACGAGTCCTGGTCCACACTCCATCCTTACCCGGGAGTGGAATATCACACCTCTGGTCTGAGGTGCAATACCCCTGTAGCAGCCGAGCCCTCGGGGTGCTACACATGCGCAAAACAAATTTCTGTAGATTCATCCATCTCTATTTTCTATGGAGGAAAAAAAAACTTTCTGGAGCTACTCTTATTTTAAATGTAAATTGTGCTGTTCCTCTATTATTCCAACTGGAAATTTTTGAATATTTTTGAATACACGGTCAGAAGGGTGTGTTCATTCAGTCGGACAGCACTGATTGGACAGTGCCCCCTCTACACCCCGACTAGTAACTTTAGCCATAAAATTCTAGGAGGAATAACAGAGGAGTGACACATCATACAGCACGGTGGCTCAGTGGTTAGCACTTTTGCTTTGCAGCGCTGGAGTCCTGGATTCAAATCCCACCAAGGACATCATCTGCCAGGAGTTTGTATGTTCTCCCCGTGTTTGCGTGGGTTTCCTCCGGGTTCTCCGGTTTCCTCCCACTCTCCAAAGACATACTGATAGGGAATCTAGATTGTGAGCCCCAATGGGGACAGTGATGATAATGTCTGTAAAGCGCCGTGGAGTTGATGGAGCAAAGCATATTAATAATAACATGGGGTTTTATGAATGGTTGTCCCAGAATTTTGGCTTCCTGGAGAATAAATATTTTTAATAAAACAGAATGTCGAATAATAATTTCTAGCATGTTACAATAGAAACGCTGCTCATTACCCATCCCAAACAGGAGCACAGAGAACAGTAAGTGCGGACTCCTGCCGGGCACCATTGTCCTCCTGGGGAAAAGTAGAAGTCTGAAGCTGCGGACACAACACTTGTATACACTTATTGCCGGAGCCTTTCAGCCAGTAATCCTAAGAACATTTCTTTAGCTTTTAAATTATAATAAGACCTAGAAAACCATCTCGGCATTATATTTTAGCCCGCTAGGACCTTTCGGCAGGGGTCACAGAAGTGTACACATTTAGCAGTCGTGTTTATTTTCGGAAGCAGCCATCCAGATTTGAAGCAGCATCAGGAATGATTAAACGCTCATTATAGCCATTTTTCATGCCGTTTTCTGTGATACTCCAAATAAAGCCCCACATAAAAGCCCCCTTTCTGCATGATAGCGCACGCATTTATTCAGCTAAAGTCTTTCATTCCGGCTCAGATTAAAATAAAAGCTTTCAGGCTCGCTGTTCCCCATCCCCAAAGCAGAAAGGCTTGAAATCCCTGTCTATGACACTCAAAGCACAAACATTCAGAGGCACAAAACACCAGGGAGCCCGAGCCCGAGAAAAGTCACACTTTACAGGAAGCAAGAGCGCCGCCTCCCCGAAATCAAGTCACATCTCCGAGCAATAATAATAAAAGCCCCCCCCAAGCTGCAGTGCTGCACCCCAAGCCTGCCGTCACAGCCGGGGCAGATTCTGTTACATCAGGTTCTGCACTTATAATCCTTTTTTTGTGTCGTATAATATATTAGATAAATAAATTCTACAAGTCTACAGTACAGTTTTATTATAATATATATATTTTAATTATGTTAGAAAGAACTAAACTATGTGTGATCTATCTATTATCTATAATAGCTAGCATGTCAATTAATGACTATAATTGTGTGGACATCAGGTTGGTATCCAGCTAGCACCGAACGTTCAACAGAGGTGCTGTTATCATCTATCTATCTAACGATCCATCTATCTAATATCTATCTATCCAGGTTATAGGAAGTTTCGACTCCAGCAGTTCGCCCCCATCAGTTTGCCCCCAGGTACATTTCATCCCCGCACATTTCGCCCCGCACATTTCGCCCCTATCATTTCGCCCCTATCATTTCGCCCCCAGGAACTTTCGCCCCCGCACATTTCGCCCCCGGACCGGGGCGAACTGGGGGCAATATGTGCGGGGGTGAAATGTGCGGGGGCAAAACATCCTGGGGGCCAAATGCTGGGGACGAAATGTACCCGGGGGCGAACGGCTGAGGGCGAAACATCCAATTCCCCATCTATCTATCTATCTATCTATTATCTATCCATCTATCTATCTCATATCTATCTATCTATCTATCTATTATCTATCTATCTCATATCTATCTATCTATCTCATATCTATCTATCTATCTATTATCTATCTATCTATCTCATATCTATTTATCTATCTATCTATTTATCGATCTATCTATCAATTTATCTATCCTCTATCTTTCTATCTATCTATTCTATCTATCTCATATCTATCTATATATCATCTATCTATTATCTATCCATCTATCTATCTCTCTCATCTGTTGATCAATAAATCTATCTAGCGTTTCTTTTCCCTCTCCCGTCGCTCCTTGGCTCTTTCTGCTTTTCCATTTCTTGGTTACACTAATAGCTGGTGACATCTTGATGTTCCATTGTCCCAGATTTAATCTAATTAGGATGTGGTCTCTGATCTCCTGCTTCTCCTTGTCTGTACAGGAGTACAGTGGTGTATATGTGCTAAATCTCCAGCCAGGTCTGCACTTCACAATGAGTGCACATTGCATAATAAAGATGGGGGGAGAAACAGGTTTATGCACTTCTGAAAACAATAGCACAGTCTGGACACTTGGAGCTTTACTAAGCAAATCAGCAGAAATACAATATTACCCCATCCACAATACCAAACACAACACAGGGGTTTACTTTTACTGCTTTAGGTTTAATGCCTTTGCCAGTATTTAGGGGACTAAGGTTTATAGCCCCCAGTTCCTGATAAAGTATCTGGTTGAAGTTGACCCTGCTCAGAAGGGCTAAGAGTCAACTTCCTCTTTGTCTATAAAACTGATAGCCTGCAGAGATCAAAAGCCTTCGCCTCCTCCCCTTCCATCTTGAAATAGGGCTGGTAAACAAGCATGGAGACTGAAGGGTACTACATGGCATGAGTGGCACAGTGTCGTTTTGCACCTGCATGCTCCCTTTGTCTCCCGCGTGACATCTGAGGATGATTTAGTAGCTTTCATTTGCATTATTATCTTTGATGCTCCATTTCCATCAGAGATTATTATCTGCAGCCGGATAAGCAAATATCACCATTTGATTTTGGATTAATGTATAATTTAATAAAAGTCACAAGAGATCAAAATAAAATAGAAAAAAAATACCAAGAAAATATTCTACTTAGACTCAGCCAGCTAGAATAGTATATAGAAGAGGGGAGACATATTTCCGCGTGATTTTTAGATCCTTGACATAGTTCTAAATGATAAAAATACGGGTGAACCTAAAAGAAAAAGGGCACAACAAAAGCATTGATCCAACCCAACCTCCACATTATGCATGCAACATAAGGCTACCATTTTTGCTAACATTGAATTTCCTGCAAAGATGGAAAACCCTGTAATACTTCACATGCTACCTCTTCTTCACCCTTCCATACTTTAGGCATGTGTCTTTCATGCCTCATTCTTCCCCCTCTATGTGTCTTAAATGGATAAAAGTCCCTCTAGTTCCTCTGCTTTCTGGGAAACTTTGGGGGACTTCAGCCCAGTAGATTTGACAATTATTTCAGGAGTACAGAAGGTCTCTCCTTTTTTCTGGAAGCCCCTCGGACATTCTAGAAGAGTTGGAAACTATAATTTAAGCTGGTAATTCTCTTCATTCCGGAGCATTCTTCATGAGCGCGCTACTCCCCTTCCTCCCACTTCCTCCTCGCCAGTGTGGTGGCAGTGTGCTCCTTAATGATTGACAGTTCAAACCTTCGGTATGGTTGGGAGCTATGAGCTGTTCAGTAGGAAAGGCAGCTTTGCCTTTGTGGTATCGAAAGATCACAAGGACACTGACCCAGCGAGCCTGAGATCCAGCCGGCTT
Organism: Phyllobates terribilis; assembly: GCF_046119375.1. Taxonomy (NCBI): domain Eukaryota; kingdom Metazoa; phylum Chordata; class Amphibia; order Anura; family Dendrobatidae; genus Phyllobates; species Phyllobates terribilis. Next base: position 900,141,076 of record NW_027362762.1, read on the forward strand.
CAGAGCAGCATCTATAGCAAAGCACTTGCAAGGCGTGTGCTCCTTGCATATGAGACCGGCCACCTCTGAAAGACTGCACTGGTGATCGGTAATCTTGGCAACAAGTAGGAAACTATAGACTTGAAAATTCTTCCTTTTGTGAAAACAGAAGAGATTTTTATTAAGAGTATGTGTCCATGACATCTTTTAGATGACTGCAAGTTATCGAGAGGAAGACACTTGAGGACAACGCAGGTGGTGGTTTTTCCAAAGCGCCTTCTTTGGCGTCTTTTGTTTTGCTTTTTTGTGGTGGACTTTTTCCCAAAACTGAAGCTGTTAAAAAAAGCTCAAAAAGGTGGAACATATGCACAGCAAGTCGTTTTGATGTCTCAGTGCATATATTCGTTCTTTTTAGCATTATTAAGAGTCTTTTCATGCTGGTTTTGCAACGGATCCACCTGAAAATGTGCACATGTCCTAAAAGTTATGTTGTAAAGTTGTTTGTTTTTACAAGTTCTTTGCAATTTTACCCAATTATGATGATGAGAAAACACTTTTAATCCTCATTGGTTGCCACCACCTTTTGCTTATTAGCCACTTGAAAATATATTACCAAATGTACCTTATGGTTATTGCTCCAGATATGGTATGTGCGAATGGGGCTGAAATGTTGCCCCAGACACAGTCACACACGGCCATGGCCACTTCCGACGGTGAGTTTGGGCCATCAGTGATCATCAATCTGAGGGCTCATTCACATGACCGATAGACTAGGGTGAGTGTTATCTGTGGTTTTCATAGAAAGCACTTGTACCCATGATATTTTGTGGGGCTGTGCACATGTCCGATTTTTATCTCAGAACAAGTGGTTCAAGAAATAAATTGGAGACATAACTGTCTTTGATCTGAGTGTCGGATGAAAATCATCAGTGTAAGTCTAAGGGTCAATGAAAAAAATCGGACCACACTTGGATGATGTCCGAATGTGGTAGAATTTTCACTGAGTGACAAAATAGAAAGTGGAGAAACTTTTTTTTTCTCTCCACATCTAAGAAAAACTTATGCTAATCTGATCAAAGTCTGATCAGAATACTTGGACTGTTTTTCTCAGTTGGAGAGAAAATGATTGTGAAAACCTACCCATACAGAGGTTTTCCCATGAACAAAATTCATTTTAATCAACAGATCTTGGAATAATAATAATTTCCACAATTGGATGAGTTTAAAAAAAAATGTTCCTGTGCTGAGAATATCTTATAAATGTGCCCCTGCTGTGTACTGTGTAATGGCTGTGTCTGACCGTACAGCAACATGGTCTGATCATACCACAGCTCCTGGGCAGGGGGGGATGAAAACAGACAGGACAGCACCGGATCGCAGCTGATTCTTGTTTTGAGGTAAAACATTTTATAAAAACAGGCAGTGAAATGTTTTACCTCACAAAAAGAATCAACTGTGATCCCGTGCTGTAACGTCTGTATACTCTTTTGCTTCCTACTCTGCCCAGGAGCTGTTGTATGATCAGACCATGTTCCTGCACGGTCAGACACAACCATTACACAGTACACAGCAGGGGCACATTTATAAGATTATCTCAGCACAGGAACATTTTATTTAAACACATCCAATTGTGAAATGTTCTATTATTCCAAGATCTATTGATTAAAATCTACTTTAAAATTAACTTTGTTTGTGGGAAAATCCCTTTAAGGATAGACAAAGTTAAAGGCCCTATGCAATCCCTTTAATGACTGCATCTTTATAAACAGTCCCCCATAAAGGAACACATTAGAGGCGTGCGACACAAAGCACACAGTTTCTTCTCATAATGTAGCATCCCTGGGTGGTGTGCACGGTGATGTTTGCCTGTGTGCAAATATGTTACAAGGTCTATTAAGAAACAACACTACTTTACTTGTTAGTGAGATCCTTCTGGTATCTTTGCTCCTGTCATTCAGATGTGTGGCTGCTGTCATAGTTGCTTCCTACTGTGCAGGAGGTCAAGTGGCTCTGCCATGGCCGCATCTGTCAACAATGCCTCAAATGCTGAAGGAAGACCTGGCCTGCCCCAGTATCACAGCAAGTGTTTGTTTGGTCTCCGGCAGAATGAAAAGACCCTTTTGTCCAAATACAGATATATTACTGAACATCTGCAAATAGACTGTTCCTATTTAATGCAACTTAATGACTGCTCATTTATTTGTGCACATTGTGATTAATGGAGATTTACAGAATAATATTTTCATTTTTTTTTTTCTTGTCCTGTATTTTTTTCTACTAATATGAAGATCAATACTGAAATCACTCTAGTTCAGGGATGTCAAACTCAAATACACAGAAGGCCAAAATGAAAAACTTAGACAAAGTCACAGGCCAACCAGTATACAGTATAATGGGCCCCACAAAGTCCTCCATACAGTATAATGGGCCCCACATAGTCCTCCATACAGAATAATGGGCCCCACATAGTCCTCCATAAGGAATAATGGACTCCACTTAGTCCTCCATACAGAATAATGGGCCTCACATAGTCCTCCATACAGAATAATGGACCCTACATAGTACTCCATACAGAATAATGGACCCTACATAGTACTCCATACAGAATAATGGGCCCACATAGTCCTCCATACAGAAAAATGGACCCCACATAGTACTCCATACAGAATAATGGGCCCACATAGTCCTCCGTACAGAATAATTTGTCCCACATAGTCCTCCATACAGTATAATGGGCCCCACATAGTCCTCCATACAGAATAATGGGCCCCACATACTCCTCCATACAGAATAATGGGCCCCACATACTCCTCCATACATAATAATGTGCCCCACATAGTCCTCCATACATAATAATGGCCCCACATAGTCCTCCATACAGAATAATGGGCCTCACATAGTCCTCCATACAGTATAATGTGCCCCACACAGTCCTCTATACAGAATAATGGGCCGCACATAGTCCTCCATACAGAATAATGGGCCCCAGATAGTCCTCCACACAGAATAATTGACCCCACATAGTCCTCCACACAGAAAAATGGGCCCCCATAGTTCTCCATACAGAATAATGGACCCCACATAGTACTCCATACAGAATAATGGGCCCACATAGTCCCCCGTACAGAATAATTTGTCCCACATAGTCCTCCATACAGAATAATGGACCCCACATAGTCCTCCATACAGTATAATGGGCCCCACATAGTCCTCCATACAGAATAATGGGCCTCACATAGTCCTCCATACAGAATAATGGACCCCACATAGTCCTCCATACAGAATAATGGACCCTACATAGTACTCCATACAGAATAATGGGCCCACATAGTCCTCCATACAGAAAAATGGACCCCACATAGTACTCCATACAGAATAATGGGCCCACATAGTCCTCCGTATAGAATAATTTGTCCCACAGAGTCCTCCATACAGTATGATGGGCCCCACATAGTCCTCCATACAGAATAATGTGCCCCACATAGTCCTCCATACAGAATAATGGGCCCCACATACTCCTCCATACATAATAATGGGCCCCACATAGTCCTCCATACATAATAATGGCCCCACATAGTCCTCCATACAGAATAATGGGCCTCACATAGTCCTCCATACAGTATAATGTGCCCCACACAGTCCTCTATACAGAATAATGGGCCCCACAAAGTCCTACATACAGAATAATGGGCCCCACATAGTCCTCCATACAGTATAATGGCCCCACATAGTCCTCCATACAGAATAAAGGGCCCCACATAGTCCTCCGTATAGAATAATTTGTCCCACAGAGTCCTCCATACAGTATAATGGGCCCCACATAGTTGTCCATACAGAATAATAGGCCCCACATAGTCCTCCATACAGAATAATGGGCCCCGCATAGTCCTCCATACATAATAATGGGTCCCACATAGTCCTCCATACAGTATAATGGGCCCCACATAGTCGTCCATACAGAATAATAGGCCCCACATAGTCCTCCATACAGAATAATAGGCCCCACATAGTCCTCCATACAGAATAATGGGCCCCACATAGTCCTCCATACATAATAATGGGTCCCACATAGTCCTCCATGCAGTATAATGGACCCCACATAGTCCTCCATACAGAATAATAGGCCCCACATAGTCCTCCATAAAGAATAATGGGCCCACATAGAAGTGGTGGTTCTGGTGTTGTGGGCCAAATAATACCACCCTCCGGGCCAGAGTTTGACATGTTTGTTTTAGATGAAATGTCAGAGCACTACATTACAATTCTCAAACATCCTATATTCATATTGCATCGACTACTTTAAAGGGGTTGTCCATCTTTGACGGACCAAATTTTTTTCTACTTAAATGTATGTATTCAAATCAAAGAGTATATTTTTGCTTTTTGGTTTACACATTTTTCACCGTTTGCATTCTACAGCCTTTGTGTTGCACTGTCTGTAGTTGACTGCGGAATGAGTTTCCATTCACTTCAATTATTCTCACTACTTGAGTTGAGCACGTTCGAGCATCCGACCTGCTATATTCGAGTAACGAGCATTTGAGTGCTCGATCACTACTTCCCATCTTTGTTTGTGTGGTTATGTTTCTGATAAAGAGATATTAGATAGTAAGTTCCTCTGTCACCTGTATGGTTTGAAATATGGTATGTAAATACTGACATGGACAGAAGGAGAGAAAGCCTGTTCTCTTGCCAATTTACCAGTATAAACAGGGGCAAACACAATTACTAAATAAGAGCGATAAACTGTGCCAAGTGTAGGAAAAACTGTAGATAAAATACATATTCATCTATGGGATGGCTGCCAAGTCTGAGACTTTGCAGAAACAGGAGATAGATCTTGGCAAGGGGCCAGCATGGAATGTGCACCAGGTGTTGAGTTTTAGGTAAGTGACCAACAAGCTGCTCTACCTTGGCCGGGTTATTTAGATACCGGACTAGGGCAGTGAAATAACTCTTTGCTTTGGCTAAAGGGGTTGCCCACTATCTGGACAAACACTTTTTATAATAAGTAGTCCCCCTTGTAAAATAAAAATAACATCTGCTAACCTCCTGGAACTACACCGTCCCAGCGATGTCAGCGACCGGTCTCCGATGCCTCGCTTGGCATTGTTATGCAGTCAATATTGGGCTGCTGAGCTCTCAGTTCCTTCGTTTCTCCAAGGTTCGTTTGAAGGAAGTGAGTGTGAAACAAAACAATGGTGGCCGCTAATCGGCTGCAGGGGTCATGTTGGTGACATGAGCACCTTGAGACCAATCGTTGGCTGGGATGGCACCGGTGCAGGAGGTGAATATGTTTTCTTTTAATTCGCAAGGTAGACTACCTATTTTAAAAAGGGGTTTTGGACAACACCTTTAAGAGGTAAGCCTAGCTACAGCTCTATAGACACATCGTGCACTATTTCAATACATTCCCTATTGTCGGGATGTCGTCATCAATGTTAGATTTTATGAAATGGGAACCTATTAAAGAGTTTGGCTACTACCCTTGATTAATCGGCCCAGGGAGGGGAGAAAAAGAAAATAACTAATACTATGCTGATCTCGCTGTGGTCCATGCTACATCTGCTCATTTCTTTTTCTTACGCTGCGAACACTACAGTCAATTAGCGGCCACTGATTGTCTGCAGTGCTCACGTGATGCCCTTGCCGGATGTTTGTACCAGTAGACCGGTTTGAAACACAGCTCTGAAAATGGGGGAGCAGCACTGGTTCTGGGGGTAGATATCCTTTTTTATTTTCTCACCTCCCTGGGCGCATTAATAAGGGGTTGTGCATAACCCCTTTAATACTTCACATTTTTACCTATTGTGCATAAAGTAAAGGAGGCCTGCAGGAAAAATGGCCTTCTTGGGGCACATTGTGATTAATGGAGATTTACAGAATAATATTTTCATTTTTTTTTTTTCTTGTCCACTATTTTTTTTTACTAACATGTGAAGATCAATCCTGGATTCACTTTAGATCAGGGATGTCAAACTCAAATACACAGAAGGCCAAAATGAAAAACTTGGACAAAAGTTGCAGGCCAACTAGTATACTGTATAATGGGCCCCACAAAGTCCTCCATACAGTATAATGGGCCCCACCTAGTCCTCCATACAGTATAATGAGCCCCACATAGTCCTCCATACAGAATAATGGGCCCCACATAGTCCTCCATACAGAATAATGGGCCCCACATAGTCATCCATACAGTATAATGGGCCCCACATAGTCCTCCATACAGAATAATGGGCCCCACATAGTCATCCATACAGTATAATGGGCCCCACATAGTCCTCCATACAGAATAATGGGCCCCACATAGTCCTCCATACAGTATAATGGGCCCCACAAAGTCCTCCATACAGTTAAATGCGCCCCACATAGTCCTCCATACAGTATAATGAGCCCCACATAGTCCTCCATACAGTATAATGGGCCCCACATAGTCCTCTATACAGAATAATGGGCCCCACATAGTCCTCCATACAGTATAATGGACCCCACAAAGTCCTCCATACAGTATAATGGGCCCCACATCGTTCTCTATACAGAATAATGGGACCCACATAGTCCTCCATACAGAATAATGGGCCCCACATAGTCCTCCATACAGTATAATGGACCCCACAAAGTCCTCCATACAGTATAATGGGCCCCACATCGTTCTCTATACAGAATAATGGGACCCACATAGTCCTCCATACAGAATAATGGGCCCCACATAGTCCTCCATACAGTATAATGGACCCCACAAAGTCCTCCATACAGAATAATGGCCCCACATCGTTCTCTATACAGAATAATGGGACCCACATAGTCCTCCATACAGAATAATGGACCCCACAAAGTCCTCCATACAGTATAATGGGCCCCACATCGTTCTCTATACAGAATAATGGGACTCACATAGTCCTCCATACAGAATAATGGGCCCCACATAGTCCTCCATGCAGAATAATATCTTGGTGTCTCTGTAGGCGAGAAGTCCTCTTCTAGTTGATATCGCTCATGGGAGAAGGAGGATCCAAACCTCTCGCCATCACTATTCTGCGGGAAATACTCCCTGTTCAGCCCGTGCTGCATAATACATTAGAGATAATTGTTATTATAATTATAATTTATGCGTGCATGGCCAAAGAGAATGTGCTGCATTGAAATCAGAATACAAAGAGAGTGGAAATTGTCAGTCCTGTGTTAATTATGTTTGTGGCAAGAAAAAAAGGCAGAAAACTGTCAGCCCGCTAATTAATAAAATCTCAAAGTGACATCAATTAGCGCTCCTGGGTTATGTCTTCTAACAGCGCACAGTCGTTCGTATCACTTCAGATTGTTGCGACTTGTCCGGCTATTTATATTTGTCTGTAGGATTTGAAGACAATTCGCGCCGACCATTATTTAAAGGATCCTTCTTACACTGGAAGGAATTCTTCACATTCTTCGAATTTGCCTAAAGTGACTGGCAGGATATAATGAGGATGAAGAGGAAGAAAAAGCTACAATGCGGCAGCGCAAGACACAAAACAGTAACGTGATATTTGTTAACTCAAGGCTCAGATATTTCAGTGTGTGCACCAAAATAACTCCAGCGTCACGTTCATATTGCCATAAGAACAAGCTGGAATGAAATGGAAATGTGACAGGTTTGGCTGCACTCATTCCAGATTGCTATGGTCCGTGCTTTCGAGATTAGCTTTGTAAGTGATAGGAGTGGTGAGAACCTAGACTTTGCTCCGCTCATGGTAAGGTGCACATTTTAGAAATGTGGATATATGTGCACAATACTATTATTAATATTAGTACTTTTTCACTTTATATATTAATATAATCTACATAATTGGTTGAGTATTTTTTTACCGCCATAGCCATAGCATCATTTTTCAGGATTTTTGAGGATGGAATATAAGCCCTATTCCAAAACTAAGCCCTAGCTACAATCCATAAAAAAGTCAATTTAAATAGTGTTCATGTAAAAAAAGTAAAATCAATTGGCAATAGAATGTAGCAGGACAGATAGACCCTTCACGAAGGAAAGCGGACACATCCAAAAGACTCTTCGAGACCCAAAACAATAAGCGTTGGCAAGTGTCCACTCTCACATACAGATGGTAGTCCCACTCCACTCCCGAGCCCATTATATTAGAGCAATGTGGCTGCTGCCGGTCACCAGTGGGTTTCAACCACTACACCTGGCTGCAGAGAAACTTGGAAGAGAGCAGCTGGAAAGTCAAGGGGCCTGACAGCATATAACGCACCTGTGGCAGGAGTGATGACACCAGGGCTACCCAATCCATGTCTGAAAGCCCAGCACTTGCAAACCCTTTTTGGGTCTCGGGGGGTCTTTTGAGTGTGATTCTTCTTAACTGTCATGTAAAATAGCAAATCCAAATAGTACTCGCCCTCCCCGAGTCAATCACTGGCTCCCCCGTTTGCCGGTGCTGTTGCAGTCTTATGTTTTGGCTGCAGTGGTGACTTCACAACTACATCACACATCACCACTGCAGTGTTGTATATCACATCACAAGCCGCCAAGCTCAGTGATTGGCTGCAAAAATGATGTGCACTGTCCGATTCACCGCTGCAGCCAAAACACAAAGACAAGAGCATCATCGGGAAGAGAGGGCCGGACTTGGTCAGTACAATCTGTATTTGTTATTTTATATGATAGCAAATGTTAGGGGACCATATGGAAAACTCTGTTTAAAGAGGGTTCCCTAAGCACAATTCCTTCAGGGCTGTAGAAGTTGTGGACACCGACTCACCTAAGACATCATCGACTCACCTTAAACATCTTTGACTGACCTTAAGCATCGTTGACTCACCTTAGACATCGTTGACTCACCTTAGACATCCATAGGTTTTGGCTTTTGATCTTATCCAAACAGGACCTGCATCTTATCTATATCTGATTTCGAGGGATGTTAGTAATATCTGGAGGTTATGAGATAGAACCTCGAGTTTACACTGAATATTTTGTATCCATTAATAGCTCAGACAGAGCTTTTTATTTTCCTATAGATAATACTGCCCTAAAGTCATGAAGGTAACAGTGTCCTCTTAGGCAACGTGGACCGTTTCCTCCCATACACTATTCTATTCAATGGGAGAAAAAAAATGGAGGTCATGTTTCCAATAACAATGAAGGTCAGTAGGGTGTTTAGCTTATTGGCTCTCATTAGATGATGTCACCATGTGTTGTATGTGTACTGTCATCAACCAAGTCTAAATCAATAGGGCATATTTGAACAGGCCAATAATTCATGAAGGCCAAGTGACCAGGTTCTTCCCGATTATTGACCTTTCTAAATAAGCCGGTAATCACTGGACAAACAAACAAAGCTTGAGATGATTTTTAAGGTGGCTAAAAAGTCATTGTTCTAGGCAGCACATTGTTGTGTGTAAACAGGATATGTGCTACCGATTAACAAAGTTATTTGTGCACATAAAGGTCATATCAATGATCGGTCTGTACATGTAAAAGTGTGGTTGGCTGTCTAAACAGGCCATTAAACAGTTGTCGATCAGCTTGCATGTAGCCAATTAGCGGTCATTTAATTGCCACATTTCAAGAATAAATTTGGGACAAATCATGCCAGACATTTCGCTGGAAGCAAGGATCACCAAGATACGACTTACCTACTTTGGACACATCATACGAAGAGAGCAATCACTGGAGAAGGACATCATGGTCAGAAGAATAGAAGGAACAAGGCGAAGAGGAAGACTAGCAACCCGATGGCTTGATACTATCAAAATAATGGCAGAGAAGACCTTAGCGGACCTATCAAGGTTTGCACAAGATCAATCTTCCTACAGATCCTTCATCCATCAAATCGCCATGGCTGGAGATCGAGCCAAAGGCGGTTAAAAAAAATAAATCAACACATCTAAATAGGCCATTGATATAAAGACCCCAATGTACTTATTACTTTTCCATCAGTCCTCACATGTAACTTTTTGTGACTTCTGCCAGTGGTTTAACAGTGATGTCACCGTACAGCCGTGTGTGTCATGCACCTTCTGAAATCCTATTTGAAGTCTCCATGTTTTAATTGTACCCTGAAATTATAGCGTGCTTACATGATTTAAGGCCGGCCTTTGAAACATGAAAGAACGCTCTTCTACAAAAAGAAGCCTTGAAACGCCATAAAAAGAGCAAGCGGTTATTACCTCTCCGCCTCGGTGCATTCAGCCGTGGATCAGGTGCTAGCCGTTTTGTTTATAATGTGGAAGGGTTTAAAGGTGAGATTATTCAGGGGCTCGGCTGGGTGACTCTTACATATTTAACTTGGGCTCCTTCAAACAAAGAATGACTTGTTTCCTAACTTGTCCATACAATTAGAGCAGGGAGTGAGCACTGCCCGTGACTGTAGAAATGTGTGAATTTGCTTGTTTTACAATAAATTACAATGGCTGACAACTGTTCATTTACATTTCCCATTGTTAGAATAACCTTTTTGTCGGCCTTTGTTGCCGTGTTGTAATTATTAACTATTAAGTATGTTGTGTCTGTCGTCGTGATTTATATTCTTTAGATGCTTTGGAAAGTTAATTGGCTTTAAAACCAGTAATTATTGTACCTTTCACCACTGAGTATTACAACGATCTCGTGTCCGTAATAAACATATTAAAATACATGGATGAAATGAACTGGAAAAGAAAAGCAAATCTATTTTGAATACATTGTCATTATATCAAGCCTGATAATAGTTTGTGACAGGCTGGAGGCAGAGAAGCTATTATTATAGGTAAAGGCGAGATCGGTGGATACAAATTTATTAATTATATTTGTATAGGATATGCCTCATGCTAGGCCTAAAGGAGAGCTCCACTTTTCTCATTCTGCTTTTTTGACTGTTTCATTCTCTATTATTGCGTTCCCGTTAGATAAAAGCAGTGGCATGTAAAAAGCAAAATTGTTAAAGAGGCTGTCCAGTCTAGAAAACCCAAATATCCTATTAGAAAGAGGTGATTCCGGCAACGAAATAGTTGGAAAGAATTCTTTACAGTTAGAGCAGTCAGATTTAGATTTTGCCAACAAAATAGTTGGAAAGGGCTCTTTACAGTTAGAGCAGTCAGATTTAGATTTTGGCAACAAAATAGTTGGAAAGGGTTCTTTACAGTTAGAGGAGGCCTACCACGGAATGCCCTACTGCAATAAGTAATAATTGCAGATACTATATCAGCATTTATAAAGGGCTGGATGATTTTTTCACAACAAGTGGCATTATAGGATATTAATAATCTAGTGGCAGAGAATGTATAATTGATTGAGAGAGATTGAACTTGATAACTATGTCATATTTAGTGTGTATGTAACAGAGGGGGTCTTCTGTTCAGTATCCTTGTCTCTTGTCCATAGTATTTAGCAGTTACAAAGAGCATCTCTCGCTCTGGAGGACCTGACCTGTGCAGCAGTTTATAGACAACCCATTGATAAGAGTGAACACTGTGTAATACTTCATTTCTCCTGGGGAGGTGCTGCAGGAAACTTCTATGTATCCTACAGATTACAACTGATCTTGAGGGGACCATGGTAATCATCTTATTGTGCAGGACTCCTCTAATGGCAGAGCTGAGAACCCTCATTAAGCTCAGTTTTTGCATGTTAAGGGGAATAAGAACTTTTGCTGTATAACTGTTTGCTACAGCATAACCCTTTGTGTTATTATCAGGAATATCATGAAGTTAAAGAGATTTCCCATCACTTTGATTTTTAAACCCTGCATGGAGCGGTGGTTCTCTTCTCTATTATTTATTTATTTTACTCATTTATATAGCGCCATTAATTCCATAGCGCTTAACAGACATTATCATCACTGTCCCCATTGGGGCTCACAATCTACATTCCCTATCAGTATGTCTTTGGAGTTTGGAGAGGAAACCAGAGAACCTGGGGGAAACCCACACAAACACGGGGAGAACATACAAACTCTTTGTAGATGTTGGCCTTGGTGGGATTTGAACCCAGGACCCCAGTGCTGCGAGGCTGCAGTGCTAACCACTGAGCCACCATACAGTGCTAATCACTGAGCCACCGTGCTGCCCTATTCACTGTTTACATTTGGTGCCTGCCAGTAGTGCAAACAGTTGATCATGGGGCAGCCGGATGTCTGACTCCACCAGTCTAGTATTAATGACCTATCTTAGAGATAGGTCATCGATATCATATGGGTGGAAGACATCTTTTAAGGGGGTTGTGTTATCAAAGTGCTTCCATCTTTGAAAGCGATCAGCGATACCTTTGTCAGTACAGAAATATCCACAGCAACGAAGAATGAAGACAGAATGTAGTATTGCCTGGTTATGTTGCACACAGCAAAGCAAGAGCTGCTCTTAAAGTGACAATCTAATATGGGACTTCATCTGAGCTCTACCTTGACAGATGATTTCTGGTTGTTGTGGATTAGGGAGTCTGAATGTAAAAAAACAGACTCTTTTGTTCTCCACGAGATAAGCCGCTGCCATAGCTGTTTGGCGGTGGCTTTCGCTGCTCTTTTCTTTCACAAAACACATGAATGCTCAGACAAAATGCCCATAATCCATGTATATGGTGGCATTCAGCCCCGCTAGACAGAAGGTGGTCTCATATGGAAGAGCCACCTCCTCTATGACTTCTCAGATTGGTCCATAAGGTTAGCGCTTGTGTATCCCTATAATGAAGATTATTCCAGTACTAGCATAAAAACCTCTGAAATATTCTTTTACTCTTGAAATTCAGTATTTTTTTTCATATTTAGGTTGGTAAGAAAGTTACAATAACATTTTGTCAAGAGTTTTAAAGTGGTTGCTGGAGAACAGATATCAATTGTGACAAGAGCAGCACTTGTACATTTTCTGCATCCTTTATTCCAATAATAATTAAATGAAGCAGGAACCTTTGCCAGCGTCACCTTCACAATGTTTAGATAATGAAACCAGCTGCTCCTCGGCATCACAGTCAGTCATCAAAGAGCTACAAGGAAAGGTGCAATGAACCTCAAGACCTGAGCGTTTGAAGAATGTAACATCGTAAAACAACTAGGCAGTGCCATTACCTTATAGCAGAGCATACAAAACAATGGCTTTATATTTCCCAATAATTCAGAGACATGGGACTATTAGGTATGTTTATTTCTGGTATGAATGCAATGGAGAAGGGTTCTGATTCTTATTAAAGAGACTCAGCTAATGTATGACAGTCACAGCTCACCTTCTCCTCCTCCCTGCACAATGACCTTCCTTAGCACATGCTCATTAGATGCTTCAGTACAAAAGATCCTGAAACAACAGGAAGTTAGAGTTTAAAAAAAGCCCCAGTGGCCAGTGTGAAAATAGCAAGATTTTTTTTTATTATTGTTAATACAGATTGTAAGTGAACAAGAAGAGGTAAAAAAGGTAATAATTTATTGATCTCACACCCCTTTACCAGGTCCAAAAGTGTTTTGCTCTTGTTTTATTCCTGCTTATTCCACTTTTTTTTTTTTTTCATATTCACCATATGATTCCAGAAACATGGGCCGTTTTATTTTGTGTCAATTTTTTATGTTTTTTTACTAAGGACGTGTTGCTCAAAAGAATCCTCAGGGGCGTATCTTTAGGCTGCTCTGTTTTATTACCCAGTAATCCACGCCCCCTTGGTAAAGAAAATAAAAAATAGCAGTGAATAAAAAGGTCCATATGTCTGGAAGCGTTCGGCTCATGTAAAAACAAAACCAAAAAAAACCCTTAATATTCAGAAAGTAGTAGGAATAAAATAAGATAAAAAACTAGTCACTTGAGACTTGATGAGAGCTATATAGCCAGTGACAGATGTATTATTCAGGACGGCATGGCTGAACAATTTAAAGGCCCTCATACGCATTCGATGAAAGTTAGCCGAACCCGCCTATTTCAGTGAGACTGACTATCTAATGTGTATGGGGGCTTCCCTACTCATTTCCAACATTTCATTCAGTTGGGGTTTCACAGGACAATCCTTATCCTTTTGCTTCAAGAGAAATTGGCTGCTGCCAAAAAAGTCTGGCAGCAGCTTTCTCCTTTTTCCTTATTAAAAACATATGAATGCTCAGCCAAAAGGAGCGCTCATGTGTATGGGGGTATCGGAAAAATAGATAATGAATGCTAGGTCAATAGTTATCTCATGCAGCGGGACAGATACACTATTGGTGCAAATTGTGCAGTCGTACAGGTGCCCAGGAGGTAAAGTGGCCACTCACACCTCCAAAGCAGGTGGAATTGTGCATTATGATGAGCTATTGGACTGCAAAGGGCCCATGTTCTGTTCTTACACAGGGGCCCTTTTCTGTCTGTGTCTACCACTACTCATGTATTATATGGTCCTTTTTAGTAGTGTCTACTACTTCCTACTACTATCATGTCTTCCATTTTTAATAAAGCCATGAATTTTTTGGTGGATCTCTTTATAAAAGAATACAACTCGAGACTTCCTTGTATTACCTGTATGGATATTTATCTGAATGGCTGCTACGTCATACTGTATTACACCTGCGATGAAACTGACTAACTTTGGCTTCCAGGCAGTGGCATAACTAGAGTCCGATGGGCCCCGGTGCAAAATTTGGACCTGGGCCCCCACCTACATATTGGTCAGATGTATAGGCCTTTGTAGCGTTTTAGATCCTATAAAGATATACATGTTCGCCCCCCATGTAGTAATGTCCCTTGTTCTGGCTCCTTTTTGTAACAATCTCCCCCATCCTGGGCCCCTTCTAGTAATAAAGTCCCCATCCCGGGTCTTTTCCAGTAATAATGCCCCCTATCCTGGGCCCCATGCTATTACATTTTCCCCCATCCTGGGTCTCTTCCTGGTATATTGTCCCGCATCCTGTTATTATATCCCCCACTCTGGTATAATGCCCCCATTCTGGTGTAATGTCCTTATTGTGGTATAATGTCCCCCATTCTGGTATAATGTCCCCCATTCTGTTATAATGTCCACCAATCTGTTATAATGTTCCCCATTCTGGTATAATGCCCCCACTCTTTTATGAAGCCCCCATTCTGGTATAATGTCCTTATTTTGGTATAATTCCCCCATTCTGTTATAATGTCCCCAATTTTACCATCCTGGTATAATGTCCTATCCTGATATAATATCCTTATTCTGGTATAATTTCCCCTATCCTGGTGTAATGCCCCCATCCTAGTATAATGTCCCCCATCCTGTGTTAATGTCCTCATTCTGTATAATGCCCCATTCTTTATTAATGCCCCCATTCTGGCATAATTTCCTTATTCTGGTATAATGCCCCCATTATTTTATAATGTCCCTATTCTGGTATAATGCCTCCATCCTGGTATAATATCCCCATCTTGGTATAATGTCCCCATTCTGGTATAATTTACCCCATCCTGGTGTAATGCCCCCATCCTAATATAATACCCCCCCATCCAGCTACAATGCCCCCCATCATGGTATAATGTCCTCATTTTGGTATAATGTCCCCATCCTGGTATAATGTTCCCCATCCTGGTATAACGCCCCCTATCCTGGGCCCCTCCGTTCTGATACAGCGCATTTTAAAAAGAAACCATTCTACTCACATTTCCCGCTCCCATGCCACATGGCATCCTCTTCTGTAGCTGGCACAGGAGTCCGCGGCTGACTTTGGAGCGCGTAACATCACTGCCATCACTGGCAAGCTGACGACAGCTGCCGATGTATGATTGGCCAGCGGAATATACAGTATTGCAGCGTAGGGAGCCGGCTGGTCTCTGCACCGCAATAAATTTCTCCTGAATGTGCGTGCGAGGATCAAATCAAGGTGAAATTGCCGTTGGTGGGCCCCTTTCTCGCACGGGCTGTTTTGCAGTGACACCCAATGCGACCACGATCGTTATGCCCCCGCTTCCAGGTCAAAAGTAGTTGTTTCCTTGGGGGGGATGTGATTGGGACCAATGGGCATCAACTGAATGACGCAGAGACCACATTAAGCTTTAGATTATTGGCGATTTTTTTATTATTAACCTTTTTTTTTAATGAGCAGGGAGTGCTCCGTAATATTTATTTTCAGTTGAGTTATCCATTAAGCGTGTAAATGCTTTACCTCCCATAAAAAAAGCCCCATAAAATCCTACTTATTCCCAAGATCTATTTCCATAAAAGATTATCTTTAATAATACCTTGCCTTTCCCATGTATAAGGATTGGAATTTTAATAATTTGTTTGTGATTGTGTTCGAGTAATCCGGCTCCACCCCACGTATCACAACAAAAAGTTGAGTGGGTAGGACTTTACTATTATGTAAGACTCAACAGGTTTGAGCAGGAAGCGTTGTGTGAGTGGGTTAAAAGTGCAGACATTGTCTCAGTGATTAAGTATAAAAGTGTCACAGGAAAAGATTACTTGTATTTGCTTAGTATATTTACCTTTGTATTGTAAGGTCGTCATCAATTCAGCCAGAAGCTAAAGCTTTTCTTCCCTTCTTGCACTCAACTAACAATTATACAATTATTATATCTTTGTATGCATCTAACTTCTGCTTACATAAGATCATCTTGTGGAAATCAATGACAGGCTTGAAGGAAAAAAAAGGATATGTACATGATGTTGGAAGCGTGATACCTTCTCCTGAATAAGCAGATCAATGGACTATAGTATTACTGAAATAATAGCCCTTCAAGGGTCTCATTTCTTGTAGAGTACAGTCGTGGCTGCGTCATCAGGAAATTATCCACTGAGTAATTTCCACTGATGTTTGAGATGAGACTTTAGGACAATGGGGGAATAAATCTGTAATGGAAATATAGGTGTCTATTATTGATTTGTCTATTAGATAAGTTAAATAAATTTACCAAGAAAAATATTATCATTGTGTTGGGCCAGGTTATATCTTTCAGGGCCATGTTATAAAAGACTGTAAAGAAAAGTATTAGAGTTGATCAAAAACAATTTTCTGGTCCATCAGCCTCGTCAGTCTTCCATGGCAGAGTATTGTGAACTTCTTCCTACTACCTATTGGCATTGGTGGCACCTCTTCTGATTAGTAAGCCAACGTGACGTCATGACGTGTTGTGCCGCAACGTCATGACATTGCCTGGCCTATTAATCAGAAGAGGCCCCTAGGATACCGGCAGGTAGTAGGGGAAGTTTTCAATGCATGGTCCAGCTGCTATGGGGTGACGTGGTCACTGAACAAGACTACTGCTCAACTCTATAGAAGAAACCTCTTGGTTCTCTTCACATACTTTTTTGCCAAAATCATAAGCTTACGTGACCCTAAAACAACACTGATATCTTATCTTATTATCATCGGTCAAAGTGGTTGGACAGTTAATTGTAGCTTAAGTCCTGTGTTTGGACGTCATTATAGTGATGAAATAGTGCTAAATATATAGATTTTTTTGTTTGACCAACATAACAAAAAAAATTCTCCGTAGTGAGTAGAAGGCGTGTAGCAGCATGGCCTCTTCAGAAGAAATAACTACAACTAGTAGAAAACTTTTGACCCCTTTTTCTCGTTGCTAATCATCGGTCCTAGCATTAAGCCAATGAAAGAGCAAAACTCTAGTTTGCCAGTTGATCTGATTATTTATGTGGCTTAAAGATCAATCGCAGAACATCTACCTGTGTTGCTGCTGACAATATGGAAAGTACGTAGGGACTGAGCAGTTGTATTAATGGTCAGTTGGTCCCCATACGGCTTTCATCAGCATCCAATGCTGATTGAAGTTGAGCAAATTTATTTATTTCAAATTGAATTCTTGAATGTTAAAAAAAATAGTATTCTCCACAATTCGCTCTACCCTAATTCAGGACAATTGTAGCCAACTACTACCACCTTTTTGCTGAACCATAAAGGTTCAAGGCTCATCTGCCTTGCTGTCCCCTCTGCCAGCCGCCCAATTCTCCATGCTGCTTCTTTTTCACTTTTCCCAACCCATACATCCAATTAAACATCTACACTCCAGGCCAGGACTTCCGGCATATCTAGGTCACTGACGTTCCTGCTCTCTTTGTCGTTGCGTCACAACGTTGCACAGTTAGGATCGAAACCATCAGCAGTTATGGATCTGCTGGAAGTATATGTACCAGTTTCAAATTTTCAGGTAACGAAATTGACAATTTTTTTGTATATCAAGCCAAATATCCTGAGATACTTAAACCCTTCCCATGCTGAGCCCCTGGGGTCCAGAAGTTACTTGAAAACTCATCAGGCCTCCGAGACCTCTTTTGCTCAATACGAGGAGAAGAATGCTATTATGTAAATAACAAATGATGGTTGGGCTGTTGTTATAGGTTTTTTATTGTGCAGATGAATAATTACCTGAAAAGCCTACAAAAAAATTACCATTTACTGAAGTGAAAGATAGAGAACGCACACTTGATATTCAACACAAGTATTTAGCATTTTTTTTGTCACAGGATTCGATAGAACAGGGATAATGTCATTCATACATGTTGTAAATAGGGTCTGCTGTACACAATTTACTTCAAGCTTTTTAATAATTCATTAGGTTTCCCAAACTGATAAAGTTCCTCCCCTGATGCTCTTTACTTTTTGTAAAAGTGTGACAGGTGTTGCATATAATAAAAACTTGCCTGAGGCCTCTCATCTTTAGATCATTATTATGAGAAAACCTTTATGGAAAACTATGCACTGCGCCCTGACAGAAGTTTAACAAGATTTCCAGTAATAGAACAAAACATTTTATATCTGAAGTTGATTAAAATGATTTTCTTTTTGGAACCTTGTAAAATGTAGAAGAATTTTGAGTGCATTTATCTAGTGTAAAGGTAGCAAGGATGAACCAGCATAAGACTAGGTGTAAGGACTGACTGCTAGTTGACAACTGTTTGTTGGTAAGCATTGCATATAAAAGTGCATAATCCATTGAAATTAGTATTTCAACTCAAAGCAAAAATTTCAACTAAATGTACTCATGTTCTATCTCTTCATCTGCCAACAAGTCCAAAATTTTTGATCATATTAGATGTTATCTTATACGGATATTCCCATTTTAGGCATTGTATGAAAGCAGGAGGTAAGGTCCTGGATGGAAGGTATGTATCATTGAGATGGCTGGCCTCGGTGAAGTAAGTCCCGGGAGAAAGTGCATCAGTAACAGTAGGTTACTGAGATGGTTTTTATTTTGACTGGATATTGGGTCAGGGATTTAGGAACGACCAAAGGAGCCCGGGTGGGAAAGATCGCTCCCATACTCCAGTCCAGGTCTGTACAGGTCTAATAACAGGCAGCTGGTAATAGCTCAGCAGAGTGTGTTGTGCTGGGGCTGGAGAAAGACTGTTCATGGTGGATAATGTATGTCAGAGACTGAGAAGTGCCTGTGACAGCAAGCTGGTGAGACCATTTGATTTGTTTTGCCATGCTCAAAACAAAGGACTGTTTTGTTATTCATTTGTACTAAAGAAAGCTGTTTTCTTTTTTGAGATGTGAAGTTTATTATTATTATTATTATTATTTATTATTATTATAGCGCCATTTATTCCATGGCGCTTTACATGTGAAATAGGGTATACATACAAAAATAATTACAATAATCTGGAACAAAACGTGACGGCGACTGGTACAGGAGGAGCGAGGACACTGCCCATGAGGGCTCACAATCTACAAGGGAGGACAATAAACTTTACTAAGTTTTAATCAAAACCCAGTGACCAGAGAACTGAAATGCCCTACAGCATTTACCTACAGCATATAGACCTGATATAAGTTGTTCTCCTCTGGGGTAATCTTTGTCCCTTGACCCACTTTTTGTAAACTCATGAGACTTGAGTTCTGCGGATAATGGGGGCTCCTGAAGTCATACAGGTATTAAGTACATACGAAATACATTTATGTCTTATCTTGTTTGTACAAGTACCCTCTGAGTTGTAAAGTGCTGTATAATCTGTTGGCACCTTAGCAATAAAAATAATGATTGATAATATAATTATTATTTCAGCAATTGAAGAAAAGCCTTGATAGAGTCAAGGGTCAATGTATTACCACTATGATAACATTTTTACCAGATGCCACATTTTTTTATTTAGTATATAATTAGAAAAGTTTAAAATTAAGCAACTGATTAATTTTTAACCATTTTGTATTAGAGTATTGTATATATTGGATATCTATTTTACGGGTGGGGGATCTTTCATAAATTGATGGAGAGGTATAAAGTTTCATGCAAAGTAGAGTGGTCTAAGTTCCCATTAACCAGCTGGATGCAGTTCATGTTTCAAAGGGAATTGTATTTCTCATCTATCTATCTATCTATCTATCTATCTATCTATCTATCTATCTATCTATCTATCTATCTATCTATCTCCATGTCAGAACACCAGCAGGCAGTAATTGAGGCCAACTTATAAACCTATGATCTACAACTTTGAAATATCTCTAGCTATAGATGTTTTATATTTTAGTTGGATTTCATCTGGAAAGTTTCCATTTTGCCGGCCTCCTCGAAACTTCATCCACACCCACTTCTCAAGATAAAGCCTCCAAAGCGCTGATTTGAAGAGGTGTCGGTATGCACACTAGAATTTTTTTGTCTTCTCCTGACATCCTTTTTCCAAGTCTCCCATACACTTTGGGAGAGTTTAGATGTGTGGACAGTGCAAGGTCTTTGTAGCCAATGTCTAAAAAAGTGACCAGTAGGAGATGATCTATCTACAAAGATTCCTATTTTGACTCTTCAAACAAAATCTCCTCTTTGTAATTTCCTATCAGATATCCATGTCTGCAGGGTGCTGTGATCTATCATGACGACAGAGCTAATATGACAGATCTATGTGTAAACACGCCGGTTGACTATAGAAGCTTCCGTGCTCCTCAGATATTAGTGTCGCCATCCAGTCCTTCCCAGACATTGAGATTCTTCATACATGTTCTATTAAAAAGAACACTTCTTGATCATTTCACATCTTGTGATTCACTTTGTTATATCTAATCAGTATCCAAGACGTGTCGTACCTTGACTGCCGAATATTTCATCAACAAAGGATAACAAGATGTGTATGATTACGGATGTAGCATCTACGCGATCACTTTGTATAAGCTCTGTGTTATCATACAAAACACAAACTCAAAAAAAGCAAACACATTTCTAATTATCACTCCTATAAGATGTATTTTAATGCAAGTAAAGGGCTTTTCCCACCATAGAGATCAACAGGACACACTAAAATTGTCCAGTCGGTGGGAATTGTCCAGGTGATAATTTGGGTGTTCAGAGGTATGATTTTATCAGATCACTTAGATTCACTAGGTCTTTTATATCAAGTTTTAAATGGTGCTATATTTCTTGAATATGCCAAAAATCTGTGATTTCTGTGTGTACAAACTCCTCCAATCAAAAGAATTAAATGGATTGTAGGGATTTAAATATGTTTGAAAGCATGACAATGCTTTAAAATAAAAAAGAGGAAATCTCATACATCTATTTAATTGAATTCAACCTAACCCCATACTCCTCCCTGTTTCCCCAGTGTCTCTGTTTAAGTCTTTGCAGTTTATCACATGACTTCTGCCGCCAATCATTCGCTTCAATGGTTTGTGCTGAACAAACAGACATCAGTGATTGGCTGCAGTGGGTATATGATGAGCTGCAAGGAAGTAAACAGAGACCCAGGGAGGGCACCATCACGGTGGTACAATAACAGCAGCAGAAACATTTTTTTTTCTATTATTATTTTAAAGCAATCCACTTTTCCAGAAATTTTATACCCTATACAATCTCTTTAAAAAAACATTTATTCTGTCACAGATTGTAAAAGCAACTCTAACGTAAACCTAGAAGTTTCTAGGAAATCAGTCTATTGCAATGAGAAAAAATAAATACATGATTTCCAACAATCGCCAAAGAGTTCAGAAGTGTTTGTTTATTTATAGCCTTCATGACTATAGGCATATTGTGCAAAAATATAGGCATTTCTTACATAATAGCTGATAGCAGAATACGTAGCTGTATAAGTAAAGACACTCCCTAGAATAACCAAAGTCTTTCGTGGTTTTTCTTTCTTAACGGCCTTTGGCTCAATCTCGAGCCATGGCGACTTGATGGATGAAGGCTCTGTAGGAAGATCCATCTTATGCAAGTCTAGATAGGTCCACCAGGGTCTTCTCCACCATTATTTTGATAGTATCAAGCTATCGCGTTCCTGGTTTTACTCTTCGCCTTGTTCCTTCTATTCTCAACGGCCTTTGGCTCAATCTCGAGCCATGGCGACTTGATGGATGAAGGCTCTGTAGGAAGATCCATCTTATGCAAGTCTAGATAGGTCCACCAGGGTCTTCTCCACCATTATTTTGATAGTATCAAGCCATCGCGTTCCTGGTTTTACTCTTCGCCTTGTTCCTTCTATTCTTCCGACCATGATGTCCTTCTCCAGTGATTGCTCTCTTCGCATGATGTGTCCAAAGTAGGCTAGCTTGGTGATCCTTACTTCGAGTGACATGTCTGGCTTGATTTGTCCCAAAATTGATCTATTTGTTCTTGCCATCCTTGATATCGATAGCATCCTTCTCCAGCACCAGATTTCTTCCATGTTACAAGTAAGAAAACCGCTTTTGATGGATGCCTTATTTCAAATTTTCAAGAGATTTAGTGTGTGAATTGTACAAAAAAGTACTGTAATAAATTTACATAAGTCAAGTTTACCATGTTTGGAAGACCAAAGGGGTTAACGCTGATATAACATTAGCAAGCAGAAATATACAAATGTTTCCTTTGTGCCCTAGGCTGAGATTAAAATTCAGTTTCACTCCTGTATAGCACTGAGAAAGCTCCAGATTTTGCATGTTACATACAACTGATCCAGGTTTGTCACCTTCATCAGTGCCCTATTTCGGAGTAATGACTCCTATTATCGGTGTTGAACTTGGGGAACTTAATCATTGACTCTGAAGAGAGATTGAGTAGGTTATTAGGAACTAAACACCCTGTAGCTCTTGCACTGTATAAGCACAATAAGGTCTTTTTCAAAGGATAGTAAATAGTAAATCTTTTCCTGTATGATTTATTGCTCCTTGCCACAACTAGTGTCTTTGAGTCGTTAAAACCCCCCAAAAGGTCATGTCTCGTGTTATCTGATCCCGCTGAGATGACGCACCAGTGTTCTTAGAAATCATGCAAGAAACACATTAATGCTCCTTGGATGAGAGTCAATGGATGTAGATGTCATTTCCCTTCTAGGACACCTCTCTACATCCTGTACTCGTTGCCTCACTGTCTGGGTCCTACTAATATTCCCATAAGATGCTCCATGAATGGAGGAAAAGTCTTAGGGTTGTGTTCACCATGGTCATCAGACCTTCCGTCACCAGAGACTGACTCATCCTTCCAAATAAAACGACCTGTAATAAACGAGTCATCATCCGAACAAATGTTTTGGAGGCTGCAATCGAGACTATAGATTTTACTGTTTGTAGACACAAATTACTTGAAAAATATCCTGAGCGCTGAAACTTGTGAGTGATCGGCTGAAAAGTCATAATTTATTTCTGCTGCTTTTCTCTTAGGAACCTTTGATGATTTGGAAAGCAGAACTCTTGCAGGTGTCGGGTTTCTTCATTTCTCAGTTTTTGTTTTTTTTCATTTCTTCCTTAAAGTAATAACATTTCTACCTTGCTCCACTGAGCAGTAGTACAAATTTGAAACCCTGTATTCACCAAGGGGCATGAGTGGAATAATGAAACACGGGGGAGAGTTACATGAATGGAATAGTCTGAGCGTTGATGTTTATAGGGAATGTGAATGAGGATCTGTCATTCAGAAATAACATGTGTTATATGTGGATGGCTGTACTAGCGGAAGAATCGGTCAGTTTACAATCAAAGGAACACCACAGGGAAATTCAATATATTGTGTTAAGCTTCGTGCAGAGCCCAAGGGGGGCAATAGATGACACCTACCAATGCATCCACCCTTAACATTCCCCAAAAGTTCATTAAGGCTATTTCACATTGAGTTTTTTTTAGAGGCTCCCCTTAAAAATCCTCCAT
The DNA here is from genome assembly GCF_046119375.1 of Phyllobates terribilis. Lineage (NCBI taxonomy): Eukaryota > Metazoa > Chordata > Amphibia > Anura > Dendrobatidae > Phyllobates > Phyllobates terribilis. Next base: position 900,164,991 of record NW_027362762.1, read on the forward strand.
AGAAGCTGATCATAAACACTGGTCAAACCTAAAAACTGGGCCAGCTCTAGCATAAGTGTAACATGTAGAAGCACATTCACACTATGGCCATTAACAAACATAACCTAGAATAAAAACAATAAGTAGATACCCTGCAGTAAGTAAATAAATAATAGTAATGCATGTAAAAAACATAGGGTACTTTGACACCGTTTTGATCATAAAAGCATAACAGTGATCCTACCGCGACAAGGTGTACAGAATCAGGATGGTCCCTAACTCTAGTTACTCACCTTGGTATGTGCTAACAGGCCTTAAAATAAAGGGGCACAGTAGGAACAGGGCCTGACCGTGTTTTTACAAACACTTGGAAAACTCTTCCTGTTTGTTCCTGTACCTTTCAATCCAGATCTGGCGCACCTTTGTTGCAGGTGATGCGTGACAGCATCAGTCCTCTTTAATTCCCGGGACTTTTGGTGCCATTAGATCAGGGAGCTAAGGGGTCACTTGTCTGGCTTTTGGTTACTCCTTTCTGAGAGCCTTGGGTGGGGCTAACTGCTATTTAAACCCCTGGGTCTCTGACTTCCACTACCAGTTAATTAATTTTTGCTGCCTGACTTGTGCTCTTGTCTATGCTTGTGGCATTTTTTCCTGACTTTTCCTGTTTTCTGACCTCGGCATGTATTTTGACTATCCTTTTGTCCTACCTTTTGGCTTTGACCCTGCTCGGGGACTCTTCCTGCCTCTTGTTTGCTCTTCCGCAGCCTTTCCATAATAGCAATCCACTGGATCCTGTTGGTAAGACTAGATCCCTGTATAGGGGTTAACCGGTGAAGATTGGGGTCCTTCTGGAATCTGTCCGACGGAGTAGCTTATGCCAAGTCTGTCCGAGGTAGCCTTTTAGAGCCTGTGGCCTCAGACAGATGTGGCATTATTAATTTTTATAGGAAATCCACTTTTCCACTTTGCTGTTTTTGAGCATTTTTTTTTTCTTTAAGAGGTTTGGCATCAGCTTCTGATGGACTCCACTCCAAACCGCGCCACTTTCCATGTCCAAAAAAGAAAAACGTTTCGGGGAAAATAACTTTCAAATATTTTGAAAACCACTTCAGGAAATACTTCAAGAAAAAGAAACCCTTTAAAAACTCCCCATAAAAAGAGCATTTCCTAAGGCATTTTTCTTTTGAAAATCTTGTTTTATTACACCCCAGTAAGAAAAGTTTGACTAAGACATCTAATTTCTACTATAAGGTTCAATAAATTATTGCGACATTCTAGCAAAACCCTCAACAAACTGCAATTCTCATCAGAAACAGTAGGTGACCACATATGTTCCCACATATAGCAAAAACATCTCTTGACAGAATATCGCAAAATCATGTTTTGTTTTTGTTTTTTAAATGCCACTCAAGTAAGGAAGTATCATTGATTCCCTTACAAACATTGTCTTAGACATATCACAGTGTATCAATGATGGAAACCTTTGACAGAGATGCTTTGACAGGTTCCCAGAGGAAAGCTGTGCCGCTACATTTGTGATTGGCTGTATAGATGGGATACTCCATAGGAAATTTGGTGGCATATGAGCAGTTGGGGAAGAACTAAATGTCCCCTCATTTGCTTTTTTTTAGAGCAAACGGACCATAGTATATTTGAGATTCGGTGAATCTGTAGCATTACATGACTGTGTTGAATTTGTCAGGATGATTGCCATTCTTTGCAGCAGCAATCGACTCTGTCCCAGAGGGCAAGGTCCCAATTCCCATTTCTGGTGTCCGATAGTGGGTACATTGCAAAGTGTGAGCACAATACATGCTGAAGCCCGCACAATCCTGCACATGTTTTTGGTGTAAAGTACAATAAGATTCTGTTGCATATATGAATGGGTTAATTAAATTGTTATATGTAAATTGCCGCTGTCATCTCATCCCCTCTCCTCCTCCTTTTTCTTTCTTTTAAATTACCTTAAGGGTGACTGACTGCTGACAACAAAAGTGGCACAAAAAAATGCCAGAGAATGAAATAATGTCAGAAGGAATTATACGTCTGCATTCACGGCAGTATGTGCTGAAAAGACAGAGTTAACTTGTGCTTAGCAGGCATTTGCATTAAAATGTATCCGAAAGCAGCTTTCAAAGAACAGACATAGCAATTAACTTGTACAACACATTTTTAAGTGGCGTCATCATTGTTAAGTTGTGTGCAGCAGTGCATCAAGCAAACAGATGTATTCTGGAACTATGCAGGGATAATAAATGGCATGGGAAGGCTGTTACTGTGTATTGTGCATTAAACCTTATTTTTATTCTCCCCATGAACATGTATCGTGTTCTGCCTGGATATTAATAGCATGAATGTATACATTTTACATTGCTTTTATGATTTCCATATGCCAGAGGGTTTTTTTTGAAGGCTTTCTCATCGAGAGCTCACTCACATGATAGTATTTGCAACTTACCTTTATTACATTGAACTGTACTAATGGTTGTCCCAGTCACTGTGCTTTGTAAAAAAAACAAAAAAAAACTTTAGGTTGCTGGTATCATTCATGTTCCTCACTAGTGTTCTAGTTTCTTCTAAAGGCCATACATAATAATTTAATGTTAGTTTCATCTTCCTTACTATATATGTATATAGGAGTGTGCTGACTCTCCCCAGTGACTGTTGTTGTAGACATAAGGGTCGGGCATGTTGAATTTCAATATGCCTCATTCTTTTATTGTTACTGGAGATAAGGTGTCTGACGGTGGCTTCTGCTTTTCTCTTTATTCATGGTGTCCATGTACATGGGAGAGGGTAAGTGGTTAAAAAACATAGTTTTATGTTATATGGCTATGTTTAATCCAGCACATAATGTTAGAACAAGGGGGCATGTTTGTATGCAATTTGTAAAATAGAAAGTTGTGACCCATATTATAAAAAGAAATTATTAGAGATGAGCAGATCAGCCAAAATAAAAATATATTACGTAGAAAAAGAGAAAAAGCCAGCTCATCCTCTGTAGTTCCGTCTGTGCAGAAGCCCACGATCCACACCACTGCTCGGCGTGAGTAGGCATTGGGAAAAGGGAGGAAGTTGATCCAGCTTCTGATTCGTGAATCAAGATAGTGTGATTAAAGTCATAAAGTTTTTATTTCCATGATTAAAAATATCCAGACATCAAAAATTGGGACAAAGGACATCAGAAACTCCCCATATAAGGAGATGGTAGGGGTGACATTGGGCAAAAAAAAGATTGGAAAACCAGACGCTTTTCAAATTCAAGAGCATTCTTAAACTGAAAGCCTATGACCCCTCGGCTCCCCACCCATCCAAAAGTTAAAAAAGTTTAAAAATCCTTATACTCGCCTCACTGCTCACCTCGGAGTCCCTTTCCCTCATCACATCTTTTGATCGCCACCTTGAGTGCTGAAATTCCTGGGCTCCTCACATTAGGATAGGACTTCCAGCTCTCATGAGGCTCTGGAGAGTTCTGAGTGAGAGGCCCCAAAATCATGAGGTCAAGACACGCGGTTGCGGCAATCAGAAAATGCGACAAGGACCGGAGGTGATGGTCAGGAGTGGAGGGGCCAGAGAGGTGAGAATAAGGATTTTTAAAACCTTTCAACCCTTTGCTAGATCTTTTACAGTTCAGAAAAATGGCAGCCAGCAGAAGTGAATTATAAAAAAGTTGCATTTTGGCAAATATGGATTTTTGCACAATTCAAATAGAATTCAATCCCACATTTGTAATAAAATTTTGACTGTTTCCTCATTTCCTAAATTACTAGAGAAAGAGAAATGTTATACTTGACTTATATTATGTTTGTAACAGAGAAAATAGATAGGAAACGCACTGGGCTAAACACCAAAAGTTAACAGAGTAGTCCATTACTTTTATATTGATGATCGGGCATCCCCACCAATCCGCTTTTATTACCATCGGTGGCAGCCGTGTGTACACAGTGTATGCAGCGGAACACGACTGCTTTGTGACACTGTTTAGTGGCCGCTGCTGAGTGCTGCAGATCAATCAATATTAAAAGTAATAGGAAATGATCTGCAGTACTCAGGAATGGCCATCACATAGTATGACGGCACAGTGGTATTCCCCTCCATACACTGTTTACATCCAGGTGCTGCTGGATGTAATAACAGTTTATTGGTGGGGGTACCAGCTCTTGGACCCTCACTTATCTTATATCTGTAAATATAAAAGAAGTGGACAAAACACTTGACTACTTCTCTGTACAACTTTGTAGATATATGAAGTAATTCTTATCACTCCCATCAAAGTTTTTATCCCCTTAATACATTGCAATCTTCATATTATATTACACTATGCACTTACAATTGCTCATTTTGCCTTTCTACATAGTTAATTCTTCTCTTTTCCATTAGGTCTATGACATTACGTGATTAAAAACTGACTAGCTGAATCCTTCTAAGCTCTATGTAGAAACAGGAGGTCAATTTTCCCTGCATGAGTCATCACTGCAAAAGTCCCTGGCAGGCAGGTGGTGGAGGGAGCAGCTGGGTCAGGAGTTGAAGAGGGGGATGATAAATGCAGGGAATAGAGGCTTCCTGTTTCTACATAGAGCAGAGAAAAGAGAAGAATTAGCTGGGTAAAAAGGCAAAATGAGCAATTGTAAGTACACAGTGCTATATAATATGATGATTGCAATATATTAAGAGGATAAAAACTTTGATAGGAGTGTTTCTTTAATAACGATGTGCTTGCAGCTTCCATATCAAAACCTACTAACTTCAGCGATGGAGGAATGCCCAATGGAAACATTTCTATTTCCCACCGTACCAAAAGCTCTCATCATAATGACCGTCCTTCCTGTTAACATTTGACTTTCATGTTAGGTGTTTCTTGAGCTATTAAAGAGCATTTTCCTTCTTAACTTTGTTTAGTCTATGACCTTAGTAAAATTCTCACATGGATCATATTATTGTACTGGTAATTGTAATAATAAACGCTGGTGCACCAATGTTACTACAATCGGTTAACTTCAAGAACAATGAAAACTAGATGCAAGATTAAGAAGTTTTTATTTAAATCAAGATTTTCTTATTTGTGTATAAATTAAGTATGGTATCAAAAATAATACCTGTAGATCGGAATATCTCAAAGATGCCCTAAGTCTAGGCGGGTGGGAACTGCTGACTTTCATTGAAGAGATTAAACTACATACAGAGACTTAGTTTTCAGGCCATGCATCACGGGAAAAGATATACTGTATGTGAAGTAACTCATACCAGCCAAGCTAGAGACTCCTCTGTAGAGTTGGTCTTCCCCCTCCTCCCTTCCCCCATATTTACATTTAGGCACCTTGTTCAGCCAACCAGCATGCTCTATGCTGATGAGGAGCAAAAACTCCAGAACAGTGCTGCAGTCAGATAGATCTTTATCTTGTTTGGCTGGTAAAAATTAAATTGCAATTTTTTTTTTCACAAAGATGCCTTAAAAAAGCTTTCCTTCAAAGGTAAGCTATTATCTCAAAATTATCTATTGTCTTAGTCAGCTTTTTGTGTGAAATATATTTTTAATTACTATTTTTATTTTAACATATTTAAAATTCTTATCTATATTAAAAATGAAAATTAGAAATCTTGTAATTTTCACATTGTCCTCTGGAGCTTTTCAAGACTCTTCTAACGTCCTATTGTTTCAGGAAACAACAGATGTGCATAGTTACAAAGGTTAGACCCCCAACCTTGTCTTTTGATTTGCGGCATCTAATGAGCATGTGCAAAAGTCATTGTTTAAGGAGGAGTGGAGTAGGTTCAGCTACTAGGTCACCTATTGTGATTGGTGGATCCTGTGTTATCAGCTGTGTACAGAGGAGTTACCTGTCATTGTAATCCAACTATAAACCTGTCCTGATAACACAGGAATTATGAATTGCAAAAAAAGCCCTAGTGGCCTGGGTGAATACTGCAAGAATACATTTTTTTTTTCTTAACACGATATGAACAAAAATGCATTCTTTTGTAAATACATTTAACACAAAAACATGATTTATACAATACGTGATTTTCTGATGGTAGCTGAAATTTTTATCTGGTGATCTCCAATGGTATCTCATTTATTCACTGCAGCAGTGAAATTACAAGCATCCTTGTGATGGCTGCAGCCAATCACTGATCTAAGTAGTTTGTGGCCGGAAGAATGCCAATCACATTATTGTCACCTAAGGATAGGTCATCAATGTTAAAGTATAGTGTTGAGCCACCCCCGTAGTGTTCGAGTTCGGTTCGGTTCGTCGAACACCCGTGTGTTCGCCGAACTGTTCGTCGAACTGTTCGTCGAACACCTTCGAACACCGTTAAAACCAATGGCAGGCAAACAAAAACACATAGAAACACATAGAAAACACCTTCAAATGTGTCCAGAAGCTGACAAACTGCTCAGAAGACATAACTAACACATGGAAAAGTGACAAGTACATATAGTCATGCGAAAAGAAAAGAGGTGGAGGAGTAAAAGGAGGGGGAGACACAGATATAGGCATGTCATGCCCTTCTAAAATCCAAAAAGTGAGAAGCCGACACGGCCAGTCCGTTCCTGCCTGTGCCACCTCCGTGTCGCCGGGTTTGTGCCAGAGCCGCGGTGGACCCTGACGGCCAGCCCCCCTCTCCCAATACTGGTGCCTGTCCGCTGGTGGGTCGAGCGAGCCCCCCTGTGGTGGAGGCAGCTCTAAGCTTTTTAATTTAAATTGTCTCTCTAATTTGAATGAATACACTTTAAATCCATTTACAAGGATCTATTGGAGGGCAAGTCTCATGCCAGCAGCCGCGTAATTCCAGCTCCAGTAGCGTCCACTAAAGCTGCTGCAGTTAAAAAGCTTTTATAAGGATCGAGCTCGGCTGTCCACCGCAAGGCATCCTACTGCCAGTCCCAGCCCCTATGCCTTGGGGTGCCTCCTGATGCTCTTCACTGAGTATCCCGTGGTCCCGAAGCATTTCCTTTGAAAAAATGAAGTGTCCAAACTACAGGTGGTGTAGCTTGCTTAACAGCCGGGATAATCCGCTGACTAGCAGACCCTGCTACTAGGCACAAAGTATTTCCTGGGCTAGATGCAGTTAAAAATTTGTAATTAGTTACTCTCGTTGGATGCTGAGAAAGCATTCCATAGAGTCTCCTGGCACGCCATATATGATTCTCTTAAAAAGCTTGGGGTAGAGGTCTAGGGGACCCTTTTGTAGCCAAAATCACGGCCCTGTATCGCAATACGTCACCTAGGCTGAAGATAAATGGAACTGTAGCACCCTGAGGGCTCGGTTGCTACAGAGGTATTGCACCTCACCCAGAGGTGTGATATCTCACTCTCAGGTAAGGATGTAGTGTGGATCAGGACCCGACACCTGCATGCATTACACCACATTGCCGTGGGGCAGGGCGACCAATATGCCCCTGAGATGGGCACGACAGTCCCTGTCCCTGGCTGGAGTGGGGGGAGGGAACACTGAGGAAGTGGAACCCTGTAGTGCAGGAGCAGGGAGGAAGCAGTTCCTGGGTGCATTGAGAAGGGAGTATAAAAGGTGGGCACCATCTTAGTTCAGTGCAGAGAAGTCTGAGCAGAAGTGGCAGGGAGCAGGGGCTCTGCATGAGCTCTGCTCCGGAGGCGGGCCTAGTAACAGAGGCCCAGGCCTGGAAGAGGGAGAAGGAAGGAAGAGGAGCGGAGAAGGCTCCAGGAACGAGGAACGAAGGGATCTCAGGGGTGCGGACGGGCGAGTCGCCACCGCACGCCAGAATCCACCTGCGTGGAGGGGTCAGGCCAAAGGGGGAGACCGGTCCCCGAAACTAGTGGAGGCAGGAAATGACCCTCAGCTAGAAACAGGAGGCTGTGACATTTTATGTGGCGCAGCCCCTCGCTACACCCGCTAGGAAGGCACCACATAGGGTCAGGGAAACTGGCGCCAAGTTTACCAAGAGGAGGCCCGAGGCAGCCGGACAGAAGGGTTGGTAAGAAAGGCCAGACAAAGGACACACAAAGGGGGTCCTGTGAAGCGCTCCAAAGTTATCTGGGAGTTGTCTGAGCCCCTCACCTGGTGAGCACAGTACGACGTGGGCAGCCGTTACCTGCAGACGTGGTCTGGATAATAAGAACTGTGAGTAAAGGCCCTGGACTGCATCACTGACTCCGTGTCATTACTGCTGCTGCCCTGCACCATCACCCCCATCCTCCGCATACACTGCCCTGAGGCTATACTACTCCCGTGGGGAGTTATGCTACGCTCTGCTGCACCCACAACACCAGCCTCAGCGGTCTGCCCTGGAGCGGCGGTTCACTCTGACCGCAATCCACGGGTGGCGTAGTCGGACATTTAAACATCAAAACCACATAAATAGTTCCGCCACTGGTTTGACCGCCCTGAGCCACGGAACCGGGTTGCCGCCACGGAGACTACAACCACCAGCATCAACCAAAAAGGGTCCGGCTCCGGGTGTCCCAAGGCCCAGGGGGCGCGTCAGAACATTTTCATCACCTTTCACAATCACCAATGGGACAAGGCAGGGATGTTCTCTGTCCCCTCTCTTATACATCCTAGTGACGGAGCACCTGCTCTCATCAATTCGCCATAACCCCAATATTAGGTGGATTGAGGTGGGAGGCACCGAGTACAAGTGCTCTCTATTTGCTGATGATGTCCTAGTATATATCACTCAATCACATATATCCATCCATGCTGTTATGGCTGAAATAGATCACTTTGTTACATGGTCAAATTTTAAAATCAATGCAGCGAAGTCTGAGGCCCTCGATGTCTCCCTCCCCAAATCCATATAGGATTCCATCCAGTCCAACTTTCCCTTTGCCTGGCCCTCACAGGGTATCAAATACTTAGGAATTCCTATTCATAGAGACCTCTCCCATCTATGTTATCTTAATTTTGGGCCCTTTATTGAACAACTCCATACAGACCACGGTTGGCAAGTTAGAACTGTAAGATTCACTACGTGAACCACTGGTGTTTTGTGGAAAAGCACATGTACACTGTGTTCCAAATTATTATGCAAAAAGTGTTTAGGAGTGATAAGGGAAGAATTTGTTTGTTTGTCAGTTAAACTTATTGATGGTGATGTGTGTCAGGGCTCTTTATATCACTGTAAGCAATTGCAGACACCAGTGCTAATTAGTTTGGCAGGTGTGTCCAATGAAAGGCAAGACTACTTAAGAAGGCTCTCTCACAATTTTCAGCAGCCTACATTTTCTGCCAAAATGGGAAAGAAAAAGGATGTGTCGGCTGCTGAGAAGCAACAAATTGTGGAGTGTTTAGGTCAAGGCATGACTACAATCAACATTGTGCGATGATCAGGATGAAGTGTCTTGGCAATCAAGAAGTTTGTAGCTGATTCACAGTACACACGTGTGCGTGCTGATAAGGGCAAATTGAGGACTCTTTCCTACAGGCAATTACGTCAGGTTGAAAGAGCAGCGGCAAAAAAGCCTTGTCATAGCAGCAGACAAGTTTTTGAAGCTGCTTGTGCCTCCAACGTCCCCCGAACAACAAGATGCAGGGTCCTTCAGAGGTTTGCAGCTGTGCATACGCCATCCTGTCGACCTCCTCTATCCACTTCACACAAGCAGAAACGGCTCCAGTGGGCCAAACATTACATGAAGACTGATTTCAAAACTGTTTTGTTCACGGATGAGTGCCGTGCAGCGCTCGATGGTCCAGATGGATGGAGTGGAGGATGGCTGGTTGATGGACACCCCACGCAAACACGGCTATAGCGCCAACAAGGAGGAGGTGGAGTAATGTTTTGGGCTGGAATCATGGGGAGAGAGATTGTCGGCCCCTTTAGGATCCCTGAAGGCGCTAAAGATGAACTCCATAATGTATGTGGATTTTCTCAAACAGCACTTCCTGCCATGGTTCAAGAAGAAGAACCGTGTATTTCACAGCAAGATCATTTTTCTGCATGATAATGCACCATCTCATGCTGCACATAAAACATCTGCATCTCTGGCTGATATGGGCATAAAAGGGGACAAACTTATGGTGTGACCCACATGCTCCCCTGACCTCTACCCCATTCAGAACCTTTGGAGCATCATTAAAAGGAGTGTCTATGATGGCGGGAGGCAGTTCACATCTAAGCAACAGCTCTGGGAGGGTATTCTGTCCTAAAACAATTGAAGCAGAAACCATCCAAAACCTGACAAATTCAATGGACGAGAGAGTTCAGAAGCTCCTTTCGAACAAGGGGTCCTATGTGAAAATGTAACATCACCTAGAATAAAGTTTTGAGTTGAAAACTGTTTGATTTCAGTTTCTAACAACCTGCTAATGCTTATAATTTCAAAAATGACCATTTTTTTGGTCTTTATTAAAATGAAAAGGTTGATCGAAAAGTTTGGGGGATCTAAGAGTGTGGCAACCCAGTAGTCATGATTACTTCGAATTCTGACAATATGAGGGTCATGCTGCAGGTAGTGCAGCAAGAAGGCACTTATGTGTCTTGCGCATCTCGGAGCCCCAAAATTATTTTCCGGGCTAGATGCAGCTAAAAATTATTTTTAATTTTAAATCTGGTGAAGCTTATTATAGATGGCCTAATAGGATCAGTGCTGCACACTGCTACAAAGCCCAAATTATTTTCCAGTCAAGATACAGATAAACATGATTAGTAATTTGAAAGCTTAAAACGGTTGGTAGGGTGATTTTAACCAATCATCAAGCTTTTACTCTCCCCAGGATGACACAGGGGTAGAAAAGTCGTTTCGGATCCATGATTTGTTCATCTTTATGAACGTGAGTCTGTCTACATTATCAGTGGAGAGCCGCGTGCGCTTATCTGTCAGCACACCACCAGCAGCGCTGAACACACGTTCAGACAGAACGCTGGCTGCGGGGCATGACAAGATCTCCAAGGCGTAAGTGGCTAGCTCCGGCCATTTATCCAGATTGGAAGCCCAAAAAGAGCAAGGGTCCAGTGACACAGTCGTGGCTTCAATGTTTACTTGGAGATACTCCTGTACCATCGACTCTAGGCGTTGACTATGTGTCAGACTTCTTGTCTCCTGTGGCCTTGCAAAAGATGGGCTAAAAAAGTGGTGAAATGATTCCGCAAAATTGATGTTACCACCAGATACTGTGGTTCTGTTACGGTTTGAGTGCTGAACACTTGACGGTCCCACGGTTGGCAAGTTGGAACTGTGAGATTCACTACGTGCACCACTGGTATTTTGTGGAAAAGCACATGTAAGATTCTGCAACAGTCTCTGCTGATACTCCTGCATGCGTGCATCCCTTTCTATGGCAGGAATAATTTCTGCAAATTTACTTTTGTACCGGGGATCTAACAGTGTGGCAACCCAGTAGTCAGGATTATTTCTAATTCTCACAATTCGAGGGTCATGTTGCAGGTAGTGCAGCAAGAAGGCACTCATGTGTGTTGCGCATCCAGGAGCACCAAGTCCCTGTTGTGTTGGTGGCGAGGTAACAATCATGCTTCCTTCCTCTGTCCTCTCCCCCCAACCTCGCACAACAGAAATGTGATCAAGGTCTCCCTCATCTGATGAGTCTTCCATCAGTTCGTCCTCCACTTCTTCCTGGGCTCCTGCACCTTCTTCACTAGTTTGGCTGCTACCATGCGCCCTGGTAAAACCATCTCCCCACCCTCACATGCCTGCCGCCTTGGTGCTGCCGACCGTCTGGACCTTGCAGATGTTAGCCCTTCCGCATACAACTCCTCCTCCTCTACTTCCTCCACCTCCTCTTGTGCCACCACCTGACTCCGAATTCTGTTTAACATGTGCTCCAGCATGTAAATCACCGGAATAGTCATGCTGATAATGGCATCGTCAGCACTAAACATCTTCGTCGCCATTTCAAAACTGTGCAGAAGGGTGCATAGGTCCCTGATCTGAGACCACTCCTCCAGCGTGATTTGCCCCACCTCTGAATCTCGTTGGCCCAGGCTATACGTCAGAACGTATTGCACCAGGGCTTGTCGGTGCTGCCACAGTCGCTGCAACATGTGCAGAGTTGAATTCCACCGGGTAGGCACATCGCATTTTAGCCGGTGAAGTGGCAGGCCCAACGACTTCTGTAGAGATGTAAGTCGCTGAGCTGCGGGATGCGAACGGCGGAAGTGAGCACACAGCGACCGTGCCCTCTGCAGAAGGCCATCTAGTCTGGGATAGTGGGCTAAAAATTGCTGGACAACCAGGTTCAACACGTGAGCCATACAAGGCACGTGTGTGACATTGCCCCGGCGAAGGGCCGCACCCAGGTTTGCAGCATTGTCGCACACGGCCTTCCCTGGTTTCAGGTCCAGTGGAGACAACCATTCATGAAATTGGTTCTCCAGAGCTGACCACAACTCCTCAGCTGTGTGACTCACATTTCCCAGACATTTCAATGTAAAAACCGCCTGATGACGTTGAGCCCTACTGCCAGCATAGTAAGGAGGTGTGCAGGATCCCTTCTGCGCAGTTAGAAAGCTTGTGGCATGACCAGACAGGCTTTGGGTGCAGGTGGAAGACCGAGAGGAGGTTGAGGAGGCAGAAGCAGTGGAGGAACTTTGACATAAAGAGGATTGACGCACAACTCGTGGGGACGGCAAGACTTGGACAGCAGCCCCTTGTCCTGCTGTCACCATAGTTACCCAGTGCCCAGTCAGCGACATGTAACGCCCCTGTCCATGCCTACTCGTCCAAGTGTCTGTGGTGAAATGCACCCTGTCACACACAGAGTTTCTCAAAGAAGCGGTGATGTTGTGTGCGACATGCTGGTGGAGCGCAGGCACACCTTTCTTTGAGAAGTAGTGCCGACTGGGCATCTGGTACTGGGGCACTGCGACGGACATAAGGTCTCGAAAATCCTCTGTGTCCACCATGCGGAAAGGCAGCATTTCTGTAGCCAAGAGCTTGCAGATGGTGAAATTCAACCTCTTAGCTTTCTCATGGCTAGGAGGAAATGGTCTTTTACTTGTCCACATCTGAGGGACCGAGGGCTGGCTATTGTGCTTAGACGGGGTTGATAAGGGTGTCCCCGGCAAACTGCCGGTCTGTGAGGAAGATGCAGGCGGACATGTTAGGTTGCCTTGATCCAAAGGTGGTGCTATCGATGTCGGACAGCGCTCAACACCAGCTGGTGTTCCCACCTCCAAAGAAAATGATGACCTGCCAATCACGCTGGCTGTTGCGGGTAAAGAGGTGGCAGGTCTGCGCCCCAAAACAGGTGTGACTGCTGTCCCCCCAGTCACAGAGGATGAAGAGGCCGCGGATGCACAAGATATGGCAGACGGTGGTTGGCCCGGCCGGCTAGGCCGCATTGTAGCACACTGAGCTTCCCACTGCAACTTATGCTTCATGTCCATGTGCCGGTTCATGCATGAAGTACTCAAACTATGTATTTTTTGGCCTCTACTTAGCTTTTGCTGACAAATGTTACAGATAACACGAGTTGGGTCATCTTTATCGATCTGAAAAAATGCCCAGGCTATGCAAGGCTTAGCACCCATGCGACCTGAAGAGCCACCACGACTTGTGGTGAGAGGCAGAGTTGTGTTTGAGGATGCAGTTGTTGACGTGCTTCCAGTACTACGTCTCTGTCCAGGAAGGCGCAACCTGACCTTGTCGTCACTAGCATCTTCCTCCACCTCCTCTGCTGACCTCATCTCTTGGCTGACTGTGGGTTGACAGTAAGTGGGATCTCCAACCTCATCATCATCACCCTGTGTGTTATCACACCCGTCGTCCTCAGAGCCAACCTGTTCCTGCCCTGACAAAAAACTAAAGTTGTCGCTCCAATCAGGTATTTGAGTCTTATCATCGTCTTCCTCATTGTCTCCACCAACAGGAGTTACAGTTTGGGAATGAGGGTCTACATTATGGTCAGAACCTTCTGCGTCTGGTCCTGCATCCGACTCATAAAGATTCTGGGCATCAGTGCAGATCATTTCCTCATCTGGATTCACAGAAGCGCTGGAGTCGACCTCTGATTCCCAGGCTATAGTATGAGTAAACAGCTCTGCAGACTCAACCATCTGTTCTACCTCATACTCAGACGGGCAGCTGGAGATTTGGGAGCTGTGAGGAAGCAAGTGCGATTTGGGTGACACCTTTGAGGACTGGAGTATTTGTGATGTTGAAGTTGATGTGGAGGAGAGCCCACTTAAAGGAGCACTTGATATCCGTTGAAGCACCTGCTGTTTTTGTGCCTCATCTGGAATTTGTAGCGATTGGCGTGGCCGTAAGAAAGGGATCTTATCACATTGTCCGCTAAAAGAAGTAGACATTTTAGTTTGGCTGGAAGATGGTCTTTCTTCTGCAGATGTTACTGTTGCTTTAACACCTACCCCACGGACACAACCTTTTTTCCCCTTCCCAACACGCCTATTCCCCTTTCCACCAGCAGCAGGCTTTTTTCCACTCATTTTGGTGGTTAACTAATTCACAACTCTGGAGTTGTTTGCACAGAAAACCAATGGATGGTAACCGAGCAGAGCTGAGTGGCCAAACTGTGGTATTAGGCCAAAACTATTGGCTGGGTTAGATGCAGAAAAAAATATATTCAGTTTGCAACCTGATGGAGGTCAGTATAGATGGACTAATAGAGAAAGTCCGACACACTGCTACAAGGCCAAATATTTTTTCAGAGGTAGATGCAGAAAAAAATTATATTCAGTTTGCAACCTGATGGAGGTCTGTATAGATGGATTAATAGAACAAGACCCACACACAGCTAGAAGCCCAATATTTTTTCAGAGGTAGATGCAGAAAAAAATATATTCAGTTTGCAACCTGATGGAGGTCAGTATAGATGGACTAATACAACAAGTCCCACACACAGCTAGAAGCCCAATATTTTTTCAGAGGTAGATGCAGAAAAAAATATATTCAGTTTGCAACCTGATGGAGGTCAGTATAGATGGACTAATACAACAAGTCCCACACACAGCTAGAAGCCCAAATATTTTTTCAGAGGTACTGTAGATGCAGATAAAAATTAGTTTTAATTTGCAACCTGATGGAGGTCAGTATAGATGGACTAATACATCAAGTCCCACACACAGCTAGAAGCCCAAATATTTTTTCAGAGGTACTGTAGATGCAGATAAAAATTATTTTTAATTTGCAACCTGATGGAGGTCAGTATAGATGGACTAATAGAGAAAGTCCGACACACTGCTAGAAGGCCAAATATTTTTTCAGAGCTAGATGCAGAAAAAAATTATATCCATTTTGCAACCTGATGGAGGTCAGTATAGATGGATTAATAGAACAAGACCCACACACAGCTAGAAGCCCAATATTTTTTCAGAGGTAGATGCAGAAAAAAGTATATTCAGTTTGCAACCTGATGGAGGTCAGTATAGATGGACTAATACAACAATTCCCACACACAGCTAGAAGCCCAAATATTTTTTCAGAGGTACTGTAGATGCAGATAAAAATTATTTTTAATTTGCAACCTGATGGAGGTCAGTATAGATGGACTAATACAACAAGTCCCACACACAGCTAGAAGCCCAAATATTTTTTCAGAGGTACTGTAGATGCAGATACAAATTATTTTTAATTTGCAACCTGATGGAGGTCAGTATAGATGGACTAATACAACAAGTCCCACACACAGCTAGAAGCCAAAATATTTTTTCAGAGGTAGATGCAGAAAAAAATATATTCAGTTTGCAACCTGATGGAGGTCAGTATAGATGGACTAATACAACAAGTCCCACACACAGCTAGAAGCCCAAATATTTTTTCAGAGGTACTGTAGATGCAGATAAAAATTATTTTTAATTTGCAACCTGATGGAGGTCAGTATAGATGGACTAATACAACAAGTCCCACACACAGCTAGAAGCCCAAATATTTTTTCAGAGGTACTGTAGATGCAGATACAAATTATTTTTAATTTGCAACCTGATGGAGGTCAGTATAGATGGACTAATAGAGAAAGTCCGACACACTGCTAGAAGGCCAAATATTTTTTCAGAGCTAGATGCAGAAAAAAATTATATTCAGTTTGCAACCTGATGGAGGTCAGTATAGATGGATTAATAGAACAAGACCCACAAACAGCTAGAAGCCCAAATATTTTTTCAGAGGTAGATGCAGAAAAAAATATATTCAGTTTGCAACCTGATGGAGGTCAGTATAGATGGACTAATAGAGAAAGTCCGACACACTGCTAGAAGGCCAAATATTTTTTCAGAGCTAGATGCAGAAAAAAATTATATTCAGTTTGCAACCTGATGGAGGTCTGTATAGATGGATTAATAGAACAAGACCCACACACAGCTAGAAGCCCAATATTTTTTCAGAGGTAGATGCAGAAAAAAATATATTCAGTTTGCAACCTGATGGAGGTCAGTATAGATGGACTAATACAACAAGTCCCACACACAGCTAGAAGCCCAAATATTTTTTCAGAGGTACTGTAGATGCAGATACAAATTATTTTTAATTTGCAACCTGATGGAGGTCAGTATAGATGGACTAATAGAGAAAGTCCGACACACTGCTAGAAGGCCAAATATTTTTTCAGAGCTAGATGCAGAAAAAAATTATATTCAGTTTGCAACCTGATGGAGGTCAGTATAGATGGATTAATAGAACAAGACCCACACACAGCTAGAAGCCCAAATATTTTTTCAGAGGTAGATGCAGAAAAAAATATATTCAGTTTGCAACCTGATGGAGGTCAGTATAGATGGACTAATACAACAAGTCCCACACACAGCTAGAAGCCCAAATATTTTTTCAGAGGTACTGTAGATGCAGATAAAAATTATTTTTAATTTGCAACCTGATGGAGGTCAGTATAGATGGACTAATACAACAAGTCCCACACACTGCTAGAAGGCCAATATTTTTTCAGAGGTAGATGCAGAAAAAAATATATTCAGTTTGCAACCTGATGGAGGTCAGTATAGATGGACTAATACAACAAGTCCCACACACAGCTAGAAGCCCAAATATTTTTTCAGAGGTACTGTAGATGCAGATAAAAATTATTTTTAATTTGCAACCTGATGAAGGTCAGTATAGATGGACTAATACAACAAGTCCCACACACAGCTAGAAGCCCAAATATTTTTTCAGAGGTAGATGCAGAAAAAAATATATTCAGTTTGCAACCTGATGGAGGTCAGTATAGATGGACTAATACAACAAGTCCCACACACAGCTAGAAGCCCAAATATTTTTTCAGAGGTACTGTAGATGCAGATACAAATTATTTTTAATTTGCAACCTGATGGAGGTCAGTATAGATGGACTAATACAACAAGTCCCACACACAGCTAGAAGCCCAAATATTTTTTCAGAGGTACTGTAGATGCAGATAAAAATTATTTTTAATTTGCAACCTGATGGAGGTCAGTATAGATGGACTAATAGAGAAAGTCCGACACACTGCTAGAAGGCCAAATATTTTTTCAGAGCTAGATGCAGAAAAAAATTATATTCAGTTTGCAACCTGATGGAGGTCAGTATAGATGGATTAATAGAACAAGACCCACACACAGCTAGAAGCCCAATATTTTTTCAGAGGTAGATGCAGAAAAAAATATATTCAGTTTGCAACCTGATGGAGGTCAGTATAGATGGACTAATACAACAAGTCCTACACACAGCTAGAAGCCCAAATATTTTTTCAGAGGTACTGTAGATGCAGATACAAATTATTTTTAATTTGCAACCTGATGGAGGTCAGTATAGATGGACTAATACAACAAGTCCCACACACAGCTAGAAGCCCAAATATTTTTTCAGAGGTACTGTAGATGCAGATAAAAATTATTTTTAATTTGCAACCTGATGGAGGTCAGTATAGATGGACTAATACAACAAGTCCCACACACAGCTAGAAGCCCAAATATTTTTTCAGAGGTACTGTAGATGCAGATACAAATTATTTTTAATTTGCAACCTGATGGAGGTCAGTATAGATGGACTAATAGAGAAAGTCCGACACACTGCTAGAAGCCCAAATATTTTTTCAGAGCTAGATGCAGAAAAAAATTATATTCAGTTTGCAACCTGATGGAGGACAGTATAGGTGGATTAATAGAACAAGACCCACACACAGCTAGAAGCCCAAATATTTTTTCAGAGGTACTGTAGATGCAGATAAAAATTAGTTTTAATTTGCAACCTGATGGAGGTCAGTATAGATGGACTAATAGAATGATGCTATGCCCAAAAGATTTTACTTCAATAGGTGCAGTAAAAAAATTGGTATTCTATACACAGGTGGTATATCTTGCAGCACAGATAGGCTACTCCACTGACTAACACACTCTGCAATAGGCCAAAAAGGATTAGCTTTGCTAGATTCAGCCAAATGCTGTGAAAAGAACTTGCACAGCACTGGCACAGACCTGCCTTGCAAAAACTGATAGGAACTGATGTAACCTAGTCCTGAAAAGGACTCCAATTACAATTAGTCTTTACTCCCACAACCTATCTATTTAAGAGCACAGACCTCCCTGATAAAAGTCGTAGGAAATGCTGTAACCTAGTCCTTAAAAGGACTGCAATCACAACTATTCCCTACTCCCAAGCTATCTGTATATTTGTGCGAAAATTGGCTTGAAATTAACAAGGTATAGCGCACACAGCAACAGCGGTGCCGTCTAACACGCAGCTGCAGCAGTGAGAAAATGGTGGCGACGGGGAAAATGGCTTGGTCTTATAGGGCAAGGACATGTGACATACACTGCCAATGACACATGCCCTTGCTTGTGTGAAAAAAAGCACTTCGCTCCGTGTGTGCACTGCTGATAGGCTGATAGATTGCACCTCCCCACTGCAAATGCGGGAAAGAGAAAAAAAAATTGAGATCTTCATTGTTCCTGCAGAGATCCATCCCCTGCCCCTCCCCCCACCCCGCTGTACACTCAAACTGCGTATTAACATTAATTTTCATCATTACTGAGAAAAAATCCAGTTATGATTTTGGTGCACGAACAGTTATCGAACATAACCTCGAACAGCCGAATTTTTATCAAATTGTTCGTGTTCGCCGAACGGCTCGAACACCGCCCAAAACAGCTCGAATTTGAGATTGGCGAACAGTTCGAGTAGAACAACGCTCATCTCTATTAAAGTAGTGGACAACCTCTTTAATATCAAACTAGTGGACAACCTCTTTAATATCAAAGTAGTGGTCAACCCCCCTTTGAGACAGTTTTTTTAAGCTAGTGCAATGTTTCCTCACAGATGTCCGGTATGCCCTATCTATTCTTCAGCTGATAATAGTGCAATGACAAAGGGTTTGTAAAGGTTTATAAAGTTAAAATAAAGCATTTGACAGCACAGAGCTTTTCTGTGTCCTTTCAAACCCAAGTTTTCTGTTTATTGTGCCGCTTTTAAAAAGTCTTTTATAGGACAAGTCAAAATAAAGGACTCCCTGTAGCCTGTAGGAGCGGAGAATAACAAATGAACTCAGTCATGTTTCATTAAAATAGTTCCGTAGGAATGGAGTTGAAAGAAGGTACGAAAAAAGAAGAAAAACGGACGATCTTATAAAGCTTGTATTTTTGTCCTTTTATTTTAAAGATGAAACATTCCCACAGTTATGGGAGCTGATTCGAGCCGTAATGGTAGGTGCTCTATGCTTGATCGGTAACTTGAGACGGAGCTTTACCTTTTCTTCGAGGTAGGACCTTCTTTTTTTTGAAGGAGGGAAGAATATTTAAACAGTTTCTTTCAGTAAGCCTACATTTCAGCAATTGTTCAGTTCACAGCTTTCAGCACAGTCTTGGGCTCTTTGGTCGGGAGAAGAACAGCGGCCGGTAATACAAGTAAGGTCCTGTGCTTTTTAATTACTTTAAAAGCCACTGGTGGATAAAAGCTCGGATTTTCCTTCATTTTTATTCCACGTTGACCGGTTTCAAGATGCCTTTGTTAAAGCGATCTGGTTTAGCCTAGCCTAAGTGACCATCTTTCTATAGAAGCCGCGTTGCTTAGGCCTGCTTTTAGCTGGGTAAAGGGGATTAGAAAAAAGCTAATTAACAAGCAGTGAGATCTTTGAGATGTGGGGAGGGATATTGCATCCATCCGTGAGAGGCAGATCTGCTCAGGAGACCATTATGCAGTTCTTCCAATTAATGCTCCTGGGATATTTTAGGTGTAGAATTGTGATAGTTTACATTCTATCCTCTTCCTAAAATACCAGCTCTGGCTCTAATGTGTACAGCCCGTCTGACAAGTCTGCCCAGTGTATATGTCTCACAGATTGTATGTACAGTGCCTACAAGTAGTATTCAACCCCCTGCAGATTTAGCTGGTTGACACATGCAGAATTAACTTGGCATTGTGACGTTTGTACTGTAGATCAGCCTGGAAGTGGGAAATGCACTGCAGCAAATTTTTTTTTTTTTTTTTTTAAAACGTAAAAAGTTAATTCAGAGTGTCATTTATTAATCAACCCCTCAAACCACAAGAATTCTGTTTGGTCCCCCTAAAGTATTAAGAAGTAGTTCAGGCACCAAGAATAATGAGCTTCACATGTGTGGATTAAAGATCTCTTTTGCCAGCCTTTTCTGACTATTTAAGACCCTCCCCAAACTTGTGAACAGCACTCAGACATGGTCAACATGGGAAAGACAAAGGAGCATTCCAAGGCCATCAGAGACAAGATCGTGGAGGGTCACAAGGCTGGCAAGGGGTACAAAACCCTTTCCAAGGAGTTGGGCCTACCTGTCTCCACTGTTGGGAGCATCAGCCGTAAGTGGAAGACTTATGGAACTACTGTTAGCCTTCCACGGCCAGGACAGCCTTTGAAAGTGTCCTCCCGTGCCGAGGCCAGGCTTGTCCGAAGAGTCAAGGCTAACCCAAGGACAACAAGGAAGGAGCTCCGGGAAGATCTCATGGCAGTGGGGACATTGGTTTCAGTCAATACCATAAGTAACGTACTCCACCGCAATGGTCTCCGTTCCAGACGAGCCCGTAAGGTACCTTTACTTTCAAAGCGTCATGTCAAGGCTCGTCTACAGTTTGCTCATGATCACTTGGAGGACTCTGAGACAGACTGGTTCAAGGTTCTATGGTCTGATGAGACCAAGATCGAGATCTTTGGTGCCAACCACACACGTGACGTTTGGAGACTGGATGGCACTGCATACGACCCCAAGAATACCATCCCTACAGTCAAGCATGGTGGTGGCAGCATCATGCTGTGGGGCTGTTTCTCTGCCAAGGGGCCTGGCCATCTGGTCCGCATCCATGGGAAGATGGATAGCACGGCCTACCTGGAGATTTTGGCCAAGAACCTCCGCTCCTCCATCAAGGATCTTAAGATGGGTCGTAATTTCATCTTCCAACAAGACAACGACCCAAAGCACACAGCCAAGAAAACCAAGGCCTGGTTCAATAGGGAAAAAGTCAAGGTGTTGGAGTGGCCTAGTCAGTCTCCTGACCTTAACCCAATTGAAAACTTGTGGAAGGAGCTCAAGAATAAAGTCCACATGAGACACCCAAAGAACCTAGATAACTTGGAGAAGATCTGCATGGAGGAGTGGGCTAAGATAACTCCACAGACCTGTGCCGGCCTGATCAGGTCTTATAAAAGACGATTATTAGCTGTAATTGCAAACAAGGGTTATTCCACAAAATATTAAACATAGGGGTTGTATAATAATTGACCCACACTTTTATGTTTAAAATTTAATAAAATTCAACTGAGCAACATAACTTTTTGGTTTGTAAGATTTATGCTTCTGTTCATAAAACCTACTCTCGTTTGCAGTTTGAAGGCTCTAACTTATTTGCATCTTATCAAACCAGCTAAATCTGCAGGGGGTTGAATACTACTTGTAGGCACTGTATACATATACAGTACAGACCAAAAGTTTGGACACACCTTCTCTTTTAAAGATTTTTCAGTATTTTCATGACTATGAAAATTGTACATTCACACTGAAGGCATCAAAACTATGAATTAACACATGTGGAATTATATACTTAGCAAAAAAGTGTGAAATAACTGAAAATATGTCTTATATTCTAGGTTCTTCAAAGTAGCCACCTTTTGCTTTGATGACTGCTTTCCACACTCTTGGCACTCTCTTGATGAGCTTCAAGAGGTAGTCACCGGAAATGGTTTTCACTTCACAGGTGTGCCCTGTCAGGTTTAATAAGTGGGATTTTTTCCCTTATAAATGGGGTTGGGACCATCAGTTGTGTTGTGCAGAAGTCAGGTGGATACACAGCTGATAGTCTTACTGAATAGAATGTTAGAATTTGTATTATGGCAAGAAAAAAGCAGCTAAGTAAATAAAAATGAGTGGCCATCATTACTTTAAGAAATGAAGGTCAGTCAGTCCGAAAAATTGGGAAAACTTTGAAAGTGTCCTCAAGTGCAGTTGCAAAAGCCATCAAGCGCTACAAAGAAACTGTCTCACATGCGGACCGCCCCAGGAAAGGATGACCAAGAGTCACCTCTGCTTCTGAGGATAAGTTTATCCGAGTCACCAGCCTCAGAAATCGCAGGTTAACAGCAGCTCAGATTAGAGACCAGGTCAATGCCACACAGTTCTAGCAGCAGACCCATCTCTTCAACAACTGTTAAGAGGAGACTTTGTGCAGCAGGCCTTCATGGTAAAAGAGCTGCTAGGAAACCACTGTTAAGGACAGGCAACAAGCAGAAGAGACTTGTTTGGGCTAAAGAACACAAGGAATGGACATGACATTAGACCAGTGGAAATCTGTGCTTTGGTCTGATGAGTCCAAATTTGAGATCTTTGGTTCCAACCACCTTGTCTTTGTGCGACGCAGAAAAGGTGAACGGATGGACTCTACATGCCTTGTTCCCACCGTGAAGCATGGAGGAGGAGGTGTGATGGTGTGGGGGTGCTTTGCTGGTGACACTGTTGGGGATTTATTCAAAATTGAAGGCATACTGAACCAGCATGGCTACCACAGCATCTTGCAGCGGCATGCTATTCCATCCGGTTTGCGTTTAGTTGGACCATCATTTATTTTTCAACAGGACAATGACCCCAAACACACCTCCAGGCTCCGTAAGGGCTATTTGACCAAGAAGGAGAGTGATGGGGTGCTACGCCAGATGACCTGGCCTCCACAGTCACCAGACCTGAACCCAATCGAGATGGTTTCGGGTGAGCTGGACTGCAAAGTGAAGGCAAAAGGGCCAACAAGTGCTAAGCATCTCTGGGAACTCCTTCAAGATTGTTGGAAGACCATTTCCGGTGACTACCTCTTGAAGCTCATCAAGAGAATGCCAAGAGTGTGCAAAGCAGTCATCAAAGAAAAAGGTGTCTACTTTGAAGAACCTAGAATATAAGACATATTTGCAGTTGTTTCACACTTTTTTGTTAAGTATATAATTCCACATGTGTTAATTCATAGTTTTGATGCCTTCAGTGTGAATGTACAATTTTCATAGTCATGAAAATATAGAAAAATCTTTAAATGAGAAGGTGTGTCCAAACTTTTGGTCTGTACTGTATATGATGGGTCAATCCATACCCAATGGGAGTGGGCTGTGAGCCTTACTATTTTTTGGAACCCTTTTTTATTTTATTCTTTTAAAAACAGCGTAAAAATATATTATTGGAAACTCAGTTATTAAATTAATTTTCAAAGTTGATGTATATGGCATCAAGTAGCTACCAAAAGACCATTTTTCTGGCAAATCAATTTTTTTATGCAGTGTAAACAAAGGATGTGCTGCTAATAATACGGTACTGTATGTGGACAGAGGGTTCGTTTTTAACGATCCTTCTGCTCCAATTAGAATTTGTTGTCTTGTGCGAAAAAATTTTGTGCAAAAACGACCAGTAAACGAGCACCAATCGACTTGTCTATACCTGGGATTGTTCCACCTATTTGCACCTTAATAGCCTTCAGAATAGAGCTGATTCACTTCTCATATTGTCCACCAGCACTCGTCATGGGCGGAATGTTACTCATGTAAAAGGACCCATAGTGAGAGGTTCAAAATCTCAGTTTACAAGCCCAAGATATGAAGGAATAAGAATGAGGGTTTAATTAAAGAAGCACTCCCATCAAAGATTTTACCGTACCATATTATTAGCAGCACATCCTCTGCTGGTGGAGATGTGCTGCTGTCAATTATTTGTTTACACTGCATAAAAAAATTGATTGGCCAGAAAAATGGTAATTTGGTAGCTTCTTGTTGCCATATTTACACAGGGCAGTGATTGGGAATGAGCACAATCATATGCAAACATTAAAGTTCCTTAAAGAATAAGAAATCTTTCAATTTTTTACCAAAAAATGTTGTGCCGCAATAAACTTTGCAAATCACTTTACTAAAGGATTTGTCTTTATTCCTGTAAGTGGCTTCCAAACCCCTGTCTTTACCCAGTCTGTTTTTCTGCCTTTAGCTGTGTTGATATCATGTGGAGTACAGCTGATGGCAGTGATATTTCAGCGCCTGTCTCCCCCCCCCCCCGAGTGTTGTGCTCATCAGAACGATCTCTTGCAGCAGCTTATCCCCAAAAGTTAGTGAGACTGGTGGTGAGCTGACCCATCACTGCCATCAGCTGTACTCCAAATGAATATGTTCTGATATCAATGCAGCTGAAGGCAGAAAAATAAACTGGAGAAAAGCTGGGGTTTGAAAGTCAGTTCAATGCTGTTGTTTCTTTTACAGAAATGAAGGCAAATCACCTAATAAAGTGATTTACAAAGTTTCAGAACTTTCCATGCTGGACAAAATTATATAAAATAAAATGTGTAGTTACTCTTTAACCATGAATTAATATTGACTCTGATAGGTTGTCATACACAGTGTAGGAAAAACAAAGTGCAACACAAAGAGATGAGGGGAAGGGAGCCCAGACATTAGGGAAAGGTGGAGTGGAGACCTCCTAGGCTGATCTAATAACACCCTGTCTCCCCTACCGTCCCTATATTGGTTTCTCACTAATCGCCGAACAGGAAACCTAAGCCCTGTAAATCACTAGAGCTAGGCCCTGCATAAGGAAGGGGGAGTGAGCACTGGTCAGTCCCCACTATAAACTAAAGACCACAAGGGAGATAAACACAGGGGGAAGAAACTTAGATTGAGCCGACTTCAGAGAGATTACACCAAACGTCCTCCAAGCACCAGAGAGGTAGTAAGCATACAGCAATAGCTCCAAGCCTTCACAAGGGAACATGTGAATATCACCAGCACCTCCCTCCAGAAAACTGAAAGTATTTAAACACCCAGGCCAGGGTGTCAAGCAGAGCAGGAGGGAGGTAGCCACTGGATCCTAAAGTGAGACAGATTTAAGAAGGCGTCTGTAATGCCAAATGAAGTAACCTTCTGCAACCAGCTGCAGAACGACTGTCTGCTACATCTGACACACCTGTCACATGGGTTCTGCAATAAAGTTGACTTATTTTTTATTTTGTGATTTTTTTTTTGTACTGACAGTCTCATGATTCCAAAATAGTAAGCATGATGAACAGCCATTGAAAAAAATAGAAAATTTGGTCTGTACGGAAACGTCTCTTCATAAAAAAAAAAAATAATGCTTTTTGTCTTTGACACATCCAGAGCCAGAAACTAACAATTTCCATAGATTCACCGAGACACTCTTTTAGGAGACATCCTGAAAGGCAACAAAACAGTTTCTTTATTACTGTTTTTTGATGTGGTGATAAATACAGTTATATGAAAAAGTTTGGGCACCCCTATTAATCTTAAGCTTAATGTTTTCTTAAAATTGGTGTTTTTGCAACAGCTATTTCAGTTTGATATATGTAATAACTGTTGGACGCAGTAATGTTTCTGCCTTGAAATGAGGTTTATTGTACTAACAGAAAATGTGCAATCTGCATTCAAACAAAATTTAACAGGTGCATAAGTATGGGCATCCTTATCATTTTCTTGCTTTAAATACTCCTACCTACTTTTTACTGACTTACTAAAGCACTTTTTTTGGTTTTGTAACCTCATTGAGCTTTGAACTTCATAGCCAGGTGTATGCAATCATGAGAAAAGCTACTTAAAGTGGCCACTTGCAAGTTGTTCTCCTGTTTGAATCTCCTCTGAAGAGTGGCATCATGGGCTCCTCAAAACAACTGTCAAATGATCTGAAAACAAAGATTATTCAACATAGTTGTTCAGGAGAAGGATACAAAAAGATGTCTCAGAGATTTAACCTGTCAGTTTCCACTGTGAGGAACATAGTAAGGAAATGGAAGGACACAGGGACAGTTCTTGTTAAGGCCAGAAGTGGCAGGCCAAGAAAAACATCAGAAAGGCAGAGAAGAAGAATGGTGAGATCAGTCAAGGACAATCCTCAGACCATCTCCAGAGAGCTGCAGCATCAACTTGCTGCAGATGGTATCACTGTGCATCGGTCAACTATACAACGCACTTTGCACAAGGAGAAGCTGTATGGGAGAGTGATGCAAAAGAAGCCGTTTCTGCAAGCACGCCACAAACAGAGTCGGCTGAGGTATGCAAAAGCACATTTGGAGAAGCCAATTTCTTTTTGGAAGAAGGTCCTGTGGACTGATGAAACCAAGATTGGGTTGTTTAGTCATACAAAAAGGCATTATGCATGGCGGCAAAAAAACACAGCATTCCAAGAAAAACACTTGCTACCCACAGTAAAATTTGGTGGAGGTTCCATCATGCTTTGGGGCTGTGTGGCCAATGCCGGCACCGGGAATCTTGTTAAAGTTGAGGGACGCATGGATTCCACTCAGTATCAGCAGATTCTTGACAATAATGTTCAAGAATCAGTGATAAAGTTGAAGTTACGCAGGGGATGGATCTTTCAGCAAGACAATGATCCAAAACACCGCTCCAAATCTACTCAGGCATTCATGCAGAGGAACAATTACAATGTTCTGGAATGGCCATCCCAGTCCCCAGACCTGAATATCATTGAACATCTGTGGGATCATTTGAAGAGGGCTGTCCATGCTCAGCGACCATCAAACTTAACTGAACTGGAATTGTTTTGTAAAGAGGAATGGTCAAAAATACCTTCATCCAGGATCCAGGAACTCATTAAAAGCTACAGGAAGCGACTGGAGGCTGTTATTTTTGCAAAAGGAGGATGTACTAAATATTAATGTCACTTTTCTGGTGAGGTGGCCATACTTATGCACCTGTCAAATTTTGTTTGAATGCAGATCGCACATTTTCTGTTAGTACAATAAACCTCATTTCAAGGCAGAAACATTACTGTGTCCAACAGTTATTACATATATCAAACTGAAATAGCTGTTGCAAAAACACCAATTTTTATAAAACATTAAGCTTAAGATTAATAGGGGTGCCCAAACTTTTTCATATAACTGTAATTGTAACATTGTGAGATCCCAGAGCATTGTCGTTATCATATACTCATTTATCATATCTCATTAGCTCCTTTTCTGGGAACACATGGTCATAACGAGGTGAATAATTAGCACATTGTTGCTCTTTTTACATATGGATTGATATAATGTATACAATATGATTAAAACTAAATAACAGTGTCATCGTACTACATAGAAGACTTAGGGGAAAAAAAATCATCTTAATATTTTTACATTGATAAAATCTCTATGAGATTATAGAGATGATCAAACTAAAATTGATAGATAGCATGGAAAATTAGAATTGTTTTTTATTCTTATTTCTACAAATGGGGATATAATGATGTATCAATAAATATTGGGATCACTTAACTATTATAATGTGCAGTATTTGTCTTCAAAAAGTTGCAAAAATAGTTTCACGCTATATTTTCTCAAGTATTTGTGACTACAATTTTTCACTGTTCTTGCCACCTTATTAAGTGGTAGAAAAAGGGTCATAGTTAAGCGTGCTAGCAAAGTTTAAGTCAGATTTCAGAGTTGTGACTTCTTTAAAAGTTGAAAAAAAGTCACAATTCTTTTTCTCTCTAGTAAAGGGTTAGAAGGGGTCGGAGTAAAAAGTAGGAAAGCTCTAGAAAAAAGTAATTTATTTCAAGATACATCAAATTTATCAAACATCCTGCAGCTCTTTGGCACATTTGGTGAACATATAGTAACTGTGCAAAAACAAGCAAAACTGACTTTAAAAATTCCCCTATGATAAATCACCCTCTCCCCCTGAATGCCGATATTTGTTTCTTGATGTGCCACTGTTGGTTTAGCATTATATATACAGATATATCCTTCTTTACCTTTTTTTCTTGGCTTGACATAGATGTGTGGCACAAGATGATCAGCCAACAATTTGATCCTCTATCGGGAGACGTTTATGCCGTATGTGTCTGTCTGTGGCCAACCAGAAGTTTTGATGTCAAGAGAATGTATTGAATTTTTTTTCATGAGAAATGGGAGTCCCTATTGAAAATTTGAGAAAAGAAGAGTAGACACATCTGTATATTATTTGAACAGGGCATGGTGGTGGCACTATATTGCGGTGTTATTTAGGAACTATGGAATTGTTTATTGGCAATCAGTATGCAAATTGCCTCTTCAGAGAGAAAGAGGACTTGAACTCTAGCGCCACCTATTGGAAGTAGCGATCCTAAAAGTCAATATCGACCCTTTAAGGAGCCTTGTTATATGACTTAGGATAAAAGCCAAACCAGAATCTCAATTTGCAGACATGGTGTTTCGGGGTATTGCCCCTCATCAGTGCAAAGTGAGATCTGATTTGGCTAGATGAGAGGCTTAAGACTGGGATCTATGGGATAATAATTGCAACAGAAAGTCCTCATCCAAGGCCAACCAAACACTGTATAATATGAGTTTTCACAAGTTTGGACAATTAAAGGACTCTTCTACTATTCAGGAACGGACTGGTCTCCAGGTTCCTTGCTTCGTGTTTGCTGGGGAAGCGGTGCTCTTTTGGCCCCAACTGTGCTCATTCCCATAGTGCAAGCTCTACGCTACTTGCCTTGGAGACGGGCCACTGCTGATAGACTGCGGAAGTGGTCGGTAACTTAGTCAACGAGCCGTAAGCAATGGAATTAAAAATCTGTTTCTGAGAACGAAGATGAATTTTTAAAAAAGAGATACATTTTGCAAAATCTGACAACTGCAACAAAGAACCAATGGAGTTAGAAATCGGCATCACTCTTCTAATAAAGCTCTTGTCGCTAATTGCCCGTGGTGCATGAATTTTTTTTTTATAGGTAAAAACACGTAGACACGAAGTTGCTGAGCAGGCAGAGACTAATTACTATCATTTGCTTCTCAGGCAAGAACAGTTAGGAACGGCCTGTCATCAGCCAGGCTAAAGGTTCTAATTAATAGTAAGACAGATGTTGACTGTGTCTACAAAGCGCCAGTGTTTGTACATGAACCGCTTGTAAGAGTTAATAGACCTCTGAACCTGAATTAGCTTACTGTCAATAGCTAATTCACTTGTTCCCTGGCTTTGGCCACATACCGCCAAAAAGCAAACAGCTCTGACAGTTTTATATTGGAACAGAATCGCCGGCGATTACAGCAAGATGCTCACGACCCAACTATTGTTTGCAAGCTCCATTCTTCATAAAATGAATATGTATGGCCATAATGATCTGCAGGGCTTTTCAGGAACAACTTGTGTTCCACAAATGATGAGATCACTGGTAACTGTTACTTTTAGAAGACACATTTTTTCCATTTTTCTTTCTGTGAATTTCACTTAATACATATATTAATTAGAAAGCTCCAGCTTAGTTGGATATACAACATGTAACGTAACACTTTAGAAGAGAATTGTGGCTCATCATCAGTCTGTATCTCTCACTGCATAAATAGAATGATAAAAAATGTAAAATTCCCTTAAAGGGGTTGTCCACTACTTTTTATTTTTTTTTACCTCCCTACGGATAGGGAATCAATGTATAAGAAGTGGACAACTTCTTCAAGCCTAGCCCCGGGGAATGCCTACTTTTGGACAGGGTTGGATCAAACCTCACCCTTATGCTTTAGTTTTTTTGGACTCTCTCTGCAAAATCAGGACAGTTTCCAACTATACCTAACTCTGGCCAGGTTCATTGTGGATGCTTAGACCTCATGCTCAGTTTTTTTGTTTTTTCTTATTTTATTTGACATGTCATCATTCTTTAAGGTGTAGAAGATCCAGAACCGCAAAGGTAAAACCAGGAATAAGGTAATCAAGGAGATTAAGCAGAAGAAAGAGCAGAGAAGGGGGTCCGGAGCCTGTGTGCTGCGTTTACTGTATGTATGGGCTGACATGTTATAACAGGGCACTGCGGTTCATCGGCATTCTTTGTTGTCTCCATTACTACGACTTATTCTTCCATCGGCTTTGATGCTCCTGCTTGTTGTTATTTGTCTGTAACTTGGATTATATGGCCCCGTTATGGGCAGCATTGGTGGGTATGACAGTTTAGGGTCCAGATGCTTTGTATTTATTTATTCTCTACCTCTATGTAGAAAAATGAATCAAAGTACATCAGCAGGGGGTTCTGCGGCGGAGGAGAGGGGCACTGTTCTGAACAGTACAGAATACACAATATTATCATATTACACCAAACAGGTATAATGTATCCGCTCAATGTGGGTTCATTCGGACGTCATGCTGCTCTCCGATGGGCACTTACCAGGCAGATTTGGATGTGATCTCGTAGAAATGTCAAATCAAAATGAGGACACCTTTGATTTCATGTGTTCAGGTGGGCGCATTGCTTATATGGGAAGTATTGAGCAGTTTTGTAAAGCCGACTGCCCGTGTGAGGCTTCCCATCTGAAGGATGCTTAGAAATGACTCAGAAGACTTCTCTAATTGCTCCCCGGTGCTCCTCCCCACCTTGTCACTCGTCTCAGCTAGAGAAGAGATCTCACAGCTTCAAGGGATGAGTCACAATGGATTTTCCCCATTTTCTTGTTTTCACATCCTGTAATGAGGGTTTAGAAGGAGTTCATATAATCTCCTAATAAAACAGTGACAGTAAAAAAGACTTGTAGGCAGATTTTTAAGGCTTTGATAGTTTCCAAGCTTATCGTGTTTTCTGTTTCTCATCACCAATTCGAGAGATGAAGCCTAATTCATGAGGGTGTAATCAGATCCAATTCTTCTATATTTTGGTTCCAATATTGGTACAACCTCTTGTAATTGACATGAAAACAGAAGGCACCTTTCTCTTAGTCACATAGTTGGGTCCTAGCATACTTTGAAACTGTTCAATCAGTACTAGGCTAGGTGCTCATGAGCGTACTTGCTGGCCAAGTACGATCCGAAAAAACATTAGATCGCACTCAGACCAACGTTAGTCTATGGGGCCGTGCACATGTCAGATATTTTCCTCAGACAAAGATTGTTTGAAGAAAATATTGCTGCACGACTGAGTTTGAGCTGTTATTCGGATCACACTCTGCCATGCAAGTCAATGAGTCCCCGGGAGACATTGGACTGCACTTGAGTGACATCTGAGTGTGGTCCTATTTTCACGGACACAATGGAGAAGATGGACAAATATTTGTCTCCATCTTCTCATCTAAGATAATTGTATCCCACTATGATCAGATCAATTAAGAAATGAGCTCCTGTGCACCTAGACCAGTGCTTCTCAACTCCTGTCCTCAAGAGCCACCAACAGGTCATGTTTTCAGGATTTCCTTAGTACTGCCCAGGTGATAATTCCATCACTTGTGCAATGTGAACGGAAATCCTGAAAACATGACCTGTTGGTGGCTCTTGAGGACAGGAGTTGAGAAGCACTGATCTAGACTGAGTAGAGAGACGCCGTTTTGACACTGTTGTATTCATAAATTTCGAAGATCAAGGAGAGTGGAAATGCTTCAGAATTGGGAATCCAAACATTTTCTAAACCACTGATGTCAGATAAGTCGATAGGTCATCTGTAAGCTACAAGCTGGCTTGTGCCACCTCCAAAAACATAATCATACACTATGTACAGTCATGGCCAAAAGTATTGAGAATGAGACAAATAGTAATTTTTCCAAAGTTTACTGCTTCATTTTTTGTAATGGCAATTTGCATATACTCCTGAATGTCAAAGAGTGATCAGCTTAACAGCAATTACTGTACTTGCAAAGTCAATATTTGCCCAGAAAATGAACTTTAACCCCCAAAACACATTTCAACATCATTGCAGTCCTGCCTTAAAAGGAGCAGCTAACATCGTTTTAGTGATTGATTCATTAACACAGGTGTGGGTGTTGATGAGGACAGGGCTGGCGATCAATCAGTCATGATTAAGTAAGAATGACATCACTGGACACTTTAAAAGGAGGCTGGTTCTTGGTATCATTGTTTCTCTTTAGTTAACCATGGTTATCTCTAAAGAAACACGTGCAGCCATCATTGCACTGCACAAAAATGGCCTAACAGGGAAGAGTATCGCAGCTACAAAGATTGCACCTCAGTCAACAATCTATGGCATCATCAAGAACTTCAAGGAGAGAGCTTCCATTGTTGTCAAAAAGGCTCCAGGGCGCCCAAGAAAGACCAGCAAGCGCCAGGACCGTATCTTAAAACTGTTTCAGCTGCGGGATCGGACTACCAGCAGTGCCGAGCTTGCTCAGGAATGGCAGCAGGCTGGTGAGAGTGCTTCTGCACACACTGTGAGGCGGAGAATCTTTGAGCAAGGGCTGGTTTCAAGGAGGGCAGCAAAGAAGCCACTTCTCTCCAGAAAAAACATCAGGGACCCACTGATATTCTGCAAAAGATACAGGGAGTGGACTGCTGAGGACTGGGGCAAAGTCATTTTCTCTGATGAATCCCCTTTTCGATTGTTTGGGACATCTGGAAAACAGCTTATTCGGAGAAGAAGAGGTGAGCGCTACCACCAGTCTTGTCTCATGCCAACTGTAAAGCATCCTGAAACCATTCATGTGTGGGGTTGCTTCTCAGCCAAGGGAATCGGCTCACTCACAGTCTTGCCTAAAAACACAGCCATGAATAAAGAATGGTACCAGAATGTCCTCCAAGAGCAACTTCTCCCAACCGTCCAAGAGCAGTTTGGTGCCCAACAATGCCTTTTCCAGCATGATGGAGCACCTTGCCATAAAGCAAAGGTGATAACTAAATGGCTCATGGAACAAAACATAGAGATTTTGGGTCCATGGCCTGGAAACTCCCCAGATCTTAATCCCATTGAGAACTTGTGGTCAATCATCAAGAGACGGGTGGACAAACAAAAACCAACAAATTCTGGCAAAATGCAAGCATTGATTATGCAAGAATGGACTGCTATCAGTCAGGATTTGGTCCAAAAGTTGATTGAGAGCATGCCAGGGAGAATTACAGAGGTCTTGAAGAAGAAGGGGCAACACTGCTAATATTGACTTGCTG
This sequence comes from Phyllobates terribilis, assembly GCF_046119375.1. Classification (NCBI taxonomy): domain Eukaryota; kingdom Metazoa; phylum Chordata; class Amphibia; order Anura; family Dendrobatidae; genus Phyllobates; species Phyllobates terribilis. The sequence goes on from NW_027362762.1 coordinate 900,198,165, forward strand.
CATTAACTCATTCTAACTGTCAATATAACCTATTGGTACTCATAATATGATTGCAATTATATTTCTGTATGTGATATAAACATCAGACAAACACTAATAAAAACCAGAGGCCAGCAGATCATGTGAAAATATAATTTTGGTGTCATTCTCAAAACTTTTGGCCATGACTGTAGGGTTGAGATGTCTTTGGCCCTTCTTAGGACCCACTTTCTAGTGATACAAGGCACCAGTTTTCTTTCCATTGTCACCTGTTTTATTATTGTAAAGAACGTGCCATGCCATATTATTAAAGAGGTATTCCAAATAATTGTTGAAATCTGACTCTACTGCTCTTCAGTTAGTGATCTTCATCTGTGTGCTTTACACACTATTTACTTGTTTGTGCCATTTTCATCTTTCCATTTGTGCCTTTTTTTTTAAAGTCTCTCTGTTATGTGTTTGCATGTTTTTCTTTCTTTACGTTCAGTTTCCAGTTTGTTTGTTTTGCTTGATTCAACATTTGCAACTTTTCAAAAAGTCACAAAATTAGTTGCAGATATCTACCCCAGTCCTCTCCCCCCCAGGTGATTTTATGCCTTAAATTTTGGCACAATTTTTGTTTTAGTTAGCAGAACATGCATTCTTTTGCACTAAAGATCAGGCTGCAGATAGAAATAAAGAACATTTTTTTATTTTGAGCAAAATATCGATCCCAAAGAGCTTGTAAAAGTAGGAGCCGCTCTGGACTTTCCTTCTGAATGGTGTCATTGCAGCTTTCCTTGAATGAGACCTTGTTGCACTCTCTGCACCCAGACCCCTTTATTCTAGTGGGTCCCATGGTTGAACTCTCCCTGATCATTAAGTTATGTGTGACATGCAGAAAGTAGTGCTGTTGCTTCAGAAGCATCCAGCAACTAGAGGGGTTAACACAGTCACAGGAGACAGGGAGTGTTTTTAGCAGAGCCCCAGGGGGATTGTGAGGAACTTGTTATTGTAGTCTGGCTGAAGCCGAAGAGAAAGGTGGTGTGTTATCTGGATCTGACAGAAGGCAACTGAACAGGATTCTGATCAGGAGAGAAACTAAATACAGGTCAGATAAACTCCCTGAACTAACAGTGCAGAGTATCATCAGGCAGGAAGATAAGGACTGGAAGGAATTGTGTCACAGGAATCATTTCCCTCATCAAACCCCCCCACCTCTATCTCAATGCAGGATAAAGAATGCTGTGCACTATTGTGTACTTTTGAAATTAAAGCCTGTGGCTGTAGTTGTGTATGCATAGAAGTGTGTTGCAAAGAGATCTAATCTATGCTGAATTATGCTACTTAAGAGACTGTAATACTGTGCCTTGTGAAGAAACCACTGTACTGTTACGGGAGCCGGTTACTCAAGAAACTCAGACTGTACTGTAATGAAGATTGCTGCTGTAATATCCCTGAATTGCACTGGCCGTGCTTCAGATTAAATTCCACTGTTAAATTGTTGAAAAAGACTCTTGTCAGATGTGTCTGGTCAGCAATTCAATCTATCATGTGCCTGAGAAAAGCTGCAGTACATTGGCTATGGTCGCCCTGAGTAACGGTTCCCCCAGGATTCCAAAGAATTCATGAAACCCGTCTCGCTCTATCTGAACCTAGCAGTGTGCGTGTAACATATGGAATCCCTATTTATATGATATTCATTTTATTGGCATGCTTCTTGATGATTTATCCTGAAAAGTGACTAACCCTCACTTTAAAAGTGACCCCATCACTTTTGGTACAATCTTGATTTAAAGAGCTTTGCTGCTGGTGCATACCATGTGTAGATTCCACTGACATATATTAATAGGTGTCATTATTTTTTATTGTATAGAAGATGTTTCCATGAGTGAGCTTAATACTGCAGTTTGCAAATCGTGTTCATGCGCAACCATCTACTACAGTGACACCTTCAGGCCATGAGAAGTATGACTGGCTATAAAATAAAATGGTTACCAATGCATGCTTATGACTCTGACTGTAGTAAAGCATCGTAATGGCCATAAAGTGTACAATAAAACACTATAGAGTTATCCCATGGTGCTCATGGGAAGGGTCATTCACAACTACAAGAAATGTGGAACCTGAATGATAATGTTACTTATTGTAATACATGAAAAGCCTGTAATGGAATAGGCCACAAGGTCAATATTTAGCATTAAAATGTATAGTACACAAAACAATGTATTTTGATGACGAATATCATTTTAAAGGAGTTTTCCAGGACTTTAACTTTGATGGCCAATACTTACGGTCATCAATGTCTGATCGGTGGGAGAGTGACACCCGGCACCCCTGCCGATCAGTTGTCCTGGTGGTGGCCAGAACTGCTCAGTTGTGGAGTTGCACAGCACAGCTCTGTCGAATGTATAGCGGGTACTGAATATCCGCCCCCTCTTCAAATCAATAGGGGGTGGATGTGCTGTACCCAGCCAGCCATGGCCATTATTCTGTCGACGGAGGTGTGCCACTCTGAAACTCAACAGCTCTGGCAGCCTCCGACACCAGGAATAGCTGGACGGCGAGAGCGTCGCGTCCCCACCAATAAGACATTGATGACCTATCTTAAGTATTGACCATCAATGTTCAAGTTCTGGACAACTTCTTTAAAGGGGTTGTCCACTGCTAGGACAACTCCTTCTTGATCTAAATGTTTGGCCTTGATAAAACAAAAAAAGCTTATACTCACCTTCTGTGCCAGCAACGTTCCAGTGGTGTCAGCACTCGTGGTACCGGGACTCGGTGTTGTTATTGTGACATGTGACCCCGGCGCCCAATCAATGCTGGCGTCACTGTCCCCGCCTTCGTACAAATTGAACATGGAGAGGAAGTCTGGGCTGCAACTGATCTCTCCCTTCCTCTTCATGTTCAATTCGACAGGAGACTGACACAGTGACGTCAGCGCTGATTGGGCGCCAGGGTCACATGTCGCAACAACCGCATGAGAGCTCCGAGACCAAGAGTGCCGACACTGCAGGAACTGCATGGGAGGTGAGTATAAGCTTTTTTATTTTATCGAGGCCAAGCTTGGATGTGAAAAGGAGTTGTCCGAATAGTGGACAACTTCTTTAATATGAAAAGTGTGATTTTTGTCTGTTAATTTTTTGGCCTATAACAATTGATTTTATTGAAAGCGTTGTCCAGTTAAAATTGTAAAATTGTTGATATAATGCATTTTCCTAATGTAATGTTTAGAAAGTCTTGTCTCCTCGCAGACAGGATTAAATGCATCTAGATTTACTACTTTAAAAAAATCCTCAAGATATCTTTTTTGCACCTAGGACTTAAGTGAGTGACTTGATCACCCCACAGTGGGGGCCTCGTTGGTGGTGATGTGTCATATCTCTTCCTGAGTGTTTTATCTGCCATCCCCACTACACTAAATTATGTCTTGCAACTAGCACCAGACATAAAATGTAAACCCAGGGAAGTGTGGAGATATTTTACAGGGCAAGAGGCATACATCTTCCTAACAATGTAACTCCTGTCGTTTGGAAGCCGGCCAGGCTCCACGGACACTTGAAAGTGTTTATTTTTAGTAACTTCTGTCTTTCCTTCAGATCATCCTAAGAGAAGCCAATATAAAGCGTCACTAGAAAATCCAATCTGCGGGCGCAGTTTACAGCGGCCGCCGCACATTTCTCTTTCTGTAGGACCCTGGATATTAAAACAGAGTTAGTGAGGATTCAAGACCATCAGGAAAGTTTATAGATGAAAAGTTTTTGAACTTTAACATTGAAACAGATAAAACTTTTATTTGTTCTTACGTTTTCATGCTTTGATTTTGCAGAGCGCTGTTTACTAACAAGGAAAGACTTTAATGGACTTCTAATATTTAAAGGGATATTCGAGGATTAAAAGGAATCTGTCAGCAGATTTTTGCTGTTTAATCTGAGAGGAGTCAGAAAGACTGACTCCAGTGCTGTAGTTTCATTACAATAGATATTTTATCAAAAGGAGATTATCACTGCAGGACTAGGCGTCCCATGCAAAGCAGTCCAGCTAATCTGTGTAACCCCGCCCCCACCTCTGAGCTGCCTATCAGGGGTGTGGGCCGAGTTATACAGAGCTCAGCATTCTGACCACTGCTCTATCTACAGCAGAGAAACAGGGATTCTAGCAAAAGTGCACCAAGCAGTCCAGTAGGTGACACATGGCTGGAATCAGGGTCTCTGCCCCTACATCCTGCTGCTCTCAGATTACATAGAAACAACCTGCTGATATATTCCTTTTCTGGACATATTAGTAACACATACAAGGTCAAATTGATGGGAGACAAATCCTGAGGTTGTGCTTTGGAAGGTGGTATCATTTTTTCTTAGAATTAATGCCAAACTTAGTTTTAAACTTTGTGACAACTGACAACTTTCAGACAAATTGTTCTCATTTAATGTGACAAATTAGCAAAGTGTAAATAATCTCCAAGATCTTATCCCAATATGTAGTAGGTGTAATAATAATAATCATATTAGCAAATACCTCCAATTAGAAATGTAGTCTAGTTCTTCTGATTCGCCATGTCTCTTACCCCATGTGCAGGGCATTGCAGTAGCTTACTACATATTGGGATAGGATCACAGATATAGAAATAACCCTTGTCTAACTCTTGGCTAACCCCCAATAATGTATCTCCAAACTGCTGGACACCATTCGTTCATGATACCATCCATTCGTGAAGAACTCATTCATCACGAGTGTAATTTTTGAAGTCGGTTCAGTTTCTTGCTGCACTGTTGTTATTTGCATCAAATTGATGAAAGGGTCACACAATGTTTGATAAACTGCCTGCATCAATGATAAATTCCCCTCAGCTGCTCCCCTTCTGTCTACCTTGATGTCCACTGCCTGTAGTGATCAGTCTCTTGTGGCAGAGACCCTGAGATGGATTATAGGAAGTTGAGGAGGGGCTTTGTGTCTCCAATTTTGTTCTTTTCTCTGTCAAACTATACACAAGCTTAACAGAGAGTCTGTTTTTTTTTAGTTCAGGGCAGGCCAGTCAAAATAAGTGAAATATGGTTCCAGCTCTTATAGTGCTGGCAGAATGAAGAGGAAAAACAATGTAAAGGCAAGTTATAAAGTGTGAGAATCAGGACAGTTTCTTCTCATATTAGACTGGTAGGTTCACAAAAGTAGTTTTAAGTTCTTGTGGAGAATAAAAGCATCAAGAACATGCTTTTGTGTAGCTTTTCTGTTAAAGAGAACCTGACAGCTGATATATCCAGGTCAGCACTAGCTGTATGATCTCAGCTCAGCTGTGCTGGAGACTAGTCATATAGGCGGGTCCCCGGAGGCTTCTCCCCGCCCCCTGCCCTGGAGTGACAGGTCTCTCTTATACCTATGAGATATATAGCCAGTGTCTGATACATAATGCCTGTGGATGGATCAGGCAGCATGTATCAGCTGTCAGGTTCTCTTTCACTGCCTAAAAATCAAGAAGCCAGAAGAGTTTTTAAAATTGTTCCATATTGTGTCCTATCATTGCACTAAAAAGCAGTTAAAAATGCCAATAATTAGACTGTATATTGGAAATGATGATTTTTTTTTCTACTTTATTTTTTGGAGCTGATGTTGCTCTTGTATCATTATTATGTCCATCGTACAATTATAAAGAAGACCATTTTCATTCTGCCGGAGTCAATATATCGGCTAGCATAAAACATTTAGTAAGTCCATTGGGTACTACACATAGCAGCTGCGAGCCTACAGGCCTAACTGCACATAATTAATCCCATAGAAATCCCTCTACCTTCCAGGTACATTCACACGGGGTACAAGACTTGTTTGTGTTGTAGAAATTGTTTAGAGTGCCATTAATGGTAGAGGGGATCTTTCATACACAATTATAGGGTTATTTTAAGGCTCTGTTCACATCTGTGTTGTGGTTTCCTCCATGTACAATACAGTGCCGCCAGATCTGCTGCGCAGTGATCGCTGTGACTGATGGGTATGATGACTTATAATGGGATCTGCTGATTTTCCATAACATCTGTTTTGACGGAAAAAATAGCGCTAAGGGAAGAGTCAGACGGCGGTATAAGTCAGACAAGGATCGCAACGCAATGCTCGGACTGGCCGTCGGCTGTCCCGACCCATGCGCGACAGCCTGTGTTTCGATGCTTGGGTCTACGCTTGGGTCGGGAGAAGCCGACGGCCAGTCTGAGCATTGCGTTGCGATCCTTGGCCGTAAATGTGAGCATAACCTTAGTTTATATGACTGAGATACATATAGAAGACCACAATCTCTTCCCAGTAGACTTCATAGTCCATGTATTGTTCATTTTAGTAAAACCTGGAAAATTAAAAGCATATTGACCTGTTATATGTCATGTTACACATTAATCTTTATTTTATTGGTACCAAAAGATGTAAATGAAGCAAAGTCACCAAAAAGTGGAACAAAGGGCATCTGCACGAAATCCACAGTCAAAATCAGCAGATCTATCAATTTTTCCAATTTTTCTTATCTTGAGCTTTTAGACAGCACAAAGTAAAAGAGGATAACTCACTCCCCATAATTCTGTGATAAATTGCTCTAATAGTATGTGACCTTCACCAAATTATTTATGTGTTCTAGATGCTGTCTGCATTTTTTTGCACATATTTTATAAGATTGTGTAGTTAAAAAGACTAGAGTAGAGGGAAGGGTTTGCTCAACCGTCAATCGTCAGGTGCTCTGAAGTCGTAGAAAACACAAATGTAGAAAAAACTTCGGCACACCAAAGACTTATGCGACGTGAATTTTTTAGTAGTAAAAAAAAACTGTATAAAGTTTTGAATTAAATTGGAGGTATATTATTGATGTTAGAAGAGAAGACACATTTAAGTCCCACCTCCGATACCCAACCAGAAATGCCACAACTCAACAGAGACTACCCTCTTTGAACAAGGTTTACATTAACTTTGCTTCTTTTTGGCCCTGGGTTACACGCATTTCCCGGGTCAGTATCTGAAAATTTCAGCAAAGTCGAGACAATTGACAACTATATATGGACCAATATAGAGATGAGCAAATTTTGTAACATTCATATTCAACAAATTTTTCAGGGAAATTTGATTTGATTTGTATTAATTTGTGGCAAATTGAAAGTACTCTAAGACTTCTAACTATCTTAAAATACCAGTACGACCCCATTCTTTTTTCCTCACATACTAATCTTCACTGCCGTGCCAGCTGTGTTCATAAGTTGTGGCCTTGTTGCATTATTTTTCGCGGTGGAACTGCAAAGTTTTTGCAACAATTTTTTAAAATTGCAGCAAATTAACAACGCGGCTGCCATGTGCGAATGCAGGGCTTCAATTTTTATGGCTTTCTATCCCTATCTCTCTGACAAAGCTGTGAGCTGTGTCAGTCTCTTACTATCCAGGTTCACTACAAAATGTCTGCTGCATTACTGCCCTGGGCTTTTATACAGGCTATAATAGCATGAGGTTATGTGATCCTTTTCTAGACCATGCAATCTTCTGCAATGAGTGAAATATCAGACAATTCCCCCAAATCACAAATTGTTTGAATTTGCTGGGTTTAGCGAATTTCTAAAAAATTGGCACAAATTTAATTCACATTGAATCGATTTTCTCATCTCTAGACTAATATTAACTTAAAGGAAAACTGCCATTTGCATCATAATCTGAGCTTTTTCTTTATTTTTCACCTGCTTACATAATACCTTTCTTCGCTTCTAAGCAGCGAATACCAGAAGAAAGCGATTGTCTGGCTAATACAGTCGTTTCCAGATATCAGAACATTTTGAGGAAGTGCAGTTCTCAACGGGGCTTTCATTCATAGCCGAGATATCTCCTGTATGTGCCAGATAACGCCGTCAAGGGCACAAAGCACAGGAGGCTGGATGGTGTGTGGAGGGGATTGAGTGTCATATCCTGCTCTTCCAGGTACTATTACAAACTTCTTATCAATGGGCGCCGGGAACTTGTGCAAACTTGGAACAAGTTTATTAAACCCAAGCAGTTAGTTTCTGTCTGTCTCCGCCAGACAAAAGTCTGTAATGCAGCTGCTTCCATATTTATAGAACAGACGAGAGAGAAATGTCATCTGTCAGCGCGGATCGCTGATTCAGAGATGGAGAAATTCCAATAATCCGGAACACTTAGAGCAGTGGAACGATGGGTTGTCCCGTGTCTGTGCAGTCTGTGTACTTCATGCTCATCCTCAGCTGTAGACTTTCTAATGTTCAGTTGTTTTCTCTCCTTTCCTTATTCTTTTTGTCACAAGACTGGCAGAATTTTACTTTTTTTATTAAAGGGGTTCTCTCCTTTCAAAAAAAATAGTTTTTCTATATCCTTATAGGGGATTATTGAGATTATATACAGTAAATTACTCATCTGTTCAGAGTCCTCATCTCCTGGCATTTCTCCTATAGATGGCAGTGCAGGAAAATTAAAGGGAAAAACTTTGTCCAGGGGACTGAAAATGTAAAAAAATTATAATAATTATACTTTCCTACTGTCAGCCACCTAGATTCAATGCAGGCTATTCTATGTGTGCAAAGAGAGAAAGGAGTAATGTAACCCTTCCACTAGCCGCTGGACCGCTGCAGCATGTGATTGGATGCAGCGTTCTGGTGCTTGAGAAGCACATCATTGGATGTGTTATAATTATTCACTGCTCACCTGACCACTGCAGCCAATCATAGACCACAAGTTACATCACTGCTTCCTATCGGAGACAACGGAGCGGCCTGTGAAAGATCCGGGTGGGTTCTGGTAGAGGAGTATTTTTTACATGTTAAGTCTCCTGGTAAGGATTTAAGGGGTTATTTGCCCGGATAACCCCTTTAAAATCCTTCTGCTAGTATTATACACAGGTAACGACTAAGCACTGAGGATCGCAGAAGGGGGACACTTTTAGAATCAACTTATCTGAGATTTCATAATAATTGGATGGTTGTCCACTACTTTAACGTTGATAACCCATCCTTAGGATAGGACATCAATGTCTGATCGGTCGGGGTCCGACACCCGGTACTCCCGCTGATCAGTTATTCTCAGTGTCGGTGGCCAGAAATGCTCAATTGAGGAGCTGCTCCATCTTCTGATAGTGGCCGCGGCAGGGTACTGCACATCCGCCCCCTATTCACATCAATAGGAAGCGGATGTGCAGAACGAGGCCGCGGCCACTATCAGAAGACGGAGCAGCTCCGCAGTTGAGCTGTTCCGGCGGTAAGGTGTACCCAAATCAGGATGATCTTAACCATTAGTATTAAAACCTTACCATTAGGCTCCTCTGCCCAATCACCCATTGAGCTTCGCCCCCTTGGTAGATACAATAACATTTAACAAAGCGGGCGCACTAAATATAAAGGCCCATATCTCTAGTGGATTTTTTTTTTTCTTTTAAAGAATACTCAGGGGAAATAAAATAGGAGCAAATACTGGTTACTTTTCACCTGGTGACAGGTTCTCTTGTGGGAAATATTAAATGATTGGTCTCTTAACTTCATCTAATTCTCACACGGATTGAAATTTGTTGGTAAATTGAAATATTTCTGATTGTTGCCGTAAATGTAAGAACTATTTCTGCCCTCTATTGTGACTCGGGCCTTGATTCTTATATTGCAGTCTTGTCTAAACTTCTGGTTGTCATGAATCCTGTCCTTGAGGCGTCTTATTCTAGGCCCCATTTCCTGAGCTCCACTCCGTCAGCGAGGACTCTTCATTCATCACTCTCCTCAACCTCATGTTGTTCATTTATTCTTTTTTTTTTTTGCGATTAGAGCTTCTGTGCTGTGGGAAATTATGAGTTTTTTTCTGTTGCTGTTTACTTCTTTGTCCGCTTTCCATTAGATTTCAGTTCTCGTGATTGAAAAGAAAGTCATGAAGGCGAAAGACGAATTCTGCCTTTTATCATATATTCTCTCTAAGACCAAAACCGGCCTTCTGTGTAGAGAAATGTCATGATAAATATGTGGCGGCACGGTGGCTCAGTGGTTAGCACTGTAGCGCTGGGGTCCGGGGTTCTAATCCCACCAAGGACATCTGCAAGGAGTTAGTATGTTCTTCCCGTGTTTGCGTGGGTTTCCTCCGGTTCTCCGATTTCCTCCCACACTCCAAAGACATACTGATAGGGAATCTAGATTGTGAGCCCCGATGGGGACAGTGCCCATAATATCTGTAAATTGTCTGAATTGTAAAGCGCTGCGGAATATGTTGGCGCTATATAAAATCTATAAGTTTAGAAAAACAGAACACCTTTAAGAAATGAGAGCGCAAAGCACATACCAAACCATCTACACATATATATACTATAGTATATAATATATATATATATATTTGAATGCACACATTTTGGTCTAAAAATAGTTCTTCCAATTGTGTTTTGTTAAAGCTTTTGCACCGTTTGCCCTCTGTAGCCTCCGTCATGCACTCCCTATTGATGACTGCAGAATGAGTTATCTAAGAATCCGTCAGTGAACTCATTCTTACAGAGAGTTGGTAACCCTTTTATCTGTCTTTTTTTGAGCTTAGCTCTCTTTTTTATGTGGATTGTAGTGATAAATCAGCAGATCGGAGCAGAGAAAAGACAGATAAAATTACCGTATTTTGCGGACTATAAGACGCATCAGGCCATAAGACGCACCCCAAAATAGGGAAAAAAATGTTTTTGTTAAAATGGGGGCCATCTTATAGTACAAATTTACCTTACCGGGGGGAGAGGGCGGCGGCAGTGGAGCGGGTTCACAGGAGGCAGTGTAGCACCCCGAGGACTCGGCTGCTACAGGAGTATTGCACCTCGAACCAGAGGTGTGGTATTCCACTCCCGGGTAAGGATGGAGTGTGGAGCGGGGCTCAGTTAGCTGCATACACTACACTCACCCCATTTCCGGGGGACAGATCAACGGTACTCCCACCAGATAGATGTGCAGGTACGACAGCGTCTGTCCCTGGCTGGAGTGGGGAGGGGGGAGGAATATCCCAGTGGTGTAGGAGCAGACAGGGGAGGGACTCTGGGCATAGGTAGGAGCCCATTGGGTGCTGGTCACCTGGGCTCGGGTGTCAGAAGGGAGTATAAAAGGTGGGCACCATCTTAGATGAGTAGTCTGTTCAGAGAGGAGCTCAGCCGGAGAGAGCTGACAGGGAGCTGTGGCTCAGTCCGGGCACAGCTCCAGAGCCAGGCCTGAAGTGGAGGCCTGAGACAGCAGAAAGAGAAAGGAGAAGGAACAGAAACACCAAGAAAGGCCCGGAGACGCAAGAGAGGAGGGAACCCTGAGATCCCACGAGATAACGGGTGAAGGGTTGGCAGAACAGGGTGCCGGATCCCAAACTGGTGGAGGCCAATTATCCTTAGCCAGGAACCGGAGGTCGTGGTCAAGTCTTGGCGCGACCCCTCACCATATCCACCAGGAAGGCATACCAGATAGGGTCAGGGAAACCGGGAAAGGTTTCGCCACCAAAAGGCCCGAGGGAGCTGGACAAAGGTGGGTCCCTGGTGGGGACGGCCAGAGAAAGGAAAGAGAGGGAAGCCCTGAACCACACTCCGGAATTGCCTGGGAGTTGACCGAGTCCTTCCCCTGGTGAACGCAGCACGGCTCGGGTGGTCACTCTTGGACGAAGTGATCTGAACACCAACAGTGAGTAAAGCTTTGGAAACTGCACTTCAAGCCTCTGTGTTTCATCGCCGCACCTGCACCATCAGTACTGGGACACCCACACCATCACTCCCATCATCATCTCCACAATAGCTGCCCTGAGGCAATACTCCTCCCGTGGGGAGTCATCCCACTCTCAGCTGCACAAATAACATCAGCCTCAGCGGTCTGCAGTGCAGCGGCGGTCCCCACTGACCGCAATCCACGGGTGGCGTAGTCGAACTCTATAGCATCTTATTTTATTCTAAATTCCGCCACTTAGTTTGACACCCTGGGCATGGACCGGGTCGCCGCCACGAGGACTACTACCCCTATCAGATCCGGCTCCGGGTATTCCCCGCATGCGCAACGCTGTGCAACATGGCCCAGGGGGCGCGTCAGCAGGGTCACTGCTGCAGGAAGCTGGAGGCAGGAGTGGGGCGATGCTGCAGGTCCTGGACTGGGAGTGTCTTGGAGGTGCGAGGCTGCGGGCCCCGGGCTGGGAGAAGAGGGATGTCCCGGTGGAGCGACGCTGCGGGCACTGGGCTTCAAGAAAATGTCAGTGGTGAGACACTGCTCTGTACATTGATTTCCCGGTGGTTGGCTTCAGGAAGATGGCCGCCAGAGGCAGCACATGCACAGACTTAGGTCTCTGCTCAGTGACGAGTCGAAATTAAATTTGCACATGCGCTGCCTACAGCAGCCATTTTACTGCAGCCAACCAGTGGGAAATCAATGTACAGAGTAGGAGCTCCGCTCCTTTTCTTGAAGCCCAGGGCCCGCAGCCTCGTACCGCTGGGAAGCCCAGTCATCCCTGCCCAGGGGCCGCAGAATCGCCCCACTCCTGTTGCCACTGCCGACTTCCTGCAGCAGCGACCTTGCCTTTTGTGACCTCACTTCCCCGCTGCCGCCCCACCTTCCCGATAAGCCACATTCGGACTATAAGACGCACCCTCATCTTCCTCCCAAATTTTTTTGGGGGAAAAGTGCATCTTATAGTCCAAAAAATACAGTACAAACTCTCCTTCAGAATGATCTCACTGACGAATTCTTAATTAAAGAAGCACTCCTCCTATCAAAGTTTTTATCTTAATATATTGCAATCATCATATTATATAGCACTGTGCACTTACAATTGCTCATTTTGCCTTTCTACCCAGTTAATTCTGCTCTTTTCCATTAGGTCTATGACATCACATGATTAAAAACTGACTAGCTGAATCCTTCTAAGTTCAATGTAGAAACAGGAAGTCTCTTTTCCCCGCATGAGTCATCACTAGAACTACAATTCTACATCAGTGCAAAGTCCCTGGAACTTAGAAGGATTCAGCTAGTCTCTTTTTATTCACGTGATGTCATAGACCTAATGGAAAACAGAAGAATTAACTTTGATGCGAGTGCTTCTCTAATTAAACTCAGTCTGCAGCCGGTAATATGCAGATTGAGTTTAATTGAGTCAAACAGCCTTAAAAGCCAAATGTTTTACAGTTTTTAATAAAACCCAAATGCAGAAACAATTTTAATCCTAAAATACCTGCATTTAGGTAAAAAAAAATGCTATTGAAGATGTCCACGTCCTCTCTGTGTATCTCCAGCCCAAGCAAACATTACATATGAAGCATTTACCGGTCTTATATTTCCATGTTTATAAAATGAAAATATTAGAATCCTTTTCGGATATAAATGCCAGATTAGCAGATACTTGGGACAGTTTTATTCCAGTTTAATGATGATTTACTATATTCCACATTAACAGAAAAATCTATGAAGATGTTACTAAATTTATTGATGTTACTTATTTATTGTCCCTGTAGTGGGAACTGAACCCTTGCGGAGGACGGCTGAGAATTGTAGTAGCAGGAAATAATTAGATCAATTTGTTTTTGAAGACTCCTTCAATCAAAAAGCTGATCATAGCCACTATGCAATATGTAAGCAATATGTAGCCCCTCATCTCTCAAGTGGGTGGGATACATATTGGAATGGGTGGGATACATATTGGAATGGGTGGGATACACATTGATCTTGTATTGCAGGATAGCCCCCCTAATTTCTAGAATGTAGCAACCCCCCATCATAGGCAAGTCATCTACATAGCTTTTCTGCTGTCCTGATACCAGGCATCATTTTCTGGGCAGACAGGATGACAACATGACCTATATTTTCCCAAATTTCATCTCAGCTGTTGGCAGCGCTGCAGATTCGACAGTTTGGACGCGGCTTGTATGAGAGATCGGCTCTTGATGGGCAGAATCCCATTTTCTGATTATTATTATGCAGCTGCAACATCTTTAATAAATAGTGTAATTAAAGGGAGAGCTAATTACGAGGAGTATCACCTAATCTGCCATCGTGATGCATAAATGCCACCAACTTCCCAGCTGGGTATGGAAATGAGTGAATGAAATAAATAGGGCTGTAATACTCGGTAACTAAGCTTTCTGTATATAGAGCAACAGAAACATGAACATTACATACAGCAAATTAAAATTTGGATTTAGCAATTTTTATGGGGGATTTTACTGGTTTAAAGTTTGCAGAATGATGTGTAGCTATGAGAATATTATAGGCTTGTAAAGTGAATGGTTTTGAAAGGTTCAATTATCTGATAATTTGATCTAAAGATTTAAAGAGCTTGTCCACTACTTTATCATTGATGACCCATCCTTAGGACAGGTCATCAATGTCTGATCGGTCTGGGTCCGACACCCGACACCACCGCCGATCATTTGTTGGCGGCCGGAAATGCTCAAAAGTGGAGCTGTTCCGTCTTCTAATAGTGGCCGCAGCAGGGTACTACACATCCGCCCCCTATTCAAATCAATAGGAGGTGGATGTGCAAAACGATGCCGCGGCCACTATCAGAAGATGGAGCAGCTCCGCAGTTGAGCATTTCTGGCCGGCAGCCACCGCCGCTGACACTGAGAGCAGCTGATCGGCAGGGATGACTGACCGATCAGACATTGATGACCTATGCTAAGGATCAATGATAAAGTAGTGAACAACCTCTTTAAAGCGCTATAGAAGCTAATGCAATGAAATATTAAAGCATTTTACCTTTAAGGGGTTGTTCCAAGATCCACTCGTATCACTCGTTCATAGAATAGGTGTTTAAGAGATGCTGTCAGCACAAAATGACTGTTCAAACCAAGCACCTGCTCTCGGTGCACCCTTGCCATAGCCAAGCAGTTCGGAGCACCTTCCTTCCCATTTCTTTTCCATATAGCTCTCTCTTCTTTTCTTTGATTGACAGTTCTGGCCTTACAGGAGCCAGAAGAGGATGGGGATAGATGGAAAACAAGTAGGTGGAAAGGTGCACTGAACTGTTAAGCCACGGCAAGGGCGCGCTGAGTCTGAGCTTGGTTTGAACAGTCACTTTGTGCTCACAGACTTCCATTAGGTGTCTGATTGCTGGAGGAACTTCACGGATCATGAGAAGAAGGGTTGAGTGTTACCTATGAATGAAGTAGTGATAATGCTAATGTGATACCACGCTATTCTTTTCTATGGAACTGACATAAATAGCCAAGTCAGAGCAGTGACTAGGAAAGTTGACATAGAACCAATATGGCGGACATGACAAAATCCACAAGAGTTGTCAAGCAGCTTCCCTAATAATAGATTTTAATAGATTTGACTAGGTGGTGATTGAAGAGAATTTTTAACAACTTGAAAGAAGTCTGTACCCATGAGATCTTTTTTGTAAGATATATATTTTTTATTTTGAGTCAGTGTAAAACAGCAGTCCTTAAAGGGCAATTCCAATTTCGCCAAACATAGATTACTGGGGCATGAAAAGTTATACGCCTTTAAAATGTACTATTTGTATCAATCCTTAATTTGCTTTAAATGCTCTGCTAGTGGGCACTGAATGGGAACCGTAATTGTTTACTCTGTGCATAGTTGGAAATCGTTCAGGATTTCTTAGAAATCCTTGGCCGAAAGTAGTTGTTCTGGGGTGGGACAGAGTGTAACTTGGAAGGGTGCGGCCTTCTCCGGAGGGTGGAGCAAGGACACCTTCAGAAATATGGAAAACAATGCCATATGGAGATGAAAAACTGAGATGGCTATAAGATAAAATAACACAAGAGCATGGGTTATTACAAGAGAAAGCATTACTGTTGTACAGTAAATGTAGAAAGCATGCAGTGATCATGTATATGGCCAGATTCCTATTACAGGCATGAGATGACCTACATGTTTTTCAAATGGAGCATTGCCAAGACCATAATCAGTTGGACTCATTAAAAGATATTTCTAAGAATGTTTTAAAATGGTCCCGTCACATAATTCAAACGGCAGCTTGTCCTAATGACATATCAGGATGGGCTTCAGTCTAAAGAAACACAGTTCCTGAGACTTGTGTCTCAATTGACAGAGGAGCTGTATCATAAGCAAACATACCAGAGCTGCCAGAGAAGCGCTGTAACAGGAGAAGAAATAAATCTTCTCGGCTGACTGTGCACAGGTGACTGAGGCTGGAGAAAAAAAATCATTTGTTCTCAGTTAGCTAAGGAGAAGATTTATTTCTTCAACTGTTGCAGCTCTTTTCCAGCACCTCACCGGTATGTGTGCTTCATTATACAGTTACTCTGTCAGTTGAGACACAGGTCTTGGGAGCTGTGTTTCTTCAGACTGCACCTTGTCTCGACATATGACTGGCTGCAGTTTGAATTATGTGATGGGGGCCATTTAATTAAATTCTTAGAAAACTCCTTTAAGGAAAACCAGATATCCCCCAAAGCTCCATTAAGGACATTAGACTAAACTCTTCTATTCAAGCAGATTGATTGACCAACAGGATCATAAATATATTCAGTTATATAGGATAAGACACAGAATCACTGACTGGGTGGATCAGGGAAATGCTGTAGATGTTAGAACCTTGCTCTTAGGTTTTTTCCTTTGCTGGTCACATGACCTTGTTGGCCTATTTAATCCTGCTCCGCCCTTCTGGCTTTGCTGGACTTCATTGTTTAACTACTTTCTAGCTAGCCTGTGCTCTGTAGCTGCTCTGTTAGTTTGCTTGGTCTACGGACCTCTGTGTTCTTTATATTTTGTTTGTTCGTCTGTCTGCTTCTATTTCTGTTAGGAGGTGTCCCATTTTCCTCCCAGTCCTTAGTACTTGTAGGGATTCCTTCCCCACATCTATAGGTCTCCGTACAGACTAGCTTAGGACTTTAGCAGGTCTGATCGCAGGATCAGGTCCCCTGTTACATCGTAGGGATCTAGCTGAGTTCTATCATAGGGACAGATCTCCTCTCTTTCCTTAGCTCTGGTAGCAGAACATAACAGTAAGTCCAGCCTGCAAATTCTCTAAGGAAAGATTTTTCTGTTCCATCATGGTGTCGGTTCAGGATTTGGCTCATCGCCTGCAGGGACTCTCTCTGGAGGTGGCCGAGCTCCGTCAGCACGTGAGTAACTGTCCTGGAGCACATTTCTTGGAGCCTAAGGTATGTTTGCCGGATTTATTTTTTGGTGAACACCGAGAATTTTTTTCATTTAAAAATGCTTGCTTATTGTATTTTCGTTTGAGACCCAAGTCCTCTGGGGATGAATCCCAGCGCATAGGGTTCATAATGTCACTTTTGCGCAAAGAGCCTCAGAAGTGGGCCTTTTCTTTGCAACCTAGTGATACATGCTTCAGATCAGTGGATAGTTTTTTTTCTGCTTTGGGGCTATTATGTGATGATCCTGACCGTGTCGCATCAGCTGAGACTGAGTTGAGACGTTTGAAACAGGGATCAGGTAATGTGGAAAAATATTGTACTCATTTCCGTCGTTGGTCTACTCAAACAGGGTGGAACGATTCTGCTCTGAAAAGTCTATTTCTTGCTGGGCTCAATGAAAGGGTTAAAGACCTGCTAATTGCTTATCCTACACCTGAAGATTTGCAACAGGCTATGCAATTAGCTATACGGGTGGATAGGAGACTGCGTGCAAGGGTTAATGAGAGCAAATCCTCTGCTATGTAAGTTTCTGGTTATGAGAATGTGTGTACTAACAGTGGTGAACCGATGGAGATTGGATCGGTGGCACCTCGCTCTCAAGAAAAAGACCGTCGATTTTCTGAAGGCTTGTGTTTCTATTGCGAAAAATCTGGTCATTTGATTAAAGGCTGTGAGCTTCGTATGAAGAAAGAAAAAAAAATGGTCAGTCATGCCCGTATTGCCTGTTTAAATTCCAAGGGTATATTTTTAGCTGCTTCCACGATTGCTCAGGAAAAATTAATGGAATTTCGGGTGTTTGTTGATTGTGGGTCTACTCTGAATGTAATTGATGGGGGATTCTTGGAAAGACTCAATTTAAAACCCGAACCTTTATCATCCCCCATTGCTGTGGTTTCTGTGGATGGTTCCCCTTTGAAGAATATTACTCTCAAGGTCTGTGAATTTCCTCTCACTATTAATGGTGTTCACCATGAGAAATTGGATTTGGTAGTTTTGAATAACTTGCCTTCTCCAGTAATACTGGGATTGCCCTGGTTAAAATTTCACAATCCTGTACTGGATTGGTCTACCAGTGAAATTAAATCCTGGAGCCATAAATGTTATGACAAGTGTTGTAACGGGCGTATTGCAGCTTTGGATAGGGGAGAATTGCCTGTTCCTATTCAGGATTTTTGGAGAGTTTTTTCTGAGAAGGAATCGCAGGTTTTGCCTCCCCATAGAGACTATGATTGTTCTATTGAATTTGTCCCTGGAGCGACTCTTCCTAAAAGTCGTTTATTTAACCTTACTATTCCTGAGAGGAAGGCTTTGGAGGAATACATACAGACAAGTTTGGCCGCCGGTCACATTAGGCCCTCTAAGTCTCCTGTGGCGGTTGGATTTTTTTTTGTACAAAAAAAGGACGGCGGTTTACGTCCTTGTCTGGATTTTCGTGAGATTAACAAAATTACTGTACGCAATCCTTACCCACTGCCATTGATTCCTGATCTGTTTAACCAGTTAATGGGGGCCAAGTGGTTCTCTAAAATTGACCTTAAGGGGGCATACAATCTGTTGCGCATGAAGGAGGGTGACGAATGGAAGACTGCTTTTAACACTCCTGTGGGTCATTTTGAGAATCTGGTTATGCCTTTTGGTCTTACTAATGCTCCTGCATTTTTTCAGAATCTTATTAATGACATCCTTAGACCTTTGATCGGCAAAAATGTGGTTGTGTATTTGGATGACATTTTGATTTATTCGCCGGATCTGGAGTCTCATTGGCGGAGCGTACGTGAGGTATTACAGTTATTAATGGACAATTCGCTTTTTGCTAAGCTGGAGAAATGTGAGTTCGCTGTACAGAGAATTAGTTTTTTGGGTTACATTATCTCCAGCGAAGGTTTTGAGATGGACCCGGTTAAAGTTCAAGCTGTACAGGAATGGCCTAGGCCTATTGGTTTGAAATCGATACAGAGGTTTTTAGGTTTCGCCAATTATTACAGAAAATTCATAAAAAAATTTTCTAGTATTGTCAAACCTCTGACCGATCTCACCAGGAAAGGTGCTGATGCGGTTCAGTGGTCTTCTGAGGCCATTGAAGCTTTTGTGTATCTCAAGGAGAGGTTCACCTCTGCTCCCATCCTTATGCAGCCTGATGTGACTAAGCCGTTTTTGGTTGAGGTTGATGCTTCCTCTGTGGGGGTTGGCGCAGTATTGTCTCAGGATAACGGGGATGGATTACATCCCTGTGCCTTTTTTTCAAAAAAATTTTCGGAGACTGAACTGAATTACGATATTGGTAATCGGGAATTATTGGCTATTAAACTCTCATTTGAACACTGGCGCCACTTCTTGGAAGGTGCGGAATTTCCCGTTCAGGTTCTTACGGATCATAAAAATCTGATATTTCTTGATGCTGCCAAGCGCCTGAATGCCCGTCAGGCTAGGTGGGCACTGTTTTTCTCGCGGTTTAATTTCTCCGTTACTTACATCCCTGGTACTAAGAATGTTAAGGCGGATGCCTTGTCTCGCAGTTTTTCTCCCATAGTCGGTGCTGAGAAAGAGGAGAACATTTTACAAGAAGGTGTTGTGATAGCTGCTTTGGACTCCGTTTTGGAAGATGAGATTCTTAAAGCACAGGAGAATGCCCCATCTAACACTCCTCATGGGAGGTTGTTTGTGCCTGGGACCTTTAGGAGAGATTTGTTTGTTGAGTGTCACGAATCTCGGTTGGCAGGTCATCCCGGAATCTCTGAGACCAAGAGACTGGTGGGTCGCAGTTTTTGGTGGCCTGGATGGCAGAAGGAAGTCATTAAGTGGGTGCGTCAATGTACTATATGTGCTAGATCTAAGTCCTCACATACTCCTGCTGCGGGGTTGCTTTGTCCTTTGGAGGTTCCCAGTGCTCCTTGGACACATTTGGCTATGGACTTTATAACTGACCTTCCCCCCTCTGAGGGTTTCACTGTCATCTGGGTGGTCGTGGACCGTTTTAGCAAGATGTGTCACTTGGTTCCCTTCGTCAAACTGCCCTGCACTAAAACTCTCGCTAAGGCCTTTGTCAAGGAAATTGTCAGACTTCATGGCGTTCCTACTGACATTGTTTCTGATAGGGGTCCTCAGTTCGTGGCTCGTTTTTGGCGTGCCTTTTGTGACAGGTTAGGAGTTCATTTGTCGTTCTCGTCCGGATATCATCCTGAATCTAATGGCCAGACAGAAAGGAAAAACCAGGATGTTGAGCAGTTCTTGCGTTGTTTTGTGGCAGACAATCAAGAGGGGTGGTCTGAGTTTCTACCACTTGCTGAATTTGCTCTTAACAACCATACATCTTCTTCTGCTGGTTGTTCGCCTTTTTTTTGTTGTTCTGGGAGACATCCATCGTTTGGGTCGTTCTCCAAGTTGGGATCTGCCGTGCCTGAGGAGGAGAATTTTTCCGGTGATTTAGAGAGAGTTTGGACGGATGTGCGTGGTAATCTTCAGGAGGCCAACAGAAAATCTAAAGACTACTTTGATAGGAAACGACAGGAGGTTTTGTTCGCTGTTGGTGACATGGTTTGGTTGTCCTCTAGGAATCTGCGGTTGAGGATTCCTTCTAAGAAATTGGGTCCCAAGTTTGTAGGGCCCTTTAAGGTGCTTCAGGTTGTCAACCAATCTGCTGTTAGGTTGGAGGTTCCTACCTCCTGGAGAATTAATCCGGTATTTCATGTCTCTCTGTTGAAAAAAACGGTTGTATCGGATTGTGACGCCTCTGCCTCTGTTCCTCCGGTGGTGGAGGACGGGGAATATGAAATTTCTCGCATCCTTAACTCTAGACGGTATAGAGGTAGTTTGCAGTATCTTGTGGCCTGGAAAGGTTTCGGACCCGAGGATAACTCTTGGGTGAGGTCGGATGATGTTTCCGCGTCCAGTCTTATCAGAGCGTTTCACAGGAGATTTCCTGATAAGCCTGGTCCTAGGGGATCCGGAGGATCCTCTTAGAAGGGGGGGGTACTGTTAGAACCTTGCTCTTAGGTTTTTTCCTTTGCTGGTCACATGACCTTGTTGGCCTATTTAATCCTGCTCCGCCCTTCTGGCTTTGCTGGACTTCATTATTTAACTACTTTCTAGCTAGCCTGTGCTCTGTAGCTGCTCTGTTAGTTTGCTTGGTCTACGGACCTCTGTGTTCTTTATATTTTGTTTGTTCGTCTGTCTGCTACTATTTCTGTTAGGAGGTGTCCCATTTTCCTCCCAGTCCTTAGTACTTGTAGGGATTCCTTCCCCACATCTATAGGTCTCCGTACAGACTAGCTTAGGACTTTAGCAGGTCTGATCGCAGGATCAGGTCCCCTGTTACATCGTAGGGATCTAGCTGAGTTCTATCGTAGGGACAGATCTCCTCTCTTTCCTTAGCTCTGGTAGCAGAACATAACAGTAGATATAGTATATCTTGACTTCAGCAAAGCATTTGACAAAGTATCTCACACCATCCTTATTGAAAAAATGACCAAGTATGCAATGGACCAGGCAACTGTTAGGTGGATTCATAACTGGCTTAGTGATCGGACTCAAAGGGTGGTTGTAAATGGCTTCACATCCAGCTGGATGAATGTCTCAAGTGGGGTACCACAGGGCTCCATCCTGGGACCTGTATTGTTCAACATCTTTATCAATGATTTAGATGAAGGAATTGAGGGTAAACTGATTAAATTTGCTGATGACACAAAGCTAGGAGGGATAGCTAATACTAGAGAAGAGAGAGAGGATTCAAAAAGACCTAAATAAACTGGAGCAGTGGGCAGCAACCAACAGAATGTTTTTTAACAGGGAAAAATGCAAAGTACTACATCTGGGCAATAAAAATGAAAAAAGCATATACATAATGGGAGGAAAAGAGCTAAGCAACAGTACATGTGAAAAAGACTTAGGTATACTAATAGATCATAGACTGAACATGAGTCAACAGTGTGATGCAGCAGCAAAAAAGGCAAATACAATTCTGGGATGTATTAACAGAAGCATACAGTCTAGATCACGTGAAGTCATTATCGGTCTTTACTCCTCTTTGGTCAGACCTCATCTGGAATACTGTGTACAGTTTTGGGCACCACATTTTAAAAAAGACATAGACAAACTGGAGCAAGTTCAGAGAAGAGCGACCAGAATGGTGACTGGTCTGCAAACCATGTCCTATGAGGAACGGTTGCAGGATTTGGGAATGTTTAGCTTGCAAAAAAGAAGACTGAGAGGAGACTTAATAGCTGTCTACAAATATGTCAAGGGCTGTCACATTGTAGAAGGATCATCTTTATTCTCATTTGCACAAGGAAAGACTAGAAGCAATGGGATGAAACTAAATGGGAGGAGACACAGATTAGATATTAGAAAAAACTTTTTGACAGTTAGGGTGATTAATGAGTGGAACAGGCTGCCACGAAAGGTGGTGAGTTCCCCTTCAATGGACGTCTTCAAACAGAGGCTGGACAGACATCTGTCTGAGATGATCTAGTGAATCCTGCTTTGAGCAGGGGGTTGGACCAGATGACCCAGGAGGTCCCTTTCAACTCTACCATTCTATGATTCTATGATTCTATGACAACATATCACTGTTCAACGTCTATAACAAGGTGCATCAAAAAAAGAAAAAATGTATAACGAACACTATCTGAAAAAACTCATACATTTTATTGATATAAATTCATTAAAACCATACAAACATAGGGAATAGCATAAGTATTTAATGGTGAGCAAAAAATGGGGCACCATAGATAAACAGACACATGAAGAGGAGGTTTGGTAAAGTGAGTTATGGTACTAGCAATAGGGAGGGATATACCCAGATACCCTCTCCTAGAGTTAGAGCACATACGTAACTCTAAACATTGATCAAAAGCTAAAGTGCACAGTGCAATAATTAGTTAGCCATTGCTGTAAATCCATCTCACAACAAAGTACAAAATGGGCATACCATCACTACTCACATGTGTTAAGTCAGTCAAGGTGCCGTCGCCCCTACGCGCGTTTCGGCGCTGTGCCTTCTTCCGGGGGTGTCAAACTCTTCTATTCACTGGTAAGACTCCAAAACAGCCATCGGCAGATAGGTTTTTAGGCTTGACTCTTATCCATTATCATGCTGCAAAGCTCAATGAAGATTATAACATTGACTTATAGTAGAGATTAGTGTTGAGCGAATTTGTTCAGCATTTCAAATTTTGGTTCGTGTATGGGGTTCCGACTTGTTTGCGCCATAAAATCGACTCCGTCCATGAACATCCCTGATTTGCCACGCTGTCACGCGTGGCAAATCAGGGATGTTCATGGGCGGAGCCTATTTTTTGGTGCGAACAAGTCGGAACCCCGAACACGAACTTGAATTTGAAATGCCGAACAAATTCGCTCAACACTAGTCGAGAAATACCTATCTCTACTAGGTGAAACTAGCAATATGGCTTTTTATCATTTTAAAATAGAGCTCATTTTATTTTCTTGGTTGTAAATTAGAAAAATTAAAGAACAAAGTATATTAAAAAACTGCGTAAATTTTTCTCAACTTTGCAAAAACTACAATATTCTTCATTATTAATTGTAGTAAAATCCTTATATGGAAATATTTAATAATAAATCCCAAATCGTTGGGTCTATACCTATATTTCTGTATTGTGTCTTGCTATTATGCTCTCCAATCAACCCCCCACCTCTCAGCCTTGGAAAGCCACACCTGCATTAGACTATAGCCACAAGTTGTGGCCTCCCTGAAGGTCCCATAGATGACATCTCCGGGTGACAGGTGCTCTTTAAAGTGTCTGGATCTGCGTTTCCTGTGTATAGCTGGAGGCATTTCTCTTTTCTGGTTACATCTGCTTATCGTCTAGTAAATATGACACACCTTGTCAGTTATTAATGCTGAGAAGAAACTCAATCCGTCTTATACGTGCACAGAAAGAAGAGGACTTAGCCGTATAGATTACTGTGTATCATTTACTAATGGGGAGCTGGTTCCATGCAAATCTATAACTCTTCATATAACAACTTTTCAGCCTCCTCTCAAAGCACCAATGTAAAGAATATCTTATCAAAGGACGTATAAAATGATTGGTCCAGAAAACCCTGAGATACTTCTGATAATTAATGGGTGCAGAGATCTTATTTTCGACAAACATTCTTCAGCGTAAAGCACGTTTGACAAGAAAATGATAGGATTGGTGTTGATTGCAGGATTTATATAATATTCCGATAATAAATGGTCTCTTGTTCTGCAAAATGCACATTTAATAGGGCTTAAAAATCTGCCTCAAATGCACTTAGAATGTTTTTTTTTTTTTAATAACTTTTACATAAAGGGAAAGATTATAATTCACTCGTCAAGGTCATTACATCCCTTAGGGAAATATGTCACCGGCATTCCTGCTAATGTGGAGTTATCTGCCAATCATGGGAATTTTAGATGTTTGGTGCCTTTTCATTTTCACCACTTTTCCAAGTTTTTTTTTTTTTTTATCTGAGGTCAAATTACAGAATGTCATTAAGGGAAATAAAGTACTTGTTACATTGTATAATCCCCGAGATAACAAGGAGGAGGAGAAGCAGAATCTGTTTCATGTTCCTCCACACCAACCGGGTGCCATTTACAATACTTACTATGTGCAATCTCGTTGGGCTTCTTCAGGTGCCAGGATCCGAGTGAAATTATTTCCACTGTATTCCTCATAGTTACACCCCTGAGGAGGGAATTTGTTTAATGTTGTTTCCTTTTTGGAAATTTGACTCGCGTTATGATTGACGTCCAGCAATAAAAGAAGAATGATCTGATCTTTACATTACCAAACACTGTTTCGACATTGGATACAAAACTGGTCCCACCAGTTTTTGAAATGTTCAACAATTTAATGAGTAATGTGGTCATTAACCCATTGACACATTGAAAGTAACTGCACATCTGCACAGGAGTCCGCACTTAAAGAGTGGGCTCTAAAGCTGAGCCTTCTCCACACGTGGCAGTTGCCAGCTGTACTACACAGCCGGCATCTGCCTGTAACAGTAATGACAGGAGCGAGCTCCGATTACTGCTCTTTAGCCATTTAGATGCTGCTGCCAATCACCGCAGCATTGATCATCATGGCGATCACACTCCGGCTCCTATCATCCCACCTTCTCCCCACCGTGACCGGTGGGTCACCATGGCCTACTGAAGGTACATGTGGCTGCAATCTTGGTCCCCCTGTGCAGACGAGCAGATGGTTGGGCTTCATAGGAGATGTTAACTTACATTATACACTGTAAGGGAAGAGTCAGATGGCTGTATTACTTGGACGAGGATCGCAAACAATGCTTGGACTGGCAGTTGTCTCTCCCAACTTAAGCATGACAGCTGCATTGAAATACATGCTGTCACATTTGGGTGTGGAGATCCTTCGGCCAGTCAGAGCATTTCGTTGCGATCCTTGATCGAGTTATACAGCCATCTGACTCTTCCCTAATATTGTCATATTTTGGTATATAGATCAAGCAATTAAAGGATCACAGATTTAGTCCCCAAAAGGGACTTGCAAAATAGAGCAAAAATATATTTTTTTATATTTTAACCAGTTTAAAAAAAATAAACAAATTAATATGTATAGTATCTTGATATTCATAAAAGTCCAATATAGATTGTGAGCCCTCACTGGCAGGGTCCTCGTTCCTCCTGTACGTACCAGTCGCCGTTGCATTTTTGTTCTAGATTATTGTAATTGTTTTTGCTACATATACCCCCTTTTTCACATGTAAAGCACCATGGAATAAATGGCCCTATGATATTAAATAATAATAATAATATATCAAAATATAATATGCCATAAATAGAAAAAAATGATACATCAGAATTGCTGTTTTTAGGTCGCTGTGCACATCACAAAAAATTCAATAATAATCGTACATTTTCAAAAATTGTAATTGGTAACTTGAATGGTGTAATTAACAACTATAACTCATTTCACAAAAAAAGCCCTTATTCTGTTTTGTCAATGAAAAAAATAAAAAAGTAACAGCTCTTGTAAGAAGGGGAGGAAAAACAGAAATGCGAAAAATGAAAACTTGCCCATTGTTGAAGTGTTGAAAAAATTCATATTTAGAGACCATTTGCTACTCCCACCCATATGTTTAGGCTACTTTTTTCCATTTTTAGATTTCAGTTTCCTGACAATGAAAACTATTCCCAGCTAATTTATTTACATTGTTTTTCAATTCTGTATATTCTAATGTGTATTTTGACAAGATTTGTGGTCTTTGAGATCCTTTACATTTCTTTTCTAAATATTGCTTTTTTTTTCTAGGCTCACGACTGCGCCAAGAAGATTTCCCACCTCGTATTGTGGAACATCCATCAGATCTTATTGTCTCAAAAGGTGAACCGGCTACACTAAACTGTAAGGCAGAAGGACGACCGGCTCCATCAATTGAGTGGTATAAAGGAGGTGAAAGGGTGGAAACTGATAAAGATGACCCACGCTCCCATCGAATGTTACTACCGAGTGGATCTTTATTTTTTTTACGTATAGTCCATGGACGCAAAAGCAGACCGGATGAAGGGGTCTATGTCTGTGTTGCACGGAATTACTTGGGAGAAGCAGTCAGTCACAATGCGTCTCTTGAAGTAGCCAGTAAGTGAAATATGAAGTTTCTTGATTCTTTTAAGAATTTTTTTATTGCTTGTCATAAATAATTTTATCCTAAAATTATTTTATTCTGAGAAATTAAGTTTAATCTAGTGACAATGGGCTGTATGTACATATATATATCCTTAGGATACCCGATTGATTTGAATAGGAGGCGTACATGCAGTGCTTCGCCATGCTCACTATCCGTAAACGGAGCAGCTCCGTAACTGAGCAGTTCCGTCCGCTGCTGGCACTGAGAA
The DNA here is from genome assembly GCF_046119375.1 of Phyllobates terribilis. Lineage (NCBI taxonomy): Eukaryota > Metazoa > Chordata > Amphibia > Anura > Dendrobatidae > Phyllobates > Phyllobates terribilis. The sequence goes on from NW_027362762.1 coordinate 900,225,050, forward strand.
CTGCTGATCAGCGGATGTGCCGGGTATTGCACCCCCACTGATAAGACATTGATGACTTATCCCAAAGATAGGCCATCAGTGTTAAAGTAGTGGACAACCCCTTTAAGTTTCATTACGTTTTAAAAAAATTGGAATCATACTATTGTTAAAGGAGTTGTCCAAGAATAGGTACTTGATGACCTATCTGTAGGATGGTCTCCCTCTTCTTTCCCGACCTTGACGTATTCCCGTCGTGTTGGTGGCTACCCTACTTGATCTTGCCGGTAGCATATTCTTGTCTCAAAGATTAAGCCATGCACGTGTAAGTACACATGGACGGTACAGTGCAAATGGTTCGTTAAATCAGTTATGATATCAGTATCTGTTGAATAGTTCATCAATAGCAGATTAGTGGGGGTCCAACATCTTTGCTCTGCTGGAAGCCGGATGTAAACACTTTGAACGGCGCTGCTGAGCGCAGCTCTATTCAAAGGGTGGCCACTTCTGACAGTAACTGCCAGCTATTACAATGTAGCTTCCATTCAAAAGAACAAGAGCTGTCCTTCAGTAGTCGACAGCAGCCGCTACACTACCAAAGGAGCTGCGCTCAGCAGATGCGTTCGAAGTGTTTGTATCTGACTACTTCTGGAGCAAAAATCAGCTAATCAGTAGGGGCGCTCAGTGTTGGGCCACAACTATCTGCTATTGATGACTCATCCTAGATAGGTCATCAAATACCTGTGCCCAGACAACTCCATTAACACCCTCGCTATTTCTTGGCAGTATATCGCCTTCTTATTAATTAAAAAGTTGGTGTTGTCAACTTAAGAACACACATGGTTGTGCTTTCATCCTAGTGCCCAAAACGTGTTTCACAAAACTTATACAAGCAGGTGGTTAATCACAAACCTTCTCTCTTACCTCTTGAGTCAAAGGGCCCCACTTAGGTCAAGAACATGTAGCTGCTTAATAATTAGGCTTAGAATGATCTGTCTGTTCCCTAATGTCATCTTAGAGTGCCCCCTACCATTTCTTAGGGATTTAAGTAGTAGTGTTTGTGAAATTTAAAGGAACATTTTCTTGTGACGTATACTACATATAAAATTATGTTTAAGACTAGGGCTAGAAAAAAACTTGTGCAGCAAGTCTGAAAGAGCAGGAAACAAACTGTGTAGCATTGTTATTGCATAATGGGAAATCACCCATGAACGTTAAAAAATTTCCATTGTCTTCCAGGGGGTGAGATTTTGTTGTAATGGTCAAATCACAAGCGCAGTGCAACTTTCCTCACTTGCCATTATACTAAGCCTATGACTAATGTCCCTTGTGGACACCTCGATGCATTCTTACGGGACACAGTTCATAACACAAGTTGGGTCATAATGTGCAGCACAAGTCTCTAAAGAGCCGTTGCCTAAGGACAACTCCAGAATAATCGTGCTCCTCTCACATATATATGAAATATTTCCCATCCATGGAGCTTTGTAGCTGTGAAGATATTTATCTTCCAAACACTCAAAGCAGATTACTCTCTTTGGTCTCTGAAAGTGTCAAAATAGAAAACTAGTTGGATAAACCTTTACCGATATCTATTGCATTACTAATCTGTAAGTACCTTCAGATTAAGGTAGATCAACCAAGTTAGGCACCAGGGATGAAACCATATTGGACCCAATTAGAGAGATGATACGGTATTATTTGTGGATTTGTAAAATCTAAGCCACCAATACTGATTTCCATGTGTGACCACTTAGCAGCTTCACCTTAGGGTTGAGTGGTAGGAGAAGGATTGGCTAACTCCTCAGTGTCTGTAAAACTTTCCATCCTCCCTTTCACAGTAATCTTATCAGGGTGGCTCAGAACAGAAGCCACTTGCACATTTAGAAACTGTCAAGTGAATTTAATAAGTTGAAGTAATAACTTTGACTTTCTCACGAGCCAAACCAAACTAGACAGCTGGCATAATCCATAATCACTAAACTGAGCTCGATAGTTAATTCATAAAAATAGGGCGTAACAGATATTTTATATCTTAAATAAGCAAAACAGTATTTTTTCTACATTTTTATTCTAATATAGTTCTTTCTAGGATTGATTTATTTTCTGTAATCGCACTAGAAAAACACTAGAAGATCAGAACATTAATATGAAGCTTGAACTAATTGTGTTCTCAAATTAGCAGTGGTGTGTCATTCCACTGATAGAGCGTCTGTATGTGTCTAAGCCTGCCGACATTGTTATTCTTGGGTTTGCTATATCAAAAAACAACATAAGGGTTTCTATCAGTATTATGACATAAAACATATTTCATTGCATTCATTGCCTCTGCCAAAACGGAAGAAAATGTATGATTTAATAGTGATGTTTGTATTTAATAGTTTATGGTGGCCAAACGCCCTGACCACTTGGCCCTAATTTCCGGGGGAAGAATTTGAACTTTAAAATTTTTTTGTAAAATTGAGTTTTAGGGCAGGTGAAAAACAATGAATGTTTTCTTATTTTTCTTGATACTTTAAGGCATTTTTTTCTCTTAAAGTGATGGAATATTGCTAGGATATGTCATTACTTTATGATTTTAGAGGTTCAGTCTACAGGATCCAACAAATAGAATAAAGGTGATGCATTAGTCTATTGCTGTATCCCCTTATAATTTTTGCCATTCATATTGACTCGCCCAGGGGGATATGGGGGACTCGGTACCCGGGCCTTTACCTTCTTTGTAGGATGTCACGGCAGTCGGCTCCCGGGCCCGTCCTCTGGGGTCACTCTTTAAAAGGGGGTTTTTGTTAACAGTTTGTCTCGTGATGCCACCTGTGGTTCCCGGTAATGAGTACCGGCGCTGCTGCAGACCTCCGGGGGTGATGGGATGGCAGCTGGGATGTTTCTGCTCCCCACAGGCGGAGCGGGCCCCCGGGGCAGGGTTGATGGGAGGGATGCAGGTGAGAGGGGGCCCGGTCAGGTCAGGGGGAATAACGGACACACACACAGGGGATTCGCTTCAGTACCTTTACTGGTGTAACGGCAGGTAGGGTCCAGGGTACTTAATAGGAAGGGTGCACTTCAGAATTCTCCCTAGTGAGCGGGTTGTAGGCCTCCTGGTCCATGTCTTGCTCTCTAAGCTTCTGGCCAGCCTGGAACTTCGCCTAGCTTCTATGTTGTTTTGCTCTCTCACCTGACTACTTGGTGGTAAGACCTTTCTTCTGGCTACCACTATCCCTGGATGCTGGGGCCTTCATGGTTCCTAGTTCTTTAAATGATTGTAGCTTCAGGTTGACCAGGGGTTTAGAATCCTCCTGGTATACCGGTTATTCCTACTGGGCGTAGAGGACCCTGTAGGCGCGGACCTAGTGTCCGGCTTGTGTTCTGGGGTGAGCCTAAGATGCTCCGCTGCCCCCATAACTCCTCTCACTCTTCTCCTTGCCTCCGGCCCCGCTCTAGGCCCTGAGGCTTCAGCACCTGCTTTAGGCCCTGGCTGACCCTCAGCACAGCTGCTCACATGCTGCTTCTTCACTGATCTCTGTGCCAGCACACACTGACTGCCTAACTCCACCCTCCAGTATATATATCCCTAACAGGGCTCCCTCTGGTGGTATGAGGTGGAAGGGTGGAGGTGTCTGTTTGTAATGAGGGCCTCTGGTGGATAAGTCCGTCCATGCACCTTTTGGGTCCTGTGGTACCTGTAATAGCAGGGTGCCACAATATGAATAGGGATGCATTGCAATTTCCTCAAAGGGGTTGTCCACTACTAGGACAACCCTATCTCATTCCTCATGTTTTGTTTAAAATAAAAACACCTATACTCACCACCGGTGCCTTTGCTGTTCCAGTGGTCTCGACACTCTTGTTCCCGTTGCTCACCTGAGGTTGTTATGACACTTGAGTCCTGTCCCGGCTTCACTTTCTCACTTTCGGACGTATTGAGCATCAACAGAAAGTCAGGGCTGCAGCTGCTCTCTCATTTACTCTTGATGATCGATTTGCCAGATGCCAGCGCAGATTTGGCGCAGAGCTAACGTGACATAACAACCACAAGTGAGCCCTGTGAATGTGAGTGCCGACACCTCTGGAACAGCGCTGGCACGGGAGGTGAGTATAGGTGTTTTTATTTTAAGGGAGGCAAACATTCAGATTGAGAATGGGATGTCCTAGTAGTGGACAACCTCTTTAACAAACACATTAAACTAATGCCAGTGTTGACAAATTTGGCCAATACTCTAGTATGTATGGGGTCCCTGGACAATTTATTGTTGGGGGAAATATCCATTCGGCATGTCCAATATCGGACTGCCAATTATTTTTGTCTCATCGAGATAAGCCGCTACTAGACTTGCCTGGCGACGTCTCTCTCATACAGATCACAGGAGTCTTCCTCTTTATGGGAAAGCCACCTGAGATGGCTGCAAGACGAATGATTGGTTGAAGCAATTGTTTGTCCGATAGTCATTTAAGGTGTATGGAGAATTTTAGGCTTCTGTGCAGGCAAATTCCAATGAAGCTGGCAGAGCGCTAAACTTGAACTGTATTCCTCAGAGGTTGGACATCTCTCAGTAATATAGTTATAGAATATCCCAGCAATAATACAAACATTTATTTATTTTTATACATTAAAAAATTGTCCTTTTAGGACAACAACCCGCTTCTCAATAAATAGACGCCTTCATTGATGGAGGCCACTGCACAAGACCCCCATATTACATGGCTACTCATTCATTTTGTTGGACTCCATGTAAAACAACTTTATAGGTTGTTTTGTGATTTTTTTTTAAGTAAAACTCTACCCAGTAATGGAAACTATTTTTTTAATATCCATAAAATTCTTAGCAGATAATATATTAAGGTTTTAGCAGCCTTCTGATATGGTAATTTTTTATATGTTTACCATATTTTGATGATAGTTCATGGATTCAACTATCAAGAAAATCATCATTGCATATGCATCCCATATTATTCATGCCGAATGATATAGAAGACTGATTCATAATATTTTTACTTTATGATAAAAGACTTACTGGTGAGAAGGTTGTAGGGATTCTCTTGTACAGGTCCCCAATCATCACAGTGCTTTATTATTCAATTTGATGCTTTTTTTCATAAATCAGTTATGGCCCTCTTAGACCATTTCTTCATCACTGTAACCAAATTTCTGGTTATTCCCACTTTGGAAATTTATGGCAAAAACCTTGACAATTTTCAGAATTACTGAATGAAGATTGAATTGGGCATCTCTCCATTCCTTACAGTTGAAGACGAGGCCCCATTCTTGAGATGGGTGCAGGTCACATAACTGGAGCCCCCATACAGTGGGTACAGAAAGTATTCAGACCCCTTTAAATTTTTCACTCTTTGTTTCATTGCAGCCATTTCGTAAATTCTAAAAAGTTCATTTTTTTTCTCATTAAACTACACTCTGCACCCCATCTTGGCTGAATAAAACAGAAATATAGAATTTTTTGCAAATTTATTAAAAAACAAAAACTGAAATATCACATGGTCATAAGTATTCAGACCCTTTGCTCAGTATTGAGTAGAAGCACCCTTTTGAGCTAGTACAGCCATGAGTCTACTTCGGTATGATGCAACAAGTGGCTCTGGCAGGGTCAGTCAAGAATCGTCACAGAGATGTTCTGAAGCCAGACTTGTTGGAAGGAGAACCTTCATCCAAGTCTGAGGTCCAGAGCACTGTGGAAGAATTTTTCATCCAGGATATCTCTGTACTTGGCTGAATTCATGTTTCCTTCAATTGCAACCAGTCATTCAGTCCCTGCTGCTTAAAAACAACCAAATAGCATGATGATGCCACCACCATGTTTCACTGTTGGGATTGTATTAGGCAGGTGATGAACAGTACCTGGTTTTCTCCACGCATACTGCTTAGAATTATCACCAAAAAGTTCTATCTTCGTCTCATCAGACCAGAGAATCTTATTTCTCATTGTCTGTGAGTCCTTCATGTGTTTTTGAGCAAACCCTATACAGGCTTTCATATGTCTTGCACTGAGGAGAGGCTTCCGTCGGGCCACTCTGCCTTAAAAGCCCTACTGGCGGAGGGCTGCAGTGATAGTTGATTTTGTGGAACTTTCTCCCATTTCCCTACTGCATCTCTGGAGCTCAGTCACAGTAATCTTGGGGTTCTTCTTTACCTCTCTCATCAAGGCTCTTCTCCCACGATTGCTCAGTGTAGTAAGACTTCTGGTGGTCCCAAACTTCTTCCATTTAAGGATTATGGAGGCCACTGTGCTCTTAGGAACCTTGAGTAATGCAGAAATTCTTTTGTAATCTTGGCCAGATCTGTAGAAAACCCAAAAACCAAGAATTCCCAAATCTGTATAGCTCAGTCAATAATAGATCTTCATTATTGAGAGCAAACGGGAATTCAAAAATACTGTGGGGTCAGTTTTATGAAAAAGTATTACATTTTATTCAATATAATATAAATATACAACACAAGAGATCATGTAAAAAGGTTTGGAATGAGAAGATACTGCAATAACACTATGGAGAGGGTAATGGAATATCCACCATAGTGAAGGAAATAAAGAGACACATTGGGTCCCCAATCATATGAACAAAGTGTCCTAGTAGTTATATTATTACCTTGTGTCATAATGTTAGATGGAGCAGAGTGCGCTTGGGACCCATGCAATAGCCTCGACGCTGACGAAGCCGGAAGGTGAAACGCGCGTCGAGGCTATTGCACGGGTCCCAAGTGCACTCTGCTCCATCTAACATTATGACACAAGGTAATTCCTATTCCTTATAAATCCTTTTAGTCATCAATTGGGACATATTAGAGATTAGACAGGATCAGGCTGCACTTATTATTTTGATTGACTGGTGACATATATCCAACCAATAACAATACTCCAGTGTATTCCTTGGTCCAATATAACTATTAGGACACTTTGTTCATGTGATTGGGGACCCAATGTGTCTCTTTATTTCCTTCACTATGGTGGATATTCCATTACCCTCTCCATAGTGTTATTGCAGCATCTTCTCATTCCAAACCTTTTTACATAATCTCTTGTGTTGTATATTTATATTATATTGAATAATATGTAATACTTTTTCATAAAACTGACCCCACAGTTTTTTTTTAATTCCCGTTTGCTCTCAATAATGAAGATCTATTATTCACTGAGTTATACAGATTTGGGAATTCTTGGTTTTTGGGTTTTCTCTTAAATTTGGGATTGATCTCACTTTTTGAAGTGGTATCTTTATAGGTTTATATTGGCCAGATCTGTGCCTTGCCACAGTTCTGTATCTGAGCTCCTTGGGCAGTTCCTTTGAGCTCATGATTCTCATTTGGTCTGACATGCACTGTGAGCTGTGAGGTCTTATATAGACAGGTGTGTGCCTTTCTAAATCAAGTCCTATCAGTTTAATTAAACACAGCTGGACTCCAATGAAGAAATTGAACCATCTCAAGGAGGATCACAAGGAAATGGACAGCATGTGACTTAAATATGAGTGTCTGAGCAAAGCGGCTGAATACTTATGACCATGTGATATTTCAGTTTTTCTTTTTTAATAAATTTGCAAAAATTTCTAGATTTCTGTTTTTTTTTCAGTCAAGATGGGGTGCAGAGTGTACTTTAATGAGAAAAAAATGAACTTTTTAGAATTTACCAAATGGCTGCAATGAAGCAAAGAGTGAAAAATTTAAAGGGGTCTGAATACTTTCCATACCCACTGTTTATATTTATCACGTAACCAACGGATGTACCATAAATGTCCAAGATGTCCAGGGTCAGTGTAAGTTCACTTTGGCATCCATCAGATGGAAATATCACTTTAAAGCGCCACTCCAGTGGTTTTTTTTTATTTCAACATTGGAGTGGTGCAACTAATATAAGTTTCCTGACCCTAGTATTATACTTACTAGCTGCCATCTTCAGCTGTTCCCGGCGCTGGTCCTGCTCCGCCATCTTTTCACCACAACTTTTGGCTGACCGGAAGTCAGAGGTAAACTTCACAAGCTCCCAATGTGAGTCTATGAAAGTCTTGTTCTGGCCTCGATCATTGACTTTCAATGAGTTGCGATTTCTGGCTGGAGCGATTCGGCAGGTCACAGCCTGCAGAAGATGACCGGAGTGGCGCCAATAACAGATGATGGTGATGGCTCGTAAGTATAAGACTAGCGGCAGGGAGCTTAGATTAGTTGCACCACACCAGCGCTGCAGTAAAAAAAAATGCTGAAGAAGTGGTGCTTTAATGAATATAATTAGAATATTTTTGATACCCCCAGTGATAATTTAGTACCTTTTATATACGCTATACCCCCTATACCCAGTGGTGTAGCTTGAAGCTCATGGATTCCAATGCAAAAGATCCAAGGGGAGCCCCAATTATTGCAAGTCTTTAGTAGTATTGGTCTTTGAATAAAGGCCAAAGAGACTTTTTGGGCTACTTCGGCTCCAGGGCCCAATTGTACGGTAGTTACACCCCTGCTTATGCTTGCTAAACCCTATGGTCTCCTCTAGATTTGCCATTTATTAGGTGAGAAAAAAATCTAAGAAAAGAACATAATTCTGTGCATCAAGCACAAACAAAATATCATGACGTAAATTCTGAAATGTAGCCTTGTTTACTGCAGCTCATCATTTTAGAGCGTGTCCAGATCCTTTTAGTAAAACGTGATTAAAGCTCTTCCAGGACCTGGAATATTTGAAATGACTAACACATGTACCGTGTCGTATTATTTCACTTAGAAATTGTTTATGAAGGTGGACAACCGCTACAGACTAGAACAAGTCAAGGACTTGCCCCGACAATCACTTTGAATACATTTCTTTTTTTTTAACACATAAAAGTCAAAAAGAACCTGTAGCTCATATAAAAGCTCAATGATGTAAGAGCAATTTAAATGTCACTTACTATGAATAACATGTTACTTCAAAGTGAATATTCTGCTTGTGAAGACAATTACATATAGTTAGAGATATCCTATTGTGGATTTTAACTTTTTTTCTTTTTTTCATGATGGATTTGTATTTAGAGGTATGCGAAGAAGCAGTCATTTTATTCTATGAGCATCAAACGGGTAAAACAATAACATTTCCTGAAGAGCACATAAATAGACATTCAAGAATTAAAGTTTTTGCCCATATTAGATTTTCTCGAATTTTCTCTACGTTGTTGATGCATTTGCTCTTCATGTAGCTTTAGAGTTTCAATGGACAAGAGAAGGGATTGTTTGCTTACATGTCCATAGCCAGTGGCGTAACTTGAAGCTGGGGGGCCCCAATGCAAAATCTCAAATGGGGCCCTCAACTAACACAGGTCTTTAATAGTAGTAGACTTTTCATATGGGGTAAATGGACCTTTGGGGCCCCCTCAATTCCTGACCAGTAACATTAACTCTGGTGGCCAACTGTTCAACTACATGCAAATATCACATTACTCTCATTCACATATTTCCCTATGTTTCTAGATAACAATAAAAAGGAGTAGTTTGTTAAATTAATGTTGAGATGATGCCTTTGTCTGTACATAGTGAAATAAATCCACTTTTACTCTAGTTTAAGTAGAGAGTTCATTCCTGCATCAGGGCCCACCGGAGGATTCTCCTGTTCCCCCATGGGCCAGACGAGCCCGAGTGTCCCCATAGTCTCCAGGACCCAGGTGCCATTGCAATCCATGCACCTATCATAGTTATGCCCCTGTCCATACTGGCAGCACCATATATATATGCTATATACTCGGAAAGATCAATGGGCATGTTAATCCAGAGACCTAGGAAGCGAACAATATGGCCCTCCATCCCTGCAGTAGCAATGCAATTAGCTCTTAAAGACCTAATTACATTTTCTCAAGGAAAACATTTATCGCATATACATTATATCTATGTATGGGACAGTCACCTGTCAGCTAAAAAAGAGTTCCTTCAATGCAAATTGATTGGATAATAATAGACAAAGAAGATGTCCTTAATATTTTCTTAAAGGGGTTTTCCTTCAACAGCAGTTTATTTTGAAAAAAGAAAAAAACTGGGCGTTATTCACCCTCCCTGGGTCCAAGGTTAAGTCTCTGACGCTGCTCCTGGTGTCTGTTATTGTCAGCATGACCGCCAATAAATTAGCAGGGGCAGAGCTGCTGAGATCAGTTATTGGCTGCAGCGTTGTCAATTTGGGGTGCCAGCGCTAAAGACAATATCAGACACCGGGAGCAGCAGCGGAGACTCAGCGCTGGACCCAGGGAGCGTGAGTAAAGCATTATTTGATTTTATAAAGCAAAAGGCGTTCTGAAACTGGAACACCCCTTTAAAGGGTAGCTGAACTTTTAAATAGTTTTTGATAAGTTATATTCCTTGTTCAGTCCTCGTTTCACCATAAAGCAAAAAAAGTTTCAAAAACTATTCCAGTGATAATGGATGGAAACACTTGAATATAATCCACTTTTCTTGAGACCATTATTTTTTTTTTTTTTTCCTTTTTTTGCTAGTGTCTAAAAAGTGTTCTTTTATCCTTTGCACAGTTTATGCAAACATGTCATGGGCTGCAGTGGTATTTTTTCTCTTACTTTTATCAAAGCTTAGTAATATAACGGAGGCATGAGGCATTGTGTGCCTCATATAACAATGATGATAATTTACAGGGAATGTAGCAAGAAATCCCAATGGAGCGGGAACTGCCTCTATATAATAGGAGCCCTAACCAAAATGCATGTAAAAAAACATGTCATTAGAAAAAGCAGAAAAGACACGTACAATCAATCGGTGGCAATTCCAACATTTTAACAATATAAAGCTGAATATCTGAAATAGGTATAAACATTAAAGAGAGATGCAAAACACATGTACAGATAATAATACATGAATAATGCAGTATCAAAAGGATATAAAAGAGGTAAGAAGTGACACTGCGCAATAAAGTGCCATGTGCAAAGGTTCGGGTGCAAGGGGCGCATTTTTAAATATTTTTATTTTACTTGTCTGGGTTTTCTTTCTACAAAAGAAAGATTTACATTGTTAAAAATTAGGAAATGCAACTAATATTTTATATGTGTCTTTCCTGTTTGTTTTTTTAAATTAAAGTTAATGTATCATCAGAATATAAACTACAGTTTAAGTCAAGTTTTTATGTAAATTTTTTTTTCCGGAATTTTTGATATCACTATCTATATTAAAAAAAAAAATCTTCACACTGGACTCTAGGCCTAATACTGGACTCCTATTTCCTGTCCTTCACATGAGCATTGGCAGCAATACACTGACTTGGATCCTATTTGTACGAGTGTTATCTGAGCATAAAACTCCCTTTTGTGAATGGTAGTTTGTGTGTTATCTACTGCACATGGAGGTGTTCACTGTCATTGTGTCAGTAGTGATAATGAGACTGCTGAAAAGTCTTGTGCATAGAACAGGAAGTGTACTTTTAGTATAACACCTAGTGGTCAGTGTGAAAATTGCAGGGTTTCTGATTTTTTTTTTTTATATATACATAGTAAAATGTTAAGTAAAAAAGAATCAAAATGTTTGAAAAGTAGATGAAACTTAAAGCCTGATTTAAACAATAGATTATATCCTGACGATACCGGTTCTTTATTAGCCTTTGTTGCATGCACACCGGCATTCTTTAAACCCCATTGATGAATATTTCATGGGGAAGGTAAATATTTTACATTTTTGAGCTCCCTCATTCTATTCTAGCAGAGATCTCTTCTACTTAACGTCATCGGTTAAGCTGCACACATCCAGCATATGGCGGATCCTTTCTCAATTTAAGCTGTTTTCTCCGGAGAAAGGAAAATTCCCCATTGACCTGCCAGACATCTGCTGGTTCTCTTACCAGCGACACCACAAGGACGGCTAATGATATCTTCCCTGTGATTAAAAGAACGGGATCTAAAGAAAGCCCCTGGCTTCTGTCTGATTAATCAGACCGCTCAAGATTTCCAAATCCTACAGTGAAACAGTTTATATTTTTTTTCATAGAAATTTAACAAATTAAAATTTGCCTATTTTTTATATAAAGGAGCATTTTATTATGAAAGTTCACATGAATTAAAAGAAGAATTTTGGTTGAAATTAACCCTTTGACCCGTTGATTGCCTCTAGGTCCATATTGATAATATACTTGTTAAAGGGAACAAGTCATGGTGCCCTAACACCTCAGTGTTTCAGAGAAAATATAGTTTAAAGATCCGCCTGGGGACTATAGCCGGAGACTGGACTAGTCCAACTCTGCCCTTGGCCAGCTTTTCCCAGTACAGATGATTGACAGGTCTCTTCCACAGCTACAGACCTGTCAATCACCTTATCTCGGCACAGGAACATTTTATTGAAACACATCCAATTGTGGAACTTATTATTATTCCAAGATCTATTGATTAGAATGAATTTTTGTTTGTGGGAAAACCCTTTTAAGCAGCACTGGGAAAAGCTAGACATGGGTAGTGGCGGTCTAGTCTAGTCTTCGGCTATTGTGCCTGGCCAGATCTTTAAAATATATTTTCTCTGAAATACTGGAAACGTTTAAGAGAAAAGTATCATGCGAAGGATAAAGGATCCCTTTAAGAGTTCTGGCCAGGAAAGTTCCCAACAAACATGCTAATTGTGTCCATAGCTTTATCTTGGCTCAATTAAAGCCAAAAGAGTGTCCTTTTGTCACCTATCTGGCCGTTATTGTCAACACATGTCATGAAATGTATACTAAAGCATAGTAGATGGTAACCAGTAAAAAAAAAAATTGTATAAAAAACATGGGACCCTACGGGTGATGAATGCTTACATTTGGTATCAATTGCTGTCACCTCTTTCCAGCATTACCACAGCATTTAATATATACTCTGAGTCCTAGGCTGCTAATTTTCTTATTTTTGGTCACTTCTATAAATGTTAAGCAATTGAAGGCGAGAATATTTTTGCAAAAAAAATACCAGAGCACTAGAAATACCTAAAGTTTTCTCTCAAAAATTTTGTGATGGTTAATTTAAATGACTAGAAAATAGATTGTTAGAATGTAGGCTGTTCCCAGAAGAAGGGCCCATCGCTGGTTTACCACTTTAGATTAATATTCTGCTATCTCAAATATCTGAAGGGATGTCACAGTGTAGAGGGATCATCCTTATTCTCATTTTCACATGGAAACACGAGAAGCATTGGAATGAAACTGAAAGGGAGAAGATACAGATTAGATATTAGAGAAAACTTTTTGACAGTGAGGGTGATCAATAAGTGGAACAGGCTTCCACGAGAGGTGGTGAGTTCTCCTTCAATGGAGGCTGGAGAGACATCTGTCTGAGATGGTTTAGTGAATCCTGCATTGAGCAGGGGGTTGGGCCAGATGACCCTGGAGGTCCCTTCCAACATTTTATGTTTCTATGATCCTCTTATCTGATTATCTCTACAGTCCATGTAGTTTATGGACAGCTGGAGTTCACGGGAGCTGCTCTAAAATCTGGCTCATGAACAAGGGGTCCCATGCGAAAAACCTCCTCTATTACATAATATACTTTAATAGGACAGGAGAAAACATGACATATCTCCTTTAATACATGTTGAAAAAAAAAAAAAGAAACATCTCTGGTTGAGCAATCCCTTGAAAATTTTTGAAATTTTTGACCATTTTGATTGGCACTTAATTAAACACACTAGAAAATCCAATTAAAAATAAATCTATCCATGCGAAACGATAATACAGGAAAAACCATAAACCTTTCCCAGAATTAAAAAAAAATAAAAAATAAAATCTACATTGAGTAATCATCTCGCCAACCCATTACCATTTAGAAAATGGCTGTTGTAATATCTGCAGCACGTACGATCACATGTCACATGTCAGGCCCAAGAACAGACTGGGCCCAATGGGATCATAGGCACTGAGCCATGAGACAGTCTTATTATCTCTTGGCTGGGAAAGCGAGCCTGTCACGAGCGGGCATCATTGTGGGTATATGACCTGCATATACTAATTAAATGATGGATCAGAAGGAAAGACTTCATGCTCACTCGGGCATCATAAGATTGGAAGCTTTGGTAAATTGAGGCTGCAGGTGCTTAATGACACCGTGTAGACAGGTCTCCGGAGGGTAAAGAGTATATTTTAATCACATTGAAAATATTATTGCTCTAGACTTAATTTGTCTCTCACTTCTACAGTATATTTGCGTGTTTTTATGTGAAATTAAAAGAAATTGTCGACACTTTACATAAGCTGCGTTCCTTAGGGGAAAAATATGCTACAGAACTGTCTTTTCTTGGCTGACGTTAGACGTCTTATACAATGCTGGAAGAAGTATGAAATATCTGAAATTTACTGTAAAATTCTGCTTTCTCCTCAGCTAATGTTCCTTATGTTTCATTTACAATATACATTAAGTTTAAAAACTAGTAAGGTTTAGGGCCAAAGAGAACAATGTCGGTCAAAATGGGGTATATGTTTAATAACTATAAAAAAGGAAATAGGTGTCAAATCGATTGACTACGTGTTCCAGTTGAGTTGGTCTTTATTTGATGGTGTTTCAGAAGATTCAAGTCATTCAGTCTTTTTATCCATCTTGGAAAATTGGATTATATTCCACTTGGAATTTTAAGAATGATCTTGAATCTTGAAATGATGATGAACTTACACAGTCCATCTTCTAAGGCTACATTGTTAGTTTCCACCACTTCCAAGGGCTGCAATAAAATTTAAAGCAAACCTGACACTTGCCATGAATATGTAATTTGTGCACCTAGTCTAAATGCCGCGCTCTTCTCCCGAATATGGCGTTGTTTTTCCTTTGTTTCTGCTCCTCTTTCTTCCTGAGATATACGGTAACTTCTCCGTATATAAATATAGTCTTGTTAAACTACTATGGTTGTCTTCTTGGAGACCACTCCCAGTTGGCTATGACCACTCCCACTTAGTTAAAAAAAAAAGACTAGATTTACACACAAGAGAAGAAAGAGTCATATCTCGTAAATGAAAAGGCGCAGGAACAAAAGAAAAGCAGCACCGGATTAAGGAGAACAGCTGGTAAAAAAATACACATATATTGCAAGTGACTGGACCTCCTTAAAGGGAATCTGTCAATGGGATCCACCCACCTAAGTTGTCTATATGGTCATGTAGGTCACAGGAAGCGGAATAAAATGATACCTTGATATCTGCTATCCAATGTCTTATTCCAGAGAAATCTACTTTTTTTTTATATGTAAATGAGATGTTCGGTGCTATGAGTCGGACATTGATCTTCATGATATTCTACCTCCAGAGATTATTGTAAATGATAGGGGACATTACCAGTGTGAGACATGTAACTATCACAGAACAGTAGAACTGAACTTTTTCTCATTACAAACACATTTTCTGCAGCTCTCACAACTCTGCTGTATTATAACGCTGCCTGCCTGTGAGATAAAAGCTGAAACTGAGAGGAACCTGCAGATATGTCCGGTATAATCACACACAGCTCTGCAGTGAGATCAGGAGAGCAGAGAGCGGCCGTTACGCATCACACTGGTAACGCCCCCTTTTATTTAAAATATGCTGTGGAGGTGGAGTCTCGTGCAGATCAGTGTCCGGCCCATAGATCTTATCAGCTCATTTACCTACAAGAAAAACCTGGATTTCTCTGGAATAAAACATCGGATCACAGATATCACGATATCATTTTATTCAGCTTCCTATGAGCTATAAGCCCATATAGATGGCTTAGGAGGATTGATCCCACTGACAGATTCCCTTTAAAAGAAACATTTAAGGCATATTGAAAGCATAGTCCACTATGCACCACCATTTAGGAAGAGACACACTTTTCCCCCATTTTATACTCTAAAGGTTAGGACTCGGAGATGATGCATACAGATGACTCCATTCCAATGCAGAATATGGTAGTTTCGGAGACAACCTAGCATTTTATAACTCTTGTAACCTAAAATGGAGACAGTCAAATGGATAGTCGGTCTCCCCACCTCATCCACTCCTCTCAGAGTATTAAAAGTGTTCAAGGGCCCCATTCTCCTAATATGGCTGCTCAACACTTGATCATCCTTCCTACACACCGTGCACCACGTCTCTCTGACTGAAACTTCAGTTGAACAGCCTCCAAACAGTCAAGCATGTCTGTGTCCGCATGGTTGAGGGCCACATAGATTGGCTTATTGGGCCACATGGTACGACTATTCTCGGGTGACGCTAAGCAGACTGCTAGCTATGGATAGTCCTTGAAGTGGTGACATTATAGACAGTACTGCAGTGTCCCCATACTGTAGCATTAGTGTGCATGTTGACTCCTGAATTTGGAGACTATTGTTTGCCCAAGACTTTATATGATGCAGACATTGAGTCATTGGGACTTGAAAGGAAGGTCTTATCTGTGGTTACTGAGATTACAGATTCCAATGACTTATAAAACAATACATCTATGAGTAACCAGTACTAATTCACAAAGATACAAAGGAATAGATTGTGCCTATTGGTTCCCGACAAAATCTCTGGCAAATTAGCTTTTTCTTAGTCACTAGGACAGACCCTACTTGAGGTCCGAGGCTTACGGAAATAATCAGTCATCATAAACCTTTTATTATGCATTGTAGAGATGGTTTCTTATTATAGCAATAATATCCTAAATGTGTTTTTCTGTAAGTATGTGACCCCCAAAATAGCTCTAGAATGATAAAGGATGCCTCTATATGCTAATGGAGAATTATTCTTTAATGCTTCTCATTTCTCAGAGGAAACACCATCGTTCCACTGCTATACCATGGCCTTATCACTGCTGGACGGTTTTCATTACAGCCAAGGTTACGATCAGCCATATGAGCGTCTTCACTTCCAGCCATGATATCCCTTTGTCGACTGTGTATAAATAGACGACAAAAAAGAAATAAAATACCCAAATCCAATTAAGTCTTCTGTTCTTCACAACATGTCTTACTAGTAATCCCTCTGCTTGGAAGGGCGCACAGGCTAATTAGTATGACGGGATAAGTCTATTGATTGCTGCGTTATGTTCCTATATTTTGCGTTCCACTATTGAGTTTTCGGTTATCGTCTAAGAAGTCAATAAATATGACCGGAAAAATGTAGGAGTGATGTGTAGTATTAGATGATGTCTTCAAGTGCTGTAAGACATCAATATATGTGTATCTGCTCTGTCTTATTATGGTTTGTACACAATTAGCTAGGTTCCCGGAGCACAAGTCAGATATAACATATAAGCTCAACTAATTTAAAGGGAATGTATAATCAAAAAATTACTTAAAGTGAACCTGACAGCTGATACATGCTGCCTGATCCACGGGCAACATTTATCAGGCACTAGCTTCATGATTTCATCCATAGATGTATAACTCAGAAACGCTGAAAACAAAATTTAAAAGCCACATAAGAGACTAGTGAGACAGGCGGGTCCTCGGTGGCTTCTCCCTTCCCGCAATCAGTGACTGACAGATCTCTCCCTGCATGCATGTATAGAGCGAGACCTGTCACTCCAGGGCAGCGGGCGGGGAGAAGCCACTGAGGACCCGCCTGTCCCATTAGTCTCCTGTGCGGCTCGATCCATGGCGGCTATTAAACTTTGTTTTTTTCCCCAGAAATGTCGCAGTGCTTCAGAGTTTAACATTTGGCTGAAATCATGCAGCCACGGTCCGATACATGCTGCCCGTGGATCAGGCAGCACATATCAGCTGTCAGTTTCTCTGTACCACAAAACTTTGGGTTTTTATGTTAACTGTATTTTTTTTAAAAAAAAAAGGAATATATATATTTTTTTCACATTACGATCTACAATTCGTAAAAATTAGAAATCTCAGTTTTCACACTGGCCTCCGGGTCTGTTCGTATTCGTATGTCTTGTTCATTATAGAAGAGTTTTCAGAAATCTCATTATCACCACAGTCAGGATGGCAATAACAGGTAATGCCTCTATTTACAGCTGATAACACAGGATCCACCAATCACAATAGTTGATATCACAACTAAGGCAACTCCCCTTCCTTCACAATAATTTTTGCACACGCTCATTAGATGCTTCAATATAAAAGTCTGTTCATTGTGGCTAATGTACATGTGAATTTCCTAAAACTACAGATCTATGTGCCTAGAATAGCTCCAGAGGCCAATGTAAGAATAACAAGATTTCAATATATATATTTTTTTTTTTTGTTTTTTTAAATGCAGATTATGATGTGAAAAATGTAGCATAAAATATAACATAAAAATATGATTTAATCAGTAGGTCATTTTCTAATGTCGCATTCACTTTAAATGGGCATCCCTTTGATAGGTAATCCAGATAGAAAAACATTTACACAGTACATTTGGAGGCAAGCTTTAGAAATGTATTCAGAAAAGTCTAAGCGCTCGTGTAGACATCTATGGATCTCGGTCCGATCATGGACTACAATATACGGACTGGCCACTGGTCTCCTGACTAGAACGTGACAGATTCATATATTTCTATGAGTCTGTCACGCTCGGGTCTGGAGAATCACAGCCAGTCCTTGCATTGTAGTCCATGATCTGACCAAGATCTACAGACGTCTTCATGAGCCCCAACTCTTATCTTTTGGATTCTTGGTCCATCAGTAACTCTAAATGATAGAGTTTTACAGGATCGGGCATGCTAATTTACTATGCTCAATCCTTTGCTTCCCATGGGAAATAAGCAAGCGCCAGAGATATCTGTCAGCAACTTACTATCTTCTCCCCATACAGAACTCCTTCACTCTCGGTTAAGCCAAGGATGCATGTGTATGGGGGAAGTCAGGAGAGAGCAATTTGCTAACTGATATCTAAGGTGTTTGGTGGCCATAAGACTGACCCCATAGCGCTAAAGTAAATGGGGAAGCCTGTTCTGTAAGCGACACATGATATCCGTGCAGTAACGGCTGTCAGATACGTTTCAGGGTTCTCCGCTTATGACATGAAGCTCAGAGCGAGTAGTGATTCTGGTGTAAATATATCACATGGACCACATGAAGAGCCGGAAATTCAGGCTCTGGTCACACGTTGCAGCCTTCTGTATCATTGTATATATGTGCTCTGGGGCAGGAAAGGAATCTGTTTATTATACGCTCTCGACGTCAGCTGGACGGCGGCGGATGTGACTACAGTAAAGCTTCATGATGCTTGTAAGAATCCTCCAGGGAACAACATGTTAAGGAATCGGACCCTGGACCTGAATATTAAACTGCACTGAAGCTTATATTCTGGGATGCAGATTTAAAATGTGAGGATAAATAGATATTAAAGAGAAGATAAAAAGATATTAGAGAGGAGATTGATTGATAGAAAGAAGGTAAAAAAATAGATAGATAATAGGTTATTAGAGAGATAGATATTAGATAGATAGATATTAGATAGATAGATAGATATGAGATAGATGATAGATAGATAGATAGATATTAGATAGATAGGAGACAGATGGATAGTGTACGGACTCCATTGTCCTGACTGGCTGTGGGACTCCTAAAAGTTGGGGTATTTATCCCACGGCCGGTTCGGACATCATGGTCTGTACTCGAACTGTGAATGTCGGACGTGTGGATGCGGTATCTGAAGTCGGATCCCATCATGAATCGTATAATTCTAGTCTGTGATTTGGTCGACGTTAACTTAGAATTGATTTTTTTTGTATAAAGAAAGTTTCCAACAAGTGACGGAACAACTGTCTGACTCCCCCTATCACTTCACAAGCGACTTCCTGTCGCGCACCCTCTCCCCGCCTCGATAGCTGATCCCTTAAAGAAACACGTCCCTTCTCCTGGGTTTCTTTCCTTTCACTGTGGATTGTTCTGTTGTGACAGCGCTCAATAGGCCGCTATTTGTTTTTCTCTTTCCTTTGCTTGACTGAATTCATGACATCTAAAAAACACATTCAGGCTGCTCCGCCGTATTCTTCTCCTGATATTTTTGCAGCCCGGCTGTTGTTAGTGCTCTGTCTGTGGGACGGGCTTGGTGCAGGGTTGGAGAAAGAGATACTATACATGTGAGCGCCACTAGATTATAAGACACTTTTCACCCATGAAAAACACCTGAATTAAAACTAATTCATATGAAGAGGATGTAAGAGGCAGTGTGGGGGCAGAAATGTGCAAGAAATCATAGACTCGAGTGCGGAACAAAGCTGAAATTTAGATTGCAGCCTTTTATTTAAAAATAAAAATGAGCATAGACCCTACAGCAAATAAACAAGTAAATAGTAATAGTGCATGTAAATAACATAGGGTACTTAGTTGATGCTATTTTGATTTTAAAAAAGCATAAAAGCCATTCCACCACGACAAGGTGACCCATCGGGACTGTTCAAATCTGTCTCTAGTATTAAAACCTTACCATGTGTCAAACAGCGTCAATGTGAATAAGGGCAGGGCAGGATCGGGGCCCCGATTGTGCAGACACTCATCCATGGGAAGCTATGTAGATTAAATACTTAGCTCAGAAAGGGGTGCTAAGCCCTGTTTGTACAAAGTACAAGAGATAACAGCAAAACCCCCCAAAAATGAGCCGGACTATAAGCTGGTATACATGCATAATGTAAAAGCACATTCACATTGTGGCCATTACACAGACAAAACCCAAGAAAAAAACTGTGACTTTTGTGTAAAACTGACGGGGAGTACATAGAGGTGTAGCAGAGCCGAGATTGGTCAGACAAATAATTTACCATTGTTGCAGTCCCATGTAACACTATTGGCAGTATTTATCATGAAATCACAATGAGTCCTACTGTCCTTCTCGATGGAGAAACTCAACATTGCTACATCTGATGGATATATAAATCATAGAAAACTTATCTTTAGCTCCATAGACATGTACATTATTTTTACAATAAAATTCCACTAGGGCTAAATTCACACTGTGTTTTGTTTTGTTTTTTTTTCTTTCTTTTTTTTCTGTATTTTGCTGCTTCAATTGTGCCAAAAACATTGCAGCCAGATTGTCAGTCTGATATATTTTAATAAAAGCCAAGCGATTTTGTAGAATCAACCCTAGTCGGTGATTGCAGCCTAATAGACAAGGAGTGATTGCCAGCGAATTAACTGGCCCATTTAGCGCAATCTGTATTCTTTCAAGCTTGTCTGAGCCCTTGTGCCTGGTGATGTAGAGGTTACAGCACAGCGTCTTCACAGAGAGGATTACTGGAGTCCCAGTAAGGGTCACATTTAGTTGGGACCACCACAAATATCATATGTAGATCACACCACACGGCAATAAAAGTTTTGAAAACATTTAAAAAATATCATTCAGAATCTTCCCTCTTAGATTGCAGATACTTTAAGATGAGTATTTTATTATTATTATTATTATTATTATTTATTCATTTTACTCACTTCTATAGCGCCATTAATTCCACAGCGCTTTACAGACATCATCATCACTGTCCCCATAGGGGCTCACAATCTAGATTCCCTATCAGTATGTCTTTGGAGTGTGGGAGGAAACCGGAGAACCTGGGGGAAAACCACACAAATAAGGGGAGTACATACAAATTCCTTGCAGATGTTGTCCTTGGTTATTATTATATCTTCCTGATCTGTGAATATAATACCAAAATGACAGTGAGGACTGACACACATACAGAACAATAGAAAAGCAAAAGGAACAAAAAATAATTTATGTCTGCAACATATTTATATAGCATTTTGGGTTTGTGAAAAGGTAGTTCAGTGCTCCTATGGGTAATTTCATCGCTTACATTAATGGCAAAAGAACTATATTTTATATTAAAATACTTTGCATTATAAAACAATGCAGGGAGTTTCACTTACTGGGTTTTTGTTATTTAGAATTTTATGTTTTGATACATTGGACTTTTATGATCGCGGCTATAGCAAGTATAGTTGTTGTTTTTTTACATTTTTTAATGGGAATATGGTCTCATAGAGGAAACGTGATGAAGTATTGCACTTGAAGGGGGTCCCAGTTTTGCTTTAGCTCCACGTCTCCTTCAAAGTTGGAGCAGGAGCTGAACTCCTGACTGCAGTCAGGAGCTGAACTCCTGACTGCACTTCAGTGGAGCCGTGCTGCCCAGAGGCGCTCCGGACCCCCCTGGGTCTTAGGACAGGGGCTCAGTCCCCTGTGATGGCATATCCTAGCCATGAGCCATCGCTTTCTTTGGTAGGAATAGCCTTTTCATGTACAGGATACGTTATCGGTTGACTCCAAGATAAGACTTTCGATACAGTTTGTGTCCGATCTTTGCCTGTTTACTCATTAGTGAGGCGGTCATATAAAATAATTCTGCAGTCTATAGGGCTTTATATTCACATGTGTTGCTTAATAGTCTTTTTGTTCACTTGTGTACAAAAAGATCCCAGGGTTAATACCTCGGGAGCCGTAAGCGCCGGAGTTTCAGTCCGGTGGGTAAAATTACTAAAGTAAACAGATTTATAAATAGATGTATTGTTAATGAAGCCATGGAGATATGTGTTTGTGTGCTATTATAGACTGGTGGGAGTGTATGCGAGGCTCCGCAAAGGGCCCAGTAGAGCTATTATTTCTCTGGATGTTTTATTTTGAGTGGTTTTTCGGTATATCACTTTTTTTTCTTGATTTAGTACAAATCCACTTAAATTTTTCCCTAATATTAAATATAAGGGGAGTTGCAATCACTATAGGTCTCTATAGATTTCTGCAGTATTGGATGGCCAAAATCCCGTGCAGGCGCCGGTTAATTGTGCCATATGGACATGCACAGTGAAGACAGGTGTGTACAGATGTGATCCAACTTTCACAGGACGTATGGATTTGATGGCACAGCTCCTTGTTAACTCCTCATGGGCGGGACTCTTAGCTCAGCGTCACATCATAAGCATGAAGGGATGTCAGGGACATATATTGGTGTGATAGCAACATTGTCAATGTGACTCCCCAGACTTTGATAACCAACCATGTCACTTATGCCGAGTTTACACCGGCTAACCCGTAGCGTTAAACGAACGCCGATCGGCAACAAGTTTGCATGGTCACTTAATAGTCTTCTCAGACGATCAGACCATGCTTTGATTGCGCCCAGATCGATCCCTGCGGATAGGCTGTCATTGTTCTCGGCAGCACATGTCCTGTGTACACGAGACCATATGCTACCAAGAACAAGGCTCTTTTAAAGGCCACCTGTCTCCGTAGAGTTAAACGACTGCCTATCGGCAGCATATTTTCGCAGTCTTTTAATAGCCTACTTAGACAAGCAGACGGTTTTTTAGTTGCAACCCAAAAAATCAGTAAAAGATTGTTCTATGCATTTAGGCTGTCATTGTTTTCAGCAGCACATGTCCTCTTTACATGAGACAATATGCTGCCAAGAACATGGCCCTTTTAGACGCTACCAGTCTCCGTAGAGTTAAACAATCGCCGATCGGCAACATGTTTGCACGGTCGTTAAATAGTCAACTTAGACAAGTAGACCGTGCTTTAGTTGTGCCCCAAACAATCAGTAATAGATCGTTCTGTTCTCATAGGCTGTCATTGTTCTCGGCAGCACATGTTCAGACGATATGTGGCCGAGAACAAGGCTCTTCTAAAGGCTATCTATCTCCATAGAGGTGAACGACTGCCGATAGGCAACATGTTTAATAGTCCACTTAGACAAGAAGACCGTGCTTTAGTTGTACCCCAAACAATCAATAATAGATCGTTCTGTTCTCATAGGATGTCATTGTTCTCGGCAGCACATGTTCAGACGATATGTTGCCGAGAACAAGGCTCTTCTAAAGGCTACCTATCTCCGTAGAAGTAAACGATTGCCGATAGGCAACATGTTTAATAGTCTACTTAGACAAGAAGACTGTGCTTTATTTGCGCCCCAAACAATCAGTAATAGATCGTTCTGACCGCATAGGCTGTCATTGTTCTCGGCAGCACAGAACAAGGATCTTTTAAAGGCTACCAGTCTCAGAAGTGTGCGACATTGACGTTTGCTGTCTATACAATTCCTACAGAATCACAAGATACTTTAATTTCTAAAAATCTTACAGGTTCCCTTTAAACATCCAGACATGAAGCTCCTGGGCCACTTGCATAAAAGATGTTCCACCTACCTACTACAACCTGTGCCATGTGTCTTCGCATGTGCCACTCGGGCAACAGTACCAAGATGTGACCGCGACCTTCACACCACCGATAGCTACACCCTAAATTAAAATTACTGATTTTTTCTCAAGGTAAAAAGAATATTCCCAGTACCCAATTTTATTAATATAATAGGACACCCCAGCAAAGAAGACTTGGTGACGAAGTGGAGTAATAACAAGACTGTGCATGCTCAGAGTGTTCCGTCATCTATGTTAGCGCCTGCATCTCTCTTCTCTTTTCCTACATGTTTGAGCTGACTATATCTGGCATCAGATGTGTCTGAAGCAATATCTTATTGATCTAAGATCATTCTTGTTGATTTAGATGTCGCCGAGCACCGGCCGGGCACGTGTTTACTTCTTATAATCTAGTCTTCAAGGAGCTGATTAAGTATTGGGTACTTAGTGAAGTTGTTGCTTCGTGATTAGTGTTTTGATTCCAAGTCGCTGAATAATCCAATAATAGGGATTGTGTTCTCTGCGTGTGATATCACTCTCATTTATAGACTCTCAGTTCTATTAATTGGACCGCAATGATCATTTTCCAATGAACCCTCTACTCCGTTGCCTTTTACATATGTTTACAATTATACAAATTTTTATTACACCTCCCACAAAATGAGTTTTATGTATTTCCTCCGTACTTTCATATATACAGCTTCTTAACTTTCCCCACCGACACAGCTCATGTTACTGTAACAACTGATTTTGTATATCTGATTGTCACGGTCAATAAAAAAAAAAAAAAATCAAAAGCTCAACATGACACTGCAAACTGATATTGTATCGTTCCGAACACGTAAAGTAACGTGTTTCCTTTCAAAGTGACCTTTTTCATGCTTTAAAAGGTCAGAGTTTCTGAAAGTTTCTCCTGTAGGTTCTGTATGTATCGACGATTATGATCTGGAAATCCCTAGGCGGCCATTAACATTTCATACTGTAAATATTTACTTCTCTGATAGAATGTATCATCAGAATAATTGTTCTTAGAAGTAATTATGACTCAATAGCATAGAATAAAAAATGGGACATTTAATACAGTGCCTTGCAAAAAATCATTTAGACTTTTATTGGCAATGTTTTGATAATGTTAAAGGTTTTGGCAGAGAACAAATTGAGTCCAGCCCAAAACAAAAAGTTCTACATAAATTAAGATCTAATTTTACTCTTATCCTTCTAAAGAATTTATTTTTTCAGAATCCCACAAAGCCCACAATGTAGAGGTCTATGAAGTTTTCCTGCCTTGTTTCCTATAAAGCGTTTCAATTTTATTTAAAAAAAAAATCCCCTATTTATAGGATAGAGGATAACGTATTTATCATTGGGGTCTGACAGTCGGAACTCCCAGCGATTCCGAGATCAGGGCTCTGAAAATAGCTTCTCCGCATATACACTGGTATGATTTCTATAGGGGGGAAGCCCCTTATATCACTGTTTAGTTACTCTAAAAGGCAGAGACTAGTCATCCCTCTCTGCTTGTTATCATGCCCCTGTGGGTTTGATAACATGATTTGCAAGAACCGATGTCATTGACAGCTCTCTAGATATCTTGCGCATGCGCACCACTTTCTTTAGCCGTGTTTACAGATGGCTCCTTTTGTTCCAACTGATCTTTGGCTCCTCAGTGGATGTCTTCTGGACTTCCAGTCATGTACAGTGCGCCTCTGGAGCTGGGAAGCATACACCCGGCCTCAGAGATGCAATGACATGGCAGAAAAAAGCAGCGCGCATGCGTGATATATGCTGAGAGCTGGTCATGACGCTGGCTCTTGCAACATGGAGTGAGGAACAACTAGTCTGGTGAAGCCAACACCCCGTAGACTAGTCAAAAGGTTCATTTGCATAAGAAATTCAGAGTTTCTAAATACTTTTTTTAAACATCTTAAGTGACCAAGAATATAAAGGGCTGGTTAGGCAGGGAATTTAGCAATACACATACAAATGCTGGTGGGTTGGAGGGCATGGCTGACCTGTCAGGTTCCCTTTAATGGGAGAAATAATACAATATGTACATGTTTTTTCTATTAAGCACATGGACTAAATCTCAGTTCTAGTCCTTGTCCTTTCCAGGTTATATCCCTGTTCCCCAAAACATTTGAGCCAAATGTTCAATTCAAGAAACATAAGATCTTAAAGATCTTAAGACAATAGTCCAAGAGTTCTCTGCATGCGTGTGTGTGTGTATGTCATATTTAAATATATATACAGTGTTTACAAGTAGTATTCAACCCCCTGCAGATTTAGCTGGTTTGATAAGATGCAAATAAGTTAGAGCCTTCAAACTGCAAACGAGAGTAGGTTTTATGAACAGAAGCATAAATCTTACAAACCAAAAAGTTATGTTGCTCAGTTGAATTTTATTAAATTTTAAACATAAAAGTGTGGGTCAATTATTATACAACCCCTATGTTTAATATTTTGTGGAATAACCCTTGTTTGCAATTACAGCTAATAATCGTCTTTTATAAGACCTGATCAGGCCGGCACAGGTCTGTGGAGTTATCTTGGCCCACTCCTCCATGCAGATCTTCTCCAAGTTATCTAGGTTCTTTGGGTGTCTCATGTGGACTTTATTCTTGAGCTCCTTCCACAAGTTTTCAATTGGGTTAAGGTCAGGAGACTGACTAGGCCACTCCAACACCTTGACTTTTTCCCTCTTGAACCAGGCCTCGGTTTTCTTGGCTGTGTGCTTTGGGTCGTTGTCTTGTTGGAAGATGAAATTACGACCCATCTTAAGATCCTTGATGGAGGAGCGGAGGTTCTTGGCCAAAATCTCCAGGTAGGCCGTGCTATCCATCTTCCCATGGATGCGGACCAGATGGCCAGGCCCCTTGGCTGAGAAACAGCCCCACAGCATGATGCTGCCACCACCATGCTTGACTGTAGGGATGGTATTCTTGGGGTCGTATGCAGTGCCATCCAGTCTCCAAACGTCACGTGTGTGGTTGGCACCAAAGATCTCGATCTTGGTCTCATCAGACCATAGAACCTTGAACCAGTCTGTCTCAGAGTCCTCCAAGTGATCATGAGCAAACTGTAGACGAGCCTTGACATGACGCTTTGAAAGTAAAGATACCTTATGGGCTCGTCTGGAACGGAGACCATTGCGGTGGAGTACGTTACTTATGGTATTGTCTGAAACCAATGTCCCCACTGCCATGAGATCTTCCCGGAGCTCCTTCCTTGTTGTCCTTGAGTTAGCCTTGACTCTTCGGACAAGCCTGGCCTCGGCACGGGAGGACACTTTCAAAGGCTGTCCAGGCCGTGGAAGGCTAACAGTAGTTCCATAAGCCTTCCACTTACGGATGATGCTCCCAACAGTGGAGACAGGTAGGCCCAACTCCTTGGAAAGGGTTTTGTACCCCTTGCCAGCCTTGTGACCCTCCACGATCTTGTCTCTGATGGCCTTGGAATGCTCCTTTGTCTTTCCCATGTTGACCATGTCTGAGTGCTGTTCACAAGTTTGGGGAGGGTCTTAAATAGTCAGAAAAGGCTGGCAAAAGAGATCTTTAATCCACACATGTGAAGCTCATTATTCTTGGTGCCTGAACTACTTCTTAATACTTTAGGGGGACCAAACAGAATTCTTGTGGTTTGAGGGGTTGAATAATAAATGACACTCTGAATTAACTTTTAACGTTTAAAAAAAAAACAAAAAAAAAAAAACAAAAACAAAATTTGATGCAGTGCATTTCCCACTTCCAGGTTGATCTACAGTACAAATGTCACAATGCCAAGTTAATTCCGCATGTGTCAACCAGCTAAATGTGCAGGGGGTTGAATACTACTTGTAGGCACTGTATGTATATAAATGTGTGTTTATACATATCGTACATGTAAATATATATATATATATATATATATATATATATATATATATATATATATATACAGTACAGACCAAAAGTTTGGACACACCTTCTCATGTAAAGATTTTTTCTCTATTTTCATAACTATGAAAATTGTACAATCACACTGAAGGCATCAAAACTATGAATTAACACATGTGGAATTATATACTTAACAAAAAAGTGTGAAACAACTGCAAATATGTCTTATATTCTAGGTTCTTCAAAGTAGCCACCTTTTTCTTTGATGACTGCTTTGCACACTCTTGGCATTCTCTTGATGAGCTTCAAGAGGTAGTCACCGGAAATGGTTTTCACTTCACAGGTGCGCCCTGTCAGGTTTAATAAGTGGGATTTCTTGCCTTATAAATGGGGTTCGGACCATCAGTTGTGTTGTGCAGAAGTCTCGTGGATACACAGCTGATAGTCCTACTGAATAGACTGTTAGAATTTGTATTATGGCAAGAAAAAAGCAGCTAAGTTAAGAAAAACGAGTGGCCATCATTACTTTAAGAAATGAAGGTCAGTCAGTGCGAAAAATTGGGCAAACTTTGAAAGTGTCCCCAAGTGCAGTTGCAAAAACCATCAAGCACTACAAAGAAACTGGCTCACATGAGGACCGCCCCAGGTAAGGAAGACCAAGAGTCACCTCTGCTTCTGAGGATAAGTTTATCCAAGTCATCAGCCTCAGAAATCACAGGTTAACAGCAGCTCAGATTAGAGACCAGGTCAATGCCACACAGAGTTCTAGCAGCAGACACATCTCTACAACAACTGTTAAGAGGAGACTTTGTGCAGCAGGCCTTCATGGTAAAATAGCTGCTAGGAAACCACTGCTAAGGACAGGCAACAAGCAGAAGAGACTTGTTTAGGCTAAAGAACACAAGGAATGGACATTAGACCAGTGGAAATCTGTGCTTTGGTCTGATGAGTCCAAATTTGAGATCTTTTGTTCCAACCACTGTGTCTTTGTGCGACGCAGAAAAGGTGAACGGATGGACTCTACATGCCTGGTTCCCACTGTGAAGCATGGAGGAGGAGGTGTGATGGTGTGGGGGTGCTTTGCTTGTGACACTGTTGAGGATTTATTCAAAATTGAAGGCATACTGAACCAGCATGGCTAGCACAGCATCTTGCAGTGGCATGCTATTCCATCCGGTTTGCGTTTAGTTGGACCATCATTTATTTTTCAACAGGACAATGACCCCAAACACACCTCCAGGCTGTGTAAGGGCTATTTGACCAAGAAGGAGAGTGATGGGGTGCTACGCCAGATGATCTGGCCTCCACAGTCACCAGACCTGAACTCAATCAAGATGGTTTGGGGTGAGCTAGACCGCAGAGTGAAGGCAAAAGGGCCAACAAGTGCTAAGCATCTTTGGGAACTCCTTCAAGATTGTTGGAAGACCATTTCCGGTGACTACCTCTTGAAGCTCATCAAGAGAATGCCAAGAGTGTGCAAAGCAGTCATCAAAGCAAAAGGTGGCTACTTTGAAGAACCTAGAATATAAGATATATTTTCAGTTGTTTCACACTTTTTTGTTAAGTATATAATTCCACATGTGTTAATTCATAGTTTTGATGCCTTCAGTGTGAATGTACAATTCTCATAGTCATGAAAATACAGAAAAATCTTTAAATGAGAAGGTGTGTCCAAACTTTTGGTCTGTACTGTATATATAAAGAGAGTCTAGTATGTTCATGGTAGTATGACTAGATGCGTCCTCCTTAACTTTCCTCTAAGATTGATGTACGCTGAGATAATTAGCACAATATGACTTGTATTGAATTACTATACAGTATATATAAGTTACAGTAACATATCCTATGGATCACCCTACTTATGGCTGCCCAGTGGAGGGTGAATACGTGAAGGCTATTGCCAGAATGTTGAAGCAAATTTGTAGAGTATATTTAGAATTTGGAGTCCTTAATTTTTTTTTTTTGCAGAAAAATAAAAAGTGGACACATCAGTAAATAAGTAAATTGGCGGATCAAGCCCCTCATTAATTTGGCAGTATTATATCAGCTGCCGCCTATAGAGACTTTCCATGAAAATCTTTTACCCACCCATTTTAAGAAGCCTCAAATATGTGATCTAACCAGTCTGGCCTCTTAACTCTTATTTCTTGCCAACATTGGTTTCTGTTTCCACCTCTTGGACTTGCTTCCTTATGCTATTGCCAAACTGATTTTCTTGCCAGCACTGTGAATTTGGTTCACGACTCTTCCTAATTAATTGAAGTCGAATTTCCTCATGACCTAGCACTTCAACTTTTGTTATTTAAAATTGGGTTTTGGTCACGTTGGCATCTCTGGTCATTGCAGGAGCGTTTAACTACAGAAGATGGATATTTAATCCTCTCGTCTTCACCCTCGAACAATATAAATAGCATTTGTTTGTCAGCAATCTGCTGTAATGTCTCTTCAACTTAATTATACATTAGAGCTGTGATACAAGCAGTAAAACAAGAGAGCACAAGTCGTCCTTTGTTTTCTGACAGCTTTAAAAAATAATAATAAAAGCAATGGAAAAAACACTCATAGTGGTTTAATAGAACGTATGGCAACAAATGTTTCAAAAATATTTACAGATTGACTTTTGCCAAATTTTGTGACATTTCAGTGCATCTTGCCAAAAATTTCCAAGGCCGCTGCCAGCAAACTTAATTGTATTTCTCAACTTGTATTTCAAATCATAATCACATTTGTTATGTGGAATATAAACTACGATGCTCGGTCTCAGTGGTGTTTTTAGGGTGATTTTGGATAGGACGTGAGACAGCAGAAAGAGAAGAAAAATGGACAAAGCGGTGAGCTCACACCCGTATAATGTAACAAATTGTGTGCCCTTCATAATGATGGTTTTTCACGGGAAGCAAAACTAACGTTCTCGAGGCAGCTGAACCCGTCCCAGCATCAGGTCACTTTTATTGGTAAGATTGATGAGTTTAAAAGCATTCTCAATCTTTTGTTTAGATAGCTAGGATATACGACTGCCAAGCTGTATATTATTTCAATAAGCAAATTTTGGCTGCTGTCCCTCTTTTAAGAACAGGGCTCTGGGAAGATAGAGGGAGCAGAGTAGCATTTCTTTCTCTTTGTTTATCTTACCTGCCATTCATTGACATCAAAGTTGTTCTCCAAAAGTAAAGTCGCACAAAACTTCTTTTGAATGACTTTTAATAGTAATGTATTGTTTAAAAAGGGTTAGAAAAATAACTTCCACAATCTCGATCCAATGAGCTGCGTAATAAAATACAGTGTGTAGTTAAAAGTAAGACACGAACGTTCCCATGTTATAAATGGACACTTTGTATTAGTTGCAAGTCTGAGGATAAAACTATGAATTGTTTAACGGAAGGGTCAAACTGTCGTAAGTCATCAGGGACAGTATTTCGGGGCTCTCAACCATGTTGTCTTATTGGGATTATTTGATGTCTATTACTTAGGCTAGGCTTTGAATGTGTCACAATAGGTCATCATGTCTAGAAAATCAAAACAATCAGTAAGAAATCTCTCTGAATCATTATGGCCTCTGTACCATCCCATTATTGTCCATACACAGCCCAACTAGTATTGTAAAATCCTGGAAAATGTCTAGCCATCTAATGTGTATGGGGGTGTTGTGACTTCTCCCTGGAAGAAAATGACAGAGGAAAGAAGGCTAGGCTGGGGGATTTTACCATACCGAAATCTTTTGTTCTCGGTAGAGAATAGCATCTAGCAGAGATGTCTAGATAAGATTTAGCTCACTTAAGCCTTCCATACACATTACTATAGACTAATGTTGACCTAACCACCAATATCAATGGGTTTGGATGAGAGTCCAATGAGCATGGGACACCCAGACCAATTGATTGTTGGGAAAGTTAAGAATCCAGCATGGCTGATTTTCAATGACCAACATTTTGGTTCTCACGGAGATAACCAGCGTTGGCTTGTCGATCGGTGGCTTTCTTATTAGGAACACAGGAGCGCTTGGCTGAGTGAGTACTCTTGTGTATGGAAGAGCCGGGCCGATAACTGCTGGCCGTGCCATCTAAAGTGTGTGGCCAAATTTAGTCACCACTCCAAATGCATGCTTGGTGGATCAGGAGGAAATATCAGTTGACCATGAGGATTCAGCTGAAAGATATCAAAAATGTATGGCTGACTCATTGCGGAGAATGAGATTGTACTCAATGTGATAGGGTGATACAAAACCCCATAGCAAACTGTTACCATTAGCCCTAAGACCATCGAATAGAGAAGCATGGCTCATGTGCGCCACCACTCCATTTATTGCCATTTATCGGACTATTGGAAAAAGGTGAGTGCTACACTTGGCAATATCTGGCAGTCCCATAGACAGTGAATGAAGCAGTTGCCTGACTGATCAGCCATCAAGTATCCAAGGCTACTTGCCCACAATATGTTTTTTACGCTACGTATTTTAGAAAAAATACATATTTTACTTAATGAGTTCAGAAAATCTACAACATCAAAAACTCACCAAAAGCTTATGGAGGGTGGGTTTTTTTTGGGTCTCATTCTCAGCATTGGTAGGGATCCTAGCATTCGGACCCCCCACCAATCAGAAAGTAATCAGCAAACTTGTGGTTAGGACGGAGATCACGTTCATTAAGCCTTTAAGTATCAGAACAATGGCGATTCAAAGTTTAATTGAAAAAAATAAGGATCAGTGCAAAATGATTAATGTAAAAAGTACATTGTATTAAACGGGGGACATTAAGTTCAATTTCTAATAATGCTGCAAAGTTACAGTAATTCAGTCATTTTTAGCTTCCATTGTGTCTCTGAAATGTCTCTCGGCATCACGGATAGTTGTCGGGACATGTATTTGATGGACCCGGCTCATTTTTCAGGCTTCCTTTCTTTTACATGGCAGTGCTGGTTATTTACTAATATAGAGCAAACGTAACAATGCTCCATAGTAACCGGTGATTGCTGTTATTATCAGACCTGTATTCGGGGAGGAATATTTTTTTTTTGCTACTGAACTTAAAAAAAAATTCAAAACTTTTTAAGTGGAGGGGGTGAAAGGAAAAACTGAGGATTTACATGTAACATTGAGTGCAGAATGTATCATTTTGGTGAAGGCAAATATTAGAGAGCGCAGTCATTTTTCACTGTCATCATACTTG
This sequence comes from Phyllobates terribilis, assembly GCF_046119375.1. NCBI lineage: Eukaryota > Metazoa > Chordata > Amphibia > Anura > Dendrobatidae > Phyllobates > Phyllobates terribilis. The sequence continues at coordinate 900,258,028 of NW_027362762.1, forward strand.
TACAGACTGTAATGATAACAGTAATCTGAGATAAGCTGAGTAATAGGGGTACGTCCACTCTGATTAATAGCTCAATACACGTTTCCGACAACCACAAGGAGGTCACCAAAGAAAAAACACACAATGGCATTTCTGCCTAAGTGATTCTGAATTTGAGAGCACTTCCAAAACTCTAAGATGAAAATAATTTTAAAATGTCTTGATATGAATAACTTTGGTATTTAAATATAATATATTCTAGCAAACATCATAGGTTGAAAAAAAGACCTAGGTCCATTAAGTTCAACCTTTCTCCACCAATTGTACATTTTATCACTAAATAAACTAATAGTTACATAAGTTGAAAAAAGATCCTTCAAAAATGAAGCCTATCATGGCCATAGAGATGACATTTTTGCCAGTGAATCCTATCTATTTGTGAGAGATGTTCCCTAGATGTCCGGGTATTGGAAGTGTCTATTAAAATGAGCATGTGTGCACAGCCAACTGGAGCGTGAATAGGAGTGGAGAACTCAGGCAGGATAGCTGCCAATTCAACACATGTTTGATAATTGTTGGTCACATGACTGTTTTTCTCTCAACCGAGAAAATCGGTCTGATTTTATTAATCACACTCTGATCAGAGTGTGATCAGGGTGCGATCAGAGTGTGATCAGAGTGTGATCAGGGTGCGATCAGAGTGCGATCAGAGTGTGATCAGGGTGTGATCAGAGTGTGATCAGGGTGTGATAAGGATGTGATCAGGGTGTGATCAGGGTGTGATCAGAGTGTGATCAGAGTGTGATCAGAGTGTGATCAGGGTGTGGTCAGGGTGTGGTCAGGGTGTGGTCAGTGTGTGATCAGAGTGTGATCAGGGTGTGATCAGGGTGTGATCAGGGTGTGATCAGTGTGTGATCAGAGTGTGATCAGGGTGTGGCCAGGGTGTGGTCAGGGTGTGGTCAGGGTGTGATCACACTCTATGTATTGTACTGCAAATTACTGCACATCCTGCTGCCATAACACATCTACACTTTCCTTCTGCATTTTGCATTTATAGATTTTTTTTTGAATTGTAAAAAAATAAAAACACAAAAATATAAAGTATACGAATACACAACTGCTTGTAATAATATATTCCAAGCACTTAATCAGCCTTTTGCCGGGTGGAGTAAGTGTATTTTACGGTCATGGTCATTCTGATTTAGTAACGTAGAATAAAAGTAAATGATCACTGAATGCTGAAAAGTAGAGTAAGGCGTCCATTCTAAATAGGTTCGTGGGTTTAATAGCATCGTGTTAATGCACAATGGCGAACCCTTGAACTCTGGTCAACTGGATTATATGGTTCACTGTGTAAACACAAGGAACAATGAGCTGTGACTCTGAGCATTTTCTTCCATGTGTAGCTGTATCGAATATATGGGAACCTTGATAACTTTGAAAATAGAGTAATGCAAAAAAATACTCAAGAAATGTATTTGTTCACCAGTCATGTAATGCAGACTTAATGCAGTTTTCTGCCTGTTTACAAAGAAGAATTATGTAATTCTGCAGATTATTAAATATTTACATACGGCAATTAGCAATTTCCTTGTTTTATACTTTAAATAATTTCTAAAATATACAAACAAGTGTAACTAAAGAAACTACAGTCATAGAAACTTACTCAACAGTGTAAAAATAGAGAGCGGCCCAAGGTTAAAAAAAAGAAGAAATAGAGCGCCCTCTACTGGTGTCGGCTCCCTCTTCCAAATAGTACTTGTGAGGAAGAAATAGAGCGCCCTCTACTGGTGTCGGCTTTCTCTTCCATATAGTACTTGTGAGAAGAAATAGAGCGCCCTCTACTGGTGTCGGCTTTCTCTTCCATATAGTACTTGTGAGAAGAAATAGAGCGCCCTCTACTGGTGTTGACTCCTTCTTCCATATAGTACTTGTGAGTAAGAAATAAAGCGCCCTCTACTGGTGTCGGCTCCCTATTCCATATAGTACTTGTGAGTAAGAAATAAAGCGCCCTCTACTGATGTTGACTCCCTCTTCCATATAGTACTTGTGAGTAAGAAATAAAGCGCCCTCTACTGATGTCGGCTTCCTCTTCCATATAGTACTTGTGAGTAAGAAATAAAGCGCCCTCTATTGGTGTCGGCTTCCTCTTCCATATAGTACTTGTGAGGAAGAAATAGAGCGCCCTCTACTGGTGTCGGCTCCCTCTTCGATAAAGTACTTGTAAGAAATAAAGCGCCCTCTACTGGTGTTGACTCCCTCTTCCATATAGTACTTATGAGTAAGAAATAAAGCGCCCTCTACTGGTGTCGGCTTCCTCTTCCATATAGTACTTGTGAGGAAGAAATAGAGCGCCCTCTACTGGTGTCGGCTCCCTCTTCCATATAGTAATTGTGAGGAAGAAATAGAGCGCCCACTACTGGTGTCGGCTCCCTCTTCCATATAGTACCTGTGAGGAAGAAATAAAGCGCCCTCTACTGGTGTCGGCTCCCTCTTCCATATAGTACTTGTGAGGGAGAAATAGAGCGCCCTCTACTGGTGTTGACTCCCTCTTCCATATAGTACTTGTGAGGAAGAAATAGAGCGCCCTCTACTGGTTTTGACTCCCTCTTCCTTATAGTACTTGTGAGTAAGGCTATTTTACAGTTATTTCAATTACCTTAGACAAAAGGGTGGCATTACCTTTCTTAATTCTCCCACTCTCTGTTAGCTCACATTGCAGTATCGGCATATTGAGATATCCTATGGTGGTCCTATCAGTGATAAGGACCAGGATAAGACCACCTATCCATGTGTCCCACCCCTGCACATTAATGAGCTTCCAAAAGTTCATAAAAATGTTTTCTACCATCTAAGGCCTCATTTAGATATCCGGGATTTTATTTGCATACAAGCAAACACTGACAGCTTTTCATCAGTGTGTTGAATATGATTTTGATTCTTTTTTGGTCCATGTGTCCATTTTTACAATCGGTTTGGCAACTGTTTTTCTTGTATGAAAATCAAATTTAGATGAGTGGACCGATACCTAAAATGTCCTTACTAAAGAACTATTTTTATACCCTAACCACTTTTGTAATTAGCCTTATCGTAAAATTTCCTACACCTCTCTCTATCCTGTTATTATCTAAAAATAAATTTATTTCACTTCCTGTGGTATTTCAAACATGATGTCACAGGAGGCTGGGGCTGCACTCACTTCCCCTCCTGAAACAGGATGTCATCAGGGGGCGGTGCTTCAGTTACTTACTAAAGTTTCTTCACCACCTTCTGAAGATGTTCAATTTGGATCTATGGTCTTGGTGATAGAAGCTGTTGGAGAGGTGAGCGCAGTGCTGATAGTCTACTTTTGTCTCCACCGGCCGCAGCTTCTAACTGTGAAGCAAGCAAGATATCATCAGGAGGTGGTGATAGAAGCAGTGAGTGACACCAGCGCCGCTCCCTGATAATGATTAGTTTAATGGAAGCTGTGTGGCAGCACTACTGTCACTCACTGCTTCTATTTATGCCCCCTGAAGATGTCTTGCTTCACAGTTAAAAGCAGCAGTGACAGAGACAGAAACATAATTCCGGCGCTGCACTCACATCTCCCTCAACTTTTATCAGCGCCCTGGAACCAGGACAGAGGTCAATATAAGAAACTTTCCTAAGTAACTGCAGCGCCGCCCAATGATGATATCATATTCCAGGAGGGGCAATAGATGCTGCAGGGAAGTGAGTGCAGCCCCAGCCTCCCCTGTGACTCCTGTTTGAGAGTCCTCTCAAACAAAAGGTCACAGGAAATGAAGTTAAAAAAAAACAATTACAGATTAGAAGGATAGGGAGAAGTGTAGGGAATTTCATAATAAAAGTAATTAAAAAATGTTAGGGTGTAAAAAAAGATATTTAGAAAGGACATTTTAGATAAATAGACCAACCCTTTAAGCTTCTCCTACCCATTTAGCAGTGAAAAAAAAGGACAGCTCTCAGATGACACATGAATGGCTTATAGGTGCTTGTTTACCACTAATTTGAATGGCAAATTTGATCTGTGACTGTGATAAAAAATGGACATGTCCTTTTTTACTTTTTTAAAGACACTCTCCGAAAAAAAACAAAAATATGGACATGTGAACAGTAGTGTTGAGCCACCCCCGTAGTGTTCGAGTTCGGTTCGGTTCGTCGAACACCTTCGAACACCGTTAAAAACAATGGCAGGCAAACAAAAACACATAGAAACACATAGAAAACACCTTCAAAGGTGTCCAAAAGCTGACAAACTGCTCAGAAGACATAACTAACACATGGAAAAGTGACAAGTACATATAGTCATGCGAAAATAAAAGAGGTGGAGGAGTAAAAGGAGGGGGAGACACAGATATAGGCATGTCATGCCCTTCTAAAATCCAAAAAGTGAGAAGCCGACACGGCCAGTCTGCTCCTGCCCGTGCCACCTCCGTGTCGCCGGGTTTGTGCCAGAGCCGCGGTGAACCCTGACGGCCAGCCCCCCTCTCCCAATACTGGTGCCTGTCCGCTGGTGGGTCGAGCGAGCCCCCCTGTGGTGGAGGCAGCTCTAAGCTTTTTAATTTAAATTGTCTCTCTAATTTGAATGAATACACTTTAAATCCATTTACAAGGATCTATTGGAGGGCAAGTCTCATGCCAGCAGCCGCGTAATTCCAGCTCCAGTAGCGTCCACTAAAGCTGCTGCAGTTAAAAAGCTTTTATAAGGATCGAGCTCGGCTGTCCACCGCAAGGCATCCTACTGCCAGTCCCAGCCCCTATGCCTTGGGGTGCCTCCTGATGCTCTTCACTAAGTATCCCATGGTCCCGAATCATTTCCTTTGAAAAAATTAAGTGTCTAAACTACAGGTGGTGTAGCTTGCTTAACAGCCGGGATAATCCGCTGACTAGCAGACACTGCTACTAGGCACAAAGTATTTCCTGGGCTAGATGCAGTTAAAAATTTGTAATTAGATACTCTCGTTGGATGCTGAGAAAGCATTCCATAGAGTCTCCTGGCACGCCATATATGATTCTCTTAAAAAGCTTGGGGTAGGGGTCTAGGGGACCCTTTTATAGCCAAAATCACGGCCCTGTTTCGCAATACGTCACCTAGGCTGAAGATAAATGGAACTGTAGCACCCTGAGGGCTCGGTTGCTACAGACGTATTGCACCTCACCCAGAGGTGTGATATCTCACTCTCAGGTAAGGATGGAGTGTGGATCAGGACCCGACACCTGCATGCATTACACCACATTGCCGTGGGGCAGGGCGACCAATATGCCCCTGAGATGGGCACGACAGTCCCTGTCCCTGGCTGGAGTGGGGGGAGGGAACACTGAGGAAGGGGAACCCTGTAGTGCAGGAGCAGGGAGGAAGCAGTTCCTGGGTGCATTGAGAAGGGAGTATAAAAGGTGGGCACCATCTTAGTTCAGTGCAGAGAAGTCTGAGCAGAAGTGGCAGGGAGCAGGGGCTCTGCATGAGCTCTGCTCCGGAGGCGGGCCTAGTAACAGAGGCCCAGGCCTGGAAGAGGGAGAAGGAAGGAAGAGGAGCGGAGAAGGCTCCAGGAACGAGGAATGAAGGGATCCCAGGGGTGCGGACGGGCGAGTCGCCACCGCACGCCCGAATCCACCTGCGTGGAGGGGTCAGGCCAAAGGGGGAGACCGGTCCCCGAACTAGTGGAGGCAAGAAACGACCCTCAGCTAGAAACCGGAGGCTCTGACATTTTATGTGGCGCAGCCCCTCGCTACACCCGCTAGGAAGGCACCACATAGGGTCAGGGAAACTGGCGCCAAGTTTACCAAGAGGAGGCCCGAGGCAGCCGGACAGAAGTGTTGGTAAGAAAGGCCAGACAAAGGACACACAAAGGGGGTCCTGTGAAGTGCTCCAAAGTTATCTGGGAGTGGTCTGAGCCCCTCACCTGGTGAGCACAGTACGACGTGGGCAGCCGTTACCTGCAGACGTGATCTGGATAATAAGAACTGTGAGTAAAGGCCCTGGACTGCATCACTGACTCCGTGTCGTTACTGCTGCTGCCCTGCACCATCACCCCCATCCTCCGCATACACTGCCCTGAGGCTATACTCCTCCCGTGGGGAGTTATGCTACGCTCTGCTGCACCCACAACACCAGCCTCAGCGGTCTGCCCTGGAGCGGCGGTTCACTCTGACCGCAATCCACGGGTGGCGTAGTCGGACATTTAAACATCAAAACCACATAAATAGTTCCGCCACTGGTTTGACCGCCCTGAGCCACGGAACCGGGTTGCCGCCACGGAGACTACAACCACCAGCATCCACCAAAAAGGGTCCGGCTCCGGGTGTCCCAAGGCCCAGGGGGCGCGTCAGAACATTTTCATCACCTTTCACAATCACCAATGGGACAAGGCAGGGATGTTCTCTGTCCCCTCTCTTATACATCCTAGTGACGGAGCACCTGCTCTCATCAATTCGCCATAACCCCAATATTAGGTGGATTGAGGTGGGAGGCACCGAGAACAAGTGCTCTCTATTTGCTGATGATGTCCTAGTATATATCACTCAATCACATATATCCATCCCTGCTGTTATGGCTGAAATAGATCACTTTGTTACATGGTCAAATTTTAAAATCAATGCAGCGAAGTCTGAGGCCCTCGATGTCTCCCTCCCCAAATCCATATAGGATTCCATCCAGTCCAACTTTCCCTTTGCCTGTCCCTCACAGGGTATCAAATACTTAGGAATTCCTATTCATAGAGACCTCTCCCATCTATGTTATCTTAATTTTGGGCCCTTTATTGAACAACTCCATACAGACCACGGTTGGCAATTTAGAACTGTAAGATTCACTACGTGAACCGCTGGTGTTTTGTGGAAAAGCACATGTACACTGCGTTCCAAATTATTATGCAAAAAGTGTTTAGGAGTGATAAGGGAAGAATTTGTTTGTTTGTCAGTTAAACTCATTGATGGTGATGTGTGTCAGGGCTCTTTATATCACTGTAAGCAATTGCAGACACCTGTGCTAATTAGTTTGGCAGGTGTGTCCAATGAAAGGCAAGACTACTTAAGAAGGCTCTCTCACATTATTAAGCAGCCTACATTTTCTGCAAAATGGGAAAGAAAAAGGATGTGTCGGCTGCTGAGAAGCAACAAATTGTGGAGTGTTTAGGTCAAGGCATGACTACAATCAACATTGTGCGATGATCAGGATGAAGTGTCTTGGCAATCAAGAAGTATGTAGCTGATTCACAGTACACACGTGTGCGTGCTGATAAGGGCAAATTGAGGACTCTTTCCTACAGGCAATTACGTCAGGTTGAAAGAGCAGCGGCCAAAAAGCCTTGTCATAGCAGCAGACAAGTTTTTGAAGCTGCTTGTGCCTCCAACGTCCCCCGAACAACAAGATGCAGGGTCCTTCAGAGGTTTGCAGCTGTGCATACGCCATCCTGTCGACCTCCTCTATCCACTTCACACAAGCAGAAACGGCTCCAGTGGGCCAAACATTACATGAAGACTGATTTCAAAACAGTTTTGTTCACGGATGAGTGCCGTGCAGCGCTCGATGGTCCAGATGGATGGAGTGGAGGATGGCTGGTTGATGGACACCCCACGCAAACACGGCTACAGCGCCAACAAGGAGGAGGTGGAGTAATGTTTTGGGCTGGAATCATGGGGAGAGAGATTGTCGGCCCCTTTAGGATCCCTGAAGGCGCTAAAGATGAACTCCATAATGTATGTGGATTTTCTCAAACAGCACTTCCTGCCATGGTTCAAGAAGAAGAACCGTGTATTTCACAGCAAGATCATTTTTCTGCATGATAATGCACCATCTCATGCTGCACATAAAACATCTGCATCTCTGGCTGATATGGGCATAAAAGGGGACAAACTTATGGTGTGACCCCCATGCTCCCCTGACCTCTACCCCATTCAGAACCTTTGGAGCATCATTAAAAGGAGTGTCTATGATGGCGGGAGGCAGTTCACATCTAAGCAACAGCTCTGGGAGGGTATTCTGTCCTCATGCAAAACAATTGAAGCAGAAACCATCCAAAACCTGACAAATTCAATGGACGAGAGAGTTCAGAAGCTCCTTTCGAACAAGGGGTCCTATGTGAAAATGTAACATCACCTAGAATAAAGTTTTGAGTTGAAAACTGTTTGATTTCAGTTTCTAACAACCTGCTAATGCTTATAATTTCAAAAATGACCATTTTTTTGGTCTTTATTAAAATGAAAAGGTTGATCGAAAAGTTTGGGGGATCTAAGAGTGTGGCAACCCAGTAGTCATGATTACTTCGAATTCTGACAATATGAGGGTCATGCTGCAGGTAGTGCAGCAAGAAGGCACTTATGTGTCTTGCGCATCTCGGAGCCCCAAAATTATTTTCCGGGCTAGATGCAGCTAAAAATTATTTTTAATTTTAAATCTGGTGAAGCTTTAGTATAGATGGCCTAATAGGATCAGTGCTGCACACTGCTACAAAGCCCAAATTATTTTCCAGTCAAGATACAGATAAACATGATTAGTAATTTGAAAGCTTAAAACGGTTGGTAGGGTGATTTTAACCAATCATCAAGCTTTTACTCTCCCCAGGATGACACAGGGGTAGAAAAGTCGTTTCGGATCCATGATTTGTTCATCTTTATGAACGTGAGTCTGTCTACATTATCAGTGGAGAGCCGCGTGCGCTTATCTGTCAGCACACCACCAGCAGCGCTGAACACACGTTCAGACAGAACGCTGGCTGCGGGGCATGACAAGATCTCCAAGGCGTAAGTGGCTAGCTCCGGCCATTTATCCAGATTGGAAGCCCAAAAAGAGCAAGGGTCCAGTGACACAGTCGTGGCTTCAATGTTTACTTGGAGATACTCCTGTACCATCGTCTCTAGGCGTTGACTATGTGTCAGACTTCTTGTCTCCTGTGGCCTTGCAAAGGATGGGCTAAAAAAGTGGTGAAATGATTCCGCAAAATTGATGTTACCAGCAGATACTGTGGTTCTGTTACGGTTTGAGTGCTGAACACTTGACGGTCCCACGGTTGGCAAGTTGGAACTGTGAGATTCACTACGTGCACCACTGGTATTTTGTGGAAAAGCACATGTAAGATTCTGCAACAGTCTCTGCTGATACTCCTGCATGCGTGCATCCCTTTCTATGGCAGGAATAATTTCTGCAAATTTACTTTTGTACCGGGGATCTAACAGTGTGGCAACCCAGTAGTCAGGATTATTTCTAATTCTCACAATTCAAGGGTCATGTTGCAGGTAGTGCAGCAAGAAGGCACTCATGTGTGTTGCGCATCCAGGAGCACCAAGTCCCTGTTGTGTTGGTGGCGAGGTAACAATCATGCTTCCTTCCTCTGTCCTCTCCCCCCAACCTCGCACAACAGAAATGTGATCAAGGTCTCCCTCATCTGATGAGTCTTCCATCAGTTCGTCCTCCACTTCTTCCTGGGCTCTTGCACCTTCCTCACTAGTTTGGCTGCTACCATGCGCCCTGGTAAAACCATCTCCCCCACCCTCACATGCCTGCCGCCTTGGTGCTGCCGACCGTCTGGACCTTGCAGATGTTAGCCCTTCCGCATACAACTCCTCATCCTCTACTTCCTCCACCTCCTCTTGTGCCACCACCTGACTCCGAATTCTGTTTAACATGTGCTCCAGCATGTAAATCACCCGAATAGTCATGCTGATAATGGCATCGTCAGCACTAAACATCTTCGTCGCCATTTCAAAACTGTGCAGAAGGGTGCATAGGTCCCTGATCTGAGACCACTCCTCCAGCGTGATTTGCCCCACCTCTGAATCTCGTTGGCCCAGGCTATACGTCAGAACGTATTGCACCAGGGCTTGTCGGTGCTGCCACAGTCGCTGCAACATGTGCAGTGTTGAATTCCACCGGGTAGGCACATCGCATTTTAGCCGGTGAAGTGGCAGGCCCAACGACTTCTGTAGAGATGTAAGTCGCTGAGCTGCGGGATGCGAACGGCGGAAGTGAGCACACAGCGACCGTGCCCTCTGCAGAAGGCCATCTAGTCTGGGATAGTGGGCTAAAAATTGCTGGACAACCAGGTTCAACACGTGAGCCATACAAGGCACGTGTGTGACATTGCCCCGGCGAAGGGCCGCACCCAGGTTTGCAGCATTGTCGCACACAGCCTTCCCTGGTTTCAGGTCCAGTGGAGACAACCATTCATGAAATTGGTTCTCCAGAGCTGACCACAACTCCTCAGCTGTGTGACTCACATTTCCCAGACATTTCAATGTAAAAACCGCCTGATGACGTTGAGCCCTACTGCCAGCATAGTAAGGAGGTGTGCAGGATCCCTTCTGCGCAGTTAGAAAGCTTGTGGCATGACCAGACAGGCTTTGGGTGCAGGTGGAAGACCGAGAGGAGGTTGAGGAGGCAGAAGCAGTGGAGGAACTTTGACATAAAGAGGATTGACGCACAACTCGTGGGGACGGCAAGACTTGGACAGCAGCCCCTTGTCCTGCTGTCACCATAGTTACCCAGTGCCCAGTCAGCGACATGTAACGCCCCTGTCCATGCCTACTCGTCCAAGTGTCTGTGGTGAAATGCACCCTGTCACACACAGAGTTTCTCAAAGAAGCGGTGATGTTGTGTGCGACATGCTGGTGGAGCGCAGGCACACCTTTCTTTGAGAAGTAGTGCCGACTGGGCATCTGGTACTGGGGCACTGCGACGGACATAAGGTCTCGAAAATCCTCTGTGTCCACCAGGCGGAAAGGCAGCATTTCTGTAGCCAAGAGCTTGCAGATGGTGAAATTCAACCTCTTAGCTTTCTCATGGCTAGGAGGAAATGGTCTTTTACTTGTCCACATCTGAGGGACCGAGGGCTGGCTATTGTGCTTAGACGGGGTTGATAAGGGTGTCCCCGGCAAACTGCCGGTCTGTGAGGAAGATGCAGGCGGACATGTTCGGTTGCCTTGATCCAAAGGTGGTGCTATCGATGTCGGACAGCGCTCAACACCAGCTGGTGTTCCCACCTCCAAAGAAAATGATGACCTGCCAATCACGCTGGCTGTTGCTGGTAAAGAGGTGGCAGGTCTGCGCCCCAAAACAGGTGTGACTGCTGTCCCCCCAGTCACAGAGGATGAAGAGGCCGCGGATGCACAAGATATGGCAGACGGTGGTTGGCCCGGCCGGCTAGGCCGCATTGTAGCACACTGAGCTTCCCACTGCAACTTATGCTTCATGTCCATGTGCCGGTTCATGCATGAAGTACTCAAACTATGTATTTTTTGGCCTCTACTTAGCTTTTGCTGACAAATGTTACAGATAACACGAGTTGGGTCATCTTTATCGATCTGAAAAAATGCCCAGGCTATGCAAGGCTTAGCATCCATGCGACCTGAAGAGCCACCACGACTTGTGGTGAGAGGCAGAGTTGTGTTTGAGGATGCAGTTATTGACGTGCTTCCAGTACTACGTCTCTGTCCAGGAAGGCGCAACCTGACCTCGTCGTCACTAGCATCTTCCTCCACCTCCTCTGCTGACCTCATCTCTTGGCTGACTGTGGGTTGACAGTAAGTGGGATCTCCAACCTCATCATCATCACCCTGTGTGTTATCACACCCGTCGTCCTCAGAGCCAACCTGTTCCTGCCCTGACAAAAAACTAAAGTTGTCGCTCCAATCAGGTATTTGAGTCTTATCATCGTCTTCCTCATTGTCTCCACCAACAGGAGTTACAGTTTGGGAATGAGGGTCTACATTATGGTCAGAACCTTCTGCGTCTGGTCCTGGATCCGACTCATAAAGATTCTGGGCATCAGTGCAGATCATTTCCTCGTCTGGATTCACAGAAGCGCTGGAGTCGACCTCTGATTCCCAGGCTATAGTATGAGTAAACAGCTCTGCAGACTCAACCATCTGTTCTACCTCATACTCAGACGGGCAGCTGGAGATTTGGGAGCTGTGAGGAAGCAAGTGCGATTTGGGTGACACCTTTGAGGACTGGAGTATTTGTGATGTTGAAGTTGATGTGGAGGAGAGCCCACTTAAAGGAGCACTTGATATCCGTTGAAGCACCTGCTGTTTTTGTGCCTCATCTGGAATTTGTAGCGATTGGCGTGGCCGTAAGAAAGGGATCTTATCACATTGTCCGCTAAAAGAAGTAGACATTTTAGTTTGGCTGGAAGATGGTCTTTCTTCTGCAGATGTTACTGTTGCTTTAACACCTACCCCACGGACACAACCTTTTTTCCCCTTCGCAACACGCCTATTCCCCTTTCCACCAGCAGCAGGCCTTTTTCCACTCATTTTGGTGGTTAACTAATTCACAACTCTGGAGTTGTTTGCACAAAAAAACAATGGATGGTAACCGAGCAGAGCTGAGTGGCCAAACTGTGGTATTAGGCCAAAACTATTGGCTGGGTTAGATGCAGAAAAAAATTATATTCAATTTGCAACCTGATGGAGGTCAGTATAGATGGACTAATACAACAAGTCCCACACACAGCTAGAAGCCCAATATTTTTTCAGAGGTAGATGCAGAAAAAAATATATTCAGTTTGCAACCTGATGGAGGTCAGTATAGATGGACTAATACAACAAGTCCCACACACAGCTAGAAGCCCAATATTTTTTCAGAGGTAGATGCAGAAAAAAATATATTCAGTTTGCAACCTGATGGAGGTCAGTATAGGTGGACTAATAGAACAAGTCCCACACACTGCTAGAAGGCCAAATATTTTTTCAGAGCTAGATGCAGAAAAAAATTATATTCAGTTTGCAACCTGATGGAGGTCAGTATAGATGGATTAATAGAACAAGACCCACACACAGCTAGAAGCCCAATATTTTTTCAGAGGTAAATGCAGAAAAAAATATATTCAGTTTGCAACCTGATGGAGGTCAGTATAGATGGACTAATACAACAAGTCCCACGCACAGCTAGAAGCCCAATATTTTTTCAGAGGTAGATGCAGAATAAAATATATTCAGTTTGCAACCTGATGGAGGTCAGTATAGGTGGACTAATAGAACAAGTCCCACACACTGCTAGAAGGCCAAATATTTTTTCAGAGCTAGATGCAGAAAAAAATTATATTCAGTTTGCAACCTGATGGAGGTCAGTATAGATGGATTAATAGAACAAGACCCACACACAGCTAGAAGCCCAATATTTTTTCAGAGCTAGATGCAGAAAAAAATTATATTCAGTTTGCAACCTGATGGAGGTCAGTATAGATGGATTAATAGAACAAGACCCACACACAGCTAGAAGCCCAATATTTTTTCAGAGCTAGATGCAGAAAAAAATTATATTCAGTTTGCAACCTGATGGAGGTCAGTATAGATGGATTAATAGAACAAGACCCACACACAGCTAGAAGCCCAATATTTTTTCAGAGCTAGATGCAGAAAAAAATTATATTCAGTTTGCAACCTGATGGAGGTCAGTATAGATGGATTAATAGAACAAGACCCACACACAGCTAGAAGCCCAATATTTTTTCAGAGCTAGATGCAGAAAAAAATTATATTCAGTTTGCAACCTGATGGAGGTCAGTATAGATGGATTAATAGAACAAGACCCACACACAGCTAGAAGCCCAATATTTTTTCAGAGCTAGATGCAGAAAAAAATTATATTCAGTTTGCAACCTGATGGAGGTCAGTATAGATGGATTAATAGAACAAGTCCCACACAGAGCTAGAAGCCCAATATTTTTTCAGAGCTAGATGCAGAAAAAAATTATATTCAGTTTGCAACCTGATGGAGGTCAGTATAGATGGATTAATAGAACAAGACCCACACACAGCTAGAAGCCCAATATTTTTTCAGAGCTAGATGCAGAAAAAAATTATATTCAGTTTGCAACCTGATGGAGGTCAGTATAGATGGATTAATAGAACAAGACCCACACACAGCTAGAAGCCCAATATTTTTTCAGAGCTAGATGCAGAAAAAAATTATATTCAGTTTGCAACCTGATGGAGGTCAGTATAGATGGATTAATAGAACAAGACCCACACACAGCTAGAAGCCCAATATTTTTTCAGAGGTAGATGCAGAAAAAAATATATTCAGTTTGAAACCTGATGGAGGTCAGTATAGATGGACTAATACAACAAGTCCCACACACAGCTAGAAGCCCAATATTTTTTCAGAGGTAGATGCAGAAAAAAATATATTCAGTTTGCAACCTGATGGAGGTCAGTATAGGTGGACTAATAGAACAAGTCCCACACACTGCTAGAAGGCCAAATATTTTTTCAGAGCTAGATGCAGAAAAAAATTATATTCAGTTTGCAACCTGATGGAGGTCAGTATAGATGGATTAATAGAACAAGACCCACACACAGCTAGAAGCCCAATATTTTTTCAGAGCTAGATGCAGAAAAAAATTATATTCAGTTTGCAACCTGATGGAGGTCAGTATAGATGGATTAATAGAACAAGACCCACACACAGCTAGAAGCCCAATATTTTTTCAGAGCTAGATGCAGAAAAAAATTATATTCAGTTTGCAACCTGATGGAGGTCAGTATAGATGGATTAATAGAACAAGACCCACACACAGCTAGAAGCCCAATATTTTTTCAGAGCTAGATGCAGAAAAAAATTATATTCAGTTTGCAACCTGATGGAGGTCAGTATAGATGGATTAATAGAACAAGACCCACACACAGCTAGAAGCCCAATATTTTTTCAGAGCTAGATGCAGAAAAAAATTATATTCAGTTTGCAACCTGATGGAGGTCAGTATAGATGGATTAATAGAACAAGACCCACACACAGCTAGAAGCCCAATATTTTTTCAGAGCTAGATGCAGAAAAAAATTATATTCAGTTTGCAACCTGATGGAGGTCAGTATAGATGGATTAATAGAACAAGTCCCACACAGAGCTAGAAGCCCAATATTTTTTCAGAGCTAGATGCAGAAAAAAATTATATTCAGTTTGCAACCTGATGGAGGTCAGTATAGATGGATTAATAGAACAAGACCCACACACAGCTAGAAGCCCAATATTTTTTCAGAGCTAGATGCAGAAAAAAATTATATTCAGTTTGCAACCTGATGGAGGTCAGTATAGATGGATTAATAGAACAAGACCCACACACAGCTAGAAGCCCAATATTTTTTCAGAGCTAGATGCAGAAAAAAATTATATTCAGTTTGCAACCTGATGGAGGTCAGTATAGATGGATTAATAGAACAAGACCCACACACAGCTAGAAGCCCAATATTTTTTCAGAGGTAGATGCAGAAAAAAATATATTCAGTTTGAAACCTGATGGAGGTCAGTATAGATGGACTAATACAACAAGTCCCACACACAGCTAGAAGCCCAATATTTTTTCAGAGGTAGATGCAGAAAAAAATATATTCAGTTTGCAACCTGATGGAGGTCAGTATAGGTGGACTAATAGAACAAGTCCCACACACTGCTAGAAGGCCAAATATTTTTTCAGAGCTAGATGCAGAAAAAAATTATATTCAGTTTGCAACCTGATGGAGGTCAGTATAGATGGATTAATAGAACAAGACCCACACACAGCTAGAAGCCCAATATTTTTTCAGAGCTAGATGCAGAAAAAAATTATATTCAGTTTGCAACCTGATGGAGGTCAGTATAGATGGATTAATAGAACAAGTCCCACACACTGCTAGAAGCCCAAATATTTTTTCAGAGCTAGATGCAGAAAAAAATTATATTCAGTTTGCAACCTGATGGAGGTCAGTATAGATGGATTAATAGAACAAGACCCACACACAGCTAGAAGCCCAATATTTTTTCAGAGCTAGATGCAGAAAAAAATTAGATTCAGTTTGCAACCTGATGGAGGTCAGTATAGATGGATTAATAGAACAAGACCCACACACAGCTAGAAGCCCAATATTTTTTCAGAGCTAGATGCAGAAAAAAATTATATTCAGTTTGCAACCTGATGGAGGTCAGTATAGATGGATTAATAGAACAAGACCCACACACAGCTAGAAGCCCAATATTTTTTCAGAGCTAGATGCAGCAAAAAATTAGATTCAGTTTGCAACCTGATGGAGGTCAGTATAGATGGACTAATAGAATGATGCTATGCCCAAAAGATTTTACTTCACTAGGTGCAGTAAAAAAATTGGTATTCTATACACAGGTGGTATATCTTGCAACAAAGATAGGCTACTCCACTGACTAACACACTCTGCAATAGGCCAAAAAGGATTAGCTTTGCTAGATTCAGCCAAATGCTGTGAAAAAAACTTGCACAGCACTGGCACAGACCTGCCTGGCAAAAACTGATAGGAACTGATGTAACCTAGTCCTGAAAAGGACTCCAATTACAATTAATCTTTACTCCCACAACCTATCTATTTAAGAGCACAGACCTGCCTGTTAAAAGTCGTAGGAAATGCTGTAACCTAGTCCTTAAAAGGACTGCAATCACAACTATTCCCTACTCCCAAGCTATCTGTATATTTGTGCGAAAATTGGCTTGAAATTAACAAGGTATAGCGCACACAGCAACAGCGGTGCCGTCTAACACGCAGCTGCAGCAGTGAGAAAATGGTGGCGACGGGGAAAATGGCTTGGTCTTATAGGGCAAGGACATGTGACATACACTGCCAATCACACATGCCCTTGCTTGTGTGAAAAAAAGCACTTCGCTCCGTGTGTGCGCTGCTGATAGGCTGACAGATTGCACCTCCCCACTGTAAATGCGGGAAAGAGAAAAAAAAATGGAGATCTTCATTGTTCCTGCAGAGATCCATCCCCTGCCCCTCCCCCCACCCCGCTGTACACTCAAACTGCGTATTAACATTAATTTTCATCATTACTGAGAAAAAATCCAGTTATGATTTTGGTGCACGAACAGTTATCGAACATAACCTCGAACAGCCGAATTTTTCTCAAATTGTTCGTGTTCGCCGAACGGCTCGAACACCACCCAAAACAGCTCAAATTTGAGATTGGCGAACAGTTCGAGTAGAACAACGCTCATCTCTAGTGAACAGCTCCATAGGATATAATGGGTACGTGTTCTATCTATGAAAAAAAAAAAAACGTATTTGAAAATGGACAACTGAATGGGGCCTGACACGTATAAATAAAATGTGGGACCATATATAATTATTGCACAAATGATACTCCTATAAAGGCAGAATACAGAGTAAAGTGGCCTAAATAAAATAATGTGGCCACCTACTGGCACCACAGATAGGCTGCACTGGTGGGTTTGTAAAGAATTGTCTTGTGACGTCACAGTATAGCGGAGGTGTATGAGCCTCTACGGCAGTATATGGGGACTTTTCCACATGCAGGCATCATGTGTGAAGAATTTTGCTTTTGGCTTATGTTAATGCACTAATAGCTGCTCCCTTAATTCTCCTTAAAATGTTTTAACCCTCCTTTCTTTTAGTGGGAAAGAGAGAACATGTCTTCATATTGAAAAAGGTTGGTTAATCAAGATCATTATCTAGGCTTCTTCACATCTGTAGGGCTTTGTGAATGGCTTTTTGTACCTGGGTGTGGTCCTCAGAAATGAGAAAAGCCTTTTGTGACTTCTACAAAGGAGCGTGTTTTATATTTTTACTTAAGCAGCAATAATCCTTCTTTGGGAAGCATTTACCTCTGTCTCTTACTGAGAGTTTGCTGCACTTTATAGGAGCAGAAAAATGCCCCTAAATGCTTTTTAATGCATTTTCTCTTGTAAATTGTTAACGCTAATGTTTACCTTTAGGAAAACACCTCAGGTCTGAAAAGATAGGTTTTGCCTTTTAAAAGAAGAAATTTAAGAGAATGGGAATAGACAGCCGTAGGCAAATAAAAAAGGGTAGTATATTTCACAATTGTAAACCATTAAGTCAGTGCTGACAGATTAGTTTGGTATGAGATAGATAGAGAGATACATAGATAGATATGAGATACGCGGCGTAACGGGTCCACGCACCGCAATACACACTGCCGTCCAATTAGAGGCCTGCAGCTGATGTCGACGAGCATGTGACGGGGCGCATGATCATGACGTCACACGAGTCCTGCTGGCTTCACAAGAGAATGCATGCTGCGCGGGAGCGAAGGAACGGGGAGTATTTATGCATTTATTTTTAAAAAATCACTGGCCATACTACTATGGATGTTTATGGGGGTGCATTATACTACTATGGATGTCTATGAGGTGCATTATACTACTGTGAATGTCTATGGGGTGCATTATACTACTATGGATGTCTATGGGGTGCATTATACTAATGTGGATGTCTATGGGGGTGCATTATACTACTATTAATGTCTATTGAGTGCATTATGCATCTATGGATGTCTATTGGCTGCATTATACTACTGTGGATGTCTATGGGGGTGCATTATACTACTATGGATGTCTCTGGGAGTGCATTATACTACTATGGATGTCTAAGGGATGCATTGTACTACTATGGATGTCTATGGGGTGCATTATACTACTATGGATGTCTATGGGGTGCATTATACTACTATTAATGTCTATTGAGTGCATTATGCATCTACGGATGTCTATGGGTTGCATTATACTACTGTGGATGTCTATGGGGATGCATTATACTACTATGGATGTCTATGGGGGTGCATTATACTACTATGGATGTCTATGGGCTGCATTATACTACTGTGGATGTCTATGGGGATGCATTTTACTACTGTGGATGTCTATGGGGTGCATTATACTACTATGGATGTCTATGGGGTGCATTATACTGCTATTAATGTCTATTGAGTGCATTATGCATCTATGGATGTCTATGGGTTGCATTATACTACTGTGGATGTCTATGGGGGTGCATTATACTACTATGGATGTCTATGGGCTGCATTATACTACTGTGGATGTCTATGGGGATGAATTATACTACTGTGGATGTCTATGGGGGCCTTATACTACTATTAATGTCTATTGAGTGCATTATGCATCTATGGATGTCTGTTGGCTGCATTATACTACTGTGGATGTCTATGAGGTGCATTATACTATATGGATGACTGAGCTGTGCAGTATATTATATGGAGGACTATGGGGAGTGCGTATCTTCTATGTATGCCCCTGGTGAGTATAATAAAATTTATTCAGGATGGGGGAGGTGGCTGGGGGCCCCAGTCAAAATATTGCACCAGGGCCCATGAGACTATTGTTATGCCACTGATGAGATAGATATGAGATAGATAAATACATATAGATAGATAGATAGATAGATAGATAGATAGATAGATAGATAGATAGATAGATATGGGATAGATAATAGATAGATAGATATTAGATAGATCGATAGATAGATAGATAGATAGATAGATATATAGAGAGATAGTTATTAGATAGATAGATAGATAGATATGGGATAGACAGATAGATAGATATGGGATAGATAATAGATAGATAGATAGATAGAGAGATAGTTATTAGATAGATAGATAGATAGATAGATATGGGATAGATAGATAGATAGATTGATAGATATGGGATAGATAATAGATAGATAGATAGATAGATATGGGATTGATAGATAGATAGATAGATAGATATGGGATAGATAATAGATAGATAGATAGATAGATAGATAGATATGGGATTGATAGATAGATAGATGGATAGATAGATATGTGGCACCCCAGGGGTCTGGTTTCCACAGTAACAGCAATGTTATGTCTGAGAGCAGGTGGGAGGTCTCTTGGTCAGGAATCCTATGCATGCCACACCTCCTGCCCAGTCCTGGGAGGGGAAGAACTTCCCCTATATAAACCTGGGGCTGAGGCAGGGTTAGAGAGTTCAGAGGGAGAGTTCAGCCAGGAGGGCTGACAGGGAGCTGTGGCTCCGGCTGGGCCCAGCTCCTGGGCCATGCCAGAAGTAGAGACAGAGAAGAGAAGCAGCTATGGGAAGAAACAACAGGAGCTCTGTGGGAGCAGTGTTACAAGGAGTCAGGGGCTGGCAGCTGCAGAGCTCGCCCTGACTGAGAAGATTTCTTACCGGACCCGGAGTCCGAGGCTGTGGGGACTAACTCCTACCCAGCAGCAGAATCCGTCAGGCAGGGGATTTCAGGTCCTCTGGCCAAGAAACCCGAAGGCACGGTCACACGCATGGGACCAGCACCGCCGTCGTGGAGCGGAAGCTACTAGAAGGCCCCGAGTCACCGGCCATACGGGTGAGCACCACACGGTACACTCAGGGACGTGGGCTACTTATACCCGCCTCTAGCAAGGTAGCCAGAAGAGTACAGTTAGTTTGGGAGGCCTACAACTCCGCCTGGCCAGGGGAGATCCCATCTGCTCAAGGACTGACCAGGCCCCAATCGCTAGCCAGTACTCCGGGAGGGTCTATCTTTGTCACCAGTAAAGACCCTGAACTACACCGCATCGTCTCTGAGTGATTCCTGCTACCCCCATCATCCACGTCGGCTGCCCTGAGGCCATACCCCTCCCGTTGGGGGTTATACCATCACGCTGCACAATCCTACCACCGGCCTCAGCGGTCTGCCCTGCAGCAGCAGCTCCTTAGCTGCATTCAACGGGTGGCGTAGTCGTACAACATCTACCGCTAATACAGCGCCGCTCAGTTTGACTCCCTGGGCACGGACCGGGTCACCGCCACGAGACTACAACCCTCAACAGATCCGGCTCCGGGTAAGCTCCCGTGCGCGCGATGCCGCGCGACGAAGGCCCAGGGGCGGGTCAACTTTTGGCGTAGTCGGCAGGATTTCGTGCCCGCAACCACCGGGTACTGCGTGCCTGAAAAAGACTGTTCAAACTTACCAGTGGTGAAGATTCCCGCCATCCGGAGCCATCTTCAGCCTTCTTACCGCCATCGGTGAAGATTCCCGCCATCCGGCGCCATTTTCAGCCTTCTTCCCGCCTTCCGTGGAGTTTTCCCGCCGTTGGACGCCATCTTGAGGACGCCGCGCGGGAAGAAGAGGGGCGTGGACTCTGAAAGTGCACGAGAACTGAAGCCCCGCCTCACGTCCGGACGTTGCGTAAGGTCCTGGAAGGAGCCCAGCAGACGCCGACGTCACAGGAGCGCGACGGAAGGTCCTCAACCCTGACGATCCACTGCGGAGCCGCGGCCTACGGAAGAGGATCACCGCAAGGTAGGCCACGGTCCACTAGGGGGGAGAAGGATGTCGGATACGGAGGAGAGCTTCACCGCTTCAACCCCCGCCAGCGCCACCGCTGTTGCGGTCATGCCTTTCACCATGCCCTATATCCCGGGGGCAGCCTGGCTACCCCAGTACTCAGGGGAGTCACATACCCTGCATGACTTTAGAGAAAAGCTGGATAGCCTCTTCCAGGTGTACCCCCTCACAGAGGAGCAAAAAGTGAGCATCCTGGTGGCCCAATTAACCGGGGCAGCCCAAAGGGAGGTAAAGTCCTGGCCACCTGGGAGGAGGACTGTCGCAGAGATACTAACCCAGCTAACCGAGGAGGAGCTGCAGTACTACCAATACGAGGAAAGCCAAGAGGACCCGGACGGGTCTGAGGACTACCCTCAGGAGGGAGCACAAAGAGGACATAGCTACTGAAGGGAAGTAGCGTGAATAAAGAGCTGTAAATAGTTACCCGTAAGGGTACAAGGACTGCTGCTAATTAAAATATGGTCCCCGTTGGGATTAGTGAATTGTTCCCCATGTGCCCCTATCTTAAACCAGGCTGAGGACTGTGAGCAGCCATTCCTTATCCCCACTGGCCGAGGACTGAGAGCGGCCATATCCTGTAAATAATTATGTGTTTCTAGTAATTTATAGGAGTCCTTGGTGGATTTACCGGGAATCCTTTGTGTATAGTTGGAGCGTAACCCAGGACGGACTAAAGACTGTTAAGGACTCGGGGCAGGACAGACCCCTACCTGGTTACGTCTCCCTGTTTTGGTGAAATGGACACCTTACTTTTCTTCAAAGACTGCACCCGGTTGCGGACACGCCGTAACCATCTTTATGTGTTTTTCTTATTGTATTATTATTGTTTATACCTTGTTATGTTTTTCTAAAAATATGTTTAGTCCCGGAGTACTAAATTTCACTAGGGGGGAATGTGGCACCCCAGGGGTCTGGTTTCCACAGTAACAGCAATGTTATGTCTGAGAGCAGGTGGGAGGTCTCTTGGTCAGGAATCCTATGCATGCCACACCTCCTGCCCAGTCCTGGGAGGGGAAGAACTTCCCCTATATAAACCTGGGGCTGAGGCAGGGTTAGAGAGTTCAGAGGGAGAGTTCAGCCAGGAGGGCTGACAGGGAGCTGTGGCTCCGGCTGGGCCCAGCTCCTGGGCCATGCCAGAAGTAGAGACAGAGAAGAGAAGCAGCTATGGGAAGAAACAACAGGAGCTCTGTGGGAGCAGTGTTACAAGGAGTCAGGGGCTGGCAGCTGCAGAGCTCGCCCTGACTGAGAAGATTTCTTACCGGACCCGGAGTCCGAGGCTGTGGGGACTAACTCCTACCCAGCAGCAGAATCCGTCAGGCAGGGGATTTCAGGTCCTCTGGCCAAGAAACCCGAAGGCACGGTCACACGCATGGGACCAGCACCGCCGTCGTGGAGCGGAAGCTACTAGAAGGCCCCGAGTCACCGGCCATACGGGTGAGCACCACACGGTACACTCAGGGACGTGGGCTACTTATACCCGCCTCTAGCAAGGTAGCCAGAAGAGTACAGTTAGTTTGGGAGGCCTACAACTCCGCCTGGCCAGGGGAGATCCCATCTGCTCAAGGACTGACCAGGCCCCAATCGCTAGCCAGTACTCCGGGAGGGTCTATCTTTGTCACCAGTAAAGACCCTGAACTACACCGCATCGTCTCTGAGTGATTCCTGCTACCCCCATCATCCACGTCGGCTGCCCTGAGGCCATACCCCTCCCGTTGGGGGTTATACTATCACGCTGCACAATCCTACCACCGGCCTCAGCGGTCTGCCCTGCAGCAGCAGCTCCTTAGCTGCATTCAACGGGTGGCGTAGTCGTACAACATCTACCGCTAATACAGCACCGCTCAGTTTGACTCCCTGGGCACGGACCGGGTCACCGCCACGAGACTACAACCCTCAACAGATCCGGCTCCGGGTAAGCTCCCGTGCGCGCGATGCCGCGCGACGAAGGCCCAGGGGCGTGTCAGATAGATATCAGATATATGGATAGATAAATAGATAGATAGATATGGGATACATAGATATGCGATTGATAGATAGATAGATAGATAGATAGATAGATAGATAGATAGATATTAGATAGATATATATTAGATATATGGATAGATAGATATTAGATATATGGATAGATAAATAATAGATAGATAGATATGGGATACATAGATAATAGATAGATAGATAGATAGATACTGTAGAGAGATAGATATTAGATAGATAGATAGATAGATACTGTAGATAGCTATGCTGGCTCATACTCAGGTGAACTACAAGCGTTAGAGACCATCCCAATTGGGGTACACCTTGTTGCGGTGGGTTGGCTTTTATACTCTTTTGATCAAAATTCTGTTAACCAAGTCCCCTATGTTACTTGCATGCACTATTACTATGACTAGTTATGTACTTACTGCAGGGTGTTTGCTCATTTTGTTCTCATCCTAGGTTCTATCTATCCAATAGAAACAAAAAAATGGCAGCACTCCAAATTGCAATGTAAAATAGTGAAATACTTTATCCCCTCTCCCCGACATTTTTTTTACCAAGTAGATAGTTAGTACAGAAGTAAAAGCAGACCCTTTATTTGCCGATATCACTTTCTGTGCATTGGAGCCCTTTGTAAGCATAGATAGATTATTTTCCCATCTTGTAATAGTTGTGTTGTTTGAAGAGAGCCCTTTCCTCTAACCAAAAGGGGGATAAAACACTCAGGAATTAGACTATATCTGATTTTAGGGAACTGTCCTGTACGCAGCTGTCACTGGTACAGATCTTTTCCATCTGCACAAACCACGGTACAACCCTATCTATGCATCCGCCGAGGGAGGTCAAAACAGCACAAGTCATCGCCTGTGTGGACAGGAAGGAGCAGTTGTCACAGGGATTAATGATTTCTATGACAATTGTCATTGGATCACCAGTCGTTCACCGACAATGAGCAGAATATCCTATATCCATCTGTCTGTAATGACCAGAACATTGCCGCTAATTGTAGACATACCACAGTGTTGTGGACTTGTACGCTCACACACACCCATGTACAGGATAATGCCGGGTATTTCTCTATGAATTGTGTATTGTGATCGTTGTGGTTATGTTGTGCCGGTTTGTCAGGCGGTTGGACCAGTTTTCTGACAGTTAATACCAAGTTGTGTAATGCTGTTGGTGTATTAACAATGTCCTTAGTAATAAATGCAGGAAATGTGTGTGCCTTCAAATTTGAAAGGTTAAACTTGATGGACCTAGGTCTTTTTATCAACCTATATAACTATGTAAGAAATAATAATAAACATAGTGAAAGAGAAGTCCAATCTTCTGTAACGGCCATGATGGTGCTGTGCTTTAGCTGTATGTCTATTATTTTTATAGAGCATACATATCAAACTACAGCCCGTGGGCCAAATCTGGCCCGCAGGATGATTTTATGTGGCCCGCAACACCAGAACCACCACCTCTATGGGGGGCCATTATTCTGTATGGAGGACTATGTGGGGCCATTATTCTGTATGGAGGACTATGTGGGGCCATTATTCTGTATGGAGGACTATGTGGGGCCATTATTCTGTATGGAGGACTATGTGGGGCCATTATTCTGTATAGAGGACTATGTGGGGCCATTATTCTGTATGGAGGACTATGTGGGGCCATTATTCTGTATGGAGGACTATGTGGGGCTATTATTCTGTATGGAGGACTGTGTGGGGCCATTATTCTGTATGGAGGACTATGTGAGGCCATTATTCTGTATGGAGGACTATGTGATGCCCATTATACTGTATGGAGGACTATGTGGGGCCATTATTCTGTATGGAGGACTATGTGGGGCCATTATTCTGTATGGAGGACTATGTGGGGCCATTATTCTGTATGGAGGACTATGTGGGCCCATTATTCTGTATAGAGGACTATGTGGGGCCATTATTCTGTATGGAGGACTATGTGGGGCCATTATTCTGTATGGAGGACTATGTGGGGCTATTATTCTGTATGGAGGACTGTGTGGGGCCATTATTCTGTATGGAGGACTATGTGAGGCCATTATTCTGTATGGAGGACTATGTGGGGCCATTATTCTGTATGGAGCACTATGTGGGGCCCATAATACTATATGGAGGACAATGTGGGGCCCATTATACTGTATGGAGGACTATGTGGGGCCCCTTATTCTGTATGGAGGACTATGTGGGGCCCATTATTCTGTATGGAGGACTATGTGGGGCCCTTTACTGTATCGAGGATTATGTGAGGCCATTATTCTGTATGGAGGACTATGTGGGGCCCATTATACTGTATGGAGAACTATGTGGGGGCATTATACTGTATGGAGGACTATGTGGAGCCCATTATACTGTATAGAAGTATATTGGTTGGCCTGCAACTTTGGCCAAGTTTTTCATTTTGGCCTTCTGTGTGTTTGAGTTTGACATCCCTGGTATAGAGCCAGAGCCATAATACGAAGCTGCTGGAGCCCAATGCATATCTAAGCCAATGTCCCAATCCCACATGTTCCAGACTAAATAGTTTTTCAATGGGGTCAGATTAGGAACCTAAGCCTGGTGGCAAATGTTGCCTCTTTTGCCCCATAGTAACATCCCCTTGTAGCATTAGGACTCTCAGTCTAATCTGCCTATATAAGATGTTCTCAAAATGGTAGGGTCAGTTTTATGGGAATCCCACCAAATCCATAATTTTTACCATCAATAATATTTAAATAAAAGTGTATTGTGTAATATTCAACCAAATCGACCAGCTCTATAATTAATATAATGACTGTTATGATGACACAAAGGGTTAATTATCATTATATTCATCCAGAAGATTGGGTTGATTATACCGTCCGGCTTCTATTCTATATTAGCGAGATCAGTGTCGTATCTCTAAAGTCAGGTTGTGATGAAGGTGCTTGAACTTGTTTGCTCAGAGGAAAACTGATCTAACTTGTTAATGAGTTTTATATACACCGTGAATCCAAAATTGCAATGGTCTGTTAGAGGGTGAAGACAATATAAACCATATATAAGAGGATTAAGAACTTGTCACGGTAAAAATCTGACCTAGAGATCTTTTTTTTGTTAAAGCATTTTCAACACCGCTTCTGATTAACTTTTATTTTTTACTAATACATTATAGTGCCCAGGCTCGGACTGGATCACGGGAGAACAGGGGAATCCACCGGTAGGCCGCCCATGTGAAGGAGTACTAATGAGTAGTGCTAATATATCTGATTCACGTTATGCAGAAATATCTAACAATCTAGTCATTCATTAAGCCAGCTAGTCAAGTTAATATTACATAGAAGCAAAAGTAAATTTTTGTACTAGTGTCAGGTTATTTTTGCATGTAGCTGAACAGTGGTCCCAAGAATCAATCAATGTTACTGGTAAGCCTTTGCCAACCCAGTTTGATACTGATAGCGCCACAAATTTTAGCAGAGTAATATTTAAAACAAGCCATTCTCTATGATAATTTCACTGATTTGTCAATCGCCTTCTCTTCACATTGGAGGTAAACTTACCAAATGTGCAGCAAAAGTAATTTCCCTTCATTGTACCATTAGTAGATCAAGTCACTAATTACAATATTTTCTGCCAAGAACTGAATGTGTTAATTGTTTCATTATCAAAACGTTAGATCTGCGACAGATGGAATTCTACTAAAAAACATGGAGGTGGAAGTATTCCCCCAGAAATGCCAAAACTGATCTGTCCGGTGCATTTAATCATAGGGAGTTTGGAGTAATTAAACAGAAGCTCATTTTGTAACCTAATTGAACAAATTTGGAATATTATGATTTGTTTAATAAGTAAATCGGTTTTGGATTGTCCGTCATGCATCTGCTGCAGTCTGCTCCTTTCTGTTCTTTTTTTTGTTCCTTTTTGTTTGTTTTTCTCAATCGATTTTTCAACTTTTTGTAAAGGATCTCTTCCTCTATTGAGGCTAAAATAAACAAACACAGTAACATAACAATGTAGAGACAATTACTGGCTGCTTAGCCCTTTTAGGACATATTTAACAATTGGGAAAGGTCATAACCTTCTTGGGGCTTTCCTATATTGGATCCATCCAAGAGTCATGTTCATCCATTGTGAAGAATGAATGGAACTACCATTCATAGCAGAAATCACTATGATATCTGCTATCTGTATACAAATAAGCATGGGCAACAAACAAGGAGAATTGGAACTACTAATGCAGGAAAAGGAATATGATGTCATTGGAATCACTGAAACTTGGTGGGACGATACACATGATTGGAATAAAAGGCTAAAAGGATACAACTTATTTGCAAGAAACAGACTTGATAAACGAGGAGGAGGTGTTGCATTGTATGTTAGAAAAGCGTATATCTGCACAGAGATTGAAGCTTCAGAGACTGGGAGTTCTGTGGAAACTGTTTGGGTAAGAATACAAGGAGAGAACAATGGAAAGGACACCATTGTAGGCATTTACTACAGGCCACCTGGGCAAGCTGAAGATATGGATGAACTCTTTATGTATCAAATGACCAAGTTCTCCAAAAAATATGACGTAGTGGTCATGGGAGATTTCAACTATCCAGACATTTGTTGGGAATCTCTCTCAAGTAAAACTAACAGGTCAAGCAAATTCTTATCCTCTCTTGCTGACAACTTTATCTTCCAAAAGGTAGGGGAGAAAACAAGGGGATCTGCTACTTTGGATCTAATCCTTATAAACAGGGAGGAAATGGTTGAGGAGGTAAAGGTGGCTGGGACCCTAGGAGGCAGCGATCATGCTATTATAGAATTTTGGATAACTAGAGGAGGAAGACATGTGAAGACTCAAACTTCAAGGTTAGATTTTAGAAAGGCAGATTTTAAGAGACTCAGAAAGAGAATAGGAGGGATCCAATGGCTGGATGTCCTTAAGGACAAAAATGTCCAGGAAGGATGGGAAATTTTTAAAAATGAGATTCTCAAAGCACAATCGTTAACAATCCCGAAAAGTAGGAAGAATGGGAAGCATTTAAGGAAACCAGGATGGATGAACACAGAACTTAAACACATGCTAAAAAGAAAGAAAGAAATGTTTATTAAATGGAAAGAGGGAGGCATATCTAAAGAAGATTATAATGCAGTCTGCAGATCCTGCAGGGCACGTATCAGGTTAGCTAAAGCTGACAATGAATTAAGGCTTGCAAGAGATGTCAAAAGCAATAAAAAAGGATTTTGGGGGTATGTCAAAAGTAAAAGAAAAGTCAAAGATGCTATAGGATTTTTACAGGATGAAAATGGAGAAATGGTAAGAGAGGATGTTGAGAAGGCCGAACTTTTTAATTCCTATTTTGCATCTGTTTTCTCTCAGAAAGAAAATGTAACATCAACTGATCTTCACTGTCCTTTTAAAGGAATAGAGGAATCCAAGTTATCTGTAAACAGAAAGATTGTGAGGGAATATTTAGCTAACATAAATGAGTTCAAGTCTCCAGGTCCAGATGAATTACACCCCAGAGTACTGAAGGAGATCGTAGAAGAAATTTTAGAACCACTCTCCATAATCTTTGAAAATTCTTGGAGAACAGGAGAAGTCCCAGAAGACTGGAGAAGAGCAAATGTTGTTCCTATCTTCAAAAAGGGGAAGAAGGTGGACCCAGGGAACTATAGGCCGGTGAGTCTGACTTCTATACCAGGAAAGATCTTTGAACAAATTATTAAACAACATGTATGTAAGTACATGGATAAGAATGAAGTGATTAACCAGAGTCAGCATGGGTTTGTAACTAACAAGTCATGTCAGACTAACTTAATTTCCTTCTATGACAGAATCACTGACTGGGTGGATCAGGGAAATGCTGTAGATATAGTATATCTTGACTTCAGCAAAGCATTTGACAAAGTATCTCACACCATCCTTATTGAAAAAATGACCAAGTATGCAATGGACCAGGCAACTGTTAGGTGGATTCATAACTGGCTTAGTGATCGGACTCAAAGGGTGGTTGTAAATGGCTTCACATCCAGCTGGATGAATGTCTCAAGTGGGGTACCACAGGGCTCCGTCCTGGGACCTGTATTGTTCAACATCTTTATCAATGATTTAGATGAAGGAATTGAGGGTAAACTGATTAAATTTGCAGATGACACAAAGCTAGGAGGGATAGCTAATACTAGAGAAGAGAGAGAGAGGATTCAAAAAGACCTTAATAAACTGGAGCAGTGGGCAGCAACCAACAGAATGGTTTTTAACAGGGAAAAATGCAAAGTACTACATCTGGGCAATAAAAATGAAAAAAGCATATACAGAATGGGAGGAATAGAGCTAAGCAACAGTACATGTGAAAAAGACTTAGGTATACTAATAGATCATAGACTGAACATGAGTCAACAGTGTGATGCAGCAGCAAAAAAGGCAAATACAATTCTGGGATGTATTAACAGAAGCATACAGTCTAGATCACGTGAAGTCATTATCGGTCTTTACTCCTCTTTGGTCAGACCTCATCTGGAATACTGTGTACAGTTTTGGGCACCACATTTTAAAAAAGACATAGACAAACTGGAGCAAGTTCAGAGAAGAGCGACCAGAATGGTGACTGGTCTGCAAACCATGTCCTATGAGAAACGGTTGCAGGATTTGGGAATGTTTAGCTTGCAAAAAAGAAGACTGAGAGGAGACTTAATAGCTGTCTACAAATATGTCAAGGGCTGTCACATTGTAGAAGGATCATCTTTATTCTCATTTGCACAAGGAAAGACTAGAAGCAATGGGATGAAACTAAATGGGAGGAGACACAGATTAGATATTAGAAAAAACTTTTTGACAGTTAGGGTGATTAATGAGTGGAACAGGCTGCCACGAGAGGTGGTGAGTTCCCCTTCAATGGACGTCTTCAAACAGAGACTGGACAGACATCTGTCTGAGATGATCTAGTGAATCCTGCTTTGAGCAGGGGGTTGGACCAGATGACCCAGGAGGTCCCTTCCAACTCTACCATTCTATGATTCTATGATTCTATGAAATAAAATGAGCTCAAACTTTAAATCAGTTTTTAAGAAAAAAACATAGCATACTTATTGATATCATTATATAATTTCTCACTTTCGCAGTAGACTTTTTTTTCTATAATAGCTGGGCATCCATTTCACATTTTTATGCCATTGCAATTTGGATCAATACAGCGAACTGCAGCTTAGTGTGATTTTACATTGCATTTAGGGACACTGGTGCCGTTGGGGCATTAGTTTGAACCCCCCCCCCCTGCAAAACGGGATTTAGACGTATGCGCCAACGGGGCCACAGACTGGAATGGTGCCGGCAAAACGAACGTACCCTCTGACGTACATCATTTTCCGCTGTATACGCCTACTGAAGGTGGATACTCAGACCTAGTATACTGCGTCTGAGTGTATGCCTACTGTAGGCGTACACTCCCAAAAATGATGCAGAGCGCATGTTCGCTTTGCCGGCACCAGTACAGTCTTTGGCCCTGTTGGGGCATACGTTTGAATCCCTTTTTTGCCGTAAACGCAATGTTAAAGCACTCTTAGCCACTACTGCCATGCTCTCTGCAAACCTACTAGATCATATCTCATTAGCGAGTTCCTTTTTTCTTTTCTTCTGTTTCTAAATGTTTTTTGAATCATTATGGCCTATGCTGCTGTAATCACAAGACTTTATTTACGAAAAAATTCCTTGTACAGACATAAAAACAACTTGTGTGATTCCTGATTTTGGTAAGACATTATTAATAAGTAATAAGTTATCTCTTTTTCTTTATCTGTTCCTGAAGGTACCATTAGCAGGTGAAGAAGTAAAGTCTGTGAGTAATCCAAATACAGGTGCTTCCCGCAAAATTAGAATATCATTAAAAATGACTTTTGTGGTTTCATTGGCTGTAAGCCATAGTCATCAACATTAACAGAAATAAACACATGAAATAGATCCCTCTGTGTGTAATGACTCTATATAATATATGAGTTTCACTTTTTGAATTGAAGAACTAGAATAAATTAACTTTTTGATGATATTCTAATTTAGTGAGATGCACCTGTATATTCCTACATCCAATATAGAATACAGCACTGAATTTATTAATAATTCTAGATCACACATCAGACAAACACTAGCTCCACAATGAGTCCTTTTCAAAAGATATACCTATCCCCATAGACAGTATATTATTGGATCCTTAAAGGGGTATTCCCATCTCCAAGATCCTAACCCAATAAGTTGTAGATGTAATAATAGTAGTATTAGCAAATATCTCCAATTAGAAATGTAGTATAGTATTTTTGATTCGCTATCTCTTTCCTCATGTGCAGGCATCGCAGGACCTTAGGTATTCATGGTTACGACCACTAGCTAATGAACTGTGACTTTATCAGTGGACGTAACCATGGATACCTAAAGTCCTGCAATGCCCTGCACATGAGGAAAGAGATAGCGAATCATAAGAACTATACTACATTTCTAATTGGAGATATTTGCTAATACTACTATTATTACACCTACTACATATTGGGATAGGATCTTGGAGATGGGAATACCCCTTTAACTATTCCCTATAGAAACACATGACACAACAATTTGTAATTCCATATTTAGCATGATATCAAAGCTTTGTCTCTTTCTCTTTTTCACCTTCTCCCTTTTTCCCTCTCTATCCTTGAAACTGTTATAAGCAGGGAGGAAGCAAAGTGCTGCAGTAATCAAGCATGTACCACCATATAGCATAGTATAAAAAATGCAAGAGAGCAATAGTGTCTTATCCAAGTTAACAGGTTAATGAAGGATCAGTAAAACCCTGAAACTGCACTCAAAATGCATGTTCCAAATTATTATGCACAGCAGAGTTTTCAACCTTTTCATTTTAATAAAGAACAAAAAAATGGTCATTTTTGAAATTCTAAGCATTAGCAGGTTATTACAAACTGAAATCAAACAGTTTTCAACTCAAAACTTTATTCTAAGTGATGTTACATTTGCACATAGGACCCCTTGTTCGAAAGGAGCTTCTGAACTCTCTCATTCATTGAATTTTTCAGGTTTTGGATGGTTTCTGCTTCAATTGTTTTGCATGAGGACAGAATACCCTCCCAGAGCTGTAGCTTAGATATGAACAGCCTCCCGCCATCATAGACACTCCTTTTGATGATGCTCCAGAGGTTCTCAATGGGGTTGAGGTCAGGGGAGCATGGGGGCCACACCATAAGTTTGTCCCCTTTTATGCCCATAGCAGCCAGAGATGCAGATGTGTTATGTGCAGCATGAGACGGGGCATTATCATGCATGAAAATGATCTTGCTGCGGAATGCACGGTTCTTCTTCTTGAACCATGGAAGGAAGTGCTGTTTGAGAAACACAACATACATTATGGAGTTCATCTTTACCCCTTCAGGGATCCTAAAAGGGCCGACAATCTCTCTCCCCATGATTCCAGCCCAAAACATTACTCCACCTCTTCCTTGTTAGCGCCGTAGCCGTGTTTGCATGGAGTGTCCATCAACCTGCCATCCTCCACTCCATCCATCTGGACCATCGAGATCATTTCATGCATGATAATGCCCCATCTCATGCTGCACATAACACATCTGCATCTCTGGCTGCTATGGGCATAAAAGGGGACAAACTTATGGTGTGGCCCCCATGCTCCCCTGACCTCAACCCCATTGAGAACCTCTGGAGCATCATCAAAAGGAGTGTCTATGATGGCGGGAGGCTGTTCATATCTAAGCTACAGCTCTGGGAGGGTATTCTGTCCTCATGCAAAACAATTGAAGCAGAAACCATCCA
This sequence comes from Phyllobates terribilis, assembly GCF_046119375.1. Taxonomy (NCBI): domain Eukaryota; kingdom Metazoa; phylum Chordata; class Amphibia; order Anura; family Dendrobatidae; genus Phyllobates; species Phyllobates terribilis. The sequence goes on from NW_027362762.1 coordinate 900,290,842, forward strand.
AAACCTGACAAATTCAATGGACGAGAGAGTTCAGAAGCTCCTTTCGAACAAGGGGTTCTATGTGCAAATGTAACATCACCTAGAATAAAGTTTTGAGTTGAAAACTGTTTGATTTCAGTTTGTAATAACCTGCTAATGCTTATAAGTTCAAAAATGACCATTTTTTTGTTCTTTATTAAAATGAAAAGGTTGAAAACTCTGCTGTGCATAATAATTTGGAACATGCATTGTGAGTGCAGTTTGAGTGTTTTATTTTTTTTTAAATATACTGTTATCATAGGCAGTTTGTACAAAAACCTTTCAATTGTACTCTAATAGTTATTTGACTGGAAAATTACAATGACTGCAATTCATATAGGTAATTTGGGAAAATCTGAGAAAATATTATTTGCATAATAATTTGGAACACAGTGTATGTATGGTCGTCCTGAAGAAAGAGTCGGTGGACTCTGAAATGCGTTGACAATAAACCTACATTTTTACCTATCACTGGTTTTGTTGTGAAGTATGGTTGTCCTGAAGAAGGAGTCAGTGGACTCTGACACGCATTAACAATAAACTTACATTTTTACCTACCACTGGTTTTGTCATGATGTATGGTTGTCATGAAGAAGGAGTCGGTGGACTCTGAAACGCATTAACAATAAACTTACATTTTTACCTACCACTGGTTTTGTCATGATGTATGGTTGTCATGAAGAAGGAGTCGGTGGACTCTGACATGTGTTGACAATAAACTTACATTTTTACCTACCACTGGTTTTGTCGTGACTCCAGAGAGCACATGAACACTTCCAATCCTGTGTACTTCAACCAAATAGAATAGAGCACTTAATTAATAATTCTTGATTAGAAAGTTGGGTATAGTCATAATCTTACTCAAAAATAGTAGCTCTTGTCAAAATCTCTGCCTGTCCCCATTGACAGCATAGTCTTGGTTTATCTAAAAATTCACATCACTGTGTCCATGTGTATCTGAGTGCAGTTAAACTCTTTGGATACATTGTTTCTTCGCGCACTGATTGGTTTCTTGAGCTTTGCTCTTCTACGTCTGCATTATGATGTAAGAGCAATAATTACCTACATTTCACTCATTTTAGTTTGTTTTCTTTTAAAGTGACACCGGAGATCAGTTTACTGTATTGCGTATGACTACAGCGACTGTAAGAATCGGACAGCGTGCCATGTATTATGTATTAAAAAACAGGACAGGTGGTAATCCGTCTTCTCAGAGCAGAGACAGCTGGTATTTTTGTTTGGCTTCATCAGTGTTGCTCAGTCTCGGCTCTCCTCCCAGCTGATGCTTTGCTTGTTAGCATATTCAAAGATATAAATTATTCTGGCTACCAATTTCCTGATAGTTTGGGCAGAGACCAATATTTCAGAGTATTCAATATGCACGCTTTCATTAACAGGAGAAATTCTTTATACTTTGGTTTGCTACATAAATTACAAAAGGGGTTAAGCACCTTCACCATTGAATAAAAGCTTTTGTGCGCTGATTATTATCGAATAAACTACAATGCAAAACAAAATGGATTGTATCTGCCGACATGAAGCAGAGCTGTTAGGAATGGGATTTACAAAGAGAACGCTTGTTATATCTATTAACCATGGAGTGACCGACATCAGATTCAAAGTATCAAGTGGTGAATTTCTAATGTTCACTAAACTGAGATTAATTATTATTTTCTATGCTTCCTATTATCATAGTTCTATTACTATATCATTTCATGGTGCATCAATATCTGTTATTGATAAAGAATAACTTAGAAATTCGTCTCTATCTTTTTTAAACAAGCTCAAAGTAGCATAATAAAACCCCCAGAAACATCAAATCTCAACCGCTTGCCCCCACCTATTAGTGTAACGCTAATAGTGGAGGTTGAACACCACGACCTCCTTACCGCTCACATCTCAATTTCAATGGTCTGTGCATCCTCAGGATGTAGATGTAGTTGAATGCACTAGTGGAGCAGAGAGCTGACATCTACCTGCTTCACCATTTTGTCTAAGCAACTGAGACTTTGCGCAGCAGGTACAATGACATCACTAGATCTCGCCTGCTGTGTGGAGCCTCAGTCCACACACAGCCCAGACTAGAGCAGCAGATTGGGGCTAGATGAGTTCTGTTATTATTATTTTTGTCAGTGTTTGTGGGTGGAAACGGTGGGGGTAACATATTGTTGAGTGGTTACTAGAGACATCATACAGTTTGGAGGTCTCTAGATACATCATACTGTGTGGAGTAACTATGGGGGCCATCATACTGTCTTGGGGCATCTTACTATGTGGGGGGGTAGTGGAAGCCATCACACTATATGTGGGGACTATGGGGGCATCATACTATGTGGGAGGGGGATTGTGGGTGTATCATACTGTGCGGGAGGAAGGTTGTGGATGTATCATACCGTGTGGGAGTGGGTCACTGTGGGGCCATCTGACTTGTGGGGGCATCATACTGTATGGAGGTCACTGTGGGGAAATCATACTTTATTTTCAGTCACTTAGAGGCCTCATAATGTTTGTGGGGCACTGTAGGGTAATCATACTCTTTTATGGTTCTGTGGGGCATTATACTGTGTTAAAGGGCACTGTGGTAGCATCATAGTGTATTGAGTTGCTAGGGGCACTTTGGGATTATCATAATGTGCGTTTCGGGTGTATTAAGTGATCAAATTGCATAGGGGAAATTTATTGTGGGGGTAATATATTGTGTGTGATGGGGCCGTTTTGGTGTGTCTTTATGGCTTCTGTGAAATGGTTATCATAGTGTGTCTTAACGCACAGGAAATACTATGAATGCACACTCAGCCAACACCGGCTACTGCGGGGGGCGTCTCAGGAAGAGATTGGCTAAGCTGTATTTTCTGTGTGGTAAGGGGGACTTGGAAGCAGTTGAGTTTTTTTATGACTGAGTGTTTTTTTTTAACTGGTCATCTGAACAATGTTTAGCATCACTAAGTTTATCGCCATAGATGATATTATGGATCTGTGACATATGGATCCACAACGCAGTTCCAATAGATATCTATGGGCCCATATCGTACCATTGTATGCTTCCTTATCATATAGAGCTTACCAGTTTATATGAAACCCTTGACATGTTACATATGATGCAATATTATAGGAGAGAAATCAGTGCCTCACTCAAGTACTATATGGCAAAGTGCCGACAGCTCCTTAATAGGAACCTATAAGGATTCCATCTAACAACATACAGGGTTATAACCAAGTATTACAAAATTGTCCAATTTTTTTCAGTAGGAGCTAATGTAACACTACATTTTTTTATAATGTAAGCAGACCAGCAATTAGCAGATCTATAGAGGGTCTTTATCCAGGGTAGGAATTGTCCATTTGGGTAAACTCCTTTTACTACATGTATTACCTACATACATACTCTAATGATTTCAAATATAGATATGTCCACCCATAACATTTCGGAAATTTCCTATTCCAATTTCTTACTTATAATTCATTACATTATTATTTGCTAGCAAAAATCCTTGACACACTGCAATTCCCATCACAACCACTTGGTAGCCACATAGACACATATAGGGTAAATGTTTCCCAACAGAGTATGACAAAATGATTATTTATTTTTTTTTAAAAAAAGCTGTTTTTTAAAAACCCAGAATATGCTAAGCCAGACATACAGAAGGGCAGGACACATCTATACAAACAATTTTCACTGGACTTTAGGAGTCTCCATACTTAGGAATGATGGCTCAGTGGTTAGCTCTGTTGCTTTGCAGCTCTGGAGTCCTGGGTTCCAATCCCACCAAGGACAACATCTGCAAGGAGTTTGTATGTTCTCCCCATGTTTGCGTGGGTTTCCTCCGGGTTCCTCTCACACGGCAAAGACATAGTGATAGGGAATGTAGATTGTGATCCCCAATGGGGACAGTGATGATGATGTCTGTAAAGCGCTGTGGAGTTAATGGCGCTTTATAATGAGTAAAATAAATAAATAAATTGTCATCCTGTAGATATAAAAATGTACAATTACTGCTGACATATTCGTAGACACTATATATATCATGTATAGTTACACACTCTCATTAGTTACTTGTATACTAGGAGGAGTGATTGTCAGCAGAGGGTTGCGGGAATATAGACACTCTATATATAGATAGTGTAGAAGTGATTGAGTATTATCTTTCATCACTGCAGATATCTGACTACATCAGGCGCGACCTGATACAATCTCATGTACATTTCACATTCTTAGTGAAGATGTAATGGTCTGACACGTATGCATAATGAGCCATGCTTTATCCCACGGCTAAAATAGACTCAGACTTAATGAACCTACATACACATGTGGCTACTGGGTGAGATACGGATAATGTTAATAATGTTAGGATTGCCATTGCCCCTCTCTCGATCACTATATACACAAGTTTGATTTTTATAACATGGCATCCAATAGTTCAAGTAAAAAAATACATTTTTGTATCACACCTTAAAAGAATTCTGTAGTAAAAACTGATACATTTGAGAGATCAGTGCAGGACCTGCAGGGGCGGGGCATGACACAAAGGTCCATCTTGTACCATGAGTGCCGAATACCTCAGGTAAAGGACTGCAGTCATAAAGAAAAAAAGGGGAAATTATCGACACATCCACTGCTAAAATATTAGAATTTTATTACGGATTCATTAAAGGAGTAATCCCATATGGTTGAAAAAATGGACACATTCAGAAACAGGCAGCTTTTTCTACCATATGGGATTACTCTTAATGTATCTGCAATAAAGTTCTAATATTTTACCAGTGGATGTGTCGATAGTTTCCCCTTTTTTCTTTACGACTGCTTTCCTTTGCCGGCGGTATTCGGCACCCATGGTACAAGGCTGAATTAAATATCAATACTTTTGAAACGTGAAACATGGTACTCTCACATTTACCGGTATCTCTTTTTTTGTGCCTCCTCCAATTCTTACTGTGTCAACACAATGCTTGGACTGGCTCTCAGCTCTCCGACACGAGCGTGACAGCTGCATAGAAATAGATGCTCTCAGGGTCAGGTTGGGAGAGCCGACAGTCAGCCCGAGGATTGTGTTATGATCCTCATCCGATGTATATGGCCATCTGACTCTTCCCTTCCGATGATTCAGGAGCAGTTTTTTTTTATGCCCCTCTATTCCAAAGTTATTGTACCCCAGCAGTACAAAAAGAAAAACTGTTCACAAATCAATGGAGCGACAGCAATAACGGAGGTACTCAATTAAAAAAAAATCCAGAGAATGGTCCTCTTTAATGCGTAAAGGGCTTTTCCCATCTATAGAAGTTATCACGTTTCCAGAGGTGATTTCCGTACAGCAGGTGGTAACTTACAGATTGATGGAGGGGTCTGACCCCTTGGATTGCTACCAATGCAGTGCCTCGTCTGAATGGTGTGATGGCCTGGCATGTGCTCCACCATTCCATTTTCTATGGGGCTGCTGGATAAAGCAGAGCTCTGTAAATGGCTATCTCCAGTAGTCCCATACGGAATAAATGAAGCAGTGGTGCATTTGACCGACCAATGTTACATTCAGATTGGGAATTTTAGAGCCCCGTTTTCGGAATCAGTGTTGGTCCTAGTGGTCAGATCTCCACCGATCAACAAGATATCACGTATCCTATATATAAAATGGGAATAACCCTTTAATAAAATATTATGCTATGTTCAATCACATTATTTTATGGAGGCATTTGGAACATAGGTCCTTACAATGACATAGCATTGCAGCACACAGCAAGTCTTCTGCTTTCTGATACAGTAGACTGACTCCATGTGCAGGTTACAGTCTTTGCCAGACACATAAGGTCTTATGGGAAGTGATTCCTAATGCTTATGTTATGGTGTTTGACTCAAAAATACTGGATTTAGACTTTCCTTGTTGCCTTTGGAAGCTCTCGAATAGAGATGAGCGGTGTTCGACTAGAACTGTTCGCCAATCTCAAATTCGAGCTGTTTTGGGCGGTGTTCGAGTTGTTCGACGAACCCGAACGATTTGCAAAAAATTCGGCTGTTCGAGGTTATGTTCGATAACTGTTCGTGCACCAAAAGCGTGTCCTGCATGTCTGGCGCTATTTAGAGCACCAATCATGCAGGGATTGTCTGCCACTCACTGTAATGCCACAGCCATGGTGGTTGTGGCATTACAGTGATTGCCCAAATCGATGGGAACAGTGCCAACAGTGAAACATGAAAAGCCGGCAATTCAGCAGCGGCATACACCTGTATCCGACAATTTAGAACCGAAAGAATAGAGCTTCACACATAGATTAGATAGATATAAACATGTCAGCCACATATATACGAAGTACAGTGAAAGTGCTGCTTACTGTACTTGTCATTTAGCGTAAAGGATTTATCAAAAAAAATAATAGTGTTTTCATGCACCGTCTCTTTAAAAAAGCCGGCCGGCAATTCAGCAGCGGTACCCGACAATTTATAACAGACAGAATAGAGCTTCACACATAGATTAGATAGATAGAAACATGTCAGTCACATATATATGAAGTACAGTGATAGTGTTGGTTACTGTACTTGTCATTTAGTATTAAAATAAAGGATTTATTATTAAAAAAATTGGCGTGGGGTTCCCCTTAATTTTAGGCTCTAGCGGAGGTTAAGCAGACGGCTGGGGCAGATGTTTGAAGCCTGGGAAGGGGGTAATACCCACGGAGCTTCCCAGGCTACTAATATCAGCCCCCAGCTGAATACATAGCCTTTACTAGCTATTAAAATGGGGGACCCCCCAAAAAAAATGACGTTGGGTCCCCCCTAATTTAATAGCTAGCAAAGGCTAGGCAGACAGCTGGGGGCTGATATTAATAGCCCAGGAAGGGAGCCATGAATATTGGCCCCCTCCCAGGCTAGAAACACCAGCCGTCAGCCGCCCCAGAAATGGCGCATTCATAGGATGCGCCAATTCTGGCACTTAGCCTCGCTCTTCCACGCTGCCCTGGGGCGGTGGCAGGGGGTAATAGGGTTGGGGTTGATGTCAGCTTATAATGCCAGCTGACATCAAGCCCAGGTTAGTAATGGAGAGGCGTCTATAAGACACCCCCATTACTAACCCCATAGTCAAAGTTAAAAAAAACACAAACACCCAGAATAAAGTCCTTTAATTGAAATAAAGACACAATCCTTTATTGTTCTAAATTAAACCATACTTACCGTCACGCCCATTCCAGCTGAAGCCAACGATCTCTTGCAATAAAAGAAAAATAATAAAGCAACCTCATCCTTACCTTTCCATGGTTCCCACGACAGCTTCAGCTCTGCTACATCGAGATGACAGGCTGGACCGCAGCAGAACGCTGCCATCCAGCCTCTCATCCCGCAGACACTGAGAAGCGCACTTGCTTGCGCTGCTCAGCGTCTCTCTGTGACGACATCCAGATGAGCCGAGTTCATGTCCAATGAACTCGGCTCACCTCATGCACGTCACTGACAGCGTGGGAAAATTCTTACGCTGAAGCGGTGAGTGCAGGAGAATTCTCCCACGCTGTCAGTGACGTGCATAAGGTGAGCTCATGTCCAATGAACTCAGCTCACCTCCTGCACGTCACTGACAGCGTGGGAGAATTCTCCTGCACTCAGCGCTTCAGCGTGAGAATTCTCCCATGCTGAAGCGCTGAGTGCAGGAGAATTTTCCCACGCTGTCAGTGACGTGCATAAGGTGAGCTCATGTCCAATGAACTCAGCTCACCTCCTGCACGTCACTGACAGCGTGGGAGAATTCTCCTGCACTCAGCGCTTCAGTGTGAGAATTCTCCCACGCTGAAGCGCTGAGTGCAGGAGAATTTTCCCACGCTGTCAGTGACGTGCATGAGGTGAGCCGAGTTCATTGGACATTAACTCGGCTCATCTGGATGCCCTCACAGAGAGACACTGTGGAGCGCAAGCAAGCCTGCGCTTCTCAGTGTCTGCGTGATGACAGGCTGGATGGCAGCGTTCTGCTGCGGTCCAGCCTGTCATCTCGATGTAGCAGAGCTGAAGCTGTCATGGGAACCATGGAAAGGTAAGGATGATGTTGCTTTATTATTTTTCTTTTATTTCAGGAGATCGTTGGCTTCAGCTGGAATGGGCGTGATGGTAAGTATGGTTTAATTTAGAACAATAAAGAATTGTGTGTTTATTTCAATTAAAGGACTTTTTTCTGGGTGTTGTGTTTTTTTTAAATACTTTACTAGAAATTCATGGTGGTCATGTCTAATATTGGCGTGACCCCATGAATTTCGGGCTTAGGGCCAGCTGATAATGCCAAGCTGGCCCTAACCCCTTTATTACCCAGTGAGCCACCGCATCAGGGCCCTGGATGAGTTGGGTACAGCGCCAGAAGATGGCGCTTCTATGAACGCGCCATTTTCCGGGGTGGCTGCAGACTGCAATTTGCAGCGGGGGTGGCCCAGAAAGCTTGGGCCTCCCTGCGCTGCGGATTCCAGCCCCCAGCTGCCTAGTTGTACCTGGCTGGACACAAAAACAGGGCGAAGCCCCACGTCAATTTTCTTTAAATTATTTCATGAAATAATTAAGAAAAAAAGGGCTTCCCTATATTGTTGTGTCCGGCCAGGTACAAATAGGCAGCTGGTGGTTGGGGGCAGCCCGTTCCTGCCTGCTGTACCTGGCTGGACACAAATATAGTGCGAAGCCCCACGTCAATTTTTTTTTAATTATTTCATGAATTTCCTGAAATAATTTAAAAAAATTGAAGTGGGGCTTCGCACTATATTTGTGTCCAGCCAGGTACAGCAGGCAGGAACGGGCTGCCCCCATCCACCAGCTGCCTATTTGTACCTGGCCGGACACAACAATATAGGGAAGCCCTTTTTTTCTTAATTATTTCATGAATTTCATGAAATAATTAAAAAAAATTGAAGTGGGGCTTCGCACTATATTTGTGTCCAGCCAGGTACAGCAGGCAGGAACGGGCTGCCCCCATCCACCAGCTGCCTATTTGTACCTGGCCGGACACAACAATATAGGGAAGCCCTTTTTTTCTTAATTATTTCATGAATTTCATGAAATAATTAAAAAATATTGAAGTGGGGCTTCGCACTATATTTGTGTCCAGCCAGGTACAGCAGGCAGGAACGGGCTGCCCCCAACCACCAGCTGCCTATTTGTACCTGACCGGACACAACAATATAGGGAAGGCCTTTTTTTCTTAATTATTTCATGAATTTCATGAAATAATTTAAAAAAAAGTACGTGGGGCTTCGCCCTATTTTTGTGTCCAGCCAGGTACAACTAGGCAGCTGGGGGCTGGAATCTGCAGCGCAGGGAGGCCCAAGCTTTCTAGGCCCCCCCCGCTACAAATTGCAGTCCGCAGCCACCCCGGAAAATGGCGCGTTCATAGAAGCGCCATCTTCTGGCGCTGTACCCAACTCATCCAGGGCCCTGGTGCGGTGGCTCACTGGGTAATAAAGGGGTTAGGGCCAGCTTGGTATTATCAGCTGGCCCCAAGCCCAAAATTCATGGGGTCACGCCAGTATTAGACATGACCGCCATGAATTTCTAGTAAAGTATTTAAAAAAAACACAACACCCAGAATAAAGTCCTTTAATTGAAATAAAGACACAATTCTTTATTGTTCTAAATTAAACCATACTTACCATCACACCCATTCCAGCTGAAGCCAACGATCTCCTGCAATAAAAGAAAAATAATAAACCAACCTCATCCTTACCTTTCCATGGTTCCCACGACAGCTTCAGCTCTGCTACATCGAGATGACTGGCTGGACCGCAGCAGAACGCCGCCATCCAGCCTGTCATCCCGCAGACACTGAGAAGCGCAGGCATGCTTGCGCTCCTCACTGTCTCGCTGTGACGGCATCCAGATGAGCCGAGGTCATGTCCAATGAACTCGGCTCACCTCATGCACGTCACTGACAGCGTGGGAAAATTCTCACGCTGAAGTGCTGAGTGCAGGAGAATTCTCCCACGCTGTCAGTGATGTGCATGAGGTGAGCTCATGTCCAATGAACTCAGCTCACCTCCTGCACGTCACTGACAGCGTGGGAAAATTCTCCTGCAATCAGCGCTTCAGCGTGAGAATTTTCCCACGCTGTCAGTGACGTGCATGAGGTGAGCCGAGTTCATTGGACATGAACTCGGCTCATCTGGATGTCGTCACAGAGAGACGCTGAGCAGCGCAAGCAAGCCTGCGCTTCTCAGTGTCTGCGGGATGACAGGCTGGATGGCAGCGTTCTGCTGCGGTCCAGCCTGTCATCTCGATGTAGCAGAGCTGAAGCTGTCGTGGGAACCATGGAAAGGTAAGGATGAGGTTGCTTTATTATTTTTCTTTTATTGCAGGAGATCGTTGGCTTCAGCTGGAATGGGCGTGATGGTAAGTATGGTTTAATTTAGAACAATAAAGGATTGTGTCTTTATTTCAATTAAAGGACTTTATTCTGGGTGTTTGTGTTTTTTTTAACTTTGACTATGGGGTTAGTAATGGGGGTGTCTTATAGACGCCTCTCCATTACTAACCTGGGCTTGATGTCAGCTGGCATTATAAGCTGACATCAACCCCAACCCTATTACCCCCTGCCACCGCACCAGGGCAGCGTGGAAGAGCGAGGCTAAGTGCCAGAATTGGCGCATCCTATGAATGCGCCATTTCTGGGGCGGCTGACGGCTGGTGTTTCTAGCCTGGGAGGGGGCCAATATTCATGGCTCCCTTCCTGGGCTATTAATATCAGCCCCCAGCTGTCTGCCTAGCCTTTGCTAGCTATTAAATTAGGGGGGACCCCACGTCATTTTTTTTGGGGGGTCCCCTATTTTAATAGCTAGTAAAGGCTATGTATTCAGCTGGGGGCTGATATTAGTAGCCTGGGAAGCTCCGTGGGTATTACCCCCTTCCCAGGCTTCAAACATCTGCCCCAGCCGTCTGCTTAACCTCCGCTAGAGCCTAAAATTAAGGGGAACCCCACGCCAATTTTTTTAATAATAAATCCTTTATTTTAATACTAAATGACAAGTACAGTAACCAACACTATCACTGTACTTCATATATATGTGACTGACATGTTTCTATCTATCTAATCTATGTGTGATGCTCTATCTTTCTGTTCTAAATTGTCGGGTACCGCTGCTGAATTGCCGGCCGGCTTTTTTAAAGAGACAGTGCATGAAAACACTATTATTTTTTTAAATAAATCCTTTACACTAAATGACAAGTACAGTAAGCAACACTATCACTGTACTTATTATATATGTGACTGACATGTTTCTATCTATCTAATCTATGTGTGAAGCTCTATTCTTTCTGTTCTAAATTGTCGGGTACAGATGCTGAATTGCCGGCCGGCTTTTTTAAAGAGACGGTGCATGAAAACACTAATATTTTTTTTAATAAATCCTTTACACTAAATGACAAGTGCAGTAACCAACACTGTCACTGTGCTTCTTATATGTGTGACTGACATGTTTCTATCTATCTAATCTATGTGTGATGCTCTATTCCTTCTTGTCTAAATTGTCGGGTACCGGTGTATGCCGCTGCTGAATTTGCCGGCCGGCTTTTTTTAAAGAGAGTGTCTTCTGAGCAGTTTGTCAGCTTTTGGACACCTTTGCAGGTGTTTTCTATGTGTTTCTATGTGTTTTTGTTTGCCTGCCATTGGTTTTAACGGTGTTCGACGGTGTTCTAAGGTGTTCGACGAACAGTTCGACGAACAGTTCCTCGAACATCCCGGTGTTCGACGAACCGAACCGAACCCGAACACTACGGGGGTGGCTCAACACTACTCTCGAACCTTTGACTTGTTTTTATGAGTGTGGTTTTTTTTTTACTTTATTTTCATTTTTCTTTGAGGCTACAGGAAATTTTTGCTGTTAGTTTTCTACTTTTTTACATATCGGCCCAGTTTGGTGGAACATAAAAGACACCAAGTATCATAGATCTCTGTTTAACAATGAATTGATCTAATATGTGAAAGAAATGCATTAGTGTCATATGAAACCAAAGAAATGAGCCGGAACATAAGTTGGTATAAGTGCAATGTGTACCAGTATGGCATCTAATTGATATATATATAAAAAAAATATGTACATAAACTATGTATGATGCGTTAACCCTCATGTAGAGACTTATACACTATGTTATACCTAGTGCAGGGTCTGAACTCACTCAACCCTTGTAAGACATTGCAACATTTTTTCCCAAATTGTTCCTTTAAGATGTCTCATTACTTCCTTTATTTTTCTATAAATTCATACTCTTGCTATAAATTGTTAAAACAACTTTTTCTTTTTCAAGTTTTTCTTTTTTTTCCCCATCAACCAGTCTTCAGTGCCTTCAAGTATAGTGGTTTGCAGCCATTTCCTCGCTCATGAATCCAGGTTACGAGTCACTGCTTTTCCTACAAAGCAGAACCCAAGCTGCATACTCAAATTCAACTTTTGTCTTTTTATGTGTCCTACAAATCAGGAAATACAAATGAACCATGAACAGAATGAAAACAATCCTTGCAAGAGCCGCATGTAAACTGATTTGAAGGTGAAAATGAAATTGAGGTCGACAGTATATGAAAAAGTTACATTGGGCATTGTTTGTTTGTTTGCATTAGGTTAAGTTCCCACTAGGAGTTTTCAGTGGGTTTTTGACATTGCACATTTTCACTGCTTCAAAAACGCAGCGTCTTATTGTTCCAGGAAAGTGGATGGGATTTATAGAAATCTCCTGCCCGCTGTGCTTTTTTTACGCTGCGTAAACTGACCTGCGGTGCGTGTTTGAAATCCGCAAATATGTCAATTTCTTTTGCGGGTACGCGGAGTTTTCTAGTAGAATTGTATTAGATACGGAAATGCACTAAATTCACATGACTATATCAATAAAACAAATACCAGAAAGTATCAAAACAATGTAGCTTAATCTATCATGTGAGATACAAAAAAGAAACAGAAACGGAAGCATCAAAAACACAATAAAAACACAAATTAAAAAACACAAAAAAAAAGTAACCAAATTTACCTAACAGGCGCCGCATTACTGCAGAAATTCTGCGATGTCAAAAACTCACCAAATACTCATCTTGGGAAACTATCCTTAATCCTTTCAGTTTTCTCCAATTTCTTAGCAAAAATGTTGTTTTTTTTTTCAAATTTTTCAATTTTTTTTTAGTAGGCACTCTTAGTATAGGAGAGATACCCGATGGTGGCAATGTCCGACAAAGAACAATTCGGACTACAAAAGAATATACAATTTGATATTATCTTAATGAATATTAAAAACATAGCAGAAAACTGAGAGAATTACACAAAGGAAACCACCAGCGAGTTGAATAGAATAAATAAGTACAGGAAGATTAAGTTCCATTGCAAATTACTCCTGACCACAAGGTAATATATTCTGCACATACATCAGCACTAGGGTAGGAGACTAGTGGGGTAAAGCTTACGAATGTAATAACCGACCTAATGCTCTAAAACATAAGTAGTAAGCCCCCCTCTTACCAGACATTAGACAGTATAAACAAGGAACCTAGCACTGAAGAGAGTCAAGGTAATGGTAGCAAAACAATCAGAAATACAACATAGTAGTCAGAATATCCATACAGTGTGTTGCTGAAACAACCTGACACGTTTTGCCTCGCTTGATCAAGGGGTATTTCTCCCGTGATCAAGCGAGGTGAAACATTCATCAAGATGTTCCATCACCACAAGGCTTGTATGGGTATTCTGACTACTATGTTGCATTTATGATTGTTTTGCTGTACTTAGCTGTGTATAGAGGTGTTACCTATAATCCTGAATCTGATAATAAGGAGCATCGCTGTAAGAAAGAACTGGAAGTGCCTCTGTGGTCAGTGTGAATATTGCAAGATTACTTAAAGAAAAAAAAATATATATATAGATAGATAGACAGATATGAGATAGTACATAGATACATAGATATGAGATAGATAATAGATAGATAGATATGAGATAGATATGAGATAGATACATAGATATGAGATAGATAATAGATAGATACATAGATATTAGATAGATAGATAGATATGAGATAGATAGATAGATAGATAGATAAATAGATATGAGATAGATAGATAGATAATAGATAGATAGTTTTTTTTTGTACCAGTGACACAAAAACCTGATTTATACAGTAGGCCATTTTCTGATGATACGCTCCCTTTAAATGGCAATTATGTGAGATACCCCATGAGATTTTTGACTGGTACTCACTTCTCTTCATGGTTCACACAGGCATTCATCGTTATAATGTCACACTACTGATTGTTAAAGGGGTTGTCCCAAAAACAACATATATCAACTGTCTACGGGATAGGAGATAAATTTATGCTCATTGGAGGTCTAACCACTGAGACTCCCACAAGTCATAAGGATAGGGGTCCCCTGTGAGAATTAAGTGTAACTGAGCATGTGTGACCACTACTCCATTAACTGAAGCAGTGGTCAAACATGTTCAATAATAATTTCATTTCCTAGGGATCTTTGAGATTTTGTTTTCGTGATTAGTGAGGGTCCCAGCAGCTAGACCCCCAGCAATCTTATATTTATCACTTACCTGTGGCTAGAAGATATATGTTGTTTATGGGACAACCTCTCTAAAGTTGTCCGTACAGGTCATCTATAGGGTCCAGGTTTGCCTAAAGAGCCTCTTTTTGGCATATGCAGGAGCAGTATGTGTTAATATACCATTTTTTACTATATGGAATAATAGTAGACCATGCTATTTGACGAGGAGACAACCAGTGTAAACTGCTTACTACATGATTAGGGATGAGCAGACCTGTGGAAGTTTGGGTTCGTTGGGTTTGACAGAACTTTAGTAGAAAGTTCGGTTTGGGTATCAGAACTGTACCCGAGCTAGAACCTGAATCTAATCCCCATAGAAACCTGAACTTTGGAGCTGAAAAAATCTCTCTATCTCAGACTTCCAGGAGACGTCCGTGTTCAGAGTTCAGCACTGGACACTAGGTGTCTGGTTCGAACCCCAAACTTTACAGTTGGGGTTTGCTCATCTCCATACATGATATATACATTTTTTAACTTCGTGAGCGACAGATGCCGTTGTTTTTAGTTGTATATGTTGGATCAAAGGAATTTTACAGATTTTTGGATTAGCTATTCTTGCATTTATAAACGATCTGTAGTTTAATTGTGAATCGGCAACTGTAAGATTACATTTATAACTGTGTCTGGATATCTGCTTAGTGATTATACATGCACAATAAAGTGTCTATAAATACACATTAAACTTCTATTTTATATGGAGAATAATGAGAGGAAGATTGTTTAGTGTAGGGAAAGTTGATCCACAATGATGTTCTAGTAAATTGCACTTTCCCTGACAGAGTGGAATAAAGAGAATCTATTGAATAAGCCATGCTTTATGATTCTCCTATCCATCACCGGGGCTTAATATATTCAATGTTAATTGTTATCTCATAGTCGGCTGTAATCTTGGGCCGCAGCGTCTGACAGGAATCATCAGTTATCTGTGTTCCATTGTGCAAAAATTGCAAATTCTCAACGTGCTCTTTCTTCGTCTCGGGCTATGTTCAGCATCTCATTAGTTCTTCAGCCCTGACTTTCACTCACAACTTAGATATTGGGGAACACAATAACTGTCCCCATTAATTGCATCGGACTGTATGTGGCTGCTGTGGTCACAGTGGGGGAGAATAATGGGTGCCAATTTTGGGCATGTTCTGCGCATGCCATTTTCCATTTTAGGGGTGAGAAATAAATTGTGTAAATCTGCCTCTCTTTTAGAGCGTTAGGTTATGTTCACATAGGTCGTTTCTTGACCAGATTTTCTACATTGAAATATCCTCTTCTAAAAAGCCGTTGCATATTTTATTGGATTGGATTTGCATTATAGAAGGTGAAAAATTTGCATGCAAATTTTGGATCTTACTTACAAATTCTGGATTTTCTCTGCATGAATGAGATTTCATGAAATCTCATATACATCACAGTGGATTTTGTGTACATCCCATGGGAAGTTATCCTCTATCCACAGGAGAGTTGATGACTTCTAGATAAATGGGTCTGACCACTAAAAGCCCAACCAATCACCAGAACAGGAGACTTCTGGCCCTCATTCGCATGGAGCGGTAGTGCACATACTTGCCCGTCATTTCATTCATTCCTTATGCAACTGCTGGAGACAGTGACTGCCGAGACCTGTACTTGGCTATATTTATAGATAATTTTAGTCTTGTTTAACGCCGCCCACAATAATTGACTGAAATTGGGTCCATCGGGTTTCCGACATGCGGCAAATCTGTCCCCAGCTTGAATTTCATTTAATTTTTTGCTCCTATGACAAAAAAAGAAAATTAGATATCCACATGCATGCATCGACAAAGTCTAAAAGGCGTCCATGATTTTTTTTTTGTATACAACTCCTATGAAAATATATAAGTCTCTGTAGTTACAGTCTGGTAATAAACCCTGTGCAATATAAACCTACAGTTAAGCCGGCCATACACATTAGATCAGCTTCGGCCAGTCGTTCTCCGAGTGTTCAGCTGACAGATTTCTCCGGTGGTTCTCCCATACACATGTATAGGAGTGCTTGTTTGGCCGAGCGTTCCTGGGTTCTGTATGAAAAAACCATCGCCCTACATGTCTGGTGAGGTGATAGCTTATCTCTGGAAGAACAAATCGATCGTCAGTCAGAAATTGGACCTGTTAGATCGACCTCTCCTCCAATAGGCCCCTGTATATTACTCACCATATCCTTTATTGGATTGACCCACATGTGCTTTTTATGTGTCTATGTAGCAGATTTTAGTATTATGTATATTTAATAATTAATGCAACTTGGGTGCCCTTTACCTTTATCTATAGGTTTCTCTTTATTTAAAGTGTAGGGGATCTATTTAAAATATACCAACCTTTGGCCGTGTCTGTCTGTGAGAAGGGTGTTCACAACAACCTGTCCCTCATGGAAATTGGCCTCATGGCTACTTTTCTCTCAAGCTGCCAATTCTGCTTGTTCTTTCTCAGAGTTGCCAGTATTCAAGGGAATTTGTCACTTGGATCAAACCTCCGGAGCTGCCTATATGGGCATGTAGCTCATAGAAAGCTGAATAAAATGATACTTCGTATCTGTGTTCGAATGTCTTATTCCAGAGAAATCCATGTTTTTTTATATGTAAATGAACTGTTAAGATTTATGGGCCGGACATAGATCTCGTCAATAATCTTCCAACACTGCTTATTTTAAATGAAAGGGGCATTACTAGTGTGAGACATGTAACTAACAGAGAACAGTAGAATTGAACTTTGTCTAGTAACAAACACATTTGTAGCTGCAGCTCTCACAGCTCTGCTGTATTGTAACACTGCCTGTAGGATGATAGCTGAAGCTAAGAGGAAGCTACAGATGTTATAATCACACACAGCTCTGCAGTGTGAGCAGAGAGCGGCCATTACACATCACACTGGTAACCATTACATATCCCCTTTCATTTATAATAATCTCTGGAGGCAAATTCTCAGGGAGATCTATGTCCGGCCCATAGATCTGAACAGCTCATTTACATATAAGAAAAATATGAATTTTCCTAGAATAAAACATTAGATCACAGATATCAATGTATCATTTTATTCAGCTTCCTATGACCTGCATGCCCAAATAGAAGGCTTGGAAAGGTTGATCCTAAGGGTAGAAATCGACATTTAAGAATAAATCCCTTTTGGACCTTGCTATTTTCCCACAGGAGCATTGGTGTGTTGTTTTTTCTGATTTTATTTTATTTTTTATAGAGTCTGATTTTTATCCATCATGGTATCCTTAGAGAAAAGTGATGAATTAGAAATATATCACAGTTTGGAGAACAATGAATGTTTTTATTCTTGGTCATGGATCTGTTTATTGCAATCCCCGTTGCTGTCTTTTTAAATAGTTTTGCAGTTGTTTGAGATTTAAAACACATGTGCTAAAGTGTCCGCATGTATAGAGTTACACGCCGCAAGAGAAAAAGGTAAGAATGCTAGCAATCTGCGGGCTCAACGTGTAGAATAAAACAATTAAGAAATGCTTCTATTCTCGATTTTCAGTCCTTGGTCATTGGAAACCATGCTGAAAAAACAAATATAATGTAGGATTTGCCTTTATTATATTTGGGAGGGTAACGGTCGATTTTCCCCCTTTGGTTTATGTGCAGTTTGGTTTTGGACAACAAGGTTTTTTTTGGGGGGAAGAAATCACATGAGGCTTGGCGCTAATAGGAAGCATGCCTATGAGGCCGAGTCTGTTATAGGACTTATAAATGGAGCTTATAAAACATGTCTGCTTAGCTTTACCTGACACCGGTGAATGGGGTTTTGTACGTACAGGAATGTCTGTCTGCAGACGGCCTCATTTGACTACACTGAAGTCAGACTTGTGATTAGCGCTTCGTTATACACTTTAATGAGCTTCTGATATTTAAGGCAAGTAGCCTAATAAGAGTGGTTTATGATGCAATGGTTTCCATCAAATCTGTCACTAAAAGGAATCAAAGACTTTTAATGCAGACCCATAAAAAACATGGTCGTTTGTAGGTACATCGTGGAAAAAAAAAAAAGGTCGCGAGTCAGTTTGATGCAGAATTAGTAACAGTAACATATCTGTCTGCGGGATGGTATATACAGCGGGATATTCACATTTTACATGTCGTCTTTGGTTTTTGTATATGTCTCTTGTGTAGAGGAGTAACTTGAAGCTCTTGGATTTCTAAGCAGAATATTTAACAGGGCCCCCACTTATCCTGTGGCGTTTATATACTGTTGTCTTCTTATGGGGCAGAGGAGTCCTTGGGCCCCTTTAAGTCTTAGAGCCTAGATGACATCTACTATCTTTCTTTCCCTATAGACTTGAAAATCTGAAGAAAACCAGCACTTGGCATAAAAACTTCTTTTTTTTTTTTTGATATACTACATCTTAAAGGGGTTGTCTGGTCCAAACCGATGAGTCTGCAGTCACTTTGTGTAACTACAGACTTAGGAATCCCCCCAGCGCAACCAGACCCGGGACCGGACGGTTTGTATGCATTATACATATTCCCAGCCAATGGGTGTGGCCTCGCTCCATACACCCTCTAGTTGGCCATGCCCACTAGATGGCCACATCACTAGATAGGGCGTGGCCTCGACTCAATACAAGTGTATGGAGCGAGGTCTCACCCACTGGCCGAGGGTATGTATAACTCATATATACCCTCTGTTCTCGGGTCTGAAACTGGTGAATCTCCGGAGCTCACAGTGCCTGCGCTGGGGGGATTCATAAGTCTGCAGTCACACAGAGTGACTGCAAACTTATCTGTATGGACCGGACAACCCCTTTAAGGAGCATTGCTTGGCCTATAAGTCTCCATACACTGACATGTCAGGCATGTCACTCGTTACCCCTTAAACGCTCAATCAGAGTCTCTCATACAGCCAAATCATATCTCATTCTTTGCACTGAGGAGGGGCAACACCCCGGAACATATGTCTGCAAATTGAGATTCTGATTTGGCTTTTATCCTAAGTCATATGGCAAGGCTCATTAAAGGGTTGATATTGACTTTTAGTTGGTACTAGGGTTAAAGTCCTCTTCCTCTCTAAATAGGCAATTTGCATATAGCCTTCTTAATAACAGCATTTACCCCAAGAGCTGCACCCCTATTTCTATGTCTTTCTATGCTTGTTTATAGCCACATCTAGACCTCTGGGTCCCCACCATCAAATTGTCACTTACTGTCATTTTTTTCTTATTTATTCATCGTCTGTTATTTTTATGGCTATATCAGGGGTTCACCCACAATCACTGCGCCAGTAAACTAAAATGTGAAAATCCACAGTGATTTAGATAGTCACGGGTGCAAACTACAGATGGAAGCTCACATCAAAGCAAATGAAAAAGCAGTAACATCCAATAAATCGCTGATTACATCGAGTACTTGCAATATGGATAAACAGTAAGTGCTTCCCCCCAATTACAATAAATTCCAGCACATGTAAATTATCACCACGCAAGTGGAAAAAATGTCAAAAGACCCAACGCGTGTTTCGACAATCTTTGTCAGGTGGTCTCCTGACGATGATTGGTGAAATGCACATTTATAAAATGCAACATATTTAAAAGTGAGAGAAATTTAAACGTTATGTATAATGCAGGTTTTTTATTGTTATACTGTATATTCAGTCTAAAATGTGTCTAATAATTAGGATGTATTATACGAAACATTCTCATGTGCAATCCATATTTCATATTTCCTAGAAAAATGACTTAGCTGACTCCCATATGTAATGAGTAGAGTGGTGGTGGTGGTGTACATGCTTGACCTTCGCGTCATTCAGAAGGGCTTCTACAGAGCCTCATCCTCAGAAATAGTGGAGCTTCAAACGTCTAGCGATCTAAGTCATTAACCCCCATCCTTTGGCTTAGGGCATAACATAAAAACATGGCTAAGCCCTTGGATATTAAAAAAGGAAGGTAAGGAATTAGGTGTTATAATCTCCTGAGGTGACTGAAGATCACATTGGGGACACCACAGTCATGGTGCCACCAAATAATCACCATCAGTGGTTCTTGAATTTGTGAACTAAAGCCCAAAACTGAAGAATAGGTGCAATATGTTTGTAAAAGTGAAACAGTGTGATAGGTACAGATGATTTCCAGCAGCTGCTTTTCCTTTACATACATTAGTCATGTATGTTTCTTATCTCAGCTACTTGATTCACAATGTTTAGACAGTAACGCTCTTTAATGTCTGGGTTTTAAGACAATCTTACCATAAAGACTTCATCTGGAGGAACTAACAGTTCAGCTTGAGATGAAGCTAGAAGACTATGGGAGTTTTATTAGTTGGGGTTTATTACTACTGTGTATTATCTTTTATATTGTTATATTAATGGTGTTTTCCCAATAAATACATTCAGAAGCGATCCACAAGGTGATAGATATATGCTCCATGGAGGCTTGAGTGATGGAACCACTATCTCGAGATCAGGGGTCTTTGGAGCGTATCAATAACCACTGCTTCAATAACTTTTATGGAACTGATGAAGATGGCTGTTCTGGAAGTCAAGTAGAAGTCAATAGATCAATAGTCGCTCTTGCGTATATCACTGCATTCAGACTGGGTACTCTAGTAGTCCAGTTCTCGGGATCCATGTGTGTCCTGGTGGTTGGTCCCTCAGGGATCGTACATATATCACCAATACCATTCTTGTAGATAGATGAGACATTTATTCAGTAGGACAACCTGTTTAAAAGGGTTTGTTGTACCTGGTGACCACCATCTTTTCAACCCGAAAACCTGCTCATGCTCAGATGATTGAACCTTAATAATAATAGTTTTATTTATATAGCGCCAATATATTCTGCAGCAGGGACATGAACGACCTTAATCGGCAGCTTTAACCCTCAATGGTCAGCTATAATCACTAGGAGAAGGTGGTGCTAGGAAAGTTTCAGGCTATTTCATCTCTGGCTCCACATGACATTTCCAGTATATTGTATGGTTGGATATTGACCATGTGGCCTCTATAAAAAGTAAAAATGCCAAACGTCTCTTTACTGAGACCCTTACTCACTAGATTATAAATTTCAACAAGTATAGATAGCGATAATTATAATATTATTAACAAAAATGCCAATAATAATTCCAAAAACATCCAGAATATGAAGTACAAATTGTATCTATACAGTTACATTATGGCCTGAGCTTTTTTTACCCGTTTTCACTCATTGCAGAATTGGCACATTATTCCTCTTCCATCTAACACTGAAATAACAGACCATAACAATAATGTACTGTTCTGTCAATCTGCTGAACACTTACTCATTCTGTCACCAACTTCTGCTATTCTTCAAATCCTTTCTTCCAGTCCACTACAACACTTAATCTTCTCCAAACACCAAGTCCAACTGGAGAGGAAAATGACTAATATATCACCGGTTCTTTAGAAATTATTGGAAGGATCAAGGCCGACACAGTTTTTTTTTTATAATTTTATAGAATATATTTTATTTCAATATGTTTTTCAGGCTTCTCAATTAAATAGATTATTTTATTTTCAAAAATTACATGTTCTACCATACTTTGCAGCTGGAACCTTAGTTAAAATAAATGGAAAATCTTATCTTCGGGCTGTCATGTGGGTGTGGGTTACTTTGGTTTGGGAAATCTTCCAAGGAGGTTCAGAAGAGGTGATAGGAGTATGTTTATGTAAGAGAGTTGAAAAAAAGGGACTCAGAGCTGAACTTAAAAAATGACCAAGGACTAGGTGACCAAAAATGAAACCTTTATTTCTGTCAGCTTCGTCGTATAGTAGGGTGCAGTACAAGCATTTAAAATGTAAAGGGTTGTCTCACAAGGGACATTTATGGCATATTCAATGGATATGTGAACCCAACCTCTGGGATTTGCACCTATTTCCAGAATGGGTGATCCTTGATCCTCCTTTTTGGCAAGCATCCAACTACCAGTGAGTGGACCGGTGGCTACCGGTGGTTGTGCAGGCGCCTGCTCTCTTCATTTGTTGCTATAGGAGTCCCAAACACAGCGAAGAGTATGTGCTAGGTTGTATTTGGATCTCCTATAGCAATGAATGGAGCGAGCATGCCTTTGTGCCGCTACCACTACACTTCCTGGTGGTTGGACTGTGCGGGAAGGTGGAAGCCGCATGTATCAGACATTCATGGCATATCTAATAGGTATGCTGTAAATGTCTTTCGTGAAAAAAAAATACCTTTAAATTATATTCCTATAGAAATGCTAGTATAAAAACTGTAATTAAGAGTGTTTTTGATCTACAAATCTACATTGATGAGCTTTAAATGGTACATTTGAAAACTACCAAGTGGCCCAACTCTCAGGTAGCCAACCCTGGTCATGGCAACTTCACTGACAGTCCTAGGCTTAACACAGGCCAGCTTATTCTGTTTAGGCACATGTCTATAGTACTATCAGAAATAGCTGAATTCTGTGCTCTGATTTCTAGGCCAGTCCCATAGACATTGATCGGAGTAGCAGTCTAGCATGCACACCACTGATTAATTCAAGATGAGGCTCGAGAGTGTCTGGATCCTCAGTTCCAGAGCCCGATCTTGAGATCCTAGGGGATTCCACTTGTTAGAAGTCCAGGTCTCAGTAAGTTCTCTCCTATTCTTAGGTGATAAATTACTTCTATGGGTAAAACCCTTTAAAAGCTTTACTATTGGCTCTTGTACTGTATGTATTTCAATTATTGGAGCCAATAAAAAAAAAAAAGAACAGAAACTTCCATATTCAACGGTCTGTTAAAAACTCTGAAACACACAGTTTTTTTGTCCATGTATTACATTTTCCATGTGGCTCACAAGAACCCATATAATAACAGATCTCCAGATATATAAAATCCTAGACCCTCAGCAATCAGCTGATTATTATTCCAGCTTCATTACAAAGAGGGGTGTAGATGAAGGATTTCTTGTAGTAGTTCTTGAAACGGATGTGTAACTTTTATCATGTTTCTTGTTTATCTTCACATTTGGCTTTCCGAGAATTGCATTCGATGTTTGCACATTTTGTGGCCTCATGGCCTGTTCCTAATCATTGTTATTGTTGTTGTTGCTTTTAACGTCCTGTAATAAAAATATCACCTGTAAAACAACATTAAAGTAATGATTTCAGGACACATCAATGACGTCATCCGCAGCTGTTTGAGAAATAGAAGATAAAACTTAATCCCGGCAGCTGGGAAAATCTCATCTGACACCATCTCGAAAATCTCCAAGTTGATGATTTTGCACCTGGCTTTGGCATTTAATCTATGAAGGGGTTGCAATTAATAACAAAATGTCCCCGAGTACCTTTAGGGGTTTAAGGCAAAGGGATTTAGTGTCTATGTACAAAGGTTGCTATAAGGTTCATGTCACATTTTTATCAACTTTCTGTTATATGCAAAATAATATACAGAACTTCTTGTGAATTTTTTTTTATAATGGAAAACTATAAAGTCCCCCATACATAAGAGATCACTGCCAACCAAAAGATGGTTCATCCGTTTATTCGGCCGACAGCTATGTCTTCCGACTCCTCTATCTGGTCTCTTAAGAGAGAACCACTACCGGACTCCTCTGGCAGCGATTTAGCAAAATCATGCATGCTGCATCCTTATCGTCCCCCAACTTCATCTGGGGAGAGTTTACAGGCTGCCAATATTAGCAGCTTCAGCCAAAGTTAAAGGGTTAATTCAAGCCTTTTTTATTTACTATGGACTTAAAAACTATTGCTAACTACGTGCCTGTTCTACCCAGTTATTGACCTCTCCTGCTGGCGATTTAGCTGCCCAACGTCAACAGAGCAACTCTTCTTCTTCTGGGCTTCTCTGTCACGAAGGCGTGACTGGCGATGTTATGATGATAGACAGCTGACTCCCCACACTAAGGCAGCAGGGAGCCAACTGTCAATCAGCATGACGCCGCAGTGGTGTCCCATCAACAGAGTATAGCGGAAAAGAATCCGCTGCTCTGTGGGCGTGACGTCAGCAGAACTCGCTGAATTACCGGCAAGACCGGTCTGTGACCACTCTGTGTCAGCAAAGATCGGCGCCGGGCACAACAGGCAGGTAGGTAGCTAGAGATCATTGCTGCTTTTAACTGTTTTACAATAAGGAGATGGCCATTCATCTGTAGCCTCATCTCTTCTATAAGAGGCTACAGATGTAACAAGTTTGAAAAAGTACATAGGCCCTTATTTATTAAGACTTCTGTTCAAGGGCCTATATAGAAATCGTAGGGCCCCATAGCAGAACTTCTAATTGTCCCCCCTATAGTATAATGCACCCCCATTGCCCTCCATATAGTATAATGCACCCCCATTGCCATCCATATAGATGAATGCACCCCCATTGCACTTCATATAGTATATTATGCCTCCATATATTATAATGCACCCCCATTGCCCTCCATATAGTATAATGCACTCCACTGCACTTCATTTAGTATAATGCACACCATTGCAGTTAATATAACATAATGCATTCCTATATAGTATAATGCACCCCCATATTGTCTAATGCACCACATAATGTACTCATTAATCAAAAAAAATAATAAATACTCATGTTGTCTCAGTCCCCTGCTGTTCCGGTCTCTTCAGCATGTGGTCTGAAGCGCCATGTAATGATGTGATCGCACCCTCTGCGCTTATACGTCAGATCTCAGACGCTCAAGTAGAATGATGGGGGGAGGGACTAGACGGCTTCCCTCTTCCATCATTGTTTTCAACTGTAAGGCTATGTGCCCACGATGCAGAAATGCTCCAGATTTTTTCCTGAGCGTTTCTGCATCTCCCTGGCAGAAAAAACACATGCGGATTGTACATGCGGATTGTACATGCGGATTGTACATGCGGATTGTACATGCGTTTTACCTGCCTGGGACATGCGGATGTGAAGCGTTCTTCACATGCATTTCCGCATGTGGGTTGACAAGCGCTTTCCAAGCGATTTTAGCATCTCTTGGAAAGTGCTTGACAACTTGGTCACACTATACAGTATAAATCCATGCAAATGGCATGGATTTATATAGTGTGACCGAAAGAATGTTAAAAAATAAAAAAAATATATTATACTTACCTTCTGATGGCTCCCAGAGTCTTTATTCAATGCGTCTCGGTTTGCCGACAGCTCGCAGTACACTGAAGAACCTGCCGACGTCAGCGTCGCGTGACTCGTCACATGACTATGACGTCAGCGCAGGTCCTTGAGTCCACCGCGATCTGCCGGCAAGCCAAGACAAGCACACCGTGGGCCATCAGAAGGTAAGTAAAATATTTATTTTTTATTTTATTCTTTTTTTTTACAGGTTCTATGGTACCCGGGTCCGGAGGAGAGTCTCCTGTCCTCCACACCCGGGTACCATCCGCACATTGAAACGCATTGAAACGCATGGAATGCGCATCTAAAGATCCAGTGATGCGGATTCCAAGCGTTCTAATGCAAGTCAATGGCGGCGAAAACGCAGCACTTCCGCAAAATAATTGGTAGTGCTGCGTTTTTTTCCGCAATGATAATCCGCAGCGGAAATTTCCGCAGCATGTGCACAGCACGTGCGGATTATCATTGGGGAACATGGCAGACCTTCTACCATGCGTTTTTTAAGCGTTTCAGCGGAATTGCCGCTGTGGAAACGCTTAAAAAACGCATCGTGGGCACACAGCCTATTAGCATCCACAATGCTGATACAGTTGAAAGTTCGATGCTCTAGCACCTGGCCCCCCTGACTCACGGCCCCATAGCAGTTACGTGGTCTGCTGCCATTGGCGTTACGCCACTGCTCCTGCTTCATATGCCAGTCTGGAAAAAAAATTAGATGAAATGAATTGGGTCCAAAATATCAATAGGTGCAATTAAATTTGGTGCATTTTGGATAGTCTGAAAGTTAGACAATAAATTCTGGCAGGTTTTGGTTTTCTCAGAATTTGAGTTCTGGGAAACCACGTTTTTCATCCCGTTTTTTGTTCTAATTTAATTTGTTTTAATCTTTTTTTCTTACATATTTTTAAACCTAAATAAGTTTTAGATATATTTTCTGTTTTAGACGTGTTTAGGCATGCACTGACGGTGGGATTCTCACTGAGTTCAGAGATTCTTCCAAGAAGGTAGACAAAATGTCATAATTTATTCTATGTCTTTGTGAGGGGAACCAGTGAATTTCAAGATCTACTGTATATAAAAATGGATTGTGCAACCCGTGTGAAAATCATTTTGGATACATTGGAAAAAAATGTGATTCAGAGCAAAAGTAAAAAAGCGACTAAGTATCGCTAATTATATTTAGCAAAAGCTGCAGGGTAAATAACTCCGTAGCAGTCAGTAGGACAAAACAGTTTCGTTTAGTCACCACTTCCTTTACATAATTACATTTTCCCTAAATTTCCCCAAAACGGTATTAATTCTATCCTTGGACTTAATTGCTTCCTCAACTTGGAAGTTACACTTCATTACACATCTCTGCATAATTTATGCAGTTTGTATTTAGAAGGCAGAAAAGCGAAGTGAGTCACAAGGCAGCGTTATCTTTGTTCCACCACTAAATAGACTTTTTATCAGTCCGGTGACTCATTGTTCAGGTTGACATTCTGAATGACACTTTTTGGAAAGTGTTTGGATTCGTGTTCCCTGTTGTTGTCTCCCAT
The DNA here is from genome assembly GCF_046119375.1 of Phyllobates terribilis. Classification (NCBI taxonomy): domain Eukaryota; kingdom Metazoa; phylum Chordata; class Amphibia; order Anura; family Dendrobatidae; genus Phyllobates; species Phyllobates terribilis. The sequence goes on from NW_027362762.1 coordinate 900,317,985, forward strand.
TAACAACAATAAAATAGATGAAGTTGCTTAGGGCAACAAAAGAGAAAAGAATTTAAAAAAAATGAACCAGTGTCCTTGTTAATTAACACAATGTGATGAATTCAGATGTCTTGGACATTGAGTTTCTAAAGACCGAAGAAGTCTTTTACTCGAGAAAATCTCCATCTGTTGGGAAGCGAGAGAAAAAACAGAAGTTCCTTATATGGATATTCAGTATTTAGTCCCTCGATATGTTAATGTTAACACCCGTAGTAGCTACAAAGTAGTTATTTTACGCAGAAGCATCTTCAAATATTTATATAACCCAGTCTTTTAGTGTTTGTATTCCGATTCATCACTTTTGCTTTTTTACGTTTATTTGGGATTTTTCGTCTTTTTTAGGACAGAAGAGATTTTTCAAAAATATTACCCAGAAAGATGTGTTATTTGCGTTGATGCACTGGTTCAAAGTGGGATTATACTAGTATAAACAGAAACCCTTTTTAGGAATTGGCATAAAGTTGGGCTCTGGCCAGTTCTCAGACACAAGATGGCTTCTAGACAGTCCAATGATAAATCATTGACAGGCTGTAAACCGAGGTTTTTAGGGGCAATCTCTCAACATTAATGATTGTGTACTTTCTGTGACACAGGATTATTTAACAGACGTTTGCACATGGAAATGGCCTTGACTGGTCCAGATGGTGCAATTCCTCAAGCTGTGAATCATATTGTTTCTTTTATTATCTGAACATTCTAGGAAATGTTTACACAATGAGAAAAATACAAGTTTAAAATAAAATTGTAAATCTGAAAAAAAAAAATATATATTATTATTTTTTTTTACTTTTTAGACATTACAGATTTCTAAATTATACAACTGATTTTGAGCCTTTGTGTTTGACCGGTTAGTCCCATAAGCTAATATGATTTGTTCTTGGGGAAGATAAAGAATTCCGATCTGTCATATACCTTATGTAATAACATAGCTAGAAAATCTTAAAATATCGTTCATGTGTAGTGCCTGTGTAAAAATGTGTTTGCTCATGTGAAGGACTTTCTAGTCATTGGTTCTGATTCTAATATAAGAGTGAGACTACATGGACGGCTGGTCACATGCAAGCAGAACTCTGCCCATCCACAGTGACAATTTTTAGATCCATCGAAAACAAAAAGTTTGGGGCCGATTCATCACAGCTTTTTTTTGCCACAAAAATGGTGTAAAAGCTTTGAAAAGGCACAAAATTTTTGCGCAATGCAGAGTTGCACAAAAATTTTGCAGCTTTTAGCGTTTGGATGCCATTTTGGTTCAGCACCGACGAAATGGGCAAAGCTGGGGAGGAGCTAGCTGGGGTAGGACAGGGCTTGGCTTTGCCCCCCCTGGCTCATTCATCAAATCTGCCAGTGGTTTTAATCCAAAAATGCTACTCCAGTCCCTGAGTGGAGTAGCATTTCTAGACCAGTGCTCAGAGGTGCACACCACTTACTAGAGGCACTAAATTCATTAAGTGACGTGTGCCTGTTAAAGAATTTGGTGTCATAAACTCTATTAAGACTGGCATGGCGCAGTCTGTAGCTAACCTGAAGCCTCACACTGTAGCTAACCTGAAGAGGGGGCTTAGAGGGAAGCTATCATGGGAAAATAACCTATTGTTTAAATGAGGTTTCTGTTTTAAATGTGTATTACATATACATTTATATTTAACTTTATATGTATGGGAACTATAACTGTGACATGTGCCCTATATACCGAGAGATGGGAGGTAACACCAGCCAGCCACTTTCCCTTAGTCTGGGTATTTAGATCCAGGACTATCACTGACAGATAAAAAGACAAATTAAGAATAAATACAAACATAATTTTGTGGTTTGGATTCGCTGCAGCTAATCATTTGATCTATTTCAGTCCGACAGTCCATAGCAGCCAGTGTCAGAATACTCAAGTCCAGAGATCAAGGCTAAACTCCCAAGTGGTGATCAAGAAGGATTCCCATGCATCTCTATCTTCCTTCATGTTGTTATCATAACAGATTTTTATAAGCCAAACTTTGGCAAGAGTATTTTATGATGCTTAAAGATCTGGATTTTGGGTAGTGGTAGGTGCTATATGAGCAAAATAGAAAGGCGTCCTTTTTTTCGAAAAATGTAATCCTTTGAATAAACAGTCAAACTAAAGGGGTTGTCCACTACTCAGACAATCCATTCTCAATCACTATATTTCCCTATGTAAAATAATAACTGCTATACTCACATCACCTCCTGTCCAGCGGACTTTGTTATATTACGTGAGCCTGCAGCCGTTTCACTGTCACCTCCTCCATTCCAGCTATGTCGTTACCTGCTGTCCAGCGGACTTTATGTCATGTGAGCCCTGCAGCCGTTTCACTGTCACCTCCTCCATTCCAGATATGTCGGTACCTGCTGTCCAGCGGACTTTATGTCATGTGAGCCCTGCAGCCATTTCACTGTCACCTCCTCCATTCCAGCTATGTCGTTACCTCCTGTCCAGCGGACTTTGTCATGTGAGCCGTGCAGCCATTTCACTGTCACCGCCTCTATTCCAGATATGTCGGTACCTGCTGTCCAGCGGACTTTATGTCACGTGAGCCCTGCAGTCGTTTCACTGTCACCGCCTCTATTCCAGCTATGTCGTTACCTGCTGTCCAGTGGACTTTATGCCACGTGAGCCCTGCAGCCAATTTCACTGTCACCTCCTCTATTCCAGCTATGTCGGTACCTGCTGTCCAGCGGACTTTATGTCACGTGAGCCCTGCAGTCGTTTCACTGTCACCGCCTCTATTCCAGATATGTCGGTACCTGCTGTCCAGCAGACTTTGATATGTCATGTGAGCCCTGCAGCCATTTCACTGTCACCTCCTCTATTCCAGCTATGTCGTTACCTGCTGTCCAGTGGACTTTATGCCACGTGAGCCCTGCAGCCAATTTCACTGTCACCTCCTCTATTCCAGCTATGTCGGTACCTGCTGTCCAGCGGACTTTATGTCACGTGAGCCCTGCAGTCGTTTCACTGTCACCGCCTCTATTCCAGATATGTCGGTACCTGCTGTCCAGTGGACTTTGATATGTCATGTGAGCCCTGAAATCGTTTCACTGTCACCTCCTCTATTCCAGCTATGTCGTTACCTGCAGTCCTGTGGACTTTATGCCACGTGAGCCCTGCAGCCATTTCACTGTCAACTCCTCCATTCCACCTATGTTGGTACCTGCTATCCAGCGGACTTTATGTCATGTGAGCCCTGCAGCCATTTCACTGTCACCTCCTCCATTCCAGCTATGTCGTTACCTGCTGTCCAGTGGACTTTATGCCACGTGAGCCCTGCAGTAGTTTCACTGTCACCGCCTCTATTCCAGCTATGTCGTTACCTGCTGTCCAGTGGACTTTATGCCACATGAGCCCTGCAGCCATTTCACTGTCACCTCCTTCGTTCCAGCTATGTCAGCACCTGCTGTCCAGCGGACTTTGTTATATCACGTGAGTCCTGCAGCCATTTCACTGTCACCTCCTCCATTACAGATATGTCGATACCTGCTGTCCAGTGGACTTTATGCCACATGAGCCCTGCAGCCATTTCACTGTCAGCTCCTCCATTCCAGCTATGTTGGTACCTGCTGTCCAGCGGACTTTATGTCATGTGAGCCCTGCAGCCATTTCACTGTCACCTCCTCCGTTCCAGCTATGTCAGCACCTGTTGTCCAGTGGACTTTGTTATGTCACGTGAGCCCTGCAGCCATTTCACTGTCACCTCCTTTGGACATAATTGATATCTGTAGGAAGTCAGAGAGTAGCAGCACGCGTTCCACTATAATAAAAGGCTTTGAAATTGTCTTCATAGGCTGTTCTTTTATTATATGGTTTTTGCTTTTGTTTTTTTTTCTTTTTTATTTCATGCTTTTTGACAATTTTTTTTTATTTCTTGCCACTTGCACTAATAGTTTGATTGAGGTTTATAATTGTTAGACAAATTTCTCATTTGCTGTTTTCAAACAGCCCAGTTCATTATGCTCATTTAATATAGTGAACGGCTGCGTACAGTTTCACAGCGCATTGGACTAATGCCAGGTTAAGACAACCGCGTTCTGTACGATTGCCGCATGAATAGAAAACATTTCAAAGTTTTAATGGCTTTGTTAAATATTTTGCTGCCCATAAAATATACGTCTACTATTAGAATAAATACTTCCTGCCGTTTATCTGCTGCGCTTGGTTGTTGATTGCTAAGAAAAAAAAAAAAGATCTTAAGAACACAACATTAAGTATCCAAGGGACTTTATAATGAGGTTGTAAGGAGTTCACATAGACAGACATCAAAGAGCATTGCTAACCCACAGCTCTGATGACAAGTGCATTGTAGGCAGGGTGCAGATTTGTACATAATGTGAGAATATTCAATACATTTGGGAATATTAGGTAGGTGGTGGCCACCTGGGAATTTAATAACAGAAACATCTGAAAACTAGTAAAAGGTGAAAATAATCACGTAGCTGATACAAACAAAAAGAAGCAAAAATTACATAAAATTTTGTTAAAGGACAAAACCAAGGGTTTTATTTATTTTTCTTCATTAGATATTGTTTTCAATTATATTTTTGGAGACATTAAAGGGACTGTTTTATTTTTCTGGAGTTAAAGAGAATCTGTCAGCACATTTTTGCTATGTAATCTCAGAGAAGCATGATTATAGGGGAGGAGACCCTGATTCCAGGGAAGTGTCACTTCCTATTGCTGTTTCAATACAATCAGCGTTTTATCAGCAGGAGATTATTACTACAGTACTAGGTGTCTCGAGCCTCCTGGTCCAACCACATCAATGTACAGTGTACACAGATAGCAGCCAATCGGTGATGTGGGCGGGGTTATACAGATCTCAGCATTCCGAGCTCTGCTAGATCTGCGGCAGAAAGAAAACTGTGATTCTAGCATAATTGCTGAACCCAGTAAACTAAGTGATACATCGTTGGAATCAGGGTCTGTGTCCCTACATCTTGGAGAACAGTTACAAAGAGCATTTCTTGCCCTAATAAACCCGTCCTGACTGCATTACACAATCAAACAAATGATTTGAATGGGTGCTGTGTAATACTTCATTTCTCCTGTGGTGGTGCTGTATTAAAAAACTAAACATTTTCTGCTAATCTTCAGATTGCTGCGGGTGACAGCAAGAAGGGGCACTTTGTAGTCAGTTTATTACCAAAGGATCCAAAGCAGGCACCCCTTAAAAAGTTATAAGTTCAAGGGGCATCCCAAGATTGATGAAAATGATCAGATCTATATGACGTCAGCTCGGCATTGGATGTAATGTTCTAACCATGGGTCTCAATTGGCTGGAATCCCATGATGTCTTACTGACCTCATGTGATCACACGTGGATGGTGTACAGATGAAACTGGGGAAAAGATGGAAGATTAATATATTACAAATATTTATTTGCAAAAACAATGACAAATTGCTTAAAAAAAAAAGGTCTGGTTGGCCGTCTAGTTGTTGCGCTGCGGCCGGGGTGGGACATGTGGACAGTGCATTGTTAAATCTGAATATTTTTCCTAAAAATGCTAAGGTCCTGTATAAATGATGATGTGTGCATTTTCCCACAGTCTGTGCGTGGAGGCTGATCAGTACTTATCACAATTCCTTAGCTGTAATGTTGAAGAAAACCATTGTTCTTCTTTGTCTTTCCTTTTGCAATTATTTGCCAGGGATAAAGGACTATTTAACCGCTATCTATTTTCCCTACAGGCTTTTGCAGTCTTTATAGCAATGAAATTGTTGAGTTGTGTCCTGAACTCTCATACTTACAGTCATTTATACCATGTAATTGACAGAACTGCCGATTGTTGTAAGCCGTGGATTTCTCAGCTAGAGAACAATCCGTGGATGCTGCGTTATTTGTGGAGGGGGATACAGCCTAAAGCTAAATAGATGAATGGCATTCTGGGAAATTCCTCAAATATTCTATTACCTATCAGTGATACTGATACTTGCTGTAGTAAACATTTATTTGATACATATTATATATTTAAAGGGGTGATCCAGTGAAAATAAGTTAGCACCTATCCATAGAAGTGGTGATAACTTACTGATCGGTGAGGGTCCTATTGCAAGGACATGCACTGATCGGCAGAATGGGGAATTTTTATCCCTGATGGGACACTTTTATCCTTTTTCCAAATTGGACAAGTGCTCCATTCATTCTTTATAAGGCTGCCGCATAGATCTATAGGTAGCCCTATAGGGAATAAATGGAGTAGTGGGTTGAGCATTGCACTGCCGCTCCTTTTCAACTGGGATTAAAGTGTTCCATTCTACCCATCAATACAATTCCCAGTGGTCAGACCCCTTTAATTTCATGCTTTCTCTATTTGGTACCATTTAATTATTAGCCTTGCCCTTGGTAACCCTAGAAGACAATATCAGCAAGAAATATCAGAAGAAATGGCAAACTAACATAACTTGTATTCACCGAACATCCAATTTAAAGGGGTTTTCTTATGAACAAAAGTTAATTTTAATCAATAGATCTTAGAAGAATGATAACTTCCACAATTGGATGTGTTTAAATAAAATGTTCCTGTGCTGAGATAATCTTATAAATGTGCCCCTGCTGTGTACTGTGTAATGGCTGTGTCTGACTGTGCAGGAACATGGTCTGATCATACCACATCTCCTGGGCAGGGGAGGACGCAAAAGAGTATACAGACATTACAGCAGGGAATCAGAAATGATTATTTATTTGAAGTAAAACATTGTTTAAAAACAGGCAGTGAATGTTTTACCTCACAAAAAGAATCAGCTGTGATCCCGTGCTGTAATGTCTGTATACTCTTTTGCTTCCTCCCCTGCCCAGGAGCTGTTGTATGATCAGACCATGTTCCTGCACAGTCAGACACAGCCATTACACAGTACACAGCAGGGGCACATTTATAAGATTATCTCAGCACAGGAACATTTTATTTAACACATCCAATTGTGGAAATTATTATTATTATTCCAAGATCTATTGATTAAAATCAACTTTTGTTCTTGGGAAAAACCCCTTTAAGTATTTCACAATCCTTCAAATCTATCTTTGTCAAGTTAGACATATTTTGTTTCCTAAAATTCTCTTCGCTTTCTTTGTATATATAGTTAAGGGTCATGATCTTGATATGTCGCAGGTCTACATCCAAATATTTTCTCTGGGCCTCTGGAATTTTTGCCCATTTGGTTTCAGTGCTTGTCAATCCATACATTACAGGACTGAGATATTCAATACTCTTAATGTCTCTCATGAATGCACAGCAATGAAACGAATTGTGAATAAGATACAAAGAAACCATAGAAGCATCGGAATAAAACTCTCTTTGTTGTATTCTTTATATTTTAGATTTTTTTTGTGTGCCAGAAATGGAAAAAGCGCCAAACTAATTAGAGACTGAGTTGTGTGCTGCTGCTTAAATCCTTGACTTCTCCCCCATAATCAATAATGGTCAGTCAATAGGCTGCAAAGAGTGTAATCTATTGAGATATATCAATATGTGTATTAGTGAGTACATGAGATGAACAAGAGTGCCCAAGGGTGGGTAGAGAAAGGGGGAGAGAAGTGTGATAAATGTAGAGAAGATATCAGCATTGTTCTGTCAAAGAAAAATCATAGTAAGGAAACAAAGCTGAGCATAGACTTGATAATTGACTGATTTATATGTCTGAACACCATAAACTAGTCACTTTCTTTCATCCAGTAGGACACATCGGCTTTTTTTGGCTAGTAGCAGTTTGATATCTGGACCTTTGTCCACAGGAAAGGTGATAACTTTGTGATCGGTGAAGATCCAACCGATGAATCCCACCCCAGCGATCCTGAGAACACAGTACTCAAATGCATCATCAAAATGGAGCGATGGCACTGTACTTGGCTTTCTGAGGCAGATCCATAGACAAAATAAGGAGTGATGAAGCATGGCCACAGCTCCATTTCAGCAACACATTTCATAGTTGCCATTCCTTAGATGTCGGTCCTCAGGTGTTTTCACAGGACCACTGGAGGACCCAAGAGGTAGATACCCCCAGACCAGAAAATATCTCCTACCCAACAGATAGATGATAATCTTCAAGGTTGGATATAACGCTTTAACCATCTTTATGTGTGGTAATATGTTGGTAATGTTATCTGCCAACAGTATAGCTAGACAAGCAATAGTCATAAATCTGAGAACTCTGTTACATCTCCTGCTCATGGTCAAATAAAAAAGGTCCATGGACAGAGTAAAGCATCTTCTCTGCAGCAGCGACCATCACTGATGGTCATGCAGGTGAATGGCTATCTACTCTGCTTTGGCTTATAGTGATGAGTTGTATGTAGGAAGCCCCTCCATGATGACTCTGTGGCCTGGTAGGGCATATGGATATGTATTGTCTTCATAAGACAACCTTTTAAAGTAGACATGCAGCAGGGTCAGAGATGGTGTTGCAGTGGCATATGCACTGGTAGTGGATACCAATACAGGACATCAATAAGAAACCCTACCTTGGCAAGACTATTTAGCTACAAAGCTAAGGCAGCAAATGTAATCATCTAGGTGAAGGAAATCCTGGTTACAAATCTTAAAAATTACCTGTTACTTATCATAAATTTAATATGCAAATTTATTTTCCCGAAGAATCATACAAGGCGTTTAAGTCTCCTCATACTGGCATGCCAAACCTGACTTATCACGCTCCACAAGGAGAAAGCCTACCCCTTAGATCCTTATCATAAAATTTAAATTTTTCTAACTGGTGTAAATACCTTTGTTTTCCCGAATCTGATGTTGTTTATTTTTTGTTCCTACGCCCGTCATCCCGTTTTATAAATATAGTCTTTTTTTAGCCAACTGGGTGAGACCCTCAAGAGTTGAAGGCCACAGCCACTTAGCTTAAAAGAATATATTTATAGAGAGGGAAGAGGAGGCCATACCTCAGGAACGGAGAGGTGCAGGAACAAAAGAAGAACAATGCCGGATTCAGGCGAAAAGTGGCATTCACAGCAGGTAAAGAAATAACAAATTAATGACAAGGGACACGAATAAATGGCAGTACCCTTCATTTCTGTAGCCTTGCATCTACATTGCATGTATAGTACAGGGTGGGCCATTTATATGGATACACCTAAATAAAATGGGAATGGTTGGTGATATCAACTTCCTGTTTGTGGCACATTAGTGCAGCATCTGAAACAACGGATACTGGAAGCCTGTGCTAGCATTTCTTCTGCGGTGTTGCTATCAGTGTGTCAAGAGTGGGAGAAGAGGGTTGCATTGACAATCCAACACAATGGGCAGCACTTTGAACACATTTTATAAGTGGTCATAAACTTGTATAAAACTCATGAAAGAATAAAGTTACGTTAAAACCAAGAACACCATTGTTTTTCTTATGAAATTCTCAGTAAGTTTGATGTGTCACATGACCCTCTTCCCATTGAAAAAAATAAAGTTGGATCCAAAATGGCCAACTTCAAAATGGCCACCATGGTCACCACCCATCTGGAAAAGTTTTCCCCCTCCCATATACTAATGTGCCACAAACAGGAAGTGGATATCACCAACCATTCCCATGTTATTTAGGTTTATCCATATAAATGGCCTACCCTGTACATAAGCTCTCGCATGTTATGGTTTCCTAAAAACGTGCTCAATCCACAGATGATGGCAGATTTGGATTAATGGAAGGGGATAAACCATTTCAACAGATGGAAAAAAGCAAACACTTTTTTATGTAACCAAAAAACTATTTCCCAGTTCTCTTCGAACTTGTGATATAACTAGATGGGGTGAGTGGGTTGTGCCATTAAAATTGATGATATACTCATTCTTGTAACTGAAGAATAAATAATTCAGTTTGATATAGTTATTACTTGCTAATGTTTAACATAGAAGAACGCACTGTACAGTTATTCAGATTCTCCTATTCCCTGATAGAAATAATTTGCTACGGATTCATGAAAAGCGATTAGGACAAGCCAAAAAATCAATACGAACTGGAGGTTATTAGTTCTGCTCTAATCTTGTCGTTTCTTTCTATGGTGCATTAGACAAACAGAAGAATAGAAAAAAAGGGCCCATTTGGAAATAAACTGCTATATCGTTCCTTTGTTCCAGTGCTCCCTGTAGGCTCCCTCCCGTTCACAGTGCTGTATCCTAGTGCTTGAAACGCGTTAAGCTGTATGTAAATGATTGTACAGCGCGGCGCGGCAACGTTACATTGAACAGATGTCCATGTTTTATGTTTAAATGTGTCAGCATTAATTGAGTGCTATAAAGGAGCAACGCAACTTACAGTAACAGTTTATATTATTTCACCTCCATTTAGAAGCTGTGTCTGCCGCGACACTTTTAAGCCCCGAGACTTCAATGTGAGTGAGAACATCATAGACAAAGCTATCATTAACATAAATATACATATGAAAATTCAAAAGGCAGAAAAAGCAAAATGCTGTATTTTGTCATCGCGTGCCACCCTCAGGTGAATCTTCCACGATGCTGCTCCACTTTTAATTGGGAACATTTATAGCCCGGCATTAAAGGAACTGTGTCTGACGCTCAGGAATTATAAATGACTGTCAAAAATTCGGGGCCTCAAGCAAGTCATTTTATCTTCGGCTGTCTTTTGTTCCATATCCAAAGCATAACTGCAGGACAAATATTAATGGCTGCTTTTCTTGTTCTTTATAATAGGAGTAGATGATTTTGGGGAAAAAAAATATTCATTCAGTCATTGTTTCGGCTGGGTGAGTTTAATTTACAGAAGCGGAATATAATATAAAATAAGGCAACTAGAGAAAGACTAGTTCTAAGAAAGGAAGATTTTGTGGTGATAGATTGAGATCGGTGTTTGAGAGATTCTTAGACCTTAGATCTTATCCGCATGTGTACATTTCAGGTTTCCGCCTATATTCATTTTTAAATTTATCTTTGTATTGGTTGGAACTCTGTTTTTGATAGACTAGTCCCAATCCTTAAAAATTGACTTTTAGCTTAATAGGACCTGATTATTGAGAAGGCTCATGGGGCACCATATTGGGATTATAATAAAACTCGAATACACATTTGAAATGATCAAAAACATTTGCACAACCGTGGTCCTGCAGCAGCATTGGTTTTTCATGACTGCTGGATGAAAAACTCTGAGAACCTCCTCCTACCTGCTGGAATCCATAGTGCCTTTTATGATTAGTAGACCTGGCACAACATTATGCATGCTGTGCACCTTAATGATGATGTTGCGCTGGGCCTACAAATCAGAAGAGGCACCAATGATTCTGGCTAGAATGAGGAGGTCCGCAGAACCATGGACAACAGTCTTGGCTGCTGGACCGTGCTCCTGCAAAGCTATTTGATCTTCTCTAATACACGCCCTTTCTGCCTAGGCCATCTTTTCCTAACCAGTTGTTAAAATCAAAACCGGACCTTGTAGGCCACAGGCTTCTTCTAGCTTGAAGCATGCCCTTAGTCCTCTTTCCATGCAGGCTGGCCATAGTGGGCATCATTTACATAATTAATGTGTATACTAAAAGCCTCTTGTGGCTGATGGTCATACTATCAAGTCAAGAAGAGGCTAAAGGTGCCTTCTTCCATGGATTTGCTGGCTCAGCTGTTTGTTATTTCCAAAAAACAATTATAAAAGGCCATATGCAGGCCAAGGGGTTAGGTTCATTTGCCGTACTATCGGGTCAAGTAGAGATGAAAGGTGGCTTTCTCCATGGTTTCAGCTCTCGATTATTATCATAGACTTCAGTCTAGAGGACAATGTGCATGTATGGCCACTTCATCTATGTGTAGATTCAATAAAGGATCAATTGTGGTCCCAGGAGTGGGTTGAAGCCTCAGTCAGATTGTTTTGCTCAGTTATTCAATTAACCTGGATCCAGCCTAAATAATAAAATGGTAACTGTCTGTGGTTAGGGAGAGTTCAATGTGTACATTTACCACCTACCGACTAAATAGGTGATAAATGAACGATCACTGGCCAAACCCTGGGAACACCACTAATCAAAGGAACAAGGTTCCATGTTCCCTGTTTGAAAGGTGCATTGGTCAACCATGTCCACTCCATTCATTGTCTACAGGACTGGCTGCGATAGCACATATATTTGACCCATGTTCTTGTAATTGGAAAGAGCTCCAGTGGTAGGACACCCATAGATCATACATTTAGATTAATGGGTGAAAATTTGTAATACCGGTCCAACCTCTTTACCTCTATGGCTTTGAGAGGTATCTGGAGTTCTATGTCAGATAAATAGAGCTCCCACCCATAAAGTAATATATTCGAAAAGAATTCGGAACAAGATATTAGACCTAAAAAAAAATAATGTTAATGGGGAATATGTACAATTGTGGAAAAACGAATTAAAGTAATATAGAAAAATACATATGTGATGGCTTCTAAAGTTAAGTGGATAGCAGACAAAAGAAAATAACTGACTTTCAGTATATTTCTTTCTCCCCCAGATGATTATTTGTATTGTCACCAGTGAGAGGACACATGCTTACGAAGTCCACTCTATGTGTTTGTATAGCAATGTATGATACAGCCTCAGAAAAAAAAACAAAAAACAATATTTGCAATGGATGCCTCGATTTTAACCTTTTCTATCGACTGAGGTCTTGCACACAACTTTATCTTTGATGTCTTCTGTTTATTTTCGGGTTCCTGTGGCGTATACTCAGCACCACACTGGCAGCTGTGATAGCAGCGCTTCTCTTCATGAGGTTGGAACATTACGGCAGAAAACACTTCCATATCTCTTCCGTACTCCAGACTTTTTGGGTGGCCTCTTCTTTATCCTTAAATTAAAGTTTTTCTACATTCCAAAAATGCTTAAACTGATCATTATTATACTATATAATAAGCATGTGGGATAAATGCCAACGTGGTATTCTATTATACTCATTAATTACACTATCTGTCCACCCCCTGATATCGTGATGTATAGTACTTAACATAGTGCCGCAGGCTACATTCTGCTAATAACAGTTTTCTACAGAGAATTTTGTAGCCGCTTATACAGGTAGATATTTGAGACATGATTTAAATTGCAAAAAAAAAAATAAAAAAAAAATGTGATTATTATCTTATGTAAAAGGTATGGTAGTTTCAAAAATTACATGGTAGGGAAAAATGGTTCCAAATAAACAGATTTAATGCAATTATCCCAGCAAATAGCTCTTCTAAAAGTTCAAAGGGGTATGAGCACTTCTGCAAGTAACAGGTTTCATTTTTTATTTATTTTATATAATCTCTAGAGATGAGCAGATCTCCTCAAATTAGTTTCAGGCAGGTTTGATTCAGTCCGAATAGAATTTTGTTCCAAACAAATCTTCCCCCAAAAGATGTTTTTTTTTGCTATTGAGACTCTCTCCATACCCCAAAGCTTAAAAGGGTATTTCCATCTCCAAGATCCTTTCCCAATATGTAGTAGGTGTAATAATAATAATTATATTAGCAAATACCTCCAATTAGAAATGTATGATAGTTCTTCTGATTAGCTATGTCCCTTACCTTGTGTGCAGGTTATTGCAATAGTTTAGGTGTCCATGGTTACAACCACTCATATAGTGACAGTTAGTTGTTAGTGGTCGTAACCATGGATATCTAAGCTAATGCAATGCCCAGCACTTGGGCTAAGTGACATAGCTTATCAGAAGAACTATACTACATTTCTAATTGGAGGAATTAGCTAATATTGTTATTATTATACCTACACCTTTAAAATAAGTAGGGCCAGGAAGGGATGAGACCAGTTCCTCACCTGGTGGGGCACCACAGCTTCCTGTTCGGTCTTCTACTTACTCCAGACCCTTCTTCTCTTTGGTCTTCCTTCCGGTCTTTGGATCTGTCTTTGGTTTGGATCTTTTGGTTCTGCTTAGGTCTCAAATGAGGGGCAATGCATGTCATTGATGGAAATGACATGGGTCTCCTCCCATGTGACCATGTGAAGACAAATTAACACCAAAACTTTTGGACTGTAGAAAAGACTGATGTAAAGAGGAGGTCTGAGCGGAGGACCGGTCAGGGAGATGCAGTGGCAGGAGAGATCAGTATAATCTTTAAATTTTAACCATTCCCGGGCATCAAAAGAATCCTAAAAATGGCAGCCATCTGGCTTACATTTTGCTGGATACAGGCAAATAGAATTCTGGCAAATCCGAGTATTTGGGAAAATTACTAATGAATTTGATTCATTATAAATCAATTATCTCCCAAGAGTGTGTCTAACCTTGCTGTTCCACTACTATCTGTTGATTTTATTTTTTGCTTTTTTTCTTTAAAAGAGTGCGTTGGAGGATGTAAACACTTTCGCAAGGCATGTAACGCAGCACATATACCGTAATCAATTTTGAGACACTGTTTAATATTTTTGTTTGTCATTTGCTTCCCTGTCAAAAGTTCTCCATGTACAAGTAATTTTTCATTCTTTTAAATCATCTAATAATCCTTAATATTTTGTAACCCAGAATGCCGGATGAGAGGAACTTTAGTCTGCAGGTAGGAGTCTCCAAAAGGTCCTCAGATATAGACTATGGAAGGCAACAAGGATCTAATTGGATTTTAAGCATCCCAAAGATATTTGATGTTAGAGATATCATTGTACAATTTGGGAGTGAAAGCTGAACACCTTAATTTATCAATAATCCTCTTAGTGAATTATGATTTAACGAACATATACCACTTTTTTTTCTTAACGGCCTTTAGCTCGATCTCGATCATGGCAACTTGATGGATCAACTATCTATAGGAAGATCGATTTTGGGCAAGCCTAGATAAGTCCACCGGGGTCTTCTCTACCATTATCTTGATAGCATCAAGCCATCGACTTGCTGGTCTTCCTCTTCACCTTTTTCCTTCTATTCTTCCGACCATTATGTCCTTCTCCAGTGATTGCTCTCTTTGTATGATGTGTCCAAAGTAGGCAAGTCGTAGCTTGAAGATCCTTACTTCGAGTGGTAAACATAAAGCTTACCCTTCTTGTATAGGTCTTCAGTTGTTTTTATGATAAATGGATATTCCTTCCTTTTAATAAGCATATTCCATCCATCTCGGCTTCATGACAATAGTTTATATGGGAAGTTTTGAAGCTTTTGAAGGCTTTGGTTCTCCAGCATCATCTAGTGTATATTCAACCATCTGGAAATGGGAGACACTCTGAAAAGTTTCCAGAAGGATCTGAATCACATCCTGTATCACAAATCTACACTCTGAGCTTCTTCTGATGTGGTAGTCCCAGGTCATTGGTCTGAGATTTTCCAAACATATTAAGTATTCTGCTTACATTTAATATTCTGACGGTGTCTAGTAATGCTATATAAAAACAGAGAAAAAAGGAACATGCAGTTCCTCACCAACACTAATGTTAACTTCAAAACCTTAAATGGAAATCTATCATCAGAAACTGACCTATTGTTTAAACTATTTTTTTTTACATGAATTTTTTTATTTCAGACAATGTTATTGTGTTTTTTTTTACAATCTGCATTAAAAATAAAAAATAGACATCTTTCAATTTTCACACTGGCTCCAGGTTTTTTTTTAGACTTTGACTTATTTTATTTATTTTACTCACTTATATAGCGCCATTAATTCCACAGCCAGAAAACCTGGAGAACCAGAGAACCTGGAGGAAACCCACGCAAACACGGGGGGAACATAAATTCCTTATAGATGTTGCCCTTGGTGGGTTGAACCAAAGACCCCAGTGCTACAAGGCTGCAGTGCTAACCACTGAGCCACCGGCTCTTTTAGCTTTCTATTGTTCCAGAAAATTACACACGTACCTATCCACAATGGTCCAATTCCGACACTGTCTTTTGTATTGAAGTGTGACATGATCCTGTGCAAAGGTTATTGAGAAGGGAAGGGGGTTCAGGATCAGCTGTCACATTGCCTGTTGTGATTGATGGATCCTGTGTTATCAGCTGTGTATAGACGTGTTACAAGTCATGGCAGAGCATGAGGGACCGATGGGGCATGTGCTGCAGGTTAAAAAATATTTTTTCTATAGTATTTGTCTAGAGTACTCAGAATCAGGGCTGGGACGACATTCTGTCTCTTTGTTACTGGAGATGGAAGGTGTAACTATGACTCCGATTTTGGATGCAGATATGTAATGTGAAATTCTTTGGTAACATTCAAAATCTGTAAAATGTTTCCCAAGAGCAATGGAAAATATTAAAATTCAGGAGTCCTCAGTGGTTGATACCTTTTAAAGGCTAACTGAAAAGATGGTGACAAATAGCAAGCTTTCGAGACTATTCAGGTCTCTTCATCAGGCATAGTATCATGCTATGCCTGATGAAGAAACCTGAGTAGTCTCAAAAGCTTGCTATATGTTACCATCTATCTAGTGGCTAGCATGGTACAACGTTATATTTTCCCCAACATTTATTGTGTTATTTTGCAACATTAAGGTTATTGGGGCCTCCCAGGAATCAGGGCTCATGAACTGAAATTTCCACTCCTCCTGCAATAACAACTCTCAAAGTCTCTAATTCTTTCTAAAATATATAAGTTTCCACTGCAAACATTAACTATTGCAATTAAAAATTGTATTGACCTGCCAACCAAATAGTACATTATCTCCTAGTGCTATAAACCAGAAGACAACTACGTAAACTCTCTCTACATTAAAACCATCCTTGGGTCATTCCACTGGCTTTTTTGATCTTCTCTATTTTTCTTTCCATCAGTGTTTCTTCTTTTATTTGAGAGGCAAATATAAGTCTTCTCTGCTGGGATTAATTTGCTGTAGACTGCTAAAGCAGCGAGTAGTCACTGGCAGGAGATCGTAAGCTGAGTAAGCAGCGTTTAAGCATCTGTTGACAATATGAAATTGGCACAAAAATAGTTGAAAAGAAGCGAACCCAAAGCGGTCATGACTAAAGGCAAACATTGGATATTAGGTAATACCTTTGTAGATCGTTGTGGTGAAACAATCCTCAATTTCTGGAAGCATAGAACCTCTTATTAAGTTTATTTTGCGGTGCAAGCAGTAGGCGATGCAGCTGATGATAAATGACATTGTGTTTAGATTTATTGACGAGCCATCTCTTTCTACTCATTTTCTGAATCCAAATCTTTCCTCCTTGGAAAGTATTTGACCAATATGTCAGTACAAAGGATATCCAATAAAGTGATTAAATGGTTAGGGTGTAATAACAGGTCATTGAGATGGAAATATGTCAAGGAATAGTCAACCAAGACAAGAATAAACTCTGGCACTCACGCCTAAAATGTCTAAAATGGTCCTTTATTCATATTCTCGACAGAAGATACAGAGCCTTGATGAAGCACTTGATAGCGTGAAACAACTTTCACTTTTTTTTCTATATCTTCTATTTGGCATAAGAATAAAGGACTGTTTTAAAAGTTATAGGTTGAGTGCCATAGTTTGCTCTTGTCTTGGTTGACTTATGAAGAACTTTGTGTCTGTTGAGCACCACCGCAATACTTATCATAGCTGCCTCGGAGGTTAAATATCTGAGTAGTACTCCATTATTCCTAGATGCCGAATGATTGATTTTATTAATGCCGATCTAATTCCTCAATGAGAGTATGTGAATGAATAGTGTCATAATGTAGAGTGAGTGGCCTCAGTGTAGGGCTAGGATAATTTTTTTCCGTGAATTACAACAGTTACCGTATTAAACCATAGGGACCACATATTCTGTTTTGTCAAAAATGATTTTAGGAAATGGTACACTATTTCTAAGGGTACTATAATTTTTCAGTTTGACATAAGCCCATCTTAAGGTTTTTTATTGAAGTTATTTATAGGGGTAGTCACACGAATAATGATTTGCTTTTCTACTTTACACAAAAAAAATCTGCTATTACTAGTTATTGGTATTACATGTTGGTATTGTTCCCCCTGTTGTTATTTTGATTCCCTCTCAGAACGTCCACCTAATGTGTTCAGTTCTGGTGGATACACACGCTCAACAGCTTAGTCCCATTACATTGACCCTTTTACTAATGGGCAACAAAGGTGATTTCTGCTTTTATACAACGAGCCAATAAAATCACTGCAAGAAACATCTACTTAACAGCACTGAACTCCAGATAATGTTCTAAGAAGAATCCAAAGAACACTAGGCATCATAACAAACAGAACAGCAGAACTAAATGCAATAGTGCATGGCGTACTATATGAAAAGTTGTTAGATTTAACCTTACCTAGTGGTGAAATGTTGGGTTAATGCAAATACAAGTTTAAAGGGAACCTGTCACCAATTTTTATACCTTACAAACCATGTCCATCACATTTTAAAGAATGTAAATATTGTTCCTACAACCCCTTTATAGCCTCATTGGTTCCCCTGAAAACCTGCGAAAAAGTGTTTTATTCATGTCCTATGCAGCATGTGGTCCTGTCCAATGGGGAAATCCAGATCACGCTCAGCGCTGCCCCAATCCCTTCAAACGCCACCACTTCCAACTTGATGGTAGTAGATGACATCTCCTTCGTCATCCACGTAGTGCTTGAAGTCTTGTGCCTGCACAGTGGAATCAGAGACCTGCACAGGTGCGCCTCACACTGCCCTATTGAACTGCCAGGGACCTGGTTATATAGGATCTCTAGTTCCACTGCACAGGTGTGAGACCCCTAGCACTGTGTGGATCATGTAGGAGACATCGTCCACTTCCATCAAGGTAGAAGAGGCGGCATTTGAAGAAACCATGAATAAAACACATTTTAGGAGGTATGTAGGGGCACCTCTAAGGATATAAAGGAGTTGTATGAACCCTAAAGGTGATGGGCATGATTTATACATTATAAAACCGGTGACAGGTCAACTTTTTGGAATATAGTTAAAACTTACAGATTGGTCCTTGTTTAACTTTTCTCTTGACTCATCATATCCCAAAATTAGTGACATGAGATGTTTTGCTTTTAAAAAAATTGGAACATATTTTTGCAGTTTTGGGAGATAGTTGTACTATATGCGTCTATGTGTGACCATCCATTGGTCATGATATGTGTTGCAGTCTGTTAAGGATTTTTCAAGCGTGCCATCATTATGTATTATTTTTATTAAGAGAAATCGGAGTCCTAAATAGAATATTTGGGATGATAAAGGTGTATGTACAACTGTTCAAATTCAATGCAGAGGTCACCGATATGAACCAAGGAACCCACTGCAATAAGCCAGTAGTGCCTAATCGTTGAGTTTCTATATTTTGTCAAAGATGAAAAAAAAGGGATACATGGATTTCATCATTTTACATTAATTAGAAGTTAGAGAATAGTAAAACAATTTGACCAAAACAGCACAACAAAAGAAAAAAAATCAGGTTTTCAAAAAATCCAAGTAAAAATAAAGAACGTGTACAAATGTTACCTTAGACTTCGCAGTGTCGAAGAGACAGATGCAGCAGAATTACCATCCATATAACACATTTTAATTGTACCATCTGAAGGTTTAAACTTATTAAATTTTGATTGTAGACGAGCCAATGCCGTACCTATTCATGGATAAGTTATACTGCTGGGACAGGTCCTGAAATTTGGCCTTATTTGTGTCAGTGATTGAAGAAAGCATCGACCAAGAGAGCAGCCGGCATATTTTATTTCTTGATAATTTTCCGCCTGTTTCCCTATTCTTCCTTTCATGGTAAGAAGCATGTGAATACACATGTGAGCAGAAGAAGAATCTCCTGGTTTAATCCTCTAATTCGACTGTCCTGCACAGATGGCATTCAGACGTATTTCCTTGTAAGGAAGGCGTGTGGTAGTCATATTCATGAATTTTTATAAGGTCTTACATTTTTTTTTTCAATTTTCCATGTGGGATACAAGATTGTGATATGTTTATATCCAGACTTAAATTTCGACTCCGTAATCAAGTTCATAATGAAGGGAAAAGGCTGCCAATTAAAGTCGTTATCACTCTCACTTAAGCTCTTCACTCGAGGCCTTTTTATGTCTTATCCAAAAAATAGTTTTGCATAATGGCATATGTATATACAAATTGGGTTCATTGTCCTTTTCTTGCCTTAAGAACTACTAATTACAGAAAGGGAAGAGCTCATTAGTTTGAAGTTTTGTTTACTTTAAGACAGTCATCATTTTATTTTATTTTTTTAAGCAACATCTGTTTCCCTACAGAATTTCCTTGTAAAATCGTCTGTGTATTTTTTTTTTTTATAGAATTGTTTTTGTTTTGTGAATCTAGGGCAAATTAAAACAAGAACTTAAATTTACTTTGTGAAGTATTTGACAATGTTCTTGGCTTGTTGACCGCGTCCGTGAAATTGATTGACTGGGAAATTAAAAAAGTTCAGGTGATTTGAGTTAACGAGTAGGGACGAGCGGACTCGTTGAGGTTTGGGTTCTGGTACCCGACCAAAACTTTATTCCAAAGTTTAGTTTGCGTACCAGAACTGTTCCCAAACTTGAGCCAGAACCCGAAATTCATTGAAAACTATGGGGACTCGAACTTTTGGCTAGAAAATTATTTTTCTCTCTGCAGCGGACTTCCTCTGGAACTCCGAACACTGCAACTGACTTATCCCGGCGTTTAGCACCAGACACTAACTGTTCGTTACGAATGCCGAACTATTAAGTTTGGGTTCTCTCATCTCTATTAAAGAGGTTATCCAGCTATTATTATTTATTTTTTTTTATGAAACAGCTGCAAATGGTATAAAACATTTAACAATATGCTCACCTCTTCTTTCCATTGGCGATGCACCGACACTATGCTCTTGGGATCCTTCCACGTAATGACCGCTAGGAAACAAAGACGGGGAGAACCCAGTATGTTTTGTTGTTTTAAACATTTGCTTCAAATAACTGTATCTACTAATTTATGCTCAGGAAAAAGTAAAAAATGCGTCTTGGCTCCATGCATGGGAAATTATTGTCTGGATTAATTAACAGGGTTTTCAACTTTCAAAAAAGTGGTCTCCAACTAACTGAATATCTGTAAAAAAAGAAACAAAGTTACATTTTTTTTTTTATAATTCTCACCCTCGACATGCTGGTTCGGCATTGGATCACCACTGCTGCCCCAATTTCCATGTTTTGGCTACAACAGTGACGTCATAGCTAGAGTACAATTCACCACTGCAACCAATCATTGAGCTCAGCAGCTTGCGCCATCTACATCAGCAGCTGAGCTCAGTGATTGGGTACAGCTGTGATGTGTTTGGTAGTCACGATGGCACTGTTGTAGCCACAACACAGAGAGACGGCGCCGGACTGGGGAAGGGTGAGGACTATCTGGGTTTATTTTTATAAGTATCCAATTCTTTGGGCACCACTTTTTTGTGAAAAACCCTTTTAATGTTTTCAAGGTATTCTAATGCTATATGCTTAAGATGCATTATCGTGTTTAAGCAAATAAGCAAAATATTTACCGATCAGAATTTTTTAATGCCGCTGAATTGGGTATTATAAACCCACCTACTGGTACAAAGATTGCAATATGGGTTCGCAGTGCTTTAAGAGTAAAGCTTCAGCATGTATTGGAACCACGTTTTTTTTTTGTTCCCTTGGATTCTTGTGGAATTACCATAAAATGTCTTCTATGAAATTGTAAGCATACCAAGGTGCAGTAGGATCCCAATCTGTCTGAGTTAAAGGTTAAGAATTAGATGTTAAAGAAGGCAGCAGTTTCTTACAGTATTTGCTGTGTTGATTGCCGTGGCTTCTTAAATTCAGCAAGATAATTACTTAAAACCGAAGACGGCTATGATCTGCCAAATGTTCCCGTCTTACCATTTGTTCAGCTCTTAGCATAATTTACTGGTCTTACTTGCCATTGCTTGCTCAGGGATATATGATTTATTTCAATCATTTTAATTGCAGGACAGCTGAAAAGTCAAACAATCATTTTTATGTCAGAGGAGGGTGAAAGTGTCTTGACGAAATTTTAGAATAATGCCGGCAATAAACGAATACTTGGTGTGATTAAAAAAGGTGGTAGATCACCGTTCTTTCAGTAAAACAATAGCGGATGTCATGATTTCACAAAGTGACCAACGGCAGCCAAATGAAAAGATTGCTGATTAGACCTCATATCTCTGTCTCATAATGAAACTGTTTCCAATTCCTTCCAACCGATGTTTTATGTGTCTGTGATTTATTAAAAAAATGCTTATGAAATTCGTTTAAAATGGACATTTGTCTTCCGGACAGTTATGGCATAAATGCAAGGTATGTGGGCAAAAAACCTTAGCAAAAAACCTCAGCTCCAAAATGGTGATGGAGAATAAAGATCTTGATGCAATAAGTGAATTTTATTTTAATCCGACAAGAAAACGTCTAAAGTTTCAATCAACAACAGTCTTTACCGAGGATATTTGTTTTGTAGAGGAGCCAGGTATTAGGTAGATGCGGCTGTGAGTTCACCATCATCATCCTTTCAGTGTTGAGGCTTTTTGTCTACATTAAGTTAGGACTGCGGTCCTTTCCTCGAGCTCGTACACTTCAGGAAAAGTAGTGTTGGTCTTTCCTATAGAATAAATACAGGGTTTGGGATACATGTGTGATAGGTGAGAGTCACACATCTAACCTTCTAACCCAGTGGTTCTCAACTGCTGTCCTCAAGACCCACCAACAGGTTATGTTTTCGGGATTTCCTTAGTACTGCCCAGGTGACAATTCTATCACTTGTGCAATGTGAATGGAAATCCTGAAACCATGACCTGTTGGTGGGTCTTGAGGACAAGAGTTGAGAACCACTTTTCTAACCCGTGCCACACTAATCAAACAGGTGACTACCACTCATCTGGAGGCCGCATCCAGTGAGATTGGGGAACCCATGATCTCAAAATCGGCGTGGGACAAGCACCTGTCAGACATTTACAGATGTGTCATTCCTTACCTTTCCTGTTGGATCAATATCACTCAAGATGATTGGGATGGAATAACATTAAAAATATGCATTACAATTCCAGGCTTTTTTACTACAGTGCCTACAAGTAGTATTCAACCCCCTGCAGATTTAGCTGGTTGACACATGCGGAATTAACTTGGCATTGTGACATTTGTACTGTAGATCAGCCTGGAAGTGGGAAATGCACTGCAGCAAATTTTTTTTTTTTTTTTTTGTTTTGTTTTTTTTTTAAAACGTTAAAAGTTAATTCAGAGTGTCATTTATTATTCAACCCCTCAAACCACAAGAATTCTGTTTGGTCCCCCTAAAGTATTAAGAAGTAGTTCAGGCACCAAGAATAATGAGCTTCACATGTGTGGATTAAAGATCTCTTTTGCCAGCCTTTTCTGACTATTTAAGACCCTCCCCAAACTTGTGAACAGCACTCAGACATGGTCAACATGGGAAAGACAAAGGAGCATTCCAAGGCCATCAGAGACAAGATCGTGGAGGGTCACAAGGCTGGCAAGGGGTACAAAACCCTTTCCAAGGAGTTGGGCCTACCTGTCTCCACTGTTGGGAGCATCATCCGTAAGTGGAAGGCTTATGGAACTACTGTTAGCCTTCCACGGCCAGGACAGCCTTTGAAAGTGTCCTCCCGTGCCGAGGCCAGGCTTGTCCGAAGAGTCAAGGCTAACCCAAGGACAACAAGGAAGGAGCTCCGGGAAGATCTCATGGCAGTGGGGACATTGGTTTCAGTCAATACCATAAGTAACGTACTCCACCGCAATGGTCTCTGTTCCAGACGAACCCGTAAGGTACCTTTACTTTCAAAGCGTCATGTCAAGGCTCGTCTACAGTTTGCTCATGATCACTTGGAGGACTCTGAGACAGACTGGTTCAAGGTTCTATGGTCTGATGAGAACAAGATCGAGATCTTTGGTGCCAACCACACACGTGACGTTTGGAGACTGGATGGCACTGCATACGACCCCAAGAATACCATCCCTACAGTCAAGCATGGTGGTGGCAGCATCATGCTGTGGGGCTGTTTCTCTGCCAAGGGGCCTGGCCATCTGGTCCGCATCCATGGGAAGATGGATAGCACGGCCTACCTGAAGATTTTGGCCAAGAACCTCCGCTCCTCCATCAAGGATCTTAAGATGGGTCGTAATTTCATCTTCCAACAAGACAACGACCCAAAGCACACAGCCAAGAAAATCAAGGCCTGGTTCAAGAGGGAAAAAGTCAAGGTGTTGGAGTGGCCTAGTCAGTCTCCTGACCTTAACCCAATTGAAAACTTGTGGAAGGAGCTCAAGAATAAAGTCCACATGAGACACCCAAAGAACCTAGATAACTTGGAGAAGATCTGCATGGAGGAGTGGGCCAAGATAACTCCACAGACCTGTGCCGGCCTGATTAGGTCTTATAAAAGACGATTATTAGCTGTAATTGCAAACAAGGGTTATTCCACAAAATATTAAACATAGGGGTTGAATAATAATTGACCCACACTTTTATGTTTAAAATGTAATAAAATTCAACTGAGCAACATAACTTTTTGGTTTGTAAGATTTATGCCTCTTTTCATAAAACCTACTCTCGTTTGCAGTTTGAAGGCTCTAACTTATTTGCATCTTATCAAACCAGCTAAATCTGCAGGGGGTTGAATACTACTTGTAGGCACTGTATGTGTGTCTAGATAATAAATTTGCAGGCAACTGTTAAATTTGGGCAAATAGATTTGTAGGACCCTGGTCTGATGTCTACAATGGTACCCCTTGGTAATTGAGCAGAATCCTGAAAAATTTCTCAGCTGGCACTTGGATGCCGGTATTCTGGGTAATTCTGATGTTTACAAGGTCCCTGCAGCGTCATGACATGTGTTGTTCCAAGACATCATGATGTTTCAGGGGCCTTGTAAACTTCAGAGGCATCCAGGATGCTGACATTCGAGTGCCGGCAGAGGAAGTTCTCAGAAGCATGCAATGCACAACTGTTGTGGACACCAGATCAGGGTCCTACAAATGTTTTTGGTC
Source organism: Phyllobates terribilis (assembly GCF_046119375.1). Lineage (NCBI taxonomy): Eukaryota > Metazoa > Chordata > Amphibia > Anura > Dendrobatidae > Phyllobates > Phyllobates terribilis. The sequence goes on from NW_027362762.1 coordinate 900,342,857, forward strand.
AACTCTAGTAACTATGCTCAATGAATATGCCATATCCTTGGAATATGTCATAAAACTTTTACCGAAGAGGTAACGTTTCTCCTTGTAGAGACCTAGCCATATCAGATATCATACTTTGCACTGATGAGGGGCAATACCCTGAAACACGTCTCTGAAAACTGAGATTCTAGTTTGGCTTTTATCCTAAGTCATATTGCAAGGCTCGTTAAAGGGTCGATATTGACTTTTAGGATTGTTACTTCTAATAGGTGGCACTAGAGTTCTAGTCCTCTTCCTTCTCTGAAGAGGCAATTTGCATATAAAACTTTAATGAACACAAAATGGCTATATGGACACTATATTATGGCTCCATTCAACTTGAAACTTTCGCCAATCCATAATATGACTGTGAATATTGAGTCTTCATGGCCAGCTCACATTCAGCCTATTAGACGAGAAGAAACATTTTATTTGGGTAGAATTTTTTTTACTACATTTTCCTGGGTTTTACACTCAATTCTAAAATTGTCATTTTTTATGTTTCATGATCGTGAAATAAGCACCAAATACTTACGAAGAAAGAATTAGTACTAACCATTGATGATTTTTGTCCCGATAGGTTCCATGTGTTTGTATTTGCCCATAAATAGTAAAATATATGATAAGATAGTATTCTAGGTTAGCGAAACAAGTTTGTAAAATACAAGACGTGCTAGAATTTTATGCTATCTCTCATTAATCTCCAGCTGAATATAGTAATCATTTCTTACCTTTCAAATAACATGCATTAAATTGTCTGGGAGCAATTGAAAACAGACATTACAAGAAAGTGCACCATTTTACTTAAGTATGTGCACATTAGGCCTTGGAAGTAATGGCTGGTTTCGAATTTTATAATTTGACATTCATTTTTTGACGTGTAGCTGTAATGCACGGAACAAAGCATAAAACTGCCAGCGGCATCATTACAACCCTCCCGTTCTTTTTTCTCAAAGTCGTTAAGGAATTTCTACGACAATTTTAAAAGTGTCAAACGTCTGCGCTTATTGACTGCTTTTAGGAAAATACTCTAAATTCAAGGAATGTTTCATCCTGACACTTTATACTAAAGCCACTTAAGCGGTGGTAGGGTCCTGGCCACGGAGGCCAAGTAAAAATATCCACCGCATAGTTATAGGAATGTCATAATATTGTACGCTGCTTAGCAACCCCAAAAGAATTCTTTCTGTCAGCAGGGAGTTCCAGAATACTCTGAAGTCGGGGAATCCGTTCCCCTGATCCAAATCTCTGAAACAAATATCTGCTTCAATGGGGGTCTCAGATTTTGCCCGCTCGTTGGGAAATAATGAACAGCTTGCTGCACCAATTTGCTGATAGTGATAATTATCGTTGCTTTGTTTCATTAGTTTGTTAAAGTTGAACTTGGAAACATATTGCCTACAAAAAAAACTATTGTATACACTGTCCGTGAACCTGAAAGTCAGAAAGAGTGGAGAGTGAGTGTTTACACTGCCAAACTCCCGGGAAGCATCCTGGCTCTTATTCCGTCACCACCTCATTACCTTCGCGAAGCACATCATCTACACCGCTACTTCTAACACTTTGTCATGTTCCAGACAAATAGTGCTGTAGCCGCCACCTGCTTGTCCTGCCTCGTACAAAGCAGGGGGAGAAAACAAAGTTATGTACGCTTGGTTGGCTCTTTGTGCCAAATATCAATTTATTTTCCAAATTTATTAAAGTTTTATTCATGAAGCAAGACCATATAACATGGAAAGAAAATATGTAATATATGCTTAAAGGGAACCTGTCACCATTTTTTTCACTTATATACTATGTCCATCACGTGATCATGTGAATAGGGTTCCTGCAACCCCTTTATATCCTCAGACATGCCCCTGTATACACAGAAAAAGTGCTGATACTTGTCCGATATGTACCTCCAGATTGTGATCTGCGCCGCCCAGGTTCCTTCAAATGCCTAAAATCTCGCGCCTGCACAGTGTTATCGGAGGCCTGAACAGGCGCTCCTCCCTGTGCCCCATTGAGCAGCCAGTGATTTTACAGCACAGGCGCAAGACTTTGGACACTGTGTGACTGATGTAGAGATGTTATCCACTTACATGCAGTTAGAAGAAGCGACATTTGAAGAGACGAGGCGACGCTGATCGCAGTCTGGAGACACCCATCAATCAGACCGAACACCTCAATTTACATGCAGTTCGGGACAAGTATAAAATACTTTTTCTGAGGTACGCAGGGGCTCGTCTGAGGATATAAAACGGTTGCAGGAACCTCATATGCATGATCTTTAGGGATCGCTCACACTGGCGTATATAGCTCGGGCGAGTGCTATGTGATGTTTTTTTGGATAGCACTCGGTCCTTATACTGCAGATCTGCGATTATTTTCTCATGCCGATTCGAGATTCAATTTGAGTCTATTGGTGCATGGGAAACATCAGACTGTACTCAGATGTCATCCGAGTGCAGTCCGATTACCGTGGATGCCGGCAATGGAGGAGATGGAGAAATTACTTTCTACGTCTCCTCCACACCTGTGCTGCGATTCTCTCATGCGAGAGGATCAGGGCACTGACACTTGGATCAAACTCTGACAGCGTTTGATCTGAGTGTCATTTATATAATCGATCCGATTCTCTCCCATAAGAGAATTGACGGCCATGTGAGCGAACTAGTGATGAGCGAGTATATTAACCCTTTCAGCGAGTATGCTCGGGCAAGTACCGAGTTTCTTCAGCGTACTCGGAGATATGTTTGAATCACTCCCGTGAGCATGATTTGCGACTGTTTGACAGCTTTAATACATGTGTGAGGAATGCGTTGAGCTATAGGACTGCAATGGGTCTATATATTGTTCTTGCACAGAGGCTCTTTTCTGTCTGTGACCGCCAGTGCAGCAAAGCCGTGTGCGGAGTCGGCATTGCAGAAGGCTGGGTTGCAAACAGTCGAGAAATTCCTGGACAGTCCGTAAAAATAGGGCACTTTTTTCCCTTGACCATAAAAAAAATTTGGTGTGTCCGTGATTTTTTTGAAGCTGGAGAGACTTGTACAGATTTCATAACTGTATTTACCACCATTTTACAGTGGCCCGTGAATGCAGCTGATTTCATCATTTAGGATTTATGATCTGTAGACATGTATCACTTATAATCTAGATTTATTATTGTCTTCTAATGTGTCCGTAAAAAAATGTTGGGTGTCCTTAATTTTTTGAGAAGTTGTCCAGACAAAAATAAAAATTAAAGTTGACAATCATGGCAGCAGGTGGAGTATCCACAGCTTTCTATTTCAAAGCCGTAGGTAGTCTGAGTGTCTCTATATGCTGCCTCTGACGCTACTATACTTTTGTTCAAAGTAATAGTTCTATCAGGGCTGTGGAGTCGGTAAGCCAAGCCACCGACTCCGACTCCTCAATTTCCCTGACTCCAACTCCACGACTCCGACTCCACAGCACTGCCTCACTACCGAGCGTGTACATAAAGTGCAGCACAGATTCATCTAAACTAAAAGCCTTGATCCTTAGATCAGGAACAGAACAGACATTTATTGGACATTTCATAACTTTCCCAAATTCTTATGAAAACATTTACAGCACATCTTGCATTGAACAACTGAACCCAATTTATTATATATTTTAAGAGATCTGATTTTTTAAGAATAACACTTGGACCAAAAATACATTCGTCTGAAAGAGCCCTAAAAGTTTTCACTTTTTTTTTACATTTAGGATACTACTTATACTGTATGCTTTGGATATAACATATTACATAACTCACAAAAAGCAACATTTCTACCTTTTGCACCAACCATCACAATTTAAATTCTAGAGCAATTCTTCTTTAGCAGCATCAATTTCTAGAACTTCAGCCTTCAGTCTACAGAGTATTTTGAAGGCTTATCATGATCTTGAGATGTTACAAATCAGCCATGTTTTATATCTGCCTAAGAATAATCGAAGTTGAAGTGAAAAAGTGGTGAGTCCATACTAACTATCAACAATTTGAAAATTTCCAAGGAAATCAAAACTTGACTTTCTAAAACTATTTGTATTGTTCGTAGCACAAAATGTGCCGCAAGTTGTCTATAAATGTGAAGACCTAGGATTAATACCAGTATGGAGTTCATTTTTTTTCTTCTTCGAGAGGAGTCAGATGATCTGGTGTTATGAGTACTTTAGACTGAATAATCATGTCTGAGAAGGTCAATGGATGTTTCAGGGTCACTGGATGTCAGACAACTTGAAAATGTTTCAGATTTCTGTGTCTCTTGACTGCGATGATGCTTTAAACAACCAACCTTGAACTTTACATGCCCTTTACCTATTTCTATATGTATTCTAATGAGGAACCTTAACATAGTATATAAGAATTATATTTACATTATGTCTTAAAAAATGCTCCTACATGTAATGTAAATCCTAATGTTAGATGAGTATTGAGCAGAGTAGTGGAGATATCAAGCATTTTTAACTACGGAAACTGCCTATTTAGCTTTCCGATGTTTTCTCATTTCTTGAATATATACTCAGTCCTTTTCTTTATTCATATAAGGTATGGGAAAAAGGCCATTGACAGTAAATAGAAGTTGGCGGATACAATTTTGGTGAAGACTGATCCAGTGTAATTATCCAAATTGCTATGACCTTCCATCTGTTGTAAAAGTACAGCTCACAATATGTGAAGGTTGGGAATGGTGGAAGTCATAGTTTCACTACATATTGAAGGCCATTTAGCTCATGTTTGTAGCCAACTATAAGGCATGCTTGCCAAGTTTCAGAAAATTTCCTCTAAGAAAATGGCAAGTATGGAATATGAACCATAACAACTCCTTGTCACAGGTGTGTCAGATGAGACAGACAGTCGCTCTGGAGCTGGCTATACAAGGTTACTGCGCTTGGCATTGCAGACACCTTCTTGATTCCCTCATCTCTGTATTACAGTTATATCTTTCTTCCTTTAGGACCCAGCAGCTACTTCCACCGTCTGCTGCTGATTAACACACCCTTGCTGGGTAGTTAAAATTTCTCAGTTTCTCCAAAGAGTCGCCAGTGATAGTTCTATGTACCTTTGTGCAGGCTTGGAGCACTAGCAGTAGGCTAGTTTCTTCTCTGGTGCCCTTGAGTACAGTTGGTGTTATCTCTCTGGTGTCTGCTCAAGATAAGTGTATCCCCTTTGTTTGTCTACCTTGTTGTGTTTAGTTTGTAGTGGGGCCTGACTAGTGCTCACCGCGTCTCCTCCATATCTAGAGCCGAGCTTTAAGGCCCCGTCACAATTAGCGACGCTGCAACGATCCCGACAACGATACGACCTGTCAGGGATCGTTGCTGCGTCGCTATGTGGTCGCTGGTGAGCTGTCAAACAGGCAGACTCACCAACGATCAGGGGAGCAGCGACATCGTGGAAAGAATCTTTCCACGATGTCCTGCTCCTGGTTACAAGCCTGCTGAAGCAGGAGCAGGCTGGTAACTGTGGTAAACATCGGGTTACTAGGGGCACACGCGCTCCTAGTAACCCGTTATTTATCATGGTTACCACTCTGCTACAGTGAGCGGGAGGTTACCGCTCGCTTTAGCAGGCTCGTAACCATGATAAACAGCGGGTTACTAAGTGCGCGTGTGCCCCTAGTAACCCGATGTTTACCATAGTTACCAGCCTGATCGCTGCTCCCGCTGGTCACACACAGCGATGTGTGCTGACCAGCGGGAGAGTAACAACCAAAAAATGGTCCAGGACACTTTGCAGCGATCAGCGACCTCACAGTAGGGGCCTGATTGTTGCAAAGTGTCACACATAGCGACATCGCTGGTGAGGTCGCTGTTGCGTCACCAAAACCGTGACACAGCAGCGATCTCGCTAGCGATCTCGCTATGTGAGACGGGGGCTTTAGAGACATTCAGAGCTTAGGTTCCTGTTCAGTGGTAGGTGTGGAACCAATATAGGTACGATAGGGTAGGCAGGGTGATATTAGATCTGCCTAGGGGTCTCCACTCCCCCTTTCCCTAGTGTTTTGGCTTCCTCCTCCTCTTGCCTTTGTGTTGCACTTAGCCTTTCCCACACCTTGCGTGACACTCCTTTTGAAGGCCATGTACCTCTCCTTGTCCCTTTTCTGCCCTCTATGCTATTTTCTACTGGATACTGGACCAATACCAAATTGCTCATCTCTAGAGGTGGTGCATAATCAGGAGACATACCAAAACATACTTTAATTACAATGAGTGATACCCTAGTTCTAACCACAGTGGACATGGACAATTGTATCTGCTGTATCTGATACCACATCTCATTCCTCTCTATGATTTAAACTGTTTTTGTCTATTGATTTAACCCCTGCCTTACCATTCAAGGTCCAATGCGTGCACTTTAATGTCCAATGTCTCTAAACAGAAAAGATACTTGAATATTCATAAGCAAAAGTGCCACAACCCAGTTTCTGTAAGCAGACATCAGTTAAGGCTGGTAATAATCATCAAATAATAACTCTCCCCATAGCAAAACAATTCACAGAAGACATTAATATTATATTGATCTTATGTTCCGTTAAGAGGAAAGAACGACGAACTCGAAGAAATAAACACATTGGTTCTTTGATAAGAAATATGAGCATCAAAGCACAAAACAAACTGCAAAATTAATTAAATCTTGTTTTGTGTGTTAAAGCAAGACTAATAAATCTTGAAAGGAGCTATATTAAATGATATCAACAAGATAACTTCCGTAGAGTGTTGAAAAGTAATTAAAACCTGGTACTTCCATTATCTGTTTTGTTTTTGTTTTCTATGAGCCCTTTTGGGATACCAGTCGAATATAAAAGAAAGACATTTATCTCTTAATGAGTAAAAACAGAACCTCTGCTCATAGTGGAAGCAAATAATCTCAGAACTATTAGTCAATTTCATGAACATGCATATTTCAGTTGTTTAAAAATGTAGTACATGTATATTACTAAGTTTGTTATGACCACCAGGGTTTCACGCTGTTGGGGTCCCAAGGATTTAGGTAGAAGAACTCTGAAAAATGTAGTTCTGCAGTATCCCCTCAGTTTCTACATTTGCATATTTCAATTCCCAGAGGAGCATTACCTGGTCTATAAGTCTCCTCACACTGGTGTCTCACTCTCCGCAAAGAGAAATTTTACCCCTTAGACCACCAGTCAGAGGTCTCTCACCTAGTCAAATCAGATCTGCTTCGAACTGAGGAGGGGTGACACCCCAAAGCACATGTCTGCAAATGGAGTTTCTAGTTTGGTTTCATATCCTAAGTCACGTAGCAAGGATTGTTTTAGATTCGATATTGACTTTTAGGATTGCTACATCCAATAGATGATGCCAAAGATCAAGTCCTCTTCCTCCTGAAGAGGCTATTTGCATATTTAAATTCCCAGAGGAGCCTAAAAGTCTCCTTACGCCAGCTCGGCATTCTCTGCATGGAGAAATATTCCCCCTTAGACCTTTAGTTTTTACTGAAGTATCCACTAAAGTCAGTAGGCTGCTTATGTCCTCCTGCCAGGTCTTCCACAGTCAAAGACACATTTGGTGGCCATTCTTCCCTCAGCTAATAGATAAGGACCCTAAAGTAGGGATTTTCAGAGCCTGCAGATTTTTGTTATATAATTTTTAATTGTGCGTATCTTATAGTCAATAAATATTCAAATAGGGGCTGTACAAATATTAAGTTATCTACTGTCCAAAAGATACAGTGGTGGCCAAAAGTATTGGCACCCCTGCAATTCTGTCAGATAATACTCAGTTTCTTCCTGAAAATGATTGCAATCACAAATTCTTTGGTATTATTCTCTTCATTTAATTTGCTTGCAAGGAAAAAACACAAAAGAGAATGAAGCAAAAATCAAATCAATGATCATTTCACACAAAACTCCACAAATGGGCCAGACAAAAAGTATTGGCACCCTCAGCCTAATACTTTGTTGCACAACCTTTAGCCAAAATAACTGCGAACAACCGCTTCCGGTAACCATCAATGAGTTTCTTACAATGCTCTGCTGGAATTGTAGACCATTCTTCTTTGGCAAACTGCTCCAGGTCCCTGATATTTGAAGGGTGCCTTCTCCAAACTGCCATTTTGAGATCTCTCCACAGGTGTTCTATGGGATTCAGGTCTGGACTCATTGCTGGCCACCTTAGAAGTCTCCAGTGCTTTCTCTCAAACCATTTTATAGTGCTTTTGGAAGTGTGTTTTGGGTCATTGTCCTGCTGGAAGACCCATGACCTCTGAGGGAGACCCAGCTTTCTCACACTGGGCCCTACATTATGCTGCAAAATTTGTTGGTAGTCTTCAGACTTCATAATGCCATGCACACGGTCAAGCAGTCCAGTGCCAGAGGCAGCAAAGCAACCCCAAAACATCAGGGAACCTCCGCCATGTTTGACTGTAGGGACCGTGTTCTTTTCTTTGAATGACCCTTTTTTTCCTGTGCACTCTATGCTGATGCTTTTTCCCAAAAAGCTCTACTTTTGTCTCATCTGACCAGAGAACATTCTTCCAAAACGTTTTAGTCTTTTTCAGGTAAGTTTTGGCAAACTCCAGCCTGGCTTTTTTATGTCTCGGGGTAAGAAGTGGGGTCTTCCTGGGTATCCTACCATACAGTCCCTTTTCATTCAGACTCCGACGGATAGTACGGGTTGACACTGTTGTACCCTCGGACTGCAGGGCAGCTTGAACTTGTTTGGATGTTAGTCGAGGTTCTTTATCCACCATCCGCACAATCTTGCGTTGAAATCTCTCGTCAATTTTTCTTTTCCGTCCACATCTAGGGAGGTTAGCCACAGTGCCATGGGCTTTAAACTTCTTGATGACACTGCGCACGGAAGACACAGGAACATTCAGGTCTTTGGAGATGGACTTGTAGCCTTGAGATTGCTCATGCTTCCTCACAATTTGGTTTCTCAAGTCCTCAGACAGTTCTTTGGTCTTCTTTCTCTTCTCCTTGCTCAATGTGGTACACACAAGGACACAGGACAGAGGTTGAGTCAACTTTAATCCATGTTAACTGGCTGCAAGTGTGATTTAGTTATTGCCAACCCCTGTTAGGTGCCACAGGTAAGTTACAAGTGCTGTTAATTACACGAATTAGAGAAGCATCACATGATTTTTCAAACAGTGCCAATACTTTTGTCCACCCCCTTTTTTAGGTTTGGTGTGGAATTGTATCCAATTTGGCTTTAGGACAATTCTTTTTGTGTTTTTACATTGAAGACAAATTAAATTAAGATGATAATACCAAAGAATTTGTGATTGCAATCATTTTCAGGAAGAAACTGAGTATTATCTGACAGAATTGCAGGGGTGCCAATACTTTTGGCCACCACTGTAAGTGATGTCTGATCCCCATCACTGGGACGCCCACCAATTACATGCTGCAATTGCAGCTCCATTTCAAGTCTACGGTACTGACAGATATTGACTGCCACTCCATTCATACATAGGACTCAGGACTCCTATTCTCATGATCAGTGGTGGTCCCACACCAGCAATCAGATGCTTAAAACTTACCCTGCAGATAGAACAATCCCTTTATGGGTTATGGGTTGATGTTTCATCTCTGGTGAAGTTTAGCTTCAGTGTCTATTTTCTGTCCTTCATCTTGTCCGGTATGTGCTTTGTCCAACAGTCTACCCCAAGTAAAAAAGTTGGCCATAGAATGTTGTCAGTTGTTAGCCAACCTTTGTTTTTGGACAGGCAATTATCCACTTTGTTTCCTCCATTGATATGATCAGCTGCAAGACATCACTAATATCTGGAGAAAACAGTGGAGTTGGCTGTTTAAAGAAAATATGGTAGATCTAATCCCCCCCACTGTCGGAGGAGATTTTAGTGCCAACAAAACATCACTAATTTCCATTGGGAGGCTTTACACAGATGTGTGGAAGTTTCTACGGTCTATCCAATGCAAATGAAAACTGATATCCGAGGAGGGTTTAGGGACAGACAAAATATAATTATTTAATTAAATTAAAATATTTTTAGAATAACCATTCTAGCACCTGTGATTGCTTGTAAAATCCTCTTCTCGACAGTAACTTCTGATTTAGTCACATCCAACCTCCGCTGGATCAACTGCTGCAAAAACACATTATCATTCATAATTTAGAATGCCGTTAACAAATCGGGTGTAAGGCAACCTTCTGTAAGCTGCACAAATATCTGCAAAAGCATGAAGCAAGCCACAGGGGAGAAAAAAGTAAAAACTCATTTGCAGATTTAAAAAATGAATGTATCCTTCTATGATTTATGACTTGTGTGTAACTTGTAAAGTGACAGAAGGAAATAGTTTACTAGATGAAGTGATGGAGGAAAGGGACCTAATGTGGCTCAGCGTGTTCAAACCAGGAACTCAGGCTCGGTGATACGCTGTGGGACTATCGCTGCCTAAACCGGTAAAAAATAAAAACATGTAACATATGAATAAAGTAATATAATAACCAGTAGTAAATTAAATTCAATGCACAAATATATACAACTTTTCTCTAACAAGATGTGTAATCTTTTTTTTTTTTTTTTTTTTTTACTTTTTGTCATGTATTTTTTTTTATTTTGGCTGGAAACTTGTTTCTTACTTCATGGGTATCAAGAGAAAAGAAGCGAGTGTAAATCAGAAGGAATGTCTGTCAAATGGATTTCACTTTGTGGCATTCTGGTAAATCATCCACACTTAATCAAAGCATTTCAAAGGAGCCTTGTATGGAGTGATTAGGTGGGAAGTATTAAAACTATTTATGCCACACCCAGTTATGTCTGGCTCAGCTCATTGCTCAGGACCGTGTGTCATTCCACAGCAAAGTTTAATTAAAATGAGACATATCCTTTTGAAGAAATGAAACCTTCATTGATAATATCTTTTTTCTTTTGCATCCGTACCATGCAGAGGTAGCCTGTGAATGTGATCAGTCCTTCCCGTATCTGCTATATAAAGCATGCAGCACATGTCATTGCATACAGATCTGTGTGTTTTACAAAGAATTTTTTTATCTTGTTCTTTTTTTTAAATGAAAATCGGTCCTGAAAGAATCTGATATCAAAGGCATACATCTCATAGAAGCAAACCATATAGCTGCTATAGGACCCATGATGAGGAAGGAGCTTCCTTATAGCAGCTGCATAGTTTGATTTATGAGATGTACACCCTTGATATCAGATTCTTTCAGGACTGATTTTAATTTTAAAAAAGGTTCTGGTTAGTCCTGTTTTTTATTTATTTATTTATTTTACTCACTTATATAGCGCGATTAACTCCACAGTGCTTTACAGACATTATCGGCACTGTCCCCATTGGGGCTCACAATCTAAATTCCCTATCAGTAAGTCTTTGGAGTGTAGGAGGAAACTGGAGAACCCAGGGGAAACCCACGCAAACACGGGGAGAACATACAAACTCCTTGCAGATGTTGTCTTTGGTGGGATTTGAACTCAGGACCCCAGTGCTGCAAGGCTGCAGTGCTAACCACTGAGCCTGGTTTGTCCTGTCTCTTTTACTACTGAATACAAAGAATTGGTGCAGGACTTTTGGATTGTTGGCTAACAATGGAGTAGAGAAATGTTCATGGGAGAATGAAAGAGGGGAAATTAATTTCTTACCCTACTGTTTTGGATGGCAAAACCTGTCATTATAATGGGAGGTAATCTTGATTTTTAATTGCCCCACTCCCTCTCCACTCTTGATTATGTATGCTATTGTCTGCAGAGTCATTTTGATACAATATCTCTAGGATATTCCATATCTTTATGTTAGCCACCCAGTGTTTGAAAACCCCCTGATCCTGAGAGTGGTGCTGTGATTCCTTCAAAGGTTTTATTGTGCCGAGGACTGGCACCATTTAACTGAATGATGGTGTCATAACTGAACTCCAGGGCTCAATCCGGTGACCTCTGGCTGTGTGGTCGGTTTCCCTCTGTGTTGGACCACAGCCTGTGTTGTCTCTGTCCAACTGATGATAATGCTCTTGTCTGTGTTGCTTCTATGCAGGTGTTTTCACTTTTTCGTTTTGGTTTGTCCTTTCACATCTTTGGAGGAACAATTTATGCTCACCATGTACAGGCCGTCCTTGCTGGCTATATTCCAAGTTAGATGGATGTTTCGAGTCCCAGCTTCCCAGTCAAACATTATCTTGCTGAGGTTTTCTCTATTGCTTCTCCTGCGATTTCTTTGCGTTTACTCCTTTCTAGCACTCTTCCCATTTTGTTACATTTAGGGTCTGGGGGTTTTCATGTATACCAAAGGTCTTTTTGGATTTCTTTCTTTTTCTTCCATATTTCATGTATGACTGTGTGAACACGTCCTTAGCCCTGTGTCTCACCATCTGTCTATGTTCACTACATTCTGTTGTGATTGTTGTGGGTTTCACTGTGTATAATTGAGGGTGCAGTTAAGAACATTCAGGGTCAGCTGACGTTGGGGGTGCGTGCTTTTAGGGTGCCTGCGGTCAGGCAGGGACAAATCAGGGTCAAGTTAGGGATTTGCCTAGTCTGTATAGTAACCTGTGCCCTGGTCTGCTAGTCCCCTTTTGAATGTTAGGGCTCAGTCATAACGGATTGTGCTGCAGATCTCAGCATAAGCATAGCTGAGACACCACTATTCGAGAGAAAATTGGGAGTGGACACAGTATCATATTAACATTCTTTTCCTGATCCCAGAAATCATGAATTCCAGAGAATTTGAAAACATACCTGTTGATGTAGTTAGATCAACACTGAAACGCATAATTTTAATAGAGCTTCTATTTCTACTTCTATCTGGACCCCATCTTGCCAACACCTGGACGATCTGCAAAATATTACTTTTGAATTCGTGACCTTCAGTTCCGTTACTCACATGTCTGGGAACCAGCGGTCAGAGCTGCAGCCATACGGTGGAGTTCATCAAACTGACCACAGTATTTTGCTTGGCCTGCACAACCTTACGAGTGATTCTGCCACCATTTACCGAGCCTTCGCAATTGTTGGTAAACACAAAGCGCTCTCTTCTATCTCTCTTTTTTAAGTTAGACCTTCACCAATCTTAAAATGATGGCTTATGTTCTTTGTATATATTTAAAAGAAAAAAAAGGAACCATGAAAAACAGGCACATTCCCCCAAAAAATAAAATCAATATTTTTATTGAAAATCCAATTTACAAAAAAAATACCAATGAGATACAAGATAAAATGAATTAACACCTGCCCAAGACAATGTGCCACAATAAAAATAACAGTCTTGGCTCAAATAATGAGGCTATAGACTTCCCCATAGGGAATATCGATAAACATCCTTAAAGAAACCCCCCTAAACCAGAAAATGAAAAATATAGTGAAGAGATACAATAATAATTGGGAATGCAGAAATAAGCACATCATCAAAGATCAAATGAAAAGTCCAAGGGGAAAAGATAGAGGATTAGGTAATAGAAAAAATTCCTGTGAGGCGCAAAAAAATTCCCAAGCGCATTTCCAAGATTCGGCTTCGTCAGTGCATTTTTTCTTTGTAGGCATTATTTTTTTTTCTCTTTTTCATGACAGTCATGAACGAAGACCACCCCACATAAAACTCCAAAATAGGATATTTCTAAAAGGGTTTTCCAACATCCTTTTAATACCATAGACTCTTCTAAATTAAGCCAAATTGGATCAAAATGCCCAAGTTTTCCCAACAAATTTAAGCATGTACCTCTCGGTTAAGCCCATGTATACATCATATCCATGGAATTATATAGCAGTACACAGTTTAATTTGGTTTCTTCATCCTTGGCCAGAATATAAAATTCATTTGGAATCTGTTAGTTCTTGACCTTTGTGTCTATAAAAGTCTTGGCTGCCTGTTCCCGTCTCTCATCTGTCGTCCTATTATCACCATCTAAGCTGTCATTTTCATCAGCAAATGGCATATGACAAAAATGTTTTCCCTTAATGTTCCCCTCATGCTTCATGCAACCATAATTCACGTTGCATGATGTATAGGGATTGTATTTGCTAATAAAACAGAAAAAAAACTATTATGCGCGAAAGGATTTCTAATGTCGCAAGAGGGATAAATTGAAAGGGGGGATTAAAATTCAGCATTGGAGGGAAATTAATGACACTGTATGTTCTTCACGCAAATAGCATGCGGACAAATGTTTATTTGGAAGCTGAAAAGCTGCCTACGGTCACGGCTGACCAGTAATGACCTGCTGAAAAACAGAATGATCCATCTGCTAGGCTTTTAACCCATAGCATGTGCATCAACAGGAGATTATTAACACCCAGCAATGGGCAACGGACTAATATTACGTAGGAGATATATTTCTCCTATCATTAACTTCTGAGATAATAAGCCTTCTCCCCAGTGAAAAGAGATAGTGTCAATGTTAGAACTTTTCCATTGTGAAAGATAAAGTTTGTGAACACCCCCTATCAGGAAGAGCGATGCGGGTGGAATGTTTCATTTTTCAGCGATTTCTTACAAGAAAGGTCTTGATGTATTGAGAAATAAAAGCAGCAAACAGAGCATGTTACCAGAGCAATAAAAAAAAATTAAGGATAACGAGGCAGCTACTTTGTAACAATTGATTTCCATCCATTTCAATGACTAATTCGACACCGTAATAATCAGTTATAAAACACACAGTACAATTACAATGATAGCTGTGAGCAAAGAAAAAAGGACAGTCAAAGAGCATGTAAAAACTAGCAATAGTAGAAAGAAAGCAGTAAGTGAGCTAAGTAGTAAGAAAAAAACTGTTAAAAATTTCCAATCTGGACCATAAAAATTACCAGTCTTAAGAAATTTTAGATTAAAGTAGATTTATGATTAATGTAATGAATTCTGCATGAATAGTGATAATATTCATTGTTGAATAACTTTCAGGCTGTTGAACCCCAATGAGGAGGATACTAGGGGATCACATAAGAGAAAGGGTTCAGCTCATGTTTTTTATGCAATGTGTGCAGAGAACATGAACATGGATTTTTACAATAATTATGGATAAAAAAAAATATTTAAAAACTTTAAAAAATTAATTTGATTGTAGTATTTAAATATTTAAAGTTAAGTTTATTTAGTTATGTTTATATGCTGCCACCCAGAGCTACGTTAAGTATGTGTGTGTTCTTAAGAAGACCTTTTACTGGGGTTTTTAAGTTAAACTAAGTTATTGTTCAAGTTGCTGCTGCTCTGCTGGTTCTGGAAGAGTTTTTCTTTTTCTTCTGTTCCAATATTAAGCCTCTCTAATAATAACAATGAAAATTTTTCCTTTCAGTCAACTGGGCGTATACCCAGAACTTCTTTGTGGGCATAACCATGTTTTGATTGGCCAACATCAGAGAAGAGAAAGAACACGCCCTCAGAGAAGTTCTTTGGTATATGTCACAATTGGTTGAAGAGAAAATTTTCAGTATTTTTACTGAGGTGCAAAACAAAAGACTTAGGGGCAAAGAAGAAAAAGTGTCTGAAAATCAGTGGAGCCGCACTAAATGTAGGACCTTTTACTGGATTTTTTTTATTTTAAAGGAGTGGTATGGGACTTTAAAATTGATGTCCTATCTTTAGGATAGGTCATTAGTGTCTGATCGGTGGGATTTCGACACTCAGCACCCCCGCCAATCAGTTCCTGGTGTCGGCAGTGGCTGGAGCGCTCAATTACAGACCTGATCAGTACAACGAGGTCAACAGAATAGTGGCCACGACCGGGTACTACACATCCATCACCTATTGATTTGATTAGGTTTCAGATGTCCAGTACCTGGTCACAGCCACTATACAGTCGATGAAGTTGTGCTGTGTAGCTCCATATCTGAGCAATTCTGAAACCGGAAACAGCTGATCGGCGGGGGTGCAGTGTGTTTCACCTCCATCAGTCAGACATTGATGACTAAGGATAGTCCCTCAATGTTAATGTCCCAGATAACCCCTTTAAAAAGAAAAAAAATCCAGTAAAAGTTCTTCTTTAATGGGAAGAGGTGCTTGAACTGGTGTCAGACACCTCTGGACACTGCTTATCTCTCCTGACATTAAAATGATCAGGCATGCAAAAATCCAACAGCCTCATCACAGCCTCATGACATTGGCCATAGAGGGAAGTTTTGAGCACCCCACCGTACATGATGATGGTTGGCTGGTCCAGGCTAAATCAGCGGTGTTGGCCAACCATAAACTGTTTATGGCCACCTTTAAGCCTGGATGTCCTATTGTATTTACTGCCTTTCGAATTTATACCCATGTTGACTTTTATTGTATGGTTGTATATGAGTTAATCTGTTAACATATAAAAAGTCTCAGATCACAAATGTCCCAATTCAGCCACTGCTCTCTAAAAACCCTCACAACATGTAAATGTGTAGAGTTCATGACTATCTTGAGTCTTTGTGGTGTGTTACTCATTATCTGTTAACCATTATAGACTTTTACCTGATCAGTGCTAAAAGGAATTCCTTACACTATGATCACTGAACACCACAGGAATGTAAACATATCCCTGGCATCCTCTCTGAGTATAAACACATTTTATAGCCTATTTTACAATGTTTGTTACATGGAGAGGGTAAATTATGGTAGAGACATAAAACTGTGCCCCCGGAAATGGCTGTTTTAGATTGAAAAACTATAACACATATATTTACTAAAGTGCAGAGCATGCCAAGCAAACATTCCCAATATACTCGTGCTGTAGTAGAATTCATCTAAGTAAGTACCTACAGTATGTATACAGTTGTGCTCAAAAGTTTACATACCCCGGCAGAATTTTTGCATTTTTGGCCTTGTTTCAGAGAATAACAAAAAAAAACTTTTTCTCCACTCATGGTTATTGGTTGGGTGAAGGGATTTGTTGTCACACTACTGTGTTTTCTTTTTTTAATTCTTAATGACAACCAAAAACATCCAAATGACCCTGATCAAAAGTTCACATACCCTGGTGATTTTGGCCTGATAACATGCACAGAATTTGACATAAATGGGTTTGAATGGCTACTAAAGGTAACATCCTCACCTGTGAACTGTTTGCTTGTAGTCAGTGTGTGTGCATAAAAGCTGAGTGAGTTTCTAGGATCCAGACAGACTCTTGCATCTTTCATCCAGCCACTGACATTTCTGGATTGTGAGTCATGGGGAAAGCAAAAGAATTGTCAGCGGATCTACGGGAAAAGGTAGTAGAATTGTATAACACAGGAAATGGATACAAAAAATATCCAAGGAATTGGTAATGCCAGTCAGCAGCGTTCAAACTGTAATTAACAAATGGAAAATCAGGGGCTCTGTAAAAACCAAACCATGGTCAGGTAGACCAACAAAAATTTCAGCCACAACTGCAAGGAAAATTGTGTGGGATGCAAAGAAAAACCAACAAATAACCTCAGCTGAAATTCAGGACTCTGAAAACTAGCGGTGTGGCTGTTTCAAGATGCACAATAAGGAGGCACTTGAAGAAAAATGGGCTGCATGGTCGAGTTGCCAGAAAAAAAGCCATTACTGCGCAAATTCCACAAAGTATCTCTCCTACAATACGTCAAACAGCACAGAGACAAGCCTCAAAACTTCTGGTACAAGGTAATTTGGAGTGATGAGGCCAAAATTTAACTTTTTGGCCACAACCATAAACGTTACATTTGGAGAGAGGTTAACAAGGCAGTAGAAGAGATGATCAAATCTGCCAAGATTTAAGTTTGCCAAACTGGTTGGAATTCAACTTTTTTTAGGTCATTTGAATGGTCCTTATTATGCTCAGGGGGTTTCGCCAAACCACAAATCATAGTAAATGTTGGAAGTGAAGAAAGAATAATTAATACTTACCTCACCGCTCATCTGCCTTACTGCCCTCACAGCCCATTGTTTTGTCCTCTACACTACTTCTTTTTGCCTTCCCCTGTTGCACGCATCCTCCTTGGCCAGCTTCACTCTATGGTCTTCCGGCACTTATTAGGCCCCTGATATCACTGTGTGAGGTTCCGTTTTGTGACTTTACAACGTGCATCACATGAGGGATAGTTAGTTCATAGTGATGTCAGAGACTTCATCTGTACCAGAAGACCCACCATAGAATAAAGCGGATGCGTGACAGAGGAAGGCCAAAAGAAGAAGCATGGAGGACCAGATGGTAGACGGCAAGGGCTACGAAACAGTTGAGTTGTGAGGTATTATTAGTATACAGTATATATATTTAAGCTTTTGTCAGCCCAATCTAGTTGGGCCTTTCTCTTCCACTAGAAGTACTCCTCCATCATTTACTCTGTGTGGTGGAAGAGAAGTGACAACCACCAAAAGCCATGTCAGGTTGGGTCATTTTCTATAATATAGTGGTTACAGAGTTTGAGGTCCAAACTGAATGTCTAAGATGCCCCAAAGGCTCTTCGGCACCACATGAGTTGACAAGCATTATAAATTACCTGTGATACTTGGGAGCCTTATCTCTGATCCCGCATTGGTGCCCAGGATCATACTCTTGCCGACATAAAGAAGTATTAAGGAAATCCAAAAAAATGAACACTAATGTGTGTAAGATCAAAAATCATCTTCTTGTCTTCCAGTACAGAAGTATTTGCTCTAAATAATGAATATCCACACTTG
Organism: Phyllobates terribilis; assembly: GCF_046119375.1. Lineage (NCBI taxonomy): Eukaryota > Metazoa > Chordata > Amphibia > Anura > Dendrobatidae > Phyllobates > Phyllobates terribilis. The sequence continues at coordinate 900,361,387 of NW_027362762.1, forward strand.
ACTGTCCAACATTTACGGGTCGAGTACAAACAACTAATGACTAAATGCTGAATTTTCTAGTTTAGTCATAGTATTAGATTATGAGACATTTAGACAATTCCTTTACAGGAATTACAGGGATTGTTATCTTTTAGAAAACTTTTATTCCATATGCTGATATAGATATAAGAAAACAAGCTGAATATTGAGTCAATCATTGGCTGTCTACTGCTGCCCTCGGTATCTGTTTAGCTGCCGCAATGACATTACATTGACAGCCCGACGGTAAAACACCGAGTTATTATGGGTAGTTCTGCCCATAAAGACAGACAGCCAGCACTAGATCCAGGAAAGGTAACCAAATTTTTTTATTATTGTTATTATTATATCAGCATGTGGAATACAGTTTTCAAATAGAATAAAACCCTTTTAAGGGCAATGCTTTCTTGTAAAAGCCTATCCTAAAGTATCTTTGTCTATTTTTGGGAAAAGTTTCATGTGCACATTTTTCAGACTGAGGGGCACAGCACATTATCACCTTCTCCATCATTGATGGACGTGTTACGATCTGAGGCGACCAGCTGGAGTAGCTGTGCTTCCCCTTGGATCATGAAGCTCCCAAACTTTCATCTCTGTTGCTGTCTCAGCTGCCTATCTCAGGCAGAGACCATCCCATAATTCAAACCCATTTTGAGAATTATATAAAACCTTCATGAAATTCCTCAAGTAATATTTTTTTTCTCAAAATTATATTTTTAGAGGGAATTGTCATTTATTTTAGAAGTAATACTAAATATATACTTTTTAATTTTCTAAACATATTCTTAAACTCGGCTGGGTGAATGTGTCGCACATTGAAAAATGTTTAATTTGATGGGCCCCATTTTTTTGCGGGACGAGATGATGTTTTCAGTTATGCCATTTTTTTCCATATGGCTTCTAGATAATTTTTTTTAACCTTTTTGGCATGTTTTTATTTATTTATTTTTTGTAATGGTTTTATCGTATGGTTTATAGGTTGGGTTGTTCCGGATGCGGTAATACCAAATGTGCACTTTTTTTGTTTACTTTAGTTGTTACATAAAACAGAATTTTCTGTGGCAAAAGATTTTTCCCTTATTTTTTTCATACTTCCTTTAATAGTGTCCCCCATCCTGTAATAATGTCCTCAATCCTGGTTCTTCTCATTTAATTAAGTCCCCTTTCCTGTAATAATGTCCCCCATCCTGTTATAATGTCCCCTATCCTGGCCTCCATCATGTACAAATGTCCCCCATTCTGTATAAAGGTCCTGCTTCCTGTAGTAATGTCCCCCTTCCTGTAATAATGTCCCCCATCCTATCATAATGTCCCCCATCCTGTAATAATGTCCTCAGTCGTAGTTTCCATCCTCTAATAATGTCCCCTATCCTGGCCTTCTTCTTGTACGAATGTCCCCCATTCTGTAAAAATGTCCTGCTTCCTGTAGTAATGTGCCCCTTCCTATAATAATGTCTCCCATCCTGTAATAATGTCCCACATCCTGTAATAATGTTCTCAGTCCTTGTTCCCATCCTCTAATAATGTCCCCTATACTGGTCTTGTACGAATGTCCCCCATTCTGTAAAAATGGCCAGCTTCCTGTAGTAATGTCCTTCTTCCTGTAATAATGTCCCCCATCATGTAATAATATCCCCATCCCGTAATAATGTCCTCAGTCCTGGTTCCCATCCTCTAATAATGTCCCTTATCCTGACCTCCATCTTGTACGAATGTCCTCCATTCTGTAGTAATGTCCTGCTTCCTGTAGTAGTGTCCCCCTTCCTGTAATAATGTCCTCCATCCTGTAATAATGTCCCCAGTCCTGGTTCCTATCCTGCAATAATTTCCCCAATCCTGTAATCATGTCCTTCATTCTGGTCCCCATCTTGTAGTAATGCCCCCCATTCTGCCACACTTCACAAAAAAAAGAAAAAAATGATTCTTCTCACCTGTTCTGCCCTTCCACGTCAGACAGCGTCCTCTTGCAGAATCGGTGCATGGCAGTGATATCATGTGCCATTCGTGAATGGCACGCTGACGTCAGCTGCTGACTTCTGATAGGCCGGTATAGATATTGCTGGTATCGCTGTCTGTGCTGCTATACATTTCAATTGAATGTGCATCCGATTAAGTCCAAAATTCATGGTCTAAATACAGACCACAATGTCCAGACCAGCTGAGAGTCTTCTGAGCTGAACTCAAGAGCATCATAGGGTTTGAGCCAGTAGACCCTGATCCGGACATCATAGCCCATACTGAGACCGTTAAAGCCAGATATGTGAAACTGGCCTAATGTTTATGAGAATCTATTTCCTCTCCCCCTGAACGATGATGTAGATAATAAAGAGAAGTATCAGGCAGACGGAATTTCAGCGTTGAATGCTTTTCTTCTCCCAGCAGATAAGCTGCCACTAGAGACCTCTGGCAGTGACTTACTCCATTCTCCCCACTAAAATTAAAAGGCTCAGCTGAAATAAGTGTGCATGTGCATGAGGGAGTCTGGAGAAATAGCTGGCACCTAACAGTTATCTAAGATGTATGGACAACTTTAGGCTCTGGTGGGGTTCCTGAATGGTCTAATGTTTGGATTTTGCCGAGTGAAGTACTGCAATAAAGTGGTCATAGACTACAGTAAGGCTCAAGACCACTTTGTTCTGATGATCATAGGGGGATAAAACCACATATTGATGGGCATATCCAGGAATCTTTTATTAATGTCATATATGTTTTATAACATATATTTACAAGATTAGTATGGCAGAATTTAGAAATGTCCATGCCCATGTTACTCCTACTAACTGAGTATACTGTATGTATAAATGTCTAAAAAAAACTCTTTTCATCTCTTCTACATGTATATCTGCAATCATTTACATTTTGTGTACGTAGAAGGCAGACTTTGGAAAGCTATAATTACTTCCACTTATAGGATGTAACCATTAAGTGATGGTTACCCCTACTTCAAAGACATCCACGTAAAGAGAGTCCTTGCTTCATGTGCAAACTCTTTATAAGAAGTGCATTTGTGTGGTCATCTGAGCTTTACATCCGCTTTAAGATCTGCACAGTAATGATCTTATAGATGAAATTAGTGGCGGTGACCAGAGGGTGTTATCCGCCGTAACTCTCTTTAATATAGTTAAAAAATAGTATTTTCAAAGAAAAATATCCATATGGTCTTAGATGTCCTGTCCTTGATCTTCTGTCCTAAAATAATGGAAAACTGAAGCTGATTTACTAATAAGTAAGTTGTGTGGAAATAACTATATTATGTGACAAATGAATTATGTTTTAAAAAATGGAGACGATTTATAAAAATTGTCTAAAAGAAAAATAGTCTGTTGCTCATATCAACCCATAACTTTCATTTTTAAAGCTTGGTCACACTGGGCAATGAAAACAGTTTTTTATACAGTCTTAAAAATGTTTCCAATTATATTTTGGGGACATTATTTCTTATTTAAGGTGCTGAACAATACACCATGTGGCCAAACATAGAGTCCAAATAACACCATACGGCATCCTGCACAAAACTCATGTTATTTATTTATATTAATGGCATTCGGCTCGATCTTGATGGATGAATGATCTGTAGGAAGATCAATCTTGTTCAAGTCTAGATAGGTCCATCAGGGTCTTCTCCACCATTATCTTGATAGTATCAAGCCATGGGGTTGCTGCAATTCCTAAACAATTCCTTCTATTTCTCAAACCATGATGTTATTTACACAAAGTTAAAAGGTATTATCCACAGAATAGGTGTTAAAATAATGATTTGTGAGGGTCCAACTGGTGGGACCTCTCCAAGCATAAGAACTGGCTCTCCTTCCCCTGGTCTTGTAAGCATACATGACCTTTAAAGGCATTGTCCACAACTTGGACAACCCCTTCTCATCTCATACCCTATTCTTGGCTCCGATAAAACAAAAAAAGCTTATACTCCCTTACCATGCTGGCGCCATTCCAGCGGTGTCGGCACTCGTGGTCCTTGCGCTCCTATGTGGTTGTTGTGACATGTGAGCCCGGCGCCCAATCAGCGCTGACATCACTGTCCCCACCTTCGTATAAATTGAACATAAAGAGAGAGTCAGAGATCAGTTGCTGTCCTGACTTCCTTTTCATGTTCAATTCGTACAAAGGCGGGGACAGTGATACCAGCTCTGATTGGGTGCCTGGCTAACGTGTTATAACACTGCATGAGAGTCCCAGGACCGCAAGTGCTGACACCACTGGAATGGCGCCAGCATGGGATGTGAGTATAAGCTTTTTTATTTTTATTTTATCGGGGCCAAACATTTAGATTAAGAAGGGCCACACATGTACAATACTACTTTCATAGACCTATAAAAATAAATGGAACAGTGTTCACACTTGAGCACTGCTAATTCATGCACATGAGCCGGTGGGGCCCCTACTACCAGGATCGGTGGGAGAGGCTAGACCGCCATCGATCATACATTTATCATCTATTCTGTGGATGGAATAACTTTTTTAATGGTATATGTTTTTTTTTTTATAAATTCTTTGAATTGATTGACGGTAACACCATCAATTTCCTTTCATGAAAATTGTGTCTCAGTAGCATTTTTATAGGAAATGAGGGCGGATAGTTTTGTCATATTGTTACAGCTATTCCATGGACCTTTATGAGCTGTAGCAAGCAATTTGCCGAGACTTCTGAATATGCTTAGTAATCAAGATTGTCTTCGGAGGTGGTCAGTGAACTGGAATAATTGAAGATCCAGACATGTAGCTCCTTAATTAACAGTGGAAAAACCCTTTCTGTTTTATATAAACCACAGTCGAAGCCTATCTTACTCACTACACTGTTTCCCTTCAGCGTACCTCCCAACATACGTCTCCCAAATGACAGGACATTTTTCCTATCCCAATCATGGGCACACATGGGCTAATTTCATAGTATGCCAATTTTCAAGGACCTTTTGTCCCCTGACTGCCCCAAGTCGATATTAAAGCGGTATACAGCAATTCCTTTATGCTAATGAGATGTTTTATATGGAATATTAATGTATTGAACAGTGAACTTTTATCCAGCAGCATATCATATGCTAATGGTGCAGGACTCGTTTGGCGCGGTAACTCTTCTCCTGGACTAGTCCTGGACTTGGATCTACATGGTTGACAGTCTGCATAATCCTCCTACCATATCAGGGATTGAATGCAAACTGTCAATCATGCCGAAGAAAGTGTGATGAGAAGATTAGACTATTCCATATAAAAAGTCAATTGCTCAAAGCTTCACCGTATCAGTAATCATAAAAGAAAAAATCAGAATAAAGGAATTGGTCTGTATACTGTTGTAGTAATGGTTGGAAACTGTCAGGATATCAGTGTGAGTTTGGGGTGGTTTTCTTTTTTGAACCGTGACCAAAATGTTGGTCAGCTTGACAGCATAGATGTATCCTCCCTTAATGGGGGTTGTGTAGCATCTTTCATTTTTGCATTGATTGCTGGAGACATTGCTGCACAGTAGACTGGACGGTTGCCAATGAGGAGATGAGTCTCAGTCCCTGCACAACCTCTAACTTTTTGAAAATCTTATTTAAAACTCTAATTTCCCAAGCTAAAAATTCTAAATTCTTGATAAGTTTAAACTCGCATTACACATATGGCATAAACAACTCCCAACAGTATTACTTTCATCTTGGAGAAATTGGTTTCTATGTCCAAATTGAATATATGCATTCAGTTTGTGTATTTGTTAGCTTTGTTACCTGTCTGCAATTTCTAATTTCTCTCTAGGCAAATTTAATATGGTATTACAAAATAATAACGATCCCCTTCGCAGGCTGCAATTCACAATATAACCACTGGGTGGACACATATAGGCACATTTAACATAAACATATCCCAACAGAGTGTCGGTAAATGATGGTTATTTGTTTGTTTTCAAAACTGGTCATCTCACGCCATTTATCTTAGGCTATGTTGACCAAGTCTACGGGCAGGTGCAGACGATCGTATTTTCAGTCCAAGTGCAATCCGACAAAACATTGGATCAGACTCGGACCAATTTTAGTCTATGAGCTGTGCAAATGTCAGATCTTTTCCTTGGACCGTGCAAAAAAACGCTGCATACCTGAGTTTGATCCGATATTCGGATCGCACTCGGCCATGCAAGTCAATGAGTCCATGGAAACCATCAGACTGCACTCGGATGACATCAGAATGGAGAAGATGGAGACATTTTTTTTCCATCTTCTCTTCATCTGAGAGAATCAGATCACACTATGCTGAAACTGATCAGAGTGTAATTTGCTCAATCGACCTGATTCTCTCGATTGAGAGAAAATATGGTTGATAGCGAAGCAGGAATAACTGGGAAAGGAAATGGAGCCCACCACGTTGTGTAGTAATCAGTGTCCGCAGTAGGGTTCCAGGTGGAGGGTTCCACCACTGCTGGTGAAGCACAGCCAAAGAGAGGAAGGAATTCAGCACAACCATCTAACGGTAAAACTTCGATTTATTCAAAATCCAGTAAAAACAGGAGGATCCAAGGAAATCATGTCAAAACCTGATGCTTTTCCGTCACAATGCAGGCGGCCTTAGTCATAGGATGTCGTCATGGGATGATGTTGGCTGGTTGTGCCGAATTCCTTCCTCCTTTCTTCTCTCAATGGTTGGTAGCACCTGCCCTAAAGGTAAGGAAGGTCACAAGACAAGTGATTGCAAAACAACATGAACTTAAAGAACCTTCAGAATATACTTAATGGTAGACACAAGATTAGAAATAAGCAGGACCACATTTAAGACGTAAGGTCGTTGCAGTGGAGTCAGACTTTAAGGGTCACCAATACCACCTAGCAAATCGCAGCATCATGACTGAGAAAAGACTGAGGCTTTACATCCAAAATCACCGCACAAAACTGTTTTGTCAACACAACCGTTCAAGCATCATCTTCATCACGGTCCTGCATCTTTCAAGGGCACGTTCTTCCAAACATCAGCTCCGAAGCCGTAGCGCGGTATTGAAAACATATCTGAAATATCTTGATTAAAGACAGGAGGATTGGGTTTTTGCCATTAGAATAGAAAGGCTGGATTGTTACAGAAATCCCATAGAGCGAAGGACACTGGTATTTGTGGTGAAAGGAAATTGAAGAGAAACAGAACATTTGGACTCATATTTCATGAAATAATGCGGCGTGTAACAGAATTGAAAGGCAGACTGGGCAAAAATTGACATAACTCCCCCCCCCCCCTCCTCGACTGGAGAAGGACAGATAAATATGTCAGTATTAACAAATGCACTATTGTGCCGTGCGTATAATGCATTCCTTTTACTGTGTCAAAAATGAATATACCCGAGGAATGCAAACCTGGACCCTCCATATGCTTCTAATAGGGAAACGCCGCTTGTTTGTATAAAACATATATAAACAGCTAATAAAACAAGCAGCGGTTCTGTACGGTGCACGCTCCAGATGGGAGCTGATTTCAGTTTATATGCTCCTCGGAATCAGTAATGCAGATTATAATGTCCGGACAGATGTTTGGAATTTTCACTGACAATCGCACACAGTTCGGGAAATGCCTTCTACAAATATTGCTTTTAAATAGCTCTTGTGAAATATACTAGATGTATACATTTTATATATTTACTTCACTCACTTATATATTAGCATTAATTCCATAGCGCTTTGCAGACATCATCATCACTGTCCCCATTGGGGCTCACAATCTAAATTCCTTACCAGTATTTAATTGGCGTGTGGGAGGAAACCGGAGGAAACACAGGGAGAACATACAAACTCCTTGATGATGTTGTTCTTTGAACCCAGGACCCCAGCGCTGCAAAGCAACAGTGTTAACCACTGAGCCACCAACATTGTAACCTTTCCTAAACAATTCCCCTTTTTTTACATATTCTTTTGGCTGATGGTATTGGACAAGCCGATTTTATGCCATAGAACTAGATATGAATCCAGACAGGAGCCTAAACTGAAATTAATAGAATCTCCTGGATTCCAATGCAATAAACCTACAGAGCCCTCAAACTTTGATGCACTATTTATAGTTCTCGACTGATCAGATATCAACTAATATGCTCAAATTTTACCCCGTGACACCTTTTTTAGGCTAGGTTCACACTTATACATCTACAGCGATATGATGTATGGATCAGAAGCATAGAGTAAAAACCTATGCAGGTGAGTGACATATGTTCAGCTTCATCTGTGTGAATTTAGATGCAGACATTGAATGTATGTAATAGTTCCATTAATTAATTTATTTGATTTTACTAATTTATATTGGGGCAGCACGGTGGCTCAGTGGTTAGCACTGCAGCCTTGCAGCACTGGGGTCCTGGGTTCAAATCCCACCAAGGACAACATCTGCAAGGAGTTTGTATGTTCTCCTGTGTTTGCGTGGGTTTCCTCTGGGTTCTCCTGTTACCTCCCACACTCCAAAGACATACTGATAGGGAATGTAGATTATGAGCCCCAATGGGGACAGTGCCCATAATGTCTGTAAAGCACTGTGGAATTAATGGTGCTATATAAGTGAGTTAAATAAATAAACATATATCACCTTTAATTCCACTGGTGGCACTAGTTCATGTCCCCTTGCTCTCTGTAGAGTCAATTTGCACATTATTTTCCCAGCTCTTTACAGACATCATCGCTGTCCCCATTGGGACTCATTATCTACATTCCCTATTAGTATGTCTTTGGAGTGTGGGAGGAAACTGGAGAATCCGGAGGAAACCCACGCAAACACGGGGAGAACATACAAACTCATTATTATCTGTACACATTTTTTTTAAATTTAAGCTGTGTGCCCATGATGAGTTTTCGATGCAGCGTATTTTTGTCTTACAGTTCTAGCAAAGTGGATGGGATTTATAGAAATCTCCTGCCCACTGTGTGTCTTTTTTACTCAGCGTAATCTGACCTGCGGTGCGTGTTTCAAATCCGCAACATGTCAATTTCTCTTGCAGAAATGCTGAGATTTATGTTCAGGTTTTTCCCATAAACTTCCATTAAATACGAAAATTTTTAAGTCATTTTGCCAGAATTTTTGCAACTTTTCATACCAAAAGTCGTAAACGCTATTCAAGACAGGAAGAAAGCCCATTTTTTCACTTTGCTCTAAATTCTCGATTGAGAGCGACATTTTGATGAATTTGGTGCCAATAACAGCAACTAATACCACAAAATAAAAAAAGAAAGTGACAACATAAGAAAGGGTTCTCTACAGTTAGAGCAGTCAGACTGTAGAATGCCGACCACAAGAGGTAGTAATGGTCGACACTATAACAGTCTTTAAAAAGGGTTGGATGCTTTTCTCAAAAGAAATGGAATTGTGGGTTATAAATAATGTAAAGATAGAGAATTTATGACTGGTGGAGAAAAGTTGAACTTGATGGACCTAAATCTTTTTTCAACCTATATACTGTAATTTAAAAAAATGCAAAGGATGATTCGGGGCCTTATTATCTATTGAGGAATATTTATTAAACTGTGCTAGGTTGTACTTTGCATAGTTAACTGCTGCATGCAACAAAAATGATAATAAATAAATGCTTTGTGTTTTATTAAAAGAATGACGTTAAACAATGAGCCGGAGCAGTGAGTAAGAGTCTGCTGAGCAGCTAACGGATTCTTCCCACCTAGCTATGCTTGGTTGCCAGTAGGGATGAGCGGACCCTTGGAAGTTCGGGATCTGGTACCCGATCAAACTTTATGTCCAAAGGTTGATTTGAGTATCAAGACTTTACCCAAACTTGAACATGAACCCAAATTCCATTGAAATGTATACCGAACTTTGGAGCAGGAAAATTCTGTCTCTCTATTCTCTCTCTCTCCTCCCGAAATTCGTCCGGAACTCGGGACATTAAGGCTGTGTGCCCACAATGCGTTTTTTAAGCGTTTCCGCAGCGGCAAAAACGCTGCAGAAACCCTTAAAAAACGCATGGTAGAAGGGCTGCCATGTTCCCCAATGATAATCTGCATGTGCTGTGCTCATGCTGCGGATTATCATTGCGGAAAAAAATGCAGCACTACCAATTATTTTGCAGAAGCGCTGCGTTTTTGCCGCCATTGACTTGCATTGGAATGCATGGATTACGCATCACTATTTATGTAGATGCGCATTCCATACGTTCCAATGTGCAGATGGTACCCGGGTGTGGGGGAGAGGAGACTCTCATCCAGACCCAGGTACCATAGTACCTGTAAAAAATAGAATAAAATAAAAAATATATGTTATATTTACCTTCTGGCCGCCCCCGCTGCGCTCGTCCTCCCATGCCGGCAGATCGCGGTGGACTGAAGGACCTGTGCTGACGTCATAGTCATGTGATGGGTCACGCGATGCTGACATCAGCAGGTCCTTCAGTGTACCGCGATCTGCCGGTAGCCAGGACCGAGGGAAGCAAGACTCCGGGGGCCATCGGAAGGTAAGTATAGATTTATTTTTTTATTTTTAACCATTCTTTGGGGTCACACTATATAAATGCATGACGTTTGCATGGATTTATATATTGTGACCAAGTTGACAAGCACTTTCCAAGTGATGCTAAAATCGCTTGGAAAGCGCTTGTCAACCCGCATGCGGAAATGCATGTGAAGAACGCTTCACATCCGCATGTCCCTGGCAGGAAAAATGCATGTACAATCCGCATGTACAATCCGCATGTACAATCCGCATGTACAATCCGCATGTGTTTTTTCTGCCAGGGAGATGCAGAAACGTTCAGGAAAAATCCGGATAAATTTCTGCATCGTGGGCACATAGCCTAAACCGGACTTTCGAGAGAAGTTCAAGCTTGGAGTTCAGCACCTGACACTTAGTGTCCGGTACGAAACCCGAACTTTAAAGTTTGGGTTCCCTCATCTCTGGTTGTAAATTCTTTCGCATATTTGCATACAGAGAGAGACCTGTCAATCAAGTTAAGCTAGGGAGGGAGGAGACAGCGTTAGAGCCATGCAGACTCTTCTTCTTTCCCGAACTCCTAACAAAAGAATGCCCAACTCGTTTTCCAAGCTAAGTGTCTACAACCACTGACTTAACCTTCTAATCACCCTACAAGTTCATTAAATATAAAGAATCCTTTAAATTCATGAAAGTAAGGATGTGAATTGTATTTCTGCATGTCCCAATTTGTTATTTATCATCCTTTTGAACAGTTTATTGTTGACATTGTTTTTTTTTCTATCCTTTTACACACATTCCTCTATGATGCTCCAACAAAATAAAGAATAATGAGAGCTTTCTATCTGAACAATAACATTTTATAGTAATGGATAAATAATCCAAGGCCGAATGGCAAATCATTATAATGTGTGCACATCTGAACCCTGAGCGGATGATTCATGGAGCCTGTAGAGGTTTTGTCTTAGAGTAGAAGTATTGACAGTCTTCTATGTGCTGTTTAATCTCATAAATTATTTAGCTTTTGCTTGTTGACATATATTGTTAAGACTTTTTTGTCGACTTGCCAGCATTTTAGAATATAAAGGAACCTTTGGAATCGCATTGCTGCATGGAGGAAATGACATCATGTCTTCCTCATGGGCTACTTGCAATGTTTAAATGTCACAAAAATGGTCACATTCTCGATATGAAATCACCAGACAAGTATTTTATATTAATTAAAGCCGTCCTTTACGTTGTCAGGGGAGTTTATTTGCGGACTACTGACTTGAGCGATCATGGTCTTTTTAACTAGAGAAATAACAGAGATGACTTTGTCACTTAACTATTTTTTTTCTGTGCAATTTAATAATTAAGCCATTGTAACTGGTCTGGGTTACCTGCCGTTTTCATCTCTCTACAACTATCACACGTAAATGGTTATTAAGATTGAACGTTAGCGTCTATCTCCAACATAGGGGTTAAAGCGGTTGTGTGGTCCGAATCGATAAGTCTGTAGTCACTCCGTGTGATTGCAGACTTATGAATCCCCCCAACGCGCGCACACTGTGCACTGTGGGGATTCACCAGTTTCTGAGCCGGGACCGGAGGGTATGTATGAGTTATACATACTCCAAGCCAGTGGGTGCAACTTTGCTCCATAAAGAAGATAATTGGTTGCCCACGTTAGGATGATAGGTTTGGCCACTTTTTTTCCCAAATGGGAGACTTTATAATAGACCAAAGTTGACTGCCATTTATTCTTACATAATTCTATGACGAACGTGCCCTTTGGCCATCTAGGACATGTGGGCCAAACTACAAACTCTGAACCGGTCCTGAAACATATACTTTGTATTCCTCCTCTTCCAACACAACTTGCATCACCCAAACTACACTGTGTGCAGAATTATTAGGCAAGTTGTATTTTAGAGGATCATTTTTATTATTGATCAACAACTATGTTCTCAATCAACACAAAAGACTCATAAATATCCAAGCTTAATATTTTTTGAAGTTGGAGTGTTTTTTTTTTAGATTTGGCTATCTTAGAAGGATATCTGTTTGTGCTGGTAACTATTACTGTGCGGAATTATTAGGCAACTTAATAAAAAACAAATATAATCCCATCTCACTTGTTTAATTTCACCAGGTAAACCAATATTAGTGCACAAAATTTAGAAATAAACATTTCTGACATGCAAAAATAAAAAACAAAAAAATTAGTGATCAATATAGCCACCTTCCTTTATGATGACACTCAACAGCCTTCCATCCATAGATTCTGTCAGTTGCTTGATCTGTTTTCGATCAACATTGTGTGCAGCAGCCACCACAGCCTCCCAGACACTGTTCTGAGAGATGTACTGTTTTCCCTCCCTGTAGATCTCACATTTTATGATGGACCACAGGTTCTCTATGGGGTTCATATCAGGTGAACAAGGGGGCCATGTCATTATTTTTTCTTCTTTTAGACCTTTACTGGCCAGCTACACTGTGGAGTAGTTGGATGCATGGGATGGAGCATTGTCCTGCATGAAAATCATGTTTATCTTGATCGATACTGACTTCTTCCTGTACCACTGCTTGAAGAAGTTGTCTTCCAGAAACTATCAGTAGGTCAGGGAGTTGAGCTTCACTCCATCCTCAACCCGAAAAGGTCCCACAAGTTCATCTTTAATACCAGCCCATACCAGTACCCCACCTCCAGCTTGCTGGCATGTGAGTCGGAGTGGAGCTCTCTGCCCGTTACTGATCCAGCCTCTGGCCCATCTATCTGGCCAATCAAGAGTCACTCTCATTTCATCAGTCAATAAAACCTTTGAAAAATCAGTCTTAAGATATTTCTTGGCCCATTCTTGACGTTTTATCTTATGTTTCTTGTTCAAAGGTGGTGGTTTTTCAGCCTTCCTTACCTTGGCCATGTCCCTGAGTATCGCACACCTTGTGCTTTTTGATACTCCAGTAACGTTGCCGCTCTGAAATATGGCAAAACTGGTGACAAATGGCATCTTGCCAGCTTCACGCTTGATTTTCCTCAATTCATGGGCAGTTATTTTGCGCCTTTTTTGGCCAACACGCTTCCTGCGACCCTGTTGGCTATTTGCCATGAAACGCTTGATTGTTCGGTGATCACGCTTCAAAAGTTTAGAAATTTCAAGACTGCTGCATCCCTCTGCAAGACATCTCACAATTTTGGACTTTCCAGAGCCCGTCAAATCTCTCTTCTGACCCATTTTGCAAAAGGAAAGGAAGTTGCCTAATAATTAAGCACACCTTATATAGGGTGTTGATGTCATTAGTCAACACCCCTCCTCATTACAGAGATGCACATCACCAGATTTACTTAATTGGTAGTTGGCTCTCAAGCTTATGCAGCTTGGAGAAGGACAACATTTATAAAAAATATCGAAGTGATCAAAATACTCATTTGCCTAATAATTCGGCACACAGTGTACTCCTATCTCTCTATCATATGGAGTCAAAATACTTACCCACCCCCCCCTCCTCCCAGACTACCAGGACCATATAATGTAAAGTATCCTGCCATGGAATTTTCAAGTGTAAGAAGTTGGTGTATGGGGCGAACCTGGTATAGGAATATGTGGTTCTGAGCCTCATCACAGTGCAATATAGAGAGAAGGGCCTGAATATTGCAATTCCTATTCCTACATTTTCTCACTTGCTGTACCCACTGGTTGAAATCAATGTAAAAGTGGATACGGCAAGAGAAATTACTAAGTGAGATTTTCTCATTCCACAAGGCTTTTTTTTAGAGACAGGCTGAAACTGTACATCGATTCCACATCCTTTGCAATTGAATGTCTTCAAAGGGATATTTACCGTCCATCTGTACTCATTTATGTCGGTGGCATGACATTTTTCAACAAGACTTGAAGCCGAAACATTATTGGCAACATGTGTAATAATTTCACATATTGGAAACACATTTATTTTCATTATCCCCTAATAAGGCCTGCAATTACCGATGACAATGTTCAGCTATCAATGCTCAAATTGGAATATTATGATATGAAATGACTGTGAGTCCTAGGAGATGGCAATTTAGTTATAATAAAATTGCTTCCCCTGTAGGAGAATGATAAGCCGGTGTACCAGAAGAGCAATCCAACTCCATATATGATGCATGTAATGAAAATGACATTTTGTGCGTAGGAATGTAAAATGTAATATAAAATTACTATAAATTATGTTTAAGAAATATAGTATATAATAGCAGTCACTCAAATGGAGACCTACAATGTAATACATGGATGGCCAGGTCCACCGGAGCTAAAGACTCATATATAGGTGGTTTCATAGTGTATATAGGAGGCTATATGGGGTCATACTGTATATACGGTGCTATGTGGGGGTTCACTGTATATAGAGAAGCTATGTGGGGGCTCATACTGTATATAAAAGGTTATGCGGGGGGTCATACTGCATTCATGTGGGCTGATACTGTATATAGGGGTCTATGTGGAGGCTTAAATTGTATATAAGGGGCTGTGAGGAGACTCATACTGTGTATAGGGAGCTATGTGGGGGCTTATACTGTATATAGGGACTATGTGGAGGCTTATACTGTATATAGAGAGGCTATGTGGGGCTTATACTGTATGTACTGGGCTGTGAGGGGGCTCATATTCTATATAGGGAGCTATGTGAGGGCTCATACTTAATATAGGGGACTATGTGGGGGCTCACACTATATAGGCGGCTGCGTGGGTGCTCATAGTGTATATAAGGTGCTATGTGGGAGCTCATACTGAGTATAGGGGACTATGTGGGGCTCACATGGTATATAGGAGGATATGTGGGGGCTCATACTGTATACAAGGGGCTATGTGGGGCTCATACTGTATGTAAGGGGCTATGTGGAGGCTTATACTGTATATAAGGGGCTGTGAGGGGGGCTCATGCTGTGTATAGGGGGCTATGTGGGGGCTTATACTGTACATAGGGGCTATGTGGAAGCTCTTACTGTATATAGAGAGGCTATGTGGGGCTCATACTGTATATACTGGGCTGTGAGAGGGCTCCTATTCTATATAGGGTGTTATGTGAGGGCTCATACAGAATATAGGGAACTATCTGGGGGCTCACAGTGTATATAGGAGGCTATGTGGGTGTTCATACTGTATATAGGGAGCTATGTGGGCTCATACTGTATATACTAGACTGTGAGAAGGCTTGTATTCTATATAGGGGGCTATGTGGGGCTTATACTGTATATAGGGAGGCTATGTGCAGGCTCACACTGTGCTATGTAGGGTGCGGTGAGGGGACTCATACTGTTTATAAGGCGACTGTGTGGGGGCTCATACTGTATATAGGGTGGTGTCAGCATGCTTATTTTTTCTCAATATGAATTGATACAATTAATATTAATATAAAATAATAATTATAATTAATATGTTAATATTAATATTGAGCATAATTAATTTCAGCCTATCCACAACAGTCATGGGGCCTCTCAGGAAAATTAATTGCACATGACGCACGTTCTGGGGCCATGGGGTTACTTGGTAGCCGAGCCAGTCGGTTCTATTGGGATAGTCACGGTGGCAGTGACCCGGTCCGTGGCCTAGGGCGGTCAATAAATAAAGAAAAGAGGGGAAAAAAGTTTTGGGGATAAGGTTTCATGACGCCACCCATGGTATGCGGCAGTCGGTGACCGCCGCTGCTGTTCAAATCCACTGGGGCTTTTGGTGACGCAGCAGAGATGGTTCAGCTCTCCACGGGTAGAGCTAGGCCCCAGGGCAGTTAAAGAGGGAATCTTTGATGTTGTTGGTGTAGTGCAAGGCAGGTGACGCAGCAATTAAGTCAAGGACACAGCGGGATGCAGTCTCCAAGTTTTTACTCACAGTTTTTACGGTGCTCCATGTTACAACTGCCAGCAGGTTATAACAGCCTACCGAGTCCTGTGTCCTCCGGGGAAGTGATCCAGCAACTCTCAGATAACTTGGGTGCACTTTATCCGGACCCCCTTCTTATGTACCTTTCCCGGGTCGTCTCTCTCTGCGCTGGCTCTCGCCCTCCTGCCCTGCGCCCCCCACACAGTGTCCCGAGCCAGTGGCCCCGGGCCTTGTCGGGCGACGTCCTCTCTGTCCCCTTGGTCCTATATGGCCACCTTTTCAGCAAATGTGTGTGGTTTTTGGCTACGGCACTTAGAGATACCGCAACCTCCTGTTTGCTAGCTGAGTCTTGCAGTCCTCCACTAGTCTGGGGCCGGTCCCCTACTGTGACCTGATCCCTTCACGGTCAGCGTGAACTCGGGCGCACTGGTGGACTCCGCACTTCCTGTGCCCCTAGGATCCTTTCTCTCTCTCTGGAGCCTTTCTCACTGCTCCGGTCTTTTCTCTTCACTCTCCTACTGGGCCTCTCTAACTGGACCCTACTCCTCAACTGTCCTCCCTCACTCTGCTTCTAGATCTTTCTACCCTTCCTTTTATACTCTCTGTCATGTGACCCACGTCACCAACTGTCACTCTACGTGGTCCCCTCTAACTTCAGTCCTTCCTTCAGTGCTCACCTAAACTACTTCCTCCACCCACCTCCTCTGCTTAGTTTCATGCTCCAGACAGGGACAGGGACTCTGCTTTCCCTCAGGAGCAATCTTGCCCTTCCCTAATGGAGTGGTGTAGTGTTAGATGTGAGTGTGTAGGTCCCGGGTAGTGCTCCCTCCTTACCTGAAAGTGGGGTACCACACCTCTGGATGAGATGCAGTATCTCCGTGGAGCCACACACACCCCTGCCTTAGACCCTTCAAGATATTGATGGCTCATGCTCACTTAACAAAACCGAGCATGCATGTGCATGGATGAGCGGGGAGGTTACATAAGATAGCTGTCATTCAATCTTGAGTTCAACCAATAAATATGTAAAATGCAAGGGCCGACTTCTCACGAGATGATTAGCAAACTGCTATAGTGCACCATGATTACGCTTAGGCCTCATTTATCTTTGTTGTCCACAGCCACCAATCACAGCTCTGCTTTCATTTTTTAAACTGCTCTGGTAAAATAAAAGCTGCGCCGTGATTGGTTGCTATAGGAAACAAAGACAGATTTTCTTGTAGACCGTTTTGATACGTCTAGTGACTGATAAATTACGTGGACGGCCATCTTATTTGTATGGCTGGCATCTCCTGCAGCTACATCTGCACATATCTGTATATTTTCTGCTCTAAGCATCCTATCTAATCGCTGGTCTTACACAACACTTAATGGATTGGCAACAAGATACGTTATCATGTTTGCAGCCGTCCAGCCTTTCCCCAGTATAATGGCTCACAAACCAGCGATCCATTATGTGAACCAACAGATCTGTCCAGAAAGCCTTGTTAATTGAATCCGCCATGTGCAAATAAAAGAGCCGGTGACTGTTTAGCTGCGGTCGGTGACTGTTTAGCTACGGTTGGGGCCTTGAAGCAATTAGTAGATATGTGCGGCTGATATGTCCGCTCTATGAAATGAACCTGCTGGGTTTTTACAGAGGTGAGCTGAACATTGGGAGGCAATGTGCTCCACTGATAAGGATATCTCCTGATTAATGACCTCCTACTCCAAAGACTTAGAAGCTGCTGGAGATAAGGAGCCGTGAATAGCTGGGTGGTCCCGATTAGGCGCCTATTGAGTGCCATCTCCAGGGGGTATCATCTCAGTAGCAAAGAAATGAGAGATAAGACACTTATTGATCAGGTAGTTTGTTATCAAAGTTCCCGCCATGGTGGCATTATACCAAAAGGTATAGAAAATAAGCGGTAATAAATGTAGTGCGGAGCTGGCAGCAGATATCATTCAGATGAAAGCCCCCCCCATACACTTTAGGATACGTTCACATATACAATAGTTATCCGTTAGGATGGATTCAGCAGCAATCCGTTGGCAAAAATGTGCAGACACAACTTTTTTGTCCCGTTTTTAAAATACATATTTCAGCTGGATCCTTTTTTTTTTAACACGGATCCGTTAATTTGCCATCCGTTATCTTCCATTTGAAACTGATCCGGTAAACAAAAAAACGGATCCTTTTCAAATGAAAATAAAACGGGTGGCAATTTAACGGATCCGTTTTCCATAGACTTCAGTGTTAAAAAAAACAGATTCAACTGAAATCTGTTTTTTAAAAACGGACAAAAAAGTTGTGTTTGCACATTTTTGCCGACGGATTGCTGCTGAATCCGGTCTAACAGATGACTACTGTACATGTGAACATGACATAGATAGCTGTTGGCTAAACAATGGTTTGGACGATCATTTGGCCGGCAGTCATCTCGTCCAACTCCTCCGCACACAGGAGCACTCCTTTGTTCCCTCTGAGAGAACTGCTGCCAAACATCTCTGGCCGTGGCTTATTTCTTAGTACCTGTGCACACGTTGCAGATTTGTCGCATTTTTTCTGCACAGATTTGTCATAAAACCTGAAAGATTTCCTGATGCCAGCAAAGTGAATGAGAATCCTGGAGTCTCATTCACATGTTGCTTATTTTTGACTTAAAGATAAGGTGCAGATTTAAATCTGCCGCAAAAATTCATGTAAAAAACGTGGCAAAAAGGCACCTATTTTACGCTGCATTTTTCCTGCGACGAGATACAGAAATTTCGTATATGCACATTCCCTTAGAGAACAAAATGATCTGCATTTCAAAATCGGACTTACGGGATCCTTATCGCCATCAACATTATTTGTCAAGGGCCACCATTTGCATTTCCTACTCTTAAACAGCTTTCTTAAAATTCTGGACACAACCATTTAAGCAATTAGTGGTACAGAAGGGCATTTTTATTTTTAGTCCTTTGTGCTATCAGTTTCTTTACAAATACTTAATTAAAAGAAGAGAAAACAGCCTAACCGAACCCTAAGAAAAATTGTGCCATCCCCAATGTGAATGAGGAGGACCTGCTGATGATCAGTTGAAATACCCCTAATCCCAGTATTTTTGCATCTACTTGCTTTCCCCAATACTAACATTATTTCAGCACATTGTTACTCTTGCTCTTTCCTTATATTGCCAATAATGTGGCCTTTAATAGTTTTAGAGTATAGCGAATATTTATTATGCTTGATACGGGTCAATATAAAGTTCAGCTCTGTAATTGGAAATGCCAGCTTATAATCACATTAGACAAGATGAATCATCTTCTTTCACATCCTGAGGAACAATGAATGAATCTGATGACGGTGATTACACATATCTGATTAGAAAGCCTCTTACATTTGTATTGTCTAGTACCCATAATGATTTGAGTATGTCTCGGCACTGTTGCGATAACTCTGGCTGGCAGCTGATCTGAAGAGACACGATGAGATCCTGTTTGATCCTCTCTGAGCACATCTGGGGAGGTTCACGTGGCCATGGACATGTGGTAATAATTTCAGTTTTGGTGTCTGCTGATACTATAAAGATGTGTCTGAGGATTGTGAAAACATCTGCAGGTTCCTTGTGGACTTGTTCTTACATACCATTCATATGTGGATAGATACACTTTCACCTTGAATGGACCTCACATTGATTAATGGATAAATAATGTACCTAAAGGCAACCAGCATGTATCTTCCAATAAATTCTAGTTATAGCTGCTTCTGGGAAAGCTGCGTTACAGTTAATATGGTTGCTCTACTAGCCCAATCACACAGCTTTCCCAGTGTCCTCAATAACAGTGAAACATCATGATTAGAGATGAGCAAATGTAAACTGTAAAGTTTGGGAGTTCGGGGAGAATAGAGATATTTTCCAGCTCCAAAGTTCTGGTTTCCATTGATTTCCATTGGGGTTTGGGTTCAGGTTCAAGTTCGGGAACAGTTCTGGTGCCTGGACCGAACTTTGGACTAAAGTTCAGTCGAACTCGATGAACCCGAGCTTCCACTTGTCCGCTAATCATGATACATCTTTATATATCTATAAAATAACTGTCCACCAACCCACCAAGGTAAATCACAACCCAATGGAGGCCATCTTGGCTGCTTTCCCCCCTAAAAAAATAGTTTTGTAGAATATAAAATGACAGCTTACCGTACTTCTATAGGGGAGTTCTAGATTTTCCAAGTGGATAATATTCACCATAGATCAACTGGAGAAGATATAACATATGTGACCTCGGTGAGGCATAAGTGAACAGTTCCTCTTGTGATTTATCCTATGTAGTTCATACTCTCAAATGATGACGAATCAACAGATCTTAGAGTTCTATTGTCTAAGTGAATTGATAATGATAAAACTGTAGCATTTTTATCTTTGTCCATAATTTACCCTCTATGGTATATTTTGACTGCTGTGTACCTGGAATGAAGTTGTGACCTGCATGGAGGTGTCTTGCAAATTTTTTTTTAAAAATATCATACAATGATTTTGTCTCCCAGAAGTATATTGCACATGTTGACTTTCGGTTGTATACTGTTTGAATTATTCTTCATATTTTTTTTTGGTCTATGGACAGCTATAGACCAGCAGTGGCTTATAATGTAGGATAGGCTGAGCGCTGATATTTTATTGGCTATGCCTGTACCATGGAACCTACAGAAAATAAATAACCACTCAATAGAAATATATAAAAATATCAATTTATTTATAACCAGAGGGAAGAAGACCCAGAACTCCAATGTTCGTTTCGCCTTTAGCTTCCTCAAGGATTGCTTGTACCTTGTGCCGCTATAAGTTGAAACCAGAGTGAAAATGATAAAAAATATTCAAGACATTCCACTGCTTGCACAAGTGCCATAGTCCCTTCAAGCAGTTGATTTGTGGGGTGCTGAGAGTCAATCCATACATCAATATCTTATGCTAAGTACAACCCTAGGGATTATATATTTTTTTAATTATTATTATTTTTTAGCCCTTTAGCTATAGTTATTATTCACGGTGCATGGATTAATATAATTGTCAATCGCTATCTTATTCAATTCCCAGCTGCATCTTGGTCTTCGTCTAACTCACACAACGCCAGTCTGCCTATAGATTACACAGCGTCTTCTGTATGGACTGCAGGTCACTTTTTTAATGCAATCCTATGAGATGCTCGATATGAGCCTCATAGGCTTACATTGAGAAAGTAACTTCCAGTCTGTACAGAAATCACTGAGTGATCTGCCTAGGCTCATTTGTGGTCACATTATGCAGAAGACCGGGACAATGCTGGATGTGGAAGAATATATGTATATGAACTCATTTACTGTGCACAAAATAACTATATAACTATGGCTGGAAAATAATAATAAAAAAAACCACTGAAGTACTACTTTAAAGGTTTAGAGCATTTATTTATTTTTCAGAAACCGTGCCCGTAGACCAGTGTTTCCCAACTCCGGTCCTCAAGGGCCACCAACAGGTCATGTTTTCAGGATTTCCTTAGTATTGCACAGGTGATGGAAGTATTACCTGTCCAGATGATGCAATTATCACCTGGACAATACTAGGGAAATCTTGAAAACATGACCTGTTGGTGGTCCTTGAGAACTGGAGTTGGGGAACACTGCCGTAGACTATGGATGGTATTAGAGCTCTTTCAATGGAAAGGGATTTGTACACAGTTCCTGGACAAGGGTGGCAGCATTTCTGTAAAAAAACAGTTAGTCCCGGACATCATGTCTTGTAACTTGTAAACTAGGTATTATTAATGCCTATGAATAGTTTTACCCATGGCCACGACTTTACTGCTGATTTATTGCTAATCACAGCATAGACCTTTCATAAATATTTTTCAGGTCAAGTATAAGAACGTTTCAATTAGTTTTCATCTATTCTTGTTCTGTAAATCAGTATTCAATTAGAAGTGCATGGCCATAACCTTCTGAGACAAGAACCTGTTAGAGGATTGACAGAGCAGTAAGATTTATTCCGCATACATCCATTCCTTATCTCTGTTGTGTCTGTCTGCTCAATGACTACAGACGTATTTGTCATACCCTATAAACCTGAGGATAAGCCCTGTAAAGAGGCAGACACATACCTAGTCCTGGCAAGAACAATCAGGTAGCGGATTATTGCTCTCATAAACATAGTGCTACTACACGTTACCCTCCCTTCCATTGTAATGGTTATTTAGTCTAAAGTTCAAGATGTCATATTAAACAGCATGGATGGCGCAGGAGAGGATACAACTTTTCAAAACTACCAACATTATTTCCTTAATATGCAATAATGTGGAAACTGGTTTGTAGGATGACAATGATAACGAATGCATCAGTATCTTCTAGTCGGGAATTATTGATCCTTTATTTGGCATGCAAATGAGAGCAGATGAGACTAATTTGAGAGTTGTCTTGTTCAGTAGGGGGCACTCTCACTCGGTGCCATTGTCTGTACATAGTGAATCAAGTATATGGTGCCAACTACGCTCATACATGGAGTTGGGGAGATGAGACACATGGATGTTCGGATTCTGGTTCTCGACCCCAACTTTAGTCCAAAGTTTGGTTTGGGTACCAGAATCTGAACCCGATCCCCATTGAAAATAGTGGAGACCTAGCCTTTGGAGCTGGAAAGTTCTCTCTCTCTCTCTCTCCTCTCTCTCTCTCCTCTTTCTCTCACTCTTTCCTCTTTCTCTCACTCTCTCCTCTCTCTCTCATCCCTCTCTCTCATCCCTCTCTCTCCTCTCTTCTCTCTCCTCTCTTCTCTCTCTCTTCTCTCTCTCTCTCTCCTTCCTCCCGGACTTCCCTCGTAACTCTGAGCATTAAAGCAGACTTCTGGGAAAAGTCCGTGTTTGTGGTTTAGCATCGGATGGTACAAACTCCGAACTTCTAGGTTCGGGTTCACTCATCTCTAGGAACCACTCCTGTACACGGTTTGATCACCACCAAGGAGTTCACCTGTCCAAGCCTGCTCTCACCTGCTCCAATGTGTAGCCCACTTGGATATCTATCAGCCCCCTGATCAGCCCTCATCCATTTAAACTTGGCCTCTTATATTAGTTGGTTCGGCAGCATCTTCAGAGATTTCTACACATCTCATTCACATGAATAGAGAAGACTCAGAAATACTAGGTACGGTGTTGGGATAATAACTCTAGTATAGTTAAAGAGTTTGTCCCTTTAAGATGGTCCCAGCCCAGTGTATGTGCTTCATCATACGTCATGTGACACCATGAAAGGGTTCTCTCTCTATGAGCCAGAAATAAACCACTTGACACACGGGCCCTTATAAGAACAGACGAGTCTGTGTGTAACTAGTCTTAAAGGGGTTGTCTTGTTATAGCATATTGATGATCGAACCGCAGGGTAAGTCAACAATATGAGAATGGTGAGGATCCAAGACCCGGCATCCCCACAATCAGCTGTTGTCTGCTCAGTCGGTGGCTGGATGTAAGCACAGCTCCATGCAACGTGTAGCGGATGCTGACGGGTGCTGCAAAACATGTCCAATTCACATGACAGCCTGCCAGAGAGGTTTAGAGGACTTGCAGAAATGGCCTCTACAGTCATGGACACAGTCAGGTCAAGCAGACACAAGGCAGAGACAAAAATGTTTCTAACAATAAATTCAATACTTGTCATTCAAAAACCCAATATTATTTATCCCGTCTTACAACCTAGAATGTAACCTATGATGTAACCTATGATTCACGTGATCACCGATTTTTTTTTTTAATATAGCAATAGCACATTTGGGTTTTAAAGCCACCAAAACCCCTATATTGAAGGCCATGACAAATATGGAAGGTATTTATAAAAACGGGAACACAATAGAGAAATCTAAACTGACTCCCAGTCCTATTGCAGTCCATAACCCATCAGTACTTACCATACAACGTGTGCCCATCCTAACAGCGCTGTATCCTACAACTACAGATGTAAAAAATAGCCATGGAAGGGATTTAGATATAGAAAGTAAACACTTGGTGAAGGCTCAACTCAAATGGGTTGTCCAAGATCAGAAGAACATGGCTGCTTTCTTCAAGAACCACACCACACCTGTGCACAGCCAGGCACAACCATGGACCGGTGTGGTGCAGTTTTGGAAGCACTAGCACTATGCATTGAATACTGACGTATAAAATACTATTTCTAAATATACATGTAATCACGTCATTTGCCAATTAGCCCCTCGCAGGTTTTTCCAGGCCACATATTACTCTTCTCCATTTGCTGGTGCATTTAAATGAAATTGGCCCAGAAATAAAAGTATCCTTGAAGATGACTTATTTCTCTAACAAACAGACTAAAACTCAGTATTTTACATTCAAGTTATCAGCACTTCTTCCCCAGTAGATACTTTCCTGACGTTTCCTGACTTAAATGTCACGTACATGATTTACTTTGTAAGACTTGAGGAAATTAGAATATAGGGTAGGAGATAGAAATTACATATCCAAGCCTGTGGTCAAATTTCTCTTGATCATACGTTGCAATTTCTCCCATTATAATGAAAAATAGACCTTTTCCTATTGTTTGGGAACTATGAACTTTTTTTTTTTTTCACATTTCCTTAGGGAAATAATTATGTCAAGTTCCCGCAGTGTGAAAAAATGCCATAAGTTTGAATGTGCTTCATATTTTTAAGTCTTATGGCATTGATCCCTTGCTACTAATAGCGTGCGGTGGGGGAGGCTCGCTTCCCAGCTCTCTGTAATCTGGAAAAATGTTAATAGGAGGAAGCGGCACGGTTGTTTTTTTCTTTTTCTCTTTTTGTCCATGGCGTGGATGGTGCAGGCGGACAAAAGCGTAGTAATTTAAATTTGCTGTGCTAAATCAACCTGACTTTTTGCCTCCAGGATTGTGCGTGTTCACTTTGTTAGCGGGCTTCTAATTGGAACAAATGTTTTTTATTTGGAAAAAAGACAGCTGTAATGCTAAGGAAACATATTAATTGAGCCTCTCTAATAATAAAACATTGTTACGGAGACACTTCTTACCAGTAGCGGAGACGAGATTTTAGCAGTCGTGAGTCAGATAAATTGGTAGTATTATGGAGCCAATTGAAAACATTCATGATTTATTTATTTTTATTTTTATTTTCTTTTTTTTTTTTACTTTTCTTCTGCTGAAATCGAGGTTATACTTTTGACTGCAGTTGTTCTCAGTTTTCGGAAGAGGGATCACGTCGCAGATAATCATATTTTGGTTAGAACTGAGATTTTACATATTAGATAAGATTGGTTTTATGGTCTGGTGTCTGCAACTGTGAAATGTAACCTTAAGCCAGTCTTGTGCGCCTACAAATTTTGTGGTTTTTATTTTTATTTGACTTTTTTTTTTTTTAAATCTACTAAAGGTATGAGCACTGTTTTTTTGTTAAAGTGTCCCTCCACCCTAGTGCTGTAAAGTGACAAAACACTTATTATGTATTGTCACATTTTAAAAAAGACATTGAAAAACTGTAGCAAGTTTTAAGAAGAGCTACCAGGATGGTGAGCAGACTGCATATTATGAAGAACGATTAAAGGATCTGGGAATGTTTAGCTTGCAAAAATGAAGGCTAAGAGGAGACTTAAAGGAAATGTTTTACTCCCCTGGGCGATATTAGACCTCTACTATGGGCGTACAGGGTATAGAAAAGTAAGTATATACTTACCTGTATGGCCCATAGCAGAGGTTTGATTGCAGAGAAATCTGGTTTTATAAAGTCTGTTTTCCCGAGGCATGGCGTCCTGGGGACGGCAAGCAAACACCTCCTATCTGCTTACTTTTCCCTTAAATCGCCGCCTCTGTGCTAAATTAACATATTCCCCCCTCCCCTGCACGTCACAGGACCCTGTGACAAGTCCTGTGACGTGCCCTGCTCTGCCTCCCCTCCGCGCATGCGCAAAGCGCCGCTCCCATGCAGCGCTCTTTGTTTCCCTCCGGCCCCGTTTGGCTGCGACTGCACCGCAGCCTTGCATTGTGCAAGCGATGGTGAGTCACTGAGACTTCCATCTCAGTACGCAGCCAAACGGGGCCGGAGGGAAACAAAGCGCCCTCCATGGGAGCGGCACTTTACGCATGCGCGGGGGGGGGGGGGAGGCAGGGTAGGACCTGTCACAGGGCACTGTGACGTGCAGGGGAGGGGGGAATATGGTAATTTAGGGGTCACCTGGACGACAAGCCTCTGGAAAACAGACTTTATAAAAACAGATTTCTCTGCAATCAGACCTCTGCTATGGGCCATACAGGTAAGTATAGATTTACTTTTCTATACCCTCTGTGCCCATAGTAGAGGTCTGATATCGCCCAGGGGGGTGACACATTTCCTTTAATAGCTGTCTACAAATATCTGAAGGGATGTCACACTGTAGAGGGATCATCCTTATTCTCATTTGCACATGGAAACACGAGAAGCAATGGGATGAAACTGAAAGGGAGAAGATACAGTTACAGTTTGTCTATTAGAAAAAACTTTTTGACAGTGAGGGTGATCAATGAGTGGAACAGGTGGTGAGTTCTCCTTCAATGGAAGTCTTCAAACAGAGGCTGGACCGATATCTGTCTGAGATGGTTTGGTGAATCCTGCATTGAGACGGGGGTTGGACACGATGACCCTGGAGGTCCCTTCCAACTCTAACATTCTAGGATTCTATGATACAGTCATTGTACATGCTGCCCTCCACTTGATTCTTGTTGTCTCCCCCATCCTATTCCTCCTTCAGCTAAATAGCCGCTGCAGTGACTTGGTGAGCGCAATTGTAGGTCTAAACAATGCATTCCCCATCTTTACACCAGATCCCAGGAATGACAGCAGGTGTGTGGTTCAGACCTCTGAGCTTGCCATGCCACTGTGGTTCTGTGCATGTGGCATCTGATGAAACTTTTTTTTTCTGTTACATATGCTGAAATTCGAATTTAACGGTTGAAGAGTTGCTCAAACTCAGCTGAAAATTTTTATTTGCATTGGGCAGCAAGGTGGCTCAGTGGTTAGCAGTGTTGCAGCGCTGGGGTCCTGGGTTTAAATCCCACAGAGGACAACATCTGCAAAGAGTTTGTATGGGTTTCCTCTAGGTCAGAGATGGGGAAGCTTTTTTCTGCCAAGGGCCATTTGGATATTTATGCCATCCTTCGAGGGCCATACAAATTGAGCGCTAACCCCACCCACAAAGTACGTCCTGACACCAGTGCCAGCGTCTTTCATTGAATGCGCATCAGCACTCAGTAGTGATCACAAAATGTGCGTGCTCATAGAGTAAGAAGAAATGAATTGGCCAGAGGCCATCAAAATACAGTGGCTGGCCCAAGTACTGCTGTCCCCAGGAATCTGCCCTGGGCCGCATCAAAGGTCACCGAGGGCCGGAAATGGCCCACGGGCCTGAGGTTCCCCATACCTGCTCTAGGTACTTTGGTTTCTTCCCACACTCCAAAGACATACTGATAGGGAATTTAGATTGTGAGCCCCAATGGGGACAGTGATGCCAATGTCTGTAAAGTGCTGTGGAATTAGTGGCACTATGTAAATGAATAAAATAAGTAAATTTATTCTATGTGAATGGACTGTGCCCCAATTGCCAGTAAGAAAAAGAATAAAACATATGTCACACTCACCTCACGCTTCACTGATCCCACTACCGAAGTGTGATGACTAAAGAGAAAGATTGGAGCTAAAGTGAGGGAGCCAACAGAGGACTGGTTTGGGATCAGCAGACGTGGGACAGGTGAGAGGCAAATTTTCAGCCCCTTCCCATTCCTAAAATAATCCAACAAAATAGTGGCCAAATGGCTGCCCACCATTTCTCTGAAATCCAACAAAATAGTGGCCAAACGGCTGCCCACCATTTCTCTGAAATCCAACAAAATAGTGGCCAAGTGGCTGCCCACCATTTCTCTTAATTCAAACTAAATGGAAAGCAAAAAAAATCAGAATCTGGCAAATCAAATTATTTTTGTAAAATTTGCAGCAAATTCGATTTGCTTCGAATTGATATGTTTATCTCTAGTGAATGTGAAACATATAAAAATGTTATATGTTTTTTATGAAATCAGAGGAGCTTTTAGGGACAGTTAAATCCTGCCCTAGTCTCAGAGCCATATTATGGCTGAGTTCAAAACTTACGCATAATAAGACCAAGTGTGTAGTATCTACAAAAAATAGAGAAGATAATGGACAGACTGAAAATTCACATAACAGCCACTTTATGTCTATACATAGACACATAAAGCATACACATCTCCCAACACGGTATTGAGAAATTATATATTTTTTTATTATTTCAAAGCTGGTCATCTTGTGTCATTGATCTTGTGATATGCTGATCCAAGAAGAAAGGTAAGGAAGGGCAAATGTATAAGTGCTTACTAGAAGAACAACTACAGCGGTTGTCCTGTTTAGAAAACCCTACTAGGGTGTATTAAATTTATAAAGGAGTCTATCCCCAATACGATGGAGTAGATGGAATAGAAAATGGCTAAAAAGTGGATAACAGTTTCAACTACTGGTATCAGCAGAAATTAGCTGAAGGTGAGAAAAGGCAGTTGTGTAATTCCCCTGCAGTGCCCCCACAGGGAATATAAAGTATTACAAAGTGCCTTTAGTGTGACAAATGCTATATTTCAGTTTGCAGATGATTTGCAAGTAAACTAGAATTTTTTCCACCTCTTTTGGCGTTAGTAATGAGATTTTCATAAGATTAAATTTAGTTGAAAGACCTTAGTAAGCCGTACAGCTAAATCTGCTTCGCGTGTAGTTTTTCTTTTGATTCACCGGACATATGCACAAACAAATCTGAAGTGATTACTTCCTTTCTACAGGGACCACCAGTTCATCCGAGGCGAACATCTTGCGAGCATCCATGACTTGGAGCGTGCGTCTTTATAGGCAAAACTTGTAAATCTAATGGCATTTTTCATACAAATGTTTACTCAATGACCTTGGCAGAAAACTGATTTCAGCATTGTGTACAATACGCGGCTGTTATTATGCGGGTGGAGGACCCCCACTGACTGTAAATAACACACTCTCTTTAATGATGTTAGCTTGCTTTGCTTTTCAAGTAAATTATAGATCTTGTCAAAATCTCCGTTGATTACTTATTTCTGAAATGTTCAATTGTAAGAACGTATTCACAGGTTTTAGTTGTTTTTTAAAGTCTTAAAAGACGTAATTATCAGCATTAAACATTTGACTAAAATCACTTCCATTATAGGTCCATGCATAATACTTAAAAAGAACAAAAATCTTAAAATCACATTAATCATAAAGTAGTGTAGGTTACATTGGGAAACTATTGCTAAATATTATTCATCAAGGAAAATATGTTGCCGGTAAAATGAGATTTAAGAGTCTAATCGGAGAGATTTTCTGCCAACACCGATTGTCCATGAGACATCTGTCCGTACAATAAGTTCCTAAGCTCTGTAATTCATCCTCCCCTTGAACATGTAAAAAACGTTCTCATCTTTCTGAATTGACCATTGCACCGTTGCCCCAACAGAGACAAAAGTGGTGGAACTGGGTAGATAAGTCACATATGGGAAACTTTTAAACTTGGCACTGCTTTGGAGTCTGAAAAATTGACCATTTGCGTAAGGGCGCTTTCACATTGTGTTCAGGCACCTGTTCAGGGCTTGCGTCCAAACCCCGCACAAAACAGGATTCGGACGTATGTGCCGACGGGGCCATAGACTATAATAGTGCCGGTAGAGTGAATGTGCGCTCTGACGTGCATAATCTTTGGGCGTATACTCCTACTGAAGACGGACACCAAGACGCAGTCTACTACGTCTGACGTCTGAGTGTCTGCCTCCAGTAGGCATACACTCCCAAAAATTCTGCACATCAGCATGCAAGTTCTGTCTACTGGCATCATTATAGTCTATGGCCCCGTCGTCGCAAGCCCCACCAGGGCCAAGAAGCTGGTGCCTGAACGCTATGTGAAAGTACCCTAAGATCCAAATAATCTGAAATGGACAATTTTGAACATTTTAAATGACTGTCATTTGGAAATTTTTGTCAACAATCGATTGAGATGGCTGCTGGTGGACTTTTATCTGCAAAAATGTGACCTGCCAGGTAGGATTTTTTTTTCTTGGCAGATACCTTTAATATTTAACCAGCACCCAATATGAATCTGGAAGACTAGTCTCTGAATGAGCAGTGGAGCAAAAATATAGGCGATGTTATCATGATTCATTGCATTAACACAGTTCAGAAATGATCCATTTTTATTATTCTGTGTTGCCCAATTGAAGGAGACATTTTAAAGCCCTAAACATTACACGGAGGGCTATTAATAGTTTTCTAGGCTGGGAACAGGAAGCATTGTCCTTCCAATTAAACAATTTGGTCTCCAGGTATATCAATAGTTACATTCTTCTTGGTCTATAATGAAGTCAGTTTAGGCAAATGACTTCAGGATGCGTGGCCTCTGGTGGCCTTTCTCATATTATCTGACAATTGCGGGGCTCACTTGCAGTGATAATAATATGATTAGTTATATCCTGGTGTTAGTTTAATGATACTAGATTAACTTGTGATTTCATATCTTCCTCTGGCTGCCAATGTCTTGGTTGGGTTAGATGCTTAAAGAAGATGGTAAAAAAAAGACTGTATGGAGTTAATGTGAAATACAAATTATAGAAATAGACAAACATTCAGATATGGATAATGATCCTACTATGTGATTTTGGCTTTTTTAACATTTAAGCAGCATTTCTGTGTTTTCTCTATATTCTACATTGTGCACATGTGTAGTAACCAGTATTGGCCACCATACAGCTGCTAAGAGGATATTTCTTATCTTTTACCACTTGAAAAGAGTGTGTCACCTATATTACTTTTTAATAGTAAATATAGAGAAACCTTTTCTTATTTTCTTATTGTTTTTTTTCTTATTGTAGTAGTTTTTTTCTTTTTTTTTGTACATGACTATGGAGCCAGTCTTCTTGTAGGAGCTGCTGTTAACAGCATTACGAGGTACAGCGGCTCAGTGATTAGCACTGCAGTCTTGCAGCGCTGGGGTCCTGGGTTCAAATCCCACCAAGGACAACATCTGCAAGGAGTTTGTATGTTCTCCCCGTGTTTGCGTGGGTTTCCTCCGGGTTCTCCAGTTTCCTCCCACACTCCAAAGACATACTGATAGGGAATTTAGATTGTGAGCCCCGATGGGGACAGTGCCAATAATGTCTGTAAAGTGCTGTGGAATTAATGGCGCGATATAAGTGAGTAAAATAATAATAATACTGTATGCCTAATAGCAGCTTCATGGACCATAGGAACCTGTGGACTTGAAATTTGCATTGGCTTTTATGTGAGAGGTTTATACAAATGCTTTGTAGCCTGTGCAGAGGTCCTTGTGCAGGAAGGGGGGTGAGGTGGGCTATGACTATTATTTTTTTTGAATACTGGATCCTTTGTTTTTTATATAAAAATTAACTTTTCATTGTAATTTTTCCTGCAATGAGAATGAGATGACTACTAAAAAGAAATCTCTACAAAACAGGAAATATCAGCCCAGCATTAATGGCTTTATCCAGGACTATTCTTTTTTTTATTACTATGGGCCTAAAAACTAACAGGAAGGTAGTTGCTAACTGCCTGTCTGTTATACCCGCTGCTGGCACATAGCGGACATTGACCGCTCGTGCCGGCGATTCAGATGCTCAATGTCAACAGAGCAGCTCTTTTTTCCTTTGGGCTACTTTGTCGACAGTACTTGGCTGCCATTGTCATGCAGAGTGATAGACAGCTCCCCGCAGTAAGGCAGCGGGGAGTCGGCTGTGAATCAGCATGACGTCGGCAGTGACGCCCCATCGGTAGAGAAACAGCTGATCTGTCAATGTAATGTCAGCGGAAGGCGCTGGTCTGTGACCACTCTGTGCCGGAACAAATCGGCGCCGGGCAGAACAGGCAGGTAGGTAGAAGCTACTTTCATGTTAGATTTTAGGCCCTGAGTTAAAAAAAAAAGTCCCGGATAACCCCTTTAAGCTTAGTGGCTCAAGTTTTCAGGGTTTTTTTTATTTAAGGATATGAAAAATAATAATAAAAAAAGCTAACAATGCTATAGAAAAAAATGAAGCTATCTGATTTGTGGATACCTGTGGTTGATGTTGGAGGTATCATCCATGTCAGTCAACCAGTGATGGATCAGATAACCTCAGATTTAGCTGTACAATTATATTATAAGGGCAGCATAATTTTTAATTTAAGTTTATTTTATATGTGGTTTCTCTAAATACTTGCTATGGTAGGATAGGGACCGTTTATAGGGATAAAATCTGATGACCGGTTCTCTTTAAGTCTTACCATTGTGAATTGTAAAGATGGAGAACCATTTAGCTTATGAATGTAGCTTTATTCAGGTAGCTGAAAAGCCTTTATCTACAAAATAACTGTAGCAGTCAATAGCGTTCTCTAAATGTTCTAACACTTCTTTATAAAGAAAAAAAAAATCGCTGTCACTCGTTAAGGTGTCATTAATTAAATCCTTTGATATCCCGGTGCGTTCCAACAAAAGCCATTTCTCAAGCTCACTTTCTCAACTAAAAAGGGTTATATTTTTGGAAACTCTCAGCTTTCAAGGGGATGGTTTATCTCCTGTCATTTTATATTGAGAGAAGAAATGTTTGACTACCAGACTAAACTGCCATTTTTCTGCCTAGCGATCATTCACATAAAGTAGAGAACAGGCGCTGTATTAGATGAAAATTCAGAATTTTAAAGGATTATTCTTTATTTATTTTTTTTATTAAAATGTATAATTTAGTGGAAGGGGATTGATTATCACAGGTAACAAAAAATAGAAAATGTATTTCCTAACTACCTGTAATTTTTCTTTCACTTTCCGCATAATGGACAATTGGATCAATAATAAAAAAAAAATTCAAATTATATGTTGGAGACTGATTACAATGCAAAAAATAATAGCAGCAAATAAATGCTAAATGCAATTATGTAAATTTGGCCTTTGGACTGGAACTTGGAGCTTTGCTAAATCATTACTTTTAGACTATGTAATTTACAAATGATCTAGTTTAATGTAGTTATATCTTTTTAGGTTTGAGTCCTCAGTGGTTGTATTTTTCTATCTACTGGCTAACACGGTACAAGAATATATATTTTCCCTATATCTTTTTAGCGCCATTTCTCCTAAGTAAAGATGATTGTGTGACAAGATCGTGGGCTTACTGAAGCACGTATAATTGAGCAAAGGAAAAATAGTAGGCAAAAGATCCTAGGGGCTGATTCATTAAGACTAGCATTGCACCCGTCAGTCTTAGGCTATGTTCACACACTTTGGGTTTTTCAGTGTATTTTGCTGCAGATTTTTTTGCAAATTGTCAGCTGCATTTTGTAGTTCTAGAAAAGTCAATGAGAAACCCGAATTCTCTGTTCACACATCATGTTTTTTTTTTTGTTTGTTGCGTATTTTGTGCCTTGGTTGGGTTTTTGGAAAATAGAGCATGTCACTTCTTTCAACATTTTTTCACCCATAGGAAGTAATGGGTAGTGAAAAAAGCGCTGAAAAAATGCACTAAAAAACGCAGGTACATCTTTTTTCAGCGTTTTTGATGGCAAAATAGAATGTTTTTTTTTTTTTTCCACAGAACTTTATGTACATGCATAAATAGAGACAGAAGGACAGTGAAAAAAATGCTGAAAAAAACTCATAAAAAAACGCAGCAAAAATAATAATAATATTTTTATTTCTATAGCACTAACATATTCCGCAGCATTTTACATTTCAAAGGGGACTTGTACAGAAAATAAAGATATAACAGAGTAAACACATAGTTCAACAGATACCAAGAGGAGTGAGGACCCTGCTCACAAGCTTACAGTCTATGAGTATAATGCACTGAATTCATTAAAGGGCACATGCCACTTAATACTTAAGGAATTCAATGCTACTCCATTCAGGGACTAGAGTAGCATTTCTAGCATAAGAAACACAGGCACTTTTGCTGAATTTGATGGGCAATTGTAGCCATGCCCTGTGCCACCCCAGCTCTTCCATTTTGGTTGGAAATAATTTAAACAGGCGTGAAAACGCCTAAAGTAAAAAAAAAAAAATAGCAAAAACATTTTGTGACTTTGCAAAGCGTTATTTTTTATATTTATATTTGCACCTTTCTAACGTATAAATCGAGATTCTGATTTATAATTGTTAATTTTGATTCTGATATTTTTTTTTTATTCACTATTCTCAACAGTCTTCATTGGACTATTAGTAAAGATGTATGTGTCATATATTGGAACCCAGGGTTTGTATGGTTTTGGTTTATGGATAGAGATGAGCGAACCCAAACTGGAAAGTACGGGGTTCGTGGCGGATGGCGCTGAACTCAGAACACAGACTTCTCCTCGGAGTACGTTTCAGTGTTTGGAGTTCCGGGAGAGATAAACACCAAAGTTCGGATCCCGATTGACTTATATAGGGTTCAGGATCAAGTTCGGGTAGAGTTCTGGTACCCAAGCCAAGTTTAGGACAAAAGTTCGGTCAAACCCGACGAACTAGAACATCCACGGGTCCAATCATCCCTAATTATGGAGTCAAGGTTTACCTTTGAGTCCCAATGCCTGGTGCCTTCATTGGCACTACATTACCTGGACATGTTCTCTTTTAAATATATTTCCAAGGAGGAATATTTATATAATATGGCATCCGATTTAGCATGTCTTTTTACATTTTTCATTTATGTTAAATTGGAGCTCCATTGATAATTAAGAAGGGTCCCACGACTTCTATAGATTCATCATATGGGTCATTATAATATGGATCTTGCACTGAGCAATAATTCAGCTCCTATCATTATACTTTATGTGGATTCAAAAATAGCTAAATTAAAAAAAAAATAGTTTGGATTATTTTTTAGATGTGGTATTTATAAATAATAATAGCACTATGTACGTACATGCCATAATTAGAAAAATCTGCCTGTGGTTGTTTAAGTGCTAAAGACCAAGAAAAAAAATAATCGTGTCCAAAATGTTCTCTGACTCTTTTTGTCACTATGTATTATAAACCCCTATTCCATTTAAGCAATAAAGCTATTATGAAATTAGGTTTAGATAAAAAAAAAAATTGGAACAAGATGCAAAATCAGCAAATAATTAATGTTAACCTCTCATAATGAGTCAGTTAAGCTGGCTAACGTTCCATTACCTTGGGATTCACATTTACTTGGACACATTTAATAGGCATTAAAACAGCATGTACACACAGATGCTAGATGCATTGAGCACCATCTGTTTTAATAACTTTACCTAGACTACCATAAAATTGTAAGTGAAACTCAGTACTACATGATCCCTTTGGCAAGTGAGTGCGACTTTTTAGAATCCATTGCTTGAGCTAGCAAAATGTTTCGCTCTTTCGAGTAATGGATTGGTGTGTGCAGAACTTTGTAGGGTTGAACAACTTGAAAGGTTTCTTTAAAGAACATTTCCACTTATAATAACTTAAAAATGGATATTGTGTAAATTCTATTTAGTGTTACATTAATTACCTTTAATTATTGGAAATCAGGCTGATAGTTAAGTGAATGTTCCGTTATGAGCTTTAAAAGTATATGTATCTGTCAGAGCTGTGATCTGTGACTACGGCTTAGCTACATTATGTACAGGAAGTCAGTGTGAGACACACCTCCTGTCTTGTCATTGGTTCCAGCTGCTCCTCTCCGCCTTCCTCTCCATAGCTCTACCACTTCTGATTGGCTGATATGTATAAATACAAACCCTGGGAAAACTCACCAGGAAGTCAGTGCATGGAAATGTAATATCTCTGAAAGCAAGGAAAGCATGAGTATAGAATACAAACTAATAAACCACTAAAGGGAAAAAAAATAGGTAATTGGCAAATTAAATGTAGAACATGCAATGTACAAGTTCCATTCAGTTGTTGCTCATGTTCCACTGAGGATCAGTATATGTTCTATGATATTACTACCCCGAGATCAAGTTTAATCAGTTCTGTTTTCTTAAAAGAGCCCCCTTACAAAAAGAAGATCACAAGGTCTTCAATTGGTAGAATGTTCTGTAATCGGTAGGGTAACCTAAGAGCTGATGTTTAATCCCGCCGCAGCACCACCAAAGGGAAAGTTAAAGTGATTGTCCAGCTGTAGACTTGTGAATCCTCACATCGCACACACTGTGCTCTGTGAGGATTTTCCGGTGCTGGCGTCGGAAGTGACGGGCGCATGATCACAATTATGCGATTTGCATACATGCGGTCACATGCCAACTAGACATGTGCGGCTGGATACGTCTAGTCGGAATGTGGCTTGAAATATGCAAATCACATGATTATCACATGATCACCCGTGCGTGCAGTGTTCGGATTCACAAGTCATAGAGTGACTGCAGACTTGTAGCCTAAGGCCAGACAGCCCCTTTAAACATTACAGTTTTCCAGTAGAAATCATGTCCATGTAATGTATGAACATGCTGGTTTCTCCTGAGTGGGGGCCACTCTCCACTCTAGCTAATAGATGAGGATATTAAACAAGAGCTTTACACATTATATTACATAATGCAGCATTTGAATTTTATTTATTTTCATTTATTTTTATTTTCATTTTTTTTAAACCCGATACTATTGTCGGTGTAACAGAAGAAGTAAATGACTACACAAAGAGTAGCTCAGGTCTTGGGTCATTGACTGTGATATACATTTGGGTTATTGATTTTGTCAGATTGTGTGAAATGTGCAAATAATTACATAGCAGACAATGGAACAAATCTCATCTCCTTTCCCATGGAAGGATGACAAGAAATATCCTATGCAAAAAGAAGATATTACGTTCAGTGAAAAATGCCTTCACCATGTAGCTCTCCTGCCATCTGCATGTTACCCCTAATTAATTATTTGTTGGAGGCAGAGTATAAACTTATAAAATCAAATGCATCGCTTCAGTCTAATCCAGTCCAAGTATAAGTCATAGAAAGTACAGAAGAAGCAAAGGAGAAGGTGATTTTAGATAGTTGCAATATGATTAAAAAGTAACATTCATATTTCAGAGCTAATAAGTGTAGAATACTAAACAAATATATATATATATATATATATATATATATACAGTATACATATATATATATATATATATATATATATATATACATACACTTTTATTTGCTTATATGCATATACAGTACAGACCAAAAGTTTGGACACACCTTCTCATTTAAAGATTTTTCTGTATTTTCATGACTAGGAAAATTGTACATTCACACTGAAGACATCAAAACTATGAATTAACACATGTGGAATTATATACTTAACAAAAATGTGTGAAACAACTGAAAATATGTCTTATATTCTAGTTTCTTCAAAGTAGCCACCTTTTGCTTTGATGACTGCTTTGCATACTCTTGATGAGCTTCAAGAGGTAGCCACCGCAAATGGTCTTCCAACAATCTTGAAGGAGTTCCCAGAGATGCTTAGCATTTGTTGGCCCTTTTGCCTTCACTCTGCGGTCCAGCTCACCCCAAACCATCTCGATTGGGTTCAGGTCTGGTGACTGTGGAGGCCAGGTCATCTGGCGTAGCACCCATCACTCTCCTTCTTGGTCAAATAGCCCTTACACAGCTTGGAGGTGTGTTTTGGGTCATTGTCCTGTTGAAAAAGAAATGATGGTCCAACTAAACGCAAACCGGATGGAATAGCATGTCACTGCAAGATGCTGTGGTAACCATGCTGGTTCAGTATGCCTTCAATTTTGAATAAATCCCCAACAGTGTCACCAGCAAAGTACCCCCACACCATCACACCTCCTCCTCCATGCTTCACGGTGGCAACCAGGTATGTAGAGTCCATCTGTTCACCTTTTCTGCGTCACACAAAGACACGGTGGTTGGAACCAAAGATCTCAAATTTGGACTCATCAGACCAAAGCACAGATTTCCACTGGTCTAATGTCCATTCCTTGTGTTCTTTAACCCAAACAAGTCTCTTCTGCTTGTTGCCTGTCCTTAGCAGTGGTTTCCTAGCAGCTATTTTACCATGAAGGCCTGCTGCACAAAGTCTCCTCTTAACAGTTGTTGTAGAGATGTGTCTGCTGCTAGAACTCTATGTGGCATTGACCTGGTCTCTAATCTGAGCTACTGTTAACCTGCGATTTCTGAGGCTGATGACTCGGATAAACTTATCCTCAGAAGCAAAGTTGACTCTTGGTCTTCCTTTCCTGGGGCGGTCCTCATGTGAGCCAGTTTCTTTGTAGCGCTTGATGGTTTTTGCAACTGCACTTGAGGACACTTTAAAAGTTTTCCCAATTTTTCAGACTGACTGACCTTCATTTCTTAAAGTAATGATGGCCACTCATTTTTCTTTACTTAACTGCTTTTTTATTGCCATAATACAAATTCTAACAGTCTATTC
This sequence comes from Phyllobates terribilis, assembly GCF_046119375.1. Taxonomy (NCBI): domain Eukaryota; kingdom Metazoa; phylum Chordata; class Amphibia; order Anura; family Dendrobatidae; genus Phyllobates; species Phyllobates terribilis. The sequence continues at coordinate 900,399,984 of NW_027362762.1, forward strand.
AGTAGGACTATCAGCTGTGTATCCACCTGACTTCTGCACAATACAACTGATGGTCCCAACCCCATTTATAAGGCAAGAAATCCCACTTATTAAACCTGACAGGGCACATCTGTGAAGTGAAAACCATTTCCGGTGACTACCTCTTGAAGCTCATCAAGAGAATGCCAAGAGTGTGCAAAGCAGTCATCAAAGCAAAAGGTGGCTACTATGAAGAACCTAGAATATAAGACATATTTTCAGTTGTTTCACACTTTTTTGTTAAGTATATAATTCCACATGTGTTAATTCATAGTTTTGATGCCTTGAGTGTGAATGTACAATTTTCAAAGTCATGAAAATACAGAAAAATCTTTAAATGAGAAGGTGTGTTCAAACTTTTGGTCTGTACTGTAAGTCGGAAGGCTGCTGATTCGTCTGATGCACTCACACCTGCCAAGGGAAATACAAGGTATTGGAGATGGATCGGCGGTGGTGTCCGGCTGCTGCCAAGGATGTCGCAGGTATTCAAGATAGCAAATTTATTAAAAACAATGCGTTTCGGAGTGCGATCAACTCCTTCTTTATGTATAATTGTACTGATATACATTATATATGTATATGTTATACATGAAGAAGGTGTTGATCCAATTCCGAAACATGTTGTTTTTAATTAATTTGTTTTCTTCAATACCCATGACAACCTTGGCATTGCCGGGACACCACCGCCGATCCTTCTCCAACACCTTGTAGCTTTAGAATAGGTCATCATCAATATAAAAGTAGTGGACAAATTCTAAGAACTTTCTGTGCTCTATAAATTCTACCCAATTTTCTTAGATCGGAGGCCATCATTGGCCAAGGATCCACCATGACAGCTCCTAGATTTTAGGTATACTCAAGAAAACAACTTGGTACTAATTTCACCAATCTTTCCAATCTAAATGTCCTGCTAATACTTTCCGTAGCACACATTGACTAAATTGGAATTTCCATGCCCAAATCTCCAAGACATTTAGGCATTACCAAATACCAGAACATTAAATTTCCATGGGTTACAGGCATTGTGATTGTAAAGTTTTTTCTACTGCACATTGTCAATGATCCTATGAATGCGTTGTCCAATATCCTGCCACCATCCTACGTTTAGTAACCCTCTCACATGGTTACAACATTATCAATCTCAAATTATTACTCGCTGTCAACCTATTGACTAACCTTCGTTAACCTGATGGTCACATTTTCTATTGATGATGCCACAGTGATGGGTTATCCATCCAGAGCCCCTGCCGGCCACAATAAGACTGTACTAGATTTTCGATGATTGTGAGAGTCTCTTCATTTGCTCGCAAGGTGCCTGTTACGGGCAACAATGGGCGATGACAGCAGCGAGGTTCATTCTTGCTGTACCCGATTTACACAGGACGTGTGATGCAATATATAAAATTGGTACATAATAACGTTGGATTTTTTTTACGGTTTGTGAACTATAGAGGACTCCGTGAAGTATTTTGTTTATTGATTGTTTATGAACATGTTGCACTCTTGGTTTGGAGGTTTGTTGCTATATCGATGAACAAGCAAGTTTATAAAGCTCCCGGTGGGTCACGTCTAGAGCTCAACATCCTGTTTTTATTTTTATTTTTTAATGAAATAGTTCAGGAATAAAAGTGCAACATATGGTTTACTGCAGAAAATGTGAGGCTACTTTCTGTGCATTGGCATATGGTAACATTATTAATTTTTAAAATGTGCTTCTTTTTTATGACTTGATGTTGGCATTTTTCTTGTACTGAGTGATTACTGAGTTATTTATATGCATTAGGTTGATCTCCTTTTATAATATTGGTGGTGCTCGTTTCAATTGTTTTTCTTTCATTTTTCTTGTACTCTAATTGTGCCATGATTTGGAGAAATAAATCCGATGTAGTGAGCCATTCAGCAGTGTAGTACATCAGCTCAGTGGGGTCCGATCACTTAAAGTGCTGGTCATTGAGGTCTACATAGATGCATAAATCAGCTGATGGAGCATTTTTTTACTGTTTGTGTCTTTCATAGACCATAATGGATCATACAGTAAGTGCCCAAATGACCATTCTTCCAGCAAACATATTTTTTTAATTAACCTTACTATATACCCTAAAGGGGTTGTCTGATGATGGACATTGGCTTTGACAGATCCATGTTGGTTTGGTCCAGAACAGACCTCTATGACTCCCACTGACTACTAGAAATGGCAGCAGAACTAGGAAAGCACTGTGTCACGTTGTCTCTTAATGACACCATTTGGGTGTTTTTGGAAGTCACAAGATAGACTCATAAGTCAATTCTGCTTTATTGTAGCAATAGACAGAGGTCACAGCAGTTGGACCTCCACCAATCAAACCATGATGGAATATTCTATCGATGCCGTTAATGAGTCAACCCTTCCCTTTTCCTATAAAAGTAAATGATGAATCATTTTGTGAGTTATTGAGTGTTGTACGGTGGCTGTCGGACACATAGTGGATGGGAGATATGTATTACAGAGGTGGATGTCCTCTATGATGTAAACCTGAAGTAAAGCGCTAGTACACATAGTAGTAAGAGGAGTTAATCGGCAATGACAGGCCTGGGTTTATTGTGAGCAGCTGAAGAGTTAGGGCAGGACGGCTGCTCACCATATCTCCATCCCCGGGTATGGTTCACATGGTAAAATGGAACCTGTTTGTCTCATGCATTGTCTGTGTGTGGAGGTGTGCAGACCTCCAGAAGTGTGTGCCTTTGCTAAAAGACAAAAAAGCTGGACTCTATCCCAAGCGGGGAACCTGCAGTATTGTATGAACTTTTCACTCTATGTTCCACTTTGTGCCAGACAAGGGCTGTATTTAAGTTTTCCTGTGATGCGGTTTATGAGGAGTGAAATAAACCAGCCGGACTTTTAGATAGAAACGGTTCCTGTGATAGCTGATCTCACTCCCACTTGAGTAGAATTGTTAGGCTATGTGCCCACGATGCAGAAATGCTCCGGATTTTTCCTGAGCTTTTCTGCATCTCCCTGGCAGAAAAAGCGCATGTTGATTGTACATGCATTTTTCCTGCCAGGGACAAGCGAAAGTGAAGCGTTCTTTACATGCATTTCCGCATGCGGTCGTCAAGCGCTTTCCAAGCTATTTTAGCATCACTTGGAAAGTGCTTGACAACTTGGTCACACTATATAAATCCATGCAAACGGCATGGATTTATATAGTGTGACCGAAAGAATGGTAAAAAATAAAAAATAAATATTATACTTACCTTCTGATGGCTTCCGCAAAATAATTGGTAGTGCTGCGGATTTTTCCGCATTGATAATCCGCAGCGGAATTTTCCGCAGCATGTGCACAGCACATGCGGATTATCATTGGGGAACATGGCAGACCTTCTACCAAGCGTTTTTTAAGCATTTCTGCAGCGGAATTGCCGCTGCGCAAGCGCTTAAAAAATGCATAGTGGGCACACAGCCTTACAGCGTTTTTAGGGGGTTATATTACACTGTCTTATGTCTACCTGATCATTGCATGGGGCACTAAAATTAAACTATATTGTTCAACTAAGAACAGCTCAGAACACCAAAAATACTACCTATAAGATGCTTTAAATAGATTTTTTGTGGGACTCCACACAGACCATTGGTGTTCAAGATTGACCATCCCTCCATCTTCCATAGTGCTGATGAAGATAGCGAAGTTGTCAGACCTATAGAAGTGGATGGATTGGTGCAAGAGCATGTCCACCACTGCTTCATTCACACAGGGAAATTTTGGACCCCTTTTTTTAAGATTTTGGGGGGTCCCAGTGGCCATAACTTCACCAATCATACATTTTTCACTTTTATTGTGCTTAATAGTAAACCCCCTTTAAGCAGCTATGATTTGTCTAAAGAGAGAGTAAGAATTCCATATGTTGGCAGGACCATGCTCACTATACTCCCTGCATTATCAACAATCCAAGCTGATCTATGCAGAAGCACAGAACTTATTGTATATACTGTAGCATATTGTCTGTATATTCTACTGACTAGATGTTCAATTACACTACGTGATGCACAGTTGAAGGACCACCAACCGGTAGCTTGTTTGCCTATCGTCAGTTGTTTAATATCCTAGACCATGCTTCAGATATTCATAGAACGATCTATTATAAATCGCTCAGTCTACAAAGTTTGCCCCAGCAACGCAGATCCTGCTTACCCAGGACAATAGGGTGCAGAGAACAATGTTCTTTTGTAAATGCCAAAAAATCTTTTTACCCAACGAACAAGCATTTTGGTCATTCATCGGTTGATCGTCAGCCAGTTTGGGCTGAAATGAGCATTGCTTAAAACTCAAAGCCCCCCTGATTCATCAAGACTGGCAACTTGCTTGCTGGTCTTGATGAGGCGCCGTGGAGGAGTCAGAAGTCCATGCCTCTTAATGAATCACAGACATATCATAAGTGACATGAGCCTCTGTGCGCCTCAGCAGAAATCTTACTCCAGTCATTAAGTGGTGTAAGATTTGTGGCATTCGGTCCACCACAGTTTGTCATGAATTAGACGAGCTGTGGCGTCAGCCCCCCAACATTCAACCCCGCCACACCCCTGTCTTGCCCAGCTTGGTAGAGCTGGAAGAAACCGACGTAAAAACACCAAAAGTTGTAACATTTTTGCACAATTTTATATTTTAGGACTTTTCAAAGCAATTTACATAGTCACTTTGATGAATGGGGTTCAAAGTTCTTTGCACCTACTTTATAAAGTATCTGCCATGGAAAGCCATGGAGAAGTTCTCTCGCTGTTTGCAAGAAAAATGAAATCTTAAAAATAGGAGTCAATTTATAATTTTAACTGCACATTTCCTGTTGTCTTGCTTGACTTTTTTTCTATCAGGCTACTTTTATAAATGTGCTTGCTTGCTGCATGTCAAACAAGTTTAATAATGTGAATCAAAACGGCAGCGTGCTTCCTGCAGGAGCGAGGTCTGTACAGATAATTGAATACATTTGTGTCTGGTTAGGAGTATGTGTCTCCAAGGCAAATTGGCGTTTTCTTTTTGTGAGACAACAGACAGTCATTAAGTGAGTTTTGATTCTATATGTAGATACAGTAGTTATTTTCTTTCTTTAGCTTGGAATACTAGGCTAAGATTATGAATTCCATTTTTCTTTTTTAATGTGCTTTTGACATTTCATTGTAGGCTTCATTCATATATAAATGCGCTCTAGCCTTTCTTGTTCTCTACTCTGTACTTTAGATTCTCCCTAAGCCTAAAATTTAAATAGCTGCCCTAGATGATCCAAACCTCAATGTTTTTTTTTCTTTCCAGTCAGTTAAAGTGAATTTCATAGTATAAATAAAAGTAGGACAAATGTTCTGCCATCATTTAAATAGACCTTCTCCTGCAGAAATAAATGATGCAAATTTGAAAATTGCAAAAAATGGAATCAAAAGATAAGTTTTTTTAGATGGATCTTGTCAGGAGCTTTACGATAACCAATGTGACGTTGAGCCGTGAGGCGGAAAGGTCAAGGGGACTGAGGTCAAAAGCCAGGAGGATACGTCAAAGCCAAAGGGATAAGACAAATGGATAGTCAGGGGACAAGTTCTGGGTGTGGTCAAGACAAAAGGAGTAAGGCAAAAGAGTGGTCAAGGGCAAATCCAATCGGGCAGAAAAGATCAGAATATACAAACTCAGAGCATGGAGCTAACACACTTCTTGAGCAAGGCTACAACTGTTAAGGTCTGATAATAGCCAGCCAGTTTAAATAACCAGGTAATCACTCAGAACTGGTGACACCTAGAAGACCCTACAGGCCCAGCCAGATTGGGCAGTTTGGCTGTCAATCACAATACCGACAGCCCAGCATGCCCCTGCCTCAGATTGGGCGATTGGGCTGTCACTCACAATACTGACAGCTCAACATCAGGGCTGTGGAGTCAGTAAGCCAAACCTCCTTGATCCTTAGATCAGGAACAGAAGAAACATTTATAGGACATTTCATAAGTTTCCCAAATTCTTATGAAAACATTTACAGCACATCCTTCATTGTACTACTGAGCCCAATTTATTATATATTTTAGGAGTCACAGTCGGTCCATTTTATATCGAATACGACTTCACCAAAATGGACACCGGCTCCAACTCCACTACTCCGACTCCACAGCCATGCTCAGTACACCCCTATCCTATAGACCTATCGCTCCCAGCGTGGTGGAATCGTGACAACGAAACTAATTATGTTACTGTATAAGGAAGTCAAAAACAAGTTCCAGTATACTTTCCTGGCCAAACTTGTGGGGAATCAGCCAACCCTCAAGCAATAGCTACATGCAGCATCTTTTACATAAAGATTCAAAGTCGATATTCTCAGCTTGGGAATCCATGATGCAGATTTTGACCCCAGGAATTTCATGGTATTTGTGGCCTATCTACAGTATTCTTTGAAATAATAATATATATATATATATATATATATATATATATATATATATATATATATTTTGCAAAGAAGAACACTTTCTAGAGTGAACTTATTATTTTTTTAAAGTCACTAAAGAGTATTTAGCTTTATGTACTCGAAGCGATGCATTTAATGTGCATAATACCAGCTTTAACTGCGATCACAGCTCTCTTGCTAATGGCATGCAGTGAAGTTTTTTGCTCAGGTAGATGTTCCAAGTTCTCAGTCTCTTCATTAAGCTGCAGGATCGCTCCCAAATTCTTCTGTATTAGAAGTTAATTAATGAACACCATAACGGAAGTTGTCAGCAATCTGGAGGAATGAAATATGAAACCCAACCCGAGCGTATTTTGGCAGCGGCTGTTGACTTCAGTATTTTCTGTATAATATATCTTGGATGCATGTTTGGAATAATTTAATCAATGTTCTAATTAAGCAGTTCTGGAAAGTTACATTCTGTGTTTTGCTTCAAGGTGATCTTGGGGTACAAATTAGCATATAAGTCATTAGTATCTATGTCTTTAGTTTAAATATTTACTCGTTACAATACCGGTTGTTTGCATAACATTTTTCCACACTGTCATACACCATAGAATTCTAGAATGTTATAGTTGGAAGGGACCTCCAGGGTCATCTGGTCCAACCCCCTGCTCAATGCAGGATTCACTAAACCATCTCAGACAGATGTCTGTCCAGCCTCTGTTTGAAGACTTCCTTTGAATGAGAACTCACTGAATGAGATCTAACTGATCACTAAGTTCCTTTTCTCAGACAAGAGAATATTTTAGATGAGAAAAGTATGGGTAAATATGGACAACACATACAAATTTCATGGAGGTCAACTCTAAACCACCCAGAGATACAAGGCCTGAATGTTGATTATTGAGTCGTCCAGAGATACATTCAATATTGGAAAGGTAATGGCTCATGTAGATGCCATTGATCTCAGTTAAGAAAAGAAAGGTCATAACACGTGGTGACCTTCATGTACAGAAGGTGTTAAAGAGTCAAAGACGTGACCAATCTCTATTTTTCCTGGTCCACCATCTCTTACTGTACACATGCAATTTTAATTCTCCTCCATTTACAAGTTGGATTCATGATGTTCTAAATAGAGATTTACCAACTACTGTAGGGTTTTCGGTTACAGATATAAAGTTTGAGGTTGACATGAAAACTCAGAGAAAATGAGAATATGTACAGATGTACCAATATAGGATCCATTTACATGTTTAGAAGATTTTCAAAAAGTACAATGTTCGATGATCATATTGAAACCATCTAGCAGCTCAATATCACCAATAGTTACTTTTTTTTATTAGGCATTGACTTCTTGGATGAAATTTATAATGTACTTATTGCTTCATTAACATGATCATATGTATCTCTTTTTTTCACAGTTCTTAGAGACGACTTCAGACAAAACCCTTCAGATGTCATGGTGGCAGTTGGAGAACCTGCTGTGATGGAATGCCAACCTCCCCGAGGTCATCCGGAACCCACAATATCCTGGAAGAAAGATGGGACACCAATAGATGATAAGGATGAACGAATTACAGTAAGCAGTGTTTTTTTTTTAATAGTAATGGAATTTTTAAAAATTATGAATTTTGCAATATAAGTAATAGAATACAATGCAATATAATACAGGACACCTTAAAATGTCAACATTAAAGAGTTTGTTCCAACTTTCTACCTATCTTGTTCTCAAGAACAGGCTTTAAAATGCACTTTTGGACCACCGCTCCATTTATTTCTTATAAGGCTAAGTTTACACGATACGTTTTTGCTGCGGTTTTCCTGCCGCGTTAACGTTGTGAAAACGCTTGTTAATAGGTCTGCCAGGTATAGCAATGAGAATCCGGATGTGCTGTGCACATGATGAGGAAATTTCCACTCCGGATTCACATTGCAGTAAAAACTGCAGCAGGACCATTGTTTGGGCGTTTCTGCCCCAAATTCACGCCCATTGAATTGCACTGAATCTCAGCAAACCCGCAGGTATAATATCTATACCTGCGGATATGCTGCATTTCAATGAAAGTCAATGGGCGCGAAATTGCGCCGGAAATGCGTTACGGGTGGTACCCTGGCCGGGAGAGGAGGACTACATCTCCTCTCATCCGACCGCTGTTCCCGCTGATAACAGTGAGAGCGACGTGGATGGGAGGAGCTGTAGTTTGCTCTGCCCAGCCCTCGTGCCCACGGTCAAAAAATGAAAAAAAAAGTAAAAATAAAAAAAATTAACCTTATACTCACCTATCCGGCGTCCCCCGGTGTCCTCCTGGTCCCCGGCGATGCTGTCTCCTCGGCAGCCAGCGGTATACTGCAGAGAGTGGGCTCACTCCCCGCAGTATACTGAGCTGCCAGGACACGCGCTGACGTCACTGATCAGCTGATGGTCACGTGACCATCAGCTGATCACTGACGTCACCAATCAGCGGCGTCCAAAGCGCTGCTGAGTGCTGATGGGGGGACGTAGCAGCTAATGAACCAGCTGTGAGATGTTATTTTGTTTGCAAATGTTTGCAAATGGCACCTTCCAAGGCTAAAAATACCAGCTCACAGCAGCTGCATAAATTACATGAATAGAAATGCTAATGAAGATTGGATGAATGGGACTAGCTGACATCCAGCTCTTTTGTTTGGTGATGACAAGGTGTCAATCGGACCTTTTCATGACCAAAACCAATTAAAGTAAAGTAAAGAGTTAAATAAACAAACAGACACAGAGCAAACACTTTATTTGACATACAACAGAGACATTCTTTAATCATTTAAATTAACCAATATACTCACCCCATTTCTGACGGTAATCCAAGGGTTTAAGCAATGTCCCACCAAATAACTTTATTTAGCTCCAAAAAGCATTCATTAATGAACAAAAGCGCTTCAAAACTGCATAAAAAAAGGCATAAAAAAATGTGTCAAAAGCGCAGCGTTTATCCTGCCAAGGAGATGCAGAAACGCTCAGGAAATTTCTGCTTCAAATCCAGATCGTGTGCACATACGCTAAGACTGCCAGAGATCTTGTACATGGCTATCTCCAGCATTACAATAAACAATGAGTAGAGCAGTAAGGTGCATGTACCTTCCTCACTCAGGGCTAATGTGGCTCCTAAGAGTCCAATTCTTGTGACCCGCGTGGGTTCCAGAGATGGGTAGGCAATAACTGCTATGTTGGGACAACCCTTTTGAGCCCACTTCCAAAAACACAGATACTTGTCAAAAAGAACCTTCAAAGTAAAAATCTCTCCAATGATGATCATCCTGTGCCTTATTCTACAGTTCGGTCTGTCATAAGAGTCTCTGTGATAGGATGTGATGTTGTTTTAATGTCAGATAAAAATTATGACGTCACTTGGGACATCACAGAAAGAAAGTATCCTGTCATGCAGTAGCGTACACAGAAATCACAGGGCCTCATAGCAAGTTCTCATGGCCCCCTCCAGCCCCCCATTCAGTAGGATTGGCCCACCACAGCCCCCCATTCAGTATGATTGGCCCCAACAAGCCTCCCATTCAATATCATTGGTCCCCACCAGCCCCTAGTCTATAAGATTGACCCCATGAGCCCTCCAATCACAGTATGATGGCCTCCATAATTACTGACATTATAAAGAGAACAAAAAACTAACATTACTCACCTCGCCCTGTTCCCCCTCTGGTTTATGCAGTGTGAGTATTGAGGCTTCATCACATCATCACAGCAGGCTTAGATGTAGTGACGTTATCATGCCTGCAGTGCATGGAGTCTCAGACTCGCCGGTGCAGGCTGAATGATGGATGAGGCAGCCTTCTGCTCCCTGGTCCACCACTCTATTCAATAGTATCCACTTCCTGAGGCTACGGATACCACTGAAATTGTGATCACGGGAGGAGGAGAGGGGTCACCCGACTTATGGGCCTAATAGCGGCTGCTATGGGCGGTGCTCCCCTGCTATCATGTCTGCTGTTGCGTTTGACAGATATTATCAATCTACATGGTGAAAACCAAAAGACCCAAGACATTGTATAATGGCCACGGGCTGGATACTGTACCTTATCTTCTACTTATTTTCCAATTTTAAAGAGAATTTGTCACCAGGTTTTTGTTACCCATTCTAAAACAGCATAAAGTATGGACAGAGACTCCTATTACAGGAGTATAGCACTTACTTACTTATAGCTACTTTTTGTAGTTTTGATACATCACTATTTTATTTGCTGCAGCTCTGCTGGTCCTTTCGGTGGTAAATTGCTTCTATGCAGTCCTTCATATTCATGAGTGGTGGCTATACCTGCCCCCACTATTGATTGACAGCTTTCTGCCTATAAATAGTTAAAGAGAAAGCTATCAATCAATGTTAGGTGCAGGGTAGACGGAGCACATCACTGAGAAGACTAGCAGAGCTGCAGATAAAACAGTGATTGTATCAATTGTAAGGCAGCGCTATTCATCATTCTGAGGGGCACTCGCTTCACCGGGTCAATTAAAGCACACGTGCAACGCCTTTCCGGTATTTCACAATCCAGCAGTTTATTACTTATCATAAACCGCTCATAACATAGTCCATCTCAGTGGCTTGCCGATATATTACACATATAATGTCCAAGAGCCTTTCCAGCGACAGATATGTCCACTTGGCTCCAGATACAGCCTTCGGCAAGGTAACAATATCTATGTTCACAACAAACAGCGTTTTTACCTTTTCCGGGTTTTAGCTGCTTCTCTCAGCTCGGTTCTGCCACCGCTGTGGCTTTACAGCTTCCCAGATGGGCCTCCGGGCCTCGTACCTTCCAAGGCTACTGGTATGTTTACACGCATAACAGCCAGCCTCTGCCTTCCAGGACTCTTGCCTCCCAAGCCTCTTGCCTTCCAAGGCTACTGGGATCCCCCACACACCCAGGGATCCAGCCTCTGACTTTCAGGCTTCACCAGGCCTCTCTAGGCCTCACTGTCTCTCTAGCCTCTCCAGGCTAACGGTGTCCCACACACAGGGAACAGGCCTCACGCCTTTTTCACACTCTTTCAAAAGCACCAAGATTTATATATCCTTCAGTGCACACAGGACCTGTGATGATGTTACCGTCATGTGATCAGTCCTTCTGTGTGCACAGGACCTGTGATGATGTCACAGTCATGTGATCTGTCAGCTAAGGGAGAGGTACATGGTCAGCCCGAACACACCCTGGACCATTACAGTAATGCCGCAAGCCGCTGCATTACACAATCTAAAGCAAAAAGCCCAGTAAGTGATACATTGCTGGAATCTGTGTCTCAGCCTTTATTTTATGCTGCTCCCAGACCGCGAAGCATAAACTTAGTGACAGATTCCCTTTAAGGCTACAGTCTTGTGAATCTTCAAATTACCAATAATTGTATTTGAAATTTGGTTTTAAATTTCATTGAGAAGCGGACACCCCGGACACATTTAAATGTATTGCTGTGCATAATTGCTATTCATTTTATGTATTTCTTTGTGGTTTGACGAATTGTATAGAGTCTTAATATAATTTATCCTGTCTTGGTAACAAATGGACTCCTCACTACGTAGGACTTCTTACCAAATTTAAAAAGACAGTCCATCAATCTGTGTTTCCATTGAAAGAGCAGTGCGACTTTCTTGCCAGAATTAGGTGAAAAAGTAACAAGAATTCTCTTGGAAGCCAGAGGAAATTACTCCAGGGGGGATAGACTCCCTATTTTGGTGCCATATTTTTTTTTCCCCAAAACCATATTTCAGTCCAAACTTGATGCAATTAAATTTAAAAATTTGTAACTCGGCTGATTGTTGATAAGTATTTTTGATTATACTAAATCAGTGTAACAAGATGTTAATCCATATGCTTAGGAAGCAGCAGACTCTAATACTGGGCTTTTTTTCCCGCTTATGCCATCTGTTCTAGAATTAGGAACGGCATTATTCTGTTCTGCTGATAAAGGACAAGTAACTGATTTGTAGTTTCTCAATCATTTTAATTAAAGTATGTTCTGCTTTGGGGAATCCTGGGATATTTACATCAGTATATGTCATCCCGGGAGACGCGCCATTTCTTATAAATATGTATCGTTTCTATACTTAGGTAAATTAAAGTGCTACAGTTCAGAAGTGGATGCGAAATGCATGCTACTTTGTAGGATTGCAGGTTTTATTGGATAATTGGAGCATTTTATTGTGGATTACGTTGATGACCTGATTACGTTATACACTACAGGGTCTATTACAATAGAGATCAATGATCCTTATGGCAGCAGAGAAAGTACAACATGCAAAGGACAAAATCGAAGGCGATACAATAATATTATACCTTAATCTCAATGATCTCAATGTATAAATCCCTTAACTGGATCTGGTATGTACAGCTGGATTATCAAATATTCTGAATTATCAGATTGTCACAGAAAATTGTTCTGCCTTATTCTTGTCTACTAGTGATTAGGGATGAATGGACCCGTGGAAGTTCGGGTTTGACCAAACTTTAGTCCAAAGTTTGGTTCCGGTACCAGAACTCTACCCGAACTTGAACCATATCCCGAACCCCATAGAAATCAATGGGGACTTTGGAGCTGGAAAATCTCTCTCTCCTCTCTCTTTCCTCCCCGGACTCCCAAACTATAAAACAGACTTCCAGAAGAGGTCCATGTTCAGAGTTCAGCACCGGAAACCTGGTCTGATACGATCCCCGAACGTTACAGTTTGGATTCGCTCATCTCTAATAGGGATGAGCGAATCTATCAAAACTTGAATTTAGCCATTTGTTCAAACTTTGTTAAGAAATTACATTTGCATTGAATTTATTTGATGGGGATTGAATGTACATTATTATGCCTGGAGGTCTCTCCAGAATCCATAGTATAATCAGCATGTGAAAAAAAACAAAAGACTATAGTCACTTGGCTTTCACTGATCCTCCTGCGCAGCCCTGCTCTGGTCCAATCATCTTCTTCAGGCCAGTTGAGAGGTCTTAAATGGGCCATCTTCAGTATCTTCCAGTGCCCGGCATCTTTGGCGATTCCCAGCTGCCGTCTATCTGCTCTGGAGATGCCAATGATGCTGCATGGCAAAAGACACCAAAGGACCACCAAAGAAGATGGGTGAGTATTAATTCTATAAAGAATTGCAACCCTTTCCTCTTCTTTTTAAATCCAGCAAAATTGTATCCTGAGTCCCTGACAGCATTTTTCAAGATTTGCATCAACCGAATGTAAAAAAAAAAAAAATTAGATTCTGGCAAATTTGATTTTTTTTTGTAATATTTGCTTCTATTTAATCCACTTATCTCTTGTTAAAAGGGTATTCCCATCTCCAAGATCCTATTTCAATATGTAATAGGTGTAATAATAATATTAGCAAATACCAATTAGAAATCTAGTATAGTTCTTCTGAATCACTATGTAGCTTACCTCATGTGCAGGGCATTGCTGTCGCTATATGAGTGGTCGTAACCATGGCTACTTGAATGCCCTGAACATGAGGTAAGCGACATGGCAAATCAGAAGAACTATACTACATTTCTAATTAGAGGCATTTGCTAATATTATTATTATTATTACACCTACTACATATTGGGATAGGATCTTTAAGGGAAAGGAAAGGAGTTTTGGGAAAGGATCTTTAAGATCCTATCCCAACCCCTGTAAGGATGGTTTAGGTGTCTATACACATTAAATCATAGTCATTTGGACCCCAAAATTTTGGATTAGTCAAGTGATTATTTTATGTGTATGGGGGTCTACCGGCATGTTGAATGATCCTTTTGTTCTCAGGGGAGATAATCCACTTCCATAAGTGTCTGGCAAGAGCAGAGGCCAGCGAAACTGAGCGTGCAAGTGTGTGGGGATGTTGGCTGGTTCAAGATCAGACAACCACATATCTCCTGTGAACAGATATTTTGCAATAAAGACAATAAATAATGTTTGTAACACCTAGACATGAATGGTATTGGGGGTGAGGGTGGATAAGGTGTAATTACTTAACTATGATTATCCTTTTTTTTCTGTATCTATATTACAATTTGTTTTTTCCTTTTGTCTGTAATTTTCATCATTAAATGAGAAAATCAATAAAAATGATTCAAAAAAAAAAAAAAGACAAACTTGTATTGTACTAATGTCAGCCGAGCATGCGGATATCAATGGCTTCAGTCTAAAATGTATTGGATCCTCCCAACTGTACCCTGATTGAGAATATTCTGGCACTGTGAGCACTGCGTAGAGTAGTCGGGAGAAATGGTTGTCGGCTGAATAATCGGCTGAATAATCGGCTGAACCATTGTTTGGCCAACAGTTATCTATTGCGTATGGGGGGGGGGTCTTTAGGTAGATAACTGATCTACTAGATCCTAAATTTATACCACCAAGAGAAAAAACAGAGCTTTTTGTCAAAGATAAAAAGGTATAAATTTTATTGACACAGAATATGAGACAACACAAAACATATAATAAAAAGACATGTGCAAGGGGGCTAGGAACGGTAGCAGCGAATACTGACAGTACTAGGGGGGGATGGGGATAACAGAGGGATACATACCGACAAAATCATGTATCAATAGAAATAGCTTGCATCCATAAAGTACATAAATCCCCAGACCCCTAACTGTGGCAATAGGGCTCCACAGAGTAGAGCCCTACGAATGGACTATAGATTAAGGCAGTATGCAGATTAAATAAATCACTAGTAAATAAGTCAGCCATAAAAGTCCAGTTAGCGATGGAGAAAATAGAACCCCCCATTGGGGCATGTAGAAAAAAACACCACAGTAGAGGAGGATAGCAGATAAACAGTGCTTACCCTAGGTCAGTAATTCAATAGATAGAAGGGAAAGCCCGCTTCCCGACGCGCGTTTCGCGTGTATACTGATCGGCTTTCTCAAGGGAAGGTATAGTGATGTGGAAACAGGACCTTAAAATACATCATGTGGGAGCTCAGGTGGTGCACCACGTGACCATCGGGTGGCCAATCACATCCAAACTGCGGCGCATGCGCAGTGGAACGAGCAGGTCCTGCAGCTGCAACACGGCAGTCACTTCCGGGAGTACGCAGCAAGAGGCTGCATAGTCACAGAAGAGAAGACGCCGGGCGCAGCTGCACGGGGCAAGGTCGCACCACACGCACGCGCACAGAATGTGGGTGGCAACAAAGCAGAGGATACACTATAAAAGAACAGAGCATAAAAGTTGCTCTGTTGAAAGAAGTACATCACAATGAATGGGACACCTCTCCATATAAATCAGTAAATTAACGCACAATGATAATGACATGCTGAGGCACCAATAACTCTTAATACATGGAATACAGAGAAATCGTTAAGTCAAATAAGTACATATAACAATCTCCATCCATAGTTATGATGCATACAGAGGATCGGAGATAGTGATTGCAGAGACGAGGTTGGTGCGTAGCTGTATATCTTGGGAGCATAGCAAGGACCTATACAAAAATTAGTGGACAAAATATACAAAAACAAAAATTAGGAAACATAAAAACCACACCGAGGAAAAGGATAAAAATAAAATTAAAAATAAAAACTGCTACAGAAAAACACAGCAAATACGCAGAGCAGATCAAAGAGAGAATATCACCAGGAGGAGGTACACGCAGGGTAGTTCATAAAAATGGAGCATAGCTAATGGTCTCATTCAGGCCATTAGGGGACAAAGTATCCAGTGTAACTATCCACTTTGTTTCGGTCTGGGCCAATATACGTTTCACATTACCCCCTCTTGCCCCAAGATGGACAATGTCTATGCCCCGAATAAGTAGTGATGATGGATTACAATTATGGAAGAGGCGGAAATGACGGGGAAGAGTTTTTAGCTCAGAGGGGTCCGTCACGGACTTGGCCGCAGCAATGTCCCTAACGTGTTCCCGAACTCTGACCCTGAGTTCCCTAGATGTAAGGCCAACATAAATGAGTGGACATCCACACGTAGCGTAGTAAATCACATTAGTGGAGCTGCAGGAGATACGGTGTCGGATGACAAATTGTTTATCCCCTGCCGCAGAGTCAAAAGTCCGGGTACGTAGGACATTGCTGCATGCCAAGCAGTGACCGCATGGAAAACACCCTAGAGTGGGTTGAAATGTTGAAAGAAAAGTTTTATTAGGAGGGAGTTAATGACTCTTGACTATCATGTCATTAAGATTTTTTGCCCTCCTCGACGTCATGGACGGAGAGTCTCCAAGGGTGTCCACCAGAGCAGGTTCTGTCAATAAGATGGGCCAGTGTCTCTTAAGGATAGTGCGCATCTCGTTCCACTTTGTATTGTATGTGGAGATAAAACGAGTCTGATTATCAGTGGACCTATTAATTCTCTGGCCGTATAGAAGTTGGGAGCGAGGTGTTGCTTTGGCTCTATTATATCCTCTTTTAATCGAACGCTTGCTATAGCCACGTTCAAGGAATCGAGATTGAAGGGATTTAGCCTGATCTTCAAAGGCCTCAGGAGAGGAACAAATCCGCCTCACCCTCAGGTACTGTCCAACCGGGACGGCCCCAATGGTTGCGGGATTGTGTGAGGAAGAGGCATGGATGAGTGAGTTTACAGCAGTCGGCTTCCTAAATACGTCAGTTCTAATGGAGAGGTCAGAATCCACCTCCAGGCTGACGTCCAGGAAGTCGATTTTAGCTGCATCCGCTTGATATATTAGGCGGATATTCAGATCATTATTGTTAATCTCACTCATAAACCTTTTGAGCTGCTGCGGTGTACCCCTCCACAAAAAAAGGATATCATCAATATACCTATGCCAGCATAAGATATGGGTGGCGGCCTAAAAGATCCTAAATTTGACTGGAGGGCCCTCATTGATTACTAAAATGGGGAACTTAATTCTTATCAATGTAGTGAGAGGGAGTTTTTATAGAAGGCCAACTGAGTGTAGACAGATCAACTTTATTCTCAGCTTTATTCTCATTTTCACATGGAAACACGAGAAGCAATGGGATGAAACTGAAAGGGAGAAGATACAGATTAGATATTAGAAAAATCTTTTTGACAGTGAGGGTGATCAGTGAGTGGAACAGGCTTCCACGAGAGGTGGCGAGTTCTCCTTCACTGGAGGCTGGAGAGACATCTGTCTGAGATGGTTTAGTGAATCCTGCATTGATCAGGGGGTTGGGCCAGATGACCCTGGAGGTCCCTTCCAACTGTAACATTCTATGATTCTAGGATTCAATGAGTATATACTCCATAAAACTGTGTAGAAAGAAAGTTCTTGCTTGTGGTTATTTCCATAGACTCATAGACTTGTGTGAAGCAGCAGAATGCTAGTTTAACTTTAGAGCCCAACAAAATATTCATGACGTGATAGGGTTTCCCCCAAATTTAAGTGTCCTAGAAGCTGGGTTCTACCAATTTATTCATTTTTTACCTATCCAGTAGAGATTAATGTTATTCAAATACTATGCCTTAAACTATTGGAAAATTTAATGAAAAAAATAAAAACAATTCCATTAATAACCTTCTATTTAAAATCACTTTTATTAGAAGCACTTTACTGTTCCTTGTAGGAAGAATGCAGACCGCTGCTTATGGGGGCTTTATGGTGCCAACAGAATCCTATATTTTGCCGACAGGACAGCTACATATCATTGCCGGATCATCCCCATCCCTAAAGCGGAATTGATATTATATAACACCATATATATATATATATATATATATATATATATATGTATATATATATATATATATATATACATATATATATATATACATATATATATACTTACTAGCGCCAAAGTCAAAGCTTCACTTTAAGTATATATGAAAATCCCTCTACAAAAGGCAGAAAAATCTGCTTTAAAGCCTATAAATAAACAGAACTGTTCTATCTCATCTTTAATGTGGTTTGGTGCCTTTGCCGTAATGAGGTTAAAAAGTGTTTTTCCCACCTGCTGGAACAAAGACACAAGTGAGATCAAAGGCAGAGGGGTTCTGCTCAACACCTGTACCGGCTGAAGAATTTCAATGTGGGTTGATAGCGACAGTAAAATTCTGATTTTAACTCCCTGTAATCGCCGTCCATCCTTTCTATCTGTAATCTTGTTTGACGCTGAGGGTCATATTTGTAAAGTGATAAGGAGTGGGGCAGAAATGAACAGGTTAAATAAATAAGGCAGGAGATTACTACTGAAACTTAGTAGGTAAACTCTGTAACATTGGCTTTGTGTGCAGAAGAAGAGCAAATATTCTGTAGTGAGATGGGCTCTTAGTAAACCGAAATGATTTTTGTACCTTGGCGGAGAATATTTCAACATTCTTTAGTAAGTAGATTAATGGGCAGTTACCCCTAAAATAAAAAATAGTGGTGAACATGTCACTTAGTCATGTCAAGTATTACTTCCTTTGGTGACAAACTATATGGACATTATTACCCAGTTTTTCCAATATTGTGGCTCATGCACACAACCGATTTTCTCGTACGAGTGCTGTCCATGGTTTTCACAGATAGCACTCATACCTATGATATTCTATGGGGCCATGGAAGACTATGGGTCATTTAAAAAAGTCAGACTTCACTTGGATGACATCTGAGTGTGGTCCGATTTTCATGGACTGGCATAATGGAGGTTGAGAAACTTTATATTTTTCTCTCCACGTCCGAGAAAAACAGATGCCACTCTGACCAATCAAATTCTGATCGGAATAATTGGACCATTTTTCTCAGATCTGTAGTAATCAGTCATGTGAACCGACCCTAACTCTGTGAAGGTTGCCACCACATTTCAAAGGTGTCAATTCTTCTTCTGTCTTGTTGCATATTCGTTGATATCAGTGGGTGTCATCCAATGCTTCCTTCCTGTGTTGTGGCAGGGAAATTGAATACTTATGCTGCTTTGAGACCGGCGGTTAATTATGAAGCTTCCAAAACAAGCCGGCATTCACCAGACAGATGACCAAAATGATTGTTCATTGGGTGCAACAAATTTTTAGCTTAATGAAAAATAATTGTTGTCGTGGCACATTGACCGGTGTAAAAAGGACGATATGCTGCCGATAATAATGAACTCATATCACTATGAAGTTTTGCCCCTGTGCCCCGAAGTTTATAGTTACGGCACTGAAATGACTGCCGATTAGTTGCCTCTAGCCGATTGGTGGTCGTTTAATAGCCACTTCTGTAAGCCCAACATTGCTGCCAGGTTTGTTGTAAACATTTTGCCATTTGATCCTGCAAGGTTTTTAGGATTCACCTTTATATCTTCATCATATGTGTGCTCATGGTTCTGTACTCCTTTAATCTTACATCAAACAGTTCTTATCTAGAAGAATCTCCCATAATTTGGTGCTAAAACAAATGCCCTCATAAAGTGTTTAGGAGATCATAAAGACTGCAGTCCTATAAACCAGCGCACTTATCGGGGTAGGATAGAAGAGCTTTCACAGTGTGTTGTATTCCCAAAGTTTTACAGTCGCTAAGTCTCCAGTTCCCACCACACACTGGTGAAATATTTGATCTGGTCCTGTGATGTCTATCTCATGCTAATAGCTCCAGTCGTGCTTTACATCTAACGGCTTTCGAGTCGGATCACAACCTGTACAAAGCAAATATCAGCTTTAGAAGAATCTCCGCTGCTCTTTTCAAACCCCGTTCCGCTTTCTTCTGTGCTCTCACCTCCTGATAGCAGAATGGCTTATCTCCAGGACAAAAACTATTAGCATCTGAATAAATTTCTTTCTGGACTAGCTCTGTGTACAGTAGAAACATTTTAGGAAGAAATGACACATTTTTGTGATTTTTGATCTTTGCATTTTTCAATGTTTGTGACATGGTAATAATGTGATGGATCTCCGTTCTAAAACATGAACAAAATGTATAAAAAGCATCCTCCTAATACACAGTTTTGGCACCCTCACTGTAACTTTTTCTGGTTCGCACTATTTGCATAAAGTGTTGCCACGCCAGGTGTGGGAAAGACTTAGTGCAGCACAGAGGGAAAAGGGAAAGGGAGCCCAGAATCTAGGAAAAGGGGGGAGTGGAGACCTCCTAGGCTGGTCTAGTGTCACCCTGTCTCAACTACCGTCCCTATATTGGCTTTTCACCAATCACCGCACGGGTGCCTCACCCTGACTTTCCCTGGCGTATGGCTAAGGCTAGGAAGGAAGGAGATCTCCACTAAGCTCCAGAGAGGACGAAGTTCTGCTCTTGCAAAAACCTTACAATTAGTAATGAATATCGCTGGCACCTCCCTCTCAGACACTCCAGGTGTTTATACACCCAGGTCAGAGAGCTAATTAGCCAGAGGGAGGTCGCTGCTGGGTCCTAGAGACAGCCAGCCTCTAAGAAGATGTCTGTAATGCCAAACGTAGAGATCTCCTGCAACAAACTGCAGGGCGACTGTCACCTCTGACACCTGTGACATGTGTTTGATTTGTTTGTGCCAAGAATTTTTTGATTATGCCAATGATCTAACAAGATACATTTATTAAAGCGTGGTTCCGGCTTAAAACATTTAGCACAATCTATACCCGCACCAACTTTTAGTGTGGTGCAGTGCAGAACACCAAACTTATATCCACAATATTAAATCTAACAGAATTAGAGCCACCTTGACACAGATTTACCAAGCACAAATATAGACCCCAGTGTTGCCCAAAACCACCATGTACCTCTCCTCCACACATATACTTATAAAATTGGGTTATATGTTGCACTACTAGATGGCTGATCCGGGTACTTCTCCTGTTCACTCATTGCAGCTGTGCATACATTGGCCATCTAATGGTGCACTTATATGCTATGCATGCGCATGTGACCGCTGCAGCCAATCACTGGCCTCCTTGGGTAAGCTGTAACTCACCAGCCCTGACTCCGGCACAAGCCTCTCTATCTTTTTCACTGGTAGCTGTCTTCCTCCGTTCCCGTGTGAGTCAGGTCACGATGACAACCCACCGCGTTTCTTTTAGGTCATGCTTATAGGCCATCACGGGCAGCAGTGCGCTATCTGAGTATGAATTATAATATCTCCCGATATACTCAGGTCTGCTGCACTGTTCCACTCTGCTACACCAACGCCTTGCCAGGTCGCTAAGTTCACTTTTTTGTGCAACTATCTCAACCCTGTTCCATCTGTCTCCCTTTGCTGATTGTCCAGCTTCCTTGCGATCTACTTCTGTACAACTTCCATGTTGCTGTCCAATATATACAACCTCCGCAATTTCCATTCGTTGGGCAAGCTGCAACAACGTCATCTGTCCTTGCTCCATAACAACTGCTCCTCCCGACTGATGGCTCAAAGAATCCACCTCATGAGCAGCATGGACAGTGATTGACTGCAGCGGTCCCATGCACATGTACAACATGTAAGATCTGCTGGACAAGTGAAAGACCAATGGGGAACGCTGAAGCAAGAAAATTTTAAGGAGGTATTATTTATTTATTTTACAACAATATCAACTTTTAATATATTTTTTAAAGTCTTGGACAACCCCTTTAACGTTGCTTTCCATTGCCACTTGAGAGATCGTAGGAGTTTACTATATTTCTATTACCTTTTAATACTGTGGGTATATAAGCAGGGCTGTGAAGTCGGAGTCGTGGAGTCAGAGTCTGTTTCCATTTTGGTGGAGTCGGAGTCAGTATAAAATAGACCGACTCCAACGCCTAAAATATATAATAAATTGGGTACAGTAGTTCAATGCAGTTTGTGGGGAATATTTTTTCATAAGAATTTGGGAACGTTATGAAATGTCCTATAAACGTCTGTCCTATTCCTGATCTAAGGGTCTAGACTTTTAGCTGAGATGAATCTGTGCTACAGTAAATTTATCACTTAAACATGAGCCATGTATGAGGGAGTCGGAGTCGTGGAGTCGGAGTTGGAGTCGGTGTCATGGAAATTGAGGAGTCGGAGTCAGAGGTTTGGCTTACCGACTCCACAGCCCTGTATATAAGTAATTTGGAGCTCTGCATCAGAAAAAAATGATTGACTGTGACTGTTTACTTGCACCAAGCAAAACGTTGCTGAGAGTTTTGTGTGATTTTTGGATACTTTGCTCTCATGTAAATGAAACATAAATAAAGCCTATTTCAAAATCCCTTAAATTGTCATCTGTGTAGGGTGGGCATACGCTGTGTAAATGGTGCCCAGTCATACAATACAGCCTAGCGGTGCTCTGTGACCTGTCGCCACTGTAGTAAGAAAAGCCTAAGTCATATTTAACAATAGATTGGAATGAATAGAACCATTTTCCTTTCACTCATCTTCCTATTCACTCTCTTAAATGGAGCACAAATACAATATCAGATTTGTATTTTTTTTTACAGCCAAACCACTTTAATGTTGTCCTCAAATAATACCTGACAACAATATTTTGTCTATAAAGGAGATCGAGGACACTCGTTTTTATGTGTGAGCGCCATTCAAAACCAAGGTGTAAACAGCGAGGATTGTGCCGAACATGAGAAAACCGCTTTGCTGGTCATATTAAAAGCTATGGAGTAAATTTATTAAAGGGAATCTGTCAGCAGGTTTTACTATATAATCTGAAGGCAGTAGGAGATAGAGGCTGAAACACTGAATTCAGGGATGTGTCACTTGTCAACGTGTGTGCTGGTGTTTACTAACTGTGAAGGATTTATCACTAAGAGATTATAATTGCTGGACTATATTAGTCCGGCAACGCCCCTTCCTGTGATAAGCAGCTCACTGTCTATGGACTTTGTACACTGAGAGTCTGGTGTGGTCGGGGTTAGCTTTCTCAGCTCTGCTTTATTTTAAATCTAAAAGCTCTGATTGTATCAGAACTGCTGCACCCAGTAAATTGAGTTACACATCGTTGGATTCAGGGTCTCTTTGCCAACATTATGCTGCTCTCAGATGAGGAAGCAAAAATCTGCTGACAGATTCCCTTTAAGGCTGGCATTTATCAGAAGAGTAGATAAAATGCTTGCCTCTTAATAAATATGATCATCCTTGGTGCCAAAACCGGAAAATGCAATCGACTAAGGCTATGTTCACATGTCCAGTAATCATCCGTCATAACGGATCCAGCAGCAATCAATCCATTGGCATTAAAGTTGTGCAGACACAACATTTTTGTCTGTTTTTAAAAACTGATTTTAGCTGGACCATATATTTTTTTTAACACTGAAATCTATGGACAACGGATCCGTTATCTTCTATTTGAAACTGATCCAGTAAGCAAAAAATGGATCCTTTTCAAATGAAAGAAAAACAGATGGCAATTTAATGGATCCATAGACTTCAGTGTTAAAAAAAACAATACAGCCGAAATAAAAAATGTTGACTCTGCACAACTTTTTTTGCCAATGGATCACTGCTGGAACCGTTTTCAAGGATGATTACTGGACATGTGAACATAGCCTTAGACTGTAAATAAGTTTGCACCACTCTTTGTGCTTTTCTTTGGCTTTAAAGACGTTGTCCACTACTTAGCATCACAGGGTGATTGTAAAATAAAACAAAATTATTGCTTCTCTACCTGACCAGCACTACTCTTCCATACTCAGCTCTTTGTATCACTGCCGGTTTTCTGCTGGATTCTTCTCCCCGTGGGAAATCATGTGACTTTGAAGCTAATCAGTGGCCACCAATCAGCTGCAGCCTTCACATTGTATCCGAGTAAAGTAAAGAATTCACTTCTTACATCTCAAGGCGGCTGATTGACTGCAGGGGTCATGTGCATGTTCCCTGCTGGAAGAAGTCAGCTGGGAACTGGTGGAGGACACAGTGCTTAGTCCAGAGGTGTTGTGCCGATCCCATCCTGAGTCCATTTAGAATGGGTTTTAAAGAAGTGGACAACCCATTTACACGTAATAAATATGCCTGTTTTGCCCATAAAAGCTAAAACTCACCCACTTTTCTTGCCACTTTTTAAAATTGGCAAGAGGAGTGCTAAGACATTGGTAGTAAAGTGATGGCACCAACCGTTGGCCTATGCTTCTGCAAAGTCCCGTGCTATTGTCTGTTCTACCATTTACCAGCTGCTATTAAGATTGGGGCATTGAAGCTGGCACTGGAATATATGGCAGATATAAAGTCAGAAGTGTGACTGGCACTGATATAAGGAGCCATGTGGGTGGCCTGCGGTGCACCACTGTTATGTCAACATGATGGCCGTCACTTTCATGGTCGTGTCATATTTTAACCAAATTTACATTTATTTTTATAATCTTAGAAATGTTCATTTTGATAATTAAGAAAATCTTATATTCCGGCAATGTCACGTCACATTATCTCTGGATAATATAATTTTATTATGAATATTTTCATTTAAATCAGGATAAAAATGCATATGTTTAATATAGAAAAAATCAAGGGTAAAATTATATTTATAAAATCCTGATTTTTTTTTGTAAATCCACATTAAAATAGGTTTTGTCTTGTTCCCAGAAAATCGATACCCTGATCTCCACTGTAACATGTGCATGTATGATCCCCGTTCTGAGGATTGTATTTGGGCATTTATCAGGAAAACCGTCAAATCCCTCTGCTGCCGGACAGGCTGGGGATACCATGCAGAAGAGATTGCTCAGGGCTTATGGCTAATGAGTATCCTTATATTTGATACCTTGCTGAATTACTAGATGAAACATCCAATAAATATTGTCAAAAACTGCAGAAGCCACAAGTTGGATTACAATAACCTCAAGGGTCATTCCGGGCAAAGATGATAATGGCCACTATTGACCATGGTGTCCTATAGGATAAAAGCACATGGTGCGTATTTAGTAATATGCAATATAGTTTCTGCTATAGGTGGCCATACACATTAGATGGCTGTCAGCCGGACTATGCCATCTCTGCCCCCTCTCCCATACACAGGCTCATTTAACCATGTGCTCTGTGTTCTCCATGAGAAAGCCACCGACTGATACATCGGCCGGCAGCTTAACGCATGGAGAACGATGCAATCGGCAGTCTGAAATCGGACATGTGCCATCGACATCTGTCCTGGCCAATCAAAAATTAAAAAACTGACCAGCACCTCCAAACAAAACAAGACAAGTGTGAACAGGTACAAGCCAATATGTAAATTGTCTCTTCAGAGAGGAAAGAGGACTAGAACTCTAGTGCCACCCATTGCTAAAAGTCAGTATCGACCCTTTAACGAGCCTTGCCACATGACTTAGGATAAAAGCCATACCAGAATCTCAAGTTGCAGACACGGTGTTTCGGGATATTGCCCCTCATCAGTGCAAAGAGTGAGATCTGGTTTGACTGGGTGAGAGGCGTCTGATCAGGATCCAAGGGGCAATATATCTCCTTATGACGAGTGACATGCCAAGCCTGGCATGTCAAAGCCGTCACAACTATTAAAAATAACCAAGAAAATCCTGACCATCAGCCGGTCAGAGCCCCCATATACATTAGACCATCGGCTGAACCCATCAATATCAGCGGGTTCAGACGACATTAGTCTAATGCATATAGGGGCCCTACGGCTCTGTTCATGTGTCTGTTCAGACTGTCCTTTTGTCCGTTCTGTTTTAAGAACAGTCAGAGGGAATAAGTGATCTGCTGCATGATATATGCAAACTGACGTGAAGGGGCCTCATTGATTATGGGTCTTCTTGGGTCTCATTTGGTTGAAATGGAAGAAAAAAGTCCTGGTGTTCTTGACCACTAAACTGACCCCCATAAAAATCAATGGGGTCCCTCTGCTTCTGCTTGAAAAAACCTGAACAGACAAATGGAATATCTGAAAGGACATGTGAATAGAGTCTAACTGGAAACTTTGCGGCATTTCTTTTTGGGGACTTTTATTGCAGATTTTACCCTTTCCTATGCAGAAAGTGAAATCTGCTGCAAATCCATGACAAAATCAAAGAAGAAATCTGCATGTAGGACATGTGGATTCTGCTGTGAATTTGCTACAGAAATGCTGCAGAACACCTTCAGATATACTGTGGAAAATCCCCATCAATTCCATCAGGTGTGCAAGTTATTTGGAGACACAAAAATCCGAGATTTTCAATTAAAACCCCCTTTACAATTGCTCTTTTTTAATAACTTTTTTTCCCTGAAGCGGTTTTGAAAAAGTTTATTTTTTCCAAACTGTATTTTGCGTCTTTTTTTTTATTTAAAGAGTGTTTAATTTAGAGCGAATTCCACAAGGAAATCCACCTAAAAGAAGTGACATGTCATTTTTTTAAAAAAACCTCATCAGAAAACAAAACACCCCAAAAAACCTTCCTCATATGAACAGCAGAGTGGATTTTTGCACTAAAATTAATGGTAAAAGTATTCAAAGAGTATGTAAAGCGTTTTTTTTTTTTAGGCAGATTTTGGAGTGGATCCCGATCTGTATGAACCTAGCCAAAGCTTTGTCAGCATTTCACAGATCTTGTGTGTCCTATACAATATATCTGTATTGTTATGCTGGATACACCTACTATTCTCCTTCGTCTGATAATCTACCGCTATGTGTGTCAGTCTATACTGCATTTCTGCCATTTTCTTCATCATCCAGGAAGATCTGGATTCATAGCATCCATTTACTGGTTATTAAAGAAATTAACAGAACTATAGATATGAAAGTGGTTTTAGTCTCAGCTTTAGTCTGTACAATATCTATCCAGCCATATTTTAGAAATAGGAGTGGAATAGCAATTAAAAACCTTGCACTTTAAGGCTATGTTCACACATCATGTTTTTTTCAGTGTTTTTTATGCATTTTTAATGCAAATTTTCAGCTGCATTTTGCCAGCACCAGCAAAGTCTATGAGATTCCAGAATTCTCTGTTCACGCATCATGGTTTTTTTTGTTCAGGATTCTGTGCTTTGCATGTTTTTTTGGAAAATAGAGCATGTCACTTCTTTCAGCGTTTTTTCACCCATAGGAAGGAATGGGTGGTGAAAAAAACGCTGAAAAAACGCAGGTAATTTTTTTTTCAGCATTTTTGATGCCAAAATAGATTGTTTTGTTTTTTTCCCACTGAACTTTATGTACTGTACATGCATAAAAAAGAGACAGAAGGACTGTGAAAAAAAAGCGCTGAAAATCGAACCAAAAAAGCACCAAAAAAGAAAAATCCTGAACAAACCTTCCTTGAGAGATCAGGTTTTGCTGCAGAAAATTGACGCAAAAAAAAAAAAAAAATGGGTGAACGTAGCCTTATACAAACATGCCTTCACACTATCTTATCTTCTGCTACACTATTGTGTCAGTTTCCACTGTTCTTCTGCCATTCCATTCATGAACCAGGAATATAGATCTCACCGAAAAGTGAGCACGATTTACGTTGAGAAGTTTGGTAATATACACTGTGAATATTATCATCCCGCCATGTCGTGCCTGTGACTGTAATCCACCGAGGTTTAACTAAAGCCACATGTCTTACTTGTCATTAGTATTCTCCTAGAGAAACCTCTAAAAGACATTTAATCAGAGAAGTATCTCAGATTCACTTCTTTCGAGCTGCGCACTGATTAAACGCTTCTACCGCATTTGCATTAGGAAGAATGGATGGAATGAGACCCCCAATGTCATAGACGTTCCCGCTCTGCGTGAGCGGTGGGGGAGAAGTCCTGATAGATAACCTCAGAGGTGCACAAATACCATATAATTCCGCAGAGGCTTCCTGCGTATCACATCATTTCAATCAAATGACACGCTTAAGGGCAGAGAAAGGCAGACATGTCAGACGGCAGGTTCAGAGCAAGTTCATCAACTACTGATCATGAGATGGTAAACTTCAAAGACCATTGTTCACAGTAGTTTGGATCCGAGCAGAAGACGTAACCTCTTCGCTGAGACTTGTCCACGTGTTCCAGTTTATCCTTCCTTTCAGTCTCACAACATAAAATACTCTTTTTTTTTTTTTTTTTTTTCTGCCCCAATTCATGTTCCTCCATGTGACAAGTGTGAAAAGATTTCCATCTGAGCTTCATGTGGAAACCATTTAGAAATTACTAAATAGTCCAACTGTAAAATTGTGCAGAGGAATTGCCAGGGTAGATTCATTCAGAAATATAACAAGGAATTATAGGGAAGTTTTTCTCCTCCAGTTCAAAGTCATGAACATCACGCTGCAGATCTAGGAGGCATGAATCTGTCACTGAAATGGCTCCTTTACAGCAGGGATGTCAAACTGAAATGCACAGAGGGCCAAAAAACATGGACAAAGTTGCAGGCCAACCTTGATATCTACTAACAGCCCTCCACACAGTATATGATCCCCCCATAGTTCTTCATGCAGTATAATAGGCCCTAAATAGTCCTCCATACAGTATAATGGCCCCACATAGTCCTCCATACAGAATAATGGCCCCACATAGATGACCATACAGTATAATGGGCCCCACATAGTCCTCCATACAGAATAATGGGACCCACATAGCTTTCCATACAGAATAATGGGACCAACATAGCTTTCCATACAGAATAATGGCCCCACATAGTCCTCCATATAGAATAATGGGCCCCACATAGTCCTCCATACAGAATAACAGGCCCCACATAGTCCTCCATACAGAATAATGGGCCCCACATAGTCCTCCATACAGAATAATGGCCCCACACAGTCCTCCATATAGAATAATGGGCCCCACATAGACCTCTATACAGAATAATGGCCTCACATAGTCCTCCATACAGAATAATGGCCGCACACAGTCCTCCATACAGAATAATGGGCCCCACATAGTCCTCCATACAGAATAATGGCCGCACACAGTCCTCCATATAGAATAATGGGCCCCACATAGTCCTCCATACTGAATAATGGCCCCACATAGACCTCCATATAGAATAATGGGCCCAACATAGTCCTCCATACAGAATAATGGGCCCCACATAGTCCTCCATACAGAATAATGGGCCCCACATAGTTCTCCATATAGAATAATGGGCCCCACATAGTCCTCCATACAGAATAATGGGCCCCACATAGTCCTCCATACAGAATAATGGGCTCCACATAGTACTCCATACAGAATAATGGGCCCCACATAGTCCTCCATATAGAATAATGGGCCCCACATAGTCCTCCATATAGAATAATGGGCCCACATAGTCCTCCATACAGAATAATGGGCCCCACATAGTCCTCCATACAGAATAATGGGCCCCACATAGTCCTCCATACAGAATAATGGGCCCCACATAGTCCTCCATACAGAATAATGGGCCCACATAGTCCTCCATACAGAATAATGGGCCCGACATAGTCCTCCATACAGAATAATGGGCCCCACATAGTCCTCCATATAGAATAATGGGCTCCACATAGTCCTCCATACAGAATAATGGGCCCCACATAGTCCTCCATACAGAATAATGGGCCCCACATAGTCCTCCATACAGAATAATGGGCCCCACATAGTCCTCCATACAGAATAATGGGCCCACATAGTCCTCCATACAGAATAATGGGCCCGACATTGTCCTCCATACAGAATAATGGGCCCCACATAGTCCTCCATATAGAATAATGGGCTCCACATAGTCCTCCATACAGAATAATGGGCCCCACATAGTCCTCCATACAGAATAATGGGCCCCACATAGTCCTCCATACAGAATAATGGGCCCCACATAGTCCTCCATACACAATAATGGGCCCCACATAGTCCTCCATACAGAATAATGGCCCCACATAGTCCTCCATACAGAATAATGGGCCCCACATAGTCCTCCATATAGAATAATGGGCCCCACATAGTCCTCCATACAGTATCATAGGGGGTCGGCAGGCCATGTATAATCATCCCGCAGGCCAGAGTTTGACATGTGTGCTTTAGAGCCTCTGTTTACAATTAAAATCTAAAGTTGCCCCCAGTTTTCTTTGTTATTATTCTTTTTGGAAATTATACATTGTTGTCCTGTGATTGCCACAGTTAGTTGGGTTAACTTTTCGGGACAAGAAAGAAAATATTGGACAGTAAAGCTACTATTACATGTCCCTAATACATGGGGGCTCATTCAGACGTCTATATTTCTTGTAAAAGTGTTATGTGTTTTTCATGGATAGCACTCGTAGTACCTGTGATAGTCTATGGAGTTCGTTTACCTGCCCAATTTATTTCCTCTGACCTAGTTGTCCACACAAAATCATGGAAACTTGTCTGATATTGACCTGAGTGTGGGATCAAACTCGCCAGTGGAAATCTATGGGTCCGTGAAAAAATCAGACAGCTAGATGCCATCTGTGTGCTGTCCGTATTCCCACTGACTATTTGATAAGAAAAGCTTGAGAAACCTCCATCAGTTTTTTTTTTCATCAGAGGAAAACTGATGAAACTCTGATCAAACTCTAATGGTAAAATCTGACACTGATGAAACTCTGATCAAACTCTAATGGTAAAATCTGACACTGATGAAACTCTGATGACCCTCTGATTAATAACACTGATGAAATTTAGAACTATTTTTTGTATACAAGAAAAACCACTGGAGCCCTTAGGCCATCTTCACACGTTCAGTATTTGGTCAGTATTTTACATCAGTATTTGTAAGCCCAAATCAGAAGTGAAGCAATCAGAGGAAAAATATAATAGAAACACGTCACCACGTCTGTATTTTTGGCTTACAAATACTTATGTGAAATACCAACCAAAATACTGCCGTGTGCATGTGGCCTTAGGATGATTTCACGAAATGTGTCATATACGTAAGAAAAGCACCTGAAGGATTCATCAAACATCTCAGTGGACCCCCATTCACCCACCAGAGGCACGCAAAGTGTTGCATTTGGCCTCTGTGAGTGGCAGAATAAACCAGTTGGTGTCTTTTTTGTGGCCACTAATGAACTTCCCCTTCTTAATGGTTCAAGGAAGAAGGAAAAAAACAAAACACCATACTCATGTCGCTGGACCAGTGCTATTCCTTCGTAATGTGCACAGCATCCCCCACCTGTCTTTTGGCATCAGCATCTAGTGGGGGTCACTGATTGCCTGCAGTGTTCACATTTTGTTCTGATTCTCCTACTTATATACCAGCAGGCCGGCAAGGTGCTCAGCGCTGAGTACAATGCAATGACGCTGGTCTGGGAGAATGTTTATTTTTTTATTTTCTCACCTCTCATGGCCCATTAAGAATGGGTGGTCCAGTAGTGGACACCATCTTTAGACATAACTATAGAGCTCTATTCACCCAACTGAAACTAAGTAAGTGTCCTTTTTATTTTTAAGGCTCTCCATACACATTAGATGGCTGTCGACTAAATGATCCTACGGCTGATCGAACGGTCTACCGCAAACTCAGCCGACTCTGCCATACACAGGAACGCTCGTTCGGCTGAGTGCTACTGTGTTCTGCATGGCCAGCAGCTTATCTACGGGAGAACAATACGATTGACAGTCCAAAATCGGAAATGGCCAATTAACATCTTTCCCAACAATCAGTCACCTGGTGCCCCCATACCTATTAGACTGTCGGCCGACCCATTGATATTGTCAATTTAGGCCAACATTTGTCTAATGTATATGAAAGTCTATATAATAAATCCTATGGGTCATGTATGCCACTGTATACAGCAATATAGAGTGGAGAGTTCTGCTGGAGATTTTCTTCGTAGCCCATTCCTACGACAGAAGATTCAGATCGTGCCTTTACAGAAGAACCTTACAATCTTAAATAACACTACCAAATAATCAAAAAATACATCCATATGTTCGTTATATAACAGTACAAAGTAATAAACTTATGACACTACCGAAGTAACAGATCTATATAGCACCCAAATAATAACTTTGTAAAGTTCCTGAAATCCAAACTTTAGGCACTACTTGTTCCTATCATTGAGACAACAGGGATCAACTCTCAAGGACTGATATTCACCAGAGAATTCTAGCAATATCAGACTAGGTTCCGTAGCTTTGTGCCCACTAAAAAAAAGCTCAACCTCCATCTATGCATCTATGTGCATGCCCACGAGTAATTGCATGCTAAAAATGTATTCAATCAATCAAAAAATGGATGTTATTAGCAGCCAATTATCTCCAAAATCAACTGCAGATGAAATTGTCTGCTGCCTTTTTTGGGGGGCCCATTATTGCGTCAAAGCCTGTACCCATCAGAGGATCTTCTAGTACTCTTGTTGGCTAGTGGAACCCTGCTCATCTTCTTTCCTGGGTTCCTACACTGGTGGATTATATCATCAGGTCATCTCCAGTAGGAACTTGAAGGCATCTAAGGGTGCATTTACACTAATCAATCGCGGGTACTGATCTGCTACGTTGAAGCCAAACAACGTATGTTCAGAAATCTGTTTAGACCGGTCGGCTACACTTTCATGCACACAGAATGATTGATCTGGGCATATAAATGAAAACTGTTTTCTGCAGCACATGTCCTGTTTAAACCGGACAATGTGCTGCCGAGAATGATTAATTTTTCTACCAGCTTAAAAATCATTTCACCCTAAGAATGAGCATAGTGTTTGTTCATCTAGTGATTGGTAGCACTGTACATAGAAGAATGCCATTATAAGTTATTTCTTTAAGTAAAATAACCTTCACACGTTATCCCATATGGTTTTATGACAAGGAAAATTATGCAATAAAAATGTCTACAGCAGAGAGTACAAATGCGATCAGTAAACTCTACTTAGTTTCCCTCTTCCATCATTTATTATGAGCTGAGCCCTTTGTCAGTGATTTATTGAAAACACACTTTACTTATCACTGGAAGGAATCTTAATTAAGAAAGGAATCCATTGTGGTTTGTGTACTGCTGTACTATATTATGGCTTTTGTGTTCATCTCCAGCATAGAAGCCATTGTTCATATATTCACCGACGCTTGTTCATTGATTCTTAACATTTTACCTTGTTAACGCCAAGTCTCTGTATTCCACGGTGTCATTGTGTAATTGGTTGGTATAACTGAATATGGTGTATGCTTATTTGATTCCATTATTTTATGTATAAAAGTGGAGTATAAAAGTAGGGATGCAGCTGTATATACCATTCTGTTGGCAAGGTCACATGTGAAATAAGCAAGTGTAAAAGTACCTACGAGTTAAGAAATCTATACACAACAGACTAATATTGGCAGTACTCACCGATTTTGGAGGTACCGAAGACTATATTATGTGTTCGGTGGCCTCCCGACACTCACCGATGACGGTCGGAGAATACAAAGATCAGAGTTGGATTTCAACATACCTGATCCTTTTGTTCTCAGGGGAGATAAGCTGACTCCAGACGTGTCTGGTAGTGGTTTAAGGCTGTGTGCCCACGATGCATTTTTTAAGTGTTTCTGCAGTGGCAAAAACGCTGCAGAAACACTTAAAAAAACGCATGTTAGAAGGTCTGCCATGTTCCCCAATGATAATCCGCATGTGCTGTGCACATGCTGCGGAAATTTCCGCTGCGGATTATCATTGCGGAAAAAAACGCAGCACTACCAATTATTTTGCGGAAGTGTTGCGTTTTCGCCGCCATTGACTTGCATTGGAACGCATGGATTACGCATCACTGTATATGTAGATGCGGAATCCACGCGTTTCAATGTGTGGATGGTACCCGGGTGTAGAGGACAGGAGACTCTCCTCCAGACCCGAGTACCACAGAACCTGTAAAAATAAGAATAAAATAAAAAATAAATATAATACTTACCTTCTGACTGCCCGCGGTGCGCTTGTCCTCTCATGCCGGCAGATCGCGATAGACTGAAGGACCTGCGCTGACATCATAGTCATGTGACGGGTCACGTGACGCTGATGTCGGCAGGTCCTTCAGTGTACCGCGATCTGCCGGCAGTCAGCACCGAGCGAAGCCAGACACCGGAGGCCATCAGAAGGTAAGTATAGATTTATTTTTTATTTTTTGACATTCTCTCGGGTCACACTATATAAATCCATGCATTTTGCATGGATTTATATGTATAGTGTGACCAAGTTGACAAGCACTTTCCAAGTGATGCTAAAATTGCTTGGAAAGCGCTTGTCAACCGGAATGCGGAAATGCATGTGAAGAGCGCTTCACATCCGCATGTCCCTGGCAGGAAAACGCATGTACAATCCGCATGTTCAATCCACATGTACAATCCGCATGTACAATCCACATGCGTTTTTTCTGCCAGGGAGATGCAGAAACGCTCAGGAAAAATCCGGAGCATTTCTGCATCGTGGACACATAGCCTAATAGTTGTGGGCCAGAAGAGCTTGCAACAATTCCGATCTTGTGTGAAGGGGATGCCCTATTAGGATGGTCCTTTCCACAATAGCATGAGCAGTGTGATAGCACCTCCTCTAAACAGGTAGGAAGCATTTAAAGGGAATCTGTCACCAGGTTTTTGCTACACCATTTGAGAGCAGCATGATGAAAGAAATGAGACCCTGATTCCAACGATGTATCACTTAGTTTACTGGGTGCAGCAGTTATGACACAATATGAGTTTATAGATATAGCATGTAGAAGAAGAGTCACAGCTTTCTATATACATTGTCTATTGACAGTGAGCTGCTTATCAGAGGAGGGAGCGTGGTCAGACAACTTGGCACATGATAATGTCCTAATGATAAAACCTTTATTGTAAGTGAACAACAGCACACAGCCTAATGAGTGACTCATCACTGAATTCAGTGTTTTAACCCATACCTCATGCTGTTCTCAGATTACACATGCTTGTGGCATACATAAAGAGAAGCCTCTCAACAAAATCAAAATGGGTCTGATATTCTGTTGTGTTCTCCCTGAAAGGGGTCAAGGGTTTCTTTCTTCTTTCCATGTCCCTCAAGTCATTCATCATCCTTTTGTTTGTAGTGTTTTCCTAAATCTCGCTACCCAAGTGGAAGAGACTATTCAAGGGTCTCATATGAGGCCCAATTGGTTTGTCTATAGGGTACAACACCATCCATATCTATCCTTCCTAGATAAAATACATTGGAGCCAACACCAGAAGAAAAGTGTCTATTTTAAATTCAATGTAAAGGAAATATAGATTACAGTATCTTGAACAAGGACTTGGAGTGAGGCCCAGTTTGGTTTTGTGCCCAGAATTGGGCCTTAAGGGCCCCTCTACTTTACGAACTGTACAGAATAATGATAAAACCCCTTCATTTTGTTCATTTTCTTTCCATCCATGATCTGTTTGAAGGATAACATGCAATTTATTATATCCATGTCTGAAAAATGCTTGGATCAAAGTTATACACTTGGTAAATTGATCTTTTACTTAGTGTTGTTACATTGTTTCAACAAGCAGGAAGACACGAAAAAAATTATCAAAATCCTCTGACATGATTTATGAATGTCTGTTAATAAAAATAAACTATGGAAAATGAAGATTCAATGAACCCCACTTTCAAACACGCTATATTCTCTTCAAGATGTGCTTACATCAAACCCTAGCAATTTTTCTATGGGAAACTCACAAAGCTAGAACTGATATTGAACACCTGCTCTTTACAGTCAGAGACCATCATGAATACCACTCTGTGCAAACAATTCAAGTTATTACAAGTGCCTCAAATATTTGCTGCTTCCACACAGATCCAACTATCTGACGGAGAATGGAAGCCTTTGAAAGCATCAATTAAAATAATAACTTACAGATGGTTAAAATATGTCAGATTTTTTTTTACTGTACTCTGTGAGAGCAGACTACCTCTTACCCAACATTCTCTTGACCCTGATGTTAAAGTGTACATTACCTATGGCCTACGGATGCTGTTATTGGCAATTTTGCAACCAGTACTTAAATGGGGTTGTCCACTTTTAGTAAAAAAACCTTCTTAAATATTATATTCCCCCTGATAAAATAAAAGTACCCTATACTCAACTCCCTTGCTGACACCATTCCAGTGATTTTGGCTCGGGGTCTCTTGAGGCCTACATGACATTATTTTGCCGCGAGATCCCTGCAGCCAATTAGTGATCAGTTATGGGCTACAGTTCTCACACTTGCTTTGGACGTCCTAGTTTAGTCCAAAGGAAGTAAAAGCACAGCAGCCCAATAGTAGACACTGATTGGCTGCAGGGCTCACAGCTCACGTAGCATAACACTGTGAAGTGAGCCTCGGGAGACCTGGAGCTAAAATTACTGTAATGGCGCCTGTATGGGTGTTGAGTATATTTGTTGATTTTATTTTACATTGGTAAATATAGAATTTAAGAATGGGTTGTCCTAGTAGAGGACAACCCCTTTCAGAGACACCATTATATTTTTAGTCTGATCCCAAAATTTGAGGTTCTTCAGAGGACTCCTGTGTCCTCTATGAGAGCCATATCTGTTGGTGGCTCATCTCAGAGAGAACAAAAGGATTGGCAGTCGGAATTAGGACATGCCAGATCCTTAACTTTACAACAATCAGCTGTCTAGATCCCTCGATCATATTAGACAGTCAGTCAAACATGTCTGTATCAGAAAGTTCAGCCAACCTTAGTGTAAAGTGTATGGGGGGGGCTTGATCTACACCTGGCTGATTTTTCCAGCATAAATCTAATTTTCATTGTAAATACATGTTAAATACACTTCAGAATCTGCAAATCTGATCACCATGGCCGGTACCATGATCCACTAAGGATGTTCCATGCACAAATCCGAAAGAAGAATCTTCAACATTTCAATCCCATGTGATCGTACCCGTAACGATTGCATCATTTTAGTCCCGTGAAATCCAGCCTGCATCCCACATGCTTTACCACGCAGCCACATTTGTGAGGCTCATTTCAACATAGATCTTGACTTCTTCCTACATATGGACAATTTTCTGCATCTTTTCAACTAGGATAAAAAGAAAACCTCAAACATGTGCTGCCTGTGGAGAGATGCCGGCTAAGTAGCTACTTTTTCTTAGAATTTCTATTTGGCTAATGACATAAGAGTATTCCATGTTTTTATATGTTGCAGTATACATTTCAAAGCCGTACTGTTCTGCCTACACCATCTTTAGATATTTAATTTGTAATTCAAATGAAGGAACATTACCGCACTTGACACATCTCAGCACTTTAAATACTGTTTGGTGTTTTAATTACTTGGCTATATAAGAGCATTTAGAATATTCCCTGGTGTTTAATTAACATATGTCTTTGAAATTGTTTATGTCAAAATTGGGTTAAGTCAATACATTGAGTATCCCCCGTAGGTTGAAAATGTAGTCGTATAGACATGAAATTAATTGCACCCACTCTCTAATAAGTGACACATTTTCCATTTGTTATAAATCTTCTCTTCTATCCCAGAGGTTGGGGTTCCCTTGTGTGATTTCTTGGTTCACCAGAATATTTTTTTTAAAGAAGCACTCCCATCAAAAATGTATAATATATATTGTAATCATCATATTATATGGCACTGGGCAATTTCTCATTTTGCCTTTCTACCCAATTAATTCTGTTCTCCATTAGGTCTATGACATCACATGATTAAAAGCCGGCTAGCTGAATCCTTCTAAGCTCTATGTGGAAACAGGAGGTCAATTTTGTCTTCACAAATCATGAGTCACTGCAAAAGTCTATGACAGGGGGCAGGAGCAGAGCAGCCGGGTCAGGAGTTGAAGAGGGGGATGATAAATGCAGGAAAATGAGACTTCCTATTTCGACATAGAGCAGAGAAAAGAGAAGAATTATCTGGGTAGAAAGGCAAAATGATCAATTGTAAGTACACAATGCTATATAATATGATGGTTGCAATGTTTGTTCCTTCACATCTCCATTCCTGAGATATGGTCCCCTCTTTCTTTTATGTCAATCTAGTCTCGTTAGACAAGAGGTTCTGGTACTCAAGTAGAGTCCCACAGAGAAGAGTTGATGATTACGCCTATTTGTCTAAAAAGACTTGATTTTCATACAAGGAAGAGGGTGCTATATATCAGAAATGGTGAACAAAAAACCAACATAGCCACATTCAAGATGTCAAGAGAACATTGAGCTTTACACCAGGTAAAATAAATATGTATTTTTGGCTAGTGACTCATGTCCTTTGGGGGAAACCTATCACATTGTACTTGCAGTCTGATCTGTCGACAACCTGATACATAGGATTAGAAGCTGAGCAGAAGGGTATATAGGTTAGTTGGGAAAGAATCAGTATAACTTGTACTTTATGTATTGAAAACCCTGGTGTTTGTGTGCTTCTCAGTCCAGTGGGTGGTCCTACTCAGTGATTGACAGCTGTGTCTTCATGCACAGTGATACAAGGAAGACTGTCAATCACTGAATAGGGCCGCCCACTGGACTTGTATGCATAAAAATACCAGGAATTTCAATGAATAAAATGCAAGTTTTATTGAATCTTTTCCCACCAAAATGTATATCAATCTGATTAGCTTTTCCTGCTCAATAATATCCTGCCGGCAGGTCAAGTTTTAAGGTGATGAATTTGATCCTATACATATTGAAACTCACTTAATTGAAAATCTGAGCTTGTGGGGGAAGATAGCTGCTATGAGCATCACCAATACTAGATTTTGATGCCACTAAAAATGTTTTAGGAGTCTGTAGCTACTTTAGTGGCTAATAGGTTTCTGCATTTTTTCTATTTATTCTCCAATCGTTCACCTCTTACATTGATGTCTATGACTGGTCACTTTTTCTATGGGGGAGCTTGATAACAATGACATCTTGATGTCAATGACATCAATGATAGCTTCGCTTCATCTTCTTTCTACAGGGTTGCCCATAGGTATGTGATTATAGGTACATCTGACCTTGAACATTGCTTGATGTGATCCAAGATGTCCACTAATTTTCAGGTCTTTCAACCATTACCCATAGGGACATGCAGATAAGTAAGAGCAAGGTGACTTAGATAAGGAGTGTTGATGAGTGGTGGTGGGTAAGGTTACTATTACTAATCACAGAAGATTCAGTGAATCGTGTGGCCACTTGCTCTTGGTGTCCAGCACTACCGGTGGCTTTCGGTCACAGATTCGCTTCATGCAGTTTAAATATCAATCGACCATAGAGTTGCTCTTTAGCCATAACATGTGGTTTCTCATCACGTGGCATCAGCCCAGTCTAGAGCATAGTGCACGGCATGGATTTGTTAGTGATCTCAACTTCCTTTCTAGTGCCGTTCTGTCCATCAGGGTAGACAATATCCTTGCTTTTTCAGCTTCCCCAGACGTTCTTCTGTGCATTAACACATGCTAGATTTCAGCCATAAGACGTGGTGTAAAAGATACAAGGGGCTATATTTGTCCCAGTACTTTTTTATTTCCTATATACACATTTAATGATGTGCACTTAAAAGATTTCGGCGTATTAGAGCATCAGGGTTATCCATTTGAACATACCACTCCAAAGATCCCAAAAGGCCTGAACATTGATGTATGTGAAACCATATATTTTCCCTCTACCTGAACACTTAATCTTACTCCACTCAGTCACTTCAATATCCAGCTCATTTAGTGCTTGTGACTGCAACAATTGCATGACCCTTTAATGAGACTACCATGAATGGGACGCTCCTCTTCTCCGTGCTGTATGTATGGAATATCTTCCATGGTCTCTCTGGATGGGAAAGACTATTTTGTATGTGCATAACCTGTACTGTGAGCTGATGGAAAGTCTATATAAATTATTAACTGGAGAAATCCTAGAAAATATCCTATTTATAATTACTAAGATGTCATTTGCAAATCTTTTTCAGATACGAGGCGGAAAACTTATGATCACCTACACAAGAAAAAGTGACGCAGGGAAATATGTATGTGTTGGTACCAATATGGTGGGTGAAAGAGAAAGCGAAGTAGCTGAACTAACAGTATTAGGTAAGAGTTTTCCAGCCTTAATTTTTACATACAGTATATGGCTAGTTTTAAAGAGGTTTTCCCCTTTCATATGTCCTATTAGAAGTCACTTGCTTGTAGGCCATAACTTTGAGTGAGAACAGAAAGTCGCAAAGTAAGAATTACCTGTGAACCTGGCCTGTGAATGTATTAAGTGGATAGCCATCCATTGGAATGTCCATCATATGATGGTATAGCCATCAGCTGTGGCCAGCATTGGACCTTGACATTCAGGCATTGAATTGCGGTCGGTCAACCCAGTTTAAAGGAAAAGTTGTCTTGATGTGCCAAACTTATTCCAGTAATGGTGCATTTACACTGTGCCACGTACAGTGTTAAAAGGCTGGCTTCCAAAAGCATCCTTGTTGGTCGGTGGTTATTTAATAGCCTGTGTACACTGGCCAACCTTCTTAGTGTACATAGGCTGCCATTATTCTCAGCAGCGTAAGCCTTGTTTAGACTGGACAATGCGCCGCTAAGAACAATGATCTTTTGTGTTGCCAAAAAGATCCTTTCGATGAACAAGTGTATTTCTCATTCATTGGGTGATCCTCAGCCTGTTTAGACTGCACAACTTTTGGTAAATTAACGTTTCTAAGAACATTTATTCACAATAACATAGCTGTATACATGGGTTTTAACAGTGGTAACATGCCTACTTTGGACACATCATACAAATAGATCAATCACTGGAGAAGGACATCATGGTTGGAGAAATAGAAGGAACAAGGCGAAGAGGAAGACCAGCAATACAATGGCTTGATACTATCAAAATAATAGTGGAGAAGACCCTGGCAGACCTATCTAGACTTGCACAAGATCAATCTTTCATCCATCAAGTCGCCATGGCTTGGGATCAAGCCGAAGGATGATAAAAAAAAAAACATAAGGCAGCGATAACTGCCTATAGTCCAGCAGAAGTTATCATAAAGGATTAAGTCAACAAACATCTAAAATGGGTTTAATATATGAGATCATTATCTGAAGACCATTGGGAGCTCAAGCCTATTTGGGAGAGGAATGACAACAGAGCTCATCGATTTCAGTGACATTGGCTAACTACGTAATGTGTGGGGTATACTGACCCCCAACAATGTGGGAATGTCAGTGAATAGAAGGTTAGGCTAGATTTCAATATGCTCAATCCTTCCCGTAAGTGATACGATCCTATTAGAGGGGCGGCTGGCTGCCATTGTAGACAAGTCCGTTTGGTAAACACGTGCATGATTAGCAAAGCCAAGAATTAGGGTGTAAAGGGGTGTCAGAAAGAGTAGCTGTCG
Source organism: Phyllobates terribilis (assembly GCF_046119375.1). Classification (NCBI taxonomy): domain Eukaryota; kingdom Metazoa; phylum Chordata; class Amphibia; order Anura; family Dendrobatidae; genus Phyllobates; species Phyllobates terribilis. The sequence continues at coordinate 900,441,333 of NW_027362762.1, forward strand.
ATTGACTGAATGTGAAAGAGGACCATCTGAACCAAGAGCAGCATTAACGAGATGCTGGCCGCGTTATTGACCTGTGCCCTGACCAGTTCCCTTTAAACATATGATACTCAACTAAACTGGGTTTAACCATGATTTACAGATAAATATCTTGGTTATGGACATCTTAATATTTTTACTATGCCATCATTTTAACTAGACCATTGTTTAAAAAAAATACTTTAACCTAATTACAATGCAAAGAATTTCACATTTTAAGTTCAAAAAGTCAAAATGTGACCTATTACTTCTTGACTACAAAATTGCTAACATTTACAAAATTCCCATTCACTAATAGTCTAATTCCATTCTCTAGGCTGAAGAAATGCAGAAATTAAAAGAAAAAATCGAATTCAACAGACGTTGAAAATATTGTAGATGACTTCAAACCATCAACAGCAGATAAACAATGTTAGCTTTTTCACAAAACATCTCGCTTTAATCTAATTAGTTTATTCTGCGTTATAGCGGCACAGAAAAAAAAAAATCCCATAGGATAAAATGCCTTTGTTGAAACAGGTGCTGTTTGTTATTTTTGGCTGTAATAAGTGAGAGGGAACATTTTAGTGATTGCCTGTCATTATAATTATATCTTCTGGAGAAGAGTATTAAAGAGTACTCCTAATCCTAGAAAGAAAGTAATCATCATTTTTTGCATTCCCTTCATGGTGATAGTAAAAGTAGCCAACTTGGACTTCAATTATATATTTAAAAATAACAGTATTTAAGCTCATGGAGTTCGGATTTTCCGCAGCTTTCGAAAGTTTCATGTTGCATTGTCTGGTGAAAGTATAAGACATGTCCTTAGAATCAATTATTAGTATCTTCAGAATGGGATTAGGCTAGAAAAACAATTGCTTAAGTTTTTGGCTAGAGACCCCATGACTGCCCGATATATTCGCAGCTCTGCAGGTTTCCCGATTGACGGTGAAGCTTTTCTCCATGATAAATACACATGATAGCGAGACGCACTTGAACAACTGTAGAACAGGTGGTGCTGCGGTAACTAGACACTTCATTCATGAATAAATAAACCTTAACTTTTTTTTATCCTTCTTAAAACTAATCCTTAGTATTGGTTTCACACCTTAACTTTCACCAAGGCCATAAAACAACATATTTCACCTAGTTCTTCACATTCTAGAGCTAAATTGCAGCTTGGCCAAAAAAAGCAATTATAAAAACGGGACTAAAGATGGTTTAAGTCAACATGATCTACTGTAATAACCATCAGTCCAACTTTCCTCGCACTAATGTTTTAGTGGACATGGAAAGTATACATCTTATATTAAAAGTGCCCAAACACTTATCTGTCCACTGACCAAGCTATCTCTCCCAACTCCTACATATACACTCTCAGTTAAGCCAAAGATCAGGCATTCAAATTCAACATCACCGACTCTTCTCCTCCCATTCTGACAGGGGAGAGTCGTAAAGAACTTTACCGATTAGATGGTTGACTGCGTCTGTCCTGCTATTTTTTCTCTAAAGGGGTGCCTTTACTATGGAGGTCTTTACTTAATGAAGTGCTTCCATAAAAGTTTTTATCCTCTTAATATATTGCAGTCATTATATTATATATCTCTGTGTAATTACAATTGCTCATTTTGCCTTTCTACCCAGCTAATTCTTCTCTTTTATCTGCTCTATGTAGAAACTGGAAGTCTGTTTTCCCTGTATTTATCATTCCCCTCTTCAACTCCTGACCCAGCTGCTCCCCTGCCAGGGACTTTTACAGTGACTTATGAACAAGAAAAATTGTCCTCCTGTTTCTACATAGAGCTTAGATGGATTCAGCTAGTCAGTTTATAATCATGTGATGTCATAGGCCTAATGGAAAAGAGAAGTAAATAGCTGGGTAGAAAGGCAAAATGAGCAATTGTAAGTACACAGTGCTATATGACATGATGACTGCAATATATTAAGAGATTAAACATTTTGATGAGAGTGCTTCTTTAATGGGATTGTCCACTACTCGGACAACCCCTTCTAAATCCCTATATTTCCCCCTTGTAAAATAATAAAACCTATACTCACTTCTGGTGCCGTTCCAACAGTGTCAAAAATGGCTGTCCCAGGGATTGCGTGACATTGTTTATGAAATGCGATTTCTGCGGCCAATCAGCATTGGCTGCACCCTCCCCGCCTGAATCACATATATCCGGAAGAAATGAGCTGTATGTGATTTGTTCGAGGGTGGGGAGAGTAAAATCAGTGGTGAATGGCCACAGGGAATGTGTGACATTATGTCACACAATCCCCGGAGAGCTAGTGCCGACACCGCTGGAAGAGCACCTTGGAATTGAGTATAGGTGTTATTATTTTACAAGGAGGAAACATAGGGATTGAGAAGGAGCTTTCCGAGTAGTGGACAGCCCCTCTAAACTTCCCTTTAAGAAAACGGACATACAAACTGTAACTGGATTCATCCCTTTCCATGAGCTTTTTTCTTTTTTTGCGGGATAACCCCTTCACAACAGATTATATGTCACTTAACCTCGTTATCTAGTGTGTAAGGGGTCACCTGATGCTCCTGGACGATGTTGAGGGGAAAGAGGTATCAGGCAAATTGGATTCCTTTGTTCCCATTAAATTGTACATGCATGCTTAGCAAAGTAGGAATGTACTGTGTATAGAGGAGTCAGGAGAAATAATGGCCAAACAAGTCTTCCGCTGATATTCATTCTGTTACAGCAGTTGTAGACCCTTGCCACATGATATTATGAGTTATAATGTCCTTTGTGGTGAAGACGTTGTCTGGTGTTGATGACTTGGTCTTTGAAATGCAAAGGTCTGACAAATTGTATACCCATTAGAGAAAAAAAGCATGTCATCTGACTTTAATGACTTTGTTCTTACTTACAGAAAGACCGTCCTTCGCGAGGAGGCCAAGTAACATGGCGGTGACAGTAGATGACAGCGTTGAATTTAAGTGTGAGGCTCGAGGCGATCCTGTTCCTACTGTTCGATGGAGGAAAGATGATGGTGATCTGCCTAAAACAAGGTACTGTAGGCTTTAGTTTTCCAAGATGAAGTGTTATATAGTTCTGCACCAGGACGTTTTTTGTAAGTGAGTCAAAGACCTTTTTAAGAATACACTGTTCTGTTGTGACTTAAAGGTACTCGAAGACCTTCAATATTTGTCAGAGCTTTGCTCATTTTCCAATGGCTATTCCTTCAGACCCTTCAAACATATGTACATCTTGTGTACTTGATAGGTCTGATGGTGGCTTATATTTTTCAAGAACCAAGGGATGGAATGTTGAAAATCAGTATGCCCAATCTTTCCTTCCTCTAACATCATCAGTCAAGAGACCATCAGAAGGCCTTTATAAAGTCTGTTGGTTCCACCAAAAATCGATGGGTTTGGCTAATTTTACTCTTACATGCATGGCTTCTTTTAGACAGTCATTCTGACCAAGTGTCTCATGTGGCTCTCCGATCTTCTGTATCTAGCTGGTACAAGATTCCACAGATCTTGTACTGTTTAATTGAAATTTTCATTATATCAGCTCAGTGATTCTTCCATGTGGAAATTATTTCCGTTGTAACCGAACTTTAGTGTGGTTGACAGAGGAATGTTGATTTGATCCTGCCCAAACCTGGTCCCAAGAAGACGCTTCTGCATGTTTTTTTTTCTGATTTACAATATTTTGATGCTTTCATTTCAGGTATGAAATCCGGGATGATAACACACTCAAGATTCGTAAAGTTATAGCTGGGGATATGGGATCCTACACGTGCATTGCAGAAAACATGGTTGGCAAAACAGAAGCCTCAGCGGTCCTCACTGTTCAAGGTAAGGCGTTGTGACTTATCAATATGAGAAATCAACTAGAAAAGCTAATCTAAGGCTGCATTTACCCTACCGGATATGGCCGTCAGGCGACCTCCGATCTGCTACATGCGGCCAATCCGTGTTCATCTAATAGTCTACTTACACAGGCCAACTGCACTTCCATGTCTACAGAATGATCATCAGGAGTCATTCTGGATGCATGGAGAATGATTCTTCTCACCAGCACGTGTGCTGCCGAATACAAACATTTTTAAGCTTGCTTTAAAATGTTTCACCCAAGGAACGAGCTTACATTTCGAGTGATTAGTGAACTGTTTAGAAAGGAATAATCAAGAAACGCGCGTTCCTGGGAACACTCATTCCTGATATCGGCCAGTGTAAATGCACTATGTTTAATGTAACTAGTCTTTTCTATGTTTATAAAATGACCAATACAATTAAGACATTATTTTTCTTTGCAATTTATATTTACATGTCACAGTAAGGTACAATTGATGTATATGTTTTCCTTGTGACTTTTGCATTTAGGTCACATTTACATTGCGCTCAGAAGCAATATATGTCACTCTCCGCTGGATTCCAGTACTCGTCATTCATCTTGCAGGGCTCCTGATTTGCATACAGACTCACTCATGTTAATTACTGTAGCATATAGAGCCAGCATTATGAAGAGGTTCAATGTAAAGACAAATGTGACAATTTTACTTTTAATATTAGTTTGTAAAGGCAGATTTATGGGCCAATTAAAAAAAATCAGTGCTAAAATAGAGGCACCAGTATAAAATATCCCAATGGTAGTGGTCAAGTTGCATCAATTAGGAAAAAATTTTAAAAATTTGGAGCAGTTGGACAAATATTGTTGTAAATTTTCTGACCAAGTAACAATACTCTTAATATGTTCCACCTCTTTCTGATTCCAGTGATGTGTCACTTACTGAGCTGCCTGCTGTAGTTTTGACAAAAGCACACTTTTATCAGCAGGAAATTATCACCAGAGGACTAGTAAACCTGCTGCTTTCTTGTCCTCCATATTCTTGAGATCTGTATATCTCCATCCTCACAACTGATTGCATCTTTCTGCCTATGCACAGTGTACACAGAAAGCAGCCAATCAGTAGTGTGGGAGGGGTTATACAGAGCTCAGCACTCAGAGAACTAGTAGATCCGCAGCAGATAAAATGTGTATCAAAACTGCAGCAAGCAGCCCAATAAGTGAAACATCGCTGGAATCAGGGTCTCTGCCTTAACGTTATGCTGCTCTCAGATGAGGTAGTAAAAACCTGGTGACAAATTCCATTTAAGAAGTTTTAAATGAGCTTGGACAATGTTATCCAACAAGTGTCTCTTTTTAAAAAATAGGGTGATGGGTATAGGATTGAAAATGGTTAGGGTCTTGATCTGTCACCATCATGTGCATTGGAGGTATATGGTGGAAGGATTTCCTGACATATTCTTCTGGAGGAAGCTGTGATGTATCCCATTGCAAAGACATACGGTGGGATACATGGTTAATAGAAATGTTATTTTTTTCAGTTTTATTTTTAAAGAAGCACTCCTCCTCCCATCAAAATTTGTATCCCATTAATTTATTGCAATCATCACATTATACAGCACTGTGTACTTACAGTTGCTCATTTTGCCTTTCTACCTAGTTAATTCTCTTTTGCATTAGATCTACGACATCACGTGACTAGCTGAATCCTTCAAAGCTCTATGTAAAAACAGGAGGTCAATTTTTCATGTATGAGTCATAAGTCACTGCAAAAGTCCCTGGCAGGGGGAGGAGGAAGCAGCTGGGTCAGGAGCTGAAGAAGGGGATGGTTAGTGCAGGGACAAGAGATTCCCTGTTTCTACATAGAGCAGAGAAAAGAGTAGAATTAACTGAGTAGAAAGACAAAATGAGCAATTGTAAGTACACAGTGCTATATAATATGACGACTGCAGTATATTAAGAGGATAAAATCTTGGATGGGAGGAGGGCTTCTTTAAGACCGTAATCTACTTTGCCATTCTGTTTTGCAAAAATTGTATACCAACTAATTGTTGCCCAATGGAAACCAAGATAAAACTTTTATGGCCTCCGTTGAATGAATAGAGCTCCAAGAATACATTAAAAGAACTGGTTCATCTGCTGCAGATAAAACTTGTATCAAAATTGCAGCAAGATGCCCAGTAAGTGATAAGTTGCTGGAATTAAGGTCTCTGCCCCTACATCAGGCTACTCTCAGATTGGGGTAGCAAAACCTGGTGACAAATTCCCTTTAGGAAGTTTTAAATAAGCTTTCACAGTTTTCCTGAATACACTTTTCCAGCAAGTGTCTTTTTTAAACATTTAGGGTGGTGAGTGTAGGATTTTGATCTGTCTTCATAATGTAGATTGGAGGTATATATATATATATATATATACAGTGCAGACCAAAAGTTTGGACACACCTTCTCATTTAAAGATTTTTCTGTATTTTCATGACTATGAAAATTGTACATTCACACTGAAGGCATCAAAACTATGAATTAACACATGTGGAATTATATACTTAACAAAAAAGTGTGAAACAACTGAAAATATGTCTTATATTCTAGGTTCTTCAAAGTAGCCACCTTTTGCTTTGATGACTGCTTTGCACACTCTTGGCATTCTCTTGATGAGCTTCAAGTGGTAGTCACTGGAAATGGTTTTCACTTCACAGGTGTGCCCTGTCAGGTTTAATAAGTGGGATTTCTTGCCTTATAAATGGGGTTGGGACCATCAGTTGTGTTGTGGAGAAGTCTGGTGGATACACAGCTGATAGTCCTACTGAATAGACTGTTAGAATTTGTATTATGGCAAGAAAAAAGCAGCTACAGTTATATGAAAAAGTTTGGGCACCCCTATTAATCTTAAGCTTAATGTTTTCTTAAAATTGGTGTTTTTGCAACAGCTATTTCAGTTTGATATATGTAATAACTGTTGGACACAGTAATGTTTCTGCCTTGAAATGAGGTTTATTGTACTAACAGAAAATGTGCAATCTGCATTCAAACAAAATTTGACAGGTGCATAAGTATGGGCACCCTTATCATTTTCTTGTTTTAAATACTCCTACCTACTTTTTACTGACTTACTAAAGCACTTTTTTTGGTTTTGTAACCTCATTGAGCTTTGAACTTCATAGCCAGGTGTATGCAATCATGAGAAAAGCTACTTAAAGTGGCCACTTGCAAGTTGTTCTCCTGTTTGAATCTCCTCTGAAGAGTGGCATCATGGGCTCCTCAAAACAACTGTCAAATGATCTGAAAACAAAGATTATTCAACATAGTTGTTCAGGTGAAGGATACAAAAAGCTGTCTCAGAGATTTAACCTGTCAGTTTCCACTGTGAGGAACATAGTAAGGAAATGGAAGAACACAGGGACAGTTCTTGTTAAGGCCAGAAGTGGCAGGCCAAGAAAAACATCAGAAAGGTAGAGAATAAGAATGGTGAGATCAGTCAAGGACAATCCTCAGACCACCTCCTTGATGCAGATTGTGTCACTGTGCATCGGTCAACTATACAACGCACTTTGCACAAGGAGAAGCTGTATGGGAGAGTGATGCGAAAGAAGCCGTTTCTGCAAGCACGCCACAAACAGAGTCGGCTGAGGTATGCAAAAGCACATTTGGGGAAGCCAATTTCTTTTTGGAAGAAGGTCCTGTGGACTGATGAAACCAAGATTGAGTTGTTTGGTCATACAAAACGGCGTTATACATGGTGGCAAAAAAACACAGCATTCCAAGAAAAACACTTGCTATCCACAGTAAAATTTGGTGGAGGTTCCATTATGCTTTGGGGCTGTGTGGCCAATGCCGGCACCGGGAATCTTGTTAAAGTTGAGGGACGCATGGATTCCACTCAGTATCAGCAGATTCTTGACAATAATGTTCAAGAATCAGTGATAAAGTTGAAGTTACGCAGGGGATGGATCTTTCAGCAAGACAATGATCCAAAACACCTCTCCAAATCTACTCAGGCATTCATGCAGAGGAACAATTACAATGTTCTGGAATGGCCATCCCAGTCCCCAGACCTGAATATCATTGAACATCTGTGGGATCATTTGAAGAGGGCTGTCCATGCTCGGCGACCATCAAACTTAACTGAACTGGAATTGTTTAGTAAAGAGGAATGGTCAAAAATACCTTCATCCAGGATCCAGGAACTCATTAAAAGCTACAGGAAGCGACTAGAGGCTGTTATTTTTGCAAAAGGAGGATCTACCAAATATTAATGTCACTTTTCTGGTGAGGTGCCCATACTTATGCACCTGTCAAATTTTGTTTGAATGCAGATTGCACATTTTCTGTTAGTACAATAAACCTCATTTCAAGGCAGAAACATTACTGTGTCCAACAGTTATTACATATATCAAACTGAAATAGCTGCTGCAAAAACACCAATTTTTATAAAACATTAAGCTTAAGATTAATAGGGGTGCCCAAACTTTTTCATATAACTGTAAGTAAAGAAAAACGAGTGGCCATCATTACTTTAAGAAATGAAGGTCAGTCAGTGCGAAAAATTGGGAAAACTTTGAAAGTGTCCCCAAGTGCAGTTGCAAAAACCATCAAGTGCTACAAAGAAACTGGCTCACATGAGGACCGCCCCAGGAAAGAAAGACCAAGAGTCACCTCTGCTTCTGAGGATAAGTTTATCCGAGTCACCAGCCTCAGAAATCGCAGGTTAACAGCAGCTCAGATTAGAGACCAGGTCAATGCCACATAGAGTTCTAGCAGCAGACACATCTCTACAACAACTGTTAAGAGGAGACTTTGTGCAGCAGGCCTTCATGGTAAAATAGCAGCTAGGAAACCACTGCTAAGGACAAGCAACAAGCAGAAGAGACTTGTTTGGGCTAAAGAACACAAGGAATGGACATTAGACCAGTGGAAATCTGTGCTTTGGTCTGATGAGTCCAAATTTGAGATCTTTGGTTCCAACCACCGTGTCTTTTTGCGACACAACCGTGAAGCATGGAGGAGGAGGTGTGATGGTGTGGGGGTGCTTTGCTGGTGACACTGTTGGGGATTTATTCAAAATTGAAGGCATACTGAACCAGCATGGCTACCACAGCATCTTGCAGCGGCATGCTATTCCATCCGGTTTGCGTTTAGTTGGACCATCATTTATTTTTCAACAGGACAATGACCCCAAACACACCTCCAGGCTGTGTAAGGGCTGTTTGACCAAGAAGGAGAGTGATGGGGTGCTACGCCAGATGACCTGGCCTCCACAGTCACCAGACCTGAACCCAATCGAGATGGTTTGGGGTGAGCTGGACCGCAGAGTGAAGGCAAAAGGGCCAACAAGTGCTAAGCATCTCGGGGAACTCCTTCAAGATTGTTGGAAGACCATTTCTGGTGACTACCTCTTGAAGCTCATCAAGAGAATGCCAAGAGTGTGCAAAGCAGTCATCAAAGCAAAAGGTGGCTACTTTGAAGAACCCAGAATATAAGACATATTTTCAGTTGTTTCACACTTTTTTGTTAAGTATATAATTCCACATGTGTTAATTCATAGTTTTGATGCCTTCAGTGTGAATGTACAATTTTCATAGTCAAGAAAATACAGAAAAATCTTTAAATGAGAAGGTGTGTCCAAACTTTTGGTCTGTACTGTATATATATATATATATATATATATATATATATATATATATAGTGGAAAGAATTCATCACATATCTTATAGTTGCCCTATGGAGACCAAGATAAAACTATTTTGGCCTCTGATGAATGAGTGGAGGATTCATTTAGTACGTGTACTGGGAATTTTTTCCGATATGTATGCCAACCATAGGCCCACATCTTCTTCACTCCTATCTATGGGCTATGCCTGATATTGCAGCTCATCCTTTTTCAAAAAGTGGTTCTGATAGTACGTTTGATGACACCAGACTGGGTCGGGATTATAACTAACCAATGATGGATAAATGTCCTGGATAAATTATTCCCGTGACGAGCCCATCATAGTGCAATATTTACTGGGGTTAAACCAATGGTATACTTGTAGGGTTCCCCTCATAAGATAGCTGATATGATGATTGCACTATAGAATATATAGGGATCATTCTCTTTTTGTGGGAAGGAGCCATCTGTATGTTTACAGAGTAGATGATTTGCTCTGAACTTCCGACTGTAATCTGAAGGTTTTCATCAAAGGAGGTTAAGAGCAATGTATCTTTGAGGGTTAGTGTTTAGTGAGATTTAGACTTTCATCGCTTAAACCATGTTTACCTTTTGTATTGATTCTCTATGATAAAAGGACCATGAAAAGAAGTACATTCCTGGCCTGGATATACATGGCCTTCAAATATTACCGCTACCTCTCATCTCTCCTTTATTCTATAGAAGCAAACATATCACATACAGGGCAGTATTTATACATCATAGTGCAAAGAAAAAGAAGGCTTTGACACAGCCAACCCTTAACCGCTGTGTGTAATCTTACGGATTAAACAATTTTTGTATTCTATGGAATTTTAAGAGGATCCTCTTATCTCATTGATTATAAATAATAGTTTTAAAAATATATCACTTGCCTGGGAAGACTTCTTACCCATGTCCTTTGTACTCTAGCATCTGTCAGTGGTCCGATCAGCCACCTGTTTTTACAGATGTGTTGCTCAACAAATCCCGAGATATGTGGCCTGAGATGACCAGCGAATCTGCCAAAATCCAAAATCAGCAGATTCGCTTGAATTCAATCCAGGAAATTCTATTTGCATTAAATGTATTTGTAAAAATCAAATTTGCCATTTAAAGACCCCAGAGCGTGAAAAACATTGGGTTAATAAAATATATATATCTATACATTAGAGATGAGCAGATCGATTTGCAGGACTCTGGTCCAACGTCCAGGTCAATGGAACTTGGTGACTAGATGAGAAGTCTGCAAATCTCTTAACTTCTGGCGTCCTGTCTAACCGTAAGGTTCCACTAACCTGTAAGCTGGACCAGAGTCCCAAAAATTGATCCACTCATCTCTAATATGGTGCAGATATAAATAAATATAATATATATATATATATATATATATATATATATATATATATATATATATATATATATATATACAGTGGAGAAAATAGGTATTGGATACACTGCCGATTTTGCAAGTTCCCCACCTACAAAGAATGGAGAGGTCTGTGATTTTTATCGTGGGTACACTTCACCTGTGAGAGACAGAATCTAGAAAAAAAAAAACAGAAAATCAGATTGTATGATTTTTAAATAATTAAATTGCATTTTATTGCATGAAGTATTTGATCACCTCATAGACCTGTTAGTTTTTCTTTAAGAAGCTCTCCTACTCTGAACTCATTACCTGTATTAATTGCACTTGTTTGAACTCGTTACCTGTATAAAAAACACCTGTCCACACACTCAATCAATCACACTCCAACCTCTCCACCAAAGCCAAGACCAAAGAGCTGTCTAAGGACGCCAGGGACAAAACTGTAGACCTGTACAAGGCTGGGATGGGCTACAGGACAATAGGCAAGCAGCTTGGTGAGAAGGCACCAATTGTTGGTGCAATTATTAGAAAATGGAATAAACACAAGATGACTGTCAATCTTCCATGGTCTGGGGCTCCATGCAGGATCTCGCCTTGTGGGGTAGGGATGATTCTGAGACAGGTCAGGAATCAGCCCTGAACTACATGGGAGGACCTGGTCAATGACCTGAAGAGAGCTGGGACCACAGTCTCAAACATAACCGTTAGTAACACACTACGCCATCATGGATTGAAATCCTGCAGGGCACACTAGGTCCCCCTGCTCATGCCAGCACATGTCCAGGCCCGTTTGAAGTTCGCCAATGACCATCTGGATGATCCAGAGGAGTCATGGGAGAAGGACATGTGGTCAGATGAGACGAAAGTAGAACTTTTTGGTATCAACTCCACTCATCGTGTTTAGAGGAAAAAAAAGGATGAGTATAACCCCAAGAACACCGTCCCAACCGTGAAGCATGGCGGGGGAAACATCATACTTTGTGGTGGTTTTCTGCAAAGGGGACAACTGCATCAAATTGAAGCGGGGGGGGTTCAAGTATCGCTCGATTTTGGCTAACAATCTCCTTTCCTCAGTAAGAGCATTGAAGATGGGTCATGGCTGGGTCTTCCAGTATGACAATGACACAAAACACACAGCCATGGCCACTAAGTTGTGGCTCTGTAAGAAGCATTTCATGGTCCTGGAGTGGCCTAGCCAGTCTCCACACCTTAAGGCTGTGTGCCCACGATGCGTTTTTTAAGCATTTCCGCAGTGGCAAAAACGCTGCAGAAACGCTTAAAAAACGCATGGTAGAAGGCCTGCCATGTTCCCTAATTATCGTTGCGGAAAAATACGCAGCATGTCCATTAATTTTGCGGACACGCAGCGTAATTGCTGCCATTGACTTCCATTGAAACGCAGATTATATCTGTCAGCACATTTGCACACACGGATAATATACGTTTCTATGTGCGGATGGTACCCGGGTGTGGAGGAGAGGAGACTCACCTCCGGACCCGGGTACCATAGAACCTGTGAAAAAAAGAATAAAGTAAAAAATAAATATTATACTTACCTTCTGATGGCCCCCGCTCTCCTTGTCTTCACTTGCCGGCAGATCGCGGTGGACTGAAGGACCTGCGCTGACGTCATAGTCATGTGACGGCAGGTCCTTCAGTGTAGTGTACCGCGAGCTGCCGGCAAGCCCGGACGGAGCGAATAAAGACTCCGGGGGCCATCAGAAGGTAAGTATAGATTTATTTTTTTATTTTTTACCATTCTTTAAGGTCACACTATATAAATCCATGCCGGTTGCATGGATTTATATAGTGTGACCAAGTTGTCAAGCACTTTCCAAGGATGCTAAAATCGCTTGGAAAGCGCTTGTCAACCCGCATGCAGAAATGCAAGTGAAGAACGCTTCACTTCTGCATGTCCCTGGCAGGAAAAACGCATGTACAATCCACATGTACAATCCGCATGTACAATCCGCATGTACGATCCACATGTACAATCCGCATGCGTTTTTTTTGTCAGGGAGATGCAGAAACACTCAGGAAAAATCCAGAGCATTTCTGCATCGTGGACACATAGCCTAATTCAATAGAAAATCTTTGGAGGGAGCTGAAACTCCGTGTTGCCCAGCGACAGCCCCGAAACCTGAAAGATGTGGAGAAGATATGTATGGAGGAGGGGGCCAAAATCCCTGCTGCAGTGTGTGCAAACTTGGTCCAGAACTACAGAAAACGGCTGCCCTCTGTAATTGCAGGTAAAGGTTTCTGTACCAAATATTAAGTTCTGTTTTTCTATTGTATCAAATACTTATTTCATGCAATAAAATGCTAATTAATTATATGATTTTCTGTTTTTTATTTTTAGATTCTGTGTCTCACAGGTGAAGTGTACCTACAATAAAAATTACATACCTCTCCATTCTTTGTAGGTGGGAAAACTTGCAAAATTGGCAGTGTATCAAATACTTATTTTCCCCACTGTATATATAATACCTCTTCTCTGCCTTTACCTGTCCCATTGTCCCATCGTGTGAAGCCTAATCTGCGCCAAAGAACCCTGAAGACCAGTGAAAGAGGAAGCTGGGCAGGGAGGGAAGGGAAGAGGTGCATATTATATATTTTGTTCTTTATCCTCTAGTGGTAGAGATGGGAGAATCAATATGCAGGTCTTCGATCAAGTTAGTAATCTGTGACTGATAAATGGGAGGCCAGTGAATCTCTTCTTACCTCCTAGCATTTATGGCTTTTCTTTTGATTAACCAGGTGGCACGACATTGCGTTTGTCATGCCGCAATGATGTTATTGCACCAGCCCTACTAAACAAAAGAAGAGATCAGTGTGTCAAGCGGTAAGAAGAGAATCACAGGTCTTCTGTCCAGCGGTCACGGATTACTGACCTAGCCTAAGGACCGGAACCCTGTGAATCGATTCTCCCAGCTCTACTTCCTAAAACCAATTCAGGAAAATGGCAACCGAACGGCCAAGATTGTGAAGGAGTCAAGCGGAGCAAATCGCAGAAAAGTGGCGAACCTCAAAGCCAACTCCATTATCTTCAAATCGACTCGCCCATCTCTACTTGGGAGATGTTTGTGTTAAGTGTGCCTGTTACCCTCACACACACTGGTTGTGATTGGGCATGAGCGGACCCATGGAAGTTTGGGTTCTATTACCCGACCCAAACTTTTATTCCAAAGTTTGGGTCTTCTCTCTTTGCAATGGACTTCCCCAAAACTCCGAACATTGCAACAGACTTCCGGGAGAAGTCCGTGTTCTATGTTTAATGCCAGAACTTTTACGTTTGGGTTTGCCCATCTCTAGTTGTGATATCAGCTTGTAACCTCTCAGTGGCTTTTCTGATGAAATGTAGTACATTTGTATCATAGCACATTGGAGTTCTTAACTAAATTAGAGCAAAAGACACATTTATGTATAGAACCAGTCTCCCCGAGTTTCTGTATGTCACAACCTACAATGCTTGGGGGGGATTGAAGCGACAAGTAGGTAGAAATAAAAATAACAGAATATTAAGTATGTAGAATAAGTGAAGGACAAGTCGTCAGACCTCACACACTGAGGATGACTTGTGTCAACTGATATTATGTTTATTATATTCTTACGCATACCTTTCCTGAAGCAAAGGTGAAGCCATGGTTTTATGTAATCCTTAATTATTGGAATCGCTTCTTCTTCTAGGCTCTATACCCAAAGCCTCAATACACCTCAATGTAAATGTTGTCTGTCACCAGATATCACAGTATAAAGTGCATACGTTCTGAAAATATTTTAGACCTGATGAGGCTGATGTACTTACTTTGGAAATCCATGGCTGCATGTTAATGAAATAACAATGGTTGTTTCATAAATCTAGTCAGAGCTTATTTTCATATTAGGCACGGAAAGTTTCATAAAGGATTATTGATATTGAATTTCTAAGTGAGTACACCAGCCTTATTGGGTCTAAGAGATCTATATAATAATATATGCAGATGGCATTATGAAATCTGGTCTATTTTAACGTTGGATATCCCTCATTAGATGGCAGCAAAACTTTAAAAAAAAAAGCCTCCAATCCCTTCACAGGATCCAGTTCTGTTTTGACACTATTTATCAGGAATTAAAGGCGTTTTCCAGGCTTGGGTACAAGTCTGTAGTCACTTTATGTGCCCTTAATGCACACTGTTAGGATTCTCCAGTGCCAGAATATGGCCAAAAATTCTGGCCACATTCCAACTAGACATGTCCAGTCTTTCCCATTACACTTGTATTGAGTGAGGTTGCGCATGTCTAGTTGGCATGTGACCGCATATTTGCAAAAATACGTTTTTGATACTTGAGAATCCTGATATGAGCAACACTGCATGCTGTGAGGATTCACAAGTCACATAGAGTAACCACAGACTTGTACCCCAAGCCAGGGCAACCCCTTTAAACTGGAACTATATTATGAATGCTGCCTTAAAGGAGAAGGTCAAAGCATAGGTCAGGGAATGGTGAAAAATGGCAATGTCTATAACCCCGATATGTTCTCCCTGAATATCCTGCACTTGTGTCTGAATTGTACCAGTGTAGTGAACAGCTGGGAAACAGATACAAACTTTAATATGTTGAACATGATGTGCTGGGAGTTTTTGTGTCTTGGTGAAGTCGGTTTTAATTTGTGTCCTTGGCACATTTTCTGTAGTGCTGTAAATATTTTACAGTTTTTCATTAGATTTCAATTAATGAGTGCTGTACCGAAAGTCAATGAAGGATAGCTATTTCTCTAGTGCCACCTAGTGGAAGTTGCTAATCTATGAGTCACTGCACTCTTTAACCCCTTCACTCCCAGGTGATTTTTCCATTTTTTTTTCCTTCCTTAGTTTCAAGAGCCATACTTTTTTTTTTTTTTTTTCCGCCAATATATCCATATAAAGGTTCATATTTCATGAGATGAGAAGTAGTTTTGAATGACACAAATGGCAAAGAAAAGTGCAATTCTGCCATTGTTATTTGTTTTATGCAATGTTCATTGTGTGGTAAAAATGACCAGGCAACATGATTCTCCATGTCCATACAATTACGGTAATAGCAAATGTATATTTTTTGTGGTTCCTTTTAATTAAGTAGTGAAACAAATTGTAGTTTTTTTTAAAAAAAAGAAAAAAGAATAAAACTTTTTTTTAGGTAGATACAACATTTTGCTTGCTTTTTATTGCACTGTTTAGAGCAGTTTGAACACCACAAACCCCCAAAATTCTAGATTTTTCTTCTCATTACGGTGTTTACCGTTCAGGTTAATTAATTTTATATTTTGAAAGATCAGATTACTATAGAAGCAGTGGTACCAAATATTGCTTGGTTTTTATTTACTTTCTATTAATTGGGGAATAGACGGCTTTTCAAATTTTTATGTATTTTTTATTTTTTCATATTTTTAAAAACTATATATTTTTTCATATTTTTAATTTTTTTTCATGTTTTACATTATTTTTTCTGCTCGCTAAGGGACTGGAACTAACAAATTGTTCTGTATACTGCAGTACAACTGTAATTATAGAATTGAAGCAAAATGTTAAAGGGGTTGCCCACTACTCGTACAGCCACTTCTCAGGCCCTATGTTTCCATTTTGTAAAATAATAACACTTTGTGCTCTTTTAGATGTCCGTGAATCAGTCCAATGTCGGATCGCAATACACGGACCGGCTGCATATCTTCTGACACCAGCACGACGACTTCATGTATTTCTATGAAGCTGTCACGCTCGGGTAAGGAGATGTGCGGCCAGTCTGTGCATTGCAATCCCACATTGGACCGATTATCATGGACATCTGAAAGAGCCCTTATACTCCCCTCCGATGCCGGCGCTGTTCCAGCTGTGTTGGTACTGGCACTCCCGAGGATCGCATAACACTGTTATGTCACATGATCCCTGCAGCCAGTCAATGTTGGCTTCACTCTCCTCTCCTATAGACATAAATGACATCTGAAGGAAGTGAGAGAGCCGCCACAGCTCTCACTTCCTCTGGACGTCTTGATTTGTCTGAAGGAGGAGAGAGTGAAGACAGCGCTGATTGCCTGCAGGGATCGCATGACATAACAGTGTTACGCGATCCTTGGGAGAGCCAGTGCCGACACCGCTGGAACAACGATTATTATTTTATTGGGGGGAAACATATGGATTGAGAAGGGGTAGTCCGAGTAGTGCACAACCCCTTTAATCAATATAAGCCATCATTCATTAGATGAATGACACAATAGTCTCTGTTGTACATTATCCTCCTGCTGGGCAAATGAACAGTAATGTCCTAAATGGTCCTTATCTTATACATTGTATGTTCATGGTATAGTACTAGTTTGTCAAAGTGCATTCAAGCAAACAAAAACTTTCTATATAATGCCCTAAAAGCAGATCTAGTGGGCTACTAGATAAAGGGCAAGTCAGTTTGGCTAATATGAGTCATAAGGCTGTAAAATGAGTAAGAGGGCTCACAGAGGTTTATATTAAGCCCTTATGAAAACCCCCTGATCAGTAACATTTGGCGGGTTTTAATGGGAATTTAATAGAATCTTCTATGGAATTTGTAACATAAAGGAAGTTTTCTCTAAAGACAGTTTTCAGTTAATTATATTATATTATTGTGCTATGTATAATAACAAATACCCCATGGCCCCTCATTTATAGGATTTACATAAAAGAGATATACCGTATACTGTGACTCGCTTATGTCAATATATTGTTTTTGTGTCTTAGCCATTTGCAGTAAATTGCGATTTAATGAGGATTTTAATGAGAATATACTTTCCCTATAAAGATTCATTCTTTCTAAAATTATTCCGGGGGATAACACCAGGAATTTGTAAGCAGCTTAGTAAATAAAATAATAAAAAAGTGTTATAAAAAAAGAAAACTGTTTTATGTAGATGTAATTGTGGACATGTTATTAATTTAATATCGTAAAATAAGGCTACTCCTTAGATTAAAAACACAATTGTATGGAGCTAATACACAACCCTGAACCCTTGATTAGTTTTAGATTAGGACTGAACTCTACGAATGGGATTCATGGTTTTAAGATTATAGGTAGAAAATGTAATTGTGACTTAAAGCATTTTATCACTGTTATAATTTTGACATTTACTAAATTTTTATTCCCATTTTTATGTTCTTGTTTTTTTTTTCTTTCTTGCTCTTTTTGTTGTTTTTTTATGTTTTATGTTCATTTTATTTCACACCTTTTTTTTTTTGTTTCTTTTTATTTTTTAGTTGTTTCTGGTAAGTTGGAATTTTATTATTCATCATTTTCTATTCATCCTGTTATATCATGGCTGGAATACCGCCCCATCACCTTCCTCATCACTGGGCTCCATTACCCATCAAAGTCTATGTTTCATTTGCCATTGACAAACCAGAAATACCGGTAGGAAGTACATCTGCCCGAATATACTGGTAATTGTGACAAAGGTATAAGGTAATATGCACCTGATACTCTTGGGGCCCTAGAGTTGCCCGTCTTCTTAAATCTTACCTATTCTCACAAATTAATTAACACTAGAAGAGGGCGCTGTTTCTTTTTGTGACTTCTAACAAATTTGCTATTAACTTTTCTGTAGTGTGCTTTATGTGTATTGCAAAAATAATACTGATCTGATGTCATCATTGTGGAATTACAGGGTACCCGGTGTACAGTGGAAGGAGACATTTTGAACTAAGAAATAGTTCTCTTCCTAATGCTGGGAAGTAAACGCCATCTTGCTCACTTCCATGTTGCAAGACTGAGAGTTTTAGGCAGGTGTGGAAAACATACTGTAAAGTAAAGAATGCTTTAAAAATTAGAGATGCTAATTGTTAGGAGGGCGGTTGCAGACAACTTTAATATAATGGAACGCAACCGACCCCGGGGTCCGCGATGCAGCCTGGTGGACTGCTGCCGAACACTTTCCGGGTGGAAAGGAAAGCAACCAACTTAAATGTAAAACCCTTCCGTGTTTCTGCACACTGGAACGGGTATAGCCATTCGCACTTTCAGCAGCAGAAGGGAAGGAAGGGAGACACAGATTCTCTACTTCGTGGGTAGGCGGAGCCCCATAGGATAGTCACCTCAGATTGGAAAAAGACGACCGGCCCCTCCAGTATATAGGCTCCTCCTACTCCCATGTTCATCAGTCTTTTTATCTGAGGTCTCAGAGGATAGTCGCTGCTTCGGCAGCTCCTCAGAAGAGTTGTTATTTTATATCCAGCGAGTCCTGGACCCCCCGTGGTCTAGAGGTCTCTGGGGGTCTCGGCGCTGCTGAGACCCCTGACCCTCCCCTGGCAGCTCTGTGTACCCCTTGAGGAGGTTCCCACTTATGCCTGCCGGCCCCGGGGGATACAGGGCGCTCCCTGGCGGAGGCGCACACCACACATCTGAGAGGGTCCCTGCGTGCTCCGCCATAGGCGGGAGCAAAGGGCCATGGCGCCACACATCCCTGAGGATCCCTGTGGCGTTCAGCCGGGTAAGTGCTCTTTGGTCTAAAGAGTATCTTTAACGGCTACGGCAAGTGTACTGCCTGTGTGTTTCTTGTCTATTTCAGATGCTGCCTTGACTGGGGAGCAGAGACGGAGGCCAGTAATTTTTATTTTTATTTTTTATTTGCGCATGCTTTTTCGTTTTTGCTTCCTGCCTTCATTGAGGCAGGAAGCTCCCTGTATTGGCGCGTGTTTTCTTGCTTTTATTGACTTGCTTCCTGCCTTCATAGAGGTAGGAAGTTTTCTGCCCTCATTTTTGTTGTTTGAATAAGGCGGGGGGGGGGGCGTGGCCTAGCGGGGGCGTGGCTTAGCGTCTCCTGGCTTGCTGCCGTCATTACTTAGGCAGGAAGCGCTTGGTTGAGCGTGCGCTGGCGGTCCCTGCTTCTCCCTCCGGCGTCCAGCGGCGCCTCCTGCTCTCTGCTCCCCGTCTGTCCACACACTTAGGAGGAGCGGTCGCCGCAGTACCGGTGAGTCCCCTCTGCCTCTGGCAGGGGTTCTTTGTCAGTGCTGTCTCTCCAGGCTACCTATTAGGAGTCCTCGTGAGCACTGCCGCTTTCTCTCCTAAAGCTATTTACTTCACTGACCTTTTAGGCTGTGTAGTATTATAGTTGCTGTGATGTTAACCCCTTCTGAAAAAGTGGAACTTTAGGGGAAACACATGGTGTTTAAGGGAGTTTCCCCCTATTGATTTTTTGCTTAACATTTCTGGGGTAGCTCTTTTCTAAGGGTGAGCTTTAACCCTTCAGAGCCTGTCGCATATATATATTAAAAAAAAAAAAAAAAAAAAAAGTGAGTTTTGAAAACAGGCTGTGCAGCTTTCACACTTTTTTGCCATCCTTGTTGTACATCCTGGCATCTGGTGTGGGTGGCATGTCGGATCAGGGGCCTGGGAGTGCGGATCGGTCTCCTGATCCGTTTCAGGTTCAGTCGCACGCCTCTGATACACTCAGGCCTTCTACTACATCAAGTTCAACGCTCAGTGATGTTAAGGTGGAGGCGCTCACTCGCTCCTTTGATAGTCTCTCTAGTCTCCTGGGACAGTGGGTGTCAGCTAGATCACACCCAATGCCGCGAGGTAAAAAGCGCCGCAAGACTATGGTGGCGTTGTCTCCCTCGCAGAGCGCATCAGAGGCTTCGGATTCACCAACAGATTCGGTTGATGAAATTTCTGAGTCCGAAGAGGAGGATCAACAGGATCGCTCTGTTTCTCTTTCTGGTCGCATAGATGGGCTTATTAAGGACATGCGGGAAGTATTAGAGCTGTCTGAAGAGCCGACAAGACCGTCTAGGTCGGGCCGTCTGTATCAGAAGACGCGCCATGTTCGTTCTACATTACCTGCGCATGAGGAACTTAACGAAGTGGTGCGAGAATCTCTTGGATGGTGGTTACGTCCGGAGACTCTATCTGTGGGGAAATACTTCCTTCCTCCGAGATGGTCGGTGGTGACAACCGATGCCAGCCGGACAGGCTGGGGGGGAGTTTGGAACAACCTCTGGATTCAAGGCGGGACGAGGAGTTCCAGTCTCATGTCGGAGGTCTCTCGGATCCTGGTCTGGGCCGAGTCCAAAGTTCCAGCAATCTCTGCAATTCACATTCCAGGGGTGTTGAATATCTCGGCGGACTTCCTCAGTCGCGAGCAAGTGGACCCTGGGGAATGGAGTCTCCATCCAGAAGTGTTTTCTCTGCTGTGTTCCCGTTGGGGGACTCCTCAGGTGGACTTGATGGCATCCAGGCTGAACGCCAGGGTTCCGACGTTCATGCCCAGGTACAGGGACCCGGAGGCGGTGGCGGTGGATGCTCTAGTGGCCCCGTGGGGTCAGTTCAAGCTGATCTATGCGTTTCCGCCGATATCCTTACTACCTCTGGTGATCCGACGGATCAAACTCGAAAGGGTATCAATAATTCTGATAGCACCAGACTGGCTGCGGAGGACATGGTATTCGACGCTGGTGTCTCTTCAGGCGGCACCTCCGTTTCCGCTGCCCTTTCGCCCGGACTTGCTCACTCAGGGGCCCATTCGTCATCCGGACCTGAGGTCCCTTCTTTTGACGGCGTGGCTCTTGAGACCGAGATCTTGACCCGTCGCGGTTTTTCGCCCGAGGTCATTGCTACCTTGCCGGCGGCCCGGAGTCCAGCTACGTCCGGGATTTATCACAGAACTTGGGAGTCTTTCTATTCATGGTGTTCTGGATCCTCAAGAAACCCGAGGGTTTTTTCCATCCCCAACTTCTTGGCCTTTCTGCAATCTAGTCTGGCCAGGGGTTTGGCAGTTAGTACGGTGCGGGGACAGGTATCTGCTCTTTCCGCACTTTTTAGGAAGGCTATTGCCTCTCGCAGGGATGTGCGCTCTTTTATTCGCGGAGTCGCACGTCAGTTTCCGCCACGGAGGGCAGTTGTGGCTCCATGGCGGCTTAATCTGGTCCTGGAAGCCCTTCAGCATAGGCCTTTTGAGCCTATGGATTCTGCTAAACTTTCACTACTTTCTTGGAAGGTGGCCTTCTTGGTGGCAGTCACCTCTTTGAGAAGGGTATCGGAATTGGCAGCACTTTCTTGCTCACCTCCTGTTCTGGAATTTTTTCCGGATCGCGTGGTGCTTCGTACTCGTGAAGATTTTTTGCCTAAGGTAGTGTCACAATTCCACATTAATCAGGACATTGTGTTGCCTTCTCTTTGTCCAGGACCTAAGAATCCAAGGGAGCGGGCCTTGCACTCGTTGGACTTAGTGCGGGCATTGAAGTTCTATCTTACGATCACTCAAGGTTTTGGAAGTCAGACTCTCTTTTTATAATTCCGGCAGGTCGTCGGCGTGGTCAACGTGCTTCCAAAGACACGATAGCTCGGTGGATCCGTTCAGCTATGCTGGAAGTATACCGGCTCAAGGGCGAGCCTTGTCCGGTTAAAGTTAAAGCTCATTCCACGAGAGCCATTGGCTCATCATGGGCTTTTCGTCAGGGGGCCTCGGCAGCGCAGCTCTGCCGGGCGGCCACCTGGCACTCCGTTCACACCTTTACTAAGTTTTATAAGGTGGACGTAAGTGCTTCAGCCGATACGGCCCTGGGACGCAGGGTCCTGCAGGCGACGGTAATTTAAGTTATCCCTTTACTTAGTTTTCCGTTATTTAGCGCAGTTTGCGCTCTTGCCTAAGTTTTGGGGTATGGAAGCTTCTGCCTCTATTTCCCACCCTTAAGTAGGTACTGCTTTAGGACGTCCCACGAAGTAGAGAATCTGTGTCTCCCTTCCTTCCCTTCTGCTGCTGAAAGCCGGATTTTGGTAAGAACTTACCTGTAAAATCCTTTTCAGCGAAGGAAGGAAGGGAGACACAGCACCCTCCCAGGGCAGAAGTGTTTTTTTATGTTTCTAGATGCAGCGCGTCTCCTTCCTGATGTCGATCTTCTGGACTGGGTTTAGCGCTCTACGGCTCTCCTTCCAGTTTCGCCAGCTCTACACAGTTGTCAGGTCCAATGGGGTATGCCTAAGACTGTGTGTTTCTATTACATAACCTGTTTTCTCTCATTTCTGAAATTTCAGAAGGGGATATGTTGTTCTGCTGGTTGGTCTGCTCTTCCTTAGATTTTGTACGGACTGATGAACATGGGAGTAGGAGGAGCCTATATACTGGAGGGGCCGGTCATCTTTTTCCAATCTGAGGTGACTATCCTATGGGGCTCCGCCTACCCACGAAGTAGAGAATCTGTGTCTCCCTTCCTTCCTTCGCTGAAAAGGATTTTACAGATAAGTTCTTACCAAAATCCGGCTATCTCTGTTAACAGCACGAGAGATAGGCGGAGAAAAACTATCTGTAGTCCTGTTACAGCACAGGGACTACAGTGGCGGCGCTAGGATGCATGTGTGACTACCCCGACGGGTACACGTGCCTCCAGCCGGCGTGCTACCGGGCTGAAGGGTACTACTCCACGTGGCTGACTGGCGATAGCCGTGGATAGGACGTCTGCTGGCTGCTTGGGGTGTTAGGCTACCCCTTTGGCAGAGCCAGACTGCTAGACGAAACTACCTGCCTCTATGTAACTAGCCTGCCTGACAGAAACTATGTGGAGCACAGTCATCCACACACAGCAACACTTGCTCAATGATCAGAGCGCGCCGCCGTGTTTGTGGGCGGGCCTTTTAAAGACTAAGCCCTGCCCACCGACGCGCCATTGGTGACGCCACCCGTGGACCAATCAGGCGGTGCCAGGTCACCGGGTCAGGTGGGTGCCAAACCACCAATCACGATCCGCCAGATCACGGGCATGCTCAGTGCGGCGAATCCTGGACTTAGACTCCACCCTGTCTCCCTCTGCAACCTATGCTTAACATTGCTAGGTATCAATACACAGGAGACAATCTGTACATCTCGTGGACCAGCTTGGCGTTGGGGCTGACAACGATGCTGAGCAGCATCAGCCCTGCCTGGACCGAAATGTGAGACCACAGAAGGTCCTGGACCCATTTTGAATCCAGCCACAGACCGATGCCTAACACTAATAGTTTATTTTTATTCATCAACAAAATGAAAAGTGAGTGAAGAAAAAAGAAGTCTAAATGAAATGCATTTTTGGGATGACTGCCCTTTGCTTTCATAACACCATCAAAGCATCGGTTCTGCTAGGCACTCTTGTACACCATCTTTGAAAAAACTTGACAGGAAAATTCCGCAAATCCTTGTGTCTCGTCATGTGATCCCAGAAATTCCATATTGAGATCAGAGCTCTGTAGGGACCATATCATCACTTCCAGGATCCTGTTGTTCTGTACTCTGAAGATAGCCATTAATAACATTAGCCGTATGTTTTTGGTCATTGTCCTGTTGCAGAATAAATTTTGAGCCAATAAGACGTCTCCCTGATGGTATTGCAAGATGGATAGGTATCTGATTGTATTTCACAGCATTGATACACTATTAATCTTGTCGAAACTGGACTTCCATGCATTTCCAAAATTGTGAGGAACCTCCACCATACCGCCTGCAGACACTCATTATTTTACAGTACATTTCAGTTTTTGACTCCTCAGCCAAGAGCACCTGCTGCCATTTTAATGCACCCTGGTTACTATGTTTTTGTGCATAGTTGAGTCACTTGACCTTGATTTAGTGTCAAAGGTATTGCTTTTGGCCACAATTCTTCCATGAAGAACACATCCAGCCAGACTTCTCCGAACAGGTCCCACTGATTGCTGCCAGTTCTGAGCTTTTGTTACTACTAAACAACTTCCGATTTCGAAGGAAAGTAAGCATGATGTGTCGTTCTTCTGCGGCCATACGTTTCCTTGGCCAACCACTACGCCTATGGTCCTCATCGATGCCCATTTGTTGGTGTCCTCAATGCTAAGAAATACTATCAGATACCCATCCAACATGCAGTTTCATAAGGGAAGCATCAGATTGGCTCCAAATTTGTTCTGCAGTTGGACAATGACACCAAACATACAGCCAATGTGATTAAGAACAGTGTAAAGAAGAACAAGGAGTCCTGGAAGTGATGATATGACCCCACAGAGCCCAAATCTTATCATCAAGTCTGTTTGAAAATAATTGAAGGAATCGCGCAAGCCTACAGAAGACCTGTGGGTCTCTGTGAAAGATGTTTGGAACTGCCAAGTTCCTTCAAAAATTGTGTAGAAGGATTGATTCTTTGATGCTGTTTTGAAGTGAAAAGGCGGTCACACCAAATATTGTCTTGATTTTGTTTTCGCTTTTGTTCCTTCACTTTTCATTTTGTTAGTTATTAAAAAATAAAATTGTAACACTTCTATTTTTTAAAGCATTCTAACTTTGCAGCATGTCTTTCACACCTGTCGAAAAATTTTGCATAGTACAATACCATCAATATGGTGGCCTGTGTGGTGGCCCAGACATATTCAGATTTCTCTTTACTCCGAGTGGCCAAATGATTATATATTCGGGAACCCGGAGGACTGTTTATATATACTGTATACACATGGGAAATTTGGAAAAGAAAAGTTAATTAATTGTTAGGAGGGGATCCTCTTGGACTGCAATTTAGTTTGGCTCATTTTTTTAACCTAAACCTCCCCTCTCTTCAGTCTCTGGGACATCAGTGGAGTAGTCTGAGCTAGTTATGGAATAGGTGCCCTATTTTGATTTTTTTTTTTATGTCTCTTTAACACTTCTTTAATTGCAAAATCATTTTGTATAAAATATGTGCTCATTCCTTACTGTTATACAAAGAGGTTTACAGGGCAGGGTGCATATACAGGACATTGTTTCCTCTATATACAGCTACTACATATTGCATATGCATAAGTCAGGATGAGTTTCTGAAAAGACAAACTTGGAATGCAATTTCAGAAACCCGCACTTGCCCAGAGCTTTTAGATATCTCAGCATGAACATAATTTACTTTGCTAAAGGGAAAATTATATGGCATAAAGGCAAATAATTCCACACGGGTGGGCATCAAAGCTGATTTAACAAGGAAATGTTCTGTGGTCGTCAAAACAACCATAACAGTTCTATGGCTTTGACTAAGTTATTCTGTTTTTATTCCTTATTCCACTGCATTGCTCTCATTTTCCATAACTCGTCTTTTATGTGTACGAATCCTTTTCTTTTGCTTATGAATTTAATTTTCCGTTTATATTTTGGCATAAATTGTCTTTGCTAATATTAGGTAGTTAAAGTGTAAGTTAACATTTATTTCTGCAATTGAGAGGAATTTCTAAGAATTTCAAGTGACAAATGACAGTAGTTTAACTTCAGTGTGTGTATATGTTAAATGTGCTAGGAAATATAGGAGTGCAGAAGAAACATACCAAGCTGAAGACCATAAACCTGCCCTACAGAAGGCATGACCAGATAGTTTTGGTCAACCCTATAGTCAAAGAATTGGATAAATGTCTTACCTGGAATATCTCATGTGATGGCTCATCAAATTTATTTAGGCAGATCACATATGCAGTCCAGTAATTGCTATGGTGGACCTCACCCTCTACACAGGAACATAGCTACTAATTAGAGATGAGCGCAACCCTAGCGTTCGCTCAACTTTGGTCTACCATTCAGGTCAGTTCTCTCTGTCCATGGACAGGAGTGGCGTGAATTTCCATACCCTCTAGGATCCCAAGCTTGGCTTATAATTAGCCGAAATGGCGATATGTCACGCCTGGCCGGCAAATCGCTGTAAAAGGAAACCAAGATGTTCAAAAAATTTGTGCAGCCGTTCATCTCTCCTACTTATGGTTCCCTTAGTTACACTATTCTGATCATACTAACTCCATGATGATGTATTTAAGATAGTCAATGCCTTTAGGATCAACATTAAGGGGGGTAAAACCCTTTCATACAATTCTGCATATCCGCAAAATATGCCAAAAATGTATGTCCCAACAATGGGATCTGCAACTACCTTGAGAACGGGGTCTTGATGCTGATATCACTGAAGAACCAGTCGGTATTTCCATCCAGTTGTGAAGGAATGCTGACCACCTCTTCAATGAAAGCAGTGCGACGGGGCCCTGTTCTCAAGATAGGTGTGGGTCAAAGTGGTCAAACCCTTATCTACTATTCATTTATGGCATATGCTGTAAACATGCCATAAATGTATGAGATTGGAGTACCCATTTTAACATAGAACTGAGGTCAAGGTTCCAGACAGCTGTTGTCTCCTGCACTAGTACTATTAATGAAAAATTGCATTAGCCCAGGAAGTTCAGATGTATTATTTATTACTTTTCATTTTGCCTTTCGAAGAGATAAAATTAAAATAATATATAAAAAATGAACAGGATCTGGAATCAGAAATAAATGGCACAAACAAGAGCACAGATGTGTCCTTCCTTACCTTTCCTTTTTGGCTTGACAAATTCCAAAAGGGGTAACTAGAGATGACCAATATTGACATAAAAATATGTTTGTGATACTTTGTAGGGGGATGTTTATTCTATATGTGTCTATTTGAGGTAAACCAGTGATTGTAATGTAGCCTGTTGAGTGTTTTGCTGGTATATCACAATAATGTGTTGAATTTTCTTCGTGAGAAATTACAGTCCTTAACAAAGTTTATGAAATGGTAAGAGTGGACACATCTATAGGCCATGTTATTATACATGTTGAGATTGGGGGAGCGATCATCCTCCCATAAGCTACAATTTCCAAATCTTTTTCATGCAAAGCCTAAAAGGCAACCAGGTCTGATTCTATTTTGATCATGTGGCCACTTTGGGGCATTGGCTTAAGGGGAAAGGATCTTGACCAGTGAGGAAGCCCTTTCTTTATAGTACAATGTTTTCTAACAATACCAGTGGGATAATAGGGTTTATAGTTGACTTTTGATCACAGATGTCAGATTACAAAAAAAAATCCAAATTTTTGCTTTTTTCCAGTGCAGATTTTTCAATTTCTTCCCCAGGTGCAACGTCATAATTTCCCACTAGCATAAATAGTTGTTACTGTAACACAAGTCGCATATGGTTCTTTACACATCCTGTTTATCGCCAGCTAAAGTGACCATATCCACTGTATAAACCAACTGAAAAGAAACTAACGTTACAGCAAAAGCAGATGTGTAATTTGTACAGTTTAGAAAAGTAACAAAGTAAAATGACCTGGCTTCGACAGTCGGAATACGCTGACATAGCTTTGACTTGTAGAAATCCACCGAGAGGGTCAAATTCTTGGTATAATCCTTTAGGGTCGATCAGCAGGTCAAGGCTATGAGATTACCCATTTTCATAACATTTGGAAATTGCTGAGAAGAAAGAGAAATGTCTGTTATCTCAAAGGCCATTTACGCTGATGGGTATATATATATATATATTTTTTTTTGCAGAACCTCCAAATTTTGTGGTGAAGCCACGTGATCAGGTAGTTGCATTGGGACGTACGGTCACATTTCAGTGCGAAGCAACAGGAAACCCTCAACCAGCTATCTTTTGGCAGAAGGAGGGCAGCCAGGTAATGGATTTTAATAGATTAACAAATACCCATGAAATTGAAATGATCTGCATTAAATCTCCATCAAGTCCCAGCCCTGAATGCATTTTATGCCCAAGTGTGAAAACAGTATTAAATTACTATAAGCTCCTATGCACATTGTTGCCATCGATTCGTGGCGGAGGATGAGCATTGTGCTAAATTTGGATATCAAAATGGCTGTCATCGAGCTAAAGAAGGCGCATACATCATTAACAGCAGAAGATCCATAAATGAAGTGACAGGTACAATTTATTTCACGTTAGACGTGTATTATTCCAAGATAAACAAGGGTTTGATTACATCAGTTAAAGGTCATCCATTTATCAAGCTGCAACCAAAGATTTCTCATTACGCCGCTGAGTGTTATGTAGTTTCATGCTTATGATACGGATTTTAAAATAGACACACGAGTCTCATCTAGCAAAAATAACATGGCAACGGATTCGTAAAGGTCATAAAAATCTAAATATATATAGAATAAATAGTATATATATATATATATATAGTATATATTTATATATATATATATATATATATATATATACCATATATATGTAATATATCGATTTTATATATATATAATAATATTTATTATATATCACACACATATATATAGTATATATACTTAATATATATTTATATATTTATGTATATGTATAAATATATATTCTATTAATATTTAACCTATATTTTTTATTAAAATACATTTGATTTCAAAGACTGTATAAAGACTTAAAAAAAGAATGGGTGTATAATGGAATACGAGTTTTTACACATGACAGTTGCTTTTTCTAATGAAAACCATGACACAATGGATGACACCAGCGCACCCTATGGGCACCATTGACTTAAGGCTATGTTCACACATCATGGTTTTTTCAGGTGCAGTTTTTCATGCAAATTTTCAGCTGCCTTTTGCAGTACCAGCAAAGTCTGTGAGAAACCAGAATTCTTTGTTCACACATTATGTTTTTTTTTGCTCAGGATTTTGTGCCTTCACCCATAGGAAGTAATGGGTGGTGAAAAAAACGCTGAAAAATTACATCAAAGTTTGTATAGGGTTTTTTCAGCGTTTTTGATGCCAGAATAAAATGGAGTTATTTTTTTTTTTTACTGAACTTTATGTACATGCATAAAAAAAACAGAAGGAAAGTGAAAAAAATGCTGAAAAAACGCACCAAAAACGCATCAAAAAAGCACCAAAACTGCAAGAAAAATCCTGAATAAAATGCCCTTGAAGATCAGTTTTTGCTGCAGAAAATTGACTCCAAAAAAACCGTGATGTGAGAACATAGCTTTACAATGGGGATCGTTAAGGCTCAGAAAGGTATCAAATATGAAGAAACTAAATTGTGATGGAAGCTTCTAATCAAACCTATTGCCAAGATGTGAACATAGCCCAATGCAAAGTAATCGACCACAGATAAATAAAAGGAATATGTATTTTATATATTTACTGTATGTTTTATTTATATTATTTTTTATTTAACCCCTTCATGATGGGGCCAATTTCCTTTTTTGCAATTCCGTTTTTTCCTCCCCTTCTTCCCAGAGCCATAACTTTTTTATTTTTCTGTCCACATTGACATACAAGGGCTTGTTTTTTTGCTGGACAAATCATTTATTTTACCACATAGTGCACTGGAAAATGGGGAAAAAATTCCAAGTGCTGTGAAATTGTGAAAAAAATATTCAATTCTGGCACTGTTTTTTGGGAATTGTTTTTATGGTGTCCATTTTGTGGTAAAAATGACCATGTGATATGATTCTCCTCATCAGTAAGATTACGGTGATACATGTCCAGTTCTTTTATTATTTTAGTGGTAAAAAAAAAAAAATCTGAAGTTTACAAAAAACATTTTTTTTGGGTTGTGTCACCATTTTCCAAGACCGGTAACATTTTTATTTTTCAACCTATGGAGCTGTGTTATGGTTTACTTTTTGCGAGGCAAGACGACTTTTCTATAAATACCATTTTGGGATAGATCTGACTTTTTCGAATATAATTGAATTTAAAATTCCCTAACTACTTTATTTAACTGCTTTTCTTTTTTATTACTTCCTGTTTTGATGAAACTTTGAGAATCCCAGTGCATGCTGGGATACTCCAACAATGCGTCATCAGTGATGCTTGTTTCAGGGGCTGGGCTAATCCCTGCCCGATGTGCACAATGACAGTGCACTCTCTCACTGTCGACTCCAGAGTGTACTGTTAGTGTGTGTTCTAAGACTACCCAGTGTACAGAGACCAGCGCCGCCCCCTCAAGTGACATCACACACTAACAGTATGCTCTGGTACCTGCTCGTTACTACTGATCTGAGCTGGCAACAGTGGGCGTGCTGTCATTGTGCACATCACAAAGTGCACATAGCACAGGGACTAGCCCAGCCCATGAAATGTAGGTCACTGATGACGTTTAGTTTCAGGAAGGGGACAGGGGCTGCGGTAGTGACTGCAGCCTCTGCTCCCTGATGCAACACTTCTTTTGAGTATCCCAGCTTTCACTGTGATTCTCAAAGTGTCATCAATAAAAGGAAGTAATAAAAAAGAAAAGCTGTTGCAAAGTGTAGTGAGGGAACAGTAGGGAATTTTTAATTCATGGCAATTAAAAATTAGTTTAGATTATGGCATTAAATAGATAGGGATTTAAAATGAAAAATTATTTGTATGTTGGACCAGCCCTTTAAGGGAATGTTATTCTGAATTTATGCATAGTTATTAAATAATAATAATCTATATTCTAAAGTAAAATGAAAAATAAAATAGCTTTGAAAGAAAAACTAAAATAATGTTTTAAAAATGTTATTGTATCCAATCTAATAAACATAGCAATATTAATACATACTTTCATTTATTAACACCTTTGAATTTTTTGGTGTCCAGTTTCTTAGTATTTGGCATTAAAGGCTTTATTACGGGTTTCCAATTATTAGCTATTGGCTAAAATAAAATTATATATATTTGTCTGAATAATAACCAAATTCAAAACTTTAACCCTGAGAGATAATAGAGCAGGTATGTTTAATAAAATGATAATACAGTTGTAGCGGCAGAGCTTAATGACATCTTACATGTGTATTTTGTGATATGTTGCCGAACGAACTGAACTGTGAATAATTTTGCATATAATTAAAATGGGGGATGTGCTGTAGGAAAGGAGATAGAAGGTTGGTTGAAAATGCCTATTGCTTTAAAACATAACATTCCTATCTCTGCCTCGGCAATTTGTATCACTCTGTCCCCAGGGTAAAGGAAAACGAAGTGGGATTAAAAACAATTGTTTTTTCCTTAAACATAAATGTAGGAAAAATTAAAGTTTATGGTGTATTTTAAATAGGAAATGGAAGATGTTTTAGCTAGGTGAAAAAAATGCTGAAAGGTAAGAACGCTTTAAAAAATTAGAAGTGTTAATAGTTTATTTTTATCAACTGACAAAATGCTAAATCAATGAACAAAAGAGATATAAAAATGAAATCAATATTTGGTGTGACAGCCCTGATATCAATATCAGCAAGTCTGTATGCGATTACATGAAGTGCCGGAAGGATGTTCGCAAGCCTACATCCACAGAAGATCTGTGGTTAGTTCTCCAAAATGTTTGGAACAAACTCTTTTGCCGTCGTCCTTCAAAGCTGTTGTAAAGGCAAAGGGCGATCACACCAAACGTTGATTTAGATTCCTCTCTGTGGTTGTCCATTGACTTTACATTTTGATAATTTCTAAATATAAACTATTAACACTTATATTTTTTAAACCATTCTTACTTTGCAGCTTGTTTTTCCAAACCTGCTAAAGTTTTTGCATAGTACTATATATACAGTATATATACACACATATAATACACATAATTCACTTATTCTTAAATGTTATAAGGGGGCCAGGATTTCAGCCTTACTTCTTGGGATGAAGTTGTGTTGGCAAAATCTGCAGCAGGGGAGGGAAATTTTCAACTGTGTAGTCCAGTAGAGATTGGCCATGAAGACTATGAAGACCTTGTAGCAGTGGCGTATCGCCAATGGCGGCAGACCACGCCACTGCTATGGGGCACCTGGCCGGAGGGGGCCCGTGAGGGCCCCAAGCAGCGTGGGAACGAGGAGGATAGGTGAGTAGGAGGTTGCGGCGGCAGAGGAGCGGGTTGCGGCAGTGGAGGAGCGGAGCACACACAGTAGCCACTGCTGCAGCTACCACGTGTGCCCGCTGCTAAAGGTACATGAATATTCCCTCTTCTCCACTCCCATGGGCGTGTAGAAGACGGAATATTCATTCTCTTTAGTAGCGGGCACGGAGGAGCGCTGAGCCCCGGCTCCTTCTGTCAGTGCCCGCCGCTAAAGAGAAAGCATATTCACGCTTCTCCACGCCCATAGTCTCGGCGTGGAGAGGAGTGAATGTGCCGGCAGCAGCTCACCTCGGCTTCTGAGAGCGCGTGCAGCTCAGATGCCGACATGAGCTGCTGCAGACAGGACTCAGCGCTGGAGCAGAGGTGAGGAAGGAAGGTGAGTATAAGTGTTTATTGTTTTATGTGTGCAGTGATTGAGGGGTTGAGGAGGCCACACATACCAGGATACTTGGATTGAGGAGGCCACACTTACCAGGATACTTGGATTGAGGAGGCCACACATACCAAGAATGGGGGATTGAGGAGGCCACACATACCAGGAATGGGGGATTGAGGAGGCCACACATACCAGGATTTGGGGATTGAGGAGGCCACACATACCAGGATTTGGGGATTGAGGAGGCCACACATACCAGGATTTGGGGATTGAGGAGGCCACACGTACCAGGATTTGGGGATTGAGGAGGCCACACATACCAGGATTTGGGGATTGAGGAGGCCACACGTACCAGGATTTGGGGATTGAGGAGGCCACACGTACCAGGATTTGGGGATTGAGGAGGCCACACGTACCAGGATTGGGGGATTGAGGAGGCCACACATACCAGGGATTGTGGGATTGAGGGGGCCACACATACCAGGGATTGTGGGATTGAGGGGGCCACACATACCAGGGATTGTGGGATTGAGGGGGCCACACATACCAGGGATTGTGGGATTGAGGGGGCCACACATACCAGGGATTGTGGGATTGAGGGGGTCACACATACCAGGGATTGTGGGATTGAGGGGGCCACACATACCAGGGATTGGGGGATTGAGGAGGCTACACATACCTGGGATTGTGGGGGCCACACATACCAGGAATTGTGGGATTGAGGGGGCCACACATACGAGGATGGGGAAATTTACCAGTAGCTGCTGCATTTCTCACCCTAGTCTTATACTCAAGTCAATAGGTTTTCCCATTTTTATGTGGTAAAATTAGGGGCCTCAGCTTATATTCGGGTCGGCTTATTTAAAATATACGGTATTTTAAAATCAGTGAGTACGTGGTGCCCATAATACTGCAGGACTGTGGCGTGCATTATACTATATGGGGGCTGCATTTTACCCTTTGGGGTGTGTAATATACTGTATGGAGGACTATGGGGAGTGCATTATATTCCATGGAGGACCATGGGAAGTTCATTATACTATATGGAGGATTATGGGGGGCACATTATACTATATGGAGGTTTATGGGGGGAGCATTATACTATATGGAGGATTATGGGAGCACATTATACTATATGGAAGATTATTGGTGGTGCATTATACTATATGGAAGGCTATGTGGGGCCATTATAATATTTTGAGGGCTATGTGGGGGGCCATTATACTGTATTAAAGCAATTATACAGTGTGAAGGTTTGTGTGGGGTCATTATACTGTTTGTAGTGCTGTGTGGGGGCCATTATACTGTTTGGAGGGCTGTGTGGGGGCCATGAGAGTGTATGGAGGGCTCTGTAGGGTTCACAGTTGGGGGATTATACTGTGTTAGGGTCACCATACTTTACCGTGGGAGTTGAAGTGGGGTACAATAGGGTCATTATACTGTGCATATGGAGGAATGCACCATAGGGGTATCATACTGTTTGGGGGGCACTTTTGTTGGCATCATACTTTATGGGGCAATGAAGGAGGAATCTACAACTTCAGAAGGAGGTAAATTACTATGTAAAGGCTGGAAAGTTATGAGAGCTGCTCTTCTGTGACACAGACAAATATTTATTTTTTGTAGAGGGGGGGGCAATTAGAGCTTCTGCTATGGGGCCCCATGACTTCTATGTACGCCCCTGCCTTGTAGAGGACCTTGGTTGACTTCTTCTCTTTTGGTACTTGGTGGAGTGTATCTCTGCAGTACCTTATCTACAGAGAAACTCCATTATTAGTTATGAAAAACACTGAAGCCACCCCATACACATTAGTTGGCTGTCGGCCAGGTGATGATTCGGCCGATCGTTCAACCAACAGCCATCTCAGCAAACTCTCCCATACACAGGAGCTCTCATTTGCTTGTGCTCTCCTCCTGTGTTCTGTATGAGAAAGTCACTGGCTGTTATGTCGGTCAGCGGCTTAACTCCAGGAGAAGAATGCGATCGGCAGTCCACAATCAGACATGTCCAATTGACATCTCCTCCGATCAGTTGGCCGATGGTAGACTGTCAACTGAACCCATTGATATCAGCAGGTTCGACCAACATTAGTCTAAGGACTCATGCAGACGTCCATGCAAATTGGTCCGAGAACAGACCCCTAATGCACGGACAGGCCGCAGGTCACCCGAGCATGACAGCCTTGTAGAAATATATAAAGCTGTCCTGCTCGGGTCTGGAGAGCTGCGGCCCGTCCGTGCATTGCGGTCCAGGATGAGCCCTAATGTCTTGATGACCTTAAGCTTTTTTCTGTAACTAAATGATTAAAATTACTAAATAAAATAAAAACTAAAGGAGAATGTTTATTAAATCACATAAATCCCAAAGCACATACAGAATATGAGAACATTTGCAATATTTTCTCCGGAATTACGCCATTCACTGTTTTTAAACATTAATGCTATTATTTCCACTCTTTTTCAGAATCTTCTCTTTTCCTACCAACCTCCTCAGTCTTCCAGTCGTTTTTCAGTGTCTCAAACCGGTGACCTCACGATCGTTAATGTCCAGAAGTCTGATGTTGGCTATTACATCTGCCAGACTCTAAATGTGGCAGGCAGCATTACAACAAAGGCCTATTTAGAGGTTACTGATGGTAAAGTACAAACAGTTTTTAATTCAAAAGCTTTCAAGGACACAGAGAATTCCCTTATCTTTGTAATCCTTCCCCTAAAAGAGAAGTCTTTCCAAGCATCTCCTTGTTTTACAACTTTCTGTGTCGAGCATGCTTTTAATTAGTGCTGTTTGGGTTTTATAATTGGCTGTCAGTGCCAGGAGCGCAATCTCTGGCTCCCCAATGTGTGGAGTGTGAGCCCACTCTGTGACTTTTCTATAGACATAAAGGTAATATTTTACCAATATTATCTCTGGAAAGAATTAAGCTATGTGATAAAATAATTTATTGATCTTATAAGAACTATTTCTGGGATTGATTGGCACATAGCTGACATACTCGTTTTCAGAACGGTTCATAAAAGTCACACTGTGGTTTTGGCACTGCTAAATTAAAGATGGAACTAATATAGTAAAGTAGTAAAACGCCGACGGGCAGGATTTACTAAACCGTGGGGACACACTTACTGGTTTGTGTGTTAAAGGAAATCTGTCATTTCTAGAAACGCTATTTAACTGCAGATATAGGTCTAATCTACAGTCAAATAGTGATTCAGTCCTGTTGGTGTATTGGAGCAGCAGCTACATGGAGAAAAGGAAGTTTGATTCTCCCTGTAGCCGCTCACTTCCAGTCATTGGGGAGGTGCAGGGAGCTGTTACAGTCACCACTAAAAAATGACCATGGGTGTAATCACTACCTGACACACTGATTGACAACCTGCTCTGCAGTGTGTGTGCGACGTGTGTGTGTAGTGTAGGCAATCAAAGTAAAGGGGGGTGATTAGAGATGCAGTCACTGTGTAGGAAGTAGTGATTTTAACCGCTCCTTGCATTGCCCTGTTGACCGGGGGCACTCTGTAGCAACGCTTTGAGCAAACAGGATTTAATCACGATTGCAGAGTTCCCTTATATCTGCTGGTAACTATCATTTCTGTATGTAGAAGGTTCCCTTTAAGTTCCCATTTTGTTGGAGCCGCCAAAATTCAGCTGTGACAGAATTAGGGAATGCAGATTATTTTTATCTATCTATCTATCTATCTATCTATCTATCTATCTATCTATCTATCTATCTATAATCAATCTATCTATCTCATAACTATATATCTCCTATCGATCTATCTATCTATTATCTTTCCATATCTATGTATCCATATATCTATCTCATATTGCTATCTATCAATCTATCTATCTATCTATCTATCTACAGTATTTGTCTATTATCTATCAGTCTAATATCTATATCTCTATCTAATATCTATCTATTTATCATTTATCTATCTCATATCTCTATCTATCTATCTACCCATCTATTTATCATTTATCTATCTATCTCATATCTATCTATTATCTATCCCATATTTATCTCATATCTACAGTGGTGGCCAAAAGTATTGGTACCCCTGCAATTCTGTCAGATAATACTCAGTTTCTTCCTGAAAATGATTGCAATCACAAACTCTTTGGTATTATTATCTTCATTTCATTTGTCTTCAATGAAAAAACACAAAAAGAATTGTCCTAAAGCCAAATTGGATATAATTCCACACCAAACCTAAAAAAGGGGATGGACAAAAGTATTGGCACTGTTTGAAAAATCATGTGATGCTTCTCTAATTTGTGTAATTAACAGCACCTGTAACTTACCTGTGGCACCTAACAGGTGTTGGCAATAACTAAATCACACTTGCAACCAGTTAACATGGATTAAAGTTGACTCAACCTCTGTCCTGTGTCCTTGTGTGTACCACATTGAGCATGGAGAAAAGAAAGAAGACCAAAGCACTGTCTGAGGACTTGAGAAACCAAATTGTGAGGAAGCATGAGCAATCTCAAGGCTACAAGTCCATCTCCAAAGATCTGAATGTTCCTGTGTCTTCCGTGCGCAGTGTTATCAAAAAGTTTAAAGCCCATGGCACTGTGGCTAACCTCCCTAGATGTGGACGGAAAAGAAAAATTGCCGAGAGATTTCAACGCAAGATTGTACGGATGGTGGATAAAGAACCTCGACTTACATCCAAACAAGTTCAAGCTGCCCTGCAGTCTGAGGGTACAACAGTGTCAACCCGTACTATCCATCAGCGTCTGAATCAAAAGGGACTGTATGGTAGGATACCCAGGAAGACCCCACTTCTTACCCCGAGACATAAAAAAGCTAGGCTGGAGTTTGCCAAAACTTACCTGAGAAAGCCTAAAACTTTTTGGAAGAACGTTCTCTGGTCAGATGAGACAAAAGTAGAGCTTTTTGGAAAAAAGCATCAACATAGAGCGTACAGGAAAAAAAAAGAGGCAGTCAAAAGAAAAGAACACGGTCCCTACAGTCAAACATGGCGGAGGTTCCCTGATGTTTTGGGGTTGCTTTGCTGCCTCTGGCACTGGACTGCTTGACCGTGTGCATGGCATTATGAAGTCTGAAGACTACCAACAAATTTTGCAGCATAATGTAAGGCCCAGTGTGAGAAAGTTGGGTCTCCCTCAGAGGTCATGGGTCTTCCAGCAGGACAATGACCGAAAACACACTTCCAAAAGCACTATAAAATGGTTTGAGAGAAAGCACTGGAGACTTCTAAGGTGGCCAGCAATGAGTCCAGACCTGAATCCCATAGAACACCTGTGGAGAGATCTCAAAATGGCAGTTTGGAGAAGGCACCCTTCAAATATCAGGGACCTGGAGCAGTTTGCCAAAGAAGAATGGTCTACAATTCCAGCAGAGCATTGTAAGAAACTCATTGATGGTTACCGGAAGCGGTTGTTCGCAGTTATTTTGGCTAAAGGTTGTGCAACCAAGTATTAGGCTGAGGGTGCCAATACTTTTGTCTGGCCCATTTTTGGAGTTTTGTGTGAAATGATCAATGATTTGATTTTTGCTTCATTCTCTTTTGTGTTTTTTTCCTTGCAAGCAAATTAAATGAAGATAATAAGACCAAAGAATTTGTGATTGCAATCATTTTCAGGAAGAAACTGAGTATTATCTGACAGAATTGCAGGGGTGACAATACTTTTGGCCACCACTGTATCTATGTATGTATGTATGTATGTATGTATGTATGTATCTATCTATCTATCTATCTATCTATCTATCTATCTATCTATCTATCTATCTATCTATCTATCTCATATCTATCTATCTATCTATCTATCCGTCTATCTAATATCTGTCTACCCATCTATTTATCATCTATCTTGTCCATCCTTAATGTTACAAATATTTATTTAATGATTTTTAATCTCTCCTTATAGAAATTCAGTAAATTATTCTGACATGCTAGCAAAATACTTGACAAACTGTAATTTACCTTCCAACCACTGGATGGACACAAATAGACACATATAACAGCATTAACATTTCTCAACAGAGTATCGCAAAATATCTGATTTTCAATTTTATCTGATCTTGTAGCAACTCAGGTTATTTCATAAGGATGGTCACAATTTGTATTTAATCTTTAAAGAGAATCTGTCAGTAGGATTGTTCCTCCTGAGCCATCTATATGGGCATGTAGGTCACCGGAAGCTGAATAAAATGATACCTTGATATCTGTGATCCGATGTCTTATCCAGAGAGATCAATGTTTTTCTTATACTGTATGTAAATGACCTCTGCCAGGCTATGGGCCAGACAGGGCCAGACAGTGATCTGATTCCCTTTAATTTCTCAACCCATTTTTTTCACCTTTTTTCCTTCTCTCCTTCGTTCTCTGCTTTTATAAGAGATTTGTTGAGTTGTCAGTTTAACGATTGCTAGTATTAACAAGCCCTTATACAAAGACCCTCATATTATGTTCACCTGTTCTATTTCAAAATGTTCCTAATAATGACCGTGAGTGATTCTGCATTTTTACCTAATCTCAGTTTGCTTATATGGAATCTGTCAGCAGGATTTCACTAATCCAAACAAATTATTTAAATGTTTATGTAGGTCTTTAAATGACGAGTCCAGCAATACCTTTAAATGACCAGTCAGTTTTTCTGTTACTGAGAAATCAGGGTTTGAATTGATGTGTAAATTAGGGTATAGATCTGAAGCCTCTGTCACTCCAGCTCTATTCCCCGCCCAGGGTCACCTCTTCCTGCTTGACTGATTGCTCCTCTGCCAGTAAAGAGGCTGTTAGTGAATCAGAAGGAGGAGACACTGGTTGGTGAGTAGAGCTGGAGTGACAGAGGCTTCTGCTCTACAATAGTTTTTCACCTTCATTTACATATCAATTTAAACGCTGATTTCTCTGTAACAGAGGAATGGACTGACCATGTAATGGTGTTGCTGGACTTGTCTTTGAAAGAGCTACATGTGCATATAAATAGTTTGAGGGATGAAATTCTGCTGACATTAAGTTTTGTGAAGTTGTTGGAGAACTTCTATGATATTAACTGCACAGATGCCAGATGCAAAACTTCGATCTTCACATGAAGTCTGCGGATGAGAAGCGGGCCGATGTTCATTTCTTTGCGTGTCATCCAAACATCTGTTTTTGCATTCGTGTAAAATGGATAATAGCCGAGAAATGGATCCTTCTGCAATGAACTAATGTTTTTCTTTCGGCCCACTGTGTCATTTTTGTGCATAGGAACGGTGAAACTCTATCTTTTGCCACTCAGCACTTCATGCTATTAAGTCACTGGAAGCGAAATACAACAGGAATTTTCATTTTACTTCCAAAGTCGCCTTGTGTTTTTTTTTCATAGGATGCTTGGAAAATGCCAGCAAGTTGTGCACATCTTTTCCTCCAGACAAGAGATAATGTTTCGGTATTTTGTGTCTTGCTTATCATGAAAATTCCCCCTGAATAATGCATGATTCCTAGTTTAATTACTGGCTTAATTATCTTTCGCTTGTTTCAAAACCTACAGCTACTACCGTTACTTGATTGATTAGAAAATTGCTCCCAGTTGCAGACATATATTTCCTGTTGTTTTCGTTGGCAGTGGTCGCTGACCGTCCCCCGCCAGTCATCCGCCAAGGTCCTCAGAACCAAACAGTAGCTGTTGATGGCACTTTACTCCTAAATTGTGTCGCTACTGGAATTCCAATTCCCACAATCTACTGGAGAAAAGATGGCGTCCTTGTCAGCACCCAGGAATCTCGGATCAAGCAGCTGGACACAGGAGCGCTGCAGATCAGATACGCTAAGGTGTGAACAAAAGTTGGTCTGTTCAATGATATCCCACAGTAGTTACATCTCATTAACATTTTTACAGAGTTATACCGGAGCAAGTAAAATTAATTTCATTTATTTATTTTTAATTTTTGCATACGTGAATAAAAAAACTAAATAAAATATAATAATAATAATAATTTAATAATAATAATTTTTATTTATATAGCGCCAACATATTCCACAGCACTTTACAATTAAATATACAAAAATAATAAAAATGTATACTAAATAGAAGGGAATACTGAAAAATAAATATATTCATTTTAAATATTCATTTGTCTAGTTACACCTGACCTGACATGACTGTTAATTGCTTCTTAGGCCAGATTTACTCAGAACTGTATATTAACGTTTGTGCCCTTTTTCATGTGAAAAAAAAAAAAAGAAAAGAAAATGAAAACACTTAGCCGTGAGTGAATGTGGATATAAAACATTTGGATTCGCTTTTGTATTGCAGTAATGCATATACATATTATTTTAGAAGCAGACAATTCTTTTAAAACTTAATAAAAATAAAACCTACCACCAGCCCAAGTGTTAATAGGGCTCTAGCCTGGGTGCACTCCAAGGGCGGACATATCAATTGTGCAACCGGGGGCCCAAGCAGTAAGGGGGCCATTTCCACCTCCAAAGCAGGTGGGATTGTTCATTATTATGAGCTCATGGGCTGCAAAGGGCCCATTTACTGTTCTTGCACATAGGCCCTTTTCTGTCTTTGTCCGCCAGTGGTGCACACTATATCTTCGTTCCCATTTATGACATTGAGATTTTCTTTTAAATAACAAAAAAAAAAAACAGAATTCACTGACTTAATTTAATAAGTCACGCTGACCCCCCCTTCTAGTCATGTCTGCACGGCTCAATATAAAAAAGGTGGTCTCCTCAAATGATACAGCCAAGAAAACCAACTAGGTGCCACAATCTCCTTGTAGCCCCACCAGTCAACGATCCCAACTTTTCGGCTTCTAGTATTTTGCTCGATAAATGACGTTTTTTGTGTT
This sequence comes from Phyllobates terribilis, assembly GCF_046119375.1. Lineage (NCBI taxonomy): Eukaryota > Metazoa > Chordata > Amphibia > Anura > Dendrobatidae > Phyllobates > Phyllobates terribilis. Next base: position 900,482,913 of record NW_027362762.1, read on the forward strand.
GGCAAATTTCCAGGTCTGTGTGTGAATGGGGCTTAATCACTGATGATTTCAATAGCTAAGTCAGCCCACTTGTCTGTCATGACCGATGAATGGACAGAGAAGAGAGTTGACTCGGCTATCAAAATGACCAGAGAATGAGATTGCTCTACCACTTTCTGATTTTATACTAAACCTGAAAATAAAATCTGTTACATTGGATGCTATATCAAGGAGGTTGTCTCCTCTAGAAGCAATGTTTGTTGGGAAGAATGGTATCAAGGAGAAGATTTCCAACAATTGGAAAAAAATGTATTATAAAAGCATAATTTATTCAATATACTTTTAAAAATGTAAAGACAGAGGACACTTGGCCTACGCGTTTCGAGCATTAGAGCTCTAAGTCATAAAAGTAAGGCTAAGACTAAGAGCACTATTACTCGAAACGCGTAAGCCAAGTGTTTCCATTTTTTATTCTCTATCTTTATATTTTTATAAGTATATTGAATAAATGATCTTTATTTAATATATTTTTTTTCTGGAAATCTTCTCCTTTATACCATTCTTTCTGCCTGGGAAGCGACCCATTGTCTCTTATGTGCACTGCGCCATACAAGAATAATTCAATTACCGGATCGACAAGAATAATTCAATTACTGGATCTGGTAAACTGATGTGATCTCTCTTTTTTTCATTGTTGGGAAGAACAACTCCGTAATACAGTGCTGTATGTGCGACATCTTAGGGTAGCACGCAGTATGCCTATGGTGTGGTGTGGAGCTATAAAGACTTCCGAGTGCCAGTCTCTACCATGTGTGTAAGGCCGGCCCTGGGCTACTCTTGATTTTGTTGAAAATGTAGACAATTTTTTAAAATATATATATATATATATATATATATTTTTTTTTTTTTTTTTTTTTCAAATATTTTAAATTGGAAAAATAACACATTTTTCCTACCCTTCCAATATTTCTGCATTGAGCGCACATACAGTATGAAATGTCTACTCTGTAAATACCAGTGAATCAGTCCTAATCCGACACTCGTCAAGGCTTATGTCCTTTTGACATGAATTTACTTTCGGCAAATATTTGCATGTGTAATTGTGTAATTAGACTGATAAAGGTTATTATTAATTCTGTTTTACAAATAAAAGTCGTGTATTTTGCCACTTCTTTGAAGTCATGAAACAAATTGGATGCCTGGAACAGCTAATAGCTCTATATCCAAAGCCAAAAGCATCCTCAGTAATTGCTTTTCCATCCCAATGCATTTGTGATCGGCCCCAATACTAATTTCAGGCTTTCTTTTCAGCTAAGTGACACAGGCCGGTATACCTGCACTGCATCCACACCGAGCGGAGAAGCCAGCTGGAGCGCGTACATCGAGGTTCAAGGTAACGAGAAAGAAATGCTCAGCTTTTCATTTTTAGTGGAGTACAATGTGTGCACCATGCATATAGGTGGAATACCTTTTTCAGAACTATTCATAATAGCTCTATAAAATGCATTCTTACCAATATTAGCATTGGTACCATAAACACATTTAAAGAGTGACCATCGTTTTATTTATAGATTTTTTTCCCCCCATAAATCAACAGTACACACGAAAATAAGAAACATTGTAATTCATCTTATCAGAGAATTCTCCTTTCTTCTCTTGGGCTGATTTTTCACTCTGTAAACCATATTCAGTGGTGAAATCTGTGTTTCAGTGAATAGAGACATTCCCATTACTGAGATAGGAGATGACAGTTGGTGCTTATAAAGTTCTATGGAGCAGTGAGGAGGAGGAGCTAGAAGCAGACACAGACATTCTGCTGTAACTTATCCTGAAGCGATAGTTACAAGTTTAAGTTCTGCACCAGCCCATCCAGGAACGTTCTCGACCGGGCTGGGAATGCCCATTTCTGGGCAAGGTTTACATAAATCAGGACAGTTCAGGCAAATTTGAGACTGTTGTCAGTTGTAATAATGATACCTAGCTCAGTTCATCGCAGTATATGAAATTAGCTGAACACACTTAATATTATCACATGTACTTGTGCTTTACATTTATATGACTAAAATCATATAACTACTTCTGGACTGCCCATAGGCCATAACCGTCCATCAGTTCACACTTATCACTGTATAGGTATGAACGGACCCATGGATGTTCGGGTTCTGGTACCCGATCCAAACTTTAGTCCAAAGTTCGGGTCAGGTACCAGAACTGTACCCGAACTTGAATCTGAACCTGAACCCCATTGAAAAAAATGGGGAACCGAACTTTGGAGCTGGAAAATTCTCTCTCTCTCTATCTCTCTCCTCCTGAACTTCCCCTGGAACTCCGAAAATTAAAACGGACTTCCGGGAGAAGTCAGTGTATGGACTTTAGCACCGGACACTAACTGTTCTGTCCAAACTTTTAAGTTCGGGTTCGCTCATCTCTATCAAAGCAATGACAATGTAAAACATAAGATGATTTTAAAACATAAAGCATAACATGTGATTATAAAAAAAAATAAGATAAAAGTAGATTTATTTTCCATTTTTCTTCAAATTTTCCTCAAATATCAGGAAAAAAATAAAAAAGAATATAAAAATGACATATTAAATGAAAAAAGATGTAAAAATTATTTTGACTATAATTTTTAGTGCACATGCAATAAAACCCAAAAAGGTGTACAGTCAGGAAAAATGGCCTGGTCATGAACTGGTTAAAAAGTAACTAAACTTTTTTTTTTAAATTTAATTATGTTTTTTTAAAGTTATGCATTTTGGTAAGCTACTTAATAACAAGTTTACATTCTCAATCTCTGTGTACACAACACTGAACCAGTGCTTGTGTATACAGATTAGGAAGCACTGACAGTACTTTCTCCTCCAGACCCAGTGAAAATGTGATTAATGGGTGCAGGGAGACAGCAAGACCTAGAAGACCCAGACAATTCTTCTATGCATCCAGGAGGCTGAAATTCAGTAACTGGGGCTAATATACTAGTCCCACTTACAGGGGAAATCAGCAATAAAAGTATTGTATTGAAATCTTAAAATGCCCTAAAAGGTCTCTTAAGATCATATGGGACCACAGTGTATAAAATAGATAAATTTAAAAAGCAAAACTAAAGTTGAAAAAAGCACAAAAAAATAATTAAAAAACATTATGTATACAGTACAGACCAAAAGTTTGGACACACCTTCTTATTTAAAGATTTTTCTGTATTTTCATGACTATGAAAATTGTACATTCACACTGAAGGCATCAAAACTATGAATTAACACATGTGGAATTATATACTTAACAAAAAGTGTGAAACAACAGAAAATATGTTTTATATTCTAGGTTCCTCAAAGTAGCCGCCTTTTGCTTTGATGACTGCTTTGCACACTCTTGGCATCCTCTTGATGAGCTTCAAGAGGTAGTCACCGGAAATGGTTTTCACTTCACAGGTGTGCCCTGTCAGGTTTAATAAGTGGGATTTCTTACCTTAAAAATGGGGTTGGGACCATCAGTTGTGTTGTGCAGAAGTCTGGTGGATACACAGCTGATAGTCCTACTGAATAGACTGTTAGAATTTGTATTATGGCAAGAAAAAAGCAGCTAAGTAAAGAAAAACGAGTGGCCATCATTACTTTAAGAAATGAAGGTCAGTCAGTGCGAAAAATTGGGAAAACTTTGAAAGTGTCCCCACGTGCAGTTGCAAAAACCATCAAACGCTACAAAGAAACTGGCTCACATGAGGACCGATCAAGGAAAGGAAGACCAAGAGTCACCTCTGCTTCTGAGGATAAGTTTATCCGAGTGACCAGCCTCAGAAATCGCAGGTTAACAGCAGCTCAGATTAGAGACCAGGTCAATGCCACACAGAGTTCTAGCAGCAGACACATCTCTACAACAACTGTTAAGAGGAGACTTTGTGCAGCAGGCCTTCATGGTAAAATAGCTCCTAGAAAACCACTGCTAAGGACAGGCAACAAGCAGAAGAGACTTGTTTGGGCTAAAGAGCACAAGGAATGGACATTAGACCAGTGGAAATCTGTGCTTTGGTCTGAGTCCAAATTTGAGATCTTTGGTTCCAAGCACCGTGTCTTTGTGCGACGCAGAAAAGGTGAACGGATGGACTCTACATGCCTGGTTCCCACGTGAGGCATGGAGGACGAGGTGTGATGGTGTGGGGGTGCTTTGCTGGTGACACTGTTGGGGATTTATTCAAAATTGAAGGCATACTGATCCAGCATGGCTACCACAGCATCTTGCAGCGGCATGCTATTCCATCCGGTTTGCGTTTAGTTGGACCATCATTTATTTTTCAACAGGACAATGACCCCAAACACACCTCCAGGCTGTGTAAGGGTTATTTGACCAAGAAGGAGAGTGATGGGGTGCTACGCCAGATGACCTGGCCTCCACAGTCACCAGACCTGAACCCAATCAAGATAGTTTGGGGTGAGCTGGACCGCAGAGTGAAGGCAAAAGGGCCAACAAGTGCTAAGCATCTCTGGGAACTCCTTCAAGATTGTTGGAAGACCATTTCCGGTGACTACCTCTTGAAGCTCATCAAGAGAATGCCAAGAGTGTGCAAAGCAGTCATCAAACCAAAAGGTGGCTACTTTGAAGAACCTAGGATATAAGACATATTTTCAGTTGTTTCACGCTTTTTTGTTAAGTATATAATTCCACATGTGTTAATTCATAGTTTTGATGCCTTCAGTGTGAATGTACAATTTTCAAAGTCATGAAAATACAGAAAAATCTTTAAATGAGCAGGTGTGTCCAAACTTTTGGTCTGTACTGTATATACAGTGAAGGAAATAATTATTTGATTCCGTGCTGTTTTTGGTAAGTTTTCCCACTGACAACAACATGAACAGTCTATAATTTTAAGGGTAGGTTAATTTTAACATTGAGAGATAGAATATCCAAAAAAATCAAGAAAATCACATTGTGTAAATTAGATAAATTTATTTGCATTTTGCAGTGAGAAATAAGTATTTGATCCCTCAGGCAAACAACACTTAATACTTGGTGGCAAAACCCTTGTTGGCAAGCACAGCAGTCAGACGTTGTTTGTAGTTGATGATGAGGGTTGCGCACATGTCAGGAGGAATTTTGGTCTACTCCTCTTTGCAGATCATCTCTAAATCATTAAGATTTTGAGGCTGTCGCTTGGCAACCTGGAGCTTCAACTCCCTCCATAAGTTTTATATGGGATTAAGGACTGGAGACTGGCTAGGCCACTCCATAACCTTACTGTGCTTCTTTCTGAGCCACTCCTTTGTTGCCTTGGCTGTATGGTTTGGGTCATTGTCTTGCTGTAAGACCCAGCCACGACCCATTTTTAATGTCCTGGCGGAGAGAAGTAGGTTGTCACTCAGGATTTTACGATACATGGCTCCATCCATTCTCCCATTGATGTGGTGAAGTATTCCTGTGCCCTTAGCAGAGAAACACCACCAAAACATAATGTTTCCACCTCCATGCTTGACAGTGGGGATGGTGTTCTTTGAGTCATAGGCAGCATTTCTCTTCCTCCAAACACGACGAGTTGAGTTAATGCCAAAAAGCTCAATTTTTGTCTCACCTGACCACAGCACCTTCTCCCAATAACTCACAGAATCATCCAGGTGTTCATTGGCAAACTTCAGAGGGGTCTGCACATGGGCCTTCTTGAGCAGGGAAACCTTGTGGGCACTGGATCATTTTAAACCTTTAAGGCGTAATGTGTTACCAATGTTTTTTTTGGTGACTGTGGTCCCAGCTGCCTTGAGATCATTAACAAGTTCCCCCCGTGTAGTTTTAGGCTGATCTCTTACCTTCCTTATGATCAAGGATACCCCACAAGGTGAGATTTTGCATGGTGCCCCAGATCGATGTCGATTGAAAGTCATTTTGTATTTCTTCCATTTTCTTACTATTGCAACAGCAGTTGTCTCCTTGTCACCCAGCGTCTTTATTATCATCATACTTATAGCTTTGTAGTCCATTCCAGCTTTGTGCAGGTCTATGATCATGTCCCTGACATCCTTAGAAAGCTCTTTGGTCTTGCCCATGTTGTAGAGGTTAGAGTCTGACTGATTGAGTCTGTGGACAGGAGTCTTTTATACAGGTGATTATGTAAGACAGCTGTCTTTAATGCAGGTAACGAGTTGATTAGGAGCGTCTAAGTGGTCTGTAGGAGCCGGAACGCATAATGGTTTGTAGGGGTCAAAAACTTATTTCTCACTGCAAAATGCAAAAAAATTAGCTAATTTATACAATGTGATTTTCTTGATATTTGTTTGGATATTCTATCTCTCAATTAACCTACCCTTAAAATTATTGACTCTTCATGTCTTTGTCAGTGGGCAAACTTACAAAAACAGCAAGGGATCAAATAAATATTTCCTTCACTGTATATATATATATATATATATATATAAATCTCTATGGAAAATGGAACACAATTTCAAATATTTTAATATTTTAGCCGTCCTCTGTGGTCATAAACAAATAAATGGAAAAATTTATAAAAGTGTAGCTTAGACTTATTTCCCATTTTTCTTTCAATTTTCCACCAATATCAGCCAAAAAAAAAGAATATAACAATTATATATTAAATGAAATCCCATGTGTTGCAATAAAAAGATGCAAAAATTATTTGATTATCCAAACAAGAATTTTTTTGAATCATTAAAAGGGCACACACGATAAAACCCAAAAATGTGTATGGGCAGAAAAAGTGGCCTTGTCATGAAGTGGTTAAAAAGTAGCTAAACTTTTTTTTAATTTAATTATCCTCCAGGAATGATAAAGTTGTGAATTTTGGTAGTATACTTCACTACCCTATTTTGCTCTTTTTTTTACCAAACATTGTGCTGCAATGCAAGCTTCTCAAACAGAGGCAAGATTCATACACTATATTCAAGCTGTCTGTGTACTGGATTTCCGCTGTCTGAATATGGAGTTGGTGGGCAGAGAGGCTCCAATAGGGAAAGTCCTGTACACAGACTGTATACAGTGTATGGATCTTGCTGAGCAGCAGTTCAAAAGAACTTCTAAAGGACCGTGTGAAACAGGGCTGCAGCATGGTGTTTAGGAGAGAAGGGATAAAATTAAATAAAAAAGTTTAGTTAGTCTTTAAACTTCTCCCCCCATGAATACCCCTGACTCCTCTGCCGGAATGCCCCTTGTGGACTTTATTTTCATAAAATCCACCACTCCTTAGGTATTTTTTGCAGGTTTCTACCACAAAAATTCGCATTTTTTGAAGTATGTTATCTAGTTTTACATAGAACTGCAGATAAAGCAATGACGTTATCTTACACAGTTGTAACTAGGAGATTTACGTTTACCTGTGGCAATGATCCGGATTGCTAAATACATTGACCAAGGCACAGTAAGGGTATGGCTATTGATGGTGCAGATATGGCAGTCGTGCCCAACCTTGGTGTCTGAGGAATGGCCTAAAGGCCCCTTGTCTCATCGAAAGACACCATAGTAAAGAGTAGATCTGGAGCCATAATTAACTTTATGCTGTGGTTCTACCTAATAAGGTTGGGGACCTGCTCATACTGAGAATAAAGGATTTAAATATTGCTCCCTATAATATGAACCTTCCAAACCAGTCCTGGGACACTCCAAACTTCAGACACTACTCCTTTAAAGACATTGACTTATAGATTGCACAATATAATACTTCAGTGTTTAGTATCATTATTTCCAATAAACTGTGATCATTTATCTTCCATTAGAATTCGGTGTTCCTGTACAACCTCCACGAGCCACTGATCCCAATCTTATTCCAAGCGCTCCATCAAAGCCCGAAGTTACCGATGTCAGCAAAAACACAGTGACCTTATCCTGGCAGCCAAACTTGCATTCAGGTGCAACACCAACATCGTACGTTATAGAAGCCTTCAGGTACTAGATGGGATGGATGCTCTATGTTTAGTCTAGCTTTCACATACTATTGTCCCAGTGTGATTATGATTGTCTTTGCAGCCATGCTTCTGGCAGTAGTTGGCAAACAGTGGCCGAAAATGTCAAAACTGAATATTTCGCTGTCAAGGGCCTGAAACCCAACGCAATCTACCTCTTCCTAGTGAGAGCAGCGAATGCTTACGGACTTAGTGACCCAAGTCAGATATCTGACCCTGTAAAGACGCAAGGTAGGAACAATCTGAGATTTCAATAATTTATCAGTTTTCTACCTAACGGAGATGACATTGAAGACTTGTCCAGTATTTGTATCTGCAGCCGCCAAGATGGGGCGCTCACTGCATACAGATTTATAATACCTAATAGATTTATAATTTAGAATACTGGACTTTTATCTTTAATAAGATGAAACTCTCAATGAGGAGTGAGTATTATTCTGAGCTTTGAAAAGGGGGTATTCCTTCTTCCTTTCTTCCCTTTCCTTCCCTTCCTTCATTTCTTCCCTCCCCCCCCTCTTTCTTTATTTCCTTTCTTCTCTTCCTTCCTTCTTTCCTTCCTTCCCTTCCTTTTCTTCCCTTCCCTTATTTACTTCCTTCCCTTTCTTCCCTCTTTCCTTTTCTTCCTTTCTTTCCTTCCCTTACTTCTTTCCTTCCTTCTCTTTCATTCCATTCCTTTTCTTCCCTTCTTTCCTTCCCTTCCTTTGTTCCTTCCTTTCTTCCCTTTTATTTACTTCTTTCCTTCCCTTCCTTTCTTCCATCCTATCTCCCCTTTCCTTTTCCTCCCTTCTTTCCTTTTCTTCCCTTCCTTTCTTCCTTCCTTCCTTTCTTCCCTTTCCTTTTCTTCCCTTCTTTCCTTTTCTTCCCTTCTTTCCTTCCTTCTCTTCTATTTCCTTCATTTTCTTCCCTTCTTTCCGTTTCTTCCCTTCCTTCCCTTCCATTCCATTCCCTTCATTTTCTTATCTTCTTTTCTTCTCTTCTTTCATTCCCTCCCTTCCTTTTCCTTCATTTTCTTCCCTTCTTTCATTCCCTTTCTTCCTTCCTTCCTTCCCTCCCTACCTTTCCTTTTCTTCTATTGTTTCCATTTCTTCCCTTCTTTCTTTCCCTTCCCTTCCTTCCTTTCCATTCCCTTCCTTTTCTTCCCTTCTTTCCTTTTCTTCCCTTCCCTTCCTTTTCTTCCCTTCTTTCCTTTTCTTCCCTTCTTTCCTTCCCTTCTTTCCTTCCCTCTCTTCCTTTCCTTTCCCTTCCCTTTCTTCCCTTTCCCTTCCCTTTCTTCCCTTCTCTTCTTTCCTTCCCTTTCTTCCTTCCTTCCCTTCCTCTCTTTCCCTTTCTTCCCTTCCCTTCTTTCCTTCCCTTCCTCTCTTTCCTTTTCTTCCCTTCTTTCCTTTTCTTTCCTTCCCTTCCTTTCCTTCCTTCTCTTCTAAAGTCTGTCTACCCATCCATCTATCATATCTCTTTCCCATAACTTTATTTCTCACAACATTTCACAGTCCTTAAAGAGGAAATCTAAAACTTTATTAAATCCCAAACTGAAGCAGTTCTTCGCCCCCTAGTTCTTCTTAGTGTAACCTCGTACATGTAAATATATGGCAGACTTGTTTGATCTGAAGAATTCCTCAGATATCTTAATAAATTTGGCGTAAACATTTCTTCTAATCGGTAGCGATCTCGTGCAGGGTGCGGGCAGAACACTGTGACTTCTGTAGGAATATCCTGCAGCTGATTCCCCCTGTATCTGACCTTATTCAGAGGTGACTCTGGGGGATATAGGATCCCGGTCACCCTGTCTCATAGTGGGTCAGACACAGTACAGCTGTGGATTATGTCACCGCTGTTCTCGTTTATATTAACTACTGACCGCAGGAAAATGTGAATGGATTCCTTCTTATTAGAGGAGTTGACCACCTCTGGATGACTTCATCCTGTTGGCTTGTAGATGACCCCCAAGTAATTGTGGAGCAGTGTTGCCAGCTTGACTTTTTATTTTTTTATGGACAGTTTACCAAAAAATCAGGGACTGACAATATTTTATAGGGACACATTAGAAAACTATAAATCATTATGATTACAAGTGATCCATGTCTAGAGCCCATAATTCTGATTCAAAGACATTATCTTCAGTCACTGTGAACTATAAAAAGATGATAATTACCGTCAGAATAATCTGTATAAGTTTCTTCAGCTTCAAAAAAATTCCTTGATGCCTTAAATTCTTTTGACAGACAGGGTAAAAAAGTGTGGTATTTTTACGGACTGTTCTGGAATTTATGAACAGTTAGCAGCCCTGCTATATATTAAGAAGTTAAGGGTTAGTTGTATTACTATGGTTTTCCCTGGTGTATATAGTTATTTGGTAGATTGGATCATATTCACATCCTTCGGTGATTCAGTCATAGCACAATCAGATCTCAAATATTTAATTACTGGAACCACAAACCCCAAAAAACCCACCCCCCATTCTAAAACTATGGCCAATACCACAGTTATTCTATCGATACACATACTGGGCTGCTTGCTGCAGTTTTGATACTATCACTGTTTTATCTGCTGCAGTTCTCTGAATTCTGAGCTCTGTATAACCTCACCCCCTCCACTGATTGGCTGCTTTCTGTGTATACTCTACATAGGCAGAAAGCTGCCAATCAGTGGTGGGGGCGTGGATGGCAGCAGTTTTACTGGTCTTCTAGTGATTTTCTCCTGCTGATAAAACACTGGCTGTAATTGGTGTAGTTGGTCCTCTGGTTTTTTGCATGTGTTCTAGGTGCTACTACTCATTCTTGTTGCAATTCCCTTGAATGTAGTTCCCTTCTTGAGATATGTCTATAAATGTCTTATATTCTCTTCAGACTGTTAACTCCTTATCTACGTAACTCATTTATCATTTCAGATGTTCCTCCTACAAGCCAAGGTGTGGATCACAAGCAAGTCCAGAGAGAGCTGGGAGATGTGGTCCTGCACCTTCACAATCCAACCATCCTGTCGTCCTCTTCAATTGAAGTACACTGGACGGTAAGTAGATATTTGAGACCACATCCATGGCCGATGCCCTCCAGGACCATAAGAGAAAAATACATTGCCAAGAAAAAAAACTGTTAATCACAGGTACAAGATGTGGTTTAGGACATTCCAAGATCATCACTTTTCCCATTAGCATTTAGATTGGTCCTGCCTGGAATTTCTGTATCTGGGAAGACACATTGCGTCAGAAATATGGTTGTTAAATAAGATGCATTTCCCACTTCTCCTGCAGGTCGACCAACAGTCTCAGTACATCCAAGGCTACAAGATCCTCTACCGTCCGAGTCCAGAGAACCGCGGGGAATCTGCTTGGTCCATATTTGAAGTTCGAACTCCAGCAAAAAACAGCGCAGTCATCCCTGAGCTTAAGAAAGGGGTGAACTACGAAATCAAAGCCCGGCCGTTCTTTAATGAGTTCCAAGGAGCCGACAGTGAAGTGCGTTTTGCCAGGACCCTGGAAGAAGGTAACTCCCCTCCCCCTCTCTTAGGGCACGGCTCAAGGTTAGGCTGATTACTCCTTAATGTTTGTTTCTTTTTCTTTCACGTTTTCTGTAGCAATCATTCTGCTGATTGGAGATTATACATGTTAAATAAAACCCTGATCGGATCCTTTCCTGTGATTTGTGAATATATACACCGCCGCCTGTTTAATGGAAACAAAGAGATTAGCTTGATTAGTAAACCAAGATTAGAAATGACTAATTCTAGATCTGATCTGAAGGATAATAACATCCTCACCTACTGTCTGTATGCCTGCATTCTAGAAAATTCCTTTAATCCGGCATTCAATATTCCAGAAACTCCGACTGAGACAGAATTGCAACAACTACTAAGAATCTTTAGAACTAAGCGTATTTTCCCGCAGGTCGGATATGCTGCAAATTCTCTAGCCAGATTTTCTGGATTTAAAATCCTCTATAACCCATTCAAAGTGAATCTGTCAGCAAAGAATAACTGTTCAAACCAAGCACAGGCGCACGGTGCACACTTCATGTGTCCTAATAGGTCAACGCGCCTTCCCTCTGACTTGTCCTCTATCTATCTCCGTCCTCTTCTTCCTTGATTGACAGTTCTGACATTGCAGGAGGCAGAAAAGGGAGGAGATAGATGGAGAACAAGTAGGTGGGAAGATGCAGGGAACTGCTCAGGGTGCCTCGAGCGCAGGTGCTTGGTTTGAACAGTCATTTTGTGCTGACATATTGACATTAGGCAATATATGTTCATACAGCCGATTTCTCCACATCTGAGAAAAACGATTCACTTATTCTGATCAGGGTTTGACCAGACTGTCAACAGTTTTTCTTGGACATGGAGAGAAAAAAAAGTTTCTCTAACTTCTCCATTCTGTCAGTCCCTTAAAATCATGTGATCCGATTTTTCTTCATGGACCCATAGACTTGTATTGCTGATTTTGATCCGACACTCGGATCAAAATTTGACGCAAACCACTCGGTCCGCGGGAAAAAATCAGACATGTGTATAGGCCCATAGAATATCATGGGAACAAGTGCTATTCGTGAAAACGACAGCTGGCACTCGTATGGGAGAATCATAGAATCATAGAATCATAGAATGGTAGAGTTGGAAGGGACCTCCTGGGTCATCTGGTCCAACCCCCTGCTCAAAGCAGGATTCACTAGATCATCTCAGACAGATGTCTGTCCAGCCTCTGTTTGAAGACGTCCATTGAAGGGGAACTCACCACCTCTCGTGGCAGCCTGTTCCACTTATTGATCACCCTAACTGTCAAAAAGTTTTTTCTAATATCTAATCTGTGTCTCCTCCCATTTAGTTTCATCCCATTGCTTCTAGTCTTTCCTTGTGCAAATGAGAATAAAGATGATCCTTCTACAATGTGACAGCCCTTGACATATTTGTAGACAGTTGTGTGCATGAGCCATTACAGGGATTGTCCAGCCTTAGAGTCTATTTGACTGCAGACTTGTGAATCCTCACAGTGTGCAGTGTGCCTGCTTTCATGATTCTCCAGTGCCGGGAGCAGCAGGCGCATGACCACAAATATGTGGTTTGCATACATGCGGTCATGTGCCGACTAGACGTGCGCAGATCGGACATGTTTAGTCGTAATGTGACCGGAAGTATGGAAATCGTATACTTCCGGTCACATGACCATCTGGTGCCGGCATCAGAGATTACTGACAGCGCACAGTGCAAATACCGTGAAGATTCACAAGTCTGACTTGTACCATAAGGCCGGACAACTACTGTAACTACAATAAATAGGAGCAGAAGTAACGCTGTGAATGCATTTACTATTTTAAACTTTTGCAACCTTTTTGTTCCTACCAGGACAGGATTAATTACAGTATGTAGACACTAGGACTGAAAACTCCTTCAAAACACAAAGAAATAAAACCCTTCCGCTATCAGTCACACACCCTTCTGCTATCAGTCACACACCCTTCCGCTATTAGCCACACACCCTTCCGCTATCAGTCACACACCCTTCCGCTATCAGTCACACACCCTTCTGCTATCAGTCACACACCCTTCCGCTATCAGTCACACACCCTTCCGCTATCAGTCACACACCCTTCTGCTATCAGTCACACACCCTTCTGCTATCAGTCACACACCCTTCCGCTATCAGTCACACACCCTTCCGCTATCAGTCACACACCCTTCCGCTATCAGTCACACACCCTTCCGCTATCAGTCACACACCCTTCCGCTATCAGTCACACACCCTTCCGCTATCAGTCACACACCCTTCCGCTATCAGTCACACACCCTTCCGCCATCAGTCACACACCCTTCCGCTATCAGTCACACAGTTCCCGGACGTTTTTCAAAAAGAATGATTATAGTGACAATGAGGAACACTAGTATAAGACACCTCAGTCAGTCCCTCCCCCATTTGAAATGGTTGATAACAGAGAAAAATAGAAGAGTTATCTCAGCAACAGATCTCATTACAGACTTTTTTGACTTGTACTATTACAACGTCAGTACTGATTTCTGAGAAAGGCATTGTCCAACCAGCTGAGGGCAGCAATAAACTATATTTTAAAAACTCATTGAAGTCACAAAAAATAGAGAATTGATTACGTATATATATATATATATATATATATATATATATATATATATATATATATATTTCTGCTATTGACTTGTACACATTTTTTTTACTATGCAGCACCCAGTGCCCCACCTCAGAGCGTCACCATTACCAAAAATGACGGCAATGGGACTGCAATTGTAATCAACTGGCAGCCACCCCCAGAAGAAAACCAAAATGGTTTGGTCCAAGAATACAAGGTAATGGATGGTTAGAGCTGCTACCATACATCATAATAACCATGCTCACAAAATTCAGGTGCCTCCTCCCTTCTTTGCTGTGTAGATCTATCCCTGACGTCACCGGTGTGTTGTACTCACTCAATAAGTCGCTGAGAACCAAATAAAATGACATTTTGGAGCCATAAATAGCTTTTGTTAGTAAGCACCTCGCCTGACATTTCATTTTTAATTTAGCCAAAGCCTTTGTTTTCCCTGACACAATAAATGAGCCTTCAACTACAATTTTTCATGGTCCTATTTTAGCTTTCTTCCTATTTGTGCCACTTTTCACATGTATTTGGAAGTAAATTATGGTATAACCAATGTTTGCAATATTGTATAAAATGTGAGAAAACTTAATAAAAGATTTATTACAAAAAATGTTACAATCAAGTTAAATGTAACAATTTATTGTAAATTCACATAATTGGAACCAAATGTAGAAATTGGACGTGTGGTTATTTGTCTCCATCTAGTGGCGACAAGAGAAACTTCAGGTCCAGAATTATACCAGAAATTTGATCTAGACAATTCATGCAAAACTGAAGCCTAAAATTAAGATTTACTTACTGTGACTGTGTAATTATTGCTTTAACCTATAAAGTATTCAGATCCTAAACTTTTAGGCATTTGGTGAAAACTGGAGTGTATGTTTGTTAGGTTTATTTATGGGAATTATTTATATATGTCTTTACATCTATAAAGATTTTTTTTTACATATGTTTTCTTGCATAATTGGCAAGCAGAGAGGTTACAATAATCGACAGATACAAGTTAGACAGACAGACAGACAGACAGACATACAGATAGATGGATGGATGAATAGATAATAGATAGATAGATAGATAGATAGATAGATAGATAGATAGATATTAGATAGACAGATAGGAGAAAAATATGTCACTCTTCAAACAGCAAAAAATGTGAAAAAAAAACAATTTCATGCCAAAAACACCTTCATCATAGAATATTTTTTTCATGTTTTTTAGTGCTATTATTATCTATTTGCCAGTGGATTTGCACAACCGCACCCGCATTTTGGAAGACTGTTGCATCTTCACTTCCTTTTTCTAGATAGATAGATACAGGAGCAGACATATCATTCATACAGCGGCCCTAGAGATAATGGGGCCAACTTCTACCTCCAAAGCAGCAAGGAGCTTCTGTCAAAGAAAGAACAATTGGACTATAAAGGACCCATATACTGTTCGTGCACAGGGTCCTTTTTCTCTCTGGGTCCACCACTAGGTAGATAGATAGATAGATAGATAGATAGATAGATAGATAGATAGATAGATAGATAGATATTAGACAGATAGATAGATAGATAATAGATAGATAGATAGATATGAGATAGATAGATAGATATTAGACAGATAGATATTAGATAGATAGATAGATAAATATTAGATAGATAGATAGATAGATATTAGACAGATATATAGATAGATAGATAGATATTAGATAGATAGATATTAGATAGATAGATAGATATTAGATAGATAGATAGATATTAGACAGATATATAGATAGATAGATAGATAGA
This sequence comes from Phyllobates terribilis, assembly GCF_046119375.1. NCBI lineage: Eukaryota > Metazoa > Chordata > Amphibia > Anura > Dendrobatidae > Phyllobates > Phyllobates terribilis. Next base: position 900,498,654 of record NW_027362762.1, read on the forward strand.
TAGATAGATAGGAGATAGATAGATAAATAGATATATAGATAGATAGATAGATAGATAGAGGCCCCCAAGACAACCTGAAAATCTTGGAGAAATTCAGCTCCTCATGGGCACTACCAATCAACCCAAAGAAAACCAACATCATGGTGTTGCGGAGGAGAAAGCCAAGATCAGACCAGCACCCTTCATTTGTGCTAAACAACTGTACTCTTACAAGAACAGAAAAATACACCTACCTGGGCCTTGAAATTCACCAGTCAGGGAACTTCAAACACACCATAGAAACCCTGAAGGACAAGGCCTGCAAAACCTTCTGTGCCATGTGAAGGAAGCTCTACCATCTGAAGCCACCAGTGAGGGTCTGGCTAAAAATCATCACCTCACAGAAACTGACCATGCACCGGAGTCAACAGAGAGACTACAGACTGGCTCCATATCTGGAGAAACTCCTGGACCCCAGAGACCGCCAGATCCTGAGCCAGTATAGACTCAGAGTCCACATTTTGGCCATCGAGTCCGGCCGGCACAGACAGAGCTTCAAACCCAGGGAAGACAGACTGTTCCCACACTCTGACCTGGAGGATGAGATCCTCTTTCTTTGAATTTAATTGAATTGATAGATAACTTAGCACATCAAACAGAGTTTGCCGAGCAGAGCTGGGCAGATTCCCGCTACACCTTGCGGTGCAGAAGAAGGCGCCATCATTCAAGGCTTGTCTACAGATGGTAGTAGTCCCAGCTCCTACCATCACAAAGCCTTGCTACACCAGGAAGCACTAGCAGAACAAAACTCCCCAACACAAATCACCCCAAACCAACCTGACCAAGCCACCAACCCGCATGGCCTGACAAAAGGCAAAATCTGGAAGATGCTACACAAAGGCAAAGAGGAATATCTCAGCATCTGGAGGAACGACAATAACAAATCACAGACACTGACGGTATACCAGAACCTACAGAGGGAGTACAAACTGACCCCATATTTAGAGAAACTTGCAAACCCCAAAGAGCAACAGATCCTGAGCTGATACAGACTGAGTGCTCATGGCATACTCATCGAATCCGGACGGCACCAACAGAACTACACGCCGAGAGCGTAGACTCTGCAAGCAGCGCCCCCAGGAGGCTGTGGAGGATGAGGCCCACTCCTTGCTGAGGTGCCCCAAATGCTCCACACTGAAGGACACTCACTTCATGAGACTGATCGACCTCCTCCCAGACTTCACCTCCATGGAGGAGGAAGACAAACTGCCTATACTACTGGGGGAAGAGGAAAGTGCAGCGGCCATAGCAGCGAAATATGTCAGTGCCTGCCATAGTCTAACAGGAGCCTGATATCTCATGGACCCCGATACCCCACCCTGGATGTGTCCCTATCCCCATCCCCCCATTATTTTACCACTTGCTTTGGTAATGCTAAAATATTCTTAGTTCTGCCAATAAAGGCTATTTGATTTGATTTGAATTGAATTGATATGAAATAGATAGATGGATAGATATGGGATAGATAGATAGATATGAGATAGATAGATAGATAGATAGATAGATAGATAGATATGAGATAGATGATACATAGATATTAGATAGGTGACAGATAGTATAGAGATACTGCATATAGACAGACGATAATTGGATATAAGAGATAAAGGTAACGCTGTGCCATTCCACCATTGCCGTTGTCGGCCTCCACTAACAATCACCATTCAGACTCCAAAATACAAGTCGCAATAATGGAGAGAGCTCGTCCTCCAATAAAATCCGAGAACATAATTATGTTATGCTTCAGGCGTTCGACATTTTGGCTCCATCTGAAAAAATCTCAGTGTTAGAGCCACAATGTTTCTTACCTTGCGCTTGGAATAAATATTTTCTAACATTTTATTTGAGGACGTGCTGTCTCCATTTTTGCGATTTTGACATATAAAAGATTTATTTTTGCCACTTTAGTTTTGTTTTTTATTTAGACGCAACAACATCAGTGAAGGCTGTATGTGTATATGTATATGTATATATATATATATATATATATATAGTATATATATCAATATTTCCATGTGTGACATTGTACATTCTGGCGCCGACATCTTACCATGGTACATTCAGCCAAACCTGTGGCGGCAGCTTTTGATGAGCACGGGGAGGAGTTAGTTTTTATGTTGTAATTATTAGGTGCTTTGCATTGTGTGCATTAATGCACAATCACAATACATAGATTTTCTCCACACTCATTGTTTATAGAACAATATAAAGCTGACCTGTATTTTTCCTGCATTTTGAGTGTGGAGATCAGTGGCGGACATGGACAGAAGAGGCCCCTGTATAAGATAAGATATGGACCCTTTGCTGTCCAATACTCATCATAGGGCACAATTCCTCCTGCTTTAGAGCTGGTAGTGGCCCCTCTTATCTCTTGGGCCCCTGTGCGGCAGCACGGGTGGCACTGACAATATGGTAGGGATAGCAGTCAATCATGTGCGCTGTGGCTGTATAGTCGGGGGAGACGGGAGTCATTGGTTCTGTTAATTGGTGGGGTCACTGTGGAGGGACCCTAAAGAACTATCATTTAGCGAATGATTTAGGCTGGCATTCCCCCTTAACAAATTCACTCAGGGCCATGTCGGCGTTCTCCAATGGTAGAATATTCATTCTTCTTCTTGCTTTCTAGGTTTGGTGTCTTGGGAATGAAACCCGGTATCACATTAACAAGACAGTTGATGGCTTCACTCTCTCCGTAGTCATCCCCTACCTAGTACCCGGAATCAAGTACAGCGTGGAGGTGGCCGCCAGCACTGGGGCTGGGCCGGGGGTGAAAAGCGAGCCGCAATTCATCCAGTTAGGTGAGTGATGTACCAGTCCGGTGTAACGCCGTCCCCCAACACATCGTACAGTAAATGTCTGCGCTGTATTAGTGTGAATGAGGCGGCAGAAGCGCTGCCACGGCCGCCACATCGGTGCAACTTTAAATCTGGAAGTGTTCACATGAGGCAAATCGTGCCACGGGCGGCCAGATAAGGGGGTGCTCACCGGCAAAAGCACCAAAGACAATGCAAAAAGGGAAGGCGTGGAAAAAGAGCGCCACTCACCACCGATGTGTGATATACTAGCACTTTTATTCGGTTGCTACATGAGGAGTAGAGACATAAGGAATAAATGAGTGACAAATGTTTCGCACAACCTGCGCTTCTTCTGTCTCTGAATCCCTCAACAGGCTGTAATCCACATAACGACCACTGGGTGGCCGGCCACATAAAACATAAATATTTTTGAGAGTATGGAACAATCATCATTTTTTTCGAAAGACGTCTAATTGTCCATAAGTTTGCCATGCCATCTGCCTTTACTAACATGTGACAGAACGGCCGGTGGTGCAGAGCTCACTGATACCAATGTGGTCCTCTAATAGGAGCCACCAGGGTAACCAGACCATTCATGACGTTTCTTCCATCCTAAATATCCCAACTCCACTTGTGAGTGATATTATTGAGAAGTGGAAAGAACTACAGCAACTCAGCCATGAAGTGGAGACCCCGAAATGTTACAGAGCGGGGGGCCAAGTGCTGAGGAAAAGAGGGCAGAAAAGTCACCACTGCTTTGCTAACTCCATAACTTCAGAGTGCAGACCTCCTCTGGTATAACATCAGCAAAAATACTGCGCTCGCGCCAGGATCTTCATGGCCGAGCAGCTGCATGCTGCCTTACATCACCAAGCACAACGCAGTCGGATGGAGTGGTGTAAAGCCGCCACCACTAGATTCTGGGGGAAACGTGTTCTGTGGAGTGATGGATCACACTTCTCTATCTGTGTCAGATAGATGAGTCTGGGATTTGTAATTTCAGGAGAATGTTACCCCCTTACTGCAGTGTGCCTACTGTACAGTGAAGGAGGGATAATGCTATAAGGGTGTTATTTAGGAGTCGGCCTCATCCCCTTGATTCAAGTGAAGAGTAATCTTAATTCTTCAGCACAAGACATTTAGGGCAATTTTTGCTTCCAACTTTGTGGGAACATTTTGACAAAAAATTATTTTCTGTTCCCCATGACTGTGCCCAGACATGGTTGGGGGAGTTTGTGTGGAAGAACATAACCGGCAGCACAGAGCCCCAAACTCAGCCCCCATCCAACACCTTTTGGATGAACTAGAATGGAGATGGTGAGCGTGGCCTCTCCCCAACATCAGAGTCTGACCTCACAAATTCTTTCTTTCTTTCTTTCTTTCTTTCGTTCGTTCTTTCTTTCTTTCTCTCTTTCTTTCTTTCCTTCTCTTATAGAATTATATTAATACACACTACATAAGATCCTTTATTATCATCAGTATAGAAGTCTTTCTTGTCACCTTGGTTTTCTGTAGTTGTTCTTATTGCTGCTTCCCGAAAAGAGATAACATTCCTTCATTCCTTTCCCAGTTTCTTTCTTTCTTTCTTTCCTTCTTTTTTTCTTTCTCTCTTTCTTTCTTTCTTTCTCTCCTTCTTTTTTCTTTCTTTCTCTCTCTCTCTTTCTTTCTCTCTTTATCTTTCTTTCCTTTTTTTCTTTCTTTCTCTCTTTCTCTTTCTTTCTTTCCTTCTTTTTTTTTCTTTCTTTCTTTCTTTCTTTCTTTCTTTCTTTCTTTCTTTCTTTCTTTCTTTCTTTCTTTCTCTCTTTCTCTTATAGAATAGATCCTTTATTATCATCAGTATAGAAGTCTTTCTTGTCGCCTTGGTTTTCTGTAGTTGTCCTTATTGCTGATCCTTCCTTCCTTCCTTTGCCATTTTCTCTTCTTAAACACTCTGCGCTCGTTACTCTCCTCCTGAACTCACTGAATTGTGTTTCCTGCTGCACAGATTTCACAGGTTAATAGTGGAGTGAGGACCCAGGTAATGAGAAATAATGCCGGACTTTGAAGCTCCTTTGGTGCCACATTATTACCAGTCTTGCTGTCATTGTAGAAGCCGTCTGTCGTATGGAAGCTCAATTACTTTTCTCCTGGAGTTCTCGGATTTTCAAGGGGTTGAACTCTTTCTGAAAACTTTCTGCTGTAATCTGCAGTAGTTAAAAAAAAAAAACTTGAGTATTAGGTGTCTGTTATTTATCTGCATCCCTGACGTCACATAGACAACACTGCAGCCAATCACTGACCTCAACAACCAGTGCTGGCTACATAAGTAGAGCTGCTAAGCTCAGTGATTGGCTGCAGCGCTGTCAATATGACCTCAGTGCTGCAGAGAAATAATAGAAATTGAGCTGGATCCAGGGAGGGTAAATAATACTCAGTTTTTTTTGTTTTTTTTTATAACTATCACATAAAACATGAAGTTTTGTGAAGGAGGCAGCCCCTTTTAACATTAATCTTTTTAAGAAATGTAGAAAGAAACAAACTTTAAAATTTTTGCTAAGATAAATGGCCGACAGATACTTTTAATGCCTGTTTTTGCACCCATACCAATATACTGCCACAGGAATGAAAAAGCAAAATGTCATGACCTGCAGTTTTATTTTTTTGCCACAAGGTGGCAGAAGCCATAACTTTCACTCATTATATTAACATTAGCAGTATTGTAAATGTGGCATCTATTGTTTTCCATCTATACTATAGATATACTACAGTAGATATAATAGAGATACTGTAGATATAATACAGATGCTATAGGTATACGTATTAATTTCATATCAAGAGATGCTATTTAAGTCAATTAACTTAGTGTTCAAATTCAATTATATATTTGCTTCTTAATTAATTGATGTTTTATAGAACCAATGAATGAAAATATTTGATCAATTGCCTGCAGTTGCCACCTACTAGCTGTCATTTTTTCATGACTTTTTAGTTTTTTTTTCATGGGTTACTCTTCTTTCATTTTGTACTATAACACTGGATAATACTGGATATGACCACAAGAGGGCCCCTTTACTCAAAAAAGACAAATATCCATGTTCATTCCTGCTTGGTGCCTTCATAAGTTATATCTTTATATAGGAAATATAATAAGTAAATATATTAAATATAATATATTTATATGGTAAATATATTATATAGTACATAAATTCCTGGAATTATAATTTCAGTGCTATTATATTTCAGTTCTTATCAAATAAATGCTAGTTTGCCATAGATTCATAGTTTTAAAGGCAATCTATAACCAGATTTCTACTACCCCATCTGAGAGCAGCATGATGTAGAGGCAAAGACCCTGATTCCAGCAATGTATCACTTACTTGGCTGCTTGCTGCAGTTTTGATAAAACCACTGTTTTATCTGTTGATGATCTACCAGTTCTCTGAATGCTGGGCTCTGTATAACCCCGCCCACATCACTGATTGGTATCTTTCTGTGTGCACTGTGCATAGACAGAAACCTACCAATCAGTGGTGGGGGCGTGGTTGGACGATATGGCCGCAGTTTTACTAGTCCTCTAGTGATAATCTCAGGCTGATAAAACAGTCATTTTTATCAAAACTACAACAAGCAGCCCAGTAAGTGATATATCGCTGGAATCAGGATCTCTGTCCCTACATTGTGCTGCTCTCAGATCAAGTAACAAAAATGTGGTGATTGATTCCCTTTAAGCTTGAAATAAGACACAAGTGCGTCGAGTTCATTGTATAACATATCATGTTGATCCAGAGGAAGGCAAAAATCTAATTTTTGTCTAATAAAAGGTTACAGAACGGCTTACTAAATCCATAGGAATACGAATTCCCCTCGACTTTCACAATCTCTGTCATTGAATATTACTGTTTGCTTCCAGTAGAACAATCTCTTTGCTTCCATGTGTTTAGCTCTTAAAGAAATTTGGCCAAACACTTGCATCGTTCTTAGTAAACTTTCAACAACTTCCATGACACAAAGCCATTGGGAATTAAGGAGTAAGTTCTGTTGTCTTAAAATTAAAACTCTGTTCCACTTTTCTGTATTTCATCCCAGCTTCAGCTGTGCTCGGATATAGGGTGGCGGCATAAATTCATTAGTCATGGTACATTTTACATGGTTTTGCCCAGCTGGCATGATACAAGAACCTTCACCAACCGCCCTCGTAAAACCTGATCAACCCCCAACACCACGGCTCACAAATAGCTGTGAAATCGGTAAACCTGGGCGAGGAATCAGAGCGAGGAACGGGGACCTGTTACACGGACTGGGGGTCTCTGGAGGGATCAGAGGGTCACAGACAACAGAGGTTCAGTGATCAGAGCCTGGGTCTATCCAGGAATAACGAGTCAATATCTCAGGGACATGGCTTCAGCTACTTGCAATACATACTAGATTCAAGGCAAATAGAATTCACCCAAAAATTTGGATTCACCACCGGAATCTGATTTCTTTGCTAATCACTTTGGACAAGTCCAGCAAAATGATGGCCAATATGCTGCATTATATAGGTTTGTGAAGGGGTTAAAAAAATCGTACTCTCGGCTCTTCTTGGCCCTCCTCATCCCACTCGGCCTTAAAGAAGACCGGCTCTTCTCTTTTCTGTCTTCTGACCAATGGTGGGATAAGAACGAGGATGGCAAAAGAGATGTGACTAAGTATAAATTTATTTTTATTTTTTAATCCCTTCCCGGTCCTGTCAGGTGTTATGGTAAAGTCTTCTTGACTGCTGTGCTCTGCATAGGCAGTAACCAAGGTAACAGAAGTTGAGCAGGCAAGAATAAAGACAACATTACTGAGCGCGGATTTTACATTTTTACAATTTTTTTTTTTACCCTAACTAGGCTTAGGTTTAGTGTTAGGATCAAGGATAGGGTTAGGGATAGATTCATTGCCAGGGTGAGATTTAGGGCTATGGTTAGAACAAGATTTAGTGGTAGGGAAAAAAGGCATCGTACGTGGTATAACACTTGTTTTAACTTTTGAATTTTTTTGTCGGATTTCAGGCAAAAAGCAGAAAAAAAAAACTAGACGATCAAAGGCCGAACTATAATTGTATCAACATTTTGTTAAGTTACAATACACGTGCTTAGAGAAATGAGGGGTTGATTAGCGGACCGGTGGAAAGTTTCGGGGGGGGGGGGGGCAAAGGGTGCAAAATACTTGCTCGTATGCTGGCAAGTGCAACCCATACTATGCAACTGATGGAATCCTAGGAACCATCTTGTGCACCAGCGCTTACAACCTCTATGTACCAGTCCCTGCTTTGTACAGCAATGCGGCACCCTCGGCACCCCCATAGTCACTTTACTGCAGAAGATCTTGATCAAGTATTACCTTACCTTGGGTAAACAAATCAGACGTATGAGCCGACTGCTGTGATATATTTATTACAGTTTTTGCCCTTTTTAGTGCCCCCTCTCCACTGCCAATCGTGTAACCGGCGTTCATCACCCCAGTACTTGTTCCCAAATGCATTTACTGCCGTTGCTTCCCCTTAATGCAGGGCTCCACCAGTCTTGCCAAGTGTTAAGTGCTCGAGAGATGCCGTAATATGCACAGTCAGATTTGCAAGCACTTATTGCTATTGTTGCAAGGTGCACAGGACAAGGGTGACGGCGACTCGTCAGTCAATCACAGGGTATTAGGGAAGATTGGGAGCTTTGATTCATTGCTCATCACCATTAATTTACTTATTTATAAAGCAGCAGAAAAACAATTCTCAGCTCTGAAGTGAGATGGTCTTAAGAAGGCTTCAAAGTGCAAAAGTGGACGATAAAACCTGATTCGGTGGTATACAGGACAGTCTGCAAGTTCATGAAATAAACGGGATTTTAACAGGAAAGGTGGCCCTCTGCTGGAACTTAAAGGGAACCTGACAAATCCCCAAATACTGTTAACCTGTAGATATGGGGTTAATCTGCAGTTTAATTGCATTATAAAGCCGTGTGACTGCCGCACTGAAAGCCCGGCTACCGGGAGGACATGAACTTTAATCCTCCCGGCTGCCTCCGGCTTTCAGTCATAGAGGTGCGGCCGGCACGGCTTAAGTCACCGCTCAGTATATATAGTAACCATCAGCTGTAACCGCTCCCCCATCACTGACTGCCAGCCGCTCAGCAGGGCATCAGTACAGAGCCAGCTTTCAGTCAGTGCCAGGTCGGGGTTTCTTCTGCCATTCTCTAAGTACTGAGTAATGACTGAAGCCGCGCCTCTATAACTAAAAGCCGGAGGCTGCCGGGAGGAGTGAAGTTTGTTTCCGCCCAGTAGCCCAGCTTCCAGTGTGGTGGCCTCACAGCTTCAGAACGCTATTACCTTGTGGATTATCCCCATATCTGCAGGTTACTAGCATTTTTTGACATGCCTGGTTCCCTTTAAAGGGAGGCTATCATCAGATAATTAGTTATTAGTTAAATCAGCTATTTGTGTTAAATGACATTATTTAGAGGGTGTTATCAGTGTGAGACTTGTAGATCATTAGGGCAGACTGTCAGTCATTACATGTCTCCCCCTTTTATGTAAAATAATCTCTGGGAGAAGATTTTCAGGGAGATCTATGTCCGGCCCATAGGTCTTAACAGCTCATTTACATATTAAGAAAAAATATAGATATCTCGGATTGCAGATATCAAGGTATCATGTTATTCAGCTTTATATTACCTGCATGCCCATATAGACGGCTTAGGAGGGCTGATCCCACTGACAGATTCCATTCAAGTGTATAGGGAATTTCCATCTGTTCCTTTACACCAATTGTCAAGGGAGATAATGTTCAAACAGTTGGATTTCCACATGCGAGATGCCAGATAAGCCACTCACAGATGAGTCTGACAGCAGTATATTCATTTCTACTTACAAAAGAGCACATGCACACTAGACCAAACTGATCATGCATGTGTATGGGGGGATCGATAGGCAAAGCTGTTGACTGACTACTATGTAATGTGTGTGGCCGCCTGATCTGGTGGGTTCATCGATGATACATCTGATGTGTATGAACAGTTTAGGGCTCGTGCTTTCTCCTAGAAATTGCAAAAGAGATGGGCAAAAGATTTGATCACCAGGGAAATGTTTTGGTTTTGTTTTGTCCTTTGACTTCTTCTCCTTTCTACAACCATGAAACATATATCTACTTATGACGGCCAACACAACAAGGCATCAGTTCACAGACTCTTCGGCAAGAAAGGAAACACTGTTCATAGCTCAGATGACATAACATCATATATTCATCCTGCTCTGAGGCTTCGGATGCTTCAACACCGGTTGTTCTAGATGTTTATTACTCTTTTCAATCTTGTTAATTGGCTTTCATGTCTTAACATATGTTTAGCTCCAAGCAATGAAAACTACTGAACTCTGAACAAAGGCTGCTGAACTGAGTTACATGTGGATATTGTAGTACAGTAACATCGACTGTATGCGCTATAAACAAGGCTGTGTCTACCGGCTAGAAAACGTCAAGATGAGGGGGCTACAGGAGTCCCTAAGAAATATGAATGACCTTAAGTATAAGATAACTAAGTATTTCGAAAGATCTTGATCCGAGAGTCCAAGGCCGTGGCGCATTCATACTACTAATGGTGTCGGACTGGCGAGCCAAGGGCCAACTCCAGGGCCCCACTTTTCAGTTGACATTATCCTCAATTACAAATGTATATAACAATGAACTGGGTAGATTATTACATGAATAAGATGCTGCCTTTGTCTGTACATAGTGATCCAAGTATTGCTCATATCAGAGGGTGTTGGCCCACCGGAGGATTCTCCTGTTTTCCTGCTGGCCAGTCCAAGCCTGGTATAAGCATTGGCATCATAAATAAGACACATCATGAATAGGAGTCTTTACTGCACCCTTCTGGCCTCTCAATAAGTCTCTATACAAGGACGGAGAATGTGATAAGTTTATAGGATAAGATGAGGATCCCAAATGTATTAATCATCTACCAAAAATATCAGTAGAAAATGTAACAAAATTGTCTTTTTTTTTTCTAATAGATTCATTTGGAAACCCCGTGCCTCCCGGTGATCAAGTCAGTCTTGCCCAGCAGATATCAGATGTGGTAAAGCAGCCGGCCTTTATTGCAGGGATCGGTGCCGCCTGCTGGATTATACTGATGGTATTTAGCATCTGGTTGTACCGTCATCGCAAGAAACGCAGCGGACTTAACAGCACCTATGCTGGGATCAGGAAAGGTATCCAGAGCCTCTGCACACTGACGTCAGATTAGAAATTCCTGTGGCGGATTGTCTCATTCTTAAAGTAAAGCTCTAGGTTTATAATAGGGAATTGCATGAATAGCAATTTGCCAATGACTTCCAAACCCCGGCTTTCCCCCAGTCTATTTTCTTGCCTACAGTTGCATTTATATCAGAACATACTCATTTGGAGTACAGCTGATGGCAGTGATGGGTCAGCTCAGCTCCTGTGTCACTAACTCTGAGGATAAGCTTCTGCAGGAGATTGGTCTGATAAGCACAACACTCAGGAGAGGAGACAGGCGCTGACCCATCACTGCCATCAGCTGTACTCCACATGAGTGTGTTCTAATATCAGTGCAGCTGAAGGCAGGAAAATAGCCTGGGGAAAAGCCAGGGAAACTACATACATGCATTTTTATAGAATAGAAGACAATAAAGTGATTTGCAAAGTTTCATAACTTTTCATGATGGATAAAATAAATAATGAAAGCTTAGCTACTATTTTCGGTAATTTTTAATTCCCCTGTGATAATAATTTAGCTTATTTTCTCTTTGGTAAAAATTTATCTCACTTTATGAGGATTGTAAACCGATTCTTTATATACTGAGGTTACTGCCGTCCATGGGACCAATTTTTGTATCAGTTTATTTCCTATCTGTGCTTGAAGAATCACATCTGAACTTCTTTGCTCTTCTTACCTCATGACAACACTTCCTGGCCTTTGTGCTGATCTCATTCATCCTGGTCTTAGGGATGTAACATAGATCTTAATTAACATCCACGTCAATGCTTACTGATAGACTCATAATTAATAACTGCGACTACTAAAGCACAGTTCAGATGTGGACGGTGATGATTGCTGATTTGGATTCACACAATACATTACTGAAACAAAACAAAAAGTTATTATTATTTATTATTATAGCGCCATTTATTCCATGGCACTTTACATGTGATAGGGATATACATAGCAAACAAGTACAATAATTTGAACAAAAACTAGTCAGCGACTGGTACAGGAGGAGCGAGGACCCTGCCCACGAGGGCTCACAATCTACAAGGGATGGATGAGGATGCAGTCGGTGAGGGTACAGCTGGTCGTGCAGGGGTATGGTGGATCGAGGGTTACTGCAGGTTGTAGGCTTGTCGGAAGAGGTGGGTCTTCAGGTTCCTTTTGAAGGTTTCCAAGGTAGGCGAGAGTCTGATATGTTGGGGTAGAGAGTTCCAAAGTAGGGGGGAAGCACGGGAGAAATCTTGGATGCGATTGTGGGAAGAGGAGATAAGAGGGGAGTAGAGCAGGAGATCTTGTGAGGATTGGAGGTTGTGTGCAAGTAAGTACCAGGAGACTAGGTCACAGATGTATGGAGGAGACAGGTTGTGGATGGCTTTGTATGCCATGGTTAGGGTTTTGAACTGGAGTCTCTAGGTAACAGGGAGCCAGTGCAGGGATTGACAGAGGGATGATGCCAGGGAATAGCGAGGGGACAGGTGGATTAGTCGGCTAGCAGAGTTTAGGATAGATTAAAGGGGGGATGTTAGAAGGCAGGCCACTAGAGTAGGAGGTTGCAGCAGCCGAGGCAGGAGAAGATGAGGGCATGCACTACTGTTTTTGCAGATTCTTGTTTGAGGAATGTGCAGACCTGGGAGATATTTTTGAGATGGAGTCGGCAGGAAGTAGAAAGGGCTTGGATCTGTAGGAAGAATGCTCCACCATACCGCTGCACGACCTGCTCTATCCTCACCTACTGTATCCCCACCCATCCCTTGTAGCTTGTGAGCTCTCGCGGGCAGGGTCCTGTCTCCTCCTGCACCAGTCGCTGACACATTTCCATTTCATTATTGTCAGCGCCAACCAATCAGATTGCAGATCATGAGGCCTAATAGGAAAGCTAAAACCTAATTAGTTACCATGGAACAGACCAAAACGTATAAAACAGCCTCTATGTACAGTATGGCGGACCGTCATAATGCAAGATTGAAAAAAAGCCCGAACACTCAAAATTTCTACATGGGTTAAGGAGGACCCATTACCTCTCCTGACTTGTCTGCATTGGTATATTACTGCATTTCTCACCATACAACAGTTCTGGAGCATATTTCCTCATCGTTCTGTCTGGTGTTGGGGTGTTACCAGTTGGGGGCGTGTCCATGCACACTAACACTGTCCAATCAGTTTTGGCAATGTCAGAAGGTGTTGGGACCCACCCCTTTGGCATATGGTAAGGCCTAGTTGTCAATTATTTTTCCATAAATTTCTAAGAGGAATAACAGAGGAATGGCACAATGCAGAGTTATAAGTGAAATGCTCCCAAATTTGTTGTTGCCTGGGAAATACAAGTGTTTATTAAAAAAAGACAAGTTAGTAAGGGTGACCTTAAAGGGAATATGTCAGGTCGTTTTTGCCTACCCTATTAATAGTATCCTGAAATAGGGCTTTGGCAGTGCTTTCAGGATATGTATCTTCTATTTTTGTACGTTGCCCCGTTGTGTTGCTGTAAGTGGCGGACAAATTTATAGTTGCGTGCTGGCAAGTAAAACGTTGTATGTAATACATAAAGAATATTCACCCCTTCCCCCGCTCATAATCTCGCCCACACTGGTGTGTGTGTGTGTGTATATATAAATATACATATGTGTGTATATATTGAGTGTGTGTGTGTATATATTTGTGTCTGTATATATGTATGTGTGTATATATATATGTGTGCGTGTGTGTTTATATGTGGTTGTGTATATATATATATATATAAATGTGTGCATATATGTATACTGTATGTATTTATGTGTGTATATATGTATACTGTTTGTATATATACATGTGTGTATATATATATATATATATATATATATATATATATATGTATGTATATATATATATATATATATATATATATACAGTACATACCAAAAGTTTGGACACACCTCATTTAAAGATTTTTCTGTATTTTCAAGACTATGAAAATTGTACATTCACACTGAAGGCATCAAAACTATGAATTAACACATGTGGAATTATATACTTAACAAAAAAGTGTGAAACATCTGAAAATATGTCTTATATTCTAGGTTCTTCAAAATAGCCACCTTTTGCTTTGATGACTGCTTTGCACTCTTGGCATTCTCTTGATGAGCTTCAAGAGGTAGTCACCGGAAATGGTTTTCACTCCATAGGTGTGTCCTGTCAGGTTTAATAAGTGGGATTTCTTGCCTTATAAATGGGGTTGGGACCATCAGTTGTGTTGTGCAGAAGTCAGGTGGATACACAGCTGATAGTCCTACTGAATAGACTGTTAGAATTTTCATAGTCAGGAAAATACAGAAAAATCTTTAAATGAGAAGGTGTGTCCAAACTTTTGGTCTGTACTGTACATATATATACATACGTGTGTCTGTACAGTGGTGGCCAAAAGTATTGGCACTCCTGCAATTCTGTCAGATAATACTCAGTTTCTTCCTGAAAATGATTGCAATCACAAATTCTTTGGTATTATTATCTTCATTTAATTTGTCTTCAATGAAAAAACACAAAAAGAATTGTCCTAAAGCCAAATTGGATATAATTCCACACCAAACCTAAAAAAGGGGGTGAACAAAAGTATTGGCACTTTTGAAAAATCATGTGATGCTTCTTTAATTCGTGTAATTAACAGCACCTGTAACTTACCTGTGGCACCTAACAGGTGTTGGCAATAACTAAATCACACTTGCAGCCAGTTAACATGGATTAAAGTTGACTCAACCTCTGTCCTGTGTCCTTGTGTGTACCACATTGAGCATGAAGAAAAGAAAGAAGACCAAAGAACTGTCTGAGGACTTGAGAAACCAAATTGTGAGGAAGCATGAGCAATCTCAAGGCTACAAGTCCATCTCCAAAGACCTGAATGTTCCTGTGTCTTCCGTGCACAGTGTCATCAAGAAGTTTAAAGCCCATGGCACTGTGGCTAACCTCCCTAGATGTGGACGGAAAAGGAAAATTGACGAGAGATTTCAACGCAAGATTGTGCGGATGGTGGATAAAGAACCTCGACTAACATCCAAACAAGTTCAAGCTGCCCTGCAGTCCGAGGGTACAACAGTGTCAACCCGTACTATCCGTCGGCGTCTGAATGAAAAGGGACTGTATGGTAGGATACCCACGAACACCCCACTTCTTACCCCGAGACATAAAAAAGCCAGGCTGGAGTTTGCCAAAACTTACCTGAGAAAGCCTAAAACGTTTTGGAAGAATGTTCTCTGGTCAGATGAGACAAAAGTAGAGTTTTTTGGGAAAAAGCATCAACATAGAGCGACAATGACCCAAAACACACTTCCAAAAGCACTATAAAATGGTTTGAGAGAAAGCACTGGAGACTTCTAAGGTGGCCAGCAATGAGTCCAGACCTGAATCCCATAGAACACCTGTGGAGAGATCTCAAAATGGCAGTTTGGAGAAGGCACCCTTCAAATATCAGGGACCTGGAGCAGTTTGCCAAAGAAGAATGGTCTACAATTCCAGCAGAGCATTGTAAGAAACTCATTGATGGTTACCGGAAGCGGTTGTTCTCAGTTGTTTTGGCTAAAGGTTGTGCAACCAAGTATTAGGCTGAGGGTGCCAATACTTTTGTCTGGCCCATTTTTGGAGTTTTGTGTGAAATGATCAATGATTTGATTTTTGCTTCATTCTCTTTTGTGTTTTTTCCTTGCAAGCAAATTAAATGAAGAGAATAATACCAAAGAATTTGTGATTGCAATCATTTTCAGGAAGAAACTGAGTATTATCTGACTGAATTGCAGGGGTGCCAATACTTTTGGCCACCACTGTATATATGTATGTGTATACATATATATGAGTGTGTGTTGTGTTTATATGTGGTTGCGTATATATGTGTATATGTGTGTGTATATGTATACCGTATGTATGCATATGCATATGTGTGTGTGTGTGGGTATATATACGGTGTGTGTGTTCAGGATGCTATTAGTATGTATAGTAAATTATAGTAATTAGTAGTATTAGTAAAAATGAGCTGACAGATTCCCTACAAATGGTTCCATGAGATTGTATGACTGCAGCATATTTATATTATAATGTCTACAACTAGTGTATGCATATTTGTACATATATATATATATATACACATACACTTATGCATGAATACAAAGCAGCTCTCATACGTGATTCCATTATACCACCCACAGTGCCTTATATCAGACCCTTATGCCGACTTTTCTGTGCCACATGCAGACGCAGCAGGCACAATACACAAGGTGCTCCTCTGCTCTGGGACTCGGGGCCCCTGACCGTCTTTCATCTGTTTCTTCGCTCTTCCAGTGTTTATGTTGTTAGGTCACATAAGAAGATGTAATGACTAGAAGCTTTCATGTCCGCTCCCCCGCACGCCGCGTCCTTGTGCTTTTAAATTAACGCTGTGGACCCTTCATTCTTGTTTGACTAGCGGCACGCTCACAAGCACCTCTTTATGACGGCTTGTTTCCATGGTGTTTCCGGGAAGGAAAGAGGATTTGCTTTGTTTTTTATCTTATTTTTATTTTGGACCAAGTTGCATTTACATTGTAAATAGAGGAAAAAAATGGAGGTTGTGAAATAAGGAGCAGATTGCAAAAGATCAAGGACAGTCTCTGTACTGGGGATGAATGGGATGAACAGTCGGCGCCTGAATAGGCCAGAACTTAATGTGTCCTCATAATGGGGACCAAAGGTGACGATAAGTGATGAGGCCCCCAGTCAACTATTCAGCTATATGTGTATTACAATGTGTATACTACTTGTGTGCAATTATATATATATTTACTTATAATATCGCAATCTGCTGTTTATGCTTTTACATAGGACTGCAGGTAGATGCATAGCACTACATTATTACAAAATCCACTCTGCTATATGTTAAATACATTATAGGACAAAGACTTTTGACATCACCATCCGTACTTTAAAATATAGAAAAAAGTAAACGGTTTCCATTTTTCCTATTTTAAAACTGCTTATGGATAAAATTTGAGATAATCGCCAACCAATTTAGGAAATAATCTGGAAAGGGTTTTCAAGCTTTTTTCCATACAAGTGAATTGGAAAGAGTTGCAGTACCATTCATGGCCACTATACACCGTATGGCACTGTGCCACATTCCCCTCAATCAACTGATCGATCGGTAGTTATGCTAGGAGTTGGACTGTCACCAATTTCATATTGATGAACTCTTACGGCTGGATAAGAGTCCTAGAAAACTTTAGGTTTTCTAGGTGCCTGTAGGTTTTCCTACAGTTCACAGTGATTGTATATTGTTTTGTTAGAAGACCTAATGCATTGATGTTTCTTTTCTTTACCTTTACTTTTGCCTCAATGTATCCCGGGATGAAAGACGCGAGATGATCAGCAATTTCACTTTATTACTAGTATTACAATAAACTGAAAAATAAAATGAAAATTAATTAAGAAATGTTTTTCAAATATTTAAAAAAAAAGTTTAAATCACTCCCTCCCCCTTTTCCAAAATCAAAAATAAAGACATTAGGCTGACGCTGTGTGAGCCCAAATTCTAGTAAAATATCTTTTTCACAACATAGGAGGTGACAGTAGTTCGTAAAGCTCTATGTGACATAAGTCCAATCACTCGCGGTATTGATGATGATTAGTTAATATCGACAGTGTACCGAGAAATGCAAGTTACTAACTGTGGTTGCAGCATGGCTTAGACCTAACCAGCAGGATGACGCTCCTAACACCGCTCAATATGTTTTTCCAAGTAAATAGAAAGATCTAGAGCATTTGATTATGAATCCGGCATTGAACCATCACAAAATATTAAAAAAAACACTTAAAAACAAAGCAAAAAGTCATCACAATTCTAATCATCATTATGAGAAAGAGGGCCTTTCACCAGTTTGAGCATGTTAAACTGGTTACATAAATGAATAGTGGCTACAGAGGTGAGTAAAACATAGTTTTTAATTTTATTTTTCCTCTCTGTTGGGGAAATATTCACTCATAAAGTTTAGGTTATAATTTATGTTACGTCCAAGTGGGCGTTACTAGAGATTTGTCTATGGGAGCTTATACTTCTTCCCCTGTATGATATTGACCAATCATAAGCAGGCGGTAATATGCAGTGGTAAGAAGAACACACTCCCACAATAGGTTGGAGAAGATTTCTCAGTGTGAGACATGTAATGACTGACAGCCTGCTCTCCTCACTGGTCTAGCTGTGTATGCTTACAAATTGCTGGGAGTAGAGCAGAGTTGAGTGTGATTACATAAAACTTCAGCTTTTCATTTCATGGCATCCAATGGGGAAAAGGGGTACAGCATCTCATTAAAAACACCTCTGCTGTGAGGTGAAAGGTGTAAATAATCACACTCATCTTTGCTCTATTACTGGCATTTTGTGACCACACACATAACTCTGCAGTGAGATCAGTGAGGAGGAGAGCAGACATAACATGTCTGTCATTACATGTCTCACACCAAGAAATCTGCTCTAGCCTATTGTGGGGGTGTGTTCTTTTCTCCCCTTCTTGGCACTGCCTGCTTATGATTGGTCAACTTCATGCAGGAGAAGAAGTACACGCCCCCAGAGACAAATCTCTGGTAACGCCCAGCTGAACTTAACATAAATTATAACCTAAACTTTACAAGTGTATATCTGCAAAGGAGAGGAGAAATTAAAAGATAAAAATGACATTTTACTTAGCTCTGCAGCCACTATTCCATGAAATGGCAAGTTCAACCTGCTCAAACTGGTGAAAGTTCCACTTTAAATGAGTTTTTACATTTTACGAAAATATATGAAACTATAACCTAAAGTTTTTTTAAGGTGCTATATGCAAGATCCCATAATTGGATCAAATTCGGACATGCTGCGATTTTTGCCCTTGCACGGCCCCATGGAATAGCATTGGTCCCAGTGCGATCTGATGATTTGTCAGATCACACTCGGGCAGAACATACTAGTGTGAGTGAGCCCTAATGGGGATAAGTGCCCTGTTCTGGTGGTCAGTGTGGGTCTCAGTCATTGGACCCTCACTGATTTATAAGTTATCACCTATCTTGTGGATATCTACTGGAATACCTTTTAGACCAGAAAACCTCTTTTGTGCACAAAGGATGCAGTTAAAGGGATTGTACAGGATTAGTAAAACATGACTCCTCAGGTTGTGTGTGGTACTGCATCTATTCATTTGAATAGAGCTGAGCTACAATACCAGGCACTACCGAAGGACAGGGAATGTGCCATTTTGTCAAGAATGCAGCTATGTTTTTCTAATTTTGGACAACCTTTTTAATTAACAATATTATCTCTGCTGCACCTGTAATAAACTAATATCAATGTTGCTACCAAACTGATAGTATTCAGTGAAATTTGGTTGCCGGTGAGTCGTGGTAAAATTGCGGTATTGTTATGACTTGCAAGTGACTCTATAGAGCTACGGAAATGCCAATGGTTTGTCGTGAGTCACAGGCAACCAAATGTCTCTGTGCAGTCCTGGCTTTATAGACTGTGAGCTGCGGACTCCACCGATGATGTATCCACCGTCTATAATTAAGTACAGGCTGTAAATAGGAGCCTATTTATCCCGCGTCCTACCTGCTCTCTGCCTGGTAATGTGCTCCGGCTCAGAGGACGCTCACGTTGCCGCCGCCGCTGCGGTCCTTATTGATCAGAATAAGATTTATATCCACCACATACAACCCTCTTAAGCATCTCCGCTCCATTATTCATAGGAGAAATAAAAATTGAACTAACACTTAATTGCCGACGAGGCTCACATGCGTTGAAAAGCGCTCCGACTGCAATCACCGGGGCGCGCGTGTCACCCACCTGGCCTCTTGCCTGCGCCTGATTTACCGTGTGTGGCTGGATATGTACTAATTTGAGATGTGCACTTTCTTCCTTCAGCTTAATAACTTTTTTATTTTTTTTTTATTTTGATTTTTCAGTTCCATCTTTTACCTTCACACCAACAGGTATATTGAGTATTTGCACTTTCTTTCTTTTTTGTCTGTCTTGCATGTGCTCTAGAATGATATGCCTGCACTTCTACTATAGAATATAATTTTGGGGGTTTGCTGCACTGGAAATGGGATGGAATCAGATCAGTTTGCTAAGGGCGGCCATGGGCTGCTGAACCAACTAGGGCCATAGACCCCACCAGTGCTGGGACCACTAGCTCATTCTTATCCTTGCAGTAAATGCTGCCGGTCAGAGGCCGTCTCTTGTCTGAAGCCAATTATTTTTTTTGGGCATGCTCTAAGGACAGGTGCAGATGACCAGGTTTTCTGTCATCCAAGAGAATTGGGCCGATTATGGAAATCGCACTCTGATCAAACTCTGATCAGAGTGTCAGCATAGTGTTATCCGATTCTCTCGGGTGAGGAAAAGATGGAGAAAAATAATTCTCCATCTTCTCCATTGTGGCAGTCTATGGAAATCATCCAAGTGCAATCCGATGTTTCCCACGCACTCATTGTCTGACAAGCTCGGGCATGCTGAAATTTTTTTCCCATAATTGAGAAAAAATCGGACATGTGCCCAGCCCCATAGCATACCATTGGTTTGGGGTTTGGGTGCCATCTGATGTTTTGTTTGATCACACTAGGAATGAAAATCCGCTCGTCTGCACCTGTACTGAAAATGAGGATTGAGGGAGCATCAGTAACCACCAAATGGGCCCTAATCCTAAATAAGGGCTATATGTAAACATTTTGGTGAACATCAGAGAGTTGAAAGAAGCTATCAAGGGATCTCTCATGGCCGTGATTGTAGGAGGAGTTGAGCTAGTTAAAAGTTAATCTGTCAGCAGGTTTTTGCTATATAATCTGAGAGCACCATAATGTCGGAGCAGTGGCCTTCATTTCAGCGATGTGTCAATTATTGGGCTGTGTTTTGCTGTTTCAATACAATCAGTGTTTTATCAGCAGGAGATTATCAGTAGAGGACTAGATGTCACGTGCCTCCCAGTCCAACTGTAACGAGGTGGCACAGGGTGGTAGTCATGGGCGAGTCTACTGAGCAACCTTCAGCGAGCACCCCGGTACCTCGCACATGAATAAACGGATAGAGTCAGTACTTTTAAATAAAACCAACTTTACTGACAGATTGCAGTGTACAGGCAGGTGCAGCAGATATTCTCAGGCCCAGGCCTTATGCAGGGACAATAAGCCGTTTCTCTACCTTCCGAATCAGCTTATCACAGCAGACAGACTTTCACCTTCAGCACACCCTCTGCCCTGGTTGCCGCTTGTCCTAAGGAAGCTGTGCTACTCTTATAAGGCTCGTATCCCTTTTCCACAGTCCCTGTTCTCTCTCGCTGTGCTACTCGGATATAGATATACAGTATATATGTACATCCCTTTTCCACAGCCTCTGTTCGGTCCTCAGCTCCTGCTGAGGGCTGTCAGCACTCTCTCTCTCCCGCGCACCTTCTAACCTTGGCCTGGGTCTATGGCTGCCAGACTCTGCTTAGTGCCTAGTCTCTGTCCTTTGATCCGCGCACCTTCTAACCCTGGCTCAGGTCTCTGGGTGCCGGACTCTCTGGTACTCACATGGACCCTTGATGTCTCGTGTACTGGCCTCTTCTCTGAGTGCATTTACACCATCACTGGTCCTTACTCATGTGCTTACGGCCCCACTGCCTCGACCTGTCCTCGGTCCCAACCTGTCAGGAGCAGGTCCTCACTCGTGGGCTTACGGCCTCCACTGCCTCGACTCCCTCTTTGCGGGGACACCCCCGTCTTCACACAAGCTCCCTTTCTCTGGAGCTCTTCTCTGACAACTTGTCCTGGGCATGGCCACCCGGACACTGCCCCTTGACTTCCTGTTTCCTGTCTCTAAGCTCACTGCCTCTGCTCCTCCCAGCTCTGCCATGCTGCTGTAACTATGCAACTACTGCACTGTACAATACAGGGAGAACACATAAAAGCATCAACATTACTTTAGACATTACACTCACACAGGGACAACTACTGCTGCACCTGGGAATAATAACAGGGAAAAGTCCTTCTTAAAGGGGTGGTGGTGTCCATCCCCCTTACACAACCACCCCCCTAGCACTAATTGACAGCTTTCTGTCGATATACAATGTACACAGGACAGGATATGCTGCCTCGTCTAACCCTGCCCCCAGCACTAACTGGCAGCTTTCTCTCAATATATAATGTACACAGAAAGCAGCCAAACAGTGGTGTGGGCAGGGTTACACAGAGCTCAGCATTCTGAGCTCTGCTAGATCTGCAGCAGAGAAAACAGGGATTGTATCATAACTGCTGTCCCCAATAATCTAAGTGATAAATCGCTGGCATCGGGGACTCTGTCCCTACATCATGCTGCTGTCAGATTGCATATTAAAACCTGGTGACAGATTCCCTTTAATGCACATGGCATCCTAAAGTTCCCCCTCTTCCCCATTTTAGTTGCCCCCTTTAGCCTCAGCTGGATATAGACGCCTCTGACATTAGAAAGCATTTTTTCTATTGGAGCTCAGAAACATGGCCACAATACAGATGCATGTGGCATATATCTGCCAGCGGCACCCTTAGCCTTCTATAGAGCCATATTGGACTACATTGTGCCCTATGGCTTCATAGAGATCATAGAGACACTGAACGCCCATTTCTGTGACTGTAGATAACAGTAATGTCCATAATTGTTAAAATTTGACTTAGAGGTTGTCCACTACTTTTACATTGATTGCCTATTCTTAGGATAGATCTTCAATGTCTGATCAACCGGGGTCCGACATCCAGCACCCCCACGATCAACTGTCATCGGTGTGTGCAGCCGGAAGTACGCACTTGCTGAGCTGCTGCATATTCTGGTAGTGGCCACTGCAGGGTACTGCACATCCACCTCTTATTGATTTGAATAGGAGGCGGATGTGCAGTACCAAGCTCTAGCCACTACCAGAAGACGCAGCAGCTCCGCAAGTGAGTACTTCCGGCTGCCAGCACCGATGAAAGCTGATGGGCGGGGGTGCAGGGTGTCGGACCTAAGGATAGGTCATCAATATAAAAGTAGTGGACAACCTTTTCAATATTGGAAAAAAATTGCCGACATCAAGAAATTGATGACATGACTATAACAGGTTATTGCAAAATTATTTCAGGGAAAAATATTGCAAAAAATACAAAATATGGAATATCGGAAAAATGATTGCATTGCACTTTACATACGCGTGCACCTGTAAACATATTTCTGAAGGAAATTGCAATTTTCAGTCTGGTATTTAGAAGAAAAATTAGATTTTTTTTTTCTCTTTTCCTGCTAAGACTGCATTTTGCGATTTCGGCCCGGCATCATTGGTGGCAGAGCCGCACTCCATTGGCAATACCTCAGTGACAGATTTAACACTGCCTCTTAAGTTTTAATCCTGTTATTGTAATCACTGCGAGCAGTTATCTCGGCTTTGCAGGCTGCCAGCTTGGGATTCTTCTAAAGGGCCCCGATTTGACGTCTTTCAAACATATTCCTAGTCAGAAAACGCATAGCTGTAGACTCCATCAGCATTTCCCGTGCAGCTAATCCCTTTTTAACTCTTTCATGGAATGCTTAAAAATAGCCATTTACTAATATCTGACCTTTTTTTTTTTTTGGAGGGGTGGCGGAGGGGAGAATGGTCGCTACTGCATGCAGATAACCTTTAATAAAAACCTAAAAAAAAAAAAAAAAATAAAATAAAATAAATTCTGAATAATACGATGTCTATAAATAATGAGGTTGTGGTACCTCGATGACCAGCAAAATCTATGTCAATACTTGTCAAAAATAAAAGTATTCCAAGGGTGATGCCTTTTTTTTTTTTATAATAAAATAACGAAAAATGTGAAGGTTTAATAATTCTTTTAAAAATTTGAAATCATTTATTCTGGAGGAATTCTGATTATGTATGTTCACACTTGGCATTTTTTTTACAGCATTTTTTTTTCCCCCCATTGAAAGCAATGATAGAGCGTTAAAATATTGCTTAACATTTCTGATGCGCAGCATTTTTTTTTGTAAATAAAATTACATTTATTAATGTATGGCAGACAAATCACACATGTAATCTGCCTGAAAAAAAACACGGCAAAGCAAGAAAAACCACCGCAAAACAAAAAAAAAACAACAAAACAAAAAAAAAAGAAAGAGCAATACAAAAAAAAAAAAAAGCCAGCCGTTTCAGCAGTTTTTTACCGCCAAGAGTAAAGGTTTTGGGAATGTGCACATGATGCTATTTTCATATGTTTTTTCCCACTTTTTTTCACAAAAAACGCAATATTTTACTGTTCCAGAAAAGTGAATGAGAGTTCTGAAGTCTGATACACACGCTGCTTATTTTTTCCTGAAGCTGTTTTGTACCTACAACATGTCAATTCTTAAAGCAATTTTCATCTATTCTAATGAATGGGAAGAACATGCATACAAAAACGCTGCAAAAATGACATTTTTTTTATAGAGCATTTTTCCTGCCGAGAAACATAAATTTTTTATTTAGAAATGTCTGCAACAAATGCTTAATGTGTGCACAGACCCTTTGGCTGTGAAACAGAACTCTGCACAAAAACGTCATGTGTGAACATACCTTAAAGGGAATCTGTCATCAGGATTACGCATAATGCCGCTGTCCTACTGGTTTAATAGGTACCTTCACTGTAAAAATCCATAGCCTGGTTGTTCTTTAATTCCCTTTAGAAGTTTGTGTGCAATAAGCTCTTCGTGTTTTGGGCCTGTGGGCGGGATTGTGAGTAGGGTCTTCGGGGCGGGCCTGTGATCGGGATTGTGAGTAGGGTCTTCGGGGCGGGCCTGTGATCGGGATTGTGAGTAGGGTCTTCGGGGCGGGCCTGTGATCGGGATTGTGAGTAGGGTCTTTGGGGCGGGATTGTGAGTAGGGTCTTCGGGGTGGGCCTGTGGGCGGGATTGTGAGTAGGGTCTTCGGCTTTGCTCCAGTCCCTCAGCTGCCTGTGGTGTCAGTATATTAGTACTGTTTTAAATTTTCGCTGCAGCGCTGTCCTAACCGCAGACAGCGCTTGCACACGACCACCTGTAAGTGGGCTTCAGTAAAATGGCGCCTATGTCCGCGCATGCTCACACTGATACCCCTATGGTCTACAGTAAAATAGCGCCCAAGGCAGCAGATTGAGTTCTCGGCTCATCATTGAGCCAATCTCAATCTGCGTATGCGCCATTTTACTGAAGACCGTCGGGATATCAATGTGCACATTCGCCGACACCGGCGCCATTTTACTGAAGCCCTACTCACAACCAGGCTATGGATTTTTACAGTGAAGATACCTATTAAATCAGTAGGACAGAGGTTTTATGCCCATACTTTTAGTTCAACATGCGAAATCCTGATGACAGGTTGTCGTTAAAGAATAACCGTCATTTTAAGAGATGGTGACTGCTACTGATACACGTCTATGTAGAAGGGAGGCGGTAAAGGCAGAGCTCCCCCTCCCCCTCCTATCTACATAGAATCTTATCAGTGGTAATTGCCATCTCCTGTACTATAGTATTTGCCCCCAGTACTATCAATATCAGGCATTAGGGGCCTATTATGTGTTGTACAGATCACTGATAACCCGCCATTGTGCCGTATAATTCAGGCATCCTCCCCTAGAAGAAGTATCCAGTGCGACGCCATATGGCGGCACAAGGATCGCGGTCACGTGCCATAATGTTGGCATCACCGCTCTAGGAAGACTTGTCCTACAACCATTGGTTTGGAGCAACCCCATTGTCTCTGGATAGGGACAGAGAACTCTCTTTATCCTCTTAGGCCACGGTCCCACTATCAGTATTCGGTCAGTATTTTTCCTCAGGAGTGGAAGCCAAAACCAACTTAACTTGTTATTAATGAATTTTCATTTTTTTTTTTAAATAAATGCCTTTATATTATATTTATTTATAAAATAATACATTTATTATTATCTATAATAAATGAAAAAAATGTATTAAATCAATATACATTTAAATATTTAATAATTATTACATATATGTCTTAATAATTATCAATTTGATTATTAGTTTATTTACATTAACTATTTAAAAAACAAATCTTAA
Source organism: Phyllobates terribilis (assembly GCF_046119375.1). Taxonomy (NCBI): domain Eukaryota; kingdom Metazoa; phylum Chordata; class Amphibia; order Anura; family Dendrobatidae; genus Phyllobates; species Phyllobates terribilis. The sequence goes on from NW_027362762.1 coordinate 900,524,729, forward strand.
AAGATATAATTACTTATTAAATCATTATTAATTTAAATATTTAATAATTGTTACATATATATTTTAATAAGCAATGATAATAAATAACTGTACAGAATACAAAAAAAAACACATTTTAAACACGTATATGTATATATCTATATATATATATGAAACGTACATTTGACAGACAGTCTTGTGTATCTTAATTTAACACCCAAGTTCTTCTTTTTTTATCGAATATATTCTTGACAATTTTCCAAGCCGTCCTTGGGCCAGAATAAGTCATCCATTATGCTAAAAAATGACACCCAAGAATCCTAGCGATCAATCTCGCATCAAAACAAGTTGTCATATTCCCGGCCTCAGTCCTTCATCTTTAAGATTTATCACTCCTGTTATCAGGTGCCTGGGAAAGCATAGATTCTGGAGGAGACGACATGCTAAATATATGAAATACATTGTACATTCCCATCTGCTGATTGACCAAAACTCCAGGAGTAATACCGGCCACCATTATCCATCTTCAGACTTTGTTTTTTCTGAAATAATTGCTACATTTTATCTTTAAGATTTTTCTCCTTTCTTCTTTCTTAGTGGCGTACCAGCGAGGCGGGGAAGCCGTGAGCAGTGCGGGAAGGTGAGAAAATATATATTTCCTGCCAAAAATGTACATATCTCCTGTCATTCTGTTTTTATAGTGAACAATGAGCTGCGGGCTCTTGTTTTTTTTACCGAGACGCTTAAATCTTCCGTTTATGTCTCCTTTGAAGATGCCGTCCTGCGTGGGGCTCTCTCATATATTATTTAGTATTGTTTTCAGCATATATGTGGCATAATTAAGTGATGCAAGCAGCATGCCGCCGATTGTATCTGTCAGCAAACATGTGTTTATTTACCAGACTGAATATGTGCACATAATTAAGTGTAGAAGAGGCCACTTTTATGGCTCAGTTATAAGTAATATGATGTGTGGCCACCAGAGGGCGAACTTTAGCCAGGAATTGATATTTTTTTAAAAGGAAGCAGAATATTGGAAATATAAAGCTATAAGCTACTTATATTATGCAAACTATTTTTTTTAATAAAAATATTACATTTGTGATCTCATCTTATAGACATTTCATTTTTAATACATTTTAAAGGGCAAAGCCTCTCCTTCTTTTGGTCCTCTTGACCTAATCTCCATCAACTGTTCCATCATATTTCATTGCGATTTGGAAACTACATGATTTTTGCCCTTTGGTGCAACATTTTACAGACAAATTTTTACCTAAGACGTTGTATGAAAGCAGGACTATTTATACAGATGGGAGCAAAGCTGTTCGGAACATGTCAAAATCTTTAAAAAAAAATCAAGTATTTTGTAAGATATGCCTTAAAGAAGCCCCCCTCCTCCTCCTCCTCCCATCAACGTTTTATCTTCTTAATATATTGCAATCACCATATTATATAGCACTGTGTACTTACAATTGCTCATTTTGCCTTTCTACCCAGTTAATTCTTCCATTAGATCTATGACATCACGTGACTAGCTGAATCCTTCTAAGCTCTATGTAGAAACAGGAGGTCAATTTTACCTGCATGAGTCATAAGTCACTGCAAAAGTCCCTGGCAGGGGTCGAGGGAGCAGCTGGGTCAGGAGTGGAAAAGGGGGATGACTCATGCAGGAACAAGAGACTTCCCATTTCTACATAGAGCAGAGAAAAGAGAAGAATTAGCTGGGTAGAAAGTCAAAATGAGCAATTGTAAGCAATATATTAAGAGGATACAAACTCTGATGAGAGGAGGAGGAGTGCTTCTTTAATGCTCTTGACTCCGCTTTTGAAAAAGGACGCATTTTATTATCTATACAATTCCAAGTAAAAAAAAAAAAGTCAATTATCCTCATATTCGTAACTTGCACACATTGCACTAAAAAAAATCGACCCTAAATAAATAAGTTACAAAAAAAAAGTAAAATAGAACAACTCACTTCTGCCATCTGGTGGTAATATGTGTTATTTCAGGCGGTTATACTTTTATTGTTTTTTTTTTTTAATAATTCCAGATTAATGCTTCTTGAATATCTCAAATGTTTTAACTGATTTGCATACAGGATATTAAAGGTACCTCTATTGTGTTCCATTTATTTATTTATTTTTTACAAATTTGCTATGATACATGAATGTAGCTTATATATTTCTCTCTTTTTGTATTGCAGACCAGGACTCCTGAATATTGCCGAGCCCGCAGCTCAGCCTTGGCTTGCAGATACCTGGCCAAACACAGGTAGCAACCACAACGAATGCCCTATTAATTGCTGCACATCTGGGAACGGAAGCAGCGACAACAATCTGGCCACTTACAGCCGACCAGGTTAGGACACGGAAACGGAACGATGGAACGTAGAAAATGCGTTTCTGCGACATAGACTTAAAGAATATCTGAATGAACTGTTTCCCTTTTTTTTTTTAAACACTATTTTAGATTAATATAAGACGTCTGTTTCTTAGATAATAGCAAAAGAGGAAGGTGGTGAGTTTATTATTGGGGAACTTTGGTATTTCTGGAAACAGATATTTTAAGCTAGAATAATGTCTGGAGATCAGGAATCGTCCAGAGCTGTAAATTTGATGTCATTTACTCTATGTCCGGCCAACCGTTCCTCCATTCAGACAGTGTTAAATCCTGCCTCTTATTCCCAGAAGTGGCTCCTTGTACAGCTGAATAGCTCCTTCACTTGTTGTCACTGCGGAGGGGTTTACAAGCGTTCATTGTCTTAGTAAGCATGTCTGTATAATGCCTTCCATGCTGAGCACAATCCCCTATCCTTCCCCGATAAGCTTTAATAAGGACAAAGCCGTCTTCTACTTCTAGGTAGGATCGTGCTGCATGCTATACCTGGCTGTGGGGAATCGCCGCGGGCAAGTTCTTAGCTGCCAAATGGGCCGCCCTAAATGTATATACCTATATGCCCATATATTCTTCAAAGTGAATTTATTTTGCTGTGCAGATAAAATTATCATTAGTTCCGTAAAGTAGCGGGAACTCTGTTCGTCTGAAAATAAACTCCAAAAACCCATAGACACACAATGTTAGGGTATAAAATACCAGTAATCTGCTGCCACCACTAGAGGGAGTGTTGGAGTTTACTGTATACTGGTCATGCATTTAGTCCAATAATAAAATAGTATGCAGTAAGCTCCCACACCCCCTCTAGTGGTGGCTGCATGTAACTGAAATGTATCATTTAAAAGGGAACTTGACAGGAGATTTACACTTCAACAGAGTTTCTGTGTGTATAGGAATAGATCTGTCAGTCTAAAGGGAGCAGGGCAGGAAAAAGCCACTTCTTCAGACTAGTCATGTCAGACGCACTTTCCCAGGCTGACTTTTTAAAGTATTTATTTTCTGAAACACCACAGCATTTCAGAATAAAATCTACACGGCTTCAATAAGTCTAATTTATGTTACCAATGATTTGGACAGCATACATCTCTTGTCTGGTACCTTTTATTGAGATTGTCCACTACTTTAGGATTGCAGACCTATCCTTAGGACAGGTCACCAATGTCTGGGGCCGACACCTGGCACCACCGCTGATCTGATGTTATCCGAGTCGGCACTGGCCGGAAATACTCACGGAGCTGCTCCGTCTTCTGATAGTGGCCAGGGCTTGGTACTGCACATCCACCTCTTATTCAAATCAATAGGAGACGGATGTGTAGTACCTTGTGGCGGCCACTATCAGAAGACGCCCAGCTGTGCAAGCAAGTATTTCCGGCCTCTGATGCCGACACCGATAGCAGCTGATCGGCGGGGGTGCCGGGTGTCGGACCCTGTGCGATCAGACATTGGTGACATATCCTTAGGACCTATCCTCCTATTGATTTGAATAGGAGACAGATGTGCAGTACTCAGCGGCGTCCACTTTCAGAAGACGGAGCAGCTCAGCAAGTAAGTAATTCCAGACGACGGCTGCTGCCGACACCGATAACATCTGCTTGGCGGGGGTGCTGGGCCCCGACCAATCAGATATTGGTGACCTATTCTAAGGATCGGTCATTAGTGCTAAAGTAGTGGACAACCTCATTAAATCTATATCTCCATCGAGGATTTGGAGCTCTGCAGTGTTTTGTGACTATATGCTGACAATTTCTCAAAACTAGAGCAAGCAACAAGACTGTTAGCTTATTCTTATTCTCCACTTAGGGTATGTTCACACAAAATTTTTTACATGCATTTTTTTTCTGCAAGAAAAACGCAGGCTATGGCCAGAAAATCATAGTGGAAATTCTGCACATTTTTGGTGCCTTTTTATGCATTTTCTGATGCATTTTATGCATTTTTAATGCATTTTTTTTTTGGGGGGGGGGGGTAAGCTAATTTGAGCTCAATGGGGGAAAAAACTGCAATAAATAAACCGAAATAATTGCCACAGATGTAAAAATGCAAGGAAAAAAAATGCATCGTGAGAACAAGCCCTTATGCTAGATTTGAAAAGTGTCACCCAGTGTGAAGAGCAAGCTTTCCATTGAAATCTATGATGGAAAAAAAAACAATCTCTATCCCAATCATTACACATGACAAGATGTCTAGCTCCACACTGCTGCACCTTATTACATTGTAGGGTCTATAATGCTTGAGTTTAGTCCTGAAATCCTTGGTATAATAAAGCTTCTCTTACACTTTGCCGATCACCGTTAATGTCCCCTCATTGTGCTGAAATCTGAGGTTGCTGCCAGAAATAGTAAATGCACAGCCCGTCATTTATGGAGGCAGGTAATAGGTTACGTATAGCTCCACAGAAAAATGACATGGAAGAATGTTAATCTGCATCAGACATAGTAAAGAGCGTTCCATATCACATGCGCGGAGTCTAATCAGCAAGAAGGTACCAACATTCCCAGGTTCTATATTGCCAAAGCCGAACCTGTGTGTGATTACGATTTGGACACAGTGAACTTGCTCCGTCTGGTATTGGTTTAGGTGGCAGTAAAAATCAGTCTTATAAGTCTCTGAATGACTCCAGATCTCATATTTATAATGATATCGGAGTCTATGTGTTAACGCTAATTACTCTTTAAAACCAGTCGTTTTCTTCTAATGGATCTCAGAGTCTATAAATTCCATATGGGGTTTCAGGGAATGGTTTTTGTTGGCCGTTTCCCATTTCCAACAATTCTTTTACCTTCAATAAATTACCATTTATACAAATGTACTGAATAAAACATCTGATTGGTTAGTGTCAAGGGCATAGGCGCAGTCTCTACAGCCGGTATGGGGCACTTATGTGTCCCATTGGTTAGTGTCAAGGGCATAGGCGCAGTCTCTCAGCCGGTATGGGGCACTTATGTGTCCCATTGGTTAGTGTCAAGGGCATAGATGCAGAATACAGCGGTTATTGGGGTCTTATACTTTTCCGTTTGGTGCACAGAGATGAGGTTTCCATAAATGGTGGAATGCTAAAGAGGATCTGTCAACAGGTCAAAAGTCTCCACTTCTTTAAACTGTCTTTCTTTATTCCTGTTGCTTCCCTGAATAGTCAGTTTTTTTGTCTTTTTTAATCTGCCATACTGTTTTAGAAATGTGGACCTTTACATGGTCTTAAGTAAGGGGGCGTGGCTCACAGGATCCTCTGGGACGTGTATTTAGGCTGCTCTGCATAATTACCTTGTGAGCCACGCCCTCTTAGTAAAGACCATGAAAAGCACCACTAAATAAAAAGTCCCATATCTCTGGAACCATATGGTGAGTTTTAAAAAAAGAAAAAAGGCAGAACACTCAGGGGAGCAGCGGGAATAAAAAATGAGCAAAAATTGGTCACTTTTGACCTTGTGACAGATCCTCTTTAATGGGATGAAAATATGATAAGGGCACCAGAATCTCCTATTGCAGGTGGATGGGAGTGTGGTGGTGTCATGTAGCAGCTAAAAGAAGCCTAATTTTGCCTTTGTTCCAGATATAGCAAGATTATAAAGTGCATATGATAAAGCGCATAAAACAAAGCGCATATGCAAACTGCACAGTGTGGCTCATCATTCCCTTTCAGTTGAGGTGATAGCACTATGTAATTTGCTTTAATGTTTGCTACATTTGTGATTTCTCCAAACTATAACATGACTGCATTATGGAATAAAGTTGATGTACCTTATAATGACTCTATAGAAAACAGTACCGCTGTTTCATTGTTCACTGATCTCTGTTATAGATATACAAACTTTTCTGGCATACACACTTTTTTGGTATTTTTGGGGGCAATGGATTTCTATCGATATGCTAAGCTTGTATGGTTGGAGCTTTTCCCAGCATAGGGCATAGATCGCACACACGATTTGGACACAGCCCTTATTGGTTAATTCTTAAAGGGAATCTGTCACCACTTTGGAGTTATCAGACCTCTACTATGGCCATACAGGGTATTGAAAAGTAAATCTATACATACCTGTGACAGGCCCTGTGACATGCACTGTGCTCCCTGACTTCCCGGGCATGCACAAAGCACGTGGAGCGCGCTTTGCTTCATCCCGGATCGTCTCTCCGTGCACTGCGCTGCAGGGTTCTATTGCGCAGGCGCCGGGAAGTGACAGTGACTCCCCGGCGCCTGCATAATAGAAACCTGCAGCGCAGTGCACAGGCAGTCAGGGCCAGAATGAAGCAAAGCGCGCTCTATGTGAGCAGCGCTTTGCGCAAGCCCGGGTAGTCAGGGAGCACAATGCACGTCACAGTGCCCGTCACAGGGCCCTGTGATGTGCAGGGGAGGGGGAGATATGATAATTAAACATATTGGCGGGGATTTGGGAGAACAATAAGCACATAGGCGAGGACTGCTTGGCGTCCCCCTAACGCCAAGCCTGTGAAAACTGAGTTTATAAAAGCAGATTTCTCTGCAATCAAACCTCTACTATGGGCCATACAGGTATGTATAGATTTACTTTTCTATACCTTCTATGCCCATAGTAGAGGTCTGATAACTCCAAAGTAGTGACAGATTCCCTTTAAGACCCTCCTCCTCACAAGCAATATTTTTCAGGTATTCTTAGTTCTTTGCTTTACTCCTATAGTCTATCTTTTTTCTGCAGCGGATTGTATCGCCAATTACAACAACCAACTGGACAACAAACAAACCAACCTGCTGGTACCCGAGTCTGGTGTTTACAGCGACGTAGACATCAGCAACAAAATCAACGAGATGAAGACCTTCAATAGCCCCAATCTGAAGGATGGTCGTTTTGTCAGTGGGGCCGGCCAACCAACTCCTTATGCCACCACTCAGCTCATCCAGTCAAATATCGGCAACAACATCAACTCATCTAGTGGGGACATGGATGAGAAGCACTGGAAGCCGTCTACTCAGCATAAACCGGAAGTCGCCCCAATGCAGTACAACATCATGGAGCAAAATAAAATCAACAAAGGTAATAATAACTTTCTACTTCCCACACAAGAACATTTAACCTTGTAGAAGGAGAAAGAATATTTTCTGTGAGGAACAAGGATTATGTTATTATTTCTGTTTTTGGATACATTTACTTCAAGAAGAAGAGTACTTAAAACTTTGAACACATGACGGATTATGAATGGCCCTGCCAATCGGAGGTAAATGATCTTTTTAAGATCTATGGGCTGGACATGAATCTCCCTGAGAATCTTCCTTCAGAGCTTATTATTAATGAAAGAATGAGTTACCAGTGTGATGTGTCATGGCCGCTCTCTTCTCTCCAGATCTCACTGCAGAGCTGTGTGTGATTATAACTGGCACAGTACAGCAGAGCTAAGCTTTGTCTTATTATGCAGTTGTAGCCCTACTCTCAGCTCTGCTATACTGCCCTTCCCACCACACTGGCTGCCTGTGAGATGGAAGCTGAAGCACAATGAAAGTTCAGCAGCTGCAAATGTGTTTGTAATGAGCCAAAGATCAGTTCTACTTTACTGTGTCAGTTATAATTGCACACAGCTCTGCAGTAAGATCAGGAGAGCAGAGAGCGACTATTACATATCACACTAGTAACTCACTTCTTTTTTTTAAATGAGCTTTGGAGACAGATTCTCAGGGAGATCTATGTTCGGCTCATAGATCTTAACAGCTCATTTACATATTAAGAATAAAGTGGATTTCTTTGAAGTAAGACATTAGATTGTACATATCAAGGTATTACTTTATTCAGCTAAGACTTGCATGTCCATATAGACGGCTTAGGAGGATTGATCCTACTTAAACATCCTTAAAGAATTATTTTCTTGAGGACTGATATTGACAGATTACTATGACTTTTACATTGCAATATAGGCTATGTAGACTGTCCTTGGATCTCAAATAATTGATGACATATTTTTCATCAATGAAAAATCTAATAGGGCATCTGTAGATCACTTTGGGTCTTTTGGCTACATGTCAAAAGCAACCAATCAAATTCTTGCATGCACTTTTCTGATTGGGCGGTTTGCCACCTGATGTCATTTTATAGCTTAGTGATGATGTCACTGGATGTATGTAAACTCATAAACTTTGTCCTCATTATTATAATCTATGGGCACATTGCTTCTATTTATTCATGTTTTTTCTATATTTAACACCATGCTCATACTAAAAAAAAATTACATCCCCCTGTGCCTGGCTGGAGAACTCTGTGCTTGCCACTTCTTATTATTACTTTTTATTAGAAGGTGAAGTCTTCTGGGGATCTTGGGCTTAGATCTTTTTAATAAGAAGCACAGCTTTTCCCAGTCTCCTACGACTCAATCAGAACCGTCAAGCTACTATACATGTAAATGCAGAAGATCGAGATTAACAGTGTCAAAAAGTTAATTAGCACGAGGATAACCTTTGCAACTGAATTTAGTGCTGCAAATAATAAACCACAGATGAAATAAAATCAAATAAAAAAAAATTAATATGGCAAGATTTGATCTAAATGTTCTAGTGGGTGAGGAATTGGATGAAGGAAGGGGAGATATTTAATTCTTGAGGATGACTCTGGACAATCGGTGATCGTCTAATAAACCACAGATCACTATCTGGATGCTCATATCTTACCAGGTGTTAATGTGGAGGAATCAGCAACTCCGCTCATTATCAATATGAATTTTTAGCTATTTTCATAGAAGATAGGTCAAAATGAGGAGGATGGATATAAGGTATACTTTAGTCAGATGGATATGATTGGAAGGAATATGAGGTACATATCAGTCTCTTAGCCCCTTCCCGACATAGGACATACCGTTATGTGTAGTGTCACTACACTTGATGCATTTGATGTGGGCTTGCAAGCTGAGTCCACATCTTTTCTGGAAGATAATGGCTAATTTATTTAGCTATCTTCTGCCTCTAACAGTCGCGGGTAGATGAAGGATGAAGAGACCTAAGTAGCCTCGAAAGTTTGCAATTTGTTACCTTCTTTTCAGTTAGCCATTAAAGGGTATCAACCACTGAGGACTCTCAAATCTTAATATTTTTCTATCTACTGACTAACACGGTACAAAGATATATATTTTTCCTGTTCCAGAAAATAAAGTATTTCTCCCAGAAAAGATGCCAGAAACGTATAGTATTGTTTTATGTTTTTTTATGTTTTGTTTATTTCCTTTGTGTGTATTGGAACAACACAAAAAAAAGGAGAAAAAAGGCAAATTTCACACAAAACCCCAAAAATGGGCCAGACAATATTGTTAGCATCCTCAACTTAATATTTTGTTGCACACCCTTTGGAATAAATAACTGCATTCAATCGCTACCTATGACCATCAACAAGCTTCTTACACCTTTCAACTGGAATTTTGGAGCTCTCTTCTTTTGCAAACTGCTCCAGGTCTCTCATATTTGAAGGCTGTCTTCTCCCAACAGCAATTTTAAGATTTCTCCACAGATGTTCAATGGGATTTAGATCCGGACTCATTGCATCCACTTCAGAACTCTACAGTGCTTTATTTCCAACCATTTCTGGGTGCTTCTTGAAGTATGTTTGGGGTCATTGTCCTGCTGGGAGACCCATGACCTACGACGCAAACCCAGCTTTCTGACACTGGGCACTACATTGCGACCCCAAATCCTTTGGTAATCTTCAGATTTCATGATGCCTTGCATACAGTGAAGGCACCCAGTGCTGGAGGCAGCAAAACAACCCCAAAGCATATTTGAATCTCCACCATATTTAACTGTAGGTACTGTGTTCTTTTCTTTGTAGACCTCATTCCATTTTCGGTAATCAGTAGAATTATATGCTTTACCAAAAAGCTCTATATTTGTCTCATCTGTCCACAAGATGCTTTCCCAGAAGGATTTTGGCTTACTCACTTACATTTTGGCAAACTGCATTCTAGCTATTTTATGTCTCCATGTCAGCATTGGGGTCCTCCTGGGTCTCTTGCCATAGTGTTTCATTTATTTCAAAAGTCAATGGATAGTTAGCACTGACGCTGATGCACCCTGAGCCTGCAGGACAGCTTGAATTTCTTTGGAACTTGATTGGGGCTGCTTCCAGACTCCTGCTTTGCAATCTTTCATCAATTTTTCTCTGCCATCCACGTCCAGAGAGACTAGCTACAGTGCCATGGGTTGTAAGTTTCTTTATTATGTTGCAAACCGTGGACAAAGGAACATCACGATCTATGGAGATGGACTTGTTACCTTCATATTGTTGACATTGTTCAGCAATTTTTTTTCCAAGTCCTCAGACAGTTCTCTTCTCCACTTTCTGTTCTCCATGCTTAGTGTGACATACAACGCAAAGGTGATTTTTATCAGGTGTGATTTTCACATTGCCCACACCTGTTACTTGCCACAGGTCAGTTTGAATGAGCATCACATGCTCGAAACAAAGTTGTTTACCCACAATTTTGGAAAGGTGCCAATAATTTTGACCGTCCCAGTTTTGGGGTTTTGTTTGAAATTATGTTCAATTTGCCTTTTTTCTTCCATCTTCTTGTGTTATTCCAATACACACAAAGTAAATAAACATTTGTTTAACAAAAAATGTGTAATTGCTGTATTTTTCTGAGGGAAATACTTCATTTTCAGGAACAATTTCAACGATGTCAGCACTTTTGGCCATCTTTGTGGATAGATATTACAAAATAAAAACTGTCCAGCACCTCGTAACAAAATAAAGCAAGTGTGAACAGGTGCAAGCTGCTGTGACTGCATAATACACAAACAAAAGAATACAGCAGCACTCTATGAGCTAAGATGCGTGCAAGCATCGAATATATGAAATGTAAATGGCTGCTGTATAGAATATACTTGTGTAATGAAGGTACGTAGCGCATGAGTTGGCAGTTTAAATATCATATATTCAGTGTTCACGTACAATTTGGCGTATACAGTGTATTCTTTTGTTTGTAGATAGATATTAGATAAATAGGTAATAGACACTAGATGGATAGATAGATAGATAAATATTGGAAGGGTGGATGGATAGATAGATAGATATTAGATGGATGGATAGATAATGTACACATAGATATGAGCTTGTTTGAGTATGTATAAGACATAACTTCCTGTAGATAAGTCACGTGTTCTGCTTTGTGTCTCATGTTCGGAATAAATTGATATCAGAGATAATCTAGAACACCAGAATATACCACGCTCCTTTCTTGAGGGCACGTTTCACTAATGTAATATGTTGAGGTAAAGAAAGAAATAGGGATGTCATTTTTTTCCTAGGGCTTTAGGCTACATTACCGTGCAATCCACTTTAATAATATGATTTGCAGCAGTGCCGTCCCTAGGATCCAGATCAGTGCCAGCTTTGAACTATAAACCGTATCTCAGTAGTTCTCCACATCATAAAATTGAAGTCTCCTCGGTAAAAGGCCAGGTCCGATCACAGCAGCATAACTTTTCATTGTAGGTGACCTGGTGTTCCTGCACGATACAGAGAGACCTTTATGTGGGCCAGGATTGAGCTATTTGTGGCTACCTACATTTCTATCCGCCACAAAGGATTCCTCCTGAGCTACGTGTGGACATTGATGAGAAACAACAATGGGACTGCACTTAGAAATAATTGACGTTGGCCGCTCTAGACTCTTTTCCATGTCAGGGATTTATAGTTATTTATTTTTACATCTGACTTATTACAAACAAATTGCTAAATTAGAGGGGGGTTTCACATCTGTAAATCACCATTGCCAAATGATTTTTTTTACCATTTTCGTATGTTTTTGTTTTTCTGAGAAGCTGAAATGTTTTCACAGCTGCTGTTGTATTATTTATTCTGCTTATTAACATGATGGACTTTGACTGGGAACCCAAATATGCGAAGCGTCGCGGTCCGCGGCTGGAGAATGCTGCCGTTAGAAATGTGGACTCTATTTATTTTTCATAATTTGGCGCAAATAGAAAGAACCGATTAGCAGATGAGACGATAGGGCTATTTTCAGCATCTATGAATGGTGTTCAGATGTGACATTATTACATCTGTGGGGAAGCTATATTTAAGGGAACAGCTTACAAAAGGCAATTTTTTTTTCTAATAAGGTCAAAAATCAAAATGGTCCCACTACCACTGATGGTGCCCCTAAAACCCACCAACCTCCATCTTGGGAGTTTAAAGTTGCCAGCACTGTTGAGACCTTATTGCACATATCTTCAGTCCAATGAACTCTGCCCCCTCACTGAAACGAAGCATCATCAATGTTTCAGGCGCTGTACTGTCCCTGCTCTGCTGAGCATGCGTCAATATTCAATTCCACCATATGCTCAGTAGATTCTTGTCACTGTACACTGTGCACAGTGACAGTGCGCTCTCTCTCCTTCTCAGATAAGTGACAAGCCGGCAAGAAAGCTCAAGGTCACGGCATGCAGGAAAAGCAGAGTTTAGGGCCTGGTCCCGTAAGTGACTTCACTTGTGTGGACGGTGCAGGTCTCTGCACACTAAGTGTTCTTCTTACGCTGTGCAATGACAGTGCTCTCTTGCCAGGTCTTTACTTCTGATATCAGCTGGCGACCAGAAGTAATTAATTTGTGTTTCAGACCACCACTTTAAAACTATTTTAATTATCATTGATGATTAAAAGTGAATAGTGCTCCTAAAAACAAGCAAGTTTGCAATTTACTTGTTATTAAAAATCCATTCAGTTCTAAAGACTGGAGGGATTATAATTTCATTGTTTACTACTCTTTACCTAGGTTACTGGGCACAAGTACTGTCTAGCAGTGGTGGCTGGTCTCCTAGTTAATGAATAATGTGCTTAAAGTGGTTTTACCCAGTGCTTTTATATTGATGGCTTATCCTTAGCATAGGTCATCAACATCAGATTGGATCGGTGAGGGCGCGGCTCTGTTCCCATTTTTGGCAGTGGCCGGATGTGATCAGTTGCGGAGTTGCACAGTTCCATCAACTGCATAGTGGCCATGGTTGATAGTCCACATTCACCCCTATTTGAATGAGCAGAACACACTTTTAGATCCCAATCTGGCCAGATGCAGTGTCCCTACACTCCTCCAATTCTACACCAGAGAGAGCACAAATCAGTCCAGGCGTGCAATTATGCCGTTGGTCCAAACTGTCAATCAAGCCGGTGAGACGGGAGACGGTGGAACAGTGCACTCCTACAGAAGATTATGAGAAAACCCCTTTAGTGAAATTCTCAGGAAGTTAAAAGTAATTATATGAATAAGTATCCAGTTCTGCTCTCAGACACTATATTTTTAAGACATAAATAATATTATGTTGGTAGAATCCCATTTATTGGTGCTGATACAGATCATATTATGTTGTGGTATACGTGGTTGCCGCATGAATGAAAAAGAACATTGAGTGAGTCAATAATACAAAGATCCTAGAACCTAAACAGCCTTCATTAGAGCTATGGCACATACAATAGTGCCGCTTTTGCTGTAGATTAACCCCCTGCTGCATACTACTCTGTACAATGGCTTGAACATATGCTGGGAAGTGAATGGAGGAAACCAGTCTCTGGTAATAATGACACATTAAAAGAGAGCTATGGCCGTACCTTGTGACCTCCATGTGATGTCATTGTAAGTGCCACCACAAGACCACATCTGCTGCCCTCGTCCTCAATCGCCCACTGGGAACACTAATCTCCCTCGTGTACATTGTATTAATAAGTATAGGATGTAGCATGTCTCTTAATGAAGACTTGTTGACAATATTCTTATGCCCCATTGTCAAATAACCTTCTCACATCCTTCACTGTGCTCCATGAATCAGTAATGAAGGTGCACCATAATGCCTGCTGTCTTCCTTCTGAAGTCGTTGTGCTTAAAGAAAGCCGAGATCTTTAGGAGTTTTCTTTAATCTTCACTAAGAGTAGACTGCAGCTATCTTTACGCTTGCATTAATCACGGCATTCACAGTAGGAATATACGTCAAAAAAGAAAATATTGGATTAAAGAAAGCGCCGATGACCTGGATAAATACTACAAGTCTTCATACGAGTTAGGTGATTTACAGGATCAAAAATGTTTGTCATTTGTTTGTACTACGGGAACATAAATTATTAATGCCATTCTGCCACTCTATTCATATTCATATAAAAAGAGATAAAAAAAATGAAAAAAAAGGTACATATAGCCTAATATTTTACAGTTAATATAGTGCCATCAATGGCGGCAGGCTGAATGACTGCTGTTGGGCTATTGGGCCTGTGAGCTGCTTACCGTTGGCTCAGTTGTCTCAACATCTGCCATAGGAGTTGGACGAACTGGTATGGAGCAGGTTCATGTGCTCAGCCCGCTCCATGATGGGAGAAGGTTGGCTGTTTTACACAGCAGTCACCATTATCTGCTGTAATTGGAGCTAGCTCCAATTTACATGCCGTAATGAACAGTGACTGAGACATCTAAATCGGTTGGATAAGAAAATGAGCCCTCTGCCACCCCTGATGGGCCCCCACGACACAATGTCAAGAACCTAATGAGTTGTTTAATGGAATTCAGACTTTCGCTATGGTATCCTCGGAATTCTCTGTATGCCCCTGATTACTGTTTAAAGGGGTTGTCCACTACTTGGACAACCCCGTCTAAATCTGCATGTTTGACCCCACTAAATTAATTACATTTATGCTTCCCTCCGGTGCCTGTGTCGTTCCAGAGTGTTGGCACTCTCGTGGGGATTGTGTCTCATTATTGTGTCACATAATCCTTGCGCCAATCAGGGCTGGCTTCACTCTCCCCACCTTTGGACGAATCAGATATCAAGAGTAGTGTTGAGCGAATTTGTTCGGCATTTCAAATTCGGGTTTGTGTTCGGGGTTCCGGCTTGTTCGTGCCAAAAAAATCTGCTCCGCCCACGAACATCCCTGATTTGCCACGCTGTCACGCAGATAACACAAGCCAGAACCCCGAACACGAACCTGAATTTGAAATGCCGAACAAATTCGCTCACCACTAATCAAGAGGAATTCAGTGCTGCAGTTGGGCATTCACTTGATGTCTGATTTGTCTGAAGGTGGGGAGAGTGAAGCCAGCACTGATTGGTCGCAGGAATCACGTGACATAACAATGTGACGCGATCTCCGGGAGAGCTAGTACCGACACCGCTGTAACAGCACCTCAGATGAGTTATTATTTTACTGTGGACAAAAATGCTGATTGAGCCAGGGTTGTCCGAGTAGTGGACAACCCCTTTAAGTTTTGACGCACATGGGCTTATTATGTCCATGTACATTCTAATGCCATGTCCATAACTGTTTTAACTGTTGAACTCTTTTATTATTATTATTGCTGTTGTTGATGTTATCATTGTTACCATTATGTTTAATTTGATTTTTTAGTGCTTTTTATTTATTTTTTTATTAATTTTACTTAATTTGTTCTTTTAGATTATCGAGCAACAGATACTATGCCAGCCACTATACCTTACAACCAGTCCCATGATCAAAACACTGGTGGATCGTACAACAGTTCAGATCGAGGAAGTAGCACATCAGGTAATTATAGCTTTAGACAAATCATCATAATTAGTAAAATAAATAAGTAAATATAAAAAATTATATATATATATGTATATATATATATATGTATATATATATATATATACATATATATATATATACATATAGTGTCTGACAGGCGTGCCAAGGGCCCACCAGTAGCCAACTCCAGGGCCCCACTTTTCAGCTACTTGCAAATGTGACATTATCCACAATCACAAATTTATACAACAATGAACTGGGTAGATTGGTAAATGAATAAGATGGTGCCTTTTTCTGTACATAGTGATTCAAGAATATTGTGCCAAGTACTGCTCATATAAAAGGGTGGTGGCCCACTCCTGCACATCGGCCCACTGGAGGATTCTCCTGTTCTCCTGTGGGCCAGTCCAAGCCTGTATATATATATACAGACTGTAAAATGCAATAATTTTGTTTCCACTTTTTAATCTCATGTTCAAATGTAAAGATTAATAAGAAGTTGTAATGAAATGTGACTCTCTCAGTAATATTTATTTTGTATGCCTGGCTAGAACCCAATGGTCTAGATTTTCTGATGAAAACTTTCTAGAATTCTTTGAAGTTTTCTAAAATTTGATTCCCAAGTGTTTTTTTTTTATTTTGTTTTTTAAATACAACTCATGTACGTTTTCTTCACTGTGCTGATTAAATCTTCTAATGTTTTCCCAAGTAAAGTAATTTAATTTAGCCTAAAACAATTTTTTGACAAGTACAGATGATGTATATTCAGTGACTTAATGCTACAGTGAAATATTAATAGATCATATCAAGATCATATTGTATTTTTGGGTGCAGCAATTAAATAGTAAAAAAAAGCACTTGAAAAAATATGTCCACAGCTCATTTGTTTTAGATGATAATCTATAAAGCAATTAATTGCTTGAGGAAGATCACTCTAAATGGTGTTGCTTGTAAATTTCATTTGTGACTTTATTGCGTTTTAGGTATTTATTAGCTATTAACTTAATGGATATATCTTTTAGTAAATGATGAAATATATTATTTGAAAATGTTGCTTCTCTATAAATGGCAAATATATCTTGCAGATATCAGTATTGTCTTAGTGTATTATGTGGGCGTCATTGTGTTTCAGGGAGTCAAGGTCATAAAAAGGGAACTCGAGCTCCTAAAGGATCTAAACAGGCTGGCATGAACTGGGCTGATCTGTTACCACCACCTCCAGCTCATCCACCACCGCATGGGGCCAGTGAAGACTATACCTTGTCTGTAGATGATGGGTAAGGCCATCTTCTTACTTATTTCTATGATTTTTGTGACGGTGGGACTTTATGGCTGTAGGAGATCAGTATGATTCAGTGACTTGCTATAAGTACCAGACAGAATCTGGCATCAGATGGCTCCAGTCCAGAATCATTATTTCCTGATGGACCATTCAGACTCTGCATAGATTTGCCGTACCTACTTCTGACCTCTGGTTTGGTCTAGTGTTGCAGCCCGGTCTCACTTCTGCGGCCGACATCTCTTGGGTGCCTCTTTCATTTCCTAGGTCTTGTGATGTGATGAGGTCACGTGAGGGCTAGACAAATTTGCCTCAAGGTCATGACATCTCGGGTCCTAGGAAGTGACCTAAGCGCCTAGGAGATGCAGGGCCAAAAATTCTGGCCACAGACGTGAAGTCTAGCTGTGACAAAGGACCAGAGATTGGAACTTGGTAATGCATAACTTTTTGCTCATCTTTAGTTTTAAGCAATATTCTAGTTTTCGGCAGTCTACAATCTTAGCTGCAAGCTTCAGTCTTACGTAGTGGTAAAAGAAGCTCAGATTCCGCTACAACCACTGCAGGGATTACATTAGACAATTTACTGTACATTGCACATGGCTAATGTGTTTTATCTCACTCCTAGTCACATTTTAAAGGGGTTGTACAGTGCATAAAAATATATTTTTGAAAGGGCACAAACTGGTTGAAAATAAAAGAAGAGATAATCACATTCCGATGCATACCCGATCCCCGCAAGTCTCTACTTCCTGGTCCTATTTCGGCCCATCAGAAACTGCAGAAAACTCCCACTCATCCAGTTATTAAGGATAGATTGTCAATATGAAAACTCCTATCAGACAATAAATGAATAAGTAGACTTGACTCTTTTCTACGTGAACCTTTGTTTTTGCCATTGAAATTGAAAGGTATGACAGAGAACTGCCATGTCCAATGCCACCAACAAGAATGTATCTCCAACAAGATGAATTAGAAGAAGAAGACGAACGAGGTCCTACACCGCCAATACGAGGAGCTGCTTCTTCTCCAGCCGCTGTGTCCTATAGCCACCAGTCCACAGCTACTCTTACCCCATCACCTCAGGAGGAACTCCAGCCAATGCTTCAAGATTGTCAGGAAGATTTAGTTCTAGCTCAACATCAACTTGAGAGAAGGTAATATCAGAAACATAGATCCACCTGTAGCCATAGCTCACCTTGAATATACCAGTATCAGAAATTACAATTCATATATTAACCATAACAGGGACCAGATATGACAAGGGAGGACCAAAAATCATATTATTCGGTGTCTTGCATGGACACTCCACAAATTGTAGGAGAAGAATCTGCAAGAACTCACAATGTTCTTCTTCTCTTATTAATGGATCGAGTTTACTGTTCGTTATAACTTTTATGAAATTATGGCACCTGAGGGAGTTATACAAAAAAAAAATGCTACATCTTCAAGTTCTAGATGTTCTACATATGTTCCTCATTTATGCATAATGAGCCAAAAATACCTGATGTGTTTTGAGAGAAGTATTACTAATTGCTACGATATAAGGGATAAATTATGTTTTTCAATTTTAAAGACTTTCTGGCACATATCATGTTAAATATTTTTGGCACCAAGTATTTTTTTTACTGTAGAATTGTACACATGTGCACCATCTGTTCTGTTTTTATTCTATCGTAAGCTTAGTATGAGAATAAAATTGGGTAAGTGTGTAAAAAAAAAATTAGAATATTCTTAAAATGGACACATCAATATTTTTTGCCATTAGGTGGCTTGTATAACTGTTATGCATCAACTTGTGTGTATGGTAAATTGTTACTAGTCTCTACATAACTTAAAGGGAATCTGTCACCCCTTTGGATAAATCAGACCTCTACTATGGCCATACAGGGTATAGAAAAGTAAATCTATATTTACCTGTATGGCCCATGGTAGAGGTCTGATTGCAGAGAAAAGTAGTTTCATCTGTTTGGTTTTCAACAGGCTTGGCATCTGTGGGACGCCACGCAGTGCCCGCCTATCTTGATTGTTATTCCCCTAAATCACCGCTTATCAGCCTAGTTACCATTTTCCCTCCCCCGCACGTCACAGGTCGCTGTGACGTGCGCTTTCCTTCCTCACCTCCCGGCTCATGCGCAAAGCGCGGCTCTTATACACTGCGCTTTGTTTCCTCCTGGCCGGGTTTGTATGAGCACAGTGCCGCAGTGCTCTAATGTGCAGGCGCCGGGGATTCACTGTGACTTCCACTTCAGTGACTCCCGGAGCATAACAAGAAGGTTTTCTCCTGCACTGTGCTCATACAAACCCGGCCTGAGGAAATTAATTTTATTCCTCCCTGCAGCCGCTGGCTTTCAGTCATAGAGGCGTGCACAGCGAGGCTTCAGTCACCACTCAACATACAGTATGCAGCGGCTTTAAGCATGCCCTGGCATACTGACTGATAGCTGAGTACTGATACGCTGCAGTGATGGCTGTCAATCAATGTGCCGCGTGCTTAAAGCCGCTGCTTACTGTATACTGAATACAAACACATGGGCCATGCACACGGTGAACAAGTCTGTAGGACAGTGTTTACACCACCAAAAGACTGAAACACACAAGGACACAGTGAAACAAACGTATAAAAATACTCTGTTGTAAAAAAGTAACAGTAAACAGCAAGTGCTAGTAAAAAGGTGATAAAAAACAGGGTATTTAGTTGACATGTTTTTAGCAAAATATGTATACTAAGCCGCTCTACCAACGTCAAGGTAACCCACATCAGAGCAGTCCCTAACTGATGTGTTTAAAAACTGATCATGTGTATGGTACCTATATGAACAGATCTAACAGGTAATGTCCATGTGGACATGCTGCAGAGGACAGCATTTTATGTGCATGGCCCACAAGGGAGGGGTTTTTACTGTATACTGAGCAGTGACTGAATCCTCTCTGGGCACATCCATCACTATGACTGAAAGCCAGCGAGTGCCGGGAGGAATAAAGTTAATTTCCTCCCGTTAGCTGGGTTTTCAGTGCGGGCGTCGGGCAGCTTTAGAACATTAGTAGCCTGCAGATTAACCCAATATCTGCAAGTTAACAGAATTTTGGGACATGACATATTCCCTTTAAATAGAAATAAAAATTCTGGAAACATTTTTGTCTTTATTGCCTGGAAAATTTGATGCTTTGCTGTACTCACTCCTTGTTACTGAAAATTACTGATTTGTGTGCAACTCCCCTTTATTTCCAGCACTAGTAGGCAGTCATGTGGCCCCAAGTATGAGATTTCCATATTTGCGGACACGTGTTGACCATCTTCTCATCCGCTTCTCTAGATGACACACTGTCAAGATTTTCAAAAATTTCCTTGAGCTTCGAAAACCCATTTAATATTGTCTAATACTAGAAAATAAGGGAGAGTGGGACATTAAATTCACTTTATTTAACCCACAGACGACATCAAATAAGTCCTCCTCCACCACCAAGACCTATATCACCGCCTCACACGTATGGATACATTTCTGGACCAATAGTGTCTGATATGGATACAGATGTTCCAGAAGAAGAAGGAGATGAAATGGATATGGAAATGACAAAGATGCAAAGCCGCAGACTTCTATTACGCGGCTTAGGGCAGACTCCCGCCTCTAGTGTTGGAGACCTAGAAAGTTCTGTCACTGGCTCGATGATCAATGGATGGGGTTCTGCCTCTGAGGAGGACAATGTCTCTAGCGGGAGATCGAGCGTCAGCTCTTCGGATGGCTCTTTTTTCACTGATGCTGATTTTGCACAGGCCGTTGCAGCCGCTGCAGAATATGCAGGACTGAAAGTAGCAAGACACCAAATGCAGGAAGCAGCAGGTAAGTTTAATATATAAAAAAGTTTTTGTCCTTTTCTTGATGTCTCCTGTTTTTGCACATTTAGGTTTTAGAGGGTGATTAAAAAATGTGGAACTTTGCATTGCTATTTTTTATTTTTTTACTGTTTTATTATTTGGGTTATTTACTTTACTTTTATAAATTTGGATAATCAAAATGATTTTTCTTCGCCCTAACCAGTTACATGTAAGATTGTACAAACATTTTAGAATTTACAATAACTACTAAAACCAAATCGTCTGAACTATAGTATTTGTTTTTTTTATGGTTTTACCTCTAAGTGAGAATATTTTTATGCTGCTTGACTCAATGAATTTACCTAACTTCAAAAGGGACCAATTTACCCAATACATAAAGTTGCACTGCACTTCAAACATATACCTGGCAGCTATGATAGGAAATGTACTTATTAATGTCAAAAACATGCACATAAGATTCAGTAAGTGGGAGTTTTTTTCTCATCTCAGCTTTTAAGTGCTTACTGTGTATTTAGTCTTATCTGTGCACTTATCCTTATGTGGGCGTTCAGTATTGCTGGTTTCTTAGGCATTATTGGCTTACTTTTACAGTAGTTATCTGACCCCCTAGATCTTCATTATAATGTGCCCCATGTGACATCATTATGATAATTCTGTACTTTGTATGCGCTGTTACATAATTCGATATAAAAGTAATCTTTTCACTCTCTATATGGTAGATGATTTGCAGGCAGCATGATGTGGAGCTGGATGGGTTGAGCAGATAGATATATAGTTTTATAGGGAAAAGATTTAGTATAAGTTATTATTATTATTATTATTTATTATTATAGCGCCATTTATTCCATAGCGCTTTACATGTGATAGGGATATACATAGCAAAAACATTGACATAATCTTAACAAAACGAGTCAGCGACTGGTACAGGAGGAGCGAAGACCCTGCCCGCGAGAGCTCACAAGCTACAAGGGATGGGTGAGGATACAGTAGGTGAGGGTAGAGGAGGTCATGCAGTAATGTGGTGGAGCGGTGGCTACTGCAGGTTGTAGGCTTGTCTGAAGAGGTAGGTCTTCAGGTTTCTTTTGAAGGCTTCCATGGTAGGCGAGAGTCTGATGTGTTTGGGTACAGAGTTCCAGAGTAGGGGGGATGCACGGGAGAAAGTTGAAATTTATTGACCAACATCCCTGCTCAGAGTGGACTTAGGAGTCCAGTGGGAGGTCCTAGCCAGTGATTGACAGCTTTCTCTGGTGTGCATGTAGAGACAACTATCAGTCACTTCTGGACTCATACGCCAAGATGGATCAGAGATTTCAGCGAATTAAATGGGTTGTCTTGTGATAACTTACTGATCGGTGATGGTCTGATCGCATAGACTTGTACTGATCAGGAAGGGGGAAATTTTTATCCATGACTGGGCACTTATCCTTGTAACGAGATAAAATGAATAGTCAGATGCGTGACCACTGCTCCGTTTATTCTTTATGGAACTGCTGGAAAAAGCCTTGGTAAGGAATGAATAGAGTAGCAGTCGAGCATGCGCACTGATGCTCCATTGTAACGTGGATAGAAGTGCCCCATGCTGCCAATTAGTGTGGCTCACAATAGGCGGACCGCCACTGACCAATAAGTTATCACTTATTCTGTACGTAGGTGATTACTTGTTGTCCCTGGTCAATTCCTTTAAGTGCAGTGGCTGGCTAAGAACAGAGGCATCAGTTTAGTGGTTGTTCATAAAGAAGAACCTCGTTGTTGGATTGACGATAGATTACAGAGACGGAAATTTAGTGATGGTAAGGCCAATGTCACACATCCTTGAAACATGGATCATTCTCACCTTGGAAGACCCGGTCCGACCACCGGGTCTCCCGAGTCGTGACAACTGTTTCTTAAAAGCCCATAAATTAGTTGGCGTAAGTTGGGGGACCCAATGGTTAGGCTGAGTCGTCTGATGCAAGAACAGTTTGTGTTTCACGGATGTGAGAAACTGGCCTTAGACTGATTGGTAATGAGTTACAGTATAAAAATACTTAGAATAAAAAATAATCTGCCCTGTTTCCTGGTCACTTGTCTTGATAGAGGAAATGAATGTCTTAGAGGGATTGTATGTCAGCCAGAGTGGACAGCAGTCATATAGAGCCTCACTTTCTCCTGTGGACCTGACATAGATCTACAGGCTTCAGAAAAACAGTGTAATGTGCCATGTCCCCAGTGCAGAGAATTAAGGCACTTGTTTCAGATTTTACTAAAGGGTGAAACCTGGTTGGCCAAATGATGAGGGAATCGTACAACAAAAAGGTATTTTCCAATAGTGAAAACCCAAGGGAATCTGTCAGCAAGTTTAAACCACTTAACTATTGATATGCTCATATAGTTCATTGAAAGATAAATACCTTGATACCTTTGTATTTGCTGTCCATTGCATTATTCTGGAAAAATTCACAATTTTATTAATATGCAAATGAAGCGTTAGGTGCACTGGGTTGGACAAAGCACCAAACAAAAGCCTGCCTCCCCAGGTCATTTACATTTTTAGTTGCTCCTTATGTTGCTAGATGTTGTCAGGTAGGGCAGGAAAACTTGCGTCTGCTCAGATCGCTGCTTTCCTTGCGTCTGCACTGTTAGGTGCCGTTTTGAGGGCATTGGATCCAGTGTACTGGTGTACATGTGCCAGCCAACCATGATGTAGACCCGCAGGCGCCAGGCGATTTGGGATGTCTCAGGATTTCCTGCCCATCGCTTGACGTCAGCACTGAGGATGTAAATGATCTAACTTTCGTTAAGTGCTCTGGGCTGGAAATAGCACCTAACACCTCATTTGCATAGTGATAGAATTTCTCTGGATCAATGCAATGCAAAGCAAATATAAAGATATGAGTACGTTTATCTTTACGTGACCTACATGGTTAAAAAACAGTTAAGGTGGGTTAAACTTGCTGATAGATTCCCTTTAATAAACCTTTTATGAAACGCACTGCCAATAACAGCTTCTGCCGTTACGTTTAAAGCATCACATAATATATAGAAATGAGTAATAATTATACAGTAAAACATTGAATGTTCTCGTTTGTCAGGCCGAAGACATTTTCACTGCCCCAGACCTACAAGCCCGGTGTCAACGGATAGTAACATGAGCACTGCCGTCATGCAGAAAAGCCGCCCAGCCAAAAAACAGAAACACCAGCAAGGACATCTACGGAAAGATGTCTACACAGATGGTGAGACTCATTTAAATACAACACAATTAGGCTTTTATTACAGTTCTGTCATTTCAATGCATATGGCATGAATGCAGTCTTTCTCCTATTTTTTTTCCAAGTTTCTTGCTTTTTTTTAGATTTAATTTATTTTTAATGTCTTTTAGAACTTTTTATTATGTTAATGAATCATTTTAAGCTGTCATTATATGGCACCACTTTGCAGTATTATTCTCTTGAGACAAAAAAGTCTACTGGTTCATTTTTTTACTTGTAGTGATATCGTAAAAGAAGTGTGCTACCTAATTTGTTCTTCTTCTAGGAAATACAGTGAAAAACACATAGCGCCGATTCATCCTACCTGGCGTAGCGTACACTCGAGCTATGCCAGTCACTACAGAGTACACGACGCCAAATTCGTTAAGAGGCCCACCGAATTTGACGACTCTTTTAAATGGCATGCACTTCCGCGATCTGCGCTGAAAATGCTACTCTGGTTGGGGACTGAAGTAGCATCGCTATCGTAGAAAACATTTCATGAATTTAATGGGGGGAGTTGCCGTGCTGCCCTGACTGCTCCCCAATAACGCCCATTTAAGTGGAGCTGATCCAAAGTGGCGTGAAGACGTCACAAAATTTTTGTACAACTCCTTGTTGCCCAAAAATGTTACTACTAGTGATGAGCGAGTATGTTTTGTTAACCCTTTTGACTTTTTTGCGACTGTTTGACAGCTTTAATACATGTGAGGAATGCCTAAGAAACAAGCATTCCTCACATGTATTAAAGCTGTCAAACAATCACAAATCATGAACACGGAGTGACTAAAACATAACATCCGAGCACGCTGAAGATACCCGGAAAACACCCGAGAATGCTCATAAATCTTAACTAACGAGCATGCTCGCTCATCACTAGTTACGACTTGTCTAAGCTTTTACACCACACCTGTGGCATAAAAGCTGTGATAAATCGGCCCCCATAGAGTTTTCTAACACCGAGATTGTAATTTTTTATGAATACTGTAAACTTTCAGCACTTTGGTAAAATAAGTACAGAAACTACAAAATTCCTGCATTGGATTCCACCAGAACTGGACATTAAGGACGTGTTTAACGGTAATGTTTTGTTCTTTACAAGTTGCTCAGAATCCTATTTCTGTATAACTGTCCTTTAAATGTAGAGTTGCAATTAAAAACAAATCGTTTGTAAGGTTTTTCTTAAAAGAGTTGTCCACCTTTTGAGGGCATTTATTTTTTTTACTTTAAATATATGTCTTTGGGGCTAAACATAATTTTTGCAGTTGGGTTTAATTAAAAATGTTGCGCCTTTTATAGTCTCTAAGTTGTAATGTCTGTTGCTGGCTGCAAAGTGAGCTAACTGTGGATTCATAAGCCAGCCAGTTCTGGTGGTCAGGAGAGTTTGTAAGGCTGGGGTCACACGGCGATTGATTTTCTCATGAGAGGATGGGGCCAATTATGCTAATGACACTCGACTCAAACTATGTCAGAGTTTGAGCCAAGTATTATCTTAATGTGATCCGATTCTCTCGCGTGAGATAATAGTATCACAGGTGCGGAGAAGATGGAGAACTTAATTTCTTAATCTTCTCCATTCTCTGTGTCGGACTGCACTTGGATGACATCTGAGTGCAGTCTGATGTTTCACACACACCGATAGACTTCTATGTGTGCTCGCGATCTGAATATTGGAGCCACTCGCATCATGCCGAGTGCCGAATCGGCATGAGAAAAAAAATTGCAGATCTGCACTGCCCCATAGTATAACATTGGTCCGAGTGCTATCCAATAAAACTCGGCCATGTTAAACGCTTGTATGAGCAAGCCCTTACTCTTGTATCCATATTTTTCTGAGCTCTAAGTAACTGATTTATAACCACAGATCACATCAATGTTGAATATACAGGGAAATGAAGAGCCTGTAAAAACCAAACCGTGCAACATTTTTTTAATAAAACCCCAATTGCAAACATTATTTTTAGCCACAAACCCATGCATTTAAGTAGGAAAGAAAATGTCCCTATAGGTGGACAACCCCTTTAAAAGAAAATACATGAATCAGGGCACCAGACGTCCTCCTTTTTGGTAACTTTGTTAGTACAGAAAATTTACAACATTTCAGCCTTGAAGAGCCTTTATCGAGCTATAAAAAAGAGAGATATAACTTGATAAAGGTCCTGCACAGCCAAAACGTTGTGATTTTTCTTTACTAATAAAGTTACCAAAAAGGAGGACGTCTGGTGCCCAGGGTCCTTTATTTCTCTGCACTGCTACAACCTTGTGAAGGGTTGCACCAAATGTGCACGGACAATAGAGTGCTGCACGAGAATCATCTAATGCAAGTGTAAATCCTTTAAAGGGGTTATCCAGGACTAAATTATTTTTTTACTATAAGCCAAAAAGCTAACAGGTAAGTACCATATATACTCTAGTATAAGTTGTCTTTTTCAGCCCATTTTTTATATAACCGAGTATATACATAGTCCGGTGGTGGATAGTGTGGGGGGGTGTTGCGGCGGCAGAGGAGCGGGGCACAAACAGTAGCCGAAATGAATATTCACCCTTCTCCGCGCCCATGGGAGTGGAGAGTGGTGAATATTCATTTCTTTAATAGCGTGCACACAGTGTCAGCGGCGCTGCAGCTTCGGCTGCGGCTTAGTGATCCTCTGTGCCCGCTACTAAAGAGAATGCATATTCATCCTTCTCCACTCCCATATTCATTCTCTTTAGTAGCGGGCACATTAGACAGCTGAGCCGCAGCGATAGCTGCGGCGCTGCTGACACTGTGCGCACGCCATTAAAGAACAGGGATTATTTACTCTGCTCCACGCACATAGTCCCGGCATGGAGAGGAGTGAATTTCCCCGCAGCTCACCTTGGCGTCTGAGAGTGCATGGCAGTGACATCATGCACTGCTCACATGCGGAGGCGAGCTGCTGCTGCTAGAACAGAAGCAGCGCTGGAGCAGAGGGGAGGAAGGTGAGTATGAGTGTTTATTTTTTTAATATGTGCAATGATGGGGGACCATGCAAACCAGGATAGGGGGGCCTTACATGCCAGGATTGAGTCTGAGGGGGCCATGCATATCGGGATTGGGGATTAGGAGTGCCATGCATTCCAGAATTGGGGATGAGGGGTGCCATACATTCCAGGATTGGGGATGATGGGTGGTATACATACCAGGATTGGGGATGAGGGGTGCCATACATAACCAGGATTGGGGATGAGGGGTGCCATACATACCAGGATTGAGGATGATGGGGCCATGCATACCAGGATTGGGAATGAGGGGTGCCATGCATACCAGGATTGGGGATGAGGAGGCCATGCATACCAGGATTGGGGAAGAGAGGACCATGCATACCAGGATTAGAGATGATGGGGCCATGCATACCAGGATTGGGGATGAGGGGTGCCATGCATACCAGGATTTGGGATCATGATGAGGTCATGAATACCAGGATTGGGGATGAGGGGTACCATACATAACCAGGATTGGGGATGAGGGGTGCCATACATACCAGGATTGAGGATGAGGGGAGCCATGCATACCAGGATTGGGGATGATGGGGCCATGCATACCAGGATTGGGAATGAGGGGTGCCATGCATACCAGGATTGGGGATGAGGAGGCCATGCATACCAGGATTGGGGAAGAGAGGACCATGCATACCAGGATTAGAGATGATGGGGCCATGCATACCAGGATTGGGGATGAGGGGTGCCATGCATACCAGGATTTGGGATCATGATGAGGTCATGAATACCAGGATTGGGGATGAGGGGGCCATGCATACTAGGATTAGGGATGAGGGGATACAGCAGTTGCTAACTACTTTCCTGTTCTATCTGGTGCCAGCTCAGAGCAGTCACTGATGGCACCTATCGGCAATTCAGCTGCTCCATGTCAACAGAGTAGCTATTCTTCTTCCTAGCTGCTCTGTCATCGACTCGTGACTGACGACGTCATGCTAATTGTCAGCCGGCTCCACTCAGTCAGGCGCGTCAACAGAGCAAAGTGGAAGAGAAGCCGCTGCTCTGTCGACGTGACGTCAGCTGAAACTGCAGAGTTGCTGGCAACAGCAGTCCATGTCCGCTCTGTGCTGGCAGGGATCTCCGCTGGGCAGAACAGACATGTATTTAGAAATTACCTGCTTTTTAGTTCTTAGGCCCACGGTAAAAAAATAATATAGTCATGGATAACCCCTATAAACTCACATATATCAAATATCATGTTACTGCTCCTAGTGGCTTAGCAAAGCATAATATATGATATTGCAATGCAATTTTCATATTTTTGCTTTCTGCTCTACATGTGCAAGCTCTCTTATCCTTAAAAGTGACCTGCAAGGCAATGTGATCATTTTAATTGCAAATATCAATATACCAGAGTTCAGAAGGAACAGGGAAGTCATATTATAAGACTATAGCAGTAGCTATTTTATATAACTATTGCCCTTATTGGTGTAGCATTATTATTGCTATTCTTTTTCTACAAATCTCATTGTTTTAGGCTGCAGTAGAAAGTAGAAGCCATTACGCCATCTTATTTATTCTATTATTCACACCGTTCAAGATATTGTCTAGAAAAATTCACAATGGGACAATTATGAGAATTGTCTGTGGATTATGCTTATATCTATAGCAGAGACAATTAGTCCATTATCTAGTATGGACGCCAGCTTTTAAATGCATATATTATATAAAATCTATCTATGGATCACATAATGATGAATTATTTTAATTTTGCTAATGATGGACGGCTGCTGTGAGCCACAATATTTTCAGAAGGGCTCTTATTGGCAATCAATGCACTTTAGTTGCTGACACTAAATATCACTTCTATTGATTCAGAGATCTAAAAGCAATTATTTGGAAATATTCCATTTGCTAAGCTGGAGCAAATATATCCGCTGAAACATTTCCTTAAAATTAAAGGGGTATTTTCAAGTTTGGAAATTATCTTTTACCTCTGAGACCCCCCGTCAATCCAGAGAACTGGGGCTGTAAAGAGCCTTGTGTGAATGGAGTGGTGGTTGATCTCTCGCACTGTCCTCCATTTATTCTTAATTGGACCTCGTGGATAACCGAGCGCTGATCTTGGCTAATCTTTGGCACTCCCATAAGAATTTTGGGGTATTTTCAAGTTTGGCTATTATCTCTGATCACTGAAACCCTCATCAATCCAGAGAACTGGGGATCTGAAGAGCCTTGTGTGAATGGAGTGGTGGTTGATCACACACACGATTTATTCTTAATGGGACCCGAGCACTGATCTTGCCTAGTGATTGGCACTTCCATAAAAATAAATGGAGTGATAGTGCACATAATTGAACACAGGGCTCTCTAGAGCCCCAGTTTTCTGCATCAATGGGAGTCACAGCATAGTAACTTCCAAATGTGAGAATACCTCTTTTCACTTTTTGGGACAGTGGTAATTCCCTCTATGCTCAGGATGCATAGCTCATATAATCATGATATTCCAGGTTAAGTTTAGCCAGTTGGCATCTGGGAGATCAACCGCTTAGTGGCCACAGTGGAGCTATCAGTAGAGAAGATCATGTAACGTCATCATTCATTCTCCACCCCCTCAATGCCTTGGTTCCCACATCCAGAGATGCCGGGAACCAAGAAACTTTTCCAAATAATTTGATTTCAGGGAAGTTTCAGGCAGTTTTAGCAAGGCCCGAGAGATTTGCAGACTCATCAGGGAATCCTGGAGGTCTACTCCCTTTTTGGGAGCCTCCTAGATGTCTTGAAAGAATTACCAATTAAAAAGCTTGAATTTGCTAATATAGAATATGTAACTGAAACACGACACTCCTCTTATTGGCTGGTGCTGATGTAGAGTCCCAACCAATGTAGTAAAAATGTAAAATATAGTGGCTCTTGTATATCATTGCAAATTAATGTGTTTTATTTACACGTGTAATCCACAGTTCAATGCATAATGTTTCGGTCAGATCCCTGACCTTCATCAGATGCACGGATTACTTTTAGACAAGGGTGAAGAAAATGAAACCATGCACTCTGAGATTAGCATGTCACCACTGGAGAAAAGCAATCTGTGCATCTGATGAAGGTCAAAGATCTGACCAAAACGTTATGCATTGAACTGTGGATTACACATGTAAAAAAAAAAAACACTTTAATCTGCAACTTTCTACGAGTGCCATGTCCTTTTATATTGTTCTAATATAGAATATGACCTGATATGCATCTCATGCCATTTAGCTGTTAGCTGAACCTGCCCTATAAACAGGACAGGTTCCTTTAGATGAGGTTATCTTTAAGAAGCCTTGTTAAGGCTTTTACATACAGTATACTTGCCAACTCTTGAGTCTGAGGTACCCCTGTAAAAAACTAGTATCTCAAATTCACTGCAGAAACCTACCAAAACCTCCAAGAAATCAACAATTCTAGGAAGTTGTTTGTGCCCTGTTATCTCAAGCCGGCATGGCTGAGATGTAGAGGTGGCAGAGAATGGGCAGTGCTATGGGAGTGGAGGGATGTAATGTTCAAAAGGGGGCTTGACTATGAATGAACATTGTACGTCCTTCAAAACTTCTGGTTGCCTGGATGCTAGCGAGCTAAAGATGGCAAGTATGTTTTTACCCCATTGTAATGTTTGATGATCTGGAGAGCTTTACGTTACATGCTAATGAGCATATGTAGCAGACCCACTTTTGGTCATTGTAAAAGTACCTAGAGAAAAAATAAAAGTCACATTAAAGAAACCTCTCGATCAAAAATATCATACTTTTTTGTGTCTACAGCTCCTATGTATATACCTAAATTTCTCCATGGTTATAGGCTATGAACAAACCCAGTTGTCTTATGCTCTTTCATCTTTCCCGTCTTTTGCTATGTGTAGAATATCAAGTAGACGGAGCGGAGAGAGTGAAGTCATACATGACAGAGGACGAGACTACACAGTCTGTGACTAATAAACTGAGATTCATCTTGACTCTGCTGGGCACTAATGCCCCTCAACTACCATGCGTCATATTTAAAACTGGCAAGGAAGCACTGGAAAACAATAGAGCAACACAGGGTCTTATCCAGAATGTAATAAGAGAGATAGGAGTGCAGGGATGTGCTCACCTGGTGTGGTTGTGTAGCCACAACACTATACAAGGTTAGAAGATTGGCTGCTGCAAATCCAAGGAGGGAATTTCAGTGGAAAAATGAAGGGATGGATCTTTGCTGGGGTGCTGGGGACATCAACGGGTAATACTAGTGTACAGGAGGAAGTATCCAGGTGACAATATAGTTGAACAGCGGTTTTTATTGTCAACGCGTTTTGAAGTTCATATACTTCCAGGCTCACCGTGAGACCACCTCTTCCCTCCCAGACCAACAGCTCAGGGGAATAGGGGACTTTTCCCTAGGTTGCTGGACTGAGGGAGGAAGAGGTGGTCTCAGAGGTTTCCTCAGCAGCTCAGCAAAGATTTGTCTCTCCATTTTTCAACAGGATAGTTAAAACAAGCATCTTCTTATGTGAAGTAGGGGTCTAGGGACCACTTAGGCACCAGTACTAGGCTACAACTGTTACAGCTGCACATTGTATAGCTACAGCCCTGATACATAGGACTATAGAGGAACAATAGACCTAAAACAGTAAGATATTTTTAATTTAGGTAAGTCTGTTTATTTTTATATTAAATGCATTGCATTAATGCAAAATGGTCCATACATCTGCATTTTTTTTAGTTTAAAAGGATTAATGCACTGCACAAATAGCGTAATTTAAAGTCCGTAGATAACATGGAAGCAATTGATCATGTGTTATATAAATGCCAATGCGATATTTTATTTCCTGGTGTGGAATACCTTAATTTTCCATTACAAGCTCAAATAACAAGGGTGAGATCAGACAATGCGGCTGGATGTAACAACAAATCTCCTCCCATCTGCAGTGGTCAATCACTGCACAAGTTTGTTTCAAAATTGTGTTGCCAGTTGTCACTATGAGCGGGCAAAGTTTCTCCCATGTGGTCAACTGCACTGTCTGATCAAACCCTTAGTAGATCATGAATTTAGATGATGAATAAATGTTTTTTGCACGTATATTATACTATATATATACAGTACAGACCAAAAGTTTGGACACACCTTCTCATTTAAAGATTTTTCTGTATTTTCATGACTTTGAAAATTGTACATTCACACTGAAGGCATCAAAACTATGAATTAACACATGTGGAATTATATACTTAACAAAAAAGTGTGAAACAACTGAAAATATGTCTTATATTCCAGGTTCTTCAAAGTAGCCACCTTTTGCTTTGATGACTGCTTTGCACACTCTTGGCATTCTCTTGATGAGCTTCGAGAGGTAGTCACCAGAAATGGTCTTCCAACAATCTTGAAGGAGTTCCCAGAGATGCTTAGCACTTGTTTGCCCTTTTGCCTTCACTCTGCGGTCCAGCTCACCCCAAACCATCTCGATTGGGTTCAGGTCTGGTGACACATCTCTACAACAACTGTTAAGAGGAGACTTTGTGCAGCAGGCCTTCATGGTAAAATAGCTGCTAGGAAACCACTGCTAAGGACAGGCAACAAGCAAAAGAGACTTGTTTGGGCTAAAGAACACAAGAAATGGACATTAGACCAGTGGAAATCTGTGCTTTGGTCTGATGAGTCCAAATTTGAGATCTTTGGTTCCAACCACCGTGTCTTTGTGCGACACAGAAAAGGTGAACGGATGGACTCTACATGCCTGGTTCCCACCGTGAAGCATGGAGGAGGAGGTGTGATGGTGTGGGGGTGCTTTGCTGGTGACACTGTTGGGGATTTATTCAAAATTGAAGGCATACTGAACCAGCATGGCTACCACAGCATCTTGCAGCGGCATGCTATTCCATCCGGTTTGCATTTAGTTGGACCATCATTTATTTTTCAACAGGACAATGATCCCAAACACACCTCCAGGCTGTGTAAGGGCTATTTGACCAAGAAGGAGAGTGATGGGGTGCTATGCCAGATGACCTGGCCTCCACAGTCACCAGACCTGAACCCAATCGAGATGGTTTGGGGTGAGCTGGACCGCAGAGTGAAGGCAAAAGGGCCAACAAGTGCTAAGCATCTCTGGGAACTCCTTCAAGATTGTTGGAAGACTGTTTCCGGTGACTACCTCTTGAAGCTCATCAAGAGAATGCCAAGAGTGTGCAAAGCAGTCATCAAAGCAAAAGGTGGCTACTTTGAAGAACCTAGAATATAAGACATATTTTCAGTTGTTTCACACTTGTTTGTTAAGTATATAATTCCACATGTGTTAATTCATAGTTTTGATGCCTTCAGTGTGAATGTACAATTTTCAAAGTCATGAAAATACAGAAAAATCTTTAAATGAGAAGGTGTGTCCAAACTTTTGGTCTGTACTGTGTATATATATATATATATATATATATATATATATATATATATATATATATATATATATAAAAAAAAAATTCATTGTTTTTACCTGTTTATTGAAGCAACAATTATTCTTTTCTACCAAATTAATTTGCTGATCTGCAGCTGAAGTACAATCTCTCTGATGCAATATATAAAGTCAAACAGATGAAATGGCACATTTGAATAGAAATAGTTGTGCACATGACATTTAAAAAAATATGCTGAAAAATGCCACGGGTTTATTGAAGAATGTGTTATTGGAGATAATCTGCTTACTGTAGCCTACTGCTCTGCAATTTGGTGTGCCAAATGTAGCCCTGTCTGGTCAAACTCACCTGCTACATTGGCAAGCAGTTTTAATCTCTGCTGCATCTGAATAATAAAGATCCATTTATGAATGGTCCGATCCTGCATGTATAATTCAGGATCCCTTTATTTATGATCCAATCTGGCATATATAATTCAGGGTTCCTTTATTTTTGGTCTGATCTGGCATGTACTGTATAATTCCGGATCCTTTTATTTATGGTCTGATTCCGCATATGTAATTCAGGTTCTTTTAGTTATGGTTTGACCTGACATGTATAATTTAGGATCCCTTTTTTATGGTCCGATCTTGCATGTATAATTGAATGCCTTTATTTATGGTCCGGTCCAGGATTTATAATTCAGGATCCCTTTATTTATGGTCTGATCCGGAATGTATAATTTAGGATCCTTTTATTCATGGTCTGATCTGGAACATATAATTTAGGATCCCTTCAA
The DNA here is from genome assembly GCF_046119375.1 of Phyllobates terribilis. NCBI lineage: Eukaryota > Metazoa > Chordata > Amphibia > Anura > Dendrobatidae > Phyllobates > Phyllobates terribilis. Next base: position 900,559,065 of record NW_027362762.1, read on the forward strand.
TATGGTCCGATCTGGCATATGGTATGGATAATTCAGAATCCCTTTATTTATGGTTCGATCCTGCATTTATAATTTAGAATCCCTTTATTTATGCTCCAATCCGGCATGTATAATTCAGGATCCCTTTATTTATGGCCCGATCCCAAATATATAATTCAGGATACTTTATGGTTCGATCAAACATGCATAATTCAGGATCCCTTTTATTTATGGCCCGATCTGACATATATAATTCAGGATCCCATTATTTATGGTTTGATCTGGCATGCATAATGCAGGATCCATTGATTTGTGGTCCGATCTGGCGTGTATAATTCAGGATCCCTTTATTTATGGTTCGATACAGCATGTATAATACAGATCCCTTTTTTTATGGTTCAATACGGCATGTATAATACAGGATCCCTTTATTTATGGTTCGATACGTCATGTGTAATACAGGATCCCTTTATTTATGGTTCGATACAGCATGTATAATACAGGATCCCTTTATTTATGGTTCGATGCAGCATGTATAATACAGATCCCTTTATTTATGGTTCGATACGGCATGTATAATACAGGATCCCTTTATTTATGGTTCGATACAGCATGTATAATACAGATCCCTTTATTTATGGTTCGATACGGCATGTATAATACAGGATCCCTTTATTTATGGTTCGATACAGCATGTATAATACAGATCCCTTTATTTATGGTTCGATACGGCATGTATAATACAGATCCCTTTATTTATGGTTCGATACGGCATGTATAATACAGGATCCCTTTATTTATGGTTCGATACAGCATGTATAATACAGGATCCCTTTATCCATGGTCCGATATGACTTGTATAATTCAGGTCAACATTTTCATTGACCAAATGAGATCCAAACTCAAATCTAAAGTGTTATTTCAAGCAAATTTTGTGGAAATAAACTCGTAGGCTCTAATCGTCTCTCTTCATGCCTTCACACACAATATCGACCTCGGCTGAAAAGGTAATTCTTGTATTCCCAAAAGGCCATTGGAGGAAATGCAAGCAGTAGGCTAATGTTTGAAGAAGAAAGCCCTTAATGAAAACGCCTCAGGTGGTGCACCTAGTTTTTATTAAACCTCTACATTTCTGCCTCTTCTCCCCTTCGAAATAAGAGCAATGAGGCAGCTCTCCTGGAAATTTATGTTTGGTACGTTTTCCTATTTTTTGTCATCTTGTCAGCCTTAGTAAATTTGCTGAAGGGGAAGCGCCATCTCCTGCATCTCGCCTCGCCGGTTGCCTCTTAGCAACAACAATCTGATTAGGAATTTCATTACCAGTCAGCAATTTTTCAAAGAGGGGCATCATTTTCCATTATCATATGAAAGCTTAATATTATAGATCCTTATCAATGGCTACACAAGCAGGTTTTATGGGTTTTTTTTTTGCTTTTCCCTGTCTGAAAGTCTTAGGCACTTGATGGACAAAAAAAGAAAAAAAAAATGACAAAGTGCCCAGCATGAGGAACGCAAGTAATTTTGGAATGAATGGTTGACCGGTATTATCAGCACTTTCCCCGGAGTCTACATTCAGAGGTCTATATCTGAGATTAGGCTAAATTTAACAGAGACATGACAGTACCCCTGGACTATGTGGCTCCTCACCGGATCGTGACTGTCAGTAGGACTGCGATGTTGGAGATTTTACCGGTTTCCAAAATATATTACAAGGGGAAAGCTTAGTAACAGGATCTCATTGTGTATGTTAAGGAAAAAGCATTTTTTTAAATATTAGAAAAAAAAAATGAATAACTTAGACGCATTTTTTTTATTAATAGAAATTTCATTTGGAGTCACCTTAAAATGATACAACAATATCTGTATACGGTATATACACATACCGTATATATGTTCAGTGTATAAGTTTTACTTTTTCTGTTTTTATAAGTGTCAACTGACTCAACTGCACATATAAAAACAATTAATAAAATAGTATATTTGTAACAAACTATTAAAATATAAAAAGAGGCTGCAAGAGGCCGTTATGATGTATGCAGCATTAAAGCAGTAAATTTGATAAATGCGAACCCTATAAATTGGGTCTTATTCAGCATATTGCCAAAATAGACTCCTGTTCCCTCCTAATGTCAGCGTTTCAATTAGTAGCCCAGTAATGTAGGTATAAATAGCAAATCTATGTCAAATTAGAAGCTGCTGTCGGGAGCTTATTTAGCTTTTATTCACACTAATGATCATTTGAATATTATAGGCTCTGTTATTGCAGTGCAGTGAAAATGAGCTACTGGGCTTTTTTAATTTTTGGTTCTCTTAATGTTTTGTGGTTTATTTCACTACTAATTTAGATACTATTGATCCAAAGATTTTAGGAATTTGCTACCTAGATCACATTCTTGTGATATGCAGGTATTCCGAGTGGCTGGTCCTGCAAGAGTGTGCGCATCAATGGCAAGGGAAATAGGTTTTGCTAAACAAGTGTTTGACCGAAAGCAATCTAAGGTGTATTGCTGGCCTAAATGCTGTCTTATCGTCATCAGAGTTGAGCAAGAGCATATATTTTTGACTCTATAACACTGCAACTGAGCTGGAGAAAATGATTTTAAAGAGAACCTGACAGGTCCCCCACCCCCTCCAACCCACCAGCATTTGTATATTCCTTTCTAAATTCCCTGCCTAACAGTCCTTTCTACTGTTTGACACATAAACAGATGTTTAACCCCTTTACAACCCAAGGTGGTTTGCACTTTAATGACGAGGCCAATTTTTACAATTCTGACCACTGTCACTTTATGAGGTAATTACTCTGGAACGCTTCAACGGATCCCCCTGATTCTGAGATTGTTTTTTCGTGACATATTGTACTTCATAATTGTGGTAAAATTTCTTCAATATCACTTGCGTTTATTTGTGAAAAAAACTGAAATTTGGCGAAAATTTTGAAAATTTTGCAATTTTCAAAATTTGAATTTTTATGCCCTTAAATCAGAGAGATATGTCACACAAAATTCCAACATGTCTACTTTACATCAGCACAATTTTTTTTTTATTGGGGAGCTATAAGGGTTAAAAGTTGACCAGCGATTTCTCATTTTTCCAACAAAATTTACAAAACCATTTTTTTAGGGACCACATCATATTTAAAGTCACTTTGAGGGGCCTTTATGACAGAAAATACCCAAAAGTGACGCCATTCTAAAAAATGCACCCCTCAAGGTGCTCAAAACCACATTCAAGAACTTTATTAACCCTTCAGGTGCTTCACAGGAATTTTTGGAATGTGGAAGAAAAAAATTAATATTTAACTTTTTTCAAAAAATCTTACTTTAGACCCAATTTTTTTTTATTTTTGCAGGGGTAACAGGAAAAAATGGACCCCAAAATTTGTTGTGCAATTTCCCCTGGGCACGCAGATACCCCATATGTGGGGAAAAAACACTGTTTGGGCACACGGCAGGGTTTGGAAGGGAAGGAGCGCCATTTGACTTTTTGAAAGTAAAATTTGATTGAATAATTAGCAGACGCCATGTTGCATTTGGGGAGCCCCTAATGTGCCTAAACAGTGGAAACCCCCCACAAGTGACACCATTTTGGAAACTAGACCCCTCAGGGAACTTATCTAGATGTGTGGTGAGCACCTTGAACCCCAAAGTCCTTTACAGAAGTTGATAACATGGAGCCGTAAAAATAAAAAAATCAAACTTTTTCCACAAAAATGATGTTTTAGCCCCAATTTTTTTATTTTCACAAGGTTAAGAGGAGAAAATGGACCCCAAAAACTTTTGTGCAATTTCTCCTGAGTACGCCAATACCCCATATGTGGGGAAAATACAGTGTTTGGGCGCACGGCAGAGTTCAGAAGGGAAGGTGCACTGTGTGACTTTTTGAACGCAAAACCGACTGGAATCGAGAGTGGACGCCATGTCGCGTTTGGAGAGCCCCTGATGTGCCTAAATAGTGGAAACCCCCCACAAGTGAACCCATTTTGGAAACTACACCCCTCAAGGATTTTATCAAGGGGTATAGTTAACATTTTGAACCCAGAGGTACGACACAGAATTTGATAACATTAGGTCATCATATTAAATAAGTTGTCATTAGTCTTGAGTGCAAGTGCTCACTACTTGAGTTTGTATCGGGTACTCAGGTATGCACCATGTATCACGGGTGCTCAAGTGAAATGCTCGAGTCCCCGCCCGCATGTTTCACGGTTATTAGACACCCCAAGAAAAACATGCTGGGATCGCTCGTGCATGGCAGGCAATCCCCGTGAGGTTTTTTGGCTGCGAAGCATAGGGGGCGGAGACTCGCTCACCCACGATACTCAATGCATACCCGAGCACCCGATGCAAACTCAAGTAGCGAGCACTTGCGTTCAACACTAGTTGCCATATCGTCGTTTTTTTTTTTTTTTTTTACTTTTGAAAAAAACAACAACCCTAACCCTGACCCTAACCCTACCCTAGCCCAACCCTAACCCCAACCCTAACATTAGCACAACCCTAACCCCAACCCCAGCCCTAGCGTTTATTTTATACGCCGTTCTTAGTGCGGTATAAGTGATTAGATGACCTTATCAGCATGTTATCACGCTCCCCTGTGGGCGTGATAACATGATTTGCAAGAGAGGCATGATTGCCAGCTCTCTGCGAATCTCGCACATGCCCGTCACTTTCTTCCTGCACGTCATTGCACCTCTGAAGCCGGGTGTACACTCCCAACTTCAGAGGCGCATTGAACATGACTGGGAGCGAAGAAGACTGCTGATGTTCATGAAAGAGCCTACAGTCAGCCACCAGAACAGATCTGCTTTGCTTCCCTTTAAAGGAAACCTGTCACTTGATTCATGCTGCTAAAACCAAAGGCAGCATAAATCAGAGTCTGACTACAAAATACTACAAGGATCATACCACCGGGGACCATAGCCAAGACCAATCCGGTGCCGTTTCCAGATGCCTTCTTCCAGCACTGCTAGACGTGATTGACTTGACTGGGACAAGACAGCCGGGGTTAGAGTTGAGACAGTCTTTTCACCGGCTATAATTCCTGGCCAGATCTTTAAAATATTACCTCCCTGGAATGCCATTTCAGAGAAAAATATACCTGACTGTATTGTGCATCCAGGCTTTGATTCCTGCTCCCTATGGTTTGGGCAGCATTAATCATATGACAGGTTCCCTTTAAATCAGTAAAAATAATAGAATTAGAATTATGTGACATGCCAAAGTAGTGTGGTTGCTTTAAAAGCATTCAGCAACTATTTGAAGTAACACAAGCACATGAGACAGGAAGTGTTGTGCTCCAGAAGCATGCAGCAACTAGAGGGGGTTAACACAGTCACAGGAGAAAGGGAGTGTTTTAGCAGAGCCCCAGGGGGATTGTGGGGAAGTTGTTTACTGTCTGGCTGGAGCCAAAGAGAAAGGTGGTGTGTGTGTTCTGCATCTCATCAAAGCACCCCTGCAAGTGAAAAGGATTCAAGTCAGGAGTGAAGCTAAGCACAGGTAAGGTAGAGTTCCTGAACTAGCAGTGCAGAGTATTGTCAGGTAGAAAGATAAGTACTGGAAGAAATGGTGTCTCAAGTCTCAAGGATCATCTCCCTCAGCAAACCCCCCCCTCCTCCATGTCACTGTGCTGTAAAGAATGCTGTGTTCATTAATGTGCCTTTGCATTAGAACTGTGCTGTCCTGTACTACTGGGAAGACTGTGAACTGCTGTGCTGCTAAGGAAACTTTAATGTTTGTCACTGGAGCCTGTTGCTCATAAGACTTAACTTGCACTGGCTGTGCGGCTTCTTATTAAATGCTACTGTTGTACCGTTTATGAGGACTCTTGTCAAGTGTGTCTGGTCAGCAAGTGAAATAACCTACGTGTCTGTGCCTGAGGGTCAATACCTTTGTGTGCCTGAGAGAAGCTGCAGCACATGGCCTATGGTCACCCTGAGTAACAGTCCCCCCAGAATTCCAAAGAATTCATGTAACCTGTCTCACCCCTATCTGAACCTAGCTGGCGTGCGTGTAACAATTAGTAGAATTAATCTTGTTACTAACTTTTCCATTTATTTGTCTGCAGATTTACCACCTCCACCATTGCCACCTCCAGCACTCAAATCCCCAACTGGACCATCCAAAGCACAACTAGACATGCGTTCTGGCATGCCGCAAAAGTATTCAACTGCTGAGCAAAGATTAGATAGACTAGCAGAAAGAAAAGGGGTCAGTTACAGAGGAAGGGATGGAGCTGACAGCAGACAGCATGCAGAAGTCAGGACAACTTCAGGAGAGAGGAGGGAATCTGTGGATCAATTGGATGGGAAGATGAAAAGATTGAAACAAGTAAAGAGAGATGGGACGCCAACAAAAACTCAAGGTATTATATCCATTGTATTTTGCATTTACCTGTTTATTCCTTGGAGTTATGTACTGCTAATAAAACATGGTGGCGTGGTGGTGGGGGGGGATATTTTATAAAGATACTATCCGTGCAACCAGTAAGGTTGAATTGTTCAATTTATGTTGCCTTAGCAAAAATTTGAATTGTAATCTAGTAGTGAGAGTTGCAGGTTACAATTGTTTTAAATGTCCTCAATCTTGACATTTCTTCTGAATATTTTCATGTTTTTGTGCAGAGGACATCTTACCGTATTGTAAGCCAACATTCCCTATATCTAATACCCCTCGAGATCCCAGCTCATCCAGTTCGATGTCTTCAAGAGGATCTGGTGGAAGACGGAGAACAGACCAAGTAGCAGGTCGTAGGAATGCAGCAGAGATGCAGTTGCTAGGGACATATGAAAGAACCTTTGATGAAGATGAAATTGAGGTAGGTTGAAATATATTCCAAGCTGTAATTAGCGCAATGAAATCTCATTTACAGCTGTTTGCTTGTCAAAATAACTATTCCTTTCAAGTGAAGTTTTTAGATACTCCCTGTTACACCAATATATATATGAAACACCTACACATTAGAATTCCAAAAGTAGTTCTCCTTAATGAGTTCTAAATGTTTTGTTTCTGAATCATTAAAAATTGCAAAATTTTATCCAAGAAGACATTGGCTTCTTGTCAATGATAAAAATCGAGCTCTTCATTATTTAACTATATGAAAGTTAAAGACGTTGTACATTGTCATGTTTTTTTTGTTTTTTTTTAGCAAACTGAGTAGGATGAGCAGATCAGGAAAAATTTTAATTCACCATTCACAAGGATTTTCCCTGAAAATTTGAATTGCAGAGATAGGTTATTCTTCACAAATTTGTTTTTTTTACATCTTACAGTACCCAGGGTATAATCTTCCTGGCTGATGATAATCTTCTTTTCTCTTGATGCCATCTATTTTGTGAAGTGCACCAGTCCCTTCTGCAGCAAAACAACCCCACAACATGATGCTGCCACCCCCGTGTTTCACAGTTGGGATGGTGTTCTTAGGCTTCCAAGCTTCTCCCTTTTTCCTCTAAACGTAATGATGGTCATTATGCCCAAAAAGTTAAATTTTAGTTTCATCAGATCACAGGACATGTCTCCAGAAATTAAGGTCTGTGATCCTGAGTGCATTTGCAAACATTAATCTGGCTTTTTTCTTTTTCTTTTGGAGTAACGGCTTCTTCCACGCAGAGTGGCCTTTCAACCCATATTGATACAGTACTCGTTTCACTGTGGATATTGACACAATCTTACCAGATTCCGCCATCATCTTCACAAGGTCTTTTGCTTTTGTCCTTGGGTCGATATGCATATGTCACGTTCATCTCTGGGACACAGAACCCATCTGCTTCCTGAGCGGTATGATGGCTGGACATTCCCATCTTGGTTGTACTTGTGTATAACTGTTTGTACAGATGAATGAGGCACCGTCAGGTATCTTGAAATTGTACCCAAGGATGAGCCAGACTTGTGCAAGTCCACAATTCTATTCCTGATATCTTGGCTGATTTATTTAGACTTTCCCATGATGCTACCAGTGTGTTTCAAGTGTGAATTAAAATACATCCACAGATGTGTCTCTAATTAACTCAGATGTTGCTGAAAAAACTATCAGAAGCTTCCAAACACATGACATCATCATATGGGGAGCCCAGAATTGTTTAAAGGCATAGTAATCTTAGTGTATATAAACTTTTGACTTTGCAGTAAGTAATAAAAATGCCTGAAAACATTCTCTCTCTCATTATTCTAGCATTTGGAAAATATTAAAAATTATGGTAATCCTAATTGACCTAAATGGGAAAGGTGTATTCTGATTTCATGTCAGATATTGAGAAATACATGCATATGTGTCTTTTTATATAGCGTATGTCAACTTCTGGTATCAACTGTATATAGACCGAAAGTTGCAGATTTATGAAACCATGGAGTAATTAAATTAGAAAAATTTGCACTATACATGACCCCAAATAAATTCCTTTGCATCCATTATATTTTCAACGGACATGATGATTGTCAGTAGATGACCATCAACTTCTTATTTGTATTAAGTAGAGATGAAAACTGGTCAAAAGCGGATTCCCTTCTCGTTTTTTTTCAGCCTGTCTGGTTTTAGCTTACATAATAGATTATCTGTGATTAAGACTGTTACAGCGATTTCAGATCACATCTTCCGTTGCCGCCACAGTGAACACAACACGAAGAACAGCTAAAGTCTTTTTGAAATAACGTCTTAAGACTTGTGCAATTTAATTTCCTGCTCTTAAATGTTTCTCCCACTGTTCTTAATTGTAGGCATAACAGAAACCGCAGCTTAACTTAATAAATCATACCTTGCAAACAGAGATCTTATCATTTTTGCTTCATTACAAAAATGAATTGAATATCCATGGGAATTGAAATATTATGTTGTTTTTTTTTCTCTTTTTTTTTTTGTACGGGCATTAAAATGACTCATGGGAAATTGATAGAGAACATTAGAATTAGAATTATACGTTCAAACTATTTGTGTCATTTTTGTTTTTCAGGAAACGGAAAGTTGAAGTCAAAAGATGGAGACGATGGAAATGCTATCAGATAGTAAATCCTTCAAGATGCCTCAAGACGAATGACGTTATGCCAGAGATGCTGTTCAGTGCAATCAGAATATACATGCTCCTTCATTTTATACCCATGATAACAGCTGAACACATTTTTGCTTCATTTGTTTACACTCTCTTTGTATAAGACCACCTTGACATTTACCTCTACCCCAAAAAGCAGCACTTACCCCTGGCACCTACTTACCGCTTGGCCAAAACTGCAAGTTATAGCGTCTCGGGGGTATTGGTGCCAAGAACGCTGCTTTCAAAAAAGAGACAGAAGAAGGTGCCAAGACTGGAATCTAAAGCTTCTTGCCTATCAAGCCTTTCATGTCTGTTGACTATCAAGCCCGATGATGAAGTGGCGCGGAGCGTTGCTTCTGAACCACCAAAGCACCGATGTCCATCCATAGTTTTAAACAACCACTCAGACAATGAAAATCCATGCACAAACGTCCACCATTTTCACAGCTGAGCATTGGGTTGCGTCAATTGAAAATGCATTTAACCAAGGATGTTTTCATTGTAGTCCTGAAATTACTGTCCAGCAGTATTGACCTTCATAAACCTAGGTATAAAAAAAAACAATATGGAGGTGATTTCATTGTAAATATGTACTTTTTTTTCATACGTTCCTGTGGTACTCGTCTCCCCCCCATGTCCATCATTAAAAGTATCTTTGGTATTACATCCTATTGATTACGTGGAAGTCAAGCCAGCTAAATACCTGGTGGTCTTGGGATACAGAAAATCATTTATTTTTCCATTCAACAACATTTCTAGGAAAAAGAAAAAAGAAAAAACAAAAAGTGTAACATTTGTAATAAACACCTAGTAAGAAACTGCTAGCGCTATTTGGTTATTAATTGATTGACACGTCTTTACAGAGTCAATCCAAAGTAAAAAAAAAAAAAGAATAATAAGTGCCACTTCAGGAGATTTGGTTTGATATGATTATTTTGTAATGCACTGTTTTGTTGGTTTTAAAAGCACAATCACTAAACTTTATTTTTAAACCATTGCAACTATTAACCTTTTTTTTTGTCTTTTTGAAAACTGTTGAAAAATCATTATTATTATTATTTTAATGCGATTTTGTTTATGCTAAATTTATTGTTAGGCCGTTTTTGACGTTAACGGGATGAAACTTATCTTCGGTTTATCTATGTCTCAAACGATAAGCTGGATCATCTTTTCTATCATTACTGGCTGAGGAAAATCTTTTTCTTTTCCTAAAATTCTTTTTTTGCACATTTACTAATGCATATTTGTACCATACGGGGCACTTAATACACTGTATTTTGGCTTATAAATTCAAAATCAGTAAGGGAAACGAATATCAGTAGAAGGGCTTTAATGGAGCAGTCACAATTTCATTTTGCGTTCGATTTCAATTAACATTATGTAAAAAAGAAAAATATACAAAAGGCAAAAAAGGAAAGGATAAAAAAACCTTCAATGACTGCTTACTAATAATTTTTCGTTTTTAATCTGCAAGATTAATAAAAAATATAATTATGTATATGAGAAAGTTAACATACTGTTTAATTATCAATGTTAACTCTCAATGTTAAAGGGGTTTTCTCATCATCATAAATCAGTAAA